>NC_138499.1:64440353-67303771 GCF_964252035.2 Podarcis erhardii | reverse complement strand
CATCACATGGGGGCTGCAGGGAGGAGGGTAAGGAAACATATCAAAGGAGAGAAAGTGAAATCTGCTTCAATGACAAGAAGAATTGTTTTGTTCTCTTGCACATGGCCTGTCCTAAGAATGGGTTCCTAGTGGGCCATTTCCTGTTCTCATTATGTTCTTTCTCATGAGAATCTTTCTTAGGCTATACTCCCCTTGAGTTGCCAAACAGATGGTGGCCGTTCAACAGCACTTTGATGACCAGTGAAAACTGAACTCCGAAAGCCAGTTCAAATAACGGAATGTTGAAAAAGTCCGTTCTCAAAAGCACAGATTTTGTTCATTTAACAAAATAGGAATAATAATTGTGCTGATAAAAAGAAAGAAAGATATGAGCTAATTCCACCTGTTTGCTCCAGACAAAAATGAGATCTAATTCAAATTAAGGGCCTTTATGGGGCTTGCTCTGGCTTTGTTTTAAAGACCTTTAATAGGTGAACGTTTGAATGGACCAACTTCTGGAGGTTGACTTTTCTTCGTTCAGACCGTTTCAGTTATGGGCAGAGTTTCTGCTCCAGGTTTCTGGGGACACTTGGACATAGGGTATCAGTGGGCCTCACCCCTTTCTCCCTGTCACTTGGCCTCATCCCTTTAAAATAAAACAAAAGTTGACCAATATGGTAACCCAAACAATAGCGTTAATTAAGTTTAGAAATACATAGAGTGGATGCAAGTGTTCACTAAACTCCTGGGGAAGCAGATAATTTACATCCACAAAGAAAAAAAATGCAACCTATTGTATTTCACCAGGTGCCTTTTATTTATTTTTTTGTGAACATTATAACTTAGATGTAAGTGACACCGTCCATCTGGCTCTACATATAGTGTTTGACATCCCACAGTGAGTGGTGGTACAATGTGGCAAGGCCGAGAAGAGGGCAAGGAGCCATTATGAGCTCTTGGGCTCTTGACCAGCACCCAACCTGGTCAGCTACACTTGCTGGCCATGGTAACAGAGCTGAAGAGTTTCATGCTTGGTTTAGTTCCGAAGCAATTTAATTTGGCCCCTAGTTGGCCTACATCATTTAAATCAATGTGTTTGGGAAATTTTGTTCATGATTTCACTTCTAAGGATTTACTGTTATAAATTAAACAGAGACACTATGAAGTCTGCTTCAACTAATTAGTCTTTTATCAATCATGTCCAAGGATTCTAGCATCCTTGGGGAATGATAACAAACTACTTTGGGGGATATATTCAATGTCTTTAAATGCCTGTATTAGTTTAGTGTATTATTCATACAGTATTTCTCCATTTTTAAAAAAGTATATGGTGTGTAACATCAATTTATGTCCACAGTGAAGAGTCATCAGCAAGAAAGCAGCTGTTCAGGCAAAGTATCATCTATTTGCCAATAAGGCATTTAAAGACATGTTTAGTTTATAACAGTAAATCCTTAGAAGTGAAATCATGAACAAAATTTTCCAAACACCTTGATTTAAATGATGTAGGCCAACTAGGGGCCAAATTAAATTGCTTCGGAACTGATTTGAGCAATGAGCCACACCTATCCCTATTCCACAACAACTGCTCCCCACATCAAATGGGGGGGCGCCTTTTGTGTGGTCATGCACAGCCCCCTGGATCTCAGTGTAGATCCTGGTAGTTCGGGCTGGCTTCATCCTCCCCAGGCTGGATACCTGGAGGTCTCCGCCTACCTCAGCCAATCGCCCAATCCCACCTGGGGAAGCGTGGCCAGGTAAGGGGAGGGACCACCCTGCTCACACAATAGAAGGTGAATCTTACCTGTGAAGCATCAGTTGGCTCCCACCCTGCCGTCCCTCAGTTAAGTCTTCTTTTGCAGCTTAACTTCTTCTCCACAGGTACGCAGGCACTGCTACGTCAGGGTCGCTGTTGAAGGGCCAGAAATGAATTTTCCTGTATTGTCAGGTTTTGCTTTTCCCATAGCAAAATATCACAACTTTGGCGGTTTCAGGCCTTGGGTGGAATCCTTTAGTCTATCTTCCTAAATGGGGGGGATGTGAAGCAGTGACCCACGCTCCCCTTGCTGCGGTGATCCCAGGGTTCCCCATTAAAGGGGTCTTGAGGGGAGGCCTTGGCCATACACCAAAAGGTTGTCATTGCTCTCCCCTCCAACGGTAGTGAAATGGGGGGGGGCGGCCTCTCTGCTTGAACATATGTTCTCTAGAGCCAGCCCAATCCCCACACATTCTGGATAATCCTGATGTGCCCCAGATCCCTGGCTGGGGACTGGGAAGGGTAAACGCCCAGTGCCTGAGCCAAGGTCTCCCTACATCTGAAATTTAATAAAGTTGTGGCCAATTTCAATCCCATAGAACGTTGTCTTGAGTCATTATTCCACTTGGGGTCGCCTGGGATTGGGGGGAGTCTGCCTGTCCACGCAATATGTTTTCATATTTTATCATCGAAGCTTGAAAGAAACTGATTGTGTGTTATGACAAATGCCCTTTCCCCCCAACATATGGTTAATTTTTCAGTCACCATATGTTGAATATTAGATGGAACTAATTTCTCATTTGAGACATTCCAATGCTATTGTTTCTGAAGCCAAACTTTGAAAATCCCTTTCCACATAAAATCTATCTTCTATGAACATTGGCTGCAAAACCCCTTGTTGAGCTGTGATGTCCTCAGTTTCCTTACCTGTACCATAAATTAGTGATCTATGACCTTCACAGTAATGAAGTGTATGCGCCAAATCCATCACACAAGCGGAGTCTTCAACTATGTCGTCAGATTTTATTTTTCTTTCTTTAAAAATAGCTCTCATTTGTTGGCTAGTGATTATGGTAATACAAATATACAGCCCCATTGTCTGCATTATTCCCGCCCTAGAGTTGAGTGGCTGATGTATGTTGGGTTTACGCAAAGGCAGAGGATGGCTCATAGCCTGAGGAAGTGTGTCTGTGTTTACATACATATCCACATGCTTCCTTTGCTTTGGTATGAGTGTCACCGGATCTTAAAACTATATTTTGAAGTTGTGTAAATTTTAATTTCCTCTGTTTAATTTAATTTTGTGTGACGCATGAAGCCTCGGTAATTGAGATGGGTGCATGGCGTAAGATCCTACTGGAACATGCTTCATATGCTATAGTACAGCTACTCTTTTCTGGCCATCATGGGGAAATGGAGGGTCTTTGGCAGGCATGGGAAAACAAAACTAAGGCATTATAGGGGTGAAGTCACAAACCATATCTCTGTTTCAAAGGACCAGGGAAAAACTAGAATCTAAATATCCAAAAAGAATTTAGAGGTTGCATTCAAACATCACCGTAAACCAACATGGTGGAGCTGTTGGGAGTTATGAACCGACCACATTTGAGGGCCACAGATTTCCCCACCCTATCTTTGGTTGTAAAGAAACACAAAGATAGCTTTGTGGCCAAAGGCAGAACATGCTCATTACAGTTTCTGGTTTTCTATCTTGGCTTCTATTGGCTCACTACAGGTAGGCCTGGATTTGATAGCAAAAAGCCACAACATAAACATAGTTCTGTTGTTTTCAGGTTTGCCAAAACTAGTCAATTTTCGTTCAACCTTTTTGTTCAGCCCTTTCAAGAGCTATCTTTTCCTGTGGCCTATGGTCACATAACACCATTTCCACTAGACCCAAACCAACCCCTGCCCCTTTCCTACCCTCAGGTTTTCTTGAAACCCCCAAAAGAGCCACTAACCCCATACTGTGAGATCCTGTATTATTATTAGTAGTATAGTACTGATCTACATCTGTAGATCTCAGGATGGCTCACAACAAAACTGACATCCACTCAGATCCATGCACACAGCACGCCCATGGAAGGCAAAGGAGTTTTTCTTGTGATAAAACCTACAAGAGATGAGCATGTTGTTGTTTAGTCATTTAGTTGTGTCTGACTCTTCATGACCCCATGGACCAGAGCACGCCAGGCACTCCTGTCTTCCACTGCCTCCCGCAGTTTGGTCAAACTCATGCTGGTAGCTTCGAGAACACTATCCAACCATCTCGTCCTCTGTCGTCCCCTTCTCCTTGTGCCCTCCATCTTTCCCAACATCAGGGTCTTTTCCAGGGAGTCTTCTCTTCTCATGAGGTGGCCAAAGTATTGGAGCCTCAGCTTCAGGATCTGTCCTTCCAGTGAGCACTCAGGGCTGATTTCCTTAAGAATGGAGAGGTTTGATCTTCTTGCAGTCCATGGGACTCTCAAGAGTCTCCTCCAGCACCATAATTCAAAAGCATCGATTCTTCGGCGATCAGCCTTCATAAGGACAAGTAATTTATAGCAGCAGAAATAAATGTAGATTTCAGCCAAAAATAAGCTCAATCACTAATTTCCATGAATTGTGGTTTAAACCATTTATCAGTCCTGTTTGCACTCGCTGGCTGTTAAAATCCCCGAATAGAATGTACTTCTGTATCTTTTGCAAAGTTCTTTTAAAAAAATAAATAAATCTGCAGGTGGTTTTTAAAAATACTTTATCTGAAATAACTGTTTATATCATACAGTAGTTTATCACTCCGAACACCTGTGTGGGAACGAGGACTGATAACGGAGCATGCTGATTATATCTCCCTTTCTGCCATTAGCAAGGTGTGAGCGAGTGTTGGAGTCCCTATCTCCTTGCTTGTATTTAACTATGATAAGGGATTTATAAAACGGGGTGTGTTCCACTTAGGGCAATATGTAAAATCCCACCTGAAGAGAGATAAGCACTTGGAAACTGTAAATTAAATATCAAAACAATGCTGCAAAACATTCAGTCGTAGGTTTTATCGGGCTGCAGAGTCACTTTGTGTGCGTGCAAATGGACACCACGTCTTATATGACTAAGAGGCAGAGGAAAGGGATTGCCCGCTATTAGTCCCTGAATTGGGTCTTAAAAGTTTGAAAGCTACTGCAATAGAACAGGGAAAGGGAAACAGAGCAACTGTGGAATTCTAAGTATGCTTGCTGAAGAGAAGCAGAGCTGGCCCTACCATTAGGCAATGTGGGGCAACAGGGGGCAGCAATCCCCTCAGGTGCCATGGAGGGAGCTATCCCATTGCCAGTGTTGGACTAACCTTCAACTGCCAGTCTAGGAAGCTACTGTATGTGGAACTGATGGCAGGGTTGCCGTCCTTTGCCTCAGGCAGCAAAATGTATTGGGCCGGCCCTACTCAGGAGTAAATCCCACTGGGTTTAATTGGACTTACTCTCGAATAATTACAGCCATATAGTTTCCCCCTAACCTGTAAGGTTTACTTTCCTTGTTTAAGAAAACTAGAATCACCGTGGTCTACTGATGCTCTTGAAATTGACAAAGCAAGGATGCAAACTCAGGAACCCTTGACAATAAAGAAATCATATATTTCTGTTATTTGTTCTAGAGTGTGTTCTGCATCGCTTTCCTTTGTGTTTTCTTTCTAACCTGAAAGTAGACGTAGCAGGCTGCTAGTAGTAGTAGTAGTAGTAGTAGTAGTAGTAGTAGTAGTAACAACAACAACAACAACAACAACAACAACAACAACAATTGGAGGAATATGATTAGCTCTTCCCTCTGGTCATCTCCCCCGCCCAGCTCAATATCATTCTTTTCATATTGTTTTCTCTCTCCATACAGGAAAATATACAGGGATTTCATATCTTCTTCCACCCATGAGTAGGTAAACTGTTGGGGAGACGAGGGTGTTGATGTCAAGTTGACTGCAGTCTGAAATGCTGCTTTTCAGGAAAAACAAACTCCGAACCAGTTTGAGAACAAGGTACATCTAGTTTGGCTCTTAAGTTCAACTTCAGTGTGACGATGCTGGGTGTGTAAAGAAAATATACCAGTGTGAAGATCCAAATGGTTGGCATAATCCACTGGTCACCAACACAGTGCCTGCGGGGGCTCACATACCCACAGAAGCCTCCTTTAGCACTCCCAGAGTCCCCTTTTGCCACTGAAATATGAGGCAGAATAAGCATTATGTTTGCAGGTAAAATTAAATAGGTCAGTTTGCATGATTGGTTGAGACATGTGTGTGGTGCCCACAGCAGCTTCTCCTGTTGGCAAGTAGGCCCACGGGCCCCCAAAAGTTGGCAACCCCTGGTGTAACATTCAAACCAAGTTGTGATGCTTTTCCTTTCAGTGTTAGTATAGCAGCATAGGCCGTTGCGGGCTGCAGATCTCCTGCATGCTATGGCAGCATGTATAGATGCCATTGACCTGGTTTGAATGTGATGTTTGTGATCTGGTGGAACGCTCTGTCACAAGAGACTAGGGCCCTGCAGGATTTGACATCTTTCCGCAGGGCCTGCAAGACCGAGCTGTTCCACCAGGCCTTTGGCCAGGGCACAGCCTGACTCCCTCCATTGACAATCCTCACAGACCCCTAGCCCAATTGGTTGCCATTAATCTGATAAGAATTAATTTTAGAATGAAGTGATTTTAGAATGTGTATCATTTTATTGTTGTTAGCTGCTCTGAGCCCGGCTTCGGCTGGGGAGGGCGGGATATAAATAAAATTTTATTATTTATTATGATGATGATGATGTTGATTGATGGATCTTTACACCATTTATTTAAAAGAAAACACATTATTATTATTATTATTATTATTATTATTATTATTATTATTATTATTAATGTTATGTACTGAGTTGAATAGGATCCAAACTGCAGTAGTCTGATTGGTCCTAGAACAATGCAGCAGTATGATTGGTTGGCAGGAACCACCCAATCATGCTCCAGATATAAGTGAATCCACAACCTGATTGGCTTACAGTAGAATTCCAGAATTAGCCAATCATGTGCAGCCCATTGTGTAAATAATGTATATAAAGCAGATACTTTGAGGGGACATTCATTCATTCCTCCTCACCACTATGAGCTGAATAAAGAGCATGAAATCACTTTGCGACTCTGAGTATATTTCAATTTATTAGGCACCAACCATGTACATGAAACCTTCCAGAGTAACCTAAAAACCTAGCCCCCTGTCCCAAGGAGCTTCCAGTTTGCATTTTGACTGATTGGGAGGAAACAGAAGGTAGGGAAGATAGAGGCAAGGGCAGCAGGGGGGAAAGATGTGTGACATACAGTTTAGTTAGGCTCAGGGCTAACTAAGTTAGAGATTATGGTGGCCATTTTAGGTACATAAATTATGCTTGAGGGACAAATGCAATAGGGAGAAATGGATTTACTGTTGGGGAAATGATTTCGGAAGCAAAAGGCACACATGGTGAGGAGTGTAAGAATATTTTACTGTTAGGAATATCATCCGATATGCCATTATGATTGCTCACCACATCTCGGGGGTGGGAAGCCCAAACAGCTCCTTACACTTCTACTGACTTTGTTTTCTCACCTGGATAGCTTTAGGGGAAGAAAAGGCTAAGGAGTAAACTCTACGCAAATCTGGAGCGGAGGCCCTAAGGCGATTGGATGGCACCTTCTACGCTTCCTTCTGGCAACTCCTGCAACCAAGCTGGTACTAAACGTCTTGCTCTGCTTTCCTTTGGACCACATCAGCAAGGCCAAGAAGGGGGTCATGTTGGATGGGCAGCCCAGGACCTCCATACACACTGCCCAGGCTCACACCTCCATCTTACAGCAGTTTGACTGCACCCCCAGAAGCACACTCCATTGTCTTTCGGGACTGATGGGTACCAACAACAGCAATCTTCCAGGCTCGCCAAGCTGCACATTTGCCATTTTACCAGTGACCGCAGGAAACACGAAGCCTCAAATTGCCCAGGGAAAGAGGGAGATAATGCATTCCCAACTCCTGCTGTTCAGGGCAGCACCCTGCCCTAACTGATTATGCACCCTGGTATGAATTGGGTGTTCTTGGGCTGGAGGTGTGGTAGATAAAAATAATATCTGTATTTACACTGCCAAGAGGCGATTTCAAAATGGTACATGATTATGCAACAGGAGGTCATGGTGTTTATCGGTAGATTGTCAGGTGCAGAAGACAAGCAGCCCCAAGAGGTTGGCAGAGGTTAACTTTCAGGTTAAGGGTGACTATGAAAAATTAACAGTAATGATTGCTGTGTGCAATGAGGGAGGGCCATAGCTCAGCGACAGAGCATCTCTTTTACTCACAAAAAGTCCCGGGTTGAAACTCCAGCATTTCCAGGTAGGGCTGGGAGGGTTCTCTGCATGAAACCTCGAACTGCTGCTACCAGTCATTGCAGACAATACTTAGCTAGGTGGACCGATGGTGTGAGTCAATAAAAGGCAGTTTCCTATGTCCAATGATTTCAACAACAACAATCTTTATTACGGTCCAGAGACCCAACAAATCGTTACAAAGCAATACACAATTCATACAGCCTACCTCCAGATGGCTTTCAGGCAAAATTTCTACGATCTCTGCTGCAGGTACCCAACTGTGTCCCCAACTCCATACTTCTGTTAGAAGCTGGGGAATGCCCAATTTCAACTAAAGCATGGTGGGCTGCCCTAAAACATTGGCTCAGGATTTCAGTGTTTGATCTAGGGAAGGGTTTGTACCAACACCTGACCAATGAGGAATTTGTCAGCAAATGGCAAAAAACCATGACTAAAAAAGCCACCTCTATTGGTCTGTCCCCCCCCCCAACTGTATTACCTGGGTTATGAAAGCGCCCAAAAGATGTTAAAGCAAAGATTATGGGATAAGGCACACAGAGACTTGCGATCTCGATCACACACAGTCTGCAGTCCACTGACAGTAGGAGTACAATATGGACATGTCTTTAAGTTAACATCTTACATTAAAAACCTGACAGTACCAAACTATTGAAGGCTTTTCACCAAAGCCAGACTAAACATCTTTCCTTCTGCAGCATTGGATGGCAGGTTGAGAGGTGTTCCCTACCAATGATTTCTATGTCCCTAAAGCTGGAATTTTTATATTGTGGGGGCGTTTATTGTGGGGTGTGAAGTAGCGGGTTTCACTTCTAACTGGGGATATTAGAATGAGATTGTGACACACATTTGAGTAACAAGGTAAATCTCCTTGCACCCCCCTTTTTTTAAAAAAAAAAAACTAGGGTTGACCTCTCAACAAAACAGGAAATCCCCTTGCAAGTAAATTCCCATAACCAGTCCCCTTGCTGTTTAGTCTGTGTTGGATCAAGTGGTGGCTTGCTTGTTCTTTTGATTGGCAACCTTAGTCCTATAAAAACAAATGTACGGAGGGAGTCTCGCAAGAAAAGCACCTCCCCACCCACCCCCGGCAAGCTGAAAACCCTTTTAGCTTTATTTGGACTGAAACTTGATGATAGCTATACTAGACAGGAAGTCCTCTTCTGCAATGTAGCCTTAACAGGATGACACATTTTCTCACAGAATGAGCAGCAGGGTTGGCGAAACCCACGCCATTGCATGTCTCAGGATTTTTTTAATATTTAATTTCACTGTTTTCAAAGGAGGAAGCTGTTTATTTTCCTTCCAGTTAACACGAATTATTATGCCAATAAAGGTGAGAGCTTAAAACAGCGCATGACAATGGAGACATGGAGCACCAAATGTTTGTGAGTTTGTGACATGGGCTGATTCACATGATTTTTACTTACACGGATGTAGGTTGCATCTATAGAGCTGCGTGAGGGTGCATTAAAACAAACCAAAGCCAGAGGAACTAACAGCAGCAAATATTTTTTGTGTTTGCTAGTCTGTTTCACACATCACAGTAAACCACAGTTAATGGTTTGCTGTGAGCATGCTGGGATAGACTGTTTTACTCCTCACTGTTATTCTGAGGAGAAACAAATCATGATTCTTGGTTTAGCGCTATGTCCAAACCAAGGATCAAAGTTTCTTTGACTCCTGATAAATCATAATCAGTAAGCCAAGAAAAAAAAACACTGCAAATTGTGATTTATCATGAGAAAAACAAATAATAATAATAATAATAATAATAATAATAATAATAATAATAAATTATTTGTACCCCACCTACCTGGCTGGGGACTCTGGGTGGCTCCCAACAGAATATTAAATAACAACAACAACAACAACAACAACAACAACAACAACAACAACAACTTTTATTTATATCCTGCCCTCCCAAGCCGAAGCCGGGCTCAGAGTGGCTAACAACACTAAAATGATACAACATTCCAAAATCAGTTCATTCTAAAATCAGTTCAAATCAGGTTAATGGTAACCACTGGGCTAGAGTTCTGTGAAGAATTGCCGAAGGAGGGGGTCAGGTTGTGCCTTGGCCAAAGGCCTGGTGGAACAGCTCTTTCTTGCAGGCCCTGCAGAAAGATGTCAAGTCCCGCAGGGCCCTAGTCTCTTGTGACAGAGCGTTCCACCAGATTGGAGCCACAGCCGAAAAAGCCCTGGCTCTGGTTGAGGCCAGCCTAACCTCTCTGTGGCCCGGGACCTCCAAGATGTTTTGTTTGAAGACTGTAAGGTCCTCTGTGGGACATACCAGGAGAGGCGGTCCTGTAGGTATGAGGGTCCTAGGCCGTATAGGGCTTTAAAGGTTAAAACCAGCACCTTAAACCTGATCCTGTACTCCACCGGGAGCCAGTGCAGCTGATATAGCACTGGGTGAATGTGCTTCCACAGCAAGGACCCCATAAGGAGTCTCGCCGTGGCATTCTGCATGATAAAACATCAAACATTAAAAGCTTCCCTAAACAGGACTGCCTTCAGATGTCTACTAAAAGTCAAATAGTTGTTTGTTTCCTTGACATCTGATCGGAGGGTGTTCCACAGGGCGGGCGCCACTGGTTTGGACACAACACTAAGTCAGGTCCCAGCAGGAGATGGAGCAAAGCAGGAGCAATTCCTTCCTGCATGGTAAGCCAGTCATCCACAGCTGACCATTTTGTGCCAATGAAGTCATTGTATGAAACTCCATCCATTCACGGAAAGATGGCAAGATGGTGGTGCAAACAAATCCTTTTCGCTGCATTTCTTATTGATACTGAAGCTTTATGCTACCAGATATGTCTAATAAACGTCATCTGTTCTCCCCTCCCTGAATGAAGCTTCTAAATCAGGCTTCCTCAACCTTGGCCCTCTAGATGTTTTGAGACTACAATTCCCATCATTCCTGACCACTGGTCCTGCTAGCTAAGGATCATGGGAGTTGTAGGCCAAAAACATCTGGAGGGCCGAGGTTGAGGAAGCCTGGTCTAAATAAATGAAGTTTCCTCATTCCCTGGTATCAGTGGTATCATCATCATCGTCACTTCTTCTTCTTCTTCTTCTTCTTCTTCTTCTTCTTCTTCTTCCTCTTCTTCTTCTTCTTCTTCTTCTTCTTCTTCTTATAGGACATTCCTATTTTCATTTGAGAAATGTTGGAGGGCATATATAGGTACTCCAGAGGAATAATCATATGACATTTGAAACTATGGGGTGGTTGCAGTGGTGATGACCTATCTCTAAACATTATGTTGCTCTTACTGATAAGTCTGCAATGTGCACATTTTCAGATTTGTTGCAGGGTTCTTTATATGGGAGAGTTAGGATAGGTACAGTTAGAATAAGATACACATTATTTAGACTTAAGTAACCAAAATACATAATATGATCTACATAATAAAAATAAAGTGGTGGGAGGGGGAGAATAATTTTGGTTCAGTTTGAAGTTAAAGGTAAACGTACCTAATCTGCCCTTTTCAAAACAAATTGTCAGCTGATAGGCAGCTACTCTTCAAAATGTGCAGTTCTCTGAATTTTGTAATACAGTTCTCTAGCCAAGTAATGTGTTCAAAGATACATTGACTAGGGTCAAATGTGCATTAAAAGGCATATATTGGTCAAGATGACATACAAAAACACCATATAATATGGGAAAGTGCTCCCAAAGATTTGTATATCAGGTAAATTCTCATATGAACATGTATTAGGAGAATCTTACACTAAAATGCTAATGAATTTTCACGAGAATGTTTTTTTAAAAAAAATGCAAACTGATGTGGAAATGTGGGAACTTGAGATCAGAAAAATAAGAACCTGTGAGAAACTGAAATTGGCAGATTTGCTTGTCGCTAATGAGAAACTAAATGCTGTGCATATTAAACAGATCTTAAATAGCAGGAGAAATTTAATAACTAGCACCCCAAGTTTAAATTTTTACTCTGCAATTTCTGCCTGCAGTACTAGTGTAATTCCTTTTGTATTTCCGGTCACAGTTGTCACAGTTCCTGTGACGATGTCACAGTTACTTACCCCGTGCAGACCTAGAAGTTTGCACTCCCAGTCCTGAAAATTTATTTCTTGGTACACCAAGTCTCACAACTCATTTGTTCTTTTAGGGAAATGGAAAGAAAACCTCAGTAACAGAGATCAATGGGGGGAAATCCACTAAGTTTTCCACAATAAATTCTTTCAAATATCACGCATTTTGGATTGGAAGCAAGAAACTTCCAAGAAACTAAATTAAGAATCCTATTCTTGGTTTATGGAATGCCTGGTTTGATATAACAAAATTGTTCTTAAAGAATGTGATTTGTTTCATTAAACAGCTGAATGGGAGCCAAGCTATTGGGAATGCTTATTCTAGTTCTGCACAAAACAACCTCTGCACAGAGATTGGATTTTGGTTGATGTACATGATAGCTTCCTATTCCGATCAGTTGACACTGCAATCCTCTACAGAAGTATGTTACTCCCAGGTAAGTGTATTTAGGATTTCAACCTAATTATACTTCATAAACTGGTGAATCAGTGGTTGTGATCCTCACATCCATAGGTCTAACTGGGACTATTGGGGTATGGCTTGCAAGACTGCCCCCCAAACTATGCCCACCTATGCCACACTTGACATCATGAATGATGTAACCAAGCAGCTGCCAAAGACCAATCAGAAGTTTAAAGGAGCTTAAAGTGCTAATCAGCTAACAGTGAGGCTATTTGAAGCACCATGTTTGCAAGTACAGATTGTACTCAAGCTGTGGCTGCAAATTGGCATTTCCCCCCTCTTCACACCAGTTTGCCAGTCCATTGAGGGACAGTGTTCATTTGCAGGTGTGGTTTGTTTCCAAACCAAGCCTGCAAATGGAGAAAGCTGGGTTTGTTGTCCGAGCTAAACAGCTGACTGGAACCAATAGTGAGTCCCTCTGAAGTTGTCACCAGATGTCATAGTGACATCAGGTGACTGACAGGTGGGGGCTTTTGAAGTTTGTCGCCAGACTTCATAATGACACTAGGTGATTGACAGGTGGTTGGCCTCACCCACCTGTCAGTGCAGCCTATGGGGGGGTGGGAAATCCCCCACGCCTGATAAAGTTGGAAGAAAATTGCAGGGAGGAGCCACAAAATCCCACTGCTTATATCCATGTTGCCATATATGAAAAGTATGTCCTGCTGTTAACTATCCTTGCTGAAACCTGTTCTAATTTCAAATCCTTACCACGATGTACAGTTACACTCGAAAGACATATGTTACAGTGCTGAGTCAATTAGGAAATGTTCTTTTGGTTTTTTTATATGTTATCGCATCTTCAAATATAAACAATTGCCCATCACATGATGCAACAGAAAAAGCTTTTTTAAAAAAAGAAAAAGAAAAATGACTTTGACTTTATGATTTATTAAGTGACATGTATAGACTTTTAAAAACTTAGTTAATGACACTCATGTCTCTAATGACAAAGACACTAGAGTTTGCCAACATTTCCAAAGTGCTAAATTGGCAAGTAATCATGAAAAGCAAGATATATGAGTCCACCAATCACTCTCCAGTGCTGATCAAACATTTCTGGTATTTCTATTTTAAAGATGTAGTTGTGATTTGGGGGCACCTAAGCCCAGAGCTTGTACATATACACAGTATGTCTTAGGTAATTTATTGTACTTTAATTTGGCAAAGTCTAGTCTTAAAATAACCAAAGGAGGCAGCTGTTCTGTTCATAATTCTTTACATATGATTTCACTTTGCAATGAGGAGACTGAATAAGACACTCATTTAATCCTCTGTAACTTTGAGAGGTAAATAACCCCCTTGTTTTGTGGGGAAGGCGGGACATATGAGAGGTGATGTGAAGTATAATTGGCAAAGGTTCTAGAGCTAATTGATCAATGACAAATTCATGGTATGGATTGTATTGATTAGAGATACCTTAAAGGACAGTGAGACTGTTAACTTTTTATCAAAAATGCGCAATGCTAAGAAAATCAGAGTCCTTGCCCATCAGGCCTTGAGTCAGGCATAGGTCAGCAACAAAAGCAACAAATCACCTGAGGCCAGTAAAGTTAAAACTTTATTCAGGGAAATAAACTACAGAACTCAGGCCTAGTGCTCTCAGCAACTCTTCCTACTAGGTCTTGCCCCAATGAAGCAGTTGTGAGGATTAAAGGTCCCCACGTTCCCACCCTCTCTAAGGCTCCTCATCTCCAGGGTTTTCCCCGTGCAGTCTCAAACTGTGCCTGCACACAACCGATCTCTGTTCTGCTCTTTTCATTTCTCTGTGCATTCTTGGAGACCAGGGCAGAGGGGAGCTGGTTGCAGCGAGGGGGGGGGCTCCCTGTATTCTTCAGCAGCTTCCTGACCCCCCTCCTCTTCAGCCTCTGCTTCAGCCTCAGAGTCTGAACTGCTCTCTGCCACAGACTCTTCCTGCTCACTAAACCTTGTTGCTCCTCCATCTTCCAACACCTCATCCCCTGGTCTTCTTCCTCTGACCACTCATTATTATCCCACCACCAATCCCCTGTATGTCCCCTAGAGGGGGTTCCCCAGCTGGTGCCTTCCTCTGCATCCAGCCAGAGCATGACATTGCCTGAGGATGGGGAAATAGCCAAAATGGAAACTAGCTTACAGTGCACTCCTGATCATGTCCAATCAGAAGTAAATCTGATTGAATTTAATTGGGGGCTTACTATTAGGGTTGCAGCCTAATGTTGGTACCTGGACTCTATTGAGGCTGCTTTTTCCCACCTCTTACTAGGCTGCAATCCTGTAACCAATTACCTGGGAATAAGTCCCATTGAACTCAATGGACATACTTTGCCCATGTATAGACTTATGCTATTAATGTCAAGCACATGTATATTTTTGAAAAAAGTTCCTTTGAGATGTTAAAGGCGTATGGTTTCACTGAACTATCCCTGGCATTTTATCCTGCAGCTATATTAATCAAACAAGCAAATAATTGCTTTTCAGGTTGGAGGCGGGTTTGGATCTGGACTTATATATAAGTCTACACTGCAATTGCCAATTTGCAAAAGAGTTGTACAGGTGCCGATGTCTTGTTTATGCTTATTATAAGCCTAGCTAGTTCAGTTCTAATGAGTGCTATGTGAAGTTGGGAACTCTAGTAATGAATAGTCTGCCTGCTTCCTGCATGTTGCTAATCTTCATAAACAACCCTTTAAGAGTGTTTCATGGTAGCAGCAAATAACACATTTGCTTATCAGTTCCTACTATTTTCTTTCTGCTGTTGCCATGAAACAAGGAACACTACTAGAGCTGATTCCTTCATTTCATGTCAGCTTTGTATATTCAGCATTCCTCCAAAGAGTTTTGGGCACTGCACAAGGTGCCATCTGTGTTGAGCTCAATGAAAATCCTGTGGGGTAGTTTAGGCTCTGAAAGGGTGACTTAATCAAGAGGGTCAGAGCGGAGTGGGGAATTTGAACCCAAGTCTTCTTGTTCCAAGAAATACACTGCTGTGAGGATTGCTCTGGGCATTTAGCATGGCCTGCACTCAGTGCCTTTTGTTAGCTAAAAGTGATGGCTGGTGGCTACTAGACATCACACCTCTCCTGCTTGGATTAGGGGCTAAAGAAAACTGTTGGGGAGTGGAACTAAAGAAGGGGGGGATCTAGTTTTTTTGCAGGTAGTTGGTACAAAGCAATTTGGGAGAGGGAAGTGGAATTCTGTTTACTTTAGGGAAACTTAGAGGGCAACTCTGTGGCAAGATCTGCTGGGATGAGCAGCTCAGGATCCAGCAGATCCCTGGCTTGGCTTGTTGATTCCCAGTTCAGGCAGCATTAAGTCCTCCATCCAGTGGCTAAGCTGCATGCTACACTACCAGGGGCGGAGAGCAGATGGGGGCGTGGCTGGTGGCCCGGGGGCATGACACGCATCCCAGGGCCGTGATGCACCGCCTCTGGGGGCGTGGCCCCCGGTGCATGGGGGAGTGTGCAGTGCGTGTCTGGGGGGGGCGCCGCAATGGCACCCTACCAGAATAGTGGTGCTGGGGACAGCCTGCTCATTCCGCACCCCAGTTCCTCCACCAGTGCCCCATCCCAATTCAGCTGCAGATGCACTGAATTAATGCACTGGTGGAACACTCTTTCTCATGAGACCAGGGCCCTGCAGGATCTGATTTCTTTCTGCAGGGCCTGTAAGACAGAGTTGTTCCGCCTGGCCTTTGGCTTGGAGTCAATTTGATTCCCTCCCCCTCTTTCTTTTTCCTTTCTCCTCCTGTGATGAGGCTGCATTTTAATGTTTCAATGTTTTAATGTTGTATTTTAATCTTGTTTTTAAGTTGTATTCATTCAACTTGTTTTTATTATTGCTTATTAGCCGCCCTGAGCCCGGCCTTGGCTAGGGAGGATGGGGTATAAATAAAATTTATTATTCTTATTCTTATTCTTATTCTTATTCTTATTCTTATTCTTATCTTGCTCAGCCAAGGCTTGGTTGCCTGAGTTGAGGCTAGTATAAATCCCCCAGAAAGCGGCATTCTGGGGGCAGGACCAGAGGGGAGGGGCTTAGTCTGTATTTTAAGTCTGGTTCAGATGATCCTGTGACCTGGCAACCTGCCACAGAATTCTATTTGAAAGGCTTGTTCCCCTTATTCCAGGTTTAAGCAATGACAGCAGCCCCTCTGCTGAATGAAGCGTGAATCTTGTGTAAGTTTATGTCAGCTCACTTTGCACCGGTTTCTTGTGCATAGGATTGCTCCTTAAGGCTGCTTTGTCATTCCTCACTCCACAACTTGTAAATTTTAAAATAGATGCTACAAAAATACCATGGGCCCCAGTACTAGGTACATAAGAAAAGCCCTAATGCATCCTTTCTCAACCTGTGGGTCCCCAGATGTTGTTGAACTACGACTCCCATTACCCCTAGCTAGCAAGGCCAGAGCTCAGGGATGATGGGAGTTGTAGTCCAACAACATCTGGGGACCCACAGGTTGAGAACCGCTGTCTTACTGGGTTTGGCCAAAGGCCCACCTAGTCCAGCATCCTGTTCTCCCATTGGCCAATGTCATGCCTACACGAAGCCCACAAGCAGTAGCCCCTCCTGAATGGAGGACTCCCCTCACAATGAGATTATCTTGTAGAAGACTGTCTCAGAGACTTCTTACCTCTCAGGGAAATGAATAATCATAGCTGTAAGGAAGCTATTTCCCCCTGGACATTTTGGGGAACTTTCTGAAGGTCTTTTCACATGTTACCTTGTATGGATGTGTGCTTCTGAAGTGACAGAGAAGTGTTGGGAAACACAGAAGGAAGCCAGTCAGAGAGTTAGAGAATCGGTTGAGGCTTCCTGTTGAGTGTACGTTTGGCGGCAAACACAGATTATCTGCTGTACAGTGTGTGACATGCTTATATTCGAAGGGTTCAACCTAGCCCTACTTGTAAATAAATTTCATTGGACTCCTGTCTGAAGAAAAATGGACAGGATCCAGCTCCAAGGGTGCAGTCAACCTCCCATTGTTTAAAGTGGAACTAGATTAGGCCTTAAGTTTACTTTTCAAAGAAACTCTAATTGCTACCAATCAAAGCACACATAGGCCATTTGGCAACTTATAGCAGTTGATTTCTTTAAAAAAAAAAAAAAAGCTGAAGATTTTTCTTTGCTTATTAGACTTTCCAAGTAGTTGGGTGGGTTTCTTCATTTCTGAGCTCCAAAACAAAAGCCAACTATAACAGCTTTCCTTTTGAAGTCTTTTCTTTAAAAGTGACCCGCTTTCATATGTTTACCAGAGGGTTTTTGTTTTGTTTTTTTCCTTAAAGAGAAAATCCTCTGTGTGAGAGAATTGACTAGGGAATTTGCAGGGGGATGAAAGATTTTTGTAAAATTAGTAACATGCGTGACCATCTACAAAAATAAAACCTTGGAACTGGATGAGATCGGACGGATGAGCAGTTCTAGAGTATGCTAGGTTTCTTCTCCGATGTCCCCACTGTGTGAGTAAAATATTTTCTGCTCTTTAGGGATCTGAACGTGGTGAGCATTCTGATCCACTTCAATACAATAAAATAGGTACTTGCTTTGAGAAAAAAGAATATGTAATATAAAAAATATCAGCTGGGGAGATATGTACATGCTCATTTATTTATTTGTTTGCATGTACAGACAGTCTGGAGGGACGTGGGTGGCACTGTGGGTTAAACCACAGAGCCTAGGACTTGCCGATCAGAAGGTTGGCGGTTCGAATCCCCGTGATGGGGTGAGCTCCCATTGCTTGGTCCCTGCTCCTGCCAACCTAGCAGTTCGAAAGCACGTCAAAGTGCAAGTAGATAAATAGGTACCGCTCTGGTGGGAAGGTAAACGGCATTTCTGTGCGCTGCTCTGGTTCTCCAGAAGCGGCTTAGTCATGCTGGCCACATGACCTGGAAGCTGTACGCCAGCTCCCTCGGCCAATAAAGCAAGATGAGCGCCGCAACCCCAGAGTCGGTCACGACTGGACCTAATGGTCAGGGGTCCCTTTACTTTTATACACAGTCTTATCCTTGGGTACTATATGAGTTCCGGCATTTCTCATCCAAGCTGTTTGTATGAGGAAACTGGATCAGCAATCATTAATTCAGACAAAGAAGAACTTGTAAAATGATCAACAGTCTAACTGCTGGGATCAACAGTTTAACTGCTGGGAGATACTTAGTCAGTTGACTTCTACACCTCCCACAATCCCATGCTACAAAGTCAGCATCTCGCTGGGATGCCACCCATCGTATCTGGCATAGCCACAAGTCCTCCTTATATCCCTGCTTGATCCCAGGGGTCTTTGAGGGAATCACTGTGAGTGGTCCCCCATGGCTCAGACGCATAGCCACAGGAGCCTTGAATTTGGTATTGTGGGTCCAATTTTGTGGAACTCCCTGCAAGCTGAGGTCAGACAGGCCACCTCCCTGCTGAACACCCAGATTTTAAACTGAATCCAGATGTTATTGTCTTAACTTGTTTTTTAGTCTCATTGTAGTGAGTCTTCTTAGAGTCTCCTGTCATTCAATGGTATATGAACTGCTGAAATAAATAAATAATAAATATGGCCATCGGCTTGAAAAAAAAGGTTCCCCATAGGTCATAAAGGATGGTTCACAAAGCAGCTAAAAGCAGCTGACCACAGTCATATGGAGCTTTTAAAACTGGTCACAAAAAGCTGGCAGGTTTGTGATAAGAGTATTAGGTACAGTTTCCAAGCCACATTGAACCTGGTTACAGAAGGACAATTTCCTCAAGGGTGCTATATGGACCACTGATCTGGCTTAGCATAATACAGTTTTCTTCTTCTTCACCATCTCTATTATTATTAAATCAAGTAGAAACAAACTAATGATCGTACTGGATAGGATAAATCAGCTCAGTTAACATTTGTGTTTTGAGGACATTAGTAACTGAATGACTAACTAAGCCATATAACCATCTTGCTGATTTATCATGATTAAAATTATGTATCCTTTATCTGGCTGTATTTCTGAGCTATGCACAACCTGCGGTGTAATGAAAAACAGTTGCCCAACAGCAGCGTCTGCTGAATTTTATCTCATGGTTAATCAAAGATAACATTTGTAAATGTTTTTCAGTAACAGGCAATCCGCATCCACCAGTATCTCACCTTGTTACATTTTTACACGACCTTGCAACAGATATTTCCTGGGTAGGTTTCACAGATGCAAACGAAACAATAACACGATGAGGATGTAATTCAGTCTTAAAACAATACGAATAACAGCTCTTAAAATAGAATTAACATTTACTTAAAGGGGTTTTAAAAAGCCTGGGAGAATATGCCCAGCAATGAAAAGTTAAGTTTGCATCCTGCAATCTATACTAGGGAGAAAGTTCCACCCAGGGGATGTCATTACTGAGAAAGCCTTGTGCCAGTCACATCCCATGGGATGTGGGCAGACGAGCCTAGTGCCCAGGCAAGTTGATGTGGTAACAGGCATTCAGGTCCTAATTCATGCGGGCTTTATAGCTGAGCCATTCACACTCATTCCTATTTTACAAATGGGAAACGGAGGCCGAGAGAGTTGTAACTGATTGAATTTATGCAGAGATGTGCCCAGCCTGCATTTTGACATATACAGTGGTACCTCGGGTTACAGACACTTCAGGTTACATACGCTTCAGGTTACAGACTCTGCTAACCCAGAAATAGTACCTCGGGTTAAGAACTGTGCTTCAGGATGAGAACAGAAATCGCGTGGCGGTGGCACAGCTGCAATGGGAGGCCCCATTAGCTAAAGTGGTACCTCAAGTTAAGAACAGTTTCAGGTTAAGAACAGACCTCCAGAACGAATTAAGTTCCAGGGACACTTTTCCTTAGGCCACCCCTGTTTTCATCAGAGAAATGTTGAAAGGGATGGAGTTATCTGACTGCCCGAGCCATCTGAAGGCAGCCCTGTATAGTGAAGCTTTTTTATGTTTAATATTTTAAAATACGTATGCTGGGAACTGCCTAGAGTGGCTGGGGCAACCCAATCAGATGGGTGGGGTATAAATATTATTATTATTATTATTATTATTATTATTATTATTATTAGCGTTACAGATGCTTCAGGTTACAGACGCTTCAGGTTACAGACTCTGCTAACCCAGAAATAGTACCTCGGGTTAAGAACTTTGCTTCAGGATGAGAACAGAAATCGTGCTCCGGTGGCAGTGGGAGGCCCCATTAGCTAAAGTGGTGCTTCAGGTTAAGAACAGTTTCAGGTTAAGAACGGACCTCTGGAACAGATTAAGTTCTTAACCCGAGGCACCACTGTATTATTATTATTATTATTATTATTATGAGGTAAAGGGACCCCTGACCATTAGGTCCAGCCGTGGCCGACTCTGGGGTTGTGGCGCTCATCTCGTTTTATTGGCTGAGGCAGCCGGCGTACAGCTTCCAGGTCATGTGGCCAACATGACTAAGCCGCTTCTGGTGAACCAGAGCAGCGCACGTAAACAGCGTTTACCTTCCCACCGGAGTGGTACCTATTTACCCACTTGCACTTTGACATGCTTTCGAACTGCTAGGTTGGCAGGAGCAGGGACCGAGCAACGGGCGCTCACCCCATCACAGGGATTCGAACCGCCAACCTTCTGATTGGCAAGTCCTAGGCTCTGTGGTTTAACCCACAGCGCCACCCGCCTCCTATTATTATTATTATTAGACATCCCTATTTTCATTGGAGAAGTGTTGGGGGGTGTATAAATACTGTGCAAATGAAACAATTTGCTTGTATTACTGCACCTGCTTTGCCCTCTGTCCCTGCCCACCACAGTCATGTGGCCCATGGAAAGTTGCCAAGGAAGGAGTGAGGCCCTCTGTAAAAGATTCCCCACCCCTGAACTAGTGAATGTAATAAGTGGCACAGGTGGGTATTGATTTGATGAGGAGGATGTTGTCTCACATCTCGCCCACCATTCATTTCTAACTCTGGTGCTCTGCCTTGTTCTCCCCACAACTCTCCTCTTCTTAGGGTGCTTCAGAAATACAATGTGGTAGAAAGCTTACTTGAGTAGAATGTGCGGAACAGCCTGACCCTTGTCACAACTGGCCCACAGCCTGGATTTCCCTGCATTATTCTCGACAGTCACCAGAGCCCTCCCTTGATTACACCTTTGTAAAGGCTTAGAATGCATCAAGAATAATTGCAGTTTGTTTAATATGCCTACATCCTTGAGGCTTTAAAAGCCTCTCTGCGCCGCAGCACTATGCCTTCCTGTTGAAACTCTGAGAAAAGCACTCCACAGTTCACGGCACGAAAGTAATTTAATCAAACCATTTTCTTTCCACCGTCATGCTTTGAGCTGAACCAAGGTTTTCATTATGAAGCGGTTACTTAATATTTTCTTCAACGTTAAATGCTTTTTATTAACGTTTCAATAGTACATATGCCGTTGAGTAAGTCGGGTTGCACAGTTAATGATGCCAGTTTCATAGCTCGTAGGATTGCGTCGGCTGCTAATAAAAACCGCTTCAGTTTCACTACCAACATTCTTTCGGAAAAATTCAGAGACGGTTGCCTTTTCCATGGGCTATGTGCATAAGCCTTTCCTGGAATCTGGAACCTTGTGAGACTCATGTCCTGGATTCTAAGTCCTGGGGAAACCGACACATATAGAAGCCTCTGCATATTGCCTTTCCAGTTACTGATGCTCTGACCCTCCAAGTGTCCCTGTTTCCCAGCGACAGTCCCGGATTTTACAGAAGCCATCCTAGTTTCTGATTTGAGCCCAGAATGTCCCGCTTTTCCTTAGGACATCCCTGTTTTCATTGGAGTAATGTTGGAGGGTATGGAGTTATGCAACCCCCGAGCCAAGGAGATAAGTAACTATACTACCTTTTAAGACGACACCTAAAGGCAGCCCTGTATGGGGAAGGGTTTTTTTAATGTTTAATGTTTTATTATGTTTTTATATATGTTGAAAGCTGCCCAGAGTGGTGGTAATATTAATAATAATAATAATAATAATAATAATAATAATAATAATGGAATAGGACATTCCTATTTTCATTGCAGGAATGTTGGAGGGTATGCTCACACCTAACGCTTAGATATTTGGAGGCTGGGAAAGGTGCATAATTTCTGGAGTTGGGCCAAGACTGTCCTATAATGATGTGGACCACTTTCTCGTTTATAACACAAGAAGGTGGCTTATGGGTGAATCTGTCAATCTCAGTTTCTCACAATTTCACATCAATTTGTGTGGTGTGTGTGTGTGTTTTTAACAAAAAAACCGGTCCTAATGTGAATTCATTCCCAGTCACAGGGAAAAAAGTTGTTTGTGCTTTAAAAAACAGTAGTAGTCCTCATACTTTTCTGTGTATGACTTCTAAAAAGTCAGGTAGTCTCTGGATTTTTAAAGTCGAACCCGCTTGATAAACCAATTGAAGCTGGCTGGCTCACCATAGTTTGCTGAGGGTGAAATTACTTTAACGCACCAACATCATACAAACGCCTGGCAAGTAATCCAATGTGCTGCTTTGAGGGCCTGAATATCTATGATTGAGCGTTCTTTTGTGACCCCTAGTGGTTAATTCTAATAATGTCCTCGAAATGAGAAAGGGTGGCGAATCTTCTTAAATCGCTTGCTTATTTCCATTCCTTTTTAGAAAGCTGAAAGAAAGTGAACTGTCAAGCATTTGTAGCAAATACTTCCATTTCCCCATTTTCAAATTACCAAAATTACATATCCGTCTCTACATTTTAGCATATCGCATGCAAGATGTGAAAACTTCATTCAGCTGTCTCGGTGAAGAATCAAATCGTTTTACTCCTAGAGCAGCCCTTGCCACAGCCTAAATAAAACCGATGTGCAGTGCAAAGCTATGCATGTTTACTCAGAAGCAAGTCACACTGTATTCCATGGGGCTTACACCCAAGTAAGTGTGCATAGGATTGCCTCTGTTTCATGGAGTTTTAGTTCCTAGTTCTGTGGAAGTCATCTCCTTATGATGTTACAGTTTATTTGGAGAATGCTTAATTCGTTTTACATGCTGATGCTAAACACATTTATTATTGAAAATTCCTGCCCATGTACGCGCCCTTTCTATTGTACTCCTAGTCACGTATTTACATGATTTCATCGCTTTGTGTGCCTGCCTAAGTAGTTCATTTGCTGAAAGAGTATGCTTGTTAAAAATATATTATTACCTTGGACAGCAGCAACGTGGAATGAAAAAGGGGAAAGGGGGCGTCTGTGTACTTTGTGCAGAAGATTTCTCTGGTCCACTTTAACAGAGAGGAAGCTGGACAAATCATAGGCACACAATGGTAATGAAACTCTGTTTAGAAACACCATCTCTAACTTAAACAGAAACTCCTGCAAGCTGAAATACAGGGACTTCCAAACCCTTCAGTAAAGAGCTGTGGACAAGCTAATGGGCTTTAAAATGCTCCATCTGTGGAGCCATCCACAAGGACTGAGTGGCCTCTTCTGCAACTCTCACAGATAGCAGGACCTGTCCTGTAATCCTTCGACGTATACGTCAAAGAGCCGAAAATAAACGGAAAACGAAACAGAAGCGCGGCAGCAGTCGAAGCAGGTCACGTTCCTGATTGTTACCATCTGGGGTTAGGTCCCACAGAACACAGGAATGGGAGTTGTGTGTATAAACACCGGCTAATTGGCAAGCAATGTGGGGGAACCTGATCCTGCATTAATGAGGGAGCTGCTGCCGGGCCACCAAGAGACAACGGCTTGGGAGCCGAAGGAAGCTCTAGTCACGCATCTCTGCAAGTGTCATCATCCACCCAACTCGCCAGGTGTTGCTGGAGGCCCAGACCCTGCCACTTCTGACCTCTCCACTTCCATGGTAGGAAAGGCAAACTAACACTCCGTGAAACAGCTGACACTTGGTCCTTCTTTAGCAACCTCCTTGGGAAATTCCATAGCTGTACGTAGAACTGGATATCTCTTTGGTGCATGTTATCGTTTGTGATTGCTTTCTTTCTCTCTTACACTACTATAAGTAAAAAAAAAAAAAAATAGAATGGTTCCCTAGGACTTGTTTGTCGGGACTTTCAGCAAAGAAAGTGCATTACAACCCTTATGCTTCATGTTTTCACAGAATAGCACTTTTACAAATGGGTGGCAGAGGCTGGAAGAAAATAGTCTGGATCGCCAAACACCACCCTATAACAGTGGAACTTTGAAACACACTGTGCAGTAAGTCATCCCAAACCAACATGAATTTTCGTTTTTACATTTGACTGAGGTGGGTGGTGGAGTGGAAGGCAGCAGAAAAGGTAAAGGACCCCTGGATGGTTAAGTCTGGTCAAAGGCAACTATGGGGTTGCGGCTTTCAAGTCGAGGGAGCCGGTGTTTGTCCACAGACAGCTTTCCGGGTCATGTGGCCAGCATGACTAAACCGCTTCTGGCACAACGTAACAGAAACCAGAGTGCACAGAAACATCATTTATTTTCCCACCACAGCAGTACCTATTTATCTATTTGCACTGGCATGCTTTCGAACTGCTAGGTTGGCAGGAGCTGGGACAGAGCAACGGGCACTCACCCTGTCACAGGGATTCGAACTGCCGACCTTCTGATTGGCAAGCCCAAGAGCTTCAGTAGTTTAGACCACAGCACCACCTGTGTCCCCAGGAGAGAAGAGTTTGCTAGGTCTGTATCATTCTTTGTTTACATGGCAATAAAGCTGCTTTACAAGGAATCAGACCACTGGTACATCGAGCCTAGAATGGTCCGCTTTTTTAACGAGCCGGTAGCTTATAGGGATGCGGGTGGCGCTGTGGTCTAAACCACTGAGCCTCTTGGCCTTGCCGCGACATGGTGAACTCCCGTTGCTCTGTCCCAGCTCCTGCCAACCTAGCAGTTCGAAAGCACGCCAAAAGTGCAAGTAGATAAATAGGTACCACTCCAGCAGGAAGGTAAATGGTGTTTCCATGCACTGCTCTGGTTTCGGAGTTCTGCTGTGCCAAAAGTGGCTTAGTCATGTTGGCCACATGACCCGGAAAAACTGTCTGCAGACAAACGCTGGCTCCCTTGGCCTGTAAAGCGAGATGAGTGCCACAACTGCAGAGTCGTCTGTGAATGGACTTAATTGTCAGGGGTCCTTTACCTTTACCTTTACCTTTAACTTAAGTTAGAAGTGAATTGCAGACTTCACAATAAGGCTGCATATGCCTAAGCACATATGAAGCACATTTGAAGAATTCTGGACACTGTGGTTAAGGGTTTCTGGGAATGGCATCTCTGTAGGGATAAACTACAGTGCCCAGAATTCCTTGAGCAGGGAAATGTGCTGGAAGTGTGCTTGAAGGGTATTGTGTAGATGCAGGCTGAGTTATATGTGTTTTGTAGCAATCTTGGATCAAATCCCCTCCATAAATGTAAACTCTAAAAGTGAACAAAAAGTTGGCAGAAGCACACATTGATGTTATTAGATCAAGAGCTACGAAATAAAAGAGGGAAATGTCTTAAAACAAAACATCCATATGGTGCAAAACGTCAATGGATGTCTTTTACAAGTACACAGAGTTTCCTACATCAGAAGAGAGATTCAGCATTTTTTGCATTGTGATCATTTCCAGAGTCCTTGAAAATGGCCGACTCGTGAGGCAATCCCACATTCTCTCCCCGAATGTACAGTTCATTAACATTCCTACTGGGATTATGATCAAAGTTTTGTACTCAGTTCCATTCCACATGCTCCTTTCAATGTGTTCCAAGTCTTTTACAAAGTCAATGTGTTGTGTATTTGTCAAGAGACCTTCCTGAACTTTTCCCACCATATCTAGAGGGTTAAAAGGTAGACATCTCAGTTACAGGGGAAATGGCTTCAGACTGGCCATTTGAAGTAATGTGCATTTGGGGACAGCAGAGCTCAGTTTGAATTAGCAAAGATGGTTACATTATTTCAAAGCAGCTTTGATTTTATTATTGATTATTTCATTTCTAAACCGCTTAATATATTAAAAATATATCTAAGCAGTGTACAAAAAACTGAAGCAATGACAGACAACTTAAACAAAATGTTACAAAAATACACATTTCAATATAAAAATGTTACATTGATACAAAGTTACTCAGGGCTTTTTTTTCAGCCGGAACTCGCCAGAACTCAATTCTGGCACCACTCATGTGGGCGCCATTGCCATTCTAAGAGAATGAGGGAGGCATTCATGGTGAGTTCCAGCACCTCTTTTTCTAGAAAATAACACTGAAGTTACTAATATATATGAATCAATATGGTTTACTTTTCCTTCTGACACACTCGCCTTCTCAGCCTCTGGGTTCTCACCCAGGGTCCAAACCAGGCATAGGCAAACTCGGCCCTCCGGATGTTTTGCAACCACAATTCCCATCATCCCTGACCACTGGTCCTGTTAGCTAGGGATGATGGGAGTTGTAGTTCCAAAACATCTGAAGGGCCGAGTTTGCCTATGCCTGGACTCCAAACAAACTCTCAGCTCACCACAAAAGTCTCACAAGGAGAAGAGTTTCTGGTTTGAGCTACAATCCTAATTATTGTGTTGGTCTAGAACCTGGGAGACAAGGGTTAAAATTCCCACTCAGCAATGAAGCTTACTGGGTGACTGTTAAGCATATGGGTATTATTATTTATTTTATTGATAAGCATGTTCATATACCACTGTATCATAAAGATTTATCTCAGTGGCTTGCAAGAATATAAACAGAAAACATTATCAACATGTCATGGCACCAAATAACACTTTGTTGGTGCAGATTTCCCTAACAGACAGGCAGACAGACAGACATCTATTGACACTTAAGGCCTGCAATACTGAAAACTGGGTGGGGGCAGAAACCCCCTTGTTCATGGCCCCCATTCATTTCAATGGAATATACGCATATTGCTGCCTCCACCACTGAAGTAAGCTGTGATGTTCTTTTGTAGACTGAATTCCCACATAAATAATGATCCCCTGAGTCAGACTGGCTATTAAAGTATGAGAGATGTGTTTATTCTTAAATGTCCTGTGGACATCTGTAGCAATCTATTGCCGTTTGATTAGCTTATTCCTGTCAATAAGAATGTTTTTTAGGATTCCATTTGGATTTTTAAAATTGCCATATTTTGGAGAGGGGACTATAGAGTATAAACGAGGTTTATTGTAGAAAGTGGAATTTTGGAATGGGGCAGCATTCTCCTTTTGGAAGAATGAGCATAGGTTCTTGATTTGTCTATAGGCCAACTTCCATCAGACAAAGGCTTTATAGTGTAGAAAGTACGGTACTCATTCAACAAGAAATTATATTTTTGAATTAAAAGAGCAGAAGGCAGTAATCAGACAGCAAGCAAAGCAAAGACACTTTAATAAAAGAGAACACAGTCATTTTGATCCTTAGCCATATTGTAATAATATAGTGAGCAGACTGTCCATTAGACCATAGCCTTTGGTCTGCATGGATGGGAACGCGCAAAAAGTGTAAAACTAGCCACAAGAAAATGTTCTTGTTATTGACTGAATACAATAAAGACCAAGTGAGATTTACAAGGGAAATTTTAATAAAATATTGACTGTAGAAGCAGTAGTTTTCAAAGTAGTGTTCTCTATATCCAAATATCTGCTTGTGTGTGTGTGTGTCTGAACCTTATTCAGTAATAAGGTTATTCAGTAATGAAAGATGAAAATAATAGGTTTCCATTTTACTTATAAATATTTTCTCAAGCAAGAAACCTATTAAATCATGTGGAGGCTGGATCACATAGTATTAAACTGATCATGGCTGGGGGAAGAAAAAGAAATAAAACCACAAGTCTTCAAATGCATAAGACTATGACATTGCACCAGCACCGGTACTGGTTCCACATCACCAGGGACCAGCTGCACACTGGACACACACTGTGTGCTGACATGTGACTGGTTCCTATAGACCGCACTAGGAACAAAGGAAGCTGCCTTCTAGCAACTCAGACCATTGGTCCATCCATATTGTCTACAGTAACTGGTAGTGGTTCACCAGCATTTCAAACAAGGTTCTCTCCCAGCTCTATCAGGAGATGATACCTGGGACCCTCTGTATGGGAAGCCAATGCCCTACCACTGACCAACCACCCTTCCCCACTAATAGGCATCAGTTGAACATTGGAAGTGTGACTGGCCTCCATTTCCTCCTCTGCAAATCTATGTGATTGGGAGTAGGGGTGTGTGTGTGCCCAGAAGCAACCTTTGATCAGAGTTATCCCCGTGATGTTGTTTTCAAAGGAAAAAGGTGTTGAAGGACACTTCATTCCTGATCAATGTGCATTTAGGCCAGCTGGTATGTTGTCATGGTGTGGAAACCACTTCCTGCTTATCAGGTCCCATGCTAGGATGGAAACTTCCATAGATACAAACCACTTGAGATGGGCAGATTTGCAGAGTTACTTACTATGCCAGCACCACCTGCTTCAAGCATGGGAAGCAGCTATGTCATCTGTCCATCATATGCATTTCCTGTTTGCAGGCAGCTCGATCCATGCACTTCCTGTATACAGACATTTTTTGTGTGGCATAGGAATTGACCGTGGAAAGTTGTTATGGGCCTGCCTAATAGTGAATAAATTATAAAACTATTGGGCATAGGATTTTGATAGAGCTCACTACAGACCCTAACAAAGTCCTCACTGGGCAGTTTTTTAGCCCATTGGTACTTTAAAAAAATACTTTCTGTAGACCTCAGGCTCCCTGATCCTGCTGCTATCTCCCTCTTGTTCTTCATTAGCTCTGCTCCATCTTTGTTGCCCCTCATTCACTTGAATTTGCTATTAAAGGGAATAATACTCTTTCACCTGTCCACAGAGTTCATAGTAGGGAAGATGTCTCTTAACAGAGCATCCCTCCAGCTCCCCTCCCACTAAAAAAGCAAGTTCTTTTTGATAACAACTTGCTCCCCTTGAGTGCTAGAGTTGATATTCCTTCCATTCACTGATCAATTTTGAGGGTGTAATTGGATTACTAAGCGATCGACAAATATCTTTTTGCAGCCAATGCCATTAGAACACCATTTCAGAATATCACAACCAGATAGTGTGTTTTCTGGTATTTTCTACTATGGAGCCCAGTGGATCAAACCATTCAGTCTAGTGAATCCTTTATGTCTGATCTGGTGCCTGGTGTACATGCCACAGACAAATTGCCATGTCTGCCTTATGAAAAAGTGAAGCCTCTTAGATTTGTGGGACCATACAAGCCCTTATTCATATATTTGAATGCTTGCCTGAATTATTATAATGCAAACCATGGTGGTCTGCTAGGATGTAAGACCCAGGCTGCTGGGAAAAGGATAGTTACATTAACATGAGGCATGGCAGCATCAGGGGTACCAGCCTTGTCAATGTCTCATGCTGTGATTAAACACAGGGGTATTTTTCCTACATTAATGAAGCCCAAAGGTATTTGTTTTGATTTCATCACTCTCACCTCATTAGGCATGAGAAACGTTAACTTATACACTGGGCCGGGTTTGCCTAAGGTTCTGTTTACTCTTCATAAATTAACATCTTAATTCACTGTAATAAAATTCATGGTTTACAGAAAGATATCAAACATCGTCATCCATTATACTCCTTAATGCTGCGGCTTCAGACTGTGCAGCTCAGGGCTCTATTTACAAAGCAGCTGGATGGAGCACTTAAGACTGCAGCAATTTACATCCTAGTATGCTCCATTTTCTGAAGTGGGCCGAAAAAAAAGAACAGAGATTATTTCCATGTACTGTGACTGACTAGCTTCAGAGCATAAGCCTGAAGGGTGTAGAACAGGGCTCCACAACTTTTGATCCACCAAGCCAAGTGTAACCCATGGCTAGGTTTAGTTTTGGAGGGTTGTGGGGTATTTTTTATTTTTTTTTTTTTGCTTGGGGGCAGTTTGTTTTCATTCACCTCATGTGGCAGTTAAGGCATTGGGTGGAATCCTTGTCTTTCTGTTTTTGAGTGAAGTGGTGCATCACCGTGTCTTGAACCAGTGGTGTATCCCTCGTGAGAGGGATCTTGGTGGAATCTCTGTCCAAAAGCCAAGCGTGGAGCAGATAGGCCGTAGATCTTCCAGTGGTGGTCTTGGGATGGCCACCTCAGTAGATCGATGTCTCGGGAGAGGCCTATATTCATTGGCACGACCCTGATGTGGTTTCAGCCCTCCAGCGGGAGGCTGAAATGGATACACACCCAATGCCTGAGCAAAAATTCCACCTACACCCGTGGCAGTTTTTAACCCAGGTCATTGCCTGTTTGAGTTTGTTCTATCTTAGTACTTACTGGCTGGGTGAGGGTGGCACTGCAGCTGGTACTGCAAAAGGCCAGAAGGAATGGATTATTTCCATGTAATATGATTGACTAGCTTCAAAACATGAGCCTGAAGGCTATGGATCAGGGCTCCACAACGTCTGATCCACCAAGCCCAAGTATAACCCATAGGTACAACCAACCATGGCTAGGTTTAGTTTTTGGTTTCTTGCTTTGTTTGTTTTATTTCATGAAGTTGCCAGAAACACACACACACACACACACACACACACTCTCTCTCTCTCTCTCTCTCTCTCTCTCTCTCCCTCTCTCTCTGTGTGTGTGTGTGTGTGTAACTGTTGCAACACTATGCCTGGGATGTGGAAGTATATGTCTTTTGCAGCTAGCTTCAGTTGGTGGGTCTTGAGGGTCTAGTGAAAAACAAAGAAACAAAGGCGATTCCACACCCACCCACACCCAAGTCTGTACAATAGGGAATGGGAAGCCTCTGGTCCTCCTCTCTTTGCATGCTGTTGTTGGAAAGCCACTTCCACTATCTCTGAACACTGGCTATTTTCTGCCATTGCCCCTACACTGTGGAATGCCCTTCCCTCTGCCATAAGTGAAACATTGCCCATCAGTTGCTTCAGACATCTCAGGAGACATCGCTTTTGGCCCTGGATTTCCACTGACCTGTGAGATTCAATCCTTTAATTGCTAAACTCCTGGCTTTTTATAATACTGTTTTACAAGTCTGTATGTTGCATCTCTGTTTTTATGTTACTGTTTTGTTGATTTTACATTGTGTTTTTGTACACCACTTAACACACTTGTAAGTATTAAGCGGCTGGGAATGCTTAGATAAATAATTTTAATTACATCTAATTTGGAAACAGAGGAACAGACTGGTAATCAGTGCAGACGTTATGGAATTGATTTAACATTTTTGCATGGGCCACACCAACATCCTTGCAGCAGCACTGAAGACGGTCTGAAGTTTCCAGAGACTTTTCAAAAGTCTAGAGTACATTGTAAAAGTCAAACCTGGATGTAGCTAAAGCATGTATTACCGTAGCCGGGGCTGACTTTCCTTGGGAATGGCTGCAGCTTTTCCTGCCACAGAGATAGGTTTCACTCATAGTTTCTGTATGTTAGCCTGCTCTTAAAGACACAGGAGAAGGATCAGCCATATTGCTGAAAACATAGGATGGCTAAAAAATAAAGAGTGGTCTGATAGCCTAAAGCTCAAACACTAGCTCAGCTGGTTAGAGCATGGTGCTGATAACTCCAAGGACACAGGTTTGATGCTCATATGGGACAGCTGCCTATTCTTGCATTGCAGGGGGTTAGACTAGATGAACCTCAGGGACCCTTCCAACTCTACAATTCCATGCTTCTATGCTTCTACCCATGGCCATTGGCATTCACTGACTACTTGCTACTGCATTGATTGCATTATCAGCGGCTTTGAATATTTCTTAAAGAAAAGGAGGTTCTAAATCAGCTACATATTATGGAAAGTTGTTTGCCTATTTGCTATGCATTTGAAGACCTCTTAAGATACCGTAACCAAATTTTGCATGATAGTTCCTGAGATCAAGGAGTAGGTTGTCATCTTTCTTTTGGTACAACTGGATGCCATTTTGAATCAAGATGGCAGACTGATGCTTTCAAAACCACACTGATTTTAACTACTAATTTCAAAACTGCCCTGGTTTCTTTGGTTCCTTAGAATTACTGAGCAATGTCAGGTATGACAAAACCTCTGATTTTTTTTTTTTTAATGCTAGGGTTTTACCTAATGACAACGGCAATTCTATATAAACTCACCAAGGAGTAAGTCTTATGAAACACCCACTGTAAAGTTGCCACTTTGGAATAAAAGCTCTGAACTCAAAAAAGCAAAGGGAATTGACTTCAGTGGCAAGGAATTTTCAGTTAATTTCCCACAACTAACTTTTTCTTTCTTTCTTTCTTTCTTTCTTTCTTTCTTTCTTTCTTTCTTTCTTTCTTTCTTTCTTTTTCTTTTTCCTGTCTCTCTCTCTCTCTTTTTAATAGAAAATATATTTGTAATGGACTTGATTACATTTATGCCCAGAAAGAAAAGGGCGTGGTGAGATTGGCACAAGGGTAAACAACTGGCAAATGATTCATTATTCAAAATGTGCCCAATAGCTTTTGTTTTCACTCCAAAGCCTTTTAGAAATTAGAAACTGCTCACCAGATGGTTTTTTGTGTGTGTGCATGTGCGAGGGGAAAAAAAATACTAATTTAACTGCTAAAAGGTTCATTGTTATAATATTTTCCTGCCGAAAATCTCTATGTCTTGTTAAATGTTTATTGAATACTGTAATGGTATTACATTTACTGTTAAATGATATTGACATTTTTGAATAAAAAGAGGGGGTTGGTACATTTCACCCGCCTCCCTTTACCCTTTTTAAAACCGAGTCAGGATAAAATATGAACATCTGGTAGGAACCTTATGTGTGGCATTGAAACAAATAGCACTTTTGGCAGTGTTTCCCTTGAGTGTTTTTTTTTTTTTTTTTTTTTTTAAGCAGCATATAGCTTTTGTAGCACTGAGTATGATTAAGTACAAGACCTTCTTGCTATCAGGGTAATGTTTAAAGACAAGTCGCCAATAAACCCTCAACAAGGTGGCTAGTGAAGTTAGGTTCAGCTAGCTATGAAACAGCTGCTTCTGAAGCAATAGCCCAGCTGTTTGGCATGGGAGAGACCTTCCTAGAATTATATTAATCATGTTATTAAAAATAGAAAGCTAGCTCACCGTGGACAGCCTCTGGCAGCAGACGCTGGAAGAAACGGCAATCCCATCCCCACCACAAGGAACGTAATAGGAATAATGGGTGTTCCGTGTTTATCAGAATCAATGCGTTTGTAAATGGTGGATGAAAAGGGATAGCCAGCAGCAGAATGTGGATCATTCTTCACTCTTCTCTTTGGTGCACCGTTCCATTGCTATAGTATTTTGTTGACTATAAGTGCTTTTCCATATTCCTCGCAGCTTCTCTTGTAAAGGTGGAATTGGGTGAGCTGTTGGATAGTGGAGAATCTTCCCCACCACATCAATGTTTTAGGGGAACTTGATGCCTTAAGTAGGATTTTGGAATTTCAGATCTAACCTATAATGGCTTTGCACAGGAACAACTTGCCTTCATGCTCCCTTCACTGCAAGGTTCGAATTCCAGCCCTCTATTTGAGAATCAATGGTCTAAGCCACCAAACACTGTATTCTTCTAAATCAGCCTTCCCCAAACCTTGATATGTTCTAGGAACATAGGAAGCTGCCATATTGTATTGCATTGCATTTATACCTCAACTTTCCTATAAGGAGTTCAAGATGGCATACACGGTCCTCTTCTTCCTTATATTATTCTCCTGCTTTCGTTTGAGCAGGGGTAGTCCATATGGTGCTCCTCAGATGTTTTGGGGCCATGGCTCCCATCATCCATGATCACTCCTTGTCCTTGCTGGGAGCTGTAGTCCAACACTTCATTAGCTAACTCCTAGATGGGTTACCTTCCCAGGTTGACAAACTCCATCTCACTTCCCTCTGCAGTACGTACAGAAACCGCCTTCTTGACTGTTGGACCCATTATTGGTCTTGTCCACTCAATCTGCTGGAGCCTGTCTTCACATGCAGGGGAAGTCCCTAACTCACCAAGGGTTTGAGACCCATCGGCTACCCTCGCCTGGTTTAGGCTGGGTGTGGCTGCTGTCACATGCTGACAGCTTCTACGAGCTACAGGTGAGAGTCGAGTGTAGGGTGGGGACCAAAGGTGGACAAACTACCCCAGAAGGAGCACTCTGTGTCCCTCACCAGAGGAACTACCCCTCCCCTAACACCCCATAAACCCATTTATCCACACATTTGCATATTGTCATGTGTGGAGAGTCCATCTCTACCTTCAGTAGCTTCACAGATAAGAATTAACGAGCAGTTTATATTTTATAGTCTTTTTTATTCAGGCATCAGGTTGCAAGCAAAAACCCACAAGGAGAGCAGTTAGCTACTCTAAATCATTCCCCTTCCATCTTCTGCAACATACTAGGTGCCAACAGGAAGTTCCTCCTCCTCACTGCATCCTTTGTTCTCTAATAGAGTTGGACCTCCTAGCTCGTGGGGAGGGAGTGTTCCCCACACTCTTTAATGATGTCTCTGCTATCTGTCCCCTCCCTTCTGTTTCTCTTGCCATTATCTCATAGCTAGGCAACTCCTGTCTAAGCTGCTCTTTGTGTCTCACACAGCTTCTGAGACAGCCGTAGACAATCTTCCCCTTTCAGCTCCTGAGAATGCATTCCCCAATCCTCTGCTTCAGACCATTCCCTGACACACATATGTGTGTACATATCTATGTACAGTATGCATATATATGTATACATATAACATAGAAATTATATGCAAGCAATCTTTTCTTGTCCACTTTTTTGGCAACGTGTACATGACCTCTAAGGGATGCAGGTGGCACTGTGGTCTAAACCACAGAGCCTAGGGCTTGCCGATCGGAAGGTCGGCGGTTCAAATCCCCACGACGGGGGTGAGCTCCCGTTGTTCCGTCCCAGCTCCTGCCACCTAGCAGTTCAAAAGCACATCAAAGTGCAAGTAGATAAATAGATACCGCTACAGCGGGAAGGTAAACAGCGTTTCCGTGCGCTGCTCTGGTTCGCCAAGTGGCTTAGTCATGCTGGCCACATGACCTGGAAGCTGCCTGCAGACAAACACCAGCTCCCTTGGCCTATAGAGTGAGATGAGTGCACAACCCCAGAGTCGTCTGGACCTAACAGTCAGGGGTACCTTTACATGACCTCTATAACCAGGGCTCCCAAACCCTTGCTCAGAAATCCCATATTTACTTCTTGATTCCATTACCAATCTATGTATGGGCTTATGTCAGCGTAGTCAACATGGTGGCTTCCAGCATAGCTAGTGGTGGAAGATGATGGGAGCAACATCTGGATGGCACCCAATTGAGTAACCCTGGTTTATGTGCATTATTTAGAATTCCTTGTGGGGTCCTTTTCTTTGTGTTGTGGCTACCAGCAGGTGCGCAGGTGGCTTCAGGCTAGCTTTAACAACAGTGAAGTAAGATATTTTGACTGCGCCATCATCCTGCCCTTCTCTTTAAATTTCAATGCCGGGTGTTCATTCAAAACCACACCAAAAAATGTGAACATTCGCTCCAATATTCTAGATGTAGGACGGGAAATTAAATAGCTTTATGGCAGTGAATTCTTATCCTCATAGGCTCTTCTTAGCTCCATTAGTTAGCTGCAAAAAATGTGCTCCAGGCTGAACTTTTGTTCACTTGACCAAAGGCAAATTTTAATACTCAGTTTTGAAATATGTATTTTAAGATGCAGGGCTTGAGGTATAAGAGTTTAAAATAATACTTTATTCAAAGGCTTGTGTTTCATTTCTATAGTGTAAAAACTCTCTGAAATCTAGAACTGGAAACAAAATCAAATATGAAAAAAATAAGAGTTTTTCCCTCTCTCACCAATAATACTGAAACCTGGCTCTCAGTTTACAGCCAATTTAGTTATGATTTGTGCATTTTTGTCTGGTCTACGGGCTTCCCATTCTAGCAGTATTTGAAAACAGAATGAAAATGTGCATAAAAATGTCCAGAATTAATGTTAGGCCCATTGCAGCAAAAACTGTGTAACCAGAACCATGGTCAGACATCTTCAAAGACCATCCCATTTAAGGGGTCCACACTGCCAGGCCTTTATTTGCCCTGTGCTTGCTGGGCCACCCTCTCTGACCTGGGGCTGAGTGAGGATGGAGAAGTGAGTGAGAACAACTACAACAAGGATAAGTAGCAGCAATGGTTAGTCTCTTGCAGCAAAAACAACAAAAGTTCTCTGGCACCTTACATTGATTTAAATATGAAGAAAGCTTATGTCGTATAAATAAATGCATAAGTTTTCTATATGTCACAGGTCTATTTGTCATTTTTAAAGGGGGGGGGAATTATTTACATAGGGCTGGCTAACCCAAGATTGTTGCACTTTGATTCAAACGTCTACAGCTAGACTGAAATGAAGAGACCAACAGGTCTTAAGACTTACTGCATTAATGTGGTTAAAGAATTGTGCCATACCTATACACCTTGGTTGTCAAACGGAATCCATTCCGGAAGTCCGTTCGACTTCTGAAAACGTTAAACAACCAAGGTGTGGCTTCTAATTGGCTGCAGGAGCTTCCTGCACTTAACCGGAAGCTGCGTAATCAGCGCCAGACATTCGGCTTCCAAATAACGTTTGCAAACCAGAACACTCGCTTCTGGGTTTGCAGCATTCAGGAGCCAAAATGGATGAGTACCAAGGTGTTCAACAACCAAGGTACAACTGGAAGTCTTTTGATGCATGTGCATTTGAAAAAAGATGCATCCCTGCCTATTATGGGGTGAACAAATTTGTCTGTTTCTGGTCCATATCGCTTTCACATCAGCATTAATCTGTCCCCCCTCAGCAAAATAAACCTAATTCCTATCCAAATAATTTCTTCAATACATATTTAAATGTGTGCTTTCTCTCAAAATCCCTCTGAGAGCTTAACTCATTAAAGAACATTTTCTCTCAAAATACAGATATTCAAATGCACATTTTGTTACATTTAAAATGCTGAGAGCATTCAGAGAAGAGCGGTAAATCTGGGGAATGGCTAGATTCTGACCTGCACATTAGCCTGAGAGGTGAATATTGGATCATTTCCTAAAGGAATTTGCAAAGATCAAATTCTCCAAACGAAAAGATGTATCCTTTGCCTACACAGAGCTTTATAGCTAAAATCCTGAACATAATAGGCATAAGATCCATTGAACACAGTGGAGTTATTTCTGAGAAACCATGATATGACTCCCCTGTTGATTGCTAGTTATCGGAATAACCATCCTAGCACTAACAAAATTATACAAGGCATCTTCAAAGGCAAAAAGGGGGCAGTGATCTACCAGCAACGGAGACCAGGACATAGGGATTGTGCTTGGGAAACAGGAGTTGGCAAAACCCAAAAATCTTACACTCATTGTCTCAAATGTCCTAGCAGAGTACCAGAAACAGCGGCTTTAACAATGCTTCATCCAGTATCAAATGAATGCTTTCCTATGCTCACTTAAAGGCAAGTTATAAAGTTAACCTGTTTACACTGAACTTTTTTATAGCATACATTAACATATACATTGAGCTTGGAGAATGTAATTTAACTTGAGGGGGCAAGAGCATGCTAGAATCCAGCCTTTGGTAATCTGGTGCCTTCCAGATGTTTTGGACGACAGCTTCCGTCGGTCCCAGCCAGCAAGGCTATTCTGATCCATGCTAAGGAGCAGAACTGAGGGAGGCGAGGAAAACCACTGGAAAATGAAGACAGGCAAACACACTACAAGATCTTTTGTTTTCCCCATACCTTTTCCTTAACAAATGCCTTTATTGAGCTGTGTTTCCAAGTGATGCCCACTGCAGTCTTGGATTTCTGCTACAACACGGTCACATATGCAGACAGACTGTATTTGTGGTCATCCTCGGGTGGAAGATGTCACTCATCTGTTAGCCTGCCCCTTATAGAGAGAGCCAAGAGGTTGTTTTCTCCCTTGGTTGTTCACAGAAGCAAACAGGTACACACTAGTTTCTTTTGAGTGACAATAATAGCTTTGTAACTCAGAGACTGGCCCCCTATGCACTGGCTGGGGGGGGGGTCAGGAAAAAAACAATTAGATTCAGAGGTTTAATCTGAAATCAAGCTGGATTTGAGTTTGTTGGTGTCTCTGGTAACTTCCCTCTTACATCAAACTGGATTTTAAAAAGGCAAAATAATATGGAGCTGTCAGAGGTGCACAAGGGTTTTAACACTCAGAAAATTGGCAACGTCTTTTTTATATCATGGATTTTCATATTATGGGTGTGTGTTCTGTATTGTTTCATTAATACTATTGCCTAATACAAGTTTGGCTAAAATAATTAACTTAAGAACTTGAACACAGGAGGCAGCAGGCAAGGAGGTAGACCCTCCAAGTGTCCCTATTTTCCAGGTACGTCCCTGATTTAGAGAAGCCATCCCGGTTTCTGATTTGGTCCTGGAATGTCCAACTTTTCCTTGTTGTTTAGTTGTTTAGTTGTGTTCAACTCTTCATGACCCCACGGACCAGAGCACGCCAGGCACTCCTGTCTTCCACTGCCTCCTGCAGTTTGGTCAAACTCATGTTCATAGCTTCGAGAACACTGTCCAACCATCTCGTCCTCTGTTGTCCCCTTTGCCTTGTGCCCTCAGTTATTTCCCAGCAGCAGAGTCTTTTCCAGGGAGCCTTCTCTTCTCATGAGGTAGCCAAAGTATTGGAGCCTCAGCTTCAGGATCTGTCCTTCCAGTGAGCACTCAGTGCTGATTTCCTTAAGAATGGATAGGTTTGATCTTCTTGCAGTCCATGGGATTCTCAAGAGGCTCGTCCAGCACCATAATTCAAAAGCATCAATTCTTTGGCGATCAGCCTTCTTTATGGTCCAGCTCTCACTTTCATACATCCTTAGGATGTCCCTATTTTCATTGGAGAAATGTTGGAGGGTATGGTAGGATGTTCCATCTGAAAAGAAATAGTCTATACTATTATTCTTACTATTTCCTTCTAGATCAGGAATCAGGTTCTTGGTGTTGTGATGATCGTATTAAACACCTGTTAGTAAGGTGGGTGGGTTGAATTCCAAGGAGGTAACAGGTACTGTCAAAGGTAACAGCACAAACCACAAGTTGGGCAGCTGGGTACTTAGATATATGGCATGCACAGACATGTAAGCAGGCCTTTGCTGTACAGTGTGTGCACACATCTTTGGACCATCAGGGCTGTTATGTGGAATTAGCTCTTGTTGATATCCATGGGATCTCTATAAATATGTTTAGGATTAAGGTGAAAACAGTGGATCAGCACTGTCAAAAAACCTCCGGCGGATATTCTTCTAAAGCCGAAAGGCAGCTTTACTCTCACAGTTCTGCACACACCTACTTCTTGATGTTTTGACATTTTACATGTCCAAATTATTCTGGTTTCTTCTGTGGAGACCTGTAATTATTGGTCTCTGTGTATTTCCTGCAGACTTGATGAAAGCAAGCCAGGATTGCTACCAAGCAAACGAGAGCAATTTGGGATCCTGATGAAAGTGAATAGTAATTGGTCACTGAATTTAATAAACAAAAAGATTTTGGGCTCAAAAACATCTGCACTGAGTAGGTATCCAGCTGAATATGCAGGGATTTGAGTGAGATGTGAAAATAAGGATAAAAGTCACGTTGAGCAGTGTTAGTTGTGGTTATTCATTTCAAAGTCTTTAGACTTTTCAGTAAGGCTTTTTTAAGAGCATGAACTGAACAGAAGAAACAGCAAATACACAAGGCAGCTGTTTTGAAAAGGAAATCTTAATGTCTTGCATTGGGTTTTTAAAAGAGGGAGGACTTCACCGTCCCTGATAAGGCTTTGGACCACATGAGTATGCTTATTCTAGCACCTCAGATCCTGAATTCATTAGTTTGAGAGAAGGTACATTGAGGTCTTTGATGAAATGGTCAGGAAAATGAATGTGCTAGCATTTCTGTACACTGTGCCAAATTAAACCAGGAAAAAAGGATTAGTAGTTATATTTGGTCCAAACAGTGCTATTTTTCTAGAAAAAGAGGTGCCAGAACTCACCATGAGCACCTCCCTTGTTCTCTTAGAATGGCAATGGCACCCAACTGAGAGGTGCCGAAACTGAGTTCCTGAGAGTTCCAACTGAAAAAAGCCCTGGGTCCAGAATACAGAAATGCCAACACACACAATCTGATCCAGTTCAGGTGGGCTGCTACTGGACCCTTTTGACTATATATAATATTGCATGTGCTGGTGGCGCTGTGGGTTAAACCACAGAGCCTAGGGCTTGCCGATCAGAAGGTCGGCGGTTGGAATCCCCACGACGGGGTGAGCTCCCGTTGCTCAGTCCCTGCTCCTGCCAACCTAGCAGTTTGAAAGCACATCAAAGTGCAAGTAGATAAATAGGTACCACTCCGGCGGGAAGGTAAACGGTGTTTCCGTGCGCTGCTCTGATTCGCCAGAAGCAGCTTAGTCATGCTGGCCACATGACCCGGAAGCTGTACGCCGGCTCCCTTGGCCAATAAAGTGAGATGAGCACCGCAACCCCAGAGTTGGCCACGACTGGACCTAATGGTCAGGGGTCCCTTAACCCTTAATATTGCATTGCATGCATGGGTTGGGTGTTGCCGACTGAATTTAGATTAGTAGCCAAATTCTCAGTGTTCAGTGCGTACCTGCCTAAGGTTTGCTGCAGGGCCTCCTACCTTGATATTATACCCTGCAGACATTTGATTGCCTAGGCACAGTCATTTCAAGCTGTATGTAAGCTGTTAGGGACCTTCCACTTAATGTTTCTTTCAGGGTGCTGTTACTCATAGATCATTTAGGATCTGCTGTAGCACCTTCAAGTAGTGTGTAATGACAAGAGAATTCATGCTTTCTGATGTGTGCTGCCTATCAAAATTGTTGTTGGGTTATTATTTGGCCCTTTGTAACTTGTTTGTCTACTGTTGTTCGTAACTGAAAGTCAAGAGTGCTCATAAACCCCCCCAAAAAAACCTTCCAAGTGCTTGCTGAGGTCACTTGGATCAGAACAGATTAAATCAGCTGGGAAATACTTGTGTCTGAAACTCCAAAGAGCTACTGCCAGTCTGTGGAGGAAATACTAAGTTAGGTAGATCAATAATTTGACTTGGCATAAGGAAGCTTTCTAATGTTCATCTTAATGCATACTACTTATTTTCAGTTTAAACCAGATACCCAAGAGCTGGACTTTAACCTTTTTTGAGACTCTTGCTTCTGTTGCTGAAGACTGTTTGCATGCAAAGGAGGTGCTCTCCCACTGAGACATGGCCCTTCCCATGACTTTTGTTACCATTTATTCATAGTTATATTCAGTACCATTTTTTCTAGAAAAAGAGGTGCCCAAGCTCACCATGAACCCCTCCCTTGTTCTCTTATAGTGTCAATGGCACCCACTAGATTGGTGCTGGAACTGAGTTCTGGCAAGTTCCAGCTGAAAAAAAGCAAAAAATATATATTGATTGCATCAATTGTTTGCAATTATTTGAAAGCTGAAGAAGAGCTTTTCATATTAGATTGTAGAGTGGCCTGGCAACTGCCCAGATCACTGCAACAGAGGTTCTTACTTGAGAGTAGGAAGCAATCTGTGCTGGTCCCGTGGGTTAAGCAAGAGGCGAGGTCCGAGTCCAGTCCAAGGTCGAAGGTTCAATATGGAGGCAGTCCGTCAAAGCTGAAGCTGGGTACAGGGCAGGGAGTAGGGTGAGGTCAGATGCTCTGGCAGGAAAGCAGGACAGGGTACAGGCAGGAACTGGCTACCAACAATGTTGCTCCCGCAAATTGGGACTGGGGCTGGCTGGCTTTTATCTGCCCTGAGGCATAGGGCGGCCCCAATCCTCAGGTGACTCACCTCTCCTGGCATGGAGGCGAGCACTCCTCCTCTGCCCTAAGCCTCTGCAGCTCAGGAGAGGCTGCAGGGTTACCGGACCCAGAGGCAACCTCAACTTCCTCTGACGAGGCTTGTGATGGCCTGGGAATCTGATTCAGAGGCTGAACCGGAGGAATCCCAGCCTGCACAGGAGTCCCCGCCTCCAGGGCTGGCTGAGCTGGGGCAGGGCCTTGATTCTGAAGCGCCTGCACCTGTGCTGGATCCTCAGGAGCAGGCACCAGGTGAATCCACTCTGGCTCCGGAGGCGATTGAGGCCGCCTACAGGTTGAGCATTGCCTACAGGTGCACCTCTCCCAGCCCTGTCAGGGGAAGGTGAGTCTCCCCCTGGGTCCAGTAACCCACCGGCCTCTCCTGAGCTGCAGAGGCTCAGAGCAGAGAGGCGGTGGGAACTGGTTTCTCCCAGGAGGAGTGCTCGCCTTAAGGCCAGGAGAGGCAGGTCACCTGGGGGCCGGGACCGCCCCTGGCCTCAGAGAAGATAAAGGCCTGTCAGCCCGGTCCCAGGTTGTGGGAGCAACGTCGTTGAAGAGCTGTTTCGTCCAGCACCCAGTCCTGTTCCCCCAGAGTTCCTGTCCTTGCCCGGCTCCTCGCTGTGGACCCCGCTTCGCCCATGGAGGACTGTCTGCCGACCCTCAACTCAGGTCCTGGACCTCGCCCCATGGTAACCTCCCCCTCCCTGGACCAGCACAGGGCTGAGGGGGGAGCACCTGCAGGCAATGGGTCCTCCATCACCTCAGGAGCCAGAGTCAGCTGGTGCCTGCACCTGAGGATCCAGCACAGGTGAGGACCCAGGAAGAGCTTGTGGCAGACAGCAGTTCAGAAGCAGAGGCTGGAGAGAAGGTGGGACAAGAGGGGGAGATGAGGCAGACTGCTGAAAAAGCCAGGGAGCTTCCCCCTCCTGCCGTGACTAACTCCCCTCCCCATGGTCAAAACAAAACAAATTCCTTCCAGTAGCACCTTAAAGACCAACTAAGTCAGTTCTTGGTATGAGCTTTCGTGTGCATGCACACTTCTTCAGATACTTCAGATATCCCCTCCCCATGGTCTCTCAGTACCCGGATAGGTATGTAGAAGATGGGGCAAAGACAGACAAAGTGAAAATACCTCAGATTGCTTGAGAAGGACTCAGGGGAGAATGAAACTTAAGAGAGCTGTGGGATGGCGGGGGTCTTCAGTCCTTGCAACTGCCTCATTGGGGAGAAGTTGCTGGGATCACTAGGCCTGCGCTGTTTTGTTTCTTTGAATAAAGCGTTAACTTCACTGACACCTGTGAGTTCTTGCTGATCTGATCCCTGACATGCGTCTCTTGTGCCTTGCAAGACTGCCAAGCATGCAGACGTTTGCTGTGTTCAGGAAGATGCATCTGTTCCCAGTGATAGGAGCATCAGTATGTCCTGCCCTCCACTTCTGACTCCAGTTCCTTCAACCCAGATATGGGCTGATGCCCTCTTTAGATTCTCCTGTTGTCCTACTATCCTTGGAAGGAAGAAGAGAGATGGGAGTCTTGCTTCCCTAGGTGGGCAGCCGTATCCTGGAAGGGTAAAATACCCATCTTCTCCAGCCTCTGTTCCCTGGTCTCAGCTTCCTCCCTTATCAGTTCCCTCCTTGTCAGTTTCAGCCTGCCACACCATTCCTGAGTCCAGCAATGCCCTGGGGCTCAAGACATAAAGGGACTTCAGTCTGCCACTCCTCCTAATCCTTATGGTAGAACTGTGCTTGTTCTCTTGAAGATGTATCACGTCTTTCAATTCCAGACCTTTCTTGAATTGAGGTATTAGAAAGTTTTTTGCAACCAGTGTAACTAGCCTTTTTCAATGTTGCGGCTTTTACTGGAGGTTATATTTTCATTTTCCGACACATGATCTGTATAAGCAGAGTATCGTACTGGACCGTAGTCTGGACTGTAGTCACCTTTTATTGTAAATGTTTTTGGTTCTTCCAAGTCAATGTTTACACTATTTTTATAGTTCACACATGTGAAATAACAGCTGGAGTTTGCCAAAAAAATGTATTCATCAAGTGGTGTAGAAGCAGTAGCTTTAAAACTAACACAGGTGCCCTCGATCCCCTATATAGAATAAACAGAGGCACATGACCAAGATATGCAGAACTCTTTTCTTGAAATAACTTCTCTCCTTTTGGGGAAAAAAAAATATGCCATCAGCTCTGTTCTTCAAAGACATCATCCACAAATGAAATTCTATTAATTGCCTGCACTATGTTCTCTTTAACGGCAGAGGTACAGTCCAATTCGAAACTTCTCTCCCTCTCTTGTATACTATCTTTCATCAATTGATCCAAGGATGCTTGAACTGCAAGCATTATTATAAGAAAGTCTTGCTGAGCTCATTAGAACCTAGAGATAATGCATACATGTTGAACTGACCCTCATTTGAATCAATGACAGCTGGCGCCAAAAGTTTAACAGGCCGGGTAGAAATCTTAGATGTAGCACCATTCTTGGGCAAGGTGCACCAGAAATAGAGTGATATCTGTTGCACCTGGCATGAGTACCCTTCCACCCTATTACGCTTTTTATAGAAGCAGACCACTAATATGAGCCATAGTATTCATGCAAATCGGTATAGAATTATAATCTGTGAATAGGTTCTTGCTTCCTAGCAGTCTGGCTGTTCTGCAACCCTAGTTCATGTTTGGATTTACCATCTTTCTATAATGTAGAGATTGTGACCTCATGAGGCATCTAGGAAAGCTGACCCTACAATTAAGTGAGGCAACCAATCCTGGCTGTTATGAAAGGGTAAAAAGGTAAAGGGACCCCTGACCGTTAGGTCCAGTCACAAACGACTCAGGGGTTGTGGCGCTCATCTCACTTTACTGGCCGAGGGAGCAGGCGTTTGTCCTCAGACAGCTTCTGGGTCATGTGGCCAGCATGACTAAGCCGCTTCTGGCGAATCAGAGCAGCACACGGAAACGCCGTTTACATTCCTGCCAGAGTGGTACCTATTTATCTACTTGCACTTGATGTGCTTTCGAACTGCTAGGATGGCAGGATCAGGGACCGAGCAATGGGAGCTCACCCCGTCACAGGGATTCGAACTGCCGACCTTCTAATCGGCAAGCCCTAGGCTCTGTGGTTTAACCCACAGCGCCACCCGTGTCCTATGAAAGGGTAGCAAACTGTTTTGTTTTGTTTATTATTGATTGATTGATTGATTGATTGATTGATTGATTTTAACTGGGGCAGGAAGGAATTCCTTGTGGCATTCTCTGTCTCAGGTGCCAAAATAACTTGATTAACTTACTGCTCCTTCTTGGGCCCCTCTCCCTAATCACTTGCTTCACCACACAAACTACTCCAGAGTAAGGATGAGGGAGAAATGTGCTTCAGTTCACATTTTAAGCCAAATCTATAAAATTTGCGTGTTACGAGACAATGCCAGAAGTGAAACACAAACTTCCTTTGAAATTTGCATTTATCCAAAATTTACGGTGCAGTTCTCCAAATATTGTTTACCCCAAAAAAAATCACATATGGGGGGTTTGTGCATAAATTTGAATATATTAATAAAAATAGCATGCACAAATGCATTATATTAGGATAAATCTAGGTGAGATTCCTGCATTGCAGGGAGTTGGGCAAGAAAACCCTTGGGGTGGCGTCTAACTCCATGAGTCTACAAAATGGTTTGCAAAAAATGTGCAATTAGTCAAAACTGCACACAGAAATCTGTTCATTAGAAGAAATGGGCACTGAAATGCTGAAGGATTTCCATGAGGAATTATTATTATTTTAATTACAAATTGCTGCAGAAATGTGGAGAACAGAACTTAAGACTAGACAAATTAGGAAACCAAAATAACAGAAACGGACAGGTCCTTCCATCGTTAAAAAGGTTAAGGGTCCAGTCGTGGCCGACTCTGGGGTTGTGGCGCTCATCTCGCTTAATTGGCCGAGGGAGCCGGCATACAGCTTCCGGGTCATGTGGCCAGCATGACTAAGCCGCTTCTGGCGAACCAGAGCAGCGCACGGAACCGCCGTTTATCTTCCCGCTGAAGCGGTACCTATTTATCTACTTGCACTTTGACGTGCTTCCCTTACTCTAAAGTAAAAGAACTGGTCCTTGGATTTCTTCGTTGTCTGTAAGGGCTCAAGATGAAGGGGAAGGTCAAGCTGACTAAGGGAGCTTGCAGTGATGGACAAATTGTCACAAGTTAATGAATTACTTGGGGTGGGGAGATATGGTGAAATATAAATCAGCCCTGAGATAGTATTAAACATCACTTGGGAAGACAGGCTGGATCAGCGCCAGATTTAGGTTTGATGAGGCCCTAAGCTACTGAAGGTAACAGGGCCCTTTATATGTCCAACTGTCCTTTGTCAACAACAAATTGTCGCTGTTTTTGTGTTGACTATATGCTATATGGTAATTAAGAACGGATTAAGTTTGAGAACCAAGTTACCACTGTATATAGGAATGAGCAAACCAGTGATATTTTAGGGAACAGGCCATGTTCAGTTTCTGTTAATTGATTCTCATGAAAACTTGCAGATTCTGGCTTCACACAATTAACTCAAGGCAGTCTCAATTTACTCTTGGCAGAAAGCCAAGGTCTGCTTGACCTAGAAACTACTTACTCTGATTGGTTAATGACCAGCACTCAACTCTGTTATCTAGGAATGCTAGCACAGTTTGGTGTTAGGTGTGTTAGGAGAAGGAGTGCTGTGTATGGTTAAGAGAGAGAGAGAGAGAGAGAGAGAGAGAGAAAGGATTTATTTTACTTTGTTTTGTATGCAGAAACTCTGCTGGTTTCTTTTTCCTTTTAATAAATCCTGTAAATAGTTATTCTGAGTCTAGCTGACTAGTCATTTCCACCTCAACTAGCTTCTTCGCTGTGCAGGAAAACTCTGCTACGTTTGGGCTAAAGCCATTAGAGCTATGCCTGACACTTCAAACTTCCAAGAGGTTATGGGTATTGTGCTGCCAGCCTGAGTTGTGGTGGTGTCAGCGCTCAACGGTGTTGGTTCCAGTAGTTCCGGAAGTTGTTGTTCCTGTTGGTGCAGCAGATGGACACTGGCTGGTTCCTGACTGTTGTGAGCTGGTGACGTAGTGGACACAAGGACAACAGCTGCAGCGTGTGAGTGCTGGGTTGCTGTGGTTCCCGTTTTCTCTCTCGGTGGTCGTGAGTAGCTGGTTCCGGGTTCCAGGGACATCGCTCTCAAGATGGCCTCTCAACCAGTTCAGATGGCTTTTGAGCGTCTGAATGACTCCAATTACTTGCTGTGGTCGGAACGCATGCAGGCAGTGCTGCAGAGGGATCGTCTCTGGCAAGTGGTGAGTAAGTTTCTTGCGAAGCCTGATGATGAAGACCTCGATAAAGACCAAAGAGCAAGGGCCACAATTGTTTTGGGGCTGGAAGATTCCCAGTTGCCGTATGTGAGGGGAATCAAGACAGCTAGAGGTGTGTGGCAAGCACTTAAAGAACTTCATGTGCGTGAGACAGCGGTTTCCAAGCTGTTCATTCGCAAGGCATTGTACAAGGCAATGTTACAGCCTGGGGTTACAATGCAGGAACACCTACACAGTTTACAGTTAAAGTTTGCTGCGCTACAGGAAAGAGACTGTGCGTTAGACCAGCAGGAGAAGGTGGCTATTATTTTGAGTTCTCTCCCGGAAAGCTGGGATAATTTAGTTTTGTCTCTAGAAAGCATACAGGAGCATGATTTATCAGTCAGTTACGTCACTGGGCGTTTGATTGAAGAATGGCAGAAGAGGCAAGAAAGGTCGTTTGCTGCAGAGGCTTCTACAGGCGGGCGGTTTGGAAGGAGTTCTCATGCCGTGCCAGAGGTGAAGCAAGAGCAGCGTACCGGTGAGGAGTCAGCGTTTGCTGTTAGGCGTTGTTTCCGATGTGGGTCTTCAGTGCATCTAAAACGACAATGTCCGGAGTTGGTCAAGTCTCAGTGGCCGGTGCAAGAGCAGAGACGAGATCATCATCAGCAGCAGCAGCAGCAGCAGCAGTGTAAAAAGAAATTCTTCAAACAAAAACAGTCGGCTCAGCTGGTGACTGCCGAGGTCAAGATTGCTGATGAGAAACAAACTGCCTGGGTGGTTGATTCGGGAGCGTCTCGGCACATCGTAAATTCAGATGAATTGTTTGTTTCCAAGAACTCAGCACAGCGCAGCCAGGTGGCCCTAGCAGACGGAAGTACTTCCGAAGTGATTTCGGGGGGTGCAGTTTTTGTTCCTTGTTTTCGTGAATGCCTGCAAAATGTACTTTGTGTGCCTTCATTAAGGAGCAATCTGATGTCTGTAGATTGTTTGCTAAAAGCTGGGTTTAAAGTGTATTTTGAAGGAGACAGTTGCATTATTAAGAAGGCTGGTGAGATTTTAGGCACTGCTAAGTCAGAGGGAGGCTTGTTTTGGCTTAAAGCAGGATCTCAAGTTGCAGCAGTAGTCAGCAAATCTCAGCCTGCAGTGAATAACAAAGCTATACATGACAACTGTGTGCACTTATTGCATAGGAAATTGGGGCATGCTTGCTGGAAAAGTGTACTAAAAATGTCTGAATTGGCTGATGGGGGTAATTTAAAGAGTTGTAACAAGTACCTTGATTGTAATGTCTGTAAAAAGGTTAAAACCCACAGAGTCTCTTACCCCAGAAGTGACAGAGTTAGTGAGTCACCGCTACAGCTGGTTCACATGGACGTAATTGGTCGATTTGCTGTAAGCAGGGGTGGATCGCGTTTTTCATTAACAATTGTGGATGACGCCACGCGTTACTCTTGGGTTTTTCCCATGAAGAATAAGGGTGACGTGTTCACTAAGTTTAAAGGCTGGGTGGCATCTGTGGAAAGATTTCTGTCCCTTAAACTCAGAAGGATTCAGACGGACAGAGGCGGCGAATTTATGTCAAATGCTTTTAGAGATTGGTTACAAAAGCGTGGCATTGGGCATAGAAAAACGAACGCTTTTTCCCCAGAGGAGAATGGCGTTGCAGAGCAAAAACACAGATCTTTACAAAATATGATGTTTGCCATGCTTGATGATGCTGATTTGCCCATGTCTTATTGGGGGGAGAGCATGCTCACCACGTGTTATCTCCAAAATAGGCTTTTTCATCAAACAATAGGTACAACTCCGTACTTTAAATTGTTTCAGAAAAAACCCAAAATTGACCATTTGCATGTGTTTGGATCAAAAGCCTGGGTACTAATTCCAAAACAAATGAGAAAGAAGGGAGATCCTAAGACCAAACAGTTAGTGTTTGTGGGTTACCAGGAGCTGGGAAAAGGTTTCCGCTTTGCTGAAGGGACAAATGGCATTGTGATCTCCAGGAATGCCAGTTTTTGTGAACATGGTGGCTGGGAGAGACTACATGCCAATACTGAGGTTTGGTTTGAACCTTCCCAGGAGCTTCATGACTCTGAAGGTAAACATAGAGAATCAGAGTCTGAGGGGGAGGAAAGTTCAGATAAGAGTTCTCAAGAAAGTGGAATTAGCCAGAGACCAGTTGCTAAGCAACAAAAGAGAGGTCATAGTTCTGAGGAGGAAAGTGGGTCAGAAGAAAAATTTTCTCCCAGAAGATCTAAAAGACAAAACAAAGGAGTGCCTCCGGTGCGTTTTTCTCCAGATACTGCAAATGTGTTTAGTGTAATTGCAGAGCCCAAGAGTTTTCAGGAGGTGTTAAAGTTACCAAAAGAGGAGGCAGAGCTCTGGAAACAGGCAATGGAAGAAGAGATGTCCTCTCTGAATGAGCACAAGGTCTTTACACCAGTAGCAGCGCCTGAGGGGGCAAAGATTGTAGGCTGCAGGTGGGTGTACAAACTTAAACCTCTGGTGACAGGAAAGTACAAATACAAAGCTCGTTTAGTGGCTCAAGGATACTCTCAGAGGCCTGGAAAAGATTATGACGAGACTTTTTCCCCTACTGCTAAGGGGGACAGTGTAAGGCTGATTCTAACGCTTGGAGCAAAGAGAAAACTCCTGTTAAACCATTTTGATATCCAGACTGCATATTTACATGCATCAATATCAGAAGACCTGTATCTAGCCGAACCGCCTGGTTATGAGACAGGTTCCAATAGAGTGTTGAAATTAAACAAAGCTTTATATGGTCTCAAACAGGCGGCAAGATCTTGGAACAAATGTTTCCATGAGGCCTTAGTGTCATTTGGTTTCAAGCAGAGTACAGCTGACAATTGTGTTTATGTACGTGGTACAGGCAGTGATCAAGAGTTTTGTCTGATTTATGTAGATGATGTATTGTATGCTTGTAAAACAGATAAACAAACTAAAAGGTTTGCCAAGCAATTGTCCAGTAAGTTCAAAATGAAGGACTTAGGCCCGGTTAGGACATATCTAGGGTTGGAAGTGTGCTGGGCCCAAGATGGCAGCTGCCTAATTAGTCAGCAGAACAAAGTTAAACAACTACTGACTACATACAGGATGCAGGATTGCAAAGGGGCAGTGGTGCCTATGGATCCAGGTTTCATAAAAACACTTCATATAGATGAGAGTCCTGAATTTGAACATCCTGATATATATCATTCTGTAATTGGAAGTTTATTGTATCTAGCACAATGGTCCAGACCTGATATTAGCTATGCAGTAGGCATATTGAGTAGATTGGTCTCAAAATCCACACTAAATGCCTGGAAAGGGGTAAAACAAGTTCTGAGATACCTCAAACAGACAATTGGCTATATGTTACAATTAAATTCTTCAGAGGATGAAATGTTGAGTTGCTTCTGTGACAGTGACTGGGGAAATTTGCCAGATAGAAAATCTGTCACAGGACTAGTCATAATGGTCGGTGGAGCTTTAATCAGCTGGCGGTCACGCAAGCAAGACGTTGTAAGTGTGTCATCAACGGAATCCGAGTACGCCGCATTGAGTGAATTGTGCAACGAGGTGATTTATTTCAAGCATTTGTTAGCAGATTTAAATGTAAATTGTGGAGAACCAGTACGAGTTTACATTGATAATCAGGCTTGTATAACCTTAAGTAAAACAGAGGGTTTCAAATCACGTTCCAAACATATCTCTGTAAAATACCAAAATGTACGTTGCTGTGTACAAGACAATATAATCACATGTACTTATGTATCAAGTGAAGAAAATGTAGCATATGTATTAACTAAACCATTGGCAAAGATAAAGAACAAGCAAATGTGCAAGGGTTTAGGTTTGCTGGAAAAATAATCTCCTACATAGGTGTTATTTGATGTTAATTGTCCAGCAGAATCTGTGAGGGGGTGTTCAGTTTCTGTTAATTGATTCTCATGAAAACTTGCAGATTCTGGCTTCACACAATTAACTCAAGGCAGTGTCAATTTACTCTTGGCAGAAAGCCAAGGTCTGCTTGACCTAGAAACTACTTACTCTGATTGGTTAACGACCAGCACTCAACTCTGTTATCTAGGAATGCTAGCACAGTTTGGTGTTAGGTGTGTTAGGAGAAGGAGTGCTGTGTATGGTTAAGAGAGAGAGAGAGAGAGAGAGAGAGAGAGAGAGAGAGAGGATTTATTTTACTTTGTTTTGTATGCAGAAACTCTGCTGGTTTCTTTTCCTTTTAATAAATCCTGTAAATAGTTATTCTGAGTCTAGCTGACTAGTCATTTCCACCTCAACTAGCTTCTTCGCTGTGCAGGAAAACTCTGCTACGTTTGGGCTAAAGCCATTAGAGCTATGCCTGACACTTCAAACTTCCAAGAGGCTAGCAGGCGGGGCCCATTACTTACATCATAGGAGCCTACACAACACAAAACACTGTTGTTGTATGTAGGTGTTATTTTATTTGTTTTTTATCTTATGTTTTGGAAATGTACATCCAGGTTTTCTTTTTCATTTAAATTTTTGGGGGGCCCGCAAGAGAGTGGGGCCCTAAACTATAGCTTGTTTAGCTTATACGTAAATCTGGCACTGGGTTGGATCCAGAATTGGCCTCCACAGTCACTTACGGACTCGCTGTTAAAACTGTGTTTATGGAAGACAATCTTACTCAGCTATGAGTGATTGCCAAAGAGAAGAAGAAGAGTATTAAAGAAGGGGAGGGCGTTTCTGTGAATATATATTCCTTGATTAGTACTGAAGGAATATTTTATCAGATCTTCTTTTTTAAAATCCCTCTTTCCTGGTTGGAAAATAAGGTAAGATGTGGTGAATTCCGAATGATTTACTGCCAACACAGTGTCTTGTTACACAAGTGCGAGGGGTGGCCCATACAAAAATGCCATTGCTGAGGCGATAAAATATACAAAGGATGTAGGTCTGTAAACAGAAAGGCGCATGTGGAAATGTATGGATGCAGCCTGTTTTTTTCATGCTTATTTTCAGTTGTGCACTAAATTATTACGTATTTTGTCACATGAAAAAATTATTCTGATGCTTGAATTTGTGGGGCGGGGAATCCAAGTAGCATCTATCAACAGAAAAGTGATTTGTGTGCTTAATTTAAGTACTTCTGTCTTGCGCCACATGGGGAAAATCAGCATGCACTGTTGAAAGACAACAGTTTTATTTTTGTGAAGAATAACAAAGGTTTCTCCGCCCTCTCCAGACTTAGCCTTCAGAGGCTGAGATTCTGAGCCAAACCCTCAAACCCTAATTCCAGCTTAACTATGGCTTACTTCTATGCTTTTAAAAAATATTTGGGATGAAGTCCTGCTGTGCTCAGTAGGACTTAATAAGTAAGTTTCAAATAGTGCAATCTGATGTTCACTTACCTTGAATAAATCTCAACGAGTTCAACAAGGCTTACTCCTGAATTGACACCTATAGAATTGCACTGAGGTTTTAGAGCATTTGAAAAATATTATCCTCTGTCTTCCAAACAGTAGCAAAAAAGCACAAACTATGGGAACCTCAGGCCATGGGACAGATTTGGGGCACTGTCAAATCCCTATAAAGCGGGGAAAGGGTGTTGGAGAATAAGGCCACAAAGCAAATTGTATCAAGCAGCCATGTTATTTTTGTGTTAGCATTTTTGGTTGAAATTTCCAATCTGTTCTGGGTATCGTGGACAGAGCAAACAAGAAAAGAGAATCAAAAACAGCTGTCAAAAAACATAAACCCACGTTAAGGGTCAATTGCAAAGACTGATGTTCCCAATGTGTTTCTTCATACCAGGTGAATTGTACCTATGACTCTTGCATCAATCTGCTCTAATTGTATACTAACTGCAAATAAAGCTATATCAGATTTGCTAATTTGTCCGCTGGCAAATCTAGGGCTGAAGAGAAATATACAATGCTTTTTTTCTGGGGGGACGCAGGGGTATGCATACTCCTAAACATTTTGTGAATCTTAGTTGGTCCATCCAGCTATAATAATTAGCAGTTTCCTACCATGCCAACCAAGGGATATGGGGGGAGAAATCTCATTCAGTTTGCCTTTCAAGGCAAACCTGCCAAATTCCCAGTTTCCAAAACAAGAATCTAACTGAGACGCAGCTATCCTCTTGAATTTGCCCTTATCTGAATTTTGCAATGTAATTCTCAAACACCCACCACACTAAATACATAGGTTAGTGAAAAGTGTGCCTGAAATGAATATATTAGTGAAAATAACATACAAAATGCATTACATTAGGGGGAATTGCTTCCAAAAATATACCCTAAAATATTCATAAATTTTAGTGAAGGTTGTTGGGCTTTTTTTTAAAATAAAAAATTGCAAATTGCTGCAGAAATGTGGAGAACTGAATTACAGATTGGAAAACTGAAAAACTGAGAGAAACAAAACTGGCACACCCTTTTATCCTTTGTCAAGGTATACAGTACTTGAGACTGATTGCCACTGTTGCTCTGGAATAGCAAAAGGGAGGGAGGGAGAGAGAGAGAAAGAGAGAGAGAGAGAGAGAGAAAGAAACCCTTTGTCATTTTTGCTGCATGATTTCCTTGGTTGCCTTGCAGAGCTGCCTAACAGCCGATCACAAATCCAAGGAGGTCTTCGTCTTAATTGGGTTTTGAATTGGCCCGACAGCCCATGACCTGTAGATGAAGAACCAATGTACTCCACACCTGGAAAGGCTGAGCTAATAAGCACCCCAAGAAGAGGCTTCCACGAGTTCTGTCCTTCTGAGACCACATAAGCTTGTGCAGCATTATAGAAATATGGTAAGAATTAGGCCAGTGGTATTTAAAGTATTGTTTTCAAAACAAAGGACAAAGATAATACACACCACACTGTACCACACATCACTTTCAAACAGGCAAAAAGGTCTAGGTTTCTCCCACCTCCCCTCTCCTCATCAAAATATTTTCCGCTAGCTTTATTTCTATTTCTCCTTTTAAAAGCCACAGAGGGGAAGGCTACACTAATGCAGTATAAACAAATGTCACTTTTGACTTTTGGGTATTCTGTTTTGCTTTTATATTGTATCTGATGATTCTTGAAATGTATTCTTGTAGGGATGTGGCTGCATGGCGAGTCCTCGCAGAAGGGCTCTTTATAGAACTTTAATCATTGTTATAAATAGTGTGCTTTGATCTCATATACAATCTTTAAGATGCGTATCTCATTTAGTATGCATATCTCATATGCAATCTTTAAGATGCGAGCTTTTTCATTAAGTGCTGTGATTCTGTTTCATTATATATATATGTGTGTGTGTGTGTGTAACATATCATTTCCAACAATCACATAACATAACTTCTTATCTTATACATTGTTTTAGACTTCCGTCAACACCTCTGATGATTTTCCATCTTTTATCACTTGCTGTGATTCTGTTTCAAATGACACCCTGGAATATTTGAGCAGGGGATACCTGAGCCTTGTTAATGAAATGAATGAAATATGAACACATACTAATACTTTCCTCCAAAATGAGAGTGCCTGGAGCAGAAAAGTCGCACACACCCTGCCCAGGTAAAATATGTATATTTTACACATTACCTAACTGGCAGTTTGCCACACATTAAAGGCACCCCCAAATTTGCTACCCCAGGTGGACCTTGCTTAAAGAAGCAAAGGATCCCTCACCAAAATGATCCGAATTTTGCAGGTGATGATGTAATCCTAGGCGTGCGAGATCAGAAGCAGTGGTACAGTCATGTAATTTTAAAATCTGAACTTAATAGTCTCACGAGGGTGGGTGGGTCTCTTTAGAGGATGTGTATGACTTCACTTTAATGTGACAAGCCATGCCTGCTGCGTTTGGTGGGGGGGGTTTCCTCCTGCTAATTTTGCTGAGAAGGGTACCAGACCTCTTCCTCAAAGACCACTGTTCAGAAGTAGGCCTCACTTAAATGTATACCGGATTGCAGCCTGAACACCTGAAATTCTGCAAGCCAAGGAGCTTACACAACCTCCACGTGTCTCTGTTTTCCAGAGACAGTCCCAGATTTACAGAAGCCATCACAGTTTCTGATTTGATCCCAGAATGTCCCGCTTTCCCTTAGGACGTCACTATTTTCCTTGGAGAAATGTCAGAGGGTATGGAGTTACGTGATCCCTGAGCCAAGGAGATAAGTAACTATGCAATAGTTTCCAAGCACAATTCAAAGTATTGGTGCTGACCTTTAAATCCCTAAATGGCCTCAGTCCAATATACCTGAAGGAGCAGCTCCACCCCCCATCGTTCTGCTTGGACACTAAGGTCCAGTGCCGAGGGCCTTCTGCCATTTCCCTCCCTGTGAGAAGCCAAGTTATAGGGAACCAGGCAGAGGGCCTTCTCGGTAGTGGCACCGCCCTGTGGAACGCCCTCCCACCAGATGTCAAGGGAATAAACAACTATCTGACTTTTAGAAGACATCTGAAGGTAGCCCTTTTTAGGGAAGCTTTTAATGTTTAACAGACCACTGTATTTTAATACTTTTTTGGAAGCCTCCCAGAGTGGCTGGGGAAACCCAGCCAGATGGGCGGGGTATAAATAATAAATTATTATAATATTATTATTATGCAATCTTGAGAAGACATCTGAAGGCAGTCCTGTATAGGGAAGTTTTTCAAGGTTTAATGTTTTATTATGTTTTGTTTTTTTATATATATAAATTTTTATTAAGATTTTTGAATACAAATACCAAATAATAAACAATCTTATTTTTAACACAACGTAGTTTCATCATTTCTTTGGACTCCCTCACGTCTCCCGCTCCCATTTACATCGTTAAAAGGTTTTTCCAAGCAAATTATTGACTTGTTTACGATCTTATATCCACTCATTTAAATATAATCTAGCAATTCTCCAAAAAAATTTATGTTTTATTATGTTTTGATATATGTTGCAAGCTGCCCAGAGTCGCTGGTGCAACCGAATCAGGTGGAGAGCATATAAATAAAATTATTATTATTGTTATTGTTATTGTTATTATTAAATAGGACATCCCTATTTTCATCAGAGAAATGTTTGAGGGTACGAGCTTACATAAAAATGCACAAATCTATTAAATGTGCTTTGGACCACAAATGAAAATTCTGGATTATATTTTTCAGAATTAGAAATTTGGAAAGGGACATAGACTTTGGTGGTGAAGCGGAAATGTAGTGTATAGGGCAATATATTTGGATGACCTGGAAAACATGGCTGGGAAATGTATTCAGACTTGTTGGGCTTTCAGTGCTGGAACATCCACAGACAGACCTTGATGCAGAAAAGTATGCAAGGCATTCCACCCCCCTGCCCTCAGATTCCTGCCCCTTCTCCTGTTAGGACTCAAATACTGACACGGTTTGCATTTTTTGGGTACAGAATGTATTGATTTAATGTGTAGAGATCTTTCCTATTCTATTGTTTCAAGAAGATTCTGGAACTTTCTCTGTGTGATACAAGCTGCCCTCAGATTCCTGTCCCTTGTGGGTATTGTTTTGTTCATCTGCCCTGTCTAGCAGAAGGAAGCCACCTTAGATGGCATTTTCCCGTTAGGACTCAAATACGTGGTCGCTAGCGGCAGACCTGCGTTCAACCCTGGGATCTAACATTGTTCTTTATTTTTCACAAGCCTTGACCGGCCGTTGCTGTTTCAGGTGGCTAAAAAGTATGTGCCTGGTTTGTACTTTGAATGTTTAAGAAGCTTAAAGCCGTAAAACGCATAATGCAGCTTGAACTTTTTAGTGTTATTCTATCAACAGAAAGGCAAAGTCTTTGAGGCTCGGCCTTTGTCAGAATGTAAATTCCAGCTTGTAATACCCGGGCTGTATGTTTCAGGAAATCGGTATCAACCTATTAGCATGCCGTTTTCCTTGGAGAAGAGCCATTTTCACACTGAGCCTGTATTCCTAGCTGCAAACCTTCCTGTCACTGTTCCGTGTCCACGACCCAGCCTAAGGCAGCCTTTGACGGCTCTCTAGCCATTTCCTGCATTCTGCCCGAGCACTAATTGAAAATTTGGGTGGCCTTGCTTATTTATTTTCATGGAATGCAGTAGGTTATATTTTCATGGCACTTTCTCAGCAGTGCAACGTTTCAATTTCAAAATTGCTGCGGCGCAAGGAGAAGTGCGCTCCCAGGCGTGCGTGAGCACAGACAAAAGGATGAGGCATGGAACTTTGATTAAACCATTAGAAAATAACGGAGGAAAATAAGGAATCGGCGTTGCTTTTCCCTTGCAGAACCAGAGGCACAAATGCTTGTTTTTAAGCGTTAACGTGAATTTCAATTTTGAAAGCTCGGATGCCAAGCGTATTATTACAGCTGGAGACAGATGATAGGTCTTATAAAGTTTTAACCCGCTATCTGGTTTAAGCAGGGTACTTTGGGGTGGTTTTTGTATCGTTTCGAAAGAGATGACAGTGGAATAAACAAAATGTGTGTGCATGTGTATTACTTTATACCCAGATTAACACTGCCTCTACCATACCACTTTTCAGCTCTCTCTAAAAAAAAATGTTTCTAGCCCTCAGGATAGTGCAATAGGGATCCTCTGCAAGTTTCAATGGGTATACATTCCCCCCCCCCCACCCTCAAAGAAATATCCAGTCTTTTGCTTCCTCCTCCTCTAAGTTTTACAAAATTGCCAGTAAATCCTAGTAGTCTGGACTAGGCATGGTTGATTTTTTTCAAAAATGTGATTCCACAAAATTTTGGTGCGAAACCATTTGGGACAGTGTATTTAGGAATCTGGCTTTCAAGTGCATCATTAAAAAATAACTTCTATATAGCTTCTTGTGGGTTCTTCCTCCCTTAATTCTCTTTAATCCTATGTATTTTTCGAACATATGAAATACTTCTTTTGTTTTATATTAATATTTGAAAAAACTCTGCTATGTTGTGCTTGTCAGAGTGAGGCATGTTCATGCAAATCTACACACCTTAAGCTGGGACAGTAAGCTGTTGCTGACATTGCTGGCATAGCAGGGCGCAAACACTCGCTCTCACCCACACGAGATGCAACTGTATGCCATTGACAGCACAGAATACATTTATCTATCGAAACTTTGGCATTTAAATAATAAATGATTTGATCATTAGCAATATTTGTAAAGTGCGGTTTCATTGGAGCAAAACGACTTGGATGTGCTGAGAAGAGTCCATTTTCTTCGGTGGTGGATCTCTTCAAGATGTGGCAAAAAAGGAAAAAGAGCCATCTTCAAATATCTAAAGGATGGAGCAAGCTTGTTTTCAACTGCTCTGCAGGGTAGGGCCCAAACCAATAGCTTCAAGTTACAAAGAAGGAGGTTCCGACTAAACTTCAGGAAGAACTTTCTGGCTGCAAGGGCTGTTTGACAGTGGAATAGGCTCCCACAAGAGGTGGGGGGCTCTCTTCCTTTGGAGGCTTTTAAGCAGAGGTTAGGTGGCCATCTGTCATGTATGATCCAGTTGAGATTCCTCAATTTCAAGGGTTGAACTCAATTTCAAGAGTCCCTTCCAACTCTACAATTCTATGGACTCTTTTGTTTCTTTTGCTATTATATATTCTTTCTATATCTTTACATATTTCCAGTCTTCAGGCTTGATCCAGCAGGCTTATGTTCTTATGTGTTGCTGGATCAAACCAAGGGCCATCTAGTCCCTTTGTCTGGTTTCTGTCTGTAAGCAGCAACCACCTCCTTTGGGCAACTTTCACCTTTTCTGAATAACAAGCAGAGTCACTGGGGCAATCCACTTGGGGATACCAGATTTATTAATGTGCCCATGAGGTGGACATTATTACATTTGGGATTGCCAAACTAGACAATATTAAAATGTCAACCATCTCTCTTGGGGAAAGCTCAGGGACCCCTTCCAGCCTGGAAACACAGAGCTTTGAGTGGGAAAATGGTCCTGTCAGGGAACTGACATCGGAGCCAGAAGTGGAGGCAGGGCTCCCAAGCGATGCTGGAGAAGGGCCAAGCAGGGAGAGAGGGAACTCATCGGCTGGGGAAGGAAATCAGCGTAACACCAGGGATAAAGGGGGGTGGTTGGGGGAATCGGAGAGGGGTCTCCAGGACTCTTCGCTGGAGACCAGCGGGGAGAGCACAGGTCCTCCTCTGTCCACACCCACCCTGCGCAGAAGACTTCCGCGCAGGGAAAGTAGGCGTAGACTTGGCGTCAAAGAGCTTTTGTGCTGGAAGAAGTTTAAGAAACGCCCACTGACGGATTTTGCTAGTGACTGAACAGCCACGAAGTGAAGGGCTGTCCAGTCAGGAAAGGTTTAACCAGGCTACCTAGCCAGATGTGGTGGCAACTTACGCACGAGCAACCCCCATACATTCATTACAGGTCCTAACCTCTACAAATGGAGGTCTCACTTTCTAGAGGAACAATGCTAAATGCATATGAAAGCATACTGGTTTTCAGCATTGTTGGCATCTGTATGTCTCGAGAGACAACGGGGTGCACTTCCTGGGGTGAAGTCAAATCACTGGAGAATCACAGCACCTGCTGTGGCTGTAGAGACCAGAAACTCATAACTGCTGCCCCCTGTGTAGTTTTTGCTGTTTTAGCAGCACCCAAGTGTCCTCTCTGGGGTGCAAGCCGGGGCAGTGTGTATGGAGGTCCTGGGTTACCTAGACGATGAGACCCTCCTCTTGACCCCACTGATTTGGGCCAATGGAAAGCAGAGCAAAACATTTGGCACCATCTTAGCTGCCGGACTTGGCAGATGAAGGCGTACAAGGCATCATCCAACCGCCTTAGGGACTCCACTCCAGATTTGTGTAGAGTTTACTGCTTAGCCTTTTCTTCTCCTGAAGACATACCACAAGGCAGCGAGTGTGGATTTTTCTTCAGGGTTTACTCCCAAAGCCTTTTTCACAAATGAGTATAGCCGCAAGGCAGCAGAGGTTTAAGATCAGAGTTTTCCTTCTCCGTTTTCAGCATAATACATCAGGATTGTTGTTGTTGTTGTTGTTGTTGTTGTTGTTATCAACCACCCTTCACCAGCAGGAGTATTGTTTCCATTAGACTCAAATACTCTTGCGTTTTCTCTTTAATTTAGAATTGCAAATAGTACATGGAAGGTATTTTTCAGAAGCTATGTTTGTACCGAGCCAGAAAAATAGCAGCAAAAAAATGAACAACATTCTTTCCTGATCTGTGGAAAAACATTTTTGCCTGATCTGTGGAATACAATATTTAGTATTTTTTAGCTGTACAGGGTTTTGTGAACAATTTTGGGGGATTTGTTTGGCTTCCAAAAACAATGCCTCAGGGTCAACAGTGCATGGATTCACAGATAAGGCATTGAAAAGAAGAGGAGGGTGGAAATGACTGGACTGCAAGCCAGCCAGATAAAGCAGTGTGAGAACTGTGGGTTCTAGTCAGGCTACAAAAGGCCTTTTTCTCTGGCGCTGTGGATAAATGGACTGTTAGACCATATTGTTTTGGCCATGCTAAGTGAGGAGATAATTCTTTTCTAGGTTTCCATTCCTTCGTTTCTACCGTCATTTAAGATGCTTCCTTGTGGGTATTGATTGCTAGATGTTTTGATGGGGACTGTGGTGTCCAAAATATGGGACAGGTTTTGTGTTTTACCAAAGAAAGACTGTAAAAGGTATAAATGGGTTTCAAATGGTAATAAATAAATAAAAATAGAACAAGTCACTGCACAGGCTGTAGCCTGCACTATAAGAAGAAAGGAAGGCAGCAAAAAACAGCTAAATCAGCCCTTCTGTTTTAACAGCACCACTGGCACTAAGTAGATATCCTTTATTTCCCCTGGTTGCCTGCACTAAACAGTCCATAAACAGAAGCTATGTACTACCATCAGTGTGGAGGAAGCATGGCTCTGAGTACAGGTACCAGATACTGGGAATCTCAAGTGAGAAGATTGTCTCCATCCCCATCGTTCAGCCCGGACACTGAGATCCAGCGCCGAGGGCCTTCTGGCAGTTCCCTCACTGCGAGAAGTGAGGTTACAGGGAACCATACAGAAGGCCTTCTCGGTAGTGGCACCCGCCCTGTGGAACGCCCTCCCATCAGATGTCAAGGAAATAAGCAGCTATCCTATCTTTAAAAGACATCTGAAGGCAGCCCTGTTTAGGGGAGTTTTTAATATTTAATGCTGTACTGTTTTTAACACTTGATTGGAAGCCGCCCAGAGTGGCTGGGGAAACTCAGCCAGATGGGCGGGGTATAAATAATAAATTATTATCATATTATTATTACTGTTGAGTTCATGTCCTGCTTTCTATTGGCATCTGGTTGGCCCAGATTCTCAGAGAGGTTTAACATTCAACCTCTGTTCTCATGGAACTCTGGGAATTGTAGTCGCCCAATAACTCTTGACACTCTTAAAAACTACAGCTCACAAAACTATTTGGAGAAAGCCATGTTTAAAGTGTTTTTAAAACGACTATGTTGAGGGGATACAATAGTGGTTTATAAGATTATGCACAGTGTGGGGAAAGTGGATAGAGAAATATTTTTCTCCCCCTAGAACTTGTGGGCACTCTGATGTTAGAAGATTCAGGACAGATAAAGGAAAATTCTTCTTCACGCAGCGCATAGTTAAACTTTTCTGTCACAAGAGGCCGTGATGGCCACCAACCTGAACGGTTTTTTAAAAAAGGATTAGATAAATTCATGGAGAATAATGGTGGCTACAGTATGTTATACACACACACACACACACACACACACACACACACATATGTGTTTGTGTGTGTGTGTGTGTTGATTTTAACATATAAATTATAAAATGTACCACAAAACTTATACAATCTTTTTAGACTTCCATCAGCACCTCTGATGATCCACCGTTTTAACCACTTCTTATGCATTTCTTAACTTTATATTGCCTTTACATCTCTTAACAAATCATCCTTCCCCTTCTCCATTTTTGCAATACTTCCAATAATACGCCTCACAAAACTTCTTGCAAACCTACAAACGTCGTCTGATCTTCACAAATACTTTTCAAGTAGTCCGTAAATTTACTCCAGCCTTCTGTGAATTTATGGTCCCGCCAGGTTCGAATCCTTCCTGTTAGTTTATCTAGTTCTGCATAGTCCATTAACTTCATTCTCCATTCTTCAATCATCGATAATTCTTCTTGCTTCCATTTTTGGGCGGTGGCTACAGTATGTTCTACCTTCCACTGTTGGAGTCAGTACACCTCTGAATACAAATGGCTAGAATTCACGGACAGAGTGTTAGGGATTGGACGGAAGAGGGCAAGACCGCTTCTCCTGACGCTGCAGGAGAAGAGGAATGCAGTATTGATTTACAGCAGGGGTTTGAGGAAGGTCACAGCTCAGAGATAGATGAACAAAAGAGTTGGGAAGTGTTAGAAGAAGGGGGAAGTTGTGACAGGGCAGCCAGTTGACACGTTGTCACTGGAGAGTATTTCTGACCCCCCTTCTCCCAGAACTCAGAGTTCATTAAGTGTGCAGTAACAATGGAATCAGAGACTTTGGGCCACAAGCAGCCACCGTAAAGGGAGATGCTGTTACTAGGACGGCGAGAGGAGGAGCCCAGTTTGGAGCAACGCCATTGTTAAGGATTGTTGCGTTCTTTTGCCTCTCACTATTAAGATTGAATAAAACTCAATTAAAAAGGACTATACCTTGTTTTCTCTGCCCTTGCTGCAACCGGGGGAAGAATGGCTTTCTCGAAACCTCGACAGAGCCCTGACAGAGAGACAGCACTGTTGTGCTTAAGTTCTGTTTGCGGACTTCCCATCTGATTTGCCACGGTGGGAACAGAGTGCTGGACTAGAGAGGCTTTTGCCCTGATCCAGTAGGACTCCTCTTATGTCCATGCTGCTCTTACTTGGAGATGAAAAGAAGAATTTTATCCATAACTCTTACAGCTTCCTGCCATGTTGTATTAACTGGGAAGGGTGATATGGACATGGTTTTAAATAGAGTTGGCTAGACAGTCCTGGAAATAAACAGGGCAGTTTCTAAAAAGCTCTTAAAACCACCAAGTAAAACCTAGGTTATAGAAAACAATGGTACTGTTGATGGCAGCGATGCCCTAGTCTAGTCTTCAGGCTGAGTATCTGTGGGGGCTTGTGACATGAAGCTGGTTTGCAACTTTTTAATCCATTCTTTATTAAAACATGTAGCCAAAACATTTTACTATAGGAAAGCCACCCAAAAGATGTTCAGGATTCGCTTGTCACTTTGAGCTACTAACAAACAGTTTGCTAGAAATTAGTCCTTTTTCCCATGGATTGATAAGCCTGTTTTTCAGTCCCTATCTCTGACCATCCTGCTTTCTGAGCTGTACCCAAGGTCATGTATATTTTCACTGGGATATGCCTTTAATATTGCATTTAATATGATCTTTCCTTTTATGTGTAACAGGATGGGTTGATTTACAGCAAGGCAACTGAAACTGATTTTAATCACAATAAAAACAAATCCTTTTCTTAAAAATAAACCAAAGCTCAAGCAAAAAGGTTTTTACATGGCTTAAGAACAGTTTGCTTTCACCATCCCATTCACCTCCAATCAAAACATTCAGGTAGGCAAGTGCTGGTTTGTTACAAAAGCAACACCTTAAATTTCATTTGTACACAGTCCATGTATAAAAATTGTGTGACAGCTTCTGTAATACTGTTGTATTATGCATATGTGAATATACTTCACTGAATATTGTGGGACTTACTTCTGGATAAACCTACATAGAATTGTGTTGCACAAATCTTTTTATTAAACTTGAAAATATGCACGTTTCAGTTGAATTTATTGTTGCTTTAGCACTCCACCAGTGCTTTACCATACAAGTTATCATATAAAGTTGCAATTCCAATTTGTAACCGTTAAGGGGTACCCTTTTTACAATAAACACCATGCATTGTAAATATGATTTCCAGATCTTACTCCTGAAAACATGCTGACACATCATGACTTTGTACATTTATTATTTCATTTATTTTAAAATATTTATAGGCCACTTTCATGAATACAAATCTTTCAGGGAGGCTTACATAATAATAAAAAATAGAACAAAGCATAAAAGCAAACAGCATTACTACAAATCTCCCTGGCAGTAATAAAAAGACCCAGCCCATAATTTAAAACATGATTTCCACAAAACCAGCTGTTCAGGGAAGACAGAAGAATGCTCACATCAAAAAGAAAATACAGCTCTTGTGCGCCATCTGAAATAGGTAAGTCTTCAAGGACTTTTGGAATGACTAAGCTAGGTGGCCTTCTCTGGGGGTTACTCGTAGAGTTGGTAGAGCGCTGGGGCCACCACAGAAAAGATCCTCCCCTCATCCCTGAAAACTTCATTTATCTGAGGGGCAGACAGGTGAGAAAGGACTCTGTTGTAGATATTATGGGCTGGCAGGTTGATATATACAGTGGTACCTCGGGTTAAGAACTTAATTCGTTCTGGAGGTCCGTTCTTAACCTGAAACTGTTCTTAACCTGATGTACCACTTTAGCTGATGGGGCCTCCCACTGCCGCCACGCAATTTCTGTTCTCATCCTGAAGCAAAGTTCTTAACCCGAGGTACTACTATATATGCAGGCAGCCCTTCAAATAGCTCCAGTTCAAATAATTTAAGACTTTAAAGGTTAAAACCTCTAAAGGGCCTTCTCAGTGGCTGCTCCCAGAGTCTGTAACATGCGCCTGGAGAAGCTAAACTGGCTCCCTCTTTGCTGTCCTTCCACCAGTAGGTAAAGATTGGGAACTGACTAGTTTTAATGAAAGGGCTCATGCCATTCTGTTTTTATTGTAATCATTTGTGTATTTAAAACATTTTATATGTGTATGTAGTTTTAATTCTATCAATGTTTAATTGCTTTTAAACTATTGTCATTTCTATGTTTTTAGTGATTCTTTTTTTTAATCTTTAAGCTGCCTTGAGTCCCACCAGGGGAAAAGGAGAGGTATAAATAAATATACAGTGGTACCTTGGATATCGAACGGCTTAGTTGTCAAACAAATCGGCTCCCAGACACCACAAACCCAGAAGTAAGTATTCTGGTTTGCGAACGTTTTTCGGAAGCCGAATGTCCGACGTGGCTTCCATGGCTTCCGCTTGAGTGCAGGAAGCTCCTGCAGCCAATCGGAAGCCGCGTCTTGGTTTTCGAATGGTTTTGGGAGTCGAACAGACTCCCAGAACGGATTAAGTTCCAGAACCAAGGTACCACTGTATAATAATATTAGTAGTAAAACCACCACTTTGAATTAGGTTCAGAAATGCTCCAAAAGCCAGAGAAGCTGGTATAATAATGGTCCTACAGGATCCAGCTGCCCCGCTGACAGAACTTTCTGACTGCTGCATTGTGAACCTGTGAACCAGCGGAAGTTTCTAAGCCATCTTCAAAGATGCCCTCACATAGCGCACATAGAACCAGCCAAGCCTAGATGTGACTAGAAGATGAGTCACCAGCGCTAGGCCTGACCTCTACAGATAGAGTCACAGTTGGTGCACCAGTTGAGGAGGCAGAGGAGGCGGAGTTTGGATTTGATATCCCGCTTTATCACTACCCGAAGGAGTTTCAAAGCGGCTAACATTCTCCTTTCCCTTCCTCCCCCACAACAAACACTCTGTGAGGTGAGTGGGGCTGAGAGACTTCAGAGAAGTGTGACAAGGTCACCCAGCAGCTGCATGTGGAGGAGCGGAGACGCGAACCTGGTTCACCAGATTACGAGTCTACCACTCTTAACCACTACACCACAGTTGAAGCTGGTGGAACATATTCCTGGCTACTGGTCTACCCCAGCTAGCATAGAGTCCACAGAAGGACTTCCAAACAGCAGGAGGAAAAGATGCATTGCTGTATAAAGCATAGAGTTGATCAGGTAATGTCCTGAGGATATAAGAGACAAATGCCCATAGGAATCAATGGAGAACTCCAGGATTCTAATCTAGCTACGACTGGGCATATGTAACACCCCATCACCCAACTTTGCTCAGCAATGGAGAGAAAACCCTCAAAATGAAGATAGACAAATAGCCCAAAGACTGAGTGATGGATATGGAATGCTCACTGACCACTGAAGGGGGGGGGGGGCAAGAGCAAAACTGTGCAGGCCAAGAAGGGAAATGGAATGAACGGTCTGGAATCCTGATCACAAACACAGCATACTGCAATATTCTGTTGCAGTGCCCCACTTTTCATTTCCAGATTAGTGACCGACTAGAAGCAAAGTTTGAACCAGGACTTCCTAGCTCATGCCGAAGTCCCTTCCTTCCTTCCTATGCTGCGCTAGCTCTCTCTAATGGTCATTTCTGTAATATCCGAGGAAGAACCCACATCCATTTAAATGGGCACGATCAATTCTCGTAAGAACCTGTGATGGGGCAGTCATTAAGCGGAAGCTCTTGTGAGTTTGATGCCAGGAGGTGCCCAAGATATCACGACAAAAGGCCATGACCGTTGGTCGGTGCTCTCAGCAAGGCCTGAGGATCCCCACATCCCTCCTCACCAAACCACACAGCCCTCAAGCCAGCTGTACAGATAGGAGGAGGAGGCGACAAGCAGCTTTCTTAAATACACACACACTTTCCCACCCCCCACCCTCCCGGTACCTCAGCTGAGTGACAGCCTCTTGATGTTGCGTGCGAGTGAGTTCAGCTGGTGCTGTGTGGTCTGGGTGTGTGGTCTCCAGCTTGGCCGAGAGGCTGCTAACAGGGTGGATGAGAGAGAGCAACTCTGTTTACTTTAATTTATTTCGGATGCCGGAACTGTGCCCAGAGTTTCTCCTGAGCTTGATTCCACAGTTAGTGGCAGCAATCCCTCACAGCTGCAGCGCAGTCTGAAATATGTGCTGAACTCCTCGACCAAGTGCCTTTGCAGCATCTGCTTCAAGTCCAGCCTGCTAATCCCCTGTGACTCAGAAATGTTAATGGCATTGCTGAGTGCTGTGATTATTTTGGTTTTACTATGTCAAGATAGGATCTCCCTCTCTCCTTTTCTCTCTCTGTCTCTGAATCCTGGAAGATGTAATTTTTGTGGGTTATTTAATGCAGGAATTTTAAGATATTGGTAATATGTACTGTAGCTATGAAGTCTGATACAGAAGGTCTTTTTAAAGGTGTGTGTGTGTGTTTAGCTGTGACATACAAACTTGTAATCTAGATTCCAGATCTATTTGGGTCAGGCAATGAACCTCAAGTTGTGCAATCTCATATTCCTATTTTTACCCTTTCCCATTAATTCACATTTTATTTTGCTCACTGCTTTAGAATTGGTGAAATGCCAGAAATCTGCTTTTATTTTCTTATTTATTGTACGTATTGATATTATACCGTAAACTGCTTCAAAGACCTGTTTATTGGGATAGTAAAGCACATTAGGAATGCTGGAATAAAGCTGCAACCCTATACACTTTCTTACCTGGAAATATGCTCAATGGGACTTAATTCTGAGCAGAGACATAGAGGATTGTACTGAAAAACAAAACAAAAAAACCCTATTCAAAGTTAAAATGGCTTGTCATTTGCTAATATTTGCTTGACGTGAACGCCAGTTACGACAAGATAAGGCAAATTAACCTTTAGTTATTTAGACTGTTTCTTTATGCGTGCTTATCTTTTCATTTTAAGTAGCTTAGAGATATTTGAGAATTTTTTTAAAAACCAAATGTAACATTCATGACCAATACTTGTTTAAAATGACAAGTCTCCTTTCATTATTCAAATAAACATGCATTCACTCTTAATATGACTTGGAATTCCAGCATTGTTTAGCTTATTCATTCCTAGTCTTTTCTGGCAGACTTGCAGGAATGAACTTAGTATTATTGATGCAGCGTTGAAGGCTGTAATATTCATAGCAGTGGTGAAGGCTCTTGCAAATCTGTGGGCTAAAGCTCTCCAAAGGGATTAAGGAATATCACCATCATTTTTTAAAAAAATGTATTGAGGTGGAGGGGGGGAGTGCCTTACTGTTTTAACTTGTGTCTACTATATTTCTGCATTTATGTTGAATTCTAATTTTCCTTAATTTGTTTTTGTATTACCCGCAGTGATCTCAGATCACAGCTTGGAAGAAGTAAAATGTTTCACCGTTTCAGTCACTGCCTGCAGGTTACAATGCAAGTGACATGACACACAGGGGTGGGGGGAAGAGGGGAGAAAAAATGTAAACAGTCATCAAATCTTAATTTAACAAAGTTAAATATAAGTTCTTTGGGGAAGGGTCATAGCTCAGTGGTCAGTGTAGATAATATTGAACTAGATGGGCAGATCATCTTCAGTCGGTCTAAAGCAGCTTGCTTTGTTCTTACAATGACCAGTTGGAATGGATGTCGTGTTGTTCAGCAAACCAGTTACATAAGAAGTAAAGCAATAATAATGCCATATAGGTGTTACACTTTTAAAACATGAGACAGCAGGGTGACTGTATTGTTTAAGACAATGCTTTCTAAGACTCACACATTCAGAATACTTTTATCCTTATGTGGTTCTTAAAGCAGCTTACAAAATATTTGCACAATTCAATCATGTTCAAAAACTTTTGACCCATACTCAGAAGTAACATTTATTAGCAGTGTTTATACACGTTTATGTAGATTCCAAAGTGCTTTCCATATCACTACAATATCAACAGAAGACAGAATACATTTAAGACCTCTGTAATGACCAAAATGCGATTTCATCCATTTAACAACTAAAAACAAACAAACAAACAAACAAACAAGGAAGAAAGAATTAAAATTCAGACCCAAACATTTCTCACTCATATTCTTGGTCCTCCCTGGTGTTGCCAAGACAGGAGGCCCACTGAGTTTCTTTGAAGTTAGTTGAGTATCACAGCCTTGGAGTCAAACTCCCCATCTTCAGCAGATGAGTTCAAGGATGTGGGGTGGAAGGAGAAATTGCAGACAGAAGCACTGCCACAAGACTATACCTTGGTGCCAGTACCCCACCAGCCTAAGGATGTTGTACTGCCATCCTCTGACTCAGAGGACTCTATTGCAAAAGCCCCAGTACAACCAGTCTCCTTCACTTGCAACTGGGACAAAACTGCTGCTCCTACATAGGGATTGCTCTGACTGGTGCTGACCCAAGTGCTGTTCTCCTATCACACTGAGGATGAACGCTGCACAAATCAGCTTTGCTTTGTTGCTGTGGAGGTCAGTACTTGCAGCAAGACACTGAGCAGTTGAACTTTGCTCAGTCCATGGTGAAGAGTCTTTCTTCACTGGTTCCCACGGATGGCCTCTAAAACCAGGGAGAGGGGCTAAGCAGTCAGAAATTGCTCAGCCTGAGATGGAGTCAATTCTCCCCTCATGCATACATCTTCTTAAAAACAATACTTTTTTGTAGATATACTGCTTTCTCATATGCAAATTTAATCAACTGATAAATATATTAAGCACTCAAAGATGCAATTATTGTGTAACGATCCTAACACAATGTTTTCATTGCCCAAGCTTTGCTTCTTTTAAATTTACTTATTTTGCTGATAATGGACACTGGTCAAACTCAAAGCACTATAATGCTCTTGAGTCTTTTCTTCATGCTCACCATTCCAGTGCAGTTTTTTAAAAAGTGTTCTGCAATATGCACGGAAATACCTGAGTAAAAATATTAGATTTGGGGAGGCTCAGCATTTTTATTACATGAATTCATACTGTAATGGAAAGAGGTAGAGTGTGCCAGCTTCTGAAATCCAATAAAGCGTGCTGCAATATTTTCTAATATTACTGTCTAGTATAGTCTTAATTCCAGTGCATCACCTGAATGCCTTGGCATTATAGACTAAGGGGGAAGTGAAACTGGGAAGAAAGAATAAATACGGAGAAAATAAATATTCGGCATATAACTTCCTTCATATTAATATTGCTTTTTAAAAAATAATAATAGTTTGGGCCTTTATTTTTATCCCTAGGATTATTGTTCCCCCAACATGTCTTACTATGCATAAGGATGTCTTTTACTCGGGTAACTCAGTGAATTTGTGCTCCTTGCACAGTATTCATGTTCTTACACTTTGGCCTGTTGCCAGAGTTTCAAACTTTCAATACGTTAGAAAGTTGCAATCTCCACACACACAAACACAAACCCCACTGCAAGTATCAGTTCAACATTAGTTTATTTATTTTTTGCATCAATTTTAACATCCCACCTGTGTGTAAACGCTCTGAGTCTGGACTATAGTTCCAGGAAGCTCCTTGCACATTGTTGGATGTTCTAAATAAATATTAACAAGTAGGGAAACAAGCCACGCTGAGCAAATCAGATGGGGTCATGTTGTACTGACTTCTGTTTCAGTGTATCTGAAGAAGTGTGCATGCACACGAAAGCTCATACCAATAACAAACTTAGTTGGTCTCTAAGGTGCTACTGGAAGGAATATTTTTTAAAAAAATTTGTTTCGACTACGGCAGACCAACACGGCTACCTACCTGTAACTTGCACTGATAGAGGAATTCTATCCCTGCACTACCCCACTGCCCCTAAATTGCAGCAATCTGGGAGGAAGGCTGGCAACTCTGCAGGTCACCAGGGTACCGTAGATGGTTTTGCAAATTGCCGCACTTGCCGCCCTCCTAGCTTCAACGACCTGTCTCCTCGCCTTGTTTGAAACAACCGCAACCACATTGCGCTGTGAACTTTCCGTTCAGAGCTTCTCGTGGAGGGAGCACTGCAAATACCGCAGTGTTAACAAGCTAACAGTGAAATAACATACTGAAATCTGGGGTAGCATACCTGAACCAACAGCATAAGGACAATTGTTTTCTGAATGCTTTGCTACTGAACGAATAATAATAAAAAAGGAAATGTATCATTCTGCCACAAGGTAGATGGAGGAGAAGCAGCAACAACACAATTTGCACGGACATAACGCCCGCGCTCGACCCTGGCGAGGGACATGGAAAAGAGCGAGGAGGAGGGGCGGGGCAAAGAACTCTGCCGCTCCCTCCTCTCGCGAACCATTGGCTGCGGACGGCTGAGTGGCAGCGCCGGCTTAGCCAGCCAGCCGGCGCTCGCCCCCTCCGCTCCGTCGCGTCACGTGCGTGGCGGCGTCAGAGCCCCCTCGCGTAGCGCTCCTTCCGCCCCTTTTCCGCCAGCTGCGCTTCCGGCGGGAGGTAGGTCTCTGCTTGAGTGGCGTTTTAGGGAGCGGGGCGGCGGCGGTGGTTGCAGGCTTCCTGCCTCAGGTGGCGGTTGACGGTTGGGAGAGGGTCCTTCTCCGCCACCTCCGTTCCCAGCTCAGCTGAGGGCGCTGAGGGAAAGCCCGGCTGACGGGTTGGGTGGGGCTTTTATTTTTATAGTATTATTTTATTTTGCCAAGGAAGAGAGTGGGGGAAGGGGGTTAACTGGGAGGGGTTTTTTTGTTTGTATTATGCATTTTCTCTTTTTATCTTGTGTTTTTATGCTATGAACGGCCCTGAGATCTTCAGATGAAGGGCGGTATGCAAACATGTATATATATATACATATATATGAAACGTCGCCTAGACACCCCAACTTTTACACGGGAAGACACCCGAGGACACCAAAACCTGCATTCCTGTACCCGTGAAAATCTACGAAAGCAAATATATACATATATATATATATATACACACACACACATACATATATATATGTATATACACAAACACACACTACATATAATACAAGCACACAAACATATGAAATAATAATACAAACATGCAATAATAATAATATGAATTTTAATTAATATGAAATAATTATTCATATTATGAAATAATAATAATACTTGTACAGGCATACCTCAGGTTGAATATGCTTCATGTTGAGTGCGTTCAAGTTGCGCTCTGCGGCAACCCGGAAGTAACGGAGCGTTTTACTTCCAGGTTTCGCCACTTGCGCATGCGCAGACGCTCAAAATGACGTCATGCGCAGAAGCGGCGAAAAGCAATGTGCGCATGCACAGACGTGCTGTCACTAGTTACGTCTGCTTCTGGATGTGAACGGGGCTCCGGAACAGATCCTGTTCGCATCCCGAGGTACCACTGTACACACACCATACATGCATACCCCACTAGCCGGCTCGTGGGGGAGCCCTGGGAGGCCACCGTGCGCTTTGGGCTTTCTGGGCCACCAGGCTCTGTCATGGGTCATGGCCAGCCTAGTGTCACAACTCAGACAGCGTGCATGACACATGCTCTGGTTCAGCATCCTTGTACAGTCATACCTTGGAAGCCAAACAGAATCCTGCAGCCAATTGGAAGCCACATCGGACGTTCCAAGTTCCAAAGAACATTGGCAAACTGGAACAATCACTTCTGGGTTTGCAGAGTTTGGGAGCCAAAACGTTCGTCTCGCAAGGCGTTCGACTTCCAAGGTACGGCTGTACTTGATCCAGCACTTGCAATGCCTAATCCTAACCTTGCTTCACTTGAAAGTACCGTTTCGCTGTGCTCAGCGAGGCTTTACCCTGGAGTAAGCTAGTGACGGATTTGAGCCTTGAAGCAGTTTATTGTTGCTGCCATTGCTGCCATTGCTTTGAGCATGGGGTCATGCCCATGGGTCCCTCCTGTCACCTTTTCAAGCCAATGTCTGGTCGTTAAGTTTGCCTAGTGCAGAAGGCCTGGGAGATTTGCAGTAGATCTGCAAGGTTTCTGATTCCAAACTTAAGCTAAAAATAGCTAAAAATAGCAGGAATGAAATAATGCCCCCCATGCCCTAAATTATGCTACAGAATTAAATAAATTTAGTACTCAAATTGATTTAATTCCAAGTGCAAGTCTTTTGAACCAGGCTCTTTTTAGTGTGTGTATCTGTCTTTCTAGTAAATGACCCCAAGCCCAGTACATAAGATGGACCACCGCTGCTATGCCACCCTCCAGGCGGTGATGGTGTTGCCACTTGCTGGATGCAGTGACAAGGGCAGGGGAAGCATTGAGTTGGTTGGCGCAGGCATTGATACATGCATGCTTTCACCTGTGACTACCATTCCACTTCTTCCTGCATCCCTTGCTGCCATTACTCCCAAGTAACAGCAGCACTGCCACTTGCAGAAGAATGGTGCAGTTGTGGTGCCCCATCTTGCACACTGCAATAGTGCACACCTGAAGTCTCCCCAACCCAGATATATCCTGTAGAAAGAAGGGCACTGTGGCAGGTAATTTCATGCTTTCTTTTGATGTGAATCATTTTGGCTCATGGTTTGTTTCAGATAGCTCTGACAACAAACTGAATGCCCAATACAGTAATGTTGCCCTAAAAGTAGTTCCATTGGAGTTGCTGACACAAGTAAATGGAACTTTAATTCCTAATTCTCATCATGGGTGTGGATCTAAATGTCCAACTGGTATAGCAGGAATCAGGGCATTCATGTATAGGCCACCCACATGGAGCTAGCAGTTCACACAGACAGCGTTGGCTGGGAGCCTGGCAGTGATCCTGGGAGCTCCCAGGGTTTTCAGATGGGCACCCCCATGCATCTGACCCAACCCTGATTCAAAAGTTGAGAAGTTTCATCTTGATACTCCTTAGGAACCATCAGCACTTAAGAATTAAACACACCTTATCAAGACATTTTAAATCACACAATTGAGCATTTCTAGGTTTTATCGTAATTGGTGCAATGTAAACATTTCACTTTTTTCTGATTTAGACTGCTGAATATATCAGTCTTTCACCAAAGAAGAAAGCTATAATGTCTCACGCACGCAAGCCCCCTCTTGTGACGGGCATTTCTCCCAATGAAGGCATCTCATGGACAAAGGTCACAATTCGAGGAGAGAACTTGGGAATGGGCCCAACAGATCTAATAGGTAAATTCAAGAAAGCTGTTTCCGTTTCGATGGCAGTAGAGTTTATTTGGAAATGTGCAGTTGCTGATAATTTACGGTAGTGGTATTATGAAAACAATTGATAGACAATAAAATGTTGTTGGTTTTTCTTCATGAAGTTGAAGAGATCCTTTCCTAAATACCAGGGGAGGAATTCAGTGTTGTGCTAAAACAAACGTTCAGTTAGCTCGAGTATTTCCGCTTGCATGACAGAACAACCCCTCTCACCCCATGCGCTGTTCTGGGGGTTCTCCCGACACCTCTGGAGCCAATTTGAGGGGGGGGGGAGCCCTGTTGCAGAACAGCTTAGTTGAGTCCAGCCCGGGGGAAGTATTGTTGCAGTATTTCTTCCTGAGCTTCCTTTTTCTCAGATCATGTTGAAATGATGGGTCAGTAGGGATGTAGTGAAAGGTTTTCTGCCAGGGGAAATTTAATTCGCCCCTTCAAGTGTCTCATGCTTCCACTTTTGAGAATCACTACAGTAACATGCCACTTGTTCTCTTTGAGCAAGCTTGCTGTGTTGTATCTGTATCATCACTTTCACCCATTGGTCAAGACTGAGTATTTCAGTACTGGCTACTAATGTTTATGTATTTAGAGCAACACTTAAAAAATATCTTTCTGGAGTCAATCCATAAGACACTTGAGATGCGTTTGTGGGCTGAAAGCACTTCAGGTTCCCCCGATAATGATGAAATACAAAATATTCACTGTTAAGCAACATTTGTTCCTCTGCTTTGTGTGACTCTCTCAGGCTTGACAATCTGTGGACACAACTGTCTTCTGACTGCTGAATGGATGTCTGCCAGCAAAATTGTGTGTCGAGTAGGTCAAGCTAAGAATGACAAAGGGGACATTATCGTCACTACAAAGTCAGGGGGCAAAGGAACTTCCACTGTTTCTTTTAAACTCCTGAAACCTGATAAAATAGGTATGGTTGTATTATCCATTTATTTCTCTTCCTGTAAGTATTGTTCTGTAATAAAAAAGTTTTGTAAAAAAGAAAATCTTCATGGGATGTGCAAGTGGGTTTCTTGAACAAATCGTAAGACTGTATTTATTCAGATTTATACTATTGGCCCATCTAGTCCAGGTCTGTCAACTCTGACTGGCAACAGTTCCCCAACCTGTCTCAGGCATAGGTTTTATCCATGCCTGGTCCTTGAAGTTGGTATTGAACCTAAGGCCGTGTAGAGTATTTATTCTGACCTCGAACGTCAGCTGTTCTATGTAAAATCTTATGAATTCAAAATACTTGAGGTTCTCTTGGTTGCTGATCAATTTTTAAATTAGGCTATTCTCATACTAGCACCTCAAGCTCATGGACTTCTGTATAGCGGTATGTTCTGTTGTATCCAATGGGCATTCCACTGAGTTTCTAATAAAACTGCTTTGATTATACTGTTATAAACATGATATACCAGCACTTGATAGCATAAAATATGTTTGAATCTTTCTGATGCTATTTGGGCACGTGTGCATTTTAAAGCTGGGTGGAATGTAGAGCCAAAATTAAATGTATTTTTTTTGCCAGTTGAAGTTTTCCTTTTGCAGTATAGATACAGGAAAGCAAACAACAACAACCACCCACCATATTTTCTGACGTAGCTGAGAAATCCAAATAAAATCCTCTGAGAACCATATTGCTCTAAAACTCTTTGGCTGCAGAGGCAGATTAGGAGCAGTGTTTCGAGGTTGCTTTTACCCTATTTCCCCCCAGACAATGATCTAAGTATGCATTTTATACTTGTAGGACTTTTTGACTTAGTGCATGAGAACTTCACGATGCTCGACAGAGCTTGTTTTTCTAAGGATATCTCTTTTGTTTTCTCAAGGTATCTTGGATCAGTCTGCAGTCTGGGTTGATGAAATTAACTATTATGACATGCGCACTGACAGGAACAAAGGGATGCCCCCTTTGTCTCTGCGCCCTGCTAATCCTCTTGGTATTGAGATAGACAAGTGAGTACCAAGTAGTGTCAATTTACATTCTTACCTGACTTCCCTGTAAGAATTCAAAAATATTTCAGAATGTGAGATTTGAAGAAAGCAAGACTATAGTCTGATTTCACTTTGCCATGGAAAGATAGTGTTTCTTCAGTTTCTTATTCTGGAAATGGGAAGAATAATTATATTTCTGTCTGAGGTTATGCCCTATCAACTCAAGAATTTCTGCATGTGCAGCAGGTCTTTCCCCCCTGCATGTGTGCCAGTCCCTCGCCAAATCTATTCTTGAAAGTTAAGCGGAACCCCCCAGAACAGATCACGTTTTAGCCAACTAAGTCCTGCCCAGAGTAGGCTCATTGAAATTAATTGGAACTGTGAGTCATGTTCATTAATTTTAGTGCGTGAACTCTTGAGTGGGGCTGACATTGGCTACAACCCTTAGATTTCATAACATATTGAATATTAGTGTTGTTCATATTTTTATTTATGAAAATATTTCCACACCACTTTTTATTTACAGAGAGGAATATGAAAGTGGTTCACAGTAATAAAACATAACAAATGTAGTTAAGACTTCATACAGTGTGAACAATTTTAATAGCTGTGGGGGATGACAGGATGAGGTGGCAAATGACCTGAGATTAGCTGTTAAAAACACTAGCTAGCTTTATGTGATTCTGTTTAGATTGGGATTTGCAGCAGGAGTTGCAGAGTAAAAATATATTTTCCATCCATCTGTCTTTTTTCTTTTAGTTTTTATTGAAATACTAATTTGTTTCCTAGCCACAAACCTTAGTGTTTTTATACACAAATGCCACATTTAGTAGTTGCATTCATATAAAAAACAGTGTATACATATTTAAAACACTTGCTGTCATAGCAAGTTAAGTTCTGCAATGCTACTCTAATATTGCAGATGAACATAACCATGAAGAAGTAGATGCAGATAGCTGGGCACTTGGCCAGCGACCCTGAAGTTCCTTTCTGGCGTACTGTCCTATCTACTTCTGCAGTCCTAGGGGTGAAGGAATCAGCCAGGAACGAGAACAATGGGTATAGAGATCTCTGGCCATGTGGTAGACATGGCTGTGTTCAGGAGCTCCTTAGGGTCAGTGGTGGTACAGGGGTCTCCTGATGGCTCCTTGTCCTCCTCTTTCATTGAGGAGACAACCAGCTCCAGGTCTGAGCAAGGCTGAACCTTGATACTTGCACAGTAGATGGAGAAGGGGCAGGCTTTCAGACAAACCAGTGCAGCAAATAGTGCTCAGCTTTTAAAAAAAAAAACAACAAAACTAACTTTAGGGATATTGACATACAACATATGACAACATAGTAGTTTTGGCTGGTATGTGACCTCAGTGCTACAATAGCAATTTTAACAAAAATCTTTCTAATCTGGGTATAGTGTTTCTTCTAAATATAGCAGACAGTAGTTACTATGTATTGTAGGTTCAATCCCGTATAAATTAGGTTACTTTATTTAATTTCCAAGAGGACTATATGTATAGCAATGCAAACGTCTACAGCAGTGGAGAACCAATTCTAGCAGGAAAGCCGTTCTGCCATAATGGCTAATGCTTGGATCCTAAAAAAATTAACTTAAGAAAGTTCATACAAGGAAAACTGCCTCTTCTCTCCTAACACCCACTATAGAACAAGGTCACTCAGGTTTCAGACTTGTTGTGAAAACCCAGACCGCAGTAAACTTATTTGCATTTAAAGTGTCATAGGACTGTGTGTTTTTGAGCAATACAGTTACTCTGTGCTGATAAAACTGATTTGTAGCTCATTTCTTTTCGGAGATGAATACACTAAAATATGACAGTAATGAGCAATATTACATATACTTCATCTGCCTAGGACAGGCTAGGAATAATAGTACAAAGCCTGTGTATGCTTTGTGTTCAGTTACTGTGTCATTCCTAGACATTTCTCGAAGTATTCGCAGTAGCACTACATGTCGTTTTATTAGTAAATTTAAAAATGGTTTCCATCTGCAAGGTCTAGCTTGCTGAGCATACACTGCCACCTAATGGAGTATGCGAATCCTCTTTTGTGTAGGCAAAGTTGACAATTTTATCAGAGGTAGTTCGTTGTGGTTTTTTGTTTATATGTAAATACAAGAAGGCTGTCATTCAGCAGCTCAGCTGGGAAGCTAGCTGCAGGTTCAGTTAAATATTTTGATTGTCAGCATCAGAAGTCAAAATCTTACAAGGAAAGAAAACTCTCCATAGCAATCTAGGCAAGGTGATGCCTTCATAGGCCTAATCTGGCCAGTGTTAAAACATTTCCAGTGATTTAATTATGCTCTGGGCTCTTCAGTTGAATGGAATAAAAGTGCTCAGCTTTGATCAGATTTTGCCCTGTATTTGCCATCAGTTGAAGGTCCTTCTGTTGTCTCCCACTGTCTTATATGGATGCAGTCAGCAATAGTGAAGTGAGGTTCTGCTACATCAGTGTTGCCCTTAGGCTGGGTCCAGATTTGCCATTAGCTGTCCTTTGGACTGTTTCCAAAGGCCATCCTTGTCCTCTGTCCTACCACTGGAGAAAGTCCTTGTTAACACCTTTGGGTTTGTCCTGTTTAGTCTACTCCAGCGTCCTTTCTGCTGGTCTTCTGCATGCATGAGTAACAGAATACAGCTGGTACAAACGTATGCTCCTATGAGTCTGGCGGGGGGGGGGGGAATGTGAATGGTTACTTAGTTTGTTTATGGTGGTTGCCATTCAGTCTTTATTTACTTAAAATGGCTCTTCTTGACCTATAAAATCCTATGGAATCCAGTTCACAGGACTTTTCACTGACAGTGTCCAGTAGAACTGCCTGGTTTTAGTTTTTAAATAGATTTTACGTGGCTTTGTGCACAGAATCATTACCCCTGGGTGGTTGATAACTTTTTAAAAGCTTTATTTGTGAGGCACAGATTTACATTTCTTCTTATATAAACCTGTCAAATCCCTCCATATAACTAAATTCTCTCAAGGCAAGCAATAGTATTAAACTGTTTCTTCTGAAGCATTTGCTTAAATGGAGTATTCTTGCACCCAGTTTCCAAGCTAGGGCTGAAATCGTAGCCTGGCAGCACCTGGAGGGCCAGAGGTTCCCAACCCATGACATTCCTTTTCTGTCTTCCCATCCAACCTCAAGAGCCCTGCTCATCCTTAGGGGGAAGTAAGTAACCCAGGCTACCACCTACCGTATTTTTCGCTCTATAAGACGCACCCGACCATAAGACGCACCTAGTTTTTAGAGGAGGAAAACAAGAAACAAGAAAGCAACGCAAAGCCTCTTGAGCGAAGAGGCAGGAGCACTCTGGCTGCGCTCAAGAGACTTTGCGTGGCTATCCCTGAAGCCAGAAGAGCAAGAGGGATTGGTGCGCACCGATCCCTCTTGCTCTCCTGGCTTCAGCGATAGCTGCACAGCCTGCATTCGCTCCATAAGACACACACACATTTTCCCTTACTTTTTAGGAGGGGAAAAGTGTGTCTTATAGAACGAAAAATACGGTACTTTCTCCTTTCCTCAAGAGGTAGCCTCTGTCTTCTTCAAACCTCTCCTCTTCTTACCGCATTTCCACAATTACTTCTGAGGCTTATGAGACATCAGGAAGAGTCTGAAGGCTTTCCGAGTCTTGCCAGCCCCACCCCTGCGTTTTGGCATCCCATCCTAGCCAATTACTGGTCAGGCTACTGAAAGGCAAGCCCAGCAGTTCCTTCTCCACAGTTAGTTTTAGATGAGCCAAGCAGAGGCATCTAGGAAGAATAGCAATGACAGTTATAAAAAGAGAAGAGAGATTAGAAGAATAACAGAAGCACTGCAGATTATCAACATACTGATAATGAATTTAAAAGAGGAAATCATCGTGACAAAAGGAAGGTGATAAGAGGTGGAAAGAAGATGGATTGTCCTTAAAAGCTATAAAACAGTAATAATGAAACATACATACACATCAAAAATCAAAGAAGAATTAAATGTTATGCGACAGTTTATATGTTACAGATTATATTTTAACCACTTTTGGGGCTGAACATAATATTATTACAAAATGCCAATGTAAAATATAACGGTAATACAAAGTAAATATTAGTACAAAAGAAAAAAAGGCAGTACAGTCAATCAGAACAATATAGCAAATATCCAAATACCCACCATTCACTTTCACGGGCAGCTTTCGGCACAGGTGTAATTCCCAGCATTCCTTTTGGGAACTGGGATAACTCACACTCCCCCCACCTTTTCCAGTCTCTCATTTCTAATCAAGTTCATTCACAACAGTAGCCATGGGGGAGTGGCCTCAGCCTTATCAGACAGTGAAAGAATGCCCCCCTAAGCAGTCATGTCTTTGGTGTCAGCCCCTTTAGGGTTTCCCCACCAGGACTGTCCTGCCAGGGGTCTCCAAGTAGATACGCTACGCCCCCCCCCCAAAAAAACCACACCTAACCACAGCTATAGCAAATTCTTGTTCTGCATGGGTAGGATGAACTGGCCAAACACTATGGCTCCTCCAACAGTTAGTATCCTCTTTACAGCTCTCCATAGCCTTGTTTCCGACTTGTCTATGACTCAATAAGCCAAGTTAAAAAGCAAATGATTGAATACTCAGTTTTGTGGATAACTCAAATTTTCAGTGATCTCTTAAGAGCACATTGAGCGGAATGACAGTAATAAGAACCAAATTGAAAGGGATCTGTACATGTTGCATAGTTGAACTTTGGAATTATTTACCATGAAATGTGCTGATGGCCACCAACTTAGAGGGCCTTAAAAAATTCATGGAGGATCTGGCTATCAAGAGTTACTAGTCATGATGACTGTATTTTACTTTCAGGGTTAGAGGTACCATGGCTGATATCCAACTACGCTCTACTGAGAGTAGATCCATTTAAATTAATGGACTTAAGTTTCTTATGTTGATGGACTTCAGTAGGTTTGCTCTGAGTATGACCATCATTGGCTATCATCCCATGATTTTGAATACCAGTTGCTAGGAAAGAACGCTGAGAGAATGCCATTACCCTCATGTCCTACTTTTCAGCTTTTTGGACTAGATAGGCTTTTGGTCTGATCACAGTTGTTAAATCTGCATGTAATTAAGACATGAATAGCCTCTGCTGTATCTGTCTTCTCCAGAAGAGGCCATAACTTCCAAAACAGCCGAATCTCATTAAAAATAAAGAAATCTATCCATAGTCACCACTTGACTATCCAGGAAAAGTAATGGATCCAGGAGCATCTGCAAGCTAAACCCAAATGGTGGAACTGCAGTCTAAAGTACATCAATCTGATTAGTTTTATCAGGAGTGTAAACAACACTCCCTTGGATTTATCTCAGAAAAAGTGATTGTGTAAGGCAGAGCTTCCCAAATTGTGTGTCACGGCACATTAGTGTGTCAGTTACAGTGTGTAGGTGTGTTGTGCAAACACTCCCCGCGCTCCTCCCAGGGTTGGAAAGGGGTTAGTTTAACCTCCAGTTTGCTAGTAAAACTGAATTACTGTGTTGTGAAATGATGCATGTCTAAAAAGTGTGTCACCAACATGAAAAGTTTGGAAAGCTCTCGTGTAAGGTGTGTTTACTGCTCAGTGACTGCAGAACCGAGGAGTGACTTACATTTGTGGAATAGATTAATCACTAAAGAACTCCCAATATGACCCCAAGCACAATGCTTTTTATTTCAATTTAATTTTAATTTTAATTCAGCATTGCAAATCATGGGCTCCTCATTCATAACATCAGTATCATCGCTTAATGATGACGTAATGAGTGAACGACTTCCATATGTGAATGAGCCATAAGGAATCCTCATTACCATAGATAATCATGCCATAGCACCTCCACCACAGAGCTTTGTTAAGTGGTCATGTGATAAGAAATCAAGTGGTGAACATGCATGTGTGAATTCCCCTTTAAAAGGCTATTTTATGTGGAAACGTCCCAAAATTCTAAAGATGGTGTTGCTTCTCAACATACCTCCAGTGGAGCCAGCCAAAGCAAAAGCATTTGAAGTTGCATTCTTCTTGATGTGACACTTCTATTTTGTTTTTAAGATAAATTAGATACATAATGCCATTTTACATTTTCCAGGCGGCTCAGCATGGTCGCTCTTTGGTTACAAGCTGACGTTTGCCACCCCATATTTTGACTCTCACCTCTCAAGTAAGACAGATATCATAGACTCACCATTGTTACTGTTGCAGGCTGACTATGGTACTTGAGCCAGTAAGCAAGTCCTAGAAATTAATTTGACAGTGGAATTTCAATGAAAACATAACACACTTTGAGTGGAGCCAACTGTCTCATATACTGTCATCCAGTCCATTTGACAAACTGAGCTATGATAATCAAACCACTTACCAGAATACAATTCTGTTTTTATTAATGGATGTTGCCCAATGGTCCTCATCCTATCACAGTCTCACTTGATTTCTTTTTGGCATGCTTTCATAAGCCTGTGTGCATTTTGTGATTAGCTTCCAGAAGCATAGAAATTGATACTAGGTGCTATAGTCAACATCCTGAAATGTTATTTCATTTTTAAAGGGACTTCTACTTACGTATTTATTCAAACATTTTTATGCCACCCTTCAGCCCTAACAGTGGTCTCCAATGTGGTTTATTTAAAAAAAAATTAAGGGTAACAGGATTAAAACTAAAAAGAACACAGCTGAAAGTTTCAATATCAGTTAAAAAAACGAAAAACAACATTCAGAGCCAAGTGGAATCTTTGTTCTTTTTTTACTGCCCACTTTGAAAGCCTCTGTTTTAGCAGGTTTTTTAAAAAATAAAAAAATCCCATTTCCTTTCTTAGCATTTAAGATTGTCTACCTCTTGTTAATGCTTTAGCTCCCTTTTTAATTGTTGAATTGCTGTTTTTATGTTGTCATTGGACTTTTGTGATTTTGCTTTTTTATATATATATATATTAAATATGTACTGAAAAAGTTATTGTTTGAATAGTGTTTGCTATCAGGAGACTAACTAATACATTTAGTAAGCAAGTAAATAAAGTTTGCAAAATACAAACAGTCTTGCCTTTATACGTAGCAAGATGCAGCTCTGCTGTCTATTTTTTGCAATGTAACTGTAACATTATAGCTTTTAGACCCATAGCAAGATAGGAGGACAGGGAATGGAGGAAGGAAGGCATCCTTATTGCTGACAATTGCTGCGTGATTTAGATACAGTATATCTGTTCTTCAGTTCATTTGAGCCAGTAGAATCTTGTGAACAGTGAAGAATAGCGTTCATGTGGTTTCTGGTGATCTAAGCTCCACTATTCAGCTTTCAAGATGTTATCCATAGCTAGATGCATTAGATTTGGGTTTCCCAACCCTCCGACAGTTGAGGCACACATATGGAGGAGTAAGCAATACCTGTCCTCAAAACAATGTGAGTAGGTAATTTGGCATTGGGAGCAATAAAGGTTGGGAAGGACCTAGCTCAGTGCATGCAGAAGGTCCGAGGGTCAATTCTCTGCATCTCCAGCTAGCTTTGGGAGGGACCCTTGTTTGAAATCAGTATAAGGTAACTTGCTATGCTCCTTTGTTATTGTGTTCCATAGTATCAGTGTGGTAAAGACGTCATTGCCCCTACCCTTAGTACATCATTGTCCCTTCCCAATTTAAAGGGTTCTTGATGGTGTGGATCCAATCTGCATGTGTTGCTTATAACCACATTGACCAATAATAAAGGATGTATTGGAGTAGGGCAGGAAAAAGTGGTTCCAGATCTCCATCATGTCTATAGGCTAGCATTCGGAATTCACCAGGTTCCAGGCACATTTCACACCTGGCTATTGGATAGAATTCTATCCATTATATTTTTATCTGCACAAACAGAATGAATTTCAGGAACCAAAAAGCCGTATTGAAAAATATGACTTTTGAGCCATCTGGCCCCAAAATGGCAACTAGGCATTCCGTTTTGGCGACTGTAACCCTGGTTTAAGGGGCCATTTGCAGCCTAGCTTATGTATCTGAGTTTCTAACATTGCTATATAGGCTCTAAACTGAACCACCTGCAAAGGGCTCTAATTTTCATTGAACCATGTAGTTCCAAGGAAATAAATGGGGCATCCAATCCAACACCCTTCCCTAAGACAGAATATCCTCTTCATTTTTCCATTTCTGACCTGATGTTATAACACAGAGCCTTAAACTCATACCAAGTTATTTTGTTTTCTGTTTCTATTCCCATTTTATGAACAGGAAGAAGATAAATATAAGGGAATAAGGGGCAACCCAGTCAGATGGGTGGGGTATAAATAATAAATTTTAATATTTTCATTCTGTAAGAAAGCGAATTTATTTATTACTGTAAAAGCTTGGGATCCATTTCCATGTGGTCCACCCTGCAATGGTAAAGGCTGTACACAAAATTTGTGGGCTTAGGTTTAGCAGACATGGTTGCTTCCCATGCCTCAGTGGTAACATATGACTCAGGTCTAAGAACAGGATGTTCACTCAAAGGGGGTTCTGTTTTATTCTAAATGTGTCATGCACCGTAGAGTGTTCGCTTTTATGGCAGAGTTCGCTGGAGTCGTTAAGAAACAAGAGGCTTGGTTTCTGCTTGTTTTGTGGTCTCTCAGTGAATTTTCTAAACAGGTGATCCATAGCTAACTACTATAAGTAGAAGTGCAGGGCTGATTAATACAGGAAAACAAATTAGTCACAGGTTTCATCCATCATGGAACATAATGTAGTTGATAAGTTTCACGCGAATCAAGGAGCCGTGTAATATGATAGAGCTAGCTTAAATGACATTCAGATTGGTTTAATGCAGTGTGCTGTATGTAGGGCTCTTCTTTCTTTCTTTCTTTCTTTCTTTCTTTCTTTCTTTCTTTTGGCAGCGGGTGAAGGAGAGACAGTTGAAAACTCCAATTGCTTCAGAATACTTCTTCTAGATTGTTGACTGGGGCTGGTTGAATGGAACCTTGCCAGTTACAACCACACTAGCTTCCAGTCCCATTTCACAGCACAATTCAAAGTGCTGGTTTTAACCCTTCAATCTGTACCCAATAGACTGCCTTCCCCTACACAAGCCTACGTAAATGTTAAGTTTGTCTTCTGAAGTGCTTCTTCTGGGTGCCCCTGCCATTAGTTATATGGGAGAATACCATTCTGGATGTGGTGCCTCCCCTCTGCCATGCCAACGACTTACATGCTCAGAGCTTTAAAAAATCCCCAGCTGCATTAAAACAGACCTGCAGACATTTGCATGAAAAGTGCCCTGAAATCCATCGATGCCCGTGACACATGCAACTTGTATGTGGGATTGTAATGTTAATGCTTGATACCTTCATTTGAATGACAATCCATTGTGTTTGTATATGTAAGAGAGCATTCTTCCTCCTGGCCTTGTTTCCGTAAATATTTTTTATTTACTTTTCAGAGGAAAGTTTCCACAAAAGGAGCTGGAAGCTCTCTTTCCTGGGATGAGTGCTGACTTCACCAGTGAAAACTTTTCTGCGGCCTGGTATTTGATAGAGAACCATTCAACTACAAGGTTTGTAAATACGAAATTTGTGTGGATGCTTTAATGCTATCCAGGAAGTATCAGTAATACTGGGTGTGAATTGGTGGTTGATGGTTGCAGATCAGTAGCTCATAAAGATTTGTGCCGGTAACATCTTTTACTGACCATGTGAGGCAGCCTTCAGGTTGGTCCAGAGGTTTCAGCTTGTGCAGAACGTGGCAAGTTAGATTGCTTGTGCAGGCAAATTATCGCCAGCATAAAGGGGCCCCTGACCATTAGGTCCAGTTGTGGCCGACTCTGGGGTTGCGGCACTCATCTTGCTTTATTGGCCGAGGGAGCCGGTGTACAGCTTCCGGGTCATGTGGCCAGCATGACTAAGCTGCTTCAGGAAAACCAGAGCAGTGCACGGAAACACCGTTTACCTTCCCGCCAGAGCGGTACCTATTTATCTGCTTGCACTTTGATGTGCTTTCGAACTGCTAGGTTGGCAGGAGCAGGGACCGAGCAACGGGAGCTCACCCCGTCGTAGGGATTTGAACCGCCGACCTTCTGATCGGCAAGTCCTAGGCTCTGTGGTTTAACCCACAGCGCCACCCGCGTCCCTATCGCCAGCATATAATTGTGGGACTTCAGGATAAGGTTACCTGAGAGATCTCCTTAACCCTTAAATATCTAGTAGTCACTGCAGAGCATGGGAGAGCTTCTCCTGCAAGTTTCAAAGATATCAAAAGCCCATTCCACAGGAACTTGGAGCAAGGCTTTTAGTATGGCTGCCTCTGTTTTGTGGAACAGTATTCCTGTCGAGATATGACAGGTGCCCACTCTCTGCACTTTCCGGAAACAGTTGAAGACATTTTTGTTCTGACAAGCTTTCCCAGCTGGATGAACAGATCTCCTCCATGGGTTTTTCCTTCCCCCTCCATTTTCAACTCATCTGCTGTTATTTTCTATTATGTCTTTAATTGTTTTTAGCAGTTTTTATTATGTTGTGCACATCACCTCGAGACGTACATGTGGAAGGCGAATAAATAATGAATAATAGTAATTGCAAAGGTTGTGGATTGCATCTTAACTCTGAGATTTGGTGTAAGTGTATTAATATTAGCCATAAATTAATAACTCTGGGAACAATTTTCCTATTCATAAGATTTACTATCATGTTAATTGAATGCAAGAGATGAATGAAGAATGCAAGAAAACGTTCACCAGCTTGAATGGCTTTAAAAGAGAATTAGACAAATCCATGGAGAATAAGACTATCAGTTGGTACTAGTCATGATGGCTATCTGTTGCCATTATCACAGTAGGTGAACACCACTTCTTGGGGCTCATAAGTGGATGAGGGCTGTTACTGGGCTTCCCATAGACATCTGGCTGGCCACTGCGAAAACAGAATGATGAACTTCCTGGGTTTTTGTCCAATCCAGCAGAGCTGCTCTTACTTTGCTTGAAAAACCCAATAATTTGATTTTACCGTGTTTTTTAAAAAGTAAACCACCCCAGTACTTTGCCTCTGATATGTATGAAAAATTGTGCTTCTCATTTCACCATTTTAGTGTGTAGAATGCATTATTTCATACCTCCATCTATTTGAAATACCAAACTCTTTCATTTCTTGGAATGTAGCCCTCTAGACGGTAGCCATAATTCATAGCTGGAGTTCATTGTTAACGTATTTACTTATTTAAATTGAATATTCCTCCTCTTGGCATGTTTGCTGAACCAAGTACATTTGTCATTATGACAAGAATAAACAAAAGTACAAGGATAGAAAACCGAAATTTTAAAAGGCAAAGATCCAATTATTGTTTTAGACTAGTAACAGCAACTAGGAGATGAAAGATTTGTATGAATGACATTTTGGTTTGCTATATCATGCAGCTGTAAACAATTTTGTTAATTTGTCTATTTCTATTATTTTTTCCTTTTCTTTCTCTTCCCGCCCCCTCCTCAAAATCTAGTGGTTGTTTTTTAAAAAAGAAAATACTTTTCTTTTTTGACCCACACAATACTGACCCACACAATACTTTGTGTTTCAGTAAACAAAATTGTTTCTAATAGATATGGAGACCTAGCTGGTCTCACCTCTTCTGTAAATCTTCCTACTTTTTTTGTTCTGTTCTCTTCCTTCTCCTTACCTGTTCCAAATGTTTTTGGTGGTGCATTCACATAACCATGGCTTTTTCGTGGTTGATTCTCACATTCCAACCTGGTAATTTACAACTTCCATCAAGTACAGTGGTGCCCCGCAAGACGAATGCCTCGCAAGACGGAAAACCCGCTAGACGAAAGGGTTTTCCGTTTTGGAGGCGCTTCGCAAAACGAATTTCCCTATGGGCTTGCTTCGCAAGAAGAAAGCCCATAGGGAAATCTCCGGGGACCTCTTTTAAATGCTAGCGGTGGGGAGCAAAGCCTTTTCCCCCCCCTCCGGCCTTCAGAAGAGGTCCAGGAAGGCCGACGGGGGCCGAAAGGCTTTGCTCCCCACCGCCAGCATTTTAAAAGCAGTCCGGGATAGCAGGGAAGCGCTTCCCGCTATCCCGGATGGCTTTTGAAGGCAGGCAGGGGGGAGCAAAGACTTTTGCCCCCCGCCCGCCTTCAGAAGAGGTCCAGGACCTCTTCTGAAGGCGGGCGGGGGGCAAAAGTCTTTGCTCCCCCCTGCCTGCTTTCCCGGAGAGCGGAGAAACGCTTTCTCCGCTTTCCCGGACGGCTTTTGAAGGCAGGCAGGGGGGGGGGAGCAAAGACTTTCGCCCCCCACCGGCCTTCAGAAGAGGTCCTGGACCTCTTCTGAAGGCGGGCGGGGGCAAAAGTCTTTGCTCCCCCCCCCCCGCCGCCTGCCTTCCCGGGAGAGCGGAGAAACGCAGCGCTGCGTTTCTCCGCTCTCCCGGGAAGGCAGGCAGGGGGGACAAAGACTTTCGCCCCCCACCGGCCTTCAGAAGAGGTCCAGGACCTCTTCTGAAGGCCGGTGGGGGGCGAAAGTCTTTGTCCCCCCTGCCTGCCTTCCGGGGGCTTTTAAATTGCCCCGGGACAGCGGAAAATTCCTCCGCTGCCCCGGGGCGATTTTAAAATGCTGGCGGGCAGCAGCGCTGCCGCCCGCCAGCATTTTAAGATCACCCCAGACAGCGGAGGAATTTTCCGCTGTCCCAGGGTTTTTAAAATGCTGGTGGGCGGCAGCGAAGGCTTCGCTGCCGCCGGACAGCATTTTAAAATCGCCCCGGGAGCGGAGAAGTCTCCGCTGTCTGGGGTGATCTTAAAATGCTGGCGGGCGGCAGCGCTGCTGCCCGCGAAGCCTTCGCTGCCGCCCACCAGCATTTTAAAAACCCCGGGACAGCGGAAAATTCCTCCGCTGTCTGGGGTGATCTTAAAATGCTGGCGGGCGGCAGCGCTGCTGCCCGCCAGCATTTTAAAATCGCCCCGGGGCAGCGGAGGAATTTTCCGCTGTCCCGGGGCGATTTAAAAGCCCCCGGAAGGCAGGCAGGGGGGACAAAGACTTTCGCCCCCCACCGGCCTTCAGAAGAGGTCCTGGACCTCTTCTGAAGGCGGGCGGGGGGCAAAAGTCTTTGTCCCCCCTGCCTGCCTTCCCGGGAGAGCGGAGAAACGCAGCGCTGCGTTTCTCCGCTCTCCTGGGAAGGCAGGCGGGGGGGGGGGAGCAAAGACTTTCGCCCCCCACCGGCCTTCAGAAGAGGTCGGGGGACAGACTGTCCCCGGACCTGGTCTGAAGGCGGTTTCCATAGGAACGCATTAATTGATTTTTAATGCATTCCTATGGGAAACCGTGCTTCGCAAGACGAAAAATTCGCAAGACGAAAAGACTTGCGGAACGAATTAATTTCGTCTTGCGAGGCACCACTGTATTAGCAAGCACAACACTGCAACATGCCTAGTCAGCTCCTGCCACTGGAGAAATTAGGAAATTGTCCACTAGGCATTCTGGTGTCTCTTAAGTGTGTACCTAGGGTTTTCAATCTCTTCATAATTTAAGTATCTCATTTCGTGTTTATTATATGAATGAATTCAATTTGTTTTCTTGCCTCTTGGTTTCAGTTTTGAGCAACTTAAAATGGCAGTTATGAATTTGAAGAAACAAGCCAACAAGAAAAACGAGGGAAGTCTACAGTATGTCAAAGGAGGCCTCAGTACTTTCTTTGAAGCACAAGATGCCTTATCAGGTAAGTGTCAGATGCAGTATACAGAAAACTATACTGTATTAATTGCCTTTATTTTTGCCCTGATTTCTAGAACAATATGTGGATGGACATGGATTGGACAAATATGAACATTATAGATGACTAAGTTCACTAGTGGAGGCAGGAAGTTCTGAAAAGCTGTAAATTGATAGAGAAAAGTACCTGTTAGGTATTTCCAAAAGATTTTGTAACTTCCCTCTCCAAAAATGCTAATTCTTACTTTTGAATAGCATTAACTCACGTGAATAGATGCTTACATTATTTTACTCTGGTGACTGAGTTAACAGGCTTCGCTATATTACTGAGGTAAGAATTGGCATAAAATACATTTGTTTTCTGGAAATTAAATACATAGATGTTCTCTTTCAGCACAGTTTGTAGCAGGCCCCAGAATTACGGAGGTTTGCATAAACTGGATCCTTGCATAAACTGATGCTTACGTCTCATCTTAAAACAATCTGTATGTAGTTCATAGAAGGAAAAGCTCTCTTTAGTTCTATCAGAAGAATCTGAGGGAAGCTGCTATCTGGGATCAGAAAAGAAGTCCTTTACGTGAACATTTGTCATTACCCATTTGTTGAGAGTGTTTTGTTTTTTCCCCTCGTGGGAAGAATTACATTTCAGAAATGTGAGATTCTGGTCATGGAACATTTACAATGTGTTCTGCACTTTTATAGGCTTTCTTAACTGCCTTTATTGTTTAGTTTGTGTGGATGTAGAACTGGAGAGTAAGTGTGCTGCAGTATCTCATAGAAGGTGCTTTTCAGTATTTAAAAGCTTTTTGGGGCTTTTCCAGCTTTTTGATAGTGCAAAGCAGAAATGCCCTATGCTCTTAAGTCCACACAGATAAAATCAATATTGTGGCACTAATATAATAATAAATGTTTTCTTAGTTTATCTATTGTATTGTTTTGATCAGGCACATCTCCTGGAAAAACAAACTCTTGTTCGTAATTAGTGTTGTAAAATGGATATTGGCTTAAGCATGACAGTTCTCTGCTTTTTAACTAATTGCCAGGCTGTGTGAAAGCCACATAATCTGGGTCTTCTTCCCATTTGGCAGCATACAAAAAGAAATATATTTCTAGTGTTTGCTGGTATAAACAGGGAATAAAAATTGGGAAAGTAGGGATGCCATGTAACTGATGCTTCATAATCTAAAGGGTTGTAGCGTTACCAGTTGCCTTCATTGCTGTTGGACAGGCATGGTGGTCCAAATCCAGCCCTTTAATATATTTTATCTGGTTCTTGGTGGACATATCAGATTTTAATCATGTGGGCAGAACATTTTTCAGCACTTTATTTTTCCATGGCAAGATCTTCTTATTTTGTAAGTTTGTTAGTGAATTGATGCCATTTGCAGATATGAAACTAGGCAAGCTTGGCAGGTTCAAAGAGTTTAGCTTTGTTTACCAAATGCAAGTAATATAAACATACTAAATTACATCACTCGCTAGGGCATCAGAACATTTTCCTATGCAAACTGAAATTTTTCTGCTGTTAATTACCTATGCAGATCATCTTAATTTGCCTAGAAAAATTAATACATCTCTCTTGTCAGATCCTGTCTATAATCCCCTGTGTACTTTAATTGTAAAGTGGTTGCATTTAGATGATGCCAGCATTGGAGCGTGATCATTTGTGAGATGCAGGTAGAAATGGCATCTATGTAACTGACTGAACTTATGTGGGTATACAAAAATGCAAGGTGATCAAGAAGATTTCATATTTTTACATTAAACGGATCCAGTAAAATATATCATTTTACCTGATTTGTAAATCCTTTGGGAATGCCAAAGCAAGCACTACTGAACTTCCTTCCAGTGAACATTTTGTTGTTTGGCAAAACTGTGTAAGATCAGCCCTTCTTTCCCTTTCCCTTTTCACATCTAAAACAATAGTTTTGTAGACATTACACATTCCAAATTGGTATGGATAATGGCTTTTAATTCAGCGTTATTTAGTTAGGCATGTGATGTGTGATACGGCACAAGAAGTCTTAACATCTACTTTGGCATATTTTTGGCTTGCCCTATAGGTTTTTCATTTCTTATTTTCACATGAAAGTCAGTTTCAAAGCATGGGCCTGCAGAACAAGCTTCCCACCCTTGGTGTAAATTGATAAATGAAGGACTTTGGTGGGAATGAATTCAGCAAACATTCTCCCACCACCGTTCTCAAGCAAGAGGTCCCATTGCCTAAACTGGAAATATTCAAATGTTATGTTTTCAGTCCAACCGTTATTCAGAAATCCTGTGTGTGTGTTCTTCATAAACTACCTGTTGTAGTAGGGATTCCTAGTCACAATAGCCCCTGAAATATGTTACAGCACAAGCAATAGCAGAGAATAATAGGACAAGAATAAAGTTAATGGACATCAGGAGTGAAGGAAGCAAAGGGGGGGGGAGTATTTTAATTTGGAAGCTATCATGGGAATCTTCTGGTAAGATACCCTAAATAAATAAATGAAGAACTCAGGCATGGAAAAGCTCTAGAGTTAAGGAAAGTCGTGGCAATGTGCCCAGGTACTGTTAGTAAAGACCAATGGTTTGAGGAAGGCGTGAAAAGTTGGTGAGATAACAATTATATCTAGTTTATCCTATTCCACAGTGCCGCATTGACCTTTCCAAATTAGAGCACAGTAGGACCTACAAAGTGGTATAAAATAAATTTGCTTCTTGAGAGTCAGATAAAGCAAGAAATTATAGTCAATGAAGCAAAATAAAATATACGAAATAGAACTATTTTATACTACATACAATAAAGCCCAATATATAATACAGAATTTTAATGTTAATTTAGAGGACTAAATAAGGAAACCTGGCCCCCCACAGGTTGATGACTTCAGCCGTACTGCCAAAGATCATACTGTAAGCTTGCAGAATAGGAGAGTTTAGAAGTCTGAAGTATCTGGCTCTTATCACCAGTGCCCGCTTCACTAGATCCCTAATTCTTTTGTAACAAACATGTACCGCTCAGATCTAACAAGGGTACTGCTCAGACATGTTGTCTCACCCATTAAAATGGTTGGCATTTAACAAGATGTTTTATTTCAGCAATCCATCAAAAACTGGAAGCGGATGGAACAGAAAAAGTGGAAGGATCCATGACGCAAAAACTAGAGAATGTTCTGAACAGTGAGTTTTGAACACCCAGTAACAGCTATTTATAGACTTCATGTTTTATAACAAGTTGAGGCATATTTCTTGGACTTTGAAATTTTGGGGGAAACACATTTTTTTTACAGATTCTTATTTCCAAATCATGAGAATATATGGAGCCTAAGAGTTTAACAAATGATAGCATTGCATAGGATTTCATTACAAAGGGCAGTTCATCTGGATATGAGGCAGGTTTACGGAGCATAGTTTAATAGCTTTTATTATATCATTTAACATTTCATATTCTTCAGAAGGAGTTTTGAATATCAATCGAGACATGGAATAATTTTGCAAGTACATGGTCTTGTTTCTCTACATTGGATGCCATTTGTCAAAATATCGGATAAATGGTAGCCATTTGGGGAGCAATCCGATAGCAACATCCTCTAACATAAACAGTTTAGGATCTCTGGTTGATCATTGAGGTTTCCAGCATAGCCAGCTTACTCTGACTGAGCTCCCTCTTCCTCGGCTCACCTGGACATACAATGACATTTCTCCTCCATCCTGGCCACTCTGGGACCCAGCCAGCTGAGCCAAGCTTGCTAAACCTTAAAGGGACCCCTGACCATTAGGTCCAGTCATGACCAACTTTGGGGTTGCAGTGCTCATCTCGCTTTATTGGCCAAGGGAGCCGGCGTACAGCTTCCGGGTCATGCGGCCAGCATGACTAAGCCGCTTCTGGCAAACCAGAGCAGCACACGGAAACGCCGTTTACCTTCCCGACAGAGCGGTACCTATTTATCTGCTTGCACTTTGAAGTGCTTTCGAACTGCTAGGTTGACAGGAGCTGGGACCGAGCAACAGGAGCTCACCCCGTCATGGGGATTCGAACCACCGACCTCCTGATTGGCAAGTCCTAGGCTTTGTGGTTTAACTCGCAGCACCACCTGCGTCCCTGCTAAACCTTAAGCTGGTGCAAACCCTGGGAAAGGGCTGTTCTGGGTGTGGGACGAGACAGGAAAAATGGTCACCTCAGTCACATGACCTGGCAACTCAGCAAAGTTAAGGCAGCAAAAAGCTCAAACCCTATTTTAAAGGCTTGATTCTCCTCTGCCATGCTTATTCCAGCTCAGCCAGCAGTAGCCTCACAGCTGAGCGGGGTTTGGATCTGGTGTAGTTTTACATCAGCTTAACTTAACACTGGCTTGCTTTGTGTATAGGATGGCTCCCTGAGTCTTTGATGTGCGCTGAAGACACTAACATTTCCATTTCTGCTATATCTGAGAAATTCCTTAGCCTCTTTAGGTTTTCAGAAATGCTCTGTGCCTCAGTCTGGTGATACCACTTTATTTATTTAAAAAAATTTCTGTTGAACTCTCTCTCTATATATATATATATTTAAATGTGAACAACCCCTTTCCTAAATATAAAAAGCCTTCAAATTACAGAATGTGATTTCTAACACGAAACCTTTGTCACTTAATGGCATTTCTGAAAATACTTGGGAGATTTGCAGAGACACTGGGAGTTTTTGTCTCATGTTATATTCCACGGAAATAATTATATTATGTATGATCAGACTTCTTTCTTAGCTTTCTACTCAGCCAGAGGCTTAGATTGCAAGATCCTGCTACATGAGAGGGTTCACCAGTTCAACCCTGGTATCCCTGCAGGCCCTTGTACCCCCAGAAAGTTGACTCCAGAAAGTCAAAGGACCCTGTGGACCACCTGTTTTGGGGGGACTGCAGAAAGGGCGAGAAAGTTGTGAAAACTGCATGACCAGAAGTGGCTTCTTTTTGCAGAATGGGATCTTTGGTTTCCTAGCACTAGGGGGGAGAGATATTCATGTTCTCTTAGCATACCAGCTTGAAGCTTTTATAGGGGTTTCATTTCAAACCCTGCCTGGTGAATACAGAGATTTTGCCTTCTCTGGATGAAGCCACGGCATTAGAGTAACTGATCCACTTCATAAGGGTATGTTATATCCAGGACGTCCACACCCTACTCTTCCACTCAAACAATTTTAGCAGACGATGTAACCTTTGTCTCACTTGCTTTGAAACACATATCACAATTTAATAAATAACGGGATTGTAATAAACTACATTTTAAAGGAAGAAGACAAGTTAATGCTGAAATCTTGGATGATATATAAAAAAAATATTCATCCCGGCATTCTAAATCAAACTTAAATAGTGCTGTTAAATAGAGGTTCACGTTTTGAAGGCTGGTTTCTAAATATGTGATTAGGTGTTGCTTTTCTCCATGTTAACCAGAGTTTAGTTGAAATAACTTGACTTCCAAACTAGGAAACATTTTTATTTGGCATTTTGTTCAAGAGACGGGGAGTCTTTCAGAAGAACCATTAAAATATGAAGAAAGTGTTTTTTTGTGGTGGTAAATTGCAATGGATACTATACTGGATAAATTCCAGCACATGGCTAATCAGGGTATTTGGTTCAAAAGAACAGAAAAGTATTTTGCAAAAGACTCTTATTTTGTTTCATTGTGATGTAAGTTCTTTTACCTTCCTCAGTGGAAGCAATACTTCCCTTAAACTGTATCAGTAAGCACAGAACTGCATCCTGATAACTGACTCACTATTTGAGGATATGAGGATATTGAATGAAATCAGAAAAGTGACATGAAGGCATTTTCTTCTCCCTTTTCATGTCAGGATGTTTTGTTTGCGTATGATTAAAGTCTCACCACTGCAATTGGAAGTAGTAACCTTTGAACAGCGGTATGCTATACAGAATCTCATATTTATAGTTTACTTGTCTGTTGGGACTCTCATTTCCCTACAGGCAAAGCTGGAGGGAAGCAAGTGTGAGCCAGAATTTCAGGCACAGTTTCTCACATCCCAGTTCTTTCAGTCTTAGGACATCTGGGAAAAGAACTTTAAAACCAAAGTGATTTAAAATGCAGTTTTACCAACTTTTACAATATGACAAATGTAGCAGTTCTGAGGGTTTCAAGACAAGATCCAGTTAACCTCAGTTGTATAAAACAACCCTGTTTGAATAAGGTCAGTTTTTTAAAAAAATAAAAAAAAGTTTGGCTGACAACATTTGTTTTGTATAAAAAAGATGTTGCATACTGTATACAGATCTCTAAAAAATACTAATTTCTTGCCAAATTCCTGGTCATCTTGGCCAGAATAGGTGCCATTTGCTGTAATAGGAAATGGTATAGCATTAATTGTTGCAGACTATTAAAGAAAAACAAATTTTGAATAAAAATAGCTTTTCACTGTTTCTACCAACTGGAAGAAGGCTGTTTTTGAATATGCTGTCTTGGAGTTCCTTGACTATACTGTTCTATGTTTCAAAACTGGAAATTTAAAATCACTAAAATGTCAGTAAATTGTTCTGAGCTGACTATAAATGTTTTTGAATCTGCTTCAGACTTTAAATGAATAATGCCATGTGGTTTTTAATCAAAATGCATTTTGCGACACTTGTTTATCAGAAGACCACATTTGATTTGGCTCGATATCACCCTATTTCATTATTGGAACATTATTTTCTTCCAGATACTCATTTTCCAGAACCATTTTTTAAAAACAAAAAATGTAAAATATAATCCGGTAACCCATTTCTAAAGAATAGGATTTAGCAAAAATACCCCACTAGGTTTGAGACATCAGGTAATTGTGGTGTGTTGTTTTTCCCTCCCTAACAGCCATGAAATGTAGTAGGACCAATTCTCCTGGCAAAACAAAGTTTCTTGCATCGAGGGCTTGAAACTCCATCAGTGTTTAAACATTATTTAGATATAACAATTATTTTACAAAGGCTACTTCTAACATGAGCAGCCCACCCACAGTGTTGACGAGAGAAAATGGCATGCAAGCCACCCAGTGAGACTGATGTAATTTTTTCATCTTTGCTTAAATTATAGTCACTAGACCAGATAATGTAGAAACGTGGGGTTTTTTTTTTACAGGCAGCCATCAAAAGAGCTAAAAACATTCACCTTTTTCTGGTAAATTAAAAATAAGTCACAGGAAGGGGGGAAAGTAAAATGTCTAATACATCTCGTCAGTGAAAGAGGCAGGGGCATACTTTTGTCAAACTGAAACATGCTTTAGTATTGGATATACTATGTTAGGCCATGAAGATTAAACACAATTAACGGCTTGATCTCTCATTATTCAAACATTTAACACAGAAATTCTCATCCACTCAGGTCTTTAGGTTCCTGGTTCAGGATCTACTGAAACCAGTCTGTGTTGCTCAAAACTCTGGATCCGAAGAAAAGTCAGAGCTTGTAATTTGAATAATTTCTTAAACAGAATCATTTAATAGAAAATAATAAGGGCACCCTGCTAGTCACATTTTCCTAAATAATTGGACTTTTTAGGAAAATGTGACTAGCAGGGTGCCCTTATTATTTTCCGTTAAATTTCTGTTTATTATTTCTCTTCCCACCAAAGAACAAAATCTGTATTTTGTTGCTCATAACAATGGCATTAAAAATCATGTTTGCTTCATTGTATCCTTCTGTAATGAAAGGAATGTATTATGTGATGCTCAAATTGCATACAAGGCTTAGGTAGAACTGCAAAATTCAGCTCTGTAGCCAAAGCAAACTCTAAATTCACCACAATGAAGTCAAAGAATTTGGTCTAAGAACTAGGGTTGCCTTAATTGTACTGTGGTTTCTGCCACATTAAAAGTCTTAAGTAATCAACACTTATAAAATATTGATTCAGTACCTTAGGTTTTTTTTTAAAAAAAATTCTCTTACAGATTTAATATGAATGCTTGTGTGTGTTAATGTAGCTATAATTAATCACTATAATTAGCTTGACAGATACATAGTTAAAACTGATTACAAGCTACTCTACTTTCCATTGTAAACAACTTATTTACATGTATGTTCCAATTTTATTTTATTTTTTAAAAAAGGAGCAAGTAACACTGCAGATACCTTGTTCCAGGAAGTTTTGGGTCGCAAAGACAAGGCAGATTCAACAAGAAATGCACTCAATGTCCTCCAACGCTTCAAATTTCTTTTTAATCTTCCTTTGAATATTGAAAGAAACATTCAAAAGGTACTTGTTATTTTAAGATACAGTACAGAGATGATTTTTGCCCGCATGAACACTATATATTTCTGGTGGCAAATCTTTTTTCTTTCCTTTTTGTATTTTTCAAGGGTGATTATGATGTAGTCATTAATGACTATGAAAAAGCGAAGTCATTGTTTGGGAAGACTGAGGTTCAAGTGTTCAAAAAATGTGAGTTTTGAACTTTAAGAAAGTCAGTTAGGAAAGAATAACAGCACAAGCTAAAAAGCCCTCTGTGGCATTTAATTTCTGTTTCTGCGAGGCATTTTGCAATGTGTGGAATAATTACACAAAACAACAGTGCAGATTCTACCTGAGAAGTACAAGAGAATGTACATTATTCTGTACTGCATATAGCAGGAGTTTGTCAGTCCTTTTGGCATTATGTAACATGAAACTGGTTGAGATATGGGGTGTCTTCTTTGGTATATTTGTATCTTTTAAAAAGCTATGAAGTTGCAGCCTGCAGTTTTAAAAAATAATTTTCTTTCAAATCTTTCCAGGCTTAAATTAAAATATAAGTTGCTTGTGTATTTGCCTGAGTGCGGAAAAAGATTCTGAATCCTAGTACGAGTTCTTTCCTGATTCTCTAAAAATACATTGTTGCATATTACATGTGGTTTTGATATTCTGCAAGGTACATATTTCTAGATCTGTAAGTAAACTATCATTTCAGAGTTAAATGAAATTGGATGAAATTAGTAATAAAACAAATCAAGGATTTGACTGAAGAAGTAACAGAAATTCCAGTTTCTCTTTCTACTTGTAGTTAGGCATGAAAAGCAGAGAACTATCAAATGTAATGAATGAGGAAGAAAATTATATGAAGGTGATAGTAGTACAGATAACTCACAAATTATGCACATCTAACTTTCCTGTATTCAGCTGTATATGCTTGGCAATTTTAAAAAAATGTCTGGGGAAAAACTTTGGCAATCCCATCCACCATTGAACCCAATGCATTTTCACTATACACAGTTTTGGCTTTTCGCTCTGTCACCAGAATATACCCCCTGTGTAAGTTCAGAGTCACCTGTGTAACATCTTGCATTTTTTGACTACTAAAAGTTTTGCTTAAAAAGCTTGAACTAATAAAGGTTCTGTTTAAAAGGTTTAGCTTTACATATACATAACATTTTATGCTAAGGAAAACCAAATTTATCCTCTTTACAACCATAGATTATGCTGAAGTTGAAACACGAGTTGATGCATTAAGGAAACTGCTTTTGGATAAGTTGCTCGAGACTCCATCAACATTACATGATCAGAAACGCTATATAAGGTGACCTTTTCACATTTTTTGTCTTTTATATATGTTCTTTGTATAGATGGGAATATTTCTGGGATAATACCTTTTTCTTAACGTAGTAATGTGTTACCATAAAATAATGGCAAAATCTCTATAATGTTTTTCTACTCCAGTGTTTTGTGTGAAACATTAACATCAGATTACATTTAATAGTTTAGATAAGTTTGAAAAAGTCTCTTTCCTGATTCATTTTTTCAAAGTGTTTCTGACGTTGTGTTTAACTGGAACACAATGCATTATTCTAATACTAGGCATACTGGTTTCATGATTGATTTTGTGCAATGTAAGAGGTGTAAAGCAGCTTTCATCTGAAAGTGCGTATTAACAATACCTTTGAAATGGACAATACTGAAATTAGGAGAAGTTAATTATAGAAACACTTTGCAACCTTTGTATTGCTTTGTCCTTTAATACTCGTTTAATTTCACCCTTTCTTTTGGAAGACACATACAGAGCTTTGAAAACACTTACTTATGCAGCTAATCAATATTTTTCCTGCAATGCAGAGTATCTGGAAATTTGCACAGTATACAGGGCATCTTAAAGGAGCTATATATCACTCTGGGGGCAAGAAGTTTTGGTTTCTCTTGTTGTCCAGTTTATTCAGTTGGCTATATTTAACTTGGATAATTAAATACGAATTTAATGGTTTTAGAGATGGATATTAAAGCAAATTATTTTAGCTTATGCCATTTTCTTTTAAAGAGGAGACAAAATAGTGATGATGTTTTGTACCCACATTGACCGCTAGATGCTACTGCACAAGTGACAGAGTTGAATGGGGCAAACAGGGATTTGCTGTTTCATCTGTTGGCCTTAATCCATCTTGTTTCCTGCTTAGAAGCAGTGTGCTATATGCATCCCTGCAGCAACAGAGGACCCATTTTCATCATGATTTCTTTTTCATATTTTGCATCCTAAACTCTGAGACCCAGAACACTTGCTAATCAATTTGGCAAGAGCTTGAAACGGCTCAGTGGGGCTTGTATTCAGGGCATTTTAAATTTGGCACCTAATTTAAGCCCCACTAGGATTGGTTCAAAAAGTGAGGTTTTCAGGCAATGTGTGCCTGCAAGCCCCACTAGGATTTGCTGCGACTGAAAATCCCTGAGTGCCTCTGATCACTGCTGAAGCAAGGGAACTCCCCAGTGCTGCCAACTTCAGCAAGGTTTTCAGGCACTGCTGATCAGCAGTGTGTGTCGGGACACATTTCTAGACAAAATTGCACAGGTTTAATTATGAGGCAAACCTAAAGTTAATTTTGGGTGTCCTGAAGCCTAAATATCCACAAGTTTCTTAATAAGGCTCCTGTTGCAATGGTTGGAAATATTGCATACTTTATATATGACTGACTGGAAAGAACCTTGAAGAACTGAAATGCTGTTTTAGGAACATATAGGGTTTGGGTTTTTTTTAAAAAAGAAAGCTAGTAGTAATGTCTGCCAGGTGCAGACAGGAACATAGATTGTCACCGCTAGTCCCCAGAGAGCACAGTGTGTCAGCCTCTCATTCACAGCCGTGCGCAAGGCAGTGAGAATGGGGAAGAGACACTTGAAGTTTAAGCAGCGCTTAATTGGGTCAAAATCCCATTCCAGTTGTGGAGGAGCAGACAATTCTGTACATCCCATCACCACACGTACTATGTACAGTGGTACCTCGGGTTACATCGCTTCAGGTTACATACGCTTCAGGTTACAGACTCCGCTAACCCAGAAATAATACCTCAGGTTAAGAACTTTGCTTCAGGATGAGAACAGAAATCGTGCTCTGGCAGCGCAGCAGCAGCAGGAGGCCCCATTAGCTAAAGTGGTGCTTCAGGTTAAGAACAGTTTCAGGTTAAGAACGGACCTCCAGAATGAATTAAGTACTTAACCCGAGGTACCACTGTATGTGATAATACCAGTGCTCCTTGTAGCCAGCTGAATGCATCTATGTCTGTGCAGTTCTTTCTTCTCAATGAAGAGACAGAAGATCACACAATTTGGCCCTCCCCCTCCCCTATGAGGGAGAATATTCCTGCTTCCCTTACTGTGTTGCATTATGAGCATGATGGAGAGGAATATTCCTGCTTTTGCCCCACAGAACAGGATTTGGCTCAGGTAAGCATCTGAATTAGGGTCCTGTGTATCTCCTCAACCTGCGAGGATGGATAATGAATCCTCTTGCCAAATACTCTAACTGCTCAGCTTGCTTAAGCCCCTGGAGCTGATGCAAGAACTTAGAATAATTTTTCAGTGACTTCCCCTTCGCTCCCCAAGAAATGTAGGGGAAGTGGTATCACAGCTGAGTAATACGGAAAGATGCAGTGAGGTAGAGTAGACAGTGGGAGGAGCTGCACCCCAAGACTCGGTGTACTAGCTAGAGACATATTTCATAATTAACTGCTTCTTTTTTTCACCCTCTATTCAATTTTTTGATTTTATTTTCAGAAATCTTGAATACTTGCCAGTGGGGAAAAGAAAGAAAGAATAAAAGTGCTCTGGCTTAACTATATCCCTTTATTTATATTATGTCAAACCCCGCAACACACATATACTGAGTGGGGATTTAAAAAGGCTTAAAACTTCTCAGCTTGCTTTGGTGTATTCCTAGGATATGAGTGATATAGGTGCCCCCCCTTTTAACATTACTATGCGTTTGTAAATAAGGGGCTGCCTTTAGTTTATGTCTTGTAGTCTGCATCTAACACAGCAACCTGGCTGAAGCCGAGCAGGTCTTGTCACTGCCTGCACTACCTGATATAAGTGTAGTAAATAAGTTATCATTTGCAGAGTCTACAGACTCCTCTAGCCTTGGAAAATAGTGTTGCGGTATGAATGCAATCCCATATAAAAATGTCATGGTGTTAGCTAGAAATAACTGCCTATAGCAAAACAAAACAGCAGACTGAAAGCATAATACCACAGTGCCTCCATTTCCAGATTCACAGTGAATTTACAAAAATCTCTCTTTTAAAAATAAAAATCAGTATTAATAACTACGTGCACATGCTTTGTTTCTGGATTAGTGTGTCTGCCTCTAGGCATTTACTAGTGAAGGTATTTTTTTGTATTTGGAAACTTAAAGCTAGGTGAATAGGCCACTTTTTAAAACGACTTCAAATGTTTGCATGTGTAACAAGCCTTAATCTCCAATTACCTGCGATTGGCTACCTTTCCATTTTGCTTGGGAACTGGGCCTGTCTTACTCAGAAGTCAGGATTAGTTGTACTTAAGTTGCAATCCTATACATACCGTTTTACCTGGAAGTATGCTCGATTGCACTCGGTGGTTCTAAAATGTCCATGTCTAGGATTGCACTGTTAACTGGAAACAGCTGCCTTGGAATATTGCAAAAAGATGCACATTTAACACAAGCTCTGTGGCTGTCTTTCTGTTGATCGTAATAGGCTAAAGCCGTATTCCACTCACCTGGGGGTAAGCCCCACTGACTGACTGGGACTTACTCTTGACTGGGATTGCACTGTTAATTTTCAAGTCATCAGTTCTGTTTCAGAACTCTGGTTTTTCTCCCTTTTGCCCAGGATTGGGGTGGGTGGGAAGAAAGGGTACTGATCCATGAAACACAGAAGTGGCATGGATTGGTTTTGATTCCTCATTTATTCAGCATAATAATTTTGCAGGTATCTTTCTGATCTCCATGCAGAAGGGGACCCAGCATGGCAATGTATCGCTGCCCAACATAAGTGGATTCTGCAGCTTATGCACAACTGTAAAGAGAGCTATATTAAAGAACAAAAAGGTAATTAATTTTTTGTTTGAAAAAGTGTCCTCCATTGAACCTGAAGACTGCAGTATAGGTTTTCCCTCTGCCGCCCCTCTCTCTCTCTTTGTATAGATTTCGCGTACGTAAACCTTTTCAGCTATTCAGTTTTGATCCATCTTATTTTACAAGAATTCATATTTCATATGAATTCTTATGATTCTTGAAACTGACAGGGAGGAAGATACAAAAACACAACTCCCTTCCTGGTAGGAATGATACCCAGCTACTGCTTGTCTTGCCATCCACTTTTTCTGGTGGTCAAGAGAAGCAGTGACAGCTGGAGCTCCCATGAGAGCATTCCTGAGCTGATGTGCTAGGAAAGAACCCTGGCCTCTTCTTCCAGGGACACAAAAGCTGCAAAACCTTTTTTATGGAAGAAGGTAGCTTGCAATTGAGGGAATGGAAAGAAATAAGTAACTGTGTCTGGGAAAAGAAGTGAGTGGATTTAAGCAGTTTATACTGCATTGCTGTCTTTGCTAGGACCAAGTGCATGATTAAGGCATGCCGAGTTTGATCTGGTTTTAGATCCTGGTTAGTATTAAACCACAGTTCAAGTAAGGGGAAACTGTGGTTTAAATAAGTCCCAATGTTAGTACTGCAGCTGGGCATGCAAGGGCAATACATAAAAGTGGAATACGCAGGCTCTCTGTTTGTTTGGGGGCCAATAAAGCATGGTTTATCAGCCTGAGATCATTATGTCTGAGTTGCGCTGAAGACTCCCCAGAGTGGCAGAAATCTTAGTGCTTAGTGCTGATTTCTGCTGCTGGGGAAATACAGTAATATGCTGTGGCTCTTCTGCCTGATTACTGCTTCTCTTTTTGTCTGTTGACATTGTGTGAGGAAAGAGGGTTTCAAATGGACTTCCCAACGCAAGTTGTATAGCACAACAAACAAGAAAATCAGGAAGGGCGTGCTATGCAGTTAAGAAATGAAGTCTTTTAAACATATCTGTAGAAAAGCCTTAACTTATTCCTAGGTATGCTTGATATCATGCTAGCTCCTACAGAATCTCTGAGCACTTTTGCAAAATGTTCAACTTTGATAGAAAAGTATGAATATCAAGCAAATTGTGAAACTTGCTTCTGTTCCTGGAGTAAAAATATGTGTTTGCTTTTAGTGCTAACGTACCAGTAGCTTTGCCTAAGTGCTAGGAAATCAGACAGATCTTTGCCCTTTCATGCCTCCTACCAGACTTCTATTCACCTTGCAATGAATGATCTATCTTTGTTTGATCAGACAGACAGGCCAACAGGGCCTGTGTCAAAGGAGCCTTTTCAATTTGTTATCCTAGCAGCTGGTTCTCCTCTGTTGCCTTTGCATACTGTACATCTGGAAGAAGGCCTCTTGCAGCTGGGAGTTATTTCATCCCTAACTCACATCCCCTGTTCCTAATAGAAATATTCTTTTAACAGTGAATGTTCAGACAAAGCTTTAATGTAGTATCAATTATGAAATTAAACTAATAATCATTATACAGCTTGGCATTTGCTTCTTGAGCTCTTGCCAGCTTAGCAGACGTTTCACAACTTTTAGGTAGCTTACCTACTTCCGTCAGCCGCATCTTAAAATAGGATGAACATGACTACAAGTGCATTTATACCAAAATAATGCAGATCTTAAAAAGTATAATAAAGCTCAGCGAAGGTCAGTATTGGTCAACTGGGTTCTTGAAATTTGCAAAGAAATGTCTATATAAACCCTGTTCAAATTAAACCAGTTCCAGTTCCTCTGAATTTTATGCAGTTTAATCAAGACCAGCACTCAGAGGCACATGCTGTATTAAATAGATTTGGTATTGTGCAACTCTTTTCAGTGGGGCTTACATTAAGAGAGGTTCATCATATAATCCATACTATGTCAAGGCATCTTAAAATAGGCCATACATAGGCTCCACACTGTCACAAAGCCTACCACAGAGTTTTACTAAGTCTGTATAGGTAAATTCGCTCTACAGCAATTTGAATTGGGTTCAGAGTAATTGCTGACCTCCTCCATGCTGAACAGAAGGCAGCAGCAAGTACAGCAGCAGTTGAGCAGCTGGATCCTATTTCTTCCCTTTCCCTCCAACGTTTAGCAGGTGCAACCAAAGAGGAGGCTTCTGACACGGCCTGTGAAATGGCAACCTTCCCGGGGCATATGAGGCAGAAGGTGTAGGTTGCCTTGTTTAAAACAAACAAAGCTCTAAATTGCATTCACTGTAGTGTTTTGCTAACCTAGACATGTATACAACAGGAACAAATGAGTGGGCTGCTCATTCAAAAATGACATCATGATGAAGTTCAAGGACAATGTACAGTTATGCCTTTTCCGCAGTTTTTTCAGAGGAGTGGCATGAGTCTGCGCCACTTGTATTGGCTATAACATGGTTTCCCAAACTTGGGTCTCCAGTTGTTTTTGGACTTCAACTCCCATCATCCCTAGCTAGCAGGACCAGTGGTCAGGGATGATGGGAAGTGTATTGCAAAAACAGCTAGAGACCCTAGTTTGGGAAACCCTGCGCTATAGTATTGGTACAGTTCTTGCTCACTTGCACTGGCATTTAGAGCTTAGTCCAAATATTAAAGTAACATGGAGGGTTTCCCCCCTAATTTTTCTTTTTATATGTTGTTTGTTTTATCTTCATTTTCAGAACTGCTCCATAATTTTCAATTCTTGACCATGGGGGTGGGGGGGTGGAATATCCAACTAAGGCATATTCAGCGTACACCTATGAAAATAAATGTTAAGTAACTTGAGCCCATTGATTTTAGTAGGTCTATTCTGTGTATAACTAATGTTAGACGTTTGCTGCAAGACTTTAGTTTTCTTGTGGCTTAGACTCTGACCCTTAATTCTGAGCTTCCCCACATTTTAAATGCATAAAATTCTTAGGAGGGCACATTCAGGATTTTACCATTCACCTAAAGCACTGAAAGAAGGAACTCGGAAACAGTCTAAATATTAATGGCAGGTTTTACTTCAATACACTGCAGAATCTGGTAACCCAGTTTTTTTTTAATAAAAAAAAAATCATTTATCAATCAATTGATAGATATTAAAACCACTTTGTTCAATACCAAAATGTGTATTTGTTTTAAATGTAAAAAAATGTTTCTAAACTGAACTGAACTAGTTGGCAGTTATGATAGCAAAAAGCTTTGTAAATGAAAGGCATATTTTTTTTATTAGCAATATCTTTTTAATATGCGCTTCATAAATGGCTCGTCTTCGTTTCCAAATATAGGCAGATACGGAGAACAAACAGGACATTTAAAAATACATTGTTGATTCAAGTTAATTTTAAAGGAACTTCCTTAATTTCTAGCTTCGGCAAATTGAAAGTCTTCTGTGTGGCGTGTTTGAAAGGAATCCTATCCTACTTGTGTCGGTGCAGCTTTAGGCACTGCCTGTTTGGTCAACAAGCAACGGTGGGTGGTCGGACTGTAGCTCAGGACAAGGGCCTGCTGTGCACAGGAAAAAATGTTCAAAGGTGTTTAAGGGTGGTAAGGAAGTCTGCTGCCCTTCAGAGAATCCAACAGCTATAGATCAGTGTTTCTTCTCACTATTGTAGCCGTTAAAAGAGACCACGATATGGTGTGCAAAGCAAGAGAAAATACCTCAGTTTCATCATGTTGTGACATATCTGTAGAACTTTCATAAACTTGTGTACAGACTCTATGCGTAACAGTTGATTTTTCTGTTATTTGACGGATTTTCCTTTATCCGCTGGATAAGCCATGTGCTTAAAGCAAGACCACAAATAATTTCATTGGAATGTTTTTGCTAAAAAATCAAAAACAGATAGAACTAAACTTTACATTAGCTCTTATCAACCACGTTAAACCGCGTGTCTCGCTTAATGTGAATTGTGCAGATGAAGTTGTGGAAAAAATAAAATGTTCTGAGGAAAATGAAATTGCCACCAAACATTTGTGCGTTGCTTCTTAAAAAATCAAAGCTTCCTAGTTCAAAATTATTATTCTTGCTAAACCTAGACTTCTAGCAAATTTATCTATAGCCACACTTTTAATAACTAATTCACGTTAATTTTCAGGGACCTGTATTGAAACCTGTACATGGATTGTGTAAATGTGAATTTTCCCAACACAGTTGCAGCTTTGTATAGATTATAAATTGCAGTCTCTATAAACGCCATTTTAAGTAGTATACCGAAATGTTTAAAAAGATTCCTTTTTAAAGGTAGGCACTTGCTCTGTTTAAGGTCAGTTGGTTTCTCCATTGTTCATAGACGTTTTATGTTATTTTAAACGGGTCTTGTGTTTTCTCTGTTACTCTTAGTTTTGGCAAACATATTTTTTTAAAAAGAATCATAGCAATTTAGGAGTATTTCACACACAACACACCTTCTTCCAGCATATTGCGAGCCCCAAAATTTCCCCTCAATTCATGTCTGAAGTCTGAAAGCTGCAATAACGTCTCCTGAATTTGGAGAAAACACAGCCAGCTAGATAATAACATCTACATCCAGTGCTTAAAATAGTTTTAAACGGCCACGCTTTAACTTTCTGTTCTGAGTGAGTGATGTTTGAATGCTGATTTGTACAAGAACTCTTTTTCTCCCCTGGCTGCAATGTGTAGTCCTGAAGCGCTATCTCCTGGACAACTTGGAAAAAAGTCAGCTTTGCTAATGCGCTCCAGATGTTCATTAGTCCTGAGGGTATATGTGCTGTTGCCATTCCCTGCTCCTGTGTTGTACTTTCTTGTAATGCTAGACAACCAATTAAGAAATTAGTTTCATGTTAAACTTTCTTTTCCTGGTACCACTGCAAACTGATGATGTGGTTTCTAGTGGAACAAGAGCGTATTCTTTGCTCTGTTTTCTATTATTGGTGAATAAACAAACCATTGGTGGGGTTTTTTGTTTTTTGTTTTTAGTGCAGGAGTGGCAATTTGGTGTAGTCATGCTCTCATCATATCAATCTAGTAACAGACAAGCTGTTTTGACCAATACTACAAAAGGATCACTTTTTGAGCTGGTGTATTTTTTTGAAATAACCATACCAGTATACTAAGCTGTCTTTTTTATTATTATTTTAAAAAAACCTAATTACAAGAAATCCTTTGAACTTGAAATAGGGTACAATGCATAAATGAGAAATGTGTTTTGAAATATCAAATGCACATAGGAGGGGGGAAACCCATAGTTTTTACTCTTTCCTTTTGCAATGCAAGTTGGAACATTCTGGAAACTTTTTTTTTAAATCAACTAATACTAAAATGCCAGAAAAATGTTTTTGATGTGAATATGCAAAGAGAGGGGTAATGTATAGCTTTAATGTATGAAGAAGAGTGTTTGACCTGGAAAAAGCTATGCCAAACAGAATAATTATGTTTCAATTTTGTTTTGTCTTACTATATTTTTCCAGTGATTTTCAGGAAATTTACAGATTATTTGACTTAGTTTTAAACAACAGAGCGAAAACCATATGTATGTAAAATGAGTGATTCAAAGCATTTAGAATTTCAACAGGGTTTCTAGAATACCCTTGTGAATTTTGGGTTGGGAAAGAAAAAAAATCATAATTAGCATGCTTTCCTTTTTGTTTGTTTTTGTTTGGTTTTCCTGTTTAAGAGAGGTTACGCTAATGCTAATTTAATTTGTTTAAAAGCCATTCTGCAAATATCGGTCAAATGCCCACACTCAGTATATACATCTGCATGAGTAGATGTGTTTTTCAAGTACTTTTGTAAATTCCCTGTACTATTTTTTTTTCTCCTTCATAGCGTTGGTGCCTGAGCTTTACTCTTAAATATTGTTTTGCAGCTAACCTAAATAACAGTTCCTTTAGTTCGTGTAGACCCATTGCTTAAATCAGTCACTCCATGAAATAAAGGACTGAATGGTCAGGCTGCCAAATTGTTTATTTTTTGTTTGAAAGTAGGTGGGTGCTGTTTAATAAGAACATATTGACAGTATTTGAGAAAATTCATAAATATTTGTATTAAATACTTTTTCAGTCAGGAGTGATATAGATTTACTAAGGTTAACATTAAATTTCCATAAAGGTTACATTTGTAACTTTCTTTTGTGGTTGACTGAGCTGGTGTCCCAAAACAGTTGATTGACCTATCAGAAACATAATGTTTTCTACCAATCTTAGGCTGTGTTTACCAGAATAAGCACATCACATCATTTGGCACTTAGGGTCCTCTGCACAAGCTTTCCTGGTAGCAGTGGCAGCTAAGCCCAGTCAATGCCTGAACAGGGCAGAACTAGACTGAACAGATCCGTATTTTACAGCATAATCCTTTATACGCCTGCTTCTTTAAAAAGAAGTCGAAGCAGATTTACAAAGAAACTTGACACATTTTACATGTGCAGCCTTAAAATGACAGCGGTGCAACAACCAATCACAATCTTCTTTGCAGGAAATCCAGGAGAACTGATCTTCAATATTGCTTGCATGCCACCAATCTTTGAGCGGTGTAAGATTCCAGGGGTTCCAAGGTTCGGTTTTCTTGGAATAAGGGTCAGCGGAGACTATGGTATCTTTAGGATACAGTGGTACCTCAGCTTACATACGCTTCAGGTTACACACTCCGCTAAGCTCGAGTTAAGAACTTTGCTTCAGGATGAGAACAGAACTCGTGCTCTGGCGGTGCAGCAGCAGCAGGAGGCCCCATTAGCTAAAGTGGTGCTTCAGGTTAAGAACAGTTTCAGGTTAAGAACGGACCTCTGGAACGAATTAAGTACTTAACCCAAGGTACCACTGTATATGGTTTATTTACACATATATACAACCTGAGCCTGCGATAGAGGGGCTTGTGGCATTAACACCCCAAGAGGGTCTTGCTTCCTCCATGGCCACAGCCTTGGATCCTAGCAGAAATCGGACATGGTTCTACGGTCTCGGTCCAGTATATCTGAAGGAGTGTCTCCACCCCCATCGTTCTACCTGGACGCTGAGGTCCAGCACCGAGGGCCTTCTGGCAGTTCCCTCACTGCGAGAAGCCATGTTACAGGGAACCAGGCAGAGGGCCTTCTCAGTGGTGGCACCCACCCTGTGGAATGCCCTCCCACCAGATGTCAAAGAGAACAACAACTACCAGACTTTTAGAAGACATCTGAAGGCAGCCCTGTTTAGGGAAGCTTTTAATGTTTGATGTATTACAGTATTTTAATATTTTTTTGGAAGCCACCCAGAGTTGCTGGGGAAGCCCAGCCAGATGGGCGGGGAATAAATTATAAGATGTTGTTGTTGTTGTTGTTGTTGTTGTTGTTGTTGTTGTTGTTGTTATCTCCTCTCTGGCTTCTGCCAGCTTCACCTCTGGTCTTTTGTCTTTCTGACTACCAGACAGTTGTGGTTGGAAGATGGACAGCACCCAGGGGTGTATGAAGGGGGGCGGGCGGGAGGCAGTTCACCCCAGGTGCCACCGGGGGTGGGGCGGTGACAAGATGGCCTGCTGCCTCCCCACCAGCTGTAGAGCGGCCAAGGGTATGGGCGCCGCATGCGCGCCGCTCTGGGTGCCGGAGAGGCTTCCCATTTGCCCTCTGGCACTGAGCCACTTCCTTTGTTACCTTAACAACGGATGCTTAGCCCATTACCTCACCAGGAAGCTAGCCTGGCTATTCCAGGAATTGAATCTGTGCTGGGTCCTGGAATTGGAAGGGGACGTAGGCATACAGCCTAGCCTCCTCCAAAGTCACAATACTACCTCCTCCCAGGAACAAGACATCTGTCCCCAGATGTACAAGCAAACAGCAGAATACAGAATTCCCTGCAGAAAAATAACAGACAAATTAATGAAGGTATTAGTGTACACAGCATCAAAAACAGATAGTCAAACACAGTTGTACCTTTAACCCGGCATAGTAGCAGCTTGTTCCTTTCAAGCAAGTTTCCATTCCATCACGATCTCTTCAGGCCTTCCTCTGCAACCTCCTATGCTGTGGGGTGAAGAGATCTATAAGCAGCAGCTCCTCACCTCCATTTTGCAGTTTGCTCTTCTTTTCTTTTCTCCTGCACCCCGTCTTCCACAGCAGGCTCCCAGGGAGTGGAAAAATCAATTGAAAGCAGCTCCTCAGCTCCAGCCAGCTCACCATTTGTTGTCTTCACCCTTGCCCCCCAAACTATGTTTTCAAATTAGCATTACTGGGAAGTCAGACATGAGCCCACTGATGGAACAAGAGAGATTATTCCAGCAATGGCATTCTGAAACTAAACTGATTGGTGCCTGAGCTTTAGAGAGGCTGAAGGAAGGGCAGGGTGGATCTTGAAGATTTTGCAGAAGGGAATAAATGATTCTTGAAGATGTTGAGAAATTGTAGCAGTAATGGGTTTCTGTGGATAAGGGAAAGAGACACAGGTTGCATTAAGATTCCAAGAGTAATGTTTGCATATCCCTCTTTGAATTTACCGGTAATTAGGTTTCTTTGTTAAGGTTCTGTGAATCACTCCGGCTTAATAGTGAGCTCATGTGTTGAGTGCCAAGAGAAATGGAACCTAAAGCGGCTTTCATTTTCCAAGTAGCCAGTGTTGCATTTTGCTGTAGGCAAAAAGCCATTTCCCAGATAAGTCATAACATTTGTATCTGCAGTGTGGATTGTGGGTTCCCGGGTGTTACTGGTGCTTTGTGGGTGTCACTTGTGACATAGCTTTTCCTCCCTGCTCAACCACATTTTGTTAATTGCTCAGACATGCAGCACTACTGTGTACATGTTTTGAAAGTTATTGTGAGGTTGTGAATTCCCCTGCTCCACCTTCCCAACTGTCTAATGCAGGCATGGCCAAACTTGGCCCTCCAACTGTTTTGGGACTACAACTCCCATCATCCCTAGCTAACAGGACCAGTAGTCAGGGATGATGGGAACTGTAGTCCCAAAACAGCTGGATGGCCCAGTTTGGCCATGCCTGGCTAACGTAACATCAACATTTAATAAAAGACTGTATTATTGGATGCTCTAGAACCCCCGCTTTCAAACCCTCAATTTTTTGCTTAAATGTATTTATGCTCTTCCATAATTTAGGAAGGAGCAGTAGATTTCCTATGCTGCCTCTAACCCAATTCTATATTGCTTACCTCTATACTTACATCATGGAAATTACCCTTATGTGCATCAGCTCATGCTCTGGAGTCCACCTCCAATGTTGCAGGAGCAGCAAAAAGCCACAAAGCTACTGGCCTACCAAAGTACAGTGGAAATGATGAGCTAGTGTTGTTTATATCAGAAAGGTAAATTCCATGTGGGTTCTGAAGCATGGGTGTGCCCTTTGCAAAAAGTATATATCATAAAGAATAGAAAAGTATACATCATTTTCTTCATGCACCCGCCTGTCTGTATAGACCTCAGCACTATGCTATGTTTATTTTGCGTGTTTTAACACTGTTCAGATCAACAGATTGCTAATGCCAATAGCTGTATAATTCTCCTCCCCCCACTTCCCAGGCAATCCATTACTGCACAGTCCAATGTTGGATCTGGACAGTGAAGTACGCTCCTCCTCACTTGGCCATCTCAGTCGGAGTGCTTCACTGAAAAGAGGCAGCAGCAATCAGTCCAGTCGTGATGAAAGTAGGTGCTGAGATTTTATTTTCTTGTTCTGCTTTTTGAGAAACCGGTGTTGCAATTTGATGCTGTTGTGATGCCCTGATCATGTCTGCCTGTTTGCACAATGGAAATCTTTGTGTGCAACAGCAATTCTGGTTTCTCATCTTCCCCACCCACCCCCACCCGTGTGCCCCCAGAATCTGCTCTTGGGGGGGGGTGCTCCAACCCTCTGAAGCAGATTATTGGGTTGTGGGGAGAAAGTTTGGTCACGTAAGCAGATGCCTACTTTCTCAGTGCCCTTGTTTTTTATCCTTTTTGTCCTTTTGTAAACCACTTAGAGGTTTTCTTACAATCAAGTGATACATACATTATGTTAAATAAATCCATGAATCAGGAAGTTTTCCTGGCTTATTTCCCACCTAGAGAAACTCACTAGTTGTGTTTAAGCAACTCATACTGTTTATGCCATTTCCTGCAATTTCATCCTCAGACTTCAGTTGTAAGGATTAAAGTAGACTGATTGTGTGAAGTGGTTTGAATATTCTATAGAGCTATGTAGATTGATGATGATGATTTTTTTTCTTTGCATCCTCACAGCATCCTTACAGTGTGCTGTCACCAGAACTTGAAACCTATGAGAAACTAATCAGATTATTTATTCTACCATGATGGAATCATGTGCCAGCCCCTCATAGCGGCATGTTCCTCAGATGGTTGTTATAATCAGTTAAAATTCCTTCTTGATGTGAGCACCTCTGTAATTGCCTAAAGTTAAACTTGTAAAGCAGACAAATTCCAATGACACATCTACAATTGAAAACAATTCCTTACCAATGATCCTGTAGTAGTTAACGGCTGATTTTGTTGCCCCTTTTCCAGCTTGGCGATTTAAAGCTCCTCAGCAGGTGGCGTTTGTCGAAAAGCTAACAAAGCTTGTCGTAAGCCAACTCCCCAACTTCTGGAAACTCTGGATTTCTTATGTGAATGGGAGCCTCTTTAGTGAGGTATGGCATTCAGTCTTTCCCATACTTTCAGCTATATACAGTTCTTTGAGGAACATGACATCTTTCTCCAGGTTTCTTTTGTTTATGTATCAGTCATGCTTTGTGCTCTCTCAGTTTCCTCTTGCTAGCCAAAACAGATGATCCATTCCGTGAAGAGCCTTGGAACAGCTGGTGTGAGACTTGTCAGTACAACTGGATTGAAACTGCTTCCTTACACTCCTTGAGATCCAATATGTCTAGTGGTTAGAGTATCAAATTAGCCTGGGGATAATGAGGTTCATATCTCCCCAAGCTCACTGAATGACCTCAAACAAAGCACTATTTCTAAGCCTAACCTATGTCTCAGGGCTCTTCTGAGGAAAGATTTGGTGGAGGAGAGGAGGGGGGAGCAGATCCAAGTATACTACGTTGAGCACTTGGGGGAAAAGCAGAATATAAACCTAATACATAATAATAATGCCTTTTTTCTGGTTCTGCTGCAGGCCAGCATCAGTGATTAGCAACACTGATCAGCTGCCAAAGGTACAGGGAGGGCCCCTGCTACTCTGGCATGCCTTCCCTCTCTTGATGGTGGGCATGGCGGAGGAGATTGGGTTCCCTCTGTCCCCCTGCATGGCAATCCTGACAGCAGCTCCCCTTCATTACCTTATTTCCACTACCACACCGAAGATCAGCCATAACTGCCACTGACCCTGGATTTCTGTATGGCAGATGAGAGGGCTGAAAAGGAGGAGTTCTCATACCTATTAGAGGGGCCTTAAACATTGTGCCCCCCAAACCTGGAGCCCCCCATCTTCTGAGAGGACGAGGGAAGGGTCCTCCATTATTTTCCTCTAGTACTTTTGATGTCTGGACTTTCATATGCACCCAGAGTTCAACATCCAGGATACTTCTGGGTGCCTTAAAATGAAGTCCACACTTAAGCAGGCAGGGAGAGAAACAGTTTGGGGTTTCATCCCACTTAGCCCATAATTTTTATGGCTGTTCCAAATTTCTGACAATTTACAGTGGTGCCCCGCAAGACGAACGCCTCGCAAGACGGAAAACCCGCTAGACGAAAGGGTTTTCCGTTTTGGAGGCGCTTCGCAAAACGAATTTCCCTATGGGCTTCCTTCGCAAGACGAAAGCCCATAGGGAAATCTCCGGGACAGCGGGGAAGTGCAGCGCGTCTTCCCCACTGTCCTCGGACCTCCTCCGAAGGCTGCCGGTGGGGCGGAGAGACCTCCTCCCGCCACCAGCCTTGGGATGGCTGCTCCGAAGGCTGGCGGTGGGGCGGAGAGACCTCCTCCCGCCACCAGCCTTGGGATGGCTGCTCCGAAGGCTGGCGGTGGGGCGGAGAGACCTCCTCCCGCCACCAGCCTTGGGATGGCTGCTCCGAAGGCTGGCGGTGGGGCGGAGAGCCCTCCTCCCGCCGCCAGCCTTGGGATGGCTGCTCTGAAGGCTGGCGGTGGGGCGGAGAGCCCTCCTCCCGCCGCCAGCCTTGGGATGGCTGCTCCGAAGGCTGGCGGTGGGGCGGAGAGACCTTCTCCTTGCACCAGCCTTCGGATGGCTGTCCTGAAGACTTGCGGTGGGAGGAGGGTTTTCCTTCCCACCGCCAACTTTCAGAATGCTGTTCTGAATGTTGGCGGGGAGGAAAAACCCTCCTCCCACCGCAAGCCCCGGGAACAGAGGAGAAGCGCTGCGCGCCTTCCCCTCTGTTCCCGTACCTGTCCTGAAGGCTTGCGGTGGGGAGAAAAGCCCTTCTCTGCACCGCCAGCCTGGCAAGCGGTCTCCATAGGAACGCATTAATTGATTTTCAATGCATTCCTATGGGAAACCGTGCTTCGCAAGACGAAAAACTTGCAAGAAGAAAAAACTTGCGGAACGAATTAATTTCGTCTTGCGAGGCACCACTGTACAGCTAAAAGGACAGTTGCGCATAGACACTGAGGCACAAAGAAGCAAAAAAAAAAACAACCCCCGCGGGGCCTCATGTAGTCATGAAAGTGATGAGCAATGATTGAAAGGAAACGACCAGTAATAAAGGAACTGTGATTTATTTTCTCGAAGTTATAAGGGTGATCTGTATTTCTTTAAAAACGCACACGTTTTGGTTAGGGTTTTTAGTTTTTTTCAACAGAAGGTTTGTAGCTAAACGGAGACCCATTTCTGTGTACAGATTGAATCTGTAAACAAAACTAACCGTTGGTACTTACCACAGAGGTCTGTATGGGAAGGTGCATAACTATTCAGCAAAATCAGTGGTGGGTGGAAGGGAATCGGTAGCTTTGGTGCACCTTTATATGTTTCTAGAATCTATAGGGTTAAGAGGGAATGGAGGACATCTAATTTTAACTCCTTGCACAAAGACATCCATTGCCCTGTCTCATTCTCCCTCTGATCAGCTTATCTAGACTGAACAACACAGGAAGTAAGCAAAACAGGTTTAATGAATATTGAAAATTTGCAAGGTATACAGACAGGCTGAGTTGAATCAGCTTCCTATATTTAGCAAATATTTAAATGGGGCAGTACATACTTGGGCTCATTCTTAGTAGGCAGGGTCTGATTATTACTTTAGAAAGTGGAAAGTATAGAAAAAGGGTTTTTTGTAGCTGACAGACTTGTCTCTGTATACTTGAATGTAATATAGGAAATGTGAACTCCATTACTGCCATTTTAGTTTCACCCATATTAGAAACATCACTTTTTAAAAATAAAAAAGAAATACAAGTTTTATTGTTTAAAATAATAAAATAATAAAGAAGCATTTTTCCAAACTCCAGTTTTGCAATCATCACTACTGTCCATGAGATGTCATTCACTTGTAACAATATGTGAAGGCTGTAATCCTAACCCCTGGACAGCAGCAGCAAGACTGGATAAAGTGCATCCACCGCTCTGGTTCTTGTGCAGGCCCAGGGCACAAGGTGGTGGTGGTGGAGGAGCCAGGGAAAATACCCCTTCACTGTGGCAGCTTCCAAGCTAGTACTGTGAAGAGTCCTAGATTGGACCTGTTGCCGTCACATGGTGGCAGCAGGGTCTGCACAAGTTCCAGCAGATCTGAGACACCCCATTGACTTCTGCATTGGGTTGCTCCTCTCCTGCAGAAGCCCTGGTTGTCTCCCGCTTGGACTACTGCTCTATGTGCGGCTGCCTTTGAAGGTGCCTCAGAAACTACAACTAATCCAGAATGCAGCAGCTAGACTGCTGACTGGAAGTAGCCACGGGGACCATATAACACCAGTCCTAAAGGATCTTCACTGGCTCCCAGTACGTTTCCAAGCACAATTCAAAGTGTTGGTGCTGACCTTTAAAGCCCTAATCCAGGCATCCTCAAACTCAGCCCTCCAGATGTTTTGGGACTACAACTCCCATCATCCCTAGCTAACAGGACCAGTGGTCAGGGAAGATGGAAATTGTAGTCCCAAACGTAGCTGTCAACTTTTCCCTTTACTTGTGAGGAATCCTATTCAGAATAAGGGAATTTCCCTTTAAAAAAGGGAAACGTTGACAGCTATGGTCCCCAAACATCTGGAGGGCCAAGTTTAAGGTTGCCTGCCCTAAACAGCCTCAGCCTAGTATACCTGAAGGAGTGTCTCCACCCCCATCATTCAGCCCAGCACTGAGGTCCTTCTGGTGGTTCCCTCACTGTGAGAAGCAAAGTTACAGAGAACCCGGCAGAGGGCCTTCTCAGTATTGGCACCCTCCCTGTGGAAGGCATTCCCTTCAGATGTCAAGGAGATAAAGAATTACACAACTTCTAGGAGACATTTGAAGGCAGTCCTGTATTGGGAGGTTTTAAATGCTTGATGTTTTTATTAGGTTTTTAGATATGCTGTAAGTTGCCCAGAGTGGCTGTGGAAACCCAGTCAGATATATAATAAAATTGCTACTGCTTCTACTACACTACTACATTAGTCTTCTTTGATTTATTAATTTGTGAAAGTTTTCTGGCATGTTAATATGTTTGATCTAAGCATGAATTTTCTACTGTTTCTTAAACTAATCAGACTTTGTCTATTAAGAATTAACCTGAACATATAACATTACTAGGATAGAATTCATAGACCTGCTGATTTGTTCCAGGTGAATGTTTGCAATGGCTACCAGCCGTAGTATCTCTGTTGTTGTTTTTCTGTTTCCCAAGACTGCCGAAAAATCAGGCCAAATGGAAAGATCAAAGAAGAACGCTAGACAAAGACAGAATGATTTCAAGGTAAGTAGGTGTGCAGCCACCCAAAGTGGAAGGGTGTAAAACCTTTGAAGACCAGCAGAGGTTTATTTTTAATAATATTTTGTAATGGGATGGCCTAATAAGACATACAGTCCTCAGTGCACTCAAGCTGCTACCACCTGATCAAGAAGATACTGGCTTTAAAGCTCTATGAGCTCTCCATCCTTACTGGGCCTAGCACCATGCTTCAACCATTTGTTTGCCCTTCAGATAGCTGGTGCAGTTAGGCAGGGCAGGAATTGGCTCTCTCTGACGTGGCAGATCTGCAGTAGATTCTCTGGACATTCACATATTGTACACATAATAGCCTTTCCATTGTCTATTTATTGCACATTAGGTATAAGTTAAATAAAATTGGAGGAGAGGATGGAATGAGCAGGAGATACCCCAGTTATGGTCTGTTGTTGTTTTAGTTGATATAAGCATTGAATTAGAAATAAGTAGAATAATTTAGCAGTTAGCTCACCATGAATGTCTCCCTTGTTCTCTTTTAATGGCAGTGGTACTGATCTGAGAGTGCTGGAACTGAGTTCCAGTGAGGTCCGCCTGAAAAAAGCCCTGGTCTTATGAATTAACTGGTTACATAAAACACAACTTGTTACACATGTTCCGGTGTTTATCCACGAAATGTTTCCTTTTCCTGTTGTAGATGATGATTCAGCAAGTGATGAAGTCCCTGGTCAAACTGATCCGTGGTGCTTTGCTTCCATTCAGCCTTGGAGAAAGTGAACTGAGAGAATATGGTGGCTGGGAGATGAAATCTGAACTTTCTGGCCAATGGTTACCTCATGTCATCCAGACAGTTAGGCAAGTACTGTGGTAACTCAGTAGAACACCTGTGTGCATTGGGATAAATGGCATGGGGTTAAGCTTCAGTAAGCTCTGTTCTCTGTCCCAGTTGTGGGTCCTGTGTGAAGCCAAACAATTGGGAGTCATGGTGTTATGACAGCTTGGCCCCGATCCAGATCAACAACCCAGGGAAATGGATGGCTGAGACACGGAGAGCAAAGGCAAGAAGGTGTAAACAGTATTTAAGCAGTGCAACTATCCAGGTGTCCGCTCAGTACCTTTACTGGAGTGGATTGCTGACAAATAGAAATTATGGCAAGTGGGAAACATTCAAAAGATGGAATCAGGCATCAGCTTGTTAACTAGGGGTTGGGGAGAAGATGGCTTACAGCATTGCCAAGCAGCCGTGACAAAAAAACAAAAAACAAAACCAGAGTGTGCTATCAAAGCATCAGTATTGTCATCTCTAGGCTTCTTGGGACCATGTAGTGACACACACACAAATAGGAGAAAATCTTTAATTATTTAGAATGCTTAAATATTAGTTTATAGCTCCGGAACACAATCAAAACAGCTCTTTAAAGTTCTTCAAGTGATTCTACCCAAACAGGAATGGAAATTGTTACGTCTTATGAAACCAGAGTGGAATCTACACACCTATAAAAATGCTGTGAAAATGCTTTTTTAAAAAAAAGTTTTGAAAAATACATTAAATTTTGCATAGCTTCATATCGCCATCTAGTGTCACATTTGTATATTGCACTTAAAGCTTGTACAGGTATAACACACTTAAAGCTTCCTATTTGCAGCTGTATAGCTGAGTCCCAGGATTATTCAGACAGCATTTCCTGAATGATCCTTGTTCTTCCCTGGTGTCATCCAGGTAACTGCTCCCACTGAGGTCCTCTAATGCAAAGGAAAGGAGTTGAGCAGCTAGAAGTTGCTCAGCTCTGTGATGGATGCAAATCTTCCATTGCTCACATATAGCCGCTTTCAGGCAACAGCACCTGCTTAGGTCTTCTGAGGCAAGGAAGGGAAGCTTAGCAGCTGGATCACACACTGTCCGAGATAGAAGTGGCCTCCCTTGCCAGCAGTTGGTAGTGCATAGTGTATTGAGTTCGAGAATGGAATTCAGTACCCAGTACAGATGAATAATGATAGCATAGCAACTCTCACAGAAAAAGAGGGGGGTGCTGTGATTTTGTTGTTATTTTTTTTAAGCCTACTTCTCTTCAAATCTTAGGGTTCTCAGGAAATTATGACTCCCCTTAGCATCTGAACTACATCAAAAACTATAGCTTCACATTATTTCCCTCATTTTCCAGGCTTAGTTATGAATCTCTTGCTGCGCTTGAAATACCAAATGATATGCTTCAGATCATCCAGGATCTTATTTTGGATCTCAGAGTTCGCTGTATAATGATCACATTACAGCATACAGCTGAAGGTAGTAAAATACACTTTATCTGTCTTGTTGGGTGTGTCCTTCTGATTGGATTTTTCCCCTAAATGATATTATCCTCTTTGTGATTTTTACCTTCATATATGTCAAGTGTACTATTAGATGCTCTTATTTTCAAGTGTTTTAGTAAACTGGGTGTACGGCTGTGTCATCATATTAAAAGTAGAAATGACAATTCAGCAAAGGATTACAAGTATTGGTCTTCGCAACAGTCATTTTCACTCTTGTGGCTTCAATATGCTGCATTAGTGTTTTATCATAAAACAACTATTTCACACATAATCTCTGTGACACAGCATGGTTTATATCCAACCTGTTGCATGCCTATAACTAGCTGACTTGCCTTGCTGTAAGCATGTTTGATGCGTAATAAAGTTGCTGCCGTCTTTTTAAGGTACCAGTGGCAATGTATTTGAATGAAAATCACTACAGTGATACACAGAGGGCTTTCCTCATTTTTAATTTTTTTTTAATAGAAAAATAACCATCTAAAAACTTGCCTCCTTTTGCAGAAGTAAAGAGATTAGCTGAAAAAGAAGACTGGGTGGTGGACAATGAAGGCTTAACCAGTTTGGTGGGTATGCTGCTATGTCTTTAGGCATCTGTATTGATTGATGGATTTTGTAGTCTAAGTCCAACTCCCTGCTCACTATGAAACTGGCTGGGGGGTCTTGGGCCCAGTCTTCATTTCAGCCTAATATACTTCAGTGGGTGAGTGTTGAGGATATAGTAGCTTAACCCCATGCATGAGTTGCTGGTGAAAAGTAGCCTCATTTCTTCTTACTCTTCTGTGAAAATTCCACCCTTTTCTATCCCCTCATATCAGTGAAAACTGATACATGCCCTAGTCATCTTGTCCTGATAAGCCAGGATCAATGTTAGCAAATGCAATTACATTTATTTGAATTTATACATATATCAGTATATTGAGAGCTAGTAAAATATCAGACTAGGATCAAGTTCCCACTCAGTCTTGAAGCTTGCTGTGTTACTATTTCTCAGCCTGCGATTTGTTAAGGAGAGAGGAGAGCCCTGTATTGTTAACTGAATAGATAAGGTATTTTTAATAATGAGATTGCAACATTGACTTCCAATTAACATGGCACTATAGCTGTTACACAATATAACGAGCATATAAATCCCAGTATGGTCTGACTGGACATTGAGAGCGGGAGCTTTAAATAGATGGTTGATTGGAAACCAGGACTGTTCCATGCAGTCATGATTTCTAGGTTTCAGATGTAATTTCTTGTTTATTCTCTACCTTTTAGCCATCCCAGTTTGAGCTGTGTATTGTGCATTCTCTGCAGTCACTTAAAGGTGTCCTGGACTGCAAACCTGGAGAGACCAGCGTAAGTCATGTCAGGTTGTGTTTGGGGAAATTCAAGGGTATGAATAGCATGATGGACACTGAAATCATCTCAACCTATTACGTGTATAGAACAATAATCTGTTCCTGCCTGTGCATTTTCTTCATTCTAACGTAATAACCAGGAATGGCATGAGAAAGAGCGAAGAGGAAGTTCTAAGTCTGGCCTTAAGATTTTACTGTTCTACTCTATCACCATAATATGCTGTCCTCATGTTTTTTTGTCTTATTAATTTAAAAGGTTTTTCCCCTGCTTGCTTTTTTCAGTTACCATTTTCTGTTTCTTTAGGTTTTTCAGCATCCCAAAATACAGGAGGAGGTGTGCCGACTGAGCACTGATATTATGCAGGTAATCTAAATGTGTGGCTTAAGGCAGTTCTCTAAGCAGTAAATGTATGTCTGTTGAATTCTACATACTTGAGAAATCGAGGAGAGCATTCGCTTTTCATACAGTTAGCATATAGTCTAATTCTGTTAGGGGTGGGTTAGAGGGTTCAAGAGTAGGTAGCTCGGAATGTGAACTCTTCCCTCTCAAATATGAGTTTGTGTTGTGCAAAGCTCCCTTAGAGCTAGTCCTGACTCAGAATTGCATGCACCCTGCCTCTTCCATGTACAACTGGAGATCATGAGTAAGAGGGAGGCCTGGCTGCAAATGACCAAGCCATGTAGCTGAACAGAGGGGTCTGAACTGAGGCCTGCAGGTTTGAGAGAGGGAGGAGTTCACATTTCAAATACACAACTATTTATGCAACCAAGAACAGTGTGGTGCTGTTTAAAACCTGCTTCAGGATTAAGCAACTTCTTCCACTGATTTCTTCCTGCAAGTCTATCCACTATCTGCATTTGGCTTATGAACAAAAGACAGAGCTGGGGTGTGTTTTCCTCATAATGTGGAGTTCCTGCTTTTAGCAACAGGCAAAACTGAAACATGAAGAACTGCAACCATTGGTACAGGCATACACTTATTATAAAAGTGTGGGTTTGTTGTCATAGATTATACCTTCTATTAGTTTAATTTCAGCTCTCAAGTGGAGAGGTCTGAGTAATGAAATACAAAAACTGTGATGACACAGGACATTAAAATTTGGTTAAATTGGAGGTTGTGAGAGTGAAGGGGGAAAATGCTATGAATATGTGGTTTGAGAGTTTACCATTGACTAATGATGTTCCTAACAATCAAAGTAGTCATGTTAAATAGTGATTTTCCCCGTCTGTTCATCCTTCACAGGTATTCATTGACTTCCTGGAACAGCTAAGTACCAAGCCTGATAGTGATGTAGATAATACACAGTAAGTAAAATAATCTGGTCGTGGTCTTTTTGGCAGTAATCCATGTTCTACTTATTCCAAAGTTCAACAAGTGGTTTCTGGTTGTGTTACTGCAGGCTTCTTCAACCTCTGCCCTCCAGATGTTTTTGGCCTACAACTCCCATGATCCCTAGCTAGCAGGACCAGTGGTCAGGGATGATGGGAATTGTAGTCTCAAAACCAAGGTTGAGGAAGCCTGCATTACTGGTTGATGTGCATGCAAAGAGTAGAATACCATTTCCCCATGGAGAATGGTGCCATGCTTCTCATTAAGGGAAATCATCTGAGGCAGAGTTCCTGCTCATTCCCTCATTGTCTCTCAACTGCCAACACTAAAGCATATCTATTCAGCAGCATCTTTAGCTCGTCTTAGTTTATTGGTATTCTTCCAATGTTCCGGTTCTTGTTTTTGGAGTTGTTTCTGTGTTGTTTTTTTAATTTAGATATTATGTTTCTGAAGAAACGACTTTAAAATTATGGCTTAGGCCAGAGATGGCAAACCTGTAGTCCTCCAGATTGTTATTGTATGACAACTTCCATAATTCATGGCTGTTGGCTATGCCAGCTGGAGAAAATGGCAATTTAAATCTGACATCTGGAGGGCCACATGTTTCCAGTCCATGACTTAGGCCGAGATTGTTCATGAGCCGTTAACTCCAGAGGTCCCATTGTATTCCAGCCATACTCCAAAAGGTCTAAGTCAGGCATGTCCAAAGTCTGTTTTGGGGGGCCTAATCTGGCCCACCAGTCGATCTAATCCCCGTGGCAGTATATGTCCTGGGGTAAAATCCTAAAAGAAGCTCACCAACTTTGGAGTAAAATTGTAAAAAAAAAAGCTCAACAACTTCAATCCTAAAAAAAGCAACAACCTTGGTCGGCCCTCAGGCATGTTCACTTCATCAATTCCGGCCCTCCTTGAAAAAAGTTTGGGCATCCCTGGTCTAAGTGCATGTCCATAATACTGTTAAACAGAATCATTCCTTCCTTGGGAGCTGCAGTTCTGTGAGGGAGGTTAAGAATTCTTACAGACCATTCTCAGCACCTTTTCTGAACTACAGGTTCTTCTTTGTGGGATCTGTGCAGTCTCATATAGGGGGTATGTCTTTATATTTGAAATAAGGCCTAGCTCACTCCCCACCCACTGAAAGAGAGGGAACTGAAGATCCCTACAGATGCTGCCTGTATGACAGTGAAGAAAAAGAATTTGAACAGGAAGGTGAAAACCCATGCCCTTTGAGGTGTGGGAGCAGGCTTCCTGCCAAAACCTTTTATCATCAAGCTCTTAAAAGTTCTTTAACGGCGCTTTGCATGGGCATAGATCCCATACTGCACAGATGACCACTTGCAACAACTGCAGTTACAAATAGGCAACCTGTTTCTCTTTGGGTTTAAGTAGCAAAAACCCAATTTGAGTTAGTAACGTAGAGATACATTCTTAAGTATTTAGAACAAGTGCTTCAATAACTTTGTACAAAATCTTTCAGTCTTTCAGCTGATGTTTCATCTTCAGATTTATTTGGAAGTATCCATGAAGACTCCAGTTTGTCTTTGGTAAGTGTGACTTACCTTTACGTACACATACGGACAGAGTAATCCAAATAATAGGAAGCTAGCATCATATGTGCCAGTGTAAATTATGCTGGTGTAACAAAAAGCTGCATCACAATCCAGAAATCAAAGTTGTTAAAATTAAAGCAAAGGAATACTTACTAGGAATCCATGTGAGTGGTATCGCTCTTACCTTTTCTGAGCCCTTCATTTATCTACTTAAAAGTTGGTGTTGAGTCTGACTTGGTTACTGGCCTGAAGGTAGATTAAAAAAATAAATAAATCAGAATCCCACGTTTTTTCATATTGCTCTGAAGATCCAAAAGGAGTTCTCCATGTTATTAAATTTTCAGGTGCATTATTTCTCAGTCAGGTATTTGGGCATACATAGAACAAAAATCTAAATATGTATTTTTTTATCATTAAGTATGGCCTTGTGTGGGATCAAATAAATAAGGCTTTGTCCGGGTGGAAGCTCAATCTTGCTATTATGGACAGATTAGTTGCAATTAAGATGAAAGCCCTATCAAAAATTATATTTATGTTCCAAACTCCCCTATTTAGACCTCTGGTAAACAGCTTCAGTTATGGCAAAGAGAGATTAGCAGTACATTTTGAGGAGTTAAAAATGGCCTCTACCTTATGGAAGTGGTTATCCAAATAGCAATGATACAGAAGCTCCACTGCCCAATCAAGGACAGGTAGGCAGTGTTGCAGCAAGAATCTCATGGTTTGGGGACAATGCTGTATAACCAGACTTGCTGGTTCACCCATGCAAATAGGTTGGCAATTCATCTGAATACTGTGTTGTGTGCCCATGTTAAGGTTACACTTGTCTTTCAGACAATTCTATTTTAAAGTCTCAGTATTGCCCCGTGGTCATAATTTGTAACCTTAGCGTGATTTCTGTCTTAGACAACAATTGCTTTCTTCTTAGCAAAATTGTTTACCTGTGTGCCTCTCTTGTACCATTAATTCATTTTTTTGTTGAAATCTTCCTTGATTTAGGAGCGGAGACTTTTAATTGTGCTTAGCAACTGCTGCTATCTAGAACGTCACACTTTCCTAAACCTAGCTGAACACTTTGAGAAACATGGCTTCCAAGGAGCTGAAAAAATCACTCAAGTAAGTATTTGATCTCAGTTCTTTCAGTCTCAGTTTTCAGTAGGCTTCCAAAATAAATTATAAATAAGATTAGCACCACTGAATAGAAATTTAATCTGCAATTGCTCAGAAGCACATATACTGTACAGTGGTGCCTCGCAAGATGAAAAGAATCCATTCCGCGATTCTCTTCGTCTAGCGGTTTTTATCATCTTGCGAAGCAAGCCCATTGACAGCTTAGCGGATTAGCGCTATTAGTGGTCTAGCGGCTTTTAGCGATCAGCTGTTAAGCGTCTTAGCAGCTTAGGAAAGGGGGGGCGGGGAAAAAACGCAGGAACTCGCAAGATTTTTTTGTCTTGCAAAGCAACCCCATAGAGAAATTCGTTTAGCGAAGCGCCTCCAAAACGGAAAACCCTTTCGTCTAGCGGGTTTTCCGTCTTGCGAGGCATTCGTCTTGCGGGGCACCACTGTAGTTTGTACATCTTGTTCCTAAACTCTATTTTTTTAAAAAAAAAATCTAGAGAATTTGGTTTTGTTGTTGTTTTTAACTTTCATTGTTACCAAGTTGTTTTTTGAAGTACTCAGTCAGATTTCATATCTGGGACTTACAACTTTAGATTTATTTTTTTTAAGTAGAATAAATGCACTACATCCATAGTCTGGCATATTCCACATTCATAAAGAAATATGTAGATTGACATAAGAACTGCCTTGCTAAATCAGAGCAAAATTTAATTTAGTCTGGTATTCAGTGACAGCAGTCACAATACCTTAGGAAACTCATACGTAGTGTATGCTGAGCACAGCCATTTACTGTGTGGCCTCCGCATCTGGTAATCAGAAGTATACATCTTCTGCACTTGGAGACTACATTGTCCTGAATTATAGCTGGAAGTTCTTGTAAGATTTGCTATCTGCGAATTTGTCCAATTCTTTGTAAAAAAAATTGAATCAATGACTAGTGTTGCATCATTGTAGCAATTCCTTAAATGCATTGCATGCTGTGTGAAAAGGTAAAGTTAGATGAGTTTCAAGCAAATGCACATAAACCGGAGTCTCTAGCCACATCCCTGCAGAATGAAGCCAAAATGCTCTGTTGTAAACCGATCTGAAACTACAGGACTGATAAAAAGGCAGAGAAGCTGGTCAGGAAAATCTGTGTTGTTTCTGTAGATGGCAGCTGGACAGCAACCAGCCTGGAGACCTAAACTAGCAACCCTACTGCAGAAGCAGGTTGGACTTAGGATGCAAAGCCTACCAGCCTATTGGGGTCCAACTGTTGGGGTCCATCGGTTGATAAGCAACAGGCTAATGCAATAGAAAAAATGGGGTTAGAGAAATCTAGCCTACGGACTGGATTATGACATTTTCTTTTGCTTGTTCTGAACCTGCTGCTGGAAATGTATGTTAAGTGGATGCTTTTTTGTTACTAATTGGATAAACCTCTTTAATTTCTCGCCCCTTCCCCTCCCTTTTTGCTCTAAATGATAAAGACTCAGCTTTTTGAGCTCACGATAGGGAAGGTGTCTGCATTCATGTTCATCCGTTTATCAAATTTTTATGAACAATTTTAGTCAGTGGTACATAGTTGTAATAGTTTTTTGTGGCATTAAAAAATTCCAAAGGTATATAAAACATTTTTTAAAAAAATATTAAAGGTAAACTCCACAGCCAAGTGCTGGGGTTTTGCTTCTTAACAAAGAAGAGAAATGTCAAAAGTGGGCGGGAGATGATGTCTCATTGTCCTGACTTTTTGTAAATTGATAACTTACTTTTTAATCTCTAACATTTTGACTTATTAGGACTATACACTTAGTTTCTTTCACAGAAGTGTGCATACTTTTCATAGTAAGCCTGTTTGACATTTTCTAGGACACAACAAAGGTCTATTTATGGTGGCTATATTTTTGTAAATTACATTTAACCATTCCTTTTCTTCAACCTTAACATTTGCCCCTCACGTAGGGTAAGTGGAAGTTGCCCCGAACATGCAGCCAAGTAGCAAAACATACCTACCACCCATCCTTTTGCTCCACCCTGCTCACATGTACCATCACAGCTCTATTCTTGGAGCCTGTTCCAGCCCTTTGGAAATCAGATGTGCCAGAAAAATAACATAGTGCAGCACTATGGCATCTGCATGCAGAACTCTCTCCCTTTTTTTGAGCCCTAGTTCTCTGTGCTAAGGAAGAAAGACAGGGAATGTGCTGGTATGAGAGGCAAAATGCAACCATCCCATCAGTATTTATATTTGCCAGATCTCTATTGTATTTTACTACTCATAATTTGTACTGCTGCATGATTTTTAGCTATATTGGCCAAGTCTTACTTGTCCATTGGTTTGACTAATGTTGGTTAAAACCTAAATATCACTATCTATCCTGCAGTGTCCTTTTTGATAGAATCCTTTAATCTTTGCTCCTTTCACACTTACAAAGTCTGATGGCTAGTCTTTAGGACTCAAAATCATACTATATAGATATCTGTGATGTTACAATTTTGTCGTTACTCACTATTCCATTCTTGTTTCAGCACAGCTTCACCTGCATTGAATATAATAAGGCTTTGGTGCACATCATCCATAAGTGCCCAGTCCAACATACTTTTAATTTTGCCCTTTGGTTGTCACAAATTTATTCCCGGTGCCTTCATGCTGGGGAAGTATTGGAGCCAATGTCCTCTGTTGTGCATTTTGAGAGCCTCCCTGTAAAAAGGGTTTCTTAGCTGTCCTTCATCTTACTACCAAATTCCTGGGTTTTCACTCAGTCAGGTTTCTATAAAAAGAAGAGAAATCAATAGGTAGAAGCTTTTCCGCATATCCTAGCAGGCAGGACAACATCTCAGTCCAAGTGAATGATTAAGGAATATATAATATTCTGGCTGGCAAAAAATAACATCCATCTGACTTTGAGGAATCTGCCAGCTTCTTATGAAGCTTCTTGGCTCTTTGTTCATTTTTTTAAACAGAAATATTGACTTCCAAAATATACATTGTATAACATTATAAAAGTATTAGATGCCTGCCTTTTTTTTAGTAAATGAGAGGAGATTTACACACAATAATACTATTGTAAATAATCATATTTGTACCTTTTTGTTTTAGGTTAGCATGGACTCACTAAAAGAACTTGATCAACGACTGTTTGAAATGTACATTGAACTAAAGGCTGATCCGATAGTAGGCTCATTAGAACCTGGCATTTATGCAGGTTATTTTGATTGGAAAGACTGTCTTCCTCCAACAGGTAGGAATCTTTAAGCCTCTGAAACTGTAGTAGAAACAGATATGATTTAAAAAATAAAATAAAATAAATTATATATCACTACTTAAAGCTTTTTTCCTTCAGTGGATCCATTGTATATAATTCTTAGAATGCTTTTCAAATAACCCATATAATTATAGCATCTTCTATCAGTGCTAATCTCTCTGAATTGTTGTTTTTGTTATCATCCACCTTCATCTTTCATACATTTTTGAATAGTTATGAAAAACAACTTTGCTGTTGTTTTTTTACAAATCCATTATATAAAATCTGGTCACTTGTGTATGATACCAGAATGCCTTTGTGTAAGAAAATGTGTGAGAATAGCACTTTTAAGGGAAGCTTGTCCTGACCCACTCCCTCAGATGATAAAAGAAACTGGTATAAACGTGTTTAGGTATAAAATATGTAATGGGTGTTATTTTCAGTATTATTATTTTTAAAGATCGCTATTCATCAAAGCATATATTTAACAAGCAAATTATCTGTGCCTACTTAGAATTGAGTTTCGTTTAAAAATATGAGCACTCAAGGATCTTAAAAGTTATTTAAAGTTTTGTACATTGTAGTCTAGTGATAGCATCTCTGCCCAGTCTGGGCGCATGCTGAGGCATGCCTGAAGTTCCTGCAGCTACCACTTTGTGGCAGCAGGGAGCAGGAGACTGTGAAGCAGGAACAGTGTAATGTGCCAGAACCAGCGTGCAACTTATGTGCAGTTTTGCCCATCGTGCTGATCTTGCTGTTGCCATAAACTTCAGGGATCCTGAAGGTTGCTACATTGGCGGATCTCTCAGTGCGGTTCCTCCTCTCACAATGTTAGCTAATGCCATTCTCCGTTTGCAGCGATATTTTTTAGGCTTCAGTTTTGTCCCCACTTACTTAGGAGTAAGCCCCATTGAGCAGAGCAAGAGTTTCTCCCAAGGAAACAGGGATGGGGTGAGGCTGCATGTGTTATGAAACTGAGTGTTCCAGAGTGTCCAATAAACATCTCTTTGGTCGAGATACTTTGGCCAACATTGATTTTAAGGCTTGCTGAGTACACGTTGACTTCCTGCCTCAGACAGAGGAACCTATTGAGTGCTATCTGGCATTGCACAGGAAGCTTGCTACTGGAGGTAGATTTTTCCTCCAAAATCTACATATGTGCATTGAGGCACATGTACACAGGACTCTTGAAATAACGTATCACTTTTTACCTCCTTTCTACATCCATTGTCCACACTAATTTTCAAGCATATTCAATATAACATAGGTCCAGGTCTACAGGCATTTAAGTTGTGTTTTGGTGAAAGTAGTGGCAAGAGTCAAGATGTGTGAAGGTTTGTGTATGCATATGGACCGCTTGATTACTCAGTACTTTCGGATTTGCCACTGCTGTCCTTGATCAAATGAAGTGTGGTACATCTGTATTTCGCTTTCTGCAGTAGAGCTTCAGTGTTTGACCTAGATTAGATGGCATACTTAAATCTATAGCAAACTGTTGCTTGGCTAAGTAGGGCTTAGGAACTGTTGCCACAGATGGTACCATGGGCTGGGCGTTGGGAATAGACCAAGGAAACAGAAAATCAGATCCCTTCTCAGCTATGACACTTAGGGTTGTATTCAGTGAAACCATTGTGCTAGTGAAAGCCAGTACAATGATCCCCGCTAGTGTTACAGGATATTAACAGAACTGTTTTTCAAATACAAATTAATGTTAATTGTGAAAACAAATGAAGTCCTTATAGACACCAAAGTCTGAAAGACTTAAAGTAAAAGTGTTTATTACTTGAGACGTCTTCGGGGAAACCTTTTTTCTCTCTTTAGGATATTGCCCCTGCATCTGCTGAAGTAGCTTTTACCTATGAAATTTTATGTCAGAAATGTGTTAGTGTTTTAAAATACCACATAGCTATTCCCCCCCTTTTTTTTTTTACTTATAGACAGTTTTCAGATCAGTATACAAAATCAGATGCAATCAGGTATCGAGGGAATCAACATACTGGAAAGCAAAAGGGAGGACAGAACAATAGGGGTGAAAGTTGTCATACGGTTAGCAGGAGTTCTTGGACAGACTTATGTGAATATTTCAGTAAGTTGTAAGATGAGTTCATTCCAATAGTAAATTTGTGATCTGTGATAAGGAGTTGTTATTTCTCACTTGCCTATAATTACTAAGCACTGTGAGCAGATTAAGAACAAGACTGTCCCTGCCCTCTGGTTTTCAGTCTAAAAGTGAAGACCCCCAAAGGAAAAAGTAATGGAGACAAAAGAGAGAAACTTGGAAACTGGCATCAATCCTTTAAGTTGTGTAGGAATAACCAGCTTGATTGCAAATGGTTCAGAGAGGTGAGGATGGATGCAGTTGAGGGAGAGAAGGAGCCAAATGGCAGCTGATCAGTTGCCCTAGCAGAGTCGTCCTAGTTAATCCAGTAGGATCTGATTTGTGTCACCTTTTTCATAAAAAAATTGATGAGCAAGTTTGTTCTCCATGGTGATGTTTGTCCCAGAGTCCCTTATGCACACATTGGTATGGTCATCGACTTCCAGTGACATGCCACCGTTGCTCTAACTGTTACCAAGAGATTTAGAATCAGAAATAATAATGTTGGTTGGTTGGTTGGTTGGTTGGTTTGTATACCCCATCCTTCTGAGTGGGTCGCCCCAGCCACTCTGGGCAGCTTTCAACAAAAATACAGTCTAGCAGCTGCATTCTAGTTTAATCGTAGTTTCCAAGTTACCTTCTACAAGGTAGCCCCATGTAGAACGCATTGCAGTCATCCTTGAATAATATGCAGTTTTGCTCTGTCAGGCAACATACCCAGAGCTGCTAGGCAAGGGATGGCAGGATGGATGGTTTAGTGCCTGTCACTGAGCCAACACTTTGTTTTAGAAACTTGACACAACAGGATACCCTGAACTTTACAACTCCTGTACCTGTCATTTAAATTGGGTTTACTGGGCATTTGAGCTTTCATTGCCACCAAATCTCATCCTTAAAAGGGTACCCCTTGCACCTTTCCACTGATAAGATTTCAGTGGACAGGAGAGCAGGATTTAATCCCGTTAATATAGAATTGTGTAGGGTTGCCATATTTCTAAAAGTGAAAATCCAGACAGAGTTGTTGAGGGTTTCTTTTTTGCATTTTTGAGGGGGGGGGTAGACCCTGCCACCTTCCCATAGCCTGCCTGATTTTGAGAAAGCAGTGTAAGGGCTCTTCGATGCTTCTGCAGCCCTGGCACTGCTTTTCCAATGCTCTGTGGAAGCCCTCAGAGGGAGGGTGGAGTCTGGAAAGCAGAGAAAGGCAGAGAATGGAAGAAGGAGATGGATCCTGGCAGAGGGAAAGAGGGAAGGAAAGGAAGAGGGTCCAGAGGAGGGGAGGAGGGTACAGGGTGGGGATCCAGACAGGAGGCGGGAGGCAAAGGACTGAAAAAGCCATGCAATGGAGAGAGGCTGGGATGGGGGCAAGGGAATGCAGCAGCAGAGAAAGCGAGGGCGAGCATCAGAAATCACAGCAAGAGGAAAACACTTCAAAAGCAACTTAAAATTTGCACAAGTTTTGCCATCCCAGCATCCCTATGTATGTGGTATGCCATTATAATTTTCATTTTGCAGACTGAGAACATGATAACTGGTGACTTGCCCAAGGCCACATGGGTTTGGTGCTGTATCCACAAGAGAGACGGAACCATAAATGGTTGAAACAGTTGTAGGTGAGGAGGAACCTAAGAACAAGTCCTTCTGCTCAGATCCATTTGGCACTGATTCTGCTTAGGGCCAGCCAGTCAGTATGAGTCCTGGTGGCTCAGGGGTGCACAGAGCAGTGGCATAACTATACCATTGCATGTGCAGCTTGCTAATGGCATGGGGCCAAGCAACCCTAGCACCCATAGAAAGGAACACAATGCTTCACTATGAAGTCTCACAAATCATATGAATATGCTTGTAGTGCAAGGGGCATTGCTTTCTCCCAAACCAAGCTCCACTGCACTGCCATCTCAACAGTTTCTCAATATCCAGGATCAATAGTGGGCAAAGATGGTGAAATTATGGTCATATGGCAGTCCCCTGTGCACAAAAAATATACTAGGCTTAACCACCATAACTCAGAATTTTTTCAGAGGTGATGAGTAAGAAAAGAAGTCAGAATGTAATATTCTTTCATTTTGAGGTCATGTTTATTTCGAACTTATGTTCCTTCTTTCATTATGTGTGCTAATATAATACTGGTTGTTTAAACCCTTCTATTTAAGATTTAAAATGTTGTGTAAATATATAACCCTTGCTTTTATTAACAGGCAGTTGCATGGGCCCAGGGATGTACAGTTACCTTCCAGGTATTAACTAAACACTTCACCATGGTTTTTATTTTATTTTATATTCTTTATTGAAAAACAAAAAGTACAAAATTACAAATGCACAGAGTAAGAAAAGACACAAAAAGAAGAAACAAGAAATAGTACCCATGAAGAAAACAAAACAGAAAAAGATATTGTGTACCAAAAAAAGAGGGGAAATTGTTACTGTAGCTAACCAGACCTTAACCTAATATGGTATTTATAAAAATGAATTCCAAATATTGTTAAATTTGTCCATGGCAAATCTGTGTTTGTATGCAACTTGTTCATGTGTAGCAAGTTTGTACAAATCTTCCGGTTCATCAATACCAGTCATTTTGCCATAGGAAGGACAGAGAGTCCATTCATATTGTCCCTTTGTTAGATTCCTTGTGTTGGGTATATAATTCGAAAGGGTGGTATGGAATGAAAAGAATAAAATGTACGGGTCAGATCCAGTATCATAGACTTCCCCTGTGCGATCTTGGCCCCCATATTTTCTCATTGCTTTCCACCCTGCCAGATAGAATAATAGTAGGGACGTGGGTGGCACTGTGGTCTAAACCACTGAGCCTCATGGGCTTGACAATCAGAAGGTCGGCGATTTGAATCACTGCGACGAGGTGAGCTCCTGTTGCTCTGTCCCAGCTCCTGCCAACCTAGCAGTTCAAAAGCATGCCAGTGCAAGTAGATAAATAGGTACCACTGCGATGGGAAGGTAAACGGCATTTCCGTGCGCTCTGGCACTCGTCATGGTCCTCCGTGCGCCAGTAGCGGTTTAGTTGTGCTGGCTACATGACCCGGAAAGCTGTCTGTGGACAAACGCCGGCTCCCTCGGCCTAAAAGTGAGATGAGCGCCACAACCCCATAGTCGCCTTTGACTGGACTTAACAATCCAGGGGTCCTTTACCTTTACCTTTTTACCTAATAGTCCATGCAGCTCTTCCCCTCCCCACCTCCCAGCTTGTGTGATGATTATGGTGCACAGAATCTGAAGACCTGCAGACAAGTTGAGTCAAAAAGATTTTGCAGCAGAGGGGGGAGTATTGCACAGCTGCAAAACCTGATTGACCAGAGACAATAGCACCCTGGACTTCTGGGAAGCAGAGGTGAGATATAAATGCAAATAAATAAAATTAACAATTTACCTGTAGGCAATTACTTTTTTTCCTGGATGGGCTACCTTGAAGTGACTGCTAAGCTTGACATTTTCCCCCATAAATAAAGAAATAAAATGAACTGTTTGAATCTTTGTATTGAAGCACAATCATAGCAGTGAACTCCTTTACTACATCAGAGTATTGTCAGGCACTCTTCAGTTTACAGAGTTGGGTTCACCAGTAAGTTAAACTATGAAAACTGTTTATTGGTGGGCAACAGGAAAAGAATTTGGTTTGTTTTGGGGGTTTTCCTCCCAACACGTGACTTTAGTAGCTTTCAACATAATGTTTTTCGATCCATAATTTTTTTGGTGGAGTTTTAGGTTTAAAAAAACCTTGGCTGGTGAATTGAATGTAAACCTTAGTCTGGAGCCAAGCTGTAATATTGGGAGATCGAATGATCCATTAACCAGTATAGCAGGGCCATTGTAATAGCAAACATTTCATTATTTTAAAATTTCTCTACACTCTGCTTAGCAATTTCAATTTAATGAAACACTTCACAATTTTATTAATGTTTGGATGAGATTAGAGCTCTGGACTTGTTCTGTAGCTTGGAGTGATTCAGAATTATTAAACCCTTAACTTTGAACTGTGAAAAATCTTCAGCTTTCCAGTTCTTTACTTCATTCATAAGGTTAGATAAGTTCCAAATGTTGAATTTTGAGCTGAGTGCCATAGCTCACACTAAAAAAACAAATCACTTTCCATTCTGCCACTCTCCCAAGTATATAAGATTATGGTTCATTTTGATGATGATTCTTTGGAAGTAGAAAATGAAGCGTGAACTGCTAAAAACATTTAAAGGTGTGTACTAGGAAAGTTTTGTAGTTTCCCTCTGAGTGGAGTAAATAGGAAGCTACTTAGAAACCATGTAGCACATAGTGTGTAAAAGTATCCCATTTTTATCAAAGTTTGCCAGTTCAAGCCTTCTAAACTGCAGTTTTGTCTTATTACCTTGTGGCATTTAATTAATTGTTTGCATCTCATTGGGCTCGCTATTAAAATCTTCAAACACATTGAGAGATGACATTCTTTTCAGGAAGTATAATATCTGAACATGCATAATGAGATCTTAATAGGCTGCCAATGTTTGTGCAGACTTTAATGCATGCAGCAGTCTTGAGACAAGGATGGGTGTTACAATCTGACTGCAAAAACTGAGGCTGCAATCCTAATCCTACTTACCTGGGAGTAAGCCTCATTTAATTCAATAGTAAACCTGGGTATACCTGATTAGGATTGTGCTGTAAATAACTGAACCCAGTAATGCACACAGAACAAGAGGATCAGTTCACACACAAGCTCCCATGGCCCAGTTCTCTCTTCCCTGAGATTCCTTACACATGTGATTCCATGCAGACAATCCCCTTTGGACTGGAAATACATGTGTGCACTCTTGAGATTGAGCCACTGCAGTTGAATTTCTGTGATTCCCACACACCACATACGTCCTTTCTGTGTGGGACAATCTATTGGGCACATATATATTCCATTTGTGCTTGTAGTGCAGCCTCTTATGCAGCAAGTATGTACATGTATTTGCTTACATGTATTCCTGGCTTCCATGATCATCCCATTGCTTTTCTGAGATAGAAGAGTAAATAGAGATTTGACATATACTCATACTGTATACGTGTCTCTTGCACTGTATACTTTGCATGCAGTGGCAGAGTGTTTGACATTGTGCATATGGAATTCACAATTACATCAGCACAAACAGTATCCTTGGCACTGTCTGTATTACTTTATTTCACAACAGGTATATACCATGAGATTATGAGCAAATCTGTAGGCAGTTTGCAGAAATTCTAAGTGGTTTAAAAAGTCCACCTTAAAAAAATATCCCTAATTCATGTTTGTTCAGATTTTGGGATGTCCAAACCTTCATTCTGGTTTGAAATACCTCTATGCACCTAATACCTAGAAACCCGCTGGTTTTTAATTAACCCACTTCTTTTCCTGTACCAGTAACTGATCTTTTAACATTTATGTTGGGTCCTCCCCCCCCCCCCCGGATGATAAATAGTCCTGAATGTTCAGCAGCGGTAGCATGTATTTGGTCTTAGTGATTTTGTTACAAAGGAACAAATGAAGCATCCAGTTTTTCACAGTGGCCATCAAGATGCCTATGAGAACCCCAGGGCATGAGAGGAATAGCCCTCACCAATGATTGCTTCTGAGCAACTAGCATTCAGAGGCCTCCTCCTCTGATCCTGGACCAGTAACCATTGATGATCTTATCCCCCCACAAATTCCTGCAATACTCTTTTAAGACTGTCTAAGTTGGGTGACCCTCACTACCTGGTGTGGTAGGAAATGTCATAGTTTAATTATGCCCTATATGAATAAGTGTTTCCTTCTGTCTGTTCTGAATCATAGCATCCAGTGCAGCAGTGTGGTTTGAGCTAGTACTGGGAAGACCAGGGTTCAAGTCAATTAGGAGCCTCACTGGGTGACATTAGGCTGAGAGATAGTGACTGGCCTAACCTGCTTGACTGGGTTGTTGTGAGAATAAAAGAGAGGCGAGGAACCATGTGTGGCATGCCAGCTTGAACTCCTTGGTCCAGTTGCCCCTTTGGGTCTATGTCTGCTAATGTTAGGAAGATTAATTTGAAAGTGGTCCACCACAGGTTTTTTAACCCTGATCTGACTACCACAAATTGTAGTAGCTATTTCCCCCTTATGCTAGTAAGCTTGTAAGGTACAAGGAACATACTGGCAGATGTAACTGTGTACACAAGTTCTGGAACCTGATTGTAACAGAAATTAGTATTATTATTGGCACACGGGTAACCTTGAACCCCAAGTTATATTTTTTAGTGGGGTGAGAGAGCTGAAAATAATGCCAAATATATTTCACATTGGGCAACTAATGTGCCGCTTTGGTTTCAGATAGTACATGGGTAGACATGTCTAAATACCCTGAGACACAAATTCTCACAATCCTCTAGTGCATGGGTAGGCAAACTAAGGCCTGGGGGCCAGATCCAGCCCAATCACCTTCTCAATCCAGCCCGTGGACGGTCTGGGAATCAGCGTGTTTTTACATGAGTAGAATGTGTCCTTTTATTTAAAATACATCTCTGGGTGTTTTTACATGAGTAGAATGTGTGCTTTTATTTAAAATGCATCTCTGGGTTATTTGTGGGGCCTGCCTGGTGTTTTTACATGAGTAGATGTGTGCTTTTATTTAAAATGCATCTCTGGGTTATTTGTGGGGCATAGGAATTCGTTCATCCCCCCCCCAAAAAAAAAATATAGTTCGGCCCCCCACAAGATCTGAGGGTCAGTGGGCCAGTCCCATGCTGAAAAAGTTTGCTGACCCTTATCTAGCAGCTGTGGTGGCTCATTTACCAGAAATAATGTATTTAGCATTAACTCGGAAAGTGTATCCTCAATGTGTATACTTCTTGGAGGCTTAGTTTGGTCAGAATCAAGAACAGTCATACCTTGGAAGTCAAACAGAATCCGTTACGGAAGTCCGTTTGACTTCCAAAACGTTCGTAAACCAAATTGCGGCTTCTGATTGGCTGCAGGAAGGGCATTCTCTGGGGAGTGCCTAAGTTGTGGAACTCCCGACAGAAGTGCGTCTGGCAACTTCACTTTACTGTTTTGGGTTTACCTCTTTACTCTGGTCTTTGGCACTTGAGATGTATATTTTTAAGACCCGCCCTACTTTTGCAATGGTGATTTGTCTTAAACTGTTTTTAATGTTGCTGTTTTAATTCTAACTTGTTCTGGGACCTTAGGTTGAAGGATGGATAATGGTGGTGTTGTTATGTAACAGATGAAAACCTAGGCTGCTTGAGGATTCTCATTTTTCAGAGACAACTCGTAACACAATAAAAGGGACAGAATGGTTGCCCAGTTAGCCAGCTATTCTGACTTGGCTGCCTATATTGAATTTTCCAAATTTTTTGCCCCAAACCCAATGCACTATCGCCCTTGTCTCTCATCAAAGGTTTTGGCATTTTTATGGCCATGCAAGGAGAAGACAAGTATTTCAGAGAGAATTAGGCTTCTGTAATCTCCATCACATTCCAGGCATTTTCCCCCAGATGAAGTCCTTTTTCAGATCAATGGATTCATTTTCTTATTTTTCTAAAAAGTAATATTCATAATGTTTGAGTGACAACCAAACTAAATTCATAAACATTGCATATCTCTAAGCCCATTCTTCATTTGCAAAATTGCTGTCATTTCATCTTGTAAAGGCTATGACAGGTTATTATTATGGCAACAGCTAACAGCTTTATGGATTTATAAGCGCCTATCACTTTTCAGCTAGTTTGTGTATTGAAGATTTTCATATAATTTTTTATAAAATCATAGTGATGGGAGGGTTTGGAGAAAATAACACCTTGCACCCAGAGGATGGTTTATATTCATAAAAAGAAATAGTGGATTAAATGCCCAAACACTAAAGCATTATTTTTTGTTTTGTTTTGGTGGGTGGCACCTTTTTTTAAATAAAAAGTGGGTTTAAATTAAGATGTACCTATTACTGATATGTTTATGAATAAGCACTCTCTGCTTATAGAGTGGTGTTGTAAAGTAGATATTTAAGTAACTTAGTTTGTGTCTTTCAGACCAATGAAGACTGCTGATAGCATTTAAAAAATTGAATAGAGTCTCCAGATTGGGGGAAAGAGGCATAGTTAAGCTCTTTGCATCTTCCATAGAGGTGCATATCAAGAGAGATGGGTCCTCCAGCTCCTCTTGCACCCATTCCCAGATTAAACCATGCCAGTGGCTTAGCCAGAGGTAGAAGTCAGCCAGCAACCTGCATCTCTCATATGGTTTGCACTTGGGTGTCTACTTGAGAAAGCAATTCCTGCTATTGAAATGTTGCTTGTGCTCACAAAATCAGAGTGTTACCCTATGTGTGTGGGTAAAATTCCTCCCACAGAACTTGTGCTGGCAGAAGCGGGAAGTTGGTTTTTACTGGCTTTCCCTACATTTCCTGTCGGAGGACCATCCAGAACTTTGTGATGGGTGGTCTGGGGGTTTGGGAACTCTGCTGGAACTAGGTAGCTTTTTGTGCAAAGTAGGTACCTTTCTGCTTTCAGGAGAGCAATGAAAACTCCCTTTTTTAAAAAAAGCTCAAAGCAAGGAGAGAGAAAAGAACCCTAGGGTATTTATAGCAACTGTTTTCTTCAAGTTATTTTTGTCAGGCTACAACTACGTTAGAATTAAGGAGTTAAAAACAGGAAATGTGATTAAAGTGGTGGGTAGTCCCTCCAAAGACTTTCCAGAGCTGGCCTACATGTTCACATTTTATTTTTCTAGCTACTATGATATCAAAGCAAAGTGATGCAGAGCATCTTGAGATCCTGCTATGATCAGTGGAGGAATGTTTCCATTAAAAGCAGGAAATGGCTCATAGAAGAAAATACTTCCTTCCTCATGCAGATGATCACCATTCGCTTCCAGTAAATGTTTTAAGCAAACTGTAACCTCTTCATTCTGGATTTCTGTGCATGTTGTTCAGGTTCTAAATTACAGTCAGGGTCAACCTAAACATGGCCACTCTAAATCTGTTTTTTCCTTTGCTCTTGGAAAGTTTATTCTCTTGAAGAGGAACAAATTTATAATCAAGGGTCTGTGAGCATGGAAGGCAGTGGCCTTACATTGCAATTATTAGTTTTATTCATGTGGCACCAGTTTACAAATAATTGGCATATTCATAAAATCCCGATTTTGATTGTTCCATTTTCCAAGAAATTTAAAGAAACCCTTTTAAGGTTTTATAGTGCGGTCTTTCAGCCGAAGACGTCAGTGAGGTTAGTATCACAGCCTCAGATTTGACAAAGTGCTTCCTCTTTGACTTCCAGAGGCTGTACCAGTTGAAATTGTTGACACTTCAGAAAATCACATGCTCTTACTCTTTACTTGGTTGGAACATGCTTGGTCCCTGTTCTCACAATCATTACTATGGATTTGAATCAGCACCCCATATTCACCCAGTGCTTTACAAGCTGCACTGGCTCCCGGTGGAGTACAGGATCAGATTTAAGGTGCTGCTTTTGACCTTTAAAGCCCTTCACGGCCTAGGACCCTCGTACCTACGGGACTGCCTCTCCCGGTATGCCCCACGGAGAGCCTCAAGGTCCATAAATAGCAACACCCTAGTGGTCCCGGGCCCTAAGGAAGTTAGATTGGCTTCAACCAGAGCCAGGGCCTTTTCAACTCTGGCTCCGGTCTGGTGGAACGCTCTGCTTCATGAGACCAGGGCCCTGCAGGATCTGATTTCTTTCCGCAGGGCCTGTAAGACAGAGTTGTTCCGCCTGGCCTTTGGCTTGGAGCCAATTTGATTCCCTCCCTCTCTTTCTTTTTTCTTTTCCTTCTCCTCCTGCGATGAGGCTACATTTTAATATTTTAATGTTTCAGTATTTTAATGTTGTATTTTTAATTTTGTTTTTAAGTTGTAATCATTTAACTTGTTTTTATTATTGCTTGTAAGCCGCTCTGAGCCCGGCCTTGGCTGGAGATGGTGGGGTATAAATAAAAATTATTATTATTATTATTATTATTATTATTATTATTATTATTATTATTTGTTAAATGCTGAAGTGCACTTGAGCATTCAGTATCCTTTCATCCTTTCAATGCGTGTTTAGAGGCATTTCTCCAACTTCCTCCTTAATCCTTGGCTGATCCAGCATTGGTTGGCTAGAGTGCCACGAATTTGCAAGGGTGTCCCAGGCATGGGGAACTGTTTAGTGAGGGCTATTTTGTGTCCCCATTGTGCAGGGAAGACCTGCACATTGCAATTTTCTAGCAGCTGGCTGAAGCTAGAATGATTGCACAGTCACTGACATGATCAGGGTCATCCTTCAAGCGTTCTTTGGAGTAGTCTATTCTCTTTTGCCTTTGCTCAGCATTGCAGTGAAAGATACGGTCCTGGGGCAGATCCTGCCTTCAGTCCCCACCAGGCAAGACTGAATGCCCCTGGAAACGTGACCTTGTTGAAGCCCATGCACCCTTACCACCACATCCCAGTGTGGTTTAGAAAGAGCTGCTGCTCTGTCTTTGTATATATTTCAGAGAACTCCTGCTGTTCCTCTTCAATAGTCAATGTAGAATTACTGCATGTATTCCTCCGCAAGGAAGATTCTTGCAAAGCCATGGAGCATGCAGTCATGCTGGCTACAGGCCAGCTCCAAGCAGGAGTAAATCATTTTTTAAATAAAACACCCTTTAAAAAACAACAGAGCATTAGCTCTGCACCCAAAATTGATTTATGGCCAGATCTGGGTCAGGTCAGTTGTTCCCCGGGTCAGCCCGGGTCATGGCCCTGATGTCTACAAATAATAAATGCTAGACTGGGAGACCCAGAAAGTCAGCACAGCCATACAGTGCCGATGGCAGAGGAGAATGCTGTTGTACTCAGGTCCTGCCTGCAGACATCCCATAGACATCTCCTTGGCCGCTGTGGGAACAGGATGCTGGGTGAGGTGGGCATTGATTTGATCCTGCAGGGCTGTTCTTTCAAATGTTGGGATTTAATTTGATTTTGCTAAAAGCTGCATATGAATAGTTCATTTTTGCTTGTGGCTGGATCAGGAGGCTGGCTGGTTGAGAAAAGGGTTCTGGATAGTTGAACGTTAGCCTGAACCTACAGGACCATTCTAGTGTAATGCTATGCAACCTGCCCAGCCAGTAGTGTGGTATCTTAGTGAAGAATCAGGTGTGTTTTCCCCCCTTCTCTCTCTATCTCATCCATTTTCCTACTCAGTCGAATACAGCAGTCTATTTTGTGTGTCCCTGGGGAATTTCCCAGTCAGACTTCTACCTTCTGCTAAACGAGTCAGAAGGCATGTGGGTGGGGACAGTTCTGTCAAATACCATGACATCAGATCTGCTGCCTATGTCTGTCTTTGCATTTAGAAGGTTATGGTTTTTATAACTTGCACCTTCATCAGAAATACCTTGTTCATCACCGACTGACCAAAAAAACCCACTTGATTTACAAGGCTTCCTTTTCTTTTAAGGCAGTTAGGAAGACTTGATAAAAGCCCATGTCACATAGCACAATAGTCACAGGTTTTTACACTGACCTGCACATTAATTGGGAGTGGTATTCAACTATGTTTTACTCAGAACAAATCTGTTGAATTTGATCTTAGTCATCTTCATTCATCTCCATGGGGTCTACTCTGAGGAAATAGCACCCTTTCTGCACCTTAAGGTGTGTTGCCTCCACCTCCGTTTATTTTCTTCTTTTCTTTCGTTGTGGGCGGGGAATGGAAAGACTCATTTTCACAGCATAATGTGATCACTGCTCCTCTTCACTGAACTGGGGAAATGGCAAAGAAAGAAGCACTCCATCTGAAGGCCATACCTAGGGGCAACTTGGTGCTGCATTCCTCACACAACTTATCAAATTTGGCAGGCCTCCACCTGTAAGAAGTAAGCCATCACATGAAATTGACAAGATGGCTTTAGAGCTCTTAGGGCCATGAAGAGTAGTGTGACAATAATATGGACCACAGGAAGTACCTTAAGAGGTACTGTGATGCCACAAAAAACCCTCTCACTTTCCTCCTCCATTTCAGCTCTGGAAGGGACTTCCGCTTGGAACCCATCTTCCCCAGCTCATGGGGTCTTTGTGCTCCCAGCAGTGTGGTATTCCAGTTTTATGGGTGGTGCTAAAAAAAAAAATCACACCCTGCCACATGTATGATGTGCATTTCATGAGCTGTATATATGAGACAGATTTGGACCACACAAATTTGACATAGACTTTCCTCAGAGAAATGTTGGAGGGTATGGTAACGCTCATGCCATGGACTGGGTACAGAAGGCCACAAAGTGAACCAGGCTTCTGGAGTTTATACCTGAGGCTAGTTGAAAGAGAATTGGAGAAGGTTTTTATTTTTCCCTTCAGAAGCTGTACGTGCCAGCACACAGCTCCCAACCAGACTAGGATAGTGAATGCAGAAAGGGCTCTTCTGCTCTTGAAGCACCCATAACTCAGTGCGTTTGAATAAAACATAGGTCTTTTGCAAATTGGCAAGCAGTGCTATTTCACTTTTCAAAGTGGTTTGAGGGGTTTTGGTCTTGGATGTGTGGGTAAACTACGGATCTCTTGTCAAAGGGAAGTGCCGGTTGCACTTCCTAATTCAGCCAGCGTTGTTCATCATATCTTCAGACTGGGCAAACCTCAAAGAGCTTAACATACAGGGAAATTGAGTTGAAAAAGAATTCTTGCTTTTCCTGCTCTCTTGGCAGCATTTAACTCCGTTCTTTGCGCTCTTTGTTCTGGAGGGCGTTATAGCGTTTGAAGTTCATGCCCTCTTTGAATTCATCCCAGGTTTCTGTTAGATGTGTTTTGGCATTTGAAGGTGGTAATTTGCTGGAATTATTAGAGGAAAAGTTCTTACACTCCCAGACTGCCTCCAATAGTCCCATGCTTCGGATGGGGGCTGCAAGAGAAACTTTAATTAACCTTCTAACATAAATCCGTCTCACCCAATAACCCATTTCTGATACCTCAGAGCACAGCGAAGAACACAAAACTTGAGAGAGCATTCCTTCTCTGTGCCCTAACCAGGCACTCACTTCAAATAATAAAACTTCCAGCCTTTTATGCAATGTGATTTTGTTCCTACAACTATTCTGTGGAGCCTACTTCAGATTTTTACTCATTTCTTAGTTATTTATCAGTACAAAATGGTCTTCCAGGCTTAGCTTAAATCATAGTACTGTACCATTGTGCCTATGGGAGTACATTGGGGTTTCTTTACCATGGTTAAACAATAGGTTTTGTTGCAGTTAAAGATAATATAATGAGCACCTGTAACTATGTGTTTGTGCAGTCAGGAGCCTCCAGCATATAAAATGCTTTTTAAAATAAAAAGGCAGAAAGGATGCTGTCTGAGCCTGGCATCAGACCCATTGGGTGCAGCATGCTTGTGCCAAGCTGGGTGCTGAAGACAGGCCTGTTGTTTTCTACTGCTCTGAAGTGCAGAGTGTTTGAGGACCGGGACATTCGCAAGGAAACCAAAATGCTTGTTTACAAAGCTATTGTACTACCAACCTTACTGTATGCTTGTGAAACATGGACCAAACGCCATCTCCAACTTCTTGAAAGATTCCATCAATGGTGTCTCTGAAAAATCTTACACATCACTTGGGAAGATAGGCCAATTAATATCAGTGTACTGGATGAAGCAAAGATCACCAGTATTGAAGTAATGATTCTTCAACATCAGCTTTGTTGGACTGGTCATGTTGTGCGGATGCCTGATTATCGTCTTCCAAAGCAACTACTCTATTCTGAACTTAAAAATGGAAAGCGTAATGCTGGTGGTCAGCAAAAGAAATTTAAAGACTGTCTCAAAGCAAATCTTTAAAAATGTAGTATAAACACCAACAACTGGGAAACACTGGCCTGCGAGCGCTCCAGTTGGAGAACAGCCTTCACCAAAGGTGCCATGGACTTTGAAGACACTCGAACTCAGAACACAAGGGAGAAACGTGCTAAGAGGAAGGCACACACCGTGATCAACTCCCGCCCGGAAACCAATGTCCCCACTGTGGAAGGACGTGTGGGTCCAGAATTGGCCTCCACAGTCACTTATGGACTCATTGCTAAAACCGTGTTTATGGAAGACAATCTTACTCAGCTACGAGTGATCGCCAAAGAAGAAGAAGAAGTTGGGGTCTCTCAGGGTGTGGCTCCGACCATTGTTGCACCAGTGATTTCGGCTCTTAAAAATATATTTCATCTTTTTTTATTTTGATTTAGTTTACTCAGACAACCAGATGAAAGACTGGTTATGAAATGTTTATCAGAGAAGGTCCTATATATTACTAAGTTCATGTCTAGAGCAGCTAGTTGACTGTGTTACCTAAATGGAACAAATAGTACAATATTCTTGCTTCTCTTCCTTGTCAATTATTCTCTGTATTTGAACAGGTCATATGACTGTAATTAAAGACTAACTGATTCACAGTTCATCTTAGTTTCTGCTTTCCCCAGAATAATATATTTCCGTTCTATTTATAAGCCATCACTGACGTTATTGTAGCACGTTTTATTTTTCTCATTCTAAACTTGGCTTATCTCCCTCCATTGTAAAGAACAATTTGAATGCTAAACAAACCCATGCGCTCTCAATGCATTTCACCAAACTCAGTTTAAAATATTCACAACAGAGGGACAGAAATATATGCACGGTATAAGCAAATGTGAATAAATATATTTACTATGTTAACACACACTCTTCCTGTTGAAACGTTCCGTCTGTTTCAATATTTTATTTACTTATAAAATGGATTGCCTGTCTTTAGAAAGCTCAAAGTGGTTTATAAGCTTTTTCTTTATATTTATTGGTAACAAGTAAAATATTGGTTCTGTTAAAATAAATGCTGAAAATTTCATGGCCTTTCTTTTTAGCTTGATTTCACTGTGCTTAGTGCCACAAGCTTTTTGGGCTGTTTGATCGCAGTTGTCTGCTCCGCCTTTGTCATGAGTTACATTTGAAGCCACCAGCATAGAAATGAGATGGTTGTTATTGCCAGTGATTTCTGCAATCCTGTTTTCCAAGCTCATATTTCTCTTTAATAATAGCAAGATCTATTTAGTAAGACAATCGCAGTTGAAAGCTGCCTTTTATTGAATAGTATTTGAAAGAATGACCAAAAAAGCAACAACAACCACCCCTTGATGCTATTTTGAAGAGGAGGGAACAAGGGATGCCAGACGAGAATAGGAACTTCTGGCTTCTTTAACCTTTTGTGTAAGGAAATGTGCCTTTCTCCATTTCACTTTCAAAAAGGAAATAGATTTTAGTGGTGTGGTTGGGAGAAGTTTTCATTTTCTGTATGCTGGTATCGTAGTCAACGTTGTACCTGTTATAGGATAAAGAGGCCTGCTTGGCATGTCAAGTGATATTTCAGCGTAACAGAATGAAAATCACCAACTATTTTGTCATAATTTATTTTTTTTAATTACAGGTGTCAGGAACTATCTGAAGGAAGCCTTAGTTCACATCATTGCTGTGCATGCCGAGGTAAGGCTCTTTCAGACTATCTATGATGAGTGTCGATGTGTTTAAACCAAAACATATCAGTGGAACTGGAAGTTCAAGAAAAGCAGGCCTTTTTCAGTGCCAGAAAATTGTTCCAAATAAATATTAGCCTGGACTATGCTCTGTTGGTATTCAGTTTGTGACTTGTGAGCAGGCCCTGGCCTTTGGTGGGCTTTGCCAATAGTACTTCAACCATATTTTAGAGAGAGGCAGAAGAGGAAGACCTGATCTGGTTAGAATAGGAGCACTCCTTTTTGAGACTGGCATGACACTGGTCTTTACAAGTGCTCACTTACTTTGCTTTTTTAAATACCTATTTTGGATCACTAATGGTCAGCAGGTATTAGGCTGCTTCTACATGACCTGTTCATTGAGCATTTATCCCAACTTGTTTGCAGGGAGACCAGATGCCAATGACAATTTAACAAGCATTCCTTCTTATTTGTGCGGAAGTTGGATGGTGCGGTGTCAAAGCAAGGGTTAATCCCACACTTTCAGGGCATTTCTCCATCACTTTCCTTACAGCAAAAAAAAGAAGTCTTTTGGGGAAGTTGGTTTGTTGCGCAAGACCTCCCAAGCAGCTATAATCATGCAACACAAATTTGCCACTATGCGATTGAGTCCCATCCAAACATGGGGCCACCTTTAGACAGGAAAAAAGGTCTTAATGCTGACAAGGCCTTCGGAGGGAAAAAGCAATTCCAGCTTTTGAGATTTCGGTTGTATTACAGTGGTACCTCGCAAGACGAAATTAATTCGTTCTGTGAGTTTTTTCGTCTTGCGATTTTTTTCGTCTTGCGAAGCACGGATTTTAGAAAAGCTTCAAAAATCACCAAAGTCTTCAAAAACCTCAAAAAAGGCTACCACACCGCGTGCTATGAGTTGTCAAGTCGCAACTGCACCCCCTGAATGCACGGTTTCAAGAAAAAGGAAACAAACTTGCAAGACAAAGGAAACAAACTTGCAAGACGTTTCCGTCTTGCGAAGCAAGCCCATAGAGAAATCCGTCTTGCGAAGCAACTCAAAAAATGAAAAACTCTTTCGTCTTGCGAGTTTTTCGTCTTACGAGGCATTCGTCTTGCGATGTACCACTGTATTTTAATTTGAAATCTGCAGGTATTTGCCATCTCTAAAGAGCTCGTACCCCGAGTGCTGTCGAGGATTGTCGAAGCAGTCGCCGAAGAACTTAGCAGGCTAATGCAGTGTGTTTCATCCTTCAGCAGAAATGGTGCTTTGCAGGTAACTGAATTCTACGAGTGGCGGGCAAATGTAGCTTTTTTAACACAGTTAAGTCCTGTTCAGATGTTTGTATATTGTATTCATGGAGGGGGCACTCCCTCTACCCCCAACCAACCTGCATTGAGCAAGAAGTTCAGAAGGAGGTTGTAAGTTGGGGTTGCCATACGTCCAGATTTTCCCGGACATGTCTGGGATTCCAATGACGGAATTAGCATCTGGGGGAATTTCGGGAAATCGGCAAAATGTCAGGATTTTTGTGTTCAGAATTTTTACTTCTCGAAATACGGCAGCCCTATTGTAAGTGCATTTAGCTGAACATGGTTACAGTCCTTTTCGCAATCTGAAACCCTGCTTGATTTGCAACCACAGATTAACCACAGGCTAACTGTGTGCAGCTGAACACACACCACTCCTTTAAGACCTTTTCTTGCTAGGTGGAAAGGTCAGGAGTTTGAGGAGGTGTGGGCAGCCTCCAGCCCCTGCACAGATACAGGAATCTCACCTAGACATCTTCACATCCCCACCAGTTGGGAATTCCAAAAATTAATTCGAAGTAGCCATTTCAGTTAAACTGCTATGAAATGAATGCACATTTGCAGTACATGTAAATAGACATGTCTTAGAAGCCTGCAATGAGCAAGTCAATGCAAAAATGATCAAGTGTAGTCTCCAGGATGGAAGGGTGCTGTAGATTCATTTCTGAAGAAGTATTGGTGTGTCTGACACCCACACAGAGTTACTGCATTGTGACGTGCAAATTATTGTTTTTCTAAGTGTATCAAACCATGTCAGACTGCCTGGGGAGATGGAACTCTTTCTATGATCAAATTTTGCTCTCTAGCAATTTGGATTCATTTGTGAAATTCAAAGAATATTTAGCTAAATATTGTGATATAATATAAATAGAAAATTTTTGGAAGTAACAAATAGGCCTAGGGGTAGAATAAGAATACGTGATGGTAAATATTAAGGATTAGAATATCAATAAAGGAGAAGAGGTTAGTAAATGAAAGGAGTTAATTTTATTAGAAATATGAACTTGGAGAACTGTTATACAGGAGATATAATGAAATTCAGTTAGAAGGGACTCGAGGAAGTCAGTTATCACTGTGATGAGAGTTGGATATTTGAAGAGATATTCCTTTTTGTGCATATTTACCGTATTTTTCGCCCTATAGGACGTACATTTTCCCCTCCAAAAATGAAGGGGAAATGTGTGTGTGTCCTATGGGGCGAATGCAGGCTTTCGCTGAAGCCTGGAGAGCGAGAGGGGTCGGTGCACACCAACCCCTCTCACTCTCCAGGCTTCAGGAAGCTATCCGCAAGCCTTGCAAGCCCTGCGGGAGGTCTCGCGGGCTCACAAGGCTTGCGGGCAACAGCCTGCAGCCCACAAGCTCGGGGGACAGCGGGGAGTCGGAGCGGCGCCACCCCGCTATTCCCGGGCCTGAACTGGAGGCTGGCGGGGGGGGGAGAAGCAAGCTTGCTTCTCCCCATCACCAGCCCCACAAGCTCGGGGGACAGCGGGAGAAGCCGCTGCCCCACGGAGGCTAGAGAGGCTGTCCCTGAAGGCAGAAGAGGGAGACGGAGCGCTCTGTCTCCCTCTTCTAGCTTGGGGATGGCTGCGCAAACCTGGGGGGGAAATAAATTTTCTCCCCTTGATTTCCCCCCCAAAAAACTAGGTGCGTCCTATGGGCCGGTGTGTCCTATAGGGTGAAAAATATGGTAGTTTGTTGTAGTGCGGTGTGTTTTTCTTTGTTGTGTGCTTTGTTATGTTATTTTTGTGATAAATGTTGAAAATCAATTAAAAAAATTGTAGAGAAAAAAACAATTTGGATTCATTTAGCCAGAGCTCAGTTTTCTTGATTCGCTCACAGGAAGTTAGGAATTTACATATTTTTAATAGCGTATCACAAGTTGTGGAGGAGATAGAGAAGCCAACCTCCTTCTTACTTCATGGGCTCCAATAGAACTAGAATATCTAGCTGGAAGAATATAGCAGTGTGGTATTTGCTGGTACTTTTAGTTTAACAGTAAGCGCTTATGCGCACCACAGTTTGTCACCTTTTGTAATTACATTACACATGGTTTGGATATGAAAGAGGACCCTGCAAGATCCCACCCACTTTTGACTCTGGCCCCGCCCACCACTGGCATGTACCTACTATACGTATATAAATGACCATTTATCCCTTCATCCTTCCCCAACCTAGTGCTCTTCTGATGTGCTGGACTACAACAGCCGGTCTCAGCCAGTGATGGTCAGGGATGATGGGAGTTGTAGTCCAAAAACATCTAGAGGGTGACATAAGGCTGACATAAATGAACTTCTTAAAACCACTGAATGTGAAGGGGTGGAGGGGAGCCTTTTGTTGTTGCTACTGTTCAGCAGCCAGAAAGTGGGGGGGGGGGGGAGAGAACAAGATGCATATTGACAGACTTCACCCTTTTGCACTTCCTTCCTCTTTGGTGGCACTGTATATGAAGAGGTCAGAACCTCCCTGGTAAGAATAAATGCAAGCACTTTCCAGGGCTTTTACTTTACATTTACAGGGCAGGGGTAGCGAACTTTAAGAAACTATATTTGCGAACTTTTCCTGATAGTCAGATTTGGTTTAATTCATTTCCAGAACTTCCCAGATCTCCTATTGTCTTTACAGCTGTTTCAGGACTGATGTTTCCAGCACAGGAAACAAATTTTCGGTGAAGTTCTCTTAACTTTTTGCCTCCTCCTGCTGCACCAGCAACAACATTGTTTTGCTTATGCAGCCAAACCTTGTGAAATCAGATTCTGAAGCTATAAATACACTGGCTTTACGTTTGAACATTTATGTCCTTTAGGCCCGGCTTGAAATCTGTGCACTGAGAGATGCAGTGGCTGTGTTCCTCACATCTGAAAGCAAGTAAGTGCAAAAGTCAGATGTTTGGCAAATGTGCACAAAGGTAAAAGGAGCCGATGCTGTTGTGTTCTCACCTCCTGAGTAGCATAGAAGAGTTTGGATTTGATATCCCGCTTTATCACTACCAGTGGGAAGGTAAACGCCATTTCCGTGCGCTGCTCTGGTTTGCCAGAAGCGGCTTAGTCATGCTGGCCACATGACCCGGAAGCTGTACGCCGGCTCCCTCGGCCAATAAAGCGAGATGAGCACCGCAACCCCAGAGTCGGTTACGACTGGACCTAATGGTCACGGGTCCCTTTACCCTTTACCTTAAGGAGTCTCAAAGCGGCTAACATTCTCCTTTCCCTTCCTCTCCCACAACAAACACTGTGAGGTGAGTGAGGCTGAGAGACTTCAAAGAAGTGTGACTGGCCCAAGGTCACCCAGCAGCTGCATGTGGAGGAGCGGAGACGCGAACCCAGTTCCCCAGATTACGAGTCTACTGCTCTTAACCACTACACCACACTGCACACTACCAACAAGGATTGAGCCTCTTCCTGGGTAGCAGACAGGCTTCTTGAAGCAATGACATCACCGTTGGGGAGAGGTTCCCCCTGGCCACATGAGCCAGGCAAGATTTTTGAGAACTCCCAACCAAGGGCTCCCCAGTCATCCGGTTCATTTAGAGATTACACAGATGCTCTCGGTCCAGAGGAGTTAGGCTCTAGCTGGGCTCTATCATTCCTTTTCTTTTTCATTGATTGCTACCACACATTAGCAAAGCAATGGGAACTGCAATTTTGAACCAATTGTGAGGTCTTGTTGGTTAGGTAGAGTTCCTGGAATTGAAGTTTCTTCTCCAGGCAGCTGCTCCTCTTCTGTAGCAGAACCACAAATTACACTGTGCTAAGGGCTCTAGTTTCAAGCAACGCACATAGACTGTTCGTAGCTGAGTTTTGTATAATTTTGAAAGTGTGTTACCTTTTACCCTGCTCTACAAATGTCTAGCAGAGATTAAAAATTACTTGGCATTAGCTGAAACAGTCGGCAGTATGGTTCCTATTAGGCTCCCTTTCCCACACATCCATCAAGAACAGGAACGAGAGAGCCTGTGCGTTCATTTGTTTTGACCAGTTGGGTGCAACTGTTATGAACTCTTCTCTCCCATGAAAGCAGGAGCCTTAACATAGCGCCTTCCTGGTTCTTTCTGTGAAGGACCCCTGCATGTTATTAAAATAATAATAATAGTCTGTCATTTATTAAAAGGAATAGATGTGGAGGAATTCATAGAGCGCAGCTAGTTTTCAAAGCAAATAGAGAAATGGCTTCATAAACAAAATAACAAATGAAACAGGGAGCGGGAAACGGCTAAAGTTTTAAGCTTCTTTTCATGGAGCAAAATGCACTCGCATGCATGTACACGTCTGCATTTGTACATGTGCACTGAATGCTAGCTACATGCTGGAAAGTGTTGTAAATTGAGGCATTTTATTGTGGTGTTAATTTTAGAGGGTAAATGCTTGTATTGTGGAAATTCATAACTATATAACCTGCATAATCAAAAAATGAGTCTATACTTAAAGCATGGCTATAGGTTGGGGATAAAAAGGTCATTGTAGATCTGAGATACAATCAGTGTGTGTTTTAATGTTACAGCTCAAGCTTTAAGCAAGCTTTGGAAGCCTTGCCACAGCTGTCAAGTGGTGGAGATAAAAAGTAAGTTCATAAGTTAGAAAATGTGTTCTATGAACAGTAGGATGGTTAAAATGTTCCATGATGATAATTGATATTTCATAAGGTTAGTCCAAGAAGTAACCACCTTGCTGGTGGTTAAAGTGGTGATGTCTCTCTTATTACCCTCTTCTGCACACACATTCAATACTATCGTGATGCCGTTTGTCTTTGAATGCAATCTGTGGGGCAACTTAGTTGAAGGCAGAGGTGGAGAAACTGGAGGCCTGGAGAGCTACATTTGGGCCTCAGGCTTAACATCCGCCACTCCTGACCTGCTAATTTAGTTCAGCACCACACAAGCAGTATCAGGAATATGATCTTGTCCTTCCCACATCCAAACATGACATCCTGTCCACTTAACCAAACTGCCACCAAAAAGCCTGTATCTTTTTAAATTTTCCCGTTCCGCCCAAGTGATGCCAAGAGGGAAGTTTCCTTTTAGATGCTGGGAGGTCAACACACTTACATTTCCAGATGTAAGTTTGGGATTTGGTTTGCCTCCAGCAGCTTCAGTGCTGAACTTCGAGCAGCAATTGGCATACAAAAACGCTTGAGTTTCTTCCAGAACGCAGCTGGCAAACTTAAGGGTTATATTCCCTCTTCCTTATTATTTGCCCTCATACACTGCTGTTGCATCTGCAAGCTCGCTGCACACTTCTTGTAATGAATTCACATTTATGGAATGATTTAGACCTGTTCATGTTGCCAGTGACATATTATATTTAATATTGACTTATTAAGTATTTGCCTGTGTGTGGCTGCCCTGCTAATACCTGTTCCTGCAGGGTGTTATTGAGGAAGTAGATACTGACATGTTTATGTCTTTTCCTTGCTGGCCCTGGCACAGATTATACAGCTGTGGAATTTACTGCCGCTATTAAATGCTGCGTTTTTTTCAAAAGGAAATTGGTGGTGGCTGCCTAACGACTAGCTCAACCTTTTTTTAAATACAAAATTATGTGGTTTCTTCCCTTTTCTTTCCTAGAGTTTTGAGGGTTTTACTGATCCTTTAAAAAATGCACACACAAGTGTGCATGCACACGCACACAAATTATGCTTACCACCTAAAGGCTTGGCTTTATCATAGGTATCTGGCAATCTGAGAATGTTTATTGAATCTTTGATTTAACTAATGAGTAAACATTGCAATCAAAGAGAAAGGAGCCCAAACAACAGGGTTTCAGTTTCTGGTTGTGCCACACAGTGAGGTTATGTAGGCTAATCCCATTGTCTGTCTGAATTTCCTCAAGCTGTTGCAACTTCAAACACACACACACATGCTAAAAAGATCTGTGAGCCTGCAAAACAAGACATAAGTTCTATGACAGGAATGGGGAATATGTGGCATTCCAAATGGACCACAGTTCCCATCATCCCTGACCTATCAGCTTAGGGCTGATAGGAGTTGGAGTCCATCAATATCTGGAGGACACAGGGTCTGCACCACTCATTGTGATTCACTTCAGTGTAAGAATCAAGAACACTATTTAAGAACCCAGAAAAAGTGGCCATTTTGCCCAAGTTTCAAACCATGGGTTATACTATGGTTATACTATACTATGGGGGAGGGTTCCGTTTTATTGTGAACACATCAGAAAACAGGTCATTGAACCTTGCTATGAGTCTTCCTCCCACCGAGAAAATTGTGTGTGTGTGTCCCATGAAACTAAACTAGCACTCCTAGTATGCATACATAGCAGATTAGACATAATCTTATATGTGTGTATGCAATGCACTGCGTTCTTTACTATTAATTTTATATCTCATACTCCAAAGGAGCCCATGGGCAGCAATTTGTGGCACAATGTAGTTCTGTTTCTGCCTTAATTCCCCCTGTGTATGAAGTTTGTTGGTTCTGTTCATGACCAAAATACTGCGCAAGCCAGTCGAAACCTTAAAAGCATTTTCCTTTCGAACAGGTTGCTAGAAGAGCTACTGAATATATTCAAGAGTAGCATGCAGCTGCAGCTCACCTGCTTTCAAGCTTCTTCCTCCACAATGGTGAAGACATAAGGCAACTCTGAAATGTAATCGCGTTAGGAAAAGGAGACAGTATCAGTCCTGATAATTGCTTTTTCTTCTCTATATGCTACTGTATTTTAGTTGCCGACAAGTAACTATGTTGGTCCATTTGTGTGAATTGTGTCTCTTGAATCCAAACTCCAGAGGTTAAAAAGATTTGCCAGCCTTTCATTGCCTAACAGAATGCCTACAGAAGCTTTCGTAGTTGGGGGTTTGTCTTGAAAATATGCCAATTGCAATTTTCTATATGATAATTTACCACAGCACATGTGTTTGGCAAGCCAATTATCCTATCAAACAATGAGAATTTTCCGGCTTCCCCAGGTTTCTGATTAACTACAGAAATGTGGTAAAATTCTCCAGTTTATTGACTTACCAGGTGGCGACATGCAGATCGTGATTGTCATCTATATTCACCAACAGACCTCTCGGTTTTACTTACCCCGTTTGCCAGCTTTGTAATGATCTGTTTCAACCAGAGAACATGCTGCAACTTTTATGTCAGCAAATGATCAAACGGCTTTATTATCCAGGAGTTGGAGGACCTTTATTATCCAGGAGTTGGAGGACCAATAATGTACTGAAATGTTGCTGTCTAATAAATATAAGCGTGTACTCGTGATTGAATGTGTGTTAAAGTTAGATGGCGGGAATAAAACACACGCACACTCGCATAGACACTTATTTTTCCAGTTAAAAATATGGACGAAACTCCAGAGGCTCAGTATAGAGGTTACACATCTTCCACAAACTACAGCGTTGTTTTCAGGCCTGGAGGATACCAAACCATTTGCCAGAACCCACCAGGTTGGGGCAGCTGCTAGCCTCTCCCTCACACTTAATTCATGAGCAGTGGTGGCTCTATAATGGGTTAGGGCGCTGGGCCTTTGCTTGGTTTCCCCATTCAGTTACTAAACCCATTCTGGAGAATTAGGCACCATTTTACATGAATCAGGCTTACCAGGCAGCAGAGACCATGGAGCTGTAACTGAATAGTAGAGCCAAGCAGTAAGGGTGTACCTAGTTTTTCACACATGGCTTCTCCATTTTTGGCTCTCGCTTTTTTGTTAAATAAACCACAACACAGTGTAATATGTCATGTTGTTGTTCATCTGAGTGCAGCTTATTTTCAGGCCAATACGGTATGTAAAATCATGAAATTCAAAGAAGGTCTGGCGCTCACACAGGGTCACCGGACGTTTCACCATCTATTGATCCCTGTGCCACCACTTTATTTCTCGCTGCCACCACCCAGGCCCTACCTGGTACAATACTGAGTTCAGTCAGGTTTAAATTGGAACATAAACTTCTGTTTGTTTATTTATTGCAGTTTAACAAGCGTGTGGTTTCATAAACGGTATCAGTCAATTACAATCATGGGATGCCTATCCAGACCTATATCTTCTGCTACCTGCTCTCACTAGCTAAACCACCTCTCAGATATTTACTTGTCTTCCCCTAACTGTTCCTGACTCAGCTTATTTCACTGTTCCTGACTCAGCTTATTTCGCTACACGAACTCAACCTACCCACAGACTCTATCCCAATTCACTCCCACTCCAACCAACCACCCAACTCCCAATGAACTTTCCCCTTACGCCCCTCCCAGAGCTGGTTTTATAGTCCCTCTGACTCCACCCCCTGGGTTCTGATTGGGTAACCTGTTTAACTATTTCACCTCCAGCACTCTCCTATGTTACCATCACAGGTGTACTTTCTTTTCCCCATGACTGTACCTTGCATTTCTGCCCACCATCCAGAATGAGAAATGGAGAAGGCAGCTGCTTCCTCTCATTACCTACACCACCCCTGGCATAGAGTTCTGCAGGTGTGTCAGGGGAACAAAGGGCTTTGGATCTGGTGGATCGTGTCCCTAACACATCCAGTCCTCCCCTCCCCTGCCTCAGAACATCTACACCAACAGTCCTCTCCAGAAAGGTAACAAGCAGAGCTCCCTCTCTGGCATAAAAGCAGCAACACTTGCACTGCTTCCTGAAGTGCTTCCGCTGGCTGCCTGGGTTGGGGAGGCTCATAGCTTGAAGCCAAGAAAATCCCCAACACCTCTTCCCCACAATGATAGTCTATTGGCAACAGTTATATTGTAGGATAAGGGTGCCCTACATGCAGATTCACAACAACGAAAGCCTGTCAGTTACTGGCAGCCTTGTTGATGGGAAATAACATTACAGTGCACCCGAAAGACTGAAAAGAACTCTAATTTTACTCATCTTTTTGAATGGTATGATTCACAGTCCTGGAAAAGGTCCTTGAGATCATTAAGTCCATCTTCTGCCCTAAAACAGCATCTTGCACACACGACTCCTGTATTAAGCATGATTGCTCTCATCCTGCCGTCTCACAACATAGGTTTTCTCCTAGTTTTATTAACACTAGAGATGATTAAACACATGCTAGGTCAGATTCATACTGTAAGTGAAGTCCTAAATGTTAAGTACGAAAAAGTGACAGAATCATTCAATCCTTTTCTGTGGATTTGTTTGATTGTGTCCTGCAAACAAAACTATAAATAGTTCACACATTCCTTTTATGTGCTTTTAACAGTAAGACCAGACATAGAGCTGCATCTATTAGTCTTTTCTTACCACAATCCTAAAATGTAGCTATCTAATTCCTTCTCTCTTCCCAAATTTCAAAAGCAAGTTATGAGTGTGTGTGTTTCTGGAGTACTTAGAGTCTGCCATTTTTTAAAAAAGTGCTAATAATGGATTTGTTGCTGACAAACTTGTATGTCAGGGCAGAGCTTGAAAAGTTCATTTTTAAAAGGAACTTGTTCAAGTTCAGTGCATCCAAAGAAGAACTAATTCCAATTCATTTTTGTCCATTTACAATACAAACAAGTCTGTTCAGTTCAAGTTCAACCTTTTGGCAAAAGATTTTCAGCGTTCCAAATACAACAAGCAGTCTTGTAGGAGTATAAAATATACTTAAGACAAAGAAAACACCAAAACACACAAGGAAAGGTGAGTTTATTTTTCCTCACAATTGTTATATTTTTAGCTTCAAGGCCCGAATACAAGTCAAAAGCATAACAAGCACCCGTAAGAGAATTAAGTTGAAAATGAATTCGAAATCGTTCTGCCCCCAAGTGATTTTAATTTAAGTTCCATTCACCTGGCAATTGTGGAACCTACTTTCAGGGGTAGTTTTGAAGTTTTTCAGTGGATCCAGTGAACCTTGTTAAACTGAACTAAGTCATTCCTTGCACTGGTCAGGGGTGGGGAACCTGTAGCCCTCCAGATGTTGGCCTAACAGCTATAATTCTTGACCATTGACCATTCTAGTTGAGGCTGATAGGAGCTGGAGTTCAACAACATCTGGAGGGCCACAGATTCCCCATCCCTGATATATATGTCAAGATGTGCACCAACACAAATCATAAAATACTACAAACGTTTTAATTGGTTCAGAAGAATGTAATTAATTCACAAAATACATGCGGTACACTTATCAGCAAGAATGTAGTCAGTTCTTTAATTACCATATATTTTCGCTCCATAAGGCACACCTGACCATAAGGCGCACCTAGTTTTTAGAGGGGGAATTCAAGAAAAAAAATATTCTTTAAAGGGAGCGCTGAGCCGTGTGGAGTGTGTGTGCGGCTCTTGGGGGCTTTTCCCGCCTGCCTCCCCCCCTGCATTCGCTCCATAAGACGCACACACATTTCCCCTTACTTTTTAGGAGGGAAAAAGTGTGTCTTATGGAGCGAAAAATACGGTATACTTTGTTCAACAAGAAGGGAGTCCTATAACAGATCCAGTTTCATAATAAATCATCAATTTTTTGTGAGCTTACAAACCTCTGTTCTCTGTACTTACCCTGCTTTAGCTATCATGGTACACCTTTGGTCTGGTGGCCTTTGGACTGATCCATCATGGTAGTTCTTAGGCAGGCCGAGAAATTCAATTCATGGAAGATGTGGCTATCAATGCCTACTGGTTCTGATGACTATATTCTACTTCTAGTTACTGCATAATAAAATGGGAGAGGATTTGTGGTCTTTATAATTTTTGCTTGTTAGGCATCTGGTTGGCCACTATAGAAAACACAATGCTGGGTTGAATAGCCCTCTAATTTTCATCTTCCATTCTGTTTTCATCTTCTATTTCTACTTCATTGAATTCTGGGAATTACCATTTTCTGGGACCTCAGCGCTTTGTCTAAACTGGAATATCTATGATACCATGGACTAGTCTGTGATGATAAACTAAGTTTAGAACCCTTTTGGAGTTTACGTGAAGCATATTTTTAAATAGCTTAAGGAGGTCACTTGCCTTTTACCTGAACTCCTACAAAAACGATCAAGAGTTGCAGAATGACTCCTTAGGATTCTCCCCCTTTGAGGGGGAGAAGGTGTGTTGTTCAGCAGCCAATTGTGAACAAAAAAATTCTAGTTTAGGCAAATAATAACGCGGAGTGACCACAAAGAGGCTGGATTGTAGGCAGCTAGAGACATGAACTCTGTATTTTTCTGGCTCTCAAACAGCTGGTTTATAGGAATAATAATCATATTTTGCTGTGTGTTTTCAGTGTGGGCTTTTACATTAAAGCAAACCACGTGACACATTGCATAAGGGGATATTTAGAAAAATGTCATTCTTGAGCTGGCAATCTATGCAAGAGCACATGTGGTTAAAAAAATTAATAACACAGCAGGAGGTGTCTTCAGGCACATCTGGAGTAATATTGATAGTGAGACTTTGCATCAGTTTCTGTGTGTTGCATTATCAATATGTAATGCGAGAAAGGTTATGGAGTCCAAAACCTAATAAAATGCTCCTCAACCGCGTGAAAGATCCTTGCTGTGTGATTAGTAAACTCTTGTAACCTTTAGCCATTAGATGATTAAGTGGATTGTCCCTAGTAGCCCTCAAGAGTTTGCAGATAAGAAGCATTCTCAGAGCATTTCTATGAAACCTAGATCAGAATTAAAAGGAGTCATTCCAGGAAACTGGGTTTTTTAATTTATTTTTAAAGTCATAAACACTTCCAGTACATTTGACAGACATATTTAAAGAAGGAAAGTTCATGTCCCATTTGACAAGATGATTGAAGCCGCACAGTGCTGAAACACTGAGAGTGAATGTTATTTCCCTGTTAACTGGTGTGCCTGATTATTGACATGTCCATCAGCCGAGCCCTTCACACATGAAGGAAACCCAAAAGCTACATGCCCCTTTTCCAGCACTTGATGGCCAAGAGATCTAGGCTGCAAATCACATAAAGCAAGTATACTCTACCCATGTGAAGTATGATGGGTGGGGAATATTTTACAGCTCTTGAGGGCCACACCACCTCATGGGGGAACTTCCAACAGACTCATGGCAGATGTGTCTCCAATCATTGTATGATAGAGTACATTTCAGGTTCACAAAAGCCAGTGGTTTCTACATGCCACTGTCATGGACTGGTTGGACGCAGAGGAATGGTGGGAGCAACCAGTTGGGGAACACCTAAGGGAAGAAAGCTCTGAACCCAGGTATTGGTAGTGGGATGAATGGTCAGAGGGAGAAGCCTGGGAGGAGGAGGTGTCAGAAGCTGAGGAGGTAACAGGATTTAGTGAGTAGGGAGAGTCTGTGGCAGATGTCCAAAAGCAGGAGGGGAGGGAAGCCAAGAGGGAGAGATGAATCAGGCTGGTGTGATCGCCTGGGAATTGGATTCAGAGGCTGAACCTGAGGAATCCCAGCCTGCACAGGAGTCCCTGCCTCCAGGACCAGCTGAGCCGGGGCTGGGGCGTGAACCTGAAGGGCCCTCACCTGTGCTGGATCCTCAGGTGCAGGCGCCAGCTGAGTCTGCTCTGGCCCCTGAGGCGATGGAGGACCCATTGCCTGCAGGTGCTCCACTCTCAGCCCCGTCAGGGGAAGGTGAGGCTGCCTCTGGGTCCGGTAACCCTCCAGCCTCTCCTGAGCTGCAGAGGCTCAGGGCAGAGAGGCGGAGGGAACTAAGTTCCTGCAGGAGGAGTGCTCGCCTCCAGGCCAGGAGAGGCGAGTCACCTGTGGACTGGAGCCACCCTATGCCTCGGGGCAGATAAAAGCCAGTCAGCCCCAGTCCCAGGTTGCGGGAGCAACGTTGTTGCTAGCCTGTTCCTGCCTGCACCCTGTCCTGCTCTTCTGCCAGAGTTCCTGACCCCACCCGACTTCCCTCCTTGGACCCAGCTACAGCTTTGACGGACAGCCTCCACACCGCACCATTGACCTCGGACTGGACTCGGACCTCGCCTCTTGGTTAGCCCCCGGGACCAGCACAGTTGGTGAAGAAGCCAGGGTGTCTCCCCTCCTACTGCGACAAGCTCCCCTCCTGCCTGGTCACCCAAGACCTGAAGAGGTATGAAGAGGGAGGAGCAGAGACAAGTGCATCAGCACAGTCTCTGATTGCTTGGAAAGGATCCAGGAGAGGAGGCTTAGGCAGCCGCGGGAAGGTGGGGGCCTTTAGTCTCCACAACTGCCTCATAGCAGCAAGATTTACCAAGAAAAGATGTTGGCTCCTTGGACCTGCACTCCTGAGCAGCCCTTGTTTCTTCTAATACAGTGGTACCTCGGGTTAAGAACTTAATTCGTTCTGGAGGTCCGTTCTTAGCCTGAAACTGTTCTTAACCTGAAGCACCACTTTAGCTAATGGGGCCTCCTGCTGCTGCTGCCGCTGTGCCACCGCTGCACGATTTCTGTTCTCATCCTGAAGCAAAGTTCTTAACCTGAGGTACTATTTCTAGGTTAGCGGAGTCTGTAACCTGAAGCGTATGTAACCTGAAGCATATGTAACCCGAGGTACCACTGTAAAGAGTTAACTTCATTTACTCAGTGTGATTTATTGCAGGCCCACTCCTGACTCCCACACATTCATCTGACCTGCATCCAGGCAACCAACAGGCTTCCTCAGAGTTCAAGGATGCAAGCCAGTCAGGCAAAAGCACTCAAGGAGGGTATGGAGGAGCACCACTGAGGAATGTAGTTTAAGGATAGGCCTGGAGGCCAAGTAGGGAGACTTCAAACGCCACATTTGCCCCCAGACTGGAGGTTCCTCATTCCTGGTGTGTGCACTGTGAGAGCTAACCTTGTTTGAAGCCTCATATCCCAAGGTATACACATACTGAAGATTCTTGCAGAAGTCCAGTTTCCTTTGGGTTCTTGAACGACCACAGTCTTCCTCTGATAACCAGACTTCCCACTGCGGACTCACAGTAACATGTCGGTATGTTCTATCTAACTAAGCTGCCTGCTGCTTATCACTCAGGTTTCCTACTATAAAGCCTTCACCACAATTGTGTACCAAAGCTTTGAGGAAATCTGGGTCTTGGTTTTGAGCAGTGCTTTTTTTCTAGAAGAATAGGTGCCGGAACTCACCATAAAGTTATTCCAGTAAGTGCCACACCTTTTAGCAACTAAAAAAGAGGGGCCAGTACTGCGTATCCTTGAGTACCCCCTGGAGAGAGAGAAAACTAGTTTTGAGACTTAAAAACCTGTTGCTGAAATAAGAGAAGGGAAAGTGGCTTTGGGTTCTCCCAGGGGGGAAGAGAAGAGGATTTGGTGAGAAGAGATATTTCAGTGGTTTGGTGGATGATTAACTTTTGATCTCTGCTCTCTTATAAAAGAGAAACCCTTCTCCCATAAATGTACTGTTTTCATGAACCAAGTCGCTTAATTTTGACCAGTGAACAGATGCTGTTCTTGTAGCAGTAATGGTATCGCATAATTTGGGTGCAAATAACCATTGTACGCCAACAGATTCTCCCTATATTGCATGGTTGGTTTATAGCTGGCTTATGCAATCTGCAGAAGGCAGTAGTAATGCCTGTCCTAGACTATATAATTTATGACTGCAGGTATTTTATTTATTTGTTGACAACTATTTCATTAAAAACAACAAAAATAAATAAAACCATACTGTAAAAACAAGTTAAAAACTGACATCAATTAACCATTGTGGAAAGATGTATTCTTAATTGCCTGCATAAAAATGCATTAAAAAAAACACAAACATATTCAGCGGGCATTGAAAAAGTCAAAACGGAAGGCACCTGCTGGATCTGTTAGCAGAGTATTCCACAGGACTGGGCCAGTGACACTAAAGGCTCAATTCCTTGTTGTCATCAGTCAGTAGAGCAACTCAAGGCTGTGGGTTTGAGCCCCCCATTGGGAGCTATAGCACCACAGTACCAATACAGCCCAGTTTAGGGTGCTTCCTGGAGCATCTCCCAGGAGTTTCCGGGTTTGGGTGGGGAGTTCAGGTGAGCCTGGACTCAAGAATCTGTTGTGACAATCCGTGCAAAGTTGGGTGTCTGGGTACAGAGACATGAGGAATAATGAAACTCAGACAAATCTAGCAAATGAATGACCTTTTATCTACAGTGGAAAAAATAACATCCTCAGTCAAGGACCACAGAACTTGAGTAATTGGGTACTCAGACCTGTGTCATCTAATACATTGTTGGCTTAAGCTTCTGCTTCAGCCACTAACTTGCAAGCTGCGTTTGATATTTTATTTCACCTCCTGTTGGCGCCCATTTCCAGGAGGCAATATGTTGGTTTCATTTATCGGTTGTTTCATGATGCTTACTTTTCCCTGAGTCTAGAAACTGAGAACATCAGTTCAGTCCTAGGTGGGCAAATTCCCATGTCCTAAGACTGTGAGAAGAAATAATCTCCTGCAGCCTTTCCTCTCTATTGGCCTATGAAATTGGGTGTAGAGAACATGGTGAGCTCAGCTAGACTTGCGAGGGGAGTCAACCTTTGTTACATGCTCACCTAAAATGTCACATTTTGAAATGTCACCCATTTCCCTGTAGTTTCATGGCATCCTAATGGCCAGGTAGTACAGCTTTCTGGGTGAAAGGCCAGGACTATACTTTACAGGGAGAAATGTAAAGTATTGCACTTGGGCAAAAAAAATGAGAGGCACAAATACAAGATGGGTGACACCTGGCTTGAGAGCAGTACATGTGAAAAGGATCTAGGAGTCTTGGTTGACCACAAACTTGACATGAGCCAACAGTGTGACGCGGCAGCTAAAAAAGCCAATGCAATTCTGGGCTGCATCAATAGGAGTATAGCATCTAGATCAAGGGAAGTAATAGTGCCACTGTATTCTGCTCTGGTCAGACCTCACCTGGAGTACTGTGTCCAGTTCTGGGCACCACAGTTCAAGAAGGACACTGACAAACTGGAACGGGTCCAGAGGAGGGCAACCAAAATGGTCAAAGGCCTGGAGGAACGGCTAAGGGAGCTGGGCATGTTTAGCCTGGAGAAGAGGAGGTTAAGGGGTGATATGATAGCCATGTTCAAATATATAAAAGGATGTCACATAGAGGAGGGAGAAAGGTTGTTTTCTGCTGCTCCAGAGAAGCAGACATGGAGCAATGGTTCCAAACTACAAGAAAAAAGATTCCACCTAAACATTAGGAAGAACTTCCTGACAGTAAGAGCTGTTTGACAGTGGAATTTGCTGCCAAGGAGTGTGGTGGAGTCTCCTTCTTTGGAGGTCTTTAAGCAGAGGCTTGACAACCATATGTCAGGAGTGCTCTGATGGTGTTTCCTGCTTGGCAGGGGGTTGGACTCGATGGCCCTTGTGGTCTCTTCCAACTCTATGATTCTATGATTCTATTCTATGATTCTATGACTATCCAAATAGTGGCTGCCTACACAGACAATTCAGACCACAGGCAGAGAGCAAGTTTTTGTAGGAGATTCCTGTGCAGCAGATGACTAAAGCAAGAGAGCCAAGCCATACTCTGGAGCAGGAAGAAAGAAAAATAGGTACTGAGCAAAAGTATTTCATTCATTTCACTTGCGATTTGTGTACCGCCTTTCTATATTGCTTTACACAACGCTGTTTACAGCAACAAAATACACAACGAAGGACCCACACACAAAATGTAACTTTAGAATGAATGATTTATATCCAACAAAGTAATATTCAATACTCTATTAGTATATAATAGTACACAATGAAATTAACTCTCAAAACATCAGCAACTAATAATTAAACTCACTCTTAGCACTTACAGTCAATATCTACTAAACTATGATCAATAAGAATAACTGCAAGTCACAATGCATAAAATACCACAATACACACAAAACCATGTAAAAGGATCAAATTGAGAAAGAAAGAGACACAACTTGGGGAAATATATATATATTTTTAGCATGGATTCATGTTTTTTTATCCTTTTGCAGGACTGAATTTTCAAAAGATGAGAGCTGGGCTAAGATCTAGGAAGATTTGTGCCCACACAACAATGAAGCTCCCTGGGTGTAGCTGGGGCCACTCACTGTCTCTCAGCCTATTCTACCTCACAGGTTTGCTGGAAAAATAAAAGGGGGGAAATCAGGTGTGTGGGATATAAATGAAATAAATAAAACAACAGTGAGTCTTAGCCAAATTCATGGAGGATAAAGCTCTCAATGGCCACTGGGATGGACCTGGGATACTGCAGTGGGTGGAGCAAGAGATCCTTCATTGCAGGGTTGTGGGTTTGAGCCCCACGTTGGGCAAAAGATTCATGAATTGCAGGGAGTTGGACTAGTTGTCCCTCGTAACCCCTTCCAACTCTAGAATTCTGTGATTTCTAGCTCTGTGATAATCTTGCTGACTATATGCTTGCCCAAGAAACAGAGGCAGCATGCCAGAGGATGCCAGTTGCTGGCCAACAGCAGGAGAGTGCTTTTGGCCTTGTGTCCTCCTTGCAGGCTTCCCAAGATGACTGGATGGTGGACTAGGTAAGCTTTACGCCGGCTCCCTCGGCCAGTAAAGCGAGATGAGTGCCGCAACCCCAGAGTCAGCCACGACTGGACTTAATGGTCAGTTACCTTTACCTTTAAGCTCCATTGAACTGAATAGGAGTAAGAGAATATGAGTAACAGAGAAAAAGACAGAGTGGAGGGTAGCTAATAAAGAACGTGACATCTCTGGTCCTCACTTGCTTTAAAGCAGCATGAATAATACTAATTAGACACAGAGATAAGATGCTATCAGACTTTCATATCATTTTATGTCGCATTAGACATGTATAGGTTCTCTGGAAGTGACGTAATTCATTTGCTCATTTATTACAGAGAATCCTGGAGGCGTCACTGCCAAAGCACTGAGTTCAATAGTTTAAGTACATCTGGTGAGCAAAAATAAAATCGTTCACCTTCTGCTAAGATAATAATAATTATGCCGGCAATCTGACTGGGTTGCCCCAGCCCCTCTGGGCGGCTCCCAACAGAATCTTAAAAACACCAAACATTAAAAACTTCCTGAAAAGGGATGTCTTCAGGTAGTAGTAGTAGTAGTAGTAATATATATTTATACCTCACCCATCTGGATGTGTTTCCCCAGCCACTCTGGGTGGCTTCTAACAAAATATTAAAAATACAATAAAACATCAAACATTTCAAAACTTCCCTAAATAGGGTTGCCTTCAGATGTCTTCTAAAACTGAGATAGTTGTTTATTTCCTGGAAATCTGATGGGAGGGCGTTCCACAGGGCGGCCGCAACTACCAAAATGGAGAGGCATTTCTAATATTCTCAAAATTCAAAATGGCACCCGAAAGGCTAAGTAGTTGGGAGTACTTGTAAACAATGTAGTAACTTGGCTTCTACACATTGTACACAGGGGTGGCTATTCTTCCTGACAGATGCTTCTTCTCCAATGCATGCTTCCTTTGCTTGTGGATTGGGGCTAATACCAATAAATAAACACTTAAAGGGGGCCTCACAAGTTATTTTGATGCGTGGGGTGGGGAAATTTCTCAACAGGGCCATTCTGTACATGAAGAGGACTGAGGCAGCTGCCTCAGGAGCAGAGGCAAAATGTGGAGGGCCAGGGAGGCATGACCCCGGGTGCAAATTTCTGAGAGAGTGTAACTAGGTACTCCCAGGACAGTCTCCTTCACTGAAGCTGGAGCTGCAGGGAGGCAGGCTGCATTTGGCCCAGCCCCTCGGGACTGGGGCAGCAGTGGCACCTCCTTCACCTCATGGCCACTGAGAGGAAGGGAGTGGGAGGGCAGCACCACCACCCACTGAGGATGGAGGAAGGAAGAGGAAGGTGGAAAAACACTGCCGGAGCTATGTGCATTGCCTGAAGCACCTTGCCAGAAGGATAGGAGGGCGAGGCAACACAGCGGCACACCTGGCTTCACATTTCTCTGCCTTATCTCTGCTTCCAGGTCAGGGCTAGTTTTCAATGAGAGGCTCCCTTGATTAGATGCGGGCCGGTGAAAGGACTGACCACTGCCCAGTCCACCAGAGGGGAGCAACACTGCTCTGTCCCGGAAGCCAGCAACCCATGCTACACCACTGCCCGGGAAACAGAATCCAAAGGAAGTAGTGGTGGTTGCTTCTGGGTTCTCCAAGAGCCCTGTGAGATCTTGCAGAGGCCTCTCATGACCTTCCCAAGGCCCCAGTAAGTGAGGCGTTCTACCTTGCTCACTGGGGTCTCAGGAAGCTCGTGCGAGGCCTCTGGACGTGTCCGCAAGATGTTGTCGTGGGGCTCTTGCAAGATCTTGCCAGAAGCCACTGGCCAACCCCCTCAAGCAGAGAGACAGGACAAAGCCACTCCTGTCACTCTCTTCATTTGTTTTCATTTTCATTTCGTATTGATGCCTTAATCTGGATGCTTGGGTATCAGTGGAAGTTTCATTTGCAGAGGGAAGAAAAAGACTTGATTGCAACAGAAACATTATATCTGAGAGACAGCAAAAGCTATCCGAGGGGAAAGGTGACACCAAATGAAAATGAACTGACAAGTGGGTTTTCCTTGACTGTAAACCCCCCACTTCTGCTTTAAAAGACAAACTATCTATGGAGGTTTTGATGTGAAAAGAAGAAATCCACAGAAAATGTACCTCAACATTATTAAAATTGTATGTAGGCTTTCCTCATGTGCTGAAGATTCAAGAGTGAAATGTGGAATGAGCAAGTTACACTAGAGTATCTTCAGCTGAGCTGGGATTGAGCCAGGAATCCTAAACTGCTCAACCCAGCAGATCTTGCCATAGGAATGCCCCCTTAGTCTCTATTTTTTTTAAAAAAAAATTATATGCAGTGCTTTTTTCCCAGGGGGTACTCAAGGATACATCGGCACATCTCTTTGTTGTTGTTAAAAAGTGTGGCATTTACTGTAACAACTTCATGGTGAGTACTGGCACCTATTTTTTAGGGGAAAAACTAACACTGTTTGTTTTGTGGTTGGTGATTTTAAGAAAATGCTTAGGTCATTGGACCTATCAGGAATCTCTCTCTCTGGTGTTATGTTTGTTTGTTCATCTGGAGTATTTGCTTTGTCTCCTCCCCTGGGAAAAAACCCTCTGTGGATACCCATGTTTGTGGGCGGGGAATCGGGGGTATGATCTTTCAGCCTTCCTTTTGTCGAAACTTGTGAAAGCCAAACCAGTAAGACTTTCTTTCTATGTGTTAAAAGACCATATGGTTTGGGTTGGGCAAACCGCCTGCATTGTGACCTCAAAGGAAGAGCAAGGCAACTATTCCATTCGCTCTGCAAATTATTTAGCAGCTCGGTAAAGGTAAAGGTAAAGGTAAAGGTAAAGGTAAAGGTAAAGGTAAAGGTAAAGGTAAAGGTAAAGGTAAAGGTAAAGGTGCCCCTGACCTTTAGGTCCAGTCATGTATGACTCTGGGGTTGCAGTGCTCATCTCGCTCTATAGGCCAAGGGAGCCGGCGTACAGCTTCCGAATCAGAGCAGCGCACGGAAACGCCGTTTACCTTCCCACCGGTGGTACCTATTTATCTAATTGCACTTTGACGTGCTTTTGAACTGCTAGGTTGGCAAGAGCTGGGGCCGAACAACAGGAGCTCACCCCATCGCAGGGATTTGAATCGCCGACCTTCTGATTGGCAAGCCCAAGAGGCTCTGGTTTAGACCACAGTGCCACCCGCATCCCTAGCAGCTCTGTAGGAACTGCTTAAAAATTATTTTGCACACACACACCCCCGATAGAACTGGATCCTATCATCATAATTTCACCTCTGTTCCCACACTTGTATAATCTGTGTTACAGTTAGACATACTGCACACTGTGATTTTTAGGTTTCTTTCAAATCCACAGGACTTTCAGTGGGTGGGGGAAATTGTGACCCATGATCAAATTCTCAACAAAGCATGAAAAGGAGAAATGTAAACTGATGTAAGGAGGAGGAGGAATTTAAACCTGGTTCCTGAGAGTTTACACTGGAAATGGGAAAACACTTAAGGAATAATGCCTTCCACATGGTGATAGCCACTATAATTAAGTTATTTTAAGTTCTCATCTTTGCCTTCTAAAACAAAGTGACAAGCTGTTGATGGCATGGTATAGATAAACATCAGTTTCGTTACAGAAGTGGGGTTTTTTAATTTTTTAAAAATGCCGCTGTTATCCTCACTGTTCTTATTGGTTTGACTTTTTCCTTTCTGTTCTGCATAAGGAACACATGCATTTTATAAATGAATAAGCTATGCAGCTTGAGAGTGAAGCCCTTTGCTTTTAACACAGCTCTCAGAGAAATCAATGAGATGAAGGAAAATTGAGCTGATTGGTTTCTCTCAAAAAGGAAGTTGATATTTACCGTAGCTACAGGCCGCCGTCAATCTAACTAGTAATCTGTGGGCGGTGGTTTTCTTTTCCTGAAAGCTGTTTTATGAGGTGTTTCCCCACCTCCATGCCAGTGACAAATGCTGATGTAAACAGCATAGATCTGCCAATTTGAAAGGCCACTGAATCTTCTGTTCTTTCCATAAATCGGTCGAAACATAGGGGCTCATAACCTAAAGCCCCTGCAGGAGCTACAACATACTAGTCAAAGTTAAAAACTTCCATATATTTCAATGGGAGAATTAAATACCTACTTAATACTCTCCCATTGAAATTAAACTTTGGCTGGACAGTGTCTGAGGTTTTCAGCAATAGACCCATCACAGATCGATTGGACACATCCCAGAATTGGACACAGTATTCCAGGTATGGTCTGAAGGGACACTCTGTTCTGTCTTGGTCAGACCACGCCTGGAATACTGTGTCCAATTCTGGGCACCACAATTTAGGAGGGATGTTGACAAGCTGGAATGTATGCAGAGGAGGGCAACTAAGGTGATCAAGGGTCTGGAAACCAAGCCTTATGAGGAACAGTTGAAGGAGATGGGTAATGTTTAGCCTGGAAAAGAGGAGACTGAGAGAAGATATGATAGCCATCTTCAAATATCTCAAAGGCTGTCATATGGAAGAGGGAGCAAGATTTTCTCCTGCTTTTGAGGACAGGACTTGAACCAATGGCTACAAGAAAGTTACAAGAAAGATTCCAAATAAACATCAGGAAGAGCTTTCTGGCAGTAAGAGCTGTTCGACAGCGGAATGGTCTCCCTTGGGAGGTTGTGGACTCTCCTTCCTTAGAGGTTTCTCAGCGGAGGTTGGCTGGCCAAGGATGTTTTAGCTGAGATTCCTGCATTGCAGTGGGTTCAACAAGATGAGCCTTTGGGTCCCTTCCAACTCTACAATTCTGTTTTATGCATGTTTTCTCAGAGGTAAGCCCCTGTTATCTTTAATGGAGCTTATCCCCAGGTAACTGTACATAGGTTTGAAGACTTACAGTGCAATCCCATACGTTTACGACAAAGCCCTATTGAATTAAATGAGGTGGAGTCCAAGAGAAGTGTATATGATTGCTATGGGGTGGGAGTGTGTGTATATTAAACAATTTTGGAGTGACATTCAAGAGGAACTTTAAAAAACGCTTAAAATATCATGTGAAAAAAATACAGAGGTGCACCTTTTGGGAATTATATCTACTGACATTTCTGCTGCTAGGTAAAAAGTTTTCTCATAAGCAACTGTTGCGGCCAGAATGATTATAGCAAAAAATGGGAAGGGAGAAAAAACTCCCTCAATAAGAGAATGGCAAATAAGATTTTGTGAATATATAGAATCAGCAAGACTTACAGCAGTGGTAAGAGGCCAGTCAGACCCAAAACTGATAGAGGAGGGGACTTGTGTGAAGGAATACATCAAAAAATATTGTTCTGGTATTAATAGATCAATATGCAATGAATGAAACTTATAGAGTTAAAAAATTAAGAAGAAATGGGTATAAGATGAGATAGTCAAAAATAGTATTGATAACACAGTGAAAAGAAGAAAAAAAACAAAGAAAGCCACATATAGGTGGAAGGAAGTCAAAATTTATGTCTGTATGTTTAGTTTGTATGTTTGTTTTCTTTTTTGTAATCTAAGTTGAGAGGTGTATGTATCTATGTATAATAAGTGTGTTTAGTGTTCTGGTTTGTGTTTCTAAGTATTGCATTTATCAATAAAAGTAAAAAGAAGAAGAAGAGAGAGATAAGTGTATATGATTGCATAAAACAATGGAATTTGCTACCGCAATATATAGTAATGACTACCAACCTGGATGGCTTTAAAATGGGTTTAGACAAATTCATGGAGGGTAAGGCTAGGCTACTAGCTGTGATGGTTCTGTAACTAGCTCTAGTAGCCAAGACAATATGCCTCTGAACCCCAGTTGCAAGTGGGAAGAATGATGCTTCATTCATACCCTTCATTCATGTCTTAGCTGGTCTCTGGGAGAATTGGATGCTAGATTAGATGGTCTTTCTGTCTTATCTAGCAGGAATCTACTTACATTCTTATGAGCTGCTAAAAGACTTGAGATGAGATATCAACAGCAGGAAGAAAGTAGACCTCAAGAGGATATAAGCAGAATTTGAACAGAAACAGGAAGTTGTTCAGAAGCCCCCCCCCCCTTCAGCCATTGATGTGTTTGAAAGCAACACTGGAAAAGAGACTAAAAATTCATCACTTTATTATACAATATTACATTTCAAACAATGTCTCAAAAATCCAGCTTTCTTTTTTCACAATTATTAGTACATTTATAGCTCTGTTCTACTACTAGCCAATACAGTGGCACCTCGGTTTACGAACTTAATCCATTCCGGAAGTCCGTTCTTAAAGCGAAACTGTTTTTAAACTGAGGCGCGCTTTCCCTAATGAGGCCTCCTGCCGCCAGAGCCCTTCCACTGTTCGGATTCCAAGATAAAGTTCTCAAACCAAGACACTATTTCCGGTTTTGCAGAGTTTGTAAACCAAATCGTTCTTAAACCAGACTGTTCTTAAACCAAGGTACCACTGTATTCATAATCAACTTGATCCAGTATTTCTATCTGTTCTATTACTACCTTCCTTGGCTGCTCCTGCAGAAACTAGACAAAATAAAAGCTTGAAACTAAATACTCTGAGCACACCTGTGATCCCAAATACTTAAAAGGAAGTTTCGTTTAAGAGCTATGGAACTTGCTTAAAAAAGAAATGTGTTTAGAAATTGTAAACACTGCACTTCAAAACAATACAGAAGGCATGATCCAACAAAACCCAAATAATTTTGATATTTAAGCTTTTGCTTAAGGGCAAACTCAACATTACACAGAAAGTTCTGTTACATCAGCCTGACCTCTTTTAAATGGCAAGCAACTTCAAATTGATGAGCAGATTTTGAACCGAGGGTGGGTGAATGGAAACAGAGCTTCTCATCCCTTTTTTTGACATCACTTTTTCTGCTCAAAATTCCTTCTCCCCAGTGGCTTTTCTCCCCAATGTGTTCCACATAGAAGCCGGGCACATATGTGGAACAGTGTGGGTAGGGCAGTTGGAAAAGGGTGGTTTTGAACAAAATAGTAAGCAGAAAATGGATTCCTTGGCTCAAAACTGCAGTCTTCCAAAGTTCATTTGTATTTATATACAAACAAATATTGCAGCCCATTGAAATAATACAGGCATCACTTTTCTGGATTCTGGAACACAGCTATCTGCATACATCACACTTGCCAAAGCCATTTCCAACTGTGGTTTCCATACCTTTCCCCAAAAAGTATTGGCAATCCTAAAACAAATTGCTAACATTGAGCTTCCTTCCAATGCTAAAAATACCCCATAAGATAAGACACTGCAAAAACTCAATTTGCATAAATGAATCAGTAGGAAAAAGCACTCCCTTCTGCCTTGGATATTCAAAACACAATTTGGTTCTTGGTAACCTTTGCAACTCCTTATAGTGAAGACTAGGCTGTATACAGAAATATCTTGGAAATCAAAATTACTGCTCATTCCTCCCATAGCTCAGGCCTGAGTTCCTATGCCTGTAAAAGTCATTTGAAAGATGTACTGGACAGCAAACTGAACACTACTAGTTCAGTTGGCCATCTTTCCCATTCTTTTCTACTACAGGGGGGACATTTCACCTTTTTAAAAAGAGCCCTCTTAAAAAACAGCAGGAGTGTCCATTCAGTTGAAAGTTGGCTCAGTTCCTTATTTGTAGGAGAAAAAACGCACACACAAAATGCTCATGCTATGGAAACCTGTATGCCACCTTAGATAAAAGTGTTCGAATCCAGTCTGAAGTAGTTCACAGCACGCACCAGCATTTTCCATTTATATATACATTTATTCCACAGTTGCCACTGAAGTGCTTTTTGTACCACTTGGAAATATCTTCCATTCAAATCAATAGGGCTGTCCTCCAAGTAGTGAATTATGAACCAGTGTGCTATAAACATAGATCTCACACGGCCTTGTTTGAGAAAAAGATGTAGTCATCAAAGCCTTTGAAAACTAAACACAAGCCGCATTTCATAACTGGAATTCAGAAATAACATTTCTTTATACAACCAACAAAATAAAGGGGAGGGGGCTGCAAGCAAAAAAAAAAAAAAGTCTTTCACACATGAGAGAGAAAAAGAGAGAGAGAATGTGCTTGTTCGCTGAATGGATCAACACCACAAATGTATATGCCTGAATATAACCAAACAGCTATGCAGCGCCTATCAATTTTTCAAGCTGAATAAGATTAATAGTACAGTCATATGCATGTTTACTCAGAAGTAAGTCCCGCAATGTCAATGGACCCAACTCTGTAGTAAGCATGGTAAGGATTGCAGCCTAAATACATCAGGAAAAAATGTGCCAGGTGACGGGACTAGCTATTTAGGAGAAGAAAATGGATATTATATCCCAAGGCATCATGCATCTTTAAGATGTATAAATTCGGGGGGTGGGGGGTTAAAACATGGGTCTTCTGCCAATTGTATAAAAATATACAATTTGTCCCTGATTAGAAATTCAAGTAGAACAAATTTTTAATTTTAATACTTCAATGCAGGAAAAAACACACACCTACAAATAGTTTTTAAGGAAGGAAGGGATCTTGATGACTATTTCCAATGATTCATTAGAATATGCTGCTTTGATACTGACATGTCTGATCAAGCAAATAACCAATAACCTGAATTTTCAGTCCTTCCTTTACTTTTAAAATTAAAATAGTGATGGAAAGAAAAACAACATGGAGGTAAGGGTGGGAAGTCAAAACATTAAGGAAAATGTGTGTTGATTTGTGTTTTTTTGTATTTTGTTTTTTTAAATTCAATAAATTTTAATATTAAAAAAGGAAATCACTTGTGGTCACTTAGTTACTTATGTAACTGGAACACTTAACTCTGTCCTGAATGAGTGCCAACGTCTGTCAACATTATCACTCAGAAGAAATAATTCTGACAATAAAGTGAATTTGTCCAAAAACTGTTTTGAGTGCTTAGATGGCTCAAATTAAACTATAGTGTGCTTGTGAGTTCACAATCGGTTTGTATATAGATTTACAGTGGTGCCTTGCAAGACGAAATTAATCCGTTCCGTGAGGCTCTTCGTATAGCGGTTTTTTCGTCTTGCGAAGCAAGCCCATTGACAGTTTAGCGGATTAGCGCTATTAGCGGTTTAGCGGCTTTTAGCGATCAGCTGTTAAGCGGCTTATCAGCGGATCAGCTGATAAGCGGCTTAGCAGCTTAGGAAAAGGGGGGAAAAGGGGGGGAACCTGCAGGAACTCGCAAGACATTTTTGTCTTGCGAAGCAAGCCCATAGGGAAATTCGTTTTGCGAAGCGCCTCCAAAATGGAAAACCCTTTCGTCTAGCGGGTTTTCCGTCTTGCAAGGCGTTCGTCTTGCGGGGCACCACTGTACACTGATTCATCTTAAATCCTGTGCAAACACGTGTTTCACTCTTTGGTAATTGTTTTTTAAAATGCCTGAGGCTGGCAGGACTATACATACGTACCCTGGGAGCAAGTACTACTGAACTCTCAGTAGGCATGTATAAGATTGCACAGCAAATCCAGCAGTTAATGGAAAGAAGCTTTGACTGCTTACTAAGCATTAAATGAGCTTTATGAAAATGACATATAATGGCATAAATAACATAGCATGATAATAAAACATTTATCCTAGGAATAATCCTGATGCAGAGTGTGCTGTACATGCCCATTTTTCAAAAGAGCGACAATATACATTTTTTAAAAACGTGAAAAAATGTCAGAAATTATAGTTCTTAAAAAAACAACAACCATACACCTGTACACTGCAACTTTCTTTAAAGACTATATAGATGTTTTTGAAATAGTATACTTATAAAAATTACAGAATAATTCCATTTCGTTGAATAATGTGCTTTTGAGTACCCCCTTATATCTTATGTAAGCTGCTGCTTCGGTCTAGGAATTCTTGCCCTGAGATGTCTAATCAAATAAATAATTAAGAGTCTGAAATAAGTTCAAGTCATCTATAAGACACTGCCTCCCTTTAGGAAAATGTAAACATAGGAAGTATTTTGTCAGTTTCCACCGCTAACCCCAGTGTTAGAATCTGAGGTACAGCAATCCAAAAAAAGGAGGGAGGAGAGCATATGTCCATTGTAATATATTTTTAGGCTTGACCACAACCATTCTTTGAACTTAATTGTTGTTGCTGTTCATTTCCCAGGGGAAATCCAAGCATTTACTTATAACACGTAGCTGTGAACCAACGATTCTTGCATTAGGCATAACATCCAACACGATGCTTCAAGGCACCGATTTTCACATGCTTATTCTGGAACAGAGGAGTGATGGAGAGCTCGATGGTAGTCTTCTGAACTGGTGACTTGTTCTGGTATATCATAGCCTCTTAGAAAAGGTCCAGTGTTTTGCTGTGCAAAGTAGTATAGCTGCCTTGCAAACATGGGCTCAACCTTAACAGATAGAAAGGTTAATGGGACACATAGCCAGGTGGTCTGATTCATTCATATTGAATATATATATATATATATATTAATCATAACAAGTCAACGGAGTTCCACATTAGAAAGCATTTCATTTGTGTTCTATCTAGTTTTGTCAATTCCAATGGACTTGCTGAAGATACTGAAGTTTATCAGCACATGCTTCTTTCCAGTAGCAATCATATACCGTGGTACCTCGGGTTACATACGCTTCAGTGTCCTTACAGCTAATGCCTTTCATCCTCCTTTATTTAGGGCTATTTAGCCTATAATTCACAAAGGTGTTAAGCCAGAACATCAGTGCAGCAGTCTCCTAAATGGCTTAATTAGGTTGTGAATCAGGTTGTTAATTATAAACAACTGTATATTATAAACAATACTAAGAAACATTCAGCAGAAGAATTAGCTGATCAAGATCACATTATTTGACCAAGGTAATCTTGGAGAAATAAGATAATCTATGTTTTGAGCTTCAGCGTAAGTTGTTTCGAAGTACACTTAATACCTGCAATTTTCATATGAGTTACAGTGGTACCTTGGGTTACAGACGCTTCAGGTTACAGACACTTCAGGTTACAGATGCTTCAGGTTACAGACTCTGCTAACCCAGAAATAGTACCTCAGGTTAAGAACTTTGCTTCAGGATGAGAACAGAAATTGTATGACGGCAGCAGCGGGAGGCCCCAGTAGCTAAAGTGGTGCTTCAGGTTAAGAACAGTTTCAGGTTAAGAACGGACCTCTGGAACGAATTAAGTACGTAACCAGAGGTATCACTGTACATACATACTAGGAACAAGGCCCACAGAAATCAGCAGGACTTGTTTCTAAAAAACAGGCATGGCGTTGTCCAGCATTCTACTACAGTTTCATGTACACAGAAGCCTATACACATGTGCAAGTGCAGGCTTCAGAACATACCAGGTCTGAGATCCTTTATGTGTCTTGGACTAACATTGACCATAAAAGGATGTCACATAGAGGAGGGAGAAAGGTTGTTTTCTGCTGCTCCAGAGAAGCGGACACGGAGCAATGGATCCAAACTACAAGAAAGAAGATTCCACCTAAACATTAGGAAGAACTTCCTGACAGTAAGAGCTGTTCGACAGTGGAATTTGCTGCCAAGGAGTGTGGTGGAGTCTCCTTCTTTGGAGGTCTTTAAGCAGAGGCTTGACAACCATATGTCAGGAGTGCTCTGATGGTGTTTCCTGCTTGGCAGGGGGTTGGACTCGATGGCCCTTGTGGTCTCTTCCAACTCTATGATTCTATGATTCTATGATTCTATGACCTGAAACATCTACTGCCTACAGTGAATGACGACAAAAATATTTTTTCCCTTGCTGAACATGGTCTTTCTAAAAGTATGGAGCTCCTGCAGAACCCTGGGGATAGCAAAAACTCCACACAGGCATACAAAGGTAGTGGTAGGGATGTTTGAAATGTTATTCCTCTTCACTATGTGAATTGCCTACTTGATCAGTTGCAATAAGAGCTAAATCTTCCTTACATTGTCAACTTTTACAGTTGATAGTTGCAGCAGAAATTGTAAAAAAGAGAGAGAAAAGACCCGCAACCAAACATAGGGTGGTATCTACTTAAATCTACGAGTAAAATTATTTCTACCCACAATGGGATTTCCCCACTCCTTCCCCTGCACATGCCCTGCACCACCCCCAAATCTGCTCCAGAGAGAACAGATTTAGTTGGCAAAGGGGGGAGGATGTGGGGGGGAGTCCCGTTGTGCAGGCAGAAGTCAATCCACTCATGCAAGGAGTCACTCAGCGCTACATTGACACACAGCTTTCAGGACAAAGTTACAGTGGTACCTCGGGTTAAGAACGTAATTCGTTCTGGAGGTCCGTTCTTAACCTGAAACTGTTCTTAAACTGATGTACGACTTTAGCTAATGGGGCCTCCCACTGCCGCCGCGCGATTTCTGTTCCCATCCTGAAGCAAAGTTCTTAACCCGAGGTACTATTTCTGGGTTAGCGGAGTCTGTAACCTGAAGCGTCTGTAACCTGAAGCGCCTGTAACCGAAGGAAACACTGTAACTCATATGATAATTGCAGGTATTACGTGTACTTCGAAACAGCTTACGCTGAACCTCAAAACATAGATTATCTTATTTCTCCAAGATTACCTTAGTCAAATAATGTGATCTTGTACAGCTTATTCTTCTGCTGAATGTTTCTTAGTAGTGTTTATAATAGAATGCACAATTAACAACCTGATTCACATTCTAAGTAAGCCATTTAGGAGTCTGGTGCACTGATGTTCTGGCTTAACAGCTTTGTGAATTATAGGCTAAATAGCCCTAAATAAAGGAGGATGAAAGGCGTTAGCTGTAAGGACACAGAATGCAGGGAGAACTTGGTAAGTGGTAGGAGGGAATCACTATGGAAGTAAGGGGGTGAGATTTCCACTCATCCACTGTGCTCAAAGCATCATTTATTACAGCTTTGTAAAATCCTATAAAAACACCAACACAGTGCAAACAATTGGTGGCAAGCCAAAAGGCCCCTCTTTATAGTTCATGTCTAGTTTATTTAGCGGTATTGAAATAAACTGTGGTTTACAATTTCAGAATATTTGAATTGTTGTAACATTTAGCTTAAATCAAAAGCATAATCACAGATTTGAATCACTCAGAAACTAGTGTTGCATATTTCCAGGTGATTATCATACTTAAGGAAGTTTCAGTTATACTGTACTGCCTAGCTGTAAGAGTGGTGATTTACATTTCATTTCAATGCTCCTTTTCAACCTTATTTGAATATATTGGATTAACTTAATTCACTTGAAGCATTCACCTTACCCCCTTTAATATTTTTGCATGCCCCAAGATTCAAGCAAATCAAATAATTTATACTTACATGGGCTGTAATTTGTTTTCTTTGCCTTTGTGGATCTGGAAACTCTTCACCGAAACACAACACAATCTGGAATCTAGGCAACGGCCGCCCATGGTGGGCAAATACTTGTAGTTCTGGAAAGCCAACAGAAAATACTCAAGCTATTATGTAGGATTAAACTTCAGAGCTATGGCAGAAAAACAAATATCATGGAAAATCAGCCTATATTACTGATCAAAAGATCCTGTGGCAATGAGGATGGCAAAAGACCTAACAAAATCTAGAATCCAAATCAGTAAATATCTGCAACATCCTATCCAGCCATGTTAAAAATTGTAAATTTCCCTGGTTTTCCAGCTTTCTGAACAGCTACATAAGCGTAACAAAATTTCTCTCAATTTGGCAGGACATTACTGTTTCCAGTTTATTGAGTGCTTCCAGGTATGCCATGGTTGTCTGTATTTACCCTCAAGCTGGGATAAACCAGAGCTGGCTGGCTTTCAGAAAAGACCCCAGATTTTAGAGGAGAACCTCTAAAATATGTATGGAGAAGACACAAGTCTCCCACATGCCTTTAGTGGAGTTACAATTTATTATTTGTTCACTAAAAATTGTATAACTGGGGGTTGATGGGGATTTTACAATAAAGACTATTGGAATCCAAAAAGGCAAATAAAATGGTGCTTCCATTAAAAAAAAAAACCCACTAAATAATCTGTTTAAAATATTCCACTTTCAAATGTGCTGGAGATAAGAAATGTTCATTTCAGTACAGTTGTTTCTATATCCAGTCCACATATCACAGTCTCTAATTAAGCGGATGTGTTTATATTAGCCCATTTGATCTCACCAAAGTAAAACCTGAAGCTGCACAATCTAATATCAATGTTATTTTCATTGCAAAACAGCCAGTGTTGTACATACCAAAAGTTACACATACTGTATAAATGAAAGTCTTAGCACCCTGGACACCAAAGACTAAAGGAGCATTTAAGAATGCAGATAAGATAAGAAATAAAAACCTTCTGAAATATTGCACCACTGAAGAGCAGGCAAAAAAAAATGTGTGTGAGGAGCATTATTAGCTGACAGTAGGACAACTGGTGAGTCGACATTACATTTCTCAAGTGAAGGCTAATTAGAAATGTTTAGCAAATTAGGTAATATTTCAGCTCACGCTATGGTCAAATAGAGTGAATGTGCATACAGCTCCTTCTGAAACCCACTGCTATGACAAAAGAAGAAGCTTGCATCACACAACCTACAAGGATGCATTTATGACTGTAACATACGTACCTGACAAAAACTGCTGAGTATCAAAAAGTTTGCATGTCTGCTCCCTTTCCAATTTGTTAGGCCTGTCGTTGCAAAATGCCAGAGGACCATCCCAATAGATCCTGCTTTGGCAAAGTCTCTTAGCATAGAGTCCGTCAGGTGTCATCCAGAGTATTACTCCCCTTTCCAGGTGGCTTAAGGATTTTTCAGTTATTTTCCTCTGGTTGTGATCTTCCGGATAAGGGAAAAGAACTTGGTCCAGCCCGCTGACCTCATAACTTTGGCCATGAGATATTCTGCACCCTTCAGGACTTGAAGTAGTGACTTCTTTCACAAGAGTTTCGTGGTAATATAGACAGATGTGCAATCGACAATCTGAAAGCATATTTATGCAAAATTGTTGTTAACCATTGGACACCAGACAATGGCATGTCATGTAACGTCTACGAGGAAGCTAAGAAGCATTGAGGTTGAGTTACACACAGCATCTCAGAGATGTGGCTTCAAACCACTTTTCAGTGGCAGACTTTGAACCTGAGAATGCATATACAATTTTAAAACCACTTGCTAGGAAATTAAGCACAGTGGGACTTAAACATGTGTAAGATTGTGCCACACGGCAGATTAGCTGGGGAAATGCTGGTTGTGAGGGTATTGGCATAGTGATTCCTATGATTCACTGAGTTGAGCTATGCAGTAGCCTTGCTTGTTAGCCAAGTCAAATTGCAGGCTACTTGATAACTGACAGGTAGCTGTTCCATGGGGGGTTTTTTGGTGGTGGAGCATTGGAACAAGTAATAAATATGGCTGCTGTGCTGTAGGTACGGGCAGCAAGAGCTACAGTTAGTGAAATCAGCCACCCTTACACCAAGATAACACATCTACAAACACGCCACTAAAAATAACTTTGTGCAAATGCTTAAGCAGTACGGAATTCTTGTCAACATGTACATTAATGGGAATTGACTAGTAGTTGTGCATGAACATCAATCATAATGTACACTCACATGACAGCATGGAGAAAGTTTACCAAACAATCAACAGGGAATGTTACAGCCGACGGTATGAGTCGTTGCCAAATGATTTTGGGGGAAATTAACTGATCAGTTGTACTTTAATGCCTGGTTGAAGTGCAACACCTCCACATACGTTTCACTGATTGCCTGGGTAATCCACATAGTATTAGACAGGAGAATTTTGTTTATTTAAATATTTATATGCCCCTCTTCAGTGGAACTTCCATAGCAGTTTTCAAAAATAATATAAAATATTTAACAACCAACTAAAGAGAGGAAAATATATTCAAGTGTCTGTGATAATCCTTTGCTTAACACTGAAAGGATAACATGGTTGGTGCTAGACAGGTCATCCTTGGGAGAGGACTCCACAGATAGGAACTTCTATTGAGGACGAGCTCTCTCTGGTTGCCTCCTGCTTTGACTGGCCAATAAACATACCACCTAATTGACTTTGGCCACCATTTCCCAACATCATTTGGAACCCATGCACATTCACTAGGCACGGCACAAAATTCCTTGTTCATGTTGTCTGTGAACATTCTCCACACTTCATATATATGTGCACTACCAACATTTAGGCACACCCTGTATTCACCTTACATTTTTTTTAAACCAAATCAGAGAACCAAACATTGATGGAAATTTCACAGTTATCCTCTCATTTGAGCTCACGGGGAAAGGGTGTGTGTGTGTGTGAAACTTATCTGGAAAGTTATGAGAGGGCTCTCATGAATTCAATGTTACTTGCCAGTTGTTGAATTATTTATATACCTGACAATGGAAGAGCTTCACCAGACCTTATGCTCGGCTCTATTGGGATCCCAGGAGTCTGTGCCTCGGGTGGCGCACAAGCGTAAAAGCTTCCAGTTACCTGACAACCTGCTTTCACAAACAAAAAGTTTCTGTTCACAAACTATGTTGCCAAGTGGTCCAAAATCCATTGAAGGCTTTCTCCCTCCAGTCTGAGAAATTCACCTTCCATTTCGACCTGAACACATTTTGTTTGTTTGTTTACATGCTGTCTTTCAGCAGTGCTCCCAGGTAGTTTATGAAAACCTTGGCAGATGCTTCCCTTCTCATGGACTCTGGATGTTTCGGCTGAGTTTGGAGGGGCTTGTGCTGGCTGCAGAGATGGATCCCTTGGTGCTTCTGCACTTCCTCACACTAAGTGGTACCTCATGGATGCTTTAAACTAGCGGTTCTCAATCTGTGGATCCCCAGATGTTGTTGGACTACAACTCCCATCACCCCTGAGCTCTGGCCTTGCTAGCTAGGGGTGATGGGAGTTGTAGTTCAACAACATCTGGGGACCCACAGGTTGAGAAAGGCTGCTTTAAACCATTGCATGACTCCAAAAGGGGCATGGCACTGGGATTGACTTCAGGAGCTTATTTTCTAGTAAATGTGTTTAGTATTTTGCTCCTCCAAGGTGCTCAAAGTGGCACGTGTGGTTCTATCCACTTTATTCTCATAACAACCTTATGGGGCAGTAGTGCCAACTTGGGCCCCAGACTGTGGGTACCCAGCGCATGCATGCTGTGATGTCATAATGTGACGCTGTGATGCTGTACAGCAATGCAATGTTATGGCGCATGTGCACTCTGCCGCCACAGTGGCGACTGGGCCAGGGCCTGCACCTTTGTCACAGGGCCTCTATTGGGGCCTGCTGCAGCAATAGTCGCACTCTGGAAGCAAGTCTGCAGCCGCAATGGACCCCAACAGAGACCCTGCACAGGGCCAGTCGCTGCTGCAGTGCCACAGCACCAGAGGCAAGGCAGCAGGCGGCATGGGCAGGGGGCGGAGGCTGGGCACCCACAGCAAAAAAAAAAAAAAGTGAGTGCCTGGGCCCCCATGGCCACCTGGAATTGGCAGCACTGCTATGAGGCAGGCCAAGCTGGGAGATAGTGACTGGTCCAACGTCACCCAGTAAATTTTCTGGTGGAATGGGAATTGAACCTGGGTCACTCTGATCCTAGTTCAGCCCTCTAATTACTACATCACACAGGCTTTCAGCCTTTGAGTGAAGGCAGATTTAACATTCATACAGCATTGGGAGCAGTATGGAATGCTTTCACTAGATTGCTTTCACCAAATCTACCGGTACTTAGGCTAAGCGCTAAAGAAGAAGAAAAAAGAAAAAGCAAGAATGCCCAGTTGTGCAAGTTTAAAACTAAAACCTACTTTGCATAGGATCAGCTGGCTTTGTGATGTCACAGAGCTAGGAAACCCTCAAGGCATTCAGCTTTAATGATTCATGGTTAGGATCGAAAGAGATGCATAAGCATCTAAGTGATAAACTCTCCCACAGAAATCAATAGGACTTAGAGAAGTGGTTGACTTGGGGGTGTATCATTGTGCCTTAAATATCTGTTCATTTATAATGTATCTTTGTATTGCGTTGAAATCAGCCAGATTCACTCATGGGCCAGTAGATGCAAGAGGGAAGCCAAAAATTAATAAAGCAATATGCTTTAATTTGACAGGCTTCACTGAACACATTCTATGTTTATGAAGCTCTTGGAGCAGCGATTGCCAATATTGGAAACCTGAGTAATAGGCATTGGCACCGCACTGCAACCACACAGGCAGCTGGCATAGTTCATTTGGTACAGCATGAAACTCTTAATCTCAGGGCCATGGGTTCGAGCCTGATGCTGGGCAAAAGATTCCAGCATTGCAGGGAGTTGGACTAGAGGACCCTCAGGGTCCCTTCCAGCTCCACAATTCTATGATTCTATGCACACCCCATAGCCATGCAAATATACATGCCCCACAACCATCCATTCTCAACCCCATCTGCCCTCCAACACTTTGGCTTGGAAAAGTGTTTCAGCCTTTTTTCAAGCATAATTTGTTTTTGGCAAGGGGAGGGGCGTCATCTTCCTGGAGAGTGCTGCTGAGCAGGAACTGATTAACCCACTCCAGGAAAAAATAAAACAAATTCCTTCCAGTAGCACCTTAAAGACCAACTAAGTCAGTTCTTGGTATGAGCTTTCGTGTGCATGCACACTTCTTCAGATACACTGAAACAGAAGTTTCCAGACCCTTCTATATAGTGAGAAGGTGGGGAGGGGTATTACTCAGAAGGGTGGTGGGAATGGGTGATTGGCAGACAGCTGTGATGAGGAACTCCCACTCATCCCACTCCAGGAAGTTATCTCTCTCTCACACACACACATACAGGCAATTAGGCTTGGGGAAAGCCTTCTATCATAATATTTTATTTTATTTTTAAAAAAACTAATTGCAGGAGGGGAGGGTGATTTATTTTGGTTGCAACAGAAAATAAAGAAGTCTTTTTTCAGGCCAGACTACAATGGGTGTGGTGTGAGGAGGGGTTACTGTGGGCACCAGGAAAAGCTTCGGCAGGCACATGTGTGCTTGCATGTGCCATGTTGGTAGCCAAGGGGTGCCAACTTGGCTAAAATACTGGAGGATACAGTACATAATTGATCACATAATGTGGTGCACACACGCCATTTGAATGGCAATGCCCATGAAATCTGGAGAGCCCTGGCCTCCTGAAATATTTTATTTTGGGGGGTCAAAAAGACCTCAGCCCCTAGGGGTTGGCTCTTATGCTGCAGAATAACATCAGTTTTGTCAACACTGAAAAGCTTTCATTATGTGCACCATCAGAAATAGGCCCATTTGACTTACCTACTTTGCCTCGTCCATTATTCGGAATCTTCAAAGTAAAAGCACTCCACACCCCTGTGGAGATTGCACCATTTTCTTATACTGAGTGCTCATTGTAATGGAACCTTAGAACATGCTCCAAAGTTAACCACTTCTGCAAGTCCAATTGATTTCAGTGAGAGGGCTCTTTCTTGCAAATGCTTGCCTATCCCTTAAATGACATTTTAAAGTCCTTACTTTTGGCTGCCTAATCTCATTCATACCATTGTACTTTCTTCCAACAGTGGAATGCACATATAGAGTTTTCCCACTTCCCAAGGTTTCCCCATTCATTTCAATGAAGAGGGGATGTTTACATACACAAAGTGCTGGATATACTGAACAGTGTCTTCTAATTAAATGATTGAGGAAATCCGCTTTACTCAGGAGCACCTTGTTCACAACCCCATGGGCACAGCCACTGGGTCAGGAACCACAACTTCTTTCACAATTTAAATAACCACCAGGTACAGCTCTGTCTAAAAACACTGGAATCTTCTTACCGTTCTGACATGCTGGGCTTTGCCAATGGTGGTTGCGAGCTGCAAAAGGAACACTTGCACACTGGTAGGAGATATCGGGGTGTGACTGCTCTGGCATATAGTCCCTCCAATTACGGTCATGAGACACCATGTAGCTTGGCACCTGCATGTTCAACGAAACATTACATAATGTGGTGTTGTTGTTTTTAATGCATTTTTTTTAAAAAAAGGTTTTCCATCACAGTTCTAAGAAGGAGAAAGAAAACACATCAGCAAAGTATGTCATTTCACAATGCAATTTTGCAAAAAGCAGGTATGTGTGGCCAAAAGCATAATACAAAATAACAAAAGAGGATGGGGGAGGCATTGACAGATCTTATATGGCATGCAAGTCAGGCAAACAGCTCTGAGTAGGGGTCCAAAATCTCAGAATAGTTGTGATCCTCACAACTTCACACAAAAGTAATGTTCTCATATGCTGCAGGAGAAGAAAGGTCCTCTGACCAATGAGCTCTCAAAGCAGCTGTGTGGTCCTTCCAGTGCTGTCAAACCAGTTACTTAGCCATGAATAAAGTGTGCAGGGTCAGGCTATGGTGTCCCACACACCACATAATGGTTTTAAGGTAAAGGGACCCCTGACTGTTAGGTCCAGTCGCAGACGACTCTGGGGTTCTGGCGCTCATCTCGCTTTACTGGCCGAGAGAGCTGGCATACAGCTTCCGGGTCATGTGGCCAGCATGACTAAGCCGCTTCTGGTGAACCAGAGCAGCGCACGGAAACGTCATTTACCTTCCCGCCGGAGCGATACCTATTTATCTACTTGCACTTTGATGTGCTTTCAAACTGCTAGGTTGGCAGGAGCAGGGACCGAGCAACGGGATGTCACCCCGTCACAGGGATTCGATCCACCAACCTTCTGATCAGCAAACCCTTGGCTCTGTGGTTTAACCCACAGCGCCACCCGTGTCCCCATATAATGGTTTTAGTTATAGTCAATTGCAGACAGAATCTTCAGCTTCCCCACATCCCATCCTCAAAATGTCCAAACACAAAATGCTCTCCAGAGTCTTGCACAGTGTTCTCTCCAAAACCTCCTACCAGAGATTATTTGAGTACAGGTGCCAGGGGGTAGAACATGGGACTCTATGCACACAAAAGATGTGTTTCACCACCGATCTTTAGGTTCTCCCCTGCAAATAATGAAGATACAGCACCCAAGGTCCCCTTGGAAGAGGAAGCGCACACAAAACTGATGCATTGGTGCAAAGCCAGTGTTGTTAATTAAATTTTTTTAAATGACATTTACAGGGGGGTGTAAATATTTGAAATGTATGAAGATGAATACTTGGACTGCAAATGATGAAACATATATGAAATGTAATAAGAGCTAATAGTATGGATTCAGAAAAAAAGGATCACAGCAACACCTATGAACTCTTTGAGAACATTCTTTAAGTTGTAGTTGTACTCCTTGCTACTCTTTTTCAATCTCACACTAGATCAAGGAATGAAATAGCAATGGTATCAGTACATCTTCATCATTTGACATCAAAGCTCAAATACATCCATATTATATATATATATGTATTTATACATACCTGAGGTGGTAGTGCAGAGTAAGACGAGTTCATGGTGTAAGTATTATTCATAATCATTTGGGGATCTTCCATGCTAAGCTGTTTTGCTCCTGTGTATATAAAACAGGGAGATTTACGCATGCGTACCTTGAAGAACCTTGTGAGAAAAGTAGCTTGCACATTAAAAATGACATTGGTATTGCTTCAGTCTACTTCATAGCCACGAAGTTTGTTGGTACGCTTTACAGATAGGGGATAAATCTAGAAATCTGTCACTGGAAAACTTTATCAGGATAAAAGACAACATACATGCAAATCACCCGAATTGTATAATTTATTTGCTTACAGAATCAGGCAGAACTGCATCAGTTATTTGAACCCTAGGTGCTTCTATCGTAAACCTATATAAACAAGCATTAGATTTTTAATTCACCAAACTTCATTGCTTAAAGTAATTATAGTGCTGTTGCATATCCCCACCCCACCCCAGCACCATCTCAATAAATGGGATTGTTTTGTATAATGCAAGCTTACCTTTCTTTGCTCCTTCTGGTACTATTCTGTACACTTTATAGGGGTCTGATATATCCAGCTGGCTTCTTTCAACGAGTTCTTCAAAGTCATTGCTCTTGTTCAAAGCACACCGCAGTCTTGTTTTCCAGGTGGGGGGATCTGGCTTATCAATGCCTTCTCTGAACTTCCCTTTAAACAGAGCCCAAGCCTGGAAATATTGATGGTGGTTAACATCTTGTTTTTAAAAACTCCTTTAAACATACCTATACTCAACAATATAAATGGCACGCTGCGTGTGTTCATTGTGGAAGTTCTCTGATGGGACTATCACTAGCTTTTCCCCTGCCACTATAGGATTTTCACTTCCCTAGTCATAGTTCAGCTACAAACCAAAGTGCACAGTGCAATTTTTCAGTACCCAGCAGAGAAGACTGCAGTAAAAGAACTAGATGTCGTTCTAGATTCATAGTAGATACTTCAGTTCTACAGGAAGTATATAGACCCTGTGCCATTCGCAAAGGCTCTGTGCTATTTAATTCACTGCAAAACAGCATGGAGTAGCCACAACATGTTTTATTTCTTCACTTATGAATTGGACAGTTTCTATCCCGCCATTCCTCCAGTATGGAGCACAGGGCAGCTTAGAACAATAGTGTATAAAATGTGAGTGTGTGTGTGTAATTTTTATATGATAAAAATGCAATCCATTGAAGGATCTGTAATGCTGCATCACAATTCTGAATTTGCATGAAGTCATGGTGGGATAGCTTGGAGGGACATTGAGAGGGAGGGAAGCAATTTTAAACAGTGGCATTGTATAAGGATACTTTGGAATATTTGAGGAATCCGGGTCCTTTGTCTCTCTCACCTGAAGCAGCTGAGGAATGGAAGACGGAGAAGTTTGAGTACAGCATGAAAGGAGAGACACTGAAAGTAAGGAAAGGTGGGAGCTTTAAACAACAGCAGACGTTTCAGTAAAGCATGGATGGAGGAACACTGAGAGGAACAAAGTAGTGATTTTAAAGAAAGGCAAAAGCAGAGCAAGCGGGTGGGGGAGGAAGACAATGTGAGGGAGGAAGTAGTAGAAGAAAAAGAGAAGAGTTTGGATTTGATATCCCGCTTTATCACTACCCTAAGGAGTCTCACAGCGGCTAACAATCTCCTTTCCCTTCCTCCCCCACAACAAACACTCTGTGAGGTGAGTGGGGCTGAGAGACTTCAGAGCCCAAGGTCACCCAGCAGCTGCATGTGGAGGAGCAGAGACGTGAACCTGGTTCCCCAGATTACGAGACTACTGCTCTTAACCACTACACCACACTGGCATTTTAAAGCAATATTTTAGTACAATAATAAGGGAATTTGGAAAGGCTCTGTTGTGTTTTCTTTTTGCTGTTATCTTTTGTGTTGTACCCATCTCTGCTATTTCTTCTTGTTAAAATTTGTTTGTTTTAAAAAAGAATACCCTCACTGTTACTCCATCCCTGCTTTACTGTTGTTGTTTAAAATCACCATTTTCCTCTCAGTTTTTATACACTCCCCACTTTACTTAAACTTCTGCCACTGTTTAAAACAGCCACTTTTTCCCCTTTCAGTGTATCTCCCTTCTTGCTGTACTCAAACTTCTCCCTCTTCCATTCTTCAGCTGCTTCACGTGAGAGAAAGAAAGAACACAGAGCCCTGTGCAAAGCGAGTGTAGAATAGGAGAGAGGAAGCATGAAAATGGAGTGCTCTGTGCGCAAGGAAGAGTTGAGAAAAGTAAGGAGGAGGGTGGCAGGGAAAAGGAAGTAAAGGTGATAGCTGGGTTGCAGATGGAGGGTGTGAGAGGCATGGGAATGGGGTTGAAGATGTAAGTAGGGTCATTAGAAGTCTGCAGAATAGGAGGGGGTAGCTTCATAACTGGGCAGAAGACGAAAAGGGTGCTTAGTAGTTGCAATGTGTGGGAGGAGGATACAGAATGTTACCATGCAAGTGGTTTGTGTGCAAGAGGAGCGTGTTACACAAAAGGAAGGGGAGGTGAAGGCATGGGGAGAAGGTGAAAATGGGTGCAAAGCGGGACTTCAGAATAGAAGACAGAAGTGAGTTTGGGAAGGTGAAAAAGTGAGCATGATGTGAGAAGCTCAAAGAGGTTAATGAGGGAATGGCAGGCAGTTCGCGAGTGGAGAAAGCAGGGGTGCAGTATTATAATACAGTGGTACCTCGGGTTAAGTACTTAATTTGTTCCAGAGGTCCGTTCTTAACCTGAAACTGTTCTTAACCTGAAGCACCACTTTAGCTAATGGGGCCTCCTGCTGCTACCGCACTGCCGGAGCACGATTTCTGTTCTTAACCTGAAGCACTATTTCTGGGTTAGCGGAGTCTGTAACCTGAAGCGTATGTAACCTGAGGTACCACTGTAGATATATAAATCAGGCTGCAGTTAACCACCTATAAGCCTTCCTGTTTTTATTTGTGTATTTATTGACACATTTTTATCCCGCCTTGTTCCTCCAAGGAGCTCAAGGACACAGTCCTCCCCTTCTCTGTATTATCTTCACAACTACCCTGTGAGGTAGGTTGGACGGAGAGAGTGTGATTGGCCCAAAGTCACCCAGTTAAGTTTCAGGCCTGAGCAGAGATGCGAACCTGTGTCTAGTCCAGCGCTCTAACCACTATACCACACTGCCTCTCAGAAAGATGTCAGAGATTCTATGCAGGCAGAAGGAATGGTGGATTTTTTAGGACCTTAGGTATTTTAACCAAAGTCAGACTCATTGGTCCATCTGTTGTCTCCCCCAGCCCTACTTTGAGATGTCAGAGATCAAACCAGGGCCCTTCTGCATGCAAAGTAGATGCTTTACCACTCAGCTATGGTCTCTCTCACTATATAAAAAATAATAATGCAGCTAAGGTGGCAGATGTGGTCCCAGCTTCTTCTAGTCTTCTCATTCTGTGTGGTGCAGAGTTCAATAAGAGCCCTGCTTGCAGACAGCACATGATGGGAGCAAGGATGTAAAGCCACTCAATCTTTCATAATTGGGATGTGGAATATGTGACCCTTTGGATGTGCTGTACAGTGGTACCTCGGGTTAAGTACTTAATTTGTTCTGGAGGTTCGTTCTTAACCTGAAACTGTTCTTAACCTGAGGTACCACTTTAGCTAATGGGGCCTCCCGCTGCCGCTGTGTGATTTCTGTTCTCATCCTGAAGCAAAGTTCTTAACCTGAGGTACTATTTCTGGGTTAGCGGAGTCTGTAACCTGAAGCGTCTGTAACCCGAGGTACCACTGTAGTCGGGAATTATGAACTCTTGTTTCGCATCATGCTGAGGTGGAAATAACTTCTGCCAAGTCCAGTCTAGTCACTGGAATCTGCAGGTAGCTAAAAGGTAAAAACTATTTTCAAGTCAAGAGATGGCTTTTTAAAAAGCCATGTCACAGTATGAGTTCAGTACACAAAGCTAAGAAAGCCATACGAACATTTAACATTAAGGCTGAGTAATCAAGGAGGGAAGGCGTTACTTGTGGATTCAACCAGTAGCGTAAATGGTTCCTTTTAAAAATGAGTTACTATTAAAAGTAATTAGCTACATTCATTTTAGCAGAAATGGAACAGTGTTGCTCCAGGTAATGCTATTCAATAACTATCAACAGAAGGAGTTTTAGAAAGTAAGTCTTGCTAAACAGTTATTATGGTGCTTGCTGAAGTTTAATGACAAAGGCTGCAGTTCTGTTCAAAACTGTACACAAGTGCCATTGATGTCTACAGAATGCAAGTTTGTGCAACTCAGAGCATCATTGCAGCCATAAAGAGTCACGCCTTGGGGTAGTTAATCAAATAAGGAAGAGGGAATTGTGGAACATGGAAGGACTCTTTCAAGTGTGACAGGAAAGCAGCTTGGCTGGCATTTTAATTCAGAAGCATCTAGGATGCTAGTTGGGTAGAAAAGATAATTCCATCATTGATTGGTGATCATTTAATTTCTCTCTTAAAGTCGGAGAAAAGAAGTGCCCTAAAATAAAAGACCCTCCTAATTCCATTGTCCAGCAATTCTAATAGGGGCAGAGTCCAATCTACCTCTTGGTTTCTTCAGTCTACACACAGTTTAGGGAACATCTAATATTTCTTTAACTAGTCACAGGTGTGCCTCTGCTGCTAGGGAAAATGTACTTGTTACAGGATAAAGGTTACAGAAGCTATTAGAGAAGGACCCTGCACCTTTGTGGAATTTGCCAGTGAGGCTGAAAGTGGACAGAGGGTGGAGCTGGACTAATGAGCCCTGGGTTCAGATTCTAGATCAGCCACGAAGTTCACTGAGTGGCCTCAGCCAAACCTGTCTTCCAGTCCGATCTACCCTGCAGACTATTGACAAAATAAAATAGCCAATTCCATGTACATTACCCAATGGTCCTAAATCATCTAACTGCACCGGACCCTAAATCTGGAACCAGTTCCACTTAAAAGCACGGGTCATTTCCAAGTAAATGCACACTTTGCTTCTGATGGGAGACTGGAGCCAAACTTGCGCAAGGAAATGCAAACAGCCCCTTTGCCTCTGGCTGAGATCCAAGCCACTGGATCGCGAAATCTGGCGCGCGCCTGCACTGGGGCGAACCCCTTACCTTGAAAAGAGCGGCGTCCTCTTCTCGATTGTAGTCCTGCTTGCCCGCGTGCTTCCAGGGGATGCGGAAGATGCTCTTCTCGTCGTTCTCCCACACCAGGCCCGGGTACTTGCCGCTGTCAATCTGCTCGATCAGCCACTGGCGGAGTTTCCCGTTGCCGCAGCTCACCGAGCTCATCCCGCCGCCGCCGCCGCCGCCCTCGCTGGTGCTGTGGATGCCGCGCTCGCCCTCCAGGTTCATGCCACGCGCCCAGCCGACGTCGCCTGCTCCGGCGCCGCCCCTGCCGGCGGGAGGGAGAAGGGTCACGTGCCACGCGCCAGACACGCCTGCGCGCGCTTCAGCACCTCTGGGCTCTCCTTTCTCTCCAGCCCACAGAACGCGCCATTCCGCAAGTTCAGCGGGAGAAGCGCGAACTTCTTCTCCACACCCACCTTTTGCTAGCGGGCAAGCGAAGGTCGGGGGCGCCGGTGTCCACCACGGCTGGCTCCCAAGCACCCCCCCCCCCCAAATTTCCCATGAAGGGGCCGGGCAACCACAAATTTCGGTGCCAGGGCCCCCATGCACACTTCCCGGCGTCCACGGTCGCGGGGTCAAGTTATCACGGCTGGTATCCAGAGTGAGAGAGAGAGGAAGCAGAGAGACCGTTCGCTCGTTTGGCGCCAACGCAGAGTAGCCCCTGCTTATGCCGCGTCTCCCTCGCGCGCACCTCCTCTCCTCGCAAACACCTCAGAGCGGCCCCGGAGGCGAGCCACAAAATGGTGCCGCCGGACAAGGGGCCTAGAAAGGGCGGGAAGGGGTGTCTGCTGCCCCTGAGGAACCTGCCGGCCGAAGCCGTCGCCTCACCTTCGCGTTTTTCCACCCCTGCCCTTCCGCCCTCCTGGTCACACTTCGCCCTGACCGGCTTTTCCTCGGAGCACACGCCGAATTATCTTTCTCTCTGTGTGTGCCTGCTTCGTTTGGTGCACTCCTCCCCCCTCAGAGCCGTCTTTGGTGGTGTTTTCTTTCCCCTGACAGGCAACCCACATGGCCCAAAGCCGCGCCTCGCCCAGCTCCCACTTCCCTGTCGCCTTCCCTCTCCGGCAGACGCTCATCCGTCCCCGCTTCCTTCCTCTATTCTGGGCTTCCTCGCGGCTGGCACCAGCTGCACCTCTCCTCATACTCACAGAAGCCCCTTCCACTCTCTCTCCCCGGCCGCCGTCCCTCTCTCTCTCTCTCTCTCTCTCTCTCTCCTTTTTCTCTCTCTCTTCAACCCCCCCGCCGAGGCCTTTCCCCCTTCGCTTTCCCACCCACGCCGCGGACTCTCCGCAGGAAACTCCTCACATTCGCTCGCCGACGCGGCTGGCCCTGTTACCGTCATTCCCGCCCGCGCGCCCCGGCCCCGAGAAGGCCGAGAGGGGACTCGGCTCCGAGCAGCCGCTTCGCCCTCGTGACACATTTCCTCCCAGCCGCCCCAGAAGCGCGGGCTCACAAACCCGCGGCCGCCCCGGCTCGGCGGGACTCGCGCGCGCAGCACCAGGGGCGCCCGCCCATCCAGAACGCGGGGGATGGCGCTGCGCCAGTGGCCAGACGCGCCGCCGCCTCCGCCGCAGCTTTGGAGCGCGTTTTCTCGGGAGACCTAGGAAAAGGTGCCCCGGCCAGGATCGCGGCGTGGCGTTGGCGCAGCTGCGCTCAGACAGTACTATTTGGCCCCTCGCCGACTTGGAAGCACTCAAACGCTTATAAAGCACTCAGCGCAATGCTCTGGGCTCCCACGGGGTGCGAGGCCACTGGCGCCCCCTTGGGGGCGTGATTTCCCAGTAAACGTGCATAGGATCGGCCTGCTCCAGCCCAATCCTGCGCCTATTTATTCGGCAGTAAGTCGCGCGCAGGGTTTCTTTAAGCAGCTCCCTAGTAAATGTGTGTAGGATCGCAGCCTGCGAGTCAGTGTCTTCGAGTTTCGCGGGCATAGCTGTCAACTTTTCCCTTTTCTTGCGAGGAATCCTATTCGGAATAAGGGAATTTCCCTTTAAAAAAGGGAAAAGTTGACAGCTATGTTCGCGGGGCTTCCGAGTAAACCTAGAATCCAAGAGTTGGAAGGGACCTTGAGGATCATCTAGTCCGACCCCCTGCGATGGAGGAATATGCAGCTGTCCCTTACCCGCGATCTTGGTATTATCAGCACCATGCTCTAACCAAACGGAGGATCGCGCGGCTAGGCTGCTACTGCCCGACATCTTCCAGCCACGCTGAAAATCGATAGGACTTGTTTCGACATTGAAATACATTGTGGGTATTATGTAACCAAGGCAAGGCAGGATCTGCGGAAATTCTGGTGCTGCGATTGAAGACATCAAGCCTTTGCTACTGCCCTTAAGCAACGAGGTCTTCCCACCCCAAAGCAGGTTTTCGCCCATAGAGGTCAACGGTAAGCAAGCACACCTGCACAAATTCTACATTAACGAATATCCCAAAGGGCGATTACCGAAGCAAAGCCTTGTCGGGGCAGAGAAAGTGCTTTGAAAAGCCACACAGGCACATCTCCCCCTTCCCCCCCCCCCCAAAAAAAACAAGACGATCGGTATGTATATAAACATTATTTACACCAAAACACAAGCATACTTACTGAACCACGAAGCTAAGCACTATAAATAAACGCTGCGCACACCGCAGTGCCTACGTGTGGGCCGCAGGAGACTAACACAAGGAAAGGCGCAACCCCAGACTCACTTTCAGTGCCATTGGACTCAATGGGGCTTCCTTCTGGAACTGCACTGCTGGTGGAGGGTGCAATGCCTTAGAGAGATCGGCGGCTACATTTAATGATCTACATGCAAATAAATATTATTACCAACGAACGGGTGGGTGCTGCCTTCCTATAGGGAAGCAGAGGTGGTTGAAGTTTAAAAGGGGAATATAGACTGTACAGTAAAAGTGAATGTATTATATTAAGTAGAGGCATTCATTGAATTGGAATAAATGGGTAATCATAGACCCCCCGGCGGTGGCAGGAATGCGTTTGCTTACATCCATCACTTGCTCTCGCTCTCCCTTCACTCCTGCTCTTGTCCCCCCCCCCGTCGAAATTTCGACGGGAAGCTCTCTGCAAAGTGCCTGGACAGGGGTTCATGCCCTTCTATAAACTAAAATCTCGTAGGCTGGAATGAATGTGAGCTGCAGGGCTAGTTATGCGCTAAGTATCATCTGGTCTCCCGCTTCTTTCATTCGCCAGGCCCTTTTCCCGGGAGACCTGGCGCTTGCTGCGCCCCCCACCCCACCCCAAAAACAAGGATCACCTTCTCTTCATTCCTGCATTACGGGGGGTTGGGCTAGATGGCCTCTGAGGTCCCTTCCAACTCTTCCATGATTCTATGAACTGTTTGCTTTCCCTCTCCAAACGGTGGCCATTCCCACGAGATGACCGAGACCCGCATATACCGTACTTTCTCCCTCCCTCGCATCCTTCCTTGAGCTTTGCACAACCCACATTCTGCTTTCAGAGAACCTGAGCCCCCAAATTCGGGGGGGGGGGGTGTCTTTCCTTTTTCTGTCCTCCTCTTCAAAGTTGGCCCAAAAAAAAAAAAAAAAAAAAAAGTTGTTGAAATTCAACAGCTGCCTCGGTTGGTCTCAGAATGTACTTTGGTTCTCTTGTGCTGCGGGCAAAGTTTGTGCTCGACCTGAAGTCCTAGTCAAGCCTTAAATTGCTGCCGTTCCGATTTCAACCTTAGAATCAAAGAATTGTGGTGTTGGGAAGCGACCCCAAAGGAACATCTAGTCCAGCCCCTTGCAAATGCAGGAATCTTTCCGAACTCGAACCCACGACCGTGAGATTGAGAGTTCAGTGCTCTAACGACTGAGTTGTCCCAGTCACTTCTGTTGCTTGTTCTGCCGTGGCCCAGGGGGCTGCGGTCTACATGGCTGCCTCCTGCGAACCAACACACCCAACACACTTTTTTAATACGTTTCTCAGAAGACTTGGGGGGGGGGGTCAGTCGACTGCACCCATCCGTTATGCATAAAGAGAGTAGAACCTGAGAGTAAGCCGTGCAGGATCAGACCCAAAGTCGGCACGGTATCCTGCCTCCCACAGCAGCTATCCACACACTTACAGGAAGCACAAAAGGAAGGCACGAATGCAACGAGGAAAGGGCCATAGATCAGTGGAAGAGTGCGCAGAATCACAGAATTGTAGAGTTGGAAGGGACCTCGCGGGTCATCTAGTCCAACCCCCCAGGGATGCATGATTACCAGTTCGAATCCCCTGGTAAGATGCAAAAGAACCCTGCCTAAAACAATGGGGAGGGGAGGAGGGATCTACCTCCGGTTGGTAGAGCATTGAGACTCTCAGGGATTGTGGGTTTGAGCCCCACTCGGGGTGAAATGTGCCTGCATTGCAACGGTTGGACTAGATGATCCTCGCTCGGTGTCCCTCCCAACGCTGCAATCCTGAGATTCTGTGACTTGTGTATTGGGAGCTGGAGTCCAGCAAGATCCGGATCGTGCCCCAGTGAGTTAGATGGGCTACTGGTCTGACTCGGTATAAGCCAACTTCCTAGAATCCTCCCCTGCTGCTCGCCCTCTTGCAGCCAGATACACTGCCCCTGATCCCGGAGGCTCTATCTAGCTTTAGGAGAGGGTAGCTCATTAAGTACTTGCCTGCCTGCCTTCATATCACCGTAACATACATTGCCTATAGGTTCTCCCAGCAATGGCTTCAGTTACCTTCCTCTAGGATTCACTCGCCCCACATGGCAGCTTACCTGTGCTCTCTGTGCGAATGGGTCTGGGGGCTGGAGGGACAACAGAGCCCCTTCCAACAATTTTTCCACTCTTCCAGCTGCGCGAGAACCCTACCGATGTCTTAATCATCTGAAGCAATCAAGAGAAATATAGATATATCTGAATACTATTTACCCACTGCTGCTGATCTAAAGAGCATGATTAGCTTGATATGAGAGTAAATAGGAAGGTCCTCAAAGTTTAGGTTACCAAGGTATTAAATGCAGAGTCTGGGAATCAAAAGACAGTTCTGGAATCACTTGATCTCCATTAAGATCGGGCAGCAGCTTTGAAGTCTGTCCTAGCAAAGACAAAAACCTCCTACCACCTCCGAGGTGAGCTCTTAGGACGAAGGGCGGTATATAAATCTAATAAATAAAAACAAAATAATTTTTTAATTTGTTCTCGTGCGTTTTCCTGGGCCAGAAAGCAGCTCTGGTCCAGGGAAGCTGGCGATGACCAATCACACCTGTTCCCCTCTAAGGCATCACCAAGTTGATATTTTTTTTAAAAAAAGCACTTCCGAAAGACTGCAGCATCAGAAGAGAAACTGTCCCCTACAGAGACCAGTAGCAGGCTTTTCCTTACGGAATTGGTCTAAACTTGCAGCAAGCTTTGGGGGAGCACATCATTTTCCTTTCCCGTCCGGTTGGAGAGCTCTGTGAGGTTCGAAAAGTTGCTTAATGTAATAGAGCCAAATTTCTTATGCTAAAGGGATTTTTAGATCCATGCGGCTGTGCTGGAGACCAAACCTGCGGAAACTAAAACTGCAGAACTAAACACATTTGCAAGGCGTTAAGTCCCACTGAACTCAGGGTGGCTCACTCTGGAGTAAACATGTTTAGGGTCAGTGTCAACGTGCAGGCGTATTTATTCTGAAGCAAAACCCCTCTGTGCTTGGTGGGGCTTACTTTCGAGTAAGTGCGCGCTGGGCTACAGTCGTGAAATGGAATCCTGTGCACATTATGCACTGCTGGGAAGGGTAAATGGGTGTTACTCTCTCGTAAGTGTGTTTAGGATTGCAATCTTAGCTGCTCCCTCTTTCTAAGTGAAGTGTATGGCTAGGGTCAGAGGAAAGAGTATATTTGCAGAATATTTGCACAAATAGCGCTGAAGTCTCCTAGCTGAAGTCTGCGGGGGCGCTTCCAGACGGTCGCTATTTTCGGGTGGGACTCGATCACATCCTGGCAAAGTCAGTTTACAGGGCACTTTTCGGGGTAAGGAAAGAGGCAGCCGAATGCGCTGGACAGTAACAATTGTTATATGACGGAACGTCGTATAACCTCCCCGTCGATGAATCGGAATGGACTAGGCTCGATAACGGGAGCCTCGCGAAAGAACGTGGCTCTCGGGTTGCGCTCAGAAATAAAAGAAATATCACCCGGAGCCAGTGGCGTAGCGTGGGTTGTCAGCACCCGGGGCAAGGCAAGTAATTTGCGCCCCCTACCCGTGGATTTGCGCCCCCTAACCCTACCCCTAACCCTAACCCCCAGATGTTGCGCCCGGTGCGGCCGGGCCCCCCTGCACCCCCCACGCTACGCCACTGCCCGGAGCTTTAACTTCTGCAGCCTGCAGCAGTTGTGGGGTGAGAAACCTCGCTTGGGCAGCCTTAACAGAAAAGACTAGGAATCCGGTGGGTGATTTGCTTCCCAAAAACTTCGCCCGCCTCCCTCCTTTTTTACAGAACAGACCAAAAAGAAAGAGGGAAACGACAGGCCAGGAGCCACATCTTTAACCACCTTTCTTCTTGGGCCAGGATCAGACCCATATCTCTCTCCCGCACCTGCCCGCCATGCCACGCGGTCTCCCCGGAGTACTACGAAATGCACTTCATTCATAAAAGACGACGAACGCGATCTCGACTAGCAGAGATTAAGGAAGCGGAGCGGAGCCGCCGGAAGGGGTAGAAAAGCGATTCAACTTGCAAAAAGTGCTGCGAGAGGGAGAGGAGACGACGCTTTAGAACAAGCTCTGGAAGAGGATCCACAGGCCAGTTAAGCCCTCACACCACCGAGATGAACTCGGGAGGCGGGGGTGGGGGTGGGGATTGCTTGGCAAATGGTCCGTATCCTGAACCCGTCGCTATATGGCCTTCCGATCATCACCTATGGCTGCAATAATCTTATCCAGATGGAGAGAAGTCCTACGGGATTCAAGGGGGCGAGGGCAGGACTGCGCTTTGCAGCCACGCACTGGTACCCATAGCTCAGTTGGTGGAGCACCAGACTCTTGAGGGTCGTGGGTTCGAGCCTCAACTTGGGTAGAAGGTTCCTGCGTTGCAGGGCAGGGTTTGGACTAGATGACTCTGGTCCCTTTTAACTCTACGATTCTATGAATTCGTCCCCGGTTTACTCTCGTCACCACCGCGGCTGCCCGCGTTAAAGAGTCGACTGGCTTAAGATCACCAGGAGGGCTCGGAATTCGAACTCGGCTCCCTCAAGTCCAAACTCCAGGACTTCTTTGCTTTGCTTTGGCTCGCTCTCCGATGAGTCAACTCAGTTTTAACACAGGCTGAGGGTCCCCATGTGCCAGATCTATAGCGCACCTGAAGGCGGTCAAAAAGACCTCACTCCAGAGCGGGATGTCTGGAGCACGTTTACTCCGAATTAAGTCCCACTGGACACGGAACTGGCTCCCTCTCCATCATCAACTGTCCCCGCCACCCCCTGAATGAAAAGAGGGCGCTTTGGCAAACTTACCTCTCTCTCTCTCTCTCTCTCTCTCTCTCTCTCTCTCTCTCTTTCCTCCCTTGCGGAGGGCGAGCGCAGAGCCTTTTCTCCAAATGATTTTGGAGACGTGGAGGGGGGGGGGGAGCGAGAGAGAAATCAGATTTCAAACCGGAATAAACTGAGCCGCGAGAGGGAAAGGGGAACTCTCTTTTATGACCCAAGCGGAGAGCCTGAGGAGAGGGCGGGGCTTTAGGGGGCGGGGCTTGACAGCGGGATGAATGCTGGATGCGTCCCGTTAGAGGGCGTTTCAGCATCAGAGAAGATGCGCAGAAGAAGACGAAGGGCTCCCTCCATACATCCCCGCGTTTCCTAAACGAGATTTGCCAGGGACTCCCACGCCACCCTCTCCCTGGAAGCCCTAACCCTTCAAACCCCCGACGGCGGGTTCACACGTGCTTAGTTCACCCCACCGCGACTGTTGCGTCTCAGATGCTGACTTGTCTGGCTAAGGACCGGCCAGCGCAGAAAGAATTTCGGATGGATTCTGTTCACATATCCAACCGCTACTCGCATGGTGTATGCTCAGGAATCCGCTGCAGAGGAACCCATTACACGTGAACGTGTGACCCGGCCCCAATGCTGTGTTGCCCCAATGCCAGGGGCCCTCTCCTCCTGCCTTGACTGTTTGACTTCCCATGTCCCAGGGCTGAACAGGTGACAAGCCTAGAGAACACGGTTGCCACTCTCCTTTAGAACCAAAGAGCAAGTTACATAAGTCTCAGAAAGAAAGAAAGAAAGAAAGAGAAAGAAAGAAAACGAAAGAAAGAAGAAGTGGGCGCTTTTATTCTGAGCAAAAAGCAGCGGCACGCCAGGTTTCTGTGGGAAATCTCCCCTCTCCCCTGCCTGAAAACTTTTGGGCAGTCGAAGGGCTTGTGCTCCTTTTGCATTAACAGATCTGTGGCATTTCTGTCTGTCCCGCCCTCCGGATCCAACCCACAAACATGCCACGAAACCGCGAGGAGCAATCACGTTTCTATTCAACTCCATTCCCTTTCGTCCGCCCAGTTTGACCCGGGTGCTAGAGGAAGCTTCTATTGTTTTGAAAAAAGCTTCTTCTAGACAGAGAGATATCTGGTTTCCATCAAATGGCGAAAGTGTTCACAAAGAACCCTCGACAAAACCTTTCGTGTTTCATTTAAGGAAAGCCTAGGGGCTTTCTTCTTCTTAGTTTTCAGAACTGGATGACAACTTGAACTGAGAACAGCGCCACCCTATGCTGGGTTGAGTCTCTGCAAAGGTGGGAGTATGACGCCACCACCCTGCTTATGTTCCAGATTGAGGAAACACGCAGCGTTGACCAATTGGTTGTATGTATCAGCAGCCTTGGGGGACCCGTGACCCTTCAGATGCTACTGGAATAGAATAGCCTCCATCGCTGACCATTGCATGGAAGCTGGTGCCCAACAACATTGGAAGAGCCACTCAGGTCCAAAAAACCATCTGTGCAGCCTTGCAACTCCAGAATTACAGGGGAAGGCCCCACACCCCTTCATCTGCATGTATGCAAAGCTAGATCCATCAACTGACGCTTTTTTTCTTTTTTCGTTTGCTTGTCAAGCTAGTCACCAACTTTCCCAAGGTGGTCCTTTTGAAATCAGGCAGGGCTGCGCAAAAGAGAAGCAGGAAGATGCGGTTCATCGGTGCCGCTGACCGTTTTAGGGGACATCTAAGAGTCATGGGATGTGGGTGGCGCTGTGGGTTAAACCACAGAGCCTAGGACTTGCCGATCAGAAGGTTGGCGGTTTGAATCCCTGCGACGGGGTGAGCTCCCGTTGCTCAGTCCCTGCTCCTGCCAACCTAGCAGTTCGAAAACACGTCAAAGTGCAAGTAGATAAATAGGTACCACTCCGGCGGGAAGGTAAATGACGTTTCCGTGCACTGCTCTGGTTCGCCAGAAGCGGCTTAGTCATGCTGGCCACATGACCCGGAAGCTGTATGCCGGCTTCCTCGGCCAATAAAGTGAGATGAGCGCCGTAACCCTAGAGTCGGCCACGACTGGACCTAATGGTCAGAGGCCCCTTTACCTTTACCTAAAAGTCATGCACACCTTTGGATGACTTAGGAGCGAGCTGAGGAGCAGGCTGAAGTAGCTAGCCAGGTCCCCCTGATGGCCTACTTCTAGATACCCAAAGTGGTAATGCAAGAAAATGATGGCTCTGAGCATGTGCAGAGTGCACTCCTCCCTAACCCCTGTGGAAGTAGTGTCCACACATATTTGGGAGTCAATTGCAACATTTTTCTGGACACCACTGAGGATCTATCAGACCCAGAGGACGCTCTCCTTATCTCTCTCCACCCCTGCCTTGCTCTCCTTGCTCTCTGTGCTCTTTGAAGCATTACAGTGGTACCTCGGGTTACATACGCTTCAGGTTACAGACTCCGCTAACCCAGAAATAGTACCTCGGGTTACGAACTTTGCTTCAGGATGAGAACAGAAATCATGCTCCGGCTGCGCAGTGGCAGCAGGAGGCCCCATTAGCTAAAGTGGTGCTTCAGGTTAAGAACAGTTTCAGGTTATGAACGGACCTCCGGAATGAATTAAGTACTTAACCCGAGGTACTGTATCATCATAACCCACTGTATCACCATCATTATTATCATGACCACTATAATTAATTGTTGTTGTTGTTGTTGTTGTTGTTGTTGTTGTTTAGTACCTGCCCTTCACTCCAAGGTCCCAAGGAAGGTTACAACAACAATTAAACAATTCAATGAACTTCACTCCTATTGTTCTACCAGTCTTGTCCATCTGAAGATAAGAGATCTCAGGTGGCACAAGGGGTCAGTGAGTCTGGCTGTTAACCGGAAGGTTGCTGGTTCAAGCCCACCCAGGCATGGCTGTGAGCAAGAGATTCCTGCTTCGCAGTGGGTTGGACTAGATGACCATTGGGGTCCTGATTCCAACTCTACAGTTCTAGGATTCTAAGGTCTCTTGCACCTCAAAAATATTCAGCCCCTTCTCCCTTACTGCGCCTAATGCTTGGAGTTGCCTCCCAGAGCACTTCCTTCAAATGCTTTCTCAAGGCTTACTTGTTTCTATCCACTTGCTGCTATAGGTAAGCCTGGAACCAAACCAAAGCATGGACAACTGAAACAACTTCACATTCTTTCCCTCTTGAGCTTAATAATAATAATAATAATATATTATTTATACCCCGCCCATCTGGCTGGGCCTCCCCTGCCACTCTGGGCAGCTTCCAACAGAATATTAAAATACAATAACCTATTAAACATTCAAAGCTTCCCTAAACAGGGTTGCCTTCAGAGGTCTTCTAAAAGTTGGATAGTTGTTTATTTCCTTGACATCTGATGGGAGGGTGCTCCACAGGGCAGGTGCCATCACTGAGAAGGCCCTCTGCCTGGTTCCCTGTAACTTCACTTCTCGCAGCGAGGGAACCACCAGAAGGCCCTCAGAGCTGGACCTCAGTGTCCGGGCTGGATGGTGGGGGTGGAGACACTCCTTCAGATATACTGGACTGAGGCCGTTTAGGGCTTTAAAGGTCAACACCAACACTTTGAATTGTGCTTGGAAATGTACTGGGAGCCAGTGTAGGTCTTTCAAGACCGGTATTACATATTATTTCTCCCCCCCCCCCTTCCTTTGCCCCGACAACCCATGTCAAAGTTTCATTATAGGCTCCTTGTGAGAAGTTTCCTTATACTGAGTCAAACTACAGTAAACTCTGGTTACAAACTTAATTCGTTCCAGAGGTCCGTTCTTAACCTGAAACCGTTCTTAACCTGAGGTACCACTTTAGCTATAATAATAATAATAATAATAATAATAATTTATTATTTGTACCCCGCCCATCTGGCTGGGTTTCCCCAGCCACTCTGGGCGGCTTCCAACAGAGATAAAAAATACACTAAAATGTCACATATTAAAAACTTCCCTGAACAGGGCTGCCTTCAGATGTCTTCTGAATGTCAGGTAGTTGTCCATCGCCTTGACATCCGATGGGAGGGCATTCCACAGGGCGGGCGCCACCACCGAGAAGGCCCTCTGCCTGGTTCCCTGCAACTTGGCCTCTCGCAGTGAGGGAACCGCCAGAAGGCCCTCGGAGCTGGACCTCAGTGTCCGGGCAGAACGATGGGGGAGGAGACGCTCCTTCAGATATACTGGACCGAGGCCATTTAGGGCTTTAAAGGTCAGCACCAACACTTTGAATTGTGCTCGGAAACGTACTGGGAGCCAATGTAGGTCTTTCAAGACCGGTGTTATATGGTCTCGGCGGCCGCTCCCAGTCACCAGTCTAGCTGCCGCATTCTGTATTAGTTGTAGTTTCCAGGTCACCTTCAAAGGTAGCCCCACGTAGAGCGCATTGCAGTAGTCCAAGCGGGAGATAACCAGAGCATGTACCACTCTGGCGAGACAGTCCGCAGGCAGATAGGGTCTCAGCCTACGTACCAGATGGAGCTGGTAAACAGCTGCCCTGGACACAGATTTGACCTGTGCCTCCATGGACAGCTGTGAGTCCAAAATGACTCCCAGGCTGCGCACCTGGTCCTTCAGGGGCACAGTTACCCCATTCAGGACCAGGGAATCCTCCACACCTGCCCGCCTCCTGTCCCCCAAAAACAGTACTTCTGTCTTGTCAGGATTCAACCTCAATCTGTTAGCCGCCATCCATCCTCCAACCGCTTCCAGGCACTCACACAGGACCTTCACCGCCTTCACTGGTTCTGATTTAAAAGAGAGGTAGAGCTGGGTATCATCTGCATACTGATGAACACCCAGCCCAAACCTCCTGATGATCCCTCCCAGCGGCTGCATGTAGATGTTGAAAAGCATGGGGGAGAGGACAGAACCCTGAGGCACCCCACAAGTGAGCGGCCAGGGGTCTGAACACTCATCCCCCACCACCACTTTCTGAACACGGCCCAGGAGGAAGGAGCGGAACCACTGTATGACAGTGCCCCCAGCTCCCAGCCCCTCAAGACGGTCCAGAAGGATGTCATGGTCGATGGTATCAAACGCCGCTGAGAGATCCAGCAGAACTAGGAAACAGCTCTCACCTTTGTCCCTAGCCCACCGGAGATCATCAACCAGTGCGACCAAGGCAGTTTCAGTCCCATGATGAGGCCTGAATCCCGACTGGAAGGGATCCAAATGGTCCGCTTCTTCCAGGCGTGCCTGGAGTTGTTCAGCAACCACTCGCTCAATCACCTTGCCCAAGAATGGGAGGTTTGAGACTGGGCGATAATTGGCCATCGTGGCCGCATCTAAAGATGGTTTTTTAAGAAGCGGTTTAATAACCGCCTCTTTCAGCGGGTCTGGGAAGGCTCCCTCATGGAGGGAAGCATTCACCACCCCACGAAGCCCATCGCCCAGTCCTTCCCGGCTGGCTTTTATAAGCCAGGATGGGCAAGGATCCAGGAGACAGGTGGTTGGCTTCACTCGTCCAAGCAGCCTGTCCACATCCTCGGAGGTAACAGATTGAAATTGATCCCACACAACTTGACCAGACAGGGCTCTAGCACTCTCCCGCCCCGGCCCTGCTCCCACGGTGGAGTCTACTTCTTCCCGAATCTGAGCGATTTTATCTGCAAAAAAATTTGCAAAATCATTGCAGGAGAACACGTGGCCCGTACTGGGCCCCGATGTTACAGGTGGTTCCGCTAAATTGCGAACCACCTGAAAGAGTCTCCTGCTGCTGTTTTCTGCAGATGCAATAGAGGCGGTGAAGAAAGTCTTCTTCGCCGTCGCTATCGCCACTTGGTAGGCTCGACGTTGAGCTCTAACCCGTGTCCGGTCAGATTCAGAATGAGTTATCCGCCACCGGCGCTCTAGCCGTCTCAACGATTGTTTCATTGCCCTCAGATCTGTGGAAAACCACGGGGCTCTCTGGGCTTCATGCAATCGGAGAGGGCGCTTCGGAGCCAAACAGTCAATAGCCCTGGTTAACTCCACATTCCAGCGGGCCACCAGGGAATCGGCTGAAAGGCCATCAACATGGGATAAAGCATCCCCAACCACTCTCTGGAAACCATTTGGATCCATTAAGTGGCGGGGGCGGACCATCCGAATCGGTCCCACCTCCCTGCAGAGGGGATGGGGCCTCCCGCTAATGGGGCCTCCCGCTGTCACCACGCCGCCAGCGCATGATTTCTGTTCTCATCCTGAGGTAAAGTTCTTAACTGGAGGTACTATTTCCAGGTTAGCGGAGTCTGTAACCCGAAGTGTTTGTAACCCAAGGTACCACTGTATTTGTATTATGTAAGCTGGCTAGCAATGGATCTCCAGGATTACAGACCAGGATCTCACCCTGTCCTGTCTGGATATGTCAGGCATCTCCCCCCACTGAGCCAGCACTGAGAGCCCCACCATTGAGAGCAAATGTGTCTCACTCACCTTCCTCAACTTGTAGCCTACAAAGCTCAGGCCTGTTGGGCAGCCCTAAACAAGAGCATTCTTAAGTGAGGTTGGCATATACTGCAACATTTTATTGCAATTGCCCCCAGTTATAGCACCGTATGACCATTCAAATGCACTTGTTGAAAATGGAAGGGGGCAGTTCACACAGCCAGATGCGGGTCTCAAGTGTTAAGAAATGAAGCAGCAGGAAATCAAGAGATAACCGTGGATCTGTGAATGGCCTCACAACCGATTCCTGGGTTCAAACTGAGATAATTAGAGCAAATAGCTGTGGGTTAAACCACAGAGACTAGGACTTGCTGATCAGAAGGTCGGTGGTTTGAATCCCTGTGACGGGGTGAGCTCCCATTGCTTGGTCCCTGCTCCTGCCAACCTAGCAGTTTGAAAGCACGTCAAAGTGCAAGTAGATAAATAGGGACCGCTCCGGCGGGAAGGTTAACGGCATTTCCGTGTGCTGCTCTGGTTCGCCAGAAGCGGCTTAGTCATGCTAACCGCATGACACAGAAGCTGTACGCCAGCTCCTTCGGCCAATAAAGCGAGATGAGCGCTGTAACCCCAGAGTCAGTCACGACTGGACCTAATGGTCAGGGGTCCCTTTACCTTTACCTATACTTAGGATGTGCCAGGATGCCTCCAGTCAATTACCTTTTGTAATCAGAGCATTCTCAATTTCCAACATTTTGAATATTAGAAGCGCAAGAAAAGATGCAGAATATATTAAGAAACCCGTCAAAGAAGATGAAATTAGGTAAGATGGAACCATAAAACGCAACTGTATGTAATTTGGGTTATAAAAATTGACGTTGGGTGAGCAGGAAGTCACTAGTTTTGCTGTATTGGAATATAACCGTTGAGTAACAAATGTAACTTTCAATATGGAAGAAGAATAAAATATTATTATGTAAAAATATTAGAAATATTCTGCCCTCCCCTCCGTTTTTAAGCTATTCATACCAATTTTACCCTGCTTGTGAATCCCCTCGGCATATTGCCATTTCTGGGAAACAGTTACTTTACAAAAGAGAGAGAGAGAGAGAGAGAATCTAGCACAGACAAACTATCTTGAGTAAGAACAGATGTAAAACAGAGTGTACTAATAGTGCTCTCCTATGAATGCCTACTCTGAAGCAAGTCTTATTAAGTTCAATGGGACTGACTCCCAGGGAGATTATTAAAGGACCTAAATTTTCAGCCTTTCATTGGTATGGGAGGGTGAACTCTGTACACAGGAAGGCCCATTTCGCTTTCTCGTAACCACTTTGCTACTCTGTTAACCACTGGTGTTTTTACACTTCTTTTGAAGTCACTCTAAGCATTTGCCAGAAATAGTTATTGTTTCTTCTAAACTCAAGGCCTTTGAGTATGTGACTGCTAGCGGGGAGAGGAGCCTAGTCTGTCCTTTAGCCTTTTTTTCTCTCAGCTAAGCCACGGGCTGAAATTCAGCAGGTGTCACTTTCCCTATCTCTACAAGGGGGAAACCACACCTGTTGAGTCAATACCTGTCTCACAGCTCTTAAAATTGCTCCTGCCAGAATTAAAACTGCAAACCCGATTCCCAGCCTCAGGAGACCCTCAGGATGGCATATTTATTTAGCATTTATTCTGATTTGCCTGCACAAAATTTACGCAGGAGTCAGACTATGTCCAGTCCAGCATTGGTTATACAGTGGTACCTCGGGTTAAGAACTTCATTCGTTCCGGAGGTCCGTTCTTAACCTGAAACTATTCTTAACCTGAGGTACCACTTTAGCTAATGGGGCCTCCCACTGCTACCGTGTGATTTCTGTTGTCATCCTTAAGCAAAGTTCTTAACCTGAGGTACTATTTCTGGGTTAGCGGAGTCTGTAACCTGAAGCGTCTGTAACCCGAGGTACCACTGTAATATGATTGCAGGGAGGTTATATGACAATGAACATCCTGCATTCATACCAATTTGCTTGTGAGGTGTTTAACCATTTGTTCCTTCCACACTTTTCAGTGTAGCTACTTCCAGACAATCTGTTTATTGAGTATTCCTCCCACTCTGTTTGCAGGGAGATTAGGTAAAGATAAAAGGTAAAGGAACCATGGACGGTTAAGTCCAGTCAAAGGCGACTATGGGGTTGCGGCACTCATCTCACTTTCAGGCCGAGGGAGCCAGCGTTTGTCCACAGACAGCTTTCTGGGTCATGTGGCCAGCAGGGCTAAACTGCTTCTGGCGCAATGGGACATCGTGATGGAAGCCAGAGCGCATGGAGATGCTGTTTACCTTTCCGCCACAGCAGTACCTATTTATCTACTTGCACTGGTGTGCTTTCAACTGCTAGGTTGGCAGGAGCTGGAACAGAGCAACAGGAGCTCACCCAGTTGTGGGGATTCGAACCACCAACCTTTTGATCAGCAAGTCCAAGAGGCTCAGTGGTTTAGACCACTGCCACTGGCAGAGGAATGGGGGGCGGGCAGGGGGAGCACACTGCCCCTGGCACCATCGGGGAAGGGGGGTACCATCGCAGCTGCCCCTCTGGACATGTGCCACGTGCACCCCCACCGCACTGAGTGCCACACCCCCACAGATGGCGTGCCACGCCCCAGGATGCATGCCACACCCCCAAGGAAGCCACGCCTCGCCCCCGAGACACACACCATGCCCCCTGGGATGTGTGCCAGCCACGCCCCTGCCTGCTCTCCGCCCCCGGTGTCAGAGCATGCAGCTTCGCCACTGACCACAGTGCCACCCGCGTTCCTATAGGGAGATTAGATGACATGGGCTATTCAACTAGTATTCACATTCTGTCTTGTTTGTGGGAAGGTTAGGTGACATTGCAAGAACACAAAAGTTATCCCACATTTTCCAGTGCATTTCCTTGTCACAGAAAGGCCTACATTTTGGGGAAAGCAGGTCTGTTGTGCAAGAATCAGAGAATCATACAGCTGGAAGGGACCCTGAGGATCATCTAGCCCAGGCATGTCCAAAGTCCATTTCGGGGGCCTAATCCGGCCCGCTGGTCAGTTTAATCTGGCCCCCATGGCAGTTTATTTCCTGGCGTAAAATCCTAAAAACCCCCTCAACAACTTCAATCTGTGCACAACCCAGCAAATTTTAGGCACTTTAGAAAATTATTGTTATTAGAATTGATAATACCTATTGTGATAAAATTGTACTTGTAATTCCATTTGAACTGTGTCTTCTTCATGGTTCAGCACCGAGTTATACAGATGTAACTTGAATCCCTGGTTATCAAAAAGGCTTAGGGTGGTATTTTGTGTTTTTTTAATATTTTAATTTTATGTTGTGAACCGCCGTGAGATCTACAGGTATAGGGTGGTATACAAATTTTAATATAAACAAACAAACAAACAAACGGACAATACTGGTACTGAGGACAAGGGCTTCTTATCTCTTTCCCTTTGGGCCATTTTTCAATGGCTTTTACCGTATTTTTCGCTCTATAAGACGCACCAGACCATAAGATGTACCTAGTTCTTGGAGGAGGAAAACAAGAAAAAAGCAGTATAAAGTAATGGGTAGATTAAGTACAGTGAGATTAATTGGAAGTCAGTTTTAAATTTCTTCTATATCAGTTTTATAATTGTGTTCAGTATCAGGAGTATATAGGATGATAATTATATTAATCTTCTTGTATATTATAGTGTGGTGGTTTGTTTGATTCTTCTGTTATTTGTTTGTTTGTTTGATTGATTGATTGTATGTTTGTTTACTTTTATGTACGTCTGTTCTTTCATAAATGTATTTATTTTAAATTAATAAAGCTATATTTTTAAAAAATTAAAAGCAAGAGAGAGAGAAATGTATTGATTTGGTTGTTGGCTGGTCGGCATCCATCTGTCTCGAGACACAAAGGCGTGTGCACCCAGGGGTGAAGTCAAACCACTGAAAAAAGAAATTAGTGCAGCAACGAAGGGAGTGGGTGGTGTTACATTCATAAAGAATAAGTGTAGAGCCGAGCCCATGAAGAAGGAAGTCTAGGTTTATAAGAGACCACTGCCTTTGTCCCAGCACTTTACAGAAAATGATGAGTCACTGTTCTCAACAGCTCTTTGGGAAACGGCACGTTCACACAGAAGCTGCAAAGCAAGAAGGGCCATAGCTGTGTCATAATTTCGTGTCATAATTAATGCCAGGGAGCATAGAATCCATTAGATTAGCATTTGAAATGATTTAAATAAGAAAACTTCAAATTTTAATAAGCATCTTCACATTTCTTAAATATTTTCATTGGAACACAGGGTACTAAAACACATTTTACAAAAAAACAACAACATCCACCTTTAATTTTAATCTTTAAAAAATTCTTTCTTTCTTAATTGAATTTATATACTGCCTGATCCCCAGTGGTCTCAGGGCGGTTCACAAAAGATCACAATATATAAAATCAAAAATCCCCCCCAAATGAGCCACATTTTAGAAGGGTATTGGATGTCAGTCAGGTCAACCAAAGGTCTGGTTAAAAAGGAATGTTTTTGCCTGGCACTTAAACGTGTACAATGAAGGCGTCAGGCAAACTTCCCTGGGGAGAGCATTCCACAGATGGGGAGCCACTGCAGAGAAGGACCGTTCTCATGTTGCCACCCTCCGGACCTAATCTCCATATGTGTATAAAGGTCCTGGGCTGTCCAGATGACAAGGCACACGCACACACATTCCCCTCAGCCTCACCGATGTGGTCCAAAGGAAAGCAGAGCAATACGTTTGGCACCAGCTTGGCTGCAGAAGTTGCTGGAAGGAGACGTGCAAAGAACCATCCAACCCTCTTAGGGACTCTGGATTTATGTAGGGCTTACCCCCTGAGCCAGGCATAGGCAAACTCTGGCCCTCCAGATGTTTGGGACTACAATTCCCATCATCCCTAGCTAACAGGAGCAGTGGTCAGAGATGATGGGAATTGTAGTCCCAAACATCTGGAGGGACAGTTTGCCTATGCCTGCCCTGAGCCTTTTCTCCTCCCAAAGGTAGAAGAGGTTTAGGATCAGAGTTTTCCTTCTCTTAGATGGGCTAGCTTCTCAGGTGGATGAGCTCCACCCAAAGGTGGATTTTGGGCAATCAAAATTTGCCAAAGCCCCTGCTTCTCATGCTCCGTTCTACAGCATTGTTGGGGTGCCACCTACCAGTCGTAATACCTTAAAACCGCCTGTTCCCCTTCTGCCCCTCGCTTCCCCTTGCAGCGCATGCAGAAACCACTTTATTCACCCGTCAACCTGCTATTGGTCTCGTCCGCTCAATCTGCCTGTCTTCCTATGCCAGGGATGTCTATTGATTTAATGGCTCTCTAATATGATACATGGGATGCGGGTGGCACTGTGGGTTAAACCTCAGCGCCTAGGACTTGCTGATCGCATGGTCGGCGGTTCGAATCCCCACGGCGGGGTGCGCTCCCGTCGTTCGGTCCCAGCGCCTGTCAACCTAGCAGTTCGAAAGCACCCCCGGGTGCAAGTAGATAAATAGGGACCGCTTACCAGTGGGAAGGTAAACGGTGTTCCGTGTGCTGCGCTGGCTTGCCAGATGCAGCTTGTCACGCTGGCCACATGACCCGGAAGTGTCTGTGGACAGCGCTGGCTCCCAGCCTATAGAGTGAGATGAGCGCACAACCCTAGAGTCTGGCATGACTGGCCCGAACGGGCAGGGGTACCTTTACCTTTACCTAATATGATACATGGGATGCGGGTGGCACTGTGGGTTAAACCACAGAGCCTAGGACTTGCCGATCAGAAGGTCAGTGGTTCGAATCCCCATGAGGGGGTGAGCTCCCGTTGCTCGGTCCCTGCTCCTGCCAACCTAGCAGTTCGAAAGCACGTCAAAGTGCAAGTAGATAAATAGGTACCACTCCGGCGGGAAGGTAAACGGCGTTTCCGTGTGCTGCTCTGGTTTGCCAGAAGCGGCTTAGTCATGCTGGCCAATAAAGTGAGTTGAGCACCGCAACCTCAGAGTCGGCCACGACTGAACCTAATGGTCAGGGGTCCCTTTACCTTTACCTTTAATATGATACATGCTTAAATGGGGTGGTGGTGGGGGGGTTAAGCTCATAGATTCTATGGCTCCCTTGAGATGTGACTGCTCCCTCATAAGCCATTTAAGTCAGGAAGGCATAATTTCGGTTTGTGGTTGAGCAAAGGTGGGGGAAGGCAGGTTTGTGCGATAGCAAAGTCCTTATATCTGCACATGACAGTTATCGAGAGGGACCTCTTGGGTTGTGGCAAAGGTGTGAGTTAAGCTGAGGACTTCCTTGCTCACACCCTCAGTCACTGTTCAGTACTAGCTCCCCTCTGTGAGAGATGCTGTTCCCCCAATACTCTGCCTCCTTCAGGGATTCCCTACCTAGCCTCAAACACCTACGGAGTTCTCAGGGGTTGATGGAAGTTCTTGAGCTGCAACAGAGGGTCCTACATACATTTATTTGCATCTGCAGGCTGTGTACATGTAGGGTTATAGCTTTTTTACAACCTTGTACTGTAGCTTAGTTTAGATGAACATTTGCCTAAAAACAAAGGAATGAACTCCCATTTCCAAGTCTTTTGGGAAAAGGTCACCCCAAAATCAATAAAGCGATTTTTGTATATATGACTGTATAATGTATTATGTAATATGCATGGCATATATTACAGTACAGGAAAAAATAGAGCTTATATTTGTATTATTATTATTAGTTTAATTTTAGCATAATTGTTTCTTGCTTTGTTTTTACTTTTATTACTTGTTAAGTTATTGTATAGTTTGTAATTTGCTTTATCTAATGCTGTATTGTTTTTAACACTCGATTGGGAGCCAACCAGAGTGGCTGGGGAAACTCAGCCAGATGGGCGAGGTATAAATAATAAATAATAAATAATAAATTATTATTATTATTATTATTATTATTATTATTATTATTATTATTATATACAATGTTTTGTACACTGTCCAAGGTGTATCAGTTCTTATTGCATAAATTAATTTGAGGTTGCAAGCACCATAAACTTTCCACGTTTAGTTGATTGCACATTCTACACAGTGATGATTTCTTGGTATCTGGAGAATGGATGGCTCCTGCTTTAGGAAGATTTAGGAAGTTCCAGGCAGCTGTAAACATTCTAAACAGTTCCATAAAGTTTTTAAAAGTGCTAATACTTATGAGTAGTAACGTTACATATACAGTGATTTCACCTTTTCATTTCAAGGTGACCTTTTTTCACAAATGAAAAGAATTAGTCCCCTTTTCGGTGTTTCTAAGCAAAAGTTCATCCCTTTATGACACAATAAATCTCTTTTTTTAAGTCAAAAAGTTATAACTGTAGCATACACACTGTGCATTCAAGGCACATAGCTTCCCCCAAAGAATCCTGGAAACTGTAGTTTCTTAAGGAGGCTGGGACTTGTAGTTCTGTAATTCCTGGTGTTATTTGGGGGACGCCATGGGCTTTAAATGTACAGTGTGTACACATGCTAAAGTTTTTTTACGTGCTGACTCACTGTTTTTATTTGCTGACTCACCTGTCACTTTTTAATTTTATTTTAAATTGTTGTGTTGTTGCACCTTGAGGCACATGTGGAAGGTGGGGAAAAGATTCCTAAAGTAATATAAAAACACATGTTTTAAGGAGCATAGAATAGCCATGAGCATACTATGACCAAAATTTGATCTTGCATCAGTTATGACAAATATTGTTTGACAAGCACTTCCTGTCGCCATGGTCTATACTCTTCCTTCTGTGCAGGCTCTTTCCGGGAGCCTTTTATACAATTCTGGCAGGGAAGCTGTGCTACTGAGCAGGTGAGGAGAGATGGGCAAATCTTTCAATTTCAGTTTCTCTCATTTATCTAGTCTTAAGTTCAGTTCTTGACATTTACACATCAGCAGGCTCTTCTTGTGTTCTTAAATCATACCCCACCAATGCTGGGCAGATGAAAGGGCCCTCTTAATAGATCTGAGCCAATAGGCAGCTTCAGGCACATATCTACACTACAAACCTTTTAGATACAGTGGTACCTCGGGTTACATACGCTTTAGGTTACAGACTCTGCTAGCCCATAAATAGTACCTTGGGTTGAGAACAGAAATCGTGTGGCGGCGGCACAGCGGCAGCAGGAGGCCCCATTAGCTAAAGTGGTACCTCAGGTTAAGAACAGTTTCAGGTTAAGAACGGACCTGAACGAATGAAGTACTTAACCCAAGGTACCACTATACTAATTTAGATACGAATTTAGATACTAATTTATCCATCAAACTAGTTTATCAGCCACAGCTTTGCCCAAAGAAGCTCGTAGTTTGGCGAAGGTGCAGAGAATGATTGGTTAGACAGCTTTCGCCTGCTTCTCAGATATGGGCGACCTGTAATCTTCCAGGTATTGCAGCCATGCCCTTCCTAGAATTCAGTACTGGGAAGGCAGAATCATTGCTGAACTTTTTGGAGTTTGTGGTGAAAAACTCTCACTGATCTCATATGTGTCACTTCCAAGTCTCTCTCATTGTTATGCATGTGTGAAAGATGCAGAAATGCAGCCTGAAGTGTTGTGGCCTCTTGGGTTCCCCCCATTGATAGATGGGCTGCCTGCATGGGTGTATGGGGAGGGATAGTAGGGGAGGAGTTGTACCTCTGGTGGGGGATACATCGTGCTCCTTCTGGTGTAGTTTGTCTACCTTGAGATCCCAACCCACACTCAGCTCTCACCTGTGGCTCCTAGAAGCTGTCAGGATGCGACAGCGGCCACATCCAGGGAAAGACTTCGACTCGCCAGCTGAAGTAGGCGAGAGTAGTAGAAACCGAGAAATTCACGGAACCGAGAAATTGCACAAACCAAATGAAATACCGTGAAAATCCCTGAAACGAGAAGTAATCGACTAGAAATGTTATCTTATGGAAATAAACTAAATAATAAAAATCAAAAAGTTTAAGAAAAAAATTAGAAAAACCTAAAATTCAACAAAGCCTTAATGGGATGCCGGCTACAAACCTCGTTTCACTGAACTATTCAGTTTCCTCAGAAGGAAATAGAGAAATCATAAACCTTAAATGACCAAAATTCAAAAAAGGGGGTAAAACTCCCAAAAATTCTGAAGTATTATAATCCTAGCTAGACCTAGTTGAAGCAAAGTGCAGTAATAAAGGATTGAGGACTCAAAGGTACAGTTTCTGATTTCTCTATTTCCTTAAACTTTTTGATTTTTATTATTTAGTTTATTTCCATAAGAGAGCTTTTCTAGTTGATTACTTCTCGTTTCAGGGATTTTCACGGTATTTCATTTAGTTTGAAGCAGGTGCCGCAAACCCACGGTGAGTTAGGGACTTACTTCCTTTGCATGCAAAGACAGGCTCCAGAGGATTGAGGCGACGAGACCAATAGTGGGTCCAACAGTCAATAAGGCAGTTTCTGCATGTGCTGTAGGGGGAAAGGAGGGGCAGATGGGGCACAGTTTTAAGGTAGCACAACTGGTAGGAGGCTCCACAGCAATGCTGTAGAACGCAGCACCCGAAGCATGGGGGTTGACAAATGTTAGAGTCGCAAGGGGCGCTACTGAAATTTGATTGCCCAAAGTCCACCATTGGATGGAGCTCGTCAACCTGGGAAGGTAGCCTATCCAGGAGAAGGAAGGCTTTGATCCTAAACCTCTTCTGCCTTCCAGAAAACCATTGGGAGGAGAAAAGGCTCAGGAGCAAACCCTACACAAATCTGTAGTGGAGTCCCTAAGAAGTTTTGATGGTGCCTTGTATGCTTCCTTCCAGCAACTCTTCCAGCCAAGCTGGTGCCAAATGTATTGCTTTCCTTTTCTTTGGACAACATCAGCAGGCTGGGGGGGATCATGTAGTTTGGGCAGCCTAGGACTTCCATACCCACTGCCCAAGCTTGAAGCCCAGAGTGGTCACTTCACTTCTGCTAACACAGTGAAAACAACAGAGAAGGCAGCAGCTACAAGTTACCAGGCTCTGCAGCCACAGCAGGCGCTGTGATTCTCCAGCAGTTTAACTTCACCCCCAGAGGCACACTCCATTGTCTCTTGAGACAGATGGATGTCAACAACAACAAAAATTATGTAATGTGGGCATATCAGATGTGGCCTTTTGTATCCAGTCCATATTGCTTGTAGAGCTACAGTTTTCCCCATGCTTTCCGTGGGGAGGAGGGGATACTTGTGGCCCTACAGATATTGCAGGACTCCAAACTTCCATCAGCCCCACACACTTTCTTGCAAACATCTGTTGCTCTGCTTTCCTTTGGACCACATCAGTGAGACTGAGGGGGGCAGGGTCTTGCCGTCTGGACAGCCCAGGACCTCCACACACACTGCCCAGGCTTACACCCCAGGAAGGTAACTTTGGTGCTGCTAACACAATAGTTTGACTTCACTCCTGGAGGTGCACTCCATTGTCTCTCGATGGCAACACGATGGGTTGTGGAAAGGAGGATTTAAAATTACATTTTAATCAACTTTTGCACAATTATAATGTTTTCAGTGTCAGTTGTGAATGAATGCATTCTGTTTGCATCCATTCTGACTGCATCCTTTTAGTTCTTCATCTGCCCCCATTCCCCACCCCCATAAGATTGTACACATTTGGGAACCTGCAAATACGCACATTTCAAACTCTCCTCCCTGTATCTCTGTGGTCCCGAGAACAGACATAGTGCAGCTGCTTACACAATTTGTTTTTCAAAATTTTCCACTCTTGTTTGTGGTTGGGGCCCTTTGCCCTTGCTATTCCTGCACCACTCTCTGGCCTTTTCATTTCTTTCAAATGAATAGTCTGTTCACCATTGCAGACACAGATAGTAATAAAGGAAACAAAAGATGGTGGTGAAATTGAGAATTTCCCCCCAAGTTTGTCAGTTTCATCATTGACTAGAAAGGTATTGGTGAAAACTCCCAGTTTCACCAGAGGGATGGGAACATGAATGAAATGTTGAGAAAATGAAAGACTGCACACACTGACAAGACATTCATCAACCACAACATGAGAGGACCGCAGTTGTATCGAGTAGTAAGTCAGTACAGAACAGGATCTGGGGCAGTTAAGCAAGAAGGTATCTTGTCGTGCATTAGCTGGAGAGAGTGTGTGACTGTACTGAATTCAGTGAAAGCAAAATTTTGTGAATGGTGGTATTGTAACATAAAACAGAGGTGGGGAGAATCCCTGTGATCATAAAAGACCTGAAAATGTTTGTGTGATTTCAACCTGGTGGTTCTTACTTCATTTAGATGTTTGTAATGTGAAGAGGTAGCCAATGATGGCTACAATGCTTATTCACATTATAGATGCCTGGCCTTTTCCTTTCTGCAAACAATTTCTGCAAACAGAAATAACACAAGGAAAGTTCAACACCATGTGCCCATATCTGGTAGGCCAGCTAACTTATCCTGATAGGGGCTGGACTACATTAAGGTTACCAGATTTTTTTCAATGAATCTGGGGACACTTTTTTTGGGGGGGGGGATTTTTATTGATACAGCAAGAAAGAAAAAAAACACCACAAATACCAAATTACATACAGGAATAACCATAGACACATAAATTTCTTAGCAAACAATAAAACATATATTAGTCTTAACACTAAAGACCCAACCTCCCGTCTATTCCACATTTCGATTTCATATTACTTATTGCCAATACACACTTTTATCATAATTAAACTTTTTCTTGTTATATCTAATTTCTTATATCTACCTTGCACCTATTACTGAAGTTCCTCGAATGCTGCAAGAGAATTTAAACTACTATATTTATTTTTCAGATATTCTTTGAAAACCTCCCATTTTGAAACAAATTCCTGGTTTGATTTATTCTTTATTTTTTCTGATAGACCATCTAATTCGGCATATTCTGTCAGCTTTTGGATCCAATCTTGTATAGAGGGGATTTCATTACTCTTCCATTTTGCCGCGATCAGAACTCTTGCTGCTGCCGTCGCATATAAAAAGGTACCCTTTCTCTTTTGCGGAATATCCAAATCTGTTATTCCCAGGAGGTAGGCCTCTGGGTTGTTGTTTTTTAAGAGATCTTTAGCAGTTTTTGCAGTTCTGCATGGATACTCTGAATCTGGGGACACTTTTCTACTTCCTACTAAATAGATGGATTTTGTCAGGGGACTGAATTGTAAATCTGGGGACTGTCCCTGGGAAATGGGGACGTCTGGTAATCTTAGACTACATGGACTTTGGTCTGGTTCCAACAAGGTATTTATTATCAAAGAGCATGTATTAAGGGTTCCTTAATAGTTAGGTGAACTTGCAAATCAATTATTGCTTTGTGAATTTGTAAGACATTGGTTGGCTGTTGGCATCGGTCTGTCTTGATTTAGCAACACCCTGGGGCGCAAGCCTGGGCAGTGTGTATGGAGGTCTTGGGCTGCTGAAATGACGAGACCCCCCCCCCTCTTGATCTTGCTGATGTGCTCCAAAGGAAAGGAAAGCAATATGTTTGGCACCAGCTTGGCTGCAGGATTTGCTGGCAGGGGATGTATAGGGTGCCATCAAACCATTTTAGGGACTCGGCTCTGGATTTGTGTATGGTTTGCTCCTTCTCCCAAAGATGTCCAACAAGGCAGCAGACATTGAGGATCAGAGTTTTCCTTCTCCTCGATGGACTGCCTTCCCAGGCAGACAAGCCCCCACCTGCCCCTCACTTCCGTCCACAGCACATGCAGAAACTGCTGTCTTGACCAGTGGACCCACTACAGTGGTACCTCGGGTTAAGTACTTAATTAGTTCTGGAAGTCCGTTCTTAACCTGAAACTGTTCTTAACCTGAAGCACCACTTTAGCTAATGGGGCCTCCTGCTGCTGCCGCGCCACCGGAGCACAATTTCTGTTCTCATCCTGAAGCAAAGTTCTTAACCTGAAGCACTATTTCTGGGTTAGCGGAGTGTGTAACCTGAAGCATATGTAACCTGAAACATATGTAACCCGAGGTACCACTGTATTGGTCTTCTCCACTCAAAGATGCAGGATTCAGTGTTTCTGTTCCTTTCGATGGGACCTTTTTAAGCAATGCAAATTGGAGCCCCTCTCCCTCAGAGTCTGGCCCACCTAGAGACGTAAATTTTCTGGATTTTTATGCAGTCATTGGGGGTGGGGTGGGGTGGACCTGAGTTTTATCCCAGGGAGGGGGAGGCATTGAGGGGGTAGGACAAATGTTTTTGCAAAAACGAAGAAGAAAAAAGTGCAATATTTCTCTTTAGCTCTCTTTACATTTCAAAAGTCGCTTTGTTAATTTAGGACCATAAAATGCATTCTGCATAACTTGGTTTACTATGGAGTTGTCATGTTTGGTATGTTAAAATTACAGTTTGTTCAGATAGTAATTAGAAATGGGATTTCTTCTTCAAAGTTTTTGTTACACATGGAGCTGAAAGCTGCCGAACTGTTAGGAAACTAGAATCTCTTTGGTTTTGCCACTTTTGAGGAGCAGGCCGAAACCATCAACATTATACTAAAACATATTATTATTTATTCTGAAAATTATTATGACTCCTCCAGTCCTCCACAGTGTTGAGCAGAGATAAATACTCATTTCCATAGAAAGAGCTGAGAAAAAGAGGGGTGGAGGAACAAAACACTATATGAAATGGAATCAACCTCTTTTTCTAAGGTATCACTATGTTTCTGTTTCTTCCTGTTTGTAATCATATTTATCACGGACTTCTAAAAACTGAAGGCTTGCCCAGATTGAAACAAGCTTCTACACTTTCATATGTCAGTTTGTTTCTTGATTTGCTGTGAGTGTTTCCAGACATGGATTAGTTTCTTTCACATGCTGCAGAAGATGGAGGAATTTGAAGTAGATAAGAAGCAAGAGGTGTCTTGTTTTTTTTTTCTTTTGGAGATTTACTCAAAAAAGGTAAACAATTTTGCCTCCCCCCCCCCCAAAATGCCGGATTTTCACTTTTTGAAATATGGCCACCCTAGCTGTGCAAAAGAGATACACTTGGCAAAATCCCAAACTAAATTCCTTGGTCAAATACCCAAAGATGTTTTATACCATGGGCGTTGCAAAGGGGTTGGGGTAGCTGCCCCCCCATCAAGTAAAACAATAGGTATACTTAACTAACTGACCAATTACGTTGGTTCTGCCTCCCACCCAAGTCCTGCCACCTCCTAACAAAAATCCCGGCTATGCCCATGTTCTATATCCTGCAACATTTGAAAGTACCTTTCCAGCATTAATAATAATAATAATAATAATAATAATAATAATAATAATAATAATAATATATTATTTATACCCCGCCCATCTGGCTGGGTTTCCTCAGCCACTCTGGGCAGCTCCCAACAGAATAATAAAAATACGATAAAACATCAAATGTTTAAACCTTCCCTAAACAGGGCTGCCTTCAGATGTCTTCTAAGTGTGCTGCTTGCTTTGTAATTTCATCAAATACTGCATTATCATCACATGCTTCTGCCTTTGAATCTTGGATCCGGCAAATCGGCAACACCATGAAGTGGATGGCAACAGCAACAGCAGCAACAACAACAATAATGGAATAGGTGCACCTATTTTCATCGGAGAAATGTTGGAGAGTATGAACTAAGCCAGCAAAAGGGAGGCCCCATGCAAATACGACATCCTTCTTCCTTCCCTTCAGACCATGTCAGGGCCCTCCAAAAGGCAGAAATGCATCTCGCTCAGTGTACAACTCAGGGCTTGCTTGTAGTCAGTATACAGAAATTATAATGACCTGACTTAAATAAAAGTTTCAGAAATCATTTTGGGGGACTAAATATATGAACACTTTGTCTTAAGTGTTCTGATCATCTTTCTAAAATACTATTTCATAAGTCTTCTTCAGTTTTTTGGGGGGGTGGGAAAGAAAGGCTTTGGGGCAAAATGGGGGAAGTCCCCCCACATCTGTCTTTTCCTGTTTGAGCCTTTACATCTTTAGGCTCACCCACACAGGATCAAAGGGTTATAGTCCATCTGGCATCCCCCCCAAATGTGGCCTCAAGGTCCCAAACTTGTTGTTTTTCTTTTTTCTTTTTTCAAACCAAGCTAACAAAGCACAGACCTATGTGACTAACATCAGGTATCATTGGCCTTTGGTCACAAGTTCATCGGACAGATTTGGGCTCCCATTAAAGTATATATATATAGGGATGCGGGTGGCGCTGTGAGCCAAACCACAGAGCCTAGGACTTGCCGATCAGAAGGTCGGCGGTTTGAATCCCCGCAACGGGGTGAGCTCCAGTTGCTCGGTCCCTGCTCCTGCCAACCTAGCAGTTCAAAAGCACGTCAAAGTGCAAGTAGATAAATAGGTACCACTCTGGCGGGAAGGTAAATGGCATTTCCGTGCACTGCTCTGATTCACCAGAAGCGGCTTAGTCATGCTGGCCACATGACCTGGAAGCTGTACGCTGGCTCCCTCAGCCAATAAAGCAAGATGAGTGCTGCAACCCCAGTGAGTGCTGCAACCCCAGAGTCGGCTACGACTGGACCTAATGGTCAGGGGTCCCTTTACCTTTATAGATGATAGATAGATAGATAGATAGATAGATAGATAGATAGATAGACAGATAGATAGATAGATAGTATTGTGCATCTCTTCTGTATGATTCTGAGGCATCAACTGTCACCATAAAGTCGTGGTATTACCACCTTCGTTATTGGTCTGAATTTCCCTCTAGTCTAAGCAGCTATTTCAGTACAAAGAGTTCCCAGAAGATGTCAAATTCACATAGAAAACAGAAATTAGCCAGCGCCGATTGGAGTGGGCGGTGTTACATTCATAAAGGATTACTGTAGAGCATAGCCCATGAAGAAGCCCATAGACTAGGGAGGGCCTGATTAAGACCATAAGTACACAAAAGAGTTTGATGCCCCCATATATATCTAATTAAAAATATAAACAATGATACAATTTCATTTTTCGAAATGAAATGAAACCTACAGTGAGGTGGAAAACAACGTTTATTTTTCTATACTTCCACTTTATTGAAAAAAATTCCCCTACTTTTTCCAATTGCAAAGTCTTTTATCAGACCCTCAAAACGAATCTTACGTAACACATCTGCTTCTATACTTAATAGAAATCAAGCATCCAGCCTGCCTTGTTGCATGGTTGTTCTGTTGGGATTTTAAAAAATATACTTTGAGTGAGAAAACGAACGCTCAGCTGAGCAATTTGTGACCATCAATGTAAAAAATGTCTGCGTTGGCCCCTTTCTCTTGATGCCCCAAGCACGAGTTTATTTTGCTGAATGGTTAATCCAGCCCTGAGTCTAGATCTACAATGATCTACAGTCCAGTCCACTACTGCATTTGACCCAACACTCAGCAGAAAATGATGAGTCATTGTTCTTGACAGCTCTTTGGGAAGCGGCATGTTCACAAAGAAGCTGCAAAACAAGAAGGGCCATATCAAATTTTGTGTCATAATGAATGTCAGGGAGCACAGAATCAGTTTGACACAAGTACGAATAGCAGTTAAAATAATTCTCAAAAGAAAATTGCAGATTTTAATAACTGACTTCATATTTAATAAATATTTTAGTTGATTTTAATTGAAGCACATTCCTTAAAAAAACATTTAATTTTAATCTTTTAAAACTTCCTTATCTCATATGCATCCCTTCATGGAGATCAAGCAGATGTACATTTTAGGGCTGTCATATTCTGAAGACCCAAAAAGAGGTTGCATTTGCTGGCTTCTGCTTTTAACTATGGATTGCTGTGACAACTCTCAGTTTACATACGCACGAAAAAGAGGAGGTGTCCTGGAAAAAGAGGGCATATGGCAACCCTACATTTTATCCTCTTTCTCACCCTATAAAATAAGCTTGGATTGAAAAAGGTCCATATAGTTAAAGCTATGGTTTTCCCAGTAGTGATGTATGGAAGTGAGAGCTGGAGCATAAAAAAGGCTGATTGCTGAAGAATTGATGCTTTTGAATTCTGGTGCTGGAGGAGACTCTTGAGAGTCCCATGGACTGCAAGAAGATCAAACCTATCCATTCTGAAGGAAATCAGCCCTGAGTACTCAATGGAAGGACAGATCCTGAAGCTGAGGCTCCAATACTTTGGCCCCCTCATGAGAAGAAAAGACTCCCTGGAAAAGACCCTGATGTTGGGAAAGATGGAGGGCACAAGGAAAAGAGAACGACAGAGGAAGAGATGGTTGGACAGTGTTCTCGAAGATGCAAACATGAGTTTGACCAAACTGCGGGAGGCAATGCGGGAGGACAGGAGTGCCTGGCGTGCTCTAGTCCATGGGGTCACAAAGAGTCAAACATGACTAAATGACTAAACAACAAGTATTGTCCCAACACTGGTTTTTGAAGCTGCGTACACACAACTGTAAGCCACAACCCACACCTATCCTTTAGTTTCTTGAAATATACTGCATCTTGATGAATTTCCCCTAAAACCAAATACAATCCGATTTGAAAATGGAAGCCATATGAAAACATCCACATCCTCTGTGTATGTGTGTGTCTGGTGGTGTCAGAGCCAGCCCAAGACATTGTGGCACCTGAGGCAAACCACAAAATGGAGCCCCCCCTTCCTGACAGTGAAGAAGGGATAAGGGAAGATTTAAATCAGGAACAAGGGGCATATAAAGATCCACATCAAAAATAAAATGAATGAACAAATGTTTCTCCTCATCTTTAGAATCTGCGAATTCATTGCTTTTTAGTTTTTAATTGCTTTTGGTAGTTTATATTGAATCTTCATTGTTTTATTCGTTTTGTGAGCAACTTACGTTTTGGGCTGGCTGTATAAATTCAGTTAAGAGTAAATAAATATATCCTAGTATGACTGAGGGGTTTTTTTTTTGTTAAAACTTTTTTCTGTGACCTGTTTCCACATTAACACCCAACAGATTTTTGCAGATGTATCCTAGACAGCACTAGAGTTGCCAACTGTTACTAGTCCTTCTTCTGTATAGAAATTATTCAGATGACACTTTTCTCACTCGTTGCCAGGAAAAGCTTCGCCTGCTTCATGTTCCCATGTTTTGAAATGCATGGAATCAGGATCAATAACAACCAGTGTGTCTCATAACAAAAGGTGGCCGTAGAGTATTCTTGGTCTAGATACCACATTCTATTCTCTCTCCCACAAATGCAACAGTTATGATACATAATTGTTCTGTGGGCACTAAATATGCTCAGTCTTCATTGGACTATACTGGTAGGGGTCCCTGCTTTAGGGTTTTCCCCTCCTTTAAAAAAAAATAAAGCACATTAGCAAACCCTGGGGTTTTCCTAAGTGTACGGACACCCTCCTCTTCTGCGTGGGCAGTGCTGTTTTGGTTACATAAGGACCAGTGCTTAGAAAATTAAGGTTTTTTTTATTAGTATACAATACTTTGAAATCCTAAACATTGTGACCATGTAATGAGAAAAGTTCTGTTGTTTTAAAATTAAATAACAAGGGAGGGAGTGCCATTAACAGATAATGAATGGAGTAAATTATAATCTTCATGGATATAGCTTGGGGGAAATTGAGCCTGGGGTTTTTCCAGCCAGCTTGGATAGCAATACGCAGCATCCTTCTGGTTTTGCAACAAGTTCAACAAGTATTTTTAGATAATGAAAAGCCAACTTGTGACCCAGATAATATGAAGCCGTTGAGCTGGAGGTGTGAGAGGTGATTTCTGGACACAGTTGCGTCTCCGGGTAATACACAAGTCATAACAAGCTGTCACAGGGTCATGACAATGGACTAGTTCATATATTACACATGCAGATTTAACTTCAAATACATACGTGGCAGTCAGCTACAGCCAATCCCAGCTTTCTCATAACTGGGTGCCTATAATGCATATGTCTTTAAACATACATCATTTGGGGTGAGGGAGACATGCTCTTTTAATAAACCATAGAGTTATATCTTTAAAAGTAACATTTTAAAAAAAACCCTGCAAAGGGAACAATGTTGCAAAAGCAATCAGGACGCATCACTCAGATCAAACAGGATTTTAAAACACGTGCTTCATTGGTTTATCTGGGATGCGGGTGGTGTTGTGGGTTAAACCACAGAGCCTAGGCCTTGCCGATCAGAAGGTTGGCGGTTCGAATCCCCGTGACAGGGTGAGCTCCCATTGCTCAATCCTTGCTCCTGCCAACCTAGCAGTTTGAAAGCATGAAGTGCAAGTAGATAAATAGGTACCACCCTGGCGGGTAGGTAAACAGCATTTCTGTGTGCTGCTCTGGTTTCGCCAGAAACGGCTTAGTCATGCTGGCCACATGACCTGGAAGCTGTCTGAGGACAAACGCTGGCTCCCTCAGCCAGTAAAGCAAGATGAGCACCGCAACCCCAGAGTTGTCCACGACTGGACCTAACGGTCAGGGGTCCCTTTACCTTTACCTTTACCTTTACCTTTACCTTTACCTTTACCTTTACCTTTACCTTTACCTTTATCATTGGTTTACACTCCCTTGCCATTTTCTAAAGAACAGAAGTACCTCCCAGCAAACTCAGCAGAACATCTGAGTCAACATTTTGGGGGAGATAAGAAACCTTCATCTTTGGTGTCTCCATGCAAAACTCTCCCATTTTTTCTTGGGACGGGGGAACAACACAAGCGAATTATGTAGTTTAAAAGCTGCTGGTTTAAACACACGCAGGTGGTCCAGCAAAGACATTTCATTTGTTTCCGCCTCTGTTAGGAACATAGGAAGCAGCCTTATATCAAGCCAGAGCAGTGGTTCATCTACTCAGTATTTTCACTGCTTGGTAGCAACTCTCTGTTTCAGATATTTTCTCAGGTGTGCCTGGAGATGACAGGGACAGAACTTCTTGCACACAGAAGATGTGAGGAGAAAACTCCACAGAGTTGTTGCTACGCCACAGTCTCAAATTTCGGCAAAAGGACCTTTTAGCAGTCTGATCCTATGCCTCCTTGCACCGAATTCAGATTCAGTGAAAGAAACATACATCAGTTTGCAGCCTTGAAGAGGAACACACAGAGCATCGAAAATCTGGCACCCTGTATCCCCCGTGAATGACATTTCGCTGTTTTAGAAAACAGTTGGAAGATCAGTAACTTGGCCTGCTCCACTCAACGATGAAATTATGAACAGGTTCTGAAAAGATTGCGAATTTTGTCTGACGGTTAATGGTGACCCACAATTTTTCCCCCTCCAACAAGCAGCTGCAACGGCTGTTGACAGCTGATGGAATCTCAACTGCATCTCGCTAAAGCCCAGAGAGAATCGCCTTCCTCTCTTCTTCATAAAAAAAAGTGCCATTAAATGCCTGACTGCTCACCGTGAACAGGAAGGAGACTCGAAAGGTTGAGCTCCCAGCATGGCTGAGTGCTTTGCTTTTAATTCCTTTAAATGATACGCTTACAGGGTTTGTGGTGTTTTTTTTTTAAAAAAAATAATGCAGAGAGTAACAACAACAACAAAAGTGGACTATGCACATATAGCCAAAGCAAAGTGAAAAGGGAGTCAAGAGAGGGGCATTGTATCTGAGTCACAAAAAGTGGGAGCTGTCAATCAATTGACTGAGAATTGAAATGGAGACAATGTGCTTTTGCAACACTTTGGTAATGTTGTAGCAATGGCAATCTCCTGCTTGTTGTAGCAATGATAATGTGCGAGATCAGGCATAGGCAAAGATGTTTGGGGCTCCAGATGTTTTGGGACTACAACTCCCATCATCCCTAGCTAGGACCAGTGGTCAGGGATGATGGGAGTTGTAGTCCCAAAACACCTGGAAGGCCAAGTTTGCCTATGCCTGGGCTAGATGGTAATCCAGCTATATGCTGGATGATTTTAATTTCATTTTTACAGGCATGCCATGGACTACCTGAATGAAGCTTGCTGACCACTGGTGATCCACAGGCGACATTTTGAGGACCCCTTCCCTAAGTCATTTCCCGAAATTTCCCTGAGCACTTGGGGATTCTATTAGCAATGCCGAAAAGGCTTTAAAAATGTGTATTTTCAAAAAAAATTATATGGGTAATTTTTTTATTCAGTAAAAAGAAAATGTATAAGCTACTTTTTCCAAGGGGTTCACAGATAAAACTATAGATAAAACATGGATGAAATCCTCAAGCCAATTAAAAAAGCAAATATACTAAAATAAGCATTTTAAAAATGCTTGAGGATAAGTTACTCAAGTTACTTGAGGATAAGTTACTCAAACCCTGAGGGGTTTTCTGCATCCTCGACCAAGTCCCTGATTGTCGGTTAATGCCGACACATCAAGCTGCTGTTAACGGCACAGCTACAGAAATAGGCTGAATATTTGGCAATCTTGATTGACAGATGCCATTTACAACAGGGTTCCTGTACCATTGACAGCTGCGTCGAAGTGGGGATTTCCTCAGGTGCACCCCTGCATGACAGGCGGCACCTGCCAGTTCTTTTTTTTCACCACTGCAGTAACTTGGCATCTGGTTGCTTTATATTAAACTTTAATACCAAGGCTGTAATCCACAGCTTTCAATGTTCCTAACATTTTTACTGACCCTTGCCCCTGGGCCTTAAATAGCAGCACACAAAGCAGACAAACTTTTCAGGCAACACTCTCCATGGCAGGAAATGTTGTGTCTCGTTCATTTTTGCCTGTGGGCACTCTCTCTTAGATGCAGAAGCAGGCTCAAGGTAGAAGGTGGCAACTCTTACACTTCTCTGCAAAATACAGGTGAAACTCGAAAAATTAGAATATCGTGGAAAAGTTCATTTATTCCAGTAATTCAACTTAAAGTGAGATATGCCAAGCCTTTATTTGTTATAATTGTGATGATCATGGCATACAGCTGATGAAAACCCAAATCAACAATCTCAGAAAATTAGAATATTAAATGAAATCAGCAAAACAAGAACTGCAAATAGAGCAATATTTGACCTCTGAGAAGTAGAAGCATGTCTCGCTTTGCATGTCATGAGTCTATCTCATATATTAGCTTCACCTTTTAAGTTGAACTACTGAAATAAACGAACTTTTCCATGATATTCTAATTTTTCGAGTTTCAACTGTAGATATTCTGTCTTGCTTCCAAAATCATGGAAAGCTAAAAACAAAAAACACAGTGTTCCCTTAACAACAATCACACCTGATGCCTAGGGACAGCAGACGGGAAAAGCTTTCAAAAAAACAGGGGGAATATTCAGGCCAAGGCCTTTTTTTAAAAAAGCAGGGTTTTTGTTTTTGTTTTATTGGCATCCTAAATCAAGGAAGAGACTGAATGTGGTGAAGCTCAGTCAGAGGAGCATTCCATAAGTAGCTCTCAGTGCAGAGAAATCTCTGTCCATGGTAGCTACCCATGAGGCAGACTTGAGGGACCCAGAGCCAAACTTCCTAGGTTGAACAACGCATACAGGAAGGGAAAGAGGGGAAATTGTAGTCCTTAAAGTAAACGTAAAGGTAAAGGACTCCTGGATGGTTAAGTCCAGTCAAATTCGACTATGGGTTGTGGTGCTCCTTTCGGCTTTCAGGCTGAAGGAGCCAGCATTTGACAACAGACAGCTTTCTGGGTCAAGTGGCCAGCATGACTAAACTTCTTCTGGTGTATGGGGTCACCATGATGAGTGCCAGAATGCACGGAAACACTGTTTACCTTCCCGCTACAGTGGTACCTATTTATCTACTCGCGCTGGTATGCTTTCAAATAGCTAGGTTGGCAAGAGCTGAGACAGAGCAACAGCAGCTCTGTCCATCACGCAGATTCAAACTGCTGACCTTATGATCAGCAAGCCCAAGAGGCTTGGTGGTTTAGACCACAGTGCCACCCATGTCCCTAGTTCTTAAAGTACTGTAATAGTTGGGAGGCAAACACCATACTTGTTCATCATCATCAACAACAATAACCATAAAAACATCAGGCACTGCAAATACAATAAACCATGGTCACGTCTCCTAGAAATTATTTGTTGCATACAATAGAATAGCAGGGGGTTCTCAGAATGTTGTAGAGTTATGTTTTTAATATTGGAAGCCACTCAGAGCGGCTGGGGCAACGCAGTCAGGTGGGCAGCATATAAATAATAAAATATGAATTATCATCATCATCTGATGCAGCCCTGGATCTTCACATGAGCAAAGACCCACCCACTTCTTCCAATGCCTGTTACAATACTGGATACCAAGGATTACCTGGCACTGAATCAAGAAGGGTAATACTCCCATAGTATTTCCCTGGCATATTGGACCATTGCATGTGAAGCAGCGTTATTGGACTAGATCAGATGGAGCAATCCAAAAGACCACAACCACATGAAGCTCCCGCATTTGGCTTTGTCCTGCCTTAGGGTCCTGGGTATAACTGGAGACTTGGTGGCGTTGGTTCTCAGATAGCATAGACTTGAAAGGTGTTGTTGCTAGCTAGATCACCGTCTAGGCCAGTGGTGGAGAACCAGGCATTCTGGGTAAATCACACCCACTTTCCCTGCACCTAAAATCACACACGATGTCTGCAGCAGGAAACTTCAAGTTGTGGCTAAAAATGAAGTAAGATCAGGAATGGACTTTCCTCATTCTCCCTTTGAATCAAAAGTCAGCTCTTTTAAAATTCAGAGCTATGGGAACTCATAATCTGCCTGGAATCTACTCTCCCCTCTTATTTAAACTATAGACAGGCTATAGACATGTGAAATCTACTTGGTGTTGGTTTTTTTTACTAGAACCCCAGTTGCAAAAGACATACACTTATAATTAACAAAGAGGGTTTTGCAGCTAGGAATTAGTTTTCAGTGCCACAGCTCACAGACCTTTCGCACAAAAGTCCACCGTGGGCTAGCTTTCTTCCATTCAGCAACCAAATTTAGGTAAATGGAAGTATTTTTGTTGCTGCTGCTGTTACACGATTGGGAGGTGGAAAAACCTTGCCGATCCACCGCAAATCACAAGTGGATTCCCATCTACCTCCTGCCAACCTCTCTGATCTAAGAAATCACAGACAGCAGGTAGCTGAGACGTCCAAATCACATGAGGTATCTAGTCCCTTCTGTACATCAACATTGCCTTATGGACTGGAGAGAAGTCATGCCCCATGTACAACTGCCACTGGTGGGAGATTCAGGGCGCCATTTGCCTTCCTCTGTAAGACATAACTTGCCTGGCTGGCTTCCGTGTTTCTAAGCTGCTTTTGAAAGCTCCCTCCTGTAATCTTCCTACTCTGCTTATGGCACACTGCGGTGGGGAATGACACAGTGGGTGGCTGTTTGGAGGGTGGCTGATCCTGCCTTTGAACTAGGACTTTGGATAGCAATGCAATGATGCCAGTTTTCTATAATTATCTAATTGACTCCCAAATCAGATCAGCCTAATGTCGCTTTCGTGATACATGCTGGAAGTCGCTCCACAGTGGATGCAGGGTAACTGCATTGTTGGATGATGTGGCATAGTTGTCCGTTACAGTGGTACCTCAGGTTACAGACGCTTTAGGTTACAGACTCCGCTAACCCAGAAATAGTACCTCGGGTTAAGAACTTTGCTTCAGGATGAGAACAGAAATCATATGGCGGCGGCGTGGCGGCAGCGGGAGGCCCCATTAGCTAAAGTGGTACCTCAGGTTAAGAAGGACCTCCAGAACGAATTAAGTTCTTAACCCGTGGTACCACTGTACAGAGTTGGAGAGGCAGCTAACCAAGTATTTACCCAAGTTGCTCCCTGGCTGAAGGCCTTTTTGATAGGGCGTCATTGTAGAGACATCACCTTGCCAACAAAGGTCCGTATAGTAAAAGCTATGGTTTTCCCAGTAGTGATGTATGGAAGTGAGAGCTGGACCATAAAGAAGGCAAATCGCCGAAGAATTGATGCTTTTGAATTATGGTGCTGGAGGAGACTCTTGAGAGTCCCATGGACTGCAAGAAGATCAAACCTATTCATTCTTAAGGAAATCAGCCCTGAGTGCTCACTGGAAGGACAGATCCTGAAGCTGAGGCTCCAATACTTTGGCCAATACTTTGCCTGGCGTGCTCTGGTCCATGGGGTCACGAAGAGTCGGACACGACTAAACGACTAAACAACAACAACAACAACATTGCACGCACACACATCTCAGCAAGCTTCATCTCCAGAACAGGAGATCATTTCCTTTTCCCATGCCATGCTGTGGGTCTATCCAGCTCAATGTTGTCCAGTGTTCTCCAGGGTTACAGATTGGGGTCTTTCCCAAACCTACCTGGAGATGTCAGGAGCTGTCCTTGGGACTTTCTGTGTGCAGAGTTTGTGTGGCACAGCAGTCAACCCCTACTGGAAACAATAACCTGTTGCTTAGATTATTGGCTGAAGGGATGAAAGAGATAAGAATACAGTGGTACCTCGGGTTACAGACACTTCAGGCTACAGACTCCACTAACCCAGAAATAGTACCTTGAGTTAAGAACTTTGCTTCAGGATGAGAACAGAAATTGCGTGGCAGCAGCAGCATGAGGCCCCATTAGTTAAAGTGGTGCTTCAGGTTAAGAACGGACCTCCAGAAATACAGTGGTAACTTGAGGTACCACTGTATTTCTTTTCTGCTTGTCCATGCCTGAGCACAGAGTTGGCCTCTGTACATCGCGGGAGACCAGATGCAAATGAGGACAAGACTCTTCTACCTATGCTAGGGGACGAAGGAGGGGAATTTCACAGCAGCTGCAGCTCCACCTGCTCGCATGGTGAACTGCTTGACCTAATTTCCCTTTGCCACACAACTATTAGCAAGCTGCAAGACAAGCCATGCCATCTTTTGCAGCTGGTTGTCTTAAGCTTTCCCACGGTCCATTTCCCCCTCATCTGTAAAAAGTCTCAAGGTGCCAGCTTTTAATGGCTCCTGCTCCTCTTCCTAACAGCGGCATGATCTTTCCAAACATTAGGAGGTGATAATGCTAAATAAATTCAGTGCTGTGAAAAGCCCCCACTCTACCCATTTCTGCCAGGGACACTGATGTTAAAATCGGAAGACCATAGGTCATTTGGCAGCCCTAGTTAGGTCAGAATGAATGCCGAAAGACAGCTTCTCTCTGATCCTAAACAGATACCTGGAAATAAATGCTGATTTTGGTAGAATCCATGTAAGGATTGAGGATGACTAACTTGATTATCTTTTTTTTAAAAAAAATAACTTATTGATACTTATTCAAAGATATACAAAAATACACACCCCTTACAAAGTATCTTTTTAATAATATACTGAGATAAAACAGCTACTTAGTCTAAAAGAGAACAAAGTCAGGAGGAAGAAAAGACAAGGAAAGGAGAAACCTGAAGAATGAGGAAGGAGAGAAAAGGGAAAGAAAGAAAAAACTAAAGAAGGATAAAGAACACGTGTGTGTGTGTGTGTGTGTGTGTGTGTGTGTGTGTGTCTATTTACTACCTTAATTTCCCATCTCTAAACACAGAATGATTTAAACAACAACCATCACCCAACAATAACTCATGTTTACTAAGGATAATAATTTGGAAGGAAGACCCCCCCCCCAATAACTCTCTACTAGAGATATTTATTAAAAATTCTAAGCAGCCCTTCACCCAAAAGGATTCCAAGTTAATAATAATAATAATAATAATAATAATAATAATAATAATAATAATAATAAATGCAAAAGACCAAAACCAAAGAGCAGACCAAAATGCAAATGTATGCCCCTTTCCATCTGCCTGGGCAAACAAGACTTAACCTGGCAGCTCTTATTGTCCTTCAGTCTAGAGTCATCCAGAAGAGGCTATTGAAAGCAACAGCCACTGGGGGGCCTTCATAAGCTTTCACAGGGGAAAAAAAAAGTGAAGCCAACTTTACAGTGCTAGTTGCAAGGTTTAGGGAAGCTTCGCTGCTGTTTACAGTAGCATCTTCAAAGCAGGTAGTGTTTTTCCCTGAACTGCGACTGTGGTGCAAGGAGCAGCCCTAACAGGTGGGAAAATCAAACAAAGCAATTAATACTGGAAGCAAATTGGAAGTGAAGGCACAATCCCTCTTAAATTGAATACTTAAGGAGCAAGGGGAGGGGAAGGAATAAGAATGTGAAGATGAAGGAGGAGATCGTTTAATATTAATTACACTTCTACCCTCCTGCCAACCTAGCAGTTCGAAAGCACACCAAAGTGCAAGTAGATAAATAGGTACTGCTCCAGCGGGAAGGTAAACGGCGTTCCCGTGCACTGCTCTGGTTTGCCAGAAGCAGCTTAGTCATGCTGGCCACATGACCCAGAAGCTGTATGCCGGCTCCCTCGGCCAATAAAGCGAGATGAGCGCTGCAACCCCAGAGTCGGCCACGACTGTATCTAATGGTCAGGGGTCCCTTTACCTTACACTTCTACCCATATCTTCCTGAAAGGATTTCTTTCCCCTTCGATTTATCCTCACAACAACCCTGTAAGGTTGCTTAGGCGGAGAGATGATGAGTGTCTCAAACTCAACCAGGGAGCTCCGTGGCTTAGCTGGGACTTGAATCTGGGTGTTCTTAGACCTGGTCCTTCAGCCTAACACTACACTTGACTTTCCTGATGGGCACCTTCTTCCCTGCACAACCTGACCTAAATGCTATTCACTCCCTCTCATAATCAGTGGCAAAAATGCCCCAGGATACCAAAAAATGTTTGATAGATATATTTGTTTCCCCATCCCTAGCCCCCCCTTTTGGTTCACAGTCAGCCCCTCCAGGCTCCTCTAACATCCTAATATATAGCAGAAAAACAAGGGAAAGCATCAAGATTCAATAAAACAACAACAGAGCCACACTGATAACAAATGCAAGCTCAAGATTAATACAGCTAGTAGTGACTCTGAATGCTCCCGCAGTCACACACCCACACACACACCGATGCCAAACATCAAAAGTATGGTAATGTAAAGGTTTTCCCCACCCATTTTCTGAACAAACAGCTGGCCTTCCAGAGAGATGTGCCGTAACTGTGTAATTGTTGTTCTACAGGGATGCTGACAGTGCAATCCTAAAACTTGTCCACTCAGAGTAAGTCCCATTGGGTTCAAAGGGACTTACTCCCAGGTAAGTGGGGCCAGAACTGCAGCCCTAATCTCTAAGACAGGGGTCAGCAAACTGTTCCAGCAGGGGGCCGGTCCACTGTCCCTCAGACCTTGTGAGAGGCCGGACTAGATTTTTTTTTGGGGGGGGGAGGAACGAATTCCTGTGCCCCACAAATAACCCAGAGATGCATTTTAAATAAAAGGACACATTCTACTCATGTAAAAACATACTGATTCCCGGACCGTCCACAGGCCGGATTTAGAAAGCGATTGGGCCGCATCCGGCCCCCGGGCCTTAGTTTGCCTACCCATGGTCTAAGAGCAGCAACATACATAGCAAGGCCTCTAACAGCAACACCAGAGTTTAGAATCAGAAGTTGTAAACACAGGCATGGTCCAGTCTCTTAAAATCACTTTTAAAGTTCTGTCGGTTTTTATGTGAGACACAAGTGCAGCATGGCAAATATGCCAGTGTTAACTGAAAAAGACATTTCATTACCTTGTGCTTTCATTTCATCTAGGCCAGCATGATCCTTATTCGTATTAGGGTGTATGGATATCCCATGAGCCTCAGCAACATCCAGCCATTCAGCTGCTTTGAGCCACAGCCCCGAAATGTGACAGAACCAGAGAGCTGTCTTCTTTCTGAGACAACCAGAGAGGGGGAAGTGTGGGATTTTTGAATGTCGGTCTTTGGTGGCCAATGAATGTGATCTTTCTTTTCCCCTCATGTTATCATTACATCCAAGGATGACAATTATGGTCATCTACACATCTCAAATGACTGGTTGTCCTCACTCCTGTCTGAATCATCAACTCTTGGGTTTTTTCCTTCTCGCTTTCTTTTATCACTCAGGGATGGTTTGTCACAAAGGGTGGGTGGGCCTTCAGACCAAATGGAAATATGGGTTTCTACGAACACAAAACCCCATTCCTGTTAAGTACTAGGGCCTGCATTTTCAAGAAGACATGTTCTACGTCTGTATTAATGTTCAGTTGTTTTGATTTGAGGGCCTATACAACATTTGCCAACCTGGTGCCCTCCATATATTTTTGGACAGCTCCTGTCAGACACCAACAGCACATGTACACAAGTATGTAGCCGACTATGTTTTTACTTAGAGTAGACCCACTGAAATGGAGCTCAGTTACTCAACTGGATTTCAGTAGGTCTACTCTGGTGTGGACTAGCCATGGATATAACCCTAGGAGAGGCACTGAGTCTGTTCAGATTTTAAAAAGCTGCCTATAGAAAGCGGAGCAGAAACCTACATGTTTATCAAGTAGTGTCAGTACTACCAAAACTAGCTCTCTTCTTCATATGCCCTGAGGTCTCACCTGCCTGCACTCATGCCTCTCTTCTGCTTGCTTGGTCCACCTCAGGCATAGGAAAACTCGGCCCTCCAGATGCTTTGGGACTACAACTCCCATCATCCCTAGCTACAAGGACTAGTGGTCAGGGATGATGGGAGTTGTAGTCCCCAAACATCTGGAGGGCCGAGTTTGCCTATGCCTGGTCCACCTCATCTCTTCAGCTTGTTTCCTAGCAACCCAGGTGGGAAAGGTTGTAGGCTTGTCAGGACATGAGCCTGTGAATTCTATTAGGAGAGCATCACACCCAATGAAAACAAGCCAGGTGGCCAAGGCAGCAAGCCACGATGAGGGTGCAATAGGTGACACAAAAATCACGATCTGATAATGCCCCCAGATACTTGCTTTTCAGAAATGAAAGAAGGCATTTCAAATCTGCCTTTTCGTTGTTGCTAAATCAATAACCACACCACAACCACTTCCAGATATGCTGTAACAATCGAGCAAAGCTGCACCAGGAGGTCAGGTATACAGTCAGTCTCCTTCTGTGATCAGCCCATGATGCCAAACACCCAATGAGAGGTTAATAATAATCATAATAATAATTTATACCCATCTGGATGGGTTTCCCCACTCATTAGATCCCAGTATTTAATAATCTACTGTAGTGATAGCTAGCATGGTACCCTCCAGATGTTGGGAACGACAGCTGTGATCACCCCTGACTGTTGGCCATGTTGTTCAGTGCGGATGGGAGTTGCAACATATAAAATCTTACTCCTGATCTAGCGAGAAAGAGTGAGCCAAGGGAGTAGCACATTTTCACATGCAAAGCTTACTTTGCAAATGTATTTGTACTTACAAGCCCACGCTTCCATGAATGGTCCCAAGGTGGGTTACCAAAAAAAGCACAAAATAAAAATGAACGAACATAAAGGTAGAGGCTAGGCATTTGCAATAAAGCCCAAAGGGTTTTATTAACATGGGAAACTAGTTTGAAGCAAGATTCACTGTAAGCTGCCTTGAACTTAGTTCAGATTTTGATTCTGCCATGAACTAATTTTGGAGGGACCCTTTTTGATTTATTATATGCTATTATACTTTACTGGTAGGCCTTATGACGAATTGTAAGAGGCTTGCTTAATTTCATAGTATACTTATTAATGAAATATTTCAATCAACATATATTTTTTTTTATTTAAATTTGGTTATATTTTGTAACGTAGTGAATTCTGAGCATCGTTTGGTGCTGAAGACAGGATGGGAGTGAACTTGCTTTGTGTGTCTTAACCAAACTCTCTTCTCCCTATTGTTCACCCTCCCCATCTACAATACAGTACAAAATACCTTGTTTGGCATTCATCCTTCCTTGTTCTGTGGCTGTAAGGTAAAGTACTTAAAGCACATTGAGTACTAAAGTGCTACAAGTGTGACCAGCAACAAGAGGTTGCCATATGGAGTGCTCCGATTCAGGATTTTAGGCAACCACACCCTTTTCCAGGCATATGAAGAATTGGGGCACATCCACACCAATGGCTTCCCCCAAAGAATCATGGGAACTGTAGTTTGTTAGGGGTACCTCCAGGATTCTATGGCCTGTCCTAAGCACATAGTGTCATCGTGCTCTTGAAATTGCTATCAGGCTATAGGACATTGATTTTACTCCTCCTGCTACCACTGCTTCAGGCAACCAGTATTCTAAGCATTTGATCTGCAATACTTTAAAGAAATTCTAGCCCTAACAATCTTGGGAGGGGGTTCCCCACTTCTTAATTTTAGTGGGGCATTTTTTACTGCCATGATGAATCCAGATGGCTCGTTTCCCCTGTAGATAAGACACAGCTCACAAATCCGATTGTCTTCTGGGAGTTTGTCCAGATTCCATAACACACTCAGGTTGGTTGATCATTCAGTGGCATCACCAACAACTGATGTCAACCGCAGTCATTCTTATCCAGAAAAATGCAATGAGATAACACTGGCTTTTTTTATTTAGAAAAAGACTGGAGCTTTTATTGAATATATGCCATTGGGGAGTGCAATTAAAGATGGAACTCCATCAAGCTGACTAATATACAAGAAACCTTTTTTCAGTAGTACTGTGAGAATAACATTCGGAACTTTAATTCAGCACAACAGCCATTGTATCTTTAGTTTCTCTCTCTATATACATCTTGCAATATACTTTCAGATCCCTCCAAAATATAAAAATATTTTGAGTGAACAACTTCTCTGAGGTGAAAGCCATGACAATAAATACTGATGAGGTTAGTTGCGATACTTCTGCTTCACTCTAGAGCAAAATATATAACTTTATTAGCCATACATTCCAAGATAATTTAAGAAGGGATATACACAAGAAGAGACAACCATGCACACAGCAAGGGCTTTGTCCCCTGATGGGACTGCAGCATTTCCCTGTCGCTGAAGAGAGCAGCTGGTTTTTTTTACATTGGAAAATGGCTTGCCTCTTCAGCCAAGGGGCTTCCTGCAGCAAAACCAGAGCTCAAGGTGAGCACAAAGGCCTCCATGAAACGCACTGCCCTTATTTAGAGCACTACGTGCCGAAAGAACCAGAAACTCTGAAAAGTGCAGCTGTGCCAAACCCTGGTTATACAGACAACCTGAAGAACACGCGAGGGATACATAGAAAACAATTTGGCATCTCGACAGTTAGAATGTGGCATCCTCTTTACACAGCCACTGGGAGAGAAAGTGGGGCTTGGTGCCCACACAATGGAAGCCAATGTCAACCTGCGAGTGTGGTGCCAAGTTGGGAATTCTGGAGTCCTGCTCCTCATATCTCAGAGATGTGCCTACTAAGAAAACGTAAGACATCTCATCATGGAGCCAACACATACAAAACAAGTCCTCTTTGTGCATGTGCAGGAGGGCATCAAAGGTGCTCTGTCTAGTGACTGGCTGCATTCAGACACCATGATTAAACTACGGTTTATTGTGATGGAAATGAGTCTAGGAGGGCCTTGGCTTCACATGTTTCCTCCCTCCCCTCTCTAGCACATCCACAAGGATTTTTTTTACTTCTGTTTTTGATTAACTACCGTTCATTGTGTCCTCTAAACTTGGGCATATCCATGCCAATAGTTGGACATAATTTTCTGAAACAATCCAACGTCAAGCCATGGTTTATGAAGCTGTCTTGTTTCAACAAGCCGTAGTTATGATGAGCCACAATTTAGGGTTCAGACACAAGCGAAACTGTGGTTAATCTAAAACCTCCATTCTCTGTGTGGTTGTGCGGGGAGGAGAGGAGGGGAAAGGCGTGAGTCCCAGACATACTCAGGCTCATTCCCACCATGATGATTTATCATGTTGTCCAAACGAAGCCACGGAAAAGCAACGCATTAGTGTCTTAGTTGCTGCTACTGAGGAGCAGGCATTGACAAGGAGGCTACCGATGCAAAGCTATCATTCCACTGCCTTCCAGAAGTACTTGACTGAGCTGCTGCTGCTGCATGCGCCTTGAACTTCTGCAGAAGATCTTGGGCTTCTTGCTTGTCTTGCAATGGGCTTTCTCCATACTCAGCCCTGAGCCACTCTCTGACCTGGAGGGACGAAACAAAGAAAAGGCAAAGAAGAACATTGAAACACAGCATAACATAAAAAGGGTTTGAGCGGCTTTAAATGTTTTAGGTAGTTTTAAAATTGATTTGCAAATGATTACAGATCTCAGGGAGGGATGCTGGATTTATGTTTAAGCTAAACAAGCAATAGCTTAGGACCCCACTCTCTTGGGGGCCCCCAAAAAATTTAAAGGGAAAAAAACCTGGATGTACATTTCCAAAATATAAGATAAAAAACAAATAAAATAAAACCTACATACAGCAACAGTGTTTTGTGTTGTATAGGCTCCTATAATGTAAGTAATGGATCGCGCCTGCTAGCCTGCTCCCTAAAATATCATTGGTTTGCTCATTTCTATGTATAGGGTGCCTACATTCTGCATGTGCAAATGGCTTTAGATAACTATTAAGTCCATTAATTACCATATAGCATATATTCAACACAAAAAATAGCGAGAATTTGTTGCTGACAAAGGACAGCTGGACATATAAAGGGCCCCATTACCTCCAGTAGCTTAGGGCCTCATCAAACCTAAATCTGGCCCTGGATGCATGTGTCTCTCAGCTTCGTTTCATGAACCCCTCGGCCTAATGTCAAAAACCTAATGTCAAAAGGTGGCCATTCAGACCTCTGGCAAGGGCAATATCTCCCTCCGCTGTTGGATGAGGAGGAAAGAGGAGGCAGCATCAAAAAGAGAGCGAGGAAAAGGGGTAGCCCTGCCCACTTTAGGCTCTGGCCCCTCCCACCTGTCCTTTGCCCCACCCACTGTTCACATGTGGCCCCCTGACAGATCCTCTCCAAGTGGATATGGCCCTTGATCGAAAAAAGGCAACCTCTGTTCTGCCTAGTAGACATAAGCTATAGGAAGGAAGATGTCAGGTGACTATTAAAAGAAAATTCTTAACGGTATATACAGGCAGTGGCGAAGCGTGTCTTCAAGGCACCGAGGGATGGAGGGCATGGCTATACCGGGGGAGTATGTGGAGGGCATGAGGAGGAGGCAGAAGGGCAAGCCTGCAGCCATAAAATCAGTCTGGGCTGATTTTAAGGGTGCATGCCTGTTGCATCCTTCTAACGCCCTGCCAGCCCCACACTGCTTTGAGAGGCTGGGATGAGTGATTGGACTCACAAAGCAGTGTGGGGCTAGCAGGGGCGGTATGAGGAGCAAAATGCACCCCACAAACCTGCGCCCCAGCAACAGCCCCCCTTGTCCTGCCTATGACATGCCACTGTGTACAGGTGAACTGTGGAACCAACTGTTGTTGTTTGGTGTGACCCCATGGACCAGAGCACTGCCTCCCACAGTTTGGTCAAACATGTTGCTACAGGATAGGTGTGGGTTGTGGCTTACAGTTGTGCGTACACAGCTTAAAAAAAAAGTGGTGGAACAACACTTGTTGTTGTTTAGTCGTTTAGTCGTGTCCGACTCTTCGTGACCCCATGGACCAGAGCACGCCAGGACCATGTCTTCCACTGCCTCCCGCATTTTGGTCAAACCCATGCTGGTAGCTTCGAGAACACTGTCCAACCATCTCGTCCTCTGTCGTCCCCTTCTCCTTGTTGTTTAGTCGTTTAGTCGTGTCCGACTCTTCGTGACCCCATGGACCAGAGCACGCCAGGCACTTCTGTCTTCCACTGCCTCCCGCAGTTTGGTCAAACTCATGTTTGTAGCTTCGAGAACACTGTCCAACCATCTCATCCTCTGCCATCCCCTTTTCCTTGTGCCCTCAATCTTTCTCAACATCAGGGTCTTTTCCAGGAAGTCTTCTCTTCTCATGATGTGGCCAAAGTATTGGGGAGTCTTCTCTTCTCTTGAGGTGGCCAAAGTACTGGAGCCTCAGCTTCAGGATCTGTCCTTCCAGTGAGCACTCAGGGCTGATTTCCTTAAGGATGGATAGGTTTGATCTTCTTGCAGTCCATGGGACTCTCAAGAGTCTCCTCCAGCACGATAATTCAAAAGCATCAATTCTTCGGCGACCAGCCTTCTTTACGGTCCAGCTGTCACTTCCATACGTCACTACTGGGAAAACCATAGCTTTAACTATACGGACCTTTGTTGGCATTTTTTTCTAATTGGATTGAAGCTGGTTTGAGAGGCGAAACACACACACCAAAAAACAGTATTTTTGTAAGAATCTGTGGATCAATATGGATTCTGGCTAATGCCACGTGAGTGCAGTTTCAGAAACGAGCAGAGGGTGTGGAGGAAACAGTAAGGTGAACATATCCTAGCTCTGGATTTCCTGCGTCAAGCAGGGACTTGGGCCAAATGTCCCCCTGCCATTGGATTTTTTTTTTTTTTTTTAGTTATGATTGGCTAAATAGGCCTTCAATTAATCAGAAGGCACCCTGAAAACATAAAAAACACTCTTTAAAATACAAGAACCTATACTAGAAAAATATTTAAAGGGTATAAAAAAGAATAATATGGGAAGCAGCACTTAAAATGGAGGCCTCTTGTCCTGTGAAAAGATAAATGTGGAGGTGGAAGTTTGCTTTAGCTCTTCTGGGAAAGAAGCGAACTGAAAATTTGCATTCAAAACTGGATCGTCAATACAGAATTCTTTTTAAAAACCACTATATACCTAAGCGATTTTAATCTAGGTAATTGGAATTTGAATAAAATATGATTTTTATCTAGTTGATTTGAATCTATGCAAACAAAAAACAAAAAAAAATCCACCTCTCGGTCCTTTTTTAATGCAAGCCTTCCCCCCCCTTACAGAAAAACATTATGGAGTGTCTGTCTGTCTGTCTGACATGTGGCAAAAATGGTATACCTAGGCTATGCAAAGATGTAATATGACATTAGATGCTATTTGAAAGGTCAAAAGTTTGGGGAGAGATGTTTCCCGGAACTACCAGAGGCTGTTTTCAGAAAGAAATCTAAGTACAATTCGTGGTTATCTGATGCAAGTTTACATTGCCCCAGTGCTATTTTTCTAGAAAAAGAGGTGCCAGAACACACCATGAACGCCTCCCTTGTTTCCTTATAATGTCAATGACACCCGTCAGAGAGGTGCAGGAACTGAGGTCCAGCGAGTTCCAGCTGAAATAAAGCCCTGATCATCCCCAACATATTAAAGCCCTGTTATCTTCCAGAAGGGATGGGACAAATTTCCATCTGAAATCCTGAAGAGCTGCTCTCCATCACTGTTGATAAAGCTGAGCTAGATGCAGGGCTTTTTTTATAGCAGGAACTTGGCGGGAACTGTGTTCCATTACCTTTTAAAAATTAAATAGTTTTTTGTTTGTGGGCGGGGACGGGGTGGTGGAGTCTGGAACAGATATACACCCAATGCCTGAGCCAGAAATCCACCTCTATCTGTAATCAATAAAGCTGTGGCCATTTCTAATTCAGATCAATGTCTGCTTGAGTTTATTAATCACATCTTACATTTAGCCACTGCCAGGGTGGGGTGGGGCTGTGGCACTGTGACTTGGGCCCACAATAAAGAAACATACAAACTTTGTGGTGAGGGCCTTCTGGTGGTTCCCTCACTGTGAGAAGCAAAGCTACAGGGAACCAGGCAGAGTGGCCTTCTTGGTAGTGGCGCCTGCCCTGTGGAACGCCCTCCCATCAGATGTCAAAGAAATAAACAACTACCTGACATTTAGAAAACATCTGAAGGCAGCCCTGTTCAGGGAAGTTTTAATGTGTGAAATTTTTATGTATTTTTAATCTTTGTTGGAAGCCGCCCAGAGTGGCTGGGGAAACCAGCCAGATGGACAGGTTACAAATTATTATTATTATTATTATTATTATTATTAATCATTATTCCCCACTCTCCCCCCCCCGAAAAAAAGTACTGACTAGATCAATTAGCAGTCTAGCTTGGTATGAAGAGCTTCCTAGTTCAGTGTGGCTCACTCCCTAACACAGGCATCCCCAACCTTCGGCCCTCCAGATGTTTTGGACTACAATTCCCATCATCCCTGACCACCTGTCCTGTTAGCTAGGGATCATGGGAGTTGTGGGCCAAAACATCTGGAGGGCTGCAAGTTGGGGATGCCTACCCTAGCAAGTGTGTTTAGGATTGCAGCAGCTTATAATATTTATACATTGAATAGAAAGGGAATAAACAAATGACAGAGTGGCAGGAGTGCCAACTATGAAGGTGCGTAAAGGATGAAGGCAGCAGCATCTCTCCCCAACTTTTCTCATACTAGGATAGTCAACCCAGTAGTAGCAGCAGCAGTTTTCTGGTTGTGGGAGGTGGACACAAGCCTGGCAGTAATGTGGTCTTTAAATAAAACAAACAGGAAATAGTTTCCCTTGGGGGACAAGGAAGGGACAGCCGGCAACCTTTGAAAGGGGGAAAATATCATATTAAAAATATTTGTGAAATGGCTAAACATAGCTGAGAGAGAGAAATAACCTTAGCCAAAGGAGGTTTCTTTTTCTGCTCCTTTGAAAAGGCTCATGTAGCAGAAAAAAAGCAGTGCTTACCCTAATGGGTAACTAAGGGTGGGAGGTACAATTAAATGAAGGAATTTAAGTCAATTTATTTCCCTGGCTCTAACTCTTGGGATCTCATTCCAGATGTTATTGAGAGCCAGCTCCCATCATGCCTGACTCCTGGTCATGATATCTGGGGCTGATGGGAGTTGGGAGTCCAACAAGAGTTGGAGGCAGCCATATTGGCTACTCTGAGCACGACCATCCTTAAAGCGAAACGAACATTAAATGCCTCAGACTGCACTAGGTGAAGAGGAGAGATGGATTGCACCTCACTCATCCTTGGCAGCTACATTATTTTGAGGTGTCACATGACTTGAAGGGGCAGGGGAAAGCAGGGATCAGGGCTGCAATGCACACTTCCTATAGAGACCCACTGAGCTGAGAAGGATTCATTGCTTAGAGCTCCATGCTGTTAGCAGTCAACATCAAAACTGCCCGTTTCTTGGCAACAGATACATAACACAGAGCATAGGAGCCAACTCCTAGGGGCAAAAGTCCACCTGATAAAGTATTGGAGGGTCCCACCGCAAAGTTGATGGGCATTGCCCATCAAGTGTCATGTCATGTGCAAGTGTCATGTCATGTGATTATGTGGGGTGGGGCTTACCTCCCCATCCCAATATTTTATTTCAGTTGGCACCCCTGATTCAAAGGGAGAAATGTACAGATCCCATACATACAGTGCTTTTTTTCTTTAAAAATGTTTAGGGGTAGTCTCATTTTCCTACTCATATTGAAATACTGCCCCTCAATGAGGCCGAATTTAGATTCACAAAATGTTTAGGGGTATGCATACCCCTGCGTCCGTCCATCCCGAAAAAAGCACTGCATACATATATAGCAGGGATGAGGAACACAATCTGGTCTGCAAGCCAGATTACTTCCCCTAACCTTCACAGGCCATGTTTGACAGGTAGGCAGGGCTACCCACCTGCCAATCACCCGATGTTCCAATGACATCAGGGGATGCAATGTGTTCCACAAGATGGCGTTTTCAAAGAGGCTCAGCAAGATCCACCAATCAGATGATTGTTTCGTCTTTACTTGAGAGCCTCTTTCAAAGTGCTATACAGTGGTACCTCGGGTTAAGTACTTAATTTGTTCTGGAGGTCTGTTCTTAACCTGAAACTGTTCTTAACCTGAAGCACCACTTTAGCTAATGGGGCCTCCTTCTGCCGCCACGCCGCTGGAGCACAATTTCTGTTCTCATCTTGAAGCAAAGTTCTTAACCCGAGGTACTATTTCTGGGTTAGCGGAGTCTGTAACCTGAAGCATCTGTAACCTGAGGTACTGAGAACTGATCCACCTGCCACCCCACTTTTGGCCCAGGCAGGTTTTCACCTTCACTATATATATGATGGCAGGTGGACATGGCACCCCTGTCATATGGGCAAGATGGATGGAGCAGCCCCTAATAATAATAATAATAATAATAATAATAATAATAATAATATATTATTATTTATACCCGCCCATCTGGCTGAGTTTCCCCAGCCACTCTGGGGAATATATTTGTAGGAATATATTTTCGCAAGATAGTATGTGCTTTTCTATGAAAGCTGCAGACTCTTCTCCTACATGGAATTGGGGGGGGGGAGAGGAAAGGGGGGGGGGGACAGCACGAAATGCCAAACCCAAATACATGCTATGATCTCCCTAAACACCATTTGCATAATGCAAGGACAATCCATCATTTCAAGTCAAAACTTTATCAGATCAGAAATGACTGTGAGGGTTCAAATTAAGGAGGGAGACAACCAGGCTGGAAAGTCCCTCTGTGATGTAAAGTCAGTTTATTTCCATGGACTCTACTCCTCCATAGCTTGGGAATGGTAAGCCTTTGAGATGAAACAAATATTCAGAACTCAATAATACATTCATGTTATATGCAGCAGCCGATTCAGAGCTACCAAGCATGTTCTAACAAAGCCAGTTTGCCTCTCCTTTAAAAGATAAGGGGCTAAACAGACTTTACAAATGCACTGAGCTGCCCAAAATGTACTAACGAAGGCATCATATATTAGAGGACATTTGACATGTCAGATCCATGCTGCCATCCAGGGAGGCCTTGGGGACAGAGGTCCACAGCCCCACTCAGCAGAATAAGCAGGATGGCCCCCAAATATAGGAGGAAAGACTTACCACACTGTGAAGTGAACTACAGTGGTACCTCGGGTTAAGTAATTAATTCGTTCCGGAGGTCCGTTCTTAACCTGAAACTGTTCTTAACCTGAAGCACCACTTTAGCTAATGGTCCTCCTGCTGCTGCTGCGTCTTCGGAGCACAATTTCTGTTCTCATCCTGAAGCAAAGTTCTTAACCTGAGGTACTATTTCTGGGTTAGCAGAGTCTGTAACCTGAAGCGTATGTAACCTGAAGCATATGTAACCCGAGGTACCACTGTAATACACATTCCCATTCTTCTGGGGTAGTCCCCACCCTGCGCTCAGCTCTCACCTGTGGCTCCTAGAAGCTGCCAGCATGTGACAGCAGCCACACCCCAAGAAATGGTTTTGATTGGCCAAGTGAGGGTAGCTGATGGGTCTCAAATGGTTTGGGACTTCCTCTGCATGCAAAGGCAGGCTCTGGCAGATAGAGTGGATGAGACGAATAGTGGGTCCAACGGTCAAGCAGGCAGTTTCTGCATGTGTTGTAGAGGGAAGTGAGGGGCAGATGGGGCTCATCAACCTGGGAAGGTAGCCCATCTAGGAGAAGGTAAACTCTGATCCTCAACCTCTGCTGCCTTGCGGGATATCTTCAGGAAAAGGCTAAGGAGTAAATCCAGAGTGGAGTCCCTAAGATGGTTGGATGAGGCCTTGTAGGCCTCCTTCCAGCAACTCCTGCAGCCAAGCTGCTGCTAAATGTCTTGCTCTGGCCCCACCCACTGCCGGCAAGTGGCCCCAGAAGGCTACCAAAGAGAGGGAACATACCCCTCAGGTTAAGAGAAGTTCCCCAACCTTGATTCTTGCATGGAGTCCTTACGTACTTACTTGAGCAAGCTCAGTTTTCTCAAACTCTTCCAGCTGCCGTTGGAAGCCTGCGTTCGGGTTGGCGCACGATCTCGACGCTCGCACTACCGACAGCGCGTCCTCCCAGCCGAGATCAGTGATGGTCATTATGTAGGCCACAACCAAGGTGGCACTCCTGGAAACGCCAGCAAGGCTGCATTGCCAAGCAGGTGTGGACAAGTAGATACATAGAGGTTATAGTAAGCTGAAAGCACATCATGGACGTTAGGTTTGACAGAAAGCATGTTTTTCTTTTTTAAAAAACAACCAAACAAACCATGCAAAATAATGATGATTCTCATTCGGCAAGTGTATAAATTTCAAGTTTCAAAGCAAGGCATACTTCCCAAAGCAGTGCAGTGCTGAACATGATGGCAATATTCAAAAATACGAGCATTTGCGGAAAATGCTCGGTCCTGTATACCTGAAGGAGCGTCTCCACCCCCATTGTTCAGCCCGGACACTGAGGTCCAGCGCCGAGGGCCTTCCGGCAGTTCCCTCATTGCGAGAAGTGAGGTTACAGAGAACCAGGCAGAGGGCCTTCTTGGTAGTGGCGCCTGCCCTGTGGAACACCCTCCCAGCAGATGTCAAGGCAATAAACAACTATTTTACTTTTAAAAGACAACTGAAGGCAGCCCTGTTTAGGGAAGTTTTTAATGTCTGATGCTGTATTGTTTTTAATATTCAGTTGGAAGCCATGCAGAGTGGCTGGGGAAACCCAGCCAGATGGGCGGGGTATAAATAATAAATTGTTGTTGTTGTTGTTGTTGTTGTTGTTGTTGTTGTTGTTACAGGAATGCGCCACAAGCTTATACCAGTTTAGTGGGCATGAGTTCCTGCTAAGATTTCTGGGAATTGTAGTTTGGTAAAGATGCCCTGCCCTCAATGAACCTTATTTTTAAAGACATTGCACCACAAGCAATCTAAAATGGGCAACTTCATGCCTTCAGCAGCATAGATGCTCCATGAAACTTGGAACAATGCACAGCTGGAATGCAGTATAGCATGCACGCATGCAATCAGGCTTCACCAACACTGGGGGCAATCTGGTGGGTATAGCCCGGCTCTCAATGCCACACTTTTTTCTGGACCCATGAAACTAATAACAAAAGTGGGCCTATTGCAAGGGGAAGCGGCAAGGCTTCAGAGACACGTTTGCTTCCCCCAATCTTCAGGAGCGGAAGGCAAGATCATGACTGAGACTGGAAAGGCTGAGAAACAAAAAGGAATAATCACATGCAGAATAGTCTTAAATGAAATACGTACCAGTGAACAAGGCAGCTCTGACCTCCAAGTCGGCATTCATGGATAAATTCAATGCTTTCTTTGAAGTGTCTGACCCTTAAAAATTAGACGTAGACTTGATTTAGTCCCAGTTAAGCTAAGGGATTTCTTATTCCTCTGTCCCACTGATTTGCCTTCTGAAAGAGGTTTGCAGTATTGCCCAATGCTGTATTTTAGAGAGACATGGTTGCCTTTGCAGCCAAATATTTGGATAGCAATGCAACATACTGAGTAACACCAACTTAGTGGGTTTCTGGGGACAAGGGCAAAGGCATTCTTGTTCTCCCAGGCGTGTGGAACTTGATGTGGTTTGATTTGTGGCCTGTTCGTGCTTTTCATCTTTTCGTTGGGTTGGGAAGGACATTCCCCTTGTTACTGAAGGAGCGTCTTTACCCCCATCGCTCAGCCCAAACACTGAGCTCTAGCTCCAAGGGCCTTCTGGTGGTTCCCTTATTGCAAGAAATGAAGTTACAGGGAAACAGGCAAAGGGCCTTCTCAGTAGTGACACCCACCCTGCGAAACACCCTCACATCAGATGTCAAGGAGATGAATAACTAAGCTTTAGAAGACATCTGAAGGCAGCCTTGTATAGGGAAGCTTTTTAATGTGTAATGTTTTCTTATGTTTTTATAAATGTAGTGCCATCTCAAACTCTGCATGTATGATGGCTACCTTGCCAGTGATTATCACAAGGAAATCGAGGTAGCAAGCGCCCTCTACCCTCACTTCTTTTTCCCAAATTCCCTGGCCTCCCACTTTTTGCAGCCAGTAAATTGGGTGGTGACATGTGGCTGGACGCACACACAGTGTGGTCCAGATGTATGAATAACACCAAGCAGCTCAGTGGTTAGCAGCACACTCTGTGCACCAGGACCCCTTGGTCCAACTCACAACTCCTTGGGCTTGATCAAATCTCAGCCCAGCCGTGAAGCCTATGGGTAACCTTAGGCAAGCTACAGCCACAGCTGTCAACTGTAATAAAGAGATATTTCATTTATTTATTACATTTATATACCACTTTGTCTTCCAAGGACCTTAACGTGGTGTCCTAGTCTACTTTATACAGCTGTTGTAAGGATGGGTGGGATAATGGGTGATAAAATATTAGGATTTAGTGCTCCCCTCCCCTTCCCCAAACCATAACCACAGTGGTACTTCAGGTTAAGTACTTAATTTGTTCCGGAGGTCCATTCTTAACCTGAAACTGTTCTTAACCTGAAGCACCACTTTAGCTAATGGGGCCTCCAGCTGCTGCTGCACCGCAAGAGCACGATTTCTGTTCTCATCCTGAAGCAAAGTTCTTAACCTGGAGCACTATTTCTGGGTTAGCGGAGTCTGTAACCTGAAGCGTATGTAACCTGAAGCGTATGTAACCTGAGGTACCACTGTATAGTGTTAGTAGCTCATTTGAAGCAGCTGCTCCACGGTTGGGGACACTTCACCACCACCCACAGCACAGTCTGAAATAAACATTTGTACCCAACGCAGAAGAAATCCCCACAATCGTTCTCAGAGTGTAAACTTCCTAAATCTTACATCTGCAAGGCTAGAGTCTTCCCACCCCTAGCTTTTCAGCTCGGCCTTGTGAAATTACAACCCCTTTTGTGGGGTTTATCTTCAGCTTAGACAACAATGTGTTGAGAGAAGGTACACATCATGGAGGATAAGTCTATCAGTGGCTACTAGACACATTGGGCATGTTCCATCTCCACTGCTAGAGGCACTATGCCAGGCATAGGCAAACTTGGCCCTCCAGCTGTTTTGGGACTACAACTCCCATCATCCCTAGCTAACCAGTGGTCAGGGTTGATGGGAATTGTAGTCTCAAAACATATGGAGGGCCAAGTTTGCCTATGCCTGCACTATGCCTTTGACTACTACTTGCTGGAAATCACCAGTGGAGAGAGTGCTGTAGCAATCAGGTTCTGCTGACTGGCTTCCCATGGGCATACAGTTGGCTGCTGTGAGAACAGGATGCTAAACTACAAGAGCCTTTGGGGCTGACCCAGCAGGGCTCTTTGAATTTGTTCTTACTGCTGCAACAGGTCTTACAGCTATTAAGAACCCATCTTCTCACTCTTGCCATTTTGTAGCGCCACTAGATGCTTGGGCCCTTCCTAGTGGCATAGTGTGGTTTGCCAGTGCCCAGGACCACTCGGAAGGGGTGGCTGGGAGGGAGATGCACGGCGTACACATGCATATTCAACGGCCTAAGGGTGTCCATGTCACCCGGGAGATTGCAGCCGCAGAGATAATAAAAGAAGAGTCATTATGTTGTCCGGAGAGGCAACTTTCCGGTTCGTTTTCAAAAGAGCCCAGCTATATTGAGGCAGCACTGGGTGTTGAAATCTCACACATGCTAACAATGTCATGCCTGGGGCAACCGCCCCTGTGGCCCACCCGAGGCCAAGCGAGAGCCACAGGGGAATAAATGGAAGGCCCAGGGAAATCCAGAGCACAGGAGTTCTGGGTCTTGGTTACTTAAATTGGGAAAGCTACCAGATCACACATACACAAAGGCATCTACTAGTATAGTCACGGTAACCACAGTGAGCTGCAGTGTCTCAAGGGAACTCACTGAACCGAACAGCCAGGAGGGGAAGCCTGTAACTCAGCGGTTAGGTTCATGTTTTGCATGCAGAAGGTACCAGGTTCTGCTGGGGGATTCCTCTTTGAAAACTGGTGAGCCAGTGCCAGTCAGCATAGACAATCCTGGCCTAGATGGACTTAACAGTCTGCCTTGGAAGAAGGCAGCTCCTATGTCCCCATCTTGCCCTTTCGCCCAGTGACAGCGCCAAGTGCACATCTGGTTTCTGGGAAAGAGCTGCCTGCTAGTAGCTCGTTCAACAACCAGTTCAGCAGGCCAGAAGCGCGACTCATTAGGAAACAGGGATCACACTGGGGTTTTTTCCACGCTCACCATTTATAGTGGCCTGGCAGCTGTTTGATCCGACGTTTTCAAGAGTGAATTTGTAGCTGCCCCGGCTGCACCTTTGGTCACACATTGCCATTATTAGACTGCGAGTGCGGGGTTTTCCTTTCCACACTAATGGCGGGTTGTGCCCAAGTTGAGAAATGTTCTGTGTCCGTTAGTCACACCCCTTGTGTACTTTTGTGCTCCTCCAGCCCAGTACACACTGGAGTTAGGAGCATGCTTCCTTTGGGTATATATGTGTTTAATGCTCAACACCCCTGTATGTAATAATAATTATAATTTTATTTATACCCCACCCTTCCTGGTTCAGGAAACCAGGCTCAGGGCGGCTAACAACAAGTTAAAAATATTTAATTGATGCTACAAAAAAACCCAGCATAAAATACGGTATAAAGCGTAAATAACAATAAAATCAAAAATCAATTTAAGGGGGAAATCCATCCAATAAACATTAAATGATCACCAGGGCTAGCTGGCTAAATTAGTCCCACTTGGGCCAGCGAGGAGACCAGGGGAAAACCAGCTGTGGGATCCCAGAGCGGGCAATCTTCACAGAAAGGGGAGGGGGGGAAGGAAGGGGAACAAAAGATCAGGCCAGGTTCAAATTGAAAGCCAGGCGGAATAGCTCTGTCTTACAGGCCCTGCAGAAGGAAGTTAAATCCTGCATGGCCCTGGTCTCATGGGACAGAGCATTCCACCAGGTCGGAGCCATCACTGAGAAGGCCCTGGCCCTGGTGGAGGATAATCTAACTTCCTTAGGGCCCAGGACCTCTAAACTATGATCATTCATAGACCTTAAGGTCCTCTGCGGGGCATACCAGGAAATTAGAAAAACGTTTGTGCCTGAGCTATGGAAAACCTGGCTACTGTGATGAAATTTTGTCTGTAGCTAATGACTGCTGTCGTGGGCAGGACTTTGAGTCAGGACCATCATCATCTCTCTCTCTCTCTGCCATCTCTTTTCTTTGAGCTGAGATCACAGGACACTTGCACAGGTCAAAGGAGAAGGGGTGCAAGACAGGCATCTCCCAAACCACACCCAACAACCCCTCCTGCACAGAAACTGGGACCATGATTGTGCACATGCCACACAAATGGAAATAACAAGGTTACCTCACTGCGAGAAGCTAAGCTGCAGGGAACCAGACAGAGGGCCTTCTTGGTAGTGGCGCCTGCCCTGTGGAATGCCCTCCCATCAGATGTCAAGGAAATAAACAACTATATGACTTTTAGAAGACATCTGAAGACAGCCCTGTTCAGGGAAGTTTTTAATGTGTGACATTTTAATGTATTTTTAATCTTCGTTGGAAGGCACCCAGAGTGGCTGGGGAAACCCAGCCAGATGGGTGGGGTACAAATAATAAATTACTATTACTATTCCGGATCTCTCCCAAAAGTTTAATTTTTTTTTAATTATTATTTTTTTTCAATAGAAAGAAATGGATTTTTTGAGTATATTGTTCTGGAACCATGCCATTTAAAACAAAAAACAGAAAAACCCCAGCAACTATATCACTATAAATGGTAAGTTTGGAAAGGCCCTTAGACCAGGGGTCAGCAAACTTTTTCAGCAGGGAGCCAATCCACTGTCCCTCATACCTTGTGGGGGGCCGGACTATATTTTGAAAAAAAGAAGAACGAATTCCTATGCCCCACAAATAACCCAGAGATGCATTTTAAATAAAAGGACACATTCTACTCATGTAAAAACACGCTGATTCACGGACCGTCCATGGTCCGGATCTGGCCCCCAGGCCATAGTTTGCCTACGCATTCCTTAGACTCACAACCTTCCAACATTTTGATTCACCTTGGGGGCGGGGTGCCACATAATTCACTTCAGGGTGGTAGCTTTTCAAGACATCCAAATGCACCTGAATTCATTGAATCTGTAGCTGGAAACTCTTCCAATGGTACAAAAACGTCACATCTTGTTTTTTGCTTCAAATTATTATTATTTTAAGTCTCTTAACTAATAGATAAAAAGTCTTAACTAGTCTAACATACAGATGACCCAAGAGGAACTGCACAAAGGCTTAACACAGAGATAACCCAAGAGGAACTGCAGAAACCATCAGCAAAGAGGAATATCCTAAAGAACCCAGCATGGTGCTTTGACGTCCCAGTGAGCAGCTGATTGTCGGGTCTCTAAAGCGCTGCATCACTCAATGTCACTGTAATGCCAAGTGATTGAACAGGAGGAGTTCCTGCCAACCTGTTATATTTAGCCCAAGGTGGGGGATAGATTTAGGGGACAGAGGATCTGGTCTGATCCAGTTCCCTAAGCCACATTAGAACTCTTGGGAACACCAGTAAACACTGATGAAAATATTCCATGTACCAAGCACCAGTGGAGTATGGCACTGTATCTTCAGATCAGCAGATATAGGGAGTGTCAATCTCGGGCTCTCTCAATACTGTTACAACTCTGTGAGGCTCTATGGGCATAAATGGAACTATATATGCAACAGCACTGTGGAAAGAAAAAAGGTGCTCAAATATTGCTCCCCAGATCAGTATTCCCAAAATGAGCTGAAATAATCAATCAACTCGTTTTTCAAGATACTTGGGATCTCTCTGTTGCACGAGAGAAGCAAATCTACTAAAAAGATCTCTCGAAAGCATCAGGCCAAAGAGGCAGTGCTTTGATCTGAGAGAAAAAGGCAGCGCTGCGTTTCCTTCCGTAGGCACCAGGCAGGCCCTTTGAAACTACTTTTGTTTCTCTATAAAACAAATTATCAGGAAGTGGCTGAAACCCCCCTCTCTCCTCACCTCCCATACGCATAAACAGTGAAGATGAGAAGAAAAACTTGGTTCCTGTCCAAGTGTTCTTGTAAAGTTGATGCAATTACAGTGGCACCTCGGGTTAAGAACTTAATTCGTTCTGGAGGTCTGTTTTTAACCCGAAACTGTTCTCAACCTGAAGCACCACTTTAGCTAATGGGGCCTCCTGCTGTCGCGGCGCCATTTCTGTTCTCATCCTGAGGTAAAGTTCTTAACCCAAGGTGCTACTTCTGGGTTAGCGGAGTCTGTAACCTGAAGCGTATGTAACCTGAGGTACCACTGTACTCTTCAGAATCAAGGTAGCCCAAAGCCCATTTGCATCGAAACGATATGGGGGAGAAACCTGACAGGACAACCCAGCCTGAGAACTGGCAACTCAAATGCAGCTCCCCCAGCCAGCTATTGTGGCCTGCAAGGTGCATGGCAATCTCTCCTCCCCTCCCCTCCCCTCCCCAATTCTTGCATTTCTAGGTAGGAGGCAAAAAAACAAAGAAAGGGTTTTTTAGAACATTTGGCTGCATTTGGCTTGGTGTATCTCCAGTTGTACAGACCTGTTTTAGGAGACTGTTATGCCAGGCTCACAGATAGCATGTTTCCGATTCCCATTATCTACCACTTTTCTATCCTGGCATAACTCTTCCAGGAGCACTGATTCCTTTTATCCTCCCAACAAACTTAGGGCTGCCATACGCCTGGAATTTCCCAGACACAGCCAGAATTCGGCCCTCGTAAACAGCATTCGGGGAGGGGGGATCACTGAAATGTCCAGGAAATCCAGACATATGGCAACACGTCAGAAGTGTACATTTTGGCAAGTTTCCTTAAAAATAGCTCAAATCATCTTTTCTTTTTTTGGAGATTTTGGTCAATTTTTTAAAAAAGCTCAACAACTTTTGTGTTTTTGAAATATGGCAGATAAGGAGACACCAACTTGCTCAAAACTACCTAGGAAACCTCATGGCACAGATAGACATTTGAACCCAGATCTCCCGAGTCAAAGAGTCCACTATTACACATATCTCTCACGAATAACAGGACTTTCAGACATAGGTTTGCTGTATCCAGCAAACTTCTACACAGAGTAGAGCCAACGAAATGAAGGGACACAAACCAGCCCATTAACTTAAGCGGAACTATTCCATGTAGGATTAGCACAGAATACCGCCACCTGTTCCATGTAAAAATAAAAAGGAAAATGGAGTCGTTAAGAAGTCAAAGATATTTACATATCCAAGAGGGAGGCATTCCATATCAAACAGTACCGGGTCTACGGTTCACTTGTCTAGTGTTGCCATTTTTTAAAAAAAATACTTACAAATTCTGTGAGGGCGAATCTGCAGCAGGAATGCACAGATACTTCACTCCCTGCATAAAAAAAATATAAATATATCAAGGAAGAGAAAGTGCACATACATTCAAAGACTGTCTTCTTTCACTTGGTGCTGCTCCCAGGAAGCCATTTTAAGACCTGGTTGCATCAGCGCACGATCACAAACCACCACGTACCCAGACGTCAAAGTGAATCTTGGCGGTGGAAACATTACCTCCAGCCCTTCTGTTGCATTTGTCATTTTAACATGTCTTGTTTGTCCTGCAGTGGTATAAATTGCTAATGTGTTGTTTTACACAACTTACTGCTTTCTTAAAATGAATGTAGATTAAGTAAGTGTGCAGTCAATGTTGGTTGGGGAAGGCTGTTACTATTTGCAGTGCTATATTGAATTAGTTAAATAAGTAATGGAAAGCAAAGAGTAACAGTGTAGCATGGGTATTAATTTTTAATAGATGTTTTCGTTCTCAAGATTAGTACAGTGCTGAGCTGAATGAAGCCTTCCCTCCCCACAATAAAACGTATTCTTAATCAGTCCTCACCAAAATAATTCAATCTCAGACAGAGTTAGAAGTGGGCGTCTCGGTAGAAAGAGACAGAGAAACCTAAGCTAAAAATTGTTTCACTATTTCCATTCTACTGATTTCATAATGGGAAATTAAAAGAAACTTTATTGGATGTTAAATGACAATATGAATTAAAATGTAAAATACAATCAAGGTAACCAATTGTATCTGTAAATGAATATAGACAAACAACAAGACGTGTACATACAGGAAAAATTATTTGTATATAGACACTGTAGGGATAAAGTTGAAAGAAGAAGAACAATATACAAAATCAATAGAGACAATGCGAAAAACTAAAAGCCAGAAGAAGGAAGGAGGGAAGTCAACTCATAGGAGTAAATGTAAATGTAAAGTAATGTGTATATGTATAGTATGTAATCATAAAATCAATAAAGATTATCTTCCCCCCAAAATTGCTTCACTAGATACGTATAACTCATGGAAGGGTCTCATCTAGTCCAACATTTCAACAGCAGCCAGTCAGACAACATTGAAACTTCAAAAGCTGGGCCCAAAGGTGATACTCCCTCGCTCACTGGAAGCCAACTTAAAGACAGACCTTTGATCAATCTTATAGACTCATAGAACTGTAGAGCTGGAAGGGACCATCTTGCTAAGTGCTGCGTATATAGAATGACATCTCTCTACAGCATCCTTCCTTGATATCCTCCAAATGAATTGGACTACAACTCCCATGAGCACCAGGCAGCACAATCAAAAACATATGGGGGGCACCAGGTTGGGGAAGGGTGCTCTAGGGCAGGCGCAGCCAATATGGTGGCTTCCAGATGTTGTTGGATTCTCGGTTCCATCAGCCCCAGCCAGCATGGCATGGGATGATGGGAACAGTAGTCCATCAACATCTGGAGGGCACTAGGATGCTCCAAGGCCAGGGTAGCCAACATGCTCCGAATGTACAGTGGTACCTCAGGTTAAGAACTTAATTCATTCTGGAGGTCCGTTCTTAACCTGAAACTGTTCTTAACCTGAAGCACCACTTTAGCTAATGGGGCCTCCCACTGCCGCCGTGCAATTTCTGCTCTTATCCTGAAACAAAGTTCTTAACCTGAGGTACTATTTCTGGGTTAGCAGAGTCTGTAACCTGAAGCGTCTGTAACCCGAGGTACCACTGTAGATGAATTACAACTTTCATCAAGCCTGAGCATTGGCCATGCTGGCTGGGTGCTACTGGGAGTTGGGAGTCAAACAACATAAGGAGAGAACCACAATGGTCCTAGGGTTCCTTACAGTGGTTTCCTCCAGACCCACATAGAGATTCATCTCCTCCTGCCTGCAAAGCATATGATCTCCTGCAAAACTCTTGCCTTCCCCGTCTCATATGTTCCTTGTTTTGTGTGTGGGATTCCACCACATGCAGGTTGCACAATACTAGACTTCTCTGCAATGAGGCTGGTGCTGGAGAAATGCATTGGAAACTACAAGGTAACAACTACTTGATGGGACATCGTGTAACCTGCCTGCGAACAAATGCTCAGTGAACAGTGGGTACCGTGTGAGCCCCCCACAAATTCTGTGCGAACGCACCAGAATCAATGCTCACAAGTCACCTGGAAGCGGCTTTAGTGTTGCACTGCCGCAGAACAAGAAGATAGCTTTCATTTAGCATTGCCACTGATGGAGCCAGTAAGAAATCCTCAAAAGAACAGCCCTGCCCTTGCACTTCTAACACACAGCTAAGGGACGCGGGTGGCGCTGTGGGTTAAACCACAGAGCCTAGGACTTGCCAATCAGAAGGTGGGTGGTTCGAATCCCCGTGATGGGGTGAGCTCCCGTTGCTCAGTCCCTGCTCTTGCCGACCTATCAGTTCAAAAGCATGTCAAACTGCAAGTAGATATATAGGTACCGCTCCGGCGGGAAGGTAAACGGTGTTTCCGTGTGCTGCTCTGGTTTGCCAGAAGTGACTTAGTCATGCTGACCACATGACCCAGAAGCTGTATGCCACTTCCCTCAGCCAATAAAGCGAGATGAGCGCCACAACCCCAGAGTCGGCCACGACTGTACCTAATGGTCAGGGGTCCCTTTACCTTTACCTTAAGTTCATTACTTAAAGTCTACGCTTATTTTAGCTATGAATGCTAAACCTGCTCTACTGCTTCAATCTAAATGCCACTGCTTAAAAACAAGATTTGCAAGAATTGCCCCCCCCTTTCCATGCTTTATTAATTGAAAATTGTATAACAGAAATTATCATTAGATGTTGAAGACAGCATAAAAAGTAACAGAAAGAAAAAAATCTGCAGTCGTTTGTTCCTCAGTTATTTTCTTTTTACATCTTTTTGCAATTGATTTCAACGTGACCTCTGATCTTCCCATTATGTTCCCAGATTATATTTCTTGGGTGCACACTTAACTTTATTTTCTCCATGTTGTTTGACTTACTTTAAGTCTTCTAATATTATCCTATTCACCCACAGAAGTTCAATCAATACCTGCCAGCGGATTAATATTTTGACAATGTTCTTTTACATAAACTCTATATATGTCCCACTCTCTGATAATTTTTTCATCTGTAACTTCTCGTAACCTTGCTGATAGTCTCGCTAGTTCAGCATACTCTCTGAGTTTATTTTGCCAGTCTTATTTGGATGGGATATCTTCTCCCTTCCAGCCTTTTGCAATTAAAATTCTGGCAGCAACTGTAACATACATAAAGACTCTCCTAAACTTTTTGGGAATTTCATTGCCCATAATTCCTAGCAGGAAGGCTTCTGGCTTTTTAGGGAAGGAGCATTTGAACATTTTCTTCTGCTTGTTATAAATCATTTTACAGTTCCATTTTACGGTTCCACCACATGTGGATCCATGTGCCTTCGGCCTCCCTGATTTGCAAGAATTGTTACACACACACACACACACACACACACACATATATTGCAGAGCTTATTTTGCAGTCGTAGTTGAGCGAAAGCAGAATCCTTACTGTGCACACCCTCATGCAAGCTGTCTAAGAATTGTCCCAAGATGACCTTCAATTGTCAGCAAGTCACTGTTCTGGTGCATATATTCTATCTATCATCTATCTATCTATCTATCTATCTATCACCTATCTATCTATCTATCTATCTATCTATCTATCTATCTATCTATTTTTGATATGTATACATTACATTCAACAACAACAAACTTTGCTGCTTATTATGCAAGCAGACTTCATCGGGGGTTTTGTGGCTAAGTGTGGACGACTAAAGGAAACCTGGCTGCAAGAGAAAAAGGGAAACGACAGCCACCAGTGTAACTGATTCAAGGTGCAGATAATATCAAAGGCAAGGTTGGTGAATACATGGCAGTGGGGTGAATGGAAGACCCCGCCGATTCCAGCTGGTCTTTGAATCACATCCTCTGCAGGTCCAATTTCAATGATTCTGTGATTCTGCGATTCTGCGAACAACTTCATCCAAACTGCATTGAATTTCACAATATAAAGAGCAGGATAGATGCATAAAAAATGGGTTACTTACGTATGGTGAGGGAAGCAGCAACAAACATAGTTACCAGGCATGAGCAGTTTCATGCAAATTCCCAATTTTGTGTAGGCATCTTCTAAGTAACACCGTAAAAAAACACCTGTCTTATCACAGGTCATCATGACAAGAACCTCACCCTGAAACTTATTACATCAGGGTTGCATACCCCACAACTGTCCCAGAAAAACAGGGACATCCATTTTTCCCTGCGAGAGCATGGTGGATATTTTGGGCACCATGGTCTCATGTGATTTCGGGGTGTCCTCTCACCCCCAAAAAACACCATCTCACACATTTTGGGGCACTATGCCTGAAAAAAAGCTGGGGGGCATGATCTTGTGTGGTGCCCAAAAATGCACTTTTTGGGTGCAGTATCCAAAAAAGTGCTTTCTTTGGGACTGCAATCTCAATCTCACGCAGGTCACATGACTCACGGGGGAGTGCAGCCCTGGAATATGGCGTTCTCATATTTCCTGACATCATATTAGAGGGTACGGGGTTGCTGGCATAATATCTAGAGTGGGAAATCAACCAACAAAAACCAAAAGTCAGTCAAAATACAACTAGGCCAATTTCTCCAAATTCCAGTGCCTTCAAAAAGGCGTGCATTGGAAGCCAATAAATTCATTTTCCTCTCAGTTTTCTATTTCATCAGACAAGAGTAACCACAAAGAGAAGCTTTTTTATTTCTCTTTAGGCCCTGAAAGTCAAGCGAACTGTTAAACCGATACAAAGGGAGAGTTAACAAAACTAGCGCAAGTATTCAGATTTCAAGATTGTCATAGCTGAAAGAAGCAAGAGTTCAGCTCTGCAGAATATCTGATATTCGCTCTTATTACTCTAACAGCCATCATGCTGGTACCAGGTCAAGATGCTGGAAAATTCAGATGCTAGGTAAACTGCCTCACCAGGGCTTTGCCCAGATAAAAACTACTCACTCAATTTTACATTTTAAAGAAAAGCTGTCATCAAATTTTACATATATTTCAGATTTTCCAAACCCATGTATTCGTTTAGAAAGGTATTTTAGCCTCTGTTTTAACACTCTATAGAGAACCGACAACAATTTGAAAATTCTGCTTCATAATTTTGTTAGCCACATAACACCACTTCTGATTCTGAAGTAGACAGACCACTCAGTAATTGTTGTTGTTTTTAACTAAGTCCCAATTCTTGTTCATTTAAAAGAATAAAGAATGAGCAAACACAGAATAGTAAGATCAAAATCTCCAGAATTTACAATAGCAACTTGCATTCAATTGCTATAAATGAATCTGAACAACAGATTTTTAAAAAATCTTTACTTTCAAAGAAACTTAAATGAAACAGATGTCCACATTAAAGATCATTAAATGAATTGTTTCATTCTTAGATACACATTCTCAGTGAAAAGAATACTTATTCAAGTTCTTTAAGCTAGTAATTCAAGTACTCTAAATTTGTGGTGAAAGAAGAAAATGTAACCATCTACTTTTAAGTACATTCTATCAGTTACATGCTGTTCAAACAAATTTAGGATCAGATATTTAATTCCCCTGATCTAACACCAATCTCCCGTTTGAAAGTTTGCTTTGAGACTTCAGAAACTTTGAAACTTTAGATGCCTGTCTTCTCGGAGACTTATGAATCATCATCTTTTTTAAATGGAAAGGGCAATAACCAATCAGGACTTTTGAGCTGTCCTAAATGACCACAAATGTCTAGGCTGAAATTAAGCAGTTTAAAAAGAAAGAAAGAAATGCCTTATTTTTGGCATTGAACTTCTCGGTATTTAAATTTATGTAAACCTTTCAACGACAGCTTCCAAGAAACACTTTAAGAGCCAAAAACAAAACCCCGGGGCACCTCATTTTGAAGGAAGATGCAAATAAAAACCCTCAAACACCTGGCAAGTTCTTTCAGGTTAGCCCAGAAAAAAAACCCCATGTGTTATTTTGACTTGCCACATCAACAGATGAGGGGTGGACATACCTCTTTCGAATGAGAGCCATTTCATCAAAACGGCTTAATTAGGAAACAGTTGGTTTCTCAAGGTTTTCTCGAGCACAACAAGAGGTTATCAAGAGTTCTGCCCAGTGCAGCTAAAGAACCGCTTCGGGGGAGAAGGGGGAAAAAATCCCCCCAGTAATTTGTTTATTTGTCCTTTCAGTTGCTTTAAGGAGCAGTCGCCCAAGTACAGTACAAATGCTCATGACTCATTTTATTATTGAAAATATTCAAAAGTTTCAACAATAAGCAAAGCCATTTCGCCGTTATTTTATCATTGAAATATTTGTTGAAAACGCATGAGGGAAACAGGCTGTGCAAAATTCAAAAGACAACCAACTAAGGTGGATTGTGCAATTATTTCCGAACTCAAGAGAATAACCAACCAGGACAAGTTCCATTCCACCACTAATAAAAGTGATAATTGAATCACACTCTTTAAGATTGAATTTGCTTCGGAAATGCCCTGACCATCATTGAGCGTGGTTCCTATTGACATCACCTTACAAAAACAGATCCTCATGCAACTGAATTACTGGTGTTGAGAACCAAAATGTAAGAAACATTAAAACTCCAATGGTAAACTCTTGAACTAAAACTTCTTCAGGCGAAGTCAAAATGATCATTTCAAGTAAACCTAATGCTTCTCTGAAGAGATCAGTGGAACCTGGGCTTTCCCCAGATTCCAAGCAATTGTTTTCAGATCACGATTCTGTTTGATTCTTTAACGCTATGAGGGCACAGACTACAGAAGAGGCAGGGGGTGTCCTGCCCTCAGCTTGGAGAATAAGAATTAAAATTCAAATGTGCTTAGTAACAGGGAAACTGATCAACCCATCAAATGAAATCCGATAGTGCTTCACACATAGAAATATCTCAAATTCAAAACAGAGAAACATTTAATTAGCCAGTACTATGAAACCTCTGAATCTTAAAAGCCACAAATTTGACAGTAAATTGATAAAACGGATCGAGGTATGATGAAATTGACAGCACCATTCCCCGCAGAATTGCAGCTGTGAAGAGGTCAACTGAATCCTGTAACTAAAGAAAAATAAAATTGCCTCCCAGATTTCTTCAGTCAATTGATAAAGCATTAAGAGTGAACAATCATCCCTATTATAACCTGGAACAAATCCAAGTCAATGTCTTATTGACTATTTTTTTGAAGATATACATGCACAACTCGTGTGAAACTATCCTGCTGGAAGCATATAGGTGGAATGGTGTTATTTTTTCTTAGCAGAGTTTCCCCCATCAGTAAATCGTGAACTTACTGTGGAAATTTACCCTGTAAACTCTGACAGACATGTTAGACAGAGTGCCCTTGTGCCTTTAAATTTGGATCTTCTTAAAAGTGTGCATCCACATCTAAAAAGAAGAGATGACAACTCCCACTGATTTTTAAGCTCAGTGCTATCCAAATCAATCCATCTGTACTATACAGTTAAAGAAGTATCTTGCCAGCCATGGCTTCCTCCAAAGAATCCTTTTTAGGGTGCTGAGTGTAGGAGATTCCTATTCCTCTCGCAGAGCTACGATTTCCAGAGTAGTTTAATCAACTCCTCTTCCCAGGGAACTATGAGAACTCTGGCTCTGACCATGGAATTGGTGTTGGGGGGGGGGGTTCTCCTAACAACTACCAGCACCCTTAAACTAAAATTCCTAGGATTCTGTAAGGGAAGCCAGGGCTGTTTAACATGACATGGTACTGCTTTAAATGCATAGTGCAAATGGAGTCTTTGTCGCCGAGCACAGAAAATTCAACTTTCCAAGTGGATGGCAATATATGTCAAGAAAGAATAAACCCAGCCCATTAAGCTCGCCAAACCTGTTACACACCAAATAACCACAGTGTAACCTAGGCTTTCAAACTGAGCGAACTTTCTTGCTGGCGGGGTGTGTGTGTGTTTAATTGTGATATTATGCTCTTGGCCGTAAATTTCAACCTTTCTGAATGTTGCCATCCAAAGACAGGCCTCTCCACCCCCCTTGCAAGCAAGCAAGATGGATTATCACAGCCCAAGGATCCTAACCCAAGTCTTGTGAAAACAGATGGGGGAGAGAGCTTCTGCATCATCCGTTGTCCAGGATATTGCTCCGCCATCAAACAATTCCTCCAATTCAGCACTAAAGATTGGGTTTCCCCTGGGGAAAAGAGGGGAGACAAGGGGAAGTCTGAATGAACCCATAGATTGTTTCCCAGCTGAACCTGGGAAGTTGGCAAGCAAACTGTGAGGGCAACTGGGAGCTTCGCCCTGCTCCTGACCAGGATCCTGAAGCTGCCCAGGAGCAGTGGAGCAGTATAGATTTGGAACGGTGGTTTGCAGAGGGGCATAGTTTGGAAGACAAAAGTTGGGGCGAACTGGGAGGTGGACAGCAAGGTGAAGAAGAACTGGAAGAGAGAGATCTAACAGACTCTCTCTGGCTGGAAAGTGTCCAGCCTATCAGTCCAAGGTCACATAGAAAAGATAAGGTGGCGATACAAAAACGGGGGGGTTGCGAGATCAGGTTCCAAGACAGAAGTGACTAGGGGGGAAGTGGGAACACCTTTGTGCTTTGTTCTTTTGCTGTGATCATTAAAGACTCAATAATAATAATAATAATAATAATAATAATAATAATAATAATAGTAAATTATTTATATCCAGCCCTCCCCAGCCAAAGCCGAGCTCAGAGCAGCTAACAACAGTAAAAATAACACAGTTTACATAAAATCACAATCAATTAATTGAAATACATTCTAAAATCAACTCAAATTAATGGCAACCATTGGGCTAGAGTTCTATGAGGATTGCAGAAGGAGAGAGGGTGTCAGACTGTGCCTTGGCCAAAGGTCTGGTGGAACAGTTCTGTCTTGCAGGCTCTGCAGAAAAATGTCAAGTCCCACAGGGCCCTAGTCTCTTGTGACAGAGCGTTCCACCAGATTGGGGCCACGGCCAAAAAAGCCCTGGCTCTGGCAAGGGAGCTCTTTTCGCTTTTTCCTGCTTATCTACAGCCAACGGTGGGGGGGGGTAGGGGAGGAAGCCAAGTCCCTGGAGCCTGACAGATCAGGTGAAAGCCAGGTGACAGTGCCCACGATGCACTGACCATTGTACGAGGCAAGTTTAAAACACCATGATGGAGTAATGTAACGGGGAGTTTAAGAGAAGGCTGTGGCGAGGGAAGCGATGATGGCTCAAGCTGTACCAGCTTTCTTCCCTTACCTCGAGCATGGGCCTGGCGCTGTCATGGATCGAAAGAATGTGTGTTATGTTGTTCTTTTTCAGCTGTTCGGTGTCACGAGCATCTGTGGAAAAGGAGACCAGGGAGGAAAAGCCATTAGCACAGTCAGCCATATTTAACTCAATTATCAAGTACCACCACAAAAAGCATAACTTTGAAATGGGCTCCTCTCCCTATTAGCAGCGGATTGCTGAGCTACAAAGAAGAGAAGCTTTCCTGAGCATCAGCTGCTACACAGAAGCACTGACTGGCTACTTAATGGTCTTAAGAGAGCCAGTGTGGTGCAGTGGTTAAGAGCAATAGACTCGTAATCTGGTGAACCGGGTTCGTGTCTCCGCTCCTCCACATGCAGCTGCTGGGTGACCTTGGACTAGTCACACTTCTTTGAAGTCTCTCAGCCCCACTCACCTCACAGAGTGTTTGTTGTGGGGGAGGAAGGGAAAGGAGAATGTTAGCCGCTTTGAGACTCCTGAAGGGGAGTGATAAAGCGGGATATCAAATCCAAACTCCTCCTCTTCTTCTGTCAACAACAACAGTGTGCTGTGCTGACTAGAGCAGTGTTTCCCAACCTTGGGCCTCCAGCTGTTTTTGGACTACAACTCCCATCATCCCTAGCTAGCAAGACCAGTGGTCAGGGATGATGGGAATTGTAGTTCAAAAACAGCTGGAGGCCCAAGGTTGGGAAACACTGGACTAGAGTGCTGGGAGTAAGACAGCGGAGACCCGGGTTGAAATCCCCACTCACGAATGAAGTTCACTGGGTGAGCTGGGCCCAGTTACGTTTTCTCAGCCTAACCTACCTCACTGGGGTGTTGTGGGGAGAGAACAATGGGTGCCGACTTGAACTCCTTAAAGGGACGGGAAGATATAAATGCTATAAATGGATTGTGCTGGGTGAGTTCTTTTTTGGGGAAAGTCAATGGCTCTTTTAAAACCAGACATACATGATCACGAGAATTGTCACCGTATCACAAATTGGCTCAGGCACCTTTAAAAGCTGCATAATAGCTCAAAATTCAGCAGTCACAATCTTTGTCACTAATCACAGCATCTCCATGCTGGGGGGGGGGGGGAACGACAGAGAAAAGCTTTTGAACGCATAAACTGGAGAAGGATGTTTTCTGAAGAAGGGAAAATCCCTGGCATCTCCCATTATAAACCACGAGCCCCAAAAGCAGTTCATTCAATGGAAAGTGCTGCTCTGTAGATGTTCAGTTAATCTTCTTAATCATTTAAACAAACAATTCATGTCACAATGAGGAGAATAGAGGGGGGCGGAATCTAGATTTATCACCAATTACGACCTTAAAAGTTGGACATTAGACGTCAAAGTAAATGGAGGGGGGGAGTGAATTCTAGGCCAGTGGTACTGACTCCTGGTTCATTTCCAGGCTCAATTCAAGGTACTGAATTTACATTTCAAGTCCTAAATGCACCCACCTCTCCAGCTACTGAGCTCTCCCCCAGAGGACCTGGTGGGGATCTCTCCTAACTTCACAAAAAAAGGCCATGGGTTGTTTAATTAAGACTTTATAGGTCAGAACCTAGAAATATACCCATGCTGTGACGCGGGTGGCGCTGTGGTCTAAACCACTGAGTCTAGGGCTTGCCGATCAGAAGGTCGGCAGTTCAAATCCCCGCAACGGGGTGAGCTCCCGTTGCTCGGTCCCTGCTCCTGCCGACCTAGCAGTTCAAAAGCACATCAAAGTGCAAGTAGATAAATAGGTACCGCTCAGGCGGGAAGGTAAACGGTGTTTCTGTGCACTGCTCTGGTTTGCCAGAAGCGGCTTAGTCATGCTGGCCACATGACCTGGAAGCTGTACGCCAGCTCCCTCGGCCAGTAAAGCAAGATGAGCGCCGCAACCCCAGAGTCAGCCACAACTGGACCTAATGGTCAGGAGTCCCTTTACCTTTAAAGGGAAGAAAGGTATTGCTGGCCTCCTATATACCGTACCGTAAAACGACACCCAAAATATATGCATTGAAGATTTCTTGCAGGAAAGAATTCATGGGCGATAAGACTATCAGTGGCTACTAACCCTGTTGAATACCTCTACTGTTTGGACACAGATGCTTCTGAAAACCATTTGCTGGGAACGAAAAGAGTCCTCCTCGTTGTTGTTTTTAATATATTTTTATTAAAGATTTCTTGGTTTACAAAAGTATGTGCAATGTCCCTTTTTCTAAGTTACATTTTCTACAGATCAGTTTCATTTGTTGAGACATTTGTGTTACATTAGGACGAAAAGGGGGAAAGAGGTGGAGGGGGGACTGTTGAGTGGGGGTGGGATCTGGTGGCAATGCTTGTGTTCTACTTAGTGTATGTGTGAGGCTTTGTGTCAGTGTCACTTGAGCGAGTTCTCTTTACTATTCACTTGTATTCCTTTGGTGGTGAAAGAGGTTGGCCTAGGGTGTGGTTGGTTGTCTTTGATTGGGTCTAGTGAAATCTGCTTTTGTGTGTGAGTGGGGTGTGGATCAGGTTAGCCAGACTGATTTGAATGCTGTCGGCGGGTTCTTGTCATTATCTTGTTGGGCTGTGTATGTGATAAAGGGAAACCAAACCGGGGTGAAGGCGTCTTCTTCTATTTGTCCCCGTGTCAGTTTCAGTTTGTTGGCGAGTTTTTCTAATAAGGCTGTTTCCCATACTATTTGGTACCATTGGTCTATGCTTACTCCTGACAGGTCTCTCCAGTGTCTAGCTATGATGCTTCTGGCTGATGAGAGTAGGTGGTTTATGAGCTCTTTGTGTTATGAATGGGCATTATTGTCTTGGGAGATGTTGAATAGGGCCAGTTCTGGGGTGACTTCTAACACTTGCTTAGTTATTTTACATATTTCTTGTATGAATGATGTCCAGAAGAGTTGGATTTTGAGACATTCCCACCACATGTGGAGGTATATGTCTGAGAGTCCTCCTTGCAATAATAATAATAATAATAATAATAATAATAATAATAATAATAATAATATTGCGGGCTTCGCTGCTGGACTAGATGGGCCACTGATCCAGCAGGACCTTATGTTCTTATTTATTCATTTATTTGTATATTTTCTGACACTTGTACCATACCTTTCTTCTGCATGGAAACCCAAGTCAACATACACATAGGCTCTAAATGGTGGTGACCCACTGAGGCACTGACCAGACCAAGGCCTGTTGACCTTCAGCAAGGCAGTGACCTCATGTGCTTGCAGACCATACCCGGAAATCTACAAATCTTGCCTAGGTTCTAGCGACACTCAACATTTGAAGTACACATTGGTGTTTTGAGTAGATGTATGCTCCTCTCCTACCTAGCAAATATCAACTTTGGATTTGTGGGCAGCTTGGATTTACAGTCTATGGAAAGTACAGATAGAACCACGGCTTGGTTGTAGAGAATGTGCTTTGCATGCTCCCAAGGACCCATGTTCAACTCCCGGCTCCTGTAGGCAGGGCTCTGAAAGACTCCTGTCTGAATGCAACCAAGAAGAGCCATCATCAGTCAGCACAGAGTCTGTAGACTGTTCTGAGCTAGATAGGAAATGCTCTGACTCAGTAAGGTGCTGGCAGGTTTTTAATGTAACAAAGCTTTGTTTTGTTTTGTTGCTGTGTTATTTGGTGGCCTTGAGGTAGGTGGAGGAGCATGTTATGAGTAGATTCCAGTTTCATGTGGAGAGACCAGAAGAAACCAACTCTCTCATCTTTCTACCCTTTTAGATATCTTCAAATATCTAAAGAGCTGTCACACATAGGATGGAGCAAGCTTGCTTTCTCCTGGTCCCAAACCAATGGATCCAAGTTACAAGGAAAGAGATTGTGACTAAACAACAGGAAGAACTTTCTGACAATAAGAGCTGGGTGCCACATCTTGGAGGGGGAGCGCCACCAGTGACAGGGTCTTTTCCCCCTCATGGTGCCCTGACTATAGAACGCCCTCCCCAAACACGTTCACTCGAGGCCTACTTTGTTTTGAAGTTTTGTGACTTATATACATGCTACAGAATATGCCATTTTTACATCTCATAGAATAAATTTTAGAACATTTCTCCATTCAAGATTTCCCTAATGTCAGTTGGACACTGCCTAAGGATAAACATGATCCACACTTGAAGTATCGGTAATTCCAGTGGAACATTGAGGGAGCCAATAGCTGGGGTGAGGAGTTGCGAGCTTCAAATGCACTAGTCTGTTCTTCCAAACAAGAAACCCGTAAAAACCATGGCAGTTAAAAAGGGGCCTTTCAAATGTAGCCATCTTACATTTTAAGTCCAGAACAACCAAGACAAGAGGAGAGAGTTATTTAGAAATTGGCCTGTGGCGTTCCACTTAGCATGCCGAAACACAACCAACTGTAGATCTTATTGCTGAATTGGGAAGAGTTCCCAGCAGTCGTCCTGGTGAACTAACGGGCAGCTTGCTGAAGGATTAAACTGCCGCAGCTTAACCACCAGCATTTATATATCGCCTCCATAGAAACAGTGGACAACACTTCACAGGCCAACTGATGCAGCAGCCAGCAGAGGTTGCAAGTCAGAAAAGCTGCACAGCTCGAAGTCGGTGGTTAAGTGCTGACTCACTCTGCAATATCAGCCAGCTTCTCTTTGCCTTGACTCAATCACAGAGGGAGAAATCTAAAAAGAACCAAATTGGGAAACAGATACCAGGTCTCGGTTTCGCCGCGCTGGGTGTATTCAACCTTTAGCCACCAAGGTCTCGGTGTTACAGCCGACGAACCTCAGATCAGTTTGTACGTTTGTTTCTCACAAACGCAAAACCACACCACCGTGTTATTTAATCCACATTACTTACCTTCTTCCCATGTTCACCAGTTTTATTCTTTATCCACCATTTAATCGTTTATTTACATCGACCAAATGACACATTCTTGTCAACTGCCAAAGCACTGAACCAATAAAAGGGGTAAGCTTTTAGTCAAACCTGATAAAAACATAGTGCTGTCAAGGTTACACAACTAAGCCTCTTTGGTTTGAGGCCTGCTTTTGGAACTGTAGAACGATCCTTTTCAGGTACGAATTTAAGCAGTGCTACTCTCCCAAGGTGTGGCTTGGGATGCAGTTGGCAACAGTGTCTAACCCTGCCATCTCTTCCTTGCCGCCCATCCAGACTTTAGGTAAAGGTAAAGGGACAATTAAGTCCAGTCGCGAACGACTCTGGGGTTGCGGCGCTCAGCTCGCTTTACAGGCCAAGAGAGCCGGTGTTTGTCCGCTTCTGCAGACAGTTTTTCCAGGTCATGTGGCCAGCATGACTAAGCTGCTTCTGGCGAAACCAGAGAAGTGCACGGAAACACCATTTACGGTACCTTCCCGCCAGAGCGGTACCTATTTATCTACTTACACTTTGCCGTGCTTTCAAACTGCTAGGTTGGCAGGAGCTGGGACCAAACAACAGGAGCTCACCCCGTTGCGGGGATTCGAACCGCCGACCTTTCGATCAGCAAGCCCAAGCTGCACAGTGGTTTAACCCATAGCACCACCCGCGCCATCCGGTCTTTACCTGTTTGAAAATGCCATTACTCTGCCACAAGGCTGAAAATGTACCATGGCCCACTACAGCTTTAGAGGAAAAAAGAAGTACTGTATGTCGACATAGGATTTGCCATCGTCATCTCGTTTCCCCTTAAAATGGTTGTGGGCAGAGGTGAAAAGGGAAAGCCTCTCAATACCTCACTTTTAAAAATTAAAATCTCTACTGATGCACAGTCTGGCATTGGTGTTGGTGCAAATATTCCAACATTAGTCACATGTCATACTAAACTACATGAATTGCATGAACAAATCTGGGAAAGGAGGCTGGAAGTTTACCATTACATCTAAATTTAAACTGAGCTTAATCTGAATAATGGATTATTGAATAGTTTAATGAAACAAGCCAACTCCGTAAACTGCAATCTGAAGTTGGTTTGTTTCAGGAAACCGGAGTCAAGTCTTACCACAGTTTGTTGAGGTTTGGCCAATACATAAACTGTGGTTAATTGAAAACAGAAGTAAAAACTTCCAAACTTCTGCACTGCAGGGGGTTGGACAAGATGACCCTTGGGTTCCCTTCCAACTCTACAGTTCTATGATCCTTACAGATCATGCTTGAGCTATGTGGCCCATGCAGGGGAGAGGGTGGCGCTGTGGTCTAAACCACTGAGCCTCTTGGGCTTGCCGATCGGAAGGTCAGCGGTTCGAATCCCTGCAACGGGGTGAGCTCCCATTGCTCTTTCCCAGCTTCTGCCAACCTAGCTGTTCAAAAGCACACCAGTGCAAGTAGATAAATAGGTACTACTGCAGCAGGAATGTAAACGGCATTTCCACGCACTCTAGCACTTGTCATGGTGACCCGTTGCACCAGAAGCAGTTTAATCCTGCTGGCCACATGACCCAGAAAGCTGTCTGTGGACAAGCGCCGGCTCCCTCAGCCTGAAAGCGAGATGAGCGCCACAACCTCATAGTCGCCTTTGACAGGACTTAACCATCTAGGGGTCCCTTACCTTATACTTCTGTGGCACCAGATGCTGAGCTTGCCCCTAGAGTACCATTTCACATACTACTATGTCTCAGACTTACAGCATGGGCCTCATTCATCCATTCCTCAGCTAATGTCTACAAAGGCTGTGTTGAGCTGAGGAAAGCAGGGTAGCTGAAGACCAAAATGAGTAGGTAGCAGTGATGGAACAGATGTGGGGAACTATCATTCCTGCAGCTCCCTCTCTTCAGGCAATGGGAACTAGCATCAGACTTGCCACTCAGCAAAGCTTCTTCATATTGTTCTGTGAGAACCTGCTGAGCTCTGTCCCATGACCATTTTTATTTTCTTTAATTGGGCAAACCTGAATTTGCCTTCCTCAGATTTTGGAGTGTGCACCATGCTAGCTTCAAATACAGTGATACCTCGCAAGATGAAAAACGCGCAAGACGAAAGAGTTTTCCGGTTTTTGAGTCGTTCCGCAAGACGAATTTCCCTATGGGCTTGCTTCGCAAGACGAAACGTCTTGCGAGTTCTTGCGAGTTTGTTTCCTTTTTCTTAAAGCCGCTAAGCCGTTAATAGCCGCTAAGCCGCTAATAGCCGTGCTTTGCAAGACGAAAAAACCACAAGACAAAGAGACTCGCGGAACGGATTAATTTCGCCTTGCGAGGCACCAGTGTACAAGACTCTATGGGCTGTGGCAATGTACTCTGCACCAAAGGGGAAGGAGTAGGCAGATACCCCACTTGAAAGCTTAGTGGTGATGATCACAAAACCAGACAGGTTTAGGTAGAGACTTGTGTCTCTTTCACATAAGCAACTGTAGGCCAGGGGCAAGGAACCTGTGGTTTTTGATGGCTTTTATTAGAATACAATTCCCATCAGCCATGACATCAGCCAAGGTAGCTCGGCCTGATGGTTAGTCCAACAGTAACAGGAGGTCCACAGGTTTCCTACTCCTGCCTTAGAAGAACCATCCAAAGTTTGGGAGAGACAAAGTAAAAGTAAAATTCCTGACATTCCTGTTCAGCCTTTTTTTAGGAAGCCCTCCCCCCCAAATAGTGATACGATACATCCAGGTTTTCCCTGACATTTTGCCAATTCAGCAAATCCCCCCATGCCATTTTTACACCCAAAAACCAGGACATGCCAGGAATTTTCCTGACGTATGGCAAGCGTAGACAAAGCTGTCACACACAGAGAGACACAAAGTTTGGAAGCAAAATGTGGTTGGGCACTATGACTGCTAATGACACTGAACTTACCTTTAAAATTTCCAAGGAACAAGCCAGGAAGAATCTGTGAGACAGAAAGAAATATAATATCAAATGTATATCTCTTGTGGTAACATGATCTGACGCAGTTCAATTTGCATACAGAATGGAACATAACACTGTTTATATCTGCAGAGTCTGGCAACATGGTAAGGGCAGCGTGTTTTTCCTTCCAATCTTCCCCACTTCACTTTGAAGCTTTTTTCTTTTTAGTTTCAGGGTCCCGTAGCTTAACAGCAGTTTAATAAAGGTGGGAGGGGACCAGTAAAAGAAACCTAAACCACTGTTTCTCAAACTCGCGTGCGTCTCCAGGGATTTTTTTGGATTACAATTCCCATCATCCCTGACCACTGGTCCTGCTAGCTAGGGATGATGGAAGTTGTAGTTTGAAAACAGCTAGGAAACCCTGCTCTAAACTAAGAATCTATCACTCATTTTACACCAAAAGTACTGTAACTTTACTTAAATCAGTAATGGGAATGGCTTGATTTGAAGCTATCTCTGAACTCAGTTGTCCCTTAGATGGTTTCTGACTTCTTTTGAAGTGTCCTGAACTTAATGACATTACATCTTAATACAGTGATACCTTAGGTTAAGTACTTCATTCGTTCCGGAGGTCCGTTCTTAACCTGAAACTGTTCTTAACCTGAAGCACCACTTTAGCTAATGAGGCCTCCTGCTGCTGCCACGCCGCCAGAGCATGATTTCTGTTCTCATCCTGAAGCAAAGTTCTTAACCCGAGGTACTATTTCTGGGTTAGCAGAGTCTGTAACCTGAAGTGTATGTAACCTGAAGCGTATGTAACCTGAGGTACCACTGTATAAAGTTGTAGCCATTGGTTTATGTGTCCTTCAGCATGGGTCTTCATCACCATCCACAATCTATCTCTTACACATTTGGAATTAGAGGAAGGAGCAGACACTGGCAGTCCAAGGGCCATATCTGAACCTTGAGGGTTTCACTAGGTCTCTATTTGGAAACTTAAGAGGCAAAAGACATGAGGAGATTGTGGCTGTGGAAACAGGACTGGAGATTATGGGAGACGGGACAACTCTCCATGCCCTCTTCATTATATGGCCATCATATATATTGATAGCCAGAAATTTTGGGGTGGACTATGTGTATCCATGGTATGATTTTCAGCCCAGATCTGCTATTAGCTCCCAGCTACGTGGTATCTGCTGGACAAGGGGAGCTATTTGTGTACGGTGGCTTTTGCGGCAAGGGATCTCCAGCCCTCCCGCCATTTTGTAGAGGTGAGGAGGGCACCAAGAGGGTTTGAAGTAACAACCACATACAGACGAACAGCTCCTGGCCTATAAAGCAGCTCCAATGTCAGATTAGGGTGGTTTTGGTTTGCCCTATTTAAATAGCTGCCAGGGAAGGAGGACACACACAGAGAGAGAGAACACACAGCATGTGAAAGAGGAGAAGCTGGTTAAATCTTCTGCCCCATGCTGCAGCTCTGATGAATATATCCCTCCCCTAAGGTGCCATGGCCATTAGTGGCATCCCCCATATGACTAAATGGGTCACTCGAAGCCGCTTGACAGCCAGGGCTGACCAGTACCTCATTTTCTATCATTCCCAAGTCCTGAACGAAATCCAAACTCAAAGCAAGCAAATGCAAAAGACTGTAAGGCACATGGATTGAGCGTGGCAAGAGGTTATATATCAAAAGCCTGCCAGCTTGAACAAATAATGTGCTCAAGATTTATCCGGCCTCTCATACTCTTTGGCAGACCAGCCTTCTTGTGACAATGACACAGAAGGGGGGGGCAGGAAACTTGCTCATCGTTTTAGGAATGTACACAGGCTGATATCAGAGGTATGACAATGGCAAGGAACATGCAACTTGACATTTTTTAAAAAAATAGGCCAGCACCAAGAGGCACATGCCAGTTAAAGTCACAGGAAGCTTTTCCACGCCCTGTTTCACCAGGGAACCATGAGAGCCAGAACAATGCAACCCTCGTACATTGCTTGCCTCTCTCTGAAGGGACCTGCAGGTACAACATGACCAGCATATGTGTCAAGTCATAGTCCACATGTGTGGACTAGGGTGCCATTCCCCTTTCCCACCACAGTTGCCATTCCTCTCACCACAACACTTCTTAGGGCAGGCGGGCCTTTGCACCATGACCAGGCCGCATCACAGTCCTGAGGGATCATTCAACCAGTAGAGGATGAGACTCTTAATCTCATGTTGGGTGAAAGATTCAGGCATTGCAGTTATGCTAGATGATCCTCGTGGTCTCTTCCAACTCTACAATTCTACAGCCATGATAAATGAGGCTGCACTCTCGTTAATAATAATAATAAAAATTTATTTATACACCACCCTCCCCAGTCAAGACCGGGCTCAGGGCAGCTAACACCAAATATAAAAACAATTGATTGAAATACAGCTTAAAAAACAAAATACAATATTAGAACATTAAAATGCAGTTAACATGTAGCACTGCTAATGCACAGGAATTGCCACAAAACAGGCCATGTTGTTTCCATGCCCATCTCACACTTTGGCCCCTTCAAACCAACACTAATCTCCCTGATCAGAACTTTCTCTTGATGGTGCTCGCTTCGGCAGCACATATACTAAAATTGGAACGATACAGAGAAGATTAGCATGGCCCCTGCGCAGAACTTTCTCTTGATGCATGCCATACTTTTTGGGTGGTCTCGAACCCTCACTCCATACGGTGCCACCACATCAGCACCGCACATTCTTTGGAAGAGGATGAATGGAAATGATGCTACGCGAGGAGAAAATAGCATGTGTTCCCCCATGATTTAGATCACAGTGGCAAACAGCCACAAGTCGGCACAAGAAGATGCTTGCCTAGTCCTTAAACTTTAGTAGCGGTTCCGCCTGAGAATTATAAGATCCTCATAAATGCACTTCAGTATGCTTCAGTGTTGCCCACTGAACTCCAAAGCACAGTGAAATGAAGCCACAAATGGTCTTGATGCATAAAACTCTTTGCCCATGCTTTTGGGGCGAGGGTTAAATACACGGGAGGGAAGTGTTACTTACAACAGGGATAGGGAAACTGTGGCCCACCGGATGTTGCTAGACTACAGCTCCTATTATCCCTGACCATTGGCCATGCTGGCTACGACTGATGGGAACCGAAGTCCAACAATATCTGGAGTGTCTCAATTTTCCTGTTCATGATCTATATTCTTATAGATTTGGAGGAGACCCCCCCAAACCCTAGAAATTAAGAAATTGTAGGATTTTAATTATTTGAGGTGTGAAGGGAGAAACAAACTGCAGATGAATTCCTGGGCTAGCCTGTGCAAAATGACCTGGCCAAGCTAGGGCCATTAAGAAACAAATTAGGGCCATTGAGGGCCATGGGCAATGCAAGAGAACTGTCCTTCCCCCCTCTCCCCACCTGAGGAGGGGACAGAGACAGGGGTTGGAAGGTTGCCAAGGTAACTGGGTGTGAGGTGAAAGGAAAAGTCTTGAGCAATGATTGCTGGGAAAAAGAAGAGGGAAGGAAGACTAGGATCCATCTTGGGCAGGCTGGCTGCTGGCTGGGTGGCTTGAAATGACCATACTGTAAGATCTGGACTCCCTCCTTGCAGACTGAAGGTGTAAATAAGTGAATAAACCATATTTCTTAAAGCTGCAACAGTCTCCGCTGTGTCTGGAGCCCCATGGGCTCTTGCCACCGCTCGGCAGACAGAGGGGGAGGCACCCAACTTTTGTAACAATATCATGGCACATCAGATCCCAGAGGAGGGAATTACGGTTCAGCAGTAAAGCACAAGCTTTCTATTCCAAAGATGCCAAGGTCAATCCCTCACAACTCCAAGAAGGGCCGGAAGAGACTCCTGCGTGAACCCCTGGAAACCTTGCTACCGGTTCCATGTGGACAAGAGCATTGGTCTGACTCGGAACAAAGCATCTTCGATGACTTGCCAAAGTTACTGAGGCAGATCCCCGCCCCCAGGGAGCTTACAAGATGAAACAGACAGTGGGGGGAAACCGAAGGCGCAGAAGGTGGGAGAGACCACAGTGTGTGAGAGGAAGAATGTGAGCAAATGCTGCTGATTCCGCTTCAGGGAGGTTCCAGCAGCAGGCGAGCAACTGAACGCAGCATTATAGACGGGTCAGGCAATGGGCAGGAGCAAACAACAGCCAGATGATCCAATTGTGGCAACAGCAGCTGTCAGCAATCTCTGGGGGTTGCCTTTTGTCAGAAACATTAAGGAAGCGAGTAAGCCTGTCTGGCTTACGAACAAAGGGCTGCGGTGTTTTTGGAAAAATTCAAGTAATCCACTGCTGGCCGATTTCTCTTGCCTACACCATACATGGTTACGGGAAAAGGGTACACTCCGTTTACCAACTAAGGGCATTGATACCAACAGGCCTGGTCATCTCCAGGGGTGCGTGGCTTTGCAGTTAGCCTCTGAGCTTCTTGCGATAAGTCATTACAGCCCCATCACGGTAATTACGGATGAAAAAGGTGGCCAAAAGCAGCTCGCAAGCCCACTCACTCAGCAGCCGCTTCCTCTTCTAATTGCACACTTATGACCCCAGCTACAGCCAAACTTGCCTGCTGCTGTTGGGGCCAAGATCTAGCCCGGTAAATCAAAGTACAAGGTGGGTGGGACTCTTCATGGGCACGCCCACCTTTCCTACTTAGCCCCGCCCACACACTTGGCCAGAGAATCCTATCAATCTATGCGAAGGAAGCCTTTTATGTAAGCTGCATTAAAGGCCATCTCCAAGTACCTTAAACAATAATAAGAGAATTAGAGCCCTAAACCATCTTACACGGATGCTTCATAGTGATGGATAGGACTTCCACTTCCACTATGTTCTAAGTAACTCCAGCAGAGTAGTAGACAATATGCTTTGTACAGAAACAGCCCCAGATTCAATCCTTAGTATCTCCAGAAAGGGCCGGGAAATATTCATGTCAGGAACACTGGGAAGCCACTGCCTTTGGGTCCCTAGATGTTGCTGGACTACAACTCCCACCATTCCTAGCCAACATGGCCAATGGTCAGAGATGGTGGAAGTTGCAGTTCAAGAACATCTGGGAACCCAAAGTGAGAAAGGCTGGTGTAGATAATACTAAGCTGGGTGGACCGATGATCTGACTTAGAATCATAGAATTGTAGCACTGGAAGGGGCCACAAGGGTCATCTAGCAATGCAGGAATCTTTTGCCCAGCATGAGGCTCAAACCCATGACCCTGAGATTAAGAGCCTCCTACTCGACCAACTCAGCTCCTGATATAAGGCAGCTTCCTGTGTCCTCCTTTTTATTAAGAGAGACATCAGAGTGTATCATGAGGTGGGCATGAAGCATATCATCCAACTTCTTGTCAGGCAGACATAACCAAGTCTGGCCAAAGTGTTCTGCTTCTTTCCTCTTCCCCCACATTGAAACTATCCGGCTTCCTTTTGTCAGCCTCCCACTTTGCAATACGGGCATCACTCCTTGGTACAATGTGGCATCAGGAAGCCATGGGTAGCAGCACCAAGCCATCACACACTGAACGCCACCAACTTCCAACACGATCCGTATCAGTGGGGGCAGCTGAGATGCACACACATGCAAACCACCAGCCCTTGTGGAAATGTGCAAGAAGCCCAGGATCTCTTCTTTTTATTTATTTTTAATATAAACCAAGGATGGGGAATCTGTGACCCTCCAGCTTCCATCAGTCCTGACCACTGGCCAAATGCGAGTCCATTCCTGCATTGCAGGGGGTTGGACGGGATGATCTTTCCAGCAATACAATGCTATGATTCTATAAAGCTAACACCACCATTCTTATGGCCAAAGGAGAAGGCGACTGCAAGCGGCTCCTCTAGCGATTTAAAGAGCATGCACGAGCTGGCCAAGGAGGAACCCAGCTGCAAGTTCTTCGACTAACCGGAGCGTTTCCGCCTGCCTATGCAAAAGACCGAATGCGCCGCCAGGAAACGAGCCGTGAAAATAGCACACTATGTGCGGTGGTGGAGGAGGAGGTTGATGCGTGGCAAGGCTGGCGCAGATCCAGCCGCGTGAATTATGAGGCGTTTGCTTCCCCCACTATTGGGGACGAGAGGCAAGACACGAGCTTGCCCAACTGTGTAAGGCTTCTGTTCTACACAGGCTCACAAACCCAGCCTACGCACATGATGATGCGTGTGCCCAAAAGGAAGTCCCGCTGGCACCTTACCCTCCCCTCCCCAGCAGCAAATAAACTTGCAGCCTCAAGTCTCAGACATTGACCTCGCTGCAGCTTACTTCCGAGTAAACAACCGGGGGGGGGGGAGAGGTCGGGATGCACGTGCGGACGGCACTCGCCCTCCCCGGAGGGGGGGAGCAGAGACGGGGCAAACCCAGCCTCCCATTTCTTCAAGCGCCTTCGTTTGCCAGCCACCCACCACCACCACCACCACCACCACAAAAGCAGTCGCTTGTTGCCATTCAGTATCCAGAAAGTTCCCCTTAAAGGAAGCGTCGCTTTTAAACGCCCTATTTCCCACGGATCAAAACAAGCATCGAGTGGGTGGCTTAGTTTGGGGGGGGGGGGGAATCCTCTCTATTTCTTTCTTCACTGAATCGTTTCTGAAACCTCGCGCGCGAACGCATTTTTTTAAAAAAACAACAAAAACCAGAAACAAAACAGAATAAGCAGCGTTTTTTTACCTTGTTCATCCCATTCCCCATGGCTCTAAGCGGTCTGAAACTTTAGCAGCCCAATTGGTGGCACGCCGCAAATAATAAAATAAAATAAAAATGCGCGATGGGCAGAGGAGGAAGTATTTACTCCGTTGTGAATGGGAAATTGGGTAAACGGGGTGGTTGTGTTGTTATTTTGCTGCGCTGCTCTCCCCCTCCCCCCCCCGCCCGCAAAACTGCCTGCGAGCCCGGGACTTTCCTCCTAGGCGTCTTATGATCGGAGGTTTTTCCGCCCGGCCGCCCCTGGACTCGGCTGGAATCGGAGAAGCAGCTCAGCTTGAACTAGTTGCGAGCTCGCCCTTGCCAGGAATTGCGTCTCGCCCGGGCCCTCCTTGCCTTCAACCACTCCCACGTGCGGTTAAAATCCAGGCGCCGAGCGAGCTCCCCCCGATCTCGCCGCCGGCGACTCTGGGGCTCGTAGTTTTTACGCTAACCCCGCGCCGGGCTAAGCCGCGGCTCGAAGACTACAACTCCCGGCATGCACTGCGCCAAGCACGGGCTCCGCCCTTTCGAACGCGTAGCGGAGCGTGAGCTTTCATTCCTGGAAGGATGAGTAAGCGGCGTCTGGGGCTTCTAGGCGAACTGTGGGCGTGGACGTTCAGTTTCTGAGCAGGGGCAGCCCAATTCCGCGACTTATTTCTCTTGCATATAAAATATTTCTATTTTTTGCCGTTCATGCAAATCAGCACTTTGTCAGAAAAGAGTTCAAGCCCTCGTTGCAGGATCTTTTTTTTCTTCTTCCAGTAAATGGCTACATTGGAACATTGTTTACCACGACGTGTATTTCGATGTTCCAGTTATAGCAAAGTTTTCGGAGCTGGAGATAAGCAGGAGTTGTTTTGTGGGCGTGTCGAAGGTAGTGTTATCGGCTGTGGTGTGTGCCGTGTTTTCATCCCATCCGTTTTTGCAAATTCCGCCTCCATTGCCCTCAAAACCCCTGTTGTTGTTTTTTTACCAGAAACTATGTGGGGATTTCTGCATGCAGTTTTTAATCCATCACAACCTACTCAGCTTTAGTGCAATGGAATCCTATGCATGTTTACACCCAGTTAAATTGTTGTTGTTTAGTCGTTTAGTCGTGTCCGACTCTTCGTGACCCCATGGACCAGAGCACGCCAGGCACTCCTGTCTTCCACTGCCCCCCCCCCCGCAGTTTGGTACCCAGTTAAATACTCCCATAAAAAGAGAAGTGGAGCTTAAAGGTAAAGGTAAAGAGACCCCTGACCATTAGGTCCAGTTGTGGCCGACTCGGGTTGTGGCACTCATCTCGCTTTACTGGCCGAGGGAGCCGGTGTACAGCTTCCGGGAGGTCATGTGGCCAGTTTCCCTTTCAGCCACAGTGGTACCTATTTATCTACTTGCACTTTGACGTGCTTTCGAACTGCTAGGTTGGCAGGAGCAGGGACCGAGCAACGGGAGCTCACCCCGTTGCAGGGATTCGATCCACCGACCTTCTGATCGGCAAGTCCTGGGCTCTGTGGTTTAACCCACAGCCCAGGTAAAAGAGCTACAAGCTTTAAGAACTTTTTTGGTCTCCTACAGTAGCTAACGGTTTTCTGGTGCTTTGGGTACCTCAAAAGTTAGAGAAACAAGCTTGAAACAGCTGCACGTTAAAAAAAGAATAAATTTAAAACCCAAATATAGTTTACAGCAGGAGTGGGGAACCTGTGGCTCTCCAGATGTTGTTGAACTAACTACAACTCTCATCATCCCTGTCTGTTGGCCATGCTGGACTGGGGCTGATGGGAGTTGGAGTGCGGCAACTGGAGAGTCAAAACTTTACGGAACTGCACTATTTAAAAGCCATTCTTATAGTTGACAAGCCTTTTTCTTTAGAAGCATCTGCAGTTGCTAGTAACTTAAACAGACCACACCTCCTCCCTATCCTTTATTCTGTTTGCAATAGCCTGTTAGAACATTGATGAAAGGGACCAGGAATCAACATACCAGCAAAGTATGACACTGATCTGACAGGTCACAAGCAGATTCCACTCTGACGGAGCAAAGTCACCTGTGGTCAGGCTTGGAACTGTGTTTGGAAAACTGGAATGGTTTCCCCCAAAACTTGGTTTATTCTGAGACAAGCTGGATCTAATGGCATCCCTGTGGATATACACCTCATTGAAATTACAGTACATATCTTCTCACTCCTGCTTGTTTGCCAGAAGACAGAATAACAGAGTTAAAAGTCAACTTCAGGTGCAGTGTTGGAAATCCAGGACACTAGTGGCGCTATGCATATATCCCTGTGCAGCTGATTCACAGGTGTAGCAGGGGGCCTTTTACCTTAATGGGGGATAAAGTAGTAGCTCGGGTTACATACGCTTCAGGTTACATACGCTTCAGGTTACAGACTCCGCTAACCCAGAAATAGTACCTTGGGTTAAGAACTTTGCTTCAGGATGAGAACAGAAATCATGCTCCAGCGGTGCGCCGGCAGCGGGAGGCCCCATTAGCTAAAGTGGTGCTTCAGGTTAAGAACAGTTTCATGTTAAGAACGGACCTCCGGAACGAATTAAGTACTTAACCCGAGGTACCACTGTACTTCCCACCATCACTGAAGCAACAAGGGAGTTAGAGAGAGAAAGGAATGACTTGACCCCCTTTTCCAGCTTTGATTCACATCCAGGCCAGAGAATAATTTATAGGGCTGGAATGTTTGTCTTGCAAGCTAAGACAAGATTCCTTTTTTGAAGCCAGGAAATAAGATTCATAGCATCTCAAGAGGAACCCTGCACATATTCCATAAAAGAAATAGGACATAATTAAGACGTTACTCCAATACAGTGATACCTTGGGTTACAGACTGTTCAGGTTACAGACTCCGCTAACCCAGAAATAGTACCTCGGGTTAAGAACTTTGCTTCAGGATGGGAACAGAAATCGTGCTCAGGCAGCATGGCAGCAGCGGGAGGCAAAGTGGTGCTTCAGGTTAAGAACAGTTTCAGGTTAAGAATGGACCTCCGGAATGAATTAAGTTCTTAACCCAAGGTACCACTGTATTAGGTGCTAATTTATCATGTTTGTATCTCTCTCCAAGCTATATTGTTTCATTTAGGCTTTGAGACAATTGGCTGCACAATGAGCTTCTGCTAGAATTTTCACATCGAAATCCCAAGGACTCTTACAACTGCAGCATGTATATAGTTCAGTGGGCACCTATGATTGTGATAGTATGGAGAAAATAGATATCTTGGACCAGGGGTCTGGATTTTGTACATTAAAAAACCCACTCAGGAAGCCCTATGGTCATTCTGATTTAATGCCATATACTAAATGAGCCACACTTCTCTCCCACCCTAAAGGGATTGCTGGGATTAGGTATAGCCCACCAGGCAAAATAGTGTCACCCTTCAGTAATCTGTCATACAGTGATAAGAATAAGGCATTCCTCCAGCAACAAAAAAGGGCATTGTAGCTAATTTTGCACAGCTGAGAATAATGGAGAAAAAAAGCCAAAAATACTTTGTTGGTTAACTTCCATATCTTTTGCTTGTATGTGTATGCCTATTTATAGCAAAGAAAGGGACCAGGTGACTTTCCTGATGTAGTTGGACCACAGCTATCATCACCCCTGGCTGAGGCCAAAGGTAGCTAGAGTTCAGCAACATCTGGGAAACCACAGGTTCACTACCCTGACTCATAGCTCCATTCTCAAAAGCCCAAGTCCCTTAAAAAATGAAGAATAACCAGAGTTCCCTTTTGCAATCTGAAGGATGGTTCTGCAAATTATTGGCCTTTGTTCAAATTCAGCAAAGGTCCTAACCAGATGCAGGAAAGGGTAGTACTAGAATGACACTTGTTGCAAATCTCTGCCTTGATAAATTGGGCAGAAGGAAAAAGGAAGGTCTGTCAAGCCCGGGACCTTGTTGAAGGAGGAAGGGCGCCTTCATCCCATTGTTATTGTGACTGTATAGACGGCATGGCCTGTGTGAAGTTCCCAAAGCTTCCTGTGGCCTACATTGTGGATGGGAAGTGACAGGCAAACAATGACATACTCCCACCTTTAGGACCACAAAATGCATAAACCTCAGCCAGTTCCTCTCTGTCCAGGTTCTGTCATTGCATGGCGCTGGCCAGTGCAGAGGATGAAGTCCTCTAAAAATCATTGCTCTCCATTGTTAAATTTCACCTTGGAAAGAGCACCCAAAGTTAACCCTCACCCCAGACATAAGAGGAGAAAGAATTACTTTGCAATCAGGGTGGCAGCTACTGCAATGACAGCCCACCTCTCCCTGCTAGAAGGCAAGTATGTAATCAAAGAGACAGGAAATACCGTATATGAACTGGTGACTTCTACAAAGTGGAAGCTGAATGGGCTGAATGGACCAGGGAGGTTTTTGTGCCACTGTCCTGCTTCATCCAAAAATTGATTTCAGGGTAGATAAAATAATTTAAAATCAAGAATTGCAAAATAAAGCATCACCAACAATTCCCTAAAGTTAAGAATTAAAAACCATTCAGCCAGCTAGAAATGCCCTAATGTAAAATGCTGAGGCAAAAGGGGTTTAATCTGATGCTGGAAATAATACGGTGTCAGTGCCAGACCTTACCTCAGAGCAGGCTATTATTATTATTATTATTATTATACCCCACCCTTCTGAAACTCCATGATTCACTTCATCTAATGATGGAACATGAGGAAAGGCACCCAAAATATAATAGTCTTTGCCACAGCTTTCCACTGGAAACTGTCACCCTCAGCAAAGTCATTTCACTAGCAAACAAATCACTTGACCAAATATTTCTGTAAATAAAAGCAAGCAGCCACTCCAGGAAATTTCACAATATCCTTTTATATTATTGTTGTTATTTCACCTGCTGTGATGGTTCCTTTATTTGTCACTGTCGCACAGAAAATGAAACTTATCTTAATCTGCTTGAATATCTGGGCAGTGCAGTAATGTAGAGAGACAATTTCATATTTAGGAGCTTTTCCACTGCTGAGTAATTTTACTGTTTAATATAAACTGATAGTATCTGGCCAAATATTCGGGGGGTAAGTCACTATAGAAATGAAGGTAGGTTTCCTGTGTTGGTTGGAGTATTTTGCCAAAATGTCTTGTCGTAGTTTCAGAGCTGAAACCATATCAAACCATTTTCAGAGTTTCACTGTTTCTTCTGTCGTCGTGAAGCAGGTGTGTTTCACCGGCTTAGTCAGCTGTGCATCTCAACATGATTTGCAGCACAGAACCAGTCAACAGTATCCTCTAACTCAAAATTGCATATACAGGGGGACGTCTCAAAATGTACGATGACAAAGGGACTTGAATTACAAAGCCAGAAGGGCAAAAACTCACCATCCCCTAATTGGTGGTCTGAAGATCTTGCTGCCCTTTCTATGTTTAAACACGTGGCTTATAGTGATCAATATTTAGATACCTGTTTGGACATATGGACTGCATATGTCCTGTTGAGTGCAATGAGGTTTAGGTAAAGGTAAAGGGACCCCTGCCCGTTAGGTCCAGTCGTAGCCGACTCTGGGGTTGCAGTGCTCATCTCGCTTTATTGGCTGAGGGAGCCGGTGTACATGGCCAGCATGACTAAGCCGCACTCAACAGCTGGAGTGGTACCTATTTATCTACTTGCACTTTGACGTGCTTTCGAACTGCTAGATTGGCAGGAGCAGGGACCGAGAAACAGGAGCTCACCCCGAACCACCAACCTTCTGATTGGCAAGCCCTAGGCTCTGTGGTTTAACCCACAGCGCCACCCACGTCCCAACACAATGAGGTTTACTTCCAGGTAAATTAGTATAGCAGGTTCTACAACATCTGGAAAGCCAAAGGTTCCCCACACATGAAGTATAGAATTGGAGGATGTTTGCAACAGAAGTGTGTAGATACAAATACATATAGGCAACAATGAGTCCTGTGGCATCTTCAAGACTAAACAAATTTGTTATGGTATAAGCTTTTGTGGACATTTTATGCCACAATGTATTTGCTGGGTGTGTATTTTTTACTTTTTCTTTGCCACAATATATTTGTTACTTTTTAAAGTGCTGGAAGACTCTTCCTTGACTGTTTCCAAATGTGGTGGATGTTGACATTCATAGGTGTTAATAATCTCAGATGAGCTTCGTGGATTTGCTTCTATATTCCCACACCAGAGATTACAAGCACACAAGCACATTATAAGAGGCTGCCAACACCAAACTGCAGATGTGTTACTCTTTGGCATTCATAGTTTGAAGTCCAACACAGGATGCATACGATGGTTTGTTCTCAGTGAACCAAACTACAGCTTAGAGCTTAGTGGAACTACGTGAATGTGTGGCTCCCAGAGAGAAGCTTGCAGCCTCCCTGGTCCTTTATGTTCCTGCACCACACTGAGCTAAGCCAAGGTTTGGCTTAATTCAGGGATGGGGAACTTTTGGCCTTCCTGAGAGTTGTTGGACTACAACTCCCATCAACCTTGACTATTGGCCATACTGGCGAGGGCTGATGGGAGGGGTGGTCCAAAAACATCTAGAGGTTCAAAGGTTCCCAACTCCTCGCTTAGTAGGAGTTCTCTCCTCACTGAACACAAACTGATCTAACACAGGCATAGATGCGAGGGAGCCAGTATGGTCAGGGATGATGGGAGTTGTAGTTCCATAACATCTGGAAAACACCACATTAGCACATTGCCAGAGCACCCCAGTGCTACAGTGCCCCGAAAGCAGGAACACACCCCATAATGTGTTTGTGTGTGTGTGTGATGAAAAATTGCAGGATTTCAGCAGGAAGCTATGGAGCCAGATTGGGCGGCTCTTGTAGACCAATCAGGTTGCTGCCTTCTAGGATCCTACCACCCTATTGTTCTAGGATCCAAGCTCAGTACATAACACCTCCCTAGAAAGTTTTAAGTTCACAGACCATCTTGACCAGGCATAGGCAAACTCGACCCTCCAGATGTTTTGAGACTACAATTCCCATCATCCCTGACCACTGGTCCTGTTAGCTAGGGATGATGGGAGTTGTAGTTCCAAAACATCTGGAAGGCACATTAATGTTGAGTGCACATTATAAGACTCGTCCAGTGGTGCCCCCAGCTCTTTTCCTCCTGAGGTGCATCAGAGGTGCTTTAAGGCCTTATCTTTTGGGAATCAGCTGGGAAAGGCACAATAAAAGGACAGCCAAAGTGATTGGGTGGCTTCTCTAACAAAGAATGCTGGGACTTTTTAGTTCTTAGGCCAAGGAACGCGTACACGAATGCGTATACTTGCGCAACGTGTTCATCAAAATGCATATATTTGTGAAAATAACAGACTCTGTTAGAGGAAATGGCATGTAAAAATACATATATCAGGCAAAGGTGTGTTCAAATGTAGATGTTCAGGGAAAATTTGCACTAATTCGCCAGTGAATTTTCATGCGGTTTTAACAATAATAAATGAACTAGTGAAGATGTGAACCTAAGGCTGGAAAAATAAGAAACCGAGAGAAACTGAAATTGACAGGTACATCCATTCTCTGCGCCTCAGATGGCATTGATGAAGATTCCAGGTTTCAGGGAAAGAGTGGGCGAGCGCATAACTGCAGCGTGCTTTCTGCTTTCTGTTCTGCTAAAAGTCTGTCACCTTCCTAGAGACTTCGCTCTTTTGTCTTGAGTAGCTCACCACAGGATAGCGATATGAAAGCCCCTAATTCAAGGCCCAACTATTACTGACAGCTTATTGCTTCCATTTTGATCATGTTTTAAATTTGTCGTTTTGGTTTCATAAGATCATGCACTCACGTTTTTCCTGGTTTGGTCCACTGATGAGGTGGTAGAACGTTACTCTAGTTGCATTGTGCACAATCCGTTGAAACGTGATAGATATGATGTCATGGGCTGACTGGACAGACCACTGTTGTAGATTTAAGAAATATGGTTAATTCAGCTATTTACACCTTCAGTCTGCAAGGAGGGAGTCCAGATCTTGCAGCATGGTCATTTCGAGAGGGGCTTATACCCCACAGCAGTGCAGCCTTGAAGTCCAATGCAATTCTCCTAGCTAGCCTGCAGCCAGCCTGCCCAAGATGGATCCAAGTCTCTTCCTTTTCCTTCTCCCCAGCAACCCTTGCTCAAAACTCTTTTCCTGTCACCTGAAGCACAGTTACCCTGGCAACCTTCCAAACTCTCAGTTTCTGTTCACACCTCAAGGCAAGGTGGGGAGGACAGTTCTCTTGCATTGCCAGTGACCCTCAATGGCCCTGTATTGTTTCTACCTTGGCCAGGTTGCTTTGCCTAGGGTAGCCCAGGAATTGCTCTGCAGCTTGTATTTCTCTCTTCACATCCCAAATAATCAAAATCCTACCATTATTCATTTCTATGGTTTTGCCCCCACCCTGGGTCTATAACAATATGTTCAGGAGACAAGAGCTTTGAAGCTTTCATTTCTGCTGCATTGTTACTTTCATTTATGCATTTATTTAAAGTTGTGCATAAATGCTCAAGGAGCATAGTGGGGTATTACATACCCTCCAACACTTCTCTGATGAAAATAGGGACGTCCTATCCCATAATAATATTTTTACTATTTATACCCCACCCATCTAACTGGGTTGCCCCAGCCACTCTGGGTGGCTTCCAACATATTAAAAACCATAATTAAACGTTGTTGTTATTTAGTCATTTAGTCATGTCCAACTCTTCATGACCCAATGGACCAGAGCACACCAGGCACTCCTGTCTTCCACTGCCTCCCGCAGTTTGGTCAAACTCATGTTCGTAGCTTTGAGAACACGGTCCAACCATCTCGCCCTCGGTCGCCCCCTTATCCTTGTGCCCTCAATCTTTCCCAACATCAGGGGCCTTTCCATGGAATCTTCTCTTCTCATGAGGTGGCCAAAGTCTTGGAGCCTCAGCTTCAGGATCTGTCCTTCCAATGAGCACTCAGGGCTGATTTCCTTAAGGATGGATAGGTTTGATCTTCTTGCAGTCCATGGGACTCTCAAGAGTCTCCTCCAGCACCATAATCCGAAAGCAATCAATTAAACATTACACTTTTTTAAAAGAACAACAACAACTTCCCCATTCAGGGCTGCCCTCAAATGGTTCAGGGGTTGGATAACTCCATACCCTCCAACATTACTCGGATGAAAATAGGGACCTCATTCCATACCCTCTGACATTTCTTCAATGAAAATAAGGACGTCCTAAGGAAAAGCAGGACATTCTAGGATCAAACCAAAAAGTGGGACAGCTTCTGTAAATCTGGGACTGGTGTCTGGAATTAATACATAGCAGTGCTTCCAAAGAGCACTGTTGAAAATTCTTGCTTTTCTATCAAAATATACCCACTGTAGAACAAGATAGGGTTACTCCAAAAGTTTTTGTAGCCACATGGCCATTTTTGCAGAGGTCTTGTGCACTGTGGTCTCATCATTGGGGACTCCCCCCCCCTTTTGTGACTACACCTGAATTTCCCCTGACAGGGGAGTTCCCCACAGTACAGGGGACTCACTCAGAAGCACATGCAAACAGCATTTGTCTTAAGAACTCCCAAGAGAGGCTGAAGTGAACACTGTGTGGAGGAGGAAGAATGAAACTCTTTCAAGCCATACTTTTATACTAGGCCATTAGTTGTTATAAAGATTTTGTGCTCTGAGAGAAAAACCACTTGAAGACTTTGTGAAGTAAAAGGAGTTTGACACACTGGAATCTCCCTTCCTGGCTCTTTCTCGATGGGAGAGGTTTTCTCTCACGCCAAGTGCAGATGTACTTCACTTCCATGGTAGCTTTTCCTTCATGCAAGTTGTGGGGATGGGGCTGAGCTAAATTAGGACCACAGCAGTGGGCTAAACTCCCCTGCCATCCCTCTAGGGTCCCAATCCAGATTGGGTTCCCTCAGCTGGCTATTTCTGGAAGAAAAACCATGCACTAACATGATCAACACCGTGTAAAGGGCATACTAAATATATGTATGGAATTTACTTCTAGGTAAATTGGAACTAGGGGCACGGGTGGCGCTGTGGGTTAAACCACAGAGCCTAGGGCTTGCCGATCAGAAGGTCGGCAGTTCAAATCCCCGGAACGGGGTGAGCTCCCATTGCTCAGTCCCTGCCAACCTAGCAGTTCGAAAGCACGTCAAAGTGGAAGGTACCGCTCCGGCGGGAAGGTAAACGGCGTTTACGTACGCTGCTAGGGTTTGCCAGAAGTGGCTTAGTCATGCTGGCCACATGACCCGGAAGCTGTACGCCGGCTCCCTTAGCCAATAAAGCGAGATGAGTGCCACAACCTTTACCTTTACCTTTACCTTTACCTTTAAATCGGAACTAAGGCTATCTTGAGATACTATGTTTATCTCATGCTTGTTTTGTCCTGCTCTGGACCAAGGATTTCAAGTTACAAGAAAGGAGGTTCTGACTAAACACTCAGAAAAAAACTTTCTGAGAGTAAGAGCTGTTTGGAAGTGGAACCAACTCTCACGAGAGGTTGTGGACTCTCCTTCTTTGGAAGTTTTTAAGCAGATGTTGGATGGTCATCTGTCATGGATGCTTTTCCTGCATTCCAGGGGGGCTGGACTAGATGACTCTATGGTCCCTTCCAGCTCAAAGATTCTATGATTCGTGGCAAAGCAGCATTAAAGTCACATACCACATTTCACAGATACTATCCATTTGTTGCTGATAATTGGCACTGTAATCCTTTTAATCTGGTAGAAAAATCATGACTGCTGATTTCACTTATAGGATACAGCCTAATATATGAAATCCGGTAATAAACTGTGCAGTAATGCTACATTACAGGATACAATGAAAGGGTTTCTTTGTGTGTGGCTTGGACAGTAATTTGGATTGAACCAACTCTGATCATGGGTGTAGCCGGGGGGGGGTTGCAGGGGGAAGAGCTGCCCCCCAAAATCAAGTAAATAAATTAAAATACTTAACTAACTGACCAATTGCATCACAGATAGCTCGATTCTGCCTCCCTGACAAAAAAAAACACCCTGCCCCCCTCCCTAAAATAAATCCTGGCTACGCCCAGGACCCTGATACTGAATTTCCAGGTTTCGTGTGGACCAAAATACTAAGACACATTCCTGCAGCTTTTTGTCAACCTGATGTGGAGACACAGATATCATTGGACTACAACTTCCATCAGCTAAGCTGGCTGGGGCTGATGGGAGTTGTACATAGCATTGCCACGTTGGCCATTCCTGTCTTCCTGAGATGGCATAGACTTGGTTCAGGGCTTATATGAATCATCACTCCCTGCAGATATGGACAAAGAGGGGGGGAAGCTATCCCCATAGGCCACTGGAAGCTACAGATTCTCCGATACAGACAGGCACCCACGCTACTACTATATGTTCCTTTTCACCTGGTTCGTTTTTAAAAATAAGTAAGTGTTTGACTTCTAACTAGCATACCCACGTGAAATAAGGTTTAGTGTTCCAAGACAAAGGAAGGGTAGAAGAGTTACAGGAGTATTGAACCAGAAAATATTTGGAGAATGGAGAATAAGGATTATATAAGATCATATTGTACCAACCACACCATATTAGCAGAACTTGAGTGCTACTTGTAAACACAACAAATACCGTTTGTGGAGTAGACGGGAACAATATTAAAGGATATAAAACTGTGCGAAAAAACAATGACAATATAAACAGCACAATGAGAGTGATTGGAAGACTCGTTTTGTCAGAAGTCTTTTTTATTTAAGTGTTTAATTAAGCATTAATTAGGAAGATTAAGGTTTTTTTATGTACGTAAATTTGCTTTTTCTTCTTTCTTTTTTTCTGTATTCTTTTCTTTTTTCTTAATTGTTTTTTCTTTAATTTTCTTTTTGTAGTATGAGATTGTAAATTCTTTGTATAAGTGTGCGATTTAAATTAATAAAGGTTATTTAAAAGAGAGAAAAAGAAAAAGAAAGGAGGGGTAGAATTATGCTAACGGGGGGGGGGGGCACCAGTTGAGAGAGAAAGCATGAGAAAGATGGTTCAAAATGAAAAGAAAAGCCTGAAGGAAGTTGCTGAGTGGGGGAAAGCCCCAAAGTAACGGTCATGCCGCCCGTGACCAGGCAGCAAACCCTACAAACCAAGGGCCTGGAAAGAGGGGAAAGAGGGGTCACACACACAATGTGTGTAGCTACTGAGACCCACACGGTGGAAGGAGCACTGAAGCCAACAAGGAGGAGGTTCTCGAGGTCCCAGCTTCTCAAAGGAATATACAGTGGTACCTCGGGTTAAGTACTTAATTTGTTCTGGAGGTCTGTGCTTAACCTGAAACTGTTCTTAACCTGAAGCACCACTATAGCTAATGGGGCCTCCTGCTGCCACCGCGCCGCCAGAGCACGATTTTTGTTCTCAACTTGAAGCAAAGTTCTTAACCTGAAGCACTATTTCTGGGTTAGTGGAGTCTGTAACCTGAAGCGTATGTAACCTGAAGCGTATGTAACCCGAGGTACCACTGTACTGATTCAAGTTGCCAGAGTAAACTATAATCTCCTGCTAAGTTGTGATTCTGTCAGTCAGAATGCCTCCATTACTGAGGGCCCGGCCATTTTGAAACTCCAGAAACTAGCACGCCATCTCAAATTGACTGCTTCCTGTTAGGATAAGCTTAGCTCTCAGACTTGGAGCTGATTGTGGTAGAGCACAAAGTTTGCATTCGCATGGTCCCAGATTCAATCCCTGACACATCCTCTCTGGAACAACAAAACATTCCCTCAGAAAAACCACTCTGGGTGTTTCCAGACGGTTGCTGTTTTCAAACAGGATTCAATCACATGCTGTCCAATCCAGGGTGAAATATACTCGGAGTCGAGTGTGGATTTCATGCTCTTTATTTAGCTCATAGTAGTGAGGAATAGAAGTTCCCCCCAAATGTCTGCTTTCTATACATTATTTACACAATGGGCCCCACGTGATTGGCTAATTCCGGGATTCTCCTGTAGGCCAATCAGGTTGTGGATTCGCTTCCACCTGGAGTTGGATTGGGTGGCTCCTGCGGACCAATCAGACTGCTGGATCCTATTGTTTTAGGACCAATCAGACTGCTGCAATTTGGATCCTATTCAACTCAGTACATAACACAGGTTGTACTATAACTGTGTCACAAGACAGCGTCTTCGTGAGACCGGAAAATGCACTAGAAAGTGTGGGATAGCACTTGCTTGATGCAACATCAGCCTCAACTGCACTATACATTTAAAGCACTATGGTACCACTTTAAGCAGTTGTGGCTCCCCCACCGCAAGAATCCTTGGAATTGTGGTTGGCTATGGAATTGTGGTTGGTGTTGAGAGTTGTTAGCAGACCCCTGTTCCCCTCACACAACTGCAATGCTCAGAATACCCTGGAAAAAAGCACTGACTGTTAAGCCACTCAGTAGCTCTTTTGTTTTGGCATAGTTTCTACCCTGTTATTAAGAAGTCATGTCACACTTTTGCAGTATCAAACATCTTATTTTCTTCTTCCTTCCCAAACCTCCAAAGAGCCCATTTTCCCAACCAACCTTTGCACACCAGACCCTCCAAATGTCCCTATTTTCCAAGGATTTGCAGAAGCTGTCCCGGTTTCTGATTTGATCTCAGAATGTCCCACTTTTCCTTAGGATGTCCGTATTTTCATAAGAGAGATGTTGGAGAGTATGGAGTTATTTGAAGGCAGCCCTGTATACCGTTAAAAATTTTTTTAATGTTTTATTATGTTTTTATATATGTTGCAAGCCACCCAGAGAGGCCGGGGCAACCCAGTCAAATAGTAAAATTATTATTATGGGATGGGACGCCCCTATTTTCATTGGAGAAATGTTGGAGGCAGGGTATGGCGCACATATAACTTTCTTTTTTCATATTTCTGCAAACAGCGTCGTGTAAAGCTTGATATTTTTTCCTCATCCCACGAGTGTCTAGCACATAAAATTTCCTCCCCCAGTTCTCTTTTCTCCTCCACTCTTGCACTTTCTATTCTCCATATTCTCCTCCTTTCACAGATGTGTAGTGATTCATCCCATCTCCTGTTAACTTCACCCCATGCTTGTCATGTGACATTCTGCTGTTCACCTCAACCCAAGGTTCTGCATGACAGACTGAAGGCAGAGCCTGGGGACAGTGACAAGAATGTGGAAACATTACTGAAGGACATCTTTTTAAATATATATATATAGCAAGCATTCGGAGGAGCTGCTAGCGATAGGGGTTCCCCTTCTTTCCCATGACAGAGCTCTGCTGAACTTTCCCGGCAAAGGTGTGTGTGTGTGTGTGTGTGTGTGTGTGTGTGTGTGTATATATATATATATATATATATATATATATATATATATATAAACTGCTCATGAATATGCTAGATCACACAGTCTTGCAGCAGAATATTAAATGTAACATCTTCTTATGCAGAATGAATTTGGCTTATAACCATGTGGAAAGTGAAGGACTCGAAAGAACAATATTACTCCTGTAGTGAGAAAGCCATCTTTACTGAAAAAATAACATTTTCACTAAGGTTTTTAGCCATTATTATTATTGTTGCTGTTGCATATTTACTCAAACCACAATCTGAGATGCTGGATTTGCTCTTTATTTTCTTTAGGTTGTGCTACTTGTTTACACTTCCACACTCTGAAAATCAGTTCTTCCAGAGCACCTGCACATTGGACGTATTATAATTTTAAATTCAGAAAACGGTTATCAGGAGTTCGAAAAACACTGCCTTGTGCGCAAAGTACTGTTGATATCACTCATATTGTACTCAGCAGGGAAACCTCTCTGAGAAGAAAGGAGATCTCAGGCACATTGAAACTAAACGGTGAAGAATGAAAGTACCAGCTGCGTTGTAATAACAATAAAAAATAAATCTGCCCCTTTTCTCTCTCTCTCTCACTGAAGCCTACTTATTTCATGGGTTATGGATAATCAAGAGGATACAGCAAAAGAGAGAGATGAGAGTGAAATGTGCATTTTTTGGATCTTCTCTTTTTTCTCCTCACAACAAGAAAGTTGTAGGGCAGGCAAAGGTGAAATTATTCTAGAGTCAGCTCTAGAATAAACTGTGCTGGGGCGGGCGGGGAAGAGCATCTTTAGCAGTGGCACTGCCAATCCTATCACTTGTCCAAGTATCTGAACATCTTATTTCTCATCACCTTCTGTTATGTACTGAGTTGAAGAGGATCCAAAAAGCAGCAGTCTGATTGGTCCTAGAACAATAGGGTCCAGAATGCAGCAGTCTGATTGGTCCTAGAACAATGCAGCAGTCTGATTGGTCCGCAGGAGCCACCCAATCCAGCTCCAGGTGGAAGTGAATCCACAACCTGATTGGCCTGTAGGAGAATCCCAGAATTATTTCACCTTCATTTCATGTACACAGTGGCAGCTGAGCCAATACAGCAACTGGGACAATGCTCCACCAACCTCAGTCTGCCCTGCTTGCCTTTTTCCCCACTAGCGTGGCACTGGTGGGCAGCTTCTTCCTCTTTGTAGATCTTGGAGAAGTCAGCAGGGAGGAGAGGGGTGGGACAAAACCAGAGTTGGTCGCCCTTGCCTGTAATTGGCTCTGGCTCCACCTACTGTTGGGCTCCTTGCCTTTCGCCCAACCAGTCCCAACGGGCTCCAGAATGAGCACAGGTCAAATGTCTACATTTGAATCTATAAAGAAAAATGGGCCTACATGAATTTTATGCAATTTTGCCCTCTTTTTGAGGTGATGCGAAAGTGGCCATGAGCAGGCAGTAAAAACAGGAGGGGGAGGAGTGGATATAGGCCAGGAAGCTCCAAGCATTGGCAGAGGAAACCCTGTGTGAGTTTGGTCCTCTACCCCTGATTGTCTTTTCCATTGTTGCTGGCATCCATCCATTTTGGGAGCCAATAATAATAATAATAATAATAATTTATTATTTATACCCTGCCCATCTGGTTGGGTTTCCCCAGCCACTCTGGGCGGCTTCCAACAAAACACTAAAATACAATAACCTGTTAAACATTAAAAGCTTCCCTAAACAGGGCTGCCTTCAGATGTCTTCTAAAAGTTTGGTACAGTGGTACCTCAGGTTGAGTACTTAATTCGTTCCGGAGGTCCGTACTTAACCTGAAACTGTTCTTAACCTGAAGCACCACTTTAGCTAATGGGGCCTCCTGCTGCCGCTGCGCCGCCGGAACACGATTTCTGTTCTCACCCTGAAGCAAAGTTCTTAACCTGAAGCACTATTTCAGTGTTAGCAGTGTCTGTAACCTGAAGCGTATGTAACCTGAAGTGTATGTAACCTGAGATACCACTGTAGTTATTTTTCTATTTGACATCTGATGGGAGGGTGTTCCACAGGGCGGGTGCCACTACCGAGAAGGCCCTCTGCCTGGTTCCCTGTAACTTGGCTTCTCGCAGCGAGGGAACCGCCAGAAGGCCCTCGGCGCTGGGAAAGTGTACCTTTGCGGGTAAAGTCAAACTGTTGGAGAGCACCTGCTGTGGCTGTAGAGACCGATAGATGAGAGACATGTTTCATTGCAGGTGGGGCAGATGAAGGCGTCCAGTTCTGCTGCTACAGATGTGCCATGAGTTTTCTTCTCTCTGCACTCCTCCAGAGGCAGATTTGGGGAGCACCAGCAACCCACCCCAGCACCTGGGGTGGACCAAAGTTGTTGGGCTTTATTTAGGAAGCGAACAGCAGCCACCATGATGATGCACTACAGACTCCCCCCCCCCCCGGTGCAGACTGATCCCACCCCTGGCTAACTATGCTACTGCGAGGAGATGCTACAGGGCGGGCCCCACAACAATGATGTACTATGGGAGGTGAGAGGCAGGGGCACCGAATTGTGATTTTGCACTGGGAGCTGATGAAACGTGAAAGCCCAAAGTCCAACACTCTTCTCAGCGGTCATTTCCCCATTCTGTTGAGATGCACTGTATTCAGTTTTAAATTTAGAATTGCATCTATACAGAAGCCATCTATAACTGAGCATATAGAAACTTTAGGCAAACCCATGCCTCTCCTTTTTCATTCCCCATGAGACATACACACACACACACACACCTACTGCTAACAATGACAACAACCTGCCTTTCCTCAAGGAATTCAAGATACCATATGTTCTTCTCTTTCTCTGCACTTTCTCCTCACAAAAACTCTTTTGAGAGATGTTAGCTGGCAGGTGGTTAAGATGAGAGGTGGGGACTGCCCCAAGAGCACAGCAGGGATATGAAACCTGGTCACATTTGCGCCATGTGTTTAAAGCACTATGGTACCACTTTGAATAGTCACGGCTTCCCTCAAAGAATTCTGGGAGCTGTAGTTTGTTAAGGGAGCTGACAGTTGTTAAGAGACCCCTATTCCCCTCACACAGCTACAGTTCCCAGAGTTCCCTGTGAAGAAAATGGACTGTTAATCCACTCTTGGGACTTTGCAATCATTGTCATAATTAATATGGATACATCCATATACAGTGTAAACGGGTTGCGAATGTGATCCATGTGGGAGGCACGTTCACAACCCGCAGCATTCTCAACCCGCAGCGCCGTATCTGCGCATGCGCAGGTCATGATTTGGTGCTTCTGCGCATGCACAAAGTGTGATTTAGTGTTTCTGCGCATGCGCAAGCGCCAAAACCCGAAAGTAACCTGTTCTGGTACTTCCAGTGTGCTGGTCCCGGGGGGGAAGGTTACCGTTGGCATAGTCAAAGTCCGGTCCTGGGTCAATAGCCTGGAAACAGTTCCGAAGGAGCGGGACGAGGTCCGAAGCAGGAAGCCGGGCGGGGACAGGAACACTGGAGGAACAGGACTGGATGCTGGCCGAAACAGCTCTTCATCAGCGTTGCTCCCGCAACCTGGGACTGGGCTGACAGGCCTTTATCTTCTCTGAGGCCAGGTGCGGTCCCGGCCCCCAGGAAACCCGCCTCTCCTGGCCTTAAGGCGAGCACTCCTGGGAGAAACCAGTTCCCTTCGCCTCTCTGCCCTGAGCCTCTGCAGTTCAGGAGAGGCTGAAGGGTTACTGGGCCCAGGGGGAGACTCACCTGCAGGCACTGAGTCCTCAACCACCTCTGGAGCCAGAGTGGAATCACCTGGTGCCTGCTCCTGAGGATCCGGCACAGGTGCAAGCACTTCAGAATCAAGGCCCTGCCCCAGTTCAGCCGGCCCTGGAGGCGGGGACTCCTGTGCAGGCTGGGATTCCTCTGGTTCAGCCTCTGAATCGGAATCCCAGGCCATCACATCCAGGTTCGGCAGCGTGCGCAACCCAAAAGTGTCTTTAACCTGAGGTATGACTGTAGTGCCAATGCAGCAAAGTTCTCTGGGAGGTTTACATAAACCATAAAGTACATTTTGAAACACGCACATTCAAACAAAGTCAAAATGAATCAGAACAGCAGAAAATCCCAGCCAGAAAAGACCTAAAACAAAACCAGTTTAAACCTCTGCAAGGGAGAACCTGCTGCAAAACTGGAAACACCCAATAGATTGTGATCTGGGGAGCAATTCCATAGCAAGATCTGCCAGGATGAGTAGGTTAGGATCCAGCAGGTCTCCAGCTGAGCTAGGAGATCCCTAACACAGCCTGGCTAAACCAGCATAACTCCTTCATCCTCAGTTTAGCTGGAGATGTGTATCTCACCTATCCTGGTGGTGCTTATGCTGGTGTAAGCCCTGAAGAGGGTGTGTGAAGGGGATCCTAAGCCCCTTCAGCTAGGTCACATGACCTGGCAACCCAGCGTTAGTTAAGCCAGCAAAAAGGGTGGTGTAGGCGCCTGCTTCTTGGGAGAAAAGCAATGACAAACCTAGACAGCATCTTAAAAAGCAGAGACATCACCTTGCCAACAAAGGTCCGTATAGTTAAAGCTATGGTTTTCCCAGTAGTGATGTATGGAAGTGAGAGCTGGACCATAAAGAAGGCTGATCACCGAAGAATTGATGCTTTTGCATTATGGTGCTGGAGGAGACTCTTGAGAGTCCCATGGACTGCAAGAAGATCAAACCGATCCATTCTTAAGGAAATCAGCCTTAAATGCTCACTGGAAGGACAGATCCTGAAGCTGAGGCTCCAATACTTTGGCCACCTCATGAGAAGAGAAGACTCCCTGGAAAAGACCCTGATGTTGGGAAAGATGGAGGGCACAAGGAGAAGGGGAAGACAGAGGACGAGATGGTTGGACAGTGTTCTCAAAGCTACCAGCATGAGTTTGACCAAACTGCGGGAGGCAGTGGAAGACAGGAGTGCCTGGCGTGCTCTGGTCCATGGAGTCACGAAGAGTCGGACACGACTAAACGACTAAACAACAACAAGAAGAAGCATTGTTTAAAAGCCTTGTTTGACCTCTGCCAAGCCTAGGCCAGCTCAGCCAGCGCTAGCCCACTGCTGAATGAAGTTTGGATTCCCTATAACTTTATACCAGTTTAACTTCTTAGCACCAGCTTGCTTTATGCCAGCTACTGGTGCACAGGATTGCTCTCATAAACATTTGAGCAGCTCCAAGTCGGGGGCCACCTCTCTGGCCCCAAGGGGACCCTAAATCTCCTGCCAACTCACCAAGCTCTTTTCCCTAGGGGGAAAGTCGTGACAGAGCAGTTTAAATTTGTAACGTAGATATGCCTGAACTGCAACAGAGAATATTTTTTAAAATATATAAACTGAAGATATGTTGAATTGATAAAGCTATCTGTTCTCCCCCCGCTTTTTTATTTTACTTTAAAGTGCTTTGCTAGATAAGAAAGGGTTCTCCCACCCACATGCAAAGGGAAAGGGCACATAATTCCTCTCTACAAGGTACACAGAAAGGTACACACACAAACTGTTTTCTTCTTCTTCTCTTCTTTCATAAATGCCTGTTGCTTGGCTACATAGCTACCCCTGGTGGCCCACGTTTTAGTAGTAAAGTGGTGCCTGAATATAAACCAGAGATTCAGGGCTGGTTTGTTTGTTTGTTTGCTTACTTGTTTTAAAAATACACCAATCTACATGTCGTGAGAGGGACGTGGGTGGTGCTGTGGGTTAAACAGAGCCTAGGACTTACCAGAGCCTAGGACTTACCAATCAGAAGGTAGGCAGTTCGAATCCTCATGATGGGGTGAGCGCCCGTTGCTTGGTCCCTGCTCCTGCCAACCTAGCAGTTCGAAAGCACATCAAAGCGCAAGTAGATAAATAGGTACCGCTCCGGTGGGAAGGTAAACAGCATTTCCATGCACTGCTCTGGTTCACCAGAAGCGGCTTAGTCATGCTGGCCACATGACCCGGAAGCTGTAAGCCAGCTCCCTCGGCCAATAAAGAGAGATGAGTGCCGTAACCCCAGAGTCAGTCACGACTGGACCTGATAGTCAGGGGTCCCTTTACCTTTACCTGTCGTGAGAGACAACCAGAGACAGGGGTGCCAACTTGAATAAAATATTGGAGGGCCCAAGTAAGCCCTGCCCTGCACACTCAGTCACATGTCGCAGTGAGCAGACAGCATTTGAATCAACTTGGAGGGAGGCAGCCCCCTCAAATATTTTATTGGGGAGGCTGAAGACCCCACAGCTCCTAGGAGTTGGCTCCTATGACCAGAGACCTGCAATAAAATATAGTCATGCAGGTCTCTGAGTGATCTAATGAGAATTGCTCTTAAACTTCAAAATTTAGTATATTGTCACCAGTTATTCAAATCATTAACTAAAGAAAACTGAATCATGGCAGATGAAGATGATGGACTTTTTGGAACTAGCTGACCAGACTGGAGTAATCCGCAACCAGAAAGAAGAGGAATACCAAGAAGACTGGAAGAAATTTAAGGACTATCTGAATAAATATTGTAATATAAAAAATTAGAAATTACTTGAAAGCACCAAATAGGCCTAGGACTAAATTAGGATTTAAAAATAAGTAGGATTTACAACGGTAAGAAAAGTGAATAAATTAGATTACAATTGGAAATATTTTTGTTTAATAATGATATTGGAAAGCTGTTACATACAGATACAAGGAAACTCAGAAGGGAGGGAATAGTGGAAGTCAATAATATGTTTATAAGGTTGGATTTTTAAAGAATTAAGTCTGTTTTCATTGTTTATTTGATTATTGTTCTTTTCTTTGATGTATTTTTTTTGTTTGTATTTGTGATTCTGTTACGGGATATTTGTTATAATTGTGGAAAACCTAATTTAAAAATATATATATATAAAAAGAAACATGAATCAATCAGCCGTTAGAGTGTCTATTTAAAAAGCACCCCTCGTTGGCTGATGGGATAATGACGTCAAACGTCAAGTGCAGATGACCTGTTGACGGATTATCCATCCCAATTGCTTTGCGCAAAGTTTGCAGGAAAGCTACACAGTAGCTATTTATGGAACATTTGTGCTGGCTGGTTGGCAGAGAAGTTAGATGCCGTTGCATCAACGTACACAGCCCTTCAGCACCGAGTGAACACGGCAGCATTCTAGTACACCAAGAGGGGAAAGGGATTTCCCATTCTAAAAAAAAACAAAAAACTATTCAAATCTCAACAGGTGCAATCAGGTTCTGTCCCAGCAACAATCATATGCAGTAAAAAACTGAGTCAATAGCAACCACTTTTTCTTCCCAGGTGGCATTTAATAGATGTTCTTTCCACTGTTTCGGTGACCTTTGGTAGTGAAAGGTCCAGGGGGGGGCGTGGCAACCCATTATTCTTTTAGCAGCAGCTCTTTCTCTTCTGTCTCCAGCTGCAAGCCACCTTGAGAGGGGCCACGGCTGGAGACTAAAGACACCTTAGGCTCGTCACATCTACTTTGATTTTTACTAGAACCCTGCTGAGAGCCTTCTGCCTCTCTCCACCTGACTCAGGGCAGGGCCTGACAGCTTTTATAAGGACTGTTGCTGTTGCTCAGAGAGGGCTTCTTCTCTGCTTTTAAGTTCCTTTTTATATCCTTTTAAATTGGGGTTTTTTAAAAGTGTTTTAACTGTTTTTAAGTTGGTTGTAAGGGGACTTGGTGGGATGTACCTGGGAGTAGAGGAGCGGGGGAGGGCAGGGGGAGGCCCAATTACAGTGGTTCTGGGTAGGGGGAGGCTGTCAGGAGTTCAGCCTACACTCGAGTAGGGCCCTGGTAGAGACACATGCCCGACTGGCATGTTCCCTCCCTCCTGGTCAATCGTTTGGGAGCTTCATAAGTTTTCTTCAGCCCAAACATCACAGCGACCAATGCCAACCGACACTGGCACACTTAGGGATCCTCAGAGTTTGCGCATCATGCGTGACAGAACCTCGGCAACTCAGCATTTTGGCTAATCTACTTTATTTACATATAAACACACACGGAACAATGCAACATGGCTCCCTCTCTCTCTAGCATCAGACAGCAGAGAGAAAAAGGACAAAGGACAATAGTCCCACTTCATGGAACACAGTAACACAAACATCCTGTCTCCATCACTTCCCACTCTGTGGAGTCAAAACATACACCGTCATGTGATAGACAAAAATCCCATGACTGCAATCATGGAGCAGGAATTCTAACAGAGGCATGGTGTAGGAGGAGGGGCAGGCCACATAAGGGGCACACATGGCACAGGTAGTTAGTGACAGTGCCGTGTGCCAGCCCCTCCTCCAACCTGGGTGTTATGTACTAAGTTGAATAGGATCCAAAAGGCAGTAGTCTGGTCCTAGAACAATAGGATTCAGAATACAGCAGTCTGATTGGTCCTAGAACAATAAGGTCCAGAATGCAGCAGTTTGATTGGTCCACAGGAGCCACCCAATCCAGCTCCAGGTGGAAGTGAATCTGCAACCTGATTGGCCTACAGGTGAATTCCCAATCATGTGGGGCCCATTAATGTATATAAAGCAGACATTCTGGGGGAACTTCCATTCCTCCTCACCAGTATGAGCTGAATAAAAAGCATGAAATCCACTCTCGACTCCGAGTATATTTCACTGGGGAATTGTGGTTCTCATATCAGCCAGCTCCCGGGTCTGCAACTGCTGCTATTGAATGCCAGGTTGGCCCAGAATAAAATCTCCCTCATCCATGATCTGATTATGGATGAGGAGGCTGATCTGGCATGCATCACTGAAACCTGGGTGGGTGAACAGGGTGGTGTTGATCTCACCCAGCTGTGCCCACCAGGGTACAGGCCAGACTTGAGGGTCAGGGAGGGGAAGTGGCTGTGGTCCATAGAGATTCTCTCTCTATCTCCAGGTTCTCTGTCCAGTCATGGTGGCATCTAGAGTGTGTGTTCCTGGCGCTGGGCAATCGGGACAGATTAGGGATTCTGCTGGTTTACCAGCTGCCTCACTGCCCAGCAGTCTCGCTGCCTGACCTGGTCTCAGAGGAAGTGTTGAGGACTCCCAGACTGCTGGTTCTGGGAGACTACAACATCCATGTTGAAGCAGATGGCTCTGGGGCGGCTCAGGACTTCATGGCTCCCATCGTTGGATGGGGCTGTCCCAACATGTCACCGGCCCAACACACATGGCAGGCCACACTCTGGACCTTGTTTTCTCGACTGGACAGGAAGAGGGTGGTCTGAAGGTGGGGAACACTGACATCAGTCCTTAGTCATGATCAGACATGTTGAGATTTAGGCTGCCAGTACCTTTTCCCCTCCGCAGAGGCGGGGGACCTAGGAGGAAAGTCCTCCCTCGGAGGCTGATGGATCCAGTGGGATTCCAAACAGCTATGGGAGTTTTCTGGCTGATATGACTGGTGCCCCTGTCAAAGCCCTGGCCGACCTCTGGAACCCCGAGTGGCTCAAGCTATTGACATAATCACCCCTGGGTGCCCTCTCCCACTTTGTGGAGCCCGTTTGGGCCCCTGGTATACTCCAGAACTTAGGGCGAGGAAACAAGCTGGGAGAAGGCTTGAACGCAAGTGGAGGCAAGATCCAAATGAATGTCAGTGTAACACTGGTAAGGGCTCATTATCGAGCCTACCTAGTGGCAGTGAAGGCAGCAAGAAAGAAGGCATACAGTGGTACCTCAGGTTAAGTACCGTATTTTTCGCTCTGTAGGGCGCACCTTGTTTTAGAGGGGGAGAACAAGAAAAAAAAATCTCCCCCTCTCGTTCAGCGCCCCTTCAGTGAAGCGGCAGGAGAAATGGATCCCCTTCCATTTCTGCTCCTGCTTGGCTGAAGGGGCGCTGCACAGCTCTCCCTCTCTGCTGAAGCCAGGAGAGGCTTGCTCTCCTGGCTTCAGCAAAAGGAACCTGAAGCCTCCGGAGCGCAGCGGGAACTCGCACTGCGCTACGAAGGCTTCAGGCAGCTATCCCTGAAGCCTGTAGAGTGCGCACCGACCCCTCTCGCTCTCCAGGCTTCAGTGAAAGCAATGCAAAGCCTCCGGAGCACGCAGGGAGCACTCCCTCTGCGCTTCGGAGGCTTCGCGTTGCTATCGCTGAAGCCAAGGAACCTGCATTCGCTCCATAGGACGCACACACATTTCCCCTTCATTTTTGGAGGGGAAAAAGTGCACCCTATAGAGCAAAAAATACGGTACTTAATTCGTTCTGGAGGTCTGTTCTTAACCTGAAGCACCACTTTAGCTAATGGGGCCTCCCACTGCCGCTGCACCGCCGGAGCACAATTTCTGTTCTCATCCTGAAGCAAAGTTCTTAACCTGATGTACTATTTCTGGGTTAGCGGAGTCTGTATCCTGAAGCGTATGTAACCCAAGGTACCACTGTACTTTGCTACGTCCATTGCATCAATTGTATGTCGCTCTTGATGGGGTTACACTTCCTCTGAAGAAGCAGGTTCATAGCTTGGGGGTACTCCTGGATCCTTTGCTCCTGGATTCATAGCTTGAGGCTCAGGTGGCCTCAGTGGCCCTGAGTACCCTCCATCAACTTCAGCTAGTAGCCCAGCTAGGCCCCTATTGGGACAGGGATAGCCTAACTACTGTTGTCTATGCTCTGGTAACTTCAAGGTTAGACTACTGCAGTGCGTTATATGTAGGGCTGCCTCTGAAGACAGTTCAGAAACTTCAGCTAGTGCAGAATTCAGTGGCCAGGTTGCTCACTGGAGCAAGAAGGTTTGAGCATATTGCACCAATCCTCATCTGACTGCACTGGTTACCAGTTAGTTTCCAGGCCGAATTCAAAGTACTGGTTTTGATCTATAAAGCCTTAAAGGGCTCAGAACTGCAATACCTCAAGGACCGCCTCTCTCCACACGAAGCTACCCAGACCCTGAGATCATCTTCTGAGGCCCTCCTTCATGTGTCTCCTCCTTGAGAGGTCCGGAGGGTGGCAACACAAGAACAGGGCCTTCTCTGCAGTGGCTCCCTGTCTGTGGAATGATCTCCCCAGGGAAGTTCACCTAGGGCTTTCATTATACACCTTTAGGCGCCGGGAAAAATGTTCCTTTTAAACTAGGCCTTTGGTTGATCTGATTGACGTCCTGTGCCCTTTTAAAATGTGGGGTTTTGCTATTGGGTGGTTGTTTTTATTTTGATTATGTATTTTGTGGTTTTATATTTTGATTTTATTCTGTGAACCACCCTGAGACCTCTGGGTATAGGGCAGTACAGTGGTTCCTTGGGTTAAGTACTTAATTCGTTCCGGAGGTCCGTTCTTAACCTGAAACTGTTCTTAACCTGAAGCACCACTTTAGCTAATGGGGCCTCCTGCTGCTGCCGCACCACCAGATCACGATTTCTGTTCTCATCCTGAAGCAAAGTTCTTAACCCAAGGTACTATTTCAGGGTTAGCGGAGTCTGTAACCTGAAGCGTATGTAACCTGAAGCGTATGTAACCCAAGGTACCATTGTATATAAATAAAATAAAATAGTAAAATAAAATAAAATCTACCAACCAGAGCTCAATGCACAAAGACATACAGAGAGAATTAAAAGCACAAATCAACTCCGAGCACATTCTTTGAGGGGAGGATTTATTTATTTATTACATGTATCTCCCACTTTTCCTCCAAGGAAGTCAATGGGGTGCACATGGTTCAGTGCTTTCTATTTTGCCCTCACAACAACCCTGTGAGGTAGGCTAGGCTGAAAAACTGTGGCAAGGAATGCGAGGAAGCAACAATTTATGTCTCATCTTCTCCACTTTACAGATAATTCCCTGCCTGGTGTGGCTTTTTCTACACACCGTGAATGACCAGCTGAATGGCTATTTACTACAAGACTGAAATAATCCTGTTCCACATGGAATTTGGCCCCCCTGGTTTGGAAGAACATGTTTACATTGACTTTGTGTGTGTGTGTGTGTGTGCATTTCTCTCCACGCTTTTGCTCATGATTTCCCAACCCTAATTTTTGCCACCAAGTTCCTCTTGCGATTGACCTCAGAATTGAAGACGAAAAGCCACATATACCCATCTTCTTGCTTCCTTTTCCTCTGTTACTCAACTCTCTTGCTAACTCAGCAAGAGAAAGAAAAATTCTGAGGAAAAATAGTAAGAATAGCTAGGTAAGCAGTTGTGTGTGCCCACAAATATTGTGACTTGCTGATGTGTTGTGTGGAAAGAGCCTGTGATTACTGGTGCTTTGTGTGTCCTTTAAAAGAAAAGGTACCCATTTTCTTTTAAGCATCCACAGTTCTTCCATTAAGAGATATCATCTCTTTTATGATTCTGTTTTATGATTCTTGTGTAAATGAGTCTGCTCACACCCACACTATACGTTTAAAGCATGTGGCTTCCTAAAAAATAATCATGACAACTGTAGTTTATCTCTCACAGAGCGTTAATTCCTGGCACCCTCAACACACTACAGTTTCCATGATTCTAGAAAGTGGTTTGTTTGTCTGTCTGCAAGTACATTTATTTGTTCCTTAGATGTTCAGATACCTCCTGAGATAATGCCACCAAACTTGGCACAAGGGTTTCTGAGGTAGGGGTAGCACTCTTCGTTGATGTTTGGAAGATGGCTGCCATTTTGAATCAAGATGGCAGGCTGAAACATGACTTTGGTGTTAGTTCACTTCTTTTTTTGTCATAAGTCCAGCCACCACTTGAGATATCATCACCAAACATGGCACCAGGGTTCTCAGCGTGAAGCAGCAGACGTTAACAGGGAGAAATGTAAAGTTATTGCACTTGGGCAAAAAAAATGAGAGGCACAAATACAAGATGGGTGACACCTGGCTTGAGAGCAGTACATGTGAAAAGGATCTAGGAGTCTTGGTTGACCACAAATTTGACATGAGCCAACAGATTGATGTGGCAGCTAAAAAAGCCAATGCAATTCTAGGCTGCATCAATAGGAGTATAGCATCTAGATCAAGGGAAGTAATAGTGCCACTGTATTCTGCTCTGGTCAGACCTCACCTGGAGTACTGTGTCCAGTTCTGGGCACCACAGTTCAAGAAGGACACTGACAAACTGGAACATGTCCAGAGGAGGGCAACCAAAATGGTCAAAGGCCTGGAAACGATGCCTTATGAGGAACGGCTAAGGGAGCTGGGCATGTTTAGCCTGGAGAAGAGGAGGTTAAGGGGTGATATGATAGCCATGTTCAAATATATAAAAGGATGTCACATAGAGGAGGGAGAAAGGTTGTTTTCTGCTGCTCCAGAGAAGCGGACACGGAGCAATGGATCCAAACTACAAGAAAGAAGATTCCACCTAAACATTAGGAAGAACTTCCTGACAGTAAGAGCTGTTCGACAGTGGAATTTGCTGCCAAGGAGTGTGGTGGAGTCTCCTTCTTTGGAGGTCTTTAAGCAGAGGCTTGACAACCATATGTCAGGAGTGCTCTGATGGTGTTTCCTGCTTGGCAGGGGGTTGGACTCGATGGCCCTTGTGGTCTCTTCCAACTCTATGATTCTATGATTCTACGTTGTCACCATTTGGACACCAGGCTTCATTTTGAATCAAGATGGCAAATCAAAATATCACTTTGGAATCATTAAGTCTGTGAGGGGAAAACTTCGAAGCCCAGAATTTCTTGAGGGAAAGAATGTTGTTTCAAATGTGCTTTCAATATATATATAGTGTGTATGCAGCCATGGTCTCCCTTCAATTCATGAAGACAAAGAAAAATGTGGACATTTATTTATAGAGCTATATGGTCTTGATGAGTATTTGCTATGAACACAAGACTTTTAACGTGACCCACTGAAACAGTTGTTTTATTCTTTAGCAGTTTATGTGTTAATATATCAACACTGTCAAGCCGCTGATTATTATTTTAAAAATGAACACTTTCAAATGAATTTCTTTCATATAGCCACCAGGCGGCACTAGGCAAATATATGGTCTACATGCTTGCCAAGAGTTGAGGCATTTTTAAATTTTATTTTCATTATTTTCATTATTATTATTAATATTATTAATATATTATTATTATTATTATTGTTATTATTATTATTATTATTGTTATTATTATTATTATTATCCTCTGTAGCCCTACAGAGGACTCAAACTCCTGCCAACTTGCTGATATGGTCCAAAGCAAAGCAGAGCACTGCGTTATTGTACCAGCTTGGCTGCAGGAGCTGCTGGAGGGAGCTGTGCAAGGACAGGGCATCAGTAAACTCTGTATTCAAGGTAACACGGTCAGCTCAGGAGACCAGGCCTCATGAGCACAGCAACGCTTCCCGGGAGAACTTGCCCCAACGAGGCAGTTGGGAGGACTGAAGGTCCCTTGCCTTCCCACTCATCTCTGACTCTTGGTCCCCCTCTCCAGCCTCTGATTGTATTCAAATGAAAGAGTAAGCAGCGATATCTGTTATATTCTGTGGCCTATGAAGGGTAATGGCTGTATAAATGTGGTACCTCTAGCACGGGAGCCACACCAGACCACAGCATTTACTGGCTGAGGTGGAACAGCATATGGTGCTCCTTTTTCTGATGCCAAGCTTGTTTTGGCACCTGATAAGAAATATAATAATAATAATAATAATAATAATAATAATAATAATAATTTATTTATACCTCACCCATCTGGCTAGGTTTTCCCAGCCACTCTGGGCAACTTCCAACAGGATATTAAAATACAATAACCTATTAAACATTAAAAGCTTCCCTAAACAGGGCTGCCTTCAGATGTTTTCTAAAAGTCTGGTAGTTGTTCTTCTCTTTGACATCTGGTGGGAGGGCGTTCCACAGGGCGGGTGCCACTACCGAGAAGGCCCTCTGCCTGGTTCCCTGTAACTTGGCTTCTCGCAGCGAGGGAACCGCCAGAAGGCCCTCAGCACTGGACCTCAGTGTCCAGGCAGAACGATGTGGGTGGAGACACTCCTTCAGGTACAAAATACCCCACAAATTTCTCTCCCTGGGAATTGAAACATAACACTAATAAATTGAATAATAATTTGCTGCTTTTTTAAAAAAAACACCTCCCGTATCAGCTGCCTGAGGCAGCTGCCTCCCTCCACCTAATGGGAGAGCTGGCCTCAGGCCTGACTTCTCAACTACTATGCATTGATGTAACTTGTCTTAGAAGATGTCTCTATCCACCTGGCATGGTACCCAGCAGCAGGAATAAAGCTACCTGGCAGGCCTCAGCATGTGTAGCCAACTCTGCTCATGATTGGACACCATTTCCCTTGCCCGTAGCAAAGAGTGACTAAACCACTGGAAGCGGCTGTTTTGGCTGCTGCCACTCAGCCGACATTTAGAAGGATAATTTGACGAGCAAAAAGTCAGCATCCCTTTGTGTTTCTAAATATGTCCATCCTTGTGATGCTCTACAAGGCCCTGACCATTGGAAGCTGCACTCCTATAAGTAACAGCTGAGTATTAATATCACAGATAAAAAAAATTATCCTTTTGTTGTTGTTGTTTCCATTGGCTTCATTATTCCTCCCCATCTGCTCTGTCTTCATACACTGGGAATGACTGAAAGGGGATAGAATCAGAGGCCTGGTTTCATGCACTGACTACCATGCAAACCATTCCTATTTTTAAATCTGTGAACCCATTTCCTTGACTTCAAGACTGATCTAGTGCTGGAAAATCAGTTATTCTGTTCCAGTGAAGGAAAGCCGTGGGGATTTGGTTCTGTGGCACACACAGTAGGTGATTCTGCTTGACTAATCTATTATAGAGTTAGTCTGAGCTTATCTAGTTCATGTTCATTTTGTGGCATATCAAATAAATACCTTAAGTCTCCTGTGCCAAACGATAATAAACATACTTCCAATTCTGTGTGAGAAGGTTTTTTTTGTCTCCATTCATGCTTAAGTAACTAGTAAGAATTGTAACCTAAGAGGAGAAATGACTATTAATTGAAATGCTATCACAAGGATGCCTGATTAGGCGTTCAGCTATGTGATCTTGAATGTCGTACGTTAACTGTTCTATCCTGTTTCCCCTTTGTTTTTGTTTAAACCAATTCATGAACCAAGAATATATATATTGACCACTAACAATGAACAAATTTATTATGCTATTTTTTGTGATATAAAAATTGAGGAGATTTCACCCCTCCCATATCCAAGAATCTCCTGAGGTCTCTGCTGACTCTACAGAGAGGAGGAGCAATGTACTGCTCTCTACTTAATTAGTCAAGTGAGTGAGTCAGTCTCTGTGTGAGAGAGAGAGAGTCAGTGCTTTCGAACTGCTAGGTTGGGAGGAGCAGGGACCGAGCAATGGGAGCTCACCCCGTCGGGGGATTCAAACCGCCGACCTTCTGATCGGCAAGTCCTAAGCTCTGTGGTTTAACCCACAGCGCCACCCGTGTCCCTCTTAATTGGGGGCTCTTAACTGGGGTGAAAAGGCAGTTTACAAACAATTTGGTTAGAAGAAAAAGAAAACAAACTTGGTTTAAACTTTCTGTGCTAGAATGGGCTTACACTTACCTTTTGCTCACTCTTTCTAGGCACAGGTGCCCAGTTAAAAGCTCTTCCTCAGATTGTGTAGGTTTTTTCTGCCCTTGAGGTTTGCCTGCAAAACCCTGATCTTTAGTGCTCAGCTGGAGCAAACATCAATTTGGGTTTTCCGTGGATTGTTGTTTGCTCTGATTCCACTTCAAAGAGTGGGTTTTTGCGGGAAAAGCACAGCAAAAAAATAAAAGAGGGAAGGAAAGTTAAGCATGGCTAAGCCTGGAGAATTCCTTAAATCGCATTGAAACAGGAAGCACAAACTCAAGATGGTTGGTTGGCATCCGTCTGTCTAAGGAGACAAGGGAGGAGCACGGCAGGAAATTAAATGGAGGCCATGCAATCTTCGGGTTCGCCAGAAGATGCCACCCTTGCTCCTCACATTGCCACGTGAAACAAAAATACACCCCCTAAAAAATGCAAAGAGAGGGAAGTCTAGCCCCTGTACAGCACAGGCGCTTAATGGAGCGACCCTGTTAGGCTGGATCTTAAATCCATTCCAGCTCAGCCACATGACCTGGCAAACAGGCATAAATTAAGCTGGCAGAAAGGGTGGTGTAATTCACAAACACTATTCGGCTAGGCAATTCCATACCCAAGATGCTGGTGCAAAGTCAAGGAAAGCTGAAGTACACCCGATCCAAACTCCATTCTGGAGCAGGGCTACCACTACTACTACTGAAGGTGTTGGCTTAAGCCTGGCGTCCCTTTCTGCCCAAATAGACTCCATTTATTTCCTCTTAGTTGCGTCGTTATTAGGATCCCACACAGCTAAAGAACCCAAGAATGTGAAACGAGCCTGCTAGACCAGGCCAAGGGCCCATCAAGTCCAGTATCCTGTTCTCACGGTGGTGCCTGTGGGAAACCAGGGAGCAGGATCTGAGCACAAGAGCATCTCTCCCCTCCAGCAAGTGAGACGCAGCAGTATCTCCAGCCGCGCACAGTCCTTCTTCTCTTACCTTCCTTCGTGTTCGTCCTCTCCCTTTCAGCAGCTCTCGACGCCACCCATTTCCGCACTGGAATCTCTCTTCGGAGATCTCGCCCCGCCGATCCCGCCCCGAGGGGAGATCCGAAAGCCTCGCTGCTCGCCCCGCCTGCGGAGAAGAGAAGCCTGGATCATAGGTTGGGAAGGGCTTGCGTGCGCTTTTAACACCGCCTGACTCCGCCCCGGCAAAGTTCGCCGAAAGAGGAAGAAAAGCGCCAGGCGCGCTCCAGACAGTGGGTGGCTCCTTTCGGGAGCAGGAGGGCGAAAGGAAAGAGAAGAAATCGAGGGGATCGCTACCCGTGGGGCGCAGCGTACACTATCTGGGGATCTCTCCTGCTCGGGGAGAGGAGACGGTGGAAAGGGGTTTGGTCCCTTCCCCGCTGCGCGTCGATCTTTTTGGAGCCGAGGAGGTGGTGCCCCCACTAGCGCGGGCTGGCCGCTTTCAGGTTTCCCCCCCGGCATCCCTGCAGAGAGAAAGACTCGCCCGGGTAGGTTTTCCTTAGGATCGAACTTGTGGGAAACTGCCTCCGACCACCTGCTTCCTTCCCGTTGCGCTCGAGGGAAGCGAGAGGGGGAAGGGGAGGCGCGCAGGAAAATGAAACTACTGTAAGTTTGTGCCTCTGTGAGGCGCGCGCGTTAACTTCATCCGGCAGCCTTTCTCAACCTGTGGGTCCCCAGATGTTGTTGAACTACAACTCCCATCACCCCTAGCTAGCAAGGCCAGAGCTCAGGGATCATGGGAGTTGTAGTCCAACAACATCTGGGGACCCACAGGTTGAGAACTTCTGCGCCCCGGTGAAGTCCAGGATTTCAAGAGGCTGCTCGCTGAATGAGGGCGGAGTGACTGGTGGTGGTGGGAACTCCTTCCCATTATTAGTCACCACCCGGATCCTAAGCTAAGTGCTTCACTTTGTGTGTTGTGTGGCTAGGAGTGCAGCCAGGTGCCTTCTTGGGATTTGCTCAAAAGTTTTAACCGGCCAAAATCTCGCTCTGCTTTTGCGGATGTGGAGTTGGAGAGGGGTTTGGGCATGAGGGAGATGAAATCCACTTACCAGAAGACTTAGGCCCCTCCAAACTCGTATTTTGCTGCACTTAATAACATCTTTCTTCTTTGGCGATCACTCCTAGCCGAGTAAGATTGTCTTCCATAAACACGGTTTTAACAGTGAGTTCGTAAGTGACTGTGGAGGCCAATTCTGGATCCACACGTCCTTCCTCAGTGGGGACATTGGTTTCTGGGCAGAAGCTGATCACGGTGATGGTTTGCCAAGCCTGTCTTCCTCTTAGCACATTTCCCCCTTTCATCCTGAGTTTGAGCATCTTCAAAACCCATGACACCTTTGGTAAAGGTTGTTCTTCAATTGGAGCGCTCACAGGCCAGTGTTTCCCAGTTGTCGGTGTTTATACAGTGGTGCCTCGCAAGACGAAATTAATTCGTTCCGCAAGTTTTTTCGTCTTGCAAGTTTTTCGTCTTGCGAAGCACGGTTTCCCATAGGAATGCATTGAAAATCAATCAATGCGTTCCTAAGGAAACCGCCTTCAGTCCAGGTCCGGGGACAGTCTGTCCCCCGACCTCTTCTGAAGGCTGGGGGGGCACAAGGGCTTTTCTTCCCACCCCCAGCATTTTAAAAAACCCCGGGACAGCAGAGGACTTCTCCGCTGTCCCGGGGTTTTTTAAAATGCTGGCGGGCGGCAGCGCTGCCGCCCACCAGCATTTTAAGATCGCCCCGGACAGCGGACTTCTCCACTGTCCCGGGGCGATTTTAAAGCCCCTGGGAAGGCAGGCGGACCTCTTCTGAAGGCCGGCGGGGGGCGAAAGTCTTTGTTCCCCCCCGCCGCCTGCCTTCAAAAGCCGTCCGGGAAAGCGGAGAAAGCGCTGCGTTTCTCCGCTCTCCTGGGAAGGCAGGCAGGGGGGAGCAAAGACTTTTGCCCCCCGCCGGCCTTCAGAAGAGGTCCTGGACTTCTTCTGAAGGCTAGCGGGGCCGAAAGTCTTTGCTCCCCCCCCCCCCCCGCCGCCTGCCTTCAAAAGCCGTCCGGGATAGCGGGAAGCGCTTCCCTGCTATCCCGGACCGCTTTTAAAATGCTGGCGGTGGGGAGCAAAGCCTTTCGGCCCCCGCCGGCCTTCCTGGACCTCTTCTGAAGGCCGGAGGGGGGGGGAAAAGGCTTTGCTCCCCACCGCCAGCATTTAAAAGAGGTCCCCGGAGATTTCCCTATAGGCTTTCTTCTTGCGAAGCAAGCCCATAGGGAAATTCGTCTTGCGAAGCGCCTCAAAAAACGGAAAACCCTTTCGTCTAGCGGGTTTTTCGTCTTGCGAGGCATTCGTCTTGCGGGGCACCACTGTACTACATTTTTTGGATTTGCCTTGAGAGAGTCTTCAAACCTCTTTTGTTGACCACCAGCATTACACTTACCATTTTAAAGTTTGGAATAGAGTAGTTGCTTTAGAAGACGATCAGGCATCCACACAATACAACCAGTCCAACAAAGTTGATGTTGAAGAATCATTGCTTCAACACTGGTGATCTTTGCTTATTCCAGTACACTGGCATTAGTTCGCCTGTCTTCCCAGGTGATATGTACATTTTTTCGAAGACACTGTTGATGGAATCTTTCGAGGAGTTGGAGATGGCATTTCTAAGTGGTCCATGTTTCACAAGCATACAGTAAGGTCGGTAGTAAACAAGCATTTGTAAGCAAACATTTTGGTTTCCCTGCGAAAGTCCCAGTCCTCAAATACTCTGCACTTCAGTCGAGAGAAAGCTGCCTTTGAATCTAGTTTTTTAAATACCTTTTTTTTTCAACCAAGGCATGTCAGTGGATAGCGGAGGCGGCGGCTGTGAAATGACTGATTCCTACAATTTCCATAATCCCAGAATTTCCTGAGTGTTTTTCACCTTGCCCATCCTTGGTCGTCCTGTTCACATGTGTGATAGTGGGCACTTATCTGAACCTAAGCATATCTGCCTGGGATCTGCCTTTAAATCACTTTACCGTTGTGTGGACAGATCCCACTGAGGTATCCTGGGTATCCTGTACTTAGCAGTCCTATTTTTGCATGTGTTAGGTCAGATGTAGGTGGATTCAGTTGGACACGATCCAGTCCAAGTGCCTGGCTGATTTCTAACACTGAGTGCAAGGTTGCAGATATGATTCTCTTCCTTCCCATTTTATCCTCACAGCAAATTCCATGAGGTAGGTTAAATTGAGACTGTGACCAGCTCAGGGTCACCCAGTGAGTTTCATGGCTGAGCAAGGATTTGAATCCTCGTCGCCCAGGTCCTAGCCCAACGCTCTAACCACTATGCAACACAGTCTCTCTTTTGAGAGGCATGCTGGTCCTGCATGCCCTTTCTGTTCTTCTCCAGAAGCCTTCCCCTATCCCCCTGAAGATGAGGAATCTGAGTCTAGGACCATGACATCTCCTTGTGTTCTATTTGCTATAACAAAATTCTTTTTTCCCAAGCCTGATTTCAATACAGTGGTACCTCGGGTTAAGTACTTAGTTCGTTCTGGAGGTCCGTCCTTAACCTGAAACTGTTCTTAACCTGAAGCACCACTTTAGCTAATGGGGCCTCCCACTGCCGCTGTGCCGCTGGAGCACGATTTCTGTTCTCATCCTGAAGCAAAGTTCTTAACCTGAGGTATTATTTTTGGGTCAGCGGAGTCTGTAACCTGAAGCGTATGTAACCCGAGGTACCACTGTAGTAGGGAGGTGAGCTTGCAGGTGCCAGGGGAGGCCTCTGGGGGTGCGAGTTCACCCAATGGGTACGAAGATGGTGACCCATATAAGGAAGATTCTTTATGTTTCTCAACTCTAAACTATTGTTGCTACTTCTTCTGTTGCTCAGGCTACAATGTTGTACATTGTTGCCTGGGAGTAATTCCCATTGACTTTTTGCCTATATGCCCCCAAATGGCTCTGCAACAATAGTTGAGAAACATAAGAATCTGCCTTATATGTAGCAAGACCACTGGTCCATCCAGCCCTAACTGGCCAGGGAATCATAGAATTGTAGGGTCGGAAGGGACCGTGAGGGTCATCTAGTCCAACCCCCTGCAATGCAGGAATCTTTTGCCAAATGTGGGGTTCGAACCCACAACCCTGAGATTAAGAGTCTCATGCTCTACTGACTGAGCTATCCTGTTGGGTTGGGAAAACATGAGCTTTCCCCAACCCAACAGGGTAAAGAACATGCATACCCTGTGAGCTAAAAAGCAGCTAAAAAATACTGCAAATTAAAAGTAAAGGTAAAGGGACCCCTGACCATTAGGTCCAGTCGTGACCCACTCTGGGGTTGTGGCGCTCATCTCGCTTTATTGGCCGGCATGACTAAGCCGCTTCTGGCAAACCAGAGCAGCGCACGGAAACGCCGTTTACCTTCCTTCTGGAGCAGTACCTATTTATCTACTTGCACTTTGACGTGCTTTCGAACTGCTAGGTTGGCAGGAGCAGGGACCGAGCAAAGGGAGCTCACCCCGTCATGGGGATTCGAACCGCCGCCCTTCTGATCAGCAAGTCCTAGGCTCTGTGGTTTAACCCACAGCGCCACCCGTGTCCCTTAAATTAAAAGTAGAGTTGCCATATTTCAAAAAGTGAAAATCCGGACACGAAAGTTGCTGAGTTTGTTTGTTTGTTTGTTTGTTTAGAAAATCTCCACAAAAAGAAGTTTCTGAGCTATTTTTAAGAAAATTCACCCCTAAAATCTACACTTCTGACATAGGTTGCCATACGCCCAGGTTTCCCCGGACATTCTGCCCGGACGCTATTTCTGATGGACGAATCCCAGAAATATGGCAGCCCTAAAAGAAAACATTAAACAGTAATACATTAAAACAGCTAAGCGGCCAGAGAAAAATGGGAATTAAAACCATACCCATGAAACCCCAAACCCTCTTACTTCCCAAAGTAGCATTCAGCTGAAATGGGGACCAAATTCTTCATATTATGCTTAGCAACGTGTGTGTGTGTGTGTGAAGCCCATGACATCCCTCCAAAAGCCCCCCTCACAGAGCTCTACTTCCCAGCAACCTTTGAAAAAACCACAGTTCCCAGAATCCTTTGGGGGAAATCATGTGCTTTAAATGTATGGTGTGTACACAGCCTCTGTGTGACTGGCACAGTGGTGCTGTTGGCAATGCCAACCTGTTAAGAATTATAACTTGCCAATAATTGTCCTAGATAGACCAGTGCCATTTATCCCGTTACCTTGAGGCTGATCCCCACCCCAATTATTATTATTACAATTCAGCCATAGGAAGCAAAGTAGCAATAGAGCAGACCCATTAAAATTAATGGCCTTAAATTAGGCATGACTAATGTAAGTCCATTGTTTTCAGTGGGTCTACTCTCAGTGAAATCTACTCCAACACCACTCGTTAGATCCTGTATATTTTTATTTATGTCTTAATTACCTCATACAATACTGCTCAGCAACCTGGAAAACTAATATGAAACTAACATTTTAAAACACAGCGGTATACAAATGATTCGTATTAATAATCAAGCTTAGCAGAAAGAAAGAAAGAAAGAAAGAAGGAAGGAAGGAAGGAAAGCAAGCTGATTTTGGCAATGATGCAGTTAATTATTTAAAGAGAGTTAATCGCTATCTTTAAATGTTTAGATTATACTCTGGTATAAGGTTCCTACCAGAGTGGACTGACAGACTAAACCATTGGACTATGCAGAGATGGCAAAAATGACTGGGAAAATCAGAAACCAGGAGGATCCAAACTTCAACAAAAAATGGGGAAAACTTATATAATATTTGAATGACCACTGTAAACATTTGAACTCTTTGGCAGGTCTTAAATAACTCTTGTAATGTTACATAGACTTTGGGTACAATGGGGGACTGAAAAATTAGGAGGATTTTTAGGATGCAGTGAAAAAAAATAACTAAAGAACCCACAGAGTGGAGGAGGGAAGTCTAGAGATTCGGAAGAATCTTGTGTAATTTTTATTATTTGTGATTTTGAGTGTGAATGAATTCGTAAAATAAAAAAAAATGTTTAGCTTATATAACATAGAAAAAATATTTAAAAGCCTAGGAACACAGAAGTCTTTTTTCTGCCATTAAGGTGGGTGACGACCTGGCCTCTTAAAGGAGACAATTTCTCAAACAGGAAACCACCATTAAAAATGCCCTCCCCTTGTAGACACCTTCCATTTTTCAGAACATAAACTCTCAAGAGAAGGTTCTTCACAGATTTTCCCTACTACTTTACAAGATGTCAGACCAAAAGCACTTACCTGAGAGTAAGCCACCTTGAACACTCTGGGATTGTTTTCTCACTAAACGTGCATAGGATTGCGCTCTTACTGTCACCTTCGTGCCGTCCTTGGGTCTTTGGTAGGTCTCCACAGCTTTCTTCTTAGCCTTTTGGCCATCATGTCCCGTGGCAGTGGAAATACAGACCGCACAATGCCTTCTCTTCTGTTTTCACATTGCAGGCCCTGGGATTTCTCTCTACGAATTGCTGGAGTGCCCCACGAGCCGCAAACATGTCCTTGGATGACATTCAGATGAATTCGGAGGACTTTTTGCAAAAAGAGCAGCTGGACGCCGGCGGATTTGGAATGGTTTCGCTGTGTTACCACAAGAGGCATGGGCTTGTGGTGTTGAAAACGGTGTACACAGGGCCTCAGCGCACAGAGTAAGTTGGTCAGAAGGAGATCCTTTGCAGACAAGAGAGAGCAGTGTGGAGCTACCTACCACTGAGCTCCTGCCAGTTTCTTTTCTTATTTATATTAGTTTTATTAAATATTTTGTTGTTGCTTAGTCGTTTAGTCGTGTCCGACTCTTCGTGACCCCATGGATCGGAGCACGCCAGGCATTCCTGTCTTCCACTGCCTCCCGCAATTTGGTCAAACACATGCTGGTAGCTTCGAGAACACTGTCCAACCACCTCGTCCTCTGTCGTCCCCTTCTCCTTGTGCCCTCAAATCTTTCCCAACATCAGGGTCTTTTCCAGGGAGTCTTCTCTTCTCATGAGGTGGCCAAAGTATTGGAGCCTCAGCTTCAGGATCTGTCCTTCCAGTGAGCACTCAGGGCTGATTTCCTTAAGAATGGATAGGTTATTAAATATTACAAGGAAAATAGAAAAGGAAAATCAAAACAAAATCCATACATAACAATATAAACACAATCGTCTATATATTTACCAAATACAGTGGTGCCCCGCAAGACGAACGCCTCGCAAGATGGAAAACCCGCTAGACGAAAGGGTTTTCCGTTTTGGAGGCACTTCGCAAAACGAATTTCCCTATGGGCTTGTTTCGCAAGACGAAATGTCTTGCGAGTTCCTGCGGGTTTCCCCCCCTTCCCCCCCTTTTCCTAAGCCGCTAAGCCGCTTATCAGCTGATCCGCTGATAAGCCGCTTATCAGCTGATCCGCTAAAAGCCGCTAAACCGCTAATAGCACTAATCCGCTAAGCTGTCAATGGGCTTGCTTCGCAAGACGAGAAAACCGCTATACGAAGAGCCTCACAGAACGGATTAATTTCGTCTTGCGAGGCACCACTGTACAGACTAAAGAAGAAAAAAGACAAAAAGCTAAAAGAAAAGAAAAAAAAGAAAGGGGGGGAAGAAAAAAATACTTTCCATAATCAATAATACCAAATTTATACTTTAAACATTACATTATAAAAATCCTAGTTAAAATATTATAAAAGACTTCCACCACATTCACCACACGTCTCTTAATTTCTAGTTCACCTTTACATCTGTTCTTCAGTCACTTCCTTTCTTAAGATCTTACATAGTCCATCAAATCTTTATATTCTTTTATATTCTTCACAAGGTTAGTCTAAGCACAACCAAACTTTCGTATTTGAGCCCTGCTTGTGTAAATATTCATTTAGACAATTCCATTGTCTCTGTACCATAATTTTGGATTTGTGCCTTATTAAGTCCGGCTCCTACCGGTTTCTGATTGGATAGGCTCCTCCCTCAACTTTACCAGGGTTTTGCTTGCCTAGAGATCTGTGTGGCAAGAACAAAAGACGAGCCCAGCTAGATCAAACCAAATGACCGCTATCACCAGTCAGATGCTTGTGGGAAGTCCACAGGCAGCTCACAAAGGCAATGACTGTCTCCTGCTCTTATTTCCCAGCTTCAACAATTAAAGCTTCCTTTAGGCCAGCCTTTCTCAACCTGTGGGTCCCCAGATGTTGTTGGACTACAACTCCCATCACCCCTAGCTAGCAAGGCCAGAGCTCAGGGATGATGGGAGTTGTAGTCCAACAACATCTGGGGACCCACAGGTTGAGAACCGCTGCTTCAGGCTCACTTCCCCCATCCCCAGAGAAGGCTGCCTCCTAGTTAGCCTAGATGGCGCCTCTGCTCCAGATCTGAGTGGAAACTTGACAGATCAGAGCTATAGCTCAGTCAGTAGAGCATGAGACTGTTAATCTCAGGGTTGTGGGTTCAAGTCCCCCATTGGGCAAAAGATTCCCGCATTGCAAGGGGTTGGACTAGATCAGTGTTTCCCAACCTTGGGCCTCCAGCTGTTTTTGGACTACAACTCCCATAATCCCTAGCTAGCAAGACCAGTGGTCAGGGATGATGGGAATTGTAGTTCAAAAAGAGCTGGAGGCCCAAGGTTGGGAAACACTGGACTAGATAACCCTTGGTTCATAGAATCATAGAGTTGGAAGGGACCCTGGGGATCATCTAGTGCAACCCCTGCAATGCAGGGGTTCCTTATGGGGATTGTACCTGCAGCCTTGGTGTTATCCGCTCTGACCAGCTGAGCTATCCAGCTTGTATTCTATGAAATCATTCTCTGTAGGGCTCCTTGCTATAGCAATGGTCCTTATCTGATGGTGGCTGCAGCAGCACACTGGGCAGCTGGGTGTGGGGGAGGCTGCCATTTCCCACAATGCCTTGGGGCAACCCATTAATGGGGCATTGTGGGAAATTAAAATAGTGTCTTCAGTAGACCCAACTGCCCAACACAAATGCCAGTGGGGGCCAGGCATCAGTGTGGGTCCTGGCAGTTGCCCAAGCATGCTACTCACTGACGCTAGGCCTGACTGGATTATGTGTCATTAGATCATTCGGCCACTCCTGGTGTGACAGCTTAGCAGACCTACCTGCCATTTTGCCACCTTGCCCACTCTGAAAGAAAACCACCTGTGTGTTAAGAGTTGAAGTGTGTCTCCAATTTCAATTCAGATTTTTAAAATGCATTATCCCGCTGTTATAAATTTGGGAAGCACTAGCCTGCAGTTCCCAGCCAGAATGCTATGCAAATGACTGAATGAATAATTAGTCATAACGATGCTAACTAATCACCACTCAGACACAAGGCAGGATTTCACCCATCAAGGCAGTTGCCATTTCAATCGCAGATTATGCCGCAGATTGAGCTATGCAGGTTTGGCTCATCATTTTGGAGAGTTCAAGTGAAGAAGTTGACATTTCTGGCTGTCACCTTGAAATGTCTTACCGGAAGCTTTAGTCTGTAGCTCTATTCCCTTCTTGGCAGTCATGCACACTGGTAATCCCATAGTACCTGTTCTCCCCCTCCCAGGTGTAACACGTCCCTTCTCGAAGAAGGCAAGATTATGCTCAGACTAAACCATGACCGTGTGGTGAAGCTACTGGGCATCATTTTGGAACATGGCAACTACTCCCTGGTGATGGAATACGTACGCAAAGGAAACCTGATGTCCGTACTAAAGGCAGTGAGTAGAGATTGATACACTGGGAAGAAGCCAGGTGGTAATTTTTGAGATTGTACCACAACCTCGGAAAATGGTATTCAAACATTGTCGGTCATCTCAGGTCTGTTTCCATCAACATCTTTTTTGCCCGTTCCAGTGAAAATGTTTTCATCATTGGTTTGGACCTGGATCAGGTCTAAGACATGCTAATAGTGAATGTTAGGGACACACTAGCACTGGGCTCTGCAGCTCATAAATGTGAGTGTTTGCTCTGTATGGGGGGATCATGATTTCTGCACCAGCGAACCTCCTGTTCATAATTTGCGCTATAAAATGGAGCAGTCTTCCATTGCTCCCAAGATCCATATTTCCAAAGTATTGGGAAGGTTTGGGCCAGATAGTAATAAGCTTATATAATATGTTTAAGCTTCTGTCTGGCAGTGGGTTAGAGCCAATCCCTATTGCCATCTAGAATCTGCGCATCATAATGATGAGTTATCTGTTAATATTTCTCATCAGCAGATAGATCCCATCCTGATTTTCTAAAATGTGCATCTCCAGATCTGCTGAATTGCAACTGGATTCTGGCCTCAGTGATGAGGATCCTTGTTGCTTATTTGAAAAGCAAAGATAATTGGAAGGCACACTAATTCGGTATGCTTTATTCAAACTCCTTTCGCAACCATGATTCGTAAGACTTAATATCTATTCCTGGTGGATGTTCATTCAACAGAGGACTGAATAAGTCAGTGCTCTTTTTAAAGATTTTAGCTGGTATTCAATTATGTTTAACCCCGAGTATACCCACTGAAATTAATGAGCATGGCTAAGTTCAGTCCATTAATTTTGATAGGTCTAACATGAGTACAGTGGTGCCCCGCAAGACGAATGCCTCGCAAGACGGAAAACTCGCTAGACGAAAGAGTTTTCCGTTTTGGAGGTGCTTTGCAAAATGAATTTCCTATGGGCTTGCTTCGCAAGACGAAAATGTCTTGCGAGTTCCTGCAGGGTTTTTTTCCTCCCCCCCCCTTTTCTAAGCCGCTTATCCACTAAGCCGAAAAGCCGCTAAACCGCTAATAGCGCTAAGCCGCTAAGCCGTCAATGGGCTTGCTTCGCAAGACGAGAAAACCGCTAGACGAAGAGACTTGCGGAATGGATTCTTTTCGTCTTGCGAGGCACCACTGTAAAACTGAATTTAATACCACTGCTTTTCATTTTTTAAAAAGGCAGTTTCTTGATCATGGCAGGTATAACTCAGTATATATACTAATATTCTGCTGTTTTTGCTTTATTGCAGACCTCTATTCCTTTGTCCGTGAAAGGGTGCTTCATCCTAGAGATCATTGAAGGAATGCTTTACTTAACAGAACAGGGCTTAGTTCACAAGGACCTAAAACCAGAAAATATCCTTGTAGACGAGGACTTTCATATTAAGGTACCATTAGCACACAATTCCTGGATGGGTGACATGTCAGTCTTAGGGCTAAACCAGATGTGGGCATGATTTATAGCAGAACCTGCCTGTTTGGCAAACCATGGTTTTGTGTGACTGCAAATATGCTGGCTCCCAGGGAGATTGCAGCCACTTTGCTTCTCTCCTGGTCCTTGTAGTTCAGTGTAATGTGGCAACTAAGGCAAGGTATGGCTTTGCATCTTGTCTGAACCCAGGATTGTTGTTCTGCTCTCTCTTCCTTAACCAGGATCTGCAGCCAAAGTTTGTAAAGTGTGTGCAATCTGCTCCAGAAGCCAGTATGTTTACATGGTTGCAGTAAGCTGAGCAGGCTTTTGCCCGCTATGCACATGTGGATGAGAAGGAAAACACACAGTTTCCCAGGGTTTTGCATTCCCTTCCTGGTATGAACTTTAAGAAGGTGACTGGGAGCGGCAGCCGAGGCCATATAACACCGGTCTTGAAAGACCTACACTGGCTCCCAGTACGTTTCCGAGCACAATTCAAAGTGTTGGTGTTGACCTTTAAAGCCCTAAACAGCCTCGGCCCAGTAGACCTGAAGGAGCATCTCCACCCCCATCGTTCTGCCTGGACACTGAGGTCCAGCACCAAGGGCCTTCTGGCGGTTCCCTCACTACGAGAAGCCATGTTACAGGGAACCAGGCAGAGGGCCTTCTCGGTAGTGGCACCTGTCCTGTGGAACACCCTCCCACCAGATGTCAAAGAGAAAAATAACTACCAAACTTTAGAAGACATCTGAAGGCAGCCCTGTTTAGGGAAGTTTTAATGTTTAATAGGTTATTGTATTTTAGTGTTCTGTTGGAAGCCACCCAGAGTGGCTGGGAAAACCCAGCCAAATGGGCGGGGTAATAATAATAATAATAATAATAATAATAATAATAATAATAATAGTGTTGTTGTTGTTGTTATTTAGACAAACTAAAATGGGGTTAGAGAAAGGCAACAAAGCATTAAGAAAAACAAGTCCTATGTGGAATGGTTTGAAAGAACTGGGCATGTTTAGCCTGGAAAAGAGAAGACAGAGTGTGGAGACATCATAGGCAAATGCGTGTTCTCTGCTGCAGACTGAGGTTGATTTAGTGGGCTTAAGATACAGGCAGGTAAATTTTGGTTAAGTCAAACTTCTTGAACAGCTGTGACAATGGAACCAATGACCTGGAGGGGTGGTGGGCTCTCCCTTTAAGTAGAGGGTGGATAGTCCATCTATAGTGAATGTTCTAGCTCTGGATTTCCTGTGCCAAGCAGGAAGTTGGAGAAGACGGCCTGCGAGGGTCTCATCAGCTGTGTGCTGGCGTGATCTCAGTTGGACCTTGCTGCCATAACGGTTCTCCATCCTTTCCTGCAGATAGCAGACCTTGGCGTAGCCCGCTTCAAAAGCTGGAGCAGGCTGACCAAAGAGGAGAGCATCCGGAAGATGAAAATCAACTGCAGCTCAAAGAGCAACGCCGGCACCCTTTTTTACATGGCCCCAGAACACTTGGCATCAGTTAACACCACGCCTGTGGAAAAATCAGACGTGTACAGCTTTGGCATAGTATTATGGGCCATCTTTGCCAACAAAGAACCCTATGAGAGTAAGTGTTTGTGATCAAATAACTCTGCTTGCTGAAGTGTTTTTAGCTGCATACAGTTACAGTGGTACCTCGGGTTAAGTACTTAATTCGTTCTGGAGGTCTGTTCTTAATCTGAAACTGTTCTTAACCTGAGGTACCACTTTAGCTAATGGGGCCTCCCGCTGCCACCAGAGCACGATTTCTGTTCTTATCCTGAAGCAAAGTTCTTAACCTGAGGTAATATTTCTGGGTTAGTGGAGTCTGTAACCTGAAGCGTATGTAACCCGAGGTATTTTTTTTTATTAATAAAACCTGTTCAATTCCTCTCTCCCCCACCAGATGCTATGACTGATGCGCAAATATACTTCTGCATCATGAATGGGGACAGGCCTCTCATAGAGGAGATTGAAGAAAGTTGCCCAGGAGAGATCATTACGCTAATGAAACAATCTTGGAGTCAAAAGCCGGAGGAACGGCCAACTTTTGCAGGTAGTGAGAGGGCATTTTTGCTGAAGTGGGTCCGGCATTATTTGAGTGCAAGAGGAAGGCAGCCTTAAGGTCATGCAGAATATTCCTGATGTTTAGTTTTTTGCTGGGTCTACAGGTGCAGTGGGATGAGGAACAGCAAAGAGGTAACACTGCACTCCTTATAGGTGCCAAATCTGTGGGGAAGTATGTGAGGACGGGGCTGAGCCCCACCCAATCTGTACGTTGAAATTTTGCACCCCCTAACAATTTTGTGCCCGGGGCAACCACCGCCGTGCCCTCCTGCCATGCTATGCCACTGCCATGTCACTTCTTACTTGCCTTTATAAAAGCAGCATAAGAACAGTCTCGTTTGTTTTTCATTGAGACCGCTTTGGGGGTTTTTCTTTTACTAATTGACTAATCCTTTACTACAGAAATCAATTTGACGTACAAGCCATTTTATCAGCAGAACTTTGAAAAGGATGTTGAAGATGACTTGAGAAAGTTAAAAGTAAGTTTTTCAAACATTTATGGCTGAAAAAAGGAAAGGGGGCAAGAATCACTGGTGGAAATTGTAGGGGAACAGAGTCCAGCTATTAGGTAGGAGAAATTTCCTGAAAGTCAGAGCTGTCACACAGCTGAGCAATCTCCTTCACTGGAAGCATTGATGCAGAGAATGTCAGGGACACTGTCGCTGCATCTGCATTGTAGATCCTGCAATAAGCAAAGGGGTGTACTAAATGACTTCCTCTGTCCCTTCCAATTCTATCCCTAAAAGCATACAAAATCATAAGAAGAACCTACTGGATCAACCCAGTGGTCCAGAATCCTATTCTCAGCAGTGGAACACCCTCCCACCAGATGTAAAGGAGATAAATAGCCATACAACTTTTAGAAGACATATGAAGGCAGTCCTGTATAGGGAATATTTTAAAGGTTTGATGTTTTATTATCTCTTTATATCTGTTGGAAGCCATCCAGAGTCCCTGTGGCAACCCAGTCAGATGGGCAGGGTATAATAATAATAATAATAATAATAATAATAATAATAATAATGGTAAAGGACCCCTGACAGTTAAGTCCAGTCGCGAATGACTCTGGGGTTGCTGCGCTCAACTTGCTTTACTGGCCTAGGGACCCGGCGTTGGTCTGCAGACATTTTTTCTGGGTCATGTGGCCAGCATGACTTAGCCGCTTCTGGCAAAACCAGAGCAGCGCACAGAAACGCCGCTTACCTATTTATCTACTTACACTTTGACGTGCTTTTGAACTGCTAGGTGGACAGAGGCTGGGACCGAACAACGGGAGCTCACCCCGTTGCAGGGATCCAAACCGCCGACCTTCTGATCGGCAAGCCCTAGGCTCAGTGGTTTAGACCACAGCACCACCCGCGAACCTGTAATAATAATAATGTTGCCCAAATGCCTGTGTCAGGCTTCAGGGAATCTGATCCCCCTCCCTCACGGCAGGCTTCCAGTAATGAAAATACAAGAAGCTCTTACCAAGGTATTTTATTCAATAGTCACAGAGAGAGATGCAGGATGCTGTCTCTAGGATAATGGTGTTGCTCTCAGTAATCTCCTCCCCCCTTTTACTCTCAGTCGTCAGCAGCTCCACCCCTTTATACGGTGGCTGCGTGAGGACCTTTGTCTATTCGCTTTCTGTTCTCCCACTTTAACAGCCCTCCTCGTTCTAGGAGAAGGGGGGTGGGTTGGGAATGCTTTCTAATGATAATGTGTCAACCAGCTGTCCTGACTCTTCTGCTCCTCCTTCCTCTCCTTCCATTATCTCCCAGCTTTGTCCTTCTTCTGTCTCAGAGTCATGACCTTCTGCAAACCACCGTTGTAAGTCTATACTGTCCTCCTCTTCTCGGGAAGGTTCAGAAGAATGGGGGGTGGCCTTCACCATTCCTCTTCAGTCCAATCCCTGACAGCCTGTGAGAAACATTCCTGTCTCTGGATGTGGAGACACAGCATAGTCATCATGGCTATAGCCTTGCCCTCCATAACTTTGTCCACTCCTCTTTTAAAGTCATCCAAACTGGTGGCCATCATTGCCTCCTGTGGAAGCGGGTTCCATGCTTGAACTATACATTGCTTGAAGAATTACTTTTATCTGCCATGGCTATTTCAACGTTCAGCTTCATTGGGTGTCCACAAATTCTAGTGTTAGGAGAGAAGCAGTAGTGGGGCAGCTTCCTCAGTCTCCCTCTGACATTCTCACATTAACCGGAGTGTCTGAAATGGGAAAGTCTACATGTCTAACCTCTAGACATGTAGGTTTCCTGTGCGACAGGGTTGCTGACATCCTTAGTCATACAGTCTAGCAGGATTTTGCTTGATGGGCACCCTAAGCAACATTGCCCTAGAGGTTCTAGGTTCTTCCAGTGATTCAATCAGGTATTTAGTTGCTCTTGTTCTCTGCGACAGGAAAAGTACCCTGAGCCAACGGAACTTGTAAAAAGGATGCAGTCTCTCCAAGTGGATGCTGTGGCAGAACCACCAAGCAATGGCCGGACCGGTAATTCATTTCAGTTGCTTAAGAGTTCGTCCTTTTGCATCCCACATTTGGGGCAACAGCTGCACATTTCTTTATGATAACAAGGACACCCATTAAAAACACACACACACAATCAAAGCCAAAGTACAGCGCAGATCACCGTTTCAGTGCTGAGTAGGGCCAGTGCAGATTACAGTTTCAGTTTCTACTTTGTAAATAAATCATATCAGAGCTGGAGATTTTGTCTGGACTCTGGTTTATGACTCAAATCACAGTATGTTTATATTTTATGATAGCGTCACAGAAGTGATGAAGTCAGTTTGGGGGTGGAAGATTCATCATCCCCTCTGTTTCTCATTTTTTGGGCAAGGGAGGCCCACACAGACAAACAGACAGTGCCTGGTGAAATCCCATAGCGTGGAAGCAGCAGGGGCTGAGCAGGATTTCCACAACAACAAGAAGCCAAGAACCATTCACACTTCCAAAAGCCATTATTATTGCCGTCTATATTCAGAGTCTATAGCTACCAAAAGGCTCTTGACCTTTGGGTATTAGGCTGTAACGCACAGCCTGAGGTGTAGCAGCCGCCAAAGGAAACCTGCCAGCTGGCCTCAGGGTGGATCAATACTAAAAGCCCCTTTGGGCCATCCTGTTGGGTTGGCATAAGAACAAAGACCACACCTACCTTTTACTTTGGGGAATTTCTGCTTGCCGGAAAGATGAGGTAGAATAGCGACCTCTTCTCTTCCTGTTAATACTGGAAGTGGTTTTTTTAAAATGTTTGCTGGCAGTTATTTATGCTGATTACTTGTTCAACCTGAGCTTCTGAATAGTCAGAATAGAGCAGGGCTGGGTGGTACCTGGTTTTCAGCATCGCAATACACTGATATATCACATTGACATTTTAGTGTATTTTTGGTCTTTGTTGGAAGCCGCCCAGAGTGGCTGGGGAAACCCAGCCAGATGGGCGGGGTACAAATAATAAATTGTTGTTGTTGCTGTTGTTGTTGTTGTTGTTGTCTGAAGTAAGGATGGAGCTATGTACAGGCATTAACTGCCTTCACGGTTTTTCCTGCATCATGATTTTTGCATAGTGCACAAGCACACACACATCCTGATTGCCAGGTCTAAAAATATTGCCAGGTCTAAAATTATGAAACCAACATCATGATATGGACTTCAAACACACTTAATTCTTCTAATTGGGGGGAGTTATTTAGTACTCCTTTGTCCTTCTAGGCTTCTACCCCCCCCCAAGTGTGTTGAGTGGAAGTTTAGTGAGAGCACTTTCTATAATCTTCTGGTTTTGGAAGGCTTCCTTCTAGTTCTCTCTGGTTGTGCTTTTGAAGTATGATACCTTCACTTACCGTTTGCTGGGCCATGGGAAATGTCAGGCGATGCTAGAACTTCGTGCCAGAGCACAGTGGTACAGCAATACAGCAGTTTATGACACCTCCCAGATAACAGCAAGTTAGGCTGACTGTATAAGACAATTTTTTGTGGAAGAGGACCAATATTTGTTTGATTAAAGCATAGCAACCCAATGAGCTTCTCATGCTTACAGCACAATTCAGTGCAAATCTACTCAGAAGTAAGTCCCATTGAGTTCATTGGGATCCAAGGTGAGAGTGTAGGATAGGTCAGGGAAAGCTGTGACCCTCCTTATGCTACTGGACTGATGGGAATTGTAGTCCAACAGTATTTGGAGACCCATAGGCCTGGATAGTACCTGGATGCAGCCTTGATCTCACAGCAGTAGTCTCACCAAGCTGCTAGAACATGGGTAGGCAACCTAAGGCCCAGGGCTGGATGTGGCCCAATCGCCTTGTAAATCCAGCCCGTGGATTTAGCGCTATTAGCGGCTTAGCGGCTATTAGCGGCTTAGAAAAGGGGGGGGAGCGAAAAGACTCGCAAGACGTTTTCGTCTTGCGAAGCAAGCCCATAGGGAAATTCGTCTTGCGAAGCGCCTCGAAAAACGGAAAACCCTTTCGTCTAGCGGGTTTTTCGTCTTGCGAGGCATTCGTCTTACGGGGCACCACTGTATTACCATACTTTTGATGCTTGGCATCCGTGTATGTCTGTGTGTGTGTGTGTGTGTGTGTGTCACTGCAGGAGCATTCAGAGTCACTACTAGCTGTATGTATTTTATTTGTGGGGCATAGGAAATTTTTCTTTTTTTTCCCTTCAAAATTTAGTCCCGTTCCCCCCCCCCCCCAGTCTGAGGGACAGTGGACCAGCCCTCTGCTGGAAAAGTTTGCTGTCCCCTGTGCTAGAACATTGCAATGAAATCTCTGCAAAACGATCAGTCCTCTTAGGCCCCTCCCTTTCTTCCCTTCAGATCTGCCTGGCTCCCTGCACAGCTCTCCGTCTCCTGCGGCAAGCAACACCGTAGACGAAGCCATGTTTGCGGCTTGCCCGGTGAATGAACCTGTGGAGAGCTGCGAAACGTCCTTGGATCCTCCGGTGACCTTGGAGCGGAAACTGCAGGACGAGCTGAACTACCATGTGCATGGCAGCAGGATGGACAAGGCGGAAGGCCGTTCCGTGTCGTACAGCGCCGAAATACTGGAGCAGGAGAGGAGGAGGAAGGTGTCTCACGACCCCTATGCAAAGGCGACTGCTGCCCGCCCGATGCAGGAGTTGCACCTGAGGCCTGAAAAGGTCGAGTCTGGCGCCTGTCATAGCAACACCACTGTGGACCCATACAGTCGTCAGTGGAAACCACCGCCGACCAGAGCTACTCTGGAAAGGGAAAATAATAGCCGGCTGAATCCAGTTAGGCACTATGGGCCCGGACCTGCAAATCTCAGAGCATCTCTAAGCCCAGAAGATCTCTATGGATCAGCCAATCCCTTTAGCTTCAATAAATCTCCCGTACCTGAATCTGGTGTGGATCGTCAATCTAACCCATTCAGACCTTACTATTTTGGCAAAAGCTTCAGTACAGAAACTGGTAAGTGAACTGATTGAGGGTCTTCTTCTTGTTCCTTCAGGGAGAAAGAGCACACATGCCTAAGACCAGCAGTAAAATGGCTCTTCTTCACTACCTTCTATGAATAAAAGCTGTCCCATTTTTTAATGAGCCAGTCTTTCGTCCCAGCCTACTAACCCTGGGCAGCTAAAATGTAATAGCCATTCAAAATCTGGTGAGCTTTAAGGTTACTATGCATATTTATATTTATGCCTTTTATTAAATTTTCATCCTGCCCTCCCTTCAAGGAGCTTGCGGCAAACAGTTCTCCCCACTCTCATACCATTTCATTTCACAACCTTCTGAGGTTGGCTGAAATGAATATTTGTCTGAGGTCGCCCAATGAGCAGCACTGACTGGGGGGCTTTGTGGAATGGAATCACTTTTGTCCAGGCATCTGAATTGCGAAATACTGTTTGTGGTGCAGTTTCTACAGAGAGCATTAGCATCGCTAATTCGTTCATTGTGCTGTATTTTATTTGTATTGTTTTCTTAGGACTGTCGTGTTTCATTATCAATGTTGTAAGCTGTGCTCCATTTTGGAGGAAGGTGGGATATCCATCTATACATAAGGGATACTCCAGCACCCTAAATATTGGGTTGTGGCCCTTTCATGCCATTGTACTAAAAGGGCTTTTGATCTGGTGGAATCACCTCAGAAGACGAGGTGATTGCCCAGCAATCCCCAGTGTGCTTTGGAAACCTGTTCTGGAGCAGTTTTGTTTGTTTGTTTGTAATTAGATCTCTTAACCTGCCCTTCAACAATAATCCTATGGGTTACAACAATAAAATATGCAATTATAAAACAAATAAAAGCATTAGAACCATAAAACAAACGCAAGCCAGCGTTTTGAAGGAGAATCGGCAAAAGCTCCCTTGACTTCTCTCTTTGTCGGCATTTGCCTCCTCTAGTGTAAGAGCACTAGGAGTGCTGGTTGGAAGATCATTCTGTACTGCACTGGCTGTGGGCTGAATAGAAATTGGTAACTTAATTATATTGATCAATTGCATCGATATGCTACCTTTTGGGCAAGGCGCCTCAGGCGGTTTATTAACAAGTGGTGCCAAACATCCTGAGGAGCTGATGGTGCTAGCTCCTTTGCCTGGTGTTTTCCCTCAGGGTACACACATCCTAAGGAGCTCCAGGAAAGGTGGGTTTTGGTTGGTCCCAACTCTGCGGGAACTTTCTGGCTCGTCAGCATTGTGGGCTGCAAATATGGCTCTGTGACAGTCAGCAAGTACAGCACTGGAAGCTTAGACTGTCTATCTGGGAGGACTTCATTCTGTCAGAAGTCAGTGTGGTCTTCTGAAAAGTACTGGGGCTTGATGTCCTCACCTCTCCCTTCTGGAAGCTTCTGCTCTCCCAAGACCACCACTTTCTATTGTGAAATATCCACCTATTGAAATTGCCTCATCTACATTAATGATGCAGGAGCTCTGTTGTACCTGGGTAGGTTTTTGTCTGAGTAGGTTTTTGCACAGTCAAGAGTCCAGTTTACCTGAAGGAGCATCACCACCCCCATTGTTCTGCCCAGACACTGAGGTCCAGCACCGATGGCCGTCTGGCAGTTCCCTCGCTGTGAGAAGCCAAGTTACAGGGAAACAGACAGAGGGCCTTCTCTCTTTTTTTAATTAATTTTTATTAATTTTCCAACATAAGTTTGTACAAAATTTAACATCCGATTCTCACCAACTGCTTCCTTTGGACTCCCATCAGCATGTCTGACAATTCTCTGTATTATCACATTTTCTCACATTTCTCAGTTTAATATTGCACTATATCATTATTTACCTTATCATATTATTTATACAATATTTCTACCGTTACTTCTCACAAAGCTTCTAGAAAACTTACAAACGTTAACTGTTCATCACATATATGTTTGATATATTCTGTAAATTTATTCCAGTCCTCAGTGAATCTCTGATCTCGTCTGTTCCGAATCCTCCCTGTTAATTATGCAATTCTGCATATTCCACCAATTTCATTCTCCATTCTTCGATTATGGGCATTTCTTCTTGTTTCCATTTCTGGGCCATCAAAATTCTAGCTGCTGTTACCAGGCAGAGGGCCTTCTCGGTAGTGGCACCCGCCCTGTGGAACGCCCTCCCACCAAGATGTCAAAGAGAAAAACAACTACCAGACTTTTAGAAGACATCTGAAGGCAGCCCTGTTTAGGGAAGCTTTCAATGTTTAATAGACAATTGTATTTTAAGATCTTGTTGGAAGCCACGCAGAGTGGCTGGGGAAACCCAGCCAGATGGGCAGGGTATAAATAATAAATTATTATTATTATTATTATTATTATTATTATTATTATTATTATTAGTTTCAAGAGCAGTGGTACGGTTTTGACACAATTTGCATACCTCTTTAGATCCAGAGGAATCGACCCCTTTTATGAAGACGAACTTCGCCCATACACCTATACACAAACAGAATTCAGGTAAAAAACTCTTGTTATCTCTTGATATGAGCAGTATGAGCGGCATGAGCGGTCCGGACTCTTTAAGGCTATAATACCATTTGGTAGCTCTAAAGCAGAAGTAGGGAAGCTCCAATCCATGGGCCAGTCTTGGCCTACACGGCCATTTCCCTCCAATCATATCCAACTGTCCATCAGCTGATGTCACGCGTGAAATGAACTGATCGACCAGGGTGGGTGGGATCCAGTTCTGCCTTGGCTGAGTGTGCCTATTCCCAGCAGCCAAATTTGCAGGACTAAACCCCACTTTCCCATGGTTTATTTGGCACACTAGTTGGATTTTTGGAGGGGTCCAAGGTGCAAACAGCATAGACTATGTTAGGTTGCAGAACTGGCCCCTTGCAATCTGCTCCTTCCACAAGAAGAGAATTTGAGATTCCCTTTTGTGGTGCTGTTCCCTTTCAAAATGAAAAAAAAACAAAACCCAGAGTTTTGGAGCTCCAGAAACAGCCGCTTGCTTGATCTCAACAAGATACAGTCACATTCACTGAACGAAGTCTCAAAATGCATTATCTCAAAAGACTTAATTCTCGCAACATTTTTGAAACACTGTTGATATAGAACAGCGATGTCCAACTGGTCAACCGCGATCGACAAGGTAGATCTCCTGGAGATCGTGGGAAACTTTTAGTCCCTGCGAATAAAAAAACAGTTGAATGAATGTCTCGGGCCCCCGCTGTGTACATTTGGTTGTGTTGGCATTTACTGCAAGCGATTTATGGCATTCACCCCCAAAAAGCTGAACAACTCTGGACTCTCCTCCTAAAAAAAGCCAGATCACTGCCAGTTTGTTTAAACTGGGAGTAGATCACAGTCTCTTGAGAGCTGGAAGTGCCTGATATAGAAGAGCCAACATGTTTTCTCTTTGGGGAGTTTGTTGTCTCGTCCTACTGATCTGACTGACACAAGCTTTCAAAGGTTTGCTATGATTTTAACTCTTATCAAAGAACTATTGGAGCAGCCTGGCTTGCTCAGTTGGTTAGAGCACAGTGCTGATAATGGCAGGTCACAGATTCGATTTCTGTATGGGACAGCTGCATTTCCCTGCATTGCAGGGGGGTGGACTAGATGATCCTCAGGGTCCCTTCCAACTCTACAATTCTATCATTCCATGATTACCTATACCAGACACCAACCTGAGAAATAAACCTGGTTGTGTAAATATGCCCTTGTAACATAAATTCTAAGAGCAGGAACCATTCTTTCCTTGATGTGAAACTACCCAACATATAAGTGCAGCGTTCAAATAATGCATTTTTGCCATTTTACTATTTCCATCATAAAATCAACATGTGTCAACACACTGGTCAGTAATTTATCCCCCTGCACTGTCCCTGTGCTCATTTTGCTTGTGTGTAGTTTTATACTTCCTTTATTAAACTGGTGATTTTTTAAAAATTGTCTTACATACAGGAGAACCTGCAAGCTACAAAATATATAATAGTAGTGCAATTCAGATAGGCTCTCACAACGTCTTAACCATTAAACAAAAACCTCAACAAATATGTACTATGCCGGAAAATACTCATTATAATCTTGCAGATTACCAGAAACTGTTTGGTAAGTACTGAAGTTAAAACTTTTTTCTTCCTTAAAGAAATAGTTCTTGCTTTCAAAGCCATACCTTTTCCTTTGAAACTCTGTTCAGGATATGTACAGTGGTACCTCGTGTTACAAACACTTCAGGTTACATACGATTCAGGTTACAGACTCTGTTAACCCAGAAACAGTGCTTTAGGTTAAGCACTTTGCTTCAGGATGAGAACAGAAATCGTGCTACGGCAGCAGCAGGAGGCCCCATTAGCTAAAGTGGTGCTTCAGGTTAAGAACAGTTTCAGGTTCAGTACGGACCTCCAGAACGAATTAAGTACTTAACCTGAGGTACCACTATAGTTAGGATTGAATAGAACTGAAAATATCTACCAAGGAAAGATACAACATGCTCAGAGGCAGGGAAGGATAAAGGTAAAGGTAAAGGGACCCCTGACCATTAGGTCCAGTCGTGGCCGACTCTGGGGTTGCGGCACTCATCTTGCTTTACTGGCCGAGGGAGCCAGAGTACAGCCTCCGGGTCATGTGGCCAGCATGACTAAGCCACTTCTGGCGAACCAGAGCAGTGCACGGAAACGCTGTTTACCTTCCCGCCGAAGCAGTACCTACTTATCTACTTGCACTTTGACGTGCTTTCAAACTGCTAGGTTGGCAGGAGCAGGGACCGAGCAACAGGCACTCGCCCCATCATGGGGATTTGAACCACCAACCTTCTGATCGGCAAGCCCTAGGCTCTGTGGTTTAACCCACAGCGCCACCCGTGTACAAACATGGTAAACAATAAATTAGGTATGTTCACACACACACACATTCATTAAAAACCTGAGGTTTTTAAAACTCAAGCTGAGGTCCAGCTCCGAGGGCCTTCTGGCAGTTCCCTCCTTGCAAGAAGTGAGCTTACAGGGAACCAAGCAGAGGGCCTTCTCTGTAGTGGCTCCTGCCCTGTGGAACGCTCTCCTTTCCGATATCAAACAGTTAAACAACTACATGACTTTTCATAGAAATCTAAAAGGAGCCCTATTTTGGGAAGTTTTTAATGTCTGATGTTTCCTCCCTCCCTTTCTTTCCTCTGTATTTTGTTGGAAGCCACCCAGAGTGGCCGGGGTATAAGAAATAAATTAGTAGTAGTAGTAGTAAAAAAAATATTAATCTGTCGAAACAGAGGTACTAGTGATCTCCACAAAACACGGACTTTGCAGTCAGATTTTGGGATTCTGACCCTGAAGATTCTGGTCTTCTAGCTTGTATCCCTTAGTAGTAGTACAGTGGTACCTTGGTTTAAGAACAGTCCTGTTTACAAATGATTTGGTTTATGAACTCCGCAAAACCGGAAGTAGTGTCCCAGTTTGCGAACTTTGCCTTGGTCTAAGAACGGAATCCGAATGGTGAAAGGGCATCGGCGGTGGGAGGCCTCATCAGGGAAAGCGCACCTTGGTTTAAGAACGGTTTCGGTTTAAGAATGGACTTCCGGAACAGATTAAGTTCGTAAACCGAGGTACCACTGTAGTACTAATAGTACTGTTATTAATACTACTGCTGCTACTAGTAGTAACAAAAATAAGAATCTGTAGAAACAGAGATGTTAGTGATCTCCACAAAACACGGACTTTGCAGTCAGATTTCGGGATTCTGACCCTGAAGATTCTGGTCTTCTAGCTTGTATCCCTTAATGCCGCTGCTGGCAAGTAGCTGCCTCTTAGGTTGTGATGCACAGTGATGCTATTGTTGCTGCATGCTAGAGCTTCTCTTCCTTTCCTTCTCTCTCCCCCACCCCACACTTTCATAAATAAGTGCCCCACTTCAGTAGGAAAAAACTATTTCCCCCAGTTGTTTGTGTGTTTTTTTTAAAGTGTAGCAAATCATGGGTTTCCAGTATGACTTTGCTAACCTATTGCTAATTAGTGAGAGCTAGCATGGTGTGGTGAAGTGGACACAGTATTGGGGTGGATCGAATCCTGGATGCCTGGATTCAAATGCCTGCTCAGCCATGAAAATGGGCAAAGTCAAGCTTAGCCCACCTCACTAGGTCGTTGTGAGAACACCATGATTACTCCATGTGGGCCACCCGGCGCTTCTCAGAGGCAGGGAAGGGTAAAGGTAAAGGGACCCCTGACCATTAGGTCCAGTCGTGGCCGACTCTGGGGTTGCGGCACTCATCTCGCTTTATTGGCTGAGGGAGCCGGCGTACAGCTTCCGGATCATGTGGCCAGCATGACTAAGCTACTTCTGGCGAAGCAGAGCAGCACACGGAAACGCTGTTTACCTTCCTGCCGAAGCGGTACCTACTTATCTACTTGCACTTTGAAAAGTAACTCTGCACATGCTTTGTGGCCTTGCAATGCAGTCTTGTGGCATTTTCAGACAATTCTGACTGGCTCAGAATTCACCCTCAAATGGAGGTTCCATGGTGAATATATTGACATAGGGATGCGGGTGGCGCTGTGGCCTGAACCACTGAGCCTCTTGGGCTTTCTGACTGGAAGGTCGGCAGTTTGAATCCCCACAACTACGTTGCTCTGTCCCAGCTCCTGCCAACCTAGCAGTACGAAAGCATACCAGCACAAGTAGATAAATAGGTACCATTGTGGTGGGAAGGTAAACGGTGTTTCCGTGCGCTCTAGTTTCCGTCACGGTGTTCTGTTGTGCCAGAAGCGGTTTAGTCCTGCTGGCCACATGACCCACAAAGCTGTCTGTGGAAAACGCGGGTCCCTCAGCCTGAATGCAAGATGAGTGCTGCAATCCCGTAGTCACCTTTGACTGGGCTTAATTGTCCGGGGTCCTTTACCATATATATATATATATATATATATGCTTTCGTAGATTTTCACGGGTACAGGAATGCAGGTTTTGGTGTCCTCGGGTGTCTTCCCGTGTAAAAGTTGGGGTGTCTAGGCGACGTTTCGACGAGGTCTCACTCGTCATCTTCAGGCTGGTGCTTTCGGCTTCTTGTTACTGCTCTGTTCCAGTAACAAGAAGCCGAAAGCACCAGCCTGAAGATGACGAGTGAGACCTCGTCGAAACGTCGCCTAGACACCCCAACTTTTACACGGGAAGACACCCGAGGACACCAAAACCTGCATATATATATATATATATATATATATATATATATACTAGCAGAACAAAAGAAACAGTGTTCGTGATATGAATTTGGAGAACTGCTAAACAGATGAAATAATGAAATTCAGTTAGAGGGGATTCAAGGAAGTCAGTTATCAATGTAATGAAATTAGGATTTGGAAGTGATAGTTCTTTTTTATGTGTTTTTCTTTGTTTTTGTGCATTGTAGTGTTTTTCTTTTCTCTTGTTTCTTTTTATGTGATAAGTGTGAAAACCAATAAAAAAAACTGAAAGAAAAGAAACAGTGTTCCGTCGCCAAAGCACTAAAGAATCATTTTTCTTTTGTCACCACCAGAGAACACTGCTCTCGTTTCGGAAGCGCAACTGAACCTCGTGAGAGAAAATATGGGGAAGAAGTGGAAACCCACAGCACGGCAGCTGGGCTTCAGCGACCCTGATCTGGAGGAAATTGACCACGACTACGAGCGGGATGGCTTAAAGGAAAAAGTTTATCAAATGTTTCAGAGGTGGCTGATGAAGGAAGGGAGCAAAGGAGCGACAGTGGGAAAGCTGGCCAGAGCTCTCTTTGCTAGCCAGAGGATAGATCTCCTTGCCAAAATAAAGCAGGAGTCAGAAATGAGTAACAAATGAGAGTCATAAACCAGCATAAACTACTTTGCTGGGGAAAGTATGGACATTTTGCTTTACAGTATCTTGATTGCCATTATGAATGCTCTGGTGCTGCTTGTATAGAATTTGCCGTCAAATGAATGTATTTGTATAATTTTAATTAAAAAAAAATCCAATATAAATGGACACAAGACTGCTCTAGCTTTATTGTAAATAATAAAATATTAGCAGATACAAAAACTGAAAGCATATATCAATCTTGAGTTGCTCACTATTAGCATATAGCAGAAGAGTTTGGATTCGATATCCCGCTTTATCACTACCCGAAGGAGTCTCAAAGCGGCTAACTTTCTCCTTTCCCTCCCTCCCCAAAACAAACACTCTGTGAGGTGAGTGGGGCTGAGAGACTTCAGAGAAGTGTGACTAGCCCAAGGTCACCCAGCAGCTGCATGTGGAGGAGCGGGGAAGCGAACCCGGTTCCCCAGATTACGAGTCTACCGCTCTTAACCACTACACCACACTGGCTCTCAGTAAGAACCAAGCAAGGAAAGACTGGGGAAAACTGCACTTTCTAGCAATACCACTGCCGTTGCTCTTCTTTTTTAAATTAGTTTTTATTAGTTTTGTTTGTTTGTTACAACACAGATAATCTCCTTGACATCTGATAGGAGGGTGTACCACAGGGCGGGTGCCACTGCCAAGAAGGCCCTCTGTCTGGTTCCCTTCTTGCAGTGAGGGAACCACCAGAAGGACCTCAGAGCTGGACCTGAAAAATGGGGGTTGAGATGCTCCTTCAGCCACTGATCTGCCATTCAATCCTGTACATGGGATTTGATCCTAAGGAACTGTGCACAGGATTTCAGACTAGGTCTGGCTAATCATTGTAGCTCAGTGTTATGGCTATTGTTTGGGACTGTGTTGTTTTGGATTGGGCTAGTCCCATTCTGTCTTTGATACTAACAGCATGGAGATTAGTCAGCACACTATGAACAGCCCAGTTTTATGGATGTCAGACTCACCACACCATACATATGTACCAGGGACATGGGTGGTGCTGTGGTCTAAATCACTGAGCCTCTTGGGCTTGTCGATTAGAAGGTTAGCAGTTTGAATCCCCACAATGGGGTGAGGTCTCATTGCTCTGTCCCAGCTCATGCCAACCTAGCAGTTTGAAAGCACACCAGTGAGAGTAGATAAATAGGTATCACTGTGGTGGGAAGGTAAATGGCATTTTCGTGTGCTCTGGTTTCCATCACAGTGTTCCGTTGCACTAGAAGCGATTTAGTCCTGTTGGCCACATGACCTGGAAAGTTGTCTGTGGACAAACACCAGCTCCCTCTGCCTGAGAGCGAGATAGTCGCTTTTAACTGGACTTTTCTGTCCAGGGGTCCTTTACCTTTACCTAGATATGTGCAATACTTGACAAATTCATATTTTGTCAAAATCATGGCAAAGCCTTCCAGTTCAGATCTAGCTTGGCGTGGCCTCAGAAGGGAAGGATTACAGAACAGTAGAATGATTTGTATTGGTAGTGTTTTTGGTCACACGTCGGGTGAATTATATGTAGTTAAAAGGACCAGGCGTGTGAAAACATTCCAGATGTTGCATACCCAATATCTTAACCATGGCTATGAGGCTGCAAAGGGACCATAGGATTTCCTCTTCCCTTTTGCCTGGAATCTGCATGTGCAATCTCAGCTGCAGCTTTTATGTTACATCAGTATGAACAGCAACCACAGTTAACTCTCATGAAGTTCCCTGGTAGCTATGGAAGCAGCTTCAAATCCTGATTTCGCATCCTGGTTAAGAAAGAACCTCAGTGGCAGGAGAAATTGGAGCAGAGTAAGGGAACTAGCGCATAATCCCATGCCTCCTAATCTTTTATTGTGTAAGTTACAGATAGGTAGCCGTGTTGGTCTGCCATAGTCAAAACAAAACAAATTCCTTCCAGTAGCACCTTAAAGACCAACTAAGTCAGTTCTTGGTATGAGCACACGAAAGCTCATACCAAGAACTGACTTAGTTGGTCTTTAAGGTGCTACTGGAAGGAATTTGTTTTGTTTTTATTGTGTAAGATATACATACTTTGGGACCCACTCTGGTAGTGACTGCCATTTGTTTTAAGCTGTTTTATCTACCTTGTTACCATCCTGGGACTTGGGGAGAATTATTATTTAAACTGTTTTTTTAGAACTGCTCCTTGTTTTTAGCTATTGTTGGTTTCATGTGCTAGTTTATTTCATTTTGCCTCTTAAAATGTATCTGCATGACTTATTTTGTGTTGTGTAGACTTTGTGAAAGCTGCCCTGTGTATTTTTGTAGAAAACAGGGTATAAAAATGTTATTATCATCATTAGCACAGTTAACAAAGTGTAAGAACAAGTTAGTGTGGTTAATAATAATAATAATAATAATAATAATAATAATAATAAATATCCTGCCCTCCCCAGCCAAAGCTGGGCTCAGAGCGGCTAACAACAATAAAAACAGCACAGTTTACATAAAATCACAATCAATTAATTAAAATACATTCTCAAATCAATTCAGAATCAAATTAATGGCAACTATTGGGCTAGAGTTCTGTGAGGATGATTGCCAAAGGAGGGGGTCAGACTGTCCCTTGGCCAAAGGCCTGGTGGAACAGCTCTGTCTTGCAGGCCCTGCGGAAAGATCCCGTTCGCATCCAGAGGTACCAGTATACAATGGTACCTTGGGTTACATACGCTTCAGGTTACAGACTCCGCTAACCCAGAAATAGTACCTCAGGTTAAGAACTTTGCTTCAGGATGAGAACAGAAATTGTGGGGTGGTGGGGCGGCGGCAGCAGCGGGAGGCCCCATTAGATAAAGTGGTGCTTCAGGTTAAGAACAGTTTCAGGTTAAGAAAGGACCTCCAGAATGAATTAAGTACTTAACCTGACGTACCACTGTTATTGTGATAAACTGCACCAGAACACTGAGGCTTCATTCAACTTGTCCTAGTTGACACAGCCCCCAATGAGTTCTCCCCCCCCCCAATGAATCTAGCTAATCTCTTTTTCCAAGCTTTTCTTTTCACATGCAGGGGAAGTCCCTATCTCACCAAGGGTTTGAGCCCCATCATTGGCTACCCTCCCCTGGTTTAACCAGCCAGTCAAAGCCCTTCCTGGGGTGCGGCTGCTTTCGCATGTCAGGAGCCACGGGTGAGAGCGAAGCGCAAGGTGGGGGACCAAAAGGAGCATGATGTGTTTCGCCACCACCACCAGAGGTACTACTCCTCCAACACTCCACACCCTGGCCTTCAATTGCAATTAGAATCAGAATTATAGTCGGGATGGGGTACCACAAGGGTCATCTAGTCCAACCCCCTGCAATGCAGAAACAAAGAATCGGATTTTAAAAAAATTAAAGGGATAAAAAAAAGTTGCTAGCAATAAGTGGGGAAATAAACAAAACAATTAAAAGCAGGGCCGGATTTAGGTTTGATGAGGCCCTAAGCTACTGATGCTAATGGGGCGATTTATATGTCCAGCTGTTCTTTGTCAACAACAAGGTGTCCGTGTATTTTGTGTCGAATATATGCTATATGGTAATTTATGGACCTAAAGGTAAAGGGACCAACTCTGGGGTTGCGGCGCTCATCTCGCTTTGTTGGCCGAGGGAGCCGGCGCACAGCTTCCGGGTCATGTGGCCAGCATGACTAAGCCACTTCTGGTGAACCAGAGCAGTGCACGGAAACGCCGTTTACCTTCCCTCCGGAGCGGTACCTATTTCTCTACTTGCACTTTGACGTTCTTTCGAACTGCTAGGTTGGCAGGAGCAGGGACCGAGCAATGGGAGCTCACCCCGTCGCAGGTATTCAAACTGCCGACCTTGTGATCGGCCAAGTCTTAGGCTCTGTGGTTTAACCCACAGCGCCACCCGCGTCCCTATATGCTATATATGCTATATGGTAATTTATGGACCTAATAGGTATCTATGCCATTTGCACATAACAAAATCCATTTTTTCCTTTAATTTTTTTGGAAATTGTTTAGCTTGTAGGTCTGATTAAAAGCCAAAACTAAACCAAAACACTCCGCACGCCAAATGGGTCGCCTCAGCCTGCCTAATAACGATAGGGCCAGCCCTGCTTCTCCTGCCCGGCCTGCAGCTTGGTTGTGAAATCGGCGCCTGTTAACCCTTCGAGGATCCGCCGCTCGGTGCCCCGTCCTTCCCTTGGGAAGGCGAAGGCGGAGCCACCGCGCGGCAGAACCAGAAAGGGCCATGGCTCGGCCGAGAAGCGGAGGGCTGTTGCTGCGGCGCCTTCTCTCGCAGCTCTCCCGCTCCGCGCAGGGGGGAGCAACGCTGCGGGTCTCCCAGGCGCCGGCTGCTTCCTACGGGTAAATTCCCTGTTGAGACGGGGCGGACAGACGAAGCGGGGGAGGCTCTGCAGTCTCAGCGACTTAGAGACGGCAAGGCGGGGGAGGGATTGTGCGCGCGCGCAGTCGGTGGCTTCCGACGGCCACGGGGCGGTGGGCAGAACGTTGAAGGACGGGGGAGGAGACCCGTGCGTGCCTAACGTGGAAGGTTAGAGAGCATAGCGCGCAGCCCGGTGGTTCCCAAGCCTTTTTTTCTCTGGGCCACACTTTCTGCATAAAGATTTGCTCGCGCCACACCGATATTATTTTTAAATTCATTTAATATTCCTTTGTTTGTTTGATAAGAAATACATCGGAAAACCAAGAGAAATAACTCCTAGCCATAAATAAATAAAAAATACTTGCAGATAGCTCGGTTCTGCACCCCCTAACATAAATCCTGGCCGCGCCCAGTGCACGGTTACTTTTATCGCATGATCATTGATCACGGGAAATCCAGAAAGTACCATGTGAAAACAGCACGGTTGCAGAAGAACAGGAATCCTTCCCAAGATTTGATTATAAGCAAGCACCATATGCACTATAAGTAGCTGAACGAGAGCTGTGAGCTTGCAGTATTGCAGTTCTTGCCCCTGCGATTCGGTTTTCCTTCCCAAATAAACACATAAAGCTGGTTCAGTTGCTGGTATCACACTTCCCGCTCCCCAGTCCAATGTCTAGATTAGTGGATCCATTATCTTTTTGTGCCTTTGTTAGTCATTAACTCAACAGACTGGCAGATACTGATTCAAACAGCAGATACTGACTAAAACAAGGGAATTGGTGGAAGCACGGCCATGTTGAGCATTTTATTGGAAGCTCAGGAGAATATTATGCATTCTGGGTGCCATTCCTTAAAGAAGTATGACTCCAGAACAGGAGAGTTGGAGTCCAACATTTATCTGTCAGGGGAGCCTGACTGAACCCTGGGAGCGATGTTTTAATATAACTCGAAATGGTTGCTCCGTTCCTTCAAGAGCATCAAATCTCAGTTTTACTTTTTTTCTGCACCTATACGCCTATTTAATAACTTAAATACCAGCAGGCAATTAGTAAGTGACATTACTCGCTTCACAACGGGATGTAATTGATAGTTCTGAATTTGGATTGTAAGGAGATCTGTGTGGGAGAAGAAACTCAGATCAAATGAGGCTGAAGAATTTGGTTTACCAATGTTGCAAAACGCACTGATGTTCCTCATCTTTTGTCATACCTCGGGTTGTGCGATTTCGGGTTGCACACCGCGCCGAAATCGGAAGTACCGGAACGGGTTACTTCCAGGTTTCAGCGCTTGCGCATGCGCAGAAGCGCTAAATCGCGCTTTGCGCATGTGCAGAAGCACCAAATCCTGACCCGCACGTGCGCAGACCCGTGGGTTGTGGGTTGCAAATGCTGCAGGTTGCGAACTTGCCTCTCGCACGGATCACGTTCGCAACCCAAGCGTCCACTGTACCCGGATTTTAAGTCAACAATCCCGGCAGTTAAATCTGTTCTGGAGTTTTCCTCTGACCTGCCTCTGGAGCAGATTTGGGGCGGGGGGATGCACAAAGAAAGGAGAGAGGAGTCCACTGCATAAACAAAAATCCTTGCACTTACAGAACCATTTTGCTGGATAGCAGCACCCTGTGTTTCCATACAGGAGGATGCTTCATTTGTTTATTCCCCAGCCGCTGAAGGCCCATCCTCCTTCAAAAGCTGGCAAAGCATTGAGTAAATCTTTCACAGTCGGCTAAAAGAACAGCCTCAGAGCACAATTCTGTTCTTCTAATTTTTGGCAACTTCACTCCTATCGCACAGGGCAAAAAATTCCTTCCGTACCTAAAGTGCAAACAACCGCACTTTCACTAACAGCATCAGTCTTAACAGTAAGACTGGGCAGTCTGATCCTCCAATTCAGGTGTTATAAAGCTAAAATGTTATTTGTTGGGGGGGCTGATATTTCCTCTAGCACTTCAGTAACCTCAGCTAAAGTTGAAGTGAATGGCGTCCGACTACATTATCAGCAAACGGGAAGTGGAAGCCATGCTGTCCTGCTTCTCCCTGGAATGTTAGGTTTGGATCTTTTTGTCTTACGTCTTTGGTCTTTGTCTTATGTTTGTGGTCTTTCTCGGTGATGTTCTTTTCCTCGATAAGACAAGAACCTCGATATACCTCTTTTCCTCGATATACACAAGAACCAGGCTTACTCATACCATTCACACTCTTATAGAGTAGCAATGATTTTTAAAAAAATCTTGTAAGGAGCTAAGAACAACTCAGTCCACCAACTTTTTCTCACAGTAGTCACCCAGACCAGCTGGACCCAAGTACAACTTTCCCCACTTTTGATTCACAGTCATCCTGCCTCAGACAGTGGAGATTGAGCATAGCCATCATACAGAAGTAATCCATTTTGTAGCTAAGATATAAGGCGCCTTCTGTGCCACTTATTTAATTCAGGAGTGTTCACGGACTTCTACATGTTTGTTTACCTATTTAGGCCAAATATGCAGTTTTTAAGAATGTAGAACTGGATTTGAAAGAGGCATTGCTTGCCTGGGTGTAGAGACGTTTTTCTTGCCTCTGGTCAAACAGGTGTTTGCAAGGATGCCAAAGGTAAAAAGAGGATGACAGGTGTGCAGGTGAGGAGCAGCACCCCTTAATTCCAAGCTGCTTTCAATTCTCCGCAAAAGCTATTGCCTCATCTCTTATTTCAACATAGAGAAGGCTAGACAAAGGCATAGAAGAGAAGGCTTTTGATGGTTGTTAGTCATGAAATCTATTGCTCTGCTCCCACAGTTAGAGACCTTAATGCTTCTCTGCTGAGAACCACAGGAAGGGAGAGGGCTCTTGTACTTGGGTCCTCAATATGAGCATCGCATGGGCATCTGATTGTCCCATATGAGAACAAGATGTTGGCTGTGATGGGCCATTGGGCTCTTCTTATGTTCTTATGCACATATCCCACCATGTGGTCTTCCTTGGTGATGAGAGTTATCACGCAAGCTACCCCTGTTGAATTTCCCCCTTCTCCGCAACTGTCAAATGAGTCCTGACCTCTCTTGCACCGAGCCACTACAGTGTAACCAAGAACAATTCTTAGAACAAGTCTGGTGCATTGGGCGACATTTCCCTGGTCAAAAGGTGTCCTCATACCATTGATTGTAAGCATATGGGACATAGATATTAAGTACAGTGGTACCTCGGGTTACAAACACAGCCCCAGGATCTCAACAGAAATCACGCTCTGGTGGCGCGGCAGCAGCAGGAGGCCTCATTAGCTAAAGTGGTACCTCAGGTTAAGAATGGCTTCAGATTAAGAACGGACCTCCGGAATGAATTAAGTTTGTAACCAGAGGTACCACTGTAAATATAGCTGTTGGGGCTTAATTTCCAATTGCTCATCATTGTAAGAGAGTATCTGTGACTGTGGTCAGTAGCTGTAGGATATTATGTCAGATCTGTAACTCCTTGAGCAGAGAAATAAAGACACAAAGTTGGTTTACTGGGTGGTACCCATAAGGCAGAGTTTCCTTTTAAACTTAAAATGTGCATACCAGTGCTTTTCTAGAAAAAGAGGTGCCAGAACTCACTGTTGTTCTCTTATAATGGCAATGGCATCCACTTCAGCAGTGCTGGGACTGAGTTCCGGCTGAAAACAGCCCCGGGCATAACGATTGTCTGATTTGGTGCAATTATTTCACCTATTTTTTGTAGGGAGTGGCCAGACCGATTTTGGACCACAGCTGAAGTCTATGAACAAGCAGCAATTCACACTTGTAGCCTGGGATCCTCGAGGGTATGGAAAGTCAATCCCCCCACTTCGAGATTTCCCTGAAGATTTTTTTGAAAGAGATGCAAAAGATGCTGTGGACTTGATGCAGGTAAATTTGTCCTTCTAAGGAACACCCTTTGGAGAACTGAAGTGTTCCTTCCCTGGGCTTTTAGAATGTTAGTTGTGGAAGTAAACACAGCAAGCAAAACTTGAGCCTCAGGGTTTGTGGCTCAGAAACTTTATGAAAATGATTAACTGTTTAGTAGCAGGATATCTCTGTTTCAGGACACCTGTCTCCTTTTTGCTTTAGCAACCTATTCCTTTCAAAGACTATTCAGCTTAATTCCTTTGTTAAAAAACTCACCATTATATATAGCCTATTCAAACACAAAAACAAGTGTAAGGTATTAGCACCCAAAATGCATGTCACTAAAACTTTTGATTCATTCGTATGTAATTGAAGGAAACAACTTATAGAGGTACCATATTTTTTGCTCTATAGGACGCACCGGACCATAGGAGGGGGAGAACGGGGGGGGGAATTCTCCCCCTCTCTGCTCAGCGCCCCTTCAGCGAAGCGGCAGGAGAAATGGAGCCCCTTCCATTTCTCCTCCCGCTTCGCTGAAGGGGCACTGCACAGCTCTCCCTTTCTGCTGAAGCCGGGAGAGTCTTGCTCTCCCGGCTTCAGCAAAAGGAACCCAAAGCCTTTGGAGCGCATCGCGAGTTCCCGCTGTGCTCCAAAGGCTTCAGGCGGCTATCCCTGAAGCCTGTAGAGTGCACACCGACCCCTCTCGCTCTCCAGGCTTCAGCGAAAGCAACGCAAGGCCTCCAGAGCGCGGAGGGAGCGCTCCCTCTGCGCTTCGGAGGCTTCGCGTTGCTATCGCTGAAGCCAAGGAGCCTGCATTCGCTCCATAGGACGCACACACATTTCCCCTTAATTTTTGGAGGGGAAAAAGTGCGTCCTATAGAGTGAAAAATACAGTACATGGTAGAGGGTGCCGAATCTTTTTCTCTCATAGCTCTTAACAGCCAGTCTTACTTCTGGAGAAAAACACCTGGAGAAACACAAAGAGGATTGAGAAGAGAGCAAATGAGGACCAAATGGGTTGGCCTAAATGGTTAAGGCAAATAATGTTAGCCCTACAATCTGGTGACCCAATTAATCTCCCCTCCACCTCCAGAATGAGCATGGTTCTTGCCCTAGCATGTGGCAACAAACCCTCAGAGGATGTTCTAGTAGCCTTCATACATACCTACCATCATGGCTTGGCACCAACCATCATGACTGAAGTGGCAGGCCTCTCTGTGCTCCGCAGAAGCATCTAGCAGGATTGACACCCTATGAGGCAAGATGTATGGGCTACTCTCACTCAAAGCACAAGGAGATGGCTGTCATCCCTACTCTATTTTAATTTTACAAAGGTTTGGATATTCCTTTAAATCACGGTTTCCCAAATTTGGCTCTCCAGCTGTTTTTGGACTACAGCTCCCATCATCCTTCCCGGCCCCCCCAAATTTTTTTATTGATTTTCCACATATATGACAAAAATAAAAAAACAAAAAAACACTTAAACTAACACAACACAACAAACTAAACAATAAACTAAACACAAAGAAAATTTGTTTCTTCAAATCTAATTCTTGTTACATTGATAACTGACTTCCTCATATCCCCTCTTGCTGAATTTCATTGTATCACCTGTTTAACAGTTCTCCCAAATCATATTTCTAATAAAATTAACTTTCATTTACTATCTTCTTCTCTTTTATTAATATTCTAATCATTAATATTTACTACCACAAATTCTTATTCTACCCCTAAGCCTATTTATTACTTCCAAGAATTTTCTATTTATCTTATATTACAATATTTAGCTAAATATTCTTTAAATTTCTTCCAATCCTCATGTATCTCCTCTTCTTTCTGGTCGCAGATTCTTCCAGTCAGGTTGGCCAGCTCCAAAAAGTCTAACATCTTCATCTGCCATTCTTCTATTGTTGGTATCTCTTGCGAGTTCCAATTTTTGGCTAATAAAAGTCTTGCCACTATAGTGGCATACAAAAACAGGCTAACATCTTTCTGGGCAGTTCCAATCCTATTATTCCAAGTAGAAAGGCTTCTAGTTTCTTAATAAATGTATTTTTCAACATTTTTTTCAACTCATTATAAATCTTTCCCCAGAAGTCTTTCACCTTAGGACATGTCTACAGCTCCCATCATCCTTATCTAGCAGGACCAGCAGTCAGGGATGATAGGCACTGTAGTCCGAAAACAGCTGGGGACTCAAGTTTGGGAAACACTGCTTTAGCTGATCTGGAAGAAGGGAGCTGCCTCCCCTACTTCTAGGTTGTCAGGATACAGTACGGGAGTGGCTAATCTGTGACCCTCCAGATATTGCTGGACTACAACTCCCATCTTTCCTGACCATTGGCCATTCTGGCTGAGCTGGTGGGTGCTCAAGACCATCAACATCTGAAGGGCCACAAGGTAGCAACCACTGATCTAGCAAGCCTCCAGTACCATAGATGAAATTTAGTAGGTGCAGCATAGCCAAACTCCCACCACTTGTAAATTCCCTTGATTTCGGTGGGGAAGGGTTGCTTCTGAAGAGACTTGTGTCTTCAGCTAAAGCCATTCAGCTGTAAAAACCAGTTATTTCCAGTCTGTTTCCCTGTACTAAACAAGGCACTGAAGTTTAAGAAGTTCTCCTTGCTGGGATGGAGTGACGGTGGAATAACGGCACTGATTGCTGCTGCAAAGAATCCAACTCTTATCCACAAAATGGTGGTTTGGGGAGCCAATCCCAGTGTTTCAGAAGAGGACGTGAAACTTTACAATGGTATGTATCAGATGAATGTAGAAAGGGTACGTTGAAGTTTTTCTTTAATTTTCTTTTCTAAACAACCATAAACATTTCAAAAACTGAAGTAATGTAAGCTTGAAGAATTCACGATTCAGCTATATTTGTAGCTGTCAGAAAGGAGGCTTGGTTACTAGATGTGAAACTTAATGCTCCAATATAAGAAAAATGCATTACAATGAAAATATTATAATGGTCTACTATACGAAAATCTTTTCCCACTGTACTCATAGCTCCCTACAATACTTGCTGTTTTCCCATTAAATAGTTAACGATAAATCAGAAAAATATTGCTTTGCACCAGTTGAATAAGCAGCAAATAGAATTAAAAGCCTTCTTGAATCAAGTATCATGGATTGTGGTTACAAAAAGAAGAAAAAATTGTTTTAAGGAACAGTTGAATTGCTCTTGAACAGAAATGGGGGGGGGGGCAGGGAGCTACTATAATTAACAACCCTGCAGAAAAGGAATTCAATTTAAAACTAAACATTTGCACATTTTGCTGCTACATGAAAAAAAAAACTCTGTAAAAACTTAAATGTGAGAGCTTCTAGCAGTGAGATGAGATCTTAGGATACTGCTATATTGTTGCTGGTGCTTTTAGCTTATTCATAAACGACCAAGCTGAGCAGTGAGGCAGCCAATATGCTAATGACATCCAATTATTCGGGGTAGTAAAGACACACACACACAAAAAAAAAGATTGCAAAGAGCTCGAACTGTATTTCTCTAAAATGGATGAATGGATGACAAAATGCCAAGTGCAGCTCAGAGAAAGGGTCAAGTGAAGTACTATGGAACAAAATATCCTAACTTCACATTATACTGGGATTGCCATATGTCGAGAAATTCCAGGACATGTCCTCTATTGGGGGGGGGTGTACATGGCCACCTGGAGGGAAATTTACGTTTTAAATTTAAAGCAAATGTCTGGGATTTAAAAAATAAAAAATAAAACCACAGGTGGCTCTGATTCAAGCTCGGCCCCAGACACACTGATCAGATGCTTGGAGGCTGTGGCTGGATGGTTACGTGGGAGCCGGTTGAAGTTAAATCCTTCGAAGACAGAGGTCCTCTGGCTGGGACGGGACGACATGGGACTGAGGGGGCAACTCCCATCTCTTGCGGGGGTGCAATTAGTGCCAGCACCGTCCGTTAAGAGTTTGGGTGTAATCTTCGATACCTCCCTCTCCATGGAGGCGCAGATTGCAGCTATAACAAAGGCGGCATTTTTTTCATCTCCGCCAAGCTAAGCAGTTGGCTCCCTACCTCTCTCGCCCTGACCTAACCACTGTGATCCACGCAACGGTCACCTCCAGACTGGATTATTGTAACTCGCTCTACGTGGGGCTGCCCTTGAGACTGACCCAGAAACTCCAGCGGGTGCAGAATGCCGCAGCGAGACTCCTTACGGGGTCTTCGCTTAGAGATCACATTCATCCGATGCTATACCAGCTGCACTGGCTCCCGGTAGAGTACAGGATCAGGTTTAAGGTGCTGGTTTTAACCTTCAAAGCCCTATACGGCCTAGGACCCTCGTACCTACGGGACCGCCTCTCCTGGTATGCCCCACAGAGGAACTTACGGTCTTCAAATAAAAACACCTTGAAGGTCCCAGGCCACAGAGAGGTTAGGCTGGCCTCAACTAGAGCCAGGGCTTTTTCAGCTGCGGCTCCAACCTGGTGGAACGCGCTGTCACAAGAGACAAGGGCCCTGCAGGACTTGACATCTTTCCGCAGGGCCTGCAAGACAGAGCTGTTCCACCTGGCCTTTGGTCAGGGCGCAGCCTGACTCCCGCCTTTGGCAATCTTTACAAAACTTTAGTTTATGGTTGCCATCAATTTTGATTTTAATTAATTTTTATAATGTTTTTATAATGTTGTACTATTTTAGTGTTGTTAGCCGCCCTGAGCCCGGCTTCGGCTGGGGAGGGCGGGATATAAATAAAATTTATTATTATTATTGTGTCCTGCTGCAGCCACGAGTGGTTTGGGCTTGGCAGCAGCAGACAGCGTGGGGCCTATTGGGTGAATGCCCCCCAAAATCTCAATAACTATTTATGTCTGGATTTTTACCAACCCTACATTATATACTGGTGGGGCCCGAGCTATCAGTTACTGACCAAGAAAGGGATTGAAGGATGTGAGGGAAAGCTCAATTTAAATGCTGATCCTAAGTGCTGTGGAAATGGCAAAATTCTAGTTCGCAAAAGAGATTGAAAATGCTGTTACCAATGCCTTTATACCCACCTATGGTGCAGACAGCCTTGGAATACTATGTACAGTTCTAGTTACTGAAGCGAAGATAGGATACAGTAGAGTTGGAAAAAGTGCAGTCAAAATGATTAGGAGTGGGGCTAAATCCAGTCCATTCTGGGGAAAGGTTATGATGTTTGGTGCCTTTTAGCCTAGAAAAAGGGTGAGTAATGGGGGCATAATAAATATGTATTAAAATTATCTGGAGAAAGTGGGTAGAAGTTCTGCCTCTCTCAAAATACTAGAATAGAGCTGGAGTCATGTTTAATTGTGTGAATCAATTTGCATTGACCCTGCCCACTGCTGGCATGAAGCTCTGAAAAGTTAGCCATGGAAGGGCATTCTGGCCCTTGGGCTGCAAAAGGGTCCCCGCTCCCCCATAATAAGACAGGATTTTGATACTTCTTTTAATATACACATTTCCGCCTGGAGGCGGTTGGAGGATGGATGGCAGCTAACAGATTGAGGTTGAATCCTGACAAGACAGAAGTACTGTTTTTTGGGGACAGGGGGTGCGCGGGTGTGGGGGACTCCCTGGTCCTGAATGGGGTAACTGTGCCCCTGAAGGACCAGGTGCGCAGCCTGGGAGTCATTTTGGAAGCACAGCTGTCCATGGAGGTGCAGGTTAATTCTGCGTCCAGGGTGCTGTCTACCAGCTCCACCTGGTACGCAGGCTAAGACCCTACCTGCCCGCGGATTGTCTCGCCAGTGGTGCATGCTCTAGTTATCTCCTGCTTGGACTACTGCCATGCACTCTACGTGGGGCTACCTTTGAAGGTGACCCAGAAACTGCAATTAATCCAGAATGTGGCAGCTAGACTGGTGACTGGGACTGGCCGCTGGGACCACATAACACCTGAGAGATCTGCATTGGCTCCCAGTACGTTTCCAAGCACAATTCAAAGTGTTGGCGCTGACCTTTAAAGCCCTAAATGGCCTCGGTCCTGTATACCTGAAGGAGCATCTCCACCCCCATCCACACTGAGATCCATCGCCGAGGGCCTTCTGGCGGTTCCCTCATTGCGAGAAGTGAGGTTACAGGGAACCAGACAGAGGGCCTTCTCGGTAGTGGCGCCTACCCGGTGGAATATCCTCCCTTCAGATGTGAAGGAAATAAGCAGTTATCCTATCTTTAAAAGACATCTGAAGGCAGCCCTGTTTAGGAAAGTTTTTAATATTTAATGCTGTACTGTTTTTAACATTTGATTGGGAGCCGCTCAGAGTGGCTGGGGAAACTCAGCCAGATGGGTGGGGTACAAATAATAAATTATTATTATTATTATTATTATTATTATTATTATTATTATTATTTCATTCCCTTGTCCGCAGCTATCCGTGATGTTTCAAAATGGAGTGAAAGAGCCAGGCAGCCAATGGAAGAAATGTATGGCCACGATTACTTTAGCAAAACCTGCGCAGCCTGGGTGGATGGAATCTCCCAGTTTGCACAAAAGCCAAATGGTAAGAAATCTGCAGCTAAAAAGAGATAGAGAGGTCGGCAATGATAAGCTTTAGGTCTCCGCCCTGTTTTGCTGCATTTCACTTCACTATTGTCCATCGTTGTATCTCAGAATCATCTTTATCCACAAACTTTCTTCCCAGGAGTCTGCCAGCATTTAAAAATTAACGCTGACTTTGTGAGATTAGAGGGAAAAGGTGGGATAACAAATGCAATCATTTAAAAATAACAATTATTACAATGGGTCAGATTTAACTAATTCCTTCCATTAGCGGAAGGCTACGCAAGGACTTCCATTAGCACAATGGAGGCTTGCCTTCTCTTCCCTCATGTTCCCAATTCCCAAATTGGCTTGTAGGGTCAGGAAAAACCTCAGAGTGGCACTGAGGAGTGGGCAGAATGTCCTGTCAGAGCTGAAATGTCTGCACTGGTGACAGTTGGTTGGAAAAGCACCATGCTACCTGCAAGGCGAAAGAAACTTCTGAGCTGCTGAGAGTAGGAATTGCAGGGTGTGTGTGTGTAGATTTGGATTGGCAATCCACCTGCAAATGAGGAACAGCCATTTGAACAGTTCTGCAACCTTGAAATAACCGTCATGCTAGCCAGATCTGTACATTTTGCTCGTGGTTCTGCTTTTCTAAGTAAGCAAGCCTGTTGGAACATCTTGCAGGGGAAATGACACACTGCCTAATTGCACACAAGGTATTTCTGCTTTTCTACTCCACCTTGCAGAAAAAAATTAACATTCCCTGCTTACACTTGTCTGCTTAAGTCAATCATTGCCAGTCTTAGTTTAAAAAAGCAATAATCGTTCGAGACTAATTTCAAGGAGCTTTTTTTAAAAAACAGAGCTTTCTTTTTAAAAAAGAAAAGCTTTCTGAATGCTAATGGCTGTTCAGTACAACAAGGACAAAGCGGTCGAATCACTTGGAGGGCACAGAATAGGCTGGCTACAATCTCCTACCCACATATTCTGGGAGCAGCCCCCAATGAACTCAGTGAGACTGACTTCTGGGTAAACCTAGAGCTGCATTATTACTATCCCAGTCCCAGCTGGCGAGAAGCAGAGTGGCATATCAGCCACTGCATCCCAGGTTCTGACAACCAGGGGAGAAGAGGTGGAAATAAAAAATTTGCTGCACCGGTTCCAGGCTGGCCTAGCCGAAGGATGTGAGAATTGGTTCCTTTGGGGGAATCTGCAAGCCTGACACCATTTTTGGCCTTTCTGCCAGCTACCACTTAATGCTTTCCATTAAGACCCACACCCACCCCACTAACAGATTTCCACCTTCACCATAGCCTAACACACACACCCCAGCAATGCAGATCAGGAGATTAGGGCTACTCAGATTATTAGCCACTGTTTAATTTCCTGACGACACTTTCTCAGTGTTCCCAGGCCTTGCCAGCACATCTTTTAAACTCCTGTAATGTTGTCCTTTCTTTGTAAACCTGTATATGGTATCAGGGTGGCGTATAGGTCACAGAACTCAGTAACTTGGGTTATTTGGAACCTAATTTATTTTGTGTGTACAGAACACAAAACATCCTGTCTGCATTAGCTGAGTCGACATATTTAACTCAAGATTTATAAGTGCCGACACTTGCGATGGGGAATAAAAGGAAACAGAAGCAAACTGCCCACAAAAGCAGAAAATTCTGACACATATTTTTAAGTACAAATATCAGTACATGCTTGAACAGGTTGTCTTAAGAATTCAGAACTAGATGCTGAGAGAAGGGGGAAGAAAACCCTGGCAATTTTGTCTGAATCAGAGAGACTGGCCCTCATGGAATTGCTCCCATTGTAGTAATTCCTGTTGCTGATCCAGTTTCTACTAAACCATATTTTTTTTTGCAGCCAGAAGAATCAACTATTTCACTTCCTTTGCAAGGAGGAAGTAGGTGGTGTTAGCGTCACATTTCCCCAGTGAAGCATATTACCATTTCAAAGTAAATAAATAAGGAAATTATCTTGACATTTTTTTCCACTTCCCATCCCCAGGCAGTATCTGTCAGTCTTTGCTGCCTCATATTCACTGCCCAACGTTAATAATCCACGGAGAAAAAGATCCCTTGGTTCCACGCTTTCACCCTGAATATCTTCACAAGCATATCAAGGGTTCACAGTAAGTTTGTTTTTCTTGGGGAGGTGGGCAGGAGAAACTAAAGCTAAAAATTATGTGAACAGATTAAAAAGCTTCTCCAGTTGCTCAGAACGAACCACTTTGCAGGCTTCTGCAATCATTGGAAAGAATGCTTCCAGCCACGATATTGAAGAAATACTCACAAGCAGACAGATCCATCCCATAGGAAAGATTTGTGCACAGTAGATGCAATTTCTGAACGCAAGTAGAAAGAGCAACTTGAACAAACCAGCACAAAATTCATTTCGCAATTTTCTGCAATTCAGCAAAGCGTCTGGGGTCAGTAACTTGAGATGAAAACTCAAGGACCTGCTTGCAAAATTAGACACCGGCATTAGGAAGTTAGAAACTGTTAGCAACAGTTTCAAAACTCTAAATGCTGCAAGTCTTTAATGGAACATGGTACAATGGAGGCAATCTAGACTGTAGCAGCTACAAAATAGCTGTCTTGAATGCTCTGCAGTGAATAGCGCAGTGATGTTGTCATAGTTCAAATGAACCACCTTGCTAAAACAATCCTTAAGGGATTGTTTTTTAAAATCCAGTGATTTTTGTAGATAGCAAGACAACGAAGACTGCGAGCTTAAGTTTCACTGAAACTTGTTTCCAAATTTGCCCACGTCGGACAGGCACATAAGCCTGACAATTCAGTGCTTGCTTTGAATGTTGAAATGGCCACAGCAGCTCATAACACTTTGCTATGACATGACTCCTCTGCAGTCATGTCCTGCAGATTATGTTGCTTCTTTTCATAGAGGCTTTTTTTATTTTAGACATGTCCATTTGAAAAAGATGAGCATGGACCGGGAAATAATTATAGCATGCTCAAAAGTCAGACACCTCCATGAATGTCCATAAATTATGACACAGATGCTTTGAGATATCAATTCCAAATATGAAAATACAAATCTTTCTAGCAAGCTGGCTTCTTGCATGCACTTGGGCAGAGTGTAGATTTAAGTAATAAATGCTTTCAGTGTTTCCTGTACACCTAGAATTTATCCAGTGGTGTTTGTTTTTGTTTCAGGTTACATTTGATGCCGGAAGGAAAACATAATTTGCACCTACGCTTTGCAGACGAATTTAACAGAGTGGTGGAAAAATTTCTTCTATGAAATGTTGCCAGTTGTTATTGTTCCACCCTGAGATCTATGGGTATAGAGCGGTATAGAAATTTAATAAATAATAATTGATAAGCAGCAGTTTCTTTGCTGTTCCTACTCATGGGGTGGATAGGACGATAAGTCCTTTTAATCAGCTTCATCTGGTATGGGGGAGAAAGGGAATCAAATTTCTTCCTGTTATTGCACCAAAGTTGTAACATGCTTCTCATGTCAACAGTTTGGCTGTATTTTAACCTTTCGGGGTTTTTACACTTAAATGAGCATTAAAATCTGCCTTTTGGCTATTAAGGACTGCTTGTGTTTCTTAGCAACTTTAAAAGGAACTTTAGGGAAGTACATTAGTTTTAATAGATGTACAATATGATCTATCTTGAAGAAAACAGTCATTATTCAGAGCACATGCCTTTATAGAGTCCTCAATATTTAACACCACACAAAAACCATTGAACAGTTTGAGTTCATGACAGATTCTTAATGTTTACACAAAAATGCCACAAAAAACGTGCTTTATCACTGCTATCAGAATCCATGCCTGCTCTATTTGCAGTCTTCTTGCTGCTTTCCCCCCCTCATTTTCAAGCTTTTCATTCTCTCAAAATGGAAAGGTTTAAAAGCCAGCTTTTTTTTAGGGAACATGGGACATACGTCATTGAGCAATTAATACCCCAAATATAATCTAACTATGGAACTGAAGATAAACTGTACAACTCAGTGGCAAACAACTCCCTCTGAAGAAAAAGTTATCCATGAATCAGTCATGATTTAAGTATCTGCATCCTTTGAGGTATGCAGCCCAACAACTGCAAATGTTGCAATTAAAATTTAAACTGCCGAACATCTAACACACAATTCAGGTTGCAAATTTCTATACTGTGCATTGTGGCAATGCAAGGTCATTTTTTGAGGGCAGGGAATATCCAAAATTAGCTGAGCATACACCTCTAGAATTTGGTAGAGCGTCCTTCTCCAACTAGGCCTAGTGGTGGTGTAATCCAAAACAGCAAGAAGGGCCAGGTTAGGGGAAGCTGCTGTACAAATTTCTTCTCTTTCATGCTTGCAAAATGTGAAGAGGTGTTCTCAGGTTGTTCCTCAATGGCCTTCCAAACTACTATTTCTAGATTTCTAAATTTTCAATATGGCTTGTGTAGCTAGCTTCCTTGTCTATGGAGCAGCTGAGAAGTCTATTTCAGATAACGTTTGCAAAAATTTATAACAATTATAAATTTATATAAATTTATAATTTTTATAAAACAGCTGCAGTACAATTGTATGATCAATAGCTTTCCCAATTGGCTGAACGACAACAGTTGTCTTAATAAGGAAGTAAATATATTTTTAAGGGTAAAGTTTACAAAGTTCACTTTCAGCTTCATAGGACCCAATTTCATTATTATGGTGAAATGCTTTCATGACCTATTAAAGTGCTTCCAAATCAAAAGGTTTTGGCAATAAGGGAAATCAACAGTGAAAGCACCAAGTTGAACTGAAAAAGCATGCAGCAACAGAGCTGAACAGACTGTGCCCCAAAACACTTGCCCCTAAACCACCGCGATCCTAAGCCTCATCCTCCTCGCCTTCCTCTTCAAACTCTCCTTGCTCGTCCGCTGTGGCGTCTTGATATTGCTGGTATTCGGAGACCAGGTCGTTCATGTTGCTCTCGGCCTCCGTGAACTCCATCTCATCCATGCCCTCTCCGGTGTACCAGTGCAGGAAGGCCTTTCGGCGGAACATGGCCGTGAACTGCTCAGAGATCCTCTTGAACAGCTCCTGGATGGCCGTGCTGTTGCCAATGAAGGTGGCGGACATCTTGAGGCCTCGCGGAGGGATGTCGCACACGGCCGTCTTCACATTGTTGGGGATCCACTCGACAAAATAGCTGCTGTTCTTGTTCTGGACATTCAGCATCTGCTCATCCACTTCCTTCATGGACATTCTGCCTCGGAAAATGGCCGCCACCGTCAGGTAACGCCCGTGGCGCGGGTCACAGGCCGCCATCATGTTCTTGGAATCAAACAATTGCTGGGTGAGCTCTGGCACTGACACGGCTCTGTACTGCTGGCTTCCGCGGCTCGTGAGGGGAGCAAAGCCGGGCATGAAGAAGTGCAGGCGAGGGAAGGGCACCATGTTGACCGCCAGCTTGCGGAGGTCAGCATTCAGTTGGCCAGGGAACCGCAGGCAGGTGGTGACGCCGCTCATGGTGGCCGAAACCAAGTGGTTGAGGTCCCCGTACGTCGGAGTCGTGAGCTTGAGAGTGCGGAAGCAGATATCGTACAAGGCCTCATTGTCAATACAGAAGGTTTCATCCGTGTTCTCCACCAGCTGGTGGACGGACAGCGTGGCATTGTAGGGCTCCACCACTGTGTCTGACACCTTAGGGGATGGCATCACACTGAACGTGTTCATGATCCGGTCAGGATACTCCTCCCGGATCTTGCTGATAAGGAGCGTCCCCATCCCAGAGCCGGTGCCACCGCCCAGGGAATGGGTCAACTGGAAGCCCTGCAAGCAGTCGCAGCTCTCTGACTCCTTCCTCACCACATCCAGCACAGAGTCCACCAGCTCCGCTCCCTCCGTGTAGTGGCCCTTGGCCCAGTTATTCCCAGCACCACTCTGGCCTAAAGGAAGAAGCAGAAATACAAGGAAGAAATACAAAGAAACAAATTGGCAATTATTGATTTCTGGTCCAACTGTTCCTCTTATAAGCCATGTCCAGCCCCAGCCCACAAAACCAGTTTATTTTCCTTTGGTTCTCAGATATAGTGTTTAAAGACCCAACTCTGGAAAAGTACATTGGATCAAATATCATGAGCTTTTGTACCTTTGGCAATTTGAGGGGTAGGGGATGATGAAACTCAGAGGAAGCTCAGATCTTTCTACCATTCACCTACTGCATATACCTGGAGATGTGCTACCTTTCTGCCAACTGGCAGAACTAGCCTTGCCCTTGTTTCAGTACATGATCAAAAGTTATAGGGAGAATGTATAGGATTAGTCAAGCATTCCTCATAGCTGAATTCAAGTGGCTCCCAGGATAGGCAGAAGAGTCAGCTGTTTTGCATAGGGATGAGATCTGCAGAACATTTGGAATGACAAGATACATTGCGCTCCTGTCAAGAAGGGAGACTACAGTCACCAAAAGAATATTACATACCAAAGACAAAATTGTCAGGCCGAAAGATCTGGCCAAATGGTCCAGACCGGACCGAATCCATTGTGCCAGGCTCCAAGTCCACCAGGACTGCACGGGGGACATACTTGTTGCCTGCAGGGAGAACAAAAGAAAGATTTATGGATGCAGTGACCTTGTTAAATTATCTGCAGTCTACTGTGCTCTTGGCAACCCTCAGCGTTACTCAGAAAAGAATTTTATATCAAGTAGTAGCACTTATTGTGAACAGATTTTCAATGGCAACCTCTGTCAACCGCTATTCTCTAAGGTATTTAGTCAGCAAAATCAACCGTACAAAGAAAGCAGGTTTCTGGCATCAGCTTCAGAAAACAGGCCTTAATCATGCTCTAGCCTCGGTTATGCCTTTACATAGTGACACTTTGTACAAGCCCAGAGGAAAGAAAGCATCATTCTCCCCTCGTCTGCCAGGTCTTTCACATCACTCACTATCCAGTCCTTTTAACTTGAAATGCACCTGCTCTACCACTGAACTGGTCCCTCCCCATAGCCCACCCAGCTAAGCTGTGGCCCATCAGCTGTTACCACAATCCCCTTTGAAGTAAGTCAGGTCTTATTACATATCCAAGCACAATTCAAAGTGTTGGTGCTGACCTTTAAAGCCCTTTAAAGGGGCTTTAAAGCCCTTTAAAGGGGGTTGGACTCGATGGCCCTTGTGGTCTCTTCCAACTCTATGATTCTATGATTAAACAGCCTTGGCCCAGTATACCTGAAGGAGCATCTCCAGCCCCATTGTTCAACCTGGACACTGAGGTTCAGCTCCGAGGGCCTTCTGGCAGTTCCCTCCCTGCGAGAAGTGAGGTTGCAGGTAACCAGACAGAGGGCCTTCATGGTGGTGCCCTCCCTGTGGAATGCCCTCCCATCAGATGTCAAGGAAATAAGCAACTATCTGATGTAAGACACCTGAAAGCAGCCCTGTTTAGGGAAAGTTTTTAATATTTCATCTTTTGCCATGTCTTTAATGTTCTGCTGGGAGTCGCCCAGAGTGGCTGGGGCAATACAGCCATATGGGCGGGGTATAATAAATTAGTATTATCACCCGACATCTGGTGATTGGCAGGTGGTACGTCCTGCTCACCTGTCAGGGTTGGTGTGTGTGTGTGTGTGTGTGTGTGTGTGTGCGCGCGCGTGCATGTGTGCATAGACCACAGCAGCCAGAGCCACTTCCCCACCTGTACTTCATAGGTACCCATGGAAAATTTTGTCTGTGAAGTTTTATTATTACAAGGTTATTTATTTTCAATTACAGAAATCATAAATAATCTTTGACATCCAGAAGCAGCAATGTCAATGTTTCCCCTCCCAAGCAAAAAACCCTGTGTTTGAAAACACATAATTAGGGAGCTTATGACAGGCAGGCTGCAACTTAGAACAAAGAAATTCTTCCCATTCCCCTAACACAGAAGGAAATTCTTCTAAGGTGGGGCAAGACACAAAAATGTGAATAGCATCTGTTTATAAAAATAAAAAAGGCTCTTTGCAAGAACTGCGTATTTATCTGCAGATTTAATTAGTTGGAAGCCGTGCAATCTATCAATCAAGATTTCTGTAAATGGGCAACAGACTTATTTCCGGAGGCAGACAGCTAGAAGCACTTCCTTAAAAAGACAAGCGCTCCATTTTTACCGGCAGCTTCATTGTAGTAGACGTTGATCCTCTCAAGCTGCAGGTCGCTGTCTCCATGGTAGCTGCCTGTCGGGTCAATGCCGTGCTCGTCGCTGATGACCTCCCAGAACTGAAATGGGAATTTTGCAGAGCGATTTAGCAAGTGCGACGAGGAAGCATGACTTAACATGTGCAGCTGCTGCGGCCACACCTTGGCCACCATACTGCAAGCACATGATCCTCTGCGCCATGACGAGACAGATTCCCTTCACACAAAGCAATGCCAACAGGGCATAAGAAGGCAGGATTGTTAAATTTCACGGATGGACATACTGTTGGGGGAGGGCTTGTTTAACAAAGAAAGAAGCCAATTGGTTTCCGGCTTTGCACCATTACGCTGCTTCAAATCCAGGCTGCATCCTCTGCAGAGGGGCGAGGCAACCTAAAAGCTTATCGTTATAACTGGATTGCTGCAAGTTCTAACACTGTGTGAGACGGATCTGGCCCCGATGGAAAGCGAAGGCCTTTATTGTTTCCCGCCAGATCTGCCCTATGAAGCGGCAGGGGAAAATGGTCTGTGTATCCGAGGCTTGCGAAAGAGGAGGCGCACCGTAGACATAACCCCGGGGAGGGTTTTCCTAGTGCTTTGCCCTCCCCCCAATCCTTCAGCTTAATTCTTAGGTGGCGATTAATGCCTTTCATTGGAGACGCAAGAGTGGCTGGGGAAACTCAGCCAGATGGGCGGGGCATAAATAGTAAATTATTTATTATTATTATTATTATTAGAAAAGGAAACGACACGGCTGGTCCCCACACACTCGGCTCTTACCAACAATAGATCCCCCCCACCAGATTCCCTTGCCCCCGCTTTCCCATGATACCTTGGCTCCAATCTGATTCCCGCACTGGCCGGCTTGCATGTGCACGATCTCCCGCATGGCTGCGACTTTGTTTCAGGCGATCACCCGCTTGCTACCTTCCGGAAAGAAAAAGCTGCGCCTTACAGTCTAGACGACAGAAGCAGAAAACAAGGGCGCGCCTCCCTCCGCCCCTCGAGGGCTCCTTTATAGTGGGAGCGCGTGGCTCCGCCCCTTCCCTTCCCTTCCCGGCCGGGCGCAGGCAGGGCGGGGCTAAAGGCACCTAGAAGCCTCCTTGTCTCTCGCTCGCGCCTCCGCTGCTCGCGCCCGAGGGAGGGAGGGAGGGAGGGGGAGGGGGCGGCGGCGGGGGCCTGGATTTGACCGGCCCCGCCCCGCGCAGGGAAGCAGGTGGTATCTTAGGGGCGACCCTAATACTGCAAAGCGGGTCCTCGCTGTGCCGGCTTTTGGTCTTTTCAGCGGGGTTTTATTTCTGCACCTGCCTGCAGCGGAAACCATTTTGATGCGCTCGAAGGTTTTCTTTCCCCCAGACAGACTGTGGTGGGTTGCCCGGGAGTTCAGTCTAAGGGTTTTTCTGCTGCGGTCAGAAATCTCCGATTTTTCCCTCCCCCCCCCCCCCAGCCCTTTCACATCCTGCTTCATCCAATGCGTGGGCATCGCCGAATAGAAAGGAATGTGGGATTGTTAAGAAACGACTCACGCTGCTGGGGAAATGCCTAGCTGCTGGTTCATACTACTCTGATGAAAGAATGAGAAAAGAGCAGGCTGTGGAGTAGGAAAAGCAGCTGGTTTCCCGATAACTTGAGGGGGATTTGGTTGATAAGTGCAGGGCGCACAGTCTCCAAATCCCTTTATAAGCGATTTCTTTTATATCCCAGAATTTGCTCCTATCTGTGAGGAGGAAGGGAGTTGGCAACCTTGACCAGGTAGTTTGAGACTTCACCTGCCTACATTTCAATGCAGTTGTGGAAGCAATGACAAAATCAGGCTCCCATAGCCTTCCACTTCTGTGTCAAGACTTCCATCCAAGAAACAGTGGCGTAGCGTGGGTTGTCAGCACCCGGGGCAAGGCAAGTAATTTGCGCCCCCTAACCCATGGATTTGCGCCCCCTAACCCTAACCCCCAGATGTTGCGCCCGGTGCAGCCGGCCCCCCTGCACCCCCCACGCTACGCCACTGCCAAGAAACTATCATTAGGATTGTAGCCCCCTTTTTTTGTTTACTAATGTGGGGTGCTTGGTCTTTTCACCTTTGGTTGTGACTGAGTGGGACTCTCTGGGGAGTTTTGCACCCAGAGAGTAACATGTCTAGGGACTAGTAGAGATTTTGGACACACCTGTTGTATGACTGCCTTTCTTTTTTGTTGTGTAGCATGCTGTCTCCCCATGGCCATTGTTTGTTCCTTCCCTCTCTCATACTCTTAGTTCCATGCAGGTGTGAGCAGAGTGCTAGTTCATGTGCATCTATGATCATGGCCATTTCTAGCACTGTGTGGAGATGCAGCATATTCCTTGGGGCCTCTGGACAGAACATGGTGTTATGAGTTTGTGGGGACCAGATTCCCCTAAATTCCTGGGTCCAGTAATTGTTAAAAAATAAGCCGGGCCAGTTTCCTGATCAGGTAATCGCCTGGGAGATGAGCCATTTAGAGAACAAAGGGAAGGTAACGAGCCATTAGGGAAGCAAAGAGAGGGAGCTCTATGTCAGAAGGCAAATAGAAAGGGCCCCTCCTTCAACTCAGAGTGAATTTGAAGACAAAGCTGGAGTTTGAAGTAGAGTTTGAGAGCTGGCTTTGATGTGAGCGAGAAACTGGAGAAAAAACAGCAAGCAGAGAGTCAGGGAGCCGTGGCTGATTTCTGCTTGAATCCAAGGCTGCAGCTATGGGAGAAGCAAGACCCTTTTGTGTGTTAATCATATGCTCAGGTTGTATATATGTGTAAATAAAGGTGTGGGAATGTTGAGGAAAGTAGGAGAGGATATATTGATTAAGTATTATCCCTCCTCACTCATGCTAATGAGTAAGCAGCAGAGCACATTCCCTTGCAGGTTGCTGGAAGCAAGTTGATGATTTGTTAGAACTATTTAAGTTAAGCAGTCCAGTCTGGCTTGTCCAGCCTGGATTGTTCCTGGCAATTTTTCCCTTTTATTCCCTTCCTAAAATAATAACAAAATGACAGTCTTGTTTAGAAGTAAGAGTAAAGTTTACTTACATTCAGTTCACAGTAGTATTCTGAAGGCAGGCTTTACCTTGTGGTTACAGTTACATTTGTAGAGAAAAGCAGTCTGAGCTGGGCCTCAGACTTTCTACCTTGTGGCTTCCATCCTCTGTAAGGATGAGCCATGTGCTGGCTAAGAGCCAGAAGAGGAGTCCAAAAGGAGAAAATGGGGAAAAAGGGAAGATGACTGCATGACTAGCCCTTTTCTAGGGTCTGCTAGGGTCACACCAATCTACCTGGTCACACTTGGGGGGCGGGGCTCCAAAGCAGGTATGACAGGAAGTCCTCCCTGTCTGGAGCAACATTCTCCTGTGTGTCCACTCTAGGCAACAGGAAATGTTGTAGCTGACGGCTTCAGTGATGATACATCCCACAAGAGACACCACAGTCTCTGCTGTGCCTCATTTCCAGTAGGAAACCTGGACTCTGGGGACGCGTCTGAAATCCCTGGACTCTCACACCCACTGATTCTGCATACTCCATCATCTTGAACTGCCATTCTTCCTTCTTCAGATCTTCTCCCACCCTCCATTTTATCCCATCTGCTTTCTAATTTCCTGCATTTTCAAACTTAAATGACAAAAATTGCAAACATACCTCTCTGTGTTTATTTTAAGGCCATGGAGTCCTGTTGAACAACAAACTATTTTAGTGCTTATAGAGAGCTCTCTTTAATGAGCGGTTCGATTTTAATGATTTGTTACTTTTTGTTTGCCGAAATTGCCAGGAGATGAAAGGTTCCTTTGAGGGATCACCCAGAAGTCCCTTCTGCCCAAGAGACCATACCTTGACAGCCAGCTTATATTTTTGCAGCTCTCCTTGGTGTTGTGTGCAACTTTATTCCCTGTGTGTACCAAGGCACAATCACCTCATTGCCTCTACCAAGGAAAGGCTATGCACATCAGCTTTCCTTTGAAGACACCCACACTTAATGTCTGAACATCAGGGACACACACAGAGATGTGGCTCTGCAGCACCATTCCACATTTGGTGCCTCATTGCGCGATGCATGCAAGGTTAATGTTCCGGAGATCCGTGGGCATCCATGAGGCGGCAAGGGTATCTTCCTCCACAAAAATCATAACCCCCTTCATTAAGAAAAAGAGCAAGTTTTTAGCATGTGTTGTGAGAAACTAACCTACTCCCACCTTCTAGGCTTTCAGCATTCTATTTCCAAGTTGTTCATAAACTAAGCTCTTCTAAAACCAAGGTACCACTGTATTGCTTAGTTCTTAAGAATGGAGTACTAAACCAGGGGAAACGTGTCATAGTTTTTTGTTACTACTTATGTATTTTATATTTCACTCTGGCCCTCCTGATGGTTGAAAGAGGGCAAAATGTTTATATTCAAAATGTTTTCCCAGGGATGATGAAATGTGGTACTTTGAAGGAAAAGATAAGGACCTGAGCAGATGGAGCAGTGGTTCTTGACTGTGTATCACCTAGAGTGATCCCGTGTAGACTGTTGAAAAGGTCAGCATGAACACTGGTACACTCGGTTTCATGGATTGCAGGTGTGAGGCCTGTTGATCACAGGATTCCAAACATGGGATTGCTTTAGATTAGAAACGCTTTAAGGGAATTGGGGGCAAGGGGAACCTAACTCCTACTGATGCTCCAGATTAAAATACCCCATTAAAAGTGGTGCCACTGCTCTCTCTCTCCCGCATTTTACAAAGTTGATTTCCTTTAAAAGATGTTCAGTAAACATATGCATGTCACCAGTACTTCAGATGCTGGGCTTGACAAAACCAAAGAGTTGTAGAACTGGAGGAGTTGGAAGGGAGGCAAAGGGTCATCTGCAACCCCTGCAATGCAGGAAGCACAGCTAAAGAATCCCAGACATCTTCCTCACATGGGAGCTATTGGGATGAGAATTCAAGTTCTGGGGTAAAAAAACTGAATAGATTTTAGGAACAAATGACAACCCAGCAGATTTTGGTCAGCCACCTCCAAACAACATGCACAAGGTGAAGTAAGATGTTTTTGTTATGTTTAGGGGTATTAGCATTGAAATATATATATATTTCAGGGGGCATGGGTGTGTATCTCCTTTAAAGAAGAACAAGCATAGGCCAAAAGGGCTAGTTTATTAACCCTCATTTAGAAAGCTTTGTTTCAGTCCTTTACTACCACATTTTCAAATTCCACCCTGAACAAAGCATTGGTTCATTTAGTACAGGGTTTCCCAAACATGGATCACCAGTTGTTTTTGGTCTACAAATATCATCATTCCCGACCACAGATTATGCTCGCTAGGGATAATGGGAGTTGTAGTCCAAGAGCATCTGGAGATCTAAGTTTGGGAAACACTTCCCACCCACCCCCATTATTCCTTAGGGCAGGCATGTCCAACTGGTCCATTACGGGGAATCCCTGGTCGATCGTGTGATCCTGATTGATCGCCCAAAAAGAAAAAATAGCTCCAAGAACTTTGGTTAATCCAATGGGTAGATCACTGCCAGTTTAATAGTTGGAGTACATCACAGTCTCTTGGAAGTTGGACATGCCTGCCCCAGGGAATGCAGAAAAATAGGTTCCCGTCCCAGTCCTAGGAAGGTGGTAAAGGAAACCATGTCTTTCTTTGTTTCTTTTTACCCTGCAGCAGCAGAACAGCATGAAGGAAAACTCCTTTCTGTGGAGAGCGAAAGGACAGATCGACTCTTCCTCGGTTCCACACATTGTCTCAACAAATTATATTCTCAGCAGCCACTCCTCCAAGGTTCCAGGCGCACGTAGTGATCTGAAGGACAACCTCAAGTCTTACCATCACTGGCCGCAATCTTCTGCGTTCTCATGAAGCTTCAGAGGCACAGGCCCAATCTTGTTTTCCTGTAATTATGATAATCATTTACCATACCTTCAAGAAATTGGTTTTAGGCTGAGGTCTTGACTCTCCTCTTTGAAGCTAAGTGTGATTAGGATTTTTTTATATATATATAAAAACTTGACTAAATTAATTACAAAAGAAAACAATTCCTCACTGTAATGAACATGAGTGTAGTTCCTAAATTAAGTAGTAGTAGACCAGTTACTTAGACACCACCTCTATTGAGGGATCATCTGCAGGAAAACTGAAATTTGTGCTGTAATTCTTGTTGCATTAATTAGGGTTAGAGCAGCAACTTACTTTTCAATGGACAACAGCACTCCTTAATGTCAGGGCAATTTGGGCTTCAGACCTATTACGACTCTGTTGAAAGCATGTTTCTTTCCATTGTCTTCAGAGTATACTCCAGCTTCCTTAAATAGGGATGTGGATTCTGTGACCTTCCTAGTGATGTTGGACTAAAACTCCCACTCGCCATGCTCACTGGGGCTGATGGGAGTTGGAGTCCAACAACATCTGGGAGACCACAGGTCCCTCATCGCTCAGTTAGGAAAGGCACCAAGAAGTCTAAGGACGAGAATCAACATTATCTTTTAACATAGTGTTAGCACCCCAAGGAGAGCATAATCATCTAAATATATTACAAAATGTGTAGAGGTGTTCTCAGGTTGTTCCTCAATGGGATCCAAACTACTATTTCTAGATTCCTGAATTTTCAAAATGGTTTGTGTAGTTAGCTTCCTTGTCTACGGAGCAGCTGAGAAGTCTTTATTTCAGATAAACTATGACATAAGTAACCTCTGCAAAAATATATAAAAATTATAAATTTATAATGTATATAAATTTATAATTTTTATAAAACAGCTGCAGTACAATGGTGTGATCAATAGCTTTACACATATAGCTGAAGGACAACAGTTGACTGAAGCAAGGAAGGAAGTATATTCTTAAGGGTAAAAGTTACAAAGTTTACTTTTAGCCCCAATTTAAAGTGTGGAGAGCTTCATAGCACCCACTTTTCATTATTATGTTGAAATGTTTTCACAACCTATGAAAGTGCTTCCAAATCAAATGGTTTGGGCAATGAGGGAAATCAACAGTGAAAGCACCAAGTTGAACTGAAAAAGCATGCAGCAACAGAGCTGAACAGACTGTGCCCCAAAACACTTGCCCCTAAACCACCACGATCCTAAGCCTCGTCCTCCTCGCCTTCCTCTTCAAACTCTCCTTGCTCATCTGCTGTGGCGTCTTGATATTGCTGGTATTCGGAGACCAGGTCGTTCATGTTGCTCTCGGCCTCCGTGAACTCCATCTCATCCATGCCCTCTCCGGTGTACCAGTGCAGGAAGGCCTTTCGGCGGAACATGGCCGTGAACTGCTCGGAGATCCTCTTGAACAGCTCCTGGATGGCTGTGCTGTTGCCAATGAAGGTGGCGGACATCTTGAGGCCTCGCGGAGGGATGTCGCACACGGCCGTCTTCACGTTGTTGGGGATCCACTCGACAAAGTAGCTGCTGTTCTTGTTCTGGACATTCAGCATCTGCTCATCCACTTCCTTCATGGACATTCTGCCTCGGAAAATGGCCGCCACCGTCAGGTAGCGCCCGTGGCGCGGGTCACAGGCCGCCATCATGTTCTTTGAATCAAACAATTGCTGGGTCAGCTCTGGTACCGACACGGCTCTGTACTGCTGGCTTCCGCGGCTCGTGAGGGGAGCAAAGCCGGGCATGAAGAAGTGCAGGCGAGGGAAGGGCACCATGTTGACCGCCAGCTTGCGGAGGTCGGCATTCAGTTGGCCAGGGAATCGCAGACAGGTGGTGACACCGCTCATGGTGGCCGACACCAAGTGGTTGAGGTCCCCGTACGTCGGAGTCGTGAGCTTGAGAGTGCGGAAGCAGATATCGTACAAGGCCTCATTGTCAATACAGTAGGTTTCATCCGTGTTCTCCACCAGCTGGTGGACGGACAGCGTGGCATTGTAGGGCTCCACCACCGTGTCCGACACCTTAGGGGACGGCATCACGCTGAATGTGTTCATGATCCTGTCAGGATACTCCTCCCGGATCTTGCTGATGAGGAGCGTCCCCAGTCCGGAGCCTGTGCCGCCACCCAGGGAATGGGTCAACTGGAAGCCCTGCAAGCAGTCACAGTTCTCCGACTCCTTCCTTACTACATCCAGCACAGAGTCCACCAGCTCAGCTCCTTCTGTGTAGTGGCCCTTGGCCCAGTTATTCCCAGCACCACTCTGGCCTAGAAGCAGAAAGACAAGGATACAGAAACATGGCAACTATTGATTTCTGTCTGCTAATGGCATCATGATCTGGTCCAACTGTTCCTTTTATAAGCAGTGTCCAGACCCAGACTACAAAACCAGTTTACTTCCCTCTGGTTCTCTTATTAGTGGTACCTCAGGATCCGTTCCGGAGCCCCGATCGCATCCTGAAGTGAATGTAACAAGCGACAGGTCTGCGCTTGACGTATTTTGCCGCCTCTGCGCATGCACGTGATGTCATTTTGAGCGTCTGCGCATGAGCGAGTGGCGAAACCCGGGAGTAACATGCTCTGTTACTTCCGGGTTGCCACGGAGTGCAACTCGAACGCGCTGAACCCGAAGCACATTCAAACCAAGGTATGACTGTATAGTGTTTAAAGACCCAGCTCTGAAAAAGTACATTGGATCAAATATCATGAGCTATCGTACCTTTGGCAATTTGAGGGGTAGGGGATGATGAAACTGGCTCAGAGGAAGGAGAGATCTTTGTACCACATCACCTATTGCGTATACCTGGAGATGTACCACCTTTCTGCCACCTGGCATAACTAGCCTTGCCCTTGTTTCAGTACATGATCAAATGTTACAGGGAGTGTATAGGATTAGTCAAACACTCCTCATAGTTGAATTCAAGTGTCTCCCAGGACAGGCAGAAGTCAGTTGTTTTGCATAGGGATGATATTCGCAGAACATTTGGAATGACAAGATACATTGCGCTCCTGTCAAGAAGGGAGACTACAGTCACCGAAAGAATATTACATACCAAAGACGAAATTGTCAGGCCGAAAGATTTGGCCGAATGGTCCAGACCGGACAGAATCCATTGTGCCAGGCTCCAAGTCCACAAGGATAGCACGGGGAACATACTTGTTGCCTGCAGGGAGAACAAAAGATTTATGAATGCAGTGACCTCATTAAATTATCTGCAGTCTACTGGGCTCCTGGCAACCCTCAGCATTACTCAGGAAAGAATTTTATAACTCAACCCAACGTGCCGCTTTTGCGCATGCGTGCATGGTGAAACCCATAAAAAATACTTCCGGGTTTGCCATGTTCGCATCCTGAAAGATACGCAACCAGAGGTGTAGTTATGTAGAGGTACCAGTGTATCTTTTAGAAGACATCTGAAGGCAACCCTGTTTAGGAAAGTTTTTAATATTTGATCCTTAACCATGTTTTTAATTTTCTGTTGGGAGCCGCCCAGAGTGGCTGGGGAAATACAGCCAGATGGGTGGGTTATAATAAATTAGTATTATCACCTGACATCCAGTGATTGGCAGGTGGTACGTCCTGCTCACCTGTCAAGGTTGGCCTGTGTGTTCATATCCATGTGTGCATAGAGACCACAGCAGCCAGAGTCACTTCCCCACCTGTACTTCATAGATACCCATGGAAAGTTTTGTCTGCAAAGTTTTATTATTATAAGGTTAAAGGTTAAGGTAAAGGGACCCCTGACCATTAGGTGCAGTCGTGGCTGACTCTGGGGTTGCGGCACTCATCTCGTTTTATTGGCCGAGGGAGCCGGCGTACAGCTTCTGGGTCATGTGGCCAGCATGACTAAGCCGCTTCTGGCGAACCAGAGCAGCGCACAGAAACGCCGTTTACCTTCCCGCCGGAGCAGTACCTATTTATCTACTTGCACTTTGACGTGCTTTCAAACTGCTAGGTTGGCAGGAGTAGGGACCGAGCAACGGGAGCTCACCCCGTCGTGGGGATTCAAACCGCCGACCTTCTGATCAGCAAGTCCTAGGCTCTGTGGTTTAACCCACAGCGCCACCCTGTCCGTAATTACAAGGTTATTCACTTTCAATTACAGAAATCATAAATAACCTTTGACATCCAGAAGCAACAATGTCAACGCCTTCCCCACCCCCGCAAAAAAACTGTTTTCATTACTTTTAATACCTTTTCTACCCCCACCCCAGACAGATGAAGAGAAATTTTAAATCCTTTAATACAGCCCGAGTTTACTGGCCAGGTGTGCATTTTTCTTCTTCTTCCCAAGTCTGTATTTTTAGTTTGAAAACACATAATTAGGGAGCTTCTGGCAGGCAGGCTGCATTTTAGAACAAAGAAATTCTGCCTGTTCCCCTCACACAGAAGGAAATTCTTCTAAGGTGGGGCTGGACACCAAAAATAGGAAGAGCATCTGTTTATAAAAATAAAAAAGGCTCTTTGCAAGAACTGCGTATTTATCTGAAGATTTAATTAGTTGGAAGCAGTACAATCTATCAATCAAGATTTCTAAAAATGGGCAACAGACTTCATATCCGGAGGCAGCTAGAAGCACTTCCTTAAAAAGACAAGCGCTCCATTTTTACCGGCAGCTTCATTGTAGTAGACGTTGATCCTCTCAAGCTGCAGGTCGCTGTCTCCATGGTAGCTGCCTGTCGGGTCAATGCCGTGCTCGTCGCTGATGACCTCCCAGAACTGAAATGGGAATTTTGCAGAGCGATTTAGCAAGTGCGACGAGGAAGCATGACTAAACACGTGCAGCTGCTGCGGCCACACCTTGGCCACCATACTGCAAGCACATGATCCTCTGCGCCATGACGAGACAGATTCCCTTCACACAAAGCAATGCCAACAGGGCATAGGAAGGCAGGATGTTAGATTTCACGGATGGACATACTGTGGGGGGAGGAGGGGAGGGACTTGTTTAACAAAGAAAGAAGCCAACTGGCTTCCGGCTTTGCACCATTACGCACGCACCCAACCAGCTTGAACGCTGCTCCAAATCCAGACTGCATCCTCTGCAGAGGGGCGAGGCAACCTAAAAGCTTGCCGTTATAACTGTTTTACTGCCATTTCTAACACTCTGTGAGACGGATCTGGCCCCGACGGAAAGCGAAGGCCTTTATTGTTTCCCGCAAGATCTGCCCTATGAAGCGGCAGGGAGGGGCAGGGAAAGATGGTCGTCGCATCCGAGGCTTGCGAAAGAGGCGGCGCATCGTAGACGCACAGCTGTCAACTTTTCCCTTTTCTTGCGAGGAATCCTACTCGGAATAAGCGAATTTCCCTTTAAAAAAGGGGGGGGGAAGTTGACAGCTATGCGTAGACATAACCCCGGGGATATTTTTCCTAGTGCTCTGCCCCCCCCCCCAATCCTTCAGCTTAATTCTTAGACGGCGATTAATGCCTTTCATTGGAGACGCAAGAAAAGGAAACGACACGGCTGGTCCCCACACACTCGGCTCTTACCAACAATAGATCCCCCCCACCAGATTCCCTTGCCCCCGCTTTCCCATGATACCTTGGCTCCAATCTGATTCCCGCACTGGCCGGCTTGCATGTGCACGATCTCCCGCATGGCTGCGACTTCGTTTCAGGCGATCACCCGCTTGCTGCCTTCCGGAAAGAGAAAACTGCGACTTGCTCTCTCGACAACAGCAGCAGCAGGAAACAAGGGCGCGCCTCCCTCCTCCCCCGAGGGCTCTTTTATAGCGGGAGGCGCGTGGCTCCGCCCCTTCCCCTCCCGGCCCCGCCTTGTCTCTCGCTCGAGGGGGGGAGAGGAGAAAGTTCACTCCTCCGCTGCTCGCGCCCGAGGGAGGGAGGGAGGGAGGGAGGGAGGGAGGGGGCGGGGCGGCGGCGGCGGCCTGGATTTGACCGACCCCGCCCCGCGCAGGGAAGCAGGTGGTATCTTAGGGGCGACCCTAATACTGCAAAGCGGGTCCTCGCTGTGCCGGCTTTTGGTCTTTTCAGCGGGGTTTTATTTCTGCACCTGCCTGCAGCAGACACCATTTTGATGCGCTCGAAGGTTTTCTTTCCCCCAGACAGACTGTGGTGGGTTGCCCGGGAGCTCAGTCTAAGGGTTGCGTTTTTCTGCTGTGGTCAGAAATCTCCGATTATCCCCTTCCCTACCCAGCCCTTTCACATCATGTTGTTGTTGTTTAGTCGTGTCCGACAGCAGACTGTGCTGATCCCTGGAGTAGGAGAAGCAGCTGTTTTCCTGATAACTTGAGGGGCATTTGGCTGACAAGCGCAGGGCACACAGTCTGCAAGTCCCTTTATAAGCGATTTTTTTTTATATCCCAGAATTTCCTCCTATCTGTGAGGAGGAAGCGGGGGGGTGGTGGTAACCTTGACCGGGTAGTTTGAGACTTAACCTGCCTACCTTTCAATGCAGTTGTGGAAGCAACGACGAAATCAGGCTCCCATAGGCTTCCTCTTCTGTGTCAAGACTTGCATCCAAGAAACTATCATTAGGATTGCAGCCCCCTTTTTTTGTTTATGAAATATACCTGGGGTCGCGTAGTGATCACATGCTTTTTATGGCAGCTGGTAAAACAGTGAGTGAGTTCCCTCCCCACAACCTCTGGGTTTATATACAGTATTTACACAATGGGTCCCATCTGATTGGCTGATTATGCTTCCCTCCTGGAGCCTGATTGGGCTGCTCCTGCAGGCCAATCACATTGTTGCATTCTGCCTATTGTTCTAGGATCCAAGCTTAGTACATAACACCCCTCCCCTCTTAAGTTTCCATCATGCGCAGGTGGTTAGCATTTGTAGTCGTAGAGGTATGCCAGTCGCCTACATATGCGCTGTGGTCTGGGATGTCCCTCAGTATAGGTTTCTGGTTCTGACTCTTGTTCTGGGGCTGGCTGCTGCAATGGGGCTCTTTGCTCGGGTTCCATCGGTCCACACAGTCGTGGTTCTGGTTCCTGTGGGCGCTCGGCCTCGGGGGTCACCTCTGGGCTAACTAGTTCTGCCTCCCTTGCCTGCTCCTCCAGCTCTACAGGCCTCCCCTCCCAGCTGTCCCCTTGGGATTCCTCAGTCCAGCCCTCTTCCCAGTCCCCCCCCTCCCCGAATCATCGCCATAGCAGTGGCGGTGCCAGCTTTGCCCCCCCTCTGTTAGCACCTCATACAACACGGGGCTGGTCGCTCTGGTGACCGTGGTGGGTACCCATGCTGTGCCCGCCCCAAAGTACACTATGTCCTGGGGCCAGAAGGTCCAGGGGTCCCTACTTTTCCCCACTACTGCCTCATCCTGAGCCCTGTTGGGGTGAAGGCGGTCCAGTCTTGTTGTGAGGCGCCAGCCCATGAATAGTTCCACTGGGCTTTGGCCAGTCGTTGTGCTAGGGGTGCTGGGCTGGGCTAGGAGAAATGCGGCTAGGCAGTGCTCCCAGTCCCCTTGCATTATGCGGCGGAGGGCATCCTTGGTGGTCTGCACCATGCGCTCTACTTGACCGTTGGTGGCGGTGTGGAACGTTGCTGATCATGTGTGGTGGATGGCATTTTGTGCTGTGAAGGTCTGGAACTCCTCTGACGTGAATGCTGTTCTGTTACCCGAGACGAGGGTGTTGAGGAGCCCATGGGTCATGAACAGCCTACGTAGTACTCGGATGGCAACGGCCATAGGAGTGGATGGCAACCTCCAGCCATTTGGAGTACGAGTCCACCACTACGAAGAATGTCCTCCCCTGGAAGAGGCCAGCAAAGTCCACATGCAGGCGGGACCACACTGCTTGGGCGGACTCCCAGGGTTGGACGGGGGCCCTGCGGATGTAGAAGTGGACGGTACCAGTGCGACTTCCAGCCATTTGGTGTAGGAGTCCACCACTATGAAGAATGTTTTCCCCTGAAAGGGGCCAGCGAAGTCCACATGCAGGCGTGACCATGGTGCTCGGGTGGACTCCCAGGACTGGACTGGGGCCCTTGGGGGATCTGGGCGGGACTCCTGGCAGGTCTGGCAGTATTTAACCCAGGCCTCTATCTCCTCATCAATCCCCAGCCACCACACACAACTCCTTGCAAGGGCCTTCATTCTCACTACCCCTGAGTGTGTTTCGTGTAGGGCTGTGAGGACCTTTTGGCTGGGGAACGACCATCCTGCTTCCCCATAACATGCACCCCTTGTGGGCCAACAGTTTGTGTTTGCAGGTTGTTTAGCCTGCGAATTCCAGCCCGGGGTTGCTACTGGACCATCCCCGCCACACCCAGTTCAAGACCTCGGAGATGACCCTATCCTTCGAGGAGTGGCGTGCTACTTCCGGCGGCTGAATGGGGCTGTTGGGAAGCTGTTCCAGGCTCATGACCTCTTGTGCGGGTGCTGGTTGGGGCCGGTCTCTGGTAGTGGCAGCCTGCTGAGGGTGTTTGCATGGCCCATCGCCTTCCCAGGCCAGTGGATCAGTGTATACTGGTAGCCGGCAAGGAAAATCAACCACCTGAGGACATGAAGTGACAGTACTTGAGGGTCTGCTTCTCAAGGGCAAACAGGCTGAGCAGTGGATTGTGGTCAGTCGCCACGGTGAAGGGGCACCTGTACAAGAAATTGTGAAATTACTCCCTTCACGATTGCCAGACCCTCTTTATCTATTTGCGAGTAGTTCCTCTTGGCTGCAGAAAGGGTCTGGGAAAAGTAGGCAACCGGCCCCTCTCTCCCATCCAGAAGTTGGTGCCCCAGGATGGTGCCAATGCCGTAGGGCGAGGCATCACATACCAGCACCACCGGGCAGCCTCTTGTCAAAGTGCACCAGGACTGAGTTCGAGACGAGCGGCTTCCTAGCGCTGCCCCCACACCCATGGGGCCTGTTTGTCTAACAGTCTGTGTAGGGGCTCCGCTACCGCCGCATTGTGAGGTAAGAAGGCATGGTAGTGGTTCAATAGTCCCAAGAAGGCCTGGATTTCGGCCTTACACTTAGGTGCCAGGGTGTCGCAAATAGCTTGCACCTTGTCCCCTGTCGGGTGGACTCCATCTGCATCCACTGTAAATTCCAGAAAGTCTACCTGTTGCACTCCTAGCAGACACTTTTCCTGCTTCACCTTGAGGCTGGACATCTGGAAACAGTGCAGGACAGTGTGGAGTCGGTCCCCAAACTCCCCTGGTGTGGCCCCAGCAATCAACACATCATCGAAGAAGGAGGTGACGCCAGGAATTCCTTTGAGGAGAGAGTCCATGAGATTTCGGAATATGCCTGGTGCCACGCTGATGCCAAATTGCAGCCACTTGACACGGAATGCGCCCCTGTGCGTGACACTGAGTCTGTGCCTCAGCAGTGGCCTCGTCCACTGGTAACTGCTGGTAGGCCTTGGCCAAGTCCAGCTTGCCAAAAATCTTCGACCCTACCAGGGTGGCGAGGACATGGCTGATTTGTAGAGAAAAGCAGTCTGAGCTGGGCCTCAGACTTTCTACCTTGTGGCTTCCATCCTCTGTAAGGATGAGCCATGTGCTGGCTAAGAGCCAGAAGAGGAGTCCAAAAGGAGAAAATGGGGAAAAAGGGAAGATGACTGCATGACTAGCCCTTTTCTAGGGTCTGCTAGGGTCACACCAATCTACCTGGTCACACACAGGGGGAGGTGGCTCCAGAGCAGGTATGACAGGAAGTCCTCCCTGTCTGGAGCAACATTCTCCTGTGTGTCCACTCTAGGCAACAGGAAATGTTGTAGCTGACGGCTTCAGTGATGATACATCCCACAAGAGACACCACAGTCTCTGCTGTGCCTCATTTCCAGTAGGAAACCTGGACTCTGGGGAAACATCTGAAACCCCTGGACTCTCACACCTCTTGGAGACTGGGGTGACAGGCAGCAGTACTTAGCTGCATATCTTCTTCTTCTTGGCTGTTTAGATTCTGTCAGCCAACATGCCTTGTTTAAGAGCTCAAAGAGGCATATTTAAAAGGTTGTGCATATAAGTCATATCACATACTCTATTCTAACCATCTAAATCCCACCCCCTTTAAATATTACCTCAGCATGATTTTTACTGTTGAATTTACCTTAATCCTGCTAGCGTTTTCACTTGTTTACAATTATTTCCCCATAATTCTCCTATTCTGCTGGTTAGACCCACTGATTCTGCATACTCCATCATCTTGAACTGCCATTCTTCCTTCTTCAGATCTTCTCCCACCCTCCATTTTATCCCATCTGCTTTCTAATTTCCTGCATTTTCAAACTTAAATGACAAAAATTGTAAACATACTCTGTGTGTTTATTTTAAGGCCATGGAGTCCTGTTGAACAACAAACTATTTTAGTGCTTATAGAGAGCTCTCTTTAATGAGCTGTTCGATTTTAATGATTTGTTACTTTTTGTTTGCTGAAATTGCCAGGAGATGAAAGGTTCCTTTGAGGTATCACCCAGAAGTCCCTTCTGCCCAAGAGACTCTACCTTGAAAGCCAGCTTATATTTTTGCAGCTCTCCTTGGTGTTGTGTGCAACTTTATTCCCTGTGTGTACCAAGGCACAATCACCTCATTGCCTCTACCAAGGAAAGGCTATGCACATCAGCTTTCTTTGAAGACACCCGCACTTAATGTCTGAACATCAGGGACACACACAGAGATGTGGCTCTGCAGCACCATTCCACATTTGGTGCCTCATTGCGCGATGCATGCAAGGTTAATGTTCCGGAGATCCGTGGGCATCCATGAGGCGGCAAGGGTATCTTCCTCCACAAAAATCATAACCCCCTTCGTCAAGAAAAAGAGCAAGTTTTTAGCATGTGTTGTGAGAAACTAACCTGCTCCCACCTTTTGGCATTTTAAGTCAATGAATGAAATCAGACCAATGGCTAACACTTAGGAAAGATGATCCATCCAATTAAACAAGGCTAGAGTGAAACAGCTATTATCTACAGTTATGGTTTGCTATTAATCCTTTGCTGCAGTTTCTTTTTTGGGGGAGAAGTTATTCCTGCTGACCCATAGAAAACAGTGCAGGTATAAAGGATTTTAGTGCAGCTGTGCTTGGGGAGCAGCGTGTCAACTCAAAAACCAAAATGCAGCAGCAAAGACAGGAACATACAGTGGTACCTTGGTTTAAGAACAGCCCTGTTTATGAATGATTTGGTTTACAAACTCTGCAAAACCAGAAAGTGTCTTGGTTTGAGAACTTTACCTCGGTCTAAGAATGGAATCCGAACTGTGGGACTTCCGGTTGGCGCCAGCGCTTAATGGTCGCTCTCTCCCCGAACTCCGGAGAGAGGGCTGCTTCACGAGTTCGGGTCTGGCCGCTACGGCGAAGCGGGGACCCCTAAAATCACAGGCGCGGAAGCCTGTGAACAAGGAGACTCGGCGGGCACCATTTGCGCCCCCCCTTACTGCAAAAGAGCCTTTTTAAAGGCTCCGGAGGAGCATCGGGGGATCGTGCGGTGCTGAGAGTCGCTACCCAGCCCGTGGAGTGAAGCCGCGTCGCCATCAGCGGAGAGCGCCGATTCCTTCCTGAAATTTGGACTGAAATTGAATACCCGTAAGTAGGATTGGAAAACTTATCGGGACTTTAAAATAACTGAAATTTGGCTGAAAGTGGGGACAGTAAATAAAGGAAGTCTGCCTCCCCCGGACTGCATGAACTCTTAAAGCAACGGCATGAGAAGCTGCAATTGAAAGAAAAGTAATTTTGAATTGTTTAACCTAGACATTGAACCTGAACTACCCCCCCAGCAAGCAGGAGCAGGGGGGGATGAAAGAGAATTAATCTTAACCTGCATGAGAGGAAAACTAAGTGAAAACTCCTGCTGTCTCTGATTTTGGGAACGGACTGCTTGGGTGAAGCACTTTGACAGGGGACTGTCAGACAAGAACTGCTGCAAAGCGGTGACTTTATTGGATACAGTTTTCTTGGACTTTATAGAAATAACATTGTTGCAACTTAAAGACTGAAAGACTGTTGTTAAAAATTTCTCCCCTCTGAGGGCTTTGGGTTTCTTTGTTGCGCCTGCTTACTGGATACAATGATGCTCCCTCTAGAGGGCTGAAAGGTAACAGTTGTAACATAGACTGCTAAAATCAAGTCACTGGATTTTTCCACTCAAGCTGTTCCTGTGGGAACGACCTTGGGATATGAGTGGCCCTGCAGAAGAGATAGTAACAAGATCTAAGGTTAAAACACAAAAGAAAAGGGCCTCAATAACAGGCTTACTGTCAACAGGCGCAGCTGGACAGGAGAAGGGAATAAACGCATTTATGGATTCAGTGACACAAGCATTGCTTAAAATAAATGAATCTTTAGAAAATTTGACAAAGCAGAGTACAGAGAATACTAAACAATTGACAGAACTTTCAACAAAATTGGACTTGAATACTAAGAGCATTACATCTAATACAGAGACTATAAATAAATTGGTCCAAGAAAATGCTACAATTCGAAAAATTGCGGAAGATGCTAAATTAACTGCCGAAACCACGCAGGAAAGTTTAATACCAGTGTGTAAGAAGCTTGACCAGCATGAGGCGGCCTTGTCTTTATGGGAGATGCAACGGAAAGAGAAGAATTTAAGATTTAGGTTGGTCCCTGAAAGTGAAGGGGACAACTTAGTGGACTTTCTCACAAAAGAACTTTCAGACTTTTGGCAGGTAAACTTAGAGGAAGAAGAATTTAAGATAACAACCGCCTTCAGATTGGGTAGAAGGCAAGGTAGGAAGATCCCAAGGGATTGCCTGATAACTTTGAGATCTAAAGAGGAAAGAGATAAGATACTAAACTTGCATTACCAGAGAACTCTTCAGATTCAAAATGCCTCTGTGCAGATTTACAAGGACATCCCTAAATACATTCTGGAGGTAAGAACATACTTTAAGAACTTGGTTGACCTGCTGAAGAGGAACAACATACCTTTTAGGTGGGAATTTCCACAAGGTTTGTCTTTTAACTTCAAAGGAAAGAAAGTCAAAATAAGAACAGTGCAAGATAAAGAACAATTCCTGGACAGAAACGAGGAGGACCTTTTGAAAGGAGTGTTAGAATCAACGTCGGAAACAGATCTTGGAAACTTGACTTTTGGACTCAAGTCACCAACGGAAGAAGACCAGCCGCAGGGAGCGACTGGAGGCAACTAAATAACAATGTCTCTGCAATTTCTAACTTGGAATTGTAATGGACTGAACCTTCCCAGAAAAAGGCGTGAGGTTTTTCATATTTTGAAAAGAGAACAATTGGATTTGATATGCTTACAAGAAACCCATGTTACAAGGGCACATAGAAGATTGCTTATAAATAAAAGATTAGGACAGAAATTTATTTTGTCGGACAAAGTTAAAAAAAAGAGGAGTGGTGATCTATGTAAAGGAGAAGTTGACCCCAAAATTGATCTTTAAGGATGAACATGGAAGGATTTTGGCAATTGAGATACAAATCCAAGGAGAAAAATTTTTGATAGTTGGCATTTATGCACCAAACAAAGGGAAGGCAGAATTTTATAAGAAATTGCATGAGACATTAATGGACTATCTGGATTACAAGGTGATTTTGTTGGGAGATATGAACGGTGTCGTTTCTACTAACATGGACAAAGCACAAAGACAGGTGGTCTCTAAAGAGGGGAGACTACCTAAGACCTTTTTTGAAATGACTGAAAATATGGACTTGATTGACATCTGGAGAACAAGAAACCCTCTTGAAAGAGAGGGAACATTCTTTTCAGAGGCACAGATGACATGGACAAGAATAGATCAAATTTGGATTACTAGTGGAATGGCTCCAAGGATAAAAAAAGTGGAAATCTGCCCCAAAACACGCTCCGACCATAACGCAGTGAAGATGGAAATGAAACTGACAACAGCTGGCTCCTTCAGATGGAGAATGAATGACACCCTATTCAGAGATGCTGAGATTTATAAAAAGGCCCAAAAAACTTTGAAGGACTATTTTGAGATAAATCTGAGGACAGAGGTAGAGAAAAGAGTGATTTGGGACGCAAGTAAGGCTGTGATGCGAGGTTTCTTTATACAACAGAATTCTTTAAAGAGAAGGAAACAAAATGAGAAGAAGGACAAGATTTTGGAAAAAATAAAAGAAGGAGAAAAGAAACTGAGGTCTAAACCAAAGTCTCATGAAATTTTGAGAGAAATCAAGTTTTACCAGACACAGTATATGGAATTGATGAACCAGGAGATAGAATGGAAAATCAAGCAAATGAGACAGAGGACATTTGAATCAGCGGACAAATGTGGGAAACTTTTAGCATGGCAATTGAAGAAAAGACAGAAACTGAACACAGTCACAAGCTTGGAGGTGGATGGAAAAAACATTTTCAAACCAAACGAGATTAGCAATTGTTTTCAGAGTTATTTCAGAAGGTTATATGCACAAGGGCCTGAAAATGAAGGCGATATAGAGGACTTTCTTAAGAAATATGGATTACAAAAAATTTCGCAGCAAAGTATGTTGATTTTAAACGAGAAAATAACAGATAAAGAAATAGAGGGTGCCATTCAAAATATGCAATTAGGGAAATCTCCAGGGCCAGATGGACTAACCTCCAGATACTATAAAACATTGAAGGACTGGTTAATACAGCCGCTTAAGGAGGTTTGTAACGAAATACTAGAGGGGAAAAAGGCACCTGAATCATGGAAAGAAGCTTTTATCACATTAATACCAAAGACTGAAACTGAAAAAAATCAGATTAAGAACTACCGCCCTATATCATTACTAAATGTGGATTACAAAATATTTGCTGATATTTTGGCAAAAAGACTGAAGAGAGTGTTAGTGGAGGAGATTCATAAAGATCAGGCAGGCTTTCTCCCAGGAAGACATTTATCAGAGAACGTAAGGAATATAATTGACATTATGGAGCTGTTAACTGTAAATATTAATACAAAAGCGGTGTTGATTTTTGTGGACGCGGAGAAAGCCTTTGACAATATTTCTTGGAACTTTATGAAAAAGAATCTCCACGGGATGGGGGTAGGCCAAAAGTTCGAAAATGGTATAGGTGCAATATATTCTGAACAAAAGGCAAAGTTAATTGTAAATAATGTGTTAACTGATGAACTTTCCATAGAAAAAGGGACATGGCAAGGGTGCCCAATATCCCCATTACTTTTTATATCTGTCCTGGAGGTTTTGTTGAATATGATTAGGGGGGACCAGCTGGTAAAAGGAGTTCAGGTCGGAGCCAGACAGTACAAACTGAAGGCATTCGCAGATGACTTAGTATTGACTTTGCAAGAGCCGGACACTAGTACAAAGAGAGTTTTAGAGTTAATTCAAGTCTTTGGTCAGGTGGCAGGATTTAAGTTGAATAAACAAAAAACTAAAGTTTTGGAAAAAAATTTAACAAATGCTGAAAGAGAGAGTTTTCAAAATGAAACTGGATTAACGGTGGCAAAGAAAGTAAAATATTTGGGGATTAATATGACATCCAAAAACGTGAATTTATTTAAAGACAACTATGACAAATGTTGGACAGAGGTAAAGAAAGATCTAGAAATATGGTCGAACTTGAAGCTTTCCTTGTTAGGCCGAATTGCAGTGATCAAAATGAATGTATTGCCTAGAATGTTATTTTTGTTTCAGACACTACAAATTGTGGATAAACTATATTGCTTCAAGAAGTGGCAGAAAGATATATCTAAATTTGTCTGGCAGGGCAAAAAGCCTAGAATAAAATTTAAGATGCTTACTGATGCAAAAGAAAGAGGGGGGTTTGCCCTGCCGGACTTAAGACTGTACTATGAATCGGCAGCTTTCTGCTGGCTGAAAGACTGGCTACTTCTTGAGAATGCAGACACGTTGGATTTGGAAGGATTTGACAATAGGTTTGGTTGGCATGCATATATATGGTATGACAAGGTTAAAGTTCATAAGGGTTTTAAAAACCATATTGTCAGAAAAGCATTATATAACGTTTGGATTCGATATAAGGATTTGCTGGAAAATAAAACTCCTAGGTGGCTATCACCTATGGAAGCTAAGGAGGTGAAGAAACTTAACATGGAACCTAAATGGCCAAAATATTTTGAAATTTTAGAACAAGAAAGTGTAAATTTAAACTACAGAGCTATGAGAAAATAAAGTCTAAAGTACGAGATTGGCTCCATTATTACCAAATAATGGAGACTTTTAAACAAGACAGGAAAATTGGTTTCCAGGTGGAGAAATCGAAACTAGAGACAGAATTGTTAGAACCCAATACTAAGAATTTATCAAGAATGTATAACCTATTGCTGAAGTGGAATACAATAGATGAAATTGTTAAGTCAGCTATGATTAAATGGGCACAGGACATAGGTCATGACATTATGCTTGTGGACTGGGAACAGTTATGGACCACCGGTACTAAATTTACGGCATGTAATGCCTTAAAAGAAAATATTATGAAAATGATTTACAGGTGGTACATGACCCCAGTCAAGCTCGCGAAGATTTACCATTTGCCCAATAATAAATGTTGGAAATGTAATGAAGCCGAAGGTACCTTCTTTCACCTTTGGTGGACTTGCCCAAGGATTAAGGCCTTTTGGGAAATGATTTATAATGAAATTAATAAGGTACTTAAATGTACTTTTCACAAGAAACCGGAGGCATTTCTCCTGGGCATGGTTGGCCAATTGGTTTCAAAGAGGGATAAGATTTTCTTTATGCACGCCACTACAGCAGCAAGGATTCTTCTAGCAAAGTATTGGAAGACACAAGAATTACCCACACTGGAAGAATGGCAGACGAAAGTGATTGACTTTATGGGACTGGCAGAAATGACCGGCAGAATCTGCGACCAAGAGAAAGAGACAGTGGAGGAAGATTGGAAAAAGTTTAAACTATATCTTAAGAACTGTTGTAAAATAGAGGAGTGATAAAATGTCAAGGGGAAGGAAGATGCAGAATTGCAGCTAAAACTGTTTGATGATTTAAGGTGAAATTGAGAATGACAATGAGTTTAAATTTAATTGGCAAAAAGGGTTGTTGAAAAACTGTAAAATAAGGATGCAAAAAGGGTGAGGTATGGGGAAGTCCGAGAAACGAGGCGTATGAAAATGAGGTTAAGAAATGATATTTTTTGTGCGTGTTCGTATTTGTTGATGTTTGTGTGTTGTTGTTGTTTAGTGTTAAAAATTGGAAAATTAATAAAAAATTATAAAAAAAGAAAAAAGAATGGAATCCGAACTGTGGAAGGGCACCGGCAGCGAGAGGCCTCATTAAGGAAAGCGTGCCTTGGTTTAAGAATGGTTTCGATTTAAGAACGGACTTCCAGAACGGATTAAGTTGGTAAACCGAGGTACCACTGTACTATATTTCTAAGCCAGGTCTTTGGACTTGTTTTTTTTTTTTACTCTGTCAACATTTTGGAACATTACTCTGTTTAAACCAAAGCAGACTAAGTCTGTTTCTATTATGTCAATATTTCCAAAGTCAGGACAGTGGCTGGAAGTGTGTGGGTTATATCCATCCTGCAAAGCAGCCCTGTTTTGTTCTACTCATGTTACCGAATCAAGTAGGTTGCATATGATCGCCCTGATGTGTAGTCTAATGTTTTTAACCTAGTGTTTGGTGGTGGTAGGGGGAATGGGGCGATTCTTTGGGAAACGCAGCATGTAGGGTATAAAGCCTTAAAAGGCTCAGGACCGCAATACCTCAAGGACCGCCTCTTTCCATACGAACCTACCTGGACCCTGAGATCATCTTCTGATGTGTGACCCCATCCTCAAGAGGTCTGGAGGGTGGCAACAGGAGAACAGGCCTTCTCTGCAGTGGCTCCATCTGTGGAATGCTCTCCCCAAGGAAGTTCACCTGGCGCCTTCACTATACACCTTTAGGTGCCAGCCAAAACATTCCTTTTTAACCAGGCCTTTGGTTGATCTGATTGACATCCTATGCCCTTTTAAAATGTGTGGGTTTTTTGTGGCGGAGAGCTACTGGTTTGTTGTTTTTTTATTATGCATTTTGTGGTTCTATATCTTGATTTTATTCTGTGAACCGTCCTGAGATCCCCAGGTATAGGGTGGTATATAAGTACAATAAAAAAATTAAAAAGTGAAGTTGTAGCAGCCGTGCAATTAATTAAGGGCTGGAGAAGGTGACGGCAGCCAGGGGGAAAGCTGAGAGTTTCATCAGGGAGTGAAAAGACATTTGGATCTCAGATCCACCAGCAGATGGACAGCAGGTCTATCCACTGAGAACCAGCAGATGGGTAGATGTGAAGTGCATGTTTCTCAGATGCCAAGTCTACCCAGGCTCCATCATTGCTCTGTCACCAGATACGCTAGACCTGTTATCTGATACTAGTAATGTTTATTTGGCGTAAGCTCACCCACAGAAAAAGGCCAGCAACTGCTCATGCACCCAGATACAAAACACAGTGAGATGATTTCTCATAAGGATGCAGAAGGGCATTAGCAGCTTGTATAACAAAAATATGCACCCTTAAGCCCATTGAATTAAATGTCTCTAAGTATCACTTAACTCTTAAGAATGGAGTACAAAATCAGGGGAAACGTGTCATAGGTTGTTGTTTTTTGTTACTACTTATGTATTTCATATTTAGCTCCAGCCCTCCTGTTGTTGAAAGAGGGCAAAATGTTTATATTCAAAATGTTTTCCCAGGGACAATGAAATGTGGTATTTCAAAGGAAAAGATAATGACCTGAGGAGATGGTGCTGTGGTTCTTGGCTGTGTATCACCCAGAGCATGGGTAGGCAAACTAAGGCCTGGGGGCTGGATCCGTCCCAATCGCCTTCTAAACTGGTCCCGAATGGTCCGGGAATCAGCCTGGTTTTACATGAGTATAATGTGTGCTTTTATTTAAAATGCATCTCTGGGTTATGTGTGGGGCATAAGAATTTGTTCATTTCCCCCCCTTTAAAATATAGTCTGCCCCCCCACAAGGTCTGAAGGACAGTGGATTGGCCCCCTGCTGAAAAAGTTTGCTGACCCCTGACCCAGAGTGATCCCTTGTAGGCTGTTGAGAGGATAAGCGTGAACACTGGTACACCCAGTTCTGTGGATTGCAGGTGTGAGGTCTGTTGATCATAGGATGCCACACATGCTGCTTAAACACGGATGGTGCTGTGGTCTGAACCACTGAGTCTCTTGGGCTTGCTGATCAGAAGGTTGGCAGTTTGAATCCCCACAACGGGGTGAGCTCCTCTTGCTCTGCCCCAGCTCCTGCCAGCCTAGCAGTCCGAAAGCATGCCAGTGCAAGTAGATAAATAGGTACCTCTGCGGTGGGAAGGTAAATGGCATTTCTGTGCGCTCTGACTTCCATCATGGTGTCCCGTTGCACCAGAAGCAGTTCATGCTGGCCACATGACCCGGAAAGCTGTCTGTGGACAAACGCCGGCTCCCTCGGCCTGTAGCGAGATGAGCTCCACAACCCCATAGTCACCTTTGACCTGACTTAACTGTTCAGGGGTCCTTTACCTTTATTTTTTACCTGCCATACATGGTATCTCTTTAGATTAGAAACGCTTTAAGGGAATTGGGGGAAGGGGAACCTAACTCCTATACGGATGCTCCAGATTAAAATACCCCATAAAAAGTGGTGCCACTCCTCTCTGCCCCGCCCTGGATTTTACAAAGTTGATGCCCTTTAAAAGGAAGGTGTTCAGTAAACGTGTGCATGTCACCAGTGCTTCAGATGCTGGGCTTGACAGAGCTAAAGAGCCGTAGAACTGGAGGAGTTGGAAGGGAGGCAAAGGGTCGTCTACAACCCCTGCAATGCAGGAAGCACAGCTAAAGAATCCCAGACATCTTCCTCACATGGGAGCTATTGGGATGAGAATTCAAGTTCTGGGGTAAAAAACTGAATAGATTTTAGGAATAAATAACCCAGCAGATTTTGGTCAGCCACCTCCAAACAACCCACACAAGGTGAAGTAAGATGTTTTTGTTATGGTCAGGGGTATTAGCATTGAAATATATATATATATTTCAGGGGGCTTGGGAGTGTTTAGCTGCTTTAAAGAAGAACAAGCATAGGCCAAAAGGGCTAGTTTATTAACCCTCATTCAGAAAGCTTTGTTTCAGTCCTTTACTACCACATTTTCAAATTCTACCCTGAACAAAGCATTTGTTCATTAATACAGGCTTTCCCAAACATGGATCGCCAGTTCTTTTTGTCATCATCATTCCTGACCACTGATTCTGGTAGCTAGGGATGATGGGAGTTGTAGTCCAAGAGCAACCGGAGACCCAAGTTTGGGAAACACTGCCCCCTCCCCCGCATTATTCCCTAGGAAATGCGGAAAAATAGGTTCCCGTCCCAGTCCTAGGAAGGTGGTAAAGGAAACCATGCTTTTCTTTCTCTTTTATCCTGCAGCAGCAGCACAGCATGAAGGAAAACTCTGTGGAGAGCGAAAGGACAGATCTTGACTCTTCCTCGGTTAAACAGGCAGGTTCCACACACTGTCTCAGCAAATTATATTCTCAGCAGCCACTCCTCCAAGGTTTCAGGTGCATGTAGTGATCTGAAGGACAACCTCAAGTCTTACCATCACTGGCCGTAATCTTCTGCATTCTCAGGAAGCTTCAGAGGCACAGGCCCAATCTTGTTTTTCTGTAATTATGATAATCATTTACCACACCATCAAACAATTGGTTTTAGGCTAAGGTCTTGACTCTCCTCTTTGAAGATGAGTGTGATTAGGTTTTGAAAAAGCAAAAAAAAACTTGACTAAATTAATTGCAAAAAAAACAAAACAAAAAAAACCAATTACTCACTGCAATGAATATGAGTGCAATTCCTACATTGAGTAGTGGTAGACCAGTTACTTAGACACAACCTCTATTGAGGGACCATCTGCAGGAAAACTGAAATTTGTGGTGTAATTCATGTTGCATCACTTAGGGGTAGAGTAGCAACTTACTTTTCAATGGACAACAGTATTCCTTAATGTCAGGGCAATTTGGGCTTCAGACCTATTACGACTCTGTTGAAAGCATGTTTCTTTCCATTGTCTTCAGAGTATACTCCAGCTTCCTTAAATAGGGATGTGGATTCTGTGACCTTCCTAGTGATGTTGGACTAAAACTCCCACTCGCCATGCTCACTGGGGCTGATGGGAGTTGGAGTCCAACAACATCTGGAAGACCACAGGTCCCTCGTCGCTCAGTTAGGAAAGGCACCAAGAAGCCTAAGGATGACAATCATCATTATCTTTTAAGATAGTGTTAGCACCCCAAGGAGAGCGTAATCATCTAAATATATTACAAAAACATGCCTGTTTGTTCCTTGGTCAAATACTTTTCCAGTGCCAAATGTTAATTGGAAGAGTACCGTATTTTTTGTCCTATAGGGCGCACCGGCCCATAGGACGCACCTCGGTTTTTTTTGGGGGGGGGAATGAATAAAAAAAAAATATTTCCCCTCCCCCAGCCGCGGCTGCCGCCCCAAGCCTTGCACATACCTGCCCGAAGCACGGGGCACCCTCCGGAGGGTTCCGTGTGCTTTGGGCTGCAGGCTGCCGCCCCAAGCCTCGCGCGCCCGGTGGGACCTCCCGCTGGGCGCGCAAGGCTTGCGGACACTCGCCGGGGCTGCAGGCTGCTGCCCGCAAGCCTTGTGAGCCCGCGGGAACTCCCGCCGGGCTTGCAAGGCTTGCGGATAGCTTCCTGAAGCCTGGAGAGCGAGAGGGGTCGGTGCGCACCGATGCCTCTCGCTCTCCAGGCTTCACCGAAAGCCTGCATTCGCCCCATAGGATGCACACACATTTCCGCTTCATTTTTGGAGAGGAAAAAGTGCGTCCTATGGGGCGAAAAATATGGTATGTAGCATTCTGATAATCGGTCCAGTTCATTCACATTTTATTTACTTGCATGACGGCTGCAACACTTCTGTCGCAGAAGTAGCATAATAATTTCCCACTGTTCCCTGACTTGGCTTCATTACTGCTCTGCAGTTTTACAACACAATAAAAGAATCCAGACAACAGCGTGAAACACAAATGCCTTTTATGTTTGTATCAGACATTTAGACAGAAGACTTTTTCATAACTCTTTTGCAACTACTGTTACACAACGAGTAAATCTGCTGACAAAGCCAGCAGAGAAAGCACCAAGTTGAACTGAAAAAGCATGCATCAGCAGAGCTGAACAGACTGTGCCCCAAAACACTGGCCCCATTGCACTAAACTTGCCCCACTGCACTAAACCACCGCCATCCTAAGCCTCGTCCTCCTCGCCTTCCTCTTCAAACTCTCCTTGCTCGTCCGCTGTGGCGTCTTGATATTGCTGGTATTCGGAGACCAGGTCGTTCATGTTGCTCTCGGCCTCCGTGAACTCCATCTCATCCATGCCCTCTCCGGTGTACCAGTGCAGGAAGGCCTTTCGGCGGAACATGGCCGTGAACTGCTCAGAGATCCTCTTGAACAGCTCCTGGATGGCTGTGCTGTTGCCAATGAAGGTGGCGGACATCTTGAGGCCTCGCGGAGGGATGTCGCACACGGCCGTCTTCACGTTGTTGGGGATCCACTCGACAAAATAGCTGCTGTTCTTGTTCTGGACGTTCAGCATCTGCTCGTCCACTTCCTTCATGGACATTCTGCCCCGGAAAATGGCCGCCACCGTCAGGTAGCGCCCGTGGCGCGGGTCACAGGCCGCCATCATGTTCTTAGAATCGAACATCTGCTGGGTCAGCTCTGGCACCGTCAGGGCCCGGTACTGCTGGCTTCCGCGGCTCGTGAGGGGAGCAAAGCCAGGCATGAAGAAGTGCAGGCGAGGGAAGGGCACCATGTTGACCGCCAGCTTGCGGAGGTCTGCATTCAGTTGGCCAGGGAACCGCAGGCAGGTGGTGACGCCACTCATGGTGGCCGACACCAAGTGGTTGAGGTCCCCATATGTCGGAGTCGTGAGTTTGAGAGTGCGGAAGCAGATATCGTACAAGGCCTCATTGTCAATACAGTAGGTTTCATCTGTGTTCTCCACCAGCTGGTGGACGGACAGCGTGGCATTGTAGGGCTCCACCACTGTGTCCGACACCTTAGGGGACGGCATCACACTGAACGTGTTCATGATCCGGTCGGGATACTCCTCCCGGATCTTGCTGATGAGGAGCGTCCCCATCCCAGAGCCTGTGCCACCGCCCAGGGAATGGGTCAACTGGAAGCCCTGCAAGCAGTCGCAGCTCTCTGACTCCTTCCTTACCACATCCAGCACAGAGTCCACCAGCTCAGCTCCCTCCGTGTAGTGGCCCTTGGCCCAGTTATTCCCAGCACCACTCTGGCCTAGAGGAGGAAGCAGAAAGGTGATGAATGAGCAGAAGCTACAGCTGCCAACACTTTCAATGCATAAAGGGTGGAACTGCTAAAGCAAACCAGCTGGAATCAAAATGTGCATTTCTTTTTAAATTTTGGTTATGACCTCTTCAGGGGGGCACAGTCTGTAACAGCCCTAGGAAATGGTTCTGTTGTGTTCTTGGATAAGCAATCTATCAAGTGCTAGAACATTGGTATTTCCTTCATATATCTTCTCCAAATATTTATTTGCATGCAAACGCTAAACCGCATGGCCAAGGAATTTGCATGCAACAGGGATCCATGGTCAATCTAGCATAGTGTCAGGTCTGCAGATATGGACAGGAGTTTCCAATAAGAATTAATGAGCCTCTGACAGGTTTATAGTCTATTTACAATAACACAAAGAGAGCGGCACTGAGCCAACTTCTCTCAGGGTATCAGTTGTTCACCCTGAATATCCTCCCCTTTTGCAGCACGAAGGGCGCCAATTCCCTGTCCTTCTGCCCCTGTGCTTTCGTTGCTCCTTAACCCTTTCCTGCCTCCTGGTCCGAGGGGAGGGAGGAACATCCTTGCTGCTCTCAAAGTAAGAGCCTTCCAAACTCTCCCTCCCTCCTGGTTGCCTAGCAACTTTATCAGGGAAGTCTATCTCCTCCTCCTCCTACTGCGAGGTTTCTTAATCTACTGTTCTCTCTGTTACTGAGAACACTGAAGGAAGGGGGGCAATTACCCCCTTCCTCCTCATTAAAGGCTGCTCTGTGACTGCCTGCCTTCCTTGTCTGAGTCAGACCAGTCTCTGGCATCTGACACTGGCCAGACCCTGACACATGGAATCATAGAACTGTAGAGTTGGAAGGGACATCGATGATCATCTAGCCCAACTCCCTGCAATGCAGGATCTTTCACCCTACGTGTGCCTCGAACTCACAACCCTGCAATTAAGCGTCTCATGCTCTATCGACTGAGCTATCCACGGTGTGTTCTGGTTAAGGGAGAGAAGGCTGCCCTTTCTCTTGTGGCGATATGCCCCAAATCCTGGAATATCTCATCCATTTCACCATGGGAGAGATGCAGGAATGATCCCTTGACCCATTTTTCTGCCAATACATGGGAAACAGGAAATGCATACTTGCCCATCCTACTCCTATTGTGAAAGCTGATAATGGCAGAACCCTCGCAGAGATTGGTGCCTGACAACTTTAAAGAGGACCGCACATGCTGATGGAAGTGAATGCCAATTGGCTTCAAGCCAAGCTGACTGTAGCACTCATGCTTCGCTTGGTGGAGGAGAAGAGGAGGTACTGAAGGTGAACTGGAACAGATTGGTAGATTTCTAGCCAGCAAACCCTTGATCTAGGCAGAGAGGACCTGAGCTTCTGAGTTCATTTTCGCTTGGGCCACCCGTTTTAGAACAGCCATGATGAAACACTTACCAAAGACAAAGTTGTCAGGTCTAAAGATCTGCCCAAAAGGTCCAGACCTGACCGAGTCCATTGTGCCAGGCTCCAAGTCCACAAGGATGGCACGGGGCACGTACTTGTTACCTGCAGTGGTGGTGGTGGAGGGGCGACAAAAGACACTCAGCGTTACAGACCTGCTGTCAGCAGATTTTGTGGCCTGGGGAGGGGAGGGGAATCCGCACAAAACCCAACACAAGGCAGCTCCTATGCTCTTGGCAACCTCATTACTATTCACCGGAGAGACACACCAACTCTCTAAACAGATAAAAGGAGTGGGGGAGGTGCAGATTTAAAGGGAACAGCCTAATGAAACCAGGCTTGAATTTTAAGTAGGCATTAAAGCGTTGCCAAGGATTTCAATAGCTGCTTAAAGGCCGCGGCTTGCCAGGGTTTTGTCACGCTTGCTGCTCTCCCAGTGCCCGTGACATTTTTTGAAGAATCTATCAGCAGCTTTCCTCCCTGGCCTCCCTCCCTCCCTCCCTCTCTCTCACACCCACACCCACACCCCGCTCCCTCCCCAAGGTTACCAGTTGCTTCATTGTAGTAGACATTGATCCTCTCTAGCTGTAGGTCGCTGTCTCCGTGGTAGCTGCCGGTGGGGTCAATTCCGTGCTCATCGCTGATGACTTCCCAGAACTGGAATGGGAATTTTGGAGAGCTATTAGCAACTGCCTTTGAAATGCCTAGAAGGCTGACTCCCCCTCCCCCCCAAAAAACCACATGCTGCTTGCTGGCACGCCTTGCCAAAATCCCTTTGTCAGGGCTGCCAGATTCCCAGCTGAAAAGAGCTTCTGCCGTGGGAAATGAGGCAGATCAAGGCAAACGCTTAACAGCTCTTGCAGCCCAGGTGGCTGCCTTGACAGCGGCTTGAAGCACAAAGAAACAGCACCGCTGCAATACTCCACATGCAACCCACAAAGGAAGCCACAATGCACCAGGATGCCATTGACAGCTCTTTAAAATCTCCGTTTATAATTCTGAAATACGTTGCATGGTGGGCAGTGAGAAAAGGATGGCTGCAGAAGATTTTTCAGTACTGCTTTCCTTAAAAATAAATAATTCACTCCTTATGTTTATTGGTATTTTCACTGCTCTATCTTTTGTAATTCAAGCCTCTGTCTTGAATGTTCTTGGTTTTGTTCAATTTTAACTGTATTTAAAAATTGAATGATGATCTTTCGTTGTGTGCAGGAGTGGGGAGGAAAAGGTGCCACCAAGCCCATGTACACACCCACTTGCGCCCCACCTTAGTAGCGCTAGAAAGGCTATTGTCTCCTGGTGCTGCTCTCTCAAACACAAAACCAAACCAGCACCAGCCTCTCTGCCCATGATCATAACCAAAATGGGAGCAGAAAGCCACTCTTTGCTTCATATCCTTGAAAAGGTAACCTTAGAAGCTGCTAGGAAACTCGCTTATGAGAGGACCATTGGGCATGTGTCCCCAGATCTGTGACAATGTTTTCTGAGCAAGCACTAAGGTCTAAGGTGTGTGTGTGGGGGGGTGCTTTATGCTCACAGAAAAATGCCCTGCAATGTCGCAGATTAAAGACCACTTTCCATTCACTTGAGAGCCTCGAGATACATGCTGCGTGGACCACACTATTACTGCATAGCCTGCCAAGGTGGTAGCGCCAACTCTAAATATTTTCAAAGCGAATTCAGTATTTCTTCGTTCCCTTCCACCAAAGGGAAGCAGAAAGCCCAGCCAGGGCAACCAAATCCCCAAGCAAGTTAAGCTCAAAATAATAGGCTCATATGATCTACCCAAACTGAATTCAGAGAAAGCATCTGGGACAATCTACCTACACAAGAGAAGCAACATGAAGACGGAGTACTATTCATCGAACCTGCAGAATCTAGCCCAATACCGTATTAGAAGAGAGGATACCAGTGAGCCTAGAGATGGCTATAGACCCCCCCCCCGACTTACTGAAAGCTATATTGTCTCTGTACCAGCATTGAGGGTGTGGCTGGGAATTGAGTTACCAGCTACCCTTACTTGTCAAAAAATAAAAGAAGCGGCTGGTGAAGCCCAGCCATATGGGCGGGGTATAAATAAAATTATTGTTAAAGCACTAGATCCAGTCCCATCCACACATAAAAAACCAACACCACCCGGATTTGGAATTGTGTGTGTGTGTCTTTGTGACATGAGCGCTGACTCAAAGCACAAAGTGCCTACAACAAGGCGGGATGAGGAAACGCCTTTTTCTAGACCCCTTATTAGAGCGCCGGTTCCTGCTGGCAGCTCACACATCAAAGGCAAGGAATGGGACTATCCAACGCGACCAGCATTTTCTATTCTCCTCCCTCCCCTCCGCAAGGGGCGTGTAACAAAGGAACCGGCTGCAGCAGAGGATGAACGCGCCGTCGAGGAAGCAGACCCGAGCGGGGGTAGAGGTGGTGAAGAATACATCTCTCAAAATTGTGAGACGAAGACATAAAAAGAGAGAGAGAGAGAGAGAGAAAATGCTGAGTTGCTGAATAGGCTCCTTCGATGCGCAGGAGGCCGAGGTCATTGAACCCCACCTGAGTTAGAGACGCGTGGAACGCCTGGAATTGGCGACTCCTTGCAGCGCGTGTAACAATAGAGACGCCCCCCTTTCCTTTCCTTTCCTTTCCTTTCCTCTCCTGCCCCTGTCCAGACCATACCTTCGCCCCTATCTGGTTGCCACACTGGCCGGCCTGGATGTGCACGATCTCACGCATGGCGACGGCTTGACTCCGGGCTGACCCCCCACTCGCTGGCCGCTTCTGCCTCCGGCGCGCCCACCTGCCTGACCTCGGCTCTCTTCAGCACCGGCAACAAGCAACAGGGAGCGCCTCGGCCGGGAGCTGCTTCTTATACGGGGAGCGCCGATCCCCGCCTTTCTGCAGCCCAAGCCCCACCTACTCCCATTCACAGCTGCCTCCTCGGCTCGGGTGATGTAATGCTCCCAGTAGCTGACGGCGGGTGGGGGGGACGGGGGGAGACGACGGATCCGCAGAAGTCCGTCCATCCCCTCTCCCCCACCCCCGGTTGATTTTATTTTTATTTTTTATTAGAATGCACTCAGACATTTGCTTCGAGGTTGTCTGTCATATCGTAACTGCTGACCCATCTCTCCTCTCCCTTCGCTTTCTGATATATATACAGTGGTACCTCGAGTTAAATACGCTTCAGGTTACAGACTCCGCTAACCCAGAAATAGTACCTCGGGTTAAGAGATTTGCTCCAGGATGAGAACAGAAATCGTGCTCCGCCGGCGCAGCGGCAGCGGGAGGCCCCATTAGCTAAAGTGGTACCTCAGGTTAAGAATAGTTTCAGGTTAAGAACAGACCTCCTGAACGAATTAAGTACGTAATCAGAGGTACCACTGTACTTAACCCGAGGTACCACTGTACTGTATATTGGTGTAGCGGGGGTGGGGACAGGGTGGGGCAGCTGCCACCCAAAATCAATAAAAATCCTATGCCCTTTTAAAATGTGCTTTTTGTAGGGGGCCTATTGGGTCGTTGTTTTATTTTTATTATGTATTTTTTAGTTTCATATCTTTATTTTATTATGTGAACCGCCCTGAGGGCCCTGTATAGGGCGGTATAATTAATAAAAACAATTAATATTTTATTAATACAATTAATAAATACAACAACAACAAAATAAATAAATAAATAAATATAGCCAACTGAAGTTCTCCCCCCTCCCCAACAAGAGGCCTGCCCCCTAACAAAAATCCTAGCTACGCCCTGCCCCTCCTTGGCGACGCCCCATGTATTTAAAGGCGGTTGGAAGCTTCAAGTTGAAATGGACCGGAGGAAGAGAAACAGCCTCTATCCTCGTCCCTCTCTGTCTCCAGCAGGACTTTCCCCCTGAAATATACTTGGAGTCGAAACATCCCCCCGACTCTTCTTCTTCTTCTTCTTCTTCTTCTTCTTCTTCTTCTTCTTCTTCTTCTTCTTCTTTTAAAGGATGGAGTGGAGTGGCTTTGTTCTCGACTCCCCCAGTGAGAAAAGATAACGTGATGGGGTCAGGGACAGAGGAGGAAGGGAAGAGAAAAAGAATCTGCTGCGCGCAGGGCTCTGGCATTTGCAGCATCCGGCCGCGCCCTCCGGCTCCCCCCCCCCATCCTTTTGTTTCTTAAGAGAAGCCCCCCCCCCCGCACGCCCCCCGTTTGCAGCTGCCAACGCTGCAAGGTGGCAGGCAGGCTGCGCGCTCGGGCGCGGCCTCTGCTGCAGTTTCTCTCGGCCGTCCTTCTCCCCACGTGCTTTCCCGAGATCGAGGCCTGGTAGGCAAAGGTGCAAGGCGGGCCACTCTCTCCCCTGCCTGGCTCCCCATTTCTGCAGGCGGAAACACGAGTCTGGGCGTGTTTATCAGCGAGCGAGACTAGTGGGGTGGCTGCATAATGGTGGGTGACTTGAATGAGGACGAGCAAGGTGGTGGTGAGAGGAGGCAAGGACCACGGCGCCTTTTAAGCTCTCGAGTCAGATCCACAGCTATATCTTGGTTGGCACAGGGTGTGGCTGGAAGCACCGGGTGTTCACGTGAACAAAATGAGGAGGAGCTGGTCATACAACTGAACAAAACCCGCAAGGCCCTTTCTCATCCCAGCTACAATGCTCCAAATAATTTGGAATAAGAAGTTTTTAAAAACCTGGTTCGGGGACCATAGCCAAATAAGCGCATTGATTCTCTTTGCTCCTTGGATCAAAAGCAAGATACAAGGCAATGCACTGTTGTTGTTGTTTAGTCGTTTAGTCGTGTCCGACTCTTCGTGACCCCATGGACCAGAGCACGCCAGGCACTCCTGTCCTCTGTCGTCCCCTTCTCCTTGTGCCCTCCATCTTTCCCAACATCAGGGTCTTTTCCAGGGAGTCTTCTCTTCTCATGAGGTGGCCAAAGTATTGGAGCCTCAGCTTCAGGATCTGTCCTTCCAGTGAGCATTTAAGGCTGATTTCCTTAAGAATGGATCGGTTTGATCTTCTTGCAGTCCATGGGACTCTCAAGAGTCTCCTCCAGCACCATAATTCAAAAGCATCAATTCTTTGGTGATCAGCCTTCTTTATGGTCCAGCTCTCACTTCCATACATCACTACTGGGAAAACCATAGCTTTAACTATACGGACCTTTGTTGGCAAGGTGATGTCTCTGCTTTTTAGGATGCTGTCTAGGTATCACGCATACCTTCAAAAAAACAAAAACAAATGATGAATTTCAGCCGGATAATTCATCATTAAAGGGTGAGGCTGCTTCCAGAACAAATGCATTCAGTCGCCAGTCTCAAGATCTTTTGCTCCGTCTGGAGCGTTTTACATGACCTGGGTTATCTAAAGGGCTCACCCAGTATTTCCCTGAGGAGCGATTCAGCTATGTAGATGCATCAATCTCGTTTGATTTGCAGTGCGATTCGTGGGTATAATTTTATTGCTGATGTTATGTTATTCACCGCCATGGTTTTTTGTTTTTTTAATTGATGATGATGATTATTGCAAATAAGGTGTCAGAAGGTATTGGGTTCATTTTTAAAGTCTTTTCTGAGGACGCAGCACTTCTTTCCTTGCCAGCCAATAAACACTGTTGCTAATCGGCGTCTTCTCTTTTCCCGTCTACGCCTTGCCCGGTGTTCTAGAGACAATGATGAAGTCAGCTTCCCATCTTCCAGGGATGAGAGGCTACATTTCAAGCTGCTTTCGAGCAACATAATATCGGGAGGGGGTGACTCAGGGCTGCCGGCTGCCTTCTGCCAGATCGTCACTGGGAGAGGAACTCCGCCTTGTCCCCCCCCCCCCCTGCAAAGAGGATGAAACGATCCAAGCCAGGGGGTAACAGTTTGGTATTTGCTCTCTTGCATCTTTTGCTGCTGTGCCCGTGGAGGAAGGGAAGAGAGAGGGCGTGAATTGTATCACACCATATTCCTCGCAACGCAGCCTGAGTGGTTGGTCGCAGCAGCGCTTTATCTCAAACCTGCTATTAGCAGAGGCAACGCGTTTCATTCTGTTTCTGTGTGCTCAGCAAACAGACAACAACAAAAGCAAGTGGCTAAAAGAAGCAGCTTATTTTCCCCTTTTGTTTTCTAGCCAGCTAGAACTACGTATAACTGTATCACGTTTCGATCTGGTCTGTGTGTTTATTCCGGGGGTGAGGCAGAATTTAATAGCGCTTACTCTCCATTCCCATAAAACTATCCACCTTACTGAACACAGTGGGTCTTCCGAAGAAACAAGACAAGCGAAACTGCAAATCCAAGATTACGCTTGGGAGTGAAGCCTCACTGAACATAAGTGGAATTGACCTTCAAATAAAATTGGGTGAAATTTAATGCTCCTCGTTACTACTTAAGAAGCCAATTACCAATTCTTATCCCTTGAGTATTCACTATTTTCAATTCTTGGTTATCATTTATAAGATTTATTACCCGCCCTTCTCAAGGAAATCCCAGGGCAAGTTACAACAAATAGAAAATGCAATTTTGTAGCAGATAAAAGTCCGTATAATCTTAAAACACATAAAGGTAAAAGTAAAGGGACCCCTGACCATTAGGTCCAGTCGTGGCTGACTCTAGGGTTTCGGCGCTCATCTCGCTTTACTGGCCAAGGGAGCCGGCGTACAGCTTCCGGGTCATGTGGCCAGCATGACTAAGCCGCTTCTGGTGAACCAGAGCAGCACATGGAAACACCGTTTACCTTCCCGCCGGAGTGGTGCCTATTTATCTACTTGCACTTTGACGTGCTTTCGAACTGCTAGGTTGGCAGGAGCAGGGACCAAGCAACGGGAGCTCACCCCGTCACAGGGATTCGAACCGCCGACACATACAAGCGTTCTAAAATGGAATACAGCAATATATAATTAAAAAGTGTCAGATATTCTGCTAAACTACCAGGCTGGGTTTTTTGTTTGTTTGTTTTAAAAACACCCTTATATTCCTTTTGTGACACAACTCCCAGACTACAGGATTTCCAAAAAAATTGGAAGAAATTGAAATAAAAATAAAAGTATCAGTATTCAATTTTATTTTAGTCACAGACCAGCATAAGATTAAAAAACAACAACAAATAAACTGAACACATAAGACTTAAAACAGGTAAGGGATAAAAAAACCCTAGTAATTAAAAGGTGATTATATCATGCATACTTTAAAAGATAGAAACAAGGACCAAAGATTAAAAGGTTATACCCAGGTGGGTGGGGTATAAATTATTATTATTATTATTATTATTATTATTATTATTATTATTAAGGGAGTGTGAAGGAGCACAGCTTCTCGGCCTTTTGGCTAAAATCAAGTGTAAAAATAAAAGTATTATCAAGAGTACCGGTATGTATAACCTCATGTTTTCCATATTTGTGAGACAAGACTTTGCTGTTTTATTTGCAAAGCAAATCTTTAGACCTGAGCATAGAATTTTGTCAATGATATTCTTTATTCCTTTTCCAAGGAACAGAGTAATCCTGCCTTGCCTTATATACTCAATACAGCACTGTCAAATATTGATTATACAGGCAGCATAGGATGCTCTCTGCTGCATATGAGCCAATTTTGGTCTATTATTTTGATACACATGTCTTCTGTTTGACATGTTTCCTCTAGATATATGAGGGAACCACAGAATAGCACTCCATGGATATTGTATTTTGCTGTGTCTGAATGTGCTGGGATTCCTGACAAACTGCCTTTCCAACACATGCACATGTAGGCAGAGGTTTTCCTGTAGGAGAAAGAAAGGGAGGGAGTGTCTGAAAGGGCATTTAACCCCCTGCAGTCTGAAAGAGAGTTGAGCAAAAGCAGCACTCGTTTGTGTAGGTCGCCTCTTTAAAAAACTGGACTTTCCAGGCCTGTCATCTTGGTGGCGGCAAGGATCAGCCAAACCCAAAACTGCAGTGCTGGATTCACCACCACTCCCGAAAAGGCCTATTATATAATTAACAGTGCAACTTTGATGACACCCAGAGTTCTTGGCATCCGTCTGCCTCGAGAGGCAATGGAGTGTGCCTCCGGGGGTGAAGTCAAACCACTGTGTTAGCAGCACCAAAGCGGCCTCCCTGGGGCGCAAGCCTGGGCAGCGTGTATGAAGGTCCTGGGCTGCCTAGGTAACACGACCCCCTTCTTGGCCTCGCTGATGTGGTCCAAAGGAAAGCAGAGCAAGGCGTTTGGCACCAGCTTGGCTGCAGGAATTGCCGGAAGGAGGCGTACAAGGCACCATCCAACCATCTTAGGAACTCCACTCCAGATTTGTGTAGGGTTTACTCCAGGGGTCAGCAAACCTTTTCAGCAGGGGGCCAGTCCACTGTCCCTCAGACCTTGTGGGGGGCCGGACTATATTTTGGAAAAAAATAATAATGAATGAATTCCTATCCCCACAAATAACCTAGAGAAGCATTTTAAATAATAGCACACATTCTACTCATGTAAAAACACCAGGCAGGAACCACAAATAACCTAGAGATGCATTTTAAATAAAAGGACACATTCTACTCATGTAAAAATATGCTGATTCCCAGACCGTCTGTGGTCCACATTTGGGAGGCAATTGGGCCGGATCCGGCCCCCAGGCCTTAGTTTGCCTACCCGTGGTTTACACCTTAGCCTTTTCTTCTCCCAAAGATGTCTTGCAAGGCAGTGGTGGTTTAGGATCTGAGTTTTCCTTCTCCTAGAAGGGCTACCTTCCCAGGTTGATGAGCCCCATCTGCCCCTCACTTCCTTCTGCTGCATGTGCAGAAACCGCCTTCTTGACTGTTGGACCCACTGATGGTCTTGTCTGCTCAATCTGCTGGAGCCGGTCATCAAGTGCAGGGGATGTCCCTAGCTGCGGGTTTCAAACCCATTGGCTACCTTCACCTAGTTTAGCCGGCCAGTCAAAGCCATTTCCTGGGGTGTGGCTATTGTCACGTGCTGACTGCTCCTAGGAGCTATAGGTAAGAACTGAGTGCAGGATGGGGACCAAAGGTGGACAAACTACCCTAGAAGGAGCACAACGTGTCCCCCACCAGAGGTACTACCCCTCTCCTAACACCCTACACTCCCAACAATCACAGTATTCCTAAGCCAATGCAGCTGTAGTAGGTGGGTTTAATTTTCCGAATGCCGTCAGCAGAGTGACATTTAAAATATCCTAATTTCCCCCCTATTTCTGGGGGAAGTGATTGGAAACAGAATGTGCTCTTTAAAGGAAACAAACACTACTTCCATATATATATATGTTGAGAAGATGCACCATCATATTCAATACCGATTTCCTCATTGTTCTTGAGATATTTCACTGGGTCTTACTGTATACGTAATTTAAACTGATATTGTTTCTCCAGTGCACATTTTAAAAATTCCGTTGGGCAATAAATCTTCACGGTTTGCAATTTTTTGTCCCACTTTCCTTTTTCGAGGTCTCCTTTTACTTCCACAGAGACATCCCTCCTTCCTTCATTGAAACTCTTCCCACAGCTCTGACGCTCAGTCTGGCCATACAGGCCATCAGATTCCACCTTCTGCAGTTTCCTAGGCAACCAGCCTAGTCTTGGAAACAAGCCGCATTTAAAACAGGATCTCTGCCACCCAACACCCTGTAACCTTTTCATTCTTGGCTGCATTCTTCCCTTGCTTAAAAGCAGAGAATATGAAGACTAGCTGCTATGTCAAGAATATACAATTGTCTTATTTCTCGCATACATTGAAAAAAGACATCTCTTTGAAAGTCGGCTTAAAATCAACTTACAGACCAAATTAATTTTGCTGCCTTTTCCTCATCACACACATGGCTGCAATACCAGACACAAAGGTGATTGTGTAAATTCCTTTATCCAGGTCAGTCAGAACTGACAGATTCTCTGGACATATATTATAAAAATGGTTTCTGACTTAAGTAATAGCAGCATTACATATGTTGCAACTTGTCAAGAGATCTGGAGGGTGACAACATGAGAACGGGCCTTCTCTGTAGTGGCTCCCCACCTGTGGAATGCTCTCCCCAGGGAAGTTCGCCTGGCGCCTTCATTATACACCTTTAGGAACCAAGTAAAAACATTTTTAAAAAACTAGGCCTTCTTTGGCTGACCTGATGGACATCCTATACCCTTTTAAAATGTGACTCATTGTGTGTGTGTTCTTATTTTGATTTTATATATTGTGATCTTTTCTGTGAACCGCCCTGAGACCTCTGGGTATAGGGCGGTAGATAAATTCAATAAAATAAATAAATAACCCTGTACTGTACCTACTTACCAGTACCTGGGAGCAAGCCTTACTGAACTCAGCATGACTTGTCTCTGATAGGATAGTGCCATTAGCATTTTATTTCCTTTCTATAGGTTATCTTAGTACCCCTTACAACAGCACTGATTGCCAGCTGGAGGAAGGGAGGAACAGGTGCTGAATTCAAAACAGTCCCCCACTCCCCTCTCCTGACCACAAAACAGGTGGCCAGCATATCAACAGGTGACCAGTACATCAGAGATGGCAACAGCCATCATCTGTTGATGGGTGGGTACCGCAAGTCCTGTAGCCTCCTCAGTGGCGTAGCGTGGGGGGTGCAGGGGGGGCCGGCCGCACCGGGCGCAACATCTGGGGTTAGGGCAAATCCACGGGTTAGGGGGCGCAAATCCACGGGTTAGGGGGCGCAAATTACTTGCCTTGCCCCGGGTGCTGACAACCCACGCTACGCCACTGAGCCTCCTGATTCTTTGGGTTTAGACAATGACCTCTCTGTAGAAATAGGTTAATTCACAAGACTGAGAAATGTGGCAAAAGTACAACAGCAAGAACTAGTGGGGCTAAGCCAGGGGTCAGCAAACTTTTTCAGCAGGAAGAAGAAGAAGAAGAAGAGTTTGGATTTGATATCCCGCCTTTCACTCCCTTTAAGGAGTCTCAAAGCGGCTAACATTCTCCTTTCCCTTCCTCCCCCACAACAAACACTCTGTGAGGTGAGTGGGGCTGAGAGACTTCAGAGAAGTGTGACTAGTCCAGGGTCACCCAGCAGCTGCATGTGGAGGAGCAGAGACGCGAACCCGGTTCCCCAGATTACGAGTCCACCGCTCTTAACCACTACACCACACTGGCCGGTCCACTGTCCCTCAGACCTTGTGGGGGACCGGACTATCTATCTATCTATCTATCTATCTATCTATCTATCTATCTATCTATCTATCTATCATCTATCTATCTATCTATCTATCTATCTATCTATATTGGGGGGGGGGAATGAATGAATTTAGGTGATTGGGCTGGATCCGGCCCCCGGGCCTTAGTTTGCTACAAGGGTGGCAAGGATAGCCTCCCAAACTTTCTTTTCCAGAACTGAAGTCCACTTCCACTTGGTGTGATGTTCCAGCAAGCCAGGATGAAAAAAGCACTGAGGACTTACGGGGTCTTTGCTTTATTTAAACATGTGCAAGCAGAGCACAGTGGAAGCAAACAGGCACCCTACTTACAGCAAGCAGCAGAATCTCAAAAAACAATGGACTCAGCTACTAATTTGCATCCCTCCATTCAAATTTCTCTGCTCCCTTCCCCCAAAGTCTGAAGAGTGACCTTCTCCATGCTCTGCTGAGTATCTCATTCTCAAACCTGAGTTCTCCAGCCATAAGGAGACCAACCCAGCTTAACAGGAATTTTCAGTCAGTAGCTATTAAACTATGTAAATTGCTTTCAACATTTTCCCCTGCGAGGAAAACACGTAGCTGTTTTGGTTTAGTGGCTGGGTCCCCAACTTGGTGCCTGTGGGCAGTGCTTTTCTTCTGGAAAAAGGGGGTGCCGGTACTGTGTACCATTGAGTACCCCCATGTGGGGGGGGAAGCACTGCCTGTGGGCACTATGGAACCCTCAAATACTCTCCTGGTGTCCCTCGAGACTCCTTGTGCTTTCAAATTTTTAGTTTTGTTCAAAATGAGCTCTCCCTGCTTTTGTTGTTTTTGGTTGGGTCTGTGACAGGTTTTTTTTTGTGGGAAGGGGCTTCCTTTTGTCAGCTTTATTTATTAGGGGGAGTGTTGATGTTTTGCCTGTTTTTTGTGGTTTTGGGGTGGGGGTCTCCCCAGCTTTTTACTTCTGTGAAATAGGTATTTTGTGGTGTCCTTGAGTTTCTTAGAAGAAGAAGAGTTTGGATTTGATATCCCGCTTTATCACTACCCGAAGGAGTCTCAAAGCGGCTAACATTCTCCTTTGCCTTCCTCCCCCACAACAAACACTCTGTGAGGTGAGTGGGGCTGAGAGACTTCAGAGAAGTGTGACTAGCCCAAGGTCACCCAGCAGCTGAGACGCGAATCCGGTTCCCCAGATTACGAGTCCACCGCTCTTAACCACTACACCACACTGGCTTCCACTTCTTAGACTTCCAAATGTGCCCCTGGACATGAAAAGGGCTGGTAACCTCTAGTTTGGACCACCAGCCAGCTTGAAGAGCACCAACGACTTGGGTGTTTACACCCTGTTCTGCAGAGTAGCTTGTTCCCCTCCCATTCTGCTGGACATCTCACACATGCAAGCTCTGTTTATTTTCTCTGCACAAACGTACACGAAGGTACATCCCTGCAATTAAAAAGAAAAAGACACAGTGAACAAGGTGAATTTCTGAATCATGGCAAATCTCAAAACCACAGCCACTAGAAACAGGAGGATGGAGATTGCAGAAATAACTGTTGCCTATTTCTGTTAAGTCTGTGTAGTGCCAATTTTACAGGATTGTTCTTTCAAGCATGGGTACATCTTTAAATAGACACGTTTCCCCTTTAAATTCAGCACACAGGAACAGAGAAAAAGTTGAATCAGCAACTCCTGGGTGCCTCATTAATATTTATAACAGACAAGAGACCCCAGACAGGAATAAGAAATATTCTCCATCTAGTGGTCAGATGAGACATCACTCCTCTAGGTTTCTGGTGCCTGCCTGACATTTACACTCTGAGATGTTCCACAGAACCAATAGATTTGTTGCAGATCTCTCCCCCCCCCCCCGACTTTTTTTTCAGGAAAGGAAGCAAAGCAGTGGGCACGTAAGCAAACAGATTATAAAAAGGTAAAGGTAAAGGGACCCCTAACTATTAGGTCCAGTCATGGCCGACTCTGGGGTTGCGGCACTCATCTCGCTTTATTGGCTGAGAGAGCCGGCGTACAGCTTCTGGGTCATGTGGCCAGCATGACTAAGCCGCTCCTGGCGAACCAGAGCAGCGCACGGAAACACTGTTTACCTTCCCACCAGAACGGTACCTATTTATCTACTTGCACTTTGATGTGCTTTTGAACTGCTAGGTTGGCAGGAGCAGGGACCGGTAGCAACGGGAGCTCACCCCGTCGCGGGGATTTGAACCGCTGACCTTCTGATCGGCAAGTTCTAGGCTCTGTGGTTTAACCCACAGCGCCACCTGTGCCCCAAACAGATTATATATATAATCAATCTCATCCTCACATCAACCCTGTGAGGTAGGTTAGGCTGCAATGTGGTCTGAACTACAGCATGGTGTAGTTTGGTGGGCGATAGCTAATTAAAAAAAGGGAGGGGGACCATTCTTTGTGAAAAGCTACTGCCAAGTTACCAGATTAAAGCTGTTATCCTATGCAAATTTTCCAGGAAGTGAGTCTCACTGAACCCAGAACAACTTACTTCCTTGTAAGATCTGAAATCCCGTGCACACTTCCAGCTCACACCTATGAAGCGGATTGTGTAACAAGGCTTAGGTGTATTCTAACTATGTATAGGAAAAGGGCTGTATTTGCACACAGGCGCTTTGCACTTACTAGGGAGTAATCCCATTGAACTGCCATTGAGCTTCTCAGTAAAACAGACTTAGGACAAACTGAAAAACCACAATAGGGTAATACCCTATTAGGGCCAACCAGAATGTCACAAAGTTGTGAGCAGTCTTTTGTGTTCTCCAGTACTTTTCCTTCAGCTCATGAGATGGGTCATTAGGCTTAGTCTAATGAAAAGCATTCAGCTTTGAGTTGTTGTTGTTTTAACTGGACCAATATGACTACCTGTACTGTTTGTGTAATTAGTACTCTGCCGCAAAACACCTTTGGAGATGATGATGATAATGATGATAATAATGATGATGATAATTCATTACTTATACACCGCCCATCTGACTGGGTCGCCTCAGCCACTCTGGGCAGCTTCCAACAGAATATAAAAACATCACAAAACACCAGACATTTAAAACTTTCCATACAGGGTTATGTTCAGATGATCTCATTGCATAAAATAATGCAGTGCACACACCCCACAGCCAGCACAGTCAGAACCACAGTTTAGACCTTCCTGTGAACATTTAACTACTGGATTTGCATCTAGTCCAGACACTTAGGAAATCTATGATCTCATCTTCATGTTTTGCTTAGCAGGTATATCCTGGAAAGAGAGTTATATGCAACTCAAAGCTTGCACCTGAACTTTAGCAAGTCCATAAAGCCTATGACACAAACACACTTTCTTCCCTTGTTTTTGGAGACCTCACATGGTTGCAAGCCTCAACCCCCCTCCCCCACTGGAAATAATAATAGTAATAATTTTATTATTTGTACCCCGCCCATCTGACTGGGTAGCTCCAGCCACTCTGGGTGGCTTCCAACACATAATAATCTGACCCAAGTCACAATAACTTTAAAATAAACAACTTTTATCAAATAAAGCAGGGATGCCCAACTAGCGGCCCTCCAGATGTTTCTGGAGTATAACTCCCATCAGCCCCAGCTAGCATTGTAGCACCCTGCTTGTGGTTAACGCTTAGCTGGAATGAAATATTCAACGCAGCAATAGAGAAATTAAAATAATAATTTATTTGTCGGACAAATAAATGAGAGGCACAGTGGTATATGGTTACCAAGCTCTGGCCTGCCCTCCTGCCATTATGGCCAGCACTTATATTTCCTTAACCCAGCCCCCTTGCTCCTCCTTTGGCTGCCTCTGTCCAATCAGCCTGGTTGAAATTCCTATGGGCTGTTTGCTAGAACCAATCATAAAAGATACACCCATTTCCTATTGCCCTTTATGGGAAACAAAAAGCTATATATTCTTCTATCTATAAATGACAAATAAGTAGCCATTAACCTCAACAAGGCACCTTAATTACCAGATCACCTTTGCCCTCTTAATTCTAAAATAGAGCAGATGGCTAAAACAGATGGTGGCTAATTTTATTTTAAACAGATGTCAGAGATCTTGGGTTCACATTCTCACGCATCATCAATGAAAGATCTCCTTCTTTGGAGGTCTTTAAACAAAGGCCTGACAACCATATGTCAGGAGTGCTTCTGATGGTGTTTCCTGTCTGGCAGGGGGCTGGATTCGGTGGCCCCTGTGGTCTATTCCAACAATATGATTCTATGAAATAAGAATCTAACATTTCTTACTTTCTAGATGCTTACTGCATTCAGACAACAAAATATCATATTATACATAACATAAATAACCTTTTAAAAGGAAAAGAAATCTTTGCAGAGTAAAAGGATCTCAGTTTAAGAAAGAAACAACTTTTTTAAAAAAGGCTTCCCAAAATACTCCCTCCCTTTCTGCCAGCCAGATGTTTAGCCTTTTTGACCTTTAGGCAAATGACTCTTTGTATGATGAGAGGCCAAATGGTAAAACCTTACTATTTACCTACTTCTTAATTTAACCGCTTTTACAGCTTAGTTGTACTCTGCAACATGCAAGGTCAGCGACCTCGCTCTCAACCTTTTTATGACCGCAATAAACCAGAGGGGCCCTCTGCCCAAGAACTTGCCAGCTTCCTGTTGGTTTCCTGCCTTGAAAGAAATATTTGTGAATTTAAGCTCATTTTTAGAATACAGGAATCTGATCAAAATATAAGCCTTGATAAAAATGCAGGCTATGATCAGATGCCTCAGCATAGCCAGTGATCAGGGATGATGGGAGATGTAGTCCAATAACATCTGAAGGATGTCAGGTTGTGCACCCCTGAAATAAAGCAATATTTAATAATCCAGTGCTTTTTTCTGGTGGGGGGGGGGGGACGGACACAGGGGTACGCATACCCCTAAACATTTTAAGATTTTTTTTTTTTACTTTTGTCCACGTGCTGTTCTTATTTTCCCCACTTTGAACTACAAAATGGTGATTTTTCTGGAGTCAAAATTAGAGTACCTCTGAACATTTTTTAATTAAAAAAAGCACTGCAATAATCCATTAGGATATAATAGTTAACAGTCAGTGCCGGATTTACATATAAGCTAAACAAGCTATAGGTTAGGGCCCCACTCTCTTGGGGGCCCCACAAAAATTTAAAGGGAAAAAAACCTGGATGTACATTTCCAAAATATAAGATAAAAAACCCAATAAAATAAAACCCATATACAGCGTTTTGTGTATACATATAGCATATATTCAACACATATAGCATATATTCAATAGGTCCATACATATAGCATATATTCAACACATAAAACAGCGACAACTTGTTTTTGACAAAGGACAGCTGGACATATAAAGGGCCCTATTGCCTTCAGTAGCTTAGGGCCGCATCAAACCTAAATCCAGCCCTGTAAACAGTGAATACTTTTTAGCTCCCATTCTAAAACCAGCCGCCCTTCAGCGCCGTCTGAACGGGCACACACATATATAAAAGGAGAGTCGAGCCCAACTTGGCCGCCTTTGACAAACTGAAAGTGAAAAGCCTGCCGGAAGGGCTCGGGGATCGCTTGCTTTGGCCTGCCTGCGGCGGCGGCGGCGGCAGCGGCTGAACTGCAGCAATGGAGGAGCTGCCGGCACCGGGCGAAGAGGCCGCCGAGCCGGTCTCGGCTATGGGGGCGGCGGGCGAGCGGATCTCGGTGCACAACTTCTGCGGGCGCCTGTCGGAGCAGCTGGTGCACTTCCACGCCATGCGCCTGCGGGACTCGCTCTTCCTCTGGGTCGGGGAAGAGCCCAAACTCGGCAACCTGGCCGTGGCCATGTGCACCCCGCGCGTGAGTCCTCTCTCTCGGATGCTCTGAACCCCGGTGTTGGAGGAGGGGGGGGGACACGGGGAGGATGCGTTGCTTGCAACTTCGCATCTCCCCGTCGCGGATCGGTGGCGCATGCACAACAGACTTGAGGAATGGAGGTTATCCCCCTTCTTTTATTGTCCATTCCGGGTGGGCCAGCCCCTGCCACACTGTCCTTTTTCTCTCGGCAGGTCAAGATGAGCAGGGGACAGCAAAGGTTGCAAGGTTTTTAGCTGGAGCAATCGGAATCAGATCCACTCTTTGACTGTGGATTCAGACCCCCCCCAAATGTGTTTTATATCATGTGACTTTTTATTTCTATTCTTTGTATATCGCATTGCTGGGGCAATCAGAATCAGATCTACTCTCTGACTATGGATTCAAACCCCTCAAATGTGTTTTATATAATGTGACTTTTTATTTCTATTCTTTGTATATCGCATTGCTATGGCTGATGCAATTAAATATTCGTTCCTTCCTTCGTTCCCCCGTCCCAACGTCGCACCACTGGCCTCCCTCTTTGCGGGCTGGAAACGGAAAGGGAGCCATGGTGCTACCCGATTTGGAGTGGACGTGCGCGGAGAAAAGCTTCCCCGGGTTCAAATCGGGCTTCTTCTCCCTCTCCCCGGAGAAGCATGCAGAGGCTTTGATGATGGTGATGTCCACAACCATCCTATTCTCCAAATAGGATCAGTTAATGGGAGTGTTTTAAGATCCGGAAAGCGCAGCTGCTGACACATCAGACATTTAAAGCAGATGATTCTTCCACTCACCGCAAAGGGTCCTGGGAGCTGTAGTTTACCCTTGCAGAAGGAAAATTCCTAGAACTGTTAACAAACGAGCGGGCAGCACAGTTAACAAACTATAGTGTTCCCAGGATCCTTTGGGGAAAGGCAGGTGCTGTAAATGCATGGGGTGTTTGCAAATTTATTAAGGTGTAAGTTTTTCTGATGGTGTTTCCTGCTTGGCAGGGGGTTGGACTCGATGGCCCTTGTGGTCTCTTCCAACTCTATGATTCTATGATTCCTGTTTCATGGTCCACTTCATTATACACATACACACACACATACATATACACAGTGTGTTTTTTTTAATGTTTAGGGGTACTCTCATTTTCCTACTCATATTGAAACACTGTCCCTCAATGAGACCAGACTTAGATTCACAAGATGTTTAAGGATATGCGTCCCCCTGCGTCCCCCCAGATAAAAGCACTGTACACACACACACACACACACACACACAGTGAGTTGTGGGAGCTGCAGGATGTAGGGGAGGTGAGACGGATATGAAATGCAAAAGGACAAGGAGCTTTTGCACCAGCCTGGCCCCCCTTCCCTTTCTTAGATATGTAATGGCTTGTCCCTTTCACCGTATTTGAAGGCAGATTCATTTCCTGGGTCCAGTCAGACACCCTTGGCTAGTTTGCAGGTGGAGTTTGCTTGAGTGGTTCTTCCGCAAGTTTCTCTTCTGACATTACAGGGTCAAGAGTTATTACAAGCAAGTGCATCTTTTTCTCTCTCTCTGGCTAATGTGGCGGCCACAGGCCTTTTTCTGTTCCTCTGGATCTCTGCTTATTTTGAATTCTGCTTGCTGAGCTTTCCTTAAGTAGGATACGAAGCAAAATACTCCGTAGCCAGGGAGTGACTGAGTCCTTCTCCAGCTAATTTTGAACGGGTTTGTGTGACAGGTGTAGCACAGAAGTGACATAACTCCAGCCCAAAAGGGATATTGTGGCATTGCGGTTGGATTCTGGTTAATGATATATAGCAGGTATCTTCAACCTTTTCAGACACAGGACCCAATTTTAACCTAAACATGCACCTGGGGCCCTGCTTCTTAATCTTTTGCACGTATTTGCATGGTGGTGGTGCTCCTGTTATGACACACTTTAGATCAAGCTGCAAGCCTCCCCAGCCACTCTGGGCAGCTTCCAGCAAAATATTAAAATACAGTAATGCATCAAACATTAAAAGCTTCCCTAAACACGGCTGCCTTCACATGTTTCTAAAAGTCTGGTAGTTGTTGTTCTTTTTGACATCTGGTGGGAGGGCGTTCCACAGGGTGGGTGCCACTACCGAGAAGGCCCTCTGCCTGGTTCCCTGTAACTTGGCTTCTCGCAGTGAGGAAACCACCAGAAGGCCCTCGGCACTGGACCTCAGTGTCCGGGTAGAACGATGGGGGTGGAGATGCTCCTTCAGATATACTGGACCGAGGCCGTTTAGAGCTTTAAAGGTCAGCACCAACACTTTGAACTGTGCTCGGAAACGTACTGAGTAAAATGCTTCTGTATACCTCCCTCCAAAACCAGGCTTGGTTTCTCTGCTAGCTGGACCTCAGGACAGACTTTTAAAGTTGTCTTGTCCAGCTATCTAAGAAGCATGGAAACATTTTTCTAGGCCAGGCTCTGATGGCTCTACTTGTGTCTGTGATCTGTTTTAAATTGCCATGACCCAAGCCTCTCTTGTGCTCTCTCTTGAGATAAGAAGAGCGTCACTTCTGGAGGATGGAGAAAAACTCACCACCCCTTTTTGCTTTCTTTCCAGGACTCCATTCCAGCGTCTACCTTACTCTTTGGCGATTCCTCCAACAGCACCTCCAATTCACTCGCCCAAAAATTAGGTACGTGATTGTGTGCACCTTTAAACCTGCCGTGGTCTGGCTGGATGCAGAGGACTGGCGGGAGGCACCAGCTGGGGAACCCCCCCAAGGGAAAAAGGCTTAGAGCCTGGAGATTGGTGGTGGGTCAGAGGGAGAAGACTGGGAGCAGGAGGAAGTGTTGGAAGCTGAAGAGGTAACAGGGCTTAGTGAGCTGGGAGAGTCTGAGGCAGAGAGAAATGCAGAATCAGAGGCAGAGGCAGAAGAAGGACAGGAGGGAGGCCAAGAGGCAAAGATGAGTCTGGCTGGTGAAGAGTCATGTGTCTCCCCCTCCTCTAGCTCCGCTCTGTCTCCCCCTGCCCCCGGTCCACCATAACCAGGAGAGGCATGAAGAAGGTGGAGAAGTTAGCTTCATGCAGGCACAGTCTCAGATTGCTTGGGAAGGACCTGGGTAGGAGCTGTGGAAAGGCGGGGGGACCTTTTATCTCTGCAACTGCCACACAGGGGCAAGCCCTTCCGAGAAGAGTTGCTGTGCTCATTAGGCCTGGCATTCCTGAGCAGACCTTGCATCCTTGAACAAAGAGTTAACTTCACTTACTCAGTGTGATTTATTGCTGGCCTGCCCCTGACACATGAGCAGGGAGCTGTAGGCGTGGAGGTCAAATGTGCCCCCCCCGGCCTCCCTAGGGACTCTTCCCAGGCATGCACCCTCTGCCTAGGTCCCACCCTTCAGCTCTGCTTTGCATCTGCCTTGAGTATATGTGTCTGGCTGGAATGGGTCCTTGGACTCTGGTTATGCTTCTTGCTTCCCTAGATGGAGGGTATAGAGGGGTATGTGTTGAAATGATTTTACTGTCCAAAGCTTAACATTTATATCCATTGCTCCATCCACTTTAGGGATGCGGGTGGCGCTGTAGGTTAAACCACAGAGCCTAGTACTTGCCGATCAGAAGGTCGGCCGCCATGGGGTGAGCTCCCGTTGCTCAGTCCCTGCTCCTGCCAACCTAGCAGTTCGAAAGCACGTCAAAGTGCAAGTAGATAAATAGGAACCACTCTGGTGGGAAGGTAAACGGCGTTTCCGTGCGCTGCTCTGGTTCGCCAGAAGCGGCTTAGTCATGTTGGCCACATGACCCAGAAGCTGTACGCCGTCTCCCTCGGCCAATAAAGTGAGATGAGCACCGCAACCCCAGAGTCAGCCACGACTGGACCTAATGGTCAGGGGTCCCTTTACCCTTTACCTTTACCATCCACTTTTGGCACGGGGATCTGGCCCCCATAAGGGATTGTGGCCCTAAGGCTGAAAACGGCTCCCTGCTCTTCCTGTAGCACAATCGAAGAGAAATAAGCCTATGGCAGTGTAGGCTCTTTTTAAAACATCATATTCATTCTGAGTTATTCAGATAGTTTGGGGTGCATGGGGTGTTAGGGGAAGGGAGGGGTAGTACCTCTGGTGGGGGACACGTCATGCTCCTTCTGGGGTAGTTTGCCCACCTTTGGTCCCCATCCTGCACTCAGCTGACACCTGTGGCTCCGAGAAGCTGTCAGCATGCGACAGTGGACATGCCCAGGAAATGACTTTGACTGGCCAGCTAAACCTGGAGAGGGCAGTCGATGGATCTCAAACCCATGGCGAGTTAGGAACGTCCCCTGCATGCGAAGACAGGCTCCTGCAAATTGAGTGGATGAGACTAATATTGTGTCCCAACGGTCAAGAAGGCAGTTTCTGCACGTGCTGTAGAGGGAAGCGAGGGGCAGATCCACCTGGGAAGGTAGCCATCTAGGAGAAGGAAAACTCTTGATCCTAAACCTCTGCTGCCTTGCAAGACATCTTTGGGAGAAGAAAAGGCTAAGGAGTAAACCCTACACAAATTGGGAGTGGAGTCCCTTAGATGGTTGGATGGCGCCTTGCACGCCTCCTTCCGGCAACTCTTGCAGCCAAGCTGGTGCCAAACGTATTTCAGCAAGGACAAGAAGGGGGTTTTGTCTCCTGGGCAGGCCAGGACCTCCATATACACCACCCTGGCTTGCACCCCAGGGAAGTCACTTTGGTGCTGCTAGCACAGCAGTTTGACCTCCCCTCTTGAGACAGAAGGATGCCAGCATCAATGCAGGTAGCTTACTTCAGATGCCATTAGGTTATTTTATCTCCTCTTCCCCTTAACCAATTGCTGACCCTCCTGTGGGATTTGAACTGCTCTGGTCCATGGGGTCAGGAAGAGTCGGACACGACTAAACGAGTAAACAACAACAACAAAAATGTATTTTTCATTACTGCTGCAGCATTAGCTCCTTCATTTTTTTTTTTGCTCAGTCTTTGCATCTGTTTTTCTTTCAGCCAGCAAGACGAGAAAGCAGATTTTTGTCAGCTATAATATTCAAAATACAGACAGCAGCTTCACACTACTTGTGGAAAACCGAATCAAGGAGGAAATGGCAATATTTCCAGACAAGTTTTAGCTTTGCACCATTGTGGCGTGCCTGCATTTTTGTTTCTGTGTTTTTTGTTTGTATGTTTTTAAAATAATGAATGGGACGACATGCTTTTTTTCTGTCACTGAGTGAACTTCATTTGCTTTTTGTACCAGGCCTAGAAGCTGTAAGGTTTGGCTGAGGGTGCCATCTACTGGATGTGCTGGGAACTACACACATGATAACACAATCTGTGTTCTTCCCAGTATGGCTTCCTTCTCGCTTCTAGTGTATTTATTATGAGGCTAACTTGTTCCAGGGCAGTACCACTTCAACCATGGGGGACTCAGGAAATCCAGTTATCTTGAGAAAAACAAATCCCTTCCTATCAAAAACCACATGGCAAGGAGAAGGGCTGACTGCCAGTTTCCTATGTCCAAGGAGGTACTGCATTTTATTGTAGGGAGAACGTTAAATCATGTGAGCCACCCCTGCAGTCTTAAATGGTATGGTCTATAACAGGTTTACTGCTTCATCTGCATTTGTTGCAGTCGAGAAACAGCCCTGTCTTAATAGGGAAGGAGTAAATATATTGAGTTGTATCTGTAAGAGGAAGTACTGCTGGCATGAATCTAATGGAGTCATTTAGTGCTTCTTGCTGTGATTCTGTTAACAAGTTCCCTATTCTTTGTGGGTTTTGTTTTGTTTTTAAATGAGAAGGAGGTAATCTTGCTTTCCCACAAGAACAACAGGAATAAACTATTGGAGCTACTACAGCATCTGGGCATTAATAAAATGAAGTCCATAGGCTAGGGGGCCTTGGGTGTCAGAAACCCACAATTTTTGGGGGGGGTGCTTAGCACCTCATTTTTCTTTTTTTAAATCATTTTTATTGATTTTCCAATAAGAAACATCCAATCATAATACTTCAATTAAAATAAAAAACTAAAATAAAAAAGACCAAATTATAATCCAAATTATAATTATTAATTTTTCGGGGCGCCCCACAGTCTGGATCTCTGAAGCAAATCTCCACATCTTAGTCCTGCTTCTCCTCGTTTTTTCCATATTTTCCACATCTCGATTTTAACGCTTCATAATTCTTTGTCCCTGCGAGTTCCGGCTTCTACTGGAAGTCATGTCGGAACCCCAACGCGATCTCCCAGAGGACGTCAGAGGCCCTGCCAGGCCTCTGAATGCAACTTCTGGTAGAAACCGTAAGTCGTTTGGGAGGCCTCACAAGACCTCGGACATAACCTCTGAGAGACCCTGCAAGGCCTTGTAAGTGATGCTGCGCTGCCACGTAATGTCATGATGTCACAACACGTCCCGGGCGCCATTGGGCACCAATAACCTGGAGCCCAAGTCGGTGCCCCTGACAAAGGTAAATCTGAAGCATGTATTTAGAGAGATGCTTCAAATGCACCTCCAACCTAGTGGCCTGTAGTTGGACTACAACTTCCACCAGCTGCTGCCATCATAGCCAGTAGCCAAGGGTGGTGGGAACTGTAGTCGCAGCTACAGCTAGAGGTCAGCAGGTTGAGGGAGGAAGGCTGCTTTAAAGAAATGGATAATGCAAGAACTTCCAAATGGGAAGTTCTCCTGTGTGAGCATGGATGGAGGAGGAGAGCTTAATGAGATACTAGTCATGAAGACTAAGGCTCTCTCGGTTTGAAAAGTTTAATAGGTTGGCGTTTCGCAGGGATGGCAGTGCCTTGTCGCTCATCTTTGATGGGAATATGAGAACTCGCCTTATGCCCGATTCAAGCAGTGGGGCCAATCTAGCTCAGTATTGTGTTCAGTGCCTGGCTATGGTACTGTAGGTTCTTAGACTAGATCCCTTTCCCAGACATATCCCTGAAATGCTGGAGACTGGATCAGGATTGCATGTACTTGGTTAGTGAGCTACAACTCTTAAAACTGATGGGATGGATCCAATAGAGAGCAGGTGTGATATGATTTTTAATGTTTTATCACGCTTTTATGGATGCCTATAAGTTGCCTTGACACTAGACACAGGTATATTTAAATATTTCAGTTAATAATAATAATAATCAGGTACCTGCCTAAAGAGGTTGATAGTGTACCACTGGCAAGACAGACGAGTGTGGGGTATTGTTTTTTTCTAATGGGGCAATGTCTTTTATTCCTGTTCATTTACATACAAAGTTGTTCAGCAGGTACAACGGATGTGACATCATGCAGACATTTAGCTTTTAAGACGGTTCTTCAGTAGTTGACTTTTAAGCTTGTGCTATGAAGCACCACCAAACCACCCGTGATTTATTTTAATAAAAAAAAGAACAACTGTAGAGCAACAACGATTAGTTAGTAGAACTTCATCAAACTGAGGGGAAGGGGAATGAAATCTCACCCACTACAGACATAAGCACACTACTCCATTCTCAAGAAAATGTTTTCACACAGTACATTTAAAAATGAGGTTTTGTTAACATTTTTTTAGAAATTAAGTGTGGAAGATCTGCCACGCTTAACTGGTTTCTTTCTGTCCCAGCTACAGATGCAACCTGACATCACATTCAGAATTCATTATAATGGCACTTCTGAGTTTGGTGATTCCCCGCCCCCTTTTATTTGGCTTTTGAAACTGGCAACATAAATGAAATATTTCCAATTAGTAATAATCAAGCAGCCTGTATCTCAAAATATCCCCATCTCATATAGGGGATGCATCATCACAACTGCTTTCTACCCCATCTTTATAGTGTTTTGGTAACAGAAATGGATACAGAAAACCTAAATAAAAATCAGTCCTGATTAATGCTATTAAAATGGGTTTTAAGTAAAATATTTCAGTGCTGAATTTAAAAATGAAAAAGCTAGACAAACTGACCAATCTTGGCTCATAGAAAAGTGGGGAGATGACTTTGGTCTATACAGTGGTACCTTGGTTGTCGAACTTAATCCATTCTGGGAGTCTGTTCCTGCACTCAAGTGGAAGCCGTGGAAGCTGTGTTGGACGTTTGGCTTCCAAATAACATTAAAAAACCAGGATACTTCTGGGTTTTCGGCATTTGGGAGCCAAAATGTAAGGCGTTCGGGAGCCAAGGTCATCACCTACAGCAACCATGGTTTTCAGCCAGCCTGTGTGCCAAAGCTGGTCTTTTAGTTGCATTGCCACAGGCTGAATCAGTCTTTGGCACAGCCCCACTGACATGCTTAGTATGGCTTGTGGTAGCATAGCGGAAACTGACCTGAGCACAAGATGTCCTCAAGCACTCAGCTCCTTCACCTCAGTCACGGCTAGAAGTCAGTAGAGGTGACTGAAAACCACAACTGCTACAGACTGAGGCTGCAGTGACTGCTACACTCTTCCTTTTCCCATGAACTCTTCCCTTGTGTTTACCAGCGGGGGGGGGGGGGGAGGGACATGGCACCAGATATCTGGTCAATGTCAAATTATTACTTATAATGGAGTGTTCACTGACTCTGTGAAGGGGACTATCTGAACAAGGAACAAACAGCAAACACTACCAATGAAGGCATGGTTGCATGATCTGGTTCTTTCTTTCATATGAGGGTGATCTTTGAACAGCCTTTTTCTGCTAAGGAAGAACTGTTCAGGACCAGCCTGGAGGTAGAAGATTGTTTTTAAGCAGAGATGAAGATGGTGCAACAGAGGATGCTTGCTTGCTTGCTTGCTTGATTTATTTATACCCAGCCAAAGCTTGTGATGTACACAGTTGCTCCTTTTAATCTCTGCTCAAAACAGGTTTGCAGTAAGTGCAAAACATACTGGTCGCAGGCTGAATTATTATTATTATTAATTGAATTTAGATACTGCCCTATACCTGGAGGTCTCAGGGCACATGGCCAATGGTGCCCCTACAACCTTCCACAAAACATCGCCTGCCTCCCTTGTAAGTAAAAGGTAAAGGTACCCCGGCCCGTACGGGCCAGTCGTGACCGACTCTAAGGTTGTGCGCTCATCTCGCTCAAGAGGCCGGGAGCCAGCGCCGTCCGAAGACACTTCTGGGTCACGTGGCCAGTGTGACGAAGCTGCACTGGTGAGCCAGCACCCGTGCCGCACCCGGAAACACCGTTTACCTTCCCGCTATAAAGCGGTACCTATTTATCTACTTGCTTTTGAACTGCTAGGTGGGCAGGAGCTGGGACTGAATGACAGGAGCTCACCCCGCCGCGGGGATTTGAACCGCCGACCTTATGATCAGCAAGTCCTAGGCACTGAGGTTTTACCCACAGCGCCACCCGCGTCCCTTGCCTCCCTTGTACACTGTTGCAAAGCCTTAAAAAGTGAAATGGAAACCAGACAGCCAATGCGAAAACAGAAAGCCAATTCAAATGGCCGACAAGCTTCAATATGCAGCTGACAGGCCTGTCGTAAGGACACAAAGGATATGCGAATGAGGAGCTAACAACGGGGCAGTCTAGAGACTCCTGGTTCCTACGGAGATGCCAACATCACATTATGGTAATGCTGTAACAGCTTGCAACTGTTTTAGGTGGTGAGCTGTGTTCAGCTACATGCTATGGAGATATCAGGGCTTCCAGAAACCTTGGTTGCCTGAGACTTACAGAACAGAGCACCTGGCAGGGCACAGTGGAGAAGTACTTTTCACAAGTTATACAGGACTGTAGTGCAGCGAATTCAGCAGTGATCTTTGCTTGGATGGTAAGTTAGTGCTAATCTTGTCCCTTCGTCGAAAACTGATTTGAATCTGTTAAGCACCGTGAGGTACTGGACGCTATCAAAATAATGTTTAAAGTATCTTCAGCGAAAATACTATTGTGAAGGGAAATGAACATTTGCTTCTGGACCAAGGGAAAACTGTAAAATAAGCTGAAAACAAAATGTGAAGTACTGACTCACAAAGTAAGATTCCCAACGATATAAATAAAAGGGGAGAAAAATCGAAAGATTAATTTTTATATAATTCTTTTTTTAAAAAAAAAATATCACCAAGTGCTCCCATCACCTTACACAGTCCATTAAATATGTTGAGAAACTCCCTCTCTCTTGCTTTTGCTTGTTTGTAAAGTTAAGGAGCATCACATCAGAACAGGAAAGTAGAAAGCGCAGCAGGCGAAAGAAATGAGCACAACAAAGACTTTAATGGCGTTAAAATGCAATGAACTCCACAGGCTGGCATGTGGTCCACATGATTCGTTACACTATTCTAAGACTATATGCACAGAGACGGGGAATTAAAAATCTGTTTTGCACCACAAGGATTGCAAAAGTGCTCTATGTGTTGGCCTGGAACTTTTGCACGTCCATAACCAAATTCTCTCTCTGCCTCTCTCTCAAATGCTTTTCAGGGCCCCACTCTAGTTTAAAAACAACGAGAAAATTTATACTTCATAGATTTTACTGAAATGCTAGGATGTTCCTGATAGGTCGCTTGCTAACAAGCATTATATAAAAGGCGTTACACAAATTTGGCACATGAATACTGCACAATTCAAAGAGGCCTTATTTTTCACTGCGAGGTTGTAATAGTCTCGACATAAAAGAAGAATGGAGAGGAAGAAATGGCCTTTTTGTGGTTGAAGCCAGACAGTTTATTAGAGAGTGTAAGAAAGAGGGGGCTCGCACTTTTTCAAGTCCCACTCAGGTGAATGCAGTAGTGGCACTTCTGGAGGGAAATTACACACACACACATATATAAACCACTGATCTATTCAGTGTTGTTGTCTTTCCCTCAACGGGGCTTGAGAAAGATTTCCCCGAGTGTCTCATCCTCTGTGTGAAAGTTACCAGCTTTACAACAACGTCATTTTTTTCCTTCTCAAGTACATACATTCTTGCCTCTTACATCAGGCCAATTTTGCCCTCCTAGCAAAAAGCCAGCACTGAAACGCTGCACAACTTGCTATGTGACAAGCCGCTTTGTGGGCTTGGTCGCAGGAATGCAAAAGGCAGCCTGACAAGAGGAAGGAAGAAGAAACACAAGCAAGTTAACAGACAATATATAGAGCAAAGAAGGGTCACGGCAGGGAGGAAAGCACACGAGGGGGAAAAGACTCCCTTTTCTTCACCCACAAATGCAAGGTGTACATCAAACAAAGTGACAGTCAAATGGATGGATCTACACGTCACCACACATCTGGCTGCTGCACTCATTTAAATGGCTGTACCACTGGGCAATCACAAATGCATGGTCTGAGTGGAAGGGGGGGGAAGGGGATAGTTAACTATAAGCAAAGTAGCCGCAACTCCAGAACATCCTTGCACAAAGCTGGCTCTGCAAGGCTCTTGCGCAACAAACATGGCTTGAGCAGCCAACATCTGTTTGTGTTAAGAACATTTAAATCGTTGCTAGCTTTTGGTGGAAGAGGAAGGAAGAGGGCTGTTGGTGGGTTGCTCTTTCTTTTTTTGCTTCGTTGACATCCGGATCCTAAACCGATTTTAAGCAGGAGCAACCTCTGTTGAATTTCAGTGTCTAAATACATTTAGGATCAGGGTACGTCTGTTTTCAGCCAAGTGAACCACACGGGGTCAATGCATTTGTTCATTTGGGGGAGGGGGGGGGAGGAAAAATCCTACAAGAGCACTTGGGATTTTTATTTTGGTGCACTCCAAGTGGCCATTTCCCATAAGCTTTCACGTTGGAAAATGGCAGCCAGCTGATAATATGCAAACCTATTCTTGGAAAAACACTATTACAAATCTCATAAGGAAACCACTCTGGTCTCCATTAAACATCCAAAGAGCCTGCTTGGTTTATTATTCCCCATCTCCTCTTCCCCTAATCTGAAGCATTAATTTATCATATCATTTCATTTACAGCTTATCGCTCATATTAGTCCGTTAAAATAAGTCTTTGGGGGACAGGGAAGGCTCGTAGCTAAGCCAGTGTTGGGTTAGACAGAACTTTCCAGTCTAGCCACTTCTGGACCAAGCATGTTCAAGTCTTAAACCCTTCTGGCCATCTTTTTCCCTTCCCAAATTGGAAATATTCTCATAGAAAAAGCACTACCTTATAGTCCCTAGAACCTTTGTTAGGTCAGAACCACTTTAGGTAAAGCCTTGTTTACCACTGAGTACCAAATTTAGAAATTTCTTATTGTTGTTGTTATTGTTATTATTATTATTAATAAACACTTGTAAGAATTCCTTATAAAGAGACATGTTCCTCTTTTAAATCCACATGCCTGATCTCCATTGGAAAAACCGTAGTTTGCTTGTGCAGTGGTTTCTTTTAGGCTTGAAACTGCAACTTTTCAAGTTTAGAAAACAGCTTTTTAAAAAACAGACTACAGCTCCCTAACCAAACTCTATTTCTGCTGCCTAGAACGGAGTTGGAATTTTAAGTGAGAACTTTGTATGCACACTTATACAGTAGGTAAACTGCAGGACGGGGTGGTGGTAGGGAGGACTGGATTATCTGGAGAGACAAAGGAAATTGGTTGAACCTAAAACGCCAGTAGTCAAAGAATTCTTTGTCGCAGCAAGGAGATGCTTCATTGCTCCAACAAAAGCACAAAGAGACAATAAAAAGCAAAACGAATCTCATGATTTCTATCTTGGAATGTCTGCTCTTACGGAGAACAACGCGGCTTCATGTTTGTGGTCAACAAAGGAGAAAAGGGAATAAAGTGCTTCATGGCGGGGAGAATCATTAAAATAAATAGAAACATTTCATGGCAGGAAGAAAAGAAAAGTTCCGACAGGCAGTTTTGTCTCCAGCCAGTTGCTTTGAGGATGCATTCCCCTCCCATTACTAGTTCCAAAGCAATTTGCACCCCAGTCAAAAGATTCCTACGAGAAGTGGCTTTAGCAGCAGAGTCCAATTCCCCCATTTATCTGTCCCTTTAATTTCCCTGGTCTGTAAACCTCTTGTGGAAAGCACTGCCACACCAAAAGTGCCTTCTCCTCCAGCCGGCCAGCTACATCGCCTTCATCCCGTTGGCCGTGACGCTCTCGGTCACTCCGTCGTTCACGGCAGCCGAATCATGGAGGCCAGAGTAATCCTTGAGTTCGGAGTTTGTCAGAAGCAGAGGCTGTTCCCCCTTCTTGTGCGGCAGGAGGGGCTGGCGGGTGTAATGTTCGCCGTCTGGAATGTTCTCCGGCAGGTTCTGGTTTTTGCTCTCGGGCAGGAGGAGGATACAGATGATGCAGATGAGCGTACAGCAGGCAAAGATGACATGGTGGAGGAAGTAGCCTTTCTGGTTGTGGAGCTCCATGATGGGCGCCGTGAGCATGCCAAAGCCTGCGCTGGCCTGGACGAGGCCAAGCCCACCACCCCTGTGGAAACGAGCATGCAGATATATATATATATATATTTGGGTGATAAAAATCAGTTTGGTTACAGATTCTTTTTTATATATATATAATATTTATTGAAATTTTCCATATAATAACAAAACAAAAAGCAAAAATTAAAAAATATCCAAAAAAAGAAAAACAATTTAAAAACACATAATATTTAAAGAACCTTATCTTCTTTCACCTTATTTCTCAGACCTCCTCCCCCCTCCCCTTCTTGCATTCCAATGTGTGTTGTCTGCTCAACAAGTTCTTATCATTTTTCTCAACCTTAACTTAATAATTTCTTTATTCATGCTATTTATTTTCCTTTTCTTCTTTCTTCCATTTCTCAATTAATTTTAAAAGCCTTATTTCTAAGTTTGGTTGCAGATTTACCAGTTTGCAATGTTACGGCATCATAAACGGATCAGAATTGTATGTGCACTTCCCTGAACGGCGGAGTCGCCTTCGAAACGATTCGCTTCGCTTATGCACCAACTTCTTTTTAATAAGGAAACCCAAAGCAGTTTGCAACAATTAAAACATCGCAACTAAAACGCCAACAGCAACAGTTCTACATGTTTCATAGTGTATACTTCTGAAAGGTCTTTAAATGCACCTCAAAAAGCAGAAAGGTCCGACTTTGTGCTAGCAAGTTCTACAGGAATGGGTCCCTGGCTGCAGTGGCGTAGCGTGGGTTGTCAGCACCCGGGGCAAGGCAAGTAATTTGCGCCCCCTAACCCGTGGATTTGCGCCCCCTAACCCGTGGATTTGCCCTAACCCCAGATGTTGCGCCCGGTGCGGCCGGCCCCCCCTGCACCCCCCACGCTACGCCACTGCCTGGCTGTGTACCCTTCTGCTGCTCCAGACTCCAAAATCATGCTCTCTGCCCTGGAGCATCGTAAAGTAGTTCTTCCCTCCATCCTTTCAACAGAGAAAGGGCGATCCCACTGGGAACTTAATCAAGCTTAAACTGTGTCAAAAAATGGCAATTTGTAGTCCCAAATGATTCAGACATCTGAAGGCAGCCCTGTTTAGGGAAGCTTTTAATGATTAATAGATTATTGTATTTTAATATTCTGTTGGAAGCCACCCAGAGTGGCTGGGGAAACCCAGCCAGATGGGCAGGGTAATAATAATAATAATAATAATAATAATAATAATAATAATAATAATAATAGTAATAATTTAAGTTTCCTCTTGGAACAAGGAGGACCCCCAGCAATCCTACCTTAACATTCTCTGCCTTCAATTCCTAATATAATTATTACTGTGAATGTATTTTGCTCATCTTTAGCAGGGGGGGCAGGGGGAGCACATGATGGGACATAGCTCAGATTTTGGACTAAGCAGCTAGTCTCCTCCTCCTTCTAGGCAGGGCTGTCTTAAGCATATGCGGCACCGGGGTGCAAAGATCCATCCGGTGACCCCCCCCCCAGGGTGCCCAGTCCCAGGCGCGCAGGAGGGCGGAGCTGGCCGGCTGGCCACCTCAATATCTCGCTGGCTCGGTCGCCCCCAAACTCATGGTGCAGAAGAGCCTGCTGTGGCGCTCCAACTGATGGGTGGGCTTTCCCCCCGGACTCAACTCTTGGGCCCTGGACTCTTGGCCTGGCGCCCCTGAGATCCCGGTGCCCGGGTGCCCCGCACCCCTAGCACCTATGGGTAAGACGGCCCTGCTCCTGGGGGTGGCAAGGGCTATAAAAGTAAGAGGCAGCTAAGAATGAAAATGGGTTAGACTTCGATTGGTACTCCTCAAAGTTATCTGCACTTTTGAAGGAAAAAACCAAGAGTTCTGCCAGAGTTAATTTCATGTCAATTATACCCCTTCATCTTACTCAGATTTTACCTGGCCATTTCAATGGCCCCAGATATTTACTACCCTTCACACCCAGTTGGGGGAAAAAATCCAGAAGGATCAATTTTTATGCCCTTGAAAATCCAAATTCTGCATGCTTTGAGTAAAAATTACCCCACGCAACCCAACCCTGGCCATTTAAAAAATAAGCAGAGACAATGAAGCCTTATAATTGTGAAACTAGTGTGGATATGTTGCCTAGTTTAAATTTGCAGCAATTCACCAAACGTCGCTCAATAACATCAGTGATGGAAAAGGAGGAAACTTATGCTAGGCTGTAATATACAAAGGGCAACCACTTATAATTGCCCATCTGTTGCTTTCATGAGCGAGAGTCTACTTTCTATCTCCAGATCGCTAAAAAACTTAACTTGTGAAATTCTCTTTTGTCATCACTAGGGAGCAGGCTTTCCTCAGATTTATACAGAGCCACTTAAAAATAACGAGGAACCACAGTGATTGAAAAAGACATTTTATAGTTACGGCCCTTTATCATTCTCCCTCTCTAAAATTCTGAATATTTCTCTTCCCGTCAGTTAGTCATTCAGTCAGTCAGCCAACAGGGTGCCATCAGATTAAAGAATTCTCAGCTGACCAACTGGATGAATTTTAGTTGATTAATGAAATCTGCACACATTTACAGATGAAGGAATCATACTTTGTTTTCAGATGATACAAATTCCTGTCACAGCAGTCCCTGTCCTAGATTCCATTCCATTCCATGTGTGAGAGCGAGGAATGCCATTTCTACAAGGGCCTGCCACCCTTGGCTTGGGTAGCTTCACATTTTTAAAAGAATATAGTGCTTAAAATTAATTAATCCAAGAGCTGGTAAAGTGCTGCATCTTATCTACAAAAAGTGCCCAGTATGAATCACTTCTCTGTCAGAAATTCGTTAGATGGCATCAGGGAAACCACTGTCTCAGGTGCAACACTGGCCATAGGCAATATGGGGAGAAACTGCCTTGGTCCAGTATACCTGAAAGAGTGTCTCCACCCCCATCGTTCAGCCCGGACACTGAGGTCGAGTTCTGAGGGCCTTCTGGCAGTTCCCTCACTGCGAGATGTGAGGTTACAGGGAACCAGGCAGAGGGCCTTCTCAGTAGTGGCGCCTGCCCTGTGGAGCGTCCTCCCATCAGATGTTGAGGAAGTAAACAACTGTCTGATTTTAGAAGACCTCTGAAGGCAGCCCTGTTTAGGGAAGTTTTTAATGTTTGATGTTTTATTGTGTTTTTAGTATTCTGTTGAGAGTCGCCCAGAGTGGCTGGGGAAACCCAGCCGTATGGGTGGGGTATAAATTATTATTATTATTATGATTATTATGATTATTATTATTATGATGCTCATCTTGACCTCGCAGTACAGTTGTATAGATTAAAAGATAAACTTTGTCAAAAGCTCTGAATATGTTAACAGGTTCTCTCTAAATGCTGTTATTTTTTCCCCAGCTGATTCCTCCGATTAATCAACTAAAAACTGAAGACCTAACAATGAAATACCATCCAATCAGGAGCGGCGGCTGCTTACCAGGATGGTGCAGGGGCATTGCAGGGTGATGGTAAGGCAGGGCTATGCAAAGCCAACCCAACGCTCCTGCTGGCACACCCAAGCAGGCCCAACCTCACCATTATCTATGCCACCACCTCCTGTTACCGCAGATGGCAGCAACACCATTGTTGGGAGAGTGGACGCATGGCACTGCCCCCCCCCCCCCGGGCCGGCCAATCCTGCCAAGAGAAACTTCAGTGCTCAGAAATCAGACCCACAAACATTATACCCACCCTCCTTTTCTGCAAGAAGAGGATTTCAGGTCTACTTCATTTTTTATTTTATTTTTTGCTGTGGGCTCAGACGTCTGACAGAGCCATAAGACTGCTTAGTCCGGCACGCTTTGGAAATCCCTACGGATATAAAAACTGCATCCAGATTTATTTTACACTATCCTGTTCTTGTCTGTCCTGGTCCCAGTTAGGAGAGTCCAGCCATGAATGGCTACCCAATGCAGATTGAGAGAGCTGCTGTTCCACTGGCATACACAGATGTAAGCACTGTGCTACTGCTAGTATGAAGGACTTGCGCTTAGCAAAGCCTTCATTGCAAGCACTCGGTCCCTGCAGTGAGTCCAAATAGCGGCCCCCAGAATGAGCTGCCAATGTAAATAAATTATGTCACTGTTTGATGCAGATGACTGGAGGCCTTTGCATAAATATAGCAGGTTGTGCCAGTGCTGAACAGAGCGGGACTCTTCCATCTCCTCATTCACCATCTGGCTGCGGTGGATGAAGGCTGCGTATGGCTCCCCCTCCCTTGGCCAGCCACCAGATGTGATGTACAATGGCACAGTACACATCTGTACATGGGCTGCACCTGCTTCCCAGGACTGGATTCCTGAGAAAACTCCTCCTCTTTACTTACAAAGGGGGGGCATTTTAGGGCACACCCCCAAGCTCCTGCTAACTGCCTTGGCTCATTCACATCCTTATCTCTATTTCAAATGCTCAGGCTGTGAGTGACACTGCTTAGGTAGCCAAAATACCGCCACCATTTTGCCAACTTGCATCCCTGCTACTCTTTGTTCGCTCTTCCCAAAATTACGGTAACCTGTTCTATAAAAAACCCCTCTCTTGTTCCATTTTGTAGCAGCAAGAACACACACAGCTGTTTCGTCAACAAGTTTACTGTGGCAGGGTTAGGAGTTTCATTTTGTTAAGTGCCCGAAAGAAGCTTTACAAATGAACTCCTTGGCATAAAGAATTAGAAGTCTTCAATGATGCCTAAAGTACTTGGCAGCATGGGACCAGAGGAACCAACCAAAACTAAGGCATCAGCATACTAAATGCTGTTATATCAAGGAACCTCCATTCTGCAGCTCTCAGTGTTGTAGCTTTTGGGAGACAAAAAACACTCTGGATGCTTGAATTTGGAGCTGTCCACAACCAGACTTTGCTTGTGACAAAGGAAGTAGAAGTTCTAATAAATGCTATTGACTGACCTCCGTCCTCTACATTTTTCTTTTTGTTCTTGCTTTATTTGAAAAGACTGTGTGTGCTGGTAAGATTTCTATTAATTTCATCTTGAGCTACGACACTCTTAAAAATCCAACTGAGTTGATGCACAAAATTAACCTAAAGGTCAATAATGTGTTTCCTATTAACATCAGTAAGAACAACTTAATTTAATACAGAGAAAGAATGGTACTTATTTATTAATATACCACCCTTTTCTTATTTAGAGCTCAAGGTGGCAAGCAACAAAAATGAAACAATAGCAAGTGAATTAATTTATGTTTTTACTGATGTAGTGCTTTTTTATCATATTCAGAAAAATTCACAATCTCGGCAATCCTTGCAGCAATCTTAGAAGGCTGAACAGTACTATTATTACTGCCCCTATACAGTCGTACCTTGGAAGTCAAACGGAATCCATTCTAGAAGTCCATTCGACTTCCAAAATGTTTGGAAACCAAAGTGTGGCTTTTGATTGGCTGCAGGAAGCTGCCTTCCAACTCTACAATTCTATGATTCCATAAGCGGCTTGCTTTACTAGTGATCTAGCCAAAAATATACAAACCCACCTTTATTTTATTTCTTATTATTTTAAAACAGAATCCCAACATGCATCCAAAGGGCTCAGGGCACAAAGTCCATTTGCCTTTGCATCCTCATATCAACCCTGGGATAGGAGGGTAGCAACTGGCCCAAATATTTCCCACTCAGCTGTGCATCCTGAAAACAGAAAACAGCACATGGGGATATATCTTTCTTTCTTTTTTAAAGCTCTTTTTTGTCCCATGTTGCAGTACCGATGGAACCTTCCCTGCAAAAGCTACCATTTACTACTAATTGGGGGGTTTAAATGTATCATTTAATGGAGTTGGTTCCAAAGTGTCCATCCCCAAAACCTCCCCAAAAACTACCCCAAAAAGGTACCAGTGGACTGCCTTGTGCAAAAACAAGAGATCTCGGAAGGTCTCCTCAAGCTTGAGTGAGCTTTTCATGGCCATACCTGATAACTGTTGGTGTGATTTCCGCACAGAAGAAAACGCTGAGACTTCCTACTGCGTGGGATGAAAACATACCGACGATGGAAAACGCTGTAGAGAATTTGTCCTTTACAGTGTCGCTCATACCTACGGGACACATGCAAAAAAAAGCTTAATCTCCATCCCATTCATGATCAATAGGTAGTAGCCTTTTAAAGCTGCTCCCTTCCACCAAACACTATTATTATGTCCAAATAAAACCAGCCATTTAGTTTTGGTTATAGACTCCCATCACTGGCTGGTCTCAGGGCAGTTTACAAAAGTATGTCAGTTTAAGACAGATACGGTTCTAGCTAATGCTAGTCCTGCTCAAAGCAGGCTCACTGAAGTTAAGGAATATGACTTAGTTTCATTAGTTTCTGTGTCTGTTCTGAGTAGGACAAGCACTGGAGGCAACCCATGCAAATTCCAACAAAATCACTGTCTAAAAACACAAAACTAACCAATGGCAAAACGAAACAGCAGCACAGAACAACAATGCAGGAGACAGTAATGCAGAGAACAGGTTCAACTATTATACTAGTGGTTCCCTATGTGAACCTTTTCACCATTTCACATAAGTAAACTGTAGCCATTCATTCCTATTGAGAAGGGTAAAGTGCCATGTTTTTGGACACTGTTGAAGGGAAGGCAAAACCTGCCTCCCACTGGATGACCTACCCCTCCCCAAGGATGGAGAATGGCAGGAGAAATGTTTTCCTTGGTGTAGCTTTGTTTATATTATATTCAATTTTCCTTAGCCAACTGAAGCACAGCCACAATTACAGATGCTTGAGGAAGCCAGTGTTTTTCTAAACCTGCATCAACCAGTCTAATGTGTGGCTCAGAACTTGGCTATGCACCAGACTTTCCCAATGTTCCAGTGCAGTTCTCAACTTATAAAATGTATCTAAATGGTTTAGACATGCATATTTTGAGAGAAAACATGCCTAAAACTAAATATTTATATATGAATGTAATTTTGGGGCAATTTTAACAGGTTTTTGTTTTTTGCAAATTAATGTAAAATGGACTTATGTGTGAACACAGACTGGAAATAGACTGATTCATTCCTATCCACCACTTAAGACCTGTGTAAGAATACTACTGGTCTATATAGAAGCATGTGGAAGGCTGGTTCACACAACCATGTTCATTACTTGATATCTGCAGGATCGACTGGCTATGTGTGCAAATCTGCTATCACAGATTTAAAAAAACATCCAAGACACTTTTTTTTTGCATTTTCTTCTGTAACCTCAAAACACACTATTTTTCAATGAATGAATTTTACATTATTTCCTAACAGTTTCAATTGTCAGTGTTAGTGAGATGCCTCCAGTTCTCTAAATGTGGGATTGCTTGCTTCAGACATTCAGCTGGGGGGGGGAGAAGTGTGTGAGCCTGAGGTGCAGATGCATTGTGGTTGGGAGGGAAGTAATGTCAGAATATCGTGGCTCAACAAAAATAAATCACATTCGAAAATGGACTTGAAAACTATACCTGAGTCTGGAAGTTGACTGTATTTTCCTATCACTGGATTCAGAAGCACAAATGTATTAAAATAGGAGAGAGAAAAAGAAAACGGACCATCAAGAATATGCATAGAAAAACATGACAATTAAATGCCAGTTATTTAAAAAGTAAAAAGCAAATCACACTATAAAATAGCCCCTTTCCCCACCCAACATGACAGGACATGCAATTTTCTGTCCGATTCCCAATGGAAAGATTGAATTCTAATGAGAGATAACAACAATGGAAGGCACGCTATTGAAGCTTTCTAGGCCTGAAATTAGTGCAGCAACCAAACAAAGGCCTTTATGCTGATAATGAAGGGAGAATTTTTAAAAAAGTCAAAATTAGCTGTAATTCTCAGAGGGGGTTCCTTAGAAAGCACAACCCTGAATCTTTCCCCCTCCCACTAAGTTGTCTGTGCCAAAGCTCAACCATGAGTGAACATATTGAAACACTATTCATCAGCTATTTAAGTGTGTGCGCACATCCAATATGAACAATGAGTGGAACTTTAATTTTTGCATAAGCCTGGCACCCAGGAACTCTGAAAACTTTTACATAACAGAATTTCAAAGGTTCCCACTTGGAAGTCGTACTGTAAATCTCAGGATTCGAAACTTTGTGATGATCATAAACTGAGATCCTCCTCTCCATGCCTTTCCCTCCATTTTCGGCATGTTTGAGCAATTTCCATACGGACTGTTAATATACACAATGAGCAGATAAAAGGCTTAGAAGCAGGGGTGGGGAATCTCTGGGGCTCCAGGTGTTGCTGAACGATGATCTCTGACCATTGGCCGTGCCAGAGGGGATGCTGGGAGCAGAGTCCAACAACATATGGAGGGGCACAGCTTTTAGCTTTTAGATGTCTTTTAGCCTGTACATGTACTGCATAAGCTAATCATGTAAAGAGCTGTGCTTAAGAAAATGCATTTGACACACTATAGGAAGCTCCATGAGACATGCAGTCATTTGGGAAGACCTGCCTCATCCACAAGTACCATGCAATCAGATTTCTCTTGAACAGGCGCTAAAGGGAACTTCCATAAGGCACAGTTGATGCACTTTTAGCATCTGAAAGGGAGAGAGTGCTAGGCTAAAAGTAGGGAACATAGTCAAAGTAGTCTGGTAGTAGTTTGCTCCCAGTGGTGCTTTCTGTACTCTGGGAAGAGAAATTGCCTCTGCATTCAAATGGCCCAGGGGTGTTCTTCCTTCCTATAGCTGGTTGATGCAACCTACTCCTGCAGCAGCAGAATCCTCAGGATTTGGGAGAGCTCTGCTTGCAGTGCTGGAAAAAAGGCACACCAGTCAACCTTCTCTTCTCTGTGCAACCCTTAAAACTTTTAAGTTTAAAGAATTGGACTCCTTTTCCTACACTCACTCTGACCAGTCTAGAGTGTGCAGACCTTTGTAGAAACAAAGGTCAATTTTGTGGTTCATGTTCAACCACAATACACGTTCCATAGAATCACAGAATGCAAGAATCTTTTGCCTAACCTGGGGCTTGAACTTATGACCCTTAGATTAAGAGTCTCAACCGACTGAGCTATCCCAGCTTCTTATGACTATGTTTGAATGTGAATGAGCAGGCGCTGGTGCATGCTGCTCCAAAGACCTCACTCTGCTCCTCCCTGCACCAGAAGCAACAATACATTCAAATTCAGGCTTGCCGTTCATTCCCCCTAAAGAAACAATGAGTGGAGTACAGGCAAGAGCACTATTTCAGATCACATGGCAAACCAAGGCTTCTTGTTTGTTGGTTACAACATACTGAGGAGCAAGAGTGCAGCCAAGTGGGAACTTCTATGCACTGTACACTAGTATGGCATTCGTTTGTATTAAACCACTGTAAACATTAACTATGGCTTTAATGTGATATGTGAATACAGTCAAAGTGTGCAGTTCAAATGTAGAGAGCGATGGCCTTGAATCAAAGGAGAAAAGGTTCTAGGATGCTTGCACTTAAGTTAATCAATACCAATAATCTATTGGATTGCCAGATAGTAATTTGCTTTAAAAAAGAAACCACTCAAACAAACCTGATGAACTCTGAGCTTTGTCAATATGAATGTATTTGCATAGGAAGCAAGCAAAGAAAATGGAACAATGTAAAGGCCCTTGCTATAGCCATTAGTTTTATTGGAAGAAGGATGAGTCAGTACGATATCTGCACCCCAAGGTGCTGGATTTTCTAGTGCCAGTTACTGCATGACACTTCTTCATCATCACATTCAGTTTCTTCAGCAGTACTGGATGCTCAGAGTTCCAGGACTGAGTAAACGCTTAATGAAATAGGTGAGAATCACATGGCAAATCAGTGCCAATTAAAGTGGAGAGGAGGACAATCAGCCGCAATGAAAAAGCTGGAATGTGGACAACCCCACACTAAGGGGGGAAAGGAACAAAGGGCCAACATGTATTTTTGTTTTCATTGTTCCCTGTTTAGGACTTCACTCTCTCCAAATCAGATTGGCACAGCTAGGTTTTGGGTTGTTTTTTTTAATACTTCCCTACAAGTGAATTCCCCACCTACAGCTGAGAATAGCAGCAGGCTTGAAACCTTGTACAAATCAGAAACACAGTGCTTTGCAAAGTGAACCCAAGGCACGTAGAAGGGATACGGTAGTTGGATGCGTGCACTCACAGTTGAGAAGACCTAGTTGTAAAAGTGAAGCCAGAGCAGTGAGTATCATGAAGAGCAGCAATCCCCCTCTTCGCCCAAGGAATCCGACCACAGGGCACATGGCTAGGCAGGATGCCAGCGTTATCCCTGCCATGGTATAGTAGTCCGCGTAGAAATTGTTGGTGAGTGACATCTTATCTTCGTGACCCATCATACTCTTTGCAAAGCAGTGGTGTATCCCATAGCCAGTCAGCCTTTGGGAGACAAAACACAAGGATGAACAGAAGAGTTTGGATTTGGATTTGATATCCCGCTTTATCACCACCCGAAGGAGTCTCAAAGCGGCTAACATTCTCCTTTCCCTTCCTCCCCCACAACAAACACTATGTGAGGTGAGTGGGGCTGAGAGACTTCAGAGAAGTGTGACTAGCCCAAGGTCACCCAGCAGCTGCATGTGCAGGAGCGGGGAATCGAACCCGGTTCACCAGATTACAAGTCTACCGCTCTTAGATAATGACATACAACCCAAAGCTGGAATGCAGGGAGGGGAAAAGACTTAGGTTAGTCCCAAATGCTTTGCTCTTACAAAAAGTAGAGGGAGAAAATCTGAATTCCACATGAATTTATTTTATTGTTAGGGATGCGGGTGGTGCTGTGGTCTAAACCACAGAGCCTAGGGCTTGCTGATCGGAAGGTCGGCTGTTCGAATCCCTGTGACAGGGTGAGCTCCCGTTGTTCGGTCCCAGCTCCTTCCCACCTAGCAGTTCAAAAGCACATCAAGTGCAAGTAAATAAATAGGTACCGCTCTGGCGGAAATGTAAATGGCATTTCCTTGCACTGCTCTGGTTTGCCAGAAGCGGCTTAGTCATGCCGGCCACATGACCCAGAAGCTGTCTGTGGACAAATGCTGTCTCCCTCAGCCTATAGAGCGAGATGAGCACGCAACCCCAGAGTTGTCCGCGACTGGACCTAACGGTCATGGGTACCTTTACCTTTACCTTATTTTATTGTTACATTTATCAGTCATCTGATAAACATGGTTCTTCCTCCCATTTGCTCTAGATGCCAGCGTCAGATTTTAGGAAGAGTCTATATAAAGAATCAGGAACCTGTGACCTTTCACAACTTGTTATCATTATTCCTTATGATTGGGCATGCTGGCTGGGGCTGTTGGGAGTGGAGTCTAGCATCATCTGAAGGGCAATAGGTTCCCATCTCTGGTCTACACATTACTGTAGCAAACCACGTCCAAGCAGTTACCGTCAGGGCTCTGCCATAACATCTAGCGTGACTTGCCCTGGGGATTTTCTGTATTTCATGGAGAGATTCCACGCCAGTAACAGATCCCCCAAAGAGTATTTGCTGCCACTGAATAAACTTTCCCTGCAACTTCAAAGATCCATGTGATGAGTGTGGAGTGTGGAGAGGAAAGCCACCGGGTCAGAGTAGCTTGCCACAGCTAGGCAAACGTGGACACTGCCTTGAAGAGTCGCTTATACATTACACAGAAACTGTTTTGCTACCGCGGCTCAGGTTCCATACATATGGTTAGGGCAGCTGCAATATCAACTAGCAACCACTGATGAGAGAGCTAGGGTGATATCACCTTTTGTGTTCTATACAACATCAAATGTACCATTGGTACTAGGTTAAATATTAATCAGGGCTGTGAAATGTTATGCTTCACAATTATGTGACCTGTACATGGTATACAAATTTATTTTATACATAATTGCTTGATTTTGCACAGCTTATCCAATCTTACTAGTTTGGTGCAAAGGACAAGGAACTATGTAAGATACTGAAGCCATGTCCTCTGAAAACAAGAAATCCTAGACCTGTTGTTCTTCAGCAATATTTCACTGGACATTGACTATATCACCGTGAAGCCAATCTTCAACGAAATAGGGGAAGTCACCCGCATTTAAAAAAGCAAGTAGAGACTCAACACACAGTGTCCAACACAGTTCATTTTCTGCACTTGCATGAGACTGCAGAATACATACAACCCTGAGTGTAAGCTAGGGCTGGCCCTACCATGAGGCAGAGTGGGGCAGCTGTCTCAGGTGGCAAATCCTGAGTGGTGGAAAGTGGCTAGAAAGGTGTACCACGTGGTCTGCCCTGCAGCCCCTAAGCTAGTTTACTGCTGTAGCATGGGAATTTTAATTTTTAATTCCAGAGGAGATGAGAGATTTCTCTGCTTTATTTCAAAATGTTTTGCTCCAGTTGCAGGTGACAAAGACTTCTGGCAAACTTGAATGCTTTTAGTCATGGTGAACATTTCTCACAGATGTCTTCACTTTTAACAAGAAGATCTGGATGTTTTGTACTTCCTCCCTCTGCCCCCTTGAGACATCCATTGATTTTTTGTATCATGCTCTGTTCACCTTAACAGCACTGCATGTACGGTGTTTTTCACACACAAAAAATTGCTTTGTGATACTTGCTAACAAATAACACAAACCGCCAGAAAATGCACTGGAAAAGGCCCCAGTGTGAAACTACAATAACACCCCTCCTGTTGCCTCTCCACCATGAAGCAGTATTGGAAGCACGTAACCTGGAGACAGTGGGAGGGTGGATTAAACCCTCCCGCAAAGCTGCTTTCCCCCAGTTAGGGTGGTATTCCAGTGTTCCCACCACAAACATGGAATGGTAGGAGAAAGCAGTTGGTGGAGAGGGAGTTGGAAAGCAAAAACAGAAGGCAGGGAAAGGGCTTCTTCTGAACGGTTGCAAAACATCCCATTCCAATGAAGAGGTGGCGACAACTGCAGGTGTTAACATTCAGTTCTCTTTTGAGTCCGATCCGAGGGCGAACTAACCACTTGGGAGAATGAAGAGCAACCAGATTTTCACTTCCAGAGCTCAAATCCAAGACAGTAGGGGGTACCCAATTTTAGCCATACTCCAAGAAGATCCATAGAAATGAGTAAGTCCATTGATTTCAATAGGTCTACTCTAAGTTGGAGATCACCCACTGGGTTTGTGTGCTAAAAGGTAAGGCATTCTTTACCTTCTCCTCATTGCCCCATGGGCACCAATATGTTACACCGTACAGGAATATGGTGGTACTTACGAATTTACACACAGCACAACAATGTTTTTCCACAGGTTCCTGGTTCCCACCACTTTAACAATGCAGACCTTCTTCGGCCTCCTGCCAAGTTCTCTCTCCAATTCTGAAACAAAAGTAACAATTTACTTTTTCAGGGGGGAAAATAATCATTAATTTTGAAATGAGGCAGAGCAACCCAGCAATATGGATTCTCCATCACTTCCTTCCAAGTTCCATAATACGGTGAACTCTATTCGAGTTCTTATAGACCTCTCAGGTCTGGCGATTGTGCAATATAAAGAAGAGTTTGGTATGTCTCCTTTAATCTTGATCCGATGACTGCACTCTTAGTTAATTGTACCCCCCCCCCATGTCCTCATAGCTACAGTCTCACAGAACTTGAGGATTAGATGCTCTCTCTCTCATTATATTTTGCACGGGCATGTAGGCATGTGTAAGAATTGGAAATAAGTCAGGAATTAAGAACTAGGGTACGCTTGTAAATACCCAGTTGCCTTGTTGTACGTTTAGAACTCTCCAGGAGACAATTTTGTATCCTCCCCTGACTTTAAGGGCTTCTGTATGAGAGAGAAGGTAGACAAGTGTTTTGTTTTGGTTGTTCGGGCTGGCAACTTTCTACCTGCAAGGCTCTTCTCTGCCTGACTCAAGCTTCAGTTGACTCCCAACAGTGCTTTGTCTGGTTGATATTGTGTCTGCTGGATATTGTGTCTGACCACCAATATGTGGACAGCTTGCAGGATCCCCTTTAAGGGTCTTTACCCAAATACCCAAAGACTAGTATGGACTTTTGAGTAACGCTCAGTACTCCAACCATATTAGTCCTTTCTAAAGGCCCCTGATCAGTGCAAATATATCAGTGACATTCACTTTCAGCACTGCTAACTGCCAGAGGTGTTTCCTTCCCTAGTAACTGTAACCAAGGTTATTTACCAGGCCCACCTACGTTGTAACCTTTACAGAGGCCTGACCAGATGCAGGTTTCATCTCAAGTAGAGATATTTAAGTAAAAATCTTAACCTATTCGCAGTACATTCTCAACACCTGTGCACATAAATGTTTTCTTTGCAGTGAGAAATACAAGTTTGTGGGTGGGCAGGCAGACCTGTCTCAATTAAGAGACATGTAACTGCTCGTCCCCTTTCACTGTGGTGAAAAGAAATGACATTCTCATCCCATAAAATATAGGTAGGAAAACACCTGAAACAGTGTGATTTCCCTCCTGTGCAGTGACTTCCACGGGAGTAAAAGGAACCAGAGCCTGATTTTATCTTTTCAAATTATTTTTAAAAAGTCCAATGGAACTGGACTTTTTTTTTTGAGGGGGTATTTTTTTTCTATCTTGAAATGCAGATGTTTCATAAATTCTCCTAGGATCCCTTTGTGTAACTCAGCTTTCCCCAGCCTGGTGCCTTCCAGGTGTTTTGGACTACAAGTCCGATCAGTCATGTTGGCTGAGGCTGATAGGAGTTGTAGTCCAACTACACCTGGGGTGGGGGGAATACCAGGTTGGGGGAATTTGATTTAAAGCACCTTAGCAAACGGATGCCCAATATTTGTCTTCAGCTTCTAACTTGGGTTTATTGATGTTTACAGTAACTCAGATTGTTTAATATATGAAAAGTGATTTGTAAGTTGGGGAAGGCTGGTGTAACCAGAGTTCCTTAGCACTATATTAAAATTAGCATGCCTAGGATTTGCCATTATTGCCCTAAGTCTGATACAACTGCAAAGTCAGCTTAACACCATGCCCTTACACAGAAACATAACCCCAAAGCTTATTAACTGATTGGTCCTGTGAAATACATTGCTTTACGGTCCCTGTGCATTTTTTCCCTTGACATTTGTAACACGCAGGAAGATGAGCCTCTCTCAGAGTAAATTAGTCAAATTCCACTACCCCACTACAAATACAGGAAATTCCATTTTCCCTTCAAGATGTTTTACTCATCTTCTTGCAAACTTTATTGGAGGCTTTCCTGTACACCGCAGGCATCATTCTCTGTAACCTCACAAATTCGAGGACGCGGCTGGAAAACTATCATACAGATAAACCATACCATTTGCTACAAAATAAGAAGTTCCAAACAGCATAGGAGTCATCAGTACACACATGCACCTATTCTTTTTCTTTACTGCTGTGGAAGTGTAGGGCTCATTTTATAAGCAAACAAGCAACTTTCCCTGTTACCCTCAAAGGGTTGCATCCAGAATTTCTATGAGTAAGTAGGAGGTGCCATAACAGAGTTTGTAGAAGAGTTATCTTAAAAACACTCAAATATATTGTGGGGTGGGGGATCCGGTGTCAAATATACTACAGGAGGACAATGTTCTCGTAACCAGAGTGTAAAACAATGACAGGCATAGGGGCAAAATAATAAGATCAGGATTCCTGTGTATGTTGCATGTGTTACTATTACATTATCTGTTTGTTACATTTACACTGCTTTGCTTCATTGTGGGGCTCAGGACAACATACAGGGGTTTCCACCAACAGTCTTCTATCCAGGCACTGACCAGACCTAAAGGTAAAGGTAAAGGACCCCTGGATCGTTAAATCCAGTCAAAGGCGGCTATGGGGTTGCAGTGCTCATGTCACTTTCAGGCAGAGGGAGCTGGCGTTTGTTCACAGACAACTTTCCGGGTCATGTGGCCAGCATGACTAAACCGCTTCTGGCACAACGGAACACCGTGATGGAAACCAGAGCGCATGGAAATGCCATTTACCTTCCCGCCACAGCAGTACCTATTTATTTACTTGCACTGGCATGCTTTCGAAATGCTAGGTTGGCAGGAGCTGGGACAGAGCAACGGGAGCTCACCCTGTTGCAGGGATTCGAACCGCCAACCTTCTGATCGGCAAGCCCAAGAGGCTCAGTGGGTTTAGAACACAGCACCACCCACACCCCAGACTTAGACTTGCTTAGTTTCGGCAAGACTGTTTCATCATGGAGGCTCAGGCCATGCAGTACAGTAGATTCATTCTACTAGTACAATGGAGGTCTTATCATCAACATAAACAAAGAAGTGCATCTCTAATTGTCAAGCACACCTCATCAGATTCCTTCCACTGTTTAAGGCCTTGTAAACATAAAATATAAAATTCAGCTGAGTCTTAGAGGAGTCACCACTAGATTTCTCATGATCGACTGATATTAGCAAAACAACCGAGCAAACTGGAATTGCAGAAGGGGAGGTTGTTTTTAAAAAAGACCTGCTTTTAAATTTATAATGTTTTGAACAACCCCACTTCCAGTGCAATTTGCTAATGGTTCTATTATTTTCCTTTTTGGAGATGTTGGACATTACATATCACCTTGCAAGGCTCATCAAAAGCTTAAAACCTGTGCCTTAAGATGTGTTGTACCTATATCCAGTGTTGTTGTTTTCTGGGGGGTACGCATACTCCTAAACATTTTGTGAATCTAAGTTTGGCCTCATTGAGGGACAGTATTTCAATATGAGTAGGAAAATGAGAGTACCCCTAAACATTTTTTTAAAGAAAAAAAAGCACTGCCTATATCCATTAATTTATCCATTTCACAACCAAACTTGTACAATCGGAAGAGCTCCAGAAGTTGAATGGTTCAGGAGGATAGCTTCACTGTTAAAGAGTCGTGCGTAGAACTCTTCTTATATTGTAGTTTGCCTGCATTTGAGACACTGGTCTTGTGCTGTCACAAGTCGAGGAGGCAAAATTCAGAGCCCTAGCCTCTACAAAGGTTTAGAGCCCTAGCTTTACCTAGACTGACGCTAAAATGTATTTTATATGTGCTGAATTGCATAAGAACATAAGAAGAACCCGCTGGATCCCACAGTGGACAATCAGATGCTAATGTGAAACCTGCCAGCAAAACCTGAGACATTAGCACTCTCACCTATGATTCCCAGAAACTGGTATTCCGTAGCATCCGCTCTCAGAGACAGTATGCATCCATAGGTTTAAGAATGGACAATTAATGAGCATGCCTCCAATATATCTACATGAACTATGGACACACCTTGTTGGCTGCCTAACCCATTCCACCTGCCTCTTTTCAATATTTATTCAGCAAGCTGCTCCGAAGTTTGCTTACACACCAATATCATTTTCTAAGTTATTTCCAGTCTGCTTCTTGGAATGTTAGCAGTGTCTTGCCAGATCAGATTCTCATTTGGAGATAAGAACAGGCAGGTATTGCAAGAGCCAGCAGGTGAGGAATTCCTACAGTGCCTCTGATATTATAAAGATCACGATCTGCAGGGAAAGTATCCGTCGATATCAGTGGGACTGAAACCGAAGGCAATTTTACGGAGCACAGATGAAAAATATATCAACAAAGGGCACATCAATGTAGCCAGAGAAGCAGCTTGTTCAAAAAGATGCCCACAGCCCTCTCCTGTGCACATGTGTTTGTGCATAGAGGATGTATCAGTGGATCAGACAATTCAGCCTTAGAGGCAAAAGAGGAACCACTGTATACCCCCTCCTTTGCCAAGCAGCCTGATTGCTGAACTGTTACTTCTTCTTATTGCAGGTAAGGGATCAAATATTTGAGTGCTCCCTATATAGAAAACATCCCCTCCACATACAAAAGTTAGCAAGCGATGGAACAAATTTCCAGCCTAGCATTATCCCTGTCACATAAGGGTATTTTCATGTAACTCTAATTTCATTACATTTCCATCTGCATGTGCAGGATACGTCCTTTGACACGGGGGAGCTTTCAATCATTTGATCCCTACCTCCGGTGCAGCCTGAAGACATACAGCTGATTCACAAACGAATCAAGTGAGACTGCTGATCATGAAGCCTGGGTTTGAGGGTGAGCTCCTCCAGGGCTTTTGTAGAACTTCTGTAATCTTGCAGCCTGGAGAACATGGGCTTATACATTACCTCCAGCCTGGCTGCTTCCCTCATCCCCAATCTGGAACGCCCTGATAGCAAAGCCATTAGCGCTCTGTGACGGGTTGTCCTGTTCGTCACTTCCTGGCATGAGGAACCATTTCTGGCCTGTGATGGGGAGCCAACCAAACAGGTCAATGGAGCTTGGTCAAATAAGTGAGGGAGAGGTGTCAGCAAAGGCTTAGCAGCATTGTCACAGCCTGCCAGAAAACAATAGAAGCAACATGCACATTCCTAGCTAAGCCATGTTCCTCTAGGTCATTTTATTTTGCCTCCCCCTCCAACTCAATGCATCCAGTTCCACTGGCCATAGGACATCCAAGCACACAAACTATGTTGACACCCTACTAGTTCCTTGGATTGCAAGGCTGTGAGCTGAGTCATCCTTATCTTATCTTCTCTCTACCAAGCTACTGTGACTTACTCAGTTTCTCTCTACAACCACAAAGGCTAAGAACTTATTTAAAATTATCTGGATTCTAGGAAGTTATTTATGGACTCAAATAATCACATGAAGGCATGTGATGTGCTGCCATCTCCGGAACAAAATACATCGGGCCCAGCCAGTATTTAGATGGGAGCTCACCCAGGAACATCCAAAATACCACTTTGAGTGCCCTGGCAGGAAGGGCTGAGTACAAATGTAACCGATAAGCAAAACAAACAGGTGCTGTTGAGGGTAGCAGCTTACTTAAGTTCTGCCACCAATCCAACATTTCAGCTGCATTATCCAAGTCTACCACATCAGACCAATTGGCAATTTGCACAATCACTTTCAGTGAGGTGAGTTGTGCATTATTACAGACCATCTAAGGGTTGCCACATGGCTCCAGCAATATACACAAGGTAGCTCAATTCATAGCCGTACCCAAAATATGAGTGAATTGCTTGTGATGGGGGTTTTACTCTCAAAGCCACCTCACTGTGGCTAAACTACAATGCAGAACAAGTCACCATACCAAAAGCAAAGCAAGCCAAAGAACACAATTTTTCACTCTGTTGAAGTCCAAAAGTTCTATTAGGTAGCATAGAAACCGTTCATATCTTTGTATTTTCATAGCCTGTCACAGGGACAAACACTCACCGGGCAAGACTCCTTTGATATCACATTCCGTGCTTGTCCTGTCCTTGTGAGTGATGTGAAGGATGAGCTTCTTTGCAGCTTCGAACTGTTGGGTGGCCATCAGCCACCGAAGGGATTCTGGGAAAACACTTTAGAGATGAAAAAAAATGTCTTAGTGGAGGCTTACAAAGAACTAAAGGTTGGGGAACCTATGTTCCTCCAGTTGTTGTTGGACTCCAAAACCCACCAGTCCCAGCCAGCAGGGTCAATGGTCTGGGTGATGTGAGTTGTAGTCCAATAAGGAGGACCACCCTTAAGCTAAACTGGATATCCAACTAGTGATGCCTCTGCTAGTACAATAATGAAGCTGAGATGCACATTTCCTGCATGAAATCAGACACTCTCAGGGAAGTTTGCTGTACTTTATTTTAAGCCAAGGAACCAATATTTGAGCTTTGATGCATGTGGCATCAGAACCAGTTCCAATGCTGAGAGTGCTTTTGGCATTATTCAAGTGGGGAACGATAGCATGGAAGAATAAGTACCGGTAATCAGTGTAGATTTTTCAGACCAAAGAGGTGAGACAGATGCCACCAAAGAGGTTAGGAATATCAGTGGCCATGATTTACACCACAGACAAAACTCTCTTTCCCAAAGAGAGCCCTGGGAACTCTAGGCTGGGAGTGGAGGAAGAGGACTAGAGGTAGCTAACCAAGTTTTTAAGCACCTTGACCAAAAACAGTAACATCCAGGATTCTTGGGTTTGGGGGACATCACAATAGTTAAAGGTAAAGGTAAAGGGACCCCTGACCATTAGGTCCAGTCGTGACCGACTCTGGGGTTGTGGTGCTCATCTCACTTTATTGGCCGAGGGAGTCGGCGTACAACTTCCGGGTCATGTGGGCAGCATGACTAAGCCGCTTCTGGCGAACCAGAGCAGCGCACGGAAACGCCATTTACCTTCCCGCCGGAGCAGTACCTATTTATCTACTTGCACTTTGACATGCTTTCAAACTGCTAGGTTGGCAGGAGCAGGGACCGAGCATCGGGAGCGCACCCCATCGTGGGGATTCGAACTGCCAACCTTCTGATCGGCAAGTCCTAGGCTCTGTGGTTTAACCCACAGCGCCACCTGCGTCCCTTCACAATAGTTAGATTGGCATAAAACCAAAATAAATATGTAGATGTGGCCAGTGTGTATTCTAAAATTGTCTCCGTAGATTTCCTAAGCTGAAATACCCACTGCTTGGATAGTGTGCATTTGCAAAATCTCTATGTGCAGCCACACACCTGCATCCAGAAATGACAATAAATAAATAAATAAATAAGTAAGTAAGTAAGTAAATAAATAAATAAATAAATCCATCCTTATCCATGGAGACTTCTTGCTTTTATAGACTGATGCCAGAATACTCTATTTGGCCAGTCTTATGAGTGGAGGAAACTCCTGGAGATATACCCCTGTAAGTCAATTTTATCTCTTTCTTGACCTCCCAGATTTGCTGATGATCAACATGAGAAGAGAAGCGAGGGATATATGCTCTTTTAACTTTGTTATCAGCAGCAGCAGCAAGACATGGCAATAGAAACCCAATGGAGAGTGCTGACCTGACATAAACATACAGGAGAATTGGAATGAAGAATATGCAATGCAAATGGGAAGAGAAATGCAGATAAAGAAAGGAAAATGTGCTTTGAATACACAAAATCATCAGGTACCTCTACTTTAGAAAATTGCAAGCTGGAGCCATACTAAAATTACTTTGATTCCCTGCCCCCAATCCTTTTCACAAGGAACAAACAGGTACCTCCCCCAGCAATCTCAACAGATATTCTTATCTTTTAGCTGTTATCTTTAAGGGCAGAATTTGTTGATTCACTCCAGAAGTAACAGTGATGGGGGATGCAGATGAAGGGGAAGGGGCATTCAGTACATGCCATATTATTATTCCAGGTGTGTGTGTGTGTATGTGTGTGTGTGTGAAATCTAAAGGGGTAATAGGCACACTAACATATTGTTTCTAAAGTACGGTCATTTTTACATTTCCTTTTAAAAAAAAGATATAAAAGCCATACTAAATCTGGGTTGCAACTTCTTTCTGAGATAAATGCTACCAAGTAATTCTGTAGCAGCCAATATAGCCGTTGTAAGCTTCCTTGTTTTTGTTATTTGAACTCCAAATAACATTAAACCGTTTGCTTACTGGATTGATCTTTCCTCCAAAATAATCAAGGATGATGCCACTGGTAGTTTAAATGCTTTTTCTTTAAAAGATGTAACAAGTTTTGCATCCTCAAGAATTCATCTGTAACTTAAGAGAATTGTTTTCTCTAAAAGTATCAATAAAAAAATCCATCTGCAACAATATGCGTAAAGAGTTAATGTTTCACTGGCAACTGTTTTATATTTTTATGTTGTGAACCACCCTGAGATCTACAGCTGACAGGTGGTATAGAAATTTTGATAATAATCGGGGGCGACCAGATGGCGCATTGGAAGATGGCCGACAATAACATCTCTCCGACCCACACGAGGTAATTAAGAGGCTGCTATGGGAAGTATGCAGTCTTCCCCCCCCCAAGGATATGGGGGGGACTGCCTTGCCAGCGGTGGCCACAATGCACCCCCAGATTCGAGAGAAGGGGGTGCGGCGGTCACTTGGCTCAGCCCTCGGTGTGGTCGGCTCTTCCCGGACGCCGTCTCCAATCTGCGCGTGCTGGTTTGCTTTAACATGAAAATATAATTGGGAGACTTCCGGGTTGGCACCTCCGGTAATGGCGGAATTCCTTGTGGGAATCTGGGTCTGGCCGCCACGGCAAAGGCAGAGACCTGCAAAAAATCACAAGCGGGAGAAGCCTGTGAACGTGGGATTCGGCGGGCACCTTTTTCGCCTCCCCTACTTGCGGGGAAACCCGGTTTCGGGGGTCCGGAGCGACGTGGGGTGAGTGGCACAGTGCTTCGAATCATCTGCTTCTTCCACGGAGCGAAGCCGCAGAGCTGTTGCCGGAGAGCGCTGACTTTTTCCTGTGGACAATTTGAATCTAAAGTAACTTCCTGTGAGTAGAGCTGAAGCGGGAGAATTGGATTTCTAAACGTTTAATTTGGTATCGTAACAGGGAGGTTCAATACAGGAAGTCCGCCTTCCCCCTTTGTAAATAGAATGAAGCAATGAGGCTGCAAGCTGAAGTCTTGGAAAGCCTATTGTAAAGGACTAAATTTCCATCAGTAAAGAATATTAAACCCCCCCTTGGAGGCAGGAGAAGAGGGGGGGGCGAGTTGTGATCTGAATAAGCCTGCAGGAGAGAGCGAAGAGAGTTAAAATACCGCCGCTCAGACCCTGGAAATGGGCTGCTAGCAGGACTGACATTTTTTGGAACGTTCACTGACAGAGATCGTTCGTTGACAGCTAGCTAATAAGAGAAATACATTGTTTCTACTGTCTCTGTCTGCTTTTAAAAAAGGAGTAAACGTAACTGAAAATTGAAACTAACTTCATTGCTTGAGCTGTGTTTTTTAAAAAAGGACATTATTGACTAACTTAAATGGAAATTGTTTCCCTCTAGAGGAAGCCATTGAAACTGTTACAAGAGCTGGGCCGGGGAATTTCCAGCTGCAAGATAAAAAACTGTGAGACTTTGAGACTGACCTTGAATCGGTAAAGTGTTATGGTTAATGGAAAGGAAAAAAACTGACCAGTCAATTCTTGAAAAAACATTAAGGTTTGGGAGGACTTGGCAGCAATCTAGGAGAGCCTCAACATCAGGCTCCCCTGCTTCTTCTACTACTGTTTTTGTACCAGTATATTCAAAATCAAGAGGAATGTCGATAGAAGAGGCCTTAGCGGTTGCATTAAATAAGATAAGTGATTCACTGGAACAGCTTAACAAGAAAGTAGACGTGACAAATGCGAAAGTGGAAGCTGCAACTACTAAAATCGATTTAAATACAGAAAGTATAAATAATTTGGGACAAAAGGTGAATATCAATACAGAAACCATCCAGAAATTGATCCAGGAATCTACTTTGACATGGCAGACTGCGGAGGAAGCTAGAGAGAAAGCCGTTGCTGCTGAATGTAATGTAACACAATTGGAGAGAGAGAGAGTCCCAGCCTTGCAGAGGCAACTGGATGACCATAGGTCGACGCTTGCTATGATTGAGCTTAAAGAAAAACAAATGAATTTGAGGATCAGACCCTACTTGAGTTGGAGAAGGAAAGTATGATAGATTTCCTCACACAGGAATTTGCTGATTTTTGGGACTTGGACTTGGGTCAAGAAGAGATTAAAACTGTGAGGGCCTTCAGACTGGGAAGAGGAGGGAAAAGGGAGATGTTAAAGCACATACATCAAGCAAAGGTCGGGAGATAAGACTGCTGATTAATGGATTTCTGGGATCGGAGCGGCGGGCGAAGACAAATAAATCAGGAGATGAAGCGCCATTAAGAGATGGGTATGTCTGGAGCTAAGAAGGTGGGGTGGAGGAAAAAACTTTTCTTCTTTGTCTTATATGAGTATAAATAACTCTCCACCCCAAAGAAAAAAGAACCGCCGTATTTTACTACACAAGCAGGAATTTAAAAACTGTGTGGGATGAATTAATGATGAATGAAGAGAGGATTGGTAAAGATCGGAGAATGGAAAAAATTTATGACGCAGTTTTAAAATGGCGTCTCGCAAGACAGGCTTGTTTAAGAAAGACGGGGGGAGGGGAACCAGGACTGTTTGAAAGTGAACGATGTTTGGAATTTGATCTTTAACCTGGCAGAGCCCTCTAGGAGATATTTTACAAGCCTGGGACAACTAATGGGCAGACGGAAGATAAATTTTCGAAGGAGGAGTGAAATGGCGGCTGTCCCTATGAGATATGACTTGTGGAGTGCGTAAAACCCACGCAGACGATGTTTGTTCTTAACCTGCCTGTGAAGATTATCAGAGATCGCAAAGAAAGGAATATATGACAACAACAAGAAGATGAAGAAAGTAAAAAAAGAGACTATCTGGATAGAACTGGATAGAACTGTTTAATTAAAGCAGTAATAGAAGTGATGTTTGAATTCTCATCTGGAACTTGATGTATGGGTACCCCCAACAAAATTGAAAAATTTGGCTGTTTAATTTGGAATCAATGTGATTTGAAATAATGTGATATGATTGGCCTGTTAATAAAAATTATGTTTTTTTTTAAAAAAAGAAATTTTGATAATAATTAACAACAAGTCAAACTTTTGATAATGTTTATTGGAAACCAGGGGGGTGGGGAACACACAGTTTTCTAGCATATGTTACATTGCCTGTGGCCAATATAATGTGACCAATGTAACACATGGCAATTACTGTATTTTTCTGTGTATAAGACTAGGTTTCCCCCCTAAAAAATAATGTCCAACATTTGGGGGTGTCTTATACACAGATAGATCTCTCCCCCCCATTTTCTTAAATTGGAGTCCCCAAAAAGCCTTATACATGGGGGCATCTTATAGACAGAAAAATATGGCAACTGGTAGGCACCCACAAATAAATGCCTCCAAAGCACTTTACAGGGGGCGCTTGGGTTGGGAATGTGATTCGTGTGGGAGGCACGTTCGCAACCTGCAGCGTTTGCAACCTGCAGCGCCGTGTCTGCGCATGTGTGGGTTGCGATTCAGCACTTATGCACATGCGCAAAGCATGATTTAGTGTTTCTGTGCATGTGCGAGCGCTGAAACCCGGAAGTAACCTGTTCTGGTACTTCCATGTTCGGTGCAGTGCGCAACCTGAAAACACACAACCTGGAGTGTCTGTAACCCACGGTATGACTACTGTGCATTCATAAGTTGCAGGTCACATCAGGCCCATGTGGCAAATATACGGTCTCAATCCCATGTCTGCTGAGATAAAGGAAGGTGCAAGGGATAGGGGGCATTCACAAAGGAGACTCCATAAACAGAACATCCTCTCTGCCAGCTGATTCCCTTCCCACTAAGTCTGTCTCACTCATGCCTCATTTTGGAGCCTCTCCTGCCATTTGCAAGGGAGAAGCTGCAGTTAGGAAAAGGGTTAAGCACCTACTCCTGCCTGGTAATTATCCTACACAAATGTCCTGAGTCACCACATTAGTAGTACAAGGGAACCGTGGCATTGGGAACCCATGTTTGGCCCAACATGTCCAGCTTTATCAGTAAATATTTCTGAAAAATGAGAAACGGCAAATACTTACAACCAGTACAACAACATCAGCAGGAAGGGGCAGATGATGACAGCTTGGAGAACTTGCCAGTCCCGGCAGAGGGCAGCCAAACCCGGCATGAGGAACTGCCCCGCCATTGCTACAAAACTCGCCACCATCGTTATCATGAAACGGTGACCAGGAGGACAGAGTTCTATTCCTGAAAAAAAGAGAGAGAAAAAGAGTTGAGAGTGTAATAAGTAATGATGAAGGGGGAAAGGATTCAAGTAAGTTAAGCAGAGACTTGACAACCATATGTCAGGAGTGCTCTGATGGTGTTTCCTGCTTGGCAGGGGGTTGGACTCGATGGTCCTTGTGGTCTCTTCCAACTCTATGATTCTATGATTCTAAGTTCTCTTTGGAATTGCTGTTCTTGGTTGCTTATGAAACTTCAGATGATAATAATAATAATCCTGTGGATTATTTAACAGGGCACACACCTCGTAAGACATTAGAAAATACATATATATCATTCCACAAGTATGGTTCAAAATAGTCATGCAAACCATTGCCATGTCTACATTAACAACAGTCCTCTATTTCATTAGTTCTCTCCCAACAATCATATACTTAAATATACTGTATTAGCCCAAATATAAGCCACGCCTGAATATAAGCCTTTAAAATTGGAGGGGGGAGAACCCCCCCGAATATAAGCCACACCCTTCCTCGCTGTTCCTGGCTGCATACTGGGGGTGGGGGCGGTGGGAGGGGGAAGCTGTGCTGCATTGCCAGTGGCCTTTCCCCTTCCTTGCTCTCTCCCTTCCCGGCCTTGGGGGAGAGGACTGGGGACTACTCATGGGGCAGGCCCCACTTTGCCGCGCTCCTGGCACTGTTTGCCCCATGCTCCTGGCTACATACTGTAAGGTAGCACTTTATCTTTTCATGGTTGGAATTCGGGGGGGGGGGAGTGAGGTTTATATTCAGGCCAATATGGTACATCCACTGTGTGAGAAGGGTTTTTCATTTTCTCCACAAACCACAGAACAGAACCTAAAGTTAGGAAGATTACACACCTGAGGGGATGGCATGGTGCCTAGTTTCTCAGCAATTAAAACAGAAAAGGGAGTAACTTAAACCTGCTTGTGTTTAATGTGGTTCCATTATTCACTGCAAATAAATGCAAATAAATGCAATCCAATGAAAGCAAGTCGTGACTAAATGCTACTGTATACCGTTTGACCCTCTGGTACAACCACATTGAACTGAATGGGACTTAGCTGAGTAGATACATATGGGATTGTACTGTAAATCCCATCAAAACTAGTTAAACGCAACAACTAACTCATTGTTTTCAATGGGACTTAGGTTATGACTAACTATATTTGCATCCATTTGCACTAGAACCAGAGGCAAATATTTATTCGTTTGTAGCCATCACAGAAAATGAAAGTTTGCTTTAAACTGCGAAATATCCATTTGAACACAGTGAGGTCACAATAAAGTCCTTGATGACCTGTCCCACTGGCACAGTGAATGGCTGAACTAGATTAAAATTGGTTTATTTACAAGACGTTTCTAAAACCAGGTCACAGACACAAATCCAGACAGTTGCTCTGGATGTTATCAGTCAGGCTGCATTATTATTTCCCTGCAATGAGCACAACTTTTGAGTTAGCTTATCTGCATTTATCCCTGGCGAAATTTAAGCAGAAGACATACTCATGCAGTCCCCTTTGTTGCCAGCAGGACCCAAAAGAGAACCAGAGCAGTGCAATAAACAAAGCAGAATACACAGGCATGTACCTAAGGGAGCTCGTGGAAAATCACTCGCAGATTCCACAGTGACTCCAATTTTTCACAAGCTTCTCTGAAGTTTCTCCACTTTTTAAGTGGTGGTGACAACCACCATATCTTCTCCACCTTGATCACCAAAATACCTCCCCAAACTCACAAGGGAGTCAGCCAGTTAAATCCCTCCCCCTAGAGAGAGAATTTCAATTGCCAAGAGAGAAGAATGAAAGACAAGTCACTTCATTTGGGAGGGCAGAGTTAATTGGTTCTGAAATCAGGCTATTCAGGGGGTAGGTAGGAGTTTGATTCAAGGGTTTAGAGGCAGCTCTTGCTCTATGCTCCTACCTGTGTGAAGGGGAGTTTGATTCCTCCCTGTCGCTTGCTGTGTCTCTACCACTATCACCTCCAGGGGCTATTGGGTCCACCAGGTTTGTTTTCAAATTGTGGCCATTATGAAATGCACTGCATCTGTTGACCCCATGGCATGTATTGGAATGAAAAGTTAACGTTGGAAATACGTCGTGGCACACTCACATTACATCTCCAGGTGCACACATAAAATGCTTTATATGGGCATAACTTTAAAAGTGCATCTGTAAAACAGCCGTACCTGCAGAACTACCTTGCTAAATAAATCCACACAAGTTACTAGTCCATGGCATTTTCCCTCCCAAGGCCAGTTGCCTGGCGCACGAATTCAACTTCTTTGTGTCACAACATTCAGAATGTTTCCTTGCCTTGTTGCAAGCAGGTGTTTACAAGCCCAAAAAAGTAAAATAAAACCAAACACGAAACATTTTGGTAATGCTCCCAGTTTCTGTTTCAGCAGGACCTTAGTTATAAGGGCAAAAATGTTGATAGAAAGAAGTGGTCCTTTTTAGACAGCGGCATGTTTAATTTAGTAATAGCCTAGCATGGTGGAAGAAGCAGAGGTCGCACAAGCTATGAAATCCGCATGGCAATTTGGTGTTCCTTCAACAATAAGTGTCACTCCCCATCAGTCCTCCTCTGCGTATTTCAATTACTGTCACTTTCTGTTCCAGCGAGTTGCACACGGAAAGAAAAGAGAAAGGGACACATATGCCTTCAGCCAGATGGCATGCTTTTCACCACCATCATCAACCTGTTTCAGGTCTGTTAAGCATTTCCAAACCATCTTTGAATGAGAGATTGCCTCTCGCCTGCTGGTGGGGCTATAAAAAAAATTGTGACAGCTAGTGTCTCTGGGCATCAAGTCTATTCAAGAAGCAAGTGCACTTACGGGATAAGTTTTAATAGGTTTCTGGCTCAAACTCCCCCAATAGGATTACTAATTTGCTGGCAAACATGAGACAAGAGGGGTTGATTCTGCTGTAAAATATTCAGCCTGCAACCAGATTCCCACCATATGTTGTCAGATTCCATCAGCCCCGATTCCATTGGCCATGCTGACCAAGGCTGGTGACAGTTTCAGGGCAACAATATCTGAAGGGTACTAAGAGAAGGCTGAAGTAAGGTTTGTTGAATCGTAGAATTGTACAGTTGGGAAAGGACCCTGAGGGCTATCTAGTCCAACCCCTTGCAATGCAAGAATCTCAACATGTGGTCCCCCATCCAATTTGAAACCATACTGGACCCTGCTTAGCTTTGCAAATGTGCTAGCAGTTTCATCGCAGATGCTCTATCACTGAGCTATGGCCCTTCCCCAAATGACAATGGAGATCAACACCATTTTGGTAATTTACTAACAAGCCCCTCTTGGCCTAGGGTCTGTGATTTTCACAACACGTCATTGGTACAGCTGACTAATTTCCCCATAAAATTTTGTCAGCTAAAGGGGCCCTTCCAAGTGGCCTGGCCTAGGACCCATCATTTTTCAATATATGGTGTTTGTTTTGATCATAATGCTGATGAAAGGTGGGGGGGGGGGAAATCATTAAGTGATCCACCACAACCCTCAGCGATTTTCAAGAGGTCTGTGGTGGAAAAGCGTTTCCCTGCTCTGATGTGCACCCACAGACAATAAACATACAGTACAGCTATACATGATAGTAAAGATACATAATGAGGACATAGTTACAGGTAATACCAGCTGAATTGGAAGGGATGAAGGTAATCTGTAACCAAAGAAATGGAATGGAGGTTTAAGTTTTCCCCTCATACATCCTTTCCCATTAAAACCTCTCCCCCACCCCCTCATCCGAATCTGCTATCTGACACATGGGGTAAAAATGAAGGAACCTCTATAAGGAAGGGAAAGCAAAAAACAAGACCCCACTACTGCAGCACAGACTAGTTTTGAAATGTATGAAAGAAATTGGTTGGTATTCATCAATTTCCATGAAAACAAAGGAGAGAGAGAGAGAGTATATGCATACGTGTACATGTGTGCACACAGACAATTTGATTTTTCCTTTGGGGATGGCTAGCTGACAGTGGTAATGTGTTTTCTTTAGCAAACGCTAATCCCCCCCTCCCCAAAAAAATAACATTACAAATAGTGCAAAACACTGCCAATAAGAAATGAATAATAGAAATGGAAAGATCGAAATTATTCAGCTCCATGTCTTGTATTCTGAAAATGGTATCAGAAGCTGTATCTGATCATATGGAACGAATAACTGGGATGAGGCATATGACTTCAATTGCAGACTTGCTTCACATATCAAGGCATTGTGCTTGAGCTGAAGAGACTGATCCACTCCTGTGCAGCTGATGGCATCAAGCTGTCTAGATGAATTACTAAACACTCATTTAAGCATACACGGCTCAAGACGAGTTCACATTTGACCACCTTGCAGGTGCAATTATTTCTTCAGAAGGTCCTTGAATGTGTCGGAATAAGTGTGTGCTGAAAAGGCAAGAGAATACTGGCATCCTGACAGCATAAATATTGCCTGTTGCCTTCTGTGTGCACTCACCTTTGTTCTGTCCGATTACGTCAATGCTAATAGGCGAAGACAAAAATGCTGCAGTAGTGCAGAGTTAAGAACAGGCATAGGCAATCTCCGGCCCTCCAGATGTTTGGGACTACAATTCCCATCATCCCTGACCACTGGCCCTGTTAGCTAGGGATGATGGGAATTGTAGTCCCAAACATCTGGAGGGCCGGAGTTTGCCTATGCCTGGTTAAGAACATAAGAAGGACCCAGCTGGATCAGATCAAAGGCCTATCTAGTCCAGCATTTTTTCCTCACAACAGACAAGCAGATGCTGATGAGAAATCCACAAGCAGGACACGAGTGCAACAGAGATTTCCCCACTAAACTTTCCCAGAAACTGGTATTCAGAAGCCACATAATATAGCCACAATCACTAGTAACCACTGACAGACTTATCCTTCAGTTCATAATGAAGTATTTGTACACCGGTGGGTTAAAGCCTTGTGGCACTAGAAATCTCTGGTTTGAGGAGGTAAATATGTACAAAGGGGTTGAGCTTAGTTTCAAATGGCAAAGAAGCCCCAGGGCTTAGCTATAGACAGCTGTCAATAGGGAGGCAGCATCTGGGAGCTGGAAACCAGGAGGCAAGAGTTGCACTGGGAAGTTAGAACCAAAGGCTGAGCCAAAAACACACACCAGAGCAAGGAAGAGTGTTAGAATAATAGAATCAAAGGGTTGGAAGGGACCATGAGGGTCATCTAGTCCAACCCCCTGCAATGCAGTAATCTTTTCCCAACATGGGGCTCAAACTCATGAGATTAAGAGTCTCATGCCATACCGGCTGAGCTATATTGTTTTTCATCATGCAAAAGTCTTTTATAGAAAGCTATGGTTTTCCCAGTAGTGATGTATGGAAGTGAGAGCTGGACCATAAAGAAGGCTGATCGCCGAAGAATTGATACTTTTGAATTATGGTGCTGAAGGAGACTCTTGAGAGTCCAATGGACTGCAAAAAGATCAAACCCAACCATTCTTAAGGAAATCAGCCCTGAGTGCTCACTGGAAGGACAGATCCTGAAGCCGAGGTGCCAATACTTTGGCCACCTCATGAGAAGAGAAGACTCCCTGGAAAAGACCCTGATGTTGGGAAAGATTGAGGGCACAAGGAGAAGAGGATGACAGAGGACGAGATGGTTGGACAGTGTTCTCGAAGCTACCAGCACGAGTTTGACCAAACTGCGGGAGGCAGTGGAAGACAGGAGTGCCTGGCGTGCTCAGGTCCATGGGGTCACGAAGAGTCGGACATGACTAAATGACTAAACAGTAACAATCTAGAACTACCCAATAGTCAATCTGGGTGGTTGGGGCTAGAGCCTGAAAATACTTCGCTGACAGGAAGTGGTTCCAAACCACCACATGTGAGCCTAAGGTTCCTGGTTTTCCAAGCTCCAGTGACTCTTGACAGGAAATAATGTTTGCTAATACCTGGGCAGCAATGGCAACAGCAACTCTGCCATGGTTTCAAAATGGGCCATGCTCTTGTGGGTTTGATTGTCTGCAAGTAGCCTTTGCTGTGCAAATGCCACAGGGAGTCCACGAAATCGGGAAGAAAATAAGTAAATAATATGGGAGGGTGCCGGCTGCTTTCCATCACTGAACTATGCAAGCTACCCAAGTAGCAACCAACTCTATGCATATGTTCAAGGAACCTGTGGATTTCGGTTTTTTTAAGGAATCTGTGGGAGCATCAAGAGGGATGCATGCCTTCTCCACCTGCTGCACCCCCAGTCTTCCCACATTGAGTAGAAAGGTCTGAAGGGAACCTTCCCTTACAACTAGAAACCCTCATGTTGTGGAGTTTCTGGCTGCAGGGAGGCTTCCAAGAGCATTCAGCCAAGCTTACTTAGAAGACACCTTCAATGAATGGAGGTTGAGGGTGGGCTCAGGGTTGGTGGGAGCATGACTGTTACTACTGCACCTGATTCCCTTCCATATTCTAGGAGTGAAATAACAGGACAGTAGGAATGATGTCATAATCACAACCATATCTCTGTTCAATATGGAGTTTTGTGGGAGAGCCACGTGAAAGCAGGTAATAATAAATGGGTTTTCTAAAAACAATATCTTGTTTACACAACCAATTATCCCAAGTCACTAGCTCCATAATCTTCCTCAATATAATTTGATTATGCATTCACAGAGTGTTGATCAGAAGAGAGCTGAAAGCAATAGGAGCATTCAGGATAATTACAGGCTCTTGATTTGGCTTTTGTTTTGTCTCGGCAAAACTAGCACTGGAAACAGCAGCAGAGTCATTTTCCCAGGGATACAGAGTTGGGGCATCTGAGAATGGAATATATAGTGATTTGCAAAAATCTCACTATAGGTCATGATGCTTTGCTTGCTGTGGTCTTTGCACCAGCTCCCAGTGCCAAAATCACTGTTCTGTTTAAAGCGACAACTTCCCATTTATCTTCTTCCCCAGATATATGTAACTACAGGTTGGGCATATTCAAGGTTTCGCTAACTATAAACTATGAACACACCAGGCCAGTGCCACATGTACCCTAGCAAATCCCCCAGAATCCTTTGCAGTAGTTATGCTGTGAAAAGGGCTCTATTAAAGGTAGCATATTTCAAAAGTCCTGCCTATGAAAAGGAGACAGAAGACATTCAATTATAATTTAACTTTCTCATAAAAGTGATGACAACTGGCTTTGCAAATAATATAGGTCCATAGCTATTAATATAAAATAAGGAATTCTTAGGTGAGGCATGAGCTGCAAGGGAAAGTGAACTTCTCATTAGTCCAAAGGGTATATACACACATGCATTGGTTTTGAACAAGCTGATGGACATCTTACGGATTATATACTGCTCTACTTGTTACAGTGTTTGATATTACTAAAGGAAAAAGAGGGCATCCTTTCCCACTTACACCCACCTTTTCACTTTCCTAAATATATCTCTTGTGGACTTTATAAATCATTATGTAGGCTTCCTCCATGTCTTTAATCTGCCTCTCCTCTGACCTGTGACAGACCTAGTTCACGTTGAGATGGTAAGCCAGTGCCTGGGGCCTGAACCACTTTGGGCTGCATGTAAGAACTTGCATAAAATAATTTTTTCTCCATAAAAATAGGGGAAAATATATACGTCCACATAGAAAACTTGCTGTCTGGAAGAAGAATTGCAGCCTAACCTCCTTACTGACAGGATAATGCAGGGATTTATTTAAATTAAACTTTAAGGAAAGCTCTCTCTACAGCAAAGTTTGACAATCCCTCTCGACATACACACTGTAAATGCTTTGGCAGGTGGAAAGAGGCTACAAAAAATCCCAAGATAACTGACGGCGGATAGGCTTCCAGATTCAATCTGTCAGTCACACATACAGAGCTCAGACTACACATGGCATTTCGAAAGAGAAAATGCCAGCAAACTAGCCAATGCCAGCCATATTCAGAGTCAACCAATTGAAACTAATAACATGACTAAGTCGGGCCCATTATTTTCATTGGGTCTACCCTGCATAAAACTTAAATTGGATATAACCCATGCTCTCTAGAGACTTCTGAAGGTAACTCTGAAGGCATCCGCAGAAAGCCAGCTCCAACTCTTTGTGTAACAAGACATCTCGAACACTCCCCACCCTCTGGCTCCTTCCTCACCCACACCTTCATTTGGAATGTCCTCGCCATTCCCCTTCTTGCCCTTTGCATTCTTAACAAAGTATTAAGTAGTGTGCAGGTGATGTCTTAGATTAGTCACCCTAAGGGAATATGAGCTACAGAGGATTAATTCCTCAAGCTTAGTGTCCAGGGTTTTCTTTTGTTTTTTATCAACTGCAGCATATCCTATGTGGATCCAGTGCTTAGGCCATCAAGCCAGAGTGGATTTCCAGACCCCACTTTTTCCCCTGATGTAGAAAAGTCAGTAGATAACAAATGGACATCATGAGCCCTATCCAACTCCCTCTGACTTTAGCTGCTCTTCTGACAAAAGAAGTCTGTACTGTGGTGGCTGTATCAGCACAGAATCATTGAATTGTAGAGTTGCAAGGTATGCGGGTGGCACTGTGGGTTAAACCACAGAGCCTAGAGCTTGCTGATCAGAAGGTCGGTGGTTCGAATCCCCGCGATGGGGTGAGCTCCCATTGCTCCGTCCCTGCTCCTGCCAACCTAACAGTTCAAAAGACATCAAAGTGCAAGTAGATAAATAGGTACCGCTCCAGCAAGAAGGTAAACGGCATTTCCGTGCGCTGCTCTGGTTCGCCAGAAGCGGCTTAGTCATGCTGGCCACATGACCCAGAAGCTGTACGCCGGCTCCCTTGGCCAATAAAGTGAGATGAGCGCCACAGCCCCAGAGTCAGCCACGACTGGACCTAATGGTCAGGGGTCCCTTTACTTTTAAGGGACCCTGAGGGCGTCCAACCTTGTCCAACTCCCTACAATGCAGGCATATGATGCTGTCCCGTCTGGGGATCGAACCTGCAACCTTGGTGTTATCAGCACCATATGGGATCGATGGTCAAAACACAGATGTCTCCTTCTGTGCTTCAGGAGGAGCATGTTCCTTCCTTTACTTTCGTCATTTTTGTAATGATTTCATTAGGAGGCTCAGGGTGGGCTCTTCCCTTCAGCTTTTTCATAATATCTGGATATAGCCTATGCAAACAGCCCCTCAATTTTTGCACCGGTTCACAGTAACCGCACCCTTGTTAACAAGCTCATAAGAATTAGTAGTTCTATAAAACACACACACACATGGTCTGCCCATGTGTCCCAATTTCAGTCATTTGGGGCTTGCTTTTGACTTGAAGTAGTTTCTGTTAGCAAAATTTTGAGAATCTCTAAGCTAGCTTCACCACTGCTCTCAAAAAAACCTCACTGTTAAAGAGTCACAACAACTTAGCCTTGGAAAAGGCACTGCACCCAGAACATTATTCCTTCACTTGGGTTTCTGACTATCCTTCATTTACAGGACCCTTTCTTATTGTACATACAAATGCAGTAGATAAACTCAAAGAATATAGGGACATTTGTTTCTTATCCATATCAGCTCAGTCCTAAGTATGCTTATTCAGTAGTAAAGTTCAATGAAATGAGTTCGATGTAACTTATTTTCATGCAAGTATATATCGGATCATAGTCTCAATTGCACAGGTATAATTTCTCAAGAGTATCTTCTTAAAAAGAAAGGGGAAAAAAGGCCTGCTATATCAAGTTAGCTAAGTACCCAGAGCTGGGAATGTTTTGCAGATCAGGTAACTAAGGAATCTACGGAAGGAAAACTCAGTGTCTCCACAAATAGAGATGTGATGTTCCATGAATATTAATAAAATTTGATGAGAAACAAAGCCATCTGTTTCAGCTTCTATTCTAAATCCAGTTTAGTTTTGATTCCTCACCCATCTGTGAAGGATTCCTCTCCCTCCACAGTCATCTTAACAAAATGCTCTAAAACAAATATCCTGCTGTTAGACCACTAAGAATTTAAATTTATTTAAGGACAACTATGAAAAATGTTGGTCAGAAGTGAAAAAGGATCTAGAAATATGGTCAAATTTGAAGCTTTCCTTGCTAGGCCATATTGCTGCTATAAAAATGAATGTATTGCCAAGAATGTTGTTCTTGTTTCAATCATTGCAAATTTTGGACAAAATGGATTGTTTCAAGAGGTGGCCGAGAGATATCTCTAGATTTGTCTGGCAGGACAAGAAGCCCAGAATAAAATTTTAAATATTAACTGATGCAAAGGAAAGAGGTGGATTTGCCCTGCCAGACCTTAAACTTTACTATGAGTCAGCAGCATTTTGCTGGCTGAAAGAATGGCTGCTTCTTGAGAACACAGACATTTTGGATTTAGAAGGTTTCAATAATGTATTTGGGTGGCATGCATATTTGTGGTATGATAAGGTCAAAGCACATAAAGCATTTAAAAACCATATTGTCAGGAAAGCATTGTTCAATGTCTGGATAAGATATAAAGACTTACTTGAAAATAAAACCCCAAGGTGGTTATCATCAATGGAAGCGAAGGCTCAGAAAAAGCTCAATATGGAGGCCAAATGGCCGAAATATTGGGAGATTTTGGAACAAGAAGGAGATAAATTGAAATTGCAGAGTTTTGAGAAACTAAAAGATAAAGTGCGAGATTGGCTTCATTATCATCAAATAAGGGAGGCTTACAATCTGGACAAGAAAACTGGTTTCCAGGTGGAAAAATCAAAATTAGAAACAGAACTGTTAGATCCCAAAACCAAGACTTTGTCAAGAATGTATAACTTGCTGTTGAAATGGAATACTCAAGATGAAACGGTGAAATCTGCTATGATAAAATGGGCACAGGATGTTGGACATAACATTATGTTTGCTGACTGGGAACAGTTGTGGACCACAGGTATGAAATTTACGGCATGTAATGCCTTACGAGAGAATATTATGAAAATGATATACAGATGGTACATGACACCAGTCAAGCTTGCAAAAATCTATCATTTGCCCGATAATAAATGTTGGAAATGTAAAGAAAATGAAGGTACATTCTTTCACCTTTGGTGGACGTGCCCAAGGATTAAGGCTTTCTGGGAGATGATCTATAATGAAATGAAAAAATGAAATGAAATGAAATGAAAAAAGTATTTAAATATACCTTTCTGAAGAAACCAGAGGCCTTTCTCCTGGGCATGGTCGGCCAATTGGTGTTAAAGAAGGATAGAACTTTCTTTATGTATGCTACAACAGCAGCAAGAATTCTCATTGCAAAGTATTGGAAGACACAAGATTTACCCACCCTGGAAGAATGGCAGATGAAGGTGATGGAATATCACGATTTCTGTTCTTATCCTGAAGCAAAGTTCTTAACCTGAAGCACTATTTCTGGGTTAGCGGAGTCTGTAACCTGAAGCGTATGTAACCCGAGGTACCACTGTACACTGTTGACACTGAATGCTAACACTGATCTGTACTGGAAGCAATGACCATTTCTCTGTCGTGTGCACACAGCTATGAGAGTGCAGAGAATTCTAATTCAGAAAGGGACTAACCAGTTGACAGAATTTTAGCACACCCACAAACTGCAATTTCCTCAGTTCCTGGTGGAGAAGATATGAGCAAAGTTGCAACCTTTTGAGGGTACCCCAGTGGCTTGAAAGGGAAGAGAAACATCTCTGCTCTGTGTGGTGAATTGCTTATGATGTCCATGCCTCCCTGCTGTTGGAGCCTATGTAGCCCAGGAAGACAATGAAGGACTTAGTTTATTTGTGAGGGGAAGAAGTGGCTTTTACATTATATTATATTTAATTTATATTGCTAGATCCTCTGGCTGAAAACAAAAATTGGAAATCAGTGATGTGAAAGGCATAAGCAGACACTATGATTTTGGGAGTATTGTACCTGCTTCTTTATTTCTGCATTTATTATAATATAAATAGTAGTTTATCAGATAGCATCTGTTGCATTAGTTGTGGTTTGAATATTAGTTGAGTACGAATATAATTTATTCAGCATCTTCTCAAATGTTTCTGTTTTAATCACACAGACACATACATCCTTCCATCCACACTGAAAATGACAATTTTGCCCCTCCTTTTGTTTTTTCCCAGAGGAAAAGCTTTGTTACAATTATCTCTAAAATGTTACAAGTTCTGATACTGTTTTAACTAAGCAACACTTTGTAATATTGTTTTTCCTTTGGCCTGTGGCTGACAAACCTGAAGGAGCCTTTTAACATGGTATCTTAGCTTGGCTTGCAGCCAAGATCCCCTGTTTATGAAATACATTGCTGCTAGAAGAGGAAAGGTATACATGGAAGAAGAAGAAAAACATACCAAATGCTCTCTAGATGTAGGATATACAAAAGGACTTTGACTGAAACCTTGTCTGAGAAGACTGTGTTTTGTGATTGTTCCCCAATCATTTTGATTACAGTCTTCCCGAGATGGGAGCTGTCAGTTTATTCGCCTTCCACACCATCTGGTACAATTATGCTCAACCTGCTTCAGGCTTCTCTAGGCTCTATTCCTGTGTGCATGCCGAATCAAAACAGGAATGGGGAGCTCAGCTTGCAGCTGCTCGAATTCCTGGCAACCGAAGCTGGAAAAGCAGAAAGAAGCCTGATCGAGCTGTATCAATGAACAACAGTTCTAGGCTTCATTTGCCACAAGCGACCACTGCTGTGCTGCCCACTGTTATATTAAGTCAAGCAAAACCCACATCCACTGCCAAGTTCTTTCCATTTAAAAAAAGGTAAATATATCTGCAAGAACGTGGACCTCACATCCAAAGAATGAGGCCTGCTAAAAGGTAACGCACAACCAATATGAGCATTTGACAGGGATTTTTTTTAAATTCTTTATTCATATCAGGAGAGATATGTCTACTCAGAAGTAAGTCCCATTAAGATCTGGCTTAATCCCAGATAAGAAGGCATAGAACTGTGGTCCAAGCAGGCCGGCTCTACCATTAGGCAGGGTGAAGCAGCCACCTCAACCAGCTAATTTGGGTTGTCATGAAAGGGCAGCAAATGGCTATTCATTATCATGCTCTTAGTGCCAGGGAAGAGGGAGAGAAACTTGTGAAATTTTCTGCCTCAGACGCCAAAATACCTTGACTAACACCAAGTGCCATATATCCTGATGAGGCCCAGGGTGAGCACCAGTTCCTGTTCCACCTCACGCAGAAAAATGCCTTGGGTCAGCACTGGGCCTTAAGGCACAGATATCTGAGTGTAGGGCAAACACTGTGCCGGTACAAAGAAATGTTAATGTGCATAAACTGCAGCTTTTTCACTCTAAAATACTTGCAAGCTGAAAACAGGAACAGATAGGCCCACACTTGTGAGTAATCTGAACAGAAAAACCATGATATATAGAAGGAGGCACCTTATGTGCCTGATGCAATGTGCATTTATCTGAAGCTTCGTGTCTCAATCTGATTTACAAAATATCTCAAGAAGAAGTCCAATGCCTATTGCAAATCAGACTGAGACACAAAGCTTCAAATAAATGCACATTGCATCAGGCAAATAATGTGCCCTCCTTCTATATTTCTAGGCTGTTTTACAAACCAGTAATATGTTACTGCTTTGTAAAAACAGCCTAGAAATGTTTTCTGCAGGATATAAATCCATAAAATGAAGAGGCAAGATAATAGCAATAAGAATAATATCCAGGTTTCTTAACCACAAGGAAAATGCAAGAACTTTACTCAGAGAAGCAGCTTACAATATGGAGAAACCTACACTCCAAGAGCAGGTAAGTTGGAGGAGGTGTTTCCCTAGTTCTGGAGAAGTTGGCACAAGGATGAAAGAGAGTGAGAGCGAGGAGAGACTTAGCCAAATGCATGGAGGTACTGAATTATAGAATCTTGTCCATAGTATAACAGCCTTTCTGCATTACGTATTCTCTGCCTGGGAACTTGTACATTCTCCATCTTAACCAGCCTACCTTCACAGGCATGCCGAGTCATAAGCAGAATGTTGGCAGTCGAGGCATATTCAAACAAACAAACAAACAAACAAATTACAACAACCTCACACCTCCGAATGAACAAAGCTGGCTCATGAAAACTGCTTCAACTGGATCTAAGATTACAATTACCCACCATAGTATAGATTTCAACACACCTCCTGAGGGGGAAAACCCACATTCATCTTTCTGAAAGCTTCTAATCTTCTCCAGAAACTGAGATCACTCTTTTGTGTTCCCAAAACACCCTGTTTCCCATTGCAAAATCCAGATACCTTTCACCTAATTATGGGATCAAAGGCTCATATATTTGCTGACGGCCTATTTGCCTGGGAAAGTTGAAAGCTGAATAAGAGACAGCTAAACTCTAGGAGTCTGATCCAATCCACTGCAGGAACAGCAACTGCATAAGGGGGAAACCCCATAACAGAGCTCACTTTACCTCCTCTTCCCCATCATTGTAGAAAATGGAAGGATTGTTCAGGTTTCCCATATGATCAGCTCACGCCCTATGATCAGTGAAGGAACATGAGCTCAGATCAATTAAAAAGCTCTTACTAAATACAATGATCAGTGAAATCGTAACTCGGAAGAGATAATATAATTCCAGCAGCACAGGACTTAAAACAAAATGAAACCCTGAAGGAACAATAAACAAAACCTATGAAATCTTAGCTGACCTTCTAAAGGGACAGTGACATGTGTCTTGTGGATGTCCAATGGATGTCCAACAGATGTCTACCAAAAGATGTCCAATGCCACCTGACCCTTTGTCAACATGGTACTCTCCATAGATTTTGGACTACCATTCTGATAAGCCCCCTCCAAAATGCCCAGTGGTCAAGGATGATAGAAATTGTGGTACAAAAACACCTAAAAGGCACTAGGCTGGAGAAGGCTGGCCTTACCTCTAACAGTGATGTCGTATAATAGAATATCTAACCCAGGCCTCAATTTAGGAGTTGGGGCCATAGAGGAGCCAAACTGTTTAGGACCTTAAATGGTCAATTGGAATTTAGCCCAGAAATCAACTGGAAGCTCTCATGAACTGGTATGATATGTTCCCTGTAGAAAGATGAAAAGCCACACTTTCACATTCTAGACCAGTGAATACCCTAAACTGTCTTAGCTCTGCTGGGATAGCTCAGTTGGTAAAGTCTTAACCTCAGGGCTGAGGGTTCTAGCCCCACAGTGGGCAAAAAGATTCCCGCATTGCAAGGGGCTGGACAAGATGACCACTACTGTGGTCCCTTCCAACACTACAGTTCTATCCCATGTAGAATGCACTTAGTAGTTGTTGAAAAGTAGCCGGAGCCTGGGGCACAGTGATATGATATTTGTTAACTAGAAAAGGAGCACAGCTAAAACCGAAGGGGGAAAAAATCATGCCAAAGCTTCCACCAGATAGCCTTGATACAACGCATTATCCAAGAACTCTGTGAAGCTGCAAGTCTTGCCCTTTAGCATGACCTCCTATAGGGCAGCTGAATCCTTAGCCTTGCATTGTAAGTTAACTCCATCTTATTGGAGTTGAAAGCCAGTTCATCCTCCTCTTCTGATCCATTATCTACTCTAGGCAAGCTCTCAGAGACTTCATTACAAAACCTGGATCTGATGGAAAGGAGAAATTTAGCTGTATGTTATCAGTATACAGAGGAAACTTTATCCATCTCTTTAGACAAACTTTCCCAGCAGTTTCATATGGCTATTATATAGCCCTGGATTCCAGGAGAACCCATATAGCAATTGACACGGAATCAGAAAGCAAAAGTCTCCCTTTAACATGCAAATGAACATAGAAACATAGGAAGCTGTCTTGTATGTTTTATGTAAACAGCTTATATGTTTTGATGAATAAGTGGCATATAAATCCTAATAAAATAAAATAAAAAGTAATTAAACTGAATCCATTTAGCTGGGTATTGTCTACTCTGACAGGCATAGACTCTCCAAGATTTCAGGCAAAAATCTTTCCTAATCCCACCTGGAGATGCCAGGGATCAAACCAGGGACCTTTTGCATGCAAAGCAGAAGTTTTACCACTGAGCTATGCGGAAGATGTCATCATAAAAGCAAGCATTATTGATCTTATGAATGTAAGCAACCACTAGCCAAGATGGGCATGGATCAAGGGATAGACACGATAGCGTAAAGCCTTGAGGCATTTAAGATACCTTATCAACAGCCAATACCTGAACCATCAAAGGAAAACACCCAAGGTCAGACAAAACAATGGCAGTGCTGATTCATGTGCAATAAACACCACATTAAATACTCAAGAGAGACCTCACTGATACATGCACTGTCCAGAGTACATATGGGTTCCTCGTGCTCAGGTAAAAGGACATTTCATACATCTTAGCATCATAGCGGGGGAGCAGTATTCAAGAGCAAGTCACAAAGGTTTTGAGTTGTCCCTCAGCTTCCCAGGCCCCAGGTGTCCAACCATTCAAGGAAGAGGATCTGGGATGCTAGAGAAGACAAAGGTTAGCCCCACAAGCAACCACATCAGCTGATCTTTGTCTCTCTTAACAACCAAGAACCAAACAGGGTGTACTTCCTTGGTGGCAAATCAGAGCCTGAAAGAAGCACAACCATATCTATCATTTTCTATTTACAATGGCTTCAGTTTCTATCCAATCAGTTTAATAGCTTGCATTCTCCATTCAAGTTTGCGCTGTGTGTGTGTGTGTGTGTATATGTATGTATGTGTGTGTGTGTGTGTGTGTGTGTGTGTGTGTGTATATATATATATATATATATATATATATATATATATATATATATAGTTGGCCACTGAGTGAGATCAAGAAACTGTTGCCTGAATCATGGTCTTCTTTTCTGGTGCATCCTAGTGGTTTAGTACATGGGTAGTCTTTGTACTGAAATGTGAATAGATGCCTAACTGATCCTGCAATCCTCATCATCCCTCATCACTGGCCATCCTGATTGGGGCTGATGGAAGCTGAAGTACAACATCATATGGAAGAGAACAGATCCCCCATCTCTGCTCTAAATTACTCTGCAAAGTTATACTACAACAGGACTCACCATTTGGCTGGGACTTACAGCATACTTAGTTTAATGATTAATGCAGACTGCCACAGCAGTCCACATCTTCTCGGTTTCTTTATATCCAACACAATGCAGAACACTAGCACAGCTACACCACACTACTGCTACTTCCACGAAGAATTTACTTATTGCCCCTGTTTATCTTTTCAGTCCTAACTTAACCTCTGCTTGTGTATTTCCCCCAGTGTGTGAACATTTAAAATATGCTATACAAGGCTGCAAGCGTAAATGTGAATTGGGTAGAGGGGGAAAGAGCCAGAACAAAACAAGATGTTGCAGACCTGACAGTGCAATTGGTATGCTCAGAAGTAAGCCACACCAAGTTTGACATGGCCTACTCTCAGGTAAGTGTATACAGGATAGCAGCCTGAAGCACAAAAAGCTGAGGTATTAAATTGAAGTATTAAATTGATTCAGTCTTTGATTTTTTACAAGCACAACTTAAATGGCTCCAACAAATTAACAAGTTTCAATTATTGCTGGGAAAACAACTCTGAATTGTATTCGGAACCACAAATCTTCCGGCACGTCGTCTATTTATTAATATTGTATTAAGAACCACTTAGGCACTGATTATAGGAAAGCCCCTATAATAATGCACTGGGCCTCGGGCAAGATTCAATTAAATACTAGTAAGGCTGCACTGGATATTCTCATGTGAATACTGTCTGCACAAAAAGGAAGCTTTTGTGGAGTTGAAACGTTACCATAAATCTTTCCATATTTAATCCTTTTAACACCTGCTCACTAGTGTTTGCAATGCCTCTCTACTGCTGCTGCTTAAGTGCTTCTTCCTGTTCCTCCAGTCATGGTACCAGATGATTGATGTACGTGTGGTTAAAGTGATGTCACAAAGCTGCTTGGCAAAATTTGGTTCTGGGTTAACATCACTTAAGCAATTCAAACTGAGAGCAATGTTACCTGACCTGAATTGGATGTGTGACAAAGCAGCTTAGCCAATCAGAACTGGCTATACGATGAAAGCATAAGACCATTCAGTGTGAGGACCAAAAGCACTGAGACTAGGAAAAGAGCTGCAAGCACTTTTGCCCTTGTTTGCACACACACACACACACCCTTGCTGAAATAGGGACACTCTTCATGGAGGTGAAAATGTTTGTGAGATATGCTTTCTCCTTTTTTGGCTCAGCCTTACATACCAGCAATAATTGCCTTTTGTCCAAATGCCTCTGAGCAGCCTATAAAGAAAGAGGGGAGTGCAAGTCCCAGCATAAATCAATTCAAGATTTGTTTCTCCAGCCCTTGGCTGCTTCCCAGCTTGCCTGAGTGATGGCGCTGGCCCTCAATTATTTAAAAACTTGGGGAAATAGGAGTGTGGGAACTTTGTTTACACAATTAAAGCCTTGTATTTATTCATTCATTTTAGATTCATAGACTCTGCCATCCCTGCCTCACACTGACATGGGAAAACACCAAAATTAAATCAGAAATTCTGTTTGCTATGTCTCCCCCTTTACATTGCAACAATTATTGTTTTTTAAACTGAGATATCTTTGGCTGCTTATTCCTTAAACTCTCGCCATGTAAAGATACGTTTGTTCTATATTCAGTGGATAACATTCAGTTCTTGTGGTCACTTTGGCGAGGGTGGGGATCTTCTTACCTCTCTTTATTTTATTCATTTTTAAATATGGACAAGGAGAGAATAATGTTGCAGCTACAAGCAGTGGCAGTAGCTGAACAAGCATGTTTATTGTTGCAATGCACAGTTCTAACTTTGCTAGCCATGATAACTAATGCACAGATCTAGTCACTTGCTGAGAGTAAATCCCAACCCATATTTTTCTGAATACAAACGTTGACTTTTGGCACTAGGTGAAGAAACTTGGTTCAGTTTGCATTTTAATATGATCCTACCTAATTTGCGGGATGCGGGTGGCGCTGTGGGTTAAACCACAGAGCCTAGTTCTTGCCGATCAGAAGGTCAGCGGTTCGAATCCCCGCAACGGGGTGAGCTCCCATTGCTCAGTCCCTGCTCCTGCCAACCTAGCAGTTCGAAAGCACGTCAAAGTGCAAGTAGATAAATAGGTACCATTCCTGCGGGAAAGTAAATGGTTTTTCCGTGCGCTGCTGTGGTTCACCAGAAGCGGCTTAGTCATGCTGGCCACATGACCCGGAAGCTGTTTGCCAGCTCCCTCAGCCAATCAAGCGAGATGAGTGCCGCAACACCAGAGTTGGTCACGACTGGACCTAATGGTCAGGGGTCCCTTTACCTTTACCTAATTTGCCCCGCCCCAAACACACAAACTGATATGCAAGCATCCTTTGAAATTTGCACCTCTCCCAATTTCTCAATCAAGAAAAAAAAAAGTGTGTGGCAGTTCTAAGGAACCTCCTCCCACATTCTCTATGCTTGTGGCTTGCACGGAACCCATCCCCATTTATTGCAGCGTTGCTAATCAATTATTTCAGGACATAGGAACCCGCAAGGTCCTGTTGCTAGACCACATGCCACAGGGCTCTATCTTGTCTCCCATCTATACGAAGCCTCTGGGAGTGTACTTGGGAGATAGGGAGTCAAGTACCATCAATTTTTAAAAAAGTGTACATTAGGGGAAAGTGCGCCTAAAAATGCATTTATTTGTGAAATAAAATACAAAAGGGCATTGCATTAGGGAAAATTCCTTGCAAAAAATTTATTTCTTTTTTAAAAGGAAAAATGCATACTAAAAGACTGAAGAATTTTCATGAGGCTTTTTAAAAAAGGGGGAATCATGGACTAATGCGGAAATGTGGTAAGCTGAACTTAAGATTGGAAAAGTGGAAAACCAGAATTGACAGATTCACCCATCCCTATAGGATACCTAATTATTTGCAGAATGCCTTTCAGAATTATTTGCAGAATTATTTGCAGAATGCCTTTTGAAGATCTAGGCAATGAAAAGCAAGAACACTGCAAAACAATAAATCATTAATTAAGGGTAAAGGTAAAAAGGAAACTCACTAATTATATTCCTTAATATATTGTGGGTGGGCTTGTAGGCAGTCTAAATGAGAAGCTAGCTAACTGTCGAGAGTGTTTGAAATTTTTAAGCTATGAAGCTAAATGGCAATCAGGAAAAAGAGGAAGAAAAAGAATCTATCGCTGATTGGAAGCTGGACAAAATTTCCAAGTAGCAGGCTGGTTGAATCAACTGATTTTTAAACCATTTCATTATGGAACATAAAGCTGCCTTGAGCACAGATTACAGAAAGGCATGGTAAATTACACAAGCCCACTGCTGAACTAATTATGTCCAAGTTACACCCCAGTAAATGTTTAATTTTCTGAAGCATGGTCAGCGTTTGCCAGTGTCCTAATTAAAAGAAAATGTTCCTAACGACCAAACTTCCTCTGCTTGTGGGGGTAATGCAATAAGTAATGATTGAGATCTTCTGTTTTATACCTGCTGCAAATGCACTTTTAAAGTGCACGGCCCAAATGACTCTCATGCAACATTCGTCCGAAGCAGAGCCAATGTTGTTTTGTTTCTCCCCACTGAAATTAGTGTAATCCTGGAGAGTGGTTGGCATCACCTCTGTGGAGAACAGCTGACATACGTTGAACCCACTCAAAATGATGAGCTAATTAACATTCTATGGTCTTTCCCAGCAACTGGAGACCTATTTTTAGACCATGGCAAACTACCCTAGGAAGCACCAGCTACACTTCCTTTTGTGCATGCTTCTGTCTTAATATTCTGATAAATAATTCAGCTCAGTTCATAAACATTCTTGTCTCCTTTCGATATTGCTCCTCTGTTAGACAGGAGACAGCAACATTTTGCTTATAAGGAGGGAAAACTGTACACTGGTACCTCGGGTTAAGTACTTAATTCATTCCGGAGGTCCGTTCTTAACCTGAAACTGTTCTTAACCTGAAGCACCACTTTAGCTAATGGGGCCTCCCGCTGCTGCTGCACCGCTGGAGCACAATTTCTGTTCTCATCCTGAAGCAAAGTTCTTAACCTGAGGTACTATTTCTGGGTTAGTGGAGTCTGTAACCTGAAGCGTATGTAACCTGAAGCGTATGTAACCCGAGGTACCACTGTATCTGAGAAATGTTTTCAAGCTAGGCTCCTTCATCTCACCTGTTTAAACTCAGGGTACAACCAATCACTCTGCTGCAAATTATAGTTGTGAATTACAGTGGTACCTCTGGTTACGAACTTAATTCGTTTTGGAGGTCCATTCTTAACCTGAGGTACCACTTTAGCTAAGGTGGCCTCCTGCTGCTGCCGTGCCCACGCCGCGCAATTTCTGTTCTCATCCTGAGGTAAAGTTCTTAACCCGAGGTACTACTTCCGGGTTAGTGGAGTCTGTAACCTGAAGTGTTTGTAACCCGAGGTACCACTGTATAGGATGCAACTGTCATTTTGGCATATACTTGCAGGTGAGTTTGCAAGTGGGATTTTATTGATTTTTTTAAAAAATCCTTCTTAAAAAGACTTTTATTGCTTTAAAACTTGATCCCCCCCCAATAATATATGGTTGTTTCACCCCAAAAGAGAGAGTACACTGTGGCAAACTCAGAGCCATTCCACCTGGCTACAGTAGAGGGAGGGACAGGGCTGTAGGGCTCAGCTGGGATGCAGGAACCTTTGGTTCCTCCTCTCCTTAAACTTTTCCAATTCCATCTGGTTGTTAAAAGAACTCTGGAACTAAAAATGAGTGCTTGAGCTTGCTTTTTCTCCTCCTCCTTCCCAACTGCTTTTCCTTTTGCGACATGTCTTTTAGATTGCAATCCTTTGTTTTTTGGCTGAAAAGTATGGTAAAAATACTTTATATAAATGAACAAAGTGTAAAGTGGCTCTGAACCACATGCCTACATATATTCAAAAGATACAGACAAGCCAGAAGGAATCACAGCTGCCTTGGCCTCACACAGCAACCATGAAAATGGTTGTTGCTTGGCACCATTTTGCCTTTTCTTGTTGCAACAGATATCACAGCTGTATGCCTTATGCCACTTTGGAAAAAGAGAGTGAAGAGCAGGCAAACATATATTTATTGAGCAAATACATCTTTCAAGAAAAAATAATAATGTTCTTAATAATATAACACCCAAAAGCAAAATTGGATTCTGTCAAGCTTTCCGTATGGGGTACAGTCCTAGCTCACTATTGTATTTAGTTCTTTAAATAAATTTATACATCAGTGTGGCTAACATATATCTGTACTGACTTCTGTTATCTCGGGTTTAATGTATGAAACTGGCTTTAGTAATTTGAACTGAACTTTATCATCACCTGAAGCTGTTCTGATTGTAACATGGCACATAACAGTGTGGTTTGGGGGTTTTCCGCATTATATTTTAAACATATATAAATAAAAAAAGGTTAGCAGAAAATAAAGTGCTTGAAGGTTGCTCACAAAGTTCCTGTTACAAGTGGGCTGAAAGAAATTTATTTCCACTAATTCCCAACATTTACCAGGAATGGACATTTTGCATGCCACAAGTTATAAAAAGTCAAAACATTCCTGACATCTCAAAGTGGCATTTTCTGGGAGTTCCAGCCATTAATCAGTATCTTCCCTCTCCCCAAATGTTAAGATGTGCAAGAAAGCAAACAAAGCAACACTTTACTGAAACAAGCCATCTTCAGAAGTACACATGATTAGTATTTTCATGGGAATGGGGATGAGCTACTCAGGCATAGATCCCAGCAGGAACGCTTAGAAAGCATCAGAAAAGCAGGAACGGAAACTGCTTCTCAGAAAGACGCTAACAACCAACCTCCACAGCTTGCAGCAGGATCCTCCCACCCCTTTTCTGACCTGCTGCAATTAATTCCATAGACCCAGGGCTGCTTGTTTATTAGGACCCCACACAGTGTTTGAGTAACATTACAGCCTTTAACTAGCTGCTTGTTTCATAATTCAGGGCCACCCTGCCCTGAGAAACTGAGGAGTGGGGCTTTGTCATTCAGGCTTAACGTGACACAAAAATTACAGTGCCTCAGACTCAGGCACGGCAGCTGCTGTGTGTGCCTGAATGAATAAACAGCACTCGTGTGAGGAGGAACAGAAAGCTTTACTTCGTCCTAAAGAGGATGAGGGAATACACTAAAGCAGGCATGAAGGTCACACAGGGTGAGCTTCTATCCAACTGCACAACAAGGCTCAACGGAAGACAGGCTGCTAGGGCAGGAATGCCCAAATTGTGTGTCAAGGGCCCACCAATGTGCTGTCAGAGGGGACAAAGTGTCCCTTCATAAATTAAGCAATTCTCTTGAAGGCATCCGACTCTCTGTGCTCCTCTTTAACGGAGGCCCAAGCAGATCTGTCCCCCTTTAATATATCGGTAAGAACATCATCCTGAAGGACAGATGAATAAGCCTCTGAGATGCCCCAAAGAAGCCCCCACTATGGCTGTTATTAGCATGGGGAAATCTCAGGGACACCGCCCTTGTTCAAAAAGTAAAGTAAAGTGTTCTGGGAGCCAAGAGAGAGAGGGGGGTGGATGGGGAGCAGAGTGAATCATACCTTCCATTTTAACTGAGAAAAAAAATGTTTGGGAACCCTTGGTCTGGTCCAAACAACAGTAAAGAAATCATGGCTTATACTGGGAATAAAGAAGTGTGCTGGTATATGTTGTTCAAGTCACACAGCCATTTGCCAATCAAGCACAGAGATGAACCCCATCAAAGTAGCCACGTCTCAAAAGATTTCAGAGCTCAATCAACTTTGCACAATGAAAGAAGATTCCTGCATCGGATGGGGTTAGACTCAATGACCCTTGGGATCCTGTCCAACTCTACAATTCCATGATTCTATATTTCTGGCTTACCACTGCATGCGAACCAGTGCTTATGGTTTGTTTCTCTCCAAAGAAATCACGGTTTATTCTTGTGGCTTGTTCACAACACAACCCAGTCTCTGGATGACCTCTCAGAGTGTTAAGCACATCCTTCTTCAACAGATCTCCCAGGAAGAACCAGTACCATGGTAGATTGATGCTTCCAGGGCCCATCTTGGCCAGGCAACCCAGAAAGATATCGCCAATAGTATCAAAAACCAAGCCAAAAGGGATGTACTGCCTTTGTCCAGATCCTGGGGACCAACCAAGGCAACTTCTGTCCCCAAAGCAAGTGAAACTGCTTGTTATCAGAGAGCTGGTTTCTTACTTAATGGATCAGAACTTCAAAAAAATAATAATTAAAATTTAATCACTCCTGTGTCAGTCTCTATTATTATTTTTTCCCTTTAAAGTTTCACACACACAAAAACATTGAGCACACATCCTGATAGGACTGTCAAGCTCTCTCTGCTTATTATCTGTCATTTCAATTAGATTCCTCTTCGGTCTGGAGCATCTTCATCACTTGGGAGTACTCCTGCCAGGCCAGACAGCAAACATGATGGCAAACAACCAACCATCCATCAGATTTTTATTGAATAATTGTGCCAAATAAACAAAGCCAATAAACATGACACAAGGAGCTTTGCTAATGACAGTGCCACCATTCAAGGGAATGTTTTGAATTAGAATTAATGCACCCATTTATTTAAAGATATAGTGTTTTGAAGGAGATAGGGATTTGTTTTGGTTTTTAATTTGGTAGGAGGTCTCTCAAAGTTCGCTTGGGTCCTGCTGAGCAGATCACTCCAGATGCCACTTACTGTGTGCACCTGTTCCTTATTTATGGATCACTGTGATCTAGATTGCATACACTGATTTCTCAAGGGTTGGTGGGAGCAAAATACTAGAGGGGGTCGGCTAGGTGCCATTTCCATCCCTCCCAATGCCGTTCTTTGAAAAGGTCATATTGATATGCAGCGTTTCACAAAAGTCACTCCAAGTTAATTCCATAAATTTATAGATTACTTCCTAGCTGAAGCAAATGGAAGACAAACAAGTAAAGTCATCTGGAAATCACTGCCAATGCGCCACACGCACAAAAAGGACCAGCAAGCGTTATCAACCATTTCCTCTGGAAATCTCTAAGGACACATTCATTAAGTTTAAAATTGCATAGTTGCATTGACTGAAGTGAACTAAGGAACTAATATATAAGTATTCAGATAATCAGCATTTGTTTAAAACAAGAGTCTACACACGTTGTGTTCAACAGGCCAAGACCAGCCCAATACATTTTGGCACCTGAGGCGGAAACCAAAATGGCTCCCCTGCCCACTTCCCCGCCAGGGAAGATGATTTTAGGATCACTTTTACATAACTCTTCTTACTCCTTTTCAGAAAAGTATCTTCAGGTCCACAAGACAATATAGGATCATGATGCAATCCAGGAGACAGTCCCTAAATTGTGGAACTTCCTCCCCACAGAAATGTACCTTGCACCTTCGTTATACAGCTTCCACAAAATACTGAAGACATACTTCCTTACCTGGCCTTTGACAGTAAATGTATTTTAATGGGCCCTAACTCTTCTGTTTTGTTTAACTTATCCTGTGCTGTTTTTGTTTGGCATTGTTTTGCTTGCTTCAATTGCACGATGGTATTGCTACAACCCACCATGGAACCTTATGGTAAAGGGTGGATAAGAAAGAAATGTGCAACTAAGCAAATACATAAACACTCATAAGCATGCATAAAGAAGCACTCTTTGTATCAGGGTACTATCAGAAGGAGCTGAGTGGTTGAGTGGGAGAAGGGACTATTTTAAGACCAGACATGATTGTTCCTCAGAAACACTAATACCTACAGTCATCATGAAGGTATAATTGTTATCATAATATACTTTGCTTTTTAATTTTGAATATATCCAAGATGAAGCTTCTGAAGCTTGCTGTGCATTTTGCCACCCCTCCACTGAAATGTCTTTGACCCCCAGCTGAACCCCCAAATGCAACGACATTTGAGCTTATCGCCACACTACTCACCCTTTGTTTCAAGGTCCTGGTGTACTTAACACAATTGGTATATCAAGACTGCCTGAATTTATGAGCCATGACTGTTGTGCTTGGCAAAGAACGAATGTTAACACAGCAGCATTTGCAACGCCAGGGCCCTTTGCTGCTTTACAGCAGAAGGCAATCTGCAGGGGCAAAAGACTTTTATACAGTACTCGATTTGACAGAGGGTCAGGAAAGCTTTAATGGAAAATTAAAAGCACTATAGCTTGAAGGCATTTCAAAATGCAGACCAAATGTCTCAGCATGTAATGAAAACACTGCCTGGACCACATTACTGGAGTCCTGAAATACAAATGTTTGATTTACTAGGTCTGTTGACTATCTTAAGCAAGCACATTGTGTAAGGGACACAGGGAGGGGTGGAGAAGCCTTAATCAATTACCACATTTCGTAGATAGGTTTCTGTGGTTCCAGGAAGTACTAAAAGACAACACTATTACATCACAGAGTATCAGCTAATAAGCCTGTGGCCCATCTAAACTTGAACCAATGGAAATTCTTTCCAATTCAAGTATCTCAACATAATAGACTTTCTCCCCAGCGCACAGCAGTATAAACACCACACAGCTACATTTAACTGAAAATCAGATTAACATTTTTACTGTCCCATTAAAGAAACCTAGTAGCACTCATTTTCTGCATACCATCATGCAAACTATAACACTGCGAGGAGGTGGAGACTGTGACTAGAGGCCCTGCATTTAATCTTCCTGTGGGCCTGCCTTTTGCTGTGAGAATGCAGAAACCAGCAATCTTGTGCTTTTTATTAAATGTACATTTGCACATCTGCAACATTAGCTCTCTCCTAATGTATAAGCCCAAGAGATGTGAAGGTACAGAACTGCAATGAAGCCACACTGTAATCTCCTGATCAACACAGTGTTCCTTCAGTGCTGTAATGCTAAACTGATGGCTTATATTTCCCTTCCTGAGGGTAGAGTGACTGCCAGATCCCTGGACAAAATGCCTTACTCCAAGGCCCAGATTATTTACTGGCATCTGCTCTCTGCAGGCTTCTATTTATTTTCGGCCGCGTCTCCTGAAATGCTGTTAACAAAAGCTTACTGTTTGTGACAAAGTCAGACTACAGTCCAGTAATTGAGAACTGGTCACATTGGTTCTCTAATAATAGTTCAAAGACCAAACTGGGGTGAGGGGCAAGTGGGGAGATATAAAGCCCTTGGATATAGTCTTCTTATTTGGAGAACTCAAGTGTGTTAAACTAACTGATAGTCTATTAAAAGGACTATCATTCTTTTTAATGACCGTCTGTTTAAACATTTGCTGTCCAAGGTAGTACAGTACAGAACTGTAACACATCACAGTTTCTATGTGGGAAATCCCAACTGTTTGAAAGTGACTCAATTTAAACTAACCACTTCAAATACAAGAATGCTTTCCAAAACTTCTCTCCAAAGCAGTGCATTTTGACACGATGTGTTATATTATATAGGGGGAAATTTCAAACGCTTCTAAAAATTCAGGGAGTGAATATTTGAACTGGTCAACTGAAGATGGTGCTGCATTTGCAGTGCAGAATACCTAGTGTTACCAATTTCAGATGCAATACGTCTTAGGACACATTTTAATCCACATGATGAAATTTACTTTTGGATCAACCCACAAGTGTACATGCTTATGACCTTGTAAACCAAACCAAGAGATTCACTGTTCTGTTTGCAGAAACTTTGATCATGACCAACTTGCCTTCTGTCCTTGCTTGTTAAATTAATGGAATCAAAATACACATTATCAGCGCATTCTACTTTAGCAGAAAGTCGTAACAACAATCCACATCATTACATCAAAATTTGGCTGTTTGTTGTCCTGCCTTTAATGCTATTGCTTGGTGCACATTCTGTACCCCTTTGCTCCTTTTCAAAAAGTTCCAGATATTGATCAAAGCAGTTCACCAAAAGAATTGCTTAAGCAGAATTATAAATGTAGGAGAATTGATAAGAGGAAAAGGTTCCAGCTGAAGAAGAAGTGCAGCATCTGATGAGCTAATATACAATCAAATTTCAGCACAAATTGGAAACCAGCAGAAATCCTGACTTGTTTGCTCAAAATACAGACAGGGTCTTGGAGTGGATAGGTCTATGTTTTTATATGCTTTAGAAATGCTCACTTGATTAAATGGAAAGGGGGCTGTGTGTTGTTGTACAGTCAACTGGACCAACTACTCAGCTACAAGATCTCAAATAAGCTTTGTAGTGCAAACATAGCACAAAGCCTTACATTTTTCATGCAGTTTTGAAGAACGGTGTGCTTAGTTTCCCAGTGAAACCATTCATTTGTGAGACCATTCATTTTGAAAGACAGAAAATTTTCTTTTTCTTTTTAAAAAATGCTTAATTTTTTTAAAAAAATGAAATAAAACAGTCAACAAAAACAATCAAAAATCGATACATATTACCAAAAAAGTTTAGATTCGTACATAACTACCGGTAATTCCAACATGACTTCCAATCACTCCATTGTGGTTCCTAAATTACATTTTCGACTACACACTTTAATTAATTTCTCCTAAGTTGTTTTCAATTGGCATGTCATTACCAATAGATCTCTTTTCTTAACAAAATTAGAACTTTAAATAGGTTTTCTTAAAAAATAATATTGCTATACAACCAGTCTGAACTTTTTATTAAGAAAGCCAAAGTATTAAAATCTTACAATAAATAAATAAATAAATAAATAAATCTGAAACCTGTTAACTTTTCTATTTTCTGTCTCCAGTTGAGTGAGCATTAGAAGCAACTAAGGCTGCTATGCACACTAAGCTTTGAGTAAACCCTACTGAACTCAGCAGGACTTACTTCCAACTAAATAGGAATATGAGAGCACTGCACGATCCTTTGAAAGCAATGGAATCAGTTAGTAATGTCTAATGCAAGTTTGATTTTCTTTCAGTAGGACTTAGCAACAGCTCACTTTTGCTGGAATGAGGTGTTTAAATGTCTTATTTCACAAATTTAAATATGGATTATACATTTTCAATGACATTATGTTCTGTAACTATACAACCTACGAATTTTCAGATAAATCTCCAAGCTGACCCATAGTAAGTAGAATACACATCTGCTAAATGTTATTGAAATGACCTTTGTTCTGGGCCAGCTAAGCTTGAGTTGGAAGAGTGACTGGATCACTGAGATTTGCCAAAACCATCTACTTCCAGTATGTTCACATCACTGCTTGTTTCCCTTTCCCAATAAACTGTGTAAAGGTAAAGGTAAAGAGACCCCTGACCATTAGGTCCAGTCGTGGCCGACTCTGGGGTTGCGGCGCTCATCTCGCTTTATTGGCCGAGGGAGCCGGTGTACAGCTTCCAGTTCACGTGGCCAGCATGACTAAGTCGCTTCTGGCGAACCAGAACAGCGCACGGAAACGCCGTTTACCTTCCCGCCGGAGCGGTACCTATTTATCTACTTGTACTTTGACATGCTTTTGAACTGCTAGGTTGGCAGGAGCAGGGCCTGAACAACGGGAGCTCACCCCGTCACGGGGATTCGAACCACCGAACTTCTGATTGGCAAATCCTAGGCTCTGTGGTTTAACCCACAGTGCCACCCGCGTCCCTAATAAACTGTGTAGGCAGGTATAAATGTGAATGAATTTGCCTTTTGTACGTCATCCCCACAATCATAGAATTGTAGAGTATTGTAGAGTTAGAAGAGGCTCTGAGGATCATCTAGTCTAATCCCCTGCAATGTAGGAATCTCAACTTGATCACACATGACAGATGGCCATTCAACATCTGTTTAAAAACCTCTGAGGAAGGAGAGTCCATAACCTCTCATGAGAGTCTGTTCTGCTGTCAAACAGCTCCTACTGTCAATAAGTTCTTTCTGGTGTTGAATTGGAACCGATTTTCTTGTAACTCGAATCCATTGGTTCTGGTCCTAGCCTCTGGAGCAGGAGAAAACAAGCTTGCCCCATCCTCCAGGTGACAGCCCTTTGGATATCTGAAGATGGCTCTCCTCTCAGTCTCCTCTTTACCAGGCTAAACACACGCAATTCCCTTAACCGTTTCTCATTAGGCTTGGACCACTACTTCAATTGCCCTAACTTTTCACAGCATGATCACATTTCACAGTTAGGGAAACCTGGGTTAAGAAAGGTTAGTCACACCCGTCTTGAATTTCTTCAGCCGTCAATCAGCTCAGCACTTCTGGGAATAAAGGAGCTGTGAGCTCACCAAAGTAATAAGAGATCATCAACAGTGTATGATATACAAACTAGTCTCATATTTCAGATATCTTAGAAAATATGTCCTGTTACTTTCGGTCAACATTATCAAGGTCCTCTCACTGTCCTCAGCCAGAAGACCTATGAAGACATGACCTACACTGCTAAGGGAGAACTGGAACTTTTGTACGGCACACCGTAACAGGATTTCCTGTGTCACATACAAAAGATTATTTCTCTTTAGAATAGATTACTTGCAAACCAAAAAAGGTGACAGCTGTAAGTAACTTAGGAACATAGGAAGCTACTTTTTGGATGTAAAGAATTGTTATCAAACATAACTGACCACTTCACCAAACTATAATATCCAGTTTGTGTGTGTGTGTGTTTGTGTTTGTGTGTGTAGCATAGATATGTCCAAAGAGAAGGGAAAGGCAACAAGGAGAGAGAACATCAAAACAACTAGAGAAAAACACAAGTCTTTTACAAATGCACTGGAATAGCACAATGATATTTTAGTCTTCAAAGGCAGGGCTCTGAATGCTCCACTTGGGAAATCCCCAATTGCCATTAGGAAAAAAAAAAAGGATTTTAGATCTGAAAACTGCTTGAAAAAGAGCCTTGGGATCTCAGAGCCACAGCTAGCTATTCAGCTTCCTCCTGAGCCCAGGAGGCCGGTGCACCTTGCAGCTGAACCTCTACCTTGGAGCCCAAACTGTCTTTGTGTTTCTAAACAGAAACTTCTACTGATTCACCAGTAAATATCTTCTCTGTGCACAGTCCCAACTGCTAGCATTTGACATTTAAGTATTATATCTCAACCCCCAGCCTCTGAGTTAGAAGATTTCCCATGCCAAAGTCTGACATGCCTTTGTCAAAAACATAATGCTTTCAGAGTAGAAAATTGCAACGAGTGCATAAGAATCCAATGAAACGTTGACCAATTGAAATGATAAAAAGCAGCAATGTTTTAAATTTGCAGTGCAGCAAGTTCAGAGAGACAAATGGCCACTACATGAAACCTCCCAGCTTTCCCTGGATCCCATGTAACAAATACCCAGTGTTACCATTTCCATTATCTTTATTTTTATATTTCCATTATCAAAACAGCACTTCCAGCAGTTTTTTGAATTATGCAACCAGTAAGAGTGTTTCCATGGAGCACTGGCACAGGGATGAGATAATAAGGAGGACATTTTACTAGTGAACTAGCCCTATTACTAGTGCTATTATTATTATTTCCCACCTTTTCTCTAAGGAGCTTAAGGTGGCATACGCAATTCTCCCCCTCTCCAAAAAGTGAGTTACAGTTTTTCTGTGATTATTTTGAGCAGCTTTATATATCTATAATCTTGTGGTCTACAGCCTATATGCATGTTCATTTCCAAATGGTCTTGGTGATGGTTTAAAGTAGTTAAGTAACTGGCCATTCAAATAAAACAGGAGTGGAAGATTCACGTAGACCAGGAAAACTGAGTAACAGCAATTTGACTCTAGATCTGTGCAGGAACTCACAAGCAGCAAATAAATTTGAAAAACAAAACGCTGACAATTTTACTCAAGGTATTCATATTCCCCCCTCTTAATCACACTGATTAACAGGCAGCTAATGATATAAACATCTCAGTAAGACAGTTTAGCATGGCAGCTGTTAAAGCAGACATCAAATGACAACGGGGGAAAACAGTCGCAGTGTTATACCTGCTAGCCTATGCACACACACTTCTTGGGAATAAGCCTCATGGAACCCAATCAGATGTACTTCTGAATAAACACACATAGGGCAAATTTGTGTGTTACATTAGACACTGACAAAAGCTGCTTGCAGACACTTTATGGCTCTTCAGGAAACCTCTTTACAAAACGGCTACAGGAAAACTTGGACAAAAGATTCAAGTGAGATGATCTAGTGTGTCCTGTGACATTAGGAATTTATGTACCTTGCTCAGTTCCAAGATCCTAATCTTGGTAACTGACAGGATATTCAGGATGGAAACAAGACTTCCCTTTGAATCTACTGCTTCCTTTGGAAAGAGGCTGTAGCCACAGATATGTAGGAGTTATGACTATGCTGCTAATTTATATTCTGTAACATACAGGGAATGTCATCTCTGTGGTTTCAAAAGTTACTCCTTCTGCACCTAGTTTCTTGTAAAGAATACTGCTGGGGCTATGAGGGGAAAAAACTTAATACATCTATTGGATTTCTAGATTTGTTCAGATATATATTTTCCAGATAGCTATCATTATAATTTTGACAGGGGACCTGGGGAGGGAGTTCCTCAAAAACCTTTTGGCACCACAAAGAAGCAGTCAATAATTAAAAACTAATAAATAATAAATAAACCAACAAATTTTGGAGTGGTGGGCACAGAAAATCTTTGGGTGGGAGGCTATGGTCCGTGGGCTGAAGTTTAGCCACTCCTGTTATAGAATGAGGATCAGGATTGGTTCATTTATCTCTGTCAATGGAGCTGCATGCTGAGCTTGTTCTTTCTGCTTTTTGCTATTTCTGACCAAGAGGCAAACTTCCTAAATGGGGACAGACTCTGCCTCTTCTGTACTCTACCCTGGTGATTGGGGGGGGGGGGAGAGAAATCAATTCAGTTCACATCTAACAGCAAACCTACCTAATTTTCACTTCTCAAAACAATGCAAGAAACTGAAAACACAGCCATCCTTTGAAATTCACAGTTCTCTGGATTTTGTAACGCAGTTCTCCAGCTGAAGAGTATTCATTAAAATGCATTGTATTAGGGAAAACGGTTTGCAAAAAAATGTGTTTATATTAGGAGAAAATCACACTAAAATGTTGATGAATTTTGCTGGTGATTTTTTTTTTAAAAAAAAAGAAAATTGCAAATTGTGGCAGAAATGTGGATAACTTAATTTAAGGTTGGAAAGATGTGAAACTGAGAGAACTGAAAGGGATGGATCTGTCCCTACCTCAGCACAGCCTGCCTTGATGAGGTATAGAGATGAAATTAGTTCATGCTTCCCAAAGCAAACACTGATATGCTTTGAAATTTGCATTGCTCTGAATTTTGCAACACAGTTCAACAGCAACAACGCATACAGAAATGTACACATTGGTGAAAATAGCATACAAAACTGTATTATATTAAGAAAAATTAAGTCCACATCAAAATGTGTACAAATGTTTGGGCAGGCATTTTTTTTAGTGGGTTGAATCGAACATTAAGATTAGAAAACTGAGCGAAACCAAATCTGACAGATTAATTCATTGCTACCCAAGCTACCATCTGCTGAGCAGACATCCTGGCAGGAGTGTCTGCCTGCTAGCATCTATGCCAAATCTAGGAATTATGTTTGGTAAAGTACCTCATCAAGCAAGATTAGGGCAAAAAGCAAAGTGAATTAGACGTTTGTCAACTGTCCTTTGGTGGGTTTCTTCTCCTTCTTCTTTTTCACCTAAGCCTTTGTAAGAGCATAAGAATAGTTTTCTTGAGATGGCTGATTCATTGGCTGTGACCCTATCTGGGACCTGCTCACAATAATTCATGTTCTGGTTTCATCTAGATTAGACTACTGCAACATGCTCTACACAGGACTGCTTTTCAAGGTGATTTGGAAGCTTCAAGCACTGCAGGTTGTGGCAGACCTATTGCTCGTGGAGGGCAACTGATTGGCACAAACAACAACTATTTTGTACTGGCAGCAATGGCTACTATCACAATTCTACACCCAGTTTAAAGCACCTTTAAAGTCCTTAAATCAGCCTCCCCCAACCTGGTGTGGTGCGTATTTTGAGACTACAGCTCCCATCATAACACTAGAACTCATGGGTGTCCAATGAAGCTGAATGTTGGAAGATGCAGGAGAGATGAAAGAAAGTGCAGCTTCATTAAACTATGGAGTTCGCTCCCACAGGAGGAAGTGATGGCCACCAACCTAGATGGCTTGAAAAAAGAATTAGACCAATTCATGGAGGAGGGCTATCAAAGGCTACTAGCCATGTTGGTTATGTTCTGCCACCACAGTTGGAGGCAGTGAAGAAGAAGAGCCTGGATTTGATAACCCGCTTGATCACTACCCTAAGGAGTCTCAAAGCGGCTAACGTTCTCCTTTTCCTTCCTCCACCATAACAAACACTCTGTGAGGTAAGTGAAGCTGAGAGACTTCAGAGAAGTGTGACCAGCCCAAGGTCACCCAGCAGCTGCATGTGGAGGAGTGGGGACGCGAACCCAGTTCCCCAGATTAGGAGTCTACTGCTCTCAACCACTACACCACACTGGCTCTCATGGCTCTCAGTGATGCTTCTGAATGCCAGTTTGCTGGAAGCCACAGGTGGGGAGAGTGTTCTTGCACTTAAATCATGCTTGCAGGTTTCCCACAAGCATCTGGTTGGCTACTATGAGAACACAATGAAAGATTAGATGGATCACTGGTGTGACCCAGCACACTCTTATGCTCTTTGTCCTTGCTGGCTGGGACTGGGGGGAGTCCTGAAGGGCACCAATTTGGGGAAGGCTGCTCTAAATAGTTTGAGGCCAGGTTACCTTCAGGACCACCTATACCTACACAAACCTTCCCATGACCTGAGACTGAACCAACATTGAGATCCACCAGAAAGCTTGGCACATGAGGCCAATGGTGCTGCCGGGTTTGTGGGGGCGCTTCAGGCAAGATGCTCTCCAGGACACTCTCTGTGCCATTTTCTTACCCCCTTTACACTAGCCTGGTTGTTTGCTCCTCCATCCTCCCATTTATCATCTTAGTGGCAGGAACGGAATAAAAGGGTCCCTTCTTTCCCTGTGTGGGGAGTGGGGGAGGAGAGAGAATGTGAGAGAGACAAGGGACCTATCCGTTCCCTTCCTTGCTCATTGGCTGTTTGATAAGAATGGGTCCCTTTTTAATTTCTCTTCCCCACCCCCCACCAGTGAAAGAAAAAGGGACCCATTCCCCTATTCCCTTCTTACCAAGCAGAGAGACGGGAATGAAACGTCCATTTGTCATTCTTTTTCCGTATTTCTTTTAGAGGTGGTTGGGTGCACTGGAGCCAGCATGCATGACCACTTCAGATCGGAAAGTGACCTCTTCCATTCCCTTCTCAGGCAGCTGCTTCCACCTGCCTCTTCTCTCCTCCATCCCCATTTCTCTCTCTCTCTCTCTCTCTTCCTGCTCCCTCTCTTCCCCTTTACCAGGTAAGCAGCATCACGACTTCTCTTTTCAACTCTGTATAGATCAAGTGGGAGGCTACTAGAAGCAGGGCCCAAACAACTGCACCTGCCGTCTTCAGTTTTCAGAGTATCTTTGGACCCACTCTGGGGAATTTAAGTTTTCTTACTTTTTTTCCAGGGGTGTGTGTGTTACTGTCTGGAGCTCTGCTCCAACCACAGCAGAGTGCCTTTGTTTTCCTCCTCCTGCAGCAGCAAGAGAGACTCAGCAGGTGGCAGAGATCAATTGTACAAACTGAACAAGCCTAAAAACCTTGACCTTGGCCCCAGATAGCCTTGTACCCCTTGTGTTTATTCTATTCCGGCTAAAGGTCCGCGAAGTTCGGTGGCTGTGGGGGAGAGGAGAGAAACGTACAGTTCTTTTCCCAACTTAACACACCCATTCTTCAAAGAGAGGCTGTTTCTGGACAGATAACTCCTACTAGCGCTATTAAAACCACTGCTTCCCACACCATCATTGATACTGTGTTCTGTTGCCCCTACCACCCTGGTATGTTCATAGCTGCTATGAGTGGGAAAGGTGAAGGTCCAATTCAATTGAGCAGACATAGGTGGGGGGAGGATCTGAGCAATCCTTTAAAGTCAATTATATAAAGCACACATGCATTTAAAGACGTTTACCCAACACTACCCACGAAATGAAAAAGAAAAAAAAGAAAAGTCTCTGATTCTCTCCCACCCCCCAGTGGATGACCCCACAACCCACTAGGTCCCCCCCAGGTTCATCCTCTCCCCATTGTGCACTCCCCCCCCCCAGGCTCATCCTCCTCCTGACTCTGCCAGCCTGTGACAGTTGCTCTACTAAAACTATTTGCTTTTCAGGGAGGGCTTCCTACATCTTCCTCTGCCCCCTGTACACACAGACCACGGTGGTAGCAGGGAGACCTGTGGCAGCCCCCCTCCCCATCTTCGAACTCAGTCAGAGCTCTACTCTGCAGACTGCTTATCATAATGTGAAAACCTCTATTTCAATTGCAGCAGAGGTTACTTTGTCGTCGTATTTTTCCTTCGCCACATTTTAAAGCAGCCCGACAGCATTTTCAATAGGCACAGCGACTTAATTCTCTACTACAAAAAGATTATTTTCAGAGGCCAGCCACCTATGCTTCCTAATTTTGCAAGATGATTTTTAGCTCGACCATCCATGAAATTACTGAACACGCCGCAACTGTGTGCAGATCTGTGCCACTGCGTATATGCTTTTGTGCTCTAAGGTTAAGGTTGTCATAGAGGTGGACCACAGCATTTTAATGAGGTAGGTGTTAAAAATGACAGGAGCATCTACCTGAAAAATGGAAAATTATTTCCACTTGCATAGATTTATACACTTCACCATTTCGCTAAGAACTACTGCTGTCCTTAGGTGATCCTGTTAGAAGTTTTAAAAAACAAGAAAGAAGAAGGGAGAGAGAACCTTCCTTGTCTTCCAAGAAGAAAATATGACACATTAGCCATTAGGTAATGAGCAAAAAGGCATCTGCCCATGCTTAGATACACTCTTCACAATTAGTTCTTCCACTGGCTGAGCCTTGACTCAAGGGCTCCCATAGTCAGAGGATGCTTGCTTGTCAGATTTAAGGCTGATTTGACAGTTCTAACTCCCTGGTGCTCACTAATTTGGCCTTGACTCTCCTCAAACAGCATATATTTATCTTTCTCAATCCTGTTCTTTCTTAAGGGTTTATGATGGCAGTAAGGATTAAGATTTTCCTTCTGAAAGCATTAGCCATAATCAAATGTTATTGTCTCCAATCACATGACTATTGGGCATCAATGTTTGTACACTATACTGCATGTCATTTGAGTGACAGTAAGCAAAAGCCTATAAGAGTCTACTCAGAAGAATGCTACATTGACTTCAGTGGCACTGACAGGTAAGTGAATGTAGAGCAAAAATGCATTCACAGCAACAATGCATGTTGAGGTTAAGAGATACAAATTTAGACTTGATGTTCATAAGCGTTCAAAGGACTGGAGAGGATCTAACAAAAAACCTCTCAACCAAAAAAGCTCTCTGCTGATTTTCTGATTGGGTTTGCCATGTGATTAAGGGACTGCCACTGAAGAAACACAAGGCTCAAAATATGGATCCTACCAATTAGTCCATGAGATTTCAGTTTCAATTTCTGTTGAGTGGAGATTATAGGTCTTAAGCTTATAAAATAGTCAGATTCACCAAAATGGTGAAAGAAATTGAAATGCTACAGTGTCAGGTGATTAAATATAAAAGATAATATAATTTCACAATTGCATTTTGTATCAGCACTGTAAATTAATTGCATTATTCTTGTTTGGTGGAATATTTCTTCCCCACCCCCATCCCTTTCTATTCAACGTGGAAAGCTCAATATATTAGATCTCTGGATAAATGCTATAATGCTTTGAGCATGGTGTAATATTGTTTCTGCAAGCTGCCTTGAGGGCTTTTATGGTGGAAAAGCAGTGTATGCATATTTAAACAGACAAGCAAATATCCCATACTTTATTGACATTGGCTTGGTTCCAAAGATGCCCTTCCACTAGCAGAAAGCCTCCTCCACTTACAAGAGTGATTTCTAACCAAGTGAAAGAGTGTTGCATTCTGGTTGTTTTTTTAATGTGTCTGTACTAGAGGAGGGGTAAGGGAGCTCACAAGCCTGGGGCTTGTTCAGGTAATGCTAAACCACAGTTTAGTGTTATATCCAAATGAAGCAAATCACCAATTTCCTGCAACAACATGTAAAACTGTATTAAGGATGATGGTTTACCATGCAGGGTAAAATAATATTAACAACTGCATGCTAATAATTGCAGAATCCTGCACTCTACTGATACTGAGGCTTTCTTTTTCAACTCAGGACCTCCTGGAGATAAGGATAAAGAAACAGTACTAAATTATTACCAGAAACTCCTTATAATGAACCAATGCATCAACACACAGCTTTCACTTTAATTGAGGTCTCACTGATCTCAGACATTTAAAAACAAAACAACATTAGCAAATTCATGGGAAACGTCTCTCTCAATGTATATCAGAAGTATGAGAAGTCAAAGAAAGCTTTCATGATTAGATACAGGGTACCATAGATGATTGAATGCTGGAAACAAATAATTATCTGAACTTCCAGAGGCACCTGAGCGGCCATAAGTGGAGACTCACTGTTGGCCTGGGTGGACCTTTGGAGTGATCCAGCAGAGTTCTGCTGATGTTCTTATAGAGGAGTACAGATTTCAGTAAGAAAGCACTGCATTACTACTGCTTCTGTCTTGATACTGTGGTTATGCACTAGATGCAAGGCATTCTGTCTAGTTTCCCCAACAACACGACACAAGAAAATGCATGCTGAATTAACATTTCATCTCTCTTTTTTTCTGCATAATGTTGAAACACAGTCTGCAACAAATTCTGGCATACGGAAGAAGATACGTTTCTTAAGGTAGGCAGGATGCATTACAAAAGCAATACTTACTCAGTGCGTACAACGAAAGGATTATTCCAGCCAGGCAAAACCCTTCGAAAAACCTGAGTGTGCTGAACATCGTCACATTCACAGAGAGGGCCACAGATAGTCCAAATATCAAAATGAATAGGACAGAGAAGAGCAGCACTGGCCGACGACCAACCCTACAGAAATAAAAAGAGGAACAAAGCCAAATGTATTTCAAATTCCATACTCCATTTTTCAAATGAGAGTTCTGCACTGGATCCAACATTCCCCAACCCCCTACAACTTTGATTCTTAAATTTCTCTGTGGAGATACTTAAGGAGAAATATCACACAGTAGGTCTGCAAGCAATATGTGTTGCATTTTGAAATAATATACCTATGTTCTTAGAACAGCAGGCTCCACTCAGGTGTTCTTAGGGAGGGGGATGCTACAACCAGGGTGCCCATCTCCAAATGCCACCTACTCCTCTTAGATAGCCTAATACTGTTCATGTTTCTTCATGGGTTAAAGGGTGAATAGAAAGGAGACGTGAAGTTCATTGTAGAATGGGCACCCAGAGAAGGGTCTCCAATAACAATATTGATGAGTGCTAAGGCTCATATGGGAGCAGCTGATCCTTGGTGCCATGCTGATTACGGCTTTGCCAGCTCCTTGAATTGTCTCCATAAACAAATGGTAAGCCAGCTTCTTATAAGTCAGGGGCAGGGGGCCTGTAACAATCTATCAGTGTTTCCCAAACTTGGGTCTCCAGCCGTTTTTTTGGACTACAATTCCCATCATCCCCAACCACAGCTCTTGGTGGCTAGGGATGATGGGATTTGTAGTCCAAAAAACAGCTTGAGACCCAAGTTTGGGAAACACGTATCTAGATGTTGTTGGACTACAATTCCCACCAAACATAATCATTGGCTATACAATGTACTGGCTGCGCTGATGGGAGTTGCAGTCCAACAACACAGAGAGCCTCAGGTCCTTCATTCCTGTCATGAGGCATCAGGATCTGTTTTCCAGTGGGGGGGGGTGGGACAAAGACCCACTGGGTGTGTCTGAAAGCTCTCTAGAGTTCTTTTTTTATTTCTTATACTCCAATCCTGACTGTAGACTCAGCAGTTTCATCAATATTTGGTTTCGAAGGGTGGTTTGGGGGCTAGAATAAAAGCAAACCCTTTTTCATTCACAAACATTTTGGTGTCCTTATTATCTAGCAAAATGCACAGCGCCCAGTGGCGGAGGCAAGAGGAGTTCGGGGGGAGCGCACCGCCCCCGGCAGCGCGATCCCGGTGGGGTGCCATCACGGCTGCCCCCCTCCTCCGCTAGGCGCCACGCCCCCAGGACGTGTGCCAGCCAGCGTGAAGCTCCGCCACTGACAGCACCTACTTAAAATTGAATTTCTCGAAATCGCTATTGCTTTACATTGGTACCTTTCAAATGGCCAAAGATACACACTGGAGCTGTTCTTTTCAAGACATCTCGGAATAAAGACCTCTCACAACACACACAATTGTTCTAGTGCCATTCACGTCTTGTGCACCAGTTCTCAGTTCACAAAACAAAGCTAAAAGGAAACACCCCTTGAAATCAAAAACCCTACACAGAAATCCTTCCAAGTATCTATATGACGTGTCTTATTCCTTAAGGAGCCTGCTGTGTGGATGACTATTTCCAACCAGCAAAGCAGAAGCAGGTGGAGATGCTATCTATGACCGCTGTGCCATAGATTGCAGCCATTATCCAGATGAGATCAAAGTCCTAACAGCTAATCCAGCCTCAAGTAGCGAACATGTTTAATAAAGCATAGTCTTGGTTTCTGCTGGTTGCCAAGCAACAGGAAGATGGTCTAGCAGGGGTCTAACAAGGGATTTCTTAGTTTGGTCTATTTACATGTATGTAAGACCATTTGGAGAAATATTTTCCACAATAGCTTTTTTTGTTTTATTTGTTTGTTTGAAGACCAAGAGAGGTATTTTTTCTGACTGCAGCATAGATTCAGTGTTTTGCATCTCCTCCCACCCACTGCCTCACTCTTTTTGTTCTCCATGGAACTAGACCTGCTAGGAAGATTCTCAGCTGTATCAACAAGTTGCAAGAAAAACTATGTGCTCACTTCCAATATGCAATGTATTTAGGAAGGCTTTTTTATTTAAATAAAGTTCAGGGCATTCAGTAGTGCCAGAGGTTGTTAGCCTTTCATTTTACTGATCATGAAACATGCCTGACTATGTAGGTCCATGTGGGTCATCAGTTTCCATGTGCATCACTTGCAGAATCAGGTACTGGAGGCACATATCTGATGCTCATCAGAGAGTGGGAATTCTATATGGAACACACATCTCCATCTGCATACTTGCATAACTGGTCATGTAAAAATACTTTGTTTTGAAGCAACAATTAAATTTGGATTGGGATGCAAGAAGGAAGAGCTCCTTTTGCAAAACACAAGAATTTCCAAAGATAAAAAATAAAAATGCAATTTTTATTAGTATTAGAAACAACTATTTTTTCTATTCAGATTTGTATATAATTTGTATGTCAGTGTTCTCTTCTCTTACATGATTGGGCAGGAATAAATTTATGTGTCTCTGGAGGAATTACATCTTTGTACTGGGGAAATACTGCGTATCATTTCAGATTAAGTAGCACTTTTGTTTTCCTTGCTCTCTCCATCTTCTTCCCTTTTTTAAAAAAATGTTGTTACATAGTGACTGAAAGCTGGTCCAGCCACCTCTGCAAGGCTACCGCAGTTTAATAAAATTGGGATGCCAGCCAGCTTTAGTGCAAGTACATCAGGTTAAGCCACCCGTGTTATCTCAAGCACCTTCTTTAAAAATTTAAAATGACTTCATTTTCCACAACAACAATATCAATCAACGGCAAGTCAGTTGTGAAATGCGCTGCGCTTGTGACACACGCATTGAAGTGGAATGCCAAGGAAGAGGTAATAGCATTCAAGGGGGAGAAAAGCAGTTTCATAATGCTTTAGAGAGACATATTTATCGCTTTTAATCTCCGTGTGAATTTGCACTTACCAGTCAGCTATACATCCTGTTATTAGGTAGCCAAAGATTAATCCTACAAGCAGGGAGAATTTTGCGATGTGGACTTTCCAGGCAGAATCACAAACAAGATCCCACTAGAAAAGAAGAAGAAAACAAGATGCATTTAAAATGTGCACTCATACACCTGAATAGAATTACTTATAGCCTGGGTAGCTGGTGAGCTACCCATCAGAGGAGGGCAAAACACTCATCATCCCTGATGGATACGATGAAGCTTGGAGCCCCACAACATCTGGAGAGCAAGCTTTTAAAGCACCTTTCCAGAGTATTTTTCATACGTAGCTGTGAATACCAGATTATACACCAGGGCTTGGTCACCTGTAATCATCCATTCAGAAAAGCTGGGTTTACTTAAGTTCTGGAAAGTTTGCATGCACTTACTATCATAAGCTGTTCCAATAAAACATCTTCTGCATTAGGTATCAGTGACTATTTTTGATCTAGCAGTTAACAAAATGAATTCTGCCCTAACATTGAAGCTAGGGCTGTGAACTAATTCATGATTTTCAAATCCAATTTAACTCCCCCCCCCTCTCTTAAGCAGGGTGGATTTGTTTTAAATCAAGATTTAAATCATGATTTAAATCACAATTTAAATCATGATTTAAATCACAATTTAAATCATGATTTAAATCACAATTTAAATCATGATTTAAATCATTAGTCAGTAAGACTTGATTTAAATCTTTTTTTCTCTTTTTTTTACAGAAAGACTCATTCTTGCTGGTATAATCTTAATATTTACAACCAGATGAAGGTTTCATTTTTGGATTAATAACTTTTCAGAGTAGTTTTTACAATTATATAAAAATTACCGGTATTGATTTGGTTATACTATTAGAAATACATAGACAGATAATTATGAAATTATTGTGAGGTTTAATAAGTTAACTTTTTATATTTGGACAACTTTTAAGCTATACTTTATTGGAAGGAGAAAAATAATCATTTCCTTAATAACAACTTAAACAATTTATTAACTAAAACATTAACATTATAGCATATGTATTCATGTTTGTTAACTGATGTGGTTAAACATTTTTTTTAAAAAACAAACACCTTAGACTGAGCTTTAGCACACATGAAAAACTTAAACAAATCCTTATTTCCTGATGACTAGCCTTTCGACTATAATGTACCTTTGTTTTTTTGTTAAAGTGTTTATTAATTTTCCAATAAAAACATCCAATTAGCATATCAAATCATAATCCAATAAAAAAAAATCCAATTGTCTTCCCAATTTAATTCTAATTTTTGTGACTTCCCATGGTCTGAATGTCAAAATAACTCCAGGTCTCAGTCCTGCCTCTCACTATAATGTAACTTAAATAGAAAACTATCTTTAGAAAGATTTTTCCTCCAAAAGAATTTTATTTTTAAAATCCAATTATTAAAAAACAACACCCTGATTTAAAATTTAAAAAAAATGATTTTTTTTATCCACCCTGCTCTTAAGCAAGCTTTGTTTTATCAAAAGAAGAGACCTGCTGGTTTAGGTCAAAGGCTAACTAATTATTGTTGTTCTTGTTCTTGTTGTCATCATTATTTAAATAAATTGTATACTTTTCTCACAGTGGCTGGTCAGATGCTATTGGAAGCCCATAAGCAGGACTTGAGCACAAGAGTGCTGTCCCCATCTCTAATTTGCAACAAGTGCTTCTGAAGACCAGTGGCTGAGCTTCATGTGCCAGCACCGGGTGGGACACAGAGAAAGCGGGGGTAGGGCTGGCATGGGGCGCCACCCGCAGGAATCGTGGCATGCGTCCTGGGGAGCAGCCGTGATGGCAACCCACCAGGACTGTGCTGCTGGGGGCAGAGCACTCCCCCCGCACTCCTCTTCCACCGCCAGTGCTGAAGACAAACCACCATGAAAAACCATGGTGCTGTCTGAGGGGCCATTGCTTTACATGCAGATTCGATCCACAACACCTTCAGTTCAAAGGTTCTCAAGTAGCTGGGCTGGGGAAGACCTCTCATTGAAACCCAGGAGGTCTGCTCCAGGTTGGAATAGCAGGATAAAATATTGGAATACAGACGGCTATACTGAATAGCTTGATTCAGTATAAAGACAGCTTCTTAAGTTCTTATATAAATAACACTTTTTTATAGATCCTGCTAAAAAGCATAATCACCAGAGCATCACACTTTCTGAGAAAAGGTTTTAGACAGATGATGCAGGATAGGAAAACTCGGCTGATATTCAGCCTCATCATCCAAACCTGCTCAACAAGCTATTTTAAGGGTTTGTTGTTGTTTGTTTTTGCAAGAGTGGGAATGAACGGGATACGGCACCAGGGTGTCTGTTCCTCTGCTGCCTTCAAACAGCTGAGATAACGTTTTCCCAGGCCTAAATGTTAGCTGGAAGGCATGTGGAACACATAGTTGCTGTATCACAAGGCACAGTGGCTAAACCACATTAACAGGATTTTCCTGGGTTTCTCCACAAAAGCTTTTCTCATGACAGAAGAACAGCCTGACCACAGTTTTCTGCATGAGGAGGTCTGCAAATGACAAGAGATTCTGAACTCCGTGCAGACAGTCAAACTACATGAAAAAGATGGGGGAACCTGATGTGGCCTCCCCAGATATAGTTTTCAGAACCTGAGCTGGAAGATCAAAGGAGGACTACGTATATAACCTCAGAGGTAGTCAGAGGTAGATCTGAGTTGCTAGGTAGCTACTTATGAAAAAAGCTTCGGCATGATTCATGCATGATTATATGAGGCATATTTAGCCCGATTCACATAGGAAATCTCTGAACAAGACATTACATAGAAAGAAGACATCAGGTACCTGTAGAACAGGGGTAGGCAATCTAAGGCCCAGGGGCTGGATGCGGCCCAATCGCCTTCTCAATCCGGCCTGTGGACGGTCTGGGAATCAGCGTGTTTTTACATGAGTAGAACGTGTGCTTTTATTTAAAATGCATCTCTGGGTTATTTGTGGGGCTTGCCTGGTGTTTTTACATGAGTAGAACGTGTGCTTTTATTTAAAATGCATCTCTGGGTTATGTGTGGGGCATAGGAATTCATTCATATTCCCCCCCCCCAAAAAAAATATAGTCTGGCCCACCGCATGTTCTGAGGGACGGTGGACTGGCTCACACCTGAAAAAGTTTGCAGATTCCTGCTGTCGAAAGCTACAGCGTTCTGGCTACTGCTGCAGCATTCTGCTGCTAAGGACATTTCCAAGCAAGGGGCTATACCTTGCTTTTTTTCCTGAGAGAGCATTACTTCTGACATTTGTTACTTTCCTAGCTCATACTTGCCTTGGTAATGAACTGGAGGAGAGCCAATAAACTGAAGCTCAATCTAAAAAGGACCTGAGACACTGTGAGTGGGTGGCTCCCTAGACCGGATGGGTGGGTGGTTGCCTGTTCTTGATGGCATTACACTCCCTCTGAAGGGGCGGGTGCACAGCCTGGCAGGTACTTGTGGCCTCGGTGGTGTGGAGTGCCTTCCATCAGCTTCCCAGCTGATGTTCCCCTATCTGGACAGGGATAGCTCAACTTCTGCCATCTATGCTCTGGTAACCTCAAATTACATTGCTGCAATGTGTTATACACGGGGCTGCCTCTGAAAAAGGTTCAGAAACTCCGGCTGTTGTAGAGGGAAAGTAGGTGGCAGAAAGAGAGGAAGGAAGGAAGAAAATGGGGTGCCTAATCCTGGCTCCTACCACAGCCCACCACTAAGCATGCACCCTCTGACAGATTACAGTGGTGCCTCACAAGACGAAAATAATTTGTTCCGCGAGTCTCTTCGTCTTGCGGTTTTGTCGTTTTGTGAAGCATCCCTATTAGCGGATTAGTGCTATTAGCGGATTAGCGGCTATCAGTGGCTTAGCGGCTTAGAAAAAGGGGGGGAAAGGGAAAAAATTCGCAAGACTTGCAAGACGTTTTTGTCTTGCGAAGCAAGTCCATAGGGAAATTCGTCTTGCAAAGCGCCTCGAAAAACGGAAAACCCTTTCGTCTAGCAGGTTTTTCGTCTTGCGAGGCATTCGTCTTGCAGGGCACCACTGTACAGTGCCCCCGCCAAGCAAATGTTACCCTCCAAAGAGAAAAAAGCTTCCCATGGCTGCTTTAGCTCATCAGGGTGTTGGCTGGCACTCAGCAAAAAGTAGGTTGCAAAAGATCGCTTCCTACGTTGGCTGCTCCTGCCACCGTTAATGCCCTTTCTGGAACTGTCAGCAGCTGCCTCCAGGTAAATGGCTTTCCCCAAGGTGGCTATTAAAAAAATGTCTGAACTGAATGCTAGCAAAGCAGCCAGGGGAGACTGTGCAGACAGAGCATCTAACGCCTCCTAGTTCTGTACACAATTAACACAAACCAAATTCCCAAATTCGCCAGCCTGTACCCTGAAAGGGAACCCCTTAACGAAACCTTGCATGTGTCATGGGACCTGTTAGCTTCCGCCCTTAACAGAGGGCGCAATATCACATTCATTCCCTCAAAAACAGCCAGGTGCCATTCCCATCACGGCATAGCACAGTTGCTCATTTCCCTCTAGGCTACTCCACTGAATAATATTTTGAAATGCAAAGCTATGCAGCAGAGCTTTCTTTCTTTCTTTCCTTCTTTGTGTGGTTTTATTTAAAGGAAACAGATTCATGGCCACATGCTGTCCTACATTCAATATTTTCCAATCACGTACCACTATGTACATAGCAGCACACAGGACAAAAGCTTAGTTTCAATGAGAAATATTTTCACTCTCTGCTGTCGCTTCTTTGTTGTGTCTGTGGGTTCTGCCTCTGAATGAAGCTTAATTGCATGTCCCCGCTGGGAAATCCGTCTGAAGCAAGACTCGCTAGTCTGGGGGTTACTAGGCACATTGGTCCAAATAGCTCAGGTTCCATTTTGAAAATCCATCTTTGAGTTTATAAGCAGCTCATTCCTAAGGTCCTACTGCTATATTTTTTCTCATCCACCCCAAGTCGCTGTGCTTATTCAGAAGCTCCTTCTGTTCCAATCATAACCCCTCCAAACTCATGGAGCTGAGTAGGCTATTCCAAAAGCGTTCCTATCTCACCTTTGAAACTTGAAGGCTTCTCAAAATGTCCTGCCAGCAACACCCACATATACCTGCAATCAGTCAGCCCAGGGAGAACACAATCTGAGCTATGATGCAACCATAAACAAGGCTTTCTTCTTTCTATGCTAGCCTTTGCCAGTCTGGTGATCTCTTGGACTTAGACTGTGCAAGACCTATTGCCCCCATAGCAAGACTGCCTTGTGCAAAGTTGGGTTTAAGTTGAATGTTAGTTCCTGGAATATCAGAACTCACTTACTAGTAGCAGTAAACTCCACTGGACATAATGGGGCGTATTTCCAAGTAAAGGTGATTTGATTGTAAATCTAATTAAGTTAGAATAGAGATTCAGCTATCACAGAACAATATAAAAAGGCATTTTTATATTGCCTGGGAGGAGAGAGCTATACAAAAGCAGGGATTCTGTTACTGTAACAGAATTTAATTCCCCCCCCACCTTTTAAAAAAACCCTCCCAGATATTTTAAAATAATATATATTGACATTGTTACTAGTGGGTTGTGTGTTGTTGTTGTTGTTTTTAAAAAAGGCACAGCGGAAATTCAAGTCATTTGCCATCTCAATTTACTTGTTTATTTGCCACAGCAGAGAAATGTGCAGACTAATTTAATGAGATAACCTGCCCCTTTGGCATTCTGTCAGCCCTAATAATATTACTTCTTGTTACAGTTCATAACATTGTAACTGATGGAATTCCCCCCTGGCCACAAAGTTCCAGCAATTTAAATGCCACACAGCCAATCTACAGCAGATTTTGAGTCTCTCTCCTGTGGACACAGGGGTGGGGGTGGAGAAGGATACACAACACAGCCTTGGCAAAGCTGCCAGCCCTACCAATTTGTGTACTCCAGTAGTAGGCAAACTCATGCTTTTCCCAGCTCCGACGTTGGCTTTACCCCTTGCATTTGGCAATATAAGGAAGCGTATTCTAAGTAAATTCCAGAAACATGGTTAACCCCAGCCTTTTCACCAGAGGCAAAAGGGCTGAAGCTGATCTGGCATCCCCATAGCTGGCTAGCCTGCTCTGGCAGTAGCGGCACACCTCCAGGTTGGTGTCAGGTATCCTAAGTATGTCAACCACCCTAATATGATCAAGGGTGGCACCATTCTAAGCAACATGGTGCCACCTTAAAGCAAGGAAGGGCAGAGTTCAGGCTAGCAGGCTCTCCTTTGTGTTTCAAAAAAATCTCTAACTGGGACATATGACAAAAAGACATATGGTTGGAATCCAAGAACATTGTGCCCCTGAGCAGCTCTGGAGTCTTCAATGAGGCGAGGTGAAGCAATTTGCCTCAGGCGCATAGCTGTCAACCATCCCTTATTTGGTGGGAAACTCCCTTATCCCAGCGCCGTGTCCCACTGCTGTCCCTTATTGATGATGTCCCTTAAATTTCCCAGGTTTCAAAGGAAGCAGCTCCTCTCCCTCCCTGCCGGCCAGGGAGGAGGGAAGCTCCAACTGTGTTGCTTGGCTGCCCGGCCTGCCCCTCTCCGGCCTCCTGTCACCAGCCTCGGCTCCCGGGAGCCCCTCCCCGCCGGGACTGGTGGGAGCCTCGGGCCCTTCCGCCGCCATCCTCCTCGCGGCCGCTGAACTGACCGTCTCTGCCTGGGGCCTCCCCTCTGCCCGTCACCGTTGCCACCGCTCCCGCTAGGCCGTACTGCGGCTGCACCACCAAAGGACCTGGATGAGATGGGCAGCCTGGCGTGGCCTATGAATTGCTGAGGAGCCTTGAGAGGAGTGTGAGGGCAACCATAGAGAAAGCAGTTCAGAGAGAGGAGTCGGAGGCGCGGGCAGGTGTTCCAAGGGCTAACCATAGAGGGGGAAAGCAGAGGAAGGACCGCAAGCGCTTCTCCCATAGATTTGTAGTGGTAGACTAGCATAGATGGTCTGATCTGCGGGTTTACTTCGGGCGCTATTCCCCCCTTCCTCCTGCCCCACTTGATGGAACTGAGAGCTGCAGATGGAGCACGAGAGAAAAGATACAGAACTGCAGCAGCATCTTCATAGCTTGGACTTCGATTTGCACGATAAGTGGCTGCTGCTTGTAGTTATTTAATTGCAGTGTTTTATCAGCTGGTGTCTAGAGCAGCAACCTCTGGAAACGAAGGGCTAAAAACCAGCACTGCTTTCCCAAATTATCTGGTCCCTTTTAACTTCGTATTTCAGCTGGTTGACTAAAATCCCTTATTTTGTCTGCTGATCCCTTATTTTCGAGGCTGCTGCTCCCTTATTTTCAAATCTGTAAGTTGACAGCTATGCTCAGGCGGCAGATCCAACTGCCTCCTCACCCCCGCCACTGCTCCACTGCCAGCCGCACTGCGGCTTTGCCCACACCACTGGCATTGCTGTCACATGGCCCATGCCCTTCCCACTCATGCTGTATGCTTGCTGCTGCATCGTGGCAGCAGTGCGAGTGCAACTGCAGACAATATTGCAGTCGGGGGGGGCATGGCAGCGTAGGTGCAGGAGGGCCCCATATTTATAAGTGGGAGGCAGCAAAATGTCCTGGGGCACCCCTGATGGAGCGCAGCTTTGGAGCACCAGAACTGAGCTGGTCTTACAGCCCTTCCACATCAAAATCCATTCACGATAATCCCAAATCATCCAGCCTCCATCCAGACAAGTAAAGAGGCATTAGAGTTCAAAGACACATCCCAGCCAGGCAAAAACCACCCAGAAGTGTGATGTAAAAGGTCAATGAGGGGTGTGGCCTGCAGAGAGTGGGTCTGTCCTAAGGAGAGTCCTGAGGTCCAGTCAGAGAAGATAAAGTTTCCTTACACTACCTTAACAGTTTAGAGATCTGTGTTCAGTGATCCTCAGCATGCACTCTTCCTCAAGAACACAAGAAGTCCTACTAGATCAGATCAAGGTACATCTTGTCCAACATATCCTCCTTTGAGAGGAAAGGTGGAATGCAATGTAGTGTAACTACTAGAGGGAGTGGGTGGCACTGTATTCTAAACCACTGAGCCTATTGGGCTTGCTCATCAGAAGGTCAGCGGTTTGAATCTGTGCGACCAGGTGAGCTCCCATTGCTCTGTCCCAATTCCTGCTAACCTAGCAGTTCGAAAGCATGCCAGTGCAAGTAGATAAATAGGTACCGCTGTGGCAGGAAGGTAAATGGCATTTCCATGCTCTCTGGTTTCCATCACAGTGCCCCATTGCACCAGAAGCGGTTTAGTCATGCTGGCCACATGACCCAGAAAGCTGTCTGTGGACAAATGCCGGCTCCCTCATCCTGAAACGAGATGAGCGCCACAACCTCATAGTTGCCTTTGACTGGACTTAACCATCCAGGGGTCCTTTAGTTTTTACCTTACCTTTTTTAAAAATATTTATTTATACAACAAGAAAAAAACACACAAAAAAACACCAATACCAAATTACACACAAATTACAAAAATAACCATAGACACATAATTTTCTTGGCAAACAATAAAACATCTATTGGTCTTAACACTAAAGACCCAACTTCCCGTCTATTCCATATTTCAAATTCATATTACTTATTGCCAATACACATTTTTTTTCATAATTAAACTTATTCTCAATAAATCTAATTTCTTCTATCTACCTAGCAACTATTACTGAAGTTCCTCGAATGCTGCAACAGAATTTAAACTACTATATTTATTTTTCAGATATTCTTTGAAAACCTCCCATTTAGAAACAAATTCGTTTTGATTTATTCTTTATTTTTTCTGATAAACCATCTAATTCGGCATATTCTGTCAGCTTTTGGATCTTGTATAGAGGGGATTTCATTACTCTTCCATTTTGCTGTGATCAAAACTCTTGCTGCCATCGTCGCATATAAAAAGATACCCTTCCTCTTTTGTGGAATATCCAAATCTGTTATTCCCAGGAGGTAGGCCTCTGGTTTTTTATTGAAAGAGATCTTTAGCATTTTTTGCAGTTCTGCATGTATACTCTCCCAGAATACCTGTATTTTCCTACATGTCCACCACATATGGTAGAATGTTCCTGAGTCTCCGCATCTCCAACAATTACTTGACACATTTTTATACATTTTTGAAAGTTTCCATGGTGTTTGATACCATTGATGCTGCATTTTTTGAAACTTCTCTCTAATCGTGTAACAGTTTGTGAATTTCCAATTGATCTTCCATAAATTTTCCCATTGGGCCATGGTTATTGAATGGCCAAAATCCTGGGACTACCTCACCATTGCCACTGTTACCTCCTCCGCATTGACTGTCCAGTCAAGGAGGAGTCGGTAAGTTTTGGAAAGAGTTTTTCTTTTAGAATTTACAAGATCAGATTCGAATCGGGAAATTTCTACTGAGAACCCCTTTTGTTTGTCAGATTTAAATTTTTCAAATAACTGATGGTATTGGAACCAGTCTGAAATGTGTTCTCTTATTTCCTCAATTTTTTAAAATTTTATTTGGTTATCTTCATTTTTTAGAAGTATTTTATATGTTGGCCAGCTTTCCTGAGTATTTTTCTGTTTTACTGCTATGGCTTCTACTGGAGAAGTCCACCACGGGACTTTAGGCTCCATCAGGTCTTTATATTTTTCCCATACAGCAAAGAGTGGCTTTCTTATTATATGGTTGGTAAATTTTTTTATGAATTTTCGCTTTTCCATATATTAGGTAGGCGTGCCATCCCCAACGGTTATCAAAACCTTCCAGGTCCAGGAGATCCGGATCCTGCAACGTGCACCAATCTTTTAGCCAGGTGAAACAGGCTGCCTCGTAGTAAAGTTTTAGGTCGGGTAGGGAAAAGCCTCCTCTCTCTTTTATGTCTATTAAGATCAGGTGTTTAATCCTAGGTTTCTTCCCTTCCCACAGAAATTTGGAAATTTCTCTTTGCCATATCTTCAGACAACCTGCTTCACCCAGTATCAGAATCATTTGAAATAAAAAGATTAATTTTGGAAGCACATTCATCTTTATAATGGAAATCCTACCCAGAAATGTTAATTTTAGTTTACTCCAGGTTACCAAGTTTTTTCTAATCTCTAGCCAGGTTTTGGTGTAATTATCCTGAAATAAGTTTATGTTCTTGGGGGTGATCCAAATACCCAAGTATTTCCTTTTTGAAGAGATTTTCAGGCCCAATATTATTTCTAAGTCGTCCTTTTCTTCTGTGGTTACATTTTTAACAAGCATTTTTGTTTTTGTTATATTCAGCTTAAAGCCTGCCACTTCTCCAAATTCTTTAATCAGTTCCAGCACTCTTTTCAGACTTTCTTTAGGGTTTTCAGTCATAACAAGTAGATCGTCCGCGAAAGCTTTAATTTTATATGTTTTGTTTCCCAGAGTGATGCCTTTAACAAGCTGATCCCTTCTTATCTGATTGTTCAAGACTTCCATCACCAAGATAAATATCAGTGGAGACAGTGGGCAGCCCTGTCTGGTTCCCTTGTTTATTTTGCACTCCTCAGTAATTCTTCCGTTGATGATCAATTTTGCATATTGTTCCGAATAGATGGCATTTATTCCTTTACAAATATTTTCTCCCAGTCCGATTTCTTCCATTAATTTTTTCATAAACTTCCAGGACACGTTATCAAAAGCTTTTTCAGCGTCTACCAACATAATAGCTGCTGGTTTATCAATTTTAATATCCAAATATTCTAATACATTAATCACACATCTAATATTGGATTGCATAAATCGTCCAGGAAGAAATCCGGTTTGATCTTTATGAATTATCTCTTTCAGCACCATTTTTAATCTATTTGCAAGAATGTCTGCGAATATCTTATAATCGTTATTTAGCAGTGCAATGGGTCTGTAATTGGCCATGTTTGAGGCATCTGTTCCCTGTTTTTGGATAAGAGTTATAAAGCTGTCCTTTCAGGTTTTCAAAAGTTTTCCATTTGCCAGAATATTATTCATTAGGTCTTTCATGGGAAGAAATAATGCTTGTTCTAACTTTTTATAGTAATTAGCTGGAAGACCATCTGGGCCCAGTGTCTTTCCTAATTTTGATCTCTGTATAGCTTGTTGCACCTCCATAGCTGTTATTGGTGAGTTCAAGATTTCAGGTTTTTTCCTTAGGTATTATTGGTAGTTTATTTTTGCCCAAATAATCAATTATTTTTTCTAGAGTCTCTGAACCTTCTTTATATAGTTTTCTGAAAAAACTAGCAAAGTTTTTACTAATTTCCTTCGGTTCTTGAATCCATTTGTCTTCAATTTTAATTTTATTGATAATTCTATCTTCCTTTTTCTTCTTTAATTGCCAGGCCAGAAGTTTACCAGGTTTATTTGCAAACTCAAAATTTCTATGTCTTACCTTACCTAATGTAACTAAAAAGGTTACAATTTTTTTATCTTACCTAATGTAACTAATAGGGACACGGGTGGCGCTGTGGGTTAAACCACAGAGCCTAGGACTTGCCAATCAGAAGGTCGGCAGTTCAAATCCCCGTGATGGGGTGAGCTCCCGTTGCTCGGTCCCTGCTCCTGCCAACCTAGCAGTTCGAAAGCACGTCAAACTCAATAGTAGATAAATAGGTACCGCTCCGGCGGGAAGGTAAATGGCGTTTCCGTGCACTGCTCTGGTTCACCAGAAGCGGCTTAGTCATGCTGGCCACATGACCCGGAAGCTGTACGCTGGCTCCCTCGGCCAATAAAGCGAGATGAGTGCCGCAACCCCAGAGTCGGTCACGACTGGACCTAATGGTCAGGGGTCCCTTTACCTTTACCTTTAATGTAACTAATAAATGAATAGCCTTTATAAGAATCCTAGCAATCAGCAAGTCATTGGCTGCCTACTAGAAATGACCCTGTGATCCACCATTGGGTGGCAGGCAGCCTCTCCTCCATAGGAACAAGTTTTTATCAGAGTTTTCTCCCAGCCCTTCTCTTAGTTCCCAACTGCATATAGCAAGGCTCACTGCAGATATATTTTGGAAATCAGAAAACCAACAAGTTTAATTAACCATGCAGTTTCGCGCAGGGGGGGAAAGGAAGGAACAATTTTGTGTGCAGCAGAGAACAACTGTGCCAAGGACGGAACACATAATGGAGTGAAGCAAGCAAACAAAAGAGGAAAAAAAGTCCTTCCAGTCATTTTTTAAAAAAATAAGTATAATTGTCTCCATTCCCTTCTGGCATGCCTCCAGCTCCAGTAACACAATATCCTATCCCTACACAATGGAGTGGGGGAAGGCTTAATGTTTGAAGTGGCAGATAAAACACCACTGGCTGCTTTTTAAACAACAAGACAAAAGAGTGAATACAGGTATGGCAGATGCAGAGCATTCAAATAACTGTTTCTTTTAATATACATTTTTTAAAAAACAGAAAGCAGAGCCTTCAGATAATGAGATTTTAAAACAAAAGAGAAAGCAGAGCCTTCAAATAACTAGATTAATATATTTTATTTTATTTTGGAAAAAAGTAAAGCCAACCCAAAATGGCATGGGTAGAACTACTGTCCCTGGGCAGGGTACAGTGAGCATGCTATGGCTTGCGTTGAGTACTATCCAAGTTTTCCTGTGCAGAATCGTGCTCAACCTTCAAACGTAAAAAAGAAACACAATAAAACCCAAGTTGAAAAAACAGCAGTGGGACTGAGGATCTTCTTTTTTCTGTGGAAGTGGTTTCATAGGCACTATTCCACTTGACCTGCAACATTTATACAACCCACAGAACTCATGGTAGGTGTGCAATCTGGGCCATGTTCACTGTACAGAGGTACCTCGGGTTACATACGCTTCAGGTTACATACGCTTCAGGTTACAGACTCCGCTAATGCAGAAATATTACCTCGGGTTAAGAACTTTGCTTCAGGATGAGAACAGAAATCATTCTCCGGCAGCGCGACAGTAGCAGGAGGCCCCATTAGCTAAAGTGGTGCTTCAGGTTAAGTACAGTTTCAGGTTAAGAAAAGACCTCCGGAACGAATTAAGTACTTAACCTGAGGTACCACTGTACTTGCTGGGCCTGGCTTGGCTGGCCTCTAATAAATGTAAACCGTATCTACCCAATACTGAGCAGTGTAGCTAGCCAGGGGTGGGGGAGCGGGACAGTCCACACTGTTGTGGGGGCTGTAGGGCACCACAGGGGTCTGTACTGCAGCACAGTGGCTGTTGTGCATCAAGGATTGGGATCCTGGGCAGGAGAGCTTGAGGGCAGTATGGCAGTTGATGGGTGTTTCGGGCGCTGCAGGGGGGTGGAGCCATTTCCCGTCTCTGAAATCGGCTGCTGCCCTAAAAAAAAAAGTTTGATCTGCCCCAGGTGCGGGAGGGGGTTGCTACACCGCTGCCAATACCCAAGTACAGAAGAACAGTTTTGTTGGCATGCTTTAGAGTTTTAAGAACACAGAGCCTGCTGGCTCAAGCTAATGACCCTTCTAGTCCAGCACCCTCTTCTCAGTGGCCAACCAGAAGTCTATGGAAAACTCAAATATAAGAGCATTCTCCCTTTCTTGGTTTTCTGCTGCCTTCAACCATGGAGGTGGCATATATCCTTTGTGGCTAGTAGCCTTTGCTAGCCTTATTCTCTGTGAATTTATCTAGTCCTCTTTTCAAGCCATCCCAGATAAGAATAATTTTACCCTCCAAGATCCTAGGTGGCAGTTTTGCAAAAGTTTCCTTCAAGGACAGGTGCTGTTCTTGTAATAATTTAAAGCCTGAAACAGTCTCCCATGTGTTATTGCTGTTTTTAAACTGTAAATTCTTTCAAGAGGTCAGAAAATGCATAAATTACCATGAGGTAGTCCCTAGTTGATCATTAGGGACCCCTTTTAAGTATCTTCCTCAAGGGGTCTAACCAATCCATTACTGAACAGGTGGCGATATATCTGAATGTTGTAATATCTCCTTGACCTGCTATGGTTGCCTGCTTTTAACCGGTCACTTTTTCTTCTTCTGAGGTTGAGATTATTATTTTTAACAGTTCCTCCTTTTTTTAAGCATTGGCTGACCACCATAAATATTTGATTGGTATTGGGGCGTGAAGGACAACAGGTTAGCATAGTTAATTAATATTCTTTTGAGTGTTAGAAAAATGTGATTTTTTCCAAAACAGAAGTGCTGCATTTGTATTAAAATTTCTTAATCTCCTGCAACAAATGATTATTGAGTTCATATGTACCGTACTGGTGGGAGTGGGGGCGAACAGAGTACTGTTTCAAAAGCCAAGCAGCCAGAAATGAGGGTAAAGGGACAAGCTGAAGACCAAAAAATGGCATTTACTCAAACATCTTCTAAATTTAGATCCTATTTAGGAACGTTTTGGAAGAGATAAAATTGTTGTCTTTCCTCAAAACCTTTATACAAAGTGCAAGCTGAAATAGAAAAGGCTATTTTAAGAAGACGGGTGATAATTGCTGCGTGGCATACACTGCACTTAAAAACCCCATATTGCTGTATCACCCAGCACTATATTTACAATCTGACCCCATTAAAGGAAGGAGGAAAAGACTGACCACTGAATTACACAGAAATTAAATGCTTTCTGAGCAGTTGCCTGGGCACATTCCGTTACAAAGACAAAACATTAAACATTTGATTGCACTAAATGTTTCTACCCTGACAAGCAAACAATGTTCCTGCAACAGTGGAAGGTGCAGAATTATCTGCATCCTTAGGTAGTTCTCCATCATAGGTATAGTAGCCCTTAGCATACACAACTATCTAGTCAGTCCAGGTTTTGAAACAGCTAGCTGCCTGGTGACCTGTGATGAGTAACATATTGCTTCCAGGGGACCAGAAAGGGGAAGCTTTAGTAAAACTGGATGAGAATTGGTTCTTTCAGGCTAGTTAGGGTCTAATAACTTGAGAAATCCAATTATGAGATTTCTGCTTTGTGTAATCCTGGGACAGACAAGTTTAAGCCATCTTACAGTGCAACCATCTGGTATGTCTACTCATAAGTAAGTCTCAGTGAACTCATAGGAATTCGAATCACTCCAAAGCATACATGGGGTATCTATTTTAATTTTCCTTTGGTATTCATAGCTAATTTTCAGAAGCCAAGATAGCAATGATAACTCAGGTGGTAGAGGATGAGACTCTTAAACTCATGTTCATGAACCCTGTGGTCCCTTCCATTCCTACGATTCTATGAGCCACGAAACCTGAAAACATTTTTCCCTATTAAATATACAGTGATTGCGACTGGCCCAAAAGACTTATCATTTCTTGAATGTGCTGACAAAACTATCACTCAATTGGTTCCATACTCCCAATCACTGAAACAGACTTACACAAGGAGATGGTTCTATCTTAACCAGAACTGGTTATACATTGGAGGTTACATGTTGGTCCAAGTCTCTGCTCCAAATTTCAGCTAAGCATCTGTTGTGGGGGGAGGCTCCCAAATCTAACAGGAGTGATGGTAGAACTGGCCTATGTCACAGGGTTGATGTAAGACACACTATGCTATCTGGAAAGGCTCTTTACTCTAATGGAGGCAACTGAATGAACACCTGCTCTATGCAAAAAGTGATTTCAGTGAACAGAAGTTGGCCATCTCCCATTAGCTTCAAGAGGGCTTGTTCAAGAGAACCATTTGCTGGATTCTGTTTTATTTCTGTCTACCTATGTACTTCCACATAACTAGGGCTATTATCTTAAGCATGCTTGGTAATGCTCTCACATTACTCCTCCAGTAATCTCCTAAACAAAAGCTTCTTCCATCGCTGCTTTTCTTCTCCTGCAAGGTATAACTACCAGAAAATATTGGGTGGGTTCCAAGGCTCATTCACACCTGTGAAGCTCACTATTGTCTTGCCACTGTCCTACATAAACTGAGAATGCTGTTGAACAGCATTCTTCCACCTTGGGTTCCCTATTGTTGGAGAACTACAGCTCTCATCACCAGTCAGCTTAGTCAATGGTCAAGGCTGATGGGAGTTGTAGTCCAATAACATCCGGGGACCCAGGATTGAACAGCACTGCTGTAGAACACATCCCAGAATCCTCTGCAATAATACCCAAGGTTTCTTTGGCTGGCTAATCTACATGGCCAGAGTCCTCTGAAGGTTTAAAGACCATTGCACTACATGTTAGCTTAAAAAAAAAAGACTGAAAAGAATGTAATAAATGAGACTTTCAAATAAATGTAGTCAACAGAGTGCTGCAAATAGTTTTAATTCCCAGGACTGAGGCTTAATTGAGTTGTGGACTGAGTCATTAGAATGTGTGCTATGCAAAGCATGACAGATTACATATTTTGATATGCACTTGGTCCTGAAAGAGTTGGTGCCAGCTCTGTAAGCACTCTTGAAATAAAATGAACTTTCATGTAGCTCCCCACAGTCAATAAGACTGAAATGAACCAAATACGGTAAAGCAAAGTGTTCGGGGGGACTCAGCAGTAAATCCATGTCTTCAGACTGATACATCTTATTGTCATGCCAATAACCATATACATGTAAAACCTGGAAAATTCTTAGAATCTTTTCTTTAAAAAAACACACAGATATGACTTGCTATCCTCATGGTCATTAGCCATTTGCTTAATCTAGAATCCTACTTTGCATAGGATAAAACTGTAATTTTGCAGTAATGGATGCCGTTGCTCTAAATTAATTAGAATCCCCTATTCTCCCATAAATATTTATGGGAAGGAAGAAGACGACCACCGTCTCGCAATCGTGATAGAGTAGTTGCTCAGATTGTAAACCCACTGGATAGGAACCATGTCATTCTATGATCTGTCAAATAACTAGTGTACTCTTGGAACTCAATAAATGTTTAATAGTGGAGTTTGGAGTTGTTGTTTTAATGCAATTCTTCTTCAGGTTATTGTTGTTTTTAAGTGCAATTCTTCTAAACAGCTGCCCTGACTGACAGCAAGTTCTGCAGGAAGAGATCTTCTTTCTGTACCCAATGCCAAATTATTTTCAACCCTGTAAAATATAGATTGATATATTTAACCCCACTGAACGGTACTAGGACCTCAACGATCCATACAGTAGTTCATTTGATGAAGGACGTTAGTGGGGTACACTGCTGTTAAGAGTTGTTGGTGATCTAATAAGGCCTTATAAATAAGCAAAAATATTTCTTGGTTTATGAAGCTGGGAAAATCACCAGGACCAGATGGATTAACTGCGAGATATTATAAAGTATTGAAGGATTGGTTAATACAACCATTGAAAGAAGTCTGCAACCAAATTTTGGAGGGGAAAAAGGCTCCCGAATCGTGGAAGGAAGCATTCATTTCACTTATACCAAAGACAGAAACTGAGAAACATCAAGTCAAGAATTACCGCCCTATATCACTTTTGAACGTGGATTATAAAATTTTTGCAGACATTCTAGCAAAAAGATTCAAAAAAGTGCTGTTAGAGGAGATTCACAGGGACCAAACAGGCTTTCTACCAGGCAGGCATTTGTCAGACAATGTGAGGAATATTATAGATATTCTAGAACTTTTGGAAACTGACATAAATAGAAAAGCTGTTTTGATTTTTGTGGATGCAGAGAAAGCCTTTGACAATATTTGTTGGAGTTTTATGAAGAGGAATCTCCAAGGAATGGGGGTAGGCAAGAACTTTGAAAATGGTATAAGTGCAATTTATTCTGAGCAAAAGGCCAAACTTATTGTAAATGGTATGGTTATGGATGAAATTCCAATAGAGAAAGGGACACGACAGGGATGCCCAATTTCCCCTCTATTGTTTATATCGGTACTGGAGGTTTTCCTTAACATGATTAGAAGAGACCAGCTGGTTAAAGGTATACAGGTCGGAACTAAACATTATAAGCTAAGAGCATTTGCAGATGACCTAGTTTTGACACTACAACAGCCAGAAACTAGCACAAAAAGAGTTTTGGAACTTATTGAAATATTTGGTCAGGTAGCAGGTTTTAAATTGAATAAACACAAGACAAAGGTGTTGGAAAAAAATCTCACGGTGGGGGAAAAAGATAGTTTTCAAAGAGAAACGGGTTTGGAAATTACTAAAAAGGTAAAATATCTGGGGGTGAACTTAACATCTAAGAATGTGAATCTATTTAAAGATAATTATGAGAAATGCTGGGCTGAAGTGAAGAAAGATTTCGATATATGGTCAAGATTGAGACTTTCCTTGTTAGGCCGAATTGCTGTAATTAAGATGAATGTATTGCCGAGATTGTTGTTTTTGTTCCAGACATTGCAAATTTTAGATAAGATGGACTGTTTCAAGAAGTGGCAGAAAGATATATCTAAATTTGTCTGGCAGGGCAAAAAACCCAGAATTAAATTCAAGATTTTGACTGATGCAAAGGATAGAGGGGGCTTTGCCCTGCCGGACTTAAAACTTTATTATGAAGCAGCAGCTTTTTGCTGGCTGAAACCATGGCTACTTCTTGAGAATACAGATATTCTGGACTTGGAAGGTTATGATAATAGTTTTGGTTGGCATGCATATTTATGGTATGACAAGGTAAAGGTACACAGAAATTTTAAAAATCATATTATTAGGAAAGCATTGTATAATGTATGGAATCGATATAAAGATTTGTTTGAAAGTAAAACCCCCAGGTGGCTGTCACCAATGGAAGCTAAGGCGGTAAAAAGATTGAACATGGATACAGACTGGCCAAAATATTGTGAAATTATAGAATATGATGGTGAAAAGTTGAAACTACAGAGTTTTGAGAAATTGAAACCTAAAGTCCGAGACTGGTTACATTATTACCAGATTAATGAAACTTTTAAGCAGGACAGAAAACTAGGATTTCAGAAGGAGAGGTCAAAGTTAGAAACAGAATTGCTAGAACCCAATACTAAGAATTTGTCTAGAATGTATAATCTGCTGCTAAAATGGAACACACAAGATGAAACGGTTAAATCAGCCATGATTAAGTGGGCACAAGATATTGGTCATGATATTATGTTTGCTGACTGGGAGCAGTTATGGACCACAGGTATTAAATTTACGGCATGTAGTGCCCTGAAAGAGAACATAATGAAAATGATCTATAGGTGGTACATGACCCCAGTCAAGCTTGCAAAGATATATCATTTGCCCAATAACAATTGCTGGAAGTGTAATGAATGTGAAGGAACTTTTTATCACCTTTGGTGGACCTGCCCAAAGATTAAGGCCTACTGGGAAATGATCTATAATGAAATTAAGAAAATCCTTAAGTGGACATTTGTAAAGAAACCGGAGGCTTTTCTCTTGGGCATGGTCGGCCAATTGGTACCAAAGAAAGATAGGACCTTTTTTATGTACGCAACAACAGCAGCAAGAATCCTTTTGGCGAAGTATTGGAAGACTAAAGAATTACCTACTCTGGAAGAATGGCAGACCAAGGTGACTGAATTTATGGGACTGGCAGAGATGACCGGCAGAATCCGTGACCAGAAGAAAGAGACAGTGGAGGAGGACTGGAAAAAATTTAAAATCTATCTTAAAAATTGTTGTAAAATTTCGGAATGTTAAGATGTCAGGGGATTGGACACTAAGAATTACAGCTATAAATCGAAATTTATAAAGCAGAAACTCTTTTTAAAGAGAATTAAATATAAAAATGGGATGAAGAATTGCTAAAAATTTTGAAATTTGGATGCAGTGAAGGGGAGGTTTGGGGAAGTCGCATTATGTTTGTTTTGTTTTTTCTTTATGTTGTAAAATCAATAAAAATTATTATAAAAAAAAAAATATATAAATAAGCAAAAATAAAAAAATGTTGCCTGCCTGCAAAAGTAAAGTTCACTAGCCTACTGATTCCTGGAAGATATGGGACAGAGAGCTCCATCCCTCCTGAAGAAGATCACTACATCTCCTCCTCAGGCAGGCAGCTTGGTTTCTATGCTGGGCACAGAAGAGGGCCAGATTGTGCCATCGCTCCTCCACCACCCTACTCACTCATACAAGTTCTCTTTTGCCTATGGCTACTGTGGGACTTGCCAATAAGAAGGTCGGTGGTTCGAATCCCCACGGTGGGGTGAGCTCCTGTTGCTCGGTGCCTGCTCCTGCCAACCTAGTAGTTCGAAAGCACATCAAAGTGCAAGTAGATAAATAGGTACCACTCCGGAGGGAAGGTAAACGGTGCTTCCGTGCGCTGCTCTGGTTTGCCAGAACCAGTCTTGGTCATGCTGGCCACATGACCCGGAAGCTGTACGCTGGCTCCCTTAGCCAATAAAGTGAGATGAGCGCCGCAACCCCAGAGTCAGTCATGACTGGACCTAATGGTCAGGGGTCCCTTTACCTTGACCAGGGTAATGCTTAAATACATGGCTGTAATAATAATGCCCAGTGGGTCTCACACTGGAGTTCTATACATCACTCAGAAGTATCTCCTACTGAACTGAATGGGACATACTCCCAGCTAAGTGTATATAGACTACAGCCTAGGCTCACTAGACATTTGGACTTGAGAAGTAGAACAGCAACAGCAATGGATTGCTATCTCTTCACAGTTATATTTCCTATGTCAATCTATTTCACTCCTAGTGAAGAAATAACAGCATCTCTTTCCTCTACATTGCTCTAAGATATCAATCCACAATCCTGTGTGGGGTAGCTAGCTCTAATGAATACACAATTTGTCTCTGAGAGTTGATTTGATTTATTGCTTTTCTATGTCACTTTTCATTCAAATGAATCTCAGACAGTGTTAGAAATTAGACAGGCACCAAATGTGTTTTGCTACTGGCACGGGTCCAGTTGACTGACATCTCCATCTGGCTACCCTCTCCAGCCTTCTTAAGCAGGTAAGCAGAAGAGCTTATTACTGCAATTATATCCCACCTGCTAATCTCTACAACGACCCTGTGAGGTAGCATAAGTGGCTGTGACTTAAGTGGCTTCCAAGAGTACTTCTGCTATATAAATTAAGTAGGTAAATAAGTTATATAAATTAAGTAGATAAATAAATATAGTGTTATGTACTGAGTTGAATAGGATCCAAAAAGCAGCAGTCTGATTGGTCCTAGAACAATAGGATTCAGAATGCTGCAGTCTGATTGGTCCTAGAACAATGCAGCAGTATGATTGGTTCACAGGAGCCACCCAATCCAGCTCCAGGTAGAAGTGAATCCGCAACCTGATTGGCCTACAGGAGAATCCCAGAATTAGCCAATCACGTGCGACTCATTATGTAAATAATGTATATAAAGCAGATATTTTGGGGGAACTTTCATTCCTCACTACTATGAGCTGAATAAAGAGCATGAAATCCACTCTCGACTCAGAGTATATTTCATATAGGAAAAGCAAAATGTCACTTATTTTCCTTGAAGCTTGAATTTGTTTTATTCTGTATTATGTTTTATTGTGTTGTAAACTGCTTTGAGGTGTTTCCTTTAAAATACAAAGTGGTATTAAAATTAAATCCAAATAACAAGAAATAAAGTGCCTAGAACATTTGTTGTGGTGACCATAACCTAGGTTTAAGGTGCCATTTGGCAATTAGCTTGTACATCTCATTTTCTAATACTGATCAAAGCGGCTTACAAACCAAAGGCGTAGCTTAACAGCCAGGACCTTCAACGCCCCATGAGCATATTACCTTGGCCAAGAATATAATGCCAAAGGAAGGTATGATGTTTCAGAAGTAATTCCAAACACAATTAAATGTTTCTTTAAAGAAATACAGACAAGATTAATCTAGAGCAGAAGATTTACTGCCACATGGCATTACAAGCTTTGAGTTATAATGCAGTGTCAGGACTTCAACCTAGACCTGTGATTAAATAAACCCACTGACAGTTCCAAACCATATTGTCAGCTCTTTTTCTATGTATTTGTTTGAGTAACTTGGGTTTTTTAAAATCATGTTCAATCCCTAATGACTGCAGGTGACAATTTAATTTGTGGGAGGGTTCATCTTCAAGAACCTGTTCTGAATGCCTGGGTGCAGTCCTAAAATAAGTGAGGGATGGCAAAGGAGAAAGTGTAACCACAGTCAGAGAGCCTTATCTGGTATTAGGATGATAGGAAAGATCTCAGAACAGAGGGATCTTCTAAAACTGCTTGAGCCCCAAATCACCTCACCCTTGCTATAAAAGCTAAGAACATAGAAAGCTGTCTTATATCAAGTCAGGGTATTTGTTAAGATACTTTAGGATTGTCTTATCCACACAGTGCTAGAAACTCAGATATGTAAGCTGATTGCCTAATGGCACCTTAAACCTAGGTTACAGTCACCACAACAGAATGTCTAGGCGCCATTTCCTCCCTCCGCCCCCTGGGATGAGATTTATTATTGTTCTTATTACCTATCTATTAATTTCAATGAGTCTACTATGAGTACGACTTGGTTGGCTATAACCCTGTAATATGGATGCTGGAGTAGATAGACCATTGGCCTGATCCAGCAGGCTCTTATGTTCTTACACCTGTGTACAGAGAGGTGACCAGTGATTTGATGAAGGCTTTGAGGGGACCCCTTATAATAAGTATAAGAGTCAATAAGGAACCATCTTTTTCTGCCATGACTGTGCTGGCAAGCACCACATCTGTGATTTTTTAATGGTTTAGCCAATGAAGACAACAGCATCATTACTTGGATTAGCAAAGTGTTTAGCAGGATTAGCAGGAATATGGCGTCTGCCAATTACGGCATTTGGAAACATTGCGGCTGTAACAATATCAAGATGTCTTACTCAATACACACATTTCCACACACCCCGTTGTTTTAAAAGCAGGTATGATGGACCCTTCACATGCTTTAAAGGGAAGCTGAAATGGTTTTCAGCCAGTGTTGGTGGCAAGAGAAAGCAAGACCGTAGTCACTTGATTACTGCATACCTAGTTCACAGCACAGTTAATCCAAACGCACAGTTTCCAGGAGGAATGAGTTTTGCTGAGCTTTGGGTGTTTGGGATTAAGGGAACTACCATGATGATGATGATGTAACAGTTTCATTTTACACTGCAGTTGTTTACTACAGTAACACTGGGAAGGCAGTAGGTAGGGAAGTACCCCCCAAACCTATAATTAGGGCAAATGAGTTGTCTGCAAAGGCAAAGGGCGATCTGGCACCCACACTAATTAGTAAATATGGAAAATACAAGTGGGGATCTTCAACAAAATCTTGCAGCGTATCTCCAGCCTTGGCAATAATGCTCTTCCTGTCCAGCTATCCTACAACAGGAACCATGCAATGCTGTTCAGGACTAGGAGCGGGCGCAGGGTGTGGGGGGTAGTGGCAGGAAGAGAGATGAGAGAGAAGGGGAAAGCTTTCTTTCACACCTTCCTGCAACTTCCATCTGCTGTGGAAGGACCAGGCACCAGCTATGACCCTGAAAAAATTGCTCTAGAGGTCAGGTGAGGTTTCTGGAGAGTGGAAATGAAAAGGGTGTCCTTTTCTTCAACCCCTTCTTGAAAGTGGCCATAATATAATGGCATCCCTCAGAACCTAGTCCCCTCCTCCAGGATATTGTAAACTGTTAGGGATTCAAACAGGCCTCATCTCAACCCCACCCCCAAAACTAACACCTTCAATAATTCATGGTTCAGGCACCATGAACTATTCTGTATGTCCTGAAAGTCACTCAGCATAGATCTTTGGCAGACACAAAAAGTAATGCACTTCCAATGAGTTCTCCAAGTATGCAAAAGCTCCCATCCTGTTTTTGCACAAACCCCATTTGATTACATAATGATAGATACAGAACCAGCCAAGTTAGAGGGAATGATGCAGCTGATAATTTCAGTTTATTCACCTCAGAGCTTTACAGCTGGTGGCCTTTATGAAACAGCAACCTGTTTAACATACATTTAAATGAGAGAATAGGTTATTTTATTCACAGTGTAATCCTGCACAAGTCTACTTATTAGTAAGCCCCATAGAGTCCAGTGGGACATACTACCATCGCAAGCACCAGCTTACAGCCTCAGAGAGTTACAGAAGTCATTGAAAGAGAAGTTATTGCTCATGGTGTGTAGAACATTAATCCTCATTCCAGCTCTGATAAACAGGTTTTTGGTATTGTTTTAGAAATGCTGCAACGCCTGTTCGACTAGGGCCAGTGTGGTGCAATGGTTAGAGTGTTTGATTACAACCCAGAAGACCAAGGTTTGAATTCCCACTCAGCCATGAAGCTCACTGGGTAACCTTGGGCCAGTCACTGTCTCTCAGTCTGACTTGCCTCACAGGGTTGTTGTGAAGAGTGAGTGAATAGGGGAGAACTATAAACACCGCCTTGAACTCCTTGGGGGGAATCAAGTGGTATATAAATGTAAAACAGAAATACAAAAGAAATGTGTGCACACTCCAGAGGAGTTCTCACAGCCCCTAGCAATTTTCAGATTATAGGCCTGACTTGCACACAACGCCAAGCCATGGTTTAGTGTTAAATGCATGAGCTTCCCCCATCCTCGCTCTGCCACAGCCACAAAGAGATTGGAAGTTTTCAGCTCCCTTTTAAATTAACGGTGGTTTCTTGTTATGTCTAAAATAGAAACTACACCCTTGTGGCAGAAGTTGGATCCCTCTTTCTCAGGCTGTGGGAATTTCTAGATGTTGACTGAATAGTGAGAAAGAGTGGACTGTTGGAGTATGTTGTTGTCCGGAAGCACTAAGCAGCAAAATGAGCATGATGGGAGGGAGCTATTGAGATATTTTGAGGATTCTCCAGTATTATAGCCCCATCCCAGCTATGCTGAGAGACAACAGCAACTGGAGGAATTTTAAGAACTGGACAGCAGACAAAGGCCAAGGACTTCATAAATGGGCATATTCAGACGGACACACACAGAGAAAAGGAAAATGATTAGAGCACCTCATTTGAAATCCTATGGAAAGATAGATAAGGCATTAACACACATAGCAATTGCTAAAAATGCAGCTGTTATCTTAATGATTAATATATCAACTGAAATGTAATCAGATGTTAATTTAAAAAAATGAACTTCAGCCATATAAGAACTGGACAACAAACACTGATCAAGGAAAGCGGGAAACCACTTTGATTAAATTGTATAAATTTTGAATTAACTGCAATTATTTTGATGTTAATTGGAATCTGTATAATTGACAAAACTATGGTAATAGTGGGAAAATATTGGAAAATTGCTTTAATTAAAAAAGAAAGAAAGAAATGGTGGTTAACAAAAGAAGCCAGGATCAGTAACCGTGGTTTGAAGTTGACTATAAAGCAGTGAAACTAGATAACACTAACCACAGTTTATCCAGATTTGGGGAGAATGAGTTATCATATTTAGCTGAAAATGGAAGTGAAAGCTTTCAATTTTCTTCACATGAGCACATCAGAGGATAAGGGGGTGAAAGTATAAGTGCACAAAGCCAACTATGGTTTAGTGTTACATGCAAATATAGCTGCAGCCATAACTAGAAAAGAGCTATTCTAGCACCCCTAAAGCTCCAGCGCTTTCTTATCATACACTGTGGCTAGCAAGCTGTCTCAATACAGTACAATCCTAAGCAGATTTACTCATAAGAAAGACCTACTGGACTGAATTGCCTCACATTGTAAGCTAAGCTTGTTCCAACTTGCCTTCCCCTGGCAAATGCCTCAAGTCACATTACTGTATAGGGATACTCTATTTGTTGTGAGTAATTCATTACAGAAATATCATGGGTGTCAGCAACAGCCGCAGCTCCTGACTGAGAAATGTACACAATGGAATCCACATCTAGACACACTTGTACAGGCAGTGCAAAAGTATGTTTCAGTAGCATGTGATTCAGAGGGTAAGAGTACAGACACTTTATCACAGGGGGGAAAACATTTACCCAACACAGTTGCTGTTCAAAAGCAGCGTGTTGTAACCTCTTGTATTAAAACTGGGTCATTGGGAGTTGTAAAGGACCATGAAAACAAATGCAATATCTTATGGGCTGGAGACAATAAAGATTAGGCCTGCTTTTTCTCTAGCAAGACCAGAGGACACCCCTGGGGTGTCCTTACATGACATCACTGAATGCACTAGGGAAAGATATTCCTGCATTCCAACCCTTGCAACACACCCTTCAGAATAAGTTTATACTCATGGGTTCCACTTGATTCACGCTGCTGCTCAACCCCAACATCATCTCCACCACATTCTCACACACAGTATCAAAGAACTTCAATCCTCAACACAAGGAGATGAGCGGCACTGAAAGAGAGAGACCTGGAATCTGCTCAGAGGTCCTTTCCCCTTCATTGCTTCACATATTCAAAGGCCAGTTTAGACGGCAGAGTTGGCCACACAAGATACTGCCAAAACACCTTCTCCCCAAGTAGCATAATATTTACAAGTCCTTCTCCCCAGTGCCACACAGTTATTTGGCATGCCCACTAGGGCTGGCATTTCAGCAGAGAGGCTGGACTACATACTTTGCATGCTGTTGGACACTCATTGGCCCAAACATTGCCTCCTCCATGCAGAAGGCAACTTTTTGCAATCTAAACCAGGTGGCTTTGCATGGCAACGCAACTCAGGGACTGAGCCCTGGCACAAACTGATCCCTGCACCAGATGCCCTCTCCTTTGCAGTTCTACAACTGAAACTGTACCCTCTTGCCTCATTCTAGCGCACCAGCTCAGTTGCAGGGCAAAGAGTCTGCATGCTGCAGGTGCCAGGTTCACTCCCAGTTAAGAGGGTCACAGGTACCAGGGCTGGGACAAACAAACGCCTCAGTCCTGACCCAGCTGCTACTGGGCAGTTTAGGGCGGCTTCAGACGTCTGCCTGTACATTATGAGTGCTTACCTTGCTGACTATGTTCTGCTGAAGGCCAGCCGAGATCCGGTGATACCTCTCGCTACAGTCACAGTAACTGTCGTTCTTCCCCTCGGGGGTGGGCAGTTCTGGCGCCGCCAGCATCCCTCTGCTGTAGCTGCTGCTGCTGTGGTTGTAGCTGGGGCTGGTGGCGAGGCCCCGAGCAGCAGCGGGCAGGTGCGGGTGGCCCGTCCAGTTGCCCTGCCCATCCGTGCCCTTGCACCAAGAGACAGGCTGCACCAAGAGGAAGCTGTCCGAGAACTGGCTGAAGCCGATGAACAGGGCCGGGATCCAGGTGAGCAGGATGAGGGTCTTCTGGTGCCCGCCGCCCAGCCCGCCCAGGAGAGGCAGCACCGAGCCATCGTAATCCAAGAGCAGCGGGTTGCACGACCCGGAAGGAGGCGGAGGCGGAGGCAGGCTCTGGATCTCCGCCGCCAGACCCCCGGCAGGAGGGGCGGCCGTCGCCGCAGCAGCAGCCGCCGCAGGGTCCGCCTCCCCGGCCGGCAAAGAGCCGTTCTCCTCGGGTAGCTGCCGCCCTCCTCCTCCACCTCCGCCGCCCTCCTCTCGTCGCCGGTCTATCGCCATCCGGAGAAACTCACATAGAGAAGATCGGGGCCGGTGCTGTCGCTGTTGGTGGTGGTGGTGGCGGCGGCGCGCCGCGCGTACCGGCGACGGCTGCGATCCAATGGCCGGCAACCCTGTGGCGATCGGCGCGATCCGAGGAGGCGGCTTTCCCGTCAGGAGTCTCCGCCAACACGCACATAGGGGTCCGGTTCGCGATTACGCGCGGAGACGGTGGTCTCTCCCGCCTTTGCCTCCCCGCGCGTCAAGGCGCGCCCATCCTCCGCCACTCCCAGCCCGCCTTTCTTCCCTCCCCAGATAACCTTCGCGCGCCTCCGTCGACGTCCGCCCTACACACACACACACACACACTCGCCGGCCACCAAGACTCTGCTGGGCGGCCTGGAGCCCAGGCTTATCCGAACTATTATTTTTTAAAAGGTCCCTTTCAGGTCACTGCGGCTGCAGCTCGCGGAAGGACCCGGCGCCTGGCTCCTCGCGGGCTCTCGGTTGCCGCACATCAGGCTCCTTCGGCCCTGAGGGCGGCGTTTTCCCCCTCGCCCGGCGAGGAGGGTCCGAAGGAGGCGAATCCCTTGCGCAGCGGCGGCGGCGGCGGCGCCTTCTCCTTCTTCGGCGGCGCGTCGCCTCAGCTCTCCTCAGGAGGCGGCCGGCTTCCCTTTCTCGGGAAGGGGGTGGGGTGAGTGGGGAGGCCTCGCTCGTCTCGCCCTTTCTTCCAGCGCTCGCCTCGCAACCTGAAAGCCCAGCCCCCTGACCCACAGCCCGCCTACGGCTCCGCCTCTCCCTGAGGTAAAGGTAACGAGAGCTGCTCCGCCGCAGCACCTGCTGCTGCCGCCGCTGCCGCGGGACTAACCCGTCGCGACCACCCGGCTCCCCCTGCAGGGGACGCCCGGGACGGCCCCGCCCCCTCGACCCCTGAGGGAGCGAGCGGCGCGAATTGCGCCCCAGAAGTGGCGGGCAGCCTCGGCGTGAGCGCCCGGGGACGGGGTGGGCGGGCGGGCGGTTCGTGAGGGGACTTCTCGTGGGGCAGGGGGCGGGGGGAATAGGTCGTGTGGGTCTCAGCCAACGCAAACCCGGCGTCTCGTTTCCCCGCTGAGCGTCTCTGCGTATGTCCCAGCCGGAGAACCGAGCGGAGTGTCCTGTGAGAATATAGAGAGGGGTGTTCTCCTGACTGGCTTAAGCTGCAGTCCTGCGCACGCTCAGTCAACCTCGAGTAAATCCCATTGAATTCAGTACGTCTGAGAACAGACGTGAGCTGTCCTGCAGCAGCCAGCCCTGTACCTTTGCACCAGCCTAGCTGCCTGCCTGCCTGCAGTGCCAACGTAATATTACCGCAGTGCAAGTCTAACCTTTTGTTCTGTGGCTGATATTGCTGGTATCTCAGGTGCTTTCGGTTAGAACGGGGCTGTGGATAGATTATAAGGGAAACCCAATGGAAATCAGAGGCATTGTGTTTGGTGTGTATCCTGATTGTTCTTAGATGAGCATTTTATTCTTTTTCAAAAGGCCCTGACATGTTTGAATTAAGATATAACAACCTGACTGCCTTGCACCATTCAGAGGCAAGGCACAGAAATGTGGGTTTTTTTTAAGATTTTTTTTTTTTTTTTAACAAATCCAAGTAGTATCTTCAAGTCAGGTGCTATTTATGCAAGATGTACTAATATGGCCACATCTCTTTTTACAACACATTCTATCATTATTTTCTGGGAAACCTCATATCCCATAAGGAAAATAATAAACCAGCAGATGCTCATTTGTGATGCATCATACGTTTAAAGAACTACTATAGGTGTATTGTTTGGGCTGCTGGAAGCAAAAATGGCTCAGTCCTGCTCAGGTGAGGAGCAAGCAGAAGCAAGGGTGAACCAACAGGGACTGCCTCCCAAAGCATCACCACACACATGATAAACCGTCCGCTGAAAGAAAAGGAGAAAGAGAAAGAGAGAGCTTCCATGACAGCATGCAAAACAGGCTTTTGTTTTTACTTTAAATGGATTTTCCACTGCAAGGGGAAATCTGTGTTGACTTCTTTTTTAAGTACGAAGTGGCTTTTGTGTGACAATTATGTCATGTGAACAGTGTGAGAAACTTGTGTGCATGAGCAGCACCGATTCCACAGCAAACCTCTGACTAGTTTAAGCCAAGTGGACACACAGAGGATTGTGCTGTAAAAATGTCACTGGCACTGCAATCCTATTACTCAGATGTAATTCCCACTGTAATAAGTGGAACTCGCTCTTAGGTAAGGCATACTAGGATACTAGGATTGTGGCACAGTCTGAGGGTTTTTTTATCCGCACCAAACATTTTAAGAACATGGCTTTCCCCCAAAGAAGCCTGGGAAATGTAGTTTTGACACACATACACAGAGCTACAATTCTCAGCACCCTTAACAACTCACAGTTCCAGGATCTTTGGGGGGAAGCTGTGTGCTTTAAATGGATAGTGTGGCTGTAGCCTGAGGCTCTGCTTTGGAAAACCAACCTTGGCTGAAAGTTTATTAATTAACTGGTTGGGCCAGTTTTGAGAAGGTCAAGTGATCACCTAATTCCCAAAGAGCACCGGCCCCAAGTTTGTGTTGCGTGTAAGACTGACTGGTTTTGCTGTTCCTCTTCTCCCCTTGTCTTTGTAAATTAGAACCTGAGGCTTTCTTCCTTAGTGGTTGCTGTACCACTTTTAAGTAGCACCAGTTTAGCTAACGTAAGTCACATCTGAATCATGTTTAGATTACATGTGCTGGTGATTGACTAACAGAAATCTGTGTGAGGCTATAACCAGTGGTGCAGTTAGAAAGGTAGCAATTATGATGCTTTAGATAGTAATGTGTTCTTCTTCACTAGCTAGCTAGCTAGTTTCGGGTTAAGAACGGACCTCCAGAACGAATTAAGTACTTAACCTGAGGTACCACTGTACTAGCATGGCTCTGGACCTCTGCTCCCCAGAGTTCAGCCATGATAGTATCCCTGACTGATACTGTTGTGGGCTGCCCCAATTGCAGGGTTATTTTTTGAGGGAGCGGATTTGGAAATTTCTGGAAAGAGACTTAGTGCTGATGTTACCACTCTCCCACCCACAACATGTTGTCCCAAGTCTTCCTGAGGGGCATTTTGTGGCCACTTACTTTCTAAAGTTTCACATAACCAACCCTGTTCTTGGTGGACTTAACTCTGGGTCTAAGATAACTAATTTGGACATGTTGGATTTTCTGGGCTAGCCTACCTCTCCCCACACCTCTTTTTACTTGTCTTTGTTCTTGTACTCCGTCTATATCTCAGCATGTGCTTCTTTCAAAACGCATGTATCTCTTCTCCGAGTCTGATGTCCTCAAAGCTTATTTTTTTTACTTCGTTTTTGTTGCGTGTTTAATGTTTCCCTGTGCACAGTTTATTTCTTTTATTAAAAAAAGTAGAAATATACAAAACCACATGCACACAAGTCTAAAAAGATTACAAATCATTATCAGGAAAAAAGGTTACTACTGCTAAAGAACTACAAACCCAGCCTAGATTCTTGTGCATGCGACCTATTTTCCGTTGCTAACGTTCTGTCATTTCCTCTTTTATTTCTTGCTTTATATTATGCGGGAGCATAAGTTTTCAGTCTCACACCGTGCATCTTGATACATAGGCTTTGTTGAAATTTAGCGTGACTGCATCAGGCTATGTCTATGACATCACTGGTAATGCCAATACGGCGTGGTATTGAGCCAGGATGCAGTTGTGATTCTGTAGTCCAGCCTTACCCTGTCCTTCACTCTGTGCTTGGAGTTGTTGACTAATGGAGGATTTGTCAACATTGTGCTTTTCTAGCACAGCAGATTTATGGAACCCATTTGTCTATGTGAGTCTAGCTCCCTTTGCATTATATTTCTACAGGGAGTATCTGTGGATAATGGAGGGATCCACACAGAAGAGGGATGGTGATGCTGACAATACACGGTTAAGATTTGTAATGAATGTTGGCATACCTGTACCCGTCTCACGCTTTGCACCTTATTACTTATTTCTGAGCCTTGTTCTGCACAATCATACTGGCCCAGCTGCAATGTCCAACTCCTATGCCCTTTTGAAGTGATGGCTAATTTTGCTATGCTGTCACAAGGGCCAATAGATGTGATCCTATCCTATAGGTTTATTCCTGGGGGGGGGGTATAATTAGACTATGAAACTGTTTGTTTCAGTATGCCAACCCTCATAAAAGAGTAGTCAATGATTTGTTAGTGGGTGTATGTCAGTTCCTCTGCCGTTCCACTGCATCAGTTAAAACAAACAACCATAACCAAACCTTCAGCTCATATTTTATATGGCACATATATGCTACGTTGAGAGTCTGCATTCTCCTGGGACAGGTTATTACACTGAAAATGGAATTGGTTTGATCTCTCTACTCCATACAGCAAGACCAGAACATATGAAGGAGCATGTCCCTTAAAACACAGAACCGCCAGAAGATATATTTTTTTGTTTCTTGCAATGTTTCATTGTTTAGATTAACAAAAACAAAAAACTTTCAGGGAAGCTGAGAATAGAAACATGAGAATAACAATGAATTTCTTTTATTAAAAAAAGTTATTTAAAAGAACGCTAGTACAAAAATAGAATTGGAACAGAAACAAAGTATAAGACTCCAGATCATAACAGTGCATTCATATGTACATTTTCGCAGAGGCATTGGTGTCAGCAGGATTCCACCCTGCCCCCCCCCCCCAGGAGATGGAAGACAAAGTAATTACTACCAAAAAACCCTAAAGCATACATAGTGTTATGAGTTGGGGGGGGGGGAGAGTAGACTGTATGCTGAGACCCTACTAATCCAGCAAGTGTTAAAATATAAGGAAGGATTCAACTTCCTGGAATAGCCAGGCTAGCTTCCTGGTGAGGTGATAGCCTAGGTAATGGGCCATTAAGGGAACAAAAGAAGTGGATCTATGCCAGATAGCAAATGGGCTCCCTCAAATAATTGGTAGTTAGAAAAACCACCGGAGTGGAGAGTTTGAGTTATGTGAGCCAGCAGACTAAAAGCTGCATGTAGCAGGCTGGGAAGCGAGAAAGACAGAGCGATGCCTGATCTCTGCTTTGAATCCAGGCAGAAGCAATATCCTCTCAGGGTGTTAATGCTGTGAACCCCTCCATCATAGGCTCAAGTTGTATATATGTCCATATATCCTAAAGACGCCTCTGCTGTACCTCATTCCAAAGGTAACACGAACCCTGGGTAAGCGCCTGGAACCCCTGTAATCTTGCACCGCACAGAGATTGAGGTGGTGTGCAACAATATGTTCCTAGCAGCAGAGAACTGGTCCATCATGTCAGGTGGATCTGGTGATTGATGGGCCATGGGGCCTGGGTGGCCCTAGCTGCTGAGAAGCTAATATTGCAGGTGTAGCTCTCCAATGTTTCTCAACAGGTATGAACAGCTGTTCATCCATAGACTTGGCATCTAGACAATCTTGCTCCATCAGCAGCTGAAAGGCTCAGTTCTTTCGACCTGTTGTCACTTGCATTGCTGCAACAATAAGCTTCACGGCCACCCCTCCCCAATTTCCCTAAAGTGCACACACCCACACCCCAGGATAAACAACACAGGATGTTATGTACTGAGTTGAATAGGATCCAAAATGCAGCAGTCTGATTGGTCCTAGAACAATAGGATCCAAAATGCAGCAGTATGATTGGTCCTCAAACAATAGGATTCAGATTGCAGCAGTCTGCTTGGTCCTAGAACAATGCAGCAGTATGATTGGTCCGCAGGAGCTACCCAATCCAGCTCCAGATGGAAGTGAATCCACAACCTGATTGGCCTACAGGAGAATCCCGGAATTAGCCAATCATGTGCAGCCCATTGTGTAAATGATGTATATAAAGCAGCTATTTTGGGGGAACTTTCATTCCTCACTACTATGAGCTGAATAAAGAGCATGAAATCCACTCTCGACTCCGAGTATATTTCACAGGACTAAACGTCAGAGCTGGCCTATACTACTATTAATTCTTCCCAGTAAAATGGGTACAATAGTATGGGGTTACTTTGTATGGCTGGTGTAGCCCATGCACTCTGAGCCACAGCTGCTACCCCTGCAATATGAGTATAATGGGGATGAGTTTTAACTGCATTGGCAATGGCGAGGGGAGCAAATTCTTTTGGGGCTGAAACAAGCTCAGAGTTAGAGAAATCACAAACTCCCATTTATGGTGGGGGTGGGATGTCCTATTTTGAATAAACGACTGTAGAGAGGATACACTGTTATAGGTCCCATTTGTTCTGATTCTCACTTGTTCTGAAATATTGTAAGAGAGGGATGATGACACTGAAACAATATTTTGCTTTGCCTGTATCACAGAGGACAATATTCTGGACTCGAATACTTTATCTAACTTATTTCCCTTTTCACCCTAGAAAAACAGATTAAACTATTCCCATACAAAATTCTCTGAAAGTAAAACTATTTTAGATTAATTACACATGCATAAAACATAAGAACTGTAATTTCTTTCCCACAAACAAAAGTGCTATCCAATAGAGCATTGTGGTTAAGAAATCAATCTTTCAAAAATCAATGTTAAAAGTTCAACTTTCATCTCGTTCTTTATGCACTAAAATGCAAACTCTTAGATCACGGTAAATTATCTAACACAGTTGTGAACTTTGCTGCATGGCATTACATCTCTAGGCATTTGCCAGCAGAACAAAATGTCTTAGCAACTTAAGTGTCAATTACGGTAAGTATACAAATCAAAATGAAGAGAAAATTAGTCCAACTGAAGCCAAAGAGTTTGAGGCTCACAACTGTGAGCTAGTGTGCATATAGACTTGCCTGCTTCCATCACCCTGCATCAGAAGTGAATAAAGTTTAAACTTTACTTACAATTGGTATCATGAGCTAGCCGATCATTTCGTTCTCATCTTAAAGGTCTGTCTGTTCCCCATTAGTAATAATAAGAGGCAACATAGTTTGAATATCTCTGGTGAAATAAATAGCTGTATTATGACATCATGCTGAACCCTGGTTTGTGTTAATCATGATTTGAGCTTCCAAATGTACAAAAGCCAAGACGCACTAGACCACAAGACGCACCTAGTTTTTGGGGGAGGAAAACAAGAAAAACAATATTCTGAATCTCAGAAGCCAGAACAGCAAGAGGGATCGCTGCGCAGTGAAAGCAGCAATCCCTCTTACTGTTCTGGCTTCTGGGATAGCTGCGCAGCCTGCATTCGCTCCATAACACACACACACATTTCCCCTTACTTTTTAGGAGGGAAAAAATGAGTCTTATAGAGCAAAAAATACGGTACTTCTCTACTTTTGATTTACATCCTCTCAGCAAGGTTGTAAACTGCCAATGTAATAATAGTCATAACTATGGTTTGTCAATTCCTGTGTGATCCTATACATGTCTGTTCAAAACTATGACCCTTTGAGCTCAGTGGGAGTTTCTCCCAGGTAAGTGAATGTAGGACTGTAGACACCTACAGCAAACCATCATTGGCAGAAACCATGTTTTGCAAACCCACTTCATACAATGGTTTTGGATTATAGTTTGCCCACCTCTCCCAGTCATCATGCCAAATCATTTCAGTCATCATGTTAAATCAGGGGTCACCATGGGTGCCAGTGGTCCTGCTGGTACCTGCTATGGCATGTGCAAAAGGTCTCAGTAAATATCTCCCCATAAATACACAATACACGAGAGGCTGTTTGCTTTTCCTGCTCAGTTCCTGTTTATGGTGGCTAAGCCTCTCCTGCTTTAAGCACATCCCTTTAAACAAACCCATATTTCATTGCATGAGTGCTAGCCTGCTGAAATTTTCTCAGTTTCTGCCACCATCACAGACAGTGTGCCAAAAATCTGTAAGGCTATGCAGGCTTCAATGAAACTTAGTTACAGTCGCTTTTGTAAATCTCATTAAATAAGATAAATGGTGGTAGTTCACATTCCTTTTCAAAAGTAGACTTTGGGAAGATTTCATCTTTTTCAGGTGAAACATTTCACAAGGAAATTTTTCCTGAGTGATCTGTAGGTTCTTCCAATTCCTCAGGCTCCAGCATAATTTTTTTTTTTTTTTTAAGGCTCAACAGAATATAAAGCAACTGTCCTTTGTTCCTTTGAATCTTTGCTCTAAGTCAAAGGTAGAATTGTTCAAAGTTGCTTCAGAAATATTCTTTCTGAATTAAGATTCTGGTTCATTTTCAGGGGTAGTGACAGAACATGACTCCTCAGGCTGAGACATCTCATCGTGAAAACTGCTATTTCTTACTTCTTTTATTTGGAAATTGTCCCAAGGCCCCCAATAACTTTTGCTGAAAGACATGTTTCCTGCAGAATTTTGAGCCATCAATCTCTGAGTTGTTTTCGTTCTTCAACAATAGCAGCAGTGTGAGTTTACTCTGATTCGAGAAATATTCCTCTGGCTTGCAAAAGTTTGTATCTGTCATATATAATGCTTGAAAGAACTTTGGACCAAAACTTAGACAATAAAAGGTTTGAAAATTAACTTTTCGGTGCTTACATATGTTATCAGTGGCAACCCATCCAGTGTTTTCTCTAGTGTGTCCACAAAACCTCAACTTTGCCAAGGTCCTACCTTACTCGCAGGTAATAGCAGTCCATGTGGTGGGTGGGGCCAGCCTCCTGACATCAGCTGAAGCAATGCTTATCTCAGGAGGTTGGGCTCACCATACAAATACTACTGTTGCTTCTGATTAAGATTAGTGTGTCAAATTTAATTCAAAAGCATGCACTAGTGCTTCCAGAATACCTGGAAGACTGTGTGTTAGTGGATAGGCAGCTTTGGCATGTGTCAGACTGAGAATGGAATGAGCCACATATCTTATCTGTTACAATCTTCCAACGCACAGGGCCAGGACTGAAAAACACAAAATGTCGCAGACTACTGCGGTAATAACTCCCAGAAGATTTAGAGAATGGGAAGCACATGGAGCATACACAGCAAATTAGTTTTTTGACACGAACACCTTTTATTTTCCCTGATGTATTGAAGCCATTATCAAATCCTTGACCTCTACAGTTGTCAAGAGGAATGCCTTGATGTGCCAACCTTTCAGTTAGCATTTCAGCTTCCCACTTTTTCCTATTAAGAAAAACAAAAGCATGGGTAGGTAAACTAAGGCCCGGGGGCCGGATTCGGCCCCATCGCCTTCTAAATCCGGCCCACAGACGGTCCAGGAATCAGCGTGTTTTTACATGAGTAGAATGTGTGTTTTTATTTAAAATGCATTTCTGGGTTATTTATGGGGCATAGGAATTCGTTCATATATTTTTTCAAAATATAGTCTGGCCCCCCACAAGGTCTGAGGGACAGTGGACCAGCCCCCTGCTGAAAAAGTTTGCTGACTGCTGCCCAAAAGTTTATGAACTCAGAAACCTTTATTAATATTCAATGTACCATTGTATTAATTACAAATTGCAGTAGCAACTCACATTTTTCCTGGTGCGAGACATCAGCAGTGGGATAAGATTGTTTGTGTTTGTGCCCTTTTCATTCCTTGCAAGGGTGGCCTTCTGCACACTGTTGCCACGTAAGTCAATAAACTCACTGTGACTCCCCCCATGAGTGATAAGCAGCCTGTCCTCACACTGTTCTGCCCTCCTTTTGCTTCTGCTTCACTTTAGCCAAATGATTGCAAAGTATTGCTTTCAGAATGAGCTATTAATTGAAAGGTTCAAAGAAAGTTGTCATTGTGTGGGCTGCCAAACCAATAATAATAATAATAATAATAATAATAATAATAATAATAATAATAATAATTTATTTATACCCCGCCCATCTGACTGGGCTTCCTCAGTCACCCTGGGTGGCTTCCAACAAAATATTAAAATACAGTACAGTGGTACCTCGGGTTACATACGCTTCAGGTTACATACACTTCAGGTTACAGACTCTGGTGGTGCGGCAGCAGCAGCAGGAAGCCCCATTAGCTAAAGTGGTACCTCAGGTTAAGTACAGTTTCAGGTTAAGAATGGACCTCCAGAACGAATTAAGTACTTAACCCGATGTACCACTGTAATGCACCAAACAATAAAAGCTTCCCTAAACAGGGCTGCCTTCAGATGTCTTCTGAATTATTATCTCCTTGGAATGCAAAGCCACTTGAAGCAAGATTTAAACACTCAACCGTCCTTCTGCTATTTCTTTTATCTTCTTGTATCTGTTAATTTATGTTTTTTACCCTCACCATCCACTTCATGCCCACCCAGCAGTGACTGCAGCGATTCCTTTCACTGGCAGCAATGAGTGTTATGCTCTATGCTCTTTCCATATTCACAGGAAGCTGCCTTGAACTGAGTTGAACCCCAGGCCCAGCTAGATTGGTACATATTGTCCACACTGATTGGCAACATCTCTCCAGGGGTTCAGATAGAAGACATGCTTAGCCTTACTTGAAGGTACCACACATTGGAACCTGGGACCTTCCGAATTAAGCACATGCTTTGCCACTGAGCTATGGCCCTTCTGCAGGTTCAGGTATTTTTATTATTTAGATTGCAGCATTTCCCCCCACAATTGGTGAATACCCTTCATTTGTTTTCCAACACACTACCAGGAGGAGGATGGAATAAACACAATGCTCAAATGCCACACACTACAACCGTGTGATTACTTTTTAACTTCTTTGGGAGTGGGTGGCGCTGTGGTCTAAACCTCTTGGGCTTGCCGATCGGAAGGTTGGTGGTTCGAATCCCCATGACGGGGTGAGCTCCTGTTGCTCTCTCTCAGCTTTTGCTAATATAGCAGTTCGAAAGCACACCAGTGCAAGTAGATAAATAGGTACCGCTGCAGCGGGAAGGTAAATGGCGTTTCCTTGTGCTCTGACTTCTGTCATGGTGTCCCGTTGTGCCAGAAACGGTTTAGTCATGCTGGCCACATGACTCAGAAAGCTATCTGTGGACAAACGCCGGATTCCTGCTGGATCACCTGTGTTTTCTTCCTCCCTCCCCCTGCCTCTGGATGTGTGCCTCTTGGCTCCAACTTTGGGGATATTCAGAAGACAGTTAAAAAGAAGCCTTTTTTTTATCCAGACTTTTATAAATATTTGATCACTGTTCATCCTCTGTTAATGATTTTACTGGCTATGCCATTGGTGTTTCCTAAGTGATTCATTATTTATGTACTGCATTTTACTTTTTTATTGTGATCTAAGCTGCCCTGGGACCTTTTGTGAAGGGTAGGTGATAAACGTTTTCTCATCATCATCATACAACTTGCCTCTGTGTTTTTAACAGCAGCCAGACTCACTGCAATTTGACTGCTGAAACTCCCCTCCCACTTGTCTACTTGGGGGGGGGATGCCTCCCAAACTGCTGCATGATTAAAGGTAAAGGGACCCCTGTCCTTAGGTCCAGTCGTGGCTGACTCTGGGGTTGCGGTGCTCATCTCGCTTTATTAGCCGAGGGAGCCGGCGTACAGCTTCCGGGTCATTTGGCCAGCATGACTAAGCAACTTCTGGCGAACCAGAGCAGTGGACGGAAATGCCATTTACCTTCCCGCCGGAGCGGTACCTATTTATCTACTTGCACTTTGACGTGCTTTCGAACTGCTAGGTTGGCAGGAGCAGGGACTGAGCAATGGGAGCTCACCCCGTTGTGGGGATTCAAACCGCCAACCTTCTGATTGGCAAGCCCTAGGCTCCGTGGTTTAACCCACAGTGCCACCCGCATGATTAGGTTATCATTAAAGGCACAGGAACAGTTCCTTTAAAAAAGAAGCTGCCATGCACTTTGTAGTCTACTAGATAATATGAATATCTAAGTGCTTAATTCCTACCAGTCACATATATTTTTTTGGTTGATAAGCTAGTCTAGCTAGATTTCTGAGGTTGAACAAAGATTGAAGTCTATTCCTGACATCTGTCTTCACCAATACTTTATACTATCTATCTCTATCTCTATCTATCATCTATCTATCTATCTATCTATCTATCTATCTATCTATCTATCTATCATCATCTATCTATCTATCTATCTATCTATCTATCTATCTATCTATCTATCTATCATCTATCATCTATCTATCATCTATCTATCTATCTATCTATCTATCTATCTATCTATCTATCTATCATCTATCTAATCTATCATCTATAAACTGCTTGGCATTTCACTTGGTAGGGCTAAGACCTGATTGACTTAATGGACCAGCCTCCACTGACTTTAATCAGGAACTAGGAGAGATGAAGAGTGGAAAAACACAACAAATTAAATTGCTAAGACTCAACTATGGCAATTCATTATTTGCAATCATTTTTCAAAGGTATCCTCTCAGTTAAAAATTGTATACAAATAACTTGCTCCCCACCCCCGCACAGCCAGTGGCATGGTCCCCTAATTCTGCAATACTGTACGTACTTATAAATCTGCCGTTGGTTGAGTAAGCAAGGTCAGACCGTTGGCATAGGAACATAGTGGATAGGAATAAAAAAACAACAACATGGCACAGAGTGTTGTGGTGATATGAATCAGGAAACATTCTGAATTTACTGTAGGTTAGATACATGAATAGGGGGGAATTAGCACAGAATATTTTTAACCGTCTAATGCCAATGAGTAAAAAAAACAATCTTTATTATCTTTCTACGGCATGATTATTGTTAGCCCCTTTCAGCTGCTAGGAAAGGCAAGGTATCTATCTGTTCAGTATATCAATATTGTTACTAAATGCATAGTGCATTTGGAAGATGATTCACAGGCATTGTCACTGCTGTTGGACACATTTCTTTAGGTCACCGGCTTTTCTGCTAAGCAAATATATCTTCAAAGTCCAGTTTACATCTAGAAAACAGAAAACCAGAGATTACAGCATTAGTTGCAAAATTTTGCATAGCAGCCTACAAAACAATCAGTTGTTCTTACCTATCGGGTATAAACAGACCATTTATCTCTCTTTTGAATTACCAAGTCTTCATAACAACAACAACAACAACAATTTATTATTTATAACATGCCCATCTGGCTGGGTTTCCCCAGCCACTCTGGGTGGCTTCCAAGAAAGTATTAAAATACAATTGTCTGTTAAACATTAAAAGCTTCCCTAAACAGGGCTGCCTTCAGATGTCTTCTAAAAGTCTGGTAGTTGTTCTTCTCTTTGACACCTGGTGGGAGGGCATTCCACAGGGTGGGTGCCACTACCGAGAAGGCCCTCTGCCTGGTTCCCTGTAACTTGGCTTCTCGTGGGGAGGGAACCACCAGAAGGCCCTCGGCGCTGGATCTCAGTGTCTGGGCAGAATGATGGGGGTTCCTTACTTAGCATTTTATTTTACTTTATTTTCTCCATACTAGTTTTTGTTGTAGTATTAAATAGAGTATACTTTTTAAAAAATTCCTCTGGTGGCCACATTATAGAGTAATTGGTGGCAAAGAGAACTTTTCACTGAGCCTTATCCTGTATAATAAAATGGGCCAGCAAGGGAACCCAACTGTGGTCGTTACCACAGCTTAGTTTCCCTTAAGGAAACTAAGGCACCGGGTCTTTTTCAGCAACACTTTCCCAATCTGCAATCTAATTATTCCATGGAAGCCCATGCTTCTTATTAGCATGGAGGCACTGCAATGGGTGGGAAAGGCTAACTGGGCAGGAAGGAAAATGGGGGAGTTGTTTGTGCACAGCTGCCAGGGATGAATGCCAACATATATTTTTTCCCAGGTAGAGCCCTTGTGTTTTTAACAGATGTGTGAAAAGTAGAAACATGATAAATGAAGCCTTTCCTAGCCTACAGTGCTGAAGGCATAGGAGGTTGCAAGAAAAACTTCAGGTGGACAGCTCCAGGGTACCCCTCTCTTTTACAGTAAAAGGTAAAGGGACCCCTGACCATTAAGTCTAGTCATGGCCGACTCTGGGGTTGCGGTGCTCATCTCGCTTTATTGGCTGAGGGAGCCGTCGTACAGCTTCCGGGTCATGTGGCCAGCATGACTAAGCCACTTCTGGCAAACCAGAGCAATGCACGGGAATGCTGTTTACCTTCCCGCTGGAGCGGTACCTATTTATCTACTTGCACTTTGACATGCTTTTGAACTGCTAGGTGGGCAGGAGCAGGGACCGAGCAACAGGAGCTCACGCCATTGGGGGGATTGGAACCGCCAACCTTCTGATCGGCAAGTCCTAGGCTCTGTGGTTTAACCCACAGTGCCACCCACACCCCATGTTTAACAGAAGTATAAGAATTAGACAGATAACTGCTAGGATTTCAGCCTTCAATGCATCTTCATATTGGGGGAACATCATATGGATGTTTACGGGAGCCCTGGATTATTATTTTTTCTGGTGGGGGGGAGTAGTAGTAACTCAGCATGTCTTCATTGACTGAATCCTCACCCCTCATTTTAGAGATGGTTGTGCCCGATGGAAGGCATAGGAACATAGCCACTCTCTCAACCATAAACTGGTTACACCTGCAAGCTGGCCTGTGAACTCTGGGATATATAATAAAACAGGGCAGTTCCAACAGGTAATTCAGGATAGTGTGGAAAGATAAAGGATTCTGGTTTTATGATTGATTACGGTACTTATATACACATACAGTTTTGGGTTTTTTTAGTTTTGTTTTATAAGGACTTGTAAAGCAAAGGCCGCCAACCTTTTGAAGATGCATTTGCAAACTGGAGAAACTGTCATGGGCACCACATATACACCACAATTTTAAAAAATCAATAAATGTTGGCAGCTATGGATTTCACTAGACAAATGGAGTTTCACCCCCAATGAAAGGCCATTTGCAAGACTTCTTGAGCTTTGCAGAAACAACTTATAAGAGTCAATTATTCCTACCCGGAGAGCTGTACTTTTTATACAGAAATAAGCAGGCAAAGCCTTTCGTAACATGGCACTGAATAATGACCACTGACTCATTCACTGCAAATCATAGTGATGTTAAGAGGATGACTACAGGGTCCAGTTTAGAAGCTGGCAGCTCCTGAGATTTCCTTCAGCATGCTTGTCACTGCTCTTTTAACTACTTGCAAAAGAGGGGGGTGGGGAATCACTATATAGATCACTCAGCATAATACACTTCCTTATTGCAGCAAGTCCTCTACAAAATTTCCATTGTTTTCCTCCCAGAATTGCTCCCATTTTACGGATAGAGGTTCAGTTTCTTTCTTTACCAAATTGTACAACAAAGGAGAGGGACGTGGGTGGCGCTGTGGGTTAAACCACAGAGCCTAGAACTTGCTGATCAGAAGGTTGGCGGTTCGAATCCCCACGATGGGGTGAGCTCCCGTTGATTGGTCCCTGCTCCTGCCAACCTAGCAGTTCGAAAGCACTTCAGAGTGCAAGTAGATAAATAGGTACCACTCCGGAGGGAAGGTAAATGGCATTTCCGTGCACTGCTCTGGTTCACCAGAAGCAGCTTAGTCATGCTGATCACATGACCCAGAAGCTCTACGCTGGCTCCCTCGGCCAATAAAGCGAGATGAGCGCTGCAACTCCAGAGTCTGTCATGACTGGACCTAATGGTCAGGGGTCCCTTTACCTTTACAACAAATGAGAAATCAAGAGGTGAGACTTTTTCTGGCAGGGAAATGCAATGATGAAAAAAGCTTCTTAACGCCCCACACCCCACCACACCCCACTGCTGCTGTTAAAAGCTTCCTGAGTTTCAGCAATCTGAGAAGAAATACTGGTGGTGGTTGGAGAAGCTGCAGTTCGTAAAGAGCTTCCTGCAGTTTCTAGGAAGAGATGGGCTGTTCTTTTCACTCCAAAATTACCCCTGGCCCCCCTCCATCCCACCCCCCACTTGCTGCTTGTTATCAGACACTTTGCTAATGTTACCAACTCCCAGTCTGAAGTCCTCTGGGGCTGCTTCTGCTGCAGGAAAAAATAAGAATATGCATCCTCTGTCAAAATTTAGTTTTTCAACACCCCACTCTCATAATACTGTGTTTCTACCCATAGGAAGCGGGAAATGCATCTAAGGTCTTGGATGAATGAGAAAGTGCCGCAGTAGAACCTATTTTATGCCAGCCAGGAAAATACAGTGCCAATCCCTGCCTCCCAGTCCAAATCATTCAGCCTTTGAATGGTTAGTGCTACCCAGCAACCCAGGACAGGAGAGCCTCCTGATTGGCTGCAGCAAGAAGAGCCCTGCTTTGTGTCTGTGTGCGCTGGGAGACCAGCCAGAGCTCAGCGTCCTAATCTGTATGGGAAGCGGATTGCCACACTCATTCATTTCCCTTACAACCTTCCTAAATCACACATCGGGCATGGCTGGCTTCGACTCTGCCCTGCTGTGCAGAAACTTGAGCAAAGCAGCAGACGTGCCATGTGCTTAATTTCTTACCTGCGCCGTGCCCTGAATATGACATGAGCTGCCTCCTTTTCCTTCTCCTCCTGTGCCAGTTTTGTTCAGCAGTTTAAGGTTGAGAAATCTGGGGATGAAGACACTGCAGTTTCATGCTGCAGTGAAGTAGAGGTGGAACTACGAGACAGGGATTCCCAGGGCAGCTGGCAGGTTCAAATAAAAATAAAAATCGCCTTTGGGTGATTAGCTCAGTAAAGGCTTCAATGTATTAGGGACTGGTCTATGTTCTAGTCCAATCAATCAATCAATCAATCAATCAGTCAAAATAAGGGGTGGCGGTGGCTGGGGATTAAAAGCTTCCTAAAAACTGTAAGGGATGCGGGCGGCACTGTGGGTTAAACCACAGAGCCTAGGACTTGCCGATCAGAAGGTTGGCGGTTCGAATCCCTGTAACGGGGTGAGCTCCCATCGCTCGGTCCCTGCTCCTGCCAACCTAGCAGTTTGAAAGCACGTCAAAGTGCAGGTAGATAAATAGGTACCGCTCCAGTGGGAAGGTAAACAGCGTTTCCGTGCACTGCTCTGGTTCGCCAGAAGTGGCTTAGTCATGCTAAATGGTCAGGAGTCCCTTTACCTTTGCCTTTGCCTAAAAACTGTAAGGCATGTTCACATATTACTAGGATCAGCAACTGCGAGACCCTGGGCCACATTTCTTATTTGGCCCCCTAACTACATTAGCAGAAATAAAAGGGGTTGGAAGAGTTGCCTCTATGGAAATGGGATTTAGCAGATTCATTTTTAAGGGCAGGGCTGTTTAACTCTCCCTCCCTCCCTCTTTCTTTCTCTACGTATGCAAAACTAGCTGCTAATAGGGGCAGATATCAATTTACCCCAAGTCAAAATAACCCCAACCTTTGCAACCTGATGAAGGAATGCCCCAATAAGTTAGGTTCCTGTGCTCTTATCCTTGCAATCTCAAGCAGAAATTTAATTAGACGAACCTTTCTATTATCACTTATCTCAGTCGCAGAAATGTCTGGCTCAGTTGCTTTCCTGTGCCAGCTCAAGTGCCCTGGCATTTTGATCCAGCTGTAGTCTGCTTGGTAAGGAGTAGCTGTGGACCTGGAGTTTCCAGAGGCAGCTGTGAACTAACCTAGCCTTGACGAATAGAATTAATAAAATAAAAAAAAATCTAGCGTTGTACTTTGCATTATGGCCATTTCATCTAAGAAGCACTATAAAGCTGGAAGTGATCTTGGCAGGCCATCGAGCAATAGCACCTGAAAAGACCTAGCACATCTCTCATAGAGTCCCACTTTGTCAGCAACATCATACAGGGAGATGCCCCATTTTCCATTGCAAACCTGTTCAGTCATTTGGCAGCTCAGTACAGTGGTACCTCGGGTTACAGATGCTTCAGGTTACAGATTCTGCTAACCAAGAAAAGGTACCTCAGGTTAAGAACTTTGCTTCAGGATGAGAACAGAAATCGCACAGTGGCAGCACGGCAGCAGTAGGAGGCCCCATTAGCTAAAGTGGTGCTTCAGGTTAAGAACAGTTTCAGGTTAACAGCAGACCTCCAGAATGAATTAAGTTCTTAACCCGAGGTACCACTGTATTCTTCTGCACCCTGAACACCTATCTTCCCATCTCTTTACCACAGTGGATCAGAGGATAAGTTGTCAGTGGAAAGTTGAGGCAGAGTGGATTGCAAAAAGCTTTGCTGAGGAATCAAGGCTTGAAGAAGTATTTGAAGAGCATTGTGTGTGTATGTGTGTTTAAGTTGGGTTGTTGTTTTAGACTACAGGGCTTGCAAAGCTGCTTGTTGGGAGTTTGTGAAGAGCTGTGATTAGGCTCAGCAAGCCCTTTGAACTTTCTCACCATCCCACCACATGGGTCAACCTTGACAGCTGTCAGTCACCTCTGATGACTGACAGGTAGGCCACCCTGCCCATCTTTCAAAGTTGGCCCACAGTGTGATCCACCCAGCCAGGCCAAAAAAATTCTCCACTCCTGCTATACAGTATAGTTTTCATACATGACAGCAAGGCTAGCAAGACAGGGGTTCCTCTGGGCCAGCTCTGCAATGTAGCTAGGTGAGGTGAACTCCTTCAGGTGGCATCTTGGAGTCTTCTTCGCAGTGTGACTTCAGTCCTGCTTTCTGCAGGGAACATCCATGTGATTGAGTTCTCTATGGTGAACTTTCAGACATATCTCTACCTGCCCCTTACCTGACACCATGTATGACATCAGTTATAGAGCAGTAGTTTGAGGGAAATGTGCAGATAAATTGGGACTATACTGGTGTAGGAATGATCGCTGGGTCCGGAACACACTCCCCACCCGCAGGCAGCCTCAGCTGCTTGCACGCGTGACCTTGGGGTGCGGGGCACACTCCCCCTCACAGATAAAGCCACAGCTATCTGAACATCTTGCCCTCTGTCTGACCTTTTGCGGTCTCGGTAGTCTGCGGTGTCCTGTCTGTAACCTTTGTCTCTGAGACCTTTGCCTCTTTCATCATACACTGTGCAAGGGGAAAATGACGCGGTGCAAACAGGTGCCAAAATAGCTTTGTACCACCCCACGATCTCGGGACTGGAAGATGTGTAAAGGTCACAGCCCAAAATGTATCTGCCTGGGTTTGCATATTGTGTCAATAAAAGGAGCCTCCACAGAGCTGGCCGGCAGCTTGCTTGCAGCTCACCTGTGCGCAGCTCACCTGCATTATCAACTCCTGCCTCATGTCCTTCACTTCATACTGGGCCAGATTTGGCCTGTGAGCTGGAGGCACTGCACCTTGTTCTGTTCTCACTCACTGTCTGGGACAATTTCCCTTTGTTCTTGGGAGGGATCACCTGGATCACCAGCCTGGATTACACCAGCCAGCTTTAGTAAGCCATTACACACGTGGGAATTGCCTAGCGAATTGTTCTGCTAGCATTCTAACAGAGTGGAGTATAATTTCACCCATCATTATGACAATCAAGGAAAGTACAAAGTTCACCTTGGGAGAGGAAGGGAGAAGGTGTGTGTGCATAGCTTTGGGTGAAAGAAAGTCAACAGCTACTGAAAGCAAACAAAGGAAATGTTCCTTAAAAGAGCTTGTACAGTTTCTTCTATGATTTGCTGCTGATTTCCACAGTTCATGCCTAGATCTGTGTGCCAGTCTTTTCATTACCCCCTGTGGCATTTTTTTATATTCCACATTCTCCCTTGAGCTGGTACAAATTTTTGAGCACTGTGCAAATGTAAATGCCCCACTCCCTGAGGATCTGAGGGTCCACTTTGCCTCTTGAAGAGGCAAGCTGGTGTATCCACATGCAAGCAGAGCCACAGGCCAGTGGTGTAGTGGTTAGAGCAGGGGTGGGGAAAACCTATGGCTCTTCAGGTGTTGTTGTCCTGAATTTGAAAGGGCATTTTCACAAAGATCTGGACTTGGACCAGAGAGTCCCTTAAATGATAACAGACACAGGTGGTGCATATATATGTATATATCAATCACTCATTTTTCCATTAATATGATCAACCTGCTTTTGATATTCTAAAATCCTAACTTTGTGACCTCAGGCATGCGCTTTCAGCCATGCATATAGACACACACCCAATTAATGCATCTACCCCTAGCATTACAATAGTTTGATGCTGATTAGAAAGCTCCTATCTGCAGCAAATTAACATTTCAATCCAAATCTTTTCGCTCTGCAAAAGTGGCAGACTAACTCCAAGCAATGATAGCCGTTTAATCTTACCTAATTTAGTCAGAAAGGAAATGGAAATAGTAGGGGTTCTTCCCTCAGAGAGCCGTCCAATTTTTTCATCACTCCTCAGCCAACGAGTTTTTCAGTGACTGAAAGGAAACACACACGCGCGCGCGCGCACACACACACACACACACACACAGTCTTTGAATTGCTCAGAATGCTCTTGCTTCCAGAAGCATGGAATTTTGTTTCTCCAGCAGGGTATCTCGCAGTTTAATTTTAATTTATTTCAAGCTGGATTGCACAAAGGCAGGGAGGCAATGAGCAGTTTGGAAGATCAAATTCAGACTCAGGCTCCATAAATTTCCTCCTCTGAATATATATATATATAAAATATGCTAGCCACAAAATCCCTTCTGTAAATTTCACAGAAGAGACTGGGAGTCAGAGGAGACATCCCAGGAGAGGCCCCTTTCTACAATCTCAGTTCTGATGGCAGCGGATGTTTTCAAAATGGAGCCTTACAACAAAGACAAGAACCTCAAAGAAGCACAGCTTTTTTATTTTTTTACTTTTACACTGTTGCAGAACAGCTCTGATGGGTAGAGACTTCCTGCGTGATGGTGAAAGAGCAAAACACTTGAGAAGAGGTAAATCAGAAGCACGGCAAAGGAAGGGGGAAGGAAGAGATTCAATCTCTTTTATGTACATTTTCAATATCGAACTGTTGGTGGTTTTGGCAACATGGCTCTTGAACGGACATCAAGCACAGCTGCTTTCAGAAATTCTGTCCTGCATAGGGAACTGTGTGGCAGAAAGCGGTTCGAAAAAGAACGACACCGCATGACCTTTCGCTTCTCATTTTACTCAAAGCCATCTTGGCTTCGCTTTACACTTAATGGGGAGGAGTTGCTCAGGCCAAAATCAGGAGAGCAGAAAGAACACAAGATTAGGACAGACAGAAAGGATTATCAGTTAATATTCTTGTTCATTTGACATTTCCATTAGTCACTGCCTTTGCTCTCTCCCCCCCCCCCACATCTTCAGCCTTATCCACAGCTCTGCTGAAGAACTAAGTCAGCTAATTTTCATTTAAAAATATCCTAGACCCAGGTCTAGGTGTTCCATTTATTTACAAGTGTATTCTGCTGTTGGGCTGAACACAAGAGGGTTATGTTTCTTTCATGTTCTGCTTATGGGTTTCTTCTGGCGTTGTACTGGCCGCCATGGAAATGAGGATGCTTTAGTATAATAGATGGTGCATTGCTCTGATCCAGCAGGGATTTTACATTCTGAAGCATGACTGAAGAACTGAATGCCCAGCAAGCATGCTTGTGCAGCCAAACGGCTCTTATTAAATGAAAAACCAATGGCATTGAACCATTCCTTTAATGATTGTGAACATTCATGAGTAGTCTCTCTGGGTTCAAAACCTTCACCACTTCTTATTTCTAAAGGTTAAGGCCTGATCTTGCACCTTCCTAAGCTGGTGAAGGGTCAGTGCACCAATATGACATAACAGCCTATTTCAGTGCATCGTTTCTGTTGGGGCAGGTGATCAGGAGCAGACAAACGGATAGGCCATTGCAACTTTTCTGGCAGCGTACAAACAGGCAAACCCATTGGCTCAAATAGACCCATGCAGAGGAAGAGGTCTACTGGAAATACATCATCACACAAAGCCAATGGTCATTTACTGGGGGAGGACAGTAGTTCAGTGCTGGAGCAGGTGCCTTGAGTGCAGAAGGTTTCAAGTTCAACCCCAGTTAAAAGGATTGGAACCAGTAGTTGCACCACACACCTGACCTCCCAACAGCAGAGTCTCTGCTATTTACTGGGAAGGAGAGGGGTCACGCAGTGGGGATGTCACTGCTGTGCAGATGCACTGGCTGAGCCAATCCAGTGTCCCTGACATTGTGCCCAAACAGGGTTGCCATTTTACCTCACTGCTGGGAGGTCAGGTACACAGCATCGCCCCTCCCCGGCAGTCACCAGAGACTTTCTCAGCTTTAGCTCTGAAAATCCACTACAGTCAGAGTGGACAATAGATCTACTCTAGGCTAGATCAAGAAGTATAAGTAAAGTATTTTATCATATGTGGTGGACGTGTCCCAAGGTGAAAGACTTCTGGGAAAAGATTTATAACGAGCTGAAAAAAATGTTGAAATTTACATTTATAAAAAAAACCAGAGGCCTTTCTACTTGGAATAATTGGTTTGGAATTGCCCAAGAAAGACGTTAGATTGTTTTTGTATGCCACAACTGCAGCAAGAATTTTGTTAGCCAAAAATTGGAAACTACAAAAAATGCCTACAGTGGAGGAATGGCAGATGAAGTTTATGGACTTTCTGGAGCTGGCCAACCTGACTGGAAGAATCCGCGAACAGAAAGAGGAGGAGCACCAAGAAGAATGGAAGAAATTTAAGGATTATTTAGTTAAACATGCTAAGATAAGTAGAATTATTTGTAAGTACCAAATTGGCCTAGGAGTTAAATATGTTAAATTGTATAATATTATGGATACAGGATAATATGAAAAGAAAGAAAGATGTTAATTGATTAAGTTCATTTCATCTGAAAGAAGTATTGGAAAACTGCTACAATGACTTATATGGAAATTCAGCTAGGGGGATTTGAGGAAGTCACCCAACAATGATAATAAAATTGGGATTTTAACAGTTAGGATAAATGTTTGTTTGTTTTATATTGTAATGTTTTTCTTTTATGTTTGATATAAATTTGGAAAATTAATTAAAAAATGGAAAAAAAGAAGCATAAGTTAAGTATAAGAAAGAAGTATTAGCTTCTTTCATCTGTGCTGGGACTGCTACAGGATACGGCCAACGATCTTCTACCTTTTCGATTTTAAAAAGTGCAATTTTTCACATTGTCAGCTGTAGAGAATTTTAAAGAAGCAAGAGAGGCAGATGCAGCTGTTCCTTTCGCCATAGGGCTCTGACAGTGAATTGCATAGCAGCAGGGAGCCCTACATTCCCGTTTACTTTGGTTACTGTACACAGGATTGAGCCCTGCTCTTTCGATCATCGCTGTTCAAATAAATACACAGCAAGAGAGGGAGGGGAGATCTGCACCTGCATGCACCGAGCAATGCTGAAAATGTAACTGTGAAGACAATAACGCGAACAATTGGGTGTTGTGGTATTCAAATGGCACAACGAAGGGAACAATCTGAGAATGTAATATAAACAAGGGGTGCAAGTGAAGGTAAACAATGGCAGCCTGCTGAAATGTTCCGAGCGACTGGCTGGAACAATACGAAGGAAGCAAAGAATACAAGGAACACAAAAGTGGAACCAACTCTGCTGAAAGCACAGGGTGTTACGGACACCTTAATTAGGCACACAACGGAAAGACACACAGAGTTTTATGTCTATGGAACATGAATCGCTAATACATTGTGAAGGCAACACGCAACAGATGAAACCTTGATGCTGGGGAACACTGTTCCATAATAATAGTCCTGAGCTGACCAGGGAGATGGTGACCTCTGAGCAGCAGCAAGAGGCTTGCGAGACATTCTGGTCAAATGTGAAAGGATTAAGAGGGTAGAGAAAGTCTGCTTAGCTTTCAGAGAAGGACTGTGTACATGCTGTTGTTGTTTAGTCGTTTAGTCGTGTCCAACTCTTCGTGACCCCATGGACCAGAGCACGCCAGGCACTCCTGTCTTCCACTGCCTCCCGCAGTTTGGTCAGACTCATGCTGGTAGCTTTGAGAACACTGTCCAACCATCTCATCCTCTGTCATCCCCTTCTCCTTGTGCCCTCCATCTTTCCCAACATCAGGGTCTTTTCCAGGGAGTCTTCTCTTCTCATGTGGTGGCCAAAGTACTGGAGCCTCAGCTTCACGATCTGGCTGTGTACATGCTATACCTCTAAAGCACATTCAAAGCACATTCCTTCCCTCAAAGAATTCTGGGCCCTTTAGTTTTACCCCTCACAGAGTTACAATTCCCAGCAACCTTTAACAAACTGGGGTTAGTTAGTTGCAAATGTGCTTTAGAGGTACGTTGTGTACAAAGCCATGAAGCAGGAGGGAGGGGGAGTGCTCTATCCTACTGCAGCTTAAATGACAGAGAGTTTAGCCAGTTGTTACGCCAGGAACCTACACCCTGTTAAGATCCATATGGCACATTTGCAAAGTGAAGTCTTGTAAAACAGCTGCTGCATACTTGTCTCATTCTGTCCAGGGCCAGGCAGATCTCCTATCTGCAGAATTCCTGTTCTTCCTGTCATCTCCTGCTGCTGTTCCCAGCCCAGCTAGGCAGCTGAACCAGCCTAATAGGCAGGGACATAATGTAGGTCAGGTGTCGTTTGTGCCTGCCGAAGAATAGGGTGACATAACAGTGCCAAGGCGAAACCCTAGCCAGCTGCCAGAAGTAAGCTGGGAACCAGGGGTTTAGTCCGGGCAGCACACACACACACACACACACACGAACGCACACACGGCCTAACTGCACAATATGCTAATTGCATCACTTGCAATTATGTCAGGGGTCAGCAAACTTTTTCAGCAGGGGGCCAGTCCACTGTCCCTCAGACCTTGTGGGGGGCCAGACTATATTTTGAAAAAAAAAAAATGAATGAATTCCTATGCCCCACAAATAACCCAGAGATGCATTTTAAATAAAAGGACACATTCTACTCATGTAAAAACACACTGATTTCCAGACTGTCCACGGGCTAGATTTAGAAGGCAATTGGGCCGGATCCGGCCCCGGGGCCTTAGTTTGCCTACCCATGAATTATGTCATAATTTTTGTCTTTCTTCAGTGACAGACACGGGAGGCAATGTTCACTGGGAACACAGCAGGTCAGGAAGGGGGGCCTTAATCCTTCCCTCTGCATTTGCATTGTGAACCACCCTGTGGGCACTGCAGTAAGTTTTGGAAACAGGTCCCACTCATGCCAGTATGTCAAGGAGACACACACACACACACACACACACAGAGAGAGAGAGAGAGAGAGAGAGAGGAGGCACGGAATGCAGTTAGCTTTTTATTCACAGTCCGTCTTAAGCCAGCTGAGACATTGCTGAAGCTACTAGCTCTTCCCCTTTCCCTATAGTCTTTCACTCTGGATCTCTCCGAAGCAAATGAATGCTGCGTCGAAGCGGTGAGCTCCTCCTCTGGGCCTGTCTGGCTCAGCAATGTGCAGGATTCTCCTCATGTGGGGTGTCAGAGGGAGAGGAGAGCCAGCAGGACTGCGACTGGCCTGCTGCTAGGTAGCCAGGACAACCTCTGACTCTTCTCTGTCTGAATCTGCATTCACACTGTGACTCTCAACCTTTAACACTGTCCGGGAAAGGTCTCCTACTCCTGACCTCCGTCCCCCTTGATCGCTCAGACCCTCTGCTTCTAGCATCTCCCAGCTCATCCCTTCTGCAGACTGCTTTTCAGTGTCCCACCACCAGGATCCAGGATCTACCGTAAGTTGTTGTCTTCTGTGCCCTCTTGGAGAGATGGTTCTCACCACTCTTCCTCATCCAGCCAGTCCCTGACACAATAGTAAGGTAAAAGTAAAGGGACCCCTGACCATTAGGTCCAGTCGTGGCCGACTCTGGGGTTGCGGCGCTCATCTTGCTTTATTGGCCGAGGGAGCCGGCATACAGCTTCCGGGTCATGTCAAGGAGCTGTCAAGCAAGTCAGGACAACCACAGGGCAGAATGGCATAACTTTATAGAACCTGTGAACCAGAGCAGCACATGGAAATGCCGTTTACCTTCCCGCCGGACCGGTACCTATTTATCTACTTGCACTTTGATGTGCTTTCAAACTGCTAGGTGGGCGGGAGCTCACCCCATCAAGGGGATTCGAACCGCTGACCTTCTGATCGGCAAGTCCTAGGCTCTGTGGTTTAACCCACTTCGCCACCCGCGTCCCTGACACAATAGTACTCAACACCTGATGGAGGGCAGTTCCCCTGGACAGGGTGCTGAGCTGAGAGGGTACAAAACTGAGAAGATACATGATTGAGAAGATCCATTTGGAGGTGCTAAATTTTGGCCTCACGAAGGGCACCATATTATGAAATATTACCAAAGTCCTCCCACCTGCTTCTTCTTCTTTGGTGATCTCTTGTAGCCGAGTAAGATTGTCTTCCATAAACACGGTTTTAACAATGAGTCCATAAGTGACGGTGGAGGCCAATTCTGGATCCACACGTCTTTCCACAGTGGGGACATTGGTTTCCGGGCGGGAGTTGATCATGGTGAGGATTTGCCAATAGCCCTTCATCTCAAAGAAAGACACCTGTACAATTTCCTGATCTTTTCCCTAGCGATAGCGATGGAGAAGATGAACCCAGTTTCAGCAATCTATCCGCAGCATGAGGTTCTTTAGAAGTTGTTGCCATGAGAGTGTCAGTAAGACTGTAAGCAAAATAATTAGTGTCAAGTGTAGCACACTCTACCCTAGTATATGCATTTTTGTACGCATTACTTGGCTGGAGGACTGCATTACAAATCTCGGAGAAGTGCAGATTTCAAAGGGGGGCTGTGTTTTGGTTTGCACGTTGTTTTGGAAAATGCAATCTAGGTAGGCTTGCCTTTAAATGCAGACTAAACTGAATTCAAGACAACCAAGGGCTTGATGCCCTTTCTACGGTTTTGCCTTCTCATGCCACTGCCTCTTTGTAGTATTCTCTGCCCCTTGGGAGAGGGGAAAAAACAGCAAACGGTGGTGTAGCCACCCGGAAGAAATTTGGGAGGCACCAACTCGGTAATTTGTTTGCAACTACAGGTTGCTGAAAGTTAAGAGTTGCCAGAAACTTATGCAGTGTTCAAAACTATGGGCAGAGGGAGAAGAGCAGAGTATTAACTTTGGGTTGGATCCATTTGCCCAGGGATGGAAAGAAGAAAGAGCCCCATCAAAAGAAGAAGGGATAATGAAGATGATGGACTATGCGGAGATGGCGAGGCTGGCCGGGAAGATCAGGCACCAAGAGGATAACAAATTTAATAGAGAATGGCATAACTTTATAGAATATATTAAAGAACACTGTAACAATCTTAAAAACATTAGCAGGATTGACATAGCACTTGTAATTTAAAATAGCAAAGGATAAAAATGAAGTACAATAATGTGGATAAATGCAATCAGATGCAGTTTAAAAAGGAAGATAAATTTTGGAAGCTAAGGGGGGGGGAGTCCAGGGGTTTAGGGAACCCCATAAATGTACTGATATGGGCTATGGTTTAATGTAAACAAGTGTGTGTGTGTGTGTGTGTGTGTGTGTGTGTGTGTGTGTGTGTAAAAAATAGTTTCTTCTTTTTGAAACTTGGGGGGGGCGGGACAACCCCCCCCCACAAGACTTTGAGTTGGATCCAGACTTAGTTGCCCTTAGTTCCAATGGGATTTAGGTGAAGTCATGATGATTGACTTGCACAGTGCCCTGTTAATTTCAATGAGGCTTCAGATAAATTAACTTAAGAGTCAGTGTAATTGTACAATTCTGCTGAGGCTGTGAACTTAGCCAACTGTCTGTGGTACAACAACAAGATATGCTATACACCCCAGGGAGACAAATACCTCTTTGATATTTCTCTCTGAAAGGACGCCGGGTAGAAAAAGATATCTAATAATAGGAGTAAGAGTCAGCAGAGCAGAAAAACGGCAGTGCTGACAAAGCAGTGTCTAATGACAGGTACCAAAAAACTCCCATTGCTCTGACACCCTGAGATCTCTGCCTCAGCAAGTTCCAAGGTTGGATCCTGGAGAGCAAAAAGAGATAACTAAGACCTGGCATCCTATGCTTCTGGTTCAGCATGGTAGCACACAACTGGCCACTTGGGAAGTTCTTCTTTGGCGATTACTCATAGCCGAGTAAGATTGTCTTCCATGAACACAGTCTTAGCAGTAAGTCCTTAAGTGACTGTGGAGGCCAATTCTGGACCCACATGTCCTTCCACAGTGGGGACATTGGTTTCCGGGCAGGAGCTGATCACGGTGTGGATTTGCCAAGCGTGCCTTCCTCTTAGCACGTTTCTTCCTTTCGTTCTGCATTCAAGTGTCTTCAAAGTCCATGGCACCTTTGGTAAAGGCTGTTCTCCAATTGGAGCGCTCACAGGCCAGTGTTTCCCAGTTGTTGGTGTTTATACTACATTTTTTTTTAGATTTGCCTTGAGACAGTCTTTAAACCTCTTTTGTTGATCACCAGCTTTATGCTTTCCATTTATAAGTTCGGAATAAAGTAGTTGCTTTGGAAGACAATAATCAGGTATCCGCACAACATGACCGGTCCAACGAAGTTAATGCTGAAGAATCATTGCTTCGACACTGGTGATATTTGCTTCTTCCAATACACTGGCATTAGTTCGTCTGTCTTCCTAAGTGATGTGTAAAAATGTTTGGAGACACCATTGATGGAATCTTTCGAAGGGTTGGAGATGGCGTTTATAAGTGGTCCATGTTTCACAAGCATGCAGTAAGGTTGGTGGTACAACAGCTTTGTAAACAAGCATTTTGATTTCCTATGGGAAGTATTATGGGGTTAGCTCAGTTGATTAGAGCAGGGTGCTGATAACGCCAAGGTCGCGGGTTCAATCCACACATGGGCCACCTGTATATTCCTGCATTGCAGGGAGTTTGGACTATGAGGTGATGCCTTCCAACACTACAGTTCTAAGCATCTATGAATTTTGGGGGGGATGCATCAGCTGTGAATGTAGGGATCCTGTTCTGTGGGTTACACTAACCATTCTTGTCTGGCTGCTGTTGTATAGGCTAAGGGCCTAAGCTATGGAAACAGGATGTGTTTCTTCTCCCTCCTTCTGAAATCAGAGTAGTTTGGCAGTGCCTCCAGGCTGTCTGTATTTTGCTGGATGGAATCAAGCACATACCAGACCTTCAGGTTTGCACATTTAAAGTGGATTGAAGTGCTCTGTCACCTAGCAGAATAAACCCACTTAAAACAAACAAAGCATACTTTTCCCGGTTCGGAAAGTGGTGGGGAAATGCATTTAAAAGTATGGGATGAATGAAAGATCAACAAGAAGTTATATAAATGCCCCGCGAGCAAATCAAGATGATTGCTCAGTGTCAGATAAGTGCCCTGTAAACAAATGCTCAGGAAATACCTGGCATAGTCTATCCAGCACTAAGTTTTGTGCAAGTGAATCAGGATGGATATTGAATACTTTTAAGTCAAGAAGCAATATTATATTCTAAGATATATTCAAGAAGCAATATTATATTCTAAGATGAGCATACATGCAAATAAAAAAAAAGCCATATGCACATTTAGAAAATATTTCGCTAGGCATCTCAGTAATATTAATTCCCAAACCAATTTCAGGAATTGTGGTTAAATGTTATATTTTAGAACAGTCTAAGTTTCCAAAGACTAATAGCCAACAGTTATTTATTGTTCATTGAATCTGAACAGGCAGAGATGTCATGAATCATAATTTAGCCTTCTCCAATATGGTACCCACCAGATGTTTCGGACAGACTGATGGGAGTCGTATTCCAAAACAGCTAGAAGCCACCACCAGGCTGGTATAAATACATTAATCCGGCATGCATTGGATTTTGCAATTAAAGCTACTTGTGGGATGCTCAGTCGTGTGAGTCTTCCCAAGTTTTTTAAAACTGCAAAGCAGTCCTAGAGGCTGCTGTTGAGAGCATGATGAGACTCTAAAAGAAAGGGGTCGCCTAATACTTTTCCTTCCCACCTCATGTCTACACACAATTTCCTGCCCTCTGGCTGTATCTTGCAGGGGTAGGAAAATGGGGAGCGGGACATTTTGAGCAGCCAAATAACAGGAAGAATTAAACTCCTTCCTCTTGTCACTTCCCACTCTCAATCCCATTCTTCAAAGTTTATAAAAAGTGTTTTATAAAAAGTGTGGGGAGGGGGGGGGAGAGAATTGCACGGCTATGTGTCATGTGCAATTTGACCCACCATCTATATTGTTTTCGTCTGCTCAAGTTTGTCGCAGGTAGCCTAGAAAGCTGAACGCGGCAAATTGCAGGAGCTAGAGCTGAGCCTGTAACTTGGCACCGCTCCAGGCTGGTGTTTTTCTCGGGTTTTCCCTGCAGCATGTCATCCTGCTTCCAGACTCTCCCTATTTTGGACAAACCCAGGCTACACAATTCAAGCAGACTGAATTGGAGCTCCGGCAAAGCACTCTTGCTTTCCCCAAAGATTTTTATTTTTGCTGTAAGGAAAGTGACAGGGAAATGCCCTGGACAGTGTGGAACTACAATTGCTTGACACAATGCCATCTGATCTCCTCACAAAGAAATCAGGAAGAATGCTCGTTAAAAAGCCGAGCTCATCTAATCTCTCTGCAAACAAATCAAGCTTTGGGTCCCTCCAGAGTAGAGGTTTACTATTATTGATGCAATAATAGTGCAACAGTGGTGGATTCATTCTGTTTTATTGATTCTTTGTCTTGTTGGTTGGAGATGCAATGCATTTCCAATGTTACCATACTACTGCTGTCCGGAAAGGCTGTCCGGATGTGATGTAGTGCAGGGGTCCCCAAACTAAGGCCCGCGGGCCAGATAAGGCCCGAGAGACTCGTTTATGTGGCCCATGGCGACCCCCGCTGCCCACTCTTACCAGTGCTGTGCTGCGCAGCTGCCCACTTCTGGGTCGGAGGAGCATCAGAAATAGCTTGTGCGCATGCGCAAGCATTATTTGCGCATGCGCAAGTGTTATTTCCGGTGCACATCCAGGTCGGAGAAGGCCCATGCACATGCGCACAAGCTATTTCCGGCGCTCCTTTGACCTGGAAGTGTGCTGGAAATAGTGTATGTGCACACATATGGGCACACGCTCCCCTGCCCTCCAGCCCGCTGCGCAATCGGCGCTGGAGACACCGGCCCAAGGCATGGTAAGTTTGCTGACCCCTGCTGTAGTGCAGACATACGCACCCCTGAGAAGATTACATGATTTCAGTAGGCAGTTACAAGATAAGCAATGATTGGAAAAGAAGCCGTATGACTGGCCTGTAACTTCTGCAGGCTCAAATAGCATTGTAGACAGAACCACATATCATAGAATCATAGGTCATAGAATCAGGTCATCTACTCCAACCGCCTGCAACACAGGAATCTCAGCTCAAGCATCCATGACAGATGGCCATCCAACCTCTGCTTAAAAATCTCCAAGGAAGGAGAATCCACGACCTCCTGTGGGCAGTGGAGGAGCTGCATGATCCAGCACTGGGAGCGGAGAACAGGAGTGGGCATGGCTGGCACGCTGCCCACGGGGATATGGCGCGTTCCCTGTGGGGCATGGTGTGCTGCTTGCAGGGCATGGTGCCTGGTGTACATCCCAGTGGTGCACAGTGGGTGTCTGGGGGGGCGGATGTGATGGCATCCCACCAGGGATGGTACCTGGAGCAGACCACTCACCCCACCCCCTTCCTCCCCCAGTGCCCAAGTGAGACCATTCAACTGTCGAACAGCCTCTTCCTGTCAGAAAGTTTTTTCCTGATGTTTAGTCAGAATCTCCTTTCTTGTAACGTGAAGACATCGGTTCGAGTCCTACCCGCTTGGACTACTGCCATGCACTCTACGTGGGGCTACCTTTGAAGGTGACCCGGAAACGGCAATTAATCCAGAATGTGGCAGCTAGACTGGTGACTGGGAGTGGCCGCCGGGACCACATAACACTGGCTCTGAGAGATCTGCATTGGCTCCCAGTACATTTCCGAGCACAATTCAAAGTGTTGGTGCTGAACTTTAAAGCCCTAAACGGCCTCCGTCTATTATACCTGAAGGAGCATCTCCACCCCCATTGTGCTGCCCGGACACTGAGATCTAGCACCGAGGGCCTTCTGGCGGTTCCCTCATTGCGAGAAGTGAGGTTACAGGGAACCATACAGAGGGCCTTCTCGGTAGTGGCAACCACCCTGTGGAACGCCCTCCCTTCAGATGTCAAGGAAATAAGCAGCTATCTTATTTTTAAAAGGCATCTGAAGGCAGCCCTGTTTAGGGAAGTTTTTAATATTTAATGCTGTATTGTTTTTATCACTCGATTGGGAGCCGCCCAGAGTGGCTGGGGAAACTCAGCCAGGTGGGTGGGGTATAAATAATAAATAAACTATTATTATTATTATTATTATTATTATTATTATTATTATTATTAATTATTATTACCCTCCAGAGCAGGAGAAAACAAGCTTGCTCCATATGACCGCCTTGACAACATAATGAGCACAAATCATAATGAATGTGCATTAAAGAGGACTTTCTGGAGGGGCCCCTGCTCACCATGATCTGGGGGAAGGTGCATAGCCCAGTGGGGTGTCCAACCCAAGGGCACAGCTGAGATGCAATCCACTAGACCAGACAGCCGATCAGAAGAGCGCCGCATGCCTCCTGCATTATCAACAGGCTTCATTCTTTCCCCATGTCTGCCACACTGGGTGGCTTTTTTCTTTCTGCACAAAGCTCAATAGGGAAACAAAGCATTCTGTGGCCTGATCTTTGAGGGAGGGAAAGGTAAGGGACACAGAAGGAGGCTCTGTGTGCAAAGGCAGTAGAGCTGGCACAGACATTCCCAGCACATTGCAGGAGCCAGAGAGGTTGAGATGACAGCTCTCTTATTCTTCAGGAGATGTTTCAGTAATGCTGTTGGAAGGTAGAGCTTCTGAATAAAACCTTACTGGGCGCACACTGCAGTACTGGATTAAAATATTTCTCCTCCTGCGTATGTCCTAAATCAATCTGATTGCTTGTACAGTGGTACCTCGGGTTAAGAACTTAATTCGTTCTAGAGGTCTGTTCTTAACCTGAAACTGTTCTTAACCTGAGGTACCACTTTAGCTAATGGGGCCTCCTGCTGCCGCCACGCGATTTCTGTTCTCAACCTGAAGTAAAGTTCTTAGCCCGAGGTTACTATTTCTGGGTTAGTGGAATCTGTAACCTGAAGCGTCTGTAACCTGAAGCGTCTGTAACCCAAGGTACCACTGTATATTCAGAAGTGAGTCTTAAGTAACCATGAACGCTGCACTGTGATGTAGTGGTTAAGAGTGGTAGACTCGTAATCTGGTGAACCGGGTTCGTGTCTCCGCTCCTCCACATGCAGCTGCTGGGTGACCTTGGGCCAGTCACACTTCTCTGAAGTCTCTCAGCCCCACTCACCTCACAGAGTGTTTGTTGTGGGGGAGGAAGGGAAAGGAGAATGTTAGCCGCTTTGAGACTCCTGAAGGGGAGTGATAAAGCGGGATATCAAATCCAAACTCTTCTTCTTCTTCTTCAGTCCTTTAGGTCTGTACTTGAGACTATGTCTCATTCTCTTTAATTTGAGCAGCTCCTGAGTGGACATTCATAGGGCTGGGCTGCGCGTTATCAGTCTTGCATTATGTGAAAGTGAGACAGAAGCTGCTGTTGCTTTGGTCTTCAGTTGGTGGCAGGAGCCACTATTGGTTGAAGACTGACAGTATTTTTTCACTAGCGGCACTCCCACCATGTGGCGGGGGGGGGGGGGAAAGAATCTAGAAATGGAGCCCCAGTGCATGATTAGGTTAAATGTTATCCCAGGTCTACTGCACTCTTGCTCTCTTCCTCCGACATCGATCCATTACACCCTCAGTTGTTTTGGAAGTAGCAATTTCAGCCTGTGTGCTTGATTTTGCATCCTCATGATTCGTCCTCATCCTGCACAAAGTGGTAATTACAAAAGGCTAAATTGCGCTCTCATTCACAAACAAAACCGGCCCTGTAAAGGCTGTGCCAACCTCCTCACTGGAGGAGGAGAGAGCAAGGAAGATCTGCTTTGGAGCAAAGTGGAAAAGTGCAAGTGCAAAAAAGAAGTAGCAAATTCATTCAAGATGACAGCACAAAACGCACGAACTGAATTATTACAACCTTTTCGTGGTTGCAAATACAAATCTAAACCATCTGCCAGCATGAGTCAATCTCTTTGTCTCTGTCATTTTAGGCTTTAGTTGAAGGTGTCATATTTTCCCCCCGCAAGGCAGTTGTCGTGGCAAAAGTGTCGCGATTCATGCTGTGGTGTTCTATTTGGGCCTGAAAGAAGTACAGTGCGCAGGGATGTTGATTTTATTTTAAAAGACAGGAATGGCTGAGGGCGAAATCCAAAAGTAATACAATGCTACCTCAGGTTACAGACACTTCAGGTTACAAACTCCGCTAACCCAGAAATAGTACCTTGGGTTAAGAACTTTGCTTCGGGATGAGAACAGAAATTGCGTGGTGGCAGCGTGGCGGCAGCAGGAGGCCCCTCTAGCTAAAGTGGTGCTTCAGGTTAAGAACAGTTTCAGGTTAAGAACGGACCTCCGGAACGAATTAAGTTCTTAACCTGAGGTACCACTGCAGAGACATCCTCTCCTTCTACCTCTCCCCCTTCCTCAGTGCATACACAGATTAGGTTGCCAAATGTGGATATTAAAAAAAAAACTGGCCTGATGAGCAGATCCAGGGGATAAAGCAAGGCTGTACAACTGGCGACCCACCAGTCTGAACGTAGGTCATTATCCATAAGTTGTGGCCTGCAACACCTCTCTTGGTTTGTGTGTTTGTTACATTTCTATTCCATCTTTCCTCCAGCAAGCAAAAGGCAACATACATGGTTCTCCCGATTTTGATCCTTCAAACAGCCCTGTGAGGTGGGTTAGACTCAGAGACAGGGATTGCTCCAGACATTGTGGTACAGTCCAGACATTGTCTGGTGGTACCCTACAGACATTGCAGACTACTGCAGCCCCAGCAAGCATTGCTAATTATATTATTATTATTATTATTATTATTATTATTATTATTATTATCCCATCCATTTGGCTGGTTTGCCCCAGTCATCAGGGATGATGATAGTTGTAGTAAAACATATCCCTCCAGCCTTCTTAGATACTGGTTTCAAGTTCAATTTCCAGGTTTTTGTGTTGTATTCTGCCATAGCTCTCTTTCTCTCATTGTAATTTCTCAACCAATGAAGATAAAAGCAAGGAAACCTGGTATGCACATTGAATGCATAATTAGATTTCAAGTGTGTTTGCTAATCCTATCAACCCAACAGTTCTTGGACCAGGGCACAGACTAAACACATTTCTTTAGTCCAAAAGTTCTTTAGAATAGGGATCAATCTATGATCTAATATGTGATGTACACCGATGGCCCTATGCAAATAACTACCAATCAAAGCATAGATAGTGGTTAGCCTACAGCTGGTCTTTATTAAGCATTCACACTGATTTGTTTACAAGGAAGTTATATGACAATGCGCATTCATCTTGATTTATTAGTGGAGTGTTTACACATCTTTCCATTAGCCGTTCATCCTACATTTTCCAATGTATTTCCAAACTGCAAAAAGTCTATTGTTGTTTTTAAAATTTATGTGTTGTGCTCTGGTGGGTTTCCATTCCAGTATGCATTTGAACACCTTCTGCAAAACACTGATGCTCTGGAGGCACTTGTACTCAGAAGAGACCCATTGAACTCAATGGACTTAAGCTAGCCATGGCTAACTTAAATCCATTGGTTTTAATGGATCTACACCGAGTATTGGTTGTTTTCAACCCATAGTAACAAATGGGGGGGGGGGTTCCCATAACCAGTGACTCAGAGTGTATCTTATCTTCCATGTGGATTATTCTTTTATGTTCTCTTGCATAAAGGGATTGGCTGGAGGTGAGTCAGCAGGAAATAGCCTTTCACACATTAGGAGAAAAGACCTGACAGAGAGAGACAGGATCTGCCAGGCTAAAACTTTTGACTCACGGGCAGCTTTCACACTTGTGGATCTTGCTCATTCGCTGTTTATTGGGTAGGTGTATAGAAAGAAATTGCACAAACTTAATGTGATGGGTCACTTTGGACAAAGCTGTTTGTCTCCTTTACATCAGGGGAGAAAAAACAGCCATGCCATTTTTTGTGGGGGAAGGATGATTATTTTCTTGTAATGGCTTGTGAGGCCAGAAAGGGCCGCCACCAACACCTTCCTTTCTCTCTCCTAAGGGAATGAATGAATGAAAACCTGAACCAGGAAAATGACACAGGGAGAGTGAAATATACTCAGAGTCGCAAAGTGATTTCATGCTCTTTATTCAGCTCATAGTGGTGAGGAGGAATGAATGAATGTCCCCTCAAAGTATCTGCTTTATATACATTATTTACACAATGGGCTGCACATGATTGGCTAATTCCAGGATTCTACTGTAGGCCAATCAGGTTGTGGATTCACTTCTATCTGGAGCATGATTGGGTGGTTCCTGCTAACCAATCATACTGCTGCATTGTTCTAGGACCAATCAGACTGCTGCATTCTGAATCCTATTGTTCTAGGACCAATCAGACTGCTGCCTTTTGGAGCCTATTGTTCTAGGACCAATCAGACTGCTGCAGTTTGGATCCTATTCAACTCAGTACATAACACCCCTCCCCTCTAAGTTCCAGTCCTGCCCGGAAGGTCGCATTCATAGTCCTCAAGGTACGCCGGTGGCCTACGTGTGCGTTGCGGCCTGGGGTGTTCCCTGGTCCGGGGTTCAGGTTCTGGCTCGTGTTCCAAGGATGGGGCTGTTTGGTCTGGCGCAACCGGCTCGCTCAGTCGTGGTTCTGGTTCCGGTGTCCTTTCGGCCTCGCGGGTCCTCTCTGTATTTACTGATTCTGCCTCTCCTGCTTGCCCCTGCTGCTCTATGGGCCTCACTGCCCCACTGTTCCCTTGGGACTCCTCTGACCTGTCCTCCTCCTCCTGGTTTTCTCCCGGGAATCGTCGCCGTATCTGGTCGCAGTGGCGGCGCCAGCATTGCCCCCCATCTGTTAGCACCTCGTACGACACGGGGCCCGTGACCCTGGTGACTGTGGCAGGTACCCATGCAGGGCCTGCCCCAAAATTCTTTGCGTACACTGGGTCCTGGGCCTCGAAGGTCCGGGGGTTCCTGCCTTCCCCCACCACTACCTCATCCTGAGCTCTATCGGGGTGAAGGCGGTCCAATCTGATTGCAAGGCGCCGACCCATTAGTAGTTCAGCGGGGCTCCGGCCAGTCGTTGAGCTGGGGGTGCTGTGCTGTGCTAGAAGGAATGTGGCAAGGCGGTACTCCCAATCCCCTTGCGTCATGCGGCGAAGGGTGTCCTTGGTGGTCCGCACCATGCGTTCTGCTTGGCCATTGGTGGCAGGGTGGAATGGCGCCGAACGGATGTGGCGGATGGCGTTCTGCACTGTGAAGGTTTGAAATTCTCCTGATGTAAATGCAGTCCCGTTGTCTGAGACGAGAGTGTCAGGGAGCCCGTGGGTTGCAAACAGCCTGCGTAGTACCCGGATGGCTGCGGACGTAGAAGTGGACGGTACCAGTGCGACTTCCAGCCATTTGGTGTAGGAGTCCACCACTATGAAGAATGTTTTCCCCTGAAAGGGGCCAGCGAAGTCCACATGCAGGCGTGACCATGGTGCTCGGGCGGACTCCCAGGACTGGACTGGGGCCCTTGGGGGATCTGGGCGGGATTCCTGGCAGGCCTGGCAGTGTTTGACCCAGGCCTCTATCTCTCCGTCGATCCCCGGCCACCACACATAACTCCTGGCAAGGGCCTTCATTCTTACTACCCCTGGGTGTGTCTCGTGTAGGGCTGTGAGGACCCTTTTGCGGAGGGGCTGGGGAACAACGACCCTGCTTCCCCATAACAGGCACCCCTTGTGGGCTGACAGTTCATGTTTGCGGGTTGTGTAGCCGGCGAATTCTGGCCCGGGGCTGCGGCTGGGCCATCCCCTCCACACCCAGTCCAGGACCCGGGAGATGACCCTATCTTTCTTGGAATGGTGTGCAACTTCTTGTGCCTGAATGGGGCGGTCAGGAAGCAGCTCCAGGCTCATAACCTCTTGTGCAGGTGCTGGGTCGGGGCCTGTTTCCGGTAGTGGTAGCCTGCTGAGGGCGTCTGCATGGCCCATCGCCTTTCCAGGGCGGTGAATCAGTGCATACTGGTAGCTGGCAAGGAAAATTGACCACCTGAGGACGCGAGGAGACAGCACTTGGGGGGTCTGCTTTTCGGGGGCAAACAAGCCAAGCAACGGCTTGTGGTCAGTCACCACGGTGAAGGGCCGCCCGTACAAGAAATCATGGAATTTTTTTACTCCCTTCACGATTGCCAGACCCTCCTTGTCGATTTGCGAGTAGTTCCGCTCGGTTTCGTTGAGTGTCTGGGAAAAGTATGCTACCGGTACCTCTCTTCCATCCGGGAGTTGGTGTCCCAGGACAGCGCCGATGCCATAGGGCGAGGCGTCGCATGCTAGCACCACCGGCAGCCTCTCGTCGAAGTGTGCCAAGACCGAGTTTGAGACAAGCAAGTCCTTGACTGCCTGGAATGCGGCCTCCTGGCGCTGGCCCCACACCCAAGGGGCCCGCTTGTCCAGGAGTCTGTGTAGGGGCTCCGCTACCGCCGCCTTGTGGGGAAGGAAGGAATGGTAAAAGTTCAATAATCCCAAGAAGGCCTGAAGTTCAGTCTTGTTCTTGGGCGCTGGGGCATCACAAATGGCCCGTACCTTGTCCCCAGTCGGGTGAACCCCTTCTGCATCCACCATAAATCCCAGAAAGTCCACTTGAGGCACTCCTAGTAGACATTTTTCCCGCTTCACCTTGAGACCCGCCATCTGGAAACGGTGCAGAACAGTGCGGAGGCGGTCCTCAAACTCCTCTGGTGTGGGCCCGGCAATCAACACATCATCAAAGAAGGGGGTGACACCAGGAATCCCTTTAAGGAGAGAGTCCATTAGATTCTGGAATATGCCTGGTGCCACGCTGACCCCGAATTGCAGCCGCTTTACCCTGAACGCTCCTCTGTGCGTCACAATCGTCTGTGCCTCTGCTGTGGCCTCATCTACTGGCAGCTGTTGATATGCTTGGGCCAAGTCCAGCTTGCCAAAAATTTTCGACCCAGCCAGGGTGGCAAGGACATGGCTGACCACTGGCACTGGGTATGCATGGGCCATGAGGGCCTTGTTTATGGTACATTTGTAGTCTGCGCAGATGCGGACCGAACCATTAGGCTTGACGGGTGTGACGATTGGGGTTTCCCAGGGGGCATTAGGCACCGGCTCCAGCACTCCTTGCTCCACGAGTCGGTCCAATTCCTCGTCTATACGGGGTTTCAGGGCGAATGGGACCCGGCGGGCCTTGAGCCTGACTGGTCGTACTGCGGGGTCAAGCTGTAGAGCAATGGGGGGGCCCGTATACTGTCCCAATTTCCCATCGAAAACCCCCGGAAACTCCTTGCATATGGCGTCCACGTCCACTTGTAAGCTCATGTGGTTCACCCCGGTGATGGCTAGTCCCAGTGGTCCAAACCATGCCAACCCCAGTAAGCTAATGTAGGGGCCCTTGACCACAAGCAAGTCCAGTTGCCGCGTCCGCCCTCGGTATTGCACCCTGAAGGTCCCCACCCCCATTGTGGGGACCTTACGTTTCTGGAAGTCCCGGAGGGTGAATGGGGCCGGCCTGAGTTTGGGACCCCCAGTAGGACACAGTTTCCTTAAGGTCCTTGCCGAGATTATGGATAGAGTTGAACCCGTGTCAAGCTCCATGCGGCATGGGGCCCCCTCTATCTGTACCTCTACATAAATTTTCTCTACGTTGGGGTGGGGCAACTGGTATACCTGGAAGTCTGTGAGCTCCGTCGAGTTGCCTTGGTGCGTTGGGCCCCGGGACCTGGGGCTCTTGGATTGGTCATCTGATGCCTGGCTTCGGGTGGGCCGAGCCCGACACACCCGGGCGATGTGTCCCAATTTTCTGCACTGCCTGCACTCTGTGTTGCGGAAACGGCAGGTCCTCCTCTCGTGACTTTCTCCACAGCTTGCGCAGTTCCCTCCTTCTCGTCGAGGCAGCTGTGGTATGTGGGCTGCTTGAGTGCGCTGCTGTACTCGGTGCACCTCCTCCCTGTCGGATCCCGAGTCGTTGGTGAGGTCTTCGTGGTGGACCCTCGGTTGGGACGGCTGGCTCAGCCGTGCCTCTTGCGTCGACCTCTCAGCAGCTTCCGTTGCCAGGGCCTCCTCCAGAGCGACCTGGAACGTTAGGTTCTTCTTAGCGTAGAGGCGTCGTTGCAGCTTCTCATCCTTCAGGCCACCGACGAGGCGGTCACGAAGCATGTTCTCCAGCTCTGAGAAGTTGCAGAACCGGGCAGCTTGGCGGAGAGAGGTCACAAACCCAGTTATGGTTTCCCCAGGGGCTTGCCGCTTTGCGTAGAAGGCATTTCGACGAGCCACCACTGAGGGCTGTGGCGAAAAGTGCCCCTTCAGCTGTTCCATTATTGTTTTGTATGGAACAGTAGCGACGTCTTCAGGCGCAAGGAGAGCCCGGGCGATTTCAAATGTCTCCTCTCCGCAGACGCTGAAGAATATTGCCCTCTTCTTGGCGTCTTCTTCATCGGTGACCCCTTTGGCTTCTAGGAGGAAGGTGAAACGGGAGGCGTACGCTTCCCAGTCTCCAGATGCTGGGTTGAATGGCGAGAAGCTGCTGTCAGTTGCCATTCTGAGTTCCTTGTGTCCCGGAGCTGAAGCCTGGATACACGGTGCGAGGCAGCGGTGCGGCAGGTGGCGGTGCTGCGGTGCTGTGTGTGGCAGTCAGCTCAGCGGGATCCCACCTTCGTCGCCAGTGAAATATACTCAGAGTCGCAAAGTGATTTCATGCTCTTTATTCAGCTCATAGTGGTGAGGAGGAATGAATGAATGTCCCCTCAAAGTATCTGCTTTATATACATTATTTACACAATGGGCTGCACATGATTGGCTAATTCCAGGATTCTACTGTAGGCCAATCAGGTTGTGGATTCACTTCTATCTGGAGCATGATTGGGTGGTTCCTGCTAACCAATCATACTGCTGCATTGTTCTAGGACCAATCAGACTGCTGCATTCTGAATCCTATTGTTCTAGGACCAATCAGACTGCTGCCTTTTGGAGCCTATTGTTCTAGGACCAATCAGACTGCTGCAGTTTGGATCCTATTCAACTCAGTACATAACAGAGAGACACAGGGCTGCCTCACCCATACATCTTCTTCATAACTTGACGACAGCAGCATCATGGGTTGACTTTTGAGTGGAGACTGCAGATATAACACTACAGATAGAACTACTGTTGGCTTTCAGTACAAGGCTTTCAAAGGAGTCATTTAGTAGCAAGCCGTCAAATGCACTGCACTCAGTTGATAAACTGAGAGATATTGCCACAGATGTGAACCAACTCTAAGAACATCCTTTTCAGAGGGAAAGTTACCATCAACCTGGTCTGGTTGCTCCAGTTCCTAGGCATTCTTGGGTACAAGAAACCACATATGAGAAAGCAGGGGGAGCCAATCAGTAGCCTGAATGCCAGCTTACTCAGTGTTATGGGCTTTCAGATTTCAGTGGCAAAATCCAGCACCCACCACCTCTCTCCTTCCATTCTAAGTCATTGTTTCAGTGCCCAATGCAGGTGAACCGGTTGTTCTCTCCTAAATCCACCCCTGCCCTGAATATACCCTTGAAGCTCAACTCTATGCATGTTTACTCAGAACTAAGTCTCTCCGACTCCTTGGTAAATGTATATAGGATTGCATGCCTAATAATCTGAATGTGAAAAAGTAAGGAGCAAGACAGGATGGCAGAGTAACAACAACAATTGGCCAAATCCAATTTGTGACCTTACTTGTTTGCACAGGACTTAGACCCAGCAGAAGAGGAATGGAGGGGATTTATGCCGATTCTCCCTTCCCTGTGCAGTCCCCCCATGCTACCTTCCACCCTGTTCAGGAATTTGTTCAACTCTCATGGGAGGAGGGGAGCTGCTTGACGTTACAGGAGGAGGGGCATTGTCAGGAACGAGCCAGCTCCAAGCAAAGGTTTGCAGCCAACTGCAGAAAGCAGCCAGGAACAGAGAGGCTTAGATGTTAGTCAGGCAGGGGAGAGCCGGCTCTTCCTGACCTTGATGGGCAGATTGATAAGGCTGTAGCTGAGAGCAGCCAAAGCTCGCAGGAAGCATAAATAGGAGCAAATAGATTCAGAGACAGCCTCTCAGAACAGGAAGAGGTTGGAGCTCATCCATTAAGTCCAAAGAGTAGGCGAATGGGAGGGCTGCTAGATAGGAAGCAAAACAAGAAATGTAAGGGTCGTAAGTTCAATATCTTCTGTTGACACTGGAAGGAGTCTTCAGAAGGGTCATCTTGACTAATGATGTCAGAAGCTTTGTCAGAGTTGTCCGGAACTTTCTGTTTGTTTTTGCAATAAATCCTCCTTTTCAATTACCTACGCTTACTGTATTATTAAGCTGGGCACCTGGACTCCTGACAGGCATCAGCAAAATGCGTTCCCTTCCCCACTCTTACCAGAGAGCCTTACAAGGAGAATAAAGGTACCATTTAGATTCCACCCAACAATTCCTAAGTGCTCTTGTACGGATCTAACCTAGGAGTGATAATGCAGTGTGTTGATGGTTGCTAGGTGAGGGTGTCACACCCTCCAACATTTCAGCAGATAAAAATAGGGACAAATCCCTGCTCTCGCAACAGCAATTACTGCCTGGGTGTACACCCCCCCCCTTCAACTATTATCAGTTGCTCAAAATTCACTGCTGCCTCAGTCCTATGATGATGTAAATGCAGGTAGTGGGCCCCCCTTCCTTTGTTACTCCATATATCACTGTTGTTGTTTAGTCGTTTAGTCGTGTCCGACTCTTCGTGACCCCATGGACCAAAGCACACCAGGCACTCCTGTCTTCCACTGCCTCCTGCAGTTTGGTCAAACTCATGCTGGTAGCTTCAAGAACACTACCCAACCATCTCGTCCTCTGTCGTGCCCTTCTCCTTGTGCCCTCCATCTTTCCCAACATCAGGGTCTTTTCCAGCGAGTCTTCTCTTCTCATGAGGTGGCCAAAGTATTGGAGCCTCAGCTTCACGATCTGTCCTTCCAGTGAGCACTCAGGGCTGATTTCCTTCAGAATGGATAGGTTTGATCTTCTTGCAGTCCATGGGACTCTCAAGAGTCTCCTCCAGCACCAGAATTCAAAAGCATCAATTCTTCGGCGATCAGCCTTCTTTATGGTCCAGCTCTCACTTCCATATATAACACTACCTATAGTAAAATGGATCTACTGCAAGTCAACCTGCTACACACAAGATGAAAAAAGAAGGCAAGAGTGGTTTTCTGTAGATGGTAGAGCAACTTAAGTTTTCAGGAAAACATTTGGTTCTTGAAAACCAAGTCTTGATTCTCTCCTGCCACATATGCACCACTGCCAAAAGAGGGAACAGATCCTCACAAATTGCAGCAATTATATATAGATGGGCATCTATTTCTTCAAATTAGCATGTGCAAATTTTATTCAAAACTGCGCCAAAACTGTCTTCTTTTTTAAAAAATTTTTTTGATACATTTCCTCTTTAGGGTGCAATGCATAATCATACACCCTACTACTGAATCAGTTGAAGAACTAAAGGGAAAATGGTTTTCTGGTGACAACATGACACAAAAAAGCGAATTCACAAACAAACCGCAATCTCCTGCTGGGAATGGCAGCCAGGGAAAGTTCAGATCTTTTCTTCGGTATGGTAAACCATGAACAAATAAAGAATAGGCTTGTCAAGGGTATGTGTCAGAGCAGGGAGTTTTTTTATCATCTGGAAACGCCCGAAGTTTCACTGTATGTGTCAGACAAATTACAGGTTCTAAGGATGGCCATTTCTATACACAAATGTGCCCTGAAGGACAAACAGTATAAATTTGCAGCACACTTTGAAAGCCAGTGCAGTGACTATGAGAATAACATCACCATCCTATCAGTGTTTACTTGAAAATAAATCCCTTTGGATTCAATGAGGATTATTCCCTAGTAAGGCTATGTATACACTAGCGGCTTAAAATGCAGGGAGGTCGTCTGTTCCTCCTTCCACGTCACATTGCTGTACAGTGGTACCTCGGTTAACGAACTTAATCTGTTCCGGAAGTCCGTTCTTAAACCGAAACTGTTCTTAAATCGAGGCTCGCTTTCCCTAATGAGGCCTCCCGTCGCCGGTGCCCTTCCACCATTCGGCTTCCATTTGTAGACCAAGGTAAAGTTCGCAAACCAGGACAGTATTTCCGGTTTTGCGGCGTTCGTAAACCGAATCCTTCGTAAACAGAACTGTACCACTGTACTCACAAGAGAAGGGGCAGGGATATCTTCCCCCATGTTCCTTACCTGTTTGGTTTCTCCACCTGGCCAACTCTTATTTATAAGTCTTAAAAACTTCGTGAGTCCTCACCATTCACATCTCTTTGTGAGGCAAGCCCTGCTCTCTAATTATTCAGCAGTGAGAGAAATGCACTCTGTAGTTGCTCTGTGGAACTTTTATCTGTTCGATCTCACAGGAAGGAGCTCTAGCATTGACAACAAATGCTGAATCTGAGCCTTACATTGCAATTCTACTAAGAACTAGGCCTTGCTGAGTTCAATGGTTCTTACTCCCAGGTAAGTCTGCACCAGACTGTAAGGTAAAAGGTAAAGGACCCCTGGACGGTTAAGTCCAGTCAAAGGTGACTATGGGGTTGCAGCGCTCATCTCACTTTCAGGCCGAGGGAGCCGGCGTTTGTCTGCAGACAGCTTTCCAGGTCATGTGGTCAGCATGACAAAACCCCTTCTAGCACAATGGGACACCGTGACGGAAACCAGAGCGCATGGAAACACAGTTTACCTTCCTGCCACAGTGGTACCTATTTATCTACTTGCACTGGTGTGCTTTCAAACTGCTAGGTTGGCAGGAGCTGGGACAGAGCAACAGGAGCTCACCCTGTTGCAGGGTTCAAACTGCCAACCTTCTGATCAGCAAGCCCAAGAGGCTCAGTGGTTTAGACCACAGTGCCACCCGTGTCCCAGACTGTAGCCCTAGTGAACACAAAACGGGCTCTGAAATGGCTACATTTTGAAAATCAGCCATTTATTTTATTTAAAATCTTCATGGTGGCTTACACAAGAGGCTCTGACTGGGCAGACTCATGACCTGGACTTAAAGACAGAATTTAAGAATATAACTGGATCATCCACCCTCTGAAGGGAGCTGGAATAACTATGCGATTTGGACATTTGGCAGACAGATAATAGAATTAACAATGATTCATTCCAAACTGAGGGGTTGTGTTTGGGTAGATTTCCTAGAAATGTGTGGTTATGCTCAATATTTTGATAGGCTCAAGATTATTTCTCTCTCTCAACATTTGATCACAATTGAAATATACTCGGAGTCCTGTAGTGATTTCATGCTCTTTATTACAGCTTGTAAAACAGTGATTCAATTGCCCCCCCAACCTCAGGCTTTTATATACATTATTTACACAATGAGTCCCATCTGATTGGCTGATTCTGCTTCCCTCCTGGAGCCTGATTGGTCTTTTCCTTCAGGCCAATCAGTTGTTGCATTCTATGATCCTACCAGCCTAATAGGCTGATTAACCTCTTCCTGGAGCCTGATTGGTCTTCTCCTGCAAGCCAATCAGCTGTTGCATTCTAGGATCCTACTTGCCTATTGTTCTAGGATCCAAGGTTAGTACATAACACCAATGAAGTCTCTTGCTTTCCAAATTTGCATCCCCCTCCCACCCTTAAGAGAGTGGCACCTTCTACTCTGTTAAACAATACTGCAGAGTGCAATGCAAATCTGAGACCTGCGAGGGCAGAACACAGCTTTCCCTTGCAGTAAAAAGAAAAGTGTTCTGCTAGGACACAGAAAGAAACAAAAAGTTGCTGATGTAAGAGATAGTGGTAAAGCTCATTATTATCAGGTGGGGTCCAATAACAAGCCGCAGCACCTAATGTTGAATTGGATTATTCCTAATTCTGTTCTTGCTGTTATTTTTCTCACACACTCCCTTCTCATAGCTGCATGTGAAAATCCTGGTGTCAGGATTAAGGTAAAGGTAATGGGACCCCTGACCATTAGGTCCAGTCGTGGCCGACTCTGGGGTTGTGGCGCTCATCTCGCTCTATTGGCCGAGGGAGCCGGCGTACAGCTTCCGGGTCATGTGGCCAGCATGACTAAGCCACTTCTGGCGAACCAGAGCAGCGCATGGAAACACCGTTTACCTTCCCGCCGGAGCGGTACCTATTTATCTACTTGCACTTTAATGTGCTTTGGAACTGCTAGGTTGGCAGGAGCAGGGACCGAGCAACGGGAGCTCACCCTGTCGCTGGGATTCGAATCGCCGACCTTCTGATCGGCAAGTCCTAGGCTCTGTGGTTTAACCCACAGTGCCACCCACGTCCCTTATGGTGTCAGGATTAGCCTTATGTAAATGGTGAGGTCGGCTGGAGGGAGAAATTTCAAACCAATCAGAATATGGATTCTGTTTTCTGCTCAAAACCAGCCCTCTGTATAAGAATCTGCCACCAAGAAAGGGTTGTTCCAGTTACTAAAGTTCCTGTCCTCAGGGAACCTTTCCCCCCTTGTGCTAAAGATCTACTGTGCTTCAGTCACTGACCTCCTGTACAACACAGAGAACATTCTGGGTAATGTTCTAGAGCACACATTTAGTTCATGAGGGAAACCAGTCAGACCTGTTGGACTTCGCTATCACCTCATAAAGAACTGGAAGTATGTCTGAGGGCCAAACTAGGCATGAATATTTGTTGTTCTGCTGCTGGGGGATCCAACTCCAATCTAAGCAAAGGGAGGAGAGGAAAGGCAATCAGTTTCCCAGTCAAAATCACCCCCAGCTGATTCATACCCTCATAGGGGAAAATATCATTTGAACCAATATTTTTCCCCCCACCATGGGTAGGAATGTAGGTGGGGAGAAGGTAAGGAAATGTCGGCTGAGGAAAAGGTTAACCACACATCTACACCTCTTGCAATCAAATTTGGAGTTCCCTGTTGCTTCGCTCGAGTAAAAACAAACCCCCATATGAGATGTCCACATACCTCCTACGTCATGTGTTGTTTTGCCCTTAGAACACACCCACAGCATCTTCTGTAGATGCACATTCCAGGAAACTATCGGCAGCAGTGAGCATACTGTGACAAATTCATCTATCATGGGATTTGTCACTGGCGTTGCTAAAATCAGTTTGAATCATGTGGTCCGGGCACTGGTTTACATCAACAATTTATCATCCTTAGAAGATAAAAGTCACTGGGTCTATTCCATGGTTCACCCTTTTAGGAGGGCAGGAAAAAGCCTGGATTTTTCATCAGCCTTGGGGGTCATATTGATGTGTCCTGCAAAGAATGCAAAATTCAACACACACCTTTTAATGGGAAAGCAGGACACAAGTTGGTAGAAATATGGGCCTTTACTTCATGTTTTCTTGTCTATTGTGATAGGAATTTGGAGGTCTTAGATATATGGTAATGTTCATAACTGTACCAAACCAAGTACGTACATAGATCAGCACAGGAAGACTGACCTGGAACCATTTTGATTCCTAAACTGAGCCAATGTTTCCTCTGCAAGGTCAAAGTGGGAACCCTCCCATTGTCTCTTTCCTCACAAATCCTGTCTTAAGGGCACATTTAAGATATGAATAGGGTGTGAGCCTGTGACCTGGCCCAGGAACTAAGTATTTATCACTACAAAAGAATGGCCAGGCTCCCAGGCAATCCAGTCAAGTAACCTGCCAGACAGGAGATAAACAAGGACAGGAGAAAAACAACATTCAAATTTCTGTTTAGACCGCCTTTTCTGTGATGTAGGTGTGATGTATCTGAGGGGTGGTCTTAGGTTACACCCCTTCTGTGATGTATGTATGATGTTTCTGGGGGTGGTCTTGATCTACAGGGTGGCATTTTCGAAAGTCTTTATAAGGCCTTGTGCGCCATTATTCTGGGTTCCTCCTCCTTTCTTGCGGGTGAGGGGAGCACCCTGTTGCAACAGATCAATAAAGATCAAGCTTACTAGCTGCTTTGCTTCTCAATATTCTCTGGTTGGCCTCTGTTATTTTCTCCTACCAATAAGGAACCTATGTAAGGACTCTATACGGGCTCTTGGATACCCCATAAGGGAAAAGGGCAATTTTTGTTTACAACACTATAGGGGCAGACCTAATTTGTCAGAGCTACAGATGCATTGATAATATCTGATTCTAAAATAATAATAAAAAATCAGGGTGGGTCCAAATAAGGAAAATGACCCTCCTCTAATTTCCTTGTGTTTTTCTTTGACAAGCCCTTTTGGGGTTTTCTATTTGCACAATCTGTTGGTGTGTTGAATGGGCACTCTGCACATGCCCCAACACTCATGTCCTGCTTGTGGGCTTCCCATGGGCCTCTGGTTGTCGTGTGTGAGAACAGGGTCCTGGACTAGATGAGGTTTTTTGTCTGATCCAGCAAGGCTCTTATATTAAATCAATTTATGCAGCCTTTAGGGAGACAATAAGGCATCATGAATTAATAATAAGTATTATTAACCTATAATAATATACATCTAATATTACTACCTGTACTAATAATAAAGCACACTCATCGCAACAGCTTTTTTATTATTATTGTAATGAATAGCTGTTGGGATGGGTGTGTTTCACCAAAACCTTTAATTACTACCTTTCGTCTCTCTCTTTTAAACTTATGCTGTAGCTCCTCTACAATACAATATTTTGTTTCTCTCCTGGTCTGCTAAGGTTTCCGTAATACTCTGTACGTTATTATTTGTACATGTGTTCAGAGCTCTGTCACTGAAACAGGAATTGACCCAGGTTCCATTAAGCCCCGTTCCTAAGGAGTATATTCTGTGCATTGCAGCCAGATAGTCTCCTCTTCTTCAAATGCCCAGTTGAAAAGAAATCTATGGTTCAACTGCACCTGGAATACTGTGGGCACTTCTGGTGTCTCACTACATAAAGGATATAGCAGGGTTGGGAAAGGTTCAGAAAAGGGCAAGCAGAATGAACCAATGGATCAAGCAAATCCCTTATGGCGGCAGCATTGGGGGGGGGGGTTAGTTTATAGAAAAGGCAAGGAGGAGGCAACAAGAATGGAATTTATAAGACAATGCATGGCATGGAGAAAACGAGAACTCTTCCTAGGAAACTAAATGTTGGAAGATTCAGAACAGATAAAGAAAATACTCCTTCATGAAGTGCATAGTTAAACTATGGAATTCTTTTCTCACAGGAGGCCTTGATGGGCAGCAACCTAGATGGTTTTAAAAGAGGGTTAGACAAATTCGTGGAGAAGACGGCTATTGAAGGGTGGCTATATTCTACCTCCACAGTTGGAGGCAGTAATGCTTCTGAGTACCAGTTTCTGGAAAATGAGAGGAGGGGAGAGTGCTCTTCAGCTTGAATCCTGCTTAAAGGTAAAGGGACCCCTGACCATTAGGTCCAGTCATGGCCGACTCTGGGGTTGCGGCACTCCTCTCGCTTTATTGGCTGAGGGAGCAGGTGTACAGCTTCTGGGTCATGTGGCCAGCATGACTAAGCGAACCAAAGCAGCGCACGGAAACGCCGTTTACCTTCCCGCCAGAGCAGTACCTATTTATCTACTTGCATTTTGACTTGCTTTCGAACTGCTAGGTGGGCAGGAGCAGGGACCGAGCAACAGGAGCTCACTCAGTCGTGGGGATTCGAACCGCCGACCTTCTGATCGGCAAGTCCTAGGCTCTGTGGTTTAACCCACAGCGCCACCCGCATCCCTTATAACCAACATGCTTAACTCTAATTAATGCATGGATGGGTTAAGACCATAGAGTAAGCTATCCTGTCCCTTAGCTAGGTCACTAGGGTTACCAAACTCATGGTTCTCTCTTTTTCTACCATGCGAACCCCTCCAGTAAGGAGATCTAAGCTAGATACTCCAGCTTCCACCACATGGCTTTAGCAAGCCATCCTTGTGTTTCTATACAAATGTTTAGAACCTCTTACCACTTTTGAAACTAAGTCACACTGCCTATCTTTTCTCACTACTATATGGAAAAGGACTGGATCCGGGTGCTGACTCTTTGGCTTACCGGGTAAGGGGGGGGTGGCACATCCATGAGCCTGATATCTTCAGAACTCCTAAGGTGGATGGTGAAGATTCCAGAGGACCATCTCTCTAAGGTGGTGGTAGGGGACATGCTTAAGGCCTTTCAACAGGCTATGGAGGCGACTATGAAAGACAACATAAACTGACAGAGCGATTAAAGTTGAAGGGTTGTTGGCTTCCCATATGCTTGCAGGACCCATTTTATAGGTATGACCCACATGGAACTTGCAATTCAACATTAGATCATTGATTACTGTTTCACCTTGAGATGTTTCATACTTATCAATATTTGCTGCTTATTTACTGGCCTACTGTGTTCACTTTCTAACATTGATTGTATCGTGTTACTGATTTTTAAGGGTGGAAACCATAGTTCCATTTTGGAACTGGAAAAATGGTGTATATAAGTTATCTAACAGATAAAATAATGGGGTCTGGGATTTGTTGTCACTTTCCTTCCAGTTGCGTGGCTTTTAGGCATTTATAACAGTGCAGTGGAGTCTCAGAGATATGAATCTGGAAGGCAGGAATAATCCAATAGTTGGAATACAATCCTTTGCTAGCTTGTGTATACTCCGCTCTAATTAAATATTAAAAAAAATAATCCTATGCTGAAGTAAACCAAATATTGCACCGAGAAAAGCTGAATTCTCCAGCCAATATAAATTTGCCCCCTTTTTTGCTTTTTTCCTGCTTCTGCTGGTTATGCAGAAGAAGAGGCGACATGACAAAGATTGGGAGTTCTGCCAATAAACACTGGAAGTCTTATTCAACCAAACCTCTACCTTCTAAGATTTCAGCAAGCCTTTTACACACACACACACACACACACACACACACACACACACACTTTTTCACAGGCTAAAGGGCAGAAAATGTGAAAGGCCACTTTTAATAAAGGGTCGATTTTGAAAGATCGCAGAGGAATTCTGTTCCTGAACTTAAATACCGAATATGAGCCGATGGAAACAAGGGTGTTGTCATCAGTGACTGAAATATCAATTAAGCACAGAGAAAGGAGTTACTGCTGCAATATGACCTTAGGGGCCCAGACTGTTGTTGTTCCTTACTTCAAATCAGCCTTTCAGGTACGTAAACTTCGAACCAAAATAGTGAAATAATGCAGAACAGCAGAGATTGCCAGCGACCTTTTCAAAATGCTGAAAGCCAGACACATGCATTGATCTCCCACTTTTGGCATGCATCCTGTTCTTCCTGCTATATGAAACGAAGGCTGCATTCCTAAGTGTATTTGCTGTGGGAGTCAGTTCTGTGGGAGCTTGCTCTATGAGCAATGGGCCTTAGCCTGTCTGGGCTGCACACAAAATGGGCCAATCCTTAGCTAGTGAAAACGGGACTGTGAAAAACGATGCAGTCCTATGCATATGCATACTTTCCTGGGAGTAAGTTCCATTGAACTCAGAGGGACTTACACCTGCGTTGCCATATTTTGAAGTGCAAAAAAGAGGACACATTTGCCGACTTCTACTTTTAACTATGGATCGCTATGATGACTCAACCCATGAGAAGGAGGAAGACATGTCCTGGGAAAAGACGGCTTATAGTATGGGAACCTTTTGTTTCAAAAATGCCCTCTTTCCTTTCTTTTGTGGTATCACAATTAGGCTTTAAAGAAGCCTTCTGTAGGCTACAAGCAGTGCTTTTTTCTGGGGGTACGCATACCCCTAAACATTTTGTGAATCTAACAGGAGAAGAAACAATTTTGTTTAAAAAAATAGTTTCTTCTCTAGCATGGTGAATCCTCATTTTCGTTGCTACTCCCGATGGCGTCCTCATTTTCTGTGTTTCCCAAGTCTCAGACGGAAGTGAGCATTTAATGTGTGAAGCAGTGTGGAATATGGATGTGTGGTGTTTTACTGATGAAAGTTTGGCCTCATTGAGGGGCAGTATTTCAATATGAAATACTGTACTTTTGTCCATTTGCTGTCTGTTTCCTGATTCGAACTATAAAATGGTGATTTTCTTGAGTCAAAATGAGAGGACCCCTAAACATTTCTTTTAGAAAAAAAGCACTGATTACAAGTCTTAGACGGATGTGACAGCAAAGGATTACCTCCTTCCCTTCCACCTGTGACGCCCCTCCCCCAAAAGACCCACCCACAATTAGGCTTTGTTATGGAAATTACAGGGGGGCCACATCTTTAAATTTAAAGTTTACAAATATTATGCCTGAATGTATCCTCTCAACTTGACAGCTCAGGGAAGTTACCTAGCTTTAAAAATAATATAAAATCAACTCCTTTGCCAGTTTCCTCCATTCCAAAGCTATTTTGAAGGAAGTTCCCAGAGGTGACAATTGCTGGGCTGATTGTTGGCCAAGGAAAGCCTAATCCCATCACCCAACTTGCCAAGGGGCCAGACATGCAAAGGAAGTTCTACAGTGGTGCCTCACAAGACGAAATTAATTCGTTCCGCGAGTTGTTTCGTCTTGCGGAGCGTGGATTCCCCGGGTATTAACGGCTTTAAGAAAAAGGAAGCAAACCCGCAAGACGTTTTCGTCTTGCGAAGCAAGCCCATAGGGAATTTTGTCTTGCGAAGCAACTCAAGAAACGAAAAACCCTTTCGTCTTGCGCATTTTTCGTCTAGCGAGGCATTTGTCTTGTGGGGCACCACTGTATTGTACTTTGGGTGGTGGGACTTCAGAGGTGTTTGCCTATGCTAATCTTATACCTGAGTCTTTTTTAAAAAAATAATTTTTTATTAAGATTTTAAAGGTTACAAAAAGAAAAAGAAAAGAAAACAATCAAAGAAGAAAAAGAAAAAACAATGCAGATCATCAAAAAACAGAAAAAAGAAAAAGGAAATAAAAAAAAACAAATCAAACCTTTAACTCACTTATTTACATTCACTTATTTCCTTGACTTCCTCACGCCTCCCATTTTTGTATTCTAATTCAATTAAATATTCCAGCAAATCCTTCCAACTTTGTTTTTATCCTAATAATTTATCTTAACATATTATAATTTTACCTTCTCTCTTTCGCCAATTCATTTTTACTTAATCCTTTATATCCTTTCTGCTAAAACCACATAATTTTTTTTCCCCCAACATCATTCTAACATTCCTTAATTTTACAATATTTCTGAAGATAAACTTTAAATTTCTTCCACTCTTCTTCCACCAACTCCTTATACCTGAGTCTTGCCCTGCCGTGTCTGCTTATGCTAATCTTGTACCAAGGACTTGTTTGGACATGTTTGCCAAGGTTAAACTAGTGTAACCCCTGTCTACCCCTCCCCTTTTGTGACATGTCAGTGATGTAGCAATGATGCTGTACGAACTGTATTCTGGGATATGGTGGGAAAGTTTTAAAAGTCTTTGTCACCCCATCCTCGGGGTTCAAAATTCCTCTTTGAACCTGTTGCGCAATAAATTTTGGTCTACAGCTATTTGCTCCGGTTGGTGGCTGGACTCCTTCCTTTATTCCGCAAGGACCCGCGGGCTCTGCTCGACAAGTTGCAGCCTCACACCTAGATTTTTCCTTAACGGCTTGCAATAAGCCTCTAATTATCATCAACAGATGATGACAGAATCAACCCTAGTTGCAATTTCAGGGGTCGCAACTGTGGAGGTAGGAGTTAACCCTTCCCTCATCAGCTATGATCCCCTCTCCTGAAATCACCTCTCGACCCGCTGCAATTAGGCTGGGGGGGGGGAAGCCTAGAAGACTTTTTTCAAGCCTACTTGTTATGTGGGGCAGGGAGCAGTATACGATCTTCCTAGAGACTGCGGCTATGGAGGGAAGGTTAAGTGAAAACACCTTTTTCAAACCTAATTGCGGAAGGTGGGAGAGAATGAATCAAGCGTTCATTGATTCATCATACCAATTAACTTCAGTCCTTACAAATAGGGTAGTTTTGATTCAAAGTGGTGCTAATTGTTAGGTTACTCATAGCCAGGACTTTAGCCTTTAGATCTGGTTTACAGTAGCATATGTTCTATTTTACCTGCCATGGATTAGCTGTGGCTTTCTTGCCCTTGCAGTTGGAAAGTAGGTAATCCTACCTAGTCTTCTTTACAAATATTGTTAGGGCTGAGTTTCTATGGCCCTCCAAGCCTCTCTGTATGGTCCTTGGGACCCCCCCCCCGCAGGCCACACACCCTTCCCAGCCACACCCCTGACTGTTTCTGTTTCACACCCTCCTTAAGGGTTTTTGCCTGGCTGGAATGTGTCCTTGAACTCTGATCATGCCTCTTGATTCCTTGGAGGGAGGGTGAAAAGGGTTGTGTGAGTGAAACGAGTCTATCATACAAAGGTACGTTTTGTATTCATTCCTCTGCCCACTTCTGCTTCTGACACTGCCCACCCGAAAAGAACATGGCCCCAAAGGCCGAAAAATATTCTCCACCCCTGCAGAGGAAGCTAATGGCTTTCCTTAGACAGCTGTCCATGCTTAAGGGCAGCCCAGCTTGAGGTCTGGGTACAGGGCCAGCTCAAGACATTTTGGCGCCTGAAGCGAACCACAAAATGGTGCCCCCTGTCCTCCCAGAGAAGAAGAGGTGAGTGAAGATCTACATCAGGTACAAGGGGGTGGGAACGAAGATCAACATTGAGAACAGGGCTTGGGAGGAGACCAGCAGCGCCTCTTATTCACTGAGAAAAAGCATCTGTGTCCAGGGCAGCTGTCTACAGTCTACCAGCTCCATCTGGTAAGCTGGCTGAGACCCTACTTGCCCATGCACTGTCTCACCAGAGTGGTACATGCCTTGGTTACCTTCCGGTTGGACTACTGCAATGTGCTGTACGTGGGGCTGCCTTTGAATATGACATGGAAGCTACAATTAATCCAGAATGTGGCAGCTATACTGGTGACTGCGTGTAGCCACTGGGACCATAGCACTGGTTAGATTGCAGCACTCAGCACAAGGAGTATGCCCTATTGGACATAGTGGAACATTCTTGTTCATTCGTTTGTTTGTTTGTTTCTTATGGGTGCAATATGGGTATTATGTGGCACCTGTAACTGTGCCAGTTCTTATGAATAGACATACATAAGACTGTGCTGCAAATATGTTATCTCTAGATGTGTCAAGAAAGTTAGGCACCAGAGCAAAGGGGAAAGTTTCAGCTAAGGGGAAATCCCAGCCAGTTTTCCACTATGGTCATCAACAAGATCCCAAGGCCATTCGCGGCCTTAATGAGTCCAGCATTTGAGCTATGCTCTTTCATAAAGACCATCTGAGGGCAGGCAAATCATATTAACTCATTGCACATAAATGTTTAACCTGCTACACCCACAGCGGTTTGGGGGTGTTAACTTTAACAAAGCAGCTCTAAAACCTGCATTTGAAAGCTCTCTAATCTACGCCCTCACACACAGAGTGTCTCTGGCCATTTAATGCCTTCCTCGGGAACGCACTCGAGTTTGTCCTTTTTCCACGAGTCTCCAGAGGTTGGGATAATTGCGGGGGAACAGCTTTGCAGAAATCAGCGGAAGATTGGAGGTGGCAGGAGTGGGAGGCTGGTCTGTGGCTGCAGCTGTTGCAGGTAAGGTAAAAGAGCTAAGTGTGAGTCATTCAGTCACACTCTGCAGAGCTGTTTTATCAAGATTGGCTCCATGCCACCATCCCTCATGAAAAGGAAACCAGGCATTCCTCCCACAGGTCAGTTGCTGGCTCTTTTCCGGATTAACTGGGCGAGTGCCCCTATCCTGATTACCAAAGCATTTCCCTCTCCTAAGCTTGATACATCTAATTCTGGACAATTAAGCCATGCGTTTTGCCACATTTTTACTGGAGGGGTTTCTCTTGATTTGGCACCAGAATACGGGCTTGTAAAAGAACCACTTACCCGCCTAGGTACAAAGGCTGCTTTCTCTTAGGCCACAGATAGCATAGGTACATTGTATGTTGCCATATGGGCCCATACAAATGCATAGGCTAGGTACGGACTGGTTGGTACACCTATCTGAATATGCTTCCAACTTAACTTCAGAATACCTGCACCCCAATCCTGCCTAAAGGTTGGGAAAGGGCATGAAAAGACAGATGATTGCCACAGATCAGCTTCTCTCAACATCCTGCCATATTGATTCAACCCCCTACAACAAGCCTGGGAGGAGGAGGTGCTGGAAGCTGAAGAGGTAACAGGGTTTAGTGAGCTGGGCGAATCTGTAGCAGAGAGAAGTCTGGAGGCAGGTGTCACGGGTGTCTCCCCGTCCTGCTGTGACAAGCTCCCCTCCTCCCTGCCTCCCAGAACCTTGAGGCATGAAGACATCGGAGGAGAGCTTGGTTGCACGCAGGCGCAGTCTCTGATTGTTTGGGGGGAAAAACTCTGGAAAGGAGGGGACTTAGGCAGATGCAGAGAGGTGGGGAACTTCAGTCTCAGCAACTGCTTCATGGGGGCAAGACCTACCAGAGATTAATTGCTGTGCTAATTAGTCCTGACACTCCTATGTCATACTCTCCAACATTTCTTCGAAGAAAATAGGGACATCCCATTCCTTAATGATAAGTTTACTATTTATACCCCACACATCTTACTGAGTTGCCCCAACCACTCTGGGCAGCTTTCAACATTCATAAAAACATGATAAAACATTAAACATTTTTTATATATATAAAAAATCTTCCCTATATAGGATTGCCTTCAGATGGCTCAGGGGTCGGATAACTCCATACCCTCCAACATTTCTACAGTGAATATAGGGACATCCTAAGGATAAGTGGAGGGACGCAGGTGGCGCTGTGGGTTAAACCACAGATCCTAGAACTTGTTGATCAAAAGGTCAGCGGTTCAATTCCTCGCAACGGAGTGAGCCCCCGTTGCTCAGTCCCTGCTCCTACCAACCTAGCAGTTCGAAAGCACACCAGTGCAAGTAGATAAATAGTTACCACTCCGGCAGGAAGGTAAACGGTGTTTTCGTGCACTGCTCTGGTTTGCCAGAAGCGGCTTAGTCACGCTGGCCACATGACCTGGAAGCTGTACGCCGGCTCTCTCGGCCAGTAAACCGAGATGAGCGCCGCAACCCCAGAGTCAGCCACGACTGGACCCTAATGGTCAGGGGTCCCTTTACCTTTACCTTTAAGGATAAGTGGGGCATTCTGGGATCAAATCAGAAACTGGGACGGCTTCTCTAGATCAGGGACAGCTCTGGAAAACAGGGACACTTGGAGGGTCTGCTGTGTTGATCGTGTTTTACTGTGATTTACTGCTGTCTCACTCCTGACAATGGCCTCCATAGTTCTTCTCCTCCCCAACAACATCTGAAAGGCCACATTTTCCCCATCCCTGAGCTGCATCTTCGGTCCAATCTGCTACAGGCAGTTCTTATGTCCATGTTCTTGGTATCTAAGGAAGCTGTTTTGTTTATTGCATTAACACGCATTCTCTACACTGAGGCATTTGCTCAGGAATCATGCCAGCTGACAACAGCGACCCCTCGGAAACCTCTGCTGGTTGACTTCTTGTACTCATTTGTGGTGCCACATAATTAAGAATGAGAGCTTGAAGCAAGGCTATCACAGCTATGTCAAGTGAAACACAATGCTGCCCGTTTGTTTTGGTCTCAGCTGTCATGCTGATGCTCCTCTATCAGCTGTGACAACTTATCAGCTAGGACACAGTCCAGCATAATGAGAGCTTTCTGTCATCACAGGAAAGGGGGGGAAGGGAAGCTGAGCACTGCGGTGACGAATCAGGAAGCAGACAAAGCCAGATTGTCCTGTGGAAGTCCTGCTTTTCCATGGGAAATGCCCCAGTTTGCTTTTTTACAATCCTGACGTCCCACAGGGCCTTTGCAGATCATTGTACGTTCCCTGTACAATAAAGCAATCGTTACTCAGTTCTTGGAAGGGACCCAAATGCATTCCCCAGATAGCACAAGTATTGTGGAAGGTCGGAAGAGGATTTAAATTCTCTTCTTTCAGCTAGCACATCAGTTACAAAGAAATTATGTTTTCCCTTCCCAAGACTGCAATTTCATTTCTTGTTATAGGTGTTATTAATTCATTGTTTTTAGGATCATAATGAACACTGATCTATGCAAGTAAGTAGAAAGGCAGTCTGAACATCTTACAAATAAACACATAAAACAAAATAAAAATGCACACACTGGGGCACTGCTGCTATTTGCAATCTGCAAAGGATATGTAATTAATTACGTCTCCCCCTCCCAATTTGCATTGCATTTCCCTTGCATTGAAATGATAGATATGGAATAGTGTAATAATAATGCAATTAATTATGCAAAATTCCGTCCCAGCAAACGGCAAGGCAGATAATGTATTTTTTGTCAGAAGGCGAAGTGCAGCAGAATGGTAACAGCGCTGCATAATCATGAGAATGGATAGGAATAGAAATCAATCCCTTGTGTTGTGGGCATCTATTGGTCAGTGACTGTGACACCACTGAGGCATCCTTTGCCCTTTCATTTGCTGTGTTAGTTTAGCTTCTGATTTCGCTATTTGGCCTAGCAATGTCCTCCCATCCTGTAAAACTTTTCTTTCTCTTTTCAAAAAGTAACACCTGGCAGTACATTCCTTCCTCTTCTAAGAGCTAAAACACATAGGCTACCCCTGCTAAAATACACATCTCTCAATCTCCTTGTAGCACAAAATATTTCCCACAAGACGTATCTCAGCCTAGATCTCTGAGAAAACCATACTGCATCATCAGTGGGAGAAACACCTGCCTTTCCCCCTGTCATCTGGAAAGGCTAATAAGAACTGGGATAACTGTGGAAAATCATTTTTTCCTCATTTATTTAGGATTATATATTTCCCCATTTCCAGACGATATTATGGTGTATTGATGGACTCAGGAGGGATTAAAGCACAGCTGTATTTGTGCACACACAAATTGATGTAGGATGAAGCCCTACCAGCATTAAACGGTGCCGCCCTTCATAAAATGCAAACAAACCTCTGATCACATTTCTAAACATAAACACTGCCATTCAGCCAGCTGAAGCCATTTTGAAATTGCATGCCTATTTTCACAATGCTTGGTAAACCAGAATTATTTGCGGTAATGATTTGCTGCCATTATCTCCTAATGTGACAGAAAATTGCAGTTATGGATAACATTTACAATATGTTTATGAACTGCTGGGAGGTATACCTGCTGTGCTTTTGAGACTCAAGAAGCTCACTCAGTCTTTTTCAAGCCCCATTGATTGCAGCTAGATTTTGATTTAACACGGTGCTCTTATTAGGGTCAGGTTGCGTGAGAGTGTTTTTTTTTATAAAAAAAAACATTATTACAGCATCATCCAAACGCATGTTTGTTCAGAAGTCCCACTGAGCTATGTTGGATTTGCTCTCCCTCAAATGTGCTCAAGAATGCTACACACTTACAGAGAAAAGGTCACATTGAGTTCAATGGAACTTAGATCTCTTCCAGATGACCTGTTTATTGAGTATTCATCCTGATTTGCTTGCAAATAGTGGGACGTGGGTGGCACTGTGGGTTAAACCACAGAGCCTAGGACTTGCCAATCAGAAGGTCGGCGGTTCGAATCCCCGTGACGGGGTGAGCTCCCGTTGCTCGGTCCCTGCTCCTGCCAACCTAGCAGTTCGACAGCACATCAAAGTGCAAGTAGATAAAAAGGTACTGCTCCAGCAGGAAGGTAAACGGCATTTCTGTGCGCTGCTGTGGTTCGCCAGAAGCGGCTTTGTCATGCTCGCCTCATGACCCGGAAGCTGCACGCCGGCTCCCTCAGCCAATAAAGCGAGATGAGCGCCACAACCCCAGAGTCGGTCATGACTGGACCTAATGGTCAGGGGTCCCTTTACCTTTACCTTTACCTTTACCTTTACCTTTACCTTTACCTTTACCTTTACCTTTACCTTTACCTATGTTGGATGATGTCTGCTCTTCAACTAGCATTTGTCCTCATTATCTACAGGGCTTTCTTTTCCAGCCAGTGCTCTCCAGAACTCAGTTCTGGCACCTCTCAGGTGGGCGCCATTGCCATTATAAGAGAATGAGGGAGGAGTTCATGGTGAGTTCTGGCATCTCTTTTTCTAGAAAAATAACACTAGGAAGGGGGATGTGGATCATGTATCTCCCTACAAAGATTCTCCTCCCTGCAAGAGAGGGGAGTGGTTGTGGCTGGGAGCCGGACTCCGCCTCAAGCAGGGGGCGTTTGCCCCCTGCCTCCCACTCACCTGGCTGGCGCCCATGCCCTCGGCCAGGCACCCAACCAGGTGCCTTCAAGGGGGCGTGTACAGCAGCCTGAATTGCTGAGGCGCCATCCTCAAGCCCTCACTTTTTGTCGTCCCGTCGTGAGTCACCCACCCTCCACTCCCTTAGAACAGGGTTTCCAGTTTTCTTTTGGCCTTGCTATGGACCTTAGGTTGGTTGCCCTGGTTGTCTAGGGGGCCTGGTAGGAATTTTTCCATTTGGCATTAGGCTTTTTGGTTTTTTCGCCTACCTCGTAGCAATCGTCACAACTTTCGTGGTATTGGTGGGTAGGTTAGTCATTGGAATAATGTGTTGTGGTGTCAAAGGGCTAGGTGTGGCCATCGCCTGCACCTTCAATTTTTTGGGTATTCCGTTAAAGGAATCCGGCGGTCGTGTATTCTGTCCGATGCCTGCTTGGCGGGAGGCCATGGCACGACCCTCGGTGACATCAGGGGAGAGCCTATAGTTGGATTAGCATCAACAGGCTCCACCTCCTGGTGAATAAACCTCCTTTGTTTTTTAGACTCACCCCTCTCCGGGTGGGTGGAGTCAGCTGACGTAACCCAATGCCTAAGCCAATACCTTTTCACTTGCTGTAATCAATAAAGTTGTGGCCTTTTCATGCCCATTAACCTTATATCACGTGTCCTTGTGTTTCATTCCACTGCACGGGGTTCGGATCCTCGAACCACAAGTCAATGTGTTTTCAACATGCTATCACACCCCATGATGTTGATGGTGATGTTGCTGATAGTTTATACCCCACCCATCTGGCTGGGTTTCCACAGCCACTCTGGGCGACTCCCAACAGAATATTAAAAACACGATAAAACTTCAAACATTAAAAACTTCCCCAAACAGGGCTGCCTTCAGGTGTCTTCTAAAAGTCAGATAGTCAGAGAGCCAGTGTGGTGTAGTGGTTAAGAGCAGTAGACTCGTAATCTGGTGAACCGGGTTCGCGTCTCCACTCCTCCACATGCAGCTGCTGGGTGACCTTGGGCTAGTCACACTTCTCTGAAGTCTCTCAGCCCCACTCACCTCACAGAGTGTTTGTTGTGGGGAAGGAAGGGAAAGGAGAATGTTAGCCGCTTTGAGACTCCTTCGGGTAGTGATAAAGTGGGATATCAAATCCAAACTCTTCTTCTTCTTCTTTCCTTGACATATGATGGGAGGGTGTTTCACAGGGCAGGTGCCACTACCGAGAAGGCCCTCTGCCTGGTTCCGTGTAACTTCGCTTCTTGCAGTGAGGGAACCACCAGAAGGCCCTCGGCACTAGATCTCAGTGTCTGGGCTGAATGATGTGGGTGGAGACACTCCTTCAGGAATACTGGGCCGAGGCCATTTAAGGCTTTAAAGGTCACCACCAACACTTTTGTGTCCAGAAACGTACTGGGAGCCAATGCAGGTCTTTCAGGACTGGTGTTATGTGGTCTCGGCAGCCATTCCCAGTCATCAGTCTAGCTGCCGCATTCTGGATTAATTGCAGTTTCCGGGTCACCTTCAAAGGTAGCCCCACATAGAGAGCATTGCAGTAGTCCAAGTGGGAGATAACTAGAACATGCACTACTCTTGGTATTTTGGACCTTAGTTCACAATAGTTTTGGGTCTCAAAAGGCACCTCCATGTCACCAAGTGCTGGCTTATCGGCTTAGCGGATAAGCAGATAAGCAGCTTAGCGGCTTAGAAAAGGGAGGGGAGGGGGGGGGAAACCCGCAGGAACTCGCAAGACATTTTCGTCTTGCGAAGCAAGCCCATAGGAAATTCGTTTTGCGAAGCACCTCCAAAACGGAAAACTCTTTCGTCTAGCGAGTTTTCCGTCTTGCGAGGCATTCGTTTTGCGGGGCACCACTGTACTGTAGGCAATGCTGGGGGTTAATAATTTTGCCTGGAGATGACGAAAAAATATGTCAACACCATCTTGAAGTGCAGAGCTGCCCATTCGTATTTCTTTCTGGTCACTGGACTTAGATGTATCCAGTTCCCTTTTCAAAGAAATTCAGCACCACAGTATAGCTAAACGAACAGCAGAGAGGAAAACCCTCTGACGGTTTCTCCCGTTTAAAATTGCTTTCTCCCTTTTTTGCTCTGACCTACATTTTCGGTAATATATGCAATCTGTATAGCAACAGATCATTTCAGAGAAGCAGCGACGCCTTGCCAACCACAGACATGTAGCTTGCATTTGAAATGGATCGGCTTTCCCTCCATACCAGCTATTTAACGTAGATACTGCTAGGGTTGGTAGCATAAACAAATGTAAATGACGTTCAGCCTGGTCTCAATATTGAAATAAAACTGCTAGGCTCTAAGAGGAATATCATATTAATAATTCTTAGCAGCAATGCAAGCAGGATTATCGTCATTTATGCAACACAAATGGAAGAAGGAGTGGATATCACAGAACAGAAATTAGATACAGTACAGATATGGATATAGACCTACTTGGTAGCACGCTTGGTTCTGCTACCTCCCAGAGGGATCAAAATTGGGATAACACAGTTATCCAGACATCAGTGATCAAAATCTAAGTCTCTATGTCAGTTCAATGCAGTTTATTTGGTATTGCAATCATTCCTAAACACCGGGATCTTGGATGAAAAAAATCTTCTGCAACAAATGATCAATTCTGAATACTGTTGTCAGAGTCACCCGTGGTCCCAGCTCACAAGAGACCAAAGTCCACTCCAGCTTATGTACAAAAGCTTTTATTGAAGAACATTAGTAGCTTTACATCCGAGGTCCGTGACCCTACGTCTGTTACCCTTAGACCGCTGAAGTCCCCTCTGAGTCACTCCCGCCTCGACACCAGTTTAAGAGGCTTGTACTGGTCCACCTCTTTCTCTCTTTCCTTTTCCGCAGGGTCTTTCTGCCCCCCTGTGCTCTCTCCCTTCGGGACTCTCCGGAGGCTGAATCCTCTGCCGCCTCCTCCCCCCTCCTTCGGGCTTTGGGACCAGGCTCCTCCCCAGGACTCTCTTCATTTCCGCGCGCCTCCCATTTTGAACTTGGCGCGCTTACGTTGCTCCTGACCTTCCTTTCGACAGTTACACTGCCCTCAATACTACTTTCCTCCCCTTCCGGCAGGACGTTTTGCCCTGATCTCCTTCCCCTCTCTGCTTCCTGTTCTGCTCCTTCTGACACACTGGTCACTCCTCCCCCCTCACTCCGTTCCAGCGGAGCAGCCGGTCTCGCTCTCCAACTCCCACTGGGGGTTCCCCCTTCGTTTCCCTGCTCCTGACTGCTTCCCCCTCTAGCTCCCCTTGGCTTGACCAGAGGGGCTCCCTTTTGGGAGTCCTCCGATTCACTGGACGGACTCATGGACAATCTTGGGTCATTGTCATCCTCTTCCTCGTCAGTCTGGAATCCTTCCCCCTCACTCTGCGTCTCTCTCCCTGAACCCCTGACAACTGTGTTGCCTATCCTCTGTTATCAGAGCCCTCTTTAGATGTGGGCTGAGTCTACACAGATATTCAAAAACACTGTGAAAACGCTTTTTTAAAAAAGTAGTAAAGTACATACGAAAAATTTGCCATTAGCTCATCAGTGCCATCTAGTGTCACATTTGTATAATGTACTTAAAACACACTTAAAACATTATACTTGCAACTGTATAGTTGAGTGCACAGAAGAAAATAGTGTATGCATAATCAGCTGTAAATATTGGCTGCAGTGTGAAGCCTCTGGGTTGGCTGGGTTGAGTACAAATACTCAGGCACCAGCAAAAAGTCAACTCCTGCTTTGGGAACCTTGGGCTGGAGACAATCCATTCAAGGTATGGATTTATGTATTGCTGCCCATAGTTCCTCCAGCCTAGTACTGATATTGTGGATATTCACATTCAACAGTTTGAGAATCTGAGTGCAAAGTACTTTTTTTTTTTTTTAATTCTGTACATTAATAAGCAAAAACTGCCAATAGGTTTCGCTGTAAATATTATTATTATTATTATTATTTTAATAATATTTATTAAAGATTTTCAAATATAACAGAAAAAGAAAAACATCCAAATTTAAAACCTTATTTTCATTGGCATCTTTCCAGGACTTCCCCTCCCCTCCCCCTCTTGTATTCCAATTCTTTCAAATAAATTCAACAAATTCTTACCCCAAGTTTTAAAATTATTATCATTGTCCCAATTTAAAAATATTTTCCCATCCCCTAAAATCAACCTGTTCCCTTCCACGAGTTCCCCCTCTTTAATATGCAATACAGATTAGAATAAAAAAATAGAAAAAAGAATAAAATGTAATTTAACACCCTTTGGATTCCAAATTTCCCTCCCCCCTTTCCCGGTTGCGTTCCCAATGTCCATCAATGTCTACTGTCATCCTGGAGCTCCCATATCTAAGCCATAGTCTTTCACCAGTCCGCTTTGCCGTCTTTTTAATAGTCTTTGCCGTCTTTTGGTCATCTTTAGTTTCGAATGTCCAATCTTGGAAGGAGTCTGTCTCAAAAAGGTCCATTTTTTCCATCCAGATCTTTGTATTTAAGAGTAAAAACTCCAATTTTATTTCTTTAGACCTTTCAGAACATTTGGATGTCCCAAATGTTCCCACTTCCAACTTTGTCCAGTTCTTGTTATTCTTGTTGTTCTTGTTGATCTCTCTCCTCCTCCCCCCCCCCCTGCTCTCCTGCACAAATGTTCTAATTCCAAAAGCTTCTAATTCCTCTGCAGAGGCTTTGTTATTCAGGAACGAAACATTACGTCAAGTCCCTTCCATTCTTCAATAGATAAATCTATTGTCTCCTTTAGTGTATAGACCTCTGTAGACAAAATAGTGTTCCATTTCTGCAGTTTCCCAGGAGATAAAAAGTCCTATTCAAATTCCATGCCAGCAATACTTGTAGTGTCCCACAGCTCCTCTAGAGGGATTATAGTAACTCAGTTTCCTTCCCGATCACACCCAACAGTCAAAGTAACTTATTATTCCTTGTTTTAAACAATTTATATCCAATTTGTAACAAATGTAACCAGCAAAGTCCTTGTAACAAAGTTCTCTTTTTGTTCTTCCGCTTTGACAGCTCCTTTGACAGCTGTCAAAACCTCTATTTCTCCTCTCCCGGCGCTCTCACGGATCGCTCCCGGGGTTTCCGGGGGGGGGGGTTGCATTTTAATTCACATTCCACTTTTCTCCTCCAGCCCAGTCTTGTAATTTTCCATCGCGAAATTAATGACTTTATCAAAATAAGGTTGCACTCGATCTTAGTTGTCAAATCCTTTGCTTTAACTCCTCTACAATGGGGGGGAGGCTGACTTCCTTTTTGCACCTCCCCCGCTCGCTCCGAATTTTTTTTAAAAAAAATTCCCCTTTTTAATCCAAGTTCCAATTACTCACGGGTTATTCTTTTAAGTCCAAATTTTCAATGGAAGAAGCCAGCGCTCTCCGTCGAATGGCATGCGGCTTCGCTCGGCAGGGAAAGCGGAGGACTCATAGCACCCCCCCCCGTCACCCGCTCCGTAGCCTTTAAAAAGGCTCCTTCGCGGGTCGGGGGGCGCAAACGGTGCCCGCCGAGTCACCATGCCCATGGGTTTCAGCGCCCATGGTTTTTGAGGGTCCCCGCGTTGCCGGCGCGGTAGAACCCAGCCCCTGCCGAGCAGGCTCCCTCCGGAGCTCGGAGGGAGTCCACCATTCGGCGATGGCGCCAACCCGGAAGTCCAGGTTTCGCTGTAAATATTAAACCCTGAAACTTGTTTGGGTCAAGATTGAGCAGGGTGAGCAGACACCTGCTATATATTTTGAGAAATAGTTTTGACCCCTTGATGGGCATTTTGGACACCTCTTAGGATATTGCAGCTACATTTTGTATGATGGTTCCTGAGATCAAGGCGCAGGTTTGGAGGCCTGGAGGAAGCAATCTGGAGCTTCCAATCGTTTTCCAGGTGTGTAATCTGGCAGAAAGCGTTTCATTGTATGATAATTTCTGGTTATCTATGAGAATAGCATAACCAGACAATATATCTACTGTACTTGTTGTTCCTGATGGAGGGAACAAGGTTATATTTATGTCAAGGATGACTGACGTGTAGAAGCACAGCCTTACCCTTTTGTATGTTTCAATTAGGGAGGCAGATTAATGACAGCAGAGGCCGGTGTGTAATACAGTGGTACCTCGGGTTACAGACACTTCAGGTTACAGACTCCGCTAACCCAGAAATAGTACCTCGGGTTAAGGACAGGATGAGAAGAGAAATGGTGCAGCGGCGGCGCAGCAGCAGCGAGAGGCCCCATTAGCTAAAGTGGTGCTTCAGGTTAAGAACAGTTTCAGGTTAAGAACGGACCTCCGGAACAAATTAAGTTCTTAACCTGAGGTACCACTGTATTCCAGGTATGTAATGTGGATTTGACTCAATTTTGTGATAGTGGCTCAAGTACTGTTACGTCCATAAGGCTTTTAGAATTCAAGCTGTCCTTTTTTCCTAAACCTGCACCAGCCAAGTGGGAATGTCAGATCCTACACAAGAAAACAATTGATGTGGTTCTTTTCTTATGCTAGCAGCACCTGCCATCTCCCCAGGACTTGTTCTTGCATTCCAGGCACCATTCTTCAGCTGCTTCAAACAGCTGCCTGTAGAGAAATGTTCTCTGTGACTTTCTTACGAAGATGGAGCATCTTCCTTTTAAAAGTGCACTGTCCCTGGGCCCAGAATAGCATTCAAAATAAATTTTATTTTTGCAAGTATAACAGAAAAAAGAAACATCGCCAGCTGTGACATTAAGAATAAAAATATTCCAGTGATCTTGACTTAGTCTTAAAAATATAAATATGTATAGGCAGGCAATCAAAAATATAAATTAGTGTAGGCAGGAATACATTCAGACACAGAATGGGCTGGAGGGCTTCAGACCACTGAGCAGTGGATGACCATCCTTCCAGCCCTGCAGTATCTTTGCAAACTATAAGGTAGGGTTGCCATATTTCAAAAAGTGAAAATCTGGACACAAAAGTGGTTGAGGAGGGTTTTTTTTTGGGGGGGGACGCTATTTCCAATGGATAACTCTCAAATATGTCCATCTGCTAATCTCCACACCACAGGAGAATAATTTAAGAGTGTGTGAGCACCTACAAACACCAAGGATTCCCCCCTCCCAAAATACAGTGGTACCTTGGTTCTCAAACTTAACCCGTTCCAGGAGTGCGTTCGACTCCCGAAACTGTTTGAAAACCAAGGCACCGCTTCCGATTGGCTGCAGGAGCTTCCTGCACTCAAGCGGAAGCCATGTCGGATGTTCGACTTCTGAAAAATGTTCGCAAACTGGAACACTTACTTCCAGGTTTACGGCATTCGGGAGCCGATTTGTTCAACAACTAAGCCGTTCGAGAACCAAGGTACCACTGTAAAGTTAATATGGAGAGAAAAATCTGACCAGAAAGGGGACATGGGACATCTTAAAGAAGTGTTAATCAGCATTTCATTGCCAGTATCTACCTGAACTAGCCAATTCTTTCCTATAAAGGTGTGGTAAATTTCAGTATACCTGGAACGTTTAATTTTGTTGAATTAATCTCCATGTTAAGAAGCAATACATAGAGATGCTAAAGTAACTTTCTGTTGACTGAACTCAGTGGAACACTAATTCTCTCTAAGATCCCGAACATCCAATTTACAACATTTCAACAGATGTTTATAAACAGCTATTCTGGGTTTTGCTTTCTGCAAAGACACTCCAGCAAAATAGGAGATACCAAGTAACTCAAAGCTGCTGGTCCATAAATAGACATCAAAAGCTACTGTGGTGGAATATATTGCTATTCATCCCTAGCAGGTAAGTGGTATCTAAACCACATTTTCCTTTGCCTGATTCAGACCAGAAGTGGGAGGCAACTGAGGACAGGGACAAGAACTCAGATTGGAAGGAGGCGTAGGGGATGAGACTGTGTGGCAGGTTTGGTGCTGTCTCCCAGGGAGAGGTGGCACATCAAGAGAAACGAGAGGGGGGTCCTCCTGCAGGCCAGGAATTATTGCAGGAATGGGGATTCTTGAGAGTAGCTGGGCATTCTCCACCTCTGCTTAAAAGCTCGGCAGGGAGGTGTAGAAACTCCTTGGAACAACTGCACAGCTCCCATGCAGTCTTGGAATTCTTACTACTAACCTTGGACTCCTGAACCTGGGTCCTTGCTTCTGGGCTGAACTTACTGTTGTTATTCCTCTGTCTTGTAATAGTAGATTCTGCCCTTTCCTAGCTGCTGAGTTTGCACTGCTAGACTGCTATAATGCAAGTTTACGTCTTTACTTGCAAGCAGGTACACCTGTTAGGGCCTTGGGGTAGGAGCCAAAACACCTACATATGTTAATGGAATGCTAAAGGAATATCTTACAGCATCAGGAAATGACAAATTATCACAGTTCTATAAACGTTATTTACACTTGTTAAAATTAAGAAGAGGAATGATGCAATCCAAGATGCCTAATTAATTTTGTTTACACACAATCTCCTCTTCTAGTAGTTGGTGATGGTTAGTATTTTCAGAGCTGAATGTACTTCCTTTCATGCATATGAATGTCTAAAATGTTCACTGATTAGTTGAAGAGGGGAAGCATGCTTTACAGAGTTGAATATGGACTTAATTGCTGTTACATATTCAGCTGCTCTCTAAGGCCAAGTCTTCCTCTCTTTTTTCTTTTCAGTTAATTAGCAAGCTTTGTTACACATTAGCTTTACAGGTTCTCAACAACCTCATTTTCATTTCCCTTTCATCCTGATGATTAAGGCTTTTACGTGTTCGTTAAAAAAAAAAAAAGCCATTGGTATTTCTTCTCAAAATGAAAGACAGTATATACATTTCTAAAATAAATCATCACCACTATCATATTCCAATGAGGCATTTGAGGAATACCAATGGGAAGACTCCAAGGCCAGCTCAAGACATTTTGCTGCCTAAGGCAAAAGTCAAGATGACGTCTCCCCACAATTCGACATACAGTGGTTGACTGGACTGGCAATTACCATACTTTTCTGTGTATAAGACTGTTTTTTTTACTCTAGAATAATGTTCAAAATCTGGGCTTGTCTTATACACAGATATTATGTCCCCGCATTTTCTTAAATCGGAGTCCCCCAAAATAGGGGGCGTCTTGTACATGGGGGCGTCTTATAGATGGAAAAATACAGTAAATCTTAATTCCACACTGACAGCATCCTTCACCACACCTGAGGGCAGCAGATTGCAAGTCAAGTGGTGTAGTGAGTTCTGCCTCCAACACCTCATTACTACCACCGCCCCCCCAGCACAGCTGCTGAGGTGGCTGCCTCACAGTGCCCAATGCTAGGGCGAGCCCGGCAAAGAGCCTGTCATTCAGTGCTTGTACTTACAAAACTTTCTGTTTTATTATGTTTTATTATGCTTTATTATGTATTATGTTCCACATTCTCAAGAATCACAACCACAGTTTTAAATCCACGTACCATATACCAAATAGATATACCGTATTTTTCACCCCATAGGGCGCACCGCCCCATAGGATGCACCTAGATTTTTTTTGGGGGGGGGAATAAAGAAAAAAAATTATTCCCCCCCCCAAGGCGCGGGGCTGGCGCGGGGGAAGCCCGAGCTTCCCCCGACCCCAGCCCCCAGAACAGCCTGCTATCCGTAAGCCTAGGGAGCCCTGTGTGAAGTCGCGCCGGTCTCCCCAGGCTTGCGGAGAGGTGCGCGAAGCCCGGGCGCGCTCTTCAGCGTGTCCCAGGCTTCGGAATGCAGGCAGCTCCGCGCAACCATCGGGAGCCTGGCGCAACTTCACCTGCATTCGCCCCATAAGACGCACACACATTTCCCCTTCATTTTTGGAGGGGAAAAAGTGCGTCCTATAGGGCAAAAAATACGGGTAATCATAATGTCATGATGTAACTCACCATATAAAATTCCCATTATGGAAACAACCTACAGCATCAGTTACCTATTCAACAGATGTGGCAATTGCCCATTCTTTGGGGATACGTTTGTATTGGGGAGAGAGGGTTAATAGGTTGACCAATAAGAAAGCGGAGCCTACCTGATTTTGAGGCTCAGCCCAGAGGTTTTGACAGTTCAGTTGGTTCTTTTTTTGGGGGGGGGGGGATAGAGGAGTCAGGGACAAGACTGAGAGGAAATAGAGTGACAGCGTTTCAAATATATTTTAAAATTTGTTGGTGTTTGAAATAAACTTTAATCTTCGTTGTTAACTCTACCTGACTGAGACTCAATACTTCACTGGGGAACCCATGGTATTTTCCACAAAACTGGTGGCAGCGGAAGAATAAAGTAGTGGTGTACAGGTCAGTGGTCCGTGAAACGACCGGGGGCTCTGTACGAAAACCACAATAACATTATACATTAGCTACATACACCATTTTAAGATACACTTGGAAGCAATATATAATAATAAACTCTTTGTTTCTGTTTCCCATTATACTCAACATGCTTAAATGTTTCCTAACAACAGCTGTAGATTTACTGAGTTCTGGACTTCGTTATTCCAGTGTCAAATTACTACTACTACTATTTTATTTGTACCCCGCCCATCTGACTGTGCTGTCATGCTCCATTTATCTGCAAACATGTTTTCACACTGACTTCCCTCTGGTTTCAGTTCCGATCATATAAATCTCTAGCCTTCCAATTCTCTCTTAACATAGAATATCTAAGGGCTGGTTCACTTTTGCTGTTTTTCTTTAGGCAGTCAACACAGGAACATGACATGCAGGGCTGCTAGCAGGTTCACAACTGGGCACTGTTCAGGTAGAATTTCCATTGTTTTCCTGTATGGCTGGACCTTAATGTAGTGCTGCCACCATCAAATAAATATTAGTGACCAGTGGGAGGTGCCGATGGCAACATTGGTGCTTCTTTATGTAGGTACTACAGAATTTATCAGCAGCCCTACATGCTTCTAAGATAGATACTAAGCCTGGACTAAGTCTGGATCCTAAATACAGTGGAACCTTGACTTACGTACGGCTCTACTTACATACGATTCCAGTTACGACCTTCAGTAGGTGCTTCAACTTATGAACTTTCCTCTAGATATGAACAGAGGCCTTGCCAGCAGCCCAGAGCTCGCCCGGCCAGCTGTGGGGCAGCGCTGGGGTCTCTGTCGCCAGGGAGAGGCCTCTGGTTTGCCAGAACTTACCCCGCCAGCTGCGGAGCAGCGCTGAGGCCTCTGCTGCCAGGGAGAGGGCCCCCATCCCACTCCCGAAGCTGTGGAAGAGGTGCCACCTGCAAGTGGCACAACAGGGCGTACTGCAGTCCCAAACCCCACCGAGGAACTAACCTGAGGAAGTCCAGAGAAGAACCTGGCCTGGCAAGAAAAAAAAGTGCCCCTGACCAAAGTGAATCAGCTCTTTACTGACCCTTGCCCCACCCCCAGCTTGTAGCCAGGTAAGCCCACCCACCCTCAATGCACATAAGGGGAAAAATGTTAATTTTTTCATCTACAATACTGTCTTATTTATTTTATAGTACAGTACATTGATTATTGCCTTCATTTTATGGATCTATGGTCTTGTTAGACAGTAAAATCCATGTTAAACTGCTGTTTTAGGGGGTGTTTTTTATCATCTAGAATGGATCAATTGACTTTTCCATTACTTTCTATGCAAAAGTGTGTCTCTACGTATGTACATTTCTAGTTATGACTGGACCTACGGAACGGATTATGGTTGTAAGTAGAGGTTCCACTGTATTCCCACATGCAGCAGCAAGCAAGCATATGCAAGAGGTGTTCAGCTTGATCAATGGCAGTGTTTAAGGGATCAGTCAGTCAACAGGTTTGGGAACAGTGAGATGCAGTGCAATCCAATGTATATATACTCAGACATAAGTCTCGTTGAGTACAAAGGGACTTACTCCCAAGTGAGTGCAGATAGAATTGCAACTTTAATGAGAGTTTGGAACCAGTGGTGTAGCATGGGTTGCCAGCAACCGGGGACGCACAGAGGGCGGGGGTGGGCGGGAAGGAGGGAAACGGATGGAGTGCACATGTGCATTCAACTGCCTGATGTCATCCACATCACCCAAGAGATCACAGCTGCAGAGCTAAGAAAAGAAGAGTCTTCTGTTGTCTGGAGAGGTCAATTCCTGGTTCACATTGAGAAGCCATTTTCAATAGACGGAAGTGCACAGCTGTCTGAGGCAGCACTGGGTATTGAAATTTTGTGCCCCTAACAATTTTGCGCCCGGGGCAACTGCCCTGATGCCCCTTCCCATGCTACACCACTGTTTGGGACTAAAATCTAGGCAGCCATGCACAGCAACCCAACTTACAGGAACCAAAGAACACATTTCCTAGTAGCATCAGGCAGTCTACAATATTACTCCTAGTGATGAATAATGCACTGTCTTAGGCCATCAGTAAATGCCTGCAGAACAGTCTCTTTATCAGGCAGATGTTACCTCACTGAAGGATCATTCATGGACAGTCCCTGTCAGACAACAACTGCAGCTCCTGATCAGCCACAGCTAAAAGCATCAGGCAGTTTCCTCTTCGACTTCATGCATTCATTTATCAAAGCTATTTGAAGCCATCATTTCTCAGCTGCCGAGCGAAGGCTGTGCCATTGCTAAATATTTCACATTTGCATAACGTTGCAACATTAACACATTTCTCTTATGAGAAATGAACATTAAACTGTTGGCAATGCGGAATCTGTTAGCACCAAATTACTGCTCAAAACCTACAGTTTTAATGATACCATTCATAACCTCCTGCACGCACAAACACACAATGAGCCTTCATACTCCTGAATTGAAATGTGGCAACTGCTTTATTTCATGGGAAATGCTTTTAAGTTATTCTGTAACATTCAAGGCTGAAGCTAACAGAAAAGTATCTATGATGAGGAAATTAAGGGAGAAAACAAGTCACTCAGTCCTCCAGGTCTCTGTCTAATTGACTGTTTATGTCTCTAGTTAAATCTCTTCTAGTTACACCAGACATCTGTCTCCTCAGTCCCTTCAAGTAACAGATCATCTTAGCATCATCAACATGTCATTTCCTCTCCAGCAAACAGATTTTCGGCTGTTTGTGGTGTTTCAAAAACAAACAAACCCCAAAACCTCAAGCCCTGTTTGACTAGAAGTGGCAGTGGGACAAAAGTTTGTTAAAAGTTTGACAGCAACAGTCAATAATTAGAACAGGTTCCATTCATACCTTGAAAGTTAGGGTAGCTGATGGGTTCTTTTGATATTGCCTTTTAACTGATTTTGGTTTTGTTTTTTAAAAATATTTTTATTAAGCAATTTCGACACAACAAATTACCAGTCCATATAATCAATTACATTATTTCCCCCCTCCCCATCAGTCCCTCCCCTCCCACCAAAGACTTCCCTCAGCTCCCCTCTCTGATTTCTTTGCACATGGCGCTCTCTGCATATTATAAAACTGTACATATCTTTATTTTGTCGATCATATGTTCACCTAATAAATTTTTGGATGTTTATTCAAAACCTGCCAAGGAGTCCAGTTTATTTTGTTGTCTTTTTAGGTAACTTGTAAAAAGCTCCCATTCTTCCTTAAAGTCACAGTTGTCCTTGTCCCGCAGTTTGTATGTCAATTTAGCATAGTTCATCAGTTTTTTCTTGCCATTGTTCTTTTGTTGGGATTTCCTCATTCTTCCATCCTTGTGCAATCAAGTCTCTTGCTGCTGTTGTGGCATACCTAAATAAGTTCTTTGTTTTCCTTGGCAGGTCTTGTCCTAGAATCCCTAACAAAAATGCTTCTGTTTTTTTTTTACAAATGTCATTTTAAACATTTTTTTTTCCAATTCATTATATATCATTTCCCCCCTTTTTTTATTTCTCTACATTCCTACCACATATGATAAAAGTACCTTCTTTTTCTTTACATTTCCAGCATATGTTTGACCCAGTTTTGTACATTTTTGCTATTTGTACTGGTGTGATATACCATCTATGCCTTTTAACTGATTTTGGCAGCAACCCTGAAGATGGTTGCTGACTGGCTGAGCAGCTTTAGGAAGTCATATCAGTGGGACATCTACACCTCTAGAGATCCCTCAGTACTTTCCCAGAAAGCTTTGCCTGTATAGATGTCCCGAGGGAAGAGTGATCATGGGCCCTCAGTCTCCAAAGCCATCACACTACCCTGAGTTTGCATTTCTTAGTGCAGAAAGTATTGATCTGATGTGTAGAGATCTTTCCTATTCTACTTACCGGTATTTCAGGAGTGATACGGAAGGGGGGGGCATGTCTTCTTCACCTTCTTCTTCGCTACAATATATCCATTTATTTCCAATTGTCAATGTCAAAAGGGACTAAAATCTATAAAATTCATAGAAAATCAACGTGCCAATTTGCTCAATTTCTCTAGGACTCCATGACACCTCCCCTGTCCTCCATAATCCCTCAAGCAAGGTGTCAAGACCCTAATCCTGTCAAATCACTCTGCCAAGCCTTTCCTCGGGCAATGCCAGTACATGGACCATTGTCTTCTCATCACCGGTACTCAGGATGTGCTTATCTGCGCATATCTCCAGCTCTGCATATTCCCCCCTCCCTCCTCCATATGTTAATCCTGTGTAACCCAACCTCTTTTTAATGTATTCATGATGTAATCTGTGTAACCCAACCTCTTCTTAATGTATTCATGATGTAACTGGGATGTATTTTGCACTGTATTCTGGGACATGGAGGGAAGTTTCAAAAGTTCATGTCAGCCCTTTCTCACTGTTCAATCTCGCCTTGAACCTGTTGTGCAATAAACTTGGATCTTCTGCAGCTTGCTCCTGTCTCCGGCTGAGCTCATTTTCCTCCACAGGGACCCGCGGACTTAGTCCGATGAGCTGGGTGGCAGAGCAGCCTCGCACCCAGATTTTACCATAACAGAGGGTTCTGGAAGCTTGTCTGTGTGAAAGAAGCAAGCAGAAGGTTCGTGATGTTTGGGTTATTCCTTCAGAAAAGCTGAGTACAGCTGGATTAAACTACAGTGGTACCTTGGGTTAAGTACTTAATTCGTTTCGGAGGTCCGTTCTTAACCTGAAACTTTTCTTAACCTGAAGCACCACTTTAGCTAATGGGGGCCCCCCTCTGCTGTCGCGCCGCCGGAGCCCGATTTCTGTTCTTATCCTGAAGCAAAGTTCTTAACCTGAAGCACTATTTCTGGGTTAGCAGAGTGTGTAACCTGAAGCGTATGTAACCTGAAGCGTATGTAACCCGAGGTACCACTGTAGTTCTCTTATCTTTTTCTGTCAAGATCATTCTGACTGTAAAATTAAGGCCAGAAGAAGCCTGGGTTTCACTTCTCTTTCTATCTCTCTTCCTTCTGGTGTGGTGTTCTGTACATAGTATGCTTAGCGTTAAGGTTTAGACTTATTAGAAGTTATTGTTAAGTTTAAGTTAAGTCTGCTGCAATTGGATTTCTTATGGACAGGGCCAATCCTGAATGTGTTGGATTTGTGACCATTATGCTCATTTGCCTTCAATAGCAGTAAAGCTCTGCTGGATGAAATGTGATTGCCTCTTGTCTATTTTGGGGGGAATCCTGCAACGTGTTTAAGTTTTTACTCTGCTAACTATGCGTTGGAATCTGCTCTGGATCAATACTGAGTAGAATTTCATGACAGATACGCCCACCAAACTGGTCTGAGACTATGGAAGGTGTAGTTCCTTCCCTCAATGAGAAGGAAAAATAAGAATTCTGCCTACCTCCTCCCACCCTGGCCACAGTGACTCTCCTGGGTATTAGACAGGGGTTATTCAAAGCCCTATCTCAGGGGTCAGCAAACTTTTTCAGCAGGGGGCCGGTCCACTGTCCCTCAGACCTTGTGGGGGGCCGGACTAGATTTTGAAGGGAAAAAATGAACAAATTCCTATGCCCCACAAATAACCCAGAGATGCATTTTAAATGAAAGCACACATTCTATTCATGTAAAAACACACTGATTCCCGGACCATCAGTGGGCCGGATTTAGAAAGCAATTGGGCCAGATCCGGCCCCTGGGCCTTAGTTTGCATATCTGGAGACTCCAGAGACTGAGCATGCAGGGTATCCCAAAATGCACACAACCCCCCCCCCCCCAAAAAAGAATTGTGTCTGTAGCTTGTATATTTGCTCTCTAGGGATTCTTTATTACTAGTGCAGCCATGTCCTGGTTACCATGGCAACTATTGCTCAGTGGTAAATTCCATCAAAGCACAAAGGCAGACTGAGGGGAAAGGAAAGAAAAAAAGAGGTTGCATACAAAGAATTGGAGTGTGTCTTATCTCTCCCCCCTCTTTTCTATGTATGCGGCGAGTTCCGTATTATGCCAGAGAAGCAAAAAAGAAGTTATAATGCAGAAATCCCAACCGTGACCAAAAAAAAAAAAAAAAGATTCTACATTTCTACATTTAATTTCCCCAGTGCTATCCTCAGCTCCACCTCACACAAGCTCTTCTGTTCATCTCTTTTGACATTGATATATCTCATGATATATCTGCTACAGTTGGGAATCACGATATTGATATACTTCACCATTATATGGCATATCGAACAACCTGAGTTGCAGACCATCTGTGTGGAAGTCTGAGTGTATACAGGGGAGGGACCACAATTTCCTAAGCCCTGCTGGCCTCACTCCGATCAGGGTGAAAGAGGCGGGAGAGAAAACAATGATGCCAGCACCAAGACAGGCATATCTCATCTGCCTTGTCAGAAACATGTCAGTGGAATGGGAGAGTTTGAATCCTGTGGATTCCCGGTCGCTCCTGATGGCTGGCTCTGTCATTAGGTAGAGTGAGGCAACCACCTGAGACGATAGATACTGTAGGTCAGGGAGTGGCAGGAATGTGTTGGAGGTGTATACAGTGGTACCTCGGGTTACATATGCTTCAGGTTACATACGCTTCAGGTTACAGACTCTGCTAACCCAGGAATAGTACCTCGGGTTAAGAACTTTACCTCAGGATGAGAACCAAAATCGTGTACTGGCGGCCCGGCGGCAGCAGCCGGAGGCCCCATTCGCTAAAGTGGTACCTCAGGTTAAGAACAGTTTCAGGTTAAGAACAGACCTCTGGAACGAATTAAGGACTTAACCCGAGGTACCACTATATGTCATAGGACCTGTCCTGCGCTCTCCTAAACTAATTTGCTGTCCTCAGCCACATTTAAGGACACTTTCCCATCGCCACGGTTGATTCAACTGCTTCTGAACCCACAGCTTGTTATTCACTTCATGCCACAAAACGCATTGTTTCCTCTGCTGCTGCTGCTGCTGCTACTTCTCTGCCCTCATTGTTGTTACTTCGATAATTTATTCTTTCAGTCATTAGATTAATTTGTATCTTATGTTTTATTTCTTGTTTATTTTATTTCTCTTTTGCCTCATAACGTAGGCTGGGTTTCTAGTTTAAGATCTGCTGGGTCCTGGTTGAGCTGGAATAATAATAATAATAATAATAATAATAATAATAATAATAATAATTAATAAACTCTGTGTGGCTTCCAGCAAAATATTGAAAAATAATAAAATGCCAGACATTAAAAACTTCCCGATACAGGGCTACCTTCAGATGTCTTCTAAAAGTTGTGAAGGGATGAGGGAAATATACTGGCATAACTCTGTCTGAGCCGAGGATGTGGAAGTTAAGCTGCCATATAGCCTGTTTGTGCCAAGAACCTCCTGGACCATCTAGAGATCCTCTGGATCCTATCCCACTGATGGATCTTGCTATAGGACCGCTCCCTGCAAGTGTTTAGACTTGCAGAGTTTGCCAGTTGAAAAATTAATAATGAACCAGTCAGGGAAAGAGGAAAACAATGAATTTTTGTTGCAAAAGACTGTCATTTTCACCTGACAAATTCCTTAGACGAGTGAGTTATTGTCTAGGAAAGGTTAATCTGCACGATCCCCATTTTGTAGGACTGACAGTTGAGCAAGCATGTTTATAAAACAAAGGCACTGTGTATGTGATTATGTCAGCTCATCTCTACGAAGGCAGTTTTCGATCTATAGACTACCGTAACAACAACCGAAAAAGACTTTTCTGGCATTAGAAACTTACACAGCTTTGCAGCAATAGCTTCCATTCCATCCTATCTTCTAGCTGCACCTGCCTGATAGATACCATTTCTATTTTCTCAGGCAGCTTTATTGCTTTTATCTAAAAATGAGGAGTTATGAATATATTAGAAGTAGTAATGTCTAGATTACAGCACCTTGCCATTGTGCGTTCGTTGCTCCTTAAGAGTTCCCCAGGGCACAATTAAAACTAAATTGCCAGACTTGGAAAGAAAAACTGTCATTATACATTGCATCATATTGCTATAGAAAATCTTCCGTATGTTGAGGCTCTTTTCATTTCCTCAGCCCTTCCCTGATGGAGCCTTATCCAAATGTGCTTGTTTGACAAGCCACCGACTTTGTTTCCAGACCTGGAGAGAATTGCACTTGTATGCCTAATAATCTGGAGATGAGCTTGTATACCACATTTCCACCTTCCGTCTCCAGTGAGAAGTCAAGCTAATCCAAATCGATGGCGCATGATGTGTATGGACCTGCATAATGCAGCGTTGCCAGTGTAATAGTCCCATCTCTGGAGTTTGTCACAGATTTAGAGTTATTTTGCAGTTCCTTGTTGGCTCATTGAGCTATAGGTTTCTCTGTACACACACAGACACACAGAGAGACACAGTTTGGCCCATTGGAACAGAATATATGATCGTTCTCCAAGTCAACATTTCTAACAGCTTGGGGTGAATACAGAACACACAGCAAGTTCATTATGTACTCCTGGAACATCTGTAGTCATCTTGGAGGTTTTGTTTCCCCCCCGCTAACATCTTTTCACAATAATAATCAGACTGCCTGCTGCGATTTTCGTTTCATAACTAATGTCTTGACCCCTGCTTCCTACACTTCTTTCATTTTTCATTCATGGTTTTGCAGATTGCTAAGCATCAGGGAATCAAACGTCATTGTGATAGATATCTAAAAATTGAGAAAATGCTTGGGAACTGGCAGCACAGCCCCAAATCCTAAAAGTGATACAAACAGCTTGTGAGATGCTCTTATAAACTCTGCATAGCACAACCCAAGGTGGGGCAAATTAACCAAACCTCCTCTTACAATATTTGTTTCTTCCAGATCCATCATTCCCTTCCAGGTAGGCATAACTGTTTGTGGCATCTCTCTTCTGTCTGTTTTCTCTAGGTCTTAAAGGCCACCAGAGAGAATTGTGACAGGGGCAGCTCATTATGCAAGAATGGGGGGGGGGGAGTTCACCTGCCAAAAGGAAGAGTGCTTATAATTTTCAGCTGAATATGACCTCTTTGAGGGGGCGGCCCCCACAAATATTTTATTGGAGGTGCCAAAGGGATCTTGGCCCCAAGGGGTTGGCTCCTATGTCTGCATGTATTTGCCTGTGATTTGACAGGAACTACGATACATGCCAATTTCACCCACCTCTGTCAAACAAGAAAAGATGTAGCTATTTTTAAACTACTCCTGGTAGTGAAATTTGTGTGTGGTGGTGGGAATGACACCTAGTTGTTCTTGTTTTCTGAATCAGGCTCTGACTCCAAGCTGAAGCTTCTGAAGTACTTCAGGCCTAGGCAAGCTACTTCCTGAAGTGCCAAGGGCCAAACCAAATTATATGGCCAGTGTAATGCCATATCCCTAATGCCATGTAACCTTCCGTGTGCCTCTCAAAATACCCTGCTGCCCTTAGGTGCCATGGAGGATGAGGTGCCGCCCATGCTGGAATTAAGATTCAACTCACATTGCAGTCAACATCTCTGTGTGGTACCAGAGAAGCGGGGGAGATTTTGCCTACCTCAGGCTGTCAACAACAAAATGTATTTGCTCAGGCCTGCTTGCAAAATTAGTCCTTCGGGTTACTTAGATCCTTCTTCCACACCAGACCTATTTACAGCTCAGTTAGAGAAGAACACTGACTCAGCAAGAAAGCAAGGGAAAGCTTGTGAGTAACTGCTGCAAAAGAGAAAAACTCAACCCCAATGTTGCTCGTCAATTGCTGCTTATTTACTTAGGGCTGCACTAATTTATTACATTCTTGTTCCTGCATGCAACTGCCTACACACACACACACACACACACATATATATATATATATAATCAGCACATCCTTCAAAAGGCTAAGTAGGATAGAGGAGCAACCCTGAGGACATTCACTTTGTAATAGCAAGCTCCTAATTTTTTCCCCCTCTCGTGCAATTTTTATTCTGAATGTTAATGGAGCCTCAGTGGGGAAAGCATTCAGGAGCAGCTTGTAAGATGCAGAGTAACAAACATATATTCCCTGTGCTAACACACCCAACTGGGGAATACTAACAATGCAATCCTAAGGATGTTTACTTGGAAGTAAGTCCATTGTGTTCAGCAGGGCTGAATGTCCATAAGTGATTTTTCTGGCAGAAATTGCTGGCACTACATATTCCCTCAATATTATCAATTTTTGGTATTGACTTTTGGCATGTACGTTGACTAAAATCCATACACACTAAACAGATCAATTATGTCTCATACAGTCGTAGAATTGTAGAGTTGGAAGTGACCACGAGGGTCATCTAGTCCAACCACCTGCAATGCAGGAATATTTCCCCCAACATGGGGCTTGAACCCACAACTGTGAGATTAAAAATCTTGTACTCTGCCAACTGAGCTCACTCCACCATCTGGAGATAGAATCTCAACTCGCAGAATCTTGACCCAACTCTCTTTCTCCTGCAGTACTGTCCATTCTGCGAAAGACCTACATCCCTTGTGCCAAATCAGTGAAGAATTATGTTGTGCTATCAAGAGAGATTTATTACGGCATGGGCATTTGTGGATTCGAGCCAGTTTCATCAGATGCATGAAGTGTCATTCTCAGTTGGCAGATATATGCACATCTGGGTGTAGAGGGGAGGGGTGGCATTGTAAATTGTGGGGCCAAACAGCCATGAAATGCAAAGATACCATCTGTGGCAATGCTGTGCAATGCTTAAACGTACAGCTGCTGCACTTGGCAGCACCTTCTAGGCGGTTGGACTGTCTGATCCTGGCAATGGCAGGAAGTAGGAGCAAGCATCCAGGCATCAGAAGCTTGAAGAACATTGCTCAGCATGTCACCCAAGGCACCTGTTGCTGCACCTGGGTTCTCCCTCTCTGCCCTTGGGCAGTGAAAAGTCCTCCCATCTTCAGAGAAAGCGAGGAGGGAGCATTCGGCCCAGTATACCTGAAGGAGCATCTCCACCCCCATCGTTCTGCCCGGATGCTGAGGTCCAGCACCGAAGGCCGTCTGGTGGTTCCGTCATTGCAAGAAGCAAAGCTACAGGGAACCAGGCAGAGGGCCTTCTCGGTAGTGGCACCCACCCTGTGGAACGCCCTCCCATCAGATGACAAAGAGATAAACAATTACCTGGCATTCAGAAGACATCTGAAGGCAGCCCTGTTCAGGGAAGTTTTTAATGCGTGACATCTTAATGTATTTTTGGTCTTTGTTGGAAGCCGCCCAGAGTGGCCACACTAGCCCTATTTACACCTTCAAACCACGCTCATTGAAATATACTCGGAGTCAAGAATGGATTTCATGCTCTTTATTCAGCTCATAGTGGTGAGGAGGAATGGAAGCTGCCCCAGAATGTCTGCTTTATATACATTATTTACACAATGGGCCCCACGTGATTGGCTAATTCCAGGATTTACCTGTAGGCCAATCAGGTTGCGGATTCACTTCCAGCTGGAGCTGGATTGGGTGGCTCCTGTGGACTAATCAGACTGCTGCATTCTGGACCCTATTATTCTAGGACCAATCAGACTGCTGCATTCTGAATCCTATTGTTCTAGGACCAATCAGACTGCTGCATTCTGAATCCTATTGTTCTAAGACCAATCAGACTGCTGCATTCTGGACCCTATTATTCTAGGACCAATCAGACTGCTGCATTCTGAATCCTATTGTTCTAAGACCAATCAGACTGCTGCATTCTGGACCCTATTATTCTAGGACCAATCAGACTGCTGCATTCTGAATCCTATTGTTCTAGGACCAGTCAGACTGCTGCATTCTGACTCCTATTCAACTCAGTACATAATACTCATCAAACACATCGGGGCAGGGATCGATCATGCTTCTTGTCCCACCTTTGCATATCTATCAGGAGGAATGAAGGACTTCTCTGTGCATGTACAAAGTGTATATACATAGACAGTGCACAGCTGGAGGCCCAGATTGTGCATGGGTCACAAATCAGGCCCCAAAGCCTCTGTATATTTAGGGGTGCAATACAGAGTTTCCTTGGCACTTTCTGTGAGCACAAAGAGATTTGGAGTAGATCTAGTAGCCACAATCCCACCGCGTTATCATCCATGTGTTCAGTGAATGCTGTTTGCAGGTTCACATGAGCAGAGCTCCCGTTTTGTAGGTTACATGCTTTGGTCATGGCAATTATATTGATGTAAAATGCATTCCTTAAACACATAGATGTGGCTCTGTCTAAAGCAGTTCAAACTGACCGTTAAAGGGAGCCAAGGAATCACTCCCTCAAAGGGTTTTGCTGATATTATTTTGTTTTGCAAGGAAATGTATGCAGTGAGGCTGCAATGATACTGATGCAATGCACCTGCTGCCATTCTGGTGCCATTTCAGCGAGACAAAAGCAAATGGTTTGTTTCCAGGAAATTATTATTACTTCATGCTGTCATCAGCTTCAGAAAGCAGCCATAGCACCAAGCACAGCTAAATTCATCTTTTGAGCCATTTCTTTGGAGATAAGAGTCTTGGGTGGGTTGTTGTTGTTTTTAATGTGACATCAAGTACAGTAATGACCTTGTGTAAAAATGATGCCAAGCTGTCATGCGCTGATTTCTGTATGTTGAGGAGGAATGCGTTTGGGTTCTGAAAACCTAAATGGGAAACAACAATGGATTTTACTCCAGGGGCTCAAATGAAACCACAACATGAATAGACCACAATAAAAAGACATTCTTAAGATGACCAAGAGTTATTACCACAACGTATGTTAAGCACTCAAGTAAAGGAGCAGCTTTTACAGGATGATTTGATAATTACTTTGCTGGCACCGACTACGGAAAGCCTTTTAAAACAAACACAGCAGCCAACGTACTTGGACAATCTCTGGCACAAAGGTACGTAAAAGATAATCCCTGCCTCACTGGATTAGTCAAAAGTGTTGTGATTATATTGCTAATAGTAGCCAGCCAACCTAGACAGCATCTTAAGAAGTAGAGACATCACCTTGCCAACAAAGGTCCGTATAGTAAAAGCTGCGGTTTTCCCAGTAGTGACGTATGGAAGTGAAAGCTGGACCATAAAGAAGGCTGATCGCCGAAGAATTGATGCTTTTGAATTATGGTGCTGGAGAGTCCCATGGACTGCAAGAAGATCAAACCTCTCCATTCTTAAGGAAATCAGCCCTAAGTGCTCACTGGAAGGACAGATCCTGAAGCTGAGGCTCCAATACTTTGGCCACCTCATGAGAAGAGAAGACTCCCTGGAAAAGACCCTGATGTTGGGAAAGATGGAGGGCACAAGGAGAAGGGGATGACAGAGGACGAGATGGTTGGACAGTGTTCTCGAAGTTACCAGCATGAGTTTGACCAAACTGCGGGAGGCAGTGGAAGACAGAAGTGCCTGGCGTGCTCTGGTCCATGGGGTCACGAAGAGTCGGACATGACTGAATGACTAAACAACAACAGTAGCCAGCCAGGAACCACTAGAAGTTTACAAACAAGACATAGAATGAGATGGTTTCCTCCTCTTAATCATTCCCAGCATGGCTATTAAGAGGTAGACTGCACTTGTACATGGAGGTGCAATGGTGAATAGCTGCTGACAGCTCTATCTTCTTTGATTTTTTTCCTATTCCCTTTTCAAATTCATTATTAAAATTATAATACTTAAGCTAATGGCCATCACATCTCATATTTGCTTAAATTCCATCAGTCATTTCTATGCTGTGTGGAGAAAAATATATATCTCCTTTTGTTGTCTTGAACCTACTGCCAATCCCCTTTATTGCATAATTCCAAATTCTAGTCAATATTATAACGGAAGAAGTATTTAGCTCTCTGTGCCTTTGTTTCCGTCTCCAGTGATTGCATTTTTTTCCACGTTCAAGTCTCTGTCCTCACAAGTCAGCAGAAATAAAACTTTCAATTTCTACAATTGAAGCAAAAATTAACCAGTGTGCAGTTTTATTAAGACTGTGGCAAGTCGTTCCCCCCACCCCCACAGCCCCTTAAAGAGCTGGAATTTAGTAACATGATTTGACTCGTCATCTGGACATAACGCTTAATTATGTAACCTAACTAACGGCAAGAGTTGACATAAATGATCACTTTATAGGTTACAATTGGTTAGTTCTGTACTAGAAACAGCTTGTGGGCAATCCCCAGATTGCTTCACCAAAGACAGTACAGTTAATCCATCTCAACATTTGGTATTAAGAGCAGGATTTCCCTTTGGGTATTAATGACATCGCAGTGCCATTGATGGAAGCAGAGAAAAAGAAACAGCAGTGCAGCACGTTGCTCTGTCAGTAAAGAAATAGCTCTGGGTTCTCAAGGGATCATTTTTAGATTTCTCTCCCACCAAGCAAATACATTGTGATGTACTTAGACCTGGGAGACCCAGGCATTAAGCCTGCTCAGCCAAAGAGCCAGTCACTATTGCTTTGTGTAGCGTACCTTGTTGTGAGGATAAAATTGTGTAGTACAGGGACAAGGAATCTGCGACCCTTTCAGAGTTGTTAGACTGCCATTCCCATCAGCTGCAGCCTTCCTGGCCAGGGCTGATGGGAGTTGGAGTCTAGCACCATCTAGAAAGCTGCAGGTTCCCTATCTTGAATAAGGGCATGTGGCAAGTGCAAGCCATGGTCCAACTGTCTAGTGATCCAGGAAGAGTGTTGGACAACCAAACAAACATTGAAGGTAAACCATGTTACAGAAATATGTTACAGCAACTCCTCTTCAATACATGGTAACCTCAAAATCCCATCTTTCTTCCCAGACAATGTGTTGTCACTTCAGTTCTCTGTGTTAATGGGGTCCTGCTTGGTGCCACGATGATGTGACGCTCCCATGCTGCTGCTCTGCATTGGAGCGTGCTGGGTTTGCCTTGTTCCTCATGGCCATTCTGTCTTTTAGAAAGCTACTCCCATTCAGAGCAGGAAGTATCAAGCTAGATGGACCAACAGCATATGGCAGTTTCATATGCCAAATACCTTAAGATCACGCTCAACACCAGGTGTTACACGTACAATGAGTAATATTTTATTTCATTAAAATATATTGGAAACATCTCTTGCAAAAGAGGTGGGTTCTCAATAATTTATTACTATTTACATTAGCAAATTTTGTTTTACAATCATTATACAAAAGAATACTGAAAGGTTCACAGGAGAAAGGGGCAATGTACCATATTCTTCAGAGCTTGGGGGGAAACAAATGGAGCAAGGAACTTGGAATGTATTCTGTTCTTCATTTCCTACACACAACTTCTGGCAATTCCACTAAACACCTCTATCAGTTTTATCTCAATTTAACCACCATTTCCCCTTCCTCTGGGAACTATAATTTTCAGTGGGTGTTGATAATACTCTGCTGGAGCATGGCTCACAGAAATACAGTTCTTCATATTCCCCCTGAGTAGAAGGAATGACAATTAAACCAGTTGAGGCCTATAGTTTAGATGTGCCTTTATTAAGCAGCTTCATCACAGTATGTGGTTGAATAAGCTGCGAAAACAGGTGCTTTGCCATCCTATGAGCTGGAGCCAAAACCAAGCTTAACACAGCACTATTCAGTAGTTAAAAGGCTTTGAGGCCTGCTTCTGCTCTTACCTCAAATGCTTCATGTTAACAGAGCCCACTACTGTCACCACAGAACCAGTTCTCCCACCTCATCCATGCCATTCAGGCCTACAGAAATTGTCTCTGTGCCATGTCCTCCTTCAGGGAATGCAAGAGTTGTTTACTCTTTCCCCCAAGCCAGTGGCAAGCAGAAGGGACAATGTGGCTGTCACTTTCAAGGACCTCCAAAATTGCACTTGTTTTCTTAATAGCTGTGCATGGAAGCTCTTTCAGGGCCAAAACTCTGCCTGCTGTAGAGCTATTTTGGTCAAGCTTCCAACCCCAGAAGGCAAACAGAGGGGAAGGGCCAGAGTCATAGTGGGCTAGTGGATTTTTATAAGGCTGCACCTGTTGCTGTAGCACAGCTTTAAAATGTCCACATGTAGATGGTTGAAGCTTATTTCTGAATGCATGAGAAGGAAGAATAATGGGAGCCGTAGAGGGACTCCCATCAGTCCCAGTTGGCATGGACTCTGGTCAAGGATGATGGATGGAAGTTGTAGTCCACAAATATATGGTGGTCCACAAGATCCTCATTCCTGCCCTAGACAGCCAGCTGACAATTCTGGTGGAAACCCTGCAATAGTAAGAATGGCAAATTCCTGGTTCCAAGACAGGGGAGAAATCCTAACAGCATTTCTAGCAGACCCATCCAAAATTCAGGTACAGTTAAAAAAAAATTTTTTTTTATTGTGCATTTCTTTCCCTTTCCCCCAACTTGGGATGTAACTTGCTTGTTTCCTTTATAATTATTTTTATTATTAATTATTATTTCAAGTGAAAAAGACAGGCCCTCGGATGATTAAATAAAACCACAGGCTTAGAATAAGTTAAATTAAGCAATCCATTTATGTGCTTATTTCCTGCAGGCACGCATGACATAAGGCATCTTTCAATGAATGAACTACCATGACACTTGTTAGAAGTTGTCACTCTGAGGAATGAAAACTGAACACAGGAGGTCTTTCATTGGGAAAGGTTAAGAATATACTTCTGGTAAGCTCGAGGGAGAAGAAATGTTGATGGTCTTTGCAAGTTCTACCGTATATCAGTAAGAACCGGCGCCACTGATTTTTGCACATTCACCAATGATTTGTCAACAGCATGGTTGCTGCTGATTTTGCTGCATGAGATAGCTCCTTGGCCTATGATGCTCCAGGTGTCTTTGCTTCATTCCTTTGGCAAAACTAATGTCTCTTTGTCCATTAGAATAGAACGGCATCTTCACAAGCTGCTTCCAGGAACCATGATAAAGAACCAAGCAGAGGTGGCAGCATCAAGACAGATGTAGCAAGCCCCTTTCTGCCTTGCATCCCATGACAAATGCAAAACTATGGGACGGTGAACGCCATGCTTAAAGACGCCCCTCTGATGTCAGCCGCAAAGTTTGTTTGGCACTCTTAGTCCAAAATATCAGTTTCAAACGGAACCAGGTGGTAGTACGACAAGTTGGTGACATACGCTGCTGGGTCATCGCTGCCCTCGAGCTCGGAGGTAAATTCGCCAACGTTTTCAAACCTAGAATGGGACAAAACAAGGAGTTCATGTCATTCCTGCTTGGTCATGCTACTGTCTTAAAAAGGGGAAATGTGTCTTGGGATGGAATGCACATAAGGAAACAGAAATGAAGCTCCTGAGAAGCGGCAGTTGCCCTTGACAGAAAGCACCATGGGATAATATATGGCATCAGTAGGCAAACTCAGGCCCGGGGGTCGGATCCAGCCCAATTGCCTTCTAAATCTGGCCCCGTGTTTTTACATTAGTAGTATATGTCCTTTTATTTAAAATGCATCTCTGGGTTATTTGTGGGGCGTAGGAATTCTTTCATTCCCCATATATATATATATATATATATATATGCAGGTTTTGGTGTCCTCGGGTGTCTTCCCGTGTAAAAGTTGGGGTGTCTAGGCGACGTTTCGACGAGGTCTCACTCGTCATCTTCAGGCTGGTGCTTTCGGCTTCTTGTTACTGGAACAGAGCAGGATCTCAGTGTTTGAGTTCCTATAAATACTGTAGAGGGGGTGTGGTGTATAGCCTCCAATGTTCTGGGCAGAGAGGAAGTTCCCAGGCTAGTGTGCCTTTTCTTCTTTTGTTCCTTAATTACTTGAGAGATATCTTGAGTGATTTCTTGAGTTTTCATGAGAAGATGGCTGTACTGTACCATCAGGTTTTTTGTAGATTAGGACGTCAAGGAAGGGAAGTTGGTTGTTGGCTTCTATTTCCATAGTGAATTGTATTTTGGGGTGTAAGTTGTTGAGATGTGTGAGGAAGCTATCCAGAAGCCCCTATACACGAAGCCAAGCCAGAGCACAACTAAGTACAGTACAGCCATCTTCTCATGAAAACTCTTCACAAAGTTCAAGAGGTCAAGACACAAAGACTTTAGCAACTAATCCACACCTAATGACCCACCTAAGTGGTACTCAGGATATCACTCAAGAAATCACTCAAGATATCTCTCAAGTAATTAAGGAACAAAAGAAGAAAAGGCACACTAGCCTGGGAACTTCCTCTCTGCCCAGAACATTGGAGGCTATACACCACACCCCCTCTACAGTATTTATAGGAACTCAAACACTGAGATCCTGCTCTGTTCCAGTAACAAGAAGCCGAAAGCACCAGCCTGAAGATGACGAGTGAGACCTCGTCGAAACGTCGCCTAGACACCCCAACTTTTACACGGGAAGACACCCGAGGACACCAAAACCTGCATTCCTGTACCCGTGAAAATCTACGAAAGCAAATATATATATATATATATATATATATATATATAGGCCCCCACAAGGTCTGAGGGACAGTGGACCGGCCTCCTGCTGGAAAAAAAAAAGTTTGCTGGAAAAAAAAGTTTGCAAAACAATGGTTTGAATTGACTGGCATGCAGATCTAGTAGCTGAAAAGGCTTGAAGGGCTACCAGAAGTTCTAGCACAACCTGGTATGCAAATTATGCTCAAGTCATACCTCTTGGTTATGGCAAGCCCACTAGGCTTCAGAGTCTACACTCAAAATGTCCACAGGCCACCATTTTCCATGTCACCAAAAGCTCCCTAATAACTATATAACCAACAGACCAAAATCCTGAACCCCGATTGAAAACAAGCATTTTTCTCTCTGGGTCACCAAATAGCGTCATGTCAAATAGTCATGATGCTTCATTTTATTATAACTTGGATTGGAGGATGAAGAAAGGCAGTTAACTAGAAAGTGCTATGGCCATGGTTTTTGCAGCGAATGCCCACATCTTCACTCTGAGAGCCTTTGACAGCTTCTCCAAAGGCCTTTTTACTTATCACATACCAAGCAGTGCAAAAAGAAATCCAAGCTGATATTCAATGCTAGCCCTACTCTAAGCAGGCCCATTGACATTAATTGGCACAGCTAAATAAGGTTCGTTACTTTCAACGGGTCAACTCTTGACCAGAACTCGGTTGAATACAGTCCCTACTCACAGCTAAGATGATAAAAAATATCCTGTTTCTTCCATTTTGATTCCTGTGAGGTCACCCAATGACAGTTAACATGACTAAAAATTAATGTGGATGGAAAATGTTGACTGGATCTGGGCTGAGCTTGGCATCTGATGAAGCAAGTGGCTGGCCGCATACTGGGGGCTCGTAACTCACCCATCTTCTACTTTAAACAACTGCATAGCTACCCAAAGTAGCTTGATGGGAGTGTAGTAAGCTGAGCTGGCATATTTGGAAGCAAACACTTCATTCCTGGTGTAGTTCCATTCTGGGCACTATACAAACTGGCCTTCATTGCAGGCTGAATTCAAGCAACCACAGACGTTGTTGATAGTCACGTGGTATCCTGAATTGAAGTTCACTTGTTCCGAAGAGATCATGTGCGAACTCCACTAAATGCCCAGGTTAATATTGGCTGCAACGCCACACATTTCCCCTAAGCTGGTGAGAGGACAGAATGTTCAGTTGTGCGTCAGGCCTGTTGTTGGTGGCCTTACATGATCTCTTCCTTGTGAATTTCCAACATTTGTAGGCATTATTTGAAAATAATAACCGCCACAGAGAACATGACTTTGTATTCAGTGGCTAGGAAACTGCCCCTCATTTAAGTCATGATCAAATAAGCTTTACATTTTAGCTAAACTAGATGAAAGATGTTTGCATTCCCTGCCTCTCTCTTGCTAGGTCATTTACCATCGCAGTGTCATGGTCCTTGCAATCTAAGACTTGCTTCTTTGAGGCTGACAAGACACCTAAGAGTGTCTTGCTAGGCATGAACATCTTGCTAGGCATGAGAAGGGGCTGAGCTATAAATACTTTATGGTATGGCTGGATCATTTCAGCCGTTCTTCTGAACTAATATAACTGCAGCGATTAAAACACCCGAAAGGCTGCAACAATTAAGCCAATCTAATGTTCCACATGCATGAAAACCCGAGAGGAGAGACTGCCACCTACTGAATCAGAAACACCTCCTTCTGAAGGATGTTGGAAATATTTGTCTGCTTCCTGTTTAACTGAAATTTAAACCAATCCCCCCTGCTACCTCAATCATCTTGCAAGACTATGTAGGTAAGGTAAGGTAAAGGGCCCCTGGGCGGTTAAGTCCAGTCAAAGGCAACTATGGGGTTGTGGCGCTCATCTCACTTTCAGGCTGAGAGAGCCGGCGTTTGTCCACGGACAGCCTTCCGAGTCATGTGGCCAGCAGGACTAAACAACTTCTGGCACAACAGGACACTGTGACGGAAACCAGAACAGCGCACAGAAACACGGTTTACCTTCCCACCACAGCGGTACCTATTTATCTACTTGCACTGGTGTGCTTTTGAACTGCTAGGTTGGCAGGAGCTGGGACAGAGCAATGGGAGCTCACCCCGTCATGGGGATTCGAACCGCCAACCTTCTGGCCAGCAAGCCTAAGAGGCTCAGTGGTTTAGACCACAGTGCCACCCGCGTCCCTACTATGTATTCTATGTGCATAAGCAAGTTTGCCTGCTTCAAGGCCCCACTGAAGCTCATCCAGTGTGACTACTGCTTCTGCTCCTGACATTCAATAATATGAGCAAGAGTACCAGTGGAGGATTTAGCTGTGTGGAATATGATTGCACAAGTGTTGCAAAATCCTTTTGGAATAGCTGGCTACTCAGATTAGAGTATGTACACAATGGGATCCTTGCATGCTGCTAAGAAAAAACAGGCCACTGCTATGTGCAAGGATCTTAAGACTGGAACCACTAGATCTAGTCCAAGAATGCTGCAAACCAACTGTTGATCCATTTTATTGTAATTGTTTTGGTTTTCAATCTTTTCTTTCCTCCTCCTTTCTCTTGTTTTCTGTCTTGACGTATGAAGAGTTCAGTTTTTACACTGCAAATATTTAAGTTCTTGAAGATACTGTTATCTGAAGCTAATTAACACTACTTGAGGTGACACATCAGTTACCTGCCAGAACAGAATTTCCCAGGGATCTTCTGCAGTGAAGATTGTCAACATAGCTGCCTATGAAGACCGCATTTAAAAGTTTGGTTTGGTTGCTATCTGTAAACTCTTTTCCTATCATTAAAGCAACATAGAAAACAATATTTGCAGTGGAGGAGAGAAAGAAAAGAAAAAGAGTGTTTTCAGCACCATACTAATGCCAACTGTGATTCAGCATTAGTAATATAATAACCACCTGCCTGACTCATAGTAGCTGTATTAAGAGGGTGTGTTGTTTGTTTGTTTGTTTGTTTGTTTGTGTGTGTGTGTGAATAGCCCACTCACCAGCATGATTGGGTTGAGTTTTTCTTAAGGTTCAATACACAATCCCAAGCAATTGAAGGGAAGTTCACAACATAAAAATATATATATTCAAAGAGAAGACAACATAAAACTGATCACACAATTGGAATCTGTTGCTGCAAGGGAGCAGTTGTGCTGATATAAAAACTAAAGGAGTGCTCTTGTGCTGGACTGGTACATTCAATCCGTAATGACTCCCTGCCACACATTATAATGGAAAACGCTGTCGGAGGAGTCCCACTTTGTATGTTAAATTATACAGGAGATTCAGATCTACAAGCGACTCATTGCTTGTAAATCTAAATTTCTTATGAATGCCCAAATAAATTCAAGACTTCAGATGCTCAGCCTCATCATGTTACTGTGGTAATGGGATAAAGACTGGCGTTTCAGAGCTCTGTCGCTGGGATAGGTGTCCAAATTATATTCAATTAGGTAAAGGCATATAGAATTTCATGGAATTTCATTCCTTGATCCATGCTGTCTCCTCTCACTACCTGCCCTAGCTCTGCTTCGACTCCTCCCAATGTCTGCCCCCATTCAATTCTTCCCTTACGCTTTTACATTCAACCCAATCTTGGTATAATGGAAAAACATATTGTCTAACACTGGGCGATACCTGCTTTTCAATATTGCACTATAGCATAAACCTTGCTATATAGCGATATATCACAATGTCTGAAATAAGGATGAAACTATGTAGAGGCAAACAGTAGGGCTGGGTGATGGCTGGTTTTCAACATGGTACTATATCGCCAGCTAAACATCACGATATACTGATATATCACAATGTCTGAAATAAGGATGGAGCTGGTTTTCAAGATTGTGTTATATCATCAGCTAAACATTGCTATATACTGATGTACAGTGCTTTTTCCCTAGAAAAATAGGTGCCGGAATTCACCATGAAGTTGTTACATTAAGTCCCACACTTTTTAACAACAACAAAAAAGAGGTGCCAGTACTGCGTACCCTTGCGTACCCCATTAAAAAAAAAAAGCACTGCTGATATATCACAATGTCTGAAATAAGAATGGAGTTTTGTAGAGGCATTGGCTGGCTTCACAGTTTTTCCCACATTGTGATTTTTGCATAGCACACAGACACACACATCATGATTCGCAATATATTGGCAGGCCAAAATTTATGAAACCGCTATCACAATAGGGACTTCAAACGAGTTTTGGACGATATATCATCTAGCCCTAATATTGTTCCCTCCCTGTCATCTTCCACCTCAATATTAGTTCTCAGACTTGTATCTCCAGTCTACTTTTCCTCCAGATTATGCTGCTCTTGGTAGTATGGGAGACATTGGTCCACGGTAAACTCTCACCCCAAACTTAGATCCTGTTTGGAGTGGGGCATGGAAAAGAGGCGATATATTTCATCAAACAGCTTCGTCTAACATTTTGGTTCTTGATCAACCCTGGGATGACACAAAATGATGTTGAGAATGGGCATTTATGTTTACGGGTAGAAATATTCATTCAAATACCATGTATACTTACAAATGTTCTGCTGAATCGACATCTAAGTGCTTTTCTTTCCCATTTGGTATACTGTGATCAATGACTATTGTTTCAGTGTTGGCTAAACAAAACCCATTAGATCGCATGATTTCTATGGAAGAAGAAAGAAAAAGGGGAAACATCAATATATGAGGACTAATCCCAGAAAGAAACGTGTGCCTACCTAACAAATGAGATCACAAATCAAACATTATTTGAGGAAAAAGAGACATAAATATTTTTCCCCACAAAGGAACACACTGATACAAATTTACTGTAAGCATCTCTGCTTTATGGATTAAGCCTTAGCGAAAGGAAATTTATGGGCCATCTCTTGGATAAACAGCCTCTTTAGAAATCACTGGCAAATTCCAATTGTTCTCAGACAGAAAGCATCTTATGGTCTTTCTAGCTGTAAGACGTCAGTGATGTAAACATCCTTGAGGAGTCCACAAGGGAAAAAATGAGGGGGTGTATGTTGTTGTTTAGTTGTGTCCGACTCTTCGTGACCCCATGGACCATAGCACACCAGGCACTCCTGTCTTCCACTGCCTCCCGCAGTTTGGTCAAACTCATGTTGGTAGCTTCGAGAACACTGTCCAACCATCTTGTCCTCTGTAATCCCTTTCTCCTTGTGCCCTCCATCTTTCCCAACATCAGGGTCTTTTCCAGGGAGTCTTCTCTTCTCATGAGGTGGCCAAAGTATTGGAGTCTCAGCTTCAGGATCTGTCCTTCCAGTGAGGACTCAGGACAGATCCATTCCTTAAGAATGGATAGGTTTGATCTTCTTGCAGTCCATGGGACTCCCAAGAGTCTCCTCCAGCACCATAATTCAAAAGCATCAATTCTTCGGCGATCAGCCTTCTTTATGGTCCAGCTCTCACTTCCATATGACCACAGTTAAAAGAAGTGGAGCAATTGGTATTTAAATAACCCTACCTCCCAATAAGATCCTTTAAGCCCATGGTCTAAAATTACCAATTGGGCCAAACTGAATCATGGGACATGCCCAATCAGACACCCAAAACTGAACTTGGAGAGCTGAAAGCATATTTTAGGGTACAATGCCGCCCTCCCACCCCACCCCAAGAAATTGAATTGATAAGTGGGATCTATTGAAGCGTTAATGTTGTGAACCTTTCACTTATTTCAACGTATAGCTCTGGTGGCAGCGACCCAAAGGTGCTTTATTTGCTAAGCAGAATCAACAAGGGCAAAAGGTTGGATGGGCGACTACATGAGAACACTGACTCCTGCTGGCTATATGTGGCATTTCATTCTTCTTTGGGTCAGCCTGGATAGCTTAGTTGGTTAGAGCAGTGTTTCCCAACCTTGGGTCTCCAGCTGTTTTGGACTACAACTCCCATCATCCCTTGCTAGCAAGACCAATGGTCAGGGATGATGGGAATTGTAGTCCAACAGCAGCTGGAGACCCAAGGTTGGGAAACACTGGGTTAGAGCATGGTGCTGATAATGCCAAGGCTGCAAGTTTGATCCCCGAAAGGGACAGCTGCATATTCCTGCATTGCAGGGGGTTGGACTAGATGATCCTTGGGTTCCCTTCCAACTCTACCATCCTATGATTCTATATAATGTGTGTAAATAATGCCAGTGACCTTCTTCCAAACAAACTGACTCCTGCATGAGCACTGTACCCTTGGAATAGCTCCCCACTTGGAAGTGGGACGCATATGCATAACAAGAAACATTTGACTTTTGATTCCTCAACTGTGACAGAAACCGTTATTATGGGGATTGTAAACTTCTCAGTATTCAATTAGCGTGGGAGGCTGCAATTCTGTTTGTCTTGAACTGAATTTTGCCAAGAAATGACAGCCTTTGGTAACAGATTTTCAATGGGAGGAAAAGAGAGGGGGGAGGAGAGAGAATGAAAGGGCTCTTGTACCTTACACACCAGTGTTTTGTGCAAAAATAATGGAGAAATTCTCTAATTAGGTACAGGATTTTAAAGCCAGAAACTTTATTCCGGGAACCCCTAAAAGATTTTGCTCACTTTGTCACACTAACCTGGCTGTGCAAGATGAAACTAAACCGTCTGTTATTTTTGGTTTTAAGCATATTCTCATTATCTTCACTCAGACACAACACTTGAGCAGAAGGATGATTCTTCTGCCTATTCTGAGCTTAGTAAAAGCACATTTATTGTTAAGTTTTCTATCAGTTCCCTGTCTCTGCTGCCCTCCTTCTCCTAACCCATCAGGAAGTGCACTTAAAGTATGACTCATCTTCTGCAACAAAGGATTGTACTGCAGACTGAGACGTAAACTCCAGACTCAAGCCTCTTACCATCTGGTATGCTTTCCTTCCTCTTTAATCTGGAGAGAGACTGTTTTGGGAACAGGCTTTTCTTTATTGAATACAAAATATGTCCTCCCTTTCCCCTTTCCAATCTTCTATGGATGATAACAAATGGCCAACAAACAAAACCGCAGCAGATCCAATGTGAAATATGACCAGAATATTATTTTGCTTTGCTTTTCTCCCCACACAGAATCATAGAATTGTAGAATTAGAAGAGACCCTGAGCATCATCCATTCTAACACCCTGCAATGCAGGAATATCAACCAAAGCGCACCATGATGGCCATCCAAACTCCGCTTAGAAACCTCCAAGGAAGGAGAGTCCACCACCTTATGAGAGAACACATTCCACTGTCAAACAGCTTGGAATCGCCTTTCTTGCAATTTGAATCCATTGGTTTGGACCCTACCCTCCAGAGCAGGGCAAGCTTGCCCCATCTTCCCCGTGACAGCCCTTAGATATTTGAAGATGACTATCATATCTCCTTGCCAACAAAGGTCCGTATAGTAAAAGCTATATTTTTCCCAGTAGTGATGTATGGAAGTGAGAGCTGGACCATAAAGTGATCGCCGAAGAATTGATGCTTTTGAATTATGGTGTTGGAGAAGACTCTTGAGAGTCCCATGGACTGCAAGAAGATCAAACCTCTCCATTCTTAAGGAAATCAGCCCTGAGTGCTCACTGGAAGGACAGATCCTGAAGCTGAGGCTCCAATACTTTGGCTACCTCATGAGAAGAGAAGACTCCCTGGAAAAGACCCTGATGTTGGGAAAGATGGAGGGCACAAGGAGAAGGGGACGACAGAGGACGAGATGGTTGGACAGTGTTCTCGAAGCTACCAGCATGAGTCTGACCAAACTGCGGGAGGCAGTGGAAGACAGGAGTGCCTGGCGTGCTCTGGTCCATGGGGTCACAAAGAGTCGGACACGACTAAACGACTAAACAACAACATCATATCTCCTCTCATTCCCTGTGGATCACCCAGTCAACAGAGCATGAGACACTTAATCTCAGGATTGTGGGTTCGAGCTCCATATTGGGCAAAAGATTCCTGCACTGTAGGGGGTTGGATCAGATGAACATTGTGGCCCCTTTCAACTCTACAATTCTATGATTCTTATCCAGGCTAAACATACCCAACCGTTCCTCATCAGGCTTGGCTTCCAGACCCTTGATCATCTTGGTTGCCCTCCTCTGCACATATTGCAGCTTGTCAACATCCTTCTTAAACTGTGCCTCCCAGAACAGCACACAGTATTCCAAGGGTGGTCTGACCAAGGCAGAATAGAGTGGGATTATTCCTTCGCTTGATCGTGACACTAGACTTCTGTTGATGCAGCCTAGAATAGCATTAGCTTTTTTTTCTTGCATCCTTGAGACTACAGCTTTTCTCTTCCAAGGTTAAATACTACCTTAGCAGTTAGCAAAAACACTGGATAATTCTACCCTGCAAGATTCTAGGAACATAGGAAGCTGCCTTACACTGAGTCATCCATGCGTCTAGCTCAGTGTTGTCTACACTGAATGACAGCTGCTCTCAAGGGTCTCCGATAGGGGTGCCCCCCCCCATCTGAAGATGCCATAGATTGAACCACAGTTGCTTCACCAGTGAGTCACAGCCTTTCTGAATGGGATGTCAACTTTCAAAGGAAAGGAGAGGGAATATACAGATCCTATCTCCCTCTCTCCTGCCTGAAGTGGACCTCTGCCTCCTCTGCCTCTTTCCAAGTCCTTCTTTACATGGTTTTTTGATTCAGTTAGCTCTTCTTCTTCTTCTTCTTCTTCTTCTTCTTCTTCTTCTTCTTCTTCACTGTGGAGGCCAATTCTGGATCGCTCAAACCCCCTGCTTCTAGCATCTCCCAGCTCATCTCTTCTGCAGACTGTTTTTCTGTGTCCCACCATCAGGATCCGGGATCTAAGTTGTTGTCTTCTGTGCCCTCTTGGACAGACGGCTCTCACCACTCTTCCTCATCCAGCCAGCCCCTGACACAATAGGACTCAGCACCTGATGGAGGGCAGTTCTCCTGGACAGGTTGCTGAGCCGAGGGGGTGCAAAACTGAGAAGATACATGATTGAGAAGATCCACTTGGGGTGCCAAATTATGGGCTCACAAATGGTGCCATATTATGAAAGATTACCAAAGTCCTCCCACCTGCTTTTTCTTCTTCTTTGGCGACCACTCGTAACCAAGTAAAATTATCTTCCATAAACACGGTTTTAATAATGAGTCCATCAGTGACTGTGGAGGCCAATTCTGGACCCACACGTCCTTCCACAGTGGGGACATTGGTTTCCGGGTGGGAGTTGATCATGGTGTGGATTTGCCAAGCGCGCCTTCCTCTTAGCACATTCCTCCTTTTCGTGCTGAGTTTGAGCATCTTCAAAGCCCATGACACCTTTGTAAAGGATGTTCTCCAACTGGAGCGCTCGCAGGCCAGTGCTTCCCAGTTGTTGGTGTTTATACTACTTTTTTTTTAGATTTGCCTTGAGAGAGGCTTTAAACCTCTTTTGTTGAAAGCATTACGCTTTCCATTTTTAAGCTTGGAATAGAGTAGTTGCTTTGGAAGACGATAATCAGGCATCCGCACAACATGACCAGTCCAACGAAGCTGATGTTGAAGAATCATTGCTTCTTTATATGATTTTTGCTTCAGTTAGCTAAAACGTATAAGACTGAATCAAACAAAGCTTTACATTGTGCTTTAGAATCAGAGAACTGGAGGGTTTGAAAGGACCACTAGAGTCATCTAATCCACGCCCCCTGTAATGCAGGAATCTTTTGCCCAATGCGGGGCTCAATTCCATGACTCTGTGATGAAGAGTCTCATGCTTTGTCAACTGAGCTGCCCCAGGGAGTCTTTAGTATGATGTCCAAACACAGCCATTATAGAAAGCTGGTGTAGGCAATGTGGTTCCATCCAGATGTGTTGGATTACAACTCCCACCCTTCCTGCCACGCTGGCTGGGCCTGTTGCAATCTGGAGTCCAACAAAGTCTGGAGGATGCCACATTGGTTATTTTTGAAAGGGACCTTGGAAGCATCTAACAACATTCGGAAGCATTTTACAGTGGTGGGAGGAACTGCTGTTACTCCAACATGTGTTCAGCTCCCTGTGTGACTGTCCTGAACAGTATTATCCAAGATCAGCACACACAAAAACTAGATTACACCCCCTAACCACTTTAGATAATAGCTACTGAAGAGGTTACTTAAGAATTATCACAGCAGCCCAGATCATCTTGTCAATTACCATGTCTCCAGTAGCATCCAGTTTCAAAGAAAATTAGAAGGCATGGGGAAACAATGAAGTAATTCTCATTTTTGGAGTAAAATCCTTTGAGAAGCCTTAGGAAAGGGGGGAGGATAGAGTGAAAGTGACTCTCTTTTGAACCATATGGATGAAGATGGGTAAAACAGTAATATTAACTATTGTCACTAACTATTGTCACTTTATCCTCCATGTCTAATCCAAAGCAAGTTGATAACTCTTACCTGATATTTTAACTGGACTTTGAAAGCTTGGTTGAATTTTATGGACATTGTCGTTTTTTAACACCTGATCTAATGGAGATCTTTCGAAGAAGGTGAGGACGACTTCTGATCTGGAGTACTGGAGAAAAAGGATAAAAAAGAAAAATATAATTACAAGAGCTCAGGAACGGGAGGAAATCTCATCTGAGAATTCATTTTCATGGTTGCCTTTATTTACTGAAGGAGCACATTCTAAGCAGGGTCAACAAGACACAATAATGGCAGCCATGCATGTTTAAACATGGAATTGCCCCAATAATATAGAAAGTGCAAGAGTGGGATATAGTTTTAACCACAAAGGCAACACACAGTGAAGGGTCCAGGATCCCCTCTGGGCTTGCCACCTACTTCTTTGCTGCCCCTAGAGAGAAGAACATAAGAAAAACCTGCTGGGCCACATCAGTGGTACATTGAGATTAGCATCCTGTTCTCACAGTGCCCAACTAGATGTTTGTGGGACACTAAGGAGCAGAACATGAAGACAAAAGCATCCCCCCCCCCATAGATTCCAGCAACTGATATTCAGAAGCATTACTGCCTCTGACGGTGGTTGGTAGGCATCCGTAACTTTATCCTCCATGTCTAATCCACTTTTAATCCAAGTTGGTGGCCTTAACTGCTTCCTATGGGACCAAGTCCCCTGGTCCTAGATCAGGCATAGGCAAACTCGGCCCTCCAGCTGTTTTGGGACTACAACTCCCATCATCCCTAGCTAACAGAACCAGTGGTCAGGGATGATGGGAGTTGTAGTCCCAAAATATCTGGAGGGCCGAGTTTGCCTATGCCTGTCCTAGATCTTACAAAATTCAGTCCTATGGGTTGTCCATGGGTTCTGGTATCATGAGAGAGGGAGAAAAACCGCTATCCTCTTTTCTCCATACCATGCCCAGTTTTAGAAAGTTTTCAAAATGGATGGAAGCTGATTCGAGAGAAAACACATCCAACAGCAGTTTTCCTCAAGAAATTCCTGGATAGATGCGGATTGTGGCTACTGTCATGAGTTTGTGTCTTCCAATGCTAGTGCTGCGAGAGCACTGGAGGCAGGATAAATTGTACCCAGCCTACACCCCCCATGAGCTATGCACCATACTGGATACATCCTGTCACTCCTGTTGGGTCAAATACTTTTACAAAGAGGGAGGGGAAGATTGACCCCATTCCCATGACAGCCCTGCTTCCGTGTCAGCTGTAGATCTACAACGTTTCTCAGGATTTGCTTGACGGATTTGTTTCTGCATTTCTTAGTGGTGACGAAAAGGTGGAATAAACTCTCCCACACAGTACGCGCACATAACAACCGCTAGCGTTAAGCAAGCATCTCCAAGCGTCTCTCTCAAATTGCAGTGGTAGTGATTTCAATGGGGAATCATTGCAGTGGCTGTTTGATTCAGTGTTGGACTGAATCGGACCACTGGTCCACCAAGTTCATGGTGGTCTGCATCTGCTGGCAGTGGTTTTCAATGTTTTCAGGCAGGGGGATTTCCCAGCCCTACCTGGAGAGACCAGGGATTGAACTTGGAACCTTCTGCATGCAAAGCAGATGATGCTACCATTAGGCTACAGCCCTTCCCCAGTGCAGGCTGCCCAATGGATTGAGTTTCACATGAAAAAAATGCTATTTGCCTATTACCTTTTACGGATTTCCATAAATTCCAAGAATGGATGCAACTGAATGGAATGAGGGCTTTATTTAGCAGGAAGAATCAGAAGCCCAGAGACCAAAACAAGGGAAATGACCCATGGGGAAGTTGAGAATACAGAGCTATTGTATCACAGCTGTTAAGACCACAACCTATAAGGTGGTAGCCCCGGTTTGCATCAGTAAGTCTTCGCATCTGCTCCACTTACCTTCCAAGGCATGTTTATAATATTCTTAAGGAGCTTCTCTACATCATTAAGCCTGGCTTCTATGTCGTGAGACTCCTTAATGGTGATTAGTCCTGGAAACAAAGAAGATCTGTAAGGAACGTGCGGTGTGGAGAGACCAAACACACAGCATCGTATAGAGGAACTGGCTTTTCATTTTCTTCAGTTATATGCATTCAAGTATACATTTAACGCTGAACCTATCCTAGCCTGAGGACTTCAACATGGCTAAAAATCGATTAGACAGCTGATTTTATTAGAAGGCTATGATGCATATTCCTCAACCCTTTGCTAGATTATCTAAGCCTGCCCCCCATACATCATTACTCAATGGCAGTCTTAAAAGATATATATTAGGTCTTATGGCAATCTGGATTGCATTATGAATGCTCCATCTATCATTGGCAGAACACTCAGAAAGCAGCACAAGGGAGGTTCAAAGACCTCAGGTGTAAAGGGTTTCTAAAATTAATCTAAATTTTAGCTTTGTAGAGTGTCCATACAGTTCCACAACTGCAAGGTCACCACTGAGAAGGCCTCCTCTTATTTCCTAGACTTGGCACACACTGATGCTAAGAACATAGGAAGCTGCCTTCTACTGAGGCAGCCCATTGGTCCATCTAGCCAGACATTGTCTACCCTGATTGGTGGTGGCTCTGTGGGGTTTCAGATGGAGGACATTCGCAGCTCTACCTCGAGATGTTGGGATTGAGCTAGAGACCTGTTTCACACAAGGCTCTACCACTGAGCCACAGCTGCTCCTGACCCTTGGTTGACCTTTAAGATTTCCCTGCCCCATGTTTCCATCCTGGGTCACAACTCTGACTCTAGGGAACAGCCACCTCCATGGAAACTCATCAATGCCAATTGTTCTGGAACTTCTAGAGGCAGATTAAGACTTAGTTTTGACCACTTTCATTGAACATATATCAGATTGTTATTGCCTTCTTTTAAATGTGTGTGTTTCCGTGTGTGTGTTTTAATTACTGGTTTATGTTACCATGAACTGGCAATACATCTACCATAAGGGAAAGGCATATGTGTGAAGGTCACAGTACAGTGGTACCTCGGGTTACATACACTTCAGGTTACATAAGCTTCAGGCTACAGACTCCGCCAACCCAGAAATATTACCTCAGGTTAAGAACTTTGCTTCAGGATGAGAACAGAAATTGTACAGCAGCGGCGCAGGAGGCCCCATTAGCTAAAGTGGTGCTTCAGGTTAAGAACAATTTCAGGTTAAGAACAGACCTCCGGAACGAATTAAGTTCTTAACCCGAGGTACCACTGTACCTCTGAATGTGTTTTATTTTAAGCCATAGGAATGAATGAACACCACTCATTAATATGGAAAGGAGGGCATGTCCCAGGGATGGTACTGGGATAGGTTTAAGCCTGTTCTCTACTGTTGTTGTCCCAGCCATGCAATATCTAATGGTTGAGAGTCAAACCTAATTCTATCTGCATAGTCCATCCTAGGTTCTGTCTCTTCGTCACTTTAGTGTGTGATGCTGAGAAATGGTCTTTTAAAAAGGTATCTGTTCCTATTATCTTATTATGTATATTGTCTTATGATTTGGTGTGCATTTATTGTATTTAGTTAAAAGTAAAGCTGGCTTGATGTCAATGTTAAAGGCAGAGGAGAAGTTCAGGAATCAAAACGCAAAATAAATTTTAGGAAGTGCTGTGACAGTCGCATGTGCAATGCATCCAAGAGCTGCTATATGGAGAGATAGATTAAAAATGTCAATTCCATGGCAATTTCCAATACATCCAGCAGAGAGCAGCATAATGCCACATATAACCTAAGATTACCTCATAAGGGAAAAGCAACTATATAATATGCAAGCATCCTGAGATCATTTGGCAAAACCATCTTTTTACTAAAATTTATTTAGTATTTAATGCAAACCACCGTGAGAACTTTTGATGGACAAGTGATGCAGATGTTTAGGAAGTAAATGAGCAAGCAAAGAGTACAGATCTCTGCCCCAAGGAAATTGCAGTCTAGTTGATGGTGCAGGAAACAAGTAAACAGAGGCGGAAGGAAAAGAAGGGGAGGGTAATATGCCAAGGTTATATCTCACATTTCTGTTTCACTTAGAGACACTAATAAGCGGCAAAATTGTCTCTAAGTGAAAGCTGCCTGTTTATAATCAGACTGCCACCTGGCACAAGTGCAGTTTCAAGAATTCCCTACATGGTGATCTCAAAACCACCTATAGAAACTTTGTTCCATTAATGAAATAGAACCAGTAAGTGCTAAAAGTTAACTTTTCCACTCCAAAAGCCATAGATTAAGATAAGATAAGATAAGATAAGATAAGATAAGATAAACTTTATTCACATTAACCAACGGCCATAGCAACATAAAACAAGCAATATATACAAATAAAATATATTTCAAAAAGTAAAAACCAAAAGTTGTTTTTCACCACCTCTAACCATATAGCACCAGTCTTGAAAGACCTGCATTGGCTCCCAGTACGTTTCCAAGCACAATTCCAAGTGTTGGTGCTGACCTTTAAAGCCCTAAATGGCTTCAGTCCTGTATACCTGAAGGAGTGTTTCCACCCCCATCGTTCAGCCCAGACACTGAGGTCCAGTTCCGAGGGCCTTCTGGTGGTTCCCTCACTGCGAGTGAGGTTACAGGGAACCAGGCAGAGGGCCTTCTCGGTGGTGGTGCCCGTCAGATGTCAAGGAAATAAACTTTTAGGAGACATCTGAAGGTAGCCCTGTTTAGGGAAGTTTTTAATGTTTGAAGTTTTATTCTGTTTTTAATATTTTGTTGAAAGCTGCCCAGAGTGGCTGGGGAAACCCAGGCAGATGGGCGGGGTAGAAATAATAAGTTGTTGTTGTTGCTGCTGCTGCTGCTGCTGCTGCTACGCTTTCTTTAGACAAACCCCAAAGTTGTTGAGTTTGACTTGTCTAAGATTCCAGCAGTACTAGCTATATCTAGACTGCAAGGAACATGTGCTGAATAGGATATCCCAATGGTCCCTTTTGAATGCAAAAGCCCCTTCCAGTGAGGGCTCCTTAAAACCATCTTCTCCAGCCTTTCTGACCATTGAGGTAAGGCTATTGGGGGAAAGAGAAAAAGCCTTTCCAGTGGTGGCACACTATTTTTGGAACCTCCTCACAGTGGCCCACCTAGTACCAACACTGTTCTATTTTCAGCAACAGTCAAAGGCATTTATTCTTTCCTCATCTTTTTTTTTGGGGGGGGGGCATATTTTTGGTTTTTAATATGTCTGGGTTTGGTTTTGTTGCTTTTTTAAAATGAAATTTCTATTATCTTTGGAAACAGCTTCAGAAGTTCTGCTGAAGGCTTTTAAATAAATAAAAAAAATGTGTCCACTACTTAGAAATTTCCAGGGTTCGTTGAACAGAAGCAACTGCAATTCAACTACAAGCATGTCCTAACAAATGTTAGCAGTATGTTTGGAAAGAATTTTCCCTTAGGTTAGATTAACTGAATGTGGAAGCATTTTGGAGGGGTGGGGCCGCAGGTTGGCTTGTGTCATAGTTACGTGCTTGCTCAGATATCTGGGTGGGGTCATTTAAGTGTGTCTCGTTACATTTATGCCTTGATCTGCATGCACTGCTATCATGGTATACACACTCTGACTGCTTCTAGCTTGCTATAATCTCCAAGCTGTGAACTATGTTTGGGTTGTTGGATTGGAGGAGGACACTCAGTGTTACAGACTTTGAGGCTCAGAGCCACTGCAGCCCCTTAATCCACAATACATTTTAGAAAGTGGCTTGCCTGTCTGTCTGTTCTCTTTGCATTCGGGTGCCTCTCGAGATATCATCGCAAACTCAGCAAGCGGGTTCCAGAAGCGAGAGAGGTTGTGTCTTCATTGGGATGCTGCAAGGCATTTTAAATCAAGATGGCAGACCGAAATGTGACTTTGGTATGACTTCTCCCAATTTTGGACGTGATGGGTCCAAACTCACAAATTACACTATTCATCATTATTTTTCACCACAATGTTGGTTGGTTTCTAAGAAATCCCAGGCAGCACTTGCATGGGCATAGCCAGGATTTGGGGGGGGCAGAACCGATGTGATTGGTCAGTTAGTTAAGTACTTCTATTATTTTACGTGATCTGGGGGAGGGCAGCTGCCCCCTGCTCCCCCTTGGCTACTCCCATGGCGCTGGGCACTCCTGCTAGTACTGTTAACAAAGGTCTTATAACGACCACCTACTTGCACTTTGCCAAATTCTGGACGAAATTTGGGTGAGATGCAAAGAATTGCCTGTTGAGAGTTCCTCTCAACCCCAGAACTACAGTTCCCAAGCACTATAGGAAGAGGGAATAACTACTCAAATCAAGTTAAGAATGCAGTCCTGAGCTCATCTATCAGGAAGTAAGTTTCACTGAGCTCAAAGGGGCTTACATCTGAGTAAACCTATTTAGGATTACAGTGCATGCACATAGCCATCAGTGAAGCTGATGGCAGCAGTGAGCAAATCCCCTTGAAAAGAATAAGTGGCAAGTGTATTTGTTTGCAATACTCCTTGTCTGGTGACATTAAATGACATAATACAATTGGTAGGTGGACAGAGTTTGGTAGAAATGGCCACACAGGCCAAATGAGGCCTGTGAGATGGAAGGTCCTCACTCCCTGGACCAGCCTCTCAATACAATGAAGAACTTCAGGGGGGAAATGATAGCTGTAGCGTTCAGACAGTTACAAAATTCTACAGTGTCATCTTGGGTATCTTTACAAGCAAATCGCTGAAATTTGTTTCCTAGTTTACTCTCTAGTAGAAACCATCTTCCAGGAGAAACAAACCTGTGAGCAAAAAAACACCCCCAGAGCTCTTCTTATATTAAGTACCTAAAATTAGCAACTCTGTGGTCAGATAGTTTGGAAAGAATAAAACTGCTTTGACATATATGAGTATCCGTCTCCAAACTGTCAAACATGAGAAACGTTACCCAACTTCACTGTTACATGGGTAAAACTTGCTGAAAGAGCAAGAAGAGATTTGTGTTGTTCTCTGTGGGCATTTTGTCTGAAAGAAGATTACAGCATTTACAGCTGTCATTTGAAATTACAGTTAACAGCCGTCTTTGAAACTGCAAACTTCTTCCATACCTCATAGTCTCCTCTGTTACATATAATTTCAGAAGTGTGAGGAACTATGTTTAATGTCATCACGCTTAGTCAAACTTACTGAGGCGCCAAGTCATCCCGTAATCATGAGAAATACCACATCAGCTTCACGTCTCTCTTCTGGGCTTTCACAAAATGGTGCCCAGATACTTCCAAGCTAATCTCCAGAACCGTAATGCAAAAAAACTTGCTCTTTTAAAGGTGAGATTCTGAAAATGCAGAATCCCACCAAATTCCATAGTTCTGCAACATATTTAGAGAACTGCATGATACAGAGCTCTGTGGATTATATAGGTTCCCATATCATTTTTGCTATGATCATTTATATACTTGAAAGGTTGTTCTTTAGTCGTTTTGTCGTATCCGACTCTTTGTGACCCCATGGACCAGAGCACGCCAGGCACTCCTGTCTTCCACTGCCTCCCGCAGTTTGGTCAAACCCATGCTGGTAGCTTCGAGAACACTGTCCAACCATCTCGTCCTCTGTCGTCCCCTTCTCCTTGTGCCCTCCATCTTTCCCAACATCAGGGTCTTTTCCAGGGAGTCTTCTCTTCTCATGAGGTGGCCAAAGTATTGGAGCCTCAGCTTCAGGATCTGTCCTTCCAGTGAGCACTCAGGGCTGATTTCCTTAAGAATGGACAGGTTTGATCTTCTTGCAATCCATGGGACTCTCAAGAGTCTCCTACTTGCAAGGTAAAGGTAAAGGTAAAGGGACCCCTGACCATTAGGCCCAGTCGTGACCGACTCTGGGGTTGTGGCACTCATCTCGCTTTATTGGCCGAGGGAGCCGGCGTACATGTGGGTCATGTGGCCAGCATGACTAAGCCGCTTCTGGCAAACCAGAGCAGCGCACGGAAACACCGTTTACCTTCCCACTGGAGTGGTACCTATTTATCTACTTGCACTTTGACATGCTTTCAAACTGCTAGGCTGGCAGGAGCAGGGACCGAGCAATGGGAGCTCACCCTGTCGTGGGGATTTGAACCGCCGACCTTCTGATCAGCAAATCCTAGGCTCTGTGGTTTAACCCACAGCATCACCCGTGTCCTATTTGCAAGGTAGGTAAAGGTAAAAGGTAAAGGACTGCTGGATGATTATGTCCAGTCAAAGGTGACTATGGGGTTGCGGCACTCATCTTGCTTTTCCGGCTGAGGAAGTTGGCCTTTGTCCACAGACAGCTTTCCAGGTCATGTGGCCAGCATGACTAAACCACTTTTGGTGCAATGGAACACTGTGATGGAAACCAAAGCGCACAGAAACACCATTTACTTTCCCCCCACAGCAGTACCAATTCATGTGCTTGCACTGCTGTGCTTTTGAACTGCTAGGTTGGCAGGAGCTGGGACAGAGCATCGGGAGCTCACCCCGTTGCAGAGATTCAAATCACTGACCTTCCGAACAGCAAGCCCAAGAGGCTCAGTGGTTTAGACCACAGTGCCACCCATGTCCAACACATGTGTGCACATGTACGGACATATACACAGTTTCCAATTGCTTTTCACATGCCCTGTTGCCTACCTTAAATATACAGAGAGCTGGAAAGCTATGAAATCTGTAGTCTTGAGTTGCGATCAAGCATTCACGTGACCAAAATGAAATTAGGAAAGGATTGCCACAGCTGATTCTTAGAATGGTGAAGATGACTTTAAAGAAGATTGGGCAAATTTATGGAAGATAAGACTACCAGTATCCACTAGGCATGATGGCTATGTTCCTCCTCCGCTGTATGCCTCTGAATATAAATTGCTGGGAATCACAAGTGGAGAGCACTGGTCGGATACAGTGAGAATGGACTGCTGAACTAGATGGACCTTATATGTGATCTACCAGGGTTCATCTTACATTCCTTTTAAGACTGCAGTGAGATGGGCCTCTGAAAGGCTTTTGCAAGTCTCCTCCCTCTTCCCTATTGAAGTCCCTGAGACCAGGAACTTCGAAGGGAAGAAATAAGAAACCTGCAAAAGCATTTGCAGGTCTCCCCTGCTTTAAGTCCCCAATCTTGTGCCAATCTCACTCTGATCTTTAATTGTTGCTCATTAGCTGATGGATGAAGAATAAACCCTAGGCTATGGGATCCTGTTCCCAACGGGATAAAACCCTGTCCGTCTCTCACCCATCAGGTGGTGGGCAGAGTTTGGGGAAATGGCCTGGCAGGTTGGCATTGGTCCATGGACTCAAGATTCTCCAGCCCTGTTATAGTGGGATGTTCCTGCAAGCACCAGCAACAGCTAACTGAAAGGGGGGGGTAGATTTGCTGCCAGGGGGAGAGGTAAAGCATGAAGAAAGCTTTGCTGTGGAGAGATAGCTGTGCTTCTCTTCAGCAAGGTTAAAATCAGGCAAGATGTGCACTCTTTGCCCAGATCCAATGACCATCTTTTGCATGCGCTAGGCATCCTGCATGCATGGAACAGGTACACTGTTCACACAGAACCTCACAGAATCCTACTATGAACTGGAAAACAAAAGTAGATACTTGTATTCTGTGCATGGGAACACACAAGATCTTGTTGCAGGAGACAGGCAAGGCCTGCAGATTCACTACCATATATACAATGTGAATGCATGTTTATATTTACGTACTGCACACAGTCAATGCTGCTATGATATTTTCATGGCTGGATATGTAAACAAACTCCTGAATAAATTATAGCAATTAAAGGTATATTTTTATACTTTTACTTAGGCCTCTCTTTCTGTTTTCATACTATTCCTTTATAACACAATGCTAACCATGATTACGAGTGGCGCTGTGGGTTAAACCACAGAGCCTAGGGCTTGCCGATCAGAAGGTCGGCGGTTCGAATCCCCATGATGGGGTGAGCTCCCGTTGCTTGGTCCCTGCTCCTGCCAACCTAGCAGTTCAAAAGCATGTCAAAGTGCAAGTAGATAAATAGGTACCGCTCCAGCAGGAAGGTAAATGGCGTTTCCGTGCGCTGCTCTCGTTCTCCAGAAGCAGCTTAGTCATACTGGCCACATGACCCAGAAGCTTTACGCCAGCTCCCTCGGCCAATAAAGCGAGATGAGCGCCGCAACCCCAGAGTTGGTCACGACTGGACCTAATGGTCAGGGGTCCCTTTACCTTTTACTGCACACAGTAGGAGTTCTGTAAAGAGCCATTTCAGGGTGCATTTCTACGAACCAAGTATCTCAGCAATTGCATACTTCAATAGCAGCCACTTCTCATCACTGTCAAAGACACTAGGACATTTTCTGTCAAGGCTGAAACTTAAGGGGTAGGGTAATTTGATGGAGGAAGAATTGGTCCCGACAGTAAGATTGTTTTAATGGTCACATGCCAATTTAACCATGGACTTCATAAACCCAGAATTTCACTGGCTTTCTTCTGTCTCCTTGGTGAGTGCCAAAACTCTTCTAATTGGAAGAGTCATTTCCATAGAGGAAACTGAGTATGTTGACACAGTGTCAGCTCACTGAATTAATTTTGAGTGACGGAATAGCAAAGAAATGAATTCTGAATAAAGCACAGCATTCTACATTGCCTGACTGGAATGCACAAGTGAAAATTTGTAGCAGTTGGTCATTATATAAATGGGATCTGAATATTTGTTTAAGTTCTAATTCGGCTCCATCAAGAGATGAGGAATGAATATTCACAAATGGAGTTTCATGCTCAACTGCTGCATTTTATGGATGTGTGTTTGGACCCAAATTCTCAAAACAGCTGTAGTTTGCTCCAGCAGGAGATTCAGGACAGAATTCCTCCACTTCTATATTATCTGCACTCACTGGAAAGTCAGATGACTTCTCACCAAGTTAACAGTCCAGTGTACAGAAAGGGAAGTGCTAAATTTACACATCTTCCATCAACTATAATCTCATACTATGTCCCCTTCCAACTCCTCTTTGCTGGGGCAAAGTTATATACTAAGGGAGCAATCCTAACCATGGGAAACCATGGAGGTCCAATTGCAACTACGTGGAGATTTCTGGGCAGCAGGTTGGCAACCACAGTTTAAAGACCTCTGCCTTAGTCCATAGTTAATGCATTTCCATTTCCTCTGTGTGTGTTTCTGCTTCTTGCATATTGGAACAAGTGAACTGCTGTAAGAAACAAGCTACAGTCAAGCAATGTACTGTAGTTTTCCATGTATAAGATGAGGTTTCTTTTACTGTAAAATAATCTTCCAAAACTGGGGGCGTCTTATACACTGCTCCTCTTATACACGGGTAGTGGGTAGGGGTGACCGATGATTGGTTGTGTGTGTGATTGTTGGCTGAGTCAAAGGCTGCTTTGTATTGGCTGATGCTGCATTAAATGGATGCGTGATTGGTTGCTGTGGCAATGGCTGTTGTGGATTTGCAGCCACTGCAGCAATTGGGTTGCGATTTCCTTCCACTGTTGGCGATCGGGCAGACTCATTTTGCAAACGTGGGTGATTGTTAGCAAACCACACCAGCAATTGTAACCATCGGATTAGTGATGGGTTAGCTCAACTTTGGTCAATCCTCTGGTTCATCCCCAAAAAGCTCAACAACTTTGAGCCATCCTCTCCCCAAAAGTGGTGCTGTGGGTTAAACCACAGAGCCTAGGTCGGCGGTTCAAATACTTGCGACGGGGTGAGCTCCCGTTGCTCGGTCCCAGCTCCTTCCAACCTAGCAGTTTGAAAGCACATCAAAGTGCAAGTAGATAAGTAGGTACTGGTCCAGTGGGAAGGTAAACAGCTTTTCCGTGCGCTGCTCTGGTTCGCCAGAAGTGGCTTAGTCATGCTGGCCACATGACCCGGAAGCTGTACGCCGGCTCCCTCAGCCAATAAAGCGAGATGAGTGCCGCAACCCCAGAGTTGGTCACGACCGGACCTAATGGTCAGGGGTCCCCAAAAAGTTCAACATTTGGCCCATTCAACTCTGGCCCATTTTCTTAATTTGGAGTCCTCCAAAATAGGGTGTGTCCTATACAAGGGGGGGCATGTTATACATGGGAAAGTACGGTATGTGAGCTCACAGAATCATAGAAGAGACCCTGAGGGTCATTTAGTCCAACCCCCTTGTGAATAAACATTCCGCTGTGATGACCGTAACCTAGGTTTAAGGTACCATTTGGCACCTAGCTGATATACCTGAGGTTCTAACACTGCTCTAAGGTCACCTCTAGACTGTTGGTGTTTTGCAGGATGGATTCAAGTGCATACCGGAAATTTAGTTTTGTAGAATTAAAGTGGATGATAGCACTCTGTTGCAACAAATTCCCTTTAAAAAACAACAGCAGACCTTTTACAGCAAGGAAAGTGATGGGGGAACACAGTGAAAAGGACAGACTAAACAATTGCTTAATAGGAAGGTGCATAACCAACCACACAAACAAATCACAATGGGTTCAGGATGAATGCTTGCTATCCTATCACCTCCCGGCAAACAAATCAGAGCAAATGCTCAAAAAAGATTGGACACAGTCCAACCAGTAAGTAAGCTTTGTGCAAACAAATCTGGATTTACTGCCCCATAAACAGGTCATCTAGGGGAGCCCTGGATGTGACAGGGGAGACGAATATTTCACTCTGAAGACAGATAACTTCCTTCTCTCTCTCTCTAGGATTGCCAAGTCCTGATGCCGCTGTATCTTTGGGAGTTGAATTTCATCAAAATTTGGAGCAGAATTCAGGAGGTCACAAAAAACTGCACATCACAGCAAATATTGTAGATTTTGATAGCTTAGTTCAGACTAGTAATGTGAGTAAAGATTGTATCCAGGTAACTCTGCGGTGAAGCTTTCTAAACATTTGTTCTCTCTTTTTTCCTTTTCAGGAAACTCAAGCCTAGCATATACAGTGGTACCTCGGGTTAAGAACTTAATTTGTTCCGGAGGTCCGTTCTTAACCTGAAACCGTTCTTAACCTGACATACCACTTTAGCTAATGGGGCCTCCCGCTGCCGCCGCACAATTTCTGTTCTCATCCTGAAGCAAAGTTCTTAACCTGAGGTACTATTTCTGGGTTAGCGGAGTCTGTAACCTGAACCTGAAGCGTCTGTAACCCGAGGTACCACTGTAGTGGGCACACAGCTAGCTTTAAAAAGAAGGAGGAGGAGGACTAGTAACCTCTGTGACTTTGTTTTGCAAGCCTGGCTTAGTTAGAAAGTCAATGTATTCAAGTAACCCTGTGACAACATAAATCAGCTAAAAAAACTATTGTCTTGTTCGCAGTACAGTGGTACCTCGGGTTACAAACGCTTTAGATTACAGACGCTTCAGGTTACAGACTCCGCTAACCCAGAAATAGTACCTCGGGTTAAGAACTTTGCTTCAGGATGAGAACAGAAATTGTGCTCTAGCCTCTGGCAGCGTGGCGGCAGCCGGAGGCCCCATTAGCTAAAGTGGTGCTTCAGGTTAAGAATAGTTTCAGGTTAAGAACGGACCTCCAGAACAAATTAAATTCTTAACCCGAGGTACCACTGTAAATTCAAAATGATTGGCAGCACATCATTAAGATCTTTTTACCAGGGCACTTAAAAGAAGTAATTCATAACAAAAGATACCAACTGGCTCCTTTTTCAGCAAGCTGCACTGCCAGGGTGTACAGCCCATGCCATATTAAAAACAACAACTCCTTGCAAAGGAGAACGAGGCAGCCAAAAACTTACTTTCAGCTAGATAATTAAAGAGCCAGAGCCTTTGTTTGCCTGACAAAGATTCTGAGCAGGCTCCGTTAATGCACTGTTGACACTGCCGACAATAAAATGTGTCACAACTGATGCGGGGCATCAATTGTGAAGCTATCTTTACTGCCACAGCATAGCAACTGCAGCCGCTGCCTTTGGAAACGCTTGGTTTGCTTCAACAAAGTTACAGACTGCCAGGAGACAAGGAGAAACCTGTAGAACAGCGTACATGCCTAATGCATACAGTGGTACCTTGGGTTAAGTACTTAATTCGTTCCAGAGGTCTGTTCTTAACCTGAAACTGTTCTTAACCTGAAGCACCACTTTAGCTAATGGAGCCTCCTGCTGCTGCTGTTCTGCTGGAATACAATTTCTGTTCTCATCCTGAAGCAAAGTTCTTAACCTGAGGTACTATTTCTGGGTTAGCGGAGTCTGTAACCTGAAGCGTATGTAATCCGAGGTACCACTGTATGTACAAATGCTCTTCACCACTATGGAAGAGCCCAAAATTGTTGAGCGCTTTTATTTCTTTTACAAGAACGCCAAAAATACATGATGTTTCGATTGACTTGTCTCAGTTCCAGGACCACCTTTCGGAAATTCCCCTCAGCCATCAATTCCACCTTTGAAATCCAGGTAATGTCCGGGAAAATCTGGACATATGGTAGCCCTAACTTCAGCTATCCAGAAAAACACTGTAGTACTCTGTAGTGTTGACTCCTTAATTGCAGTGGCTAAAAGTCACAATTCAAATTCCAGGGTAGTGGAGTTGTACTTTTGGGCACCTAGGCTGCATAGACACTATACATTTAAAGCACATTCAAAACACACCCTTTCCCTCAAATAATTCTGGACAATACAGTTTACCTCTTACAGAGCTATAACTCCCAGCAACCCTTAACAAATTAGAGTGCCCAGAATTCTTTGAAGAGGAAAATCTGCTCCAAATGTGCCTTAGAGTCCAAACACCACAACTTATTAAATACTATCTAAACATCATGATTTGAACCAACTAGTTTGATGTAGTAGGATCTTGGAATCCAGGGTTCAAATCCCGGCTCAGCCCTGGGCCATTCACAATCTCTGGCTGCATCTACACAGCCTTGGTGAAGATTTGACGTTTTCACCCCCCAAAAGTTTTTTATTTGAGTTTCTACTGAAATGAGGCTGTATTTTAATGTTGGATTTTAATCTTGTTTTTATGTTGTATTTTAATCAATTGTTTTTATACTTGGTGTTGGTTGCCCTGAGCCCGATCTTGGCGGGGGAGGGCGAGGTAGAAATAAAACTTCTTCTTCTTCTTCTTCTTCTTCTTCTTCTTCTTCTTCTTCTTCTTCTTAGTATTAGTATTTATTAGTATATTAAAAAAAACTCTGAAAAACCCCTCACAGTGGAAAAATTCATAGAGTTCTACAGCACCATCTGGTGTCACAGTGTTATAACAGACTGTATTTTACTAATACAGTGGAACCTCGGTTTTCAAGCATCTCGGAAGTCCAACGTTTCGGCTTTCGAATGCCGAAAACCCAGAAGTAACTGCTTTGGTTTTCGAACGCTTTTCAGAAGCCAAACATGCCACACAGCTTCCGTTTTGAATTACTCTATTGTATTGAGGATTCTGTATTGAGTTTTCAGTTTTTGAACATTTCGGAAGTCAAATGGTCATCAGGAACGGATTACGTTCAAAAACCGAGGTTCCCCTGAACAGTGGTACCTCAGGTTACATTCGCTTCAGGTTACATCTGCTTCAGGTTACAGACTCCGCTAACCCAGAAATAGTGCTTCAGGTTAAGAACTTTGCTTCAGGATGAGAACAGAAATTGTGCTCTGGCGGCGTGATGGCAGCAGGAGGCCCCATTAGCTAAAGTGGTGCTTCAGGTTAAGAACAGTTTCAGGTTAAGAACGGACCTCTGGAACGAATTAAGTACTTAACCTGAGGTACCACTGTATAGCTGAAAGTCTCAGCCCAATGTACCGTACTCACAAAGTGGTTGTTGAGGAGGAGAACGATGTACATCACCTTGAGTTCCTCGGACAGGTGGGATAAAAATGTAATAATGAACAAAATAAGGCTGCTATAGGAAACAAACGACTTCTTAAAAAATGGCCTGCATGATTTGATTCCTACCAAGTTGTACAACCCACCAGCTCTCTTTAAGTGGTCTGCCTGACATTGCTCCATCCCCAGTGTTCGAAATTAGCCAGGAGCCAGGCGCATTTTGCACCTGGCTATCAACCACTGGGGACCAAGTGAAGATGCCTGGGTGCCAGGATGGCGCCTGACAACTCCACCATCTGGGGGTCATTGGTTCTGGACTGTTTCCACACACTAATACCCCATCCTGTAGATGTCTATCAGTTATAATTTATCTGCACACTCGGAATGAATTTCTGGAACCAAAGTACTTTTTCAGTGCAGCCTGAGAAGCAGCAGTGAACAGCGCTGGTCTTCACTTGCCTCATCACACTGTCCTGCCCGCAAAGTGGTAGGAATAGGCCAATATATATGCAGACCAGTGTTAGAAGCTGAGATATGAAAGCTAGAAGCTAAATGGCACCTGAAACCTAGGTTATGGGCGCAACAATGGAATGTCTAGGCACACTTTTTAATAACAAGAATACAAAGCTGAAAATGAATGAACTGCAGCTAAAATATTATATTCATTTTTCACATGGTCCAGTCCTTCCCCTGCCCACCCCCCTAATATTTTTAAGAGGGTCTCTTCTCCAGTCTTCAGAGAGTAGCTGGAAGTGGGGAGGCAGAAAAAGGTCCTCCTTACCTTCCACTCAGCAGTTTTAATCTGAAATCTTAGGCGCAGTACTGCGCCCAGAGCTCAGAAACTGCTCGCACTAATGAAATTCTCGGTTGCAAAATGCGCCTAGAACAATTAGAGTTTCGAACACTGATGTGGTATGTCCCTGGATGAAGTTCTCAAAGTTCTAAACCCAGCTCAAGGTTGTCATCTGAACTAGCCAGATGTTTAACTGAGAATCCATCACTGTCCGTGAAAAATAAGACTCTAGAGCAGAGTTCTCAACCTGTGGGTCCCCAGATGTTGTTGGACTACAACTCTCATCATCCCTGAGCTCTGGCCTTGCTAGCTAGGGGTGATGGGAGTTGTAGTTCAACAACATCTGGGGACCTACAGGTTGAGAAAGGCTGCGCTAGAGCCATCTTATCAAAAAATGGGCAACTATACATTCTGTTTTGGCAACTGTGACCTTGGTTTAAAGAGCCATTTGGTGCCTAGCTTATATATCTGAGTTTCTGACTCTGCCCACCCCAACAAATAACATCACCTTCACAGAATTAGAGCAGCAACAAAACATTTGAACCCCTTCACACATTAAGTGAATATACCCTTATCTGCACTGTACATGTAAAGCAATATCATACACAGCAGATGAAGCTCAACTGCATCCTCTCTGAAGTCTCCGCAACACGCAAGTCCTCCCTTGGTCTGCATATATTCTTCCACTGATAATAATGGGCAGCATTTTGCTAGTTCGCAATAATAGTGCACTTCCAATAATTCTTTTTATCCAAGGGCCCTTTGTCCAAATGCAAAATCTTTGTAAGTGAACAATTGCTGAGGATCAAGCAAAGAAAGAAAGGAACATGAAACACCCTGTATATAATAACCATGTTTGAATCACATATATTAAATAGTGATATACATCTGGGTCAGTCTCAGGAGGTAAAAGTCATCCAAGAGGTTTTATGTTCCCAGGCAGAAAAGAAAAGAAAAAGCAGTGTACAATAAATTAGCCCACTAAAAGATATTAATAAGAAATACTGTGTACACAGTATCACAGTGTTAGTGAAGTTTTGGGTGGTGACCATGTGGGAAGATATCAAACGTGGTAAAGGTAAAGGGACCCCTGACCATTAGGTCCAGTCATTGCCAACTGGGGTTGCGCTCTCATCTCGCTTTACTGGCCGAGGGAGCCGGCGTACAACTTCCGGGTCATGTGGCCAGCATGACTAAGCCACTTCTGGCGAACCAGAGCAGCACACAGAAATGCCGTTTACCTTCCCGCTGGAGTGGTACCTATTTATCTACTTGCACTTTGACATGCTTTCAAACTGCTAGGTTGGCAGGAGATCAAACATATTAGTTTGCTGTAAATGAATCCATAAGGATTTGAATGTTTACCTGTTAGTCTACAACTTCTTGCCCTGCAAATTTTCATTAACATTTGAGAGAGGATACAAAACAAGCTATATAAACCCAAGGAATAGAGATAGCTTTTCGTGCATACTTTATTGAACAAATTGCTACTAGCGAAGGGCTCTGCAAATGGATGGTATTCTTTAAAGTTTGGTGTAACTCCTGACACCTTCATTTTGCCTTATCAACAGGAATCGCAAAATAAACGGGCACGTCACCTGTTCTCTGTGCCTCATGTTAGAAACATAGATCCGTACTGACCACCAGTAGCTGTCTTGGGTATATCAGAGAGGAATCTTTTCTGAGCTCTACCTGGAGATTGAATCAGGGGTCTTTACAAGCAAAATGAATAGACCTTCAGCACTATTTGATGATAGTACATGGTATGAGGTCACAATCAATTCACTGGGAAGCTAGCAAATAAGACATTTTTCCCCCAAGGAGACCAAATACACACCCACAATCTGATGTGCAAATGGCAGAACAGCAAGAATGCTTGCAAAGTATTTTAGAAAAACAAACCCGATTGGGTTCGTCTCTAGGTTTCAGCAGCAGTGCTCCAGAGCTGTCTGCAGGGGGCGCTTCAGGACAGTGAGTCTCAGCCAAATTCCTCCCTCCCTCCCTCCTGCTGCCAGCAAAGCACAAACCAATGTGGAAACAACTTCACATTTCCAAGATCACAAAAGGAAACAACAGCCCAAAAAACAATGCAGTGAAGATTGAAGTGGCAGAAGCAGAGCAGAATGAAATAGTCCAAATACTTGAGGGGGTGGGAGCAGTAGCGGTGGTTAGGGGAGGATTCCATTAGAGGCAGAGAGTGAAGAAACTTGACTAGCTTAAAGACTTAGGGAAAGATGGGGAAGTGAGCTGAAGGAAATGCAGCCTGGCACAGACAGAGCATGCCACAGCTTCTATGGCCCATGAGCTGAAAAGGAACAGAAAGGCTGGCTGAAGAATTTCTCAGTAGGCTGGTCAGCCACCTATGGCTGGGTGACCCGGGGCCACTTCATACATCCATGTACACCCCTTGATTTCTCTATACAGTAGTACCTCAGGTTGCAGATGCTTCATGTTACAGACTTCACTAACCCAGAAATAGTACCTCGGGTTAAGAACTTTGCTTCAGGATGAGAACAGAAGTCGTGCAGTGGCAGCAGGAGGCCCCATTAGCTAAAGTGGTACCTCAGGTTAAGAACAGTTTCAGGTTAAGAACGGACCTCCAGAACGAATTAAGTTCTTAACCCGAGGTACCACTGTATTGATTATTTAAGGCACAAGGCTCTTTGCTGCACCCAGTGTTCTCACTGCAAGGTGTCTGACTTCCAGGAACATGGGGAGCTGAGAGTGATTGCAGCCTGCCTGGCATCATATGCTTGAGAGTTTTGATGGAATTAACTCGAATGGATTTGCACAGAGGTGAACTCTCAATGCTGCTGGACCACAACTCCCATCAATCCCCGACCATGTTAACTGCGACTGATGGGAGCTGGAGTCCAGCAACACCTGGAAGGGCACAATTGCCGCATCTCTGGCTTAGAAAGTGAGCGTAAAGTCATCTCAGGGTTGTTTCCAGGTGAGTGTCTAAAAATATGTAGCCTGGCCTCAAATGAGGGCTGCCCAGCAGGCTTTGCTAGGGGCTTATGGGCAGTACAGTGGTACCTCAGGTTAAGAACTTAATTCGTTCCGGAGGTCTGTTCTTAACCTGAAACTGTTCTTAACCTGAGGTACCAATTTAGTTAATGGGGCCTCCTGCTGCTGTCGTGCTGCCGGAGCACGATATCTGTTCTTATCCTGAAGCAAAGTTCTTAACCTGAAGCACTATTTCTGAGTTAGCGGAGTTTGTAACCTGAAGCGTATGTAACCTGAGCTACCACTGTATTAGAAACTCAGATATATACCAAAGCTAGGTGCCAAATAGCCCCTTAAACCAAGGCTGCGGTCGCCAAAACAGAATTCCTAGTTGCCCTTTTGGGGCAAGGCAGCTCTAAAGTCTTATTTTTTGAATGCTGGACTGACTGTGATTGAGTGTCAGTTGAACATCTGGCTAGTTCAGATGGCAACCTTAAGCTAGGTTCAGAGCTTTGAGAACTTAAAGAAGAAGAGTCCCATGATCCAGGGACAGTCCACATGCATACTGGCTGATTCCAACCTCTTTCTCTTAAGGATGACTGCTCCTGCTCAGGCTGCTCAGAAAAAGGCATGTTGGTTCCAGAAATTCATTCTGACTGTGCATATAAAATATAACAGACAGGATTCTACAGGGTGGGGTATTAGTGTGTGGAAACAGTCCAGATCCAAGGATCCCCAGACATGCACCTCCAAGATGGAGGAGACGTCAGACGCTACCCTGGCACTGAGGCATCTTCACTTGGTCGCAAGCGGTCAAAAGACTGATGCAAAATGTGCCCGGCCAATTTCAAACACTGCTTATGGGATATTTATGGCCATCATAAATATTGGTCCAGTACACCTGAAGGAGTGTCTCCATCATTCCGCCCAGACACTGAGGTCCAGTGCCGAGGGCATTCAGGCGGTTCCCTCGCTGCGAGAAGCCAAGTTACAGGGAACCAGGCAGAGGGCCTTCTCGGTAGTGGCACCCACCCTGTGGAACGCCCTCCCACCAGATGTCAAAGAGAACAACAACTACCAGACTTTTAGAAGACATCTGAAGGCAGCCCTGTTTAGGTAAGCTTTTAATGTTTGATGCATTACTGTATTTTAATATTCTGTTGGAAGCTGCCCAGAGTGGCTGGGGGAACCCAGCCAGATGGACAGGGTATAAATAAATTATTATTATTATTATTATTATTATTATTATTATTATTACTACTACTACTACTACAACAACAAATATGAAATTCTCTATAAGATGGTGACACACAGGGTAAGACTGCCAGTTTCTTTCGTTTTGCCAGTCTAGTTGCAGCATCCAGTAAAACCTTCAGCAGACTCTGAGCTCCTCTGTCCAAATAGATCAGTCCCTGTTTTGCAGTTTGGTGAAGCAGAGGCAGCCATCCAGGCTCTTCTCTGTGCCCCTCTTTCCCTTGCCTGTCTGCAATTGTACTCAAAGTCTCCTGCAGCCTCTAGGTGCAGCCTGTGTACATAGAGTTTGATTGCCCAGTTCAGTTTCCCAGCAATCAGAGCCAAACGATGACAACAGATCCCCTGCTGTCTGCCCAGTATTTCCACGTGACTTTGTAGCATTTCTTCTTGACATCCAGCTGACACATGTGCATATGTGTGTGTGTGTGTGTGTGTGTGTGTGTGTGTGTGTGTATGGCTTGATACAGTGTCACACGGGGGACACCCAATCCCATTCACTTTGCGGCATTTCCCCACCCCAGCTGACCCTTGTTGCTTCTCCTGAAAAACTTTTTATTTATTTCACTTTTACCCCACCTTTTGCTCCAAGGAATTCATGCCTCTCCCCTTCCCACAACAACCCTGTGAGGTAGGCTAGACCAAAATTTTTCAGCAGGGGGCCGGTCCACTGTCCCTCAGACCTTGTGGGGGGGGTGGATATATTTGGGGGGGTGAACGAATTCCTATACCCCACAATAACCCAGAGATGCATTTTAAATAAAAGCACACATTCTACTCATGTAAAAACACCAGGCAGGGCCCACAAATAACCCAGAGATGCATTTTAGATAAAAGGACACATTCTACTCATGTATAAACACACTTATTCCCGGACTGTCCGTGGGCTGGATTTAGAAGGAGATTGGGCCTGATCCAGTCCCTGGGCCTTAGTTTGCCTACCCATGGGTTAGACTGAGAGGCACAAGGTCACTCAGCGAGCTTCTTGGTTGAAGGCAGGGGGGATTTGAACCCTGGTCAACCAGGTCCTAGTCCAACACTCTAACCACTACACCACACTACAGTTTTAGAGTAGAACTTCACAGAGCTACAATTCCCAGCACCATTAATAAGCTACAGCTCCCAGGTTCTTGGGAGGTGCATGTGCTTAAAATGTATTTTAAATGTATGGTGTGCACGCACAGCCATAAACTGAGATGTAAGGCACACCTATCCTTTTTGACTCCCCTAAAACAATTGCCAAGAATAGTAATAACATTTAAAAAAAAAAAAACCTAAAGCAAAACATTCTCCTTGGACTACTGAGTTTGTTGTTATGGGCAAGCAGCTATTTATCACATAAAGCAATGCTAAAAAGACAACCCACATGCCTAGGAAAGCTTGAGTCCTTTTCTACATCCCAAACTTCCTGTGCATAAAAAGTGAGAATGTCAGCAAAAGGGAATCTAAGCTAGTGTCATTTTTCATGCGTGCCATTTTTTTGCATACTCAGTTGTTGCTGTTTAACGTGGTGAGCGCAAACAAACTATTATTATTAGTATTAGTATTAGTATTAGTATTATGCTCTGCTCCCTTGCATTCTAAAGTGGTACAATTCCAGTAAGTGTTTATTATGTGCTTTTCGTTATGTGCATAGATTGGCTATAAGATTGCCGTAAAACCACTTTTTCTACTGTACTGGGGGGGGGGGGAGATATACTTCATTATGGATAGTAATTACATGCATATGCCATCAGTTATATTGGGCAAAAATGGCTAATACCATAATTCACACACTTAAGTCCTAAGCCTGCCTTTCTCCTTTGTTTTCTTTTGTCCTTCACTTTAAAGAGTCCTCAACACAATTAATGAAGCTGCTGTAAGCCAGCTTAGTTTACAAGGCAACCCTGTTGCATTTGGGATGTCATTAGCAGAGGATCAAGGCGCTGTGTTACAACAGGGACACCTCACAGACTTGTTGCAAGGATAAAAGTGGCTTATGTATTGAAAGTGTTGATCAACCATCTTTGCATTTACAAAAAATGCAAAAAAAATTGTTTGTAAATACTGCAATTTGTTGAAAGCCCACACTGGGCATCAAATTAAAAGTGCTGTGCTAGACTCTCAGATATGGTGACCCTCCTGACTGGCTTTGTTTTTGTTTTGTTTTGAAGGTGTGTTCTGCAACGTGTGGTGGACACAATAATTATGCATTAGATTTATATTAGCCCATTCACAAATCATTCCGCTTTATTAGTTGTCCTGCGATTCATCCCCACCTTTGCTGTGTGACTGCCATCTGAAGGGCCACTCTTGCACACTAGCACAGCAAAAGCGGGGCCAAACTGCCCTCCCCTCCCACCCTGGAACATCGGTGGTATAGCAAAGCTACGAGATTTCAGTAGGACACTACAAAATGTGCACCATTCATTAAAGAAGCAGTATGTCCACACCAGAACTTTTGCAGGCACAAACCACATTGACTCCATATAACCATCCTAATACAACCATGAGCAGAAATTATGAATGTACAATTTAAAAAGATGGGTTCTTAGTTCATAGATCATAGAATTATAGAGCTGGAAAGGGCCACAAGGGTCATCTCGTCCAACCCCATGCAATGAAGGAATTTTCCACCCAAAGTGGGGCTCAAATCCACAGTCCTGAGATTAAGAGTCTCATGCGCTGCTAACTGAGCTGTATGATGGTTTTACTCAGAGTAGACCTACTGAGATTCATGGGCCTAAGTTTAATGTTCATTAAATTCAGTGGATCAACTCTGGGTAAGAATAGCATTCAATACAATCCAAAATCAGGGGTGCGTGGGTTTGTTGTCCATTATTTACCACACATTTTCAAGGAGAGAGCCATTTCAAAACCAAATGCAAAACTTGCCAACATAGTTATTACTTCTGGATTGCAGTCAGGAAATGCATAACTCTGTATAATTGTCACTTGTCAAAACTGCCTCACAACTTCCTGTGGGGCTGTTCCTTCCTGATTATTTGGAAGAGTCATTCAGCTGAACGTGAAGGGCCAATGCTCCCTAGACCCCACTCTGAGACTAGGCCACCTGAGATAACTAAGATATGCTGAGTGGAAATGGGGCATTTCTTAGGTTGCTATGCTACCTATACTTTTTAATATCGGTGCCAAGCCAATCACCTGCCTGGAGTCTTTTAAGACCGGAAGGTTTAGAAATCTGAAAGACTAGACTAGAATGGACCAATCAGCCCTCCTACACTTCCCAAGATATAGGATGCTCTGCAAATTAGCCTCCTGCCTCTGGCACAGATCACTGGGCAATATACCTTCATCTCAGGCTAGTACCTGACTCACTTATCAGCATGTCCAAAGACTGTTTGCACACGTTTGATGCCATATGCTGAATCAGCACAACCCAACACTCAAAAGCGTACACAGGGCCAGAGATCAGCACTGAGAGTCGAAAAGGCTATCAGCAATCAAGGTGAGTGATTGACATGGCGGGGGAAGGGTTTGCTCACTAAACTCCTGCACAAAATTACCAATCAGTGTCCTCGTCTGCTTCTTATTCCGCACGAGTGTCATCTAAAAGCATGCCAAAGTGCCAGCAGAGCAGACAGGTCTAGATAAATGCAGTTCCTCATACAGCAGCTATCAGAGCTACAGTAGTTTTAGGAGTGAATTCTAGCAATCGCACCCCTAGTGTTATACACATGATGAGAGTCCACTGGATTAAAGGGCCAAAGACATACACAATCTGGGTTCACACCGTCATTACCAGCAGTTACGAAGTGTGCATGCACACGAAAGCTCATACCAATAATTAACTTAGTTGGTCTCTAAGGTGCTACTGGAATGAATTTTTTTATTTCATGATCAGCAGTTACTTTTGCACATGATCAGAGGCACTCTGTACAAAGCATTCCATACATCCCAGGACTTAAGTCTTGGAGTCGAAGCAGCCAAGCCCGAGGACCCTCGCCTCCAATTAAGCCTGGCTATTGGATTCCCACCCATCCCACTCTTCCTTATTTCCCTTCCTATGTTCCTGCTGGAAAATCGAACTCGGGCCCTAGGGCGTAGTCCTGGCTGTAATCCTGCCCTGCAGCTAGAGAGGCACTCTGCACATGCTCGTAGTGAAACCCACCAGCAAAGGATTGAAAGGGGAACGAGAGGAAGAGGACCCTCCTCAAGTCTCCCCAATTCCGAGAAAGGAAGCTCCGCTCTGATTTTAGCTCAACTCCCTTCCGAGTTAACGGAGACTCGGCAAGGAGCGCAAAGCGAAACGAGGGCGAGGGATAGAAGGGGGGGGGGAGAGGGAGAGCGGGGAAACCCGTGCCAACCTTGGAGCAAGGGGGACTGTGACAGCTCGGGGCGATCCTCGGGGAAGGAGTCGAGCAGGCGCTTGAAGAGGCGGCCCAGATCCGAGTAGCTGCGGTGCAAGTAGAGCACGTTCCTGTCCGACCACTCGGTGCGGATCTCGAAGAACTCCTCCTCGTCGCCTTGCCGGTTGATGATGAGCCTCCGGATGCCGTTGACCCAGCAGCCGCGCACGAACATGTTCACCAGAGAGGTGCCCTCAAACACGGCCGAGGCCATCCCGCCGCTGCCCGAGGCGCATAACCCCTCCGCCGGCCGGGGACTGGACGGGAGCGGACCGCCTCCGTCCTCCCAGGCGCGCCCGATTCAGCGAAGAGGACGGGAACCCGCCATCGCAGGGCTAGGCGGCGTCGCTTTCGGCCAGGCGCGCTCCCCTCGGAGCTGCGCGTAAAGCGGCCCGGCGCCTCCTCTGCGCTCTTGGCCCGGGAAAGGGGGAGGTCTCCGCCCTCCTCCTCCTCCGGCTCCTCCTCGCTTCCACTTGCCTCCCTGCGTGTCCACCAGCGCGGGATCGCGCCCGGAGAGTTGCCCTCGAGCCAACCGGCCCCTTTCCGCTTTGGGGACACTACTTGAGCCAGAGGCGAGGATCCGACGACGGCCCAACCAATGCCACGGAGGAGCGCCTTAGTACGTGCTGTGCGCGCGCGTTAAAAACTCTTCCCCTTTTCTCTCTCCTTTTTTTTTTTTGCAATCTGAGCTTCCGAAGAATCCGAAATACTTCGCTGGCGGGGCAAAGAGCTTGTTGCAAAACACGCACGCAAAAGGGCGGTTGGCTGGGCGCGCCAAAGGTGGCTTCCGATTGCCCCAATGCAACACGTGGAAGGAAACTGGGAGACAGGCAGCCCACTCCCCGAGAGTCCCTTCCTGCGGCTGCTGCGTGGATCAGCTATTGGTCGGACATCGGTAGAAAACAGTGGCGTATTATCATTATTATTTAACGTAACTGAGAAACGGAGACAGGTTAATGAAGGGCGGGTGGGATCGGAAGCGGCGGCGAAAAGGAGCGGATTCCTTGCTTGCGTTTTCCTCCATCCCTAAGTTTCTAGTCCTGGGGAAGAATAGAATGGCAAGGAATGGCAACCTCCCCCCAAGAGGTTTTCCTTGCAAACAAGCCGCAGCTGGTTTTGGCGAAGATAAGTTCAGCGATTGTTTTCCCTCTCCGGAGCAGAGCAGGTTTGCCCGTCGAACAAGCGGCGAGTTTTCGGCTTCCACGCGCGTTTGTTTCCACGCAGTCCTGAGTATGGGCGGGCGTCGAAAAAGCCGAGCGTGGCGCAGCTTTTCGCGCTCGCCCTACCCTACTGGGGACTGTTCCGGAAAGAGAGAGAGAGTCCAAACTCTTCTCTCTCTCTCTCTCTCTCTCTCTCTCTCTCTCTCTCCGCCTTCGCAACAGCTGGAAAGGGCGGGGCAGATCTGTCCAGAGAGCAAGGGAAAAAAGAGAGATACTCTTCCAGCACTTCCTACGACAATCCTTTCCAGCAGCGACAGCCTGAAAACAAAACAGCAGCCGCACACAAAAGGCGTCTCCGATGGTTTTAAGAAGCTGCATAATAGAAATCCTGTTCCAGAGCCGGCTGTAGGTTTGAGGACCTCATTCCAAAGCGCCCGCTGGCGGTGGATCCCGCTTCCACCCGCGGATCCCGGTCACGGTGGGCTTATTTGGACAGCTGGGTCCAGTCACCATTCATATTTCCCACAGTACTCCTTGGAAATGGCAGCTAGACCCAGGCAGCCACCGCTTGCCAGGAAGCAAGCTGTAAAAGGCACTCCGCCAGAATGGTGGGGGCCTAGTGGCTGCCCCAGAGATGCTGATGTGGGGCTTGCCCTATTTGGTCAACATCTTATTCCATCAATTTCCACAAGCGCGCATTTAAATGCTCTTAACGCTTTTGCACTCTTATGCCAGCAAAGTCTTTTTCTTCCTTTGCTGGGGTGGAGCTTCAGCAGAGGAGGAGGTAAAGGGTAAAGGGACCCCTGACCGTTAGGTCCAGTCGTGACCAACTCTGGGGTTGCAACGCTCATCTCGCTTTATTCGCCAAGGGAGCCGGCGTACAGCTTCCGGGTCATGTGGCCAGTATGACTAAGCCACTTCTGGCAAACCAGAGCAGTGCATGGAAGCGCCGTTTACCTTCCCGCCAGAGCGGTACCTATTTATCTACTTGCACTTTGATGTGCTTTCGCACTGCTAGGTTGGCAGGAGCAGGGACCGAGCAACGGGAGCTCACCCCGTCGCGGGGATTCGAACCGCTGACCTTCTGATCAGCAAGTCCTAGGCTCTGTGGTTTAACCCACAGTGCCACCCACATCCCTAGAGGAGGAGGAGCACATAATTCCTAGCTCTGAACCATGTGTCCTCTAAATGTCCTTCTAAATTTTCCTCTAAAATGTCTTGGATAGGCCTTGAATTACATTAATGGGTTGACTCATCCTTACCCCTGTTCCTCACTGAGGTACAGCTCCTTGCATGATAGCAGGGGAGCCAACTTGAATAACGTAATTGGGGCAGCAGGGAAGCCCTGCCCCAAATGATTGATCACATGACATGGCACACACCATTTGAATGACCTCGGCCTCCAGAAGTTGGCTCCTATGCATGACAGAAAACAGAAACAAGAACCTGAGGAGAGCCCCACAGGGCTTTCACTAAATAAGAAGCTTGGCTTGAAGCATCAAAAAATAAAATAAAAACCAGCACCCACCTGCAATTGAAATATGTGAACAGTACAGGTGTGCAGCTCTCAGTACTCAGCAGAGAAGCCTCTACTGCTGTCCGCTGCTGCTGCATGTTCACAGGAGTGCAGCCTTGAGTAGAAATCTGCATGATTTCACAGACAGGCTGAGGAGGGATGATACATTTCCTCCTCCTTGCCTCCCGTTGACCCCCCAAAGACATGATTAATCAAGGGAGTGAAAGCTTCCCCACCTCCGCCTCAGGCAAAGGGGCCTAAGGGAGCTGTCTCATTAAGTGCAGCTGTCTGCCACCCCACCCCACCCCCCTCCGCACATAGTTTCAGATAGAGGCAAAGTAGGAATATTTGTGTTGTGGAAAAAGTGATGTGGGAGGCAATGGCTGCAAAGAGTCACCCTCTTGAGGGAAGGCTGGCTGGATGAGGGCACGGTGTGCAAAGCCTGGGGTGAGGACAGTGCTGAAGGAGCAACGGAAAGGTTATATATTGAGAACAGTTATAATACGTCCAAAAAGTGGGAGGAAAAAGAGAAGTGAGACGGTTTCGCCTTGGAAGAGGGTTGGTGGGAAGGAAGTGGTGTGTTTTTGCTGGACGTGAAGCCATACTTAGGCTGTATTCTCACTCCCTGCATTTCCAGAGCTGGTTTTTTAATCTGTGTTCACACTAGGTTATCCAAAATGCATAAGCATCCTGTACAGTGCTACCTCAGGATAAATACTTAATTCATTCCGGAGGTCCATTCTTAACCTGAAACTGTTCTTAACCTGAAACACCACTTTAGCTAATGGGGCCTCCCGCTGCTGCCACGCCGCCGGAGCACGATTTCTGTTCTTATCCTGAAGCAAAGTTCTTAACCTGAAGCACTATTTCTGTGTTAGCGGGGTCTGTAACCTGAAGCGTATGTAACCTGAAGCGTATGTAACCTGAGGTACCACTGTATGTTGTTATAAAATACTTCTGCATTCAACAAACCTTTGTGCTATCAAAGGGGTTTCCACCTTCTCCTCTCCTCTCCCCACAATGTGTATGTTGTGCCATTGCCAAATCTGCTCAGTGCTCAGGGGGTTTGGGGGGGGGGACCGAGAACAGATTTAGAGGGTGCAGCAGGAAGAGGAGGGAGAGAAGTCTCTGTCATGCAAGGAAAAATCCTTGTGCTGGTGGAACCTTAGTCTTGCTGTTACATTGAATACAACCCTCTGTGGTGAAACAATATATTTTGTTGCGTTTCTTGCCTCCACCCTTTTGTCTGAAAGAATGAGGAGTTAAAATTCTCCCAACAAACAAAAAAGCCACCCAATTATAGCGACATCATAGCAGCAATTTACACCCCTCACATTCAAAGGAAGTTTTGCATTTTATTTCAATGGGTGGTGAATTGTGCCCCTTGGTTTTAATTCTAGGTTTGTATAAGCAATCCCTCTGCGCAACCAAATTGTTGCATCTGGATACAATTATATCACTTTTAGCCATAAAACATGCTGCACATCACATCGCCGCTTGGCTTTTTAATGCACTGTGAAGTTACAAAAGCACTGGTGTTTCTTTGCAAATTACATAACTCTGAGTAATTATGTCACTACGAAGCAGTTTTCAGACAAACAGAATGAATTTCTGAAGATTGACTGTCGCAAAGCAGATGAGTCAGAAAAAAATCAAATCCCTTTTCACACACTTAAAAATCAAAAACACTGCAGCTGTTTCTGAATTTATTTGGAGTGGCATATAATGTTCCAGAATCTAGCAAAGCAAACCCTGTTGAATGGTGCTTCTAGGAGCAGAAACTCTTTTCTATGGTGCCTCTAAGTTAGTTGCACTGACTCTGTGCATTGCAAGGAGAGAGCTGTGAACATGTGTGATTGTGGTTTCTGTGTTACACTACACTTGCACAAGCAGTTTCTGTGCAAATGTTGGCCACCACCATTTTGTTGGAAATGACATACATCTGGGTATAAATTCCATGGGATTAATTAGGAATTACTTCTGAATAAGCTTGGATCCAGCTGGAACTCATTGGATCAATTCACGTATGCCAAGTTACCCGCACAGATCACATATTTATTAGAGGGGGGGGGGAACCATGTACACAAGACATCATCACATGAAATGAATTATTCGTGTCTGTTTCACTCTGTGTATACTTGATTATATGCATTCATTGCCCACAACACTTGCCCACGTGGCGTTGCAGAATGGCTAACAGTCTGAGCTGCACAAAGTCCGGCACAAATTCCCTGGGTGGGAAATTAGTCTGAAAGGGAGAAAACACCTTGAGGAGTGGGTGTGGATGTGAGAGGGAGAAGAACAGTGTTCTCTTGCTGCTGTTTTCCCGTTTTCATTTATTTCTTCGCTTGAAAACAGATCTCTTGCCATTTTAAAGTAGCTAACTGTATAAACAGTTCAGCATGTTTGGACACTCAGATTTAGTTGCTTCGTTGCTGTAGAGGTGGCAGCCTCTTTATGAAGACATTGATCCGCCACCATCATGTGTAACTGTGCTCTTAGACAAGCTGCTTTTCCGTCCATTGATGCCACCGGGAAATGAATTTTGGGTTAGAGGTCCAGGCCCTATCCAGCAGAATGAGCAGCACCCACCCCAAGGATGCAGAACTGGCTTGCCAAATTTTGTTCCATCCAAAGCAGCAGGGACTGGACTATTAGGGTGAATGGGGTCACTGCCCCATCGACCTTAGTTGGTCCTCAGCTAGCCTTCCTCTATCTCGCTTCTTATAAGTTCAGAAGGTATCATTGGCTTGCTCCTCTTCCTCAGTCTCAGTGTTGCTCTTGTATAAGGATGCTCAGTAGGGTGAAGGATGGGGACAAAACTAGAATTAGTTGGCTCTGCCTGTCATTGGCTCTGACTTTACCTACCTTTGACCTCCTTATCTTCTGCCCCACCAACCCTAATGGGCACCAACCATCACCAATACAAACAGTGCAAGACCATTGCAGCCAAAGTCTAAAGCTACCACACCACACCACAGATTTCATCAGCCTCATATTCCCCTACTCTCACGATATGAGGGTGATAATGCCAGTCTACCATACAGGAATGTTGTAAGGATTGCAGAGATCACACATATGATGTTATATAATAATATTTTAATATTTTATTATGTATACCCGGCCTCTCTGGCTGGGTTTCCCCAGCCACTCTGGGCAGCTTCCAACCGAATATTAAAAACACAATACAGCATCAAACATGTTCTTCAAGAGTCAATGTGCTGTAATGGAGTTTCAGACCCGGGTTCTATAGTGAGATCCAATCTCTATCCAGCCAAGAACTCACTGAGCAATCCACTATTTCTCAACTTACACTATTTCACAGGATTCTTATCACTACCCCAGACTGGGATGACAGTCACCATGAGTGCGCTGGAAGAATCCATCTGTCATAAATAAAATTCATGAAATGTGCTATATAATGTAGTTTTTTTTTTATTGCTGTCTGGGAAATCAGCATTATGGTGCAACCCTAGTTAAAACCAAGCTATGGTCGGTAGATATAGAAGTAAGCCAAAGTCAACAGCAAATTCAGTTGCCCAAGCTGACATTGGCTCTGTTGAGATGTAATGACAGGCCATAATTATAGAAACATAACCACAGTTAGGTGTTGTGTCCAAATAGGCAAGCCATGAGTTGTGATCAGCTTAGCTACAAGCCAAAATAAGCAACCTTGGTTTGAGGCAGGTTTGCAAGCGATGATTAGTGCTACCTATGGTTTGTGACGACATTTATTCCAACAAACTGAAATATGTGGCAGAGGCCCACCCACTTCTCAGAGTGGCTTGTGGCAAAGGCTTTCGCACATCCCTGACAGACAAGACTTCTCTTCTGTATGAGTTATTAGCTTTGGGGTATATTCAGTGTATTTCGAGAAAGAAGGATTGATGTGGTCCTTTGTGGCGTAAGAACAACATAACATGGTTCTTTTTGTTCCAGGGAAGCTTTTGTTCCTATACATGGTGGTCCCTCTCGCGCTCTTCAAGAGAGGAAGCAAAACAAAAAGAAGAAAGAACTTTATTTCCGACAAGTTGCTGTGGTAACCCAAAGTGAATGTGCAGTCATAGGTCTTGGCTAGTGTGAATATGTCGATCCTGCTTCTATATAGGGAGACAGCAGAATCTGAAACACCTCATGAGAGGTTAAGTAGAACTAGGTGAGGGGGAAAATATTTTCTTAAATGAAAGCTATTTGGACAAAACTAAGGAGTTTTAAGTAAGTGTATCAACTCTTAAGCAAATGCCCCGTTAATTTTTGCCCATGATACTGTTGTCGTAAATTAAGTAGGATGTCATAAGGCATTTTGCCTCAAAGTAACTGTCGGAACATGGCACCCTAGTGATGACTCTACAAGTCTTAGAGCCCCTTACAACTTAGCATTAGAAAATGTTGAAATAACAGCAAAAACAACAATACCACAAAAAGGCACACAGCTTCTTTTTAAGAGAAACTCAAAAGTATTTTTTACTTAACATCTCCTGAGGCAAATAAGGGCTGAGCTACACATTACTCTTCATGTACCAGCGTATTTATTGTGTCTGGAGGATTCTTGAGTAGCATCCACTGAGGATAGCATCAGCTGGGGAACAACAGCTCAGGAGTGTTAACCCTTTCCTCCCGTACCACAGCCCCAATGAAAAACATTCCACCCAAGCTGCTCTTTGATCTGAATGAGAAGCTGACATTGACACCATTGACAGCTCCCCTCCTACAGACCAAAGCTTGGTGGGTGATTTCACTGGGACTGAAGTGCAGGGGAAGGTTTAGCTGCCCACCCCATAAAGTCCAGATCACCTCCCACTCCAGGGCTACTTTAAAAAGCCAGACACATTAAATCTGCATATTGAATATAAGATGTAAGCCCTGTTCCATCATGGAAAGAGGGTACTCACATCCTGTGAGCCGTCCTGAGACCTGCAGGTATAGGGCAGTATACAAATTTAAATAACAACAACAACAACAACAAGCCACATTCTCACCTCTGCATTTTCTGCTGCACCTGCCCCCACTTTGTCCACACACTGGGGACTTGTCTGCAAAGAAGAAGCCTTCCAAATGTATTGGGACCATCCTCTGTAAGCTATGACTTTCTAAGAACAGTCATACCTTGGATTCCAAAAGCCCTGGAACACAGACGTTTTGGTTCCCGAACACCGCAAACCCGGAAGTGATTGTTCCAGTTTGTGAATGTTCTTTTGGAACCCGAACATTTGACAGGGCTTCAGTGGCTTCTGATTGGCTGCAGCAGCTTCTTGCAGCCAATCAGAAGCCACAGTTTGGTTTTTGAACATTTTGGAAGTTGAACGGACTTTCCGAACGGATTCCGTTTGACTTCTAAGGTACAAGTGTATTGTGTAGCAAGCACTAGGGACATGTATTGGACTGTGACATTGTTACTAACAAGCAACCCCGTGCCCCTGATGCTCACACATTTTGTTTAAGTTACCGTATTTTTCTGTGTATAACATGCCCCCCTGTGTATAAGACGCCCCCTGTTTTTTGGGACTCCAACTTGAGAAAATGGGGGGAGATTGCCTGGAGTTGTTGACCTTTTTTGGGGGGAGATTGCAGGACACCCACAGCCAATCACACACACATCGACGAAGCCACCAATCATCTGCACACTCGCTGAAAGCAAGCACCCATCGCCCAACCAATTGCCACAGCAGCCAGTTGCCCAGCAGCCAGCAGACCTTGCCGCACCCACCAATCTCCTGCAAAAACACTGCTGACAATCTCCTGCTCACGGCAGCCACCAATTGCCCGTCCCACCTCTCCACTATCCATGTATAAGATGACCCCCATTTTTAAAATAAAATAACCTCATCTTATAGCCGGAAAAATACAGTATGTTTTCATTTCTTTTTAGTCTTCTAATGTACTACTACAGCACTATGGTTCTTTTCATCAGTTTAGAAAGCAACACATACACACAACTCTATCCTATCAGGATATTTTGTTTTCTTCAGATGTTTGTTGCACAGACAAGAAGAGGAAACACTTGAATCAGGAAAATGTGCAACTTTCACACTCAAATTAACATAATGCAAAATTTATTTGTGGATGCCTGCTTTTTATTTCTACTGTGTGAGCGTTCAGGTGTCAAGCTTTTTCTCACACACACACACACACACACACACACGTTCAAGTAATAGCAAATATTTTTTTTTTTTTAAGTAACAAAGCACCCCCCACAGTTAATAAGGGCATTTATTCACGCTTGCCTGGGATATAAAGTTCTTTATGGCATATTGCATAATTCTAAAACATTATGGCACTTGTACAAGAACTCTGCTAAAAATCCACATATCATTAGAAGTTCTTTTTTGTACTCGTTACTAAGGCTTTTTGCTATAATTGGGGGGGGGGGACGGCAATCAATCTCAGGTGTGCTTCAGCTTAATTGTTTTAATCACCTTAAGCATGCTGGATTGTAACCTTACTCTCTAAACAGACACACCTTGATAATTTTGGCAAAGCTCTAGAAAATTTCAACTGTGAAGATTAAGGGAGTAGCCTCTCCCCCCCTTAATGCATGCTGCCATGCCCAGGTGCATACTTTTTATAAAAGAAAAAAAGAAAAATCACACATACTCCTTCAGACATTTTAATTCTGTTCAAGTGCAAAAGGTATCCACAAGTACAGACTGTCTGTTTTCCCAGAGTCTATTATAGTGAGTCATTTCACCATTACCAAAGTTTGACAGACACTTTTACTCCATTTATCCCTTTCAGGTAGACTTGTTTTCTTCCAATACTTTGCAATTAAAAGAGGGGCTGAGATGGACAAATTGTTCACAAAGTACTGGGTTTTCTTTTTCTTTTTTCCTTTTCTTTTTTAAACAGATTGTCCAAATAGACATAGCAACAAGGCTTCAGGTTTTGGAAGTAGAAACTTGCCTATACAGTGGTACCTCGGGTTAAGAACTTAATTCGTTCTGGAGGTCCGTTCTTAACCTGAAACGGTTCTTAACCTGAAGCACCACTTTAGGTAATGGGGCCTCCTGCTGCTGCTGCGCTGCCGGAGCACGATTTCTGTTCTCATCCTGAAGCAAAGTTCTTAACCCGAGGTACTATTTCTGGGTTAGCGGAGTCTGTAACCTGAAGCGTATGTAACGTGAGGTACCACTGTAATTTATTTGCTAGCTCAAGCACTCAGTTTTAAAATTGAGAAAGGAAATTGTGTGTGTGTGTGTGTGTGTCTGGGCAGAATCTACCCATCAGGGAATTAGAAACCAATGGTTCTCCAAACTATGGGAACAATTGCTTTGTGCCCAAAACATATCTATCCAATTGTACACACACACAATTTCAGCATAAGTTGTAGAACTTTGTTTTGGGTTTGTTTGTTTGTTTTTAAAGCAAAGATCCCTGGTGGAATGTTTTTGCTGATGACTATATAATTTTGGCTGAAACGTAATGGTACAACCCAGGACAATTTGCAGCAAAGCAATGGCATGCCTAGAAGAAAGATAGGTTTTTAAAATGATCGGTCCTCCTGGGCTGCAAAATATTGAATTTCCACCAGGGCATGAATCTTGGAGCTGAAAAATGTCCAAATCCAGTTCTCCGCTCAACCTCCCCAGTGCTTGCCTATTTGTTTATTTCTGCTATTCATTTTGTACCTCGTCTGGTAGAGGGATGTCATTTATATATTCTGGGCAGCGTCAAGAGAGGAAGGGGAAACATCTGTTTCTCCACAGGTAATTGGAAATATTCATCCATGTTCCATGGACAGGTTTCTTATTAAAAACATTTATATTTTTATATTAATTTCCTAGCTGGTGCCTCTTTTATGCATATGGGAATAGCATTGCTAACCACTCTTGTGGAATCCAGAGACATTGCTCTTAAAATACTAGTGCCTGAGAGCATAAATTTGCCATTCAAATATGTTTATAACACCAGCAGCAATTCCTGAAAGTTATGGGTTGGTCCAACTAAGTGGTACTCGGAATAGACCCATTAATAGAAACAAACTATAATAATAATAATAATAATAATAATTTATTTATACCACACCCATCTGGCTGGGTTTCCCCAGTCACTCTGGGCAGCTTCCAACAAAATATTAAAAATACTTAAAACAGTCATAAAAAACTTCCCTAAACAGGGCTGCCTTCAGATGTCTTCTAAAAGTCAGATAGTTGTTTATTTCCTTGACATCTGATGGGAGGGAGTTCCATATAATAAGTCAGTGTGTCTACTCTGAGTATGACTTGGTTGGATACAACTCACTCTGGGTGCACTGATGTTACATTTCCCTGCTCAATGAATTCTGGGCAGTGTAGTTCGCCCTTCACAGAGTTACAGTTTCCTAGCAAACTGCAGCACCCAGGATTCTTTGAGAGACTTGGATGAAGGAATTGAAGTGATGCTCATCAAATTTGCCTATGACACCAAACTGGGAATGGTAGATAATGCCGCTGAAGGTGACTGTCAGATGTGTATTTCACTCTGTGTAGATACACCTGTCAGGAGGTGAGAATCACTGTGATGTAGCAGTCGCACTCGGACCACGAACAGCCGTCTTCAAATTCCCACCCCGCTGTGAGTCCAGCTGGGTGATTTGGGGCCTGTCACCATCTCCTGCCAACCTAGCAGTTCGAAAGAACATCAGAGTGCAAGTAGATAAATAAGTACCGATCTGGCGGGAAGGTAACGGCATTTCCATGTGCTGCTCTGGTTCACCAGAAGCGGCTTAGTCATGCTGATCACATGACCCGGAAGCTGTACCCCGGCTCCCTTGGCCAATAAAGTGAGATGAGCGCTGCAACGCCAGTCGGCCACGACTGGACCTAACGGTCTGGGTTACCTTTACCTTTACTACCATGTCAGAGCCTAGCCTACCTTGCAAGGTTGTTGTGAGAGTAAAATGTGGTGAGAGAGAGACCTATGTATTCTCTCTTGAGTCCCATGAGTGAAGGACAGGATAAACATGAAATGAATGAAAGTGTGTGTAGGTTTAACTGATGGGAGTGACTGGACTAGGACTGCGCAGGTTGCAGAAACCTGTTTACCCTGAACATTTGAAACCATATCTTAGCATCCAGCAGTTTGACACTAGCCCTTTTCAGGTATTCATCGTCCTGATGTATAAACAAAACCCCACCCCCTTGGACTCATCAGCTTTGCCAAAGCCCCACCCACTCTGACAACATCTTCTCTACCCAGTTTGGAGCCCTTCATAAGTCTGAGGGTGGTGTGTATCTAGAACTTAGGGGTCTAAATCAACGAGAAGAGGCTTCCTGCTTCAGGTCTTCATTCTTAAATTCACAGAGGACTTACCGTATTTTTTGCTCTATAAGATGCACTTTTCCCCTCCTAAAAAAGGGGAATGTGTGTGTGCCTTATGGAGCGGAGGCGCGCTGCGCAGCTATTGCTGAAGCCAGGAGACCAAGAGGGATTGGTGCACACCGATCCCTCTTGCTCTTCTGGCTTCAGAGATAGCCACGCAAAGCCTCTTTAGCGCAGCCAGAGCGCTCCTGCCTCTTCGCTCAAGAGGCTTTGCATTGCTTTCTTGTTTCTTGTTTTCCTCCTCTAAAAACTAGGTGCGTCTTATGGTCGGGTGCGTCTTACAGAGCAAAAAATGTGGTAGTTAGTGTAGTGGTCATCCAGTGGAGTGCTGCTCATTGTCCCCCATGTTACAGGGGTCTGATTCATATCCACAAAGAGTCAAGCATTTACTGTGGCCGGTCTCATGCTGCCTGTTCTTCCAGCAGAGATTCAACAGCTATCTTCGCTTTTGACTTACTGGTGTAAGACCTTTCTATGCCAGCAGGCAGAGCCAGGCCAGGGTGAGATGAAGCACCTGCCTCAGGTGGCGGCAGCGTAAGAGGTGGCAATCTGGCAAGCAACATTGCTGCCCATCTTCCCTGCCCCTGGAGCAGAAAAGATGCACAGCCACAGCTTCTGAAATGCCCTGGCTCTTACCGAGTTCAGTAAGAAGAGGGTGTTTTTAATGGTGCATTTGTTGCATACATATTGTTGTGTATGCAACTACCTTAATATTTTATATGATGGTACATAACTACTTTTGTAAATAAAAGAAAGGTGTCACAGCAAAGGAGGTGGGGCTTAGCAGCACACCCTGATTTCCCCCTTGCAAGTTTGTTTACACATGAGGAGGGCAAGCACCCAAATAGGGCTACTCTTTTATCTTTTCATTTACCCACAATCACAAGTAGGCATACACTACTAACCTTTGGTGCCACGATTCTGCACACAATCTGACAACAATACATTTTTGTAGTACTGCTTACCAAAACAGCCACTGATAGTTTTTTTAAAAAAAATCAAGGCCGTGACATAAATGTCTTATACGTACCCTCAGTCCATTCTAACTTGTCTAAGCAGTGATAGATTTGCTTGGAATGTGCAGTTTTATCGGAGAATGAATTCTTCATCCTGCCCTCCACAGAATCCTTTCTGTGGAACAAAATCTTCCCTGAAATCTGCACTTGCAAGGAAGCTATAGATTCAGTGGCTAGTGGCTGTGAAAGTCCTTTCAGGGAGCTAAAGGACGATGTGTCTGAATGGGAGCTGAATGCAGAGAAGCAGCTATATTTGCTGTGTTCCCCTACAATCATTCACTCATTCACTCGTGTAAAATGGCGAGCCTCAGGCTATCTATTCCTACTATCAGAGCGGGAGAGAAACAGACCCTTGGTGCTTTGCAAGGCAAGACAGTTCACACCATAATTGTGTGTGTGTGTGTGTGTGTGTGTGTGTGTGTGTGTGTATTTGTGGTCTCTTTTCAGTCCCCAGGTTCTTTTTCTGCATAAAAGTAATTTGAAAGACCTCCACCTCTCTTCTGTTTCATATAATAGAAGAGTATGAGATGCATACAATTTAAAGGTTTATCGTAAATGCTCAAGGAAGTGTACATAACGTAAAAAGCCAGGTTCCATCCAAATGAGCGCTGTTCCTCACAGAAATAATGCTGTCCTTCTTTAAACCTCAGGGGAGGGGGAGAATAGCAATATTGTGGTGGATTTTACTACCAGATGTTTGTGAATTATTGTGAACTGACTTAAGGCTTCTCCCCAAGCCAGCTTCACTCTAAATTGATTCCCTGTGTACTTCTGTTTTATTATATCCATCCCATGATTCCCTTAATTTCAGATATGCAGGTTTTAAGGATTTCTGCTTGTGTGGCTGAAATAGCACTACCCATGTAATAATAATAATAATAATAATAATAATAATAATAATAATAATAATAATTTATTTATTATTTATACTTCACCCATCTGGCTGGGCTTCCCCAGCCACTCTGGGCGGCTTCCAAAAAAATATTAAAATACTGTAATACATCAAACATTAAAAGCTTCCCTAAACAGGGCTGCCTTCAGATGTCTTCTAAAAGTCTGGTAGTTGTTGTTCTCTTTGACATCTGGTGGGAGGGCGTTCCACAGGGAGGGTGCCACTACTGAGAAGGCTCTCTGCCTGGTTCCCTGTAACTTGGCTCCTCGCAGTGAGGGAACAGCCAGAAGGCCCCCCGGTGCTGGACCTCAGCCTCCATGCAGAACGATGGGGGTGGAGACGCTCCTTTAGATATACCGGCCCGAGGCCGTTTAGGGCTTAAAAGGTCAGCACTAACACTTTGAATTGTGCTCGGAAAGAGAGATATCTGGAAGAAGAAGAAGAAGAAGAAGAAGAAGAAGAAGAAGAAGTGCACAGAAATCTTTACAAAAACTCTATTAATCCTTTCCCCCACCAAAAAAAATCCCAATGAAGACTGAGTGTGTGTTATGTCAACAGAATGGTAATTAGCTGTTGATGAAAAACTCTGGAAAAAAGAGTAGGAAGAGAATGAGATTGCTAATCCCAGATATCTGTATCCAAATACATAGCTCTTTCTCTCAGGCAATCAAGGCAGCATCCACAGATTCCCCCCACTTCATCATATTTATATTTATATTAATATTATTAATATTATTAATATTATTAATATTATTTATATTATTTATAATCCCTTCCAAGGAATCCAGGGTGTCCTAAATGTTTGGGGCAGCTCTGCAAAGTAGGTTAGGCTTAGCAGCAGTGGCTGAGTGGGCCAATGTCACTGAGTAAGATTCGAGACGAAGTTAGTAAAGGTAAAGGGTAAAGGGACCCCTGACCATTAGGTCCAGTCATGACCAACTCTGGGGTTGCGGTGCTCATCTCGCTTTATTGGCCGAGGGAGCCAGCGTACAGCTTCCGGGTCATGTGGCCAGCATGACTAAGCCACTTCTGGCAAACCAGAGCAGCGCACAGAAACGTTGTTTACCTTCCCGCCGGAGCAGTACCTATTTACCTACTTGCACGAGACAGAGTAGTTCTGCCTTAATTCCTACCTTTTGAGACAGGATTGGAATTCCCTGGATGAAGACCAGTACATACTCCATCCACTGCCCCACACAGCCTCTGTATGACAAACATTAAAGCCAGGGCTGTGAGGAGAACATACAGAAAACCTAAGGTCAAGGATTTGCTGTCCTTTTGGTGAAGAGAAATAGTCACAGTGAAACCCGTCCATCCCCAGGAATGAATGAGTAATATGTGGACCTCCTCTGTTTACCATTTTGAATGCTTCATGTCAAAACAAGCGTAAATGATTGGATGTGTCTGCATAGCATAATTAGGGATGTAAGCAGACTTCCAATACAGAAACTGGAGCAATAAACAAAGTAATTACAAGAATTATTTCAGTCTAGTTGCAGCACACATCATTACTATAATTACAAAATTTAAACATGAGCCCATCGTACCTTTTGTTGTTCAGCTTATGCAGAACAACCTACTCATTGATTTAAAAAGAATTTTTTTAAAAAATGCACCTCGATTTGCCACTTGGGTGGACAATATTCTCTTACATTTCTTTGGCTATCTGGTTTTGTCAGAACTTTAAGCAAGAGGAGAATTTCAGGCTAGCCTTTGTTCTAAAGGTGTCTGAGAACCTGGAGAGTCTAAATGTTCTATTGCCCATCATTCCAAACCCTTCTGTCCAGATGAACCCCTACTTAAAATAAAGTAAAAACAACAACTTATTTTCATAAGATTTATAAAAATCTATATGTCACTTGATTGTTAAAAAAACAACCTCAAAGCAGTTTACAAAGAGAAAGTACCTTGCAATTTTTGCTTCTGGCATGCTTTCAGGTTCAAAACTGTTTTTGGATTGTTTGTGAGAGAATATGAGATATGGATGGAGCATAAGAAACATTGCCAAATTGTTTTTCTTCTTCAAGGCGGCTCCTCTGTTATTTATCCCTTTCCTGAATCACGAAGAAAGCAATCTTTTTTCCTTCCACTTCAAGCCCTTTCTAGGTTGTGACTTTGCGTCGTCTGTTGAATTCATTGGGGATTACCACCAGGTAAGTGAGTTGATTATTGTAAAATAAGCTGAACTTGGAATAGACCCATGGAAATCAATGGATTAAAGTTCATCTAGTTTTCTTGCCTGACATTGTATGCTTGTATCAGCATTATATATCAAGGCATTATAATTTTAAATACATTCATTCCATTCTTATCATGCAATTTCTTGTCTATCCACAAACCAGCAGTTGAGAGAGAGGATAATGAAACATCATCAAAGGTCTTGAACTAGGAAGTCTAGCTGTGGAGCTTACTTTCAGGCATGCTTCATCACCACCACCATGGATGGCCAAAGGTAGTATTGCAGGTGCCAGCTCAGCAGGGGTCAGGTGATACAATGGAACAATTGGCTTCCTCTTAAACCTATAGATGCTGCAGGTTGCTTCAGTCTTGCCACTCCATCTGAGTTCTCAAACTATCCGTCCATACCCTTGTCTCTGCTTGGGCCGGCCCTGATGAAGATTTTAAGACATGAGGCCTTAAATCCACTTTAAGCCTCTCAATTAGATGCATACATGTGCTCCTAGCTAATGCTGAAGAGAAAACAGAATAGACACATTTGTAATTTGGGAGTATGTACCTTCTGGTCTATGGGATGCGGGTGGCGTTGTGGTCTAAATCACAGAGCCTAGGACTTGCCGATCAGAAGGTCGGCGGTTCGAATCCCCACGATGGGGTGAGCTTCAGTTGCTCGGTCCCTGCTCCTGCCAACCTAGCAGTTCGAAAGCACACCGAAGTGCAAGTAAATAAATAAGTACCGCTCCAGTGGGAAGGTAAACGGCGTTTCCATGCGCTGCTCTGGTTCGCCAGAAGTGGCTTAGTCATGCTGGCCACATGACCCGGAAGCTGTACGCCAGCTCCCTTGGCCAGTATAGCGAGATGAGCGCCACAACCCCAGAGTCGGCCATGACTGGACCTAATGGTCAGGGGTCCTTTTACCTTTACCTTCTGGTCTATTTATGTTTACATTTGCATTTCAGTCTAATTTAGTCAAATATCCTTTTAAGGCTCAGGTAGCTAAGCTGTGAAAATTTCCACATAAACTAAGAGTTCTATACAGTATAAACTTAGGTTTGTATCATTCTGCCAGTCTATCTGTCTGTTGATTCGGCCATGCACACTGGCAGATAATATGGTGTACTGATTCATGTATTCTCGTGGTGGAATAGGAGATTTTTTAATGGAACACTTATTAGGATCTTCTGTTCAGAGCAGAACAATACATGATGCCAAATGCAGACCGGTTAAAAATAGCTGCTAATCCCGTCTCCTCACTACATTAGATGCCACCCTCATAACACAACATCACAGCACATGTTTCCTCCATCCTTTCTAGCAGCAACCTGTAATGGAGGTGACATGATGACCTCACAGAGCTGAGAAACAAAGCTGTAGACAGGCAGAAGAGAAGGAAGTGGGTGGTGGCCATCTGGAGTGGCAAACCTGTATTTCTGACATCTCTGGTGGTCACACCTTCAGCTATAATAACCACTATTAATCCTAATCTGACTGAGACTGCAGTCCTATGCCCATTTACTTTGGAATAAGGCCAATTAACTCAGTGGGGTTTATGTCTGAGTACACATGGTTTGTGACAAACCAGGATATCAAACCACAGTTTGAAGCTGGCTTGCAAGCCACACTTTAAGCTAATTGTGGTTTGCCATTACACCTGAATTAACAAACCACTGACAAAGCAGTGTTATTATGGCCACTGGTCCACCTTCAGAGGGAGATGAGAATGAACTTATTGGACTTTTGAAGCTCAATGCTAGACAGATGAAAAAACAAAAGCAGCCAAGCAGCTCTAAACTATGGTTGACTGTGATATGTTTGAAAGCTCAAAGCCCTGGTGCAGGTTTGCAACTATGGTTAGCGCAAACCATGGGCTGGCATGATGCCTGACTCATAAAGTCTGGTTGACATACCTAAATCTTTAACCATCCATGAATGCACATCTGGTGAAGTCCTGGAATGTTCATGAGGAACATTAAATAAACTACACTTTGGTTCCACACTACCATAGACACTCTGTTGCCTCTTTGCAATTCAGAATACCTATAGCTATAACTATAGCTATAGCTAGGGAAATTGTTTGGAATGATTTTTAAAGCGGTTTTTAAAATCACTGTGGAAACCAATCTGCTCAAGGAGCAGCGAATAAATGTTGGAAAAGAGCATTGGCACAAATGCATGGCCAAATTCTTCAGGACAGGATGTTCAAGCACCAAAGTAATGGACTACTGCTTCTGAAACCAAAGGTATGAAAGCATTCGCTGGAGAACAAATACTAATCACTTCCCATAAGATATGCTCTTTACCAGTCTTCTTATTTTAATAGACTGATATCATATGTTTATTTTTATTTTGGAACTGGGTGATCAAGAACTCTGTGCAACGAGTCTTTCAATAAAGAGATATGCCCCCTCCCAGCTTAGCTTATAGAAATATTGTGTCACTGCTGTGTCAGATCTAGGTAGTACTGTTTATGTTAAATGAATGCAACAGGATAATCTTGATCAGGCATTTTATTACATTCAGTGCACGCCCAACAGCATCCAGGAAGGACATTCTCTCTTCGCTAAGTCAGCTGGTTACGTTCTTAACATTCATTGTTCTGCTTTGAAAGAGTGTTTTGATTCAGCCTGTCACTTGCCATTCTAGTTGGATCAGGTGGATTGCCTTTCAGGTATTGTCAAAGGGACCTGCCCATGACATGGTAGTATTACTTTCAGATGTGTCATCTAGGGGGTGGATTGATAAAGTGGACATCATCAGGTGTGACTGCTCTCAGCTTGGGTTCCTGACTCACGTTTCCATCCATGAAAGTTAAATTTAAAAGCCTGAACCCTAGGTCAAGAGTTACCCACAATGGTGGGTGAAGGTTCCTGCGACGGTGAGGTGAACAGAGTTATATTCAAAAATTGGATCCACCTGCCACCAAAAATTAAGATGCTCAACACAAGACCCATCCTAGCTCAATTCTGCTTTCATTTTGCCTGGCTAGATCTAATAATTTGGGGAGACCTATTGCAAGTCTTAACTTGCAGGTGTAGGCAGGAATTCAATATGTGTGGTTCTCCTTGTTGAAGTTGGGAACTGCAAGGAAATCAGCCTGATCGCTAAAAAAACCTTTCAAGTCAAGCTTGACTTCTTGCTTGACCAGTGTTAGGAGATTTGCTCTTGTTTGATACTGTCTACCTTTGCCTTTGGGATGTTATACTTTCCAGGTCTCCAGTCGTGCCATCATTCATAAGAACATAAGGAGAGCCAATGGCCCATCTAGCCCAGCATTCTATTCTCAGACTGGTCAAATGTGGATGAAGACATCCAAGTTGCTGTGGAAGCCGAGTTCAAATGCTGTGGCCTTTGTATGAACTCCTGTCACTTGGAAGGCCTGTAACATCACCATCATTATTTACATCTGTTAGTCACTTTATTTAAATAAAAAATCTCAAAGTGACTAATTAAATACAAACAGATAAATGAAAAGCCAACGTTTTTGAAAAATGGACAAGGCAAAATTCTTAAAACACTCATCAAACGACACAATAAGAACACGCCATAGCTCATCCTGCTAAAAGATGACTATCACAGCAGAGTCTTCCAATGGCCGAAGTAAATAATACTTGAACCATACTTTGTTTGGGTTGAAAAATGAATGTTTGGAATTGCAACCTGCCTCAGGCCAGGAGCTGTTCTTAAGAGAGACCCTGTTTGTATAGCCTGGTGCCTTATTGTGGAGGCCATTCAGATAAAAATGATTTGTGTCATCACAATGACTCAGAAAGAGGGTCGCTACAGCCTTCAAATCAGAGCAGCTGCATGGAGAAGAGGAGGTTAAGGGGTGATATGATAGCCATGTTCAAATATATAAAAGGATGTCACATAGAGGAGGGAGAAAGGTTGTTTTCTGCTGCTCCAGAGAAGCGGACATGGAGCAATGGTTCCAAACTACAAGAAAAAAGTTTCCACCTAAACATTAGGAAGAACTTCCTGACAGTAAGAGCTGTTTGACAGTGGAATTTGCTGCCAAGGAGTGTGGTGGAGTCTCCTTCTTTGCAGGTCTTTAAGCAGAGGCTTGACAACCATATGTCAGGAGTGCTCTGATGGTGTTTCCTGCTTGGCAGGGGGTTGGACTCAATGGCCCTTGTGGTCTCTTCCAACTCTATGATTCTATGATTCTATGATTCTATGGGTTGGGCAGCCACGACATTGCAGGGCTGTTACATATGCCCAGCACCCTTGCCTGAGTGCCTTCTGACTATGAGCTTAGCAGTCTCCACATTTTCCCAGCACCAATCATGCAATGACCACAGACTTACAATCTGGCCTCATCTCTAATTAAGACTGGGATAAGATAACCCCATCATTTCTCATAGTGATGGAGCAGTTGTGTTAAGACGGCTCATATTTCTTGTTTGCACCAGGCTTCTCCATCCTATAACACAGCCACTCAGAAGAACAGTGAGGAAGTAGCTGCTGGTAAAAACAAAAGCCTCTTATGCTGTGTTTACAGCTATCCCACAGAGTCATAGATGGAGAAATTGTTTAGCATGAATCACAGGCTTATACACAAGGCACATAAATGAGAACCCCGCAGTTCTGTACAAGAAGCAGAGCTATACAAACAACTCATCTGGCCCCTCGAGAGGGACTGGTTCTCCGTAAGATGGCAAAAACAAATTCTCGTAAAAGAACAGTATTGCTGGGCTACTTAGTGCCTGCTTACAGGGGCGACTTTCATCAGGGTTTCTGTGATGAGTCTGTACTGTGATGAGGATATGCACATTATTCTGGGAATGGCACAGAGATACTGCTGGGGGTCATGGTCCGGAGGCAAACTGGATGTGGCAGTTCAAGAGAAGCACAAGAACATAGGGATAGGCCTGTTGGATTAAGCCAATGGACCATGTAGCCTGCCATCCTGTTCTCACAGTGGCCAACCAGATGCCCAAGGGAAGGCCAGGACCTGAGCACAACAAAAGCACACTCTCCTTCCATGTTTTGCAGCAGATGGTATTCCCTTTAATAGGGAAGTTTTTGATGTTTGGTGTTTTATTATGTTTCTGTATATGCTGGAAGCTGCCCAGAGTAGCCGGGGCAACCCAGTCAGATGGGCGGGGTACAAATAAGAAAATAATAATATTAGCAACTATTATTATTATTATTATGGAGCGGATGGCGCAGTGGTCTAAACCACTGAGCCTCTTGGACTTGCTGTTCAGAAGGTCAGCGGTTCAAATCCCCGTGATGGGGATCCTGCTGCTCTGTCCCAGCTCCTGCCAACCTAGCAGTCTGAAAGCACGCCAGTGCAAATAGATAAATAGGTACCACTGTGGTGGGAAGGTAAACAGTGTTTCCGTGCGCTCTGGCTTCTGTCACAGTCCTCCATGTGCCAGTAGCAGTTTAGTCATGCTGGCCACATGACCTGGAAAGCTGTTTATGCACAAACAGCAGCTCCCTTCTTCTTCTTCTTCTTCTTCTTCTTATTATTATTATTATTCAGAGACACACTGCCTCTGACGGTCCATGGACGCAGAGCATAATAGTCACCATCACAACCGCTTAGACTGAAGATTCACAAATTAAATTTTTACCCAATGAAAGATTATTGCTATGCTCGCTCCAATTCTCTGAGTGGTGAAGTTTTAGGAGATGCAGCGTGCACCCTGGTTTGGATTTCCTTCAAATTAGGCCACTGAAGACTTCGAGGTGTTTTGTGATATGGCATTTACTTATGGGGTGTACCGAACACTGCTGCTCTGCTCATGCAACAAACTTCCATGCATGTATCGGAGCATCCTCTTCCTCTACTATCTCTTCCAGGTCACCACATAGCCTCAAAATCAGCTCCAGAGGGTTGGTGGAGGGAAGAGAGGAAATGGAAACTCCCATTTCCATTCACATGGCATGATTAAGTTATTGTGTGAGTGAAAACTACTTTTGCTTGTCCAATGGAACTTCCCCTCCCACTCTCCCAACTGCATTTCCCACCCCCACCCCCCAAAATGACTCTGGGATTGGGGAACAGTGCAGGGGACATGTGAGGAGAGGAAAGGGAAGAGGAAGAGGAACCCTTTTGCATGAAAGGAAGCTATTGCACTCACACAATGACTTGGCTGGATTCAACCCATGCATTCTCTTAAGAACCCTGCAGCCTTGTTGTATGTTGAATGTTTCGCCACCAAAAGAGGTGGAAATGACAGAGCCTTTTCTGTGTAAACACCCAAGTTAAGAAATCCCCTCCCTGGGGAGGTTAGACATGCATTTTGTATGTTAATTTCACAAATATGTTGACCTCTACGCATCCTTTCCCCTAATATATGCATTGTGGTAAACATCGTGTAGTTTGAAAACTGAGTCGCAAAATTCGGTTAAGTACGATTTTGCTCCCATCTGGTTTCAGAAAGTCCAAATTTGATAATTCAGCTTTTATTTTATTTTTTCCAGTTTGTATTTTTTTGTTTTATTAACAATCTCTTATATCATATGACACATTTCATATACCCTATCTCGTATAACATACACATATATTGTACATCTTCTTGAGTCAACATATATATAATCCGTGTAAGCAAAAACCATATACAAGTAGTATTCTGTTTACTTACATAAACTAAACTGATTCATATTTTTACTATCTTTTGTTGTCTTATCTATTTATTAACATGAGCTAAAGAAAGAAAAAACCAGGAAAAAATAAAAAGGTATAGTTGGACCTATCATTTCCTGGTGTACAGCCTTATTCTAGCAATGAATATACCTATCACTATTGAGTTATTCTTTATATTCCTTTGAATACAGAGAAAAGTGAACACATTTTGAGTAATGGCTTGCAGAACACAGCAAACAATAATGCTTCTGGGCCTTTTCCTGTTACTGCTTTAATAGCATGAAAAGGCGACAATAAGTGCGATGATCTACCTCCTCAGCTCACTCATGTACTGAGCCATTATTCCATTTATGAATACTTCTTAGTCATTCACAACATTAATAATCCATTTCTTCAAGGTCCATGTTTTTCTATAGAGCTCTTTGTGTCCACTACACTGTTATTTTTCAGCTTTTGCGAATCTTCTACAAAGCGAAAATTAGCTTGTCTTTTAGAGGCAAAAGATCGCTGCAATTGTGTGCATAATTTACTGGATAAATAAGCAAAACTTAATGTGAATATATATATATATACAGCTCACAGATGAATCTGCTTCTTCTTATTGTGAACCTAATATAACAGGAATGCTATTGCGCTGTTTCAAGTGAAGACAGAACCACCTTATGGCTTCTGTCTAGTTAATAGCAAAAGATGCTGTAGTGAGGAAATTGTGATTGTGTATAACCACGCTGCTAGCATCATGGGCACAAACTGTCATGAATAAAAAGAATGTCTGGAGGAGCCCCTGCTCTGTCTGTGTGTTTGCAGGTTTTTCCATGCACAACTTGTAAGCTTTTGAAAAAAACAGCCAGAAATGACATGAGCATGCACAGATTTTGCCTGCCTCACCAATGAGGAACCTCAGATTGTATTTACTAAGGTGATTCTAGGTATTCTTTGTAGGACATCTTATACTACGAAGAGCCTGCGAGCTCAGGCTAAAGGTTCATCTAGTCCACAGTAGCCAACCAAACACACGCACACAATTTTTCCTCCTACTCTCCTCCCCAACCACAAGACTAAATGCAAATACTGTAATTAATTTAAAAATGAGATATTATAGAAAAAGAATCCCACACCATAGAACTCTCTTAACAAATATTAGTAAAAAGCAAACTCCTCAAAGTAGCAATCACACCCTTCACCTGACTAGGTGCAAAAGAAATGTGCTTTGAGCTGTTTGGAGGTGTGGCCTTCAATGAAACATCTCTGAGCATGTTCAAAACATAGCTTTTGGCTTCCAGGTAGACCTGCTAATGTTAGATTCATTCTAAGATTGCTATCATGACAGCCAGAGGGAGGGAAATTGCCCAACCAGGGCTAAGAGCCCGTAGCTCTATTATCACAAGGTTTTTCTGCCTGGAGACAGTTGGGTGGGACCTCCTAGCCATATAAGAATTTTGGATTGAGAGTGGCTGAGTGGCACAGAGAGGTTATTAGCCGGAGAATGGGAGATTGAGAGAAATGTATCCAGGAGGAGGAGCCTCTCTAAATTCAGACAGATTATGGAAGGATGTATTGAAAAGGAAAGAATGTGGCTTTGATATTTTGGGAGGGATTTTTAATAATAATAATAATAATTGCCTGGCATTTCACCTTATATGGCTAGCCCTGCTTGCCCTAACAGACCAGCTTCCACTTCCCCTAGCTATAATAAAAATGCAACACAACAACACACAAAAACAAAATAAGGCACCAAAAAAGAAATAAAAAATAGAGTGTGACAGAAGTTCATTTTTTATTATTTAACAAGTACTTCCTTAGCCTTTTTCAGTGCTAATGCACTAATTATTAAAGAAAATCTGTCTTTTGTGTAAAATCAGAGGTGATACTAAGCATTTGACAAATCTATCTAAGTCAGGCATGGCCAAACTTGGCCGTCCAGCTGTTTTGGGACTACAATTCCCATCATCCCTGACCACTGGCCCTGTTAGCTAGGGATGATGGGAGTTGTAGTCCCAAAACAGCTGGACGGCCAAGTTTGGCCATGCCTGATCTAAGTTAACAGGGAAAAAAGGAAATATGTCATTTATCAAATCACGTCTCTTATTTGTTTAAATTTGCAGCTCTAAGCTGGAGGAGTGTGTCCAATGTGGATAAATGTGCATTATGTCCAATATGCAGGAAAATAAACTACTTTTGGAGCTTATTAAATGCCCCAGAATTGGGTTTAAAGTTGAGGCCCCATTTAAACTTGAGACCCTAGGCCTCCTAGCCCACACCCTGATTGGGTAGAAGGTAGTGTTGTCAATACAATAGCCAGCAGGTACTTGCAACACATGAGCAACAACCACAGCTGTGATTGATACAGTAACTAGGGAAATAGTAGCATTTTCCCAAGCAGAGAAACAAAGCATGTTCATCCCTGGGAAACAGTGCAACGTTCCGTCAACTGAAGTTGCAGCCTGAGCTCAGCATAATACACGCACAACAAATGGATAACAAATGGATTTAATGCACCAAACACTGAAAGATGTTTAATTGTAGGCTGTGGGCTGTGCCCACAAGCATATTCGGAATAAAGAGACCCAGGAAGCAGATGATGCATTAATTTCCTAAATCTGGAAAGGCTCTTGAGACAATGAACAAACAAGACATTTGGCTGCAATCCGGCTCTAGTCTTCTCCAAATGATGTCAGTGGGAGTTCAGCCAAATACTTCTAATGGAAGCATGATTGAGCCATTTGACCTCCTTTTTTTTTTGCAGCTATCCAAATTAAGTGAACTGGGTAATGTAGGGATGTAGAGTAACAGAGTAGATTGCCTTTCTAGTCTTCTGCTGAACAGACATTTCCATGGGACTGTAGCGGAGTTTGTGGATGATGTTGTGTTGACTAGGGGTGGGTTGGTGGAGAGTTTATGGAGTAATTGTATTATGTCCCACACAATTACTACTAGCTGCTATTCTCATGAGTCAAAATCTTCTAGTGAATCTGGAATTCCTCAGTTGCAAGGAACCTGTAAGCCATTGGCAAAGTTGTGCTGGATGGTGCTGACTGAGGTTATAGCCCCCAAAACATCTGGAACACATCACATTGAAGAAGGCTGCCTAGCGTAAAGTTTGGGCCTCAATGTTTGCATGCTGGGAAACTTTAGCCAGCCATGGTTTCCGAGAGCAAGGACATTCAGCAAAAGAAATAGTTGTGTCACTTTCCGTGATGCATGTTTGATGAGTTTCCCTGCACATAAATGCTTTTATCATGTCAGAAATCCATATCGTCTGAAAAGTCTGGTGAATAATGTAGAAACTGTTCCCTTGCTCAGTACCTTCTGCCCGGTTACTTAAAAGGGAAGAAATGGACTCATTCCCTCTGATTTTATCTTTGATGATTCAAGAACATCAATAGACTCCCAAAATTCAGTATGAAGTGGTTACTGCTTTGAGGTTTGGGCTCTTTTTTTTTCAATAAAGCAGTATAATTATTATTATTTTGTTAAGTAAAAAACAACCTCAAACTCCATCTAGATGGACACTCAAGAGTTCTTTCATTGTGTTTGAACACAACACTCATTTGTGCCCTCACATAATCACTGAGAGTTTCCTGCATTGATTCCTTCTTTTTCTTGTCCAGTACATCTTTCCAAGCATTACATAATTTTGTAATTAGCATCATCTTTGAAGCTCTAGGCAACAGCTTGATGTGGAATGTTATACCGATATAAAGGCAGGCATGGCCTTGGAAAGAAAAGTTAGCCAAGTTTAGCTGGCAAGCAACCCTGGTCAGCGCTATATTACCTACCATGTCCAGGAATTCTCTAGCTCCCCTTTTTTCCAGTTGGCAGGAATGAGATGCTCTATAAATAAATCCCAGATGAAGGAAGCCTAGAAACGTACAGGATTTCCCACCTTTGTTCACAGATGCAGTTTCACAAGTTTGCCACAGTTGAACAGTGATTTTCAGACTTTCTCCATTCAATGCTTGTTTGTTGAGGAACCCTTAAATGTCTGCTGAGGAACTCCTGGGCTGTATCAGACAAAGCCATTCCATTCATGCGAGGACTTCCACAACAAACCTTTTCCTTCCTTTTTCTCTCCGCAGTGAGACATCTCCCAAATATGCTCCAGAGAGTTGAGGGAAACCACCTTCCCAGTAAAGATTTGGAGCCACACAGGTGGATGAGGGAGGGGGACATTCCATTGCAGCAGTGGAAGTGCTTCATGAATAATAATAATAATAATAATAATAATAATAATAATAATAATAATTTATTTATACCCCGCCCATCTGGCTGGGCCTCCCCAGCCACTCTGGGCGGCTTCCATAAAAACCAAAAATACAGTAAAATATCACACGTTAAAAACTTCCCTGAACAGGGCTGCCTTAAGATGTCTTCTGAATGTCAGGTAGTTGTTTATCGCTTTGACATCTGCTGGAAGGGCGTTCCACAGGGCGGGGGCCACTACCGAGAAGGCCCTCTGCCTGGTTCCCTGTAGCTTTGCTTCTCGCAATGAGGGAACCGCCAGAAGGCCCTCGGCGCTGGACCTCAGCGTCCGGGCAAAATGATGGGGGTGGAGACGCTCCTTCAGGTATACTGGACCGAGGCCGTTTAGGGCTTTAAAGGTCAGCACCAACACTTTGAATTGTGCTCGGAAACATACTGGGAGCCAATGTAGGTCTTTCAAGACCGGTGTTATATGGTCTAGGCGGCCGCTCCCAGTCACCAGTCTAGCTGCCGCATTCTGGATTAGTTGTAGTTTCCGAGTCACCTTCAAAGGTAGCCCAACGTAGAGTGCATTGCAGTAGTCCAAGCGGGAGATAACCAGAGCATGCACCACTCTGGCGAGACAGTTCGCAGGCAGATAGGGTCTCAGCCTGCGTACCAGATGGAGCTGGTACACAGCTGCCCTGGACACGGATTTAACCTGTGCCTCCATGGACAGCTGTGAGTCCAAAATGACTCCCAGGCTGCGCACCTGGTCCTTCAGGGGCACAGTTACCCCATTCAGGACCAGGGAATCCTCCACACCTGCCCGCCTCCTGTCCCCAAAAAACAGTACTTCTGTCTTGTCAGGATTCAACCTCAATCTGTTAGCCGCCATCCATCCTCCAACCGCCTCCAGACACTCACACAGGACCTTCACCACCCTCACTGGTTCTGATTTAAAAGAGAGGTAGAGCTGGGTATCATCCGCATACTGATGAACACCCAGCCCAAAGGATGTCCTTGTTAGATGCAGCTGTCTCTCTGTTGCAGAAGTATCTAAATCAACTCTAAGGGATCTTTTAGGAGCACAGGAAGCCGATTTATTCTGTCAATTTAATACTATTCTTTCAATTTAGTCCGGTAGTCTCTATTTGGACTGGGTGTTGCCTACGTTCTCAGGCTGACGTCCTTCATTTCACCTGATCCTCGAGCCTCTTTGATAGAGATGAGCCAAAATTTCTCAGAAGGAATAATTTTGAGAAAATTTATGGCTTTCCTATTGCCTATTTGCTACTCATTCAGACACCTTTTAAGATATGACTAACAGATCCCTTCATGGATCATTGCCTTGCCGTGGCGAAGGGGCTTGAAGAACTCAGAGAAGCTATGAACTATGCCGAGCAGGGCACCCAAGATGAACAAGTCATAGTGGAGAGTTTTGACCAAACGTGATCCACCTGGAGGAGGAACCGGCAAGCCACTCCAGTATCCCTGCCAAGAAAACTCCATGGACAAAGACAACAGGCATATAAACGTTATGACGCTGGAAGATGAGCCCCTCAGGTCGGAAGGCGTCCAACATGCTACTGGGGAAGAGCGGAGGACAAGTACAAGTAGATCCAGAGCTGATGAAGCGGCTGGGCTAAAGCCGAAAGGACGTTCAGTTGCGGATATGCCTGGAAGCGAAAGGAAAGTCCAATGCTGTAAAGAAAAATATTGCATAGGAACCTGGAATGTAAGAACCATGAACCTGGGTAAGTTGGATGTGGTCAAAAATGAGATGGCAAGAATAAATATTGACATCCTGGGCATCAGTGAGCTAAAATGGACGGGAATGGGCGAATTCAGTTCGGATGACCATCATATCTACTACTGTGGGCAAGAAACCCGCAAAAGAAATGGAGTGGCCCTCATAGTCAACAAAAGAGTTGCGAAAGCAGTACTGGGTTGCAATCTCAAAAATGATAGAATGATCTCGATACGAATCCAAGGCAGACCTTTTAACATAACAGTAATCCAAGTTTATGCACCAACTACTGGTGCGGAAGAAACCGAAATTGACCAATTCTATGAAGACTTACAACACCTTATAGAAGTGACACCAAAGAAGGATGTTCTTCTCATTATAGGAGATTGGAATGCTAAAGTAGGGAACCAAGAGATAAAAGGAACAACTGGCAAGTTTGGCCTTGGAGAGCAAAATGAAGCAGGGCAAAGGCTAATAGAGTTCTGTCAAGAGAACAAGCTGGTCATCACAAACACACTTTTCCAACAACACAAGAGACGACTCTACACGTGGACATCACCAGATGGGCAGCATCGAAATCAGATTGATTATATTCTCTGCAGCCAAAGATGGAGAAGCTCGATACAGTCAGCAAAAACAAGACCTGGAGCTGACTGTGGCTCAGATCATCAGCTTCTTATAGCAAAATTCAAGCTTAAACTGAAGAAAGTAGGAAAAACCACTGAGCCGGTAAGATACAATCTAAATCAAATCCCTTATGAATACACAGTGGAAGTGAGGAACAGGTTTAAGGATTTAGATCTGCTGGACAGAGTGCCTGAAGAACTATGGATGGAGGCTCGCAACATTATACAGGAGGCAGCAACGAAAACCATCCCAATGAAAAGTAAATGCAAGAAAGCAAAGTGGCTGTCCAACGAGGCCTTACAAATAGCGGGGGAGAGAAGGCAAGCAAAATGCGAGGGAGATAGAGAAAGATACAGGAAATTGAATGCAGATTTCCAAAAAATAGCAAGGAGAGATAAGAAGGCCTTCTTAAATGAGCAATGCAAAGAAATAGAGGAAAACAACAGAATGGGAAGAACCAGAGATCTGTTCAAGAAAATTGGAGATATGAAAGGAACATTTCGTTCAAATATTACCATAATAAAGGACAAAAGTGGTAAGGACCTAACAGAAGCAGAAGACATCAAGAAGAGGTGGCAAGAATACACAGAGGAATTATACCAGAAAGATATGGATGTCTCGTACACCCCAGGTAGTGGGGTTGTTGACCTTGAGCCAGACATCCTGGAGAGTGAAGTCAAATGGGCCTTAGAAAGCACTGCAAATAACAAGGCCAGTGGAAGTGATGGTATTCCAGCTGAACTATTTAAAATTTTAAAAGATGATGCTGTTAAGGTGCTACACTCAATATGCCAGCAAGTTTGGAAAACTCAGCAGTGGCCAGAGGTTTGGAGAAGATCAGTCTACATCCCAATCCCAAAGAAGGGCAGTGCCAAAGAATGCTCCAACTACCGCACAATTTCACTCATTTCACACACTAGCAAGGTTATGCTTAAAATACTACAAGGAAGGCTCAAGCAGTATGTGGACCGAGAACTCCCAGAAGTGCAAGCTGGATTTAGAAGAGGCAGAGGAACCAGAGACCAAATTGCAAACATGCGCTGGATTATGGAGAAAGCTAGAGAGTTCCAGAAAGACATCTACTTCTGCTTCATTGACTATGCAAAAGCCTTTGACTGTGTCGACCACAGCAAACTATGGCAAGCTCTTAAAGAAATGGGAGTGCCTGATCACTTCATCTGTCTCCTGAGAAATCTCTATGTGGGACAAGAAGCTACAGTTAGAACTGGATATGGAACAACTGATTGGTTCAAAATTGGGAAAGGAGTACGACAAGGCTGTATATTGTCTCCCTGCTTATTTAACTTATATGCAGAATTCATCATGCGAAAGGCTGGGCTGGATGAATCTGAAGCCGGAATTAAGATTGCCGGAAGAAATATCAACAACCTCAGATATGCAGATGACACAACATTGATGGCAGAAAGTGAGGAGGAATTAAAGAACCTTCTATTGAGGGTGAAAGAGGAGAGCGCAAAACATGGTCTGAAGCTCAACATCAAAAAACGAAGATCATGGCCACTGGTCCCATCACCTCCTGGCAAATAGAAGGGGAAGAAATGGAGGCAGTGAGAGATTTTACTTTCTTGGGCTCCATGATCACTGCAGATGGTGACAGCAGCCACGAAATTAAGAGACGCCTGCTTCTTGGGAGGAAAGCAATGACAAACCTAGACAGCATCTTAAAAAGTAGAGACATCACCTTGCCAACAAAGGTCCGTATAGTAAAAGCTATGGTCTTCCCAGTAGTGATGTATGGAAGTGAGAGCTGGACCATAAAGAAGGCAGATCGCCGAAGAATTGATTCTTTTGAATTATGGTGCTGGAGGAGACTCTTGAGAGTCCCATGGACTGCAAGAAGAACAAACCAATCCATTCTTAAGGAAATCAGCCCTGAGTGCTCACTGGAAGGACAGATCGTGAAGCTGAGGCTCCAATACTTTGGCCACCTCATGAGAAGAGAAGACTCCCTGGAAAAGACCCTGATGTTGGGAAAGATGGAGGGCACAAGGAGAAGGGGACGACAGAGGACGAGATGGTTGGATAGTGTCTTCGAAGCTACAAACATGAGTCTGACCAAACTGCGGGAGGCAGTGGAAGACAGAAGTGCCTGGCATGCTCTGGTCCATGGGGTCACGAAGAGTCGGACACGACTAAATGACTAAACAACAACAACAACAACAACAACAGCTCCTGAGATCAAAGAGCCATTTTTTGCCTGTGTTTGGATACAATTGGATGCCGTATTGAATCAAGATGATGGACTGACCCTTTCAAAACTGAACTAATTTGGGGGTTTCTTAAAATATCCCAATCTCCACTAGGTATGTGGCTGCTAGTGTTAAAAAAATAGGAACATATAATAATATAGGGACATAAGAGCCCTGCTGAATCTGAGCAAAGACCCATCTACTCCAGCATCCTGGTCTCACAGCGGCCAATCAGATCCCTAATGGAAAGCCTACAAACAGGACATGAGTGCATTTTTCTTTTCATTTCAGGGGCTTCTCTAGAACATGATTAGGAAGCCATGACTTTCTCAAGTCTATTGGCTTTGAGGCCAAAAACTTGGCTTTCTTCTCTCTCCTATCAAAACTCAGAGGGTCCAATGGCTATTAATTGAGTATTGTTTTAAAAGCTAAAATCTAGCATCTCATAAGGAGGAAGCATATATGACTGGTCTGCCCAATTTATGTTCCCCCAAACTGAAAGAAGTCCAGCAACTATTACTGTGGCCTGCCAGGTGCTTTTAATGGAGGGAGTCACACGTCTTCTATTTCTCAAATATTCAACTGCAAACATTCCTGAATCTTTTGCACTGATATGAAGCCTTCCTGCCCACATGAAGCTTAGAAGTAAAGCCTCCAAAAGCCAAGAGATATTCTAGTTCCATAACATCACCCTTTTGTAAGAGCACTTGTTAAAATATTTTTTTTTATTCTGCCAGATCTTCAGGCTTTAAGCTGTTGAGATAATGTACGCTGAGCTGGAGCCAGGCTTAGTCATGCTTAGAGTGGACTCCTCAAAATAAATGGGTCAAGTTCATACCAGTCATAATTGTTGGTTAAAATAAACTGAGCAATTCACACCATGTCTGTGTTTGGATGTTGTTTTTTACCTTCTTAAGTACATTTTATACTTAAGCACAACAGTTTGTAACATTCTGAATGCTGAAAACATTTTTGCTTTGGATAATTTGGATGAACTTGAATTGAACCATGAACTGAACCAGAATTAATTCCTTTTGGGTCATGTTAATGAACTAGAGCTTCTTCCTTTTAAAAATGAACTCCCTGAGCTCTGTTTATGAAATGCCACTAATTTCCATGGGTCCATTCTATGTATGTCTAAGTTTGCATTCAACCCATTCATTGTCTGCTACTAATGAAGGGTTGTTTCAGATGTTTTTCAGATTACCCCTTTGTGGAGAGAGATTATTTGTTTGATATTATTTATGTTATCACCTGCCTCAAGATGTTTTATCTATCTATTTATTTATTTATTTATTTTGGTGAAAAATAAATTTAACACATCTAAATAAACAGACAAATATAAATGCAGGCATAGCATGAACTATTGCTTGCAAATACTGACAAGTCCTCTGTACCTTCTACCTATGATATACTGCCCTTTACAGAGGACAGGATATATTTCAACTCCCCTCCCCTGCTGTATTACACATTTATGCTCTACTGGGGGGGTCTACAAAAATCACAGGGTACCCCACTATACTGCTAGAACAAAATGAAACTATTAATAGTCAGAAAGAAAACTGTAAATATAAAAATGAATGCAATTTGGGTGGGAGGGAATTAACTATCGTGCAAATTGTCCCTAATATTTAGACAACTGAATTCTGGACCATCCACCACACAGTTGTTTGGCTATTTTAATGTTAATTAATGTGTTGAACCGGGAGGAATTTTTCCTCCCTGGCACTGCTAATTAAAAGTAGCAGTGCACTTGCGGGGACATTGGTAATTGGCTCTGTGCAGCAACTTTATATTCTGTTCACGATTAAAACCGATCTCTTGCTGCAACCGTTTTCAGCTTCACTAAGTCAGAAATGTATTTGCTCAGTTATCAGGAAGGAAGTTGGGAATATAAGTTTCGTTTCTCTCCCACCCCACACATTCCATCTCCAGCATTATATAGGTAACCACCTCCATAGGCGTGAGGTACTTTTGTATCCAGTCACAGGAAATCAAATACTGTAACCCTTAATGTTAAATCAAGATATGGTTATTTTGGATGGTGGAGGAGGTTGTGTCAAATGTATGTCCTTTGATTTCAGTAGGCATTCTTTTTATTTCCATTGCCACAATTAGCATTAGCTTCCAAACTGGAAACAGAACAGTTATTGCTATGCAAAATAAAATTGCAGGTCACTAATCTGCATAATTTTGTAAGCTCTGCTTCTGTTCAGTACAGTGGTTCAGTTAAGTTCAGTTTTAGACTTTGGACTTAATAGACTTAATAGAGGGTGTTCTTTAGATAGTATTGTGAATTATCAGCCTCATAGCCGTTAATTGCTTGGAACATTCTCAGAAATAAAAGAAACAGTGCTGTTTGGTAATAAGTGCAGATTTGAACAGTTTGGTCTGCCATCTTGATTCAAAATGATTTGGGTATCCAGCTGTACCCAAACATAGACAAAAAGGAGCTCCTTAATCTCAGGAACCGTTATGCAAAATTTAGTATCTTAATGCATAGCAAAGAAACAAGCAACCTTCCAAAACATATAGATTACTTCACTTAACTTTGAAATGTGACTACAGAGTACAGTGGTACCTCAGGTTAAGAACTTAATTTGTTCCAGAGGTCCGTTCTTAACCTGAAACTGTTCTTAACCTGAAGCACCACTTTAGCTAATGGGGCCTCCTGCTGCCGCCGCGCCGCCAGAGCACGGTTCTTAACCTGAAGCACTATTTCTGGGTTAGCGGAGTCTGTAACCTGAAGTGTATGTAACCTGAAGCGTATGTAACCCGAGGGACCACTGTAGTGGCGCCTGTCCTGTGGAATGCCCTCCCATCCGATGTCAAGGAAATAAACAACTATCTGACGTTTAGAAGACATCTGAAGGCAGCCCTGTTTAGGGAAGTTTTTAATGTTTTATGTTTTATCATGTTTTTAGTATTCTGCTGGGAGCCTCCCAGAATGGCTAGGGAAACTCAGCCAGCTGGGCAGGGTTTAAATAATAAATTATTGTTGTTGTTATTATTATTAACATGTATTAGAATGCTATATATTTGACCTATAAAGGAGTGTGTGTGTGTGTGTGTGTGTGTGAGAGAGAGAGAGAGAGAGAGAGAGAGAGAGAGAGAATTCACACACCAGAATTATATCATATTCCCCAAGCAATGGATTAATTTTGTAAAAAAAATGTATTTGCAAATATTGAATTGTGGGGAAGTGAAGTAAAAAGATAAGGAAAAGATAGAAAACATAAGAAACAAAGAGAAAAGATAAATGAAGTAAAAAGATTATGGACATCGTTCAATTAGGAGACCTCGAAAGAGGAGGAAGGGAGGCTGCAGTAGATAATAATCAGCCAGCGATGGCCAAAGTACACCTAGTGCTCCACATACGCACAGGAGAGAAAGCAAGCAGAAAGGCACAGAGCCATGTGCCGTCATCATAATAGGAGCAAAGTGCTGTGGAAACAACAGCAATCCATTTCAGGTCAAGAAAATGACAAGGCACTGTACTAATGGAACGAAACGAAATGTAAAGAACAGTACAAGACAGTCACTGAAAATACTGGTGTCCCAGAAATATGTAGGGCTGCTAGCCATAAGATAATGACTAGCAATGGGGCAGAGTTCTGTCAGCATGGCGACTGCCGTGTGCAGCACATTACTCATCTCAGCGCCACACTGGAAAGTGTAACATATGGCGCTCTCTCTCCTCCCCTTTTCCCTGCAAGTTGAATGTCTAGCCCCCATTTACTGGCATGTCACTCATATTAATTGGATCTCTTCCATGGCCTCTGTGCTGCCATATCCCCTCTGGCAATGCTGGGCCACAGAGCTCTGCTCATCACCACAAAAAGCCAGAGGAGGCTACTTTGCAGGATGCAGTGTCTTTCGCCTCTTTCAATGCACAGAGTTGGAGGAAGCTGCAAAACAGGCGGCTTCTTCAAAAATCCAGGCTTTGGTTTAAGGGTCAGGCTCCCTACTGGATATTTTTTTCCTAGGAAGAGTGGCGTTTGGAAAGCCATGTTTTGAACCAAATAGTCTTAAGTCCTCCTGGGCTAAATTAACCCCGCAGTTCTCAAGATATATCTAACCTTGGTGCAGGCGAATTGGCGCTCCAGATCCCATTGTCAGCTCTCGAGAGTTTCATGCTAAGAAAATTGCTCCTTGAAATACAATTAGGAAAGGTTGGTTCTGCAAAAGTATTTGAATGTTGCCAGGTAACAGAACATTTAGTCAACAAGTTTTGCAATGCAGGCAGGTTTCTTTAAGCACCATCAAATACTGAAAGTGTGCATTTAGCTTCAAATAGGCATTGTTGGGGTTATTTTTTAACTGAAAAGTTTGGGATTTTAAAAACTTGCCTCCTTTCCAACATGGTTTATAATCCTGATACACTGTGGGCAGTTTCTTAAGCTTCTTTCAAGCTACCAGCAAATATATCCACTGCAAAAGGTTTTCGGCTCCTCCTTATGAAGCATCAGGGATGTCTAGAGACAGGATGTAAGCGAGAGAGAGATCATCTTTGCTAGATTACTGGGAAAGTATTCGTGGCTATTTTGACCGATTTGGGTTTGTGTTCAGTAAATGATGTCTGAAACATCATTTTTTCATATTGTCACCCCAAAGTTTTCTTTAATCAGCTTGTTGTTGTAGGCAATCAAGACTCAGTGTTACAGTGGTACCTCGGGTTAAGTACTTAATTCGTTCTGGAGGTCCGTTCTTAACCTTAAACTGTTCTCAACCTGAAGCACCACTTAAGCTCATGGGGCCTCCTGCTGCTGCTGCGCTGCTGGAGCACGATTTCTGTTCTCATCCTGAAGCAAAGTTCTTAACCCAAGGTACTATTTCTGGGTTAGCAGAGTCTGTAACCTGAAGCGTATGTAAACTGAAGCATATGTAACCTAAGGTACCACTGTATTTACAACAATGAGCAACTTAGATTTGCGCTTAACACTTAATTTTATTTAGAGGATTTCCATCCCGCTCTTCACTAAAATAATCCCAGAGTGAAGTACAATAAAGAACATTTAAACATCAGCAACTATCAGACAAGGACCTAGCAGTATTCTTGCATTTATAGTTTCAGGTGATCAGTGGCTAAGTCCATCTGAGGTAGAACTGCATTCAGAACTGGATTGCCTGGTGCTCTAGATAGGTTTTATTGTGAATAATAATGAGGAAGATGATCATTTATTTTACATATTTATATAACACGCAGAGTGCTTCATAATCCTTTGTAATTTTTGTTTGTGCTGCAAACTCAACTCAGTTGCCTCTGCATCCCCAAAATGCCCACTCAGCCTGGACATTGGTAAATAAACAAATTATTGCAAAGGCAACACAAATCTCTAGCCTCTCCTCCAGATTAAACTGCCCCCCCCCCAAAAAAAATCCACCCTGAACTTCCCTTTAACTGAGAAAAGATAAGCATGAGAGTACTGGTTAAAATTTAGATGCAAGGGCCTGTTCACCACTGCCATTCAGCTCCTAATGTGGCCTTCAATCTAAAAAAAAGGTTCCCCACTCCTGACGTAATGGACTCTCCTTTGTAGGACACAAGGCCATCCTATTACATCTGCAGTGATATGGATTTAGCGGGGTGCTCAGTAATAAGAAGCGTCCACTCTCCAACATTTATTGAAGGGAAAGGCAGTACAGTGGTACCTCAGGTTACATACGCTTCAGGTTACATATGCTTCAGGTTACAGACTCCGCTAACCCAGAAATAGTGCTTCAGGTTAAGAACTTTGCTTCTGGATGAGAACAGAAATCGTGCTGCTGCGGCACGGCAGCAGCAGGAGGCCCCATTAGCTAAAGTGGTGCTTCAGGTTAAGAACAGTTTCAGGTTAAGTACGGACCTCCGGAACGAATAAAGTACTTAACCCGAGGTACCACTGTATCAGAGAAGAAGTAGTAGTAGAAGAAGAAAACTAAGAAGACTATGGACTCAGCTAAAGATAAAGGTAAAGGAACCCCTGACCAATAGGTCCAGTCGTGGCCAACTCTGGGCTTGCGGTGCTCATCTCGCTTTATTGGCCAAGGGATCCTGCGTACAGCTTCCAGGTCATGTGGCCAGCATGACTAAGCCACTTCTGGCGAACCAGAGCAGCACACGGAACCACTGTTTACCTTCCCGCTGGAGCAGTACCTATTTATCTACGTGCACTTTGACATGCTTTTGAACTGCTAGGTTGGCAGGAGCAGGGACCGAGCAACGGGAGCTCACCCCGTCACGCGGATTCGAACTGCCGACCTTCTGATCAGCAAGTCCTAGGCTCTGTGGTTTAACCCACAGTGCCACCCGCGTCCCCATGGACTCAGCTACACACACAGCGGCAGATAAAACATTGTAAAGTGCAATATACAAATGTGACACCAGGTGTGACAGTGAGCTATGTCAAATTCAATGTACTTTTCAAAACGTTTTTTGAAAAAACATTTTGACAGCATTTTGCATCTGTGTGTAGATTCCATCTATCTCCTCTTTAACCATCTCTTTATCATCATTTTCCATTTGGAAGAAGTTTTCTTCTTGGCTACACTTTAAGCAAGCATCATCTCCTATGCCACAAGAGTAGTTATTATGGTTAAATCATAGAAGCCCAGAACTACAGCGAGGCGATGGAGAAACACCCTCTCATTATCACTTCACACATGACATTTCTTAAGTACGCTAACCACCACACATTGCAAAGCGCAGCTCCCGAACCGATAATCATTACAAAAGTGGGTACCTGCATATCTTTCCACATACGTGGTACTATCCTTCCCACCCTCACCCATTTTCTCCGTGTAAGAACATCATCATGTATGATGTGGTTTCTGTTTTATCTCCCCGCTGCTTCACATCAGAGGACCCTGCATTCTTTCCAGGCCTGGGACCAGATGCCAAAGTGATGATGTAATTACTGCCTTAAACAAGCACTCCTTCTCCCGTTCCTTCTCTGGAATCATTCCAGTGCGATCATGTGACCCACAGCTTGTTCCATAAATATTTGGAAGTAGGTGGGAGCGAAGCGCACTCACAACAAAGCAAAACAAAAATCTTGGAATGAATGCTGGCCTGTTTCTTTTTCTGCTTCCCATCTTGCCAAGAGAGAAGCCATTATACAGCTGCTAGTAAAAGGATTTTAAATATATATACAGTGGTACCTTGGGTTAAGAACTTAATTCGTTCTGGAGGTCTGTTCTTAACCTGAAATTGTTCTTAACCTGAGGTACCACTTTAGCTAATGGGGCCTCCCGCTGCTGCATGATTTCTGTTCTCATCCTGAAGCAAAGTTAGCGGAGTCTGTAACCTGAAGCGTATGTAACCTGAAGCGTATGTAACCCGAGGTACCACTCTATATATAGAGAGAGAGATAGGGAACTATGGATCTCCAGATGTTTCTGGACCACAATTCTCATTATCTCTGAGCATTGGCTGTGCCAGCTGGGAGTGATGGAAGTTTGGGTCCAACAATATCTGGAGGTTCACTGGTTCCCCACACCTGCCAGAAGGCCTGGTCACTGGGATTAAGACAGAACAGGCCATACCTCAACCTTGATTGCTAAACTATGCCAAGCCTGTGTTTATCACTTCCTTCTATGCAAATCATTTCTGTAATCTGTTTGGGCCAGATCCTGAACCATGGAAGAAAATGAACTCTTGTGTCTTTCAGTTAAGCTTACCAGGCTGCCCCGGAGTCCTAGATTTTGGATTCCCTTGCTAAAAGATACACCAAGGCAAGCTACTGCAGGATGTAATGAATGTTTCTTATTACAGACCACTAGAGCTCCACAGAACAATCTCCATGTAGCGGCAGGTGTACTGATGGGGCACCACTCACCTGACCTCTGATCATCCACGTCACTGCTGCTTATCAGAAGGTACAGTATTTTTCGCTCTATAAGACGCACCAGACCACAAGACGCACCTAGTTTTTGGAGGAGGAAAACAGGGGGGGAAATATTCTGAATCTCAGAAGCCAGAACAGCAAGAGGGATCATTGCACAGTGAAAGCAGCAATCCCTCTTGCAGTTCTGGCTTCTGTGATAGCCGCGCAGCCTGCATTCGCTCCATAAGATGCACACATATTTCCCCTTACTTTTTAGGAGGGAAAAAGTGAGTCTTATAGAGCAAAAAATACAGTAGTTGGGGAGGGCTGAGTCAGCAGTGAGGTTGGTGCCAACACACCTGCAAGAGTGCCAGATTAGCTCTGCTGAGAAGCGATAGTCCAATTTTGAAAGTGTATAGGATGGCAAAAAAGTAGCAATATAGGTGGATTTGATGCAATTCTTTTTTTAAAAAATACATATATTTATTTAATCCAAATCATGTAAATCAATAGCATATATATGCAACAAAATAAAGAGGAAACAATACAATTAAAAAATAGACATACATGCGTGCACACAAATGCAAATTGGGGTCATTGCATTCTCACTCCCTGGGACAAATAATAATAATTATTGATAATGGAAGGTAGTAGCTTCGTTGATCATTATCAAGAAGTTGTCCTTGAGGTAAAATAAAATAATAACAACCACCATAATAATGATGATCCTAATAAAACACCAAGTTATGTATTGATGTATACAAGTCACTATCATCGTTTTGTTTATTTTTCTCTTCCTTGCATTCTTTCCTTTTTATATATTGTTCTCTATTAGTTTTGTTCTAGATCTGTATGCTTCTTATTGTATAATATGCTGAAAACCTTTAACAAAATTGATTTTAAAAGAAGAAGCTGTCCTTGAGGTCTTATGATATTCTCACTTGAAGCTGAAAAGTTACTAAGAATTCCATATACGTAGTTGCATATTTCAAGGGAGGCATTTGGACATTTGATTATGTTCAGCATTATCTGTTCGAAAATGCCCAAGACTGGACTCTGCACCTCTGCTTTGCACTATCTAAAGGAATCCATGACATCATCAGTGTTGGATTGCTATTAAGAAACATTCCCTTGCAGGGTGCAGTGGGGGGGGGGGGAGCCTGCTGTGTTTGCTTTTGATAGCTCAGTTTGTTTTGCATATGTCGAATATGCATGGGGTCTGGTTCATCATTAACACCCCAACCGACCAAGCCACACACATGGATTCAAAATTAAATCTCCATTTTCTCACAGCAGAGAAAATCTTGGCGAAGAAGGGAGGATGCCCTGTTAATTGGCTATTTGTTCATCAAACTGTGACATTGCAACAACCCACAGCCAAGGCCTATACTGTGACCGCAGCATTCTAAATGCAGCACATCTGTGGCAAGAGCACAATATTGTGTAATTAGGGCATGACTCACAGGAATGCTAAAGATGCCTGGTTTCCTGGCTCTGCGCTCATGATCGTGTGACATCAGTGTGACAAGGATCAATCCTTTTACTCATTAGGAAAAACAACAAGACTGAAGCCACAAAGTACATATTTCTAGGAGTGTGTGAGTATGTCCCAAGATTCGCCTTTGTCCTGGCTCTCAGTTGTTCAAGAACAAGAACTCAAAGGACTCTTTCCAAAGGCTTTAATGTTTAGATTTGGTGCAACACATATGCACATTGCTGGCAATACACATGGGTGACCCAAGCCACAGATACACAAGGGCAGGCGATCTACTTACTCAAAGCTCAAGTGTTGACCCAGCACTGATGTTCAATATTTAGAGGACCCCACGCGCAATGTCTTGATGTCACATGACATCACGTCGGGCCCATCAATCCTCTGGAGAAGGTGGCACCTCTATCCTATATAAAGGAATAGGATGTGCTCAACTCAGTGCAGCAAACTATTCTGTTCCTTATTTTTCTTCATTCATCTGTTATTAAATATGTATACCACCCTTCACCTGTCAATCTCAGGGCAGTTCACAACATAAAAAATACAAGAGAAAAAACACAAAATGCAGAACAAAAACCAGAACAAAAAAAGTGCAATAATTTCTCTCCCACCACCCCCTCCCACAATACATTTATAAGAGTATTGGATGTTAAACAGCCCAAGGCCTGGTTGAAGAAGAACATTTTTGCCTCACCCCTCTGGCATAGGTAAAAGGTAAAGGACCCCTGGACGGTTAAGTCCAGTCAAAGGTGACTATGGGGTTGTGGCGTTCATCTCGCTTTCAGGCAGAGGGAGCCAGCGTTTGTCCACAGACAGCTTTCCGGGTCATGTGGCTAGCATGACTAAACCACTACTGGAACATGGAAACTGTGACAGAAGCCAGAGCACATAGAAACACCATTTACCTTCCTGCCGCAGCGGTATCTATTTATCTACTTCCACTGGCATGCTTTTGAACTGCTGGGTTGGCAGGAGCTGGGACAGAGCAACGGGAGCTTACTTCGTCATGGGGATTTGAACTGTCGACCTTCTGGTCTGCAAGCCCAAGAGGCTCAGTGGTTTAGACCACAACGCCACAGGCATATAATGAAGGCGCCAGACAAGCCTCTGTGGAGAGAGCATTCCACAAATGAGGAGCGACTGCAGAGAAGGCCCGTTCTCATTTTGCTGTCCTCTGGACCTCTCGTGGGGGAGGAGCACAAAGATGGGTTACCAGAGCAAGCAACATAGAAACCAACTTCACATACCTCCAATAAAATATTTGACAAGGCTGGCCCACCCCAAAGTTGCTGGGTGCATGTGTGTCCCCCCCTGTGATTGATTATGTTGGGTGGGGCTTACCTGTGTGTCCCCCCCCCCATATTTTATTCAAGTTGGCACCCCGGCAAGCAACCTAGGACCTTGCCTTGAAGGTGGGAACTGCTCCATCTGTTCACACCTCCTTTGGAGCCTTCAGGACCCAGGTGATGGAGAGGGTCTCTTTTCCCTCTCTGGAGAGGCAGGGCTCAGCCCAGCATCTGATGGCTCCAGGTTGGGTAGTACGAGAGACACCTCAGTGTCAGAGGTAGGCTCTGAGAGCTGTGAAGAGGAAAGCACAGCTTCAGAGGGAGATGCCAGGAAGTGAGTTGAGAGACCTCAAGTCTGGCAGAGACCTTCCCATCCCCCAGGCCCCTTGAATTGTTTTGGGCCTTGCGGCAACTTGTACAGGATGACACTGTTAGATTATTTTGATATCTACAGGGAAAGATTAAGAATCTTACATATTGCTGTCCATGTATATAAATGTGCATTTTGAGAGCTTTTGAACAAGCTCTGCATAACTCACTCTGCATTCAAGACAGGAAGTTCCAGCTGACTCGTGCTTTTCCAGACTGCTAAAAACATTAGCTGAGGTCAACCACAAGCTTTTTCGCTTGAACTGAGAGAACAGTGGAGTGTGACACACTCAGGAGTGCTGTAACTATCTATATGTGTTATCCACCAATCAGTATAGGTGGGTTTCAGATTAACCTCACATACATTTAAGGAATAGGTGAGGATGTGGACATTCTGCCCTTGCTGCCAATCGGCCCAGCACCAACACAAATACACACTATCTCCACATCTGGTGAGTATAAGAGGAGGAAAGTACATGAATAGTATCTCATGCAAGAGAGTATCCTAATCGTCTCACAGCTGACAATTTCACCAAGCCCTTACCAAGAGAACCTTCAAGTCAAGTTGGGGCTTGTGCATGCCATTGTAAGATTTGCCTGAGAAGGGGTTTGCGGGATAAATCAGCCTCATATAACCAACATGCTTAGCTTTAATTAGTGCATGTAAGGGTTAAGACCATAGAGTAAGCTGTCCTGCCAAGCTTAGCTAGGTCACACACCCTCACTTTGGGAGGAAGTAGTCCCTTCAGGTTCCACAGTTCTATGATCTATGACTTTGAAGAGTTTAAGAAATAAGGTAATCAGTCATGCTAAAAACAACAGCAATGGTTTTATAGTCTATTTGGTTTTTGTGGTCCTCAGAAAATGCAGGTTTCTTCAGGAAAGCATGAACATTTCAACCATATATTCATTTTACTGGTACGGGCATATTATAAGCCAAATCTGCAAAGTACTCAATCTTGCCGTGACAACATGCAAGGGAATTTGGCAAGAGGTGAATCCTCGGAAAGGATGAATTAAAAACTACATCTAACACTTGAAAGAAAAGATTATCATTAAATGTTGCTCTAGGTTTGCCTTGTATAAAAACATTTTGGAAAATCAGCAGCCTGCTTCTGAGAGGTAGTGTTTAGCCTCAGGCTATTCCTGAAGTCATAGGTTGAAACACCAACAGGAGCAGTTATATTTGTTCTCCTGAAATAAACAGGAGCTCATAAAATTTTGGTAGGCAGCTTGCTTTAGTAATATGATGTTTTCCAAAGCTGAGCCAATGTCTGGGGGCTACTGTGTTCTCACCACCATAGAAATTCCACATGGAAAAGCACTCCACATGGTGGCTGCTGCAGTGTGGTGAGGTGATGACTGTGAAGACTATTATTCCACTTTCCTCCATGGAGCTCAAGGTAATGCACAAGATTCCTTTCCTCCCATTTTATCCTCACAACATCCCTGTGAGGTAAGTTAAGCTAAGAGGCAGCAGCTGCCCCGAGATCACCCAGTGAGCTCTGTGGCTGAGTAGGGAGTTGAATCCTGGCCCAACACTCGGACCACTCCACCATGCCATCTTTCTAGAATTATGTGTAGGAGATCCCCATGGCCAATGTTCAGAGATGATGAGAAGTGTAGACCAACAACATCTGGAGGGTCACATGTTCCCCACCCTTGCAATAAGGCTTTGGTAACCTAGAGGAATAGGGATGCGGGTAGCGCTGTGGTCTAAACCACTGAGCCTAGAGCTTCCCAATTAGAAGGTCGGCGGTTTGAATCCCTGCGACGGGGTGAGCTCCCGTTGCTCGGTCCCTGCTCCTGCCAACCTAGCAGTTTGAAAGCACGCCAAAAGTGCAAGTAGATAAATAGGTACCGCTCCGGCACGTTTCCGTGCGCTGCTCTGCTTCGCCAGAAGCGGCTTAGTCATGCTGGCCACATGACCTGGAAAAACTGTCTGTGGACAAACGTCGGCTCCCTCGGCCAGTAAAGCGAGATGAGCGCTGCAACCCCAGAGTCGTTCGCGACTTAACTGTCAGGGGTCCTTTTCCTTTACCTTTAACCTAGAGGAGTAATCAGATATTTCTACAACTCCCTGTATGCTGAGCAAATACTAGTTTTACTAGAGAGGGCAAATTTTGTGGAAGTGGTGGTGAGTGACAGGCCAAGTCCTCATCACTGCTGTCCACAGTAGATTGTTGGCGAGTCCTAATCAATGTCACACAGTGACCACTCCCTCTATTCAACCTTCTCCACTATTGTTTGGTGGCCATTGAGGATACTTCTCAAGTGGGGAAGGGAGATTTGGTGTGAGGGACACCAGTTGCTTCTCTCTATAGCGGAAGAACAGTGTGACAAAACACTGTAAGATGCTGTGTTTGTGGCATCAGAACAATGAAGGACTTGCCTCAGTCTTTGTTTGATGGTCTCATCTGTATAATGACATAAGGAGACAACTGCCGTACCCTGTAATGGTGAGTGAGAGCAGTTCATTGGTCTATCTGTAAATGCTTTAAAATAAAATGCTTCTCCCAGCCACAGAAATCAGGTATCTTTGGGAATATAAATATGACACTATTCTTTGTGTTGCTCTAGCCGAAGTCTGACAAGAATTTATAAACAAGAACATGGTTTGCTGCCAGCATGATATAATATTGCCAGGTCTTTTGAGGGGCTTTGCTGTCTTTTATTTATTTTTTATTTTTCCATGTTGGAAGCTCTGATGGATTTTTAGAATTGCAATGACCGTTTGACTTCCAGCAATTAATATTGATTGGCTGCACCAGCATGATTTGTCTGTAAGCACCTCAAAGTCTCGCAGTAAGCAGATTTGCTTCCCCTTTGATTTAGATCCCTTAATTGCAAAGTTGCTGTCACCCCTACCTGAGATGTGGCAAATCCACAGGTTCTACCATTGCTATCTCTGAAGCTTTCAGTGCTGTGTACCTGTCAAATTCCTGCCGGTGAAAGAAGGAACCAAAGGCTCTGAGCAACACAGCTTTCCTAACAAATATCTATCATTTTTAGAAGATCGGGTTCCAATTCTGGGAGAAACCAGAAGAGCAGCCAGTGTGGTCCAAGAAATAAAAATGAGGCTTTCTTTTTTTATCTGGTGTTAACTACCTTGCAATACAGTGGTACCTCTGGTTAAGAACTTAATTCGTTCCGGAGGTCCGTTCTTAACCTGAAACTGTTCTTAACCTGAGGTTTCACTTTAGCTAAAGGGGCCTCCCACTGCCGCCATGCAGCCGCACAATTTCTGTTCTCATCCTGAGGTAAAGTTCTTAACCTGAGGTACTACTTCCGGGTTAGCAGAGTCTGTAACCTGAAGCATCTGAGGTTACCACTGTAAACTGAATGGGGAAAGGTATACTGCAGTGGTGTCCAAACTTTTTTCAAAGAGGGCCAGATTTGATGAAGTGAAGGGTTGTGAGGGCCAACCAAAGGGCCAACCAAAGTTGTGGACCTTTTTTAGGATTGAAGTTATTGGCCTTTTTTTAGGATTTTACCCCAAAGTTGTTGACCTTCTTTTAGGATTGAAGTTGTTGAGGTTTTCTTAAAATTTTACCCCTGGAAATAAACTGCCACAGGGGGCCAAATTAAACCGACCAGCGGACCAGAATAGGCCCCCAAAATGGACTTTTGACATGCCTAGTATACTGGAATAACACAACCATTGGAAACGTGCTGTGCAGATATTTTCCTGCTCTGATCATCATCTCCCTCTTGGCCATCTCATCAGTGTACACAATAGTACCATGATTTAGTCCTTTACATTGTGTGCACAAAGGGAGACAAAACACACACAGCAGATGCGCAGCTGAGATTTGTGCACCACGATGTTCCCCATCCCCTCCTGTTGTTCTGCTGAAGCACACAAGCCCGACTTCTGCTGGCAAGCCTAAAAGGCTACAGCTTGTTTTATAGAGTGAGCAGTTTGTGTTGGTCAACCTGGTCCTTTGTGTTTTGCAAAGCCATGGCAAAAGCTGCTTGGGCTGAAGACAGATGTTCTTTGTTTCGTGACAGATGCATCCTTCCTTTGTCCACACTTAATTTTATTCCCCTTGCCACCCCCCACACTTGCAGAACTGTGATGGCATCCTGTATTGAGGAAGAGGAGCCTGACATCTGCTGTAGCAACAAAAAAGACATCACCAAAGATTTAAAAGGAGCTCAAATTAGGAGCAGCCACACTGTTGTGGAACTGTACTCAGGAATCACCTACAGGGCTTTGGTGGTGGTGGTTGTAGTAATAATGGGGTGGTATTCAACTAAGTAGACCCATTGAAATAAAGGGACCTAACTTATTAATGTTCATTCATTTCAGACAGTCTACTCTGAGTAAAACCTAGGGTACGTACACATTACTGTTTACTCTGGCTTCATTGCATATTCATCCCTGTTCTTTAAATCTATGTAGACAATAGCAGAAATTCTGTTTGATGCCAGTAATAATTGCCGAAAGAGTAAAATGTTACCAAAAATGGTGGGGTGAGGCGCTATCAAAACAGATGAAAATATGAAATCCCAACAGGTTTCAAATCCACCAGGAAATACGAAGACCAGTGGAGGAAGAACATTAGTCACCTCAAAACTCAGGTTTCCATGGCAAGTAGTCTGATCAAGTTATTATAGATGTGCTTGACGTATTAAGAACATTTTAATGCAGTTATCTGGTAGCAAAAAATGAAAATTTGTCTCCCCGCCACACTCTTTGCCTGCTGATTTAAGGAAATATTTTATTCTGCTAAAAAAAGTGCAAAAATGTTTGGTGTTCTAATGGAGGAGAAAGGATGTTGCACAGCAACCTAAAGCTCCTGGAGTAAAAAGCCATTTAAAATAAATGTAATCACAGAGGCAATAAAAAGGTAAATCAGATACTTTTAAGGGGGAGGGTTATATGTGAATGTGTGGAAGAAAGTTCCAACAGTGACTTCTTTATAAGAAAGGCACCTTCCAGAGGCTGTGATTGTAAATGAGGGAGTGGTGAGTGGGAGGGTTTGTTTTAACCCTTGCTTTGGTAGACATTTCCTGCTGAAATTTGCCTCTTTCCATCTTTCAGGGTTCCAGGTGCATTTTTATCCTTGCAAACATGTGCTTGAACTTTCGCAGGAGGCACCGGGGAAGGGAATACTGTGGGAGCTTTTTAATCAAAGGCAAAGGATTAAGCACCTCCTTTTCTTCTTTCTTTTACAACACCCCTCCATCAGGATTGCTCCCTCCCCCGACTGCTTTTCATTTTAAAGCTGCCATTTGGGCCTCCTTATTTGCCTCTTATGGAAGAGAGCACTCTCACTAATCAACAATGTTTCAATCACTGCATGGTGGAAAACAGTAAGGGAGGGGCAATGTGCCCTTGGCTGAACTCCTTGGAGGTGAGCATGGGTACGGACACCATACATACCTTCACAGATGTGTTGAACTGGAATTCAGGTGCAAAAAAGGTAAAGGTAAAGGACCCCTGACAGTCCAGTCGCAGACGATTCTGGGGTTGCGGCGCTCATCTCGCTTTACAGGCCGAGGGAACTGGCATTTGTCTGCAGACAGTTTTTCCGGGTCATGTGGCCAGCATGACTAAGCCACTTCTGGCGAAACCAGAACAGCGCACGGAAACGCCGTTTACCTTCCCACTGGAGCAGTACCTATTTATCTACTTGCACTTTTTTGCATGCTTTCGAACTGCTAGGTTGGCAGGAGCTGGGACCGAGCAATGGGAGGTCACCCTGTTGTGGGGATTCGAACTGCCAACCTTCTGATTGACAAGCCCAAGAGTCTCAGTGGTTTAGACCACAGCACCACCCACGTATAATATCAAAGCAAACTTCTTTACTTGCAGTTAATGCACCAGGGTAACACTTTGGTGTATGTGTAATAACACAAGGGACTTGCAATTAGAAACGGGAGAGAAATTCAATTCACTTCTCATTTGCACTTGAATTTACCTAATTTGCACATTCCAAAATTGCCAAAACACACAGCAAGAGTTCAAAATTTGCACTTCTTTGAATTTTGCGATGCTGTTCGCCAGCCAAGTAGCGTTCACATAACTGCATATACTAGGGCAAAGTGTGCATTAAAATGCATGTATTTATGAAAAATAGCAAACACAAATTCATCATATGAGGGAGACTTGTTTTGGGAAAATATGTATATTAGGCAAAATCGCATGCAAAAATGTGTATATCGGGAGAATATGGATGAATTTTCACAGGGTCTTTTTAAAAATGAAAACTGATATGGAAATATAGAGAACTGAATTTAAGAATGGGGGGAAATGAGAAATTACACATCCCTCCTTGCAACCCACCTGTGTGGATAGTGTCATAATATGGTTTAGTCACATGGTGGCACTAGGCTTAGCAGGAGTCAGGAGTTTGTTTGGCTGTTCTTACTTGAAAGAGTCAATAAAGTTCTTGCATAGGTTCCTGACTGGTGTGTTTCCTTAGTCTTCCAAGGAACCGCCATTTGAGAATGGAAGGAAGACACTTCTGTAACATTCTGATGCAGAACTCTCTCTTGTTTTTCCAGCTTACCTCAACCTATTTACAGCTGATGTCAACACATGCACGGGATATGGTTCTCTGCCACAGCCAGAAGCATAGGAGGAAATTAAACATCAAAGATTCCACTTCAAAGCTTCACAAGTTGGGTGGATCAGTTCTTCCTTGGCAGGTTTGACATGAGCTCTGAGGGTAAGTTTATGAAATCACCTCCAGGAATAAAGCTTTCCAATTGTTTTGACTTGCAAACAATACCTGTTCTAAAAAGCAGGCTTCTTCAGTAGAAGGCCTTAAAGTGAAAAAGATGGGATCTGGATTCATGCAACAGAAATGTGTATACTTGTCACATGGAAGCAGTTTATTGCCTACTGAAGGGCCACCTTTCCCCATATAAACCACTCTGGATTCTGCATGCGTCATCTGAGACCCTTTTGTGTGTGCCTCCTCCATATGAGGTCCAGAGGATGGCAACATGAGAATGGATGTTTTCTGTAGCTCCCCATATGGGGCATGCTCTCCCCTGGTACCCCAGGTTTGCCTGGCAACTTCCTTATATATCTTTAGGCGCCAGGCAAAAATGTTCCTCTTCAACCAGGCCTTTGGCTGATTAATATTCTACAGCCTTTTAAATGTGTCTGTGGGACAGGTGTGTGTTGTTTTGCTGTTTTGCTTTACTTATTGTCATGTTTTTATCCTGTATTTTACTCTGTAAATCTTATGATTACCCTGAGATCTTATGATGAAGGCTGGTATATAAATCTAATTAACAACAACAACAACACTTCCTCCCTGTCTCCAACTATTGATCTAAACCTGTTCACAGAGCCTCCACATCTGCACTGCCGCTGATACAAAATATATTTTTAGTTGTGGGCATCATTTTGACTGTATCATTTTGTGTTTGTTAAGATTGTGACAATTTTAGTACATATACACTTTGACAAAGCTCTGTGGAGTACTGTATTCCAAGAGGATACAGTGGTACCTCAGGTTAAGAACTTAATTCGTTCTGGAGGTCCGTTCTTAACCTGAAACTGTTCTTAACCTGAGGTAGCACTTTAGCTAATGGGGCCTCCTGCTGCCACCGCACAATTTCTGTTCTCATCCTGAGGTAAAGTTCTTAACCCGAGGTACTATTTCTGGGTTAGCAGAGTCTGTAACCTGAAGCGTCTGTAACCTAAATCATCTGTAACCTGAAGCATCTGTAACCTAAAGCGTCTGTAACCTGAAGCATCTGTAACTTGAGGTACCACTGTATTCTGTATGCAGTTGTTTTATCTTTGTTTTAAATAATTTAAACACACACAATGTACATGCATAGGTTCTATCTTCACTGGAATGCAGAATTCAGATCATGCAGAGGAACCTAATGTGTGCATAGCTTTTTATGGAGAAACATAGGAAGATGACTTATGATCCCAGGTCAGGCTACTTGGTAGCTGCCCCTTGGGGTATATGTGTGCTTTCTGAGTGCAAAGATATTCACAATCACCCACCCTGGGAAGCATAAAATCTGAAATGGTTACCACTTGATCACTTGATTATGCTGATTGTATAAACTACTCCTAAGCTCCTATTTTTTCACATTCTGCCTGCACAGTGCAGTCTCATAGGTACGGCAGCAATCAAGTAGGCTCTTTGGCTGTGTACGTTAAATACAAGGGCAAATTTTGAGCAAGAAACGAGAAAAGAAACAAGCCTGCTTCTGTAGTCAATCTATGTAAACAACTCATGGGGAATAAAGATAGAACTGAAAGTAGATCTTTGTTCCATTGAGAATGTCTACAGCTGTGCATTCCAAGCCAGGGCTGCTCTTGGTAGTCATAGTTAGCTCATCGCACAAATTAAAGCACCACTGCTTATTTGCCCTGTGGTGCTATGGCGACACCATCTGTTGAGCCACAGAAATGGCCTGAAGTGTCCTGTGTGCTTTTGATTGTGTGGCAAAAATGGGATTTGTGAATTTTGCGGAAGATGGGTGAGAGATGGTACACAATGCACTCCACTGGGACTAATTAATAAATGCAATTAACATACATATTTTTTTGGAATGTAATTAACAAAGGAGGGGATGCCTGGAAAGCCTCAGAACTGTAGGGAATGGAATGGAATGGAAAGGGGAAGGTTAGTTCTTTATCTCCCTGCTAAGGTGCTCAGAAATACTGGTGGACAACGAAAGAGGTTTAAAGACACTCTCAAGGCAAATCTTTAAAAATGCAGTATAAGCACAGATACAGTGGTACCTCAGGTTACATACGCTTCAGGTTACAGATGCTTCAGGTTACAAATTCCGCTAACCCAGAAATAGTACCTCGGGTTAAGAACTTTGCTTCAGAATGAGAACAGAAATCGTGCTCCAGCGGCGCGGCAGCAGCAGGATGTCCCATTAGCTAAAGAGGTGCTTCAGGTTAAGAACAGTTTCAGGTTAAGAACAGACCTCCAGAACAAATTAAGTACTTAACCCGAGGTACTACTGTAATTGGGAAACACTGGCCTGTGAGCGCTCCAATTGGAGAATAGCCTTTACCAAAGATGCCATGGACTTTAAAGGAACACAAACTCAGGACAAAAAGGAGAAATGAGCTAAGAGGAAGGCATATTTGGCAGATCCTCACCGTGATCAACTCCCACCCGGAAACCTATGTCCCCACTGAGGAAGGACGTATGGATCCGGAATTGGCCTCCACATTCACTTATGGACACACCATAATCTTACTTGGCTATGAGTGATGATGATGAAGAAGAAGAAGAAGAAGAAGAAGAAGAAGAAGAAGAAGAAGCTCAGAAATATCTTCATTCTAAAGGGACTATTTGTAATTTAAGCCTCCATGGACACCAATGGGAGCTTCCCTTGAAATGCAAATAGCAATGATGGAGAGAGCCTGGGAGACAAAGCATGAAACATCCTGTTCTCTCACACATACCTCAGTCCCTAGGCTGCTTTGACTTCTTCACCTCTGCTGCTTACGTAACAAACAAACAAAATGCACACGTTTTAGCCTTGCATCTAGCTTGGCCCTTAAGGCAAAGTCACACAAGATTTGGCTGCTTGGAGGCCAGCCTGTGCTAAGCAGTTGATGTGCATCCGCTGCCACCTGTAGGATTGAACTTTTGAGCATGGGGTGGAGATTCTAGAGAAATCACACTTTCCCACATGTGCTGAAAGTGAATTGTTTGGGGCCTGCACACCACAGCGTCCATAAATTGATGGCAATACAAGATGCAGGCTTCCCAATTTCCCTGTGGCTACATTGTTTCTGATGGCCACATAGCTGGACTTGTTGTGTGAAATGGGAAGTGACAATAAAGCAATAAGTGCACATGGTGATCTTGTGGGTGAGCGTTGCAGCTGTGAAGTGCAGGTTTAAACTATAAATGGACTAAGTGCATACTTAAACTGAATGTCATAACATGTATGTACCTTACATATATTTATTTATGGAAGATGTAAATATAACCAAGTTTTAATGTGCTTGGAGCAATTGGCATTGTGCTAACTCAGCTCAAGACAGTAACAATCTCTCTTCCAAACCTCTCTCTACTACATTTACAGCCAAATTCTAAACCGGAACAACAAAAAGCCTCAAACACACTTGGAATATTAAAGCTGTTCTAGTTGGCAGAGAGGGTTGGCAGGTCAGAAGAATAGCAGAACCAGAGATTTCAGGGTCCAAACCTGAGACCCGGTAGGGAGACTGGTGAGAAGGATGGGCACTCACTGCCATATAACCTTCCCACAAACAAATCTGAAGAAATGCTCAATAAAGGTTTGTAAGCTTTGTTCAAGGAAATCAGGATGCAAGCTCAATAAAATAGGTGGTTGGTGGAGCAATTGTTCCCAGATCTGACTTGTTAATTCCTGCTTTTGGGGAGACTCTGTTTCGCACTCTTATTTTGAATCAATAAGGGTGAGGCAGGAATTCAAAACTCAACTGCATTCTTAACAACACCTGAACTGTTTTTCATCACAGCCCAGATGGAAATCTCACTGGCATAGGGTTATTTTCCAGACAATGGTTCTGTTATCTTTGGTCATCGCCTTCCACAGAATGAGTTCCTTATCTTGCCAGGTCAGATTTCTGTTTCCTAGATTACTGCAAAAGGAAGTGGCTTTTTCTCTCTGACGAATTCTCTCACAAAGTAAGCTTCACCTCCCAGTAGTGACCTGGGGCTGTTGAGGGACCTTTGTAAGGCACAGGAAAAGGAGTTGGCATTTATAACACACAGCTGGGAAGTTGCCAGCAGAAGGGAGGTTAAAAGGGGCTATGCTATGAGCCAGCTGCATGTTTGTACACTATGAAATCATTGCTGTACTAAATGGTATGTTGCTGGATCGAACACAGTGGAACCATGCTGTGATTTCAAGGAACGATTCATGAACATTGTTTGTCTTTGGAATTACCAGTACTTAAGATGATGGCATGCCACCAAAATATCCCATCCTCTATATAGCATTATACCATCTCAGTACAGTATGTGATGGGAGTTTTGCAGGAAATGCCGCTCGTGTGGCCATTGATAATACTTCCAATGCAGTCCAGGGGCCATAAATCTTGTCATTTTGGCTTCATTTTATCCCTTGCTTAATGTACCTTCTTTAAAAGTCCTTTTGCATTCAATATGTTGATTTGTGAATGTCTCGTTCAATCATCCCTCTAATTATACCACAGTCATTTCCACAACGACATCAGTTCTTGTTTCATGTCTCATTTATGAGACAGGTGAAGCTTGGTGTCTGACCTTCACAAGTGTCTACCCACATTATATGAGCTTGATGCAAGCTATTAAAGATAAGATAGCATTGCCTTTTGTGAAATCACATATGCTATCAACAAATGTGACTTACTGAAAGATCAGTAAATGTCTTACTTAACTGCTTGGTAATAAGCTTGGAAAGATAAATGAGGGGGTGGAGATCACTCAATTTCAGAATCTGGAGCTCGGCTGAGTCATTTTGATCCCTCAATTTTCTTCTTTTTACATGTCTGGCTTTTTAAAATAGCTTAAGTATCAAGGACACATAGTATAACTTTTAATTCCCCTTAGACTTCAAATAATGCATCATTAGATACCCCTGGAAATGTTCCAGTAGCTCTGAACCAATATTATAATTGTATTTGAAGATCTCTTTGGATTCAGCCTTGAGGTAATGTTGAAACTTCATCAATTTTCCTTATGCTCAAATATGAATATTGCCCAAAAAATAGTACCCAGGTTTATTTTGGGCCATAAAGCTAGTTTGAGAACCATATTTGAGATCACAGCTGTTTTCACTTCAAGAAGTTAAGTGGCAGCCAAATATATTTTACTGTGTGAAGCAAAAATCAAAATAGTGCACCCACCCAGACCCCATTCTTCAAACAGAAGTTGACTTAACTGGCAGCAGTTGAATTGTACTTCAGCACTGACAGCAAGACAGCATCCCCACCCCCAATGCATCTGGGGTAAGGAGACTAGCTTAGGGGGCATTTGTGTCATGGACTGGCTGGATGCAGAGGAGTGATAGAAAGCAGGATGTCTCCCCCTCTTGCCGTGACCAGCTGGTGTCCCAGACCAGGAAAGGTATGAAGAGGGAGGAGCAATGGCAGGCATGGCGATAGAGTCTCAGATTGCTTGGGAAGCACCAGGAGGAGGAGGAGATTTAGGCAACTGTGGGAAGGTGGGGGCCTTAAGTTCCCACAACTGCCTCATAGGGGCAAGATCTACTGGGGCAAGTTGCTCACTAGGCCTGTCCTCCTGAGCAGACCTGACCTTGTTTCCTTGAATAAAAAGTTAACTTCACTGATACCGTGTGATTTATTGCTGACCTGCTCCTGACAATAGGGGGCTGTTATATAGTGCACGGGGCACAGGTGGTGCTGTGGGTTAAACCACAGAGCCTAGGACTTGCCGATCAGAAGATTAGCGGTTCGAATCCCCTCGACGGGGTGAGCTCCCGTTGCTCGGTCCCTGCTCCTACCAACCTAGCAGTTCGAAAGCACGTCAAAGTTCAAGTAGATAAATAGGTACCGCTCCAGCGGGAAGGTAAACGGCGTTTCCATGAGCTGCTCTGGTTCGCCAGAAGCGGCTTAGTCATGCTGGCCACATGACCCAGAAGCTGTACACCGGCTCCCTCGGCCAATAAAGCGAGATGAGCGCCGCAACCTCAGAGTCGGTCACGACTGGACCTAATGGTCAGGGGTCCCTTTACCTTTACCTTTATATAGTACACAGAGCTCTGTCCCTAGAAACAACCAGATCCCAAACATGGGACTGAGGTCACCTGTATTCCTCACTTCTCTTGTCCTACAACAACGTGATAGGAAATGACAAGACAAGATTCTGTTCTCATTTACGATTCCAGTCTTCAGTCTTGTCATCCAGACTTAGCTGCACAGATGCCAATATTTGACTAGATGCAAAAATATGTGTACACCAAATACACTGTGGTTTGTTGTGCAGAAGAGAGACTATAAAAACAAAGAACGCTTATGATGATGTAAAGCTACTGTATACCTAATTAATTAGAAATCCTACGGCTGGCGTATCAAATTAACAGAAGCAGCAAGACAGAACATGCTTCATAATAATGCATGCTATTCCATTTATTACCAGCATTTCTGCAGTAATAAGTAGGCAATCATTCATCATGTCATTTCCCATTAGAGCCAGGCATGTACGTGCTAAGAACATCCAGGTCATGTTTATGCCAGTTTAACATGAAATGGAACAAAATGCATCACTCATATAATTGTCTAATAACTTAAGACTTTTGTTATGAACCGTTACACAGCTAGGCTCCTGAAAAAACATCGAATTCAAATGGATTTACAGTGTACAAATATGTGCAGGATCACAGTCTATGTGTCCAGTTTCAAGAACATTCAAGAGCACTACACAAATAAGAAACAGTATTGCTCTTAAATGTATTTTCTTCTAAGTGCTTTCAGCCTGAAGCCCAGATTTTAGGTATAAAAGTTCTGTAAAAGAACTACAGTCAATTATTGGTTGTCGAACGTAATCAGTTCCAGAATCCCGTTCAGTTTCTGAAATGTTCGACAACCAAGGTGCTGCTTCCGATGGCCCCAGGAATCTTCCTCACCCTGCCGCCGCCGCCATCTTGAGGACTTGTGGTTGGAGTGGTTCCTAATCCTCAGTAACCTCATGGCTGAAACCTCCATGGACCCACTGAAATCACTTGAATCACATTTAGCAGCTGAATAACTAAAGCATGTATGTGTCTTGTCTCATTTATACTACCATGGAACAAAGGAAGCCTCATATTCTTACATTCTTTTGAATTCCAAACGATCCAATCTTCTAATAATAAACATAGATTTCTGTCTCTCTCACTATATTGCCTCTGGATTTCAACCTACATTTAAATATTTGATGCTACACACGACTGGTAACTGGGTTTTGTTTTCGTTTTTTTCATGTCAGGCAGAAGTGCAAATATTAATTACTGAGGTTTAATTTCATGCCTGCTTGGAACAGTGGCAACACTATCAGTTTTGTGTTGTTTTGTTATATATTATCAAAGGAACTGGCTGAGAATGAATCATAGAATCATAGAATTGTAGAGTCTGGAAGGGACACCAGGGGTTTTCTAAGCCAACCCTCTGCAATGCAGAAATCTCAACTAAATTGTCCATGACAGATGACCATCCAAACTCTGCTTAAAAACCTCCAAGGAAGGAGAGTTCACAAGCTCCTGTGGGAATCCATTCCACCATCAAACAGCTCTTACTGTCAGAAAGTTCTTCCTTATGTTTAGTTGGAATCTCCTTTCTTCCATGTGATGGCCCTAAAAATATTTGAAGATAGCTATCATATCTCCTCTCAGTCTCCTCCTTACCAAGCTAAACATACCCAACTCCCTCAGCCGTTCCTCATAAGGCTTGGTTTCCAGACCCTTGATCATTTTAGTTGCCCTCCTGGCTTCCCAACCAGGGGATCTTAACATTTCTTTTTTTTTATTTTTTTTATAAAATTTTTATTGGTTTTACAGAATACAGAAATACAAAGAAAAACAAATAAAGACAGAAAAAGAAAAAAGTAGATGTTTCAAATTTCCATATTCCCTTTATCTGGACTTCCCCACATCTTCCAGACTCTGCATTATTTATAGTACAAACTTCAGCAATTTATTATCTTGTTTCATGACTTATTGTATCTTTCAATTTATCATGTTTCCAAATTCAAAATATTGTATCCCAATTCTTGTATATCCTATTTAAAACACAATAAAGCTTATTTCATTGTTCCACCTTTAGCTTTTTGTACCTTAGTTTTCATTTCATCTAATTACAATTGCTGGGGCTGGTGTTTCCTAAAAAATGCATTTTCTTAACATTCATACAACTTACAATGTTTTTGCAAATAGTCCTTGAATTTTTTCCAGTCCTCTTTTATTACTTCTTCTCCCAAATCTCGGATTCTGCCAGTCATTTCAGCCAGTTCCATATAGTCCATCAACTGCGTCTGCCATTCCTCCAGTGTGGGTAAATCTTGTGTCTTCCAATACTTCGCAATGAGAATTCTTGCTGCTGTAGTAGCATACATAAAAAAAGTTCTGTCCTTCTTTAACACACTCTGGTCTACAATGCCCAGGAGAAAGGCCTCTGGTTTCTTAGGAAAGGTGTACCTAAACACCTTTTTTAACTCATTATGAATCATCTCCCAGAAGGCCTTCACTTTCGGGCATGTCCACCAGAGGTGAAAGAATGTCCCTTCCGCCTCTTTACACTTCCAACATTTGTTGTCAGACAAGTGATATATCTTAGCAAGCTTGACTGGGGTCATGTACCACCGGTATATCATTTTCATAATATTTTCCTTCAGGGCACTACATGCTGTGAATTTCATTCCGGTGTTCCATAACCTTTCCCAGTCTTCAAACATAATGTTGTGCCCAATATCCTGTGCCCATTTTATCATGGCGGATTTGACTGTCTCATCCTGAGTATTCCATTTGAGCAGCAAGTTATACATTCTCGAAAGTAGTTTATTTTTTGGCTCTAACAATTCTGTCTCTAGTTTCGATTTTTCCACCTGGAATCCCACCTTCTTGTCCACTTTAAAAACCTCCTGAATTTGTGCATAGTGCAACCAATCTCGCACCTTGTTTTTTAATTTTTCCAAGCTCTGCAACCTCCAATTGTCTCCAATTTTTTCAATTATTTCCCAATATTTAGGCCAATAGGCCTCCATGTTAAGCCTCTTACGTGCTTTGGCCTCCACCGGTGAAAGCCACCTCGGGGTCTTACTCTCCAATAAGTCTTTATATTTTGTCCAGACCATCAAAATTGCTCTTCTGACAATATGGTTTTTAAACAGTTTGTGCACTTTAACCTTGTCATACCACAAATATGCATGCCACCCAAAAGCATTATCAAACCCTTCCAGATCTAGGACATCAGTGTTCTCCAGTAAAATCCAATCTTTCAACCAGCAGAAGGCTGCAGATTCATAATATAACCTCAAGTCTGGCAGGGCAAATCCCCCTCTTTCTTTCACATCAGTTAGTATTTTAAACTTTATTCGGGGCTTTTTGCCCTGCCAAACAAACTTAGAAATATCCTTCTGCCACTTTCCAAAACATTCCACCTTGTCCACGATCTGAAGGGCCTGAAACAAAAATAACATTTTCGGCAATACATTCATCTTTATAGCTGCTATTCGACCCAAAAAGGAAAGTTTCAATCTTGACCATATTTCCAAATCTCTTTTAATCTCTGACCAACATTTCTCATAGTTATCTTTAAACAAATTCAAATTTTTGGAGGTCAGATACACCCCTAGGTATTTTACTTTTTTAACCACATTTAATTCTGTTTCTTTCAGAAATTCATCTGTTTCTGTAATTGTCAAATTTTTTGCTAAAACCTTGGTTTTTTGCTTATTCAGCTTAAATCCAGCCACCCGACCAAAGTCAGAAATTAATTCTAACACTCTTTTAGTACTAGAGACTGGCTCCTGTAATGTTAATACCAAGTCATCTGCAAATGCCTTCAATTTATATTGTTTCACTCCGACCTCAATTCCTTGTACAGACCTGTCCTTTCTAATCATATTCAATAACACCTCCAGGACTGAAATAAACAATAGGGGGGATAGGGGGCACCCCTGCCGTGTTCCTTTTTCAATTTTAAACTCCTCTGTCACCACATTGTTTACTATCAATTTAGCTTTTTGTTCTGAATATATTGCTTCTATACCATTTTCAAACCCCCGTCCCACTCCCATCCCTTCCAAATTTTTCTTCATAAACATCCAAGAAATATTGTCAAAGGCTTTCTCCGCATCGATAAAAATTAACACCGCTCTAGTATTAAGATTAGTTTGTAAAAGCTCCAAAATGTCAATGATGTTTCTAGTATTGTCAAACAAATGCCTACCGGGGAGAAAGCCTGCCTGATCTTTATGGATCACTTCGTTAAGAACCTTTTTGAATCTACTTGCCAAAATGTCTGCAAAAATTTTGTAATCCACATTTAGGAGTGAGATGGGACGGTAGTTCTTAAGTTGGGTCTTTTCAGTTTCTAGTTTAGGTATCAATGTGATGAAAGCTTCTTTCCACGTTTCCGGTGCCTTCTTCCCCTCCATGATCTGATTACAGACCTCCATCAAGGGTTGCAACAAATAGTCCTTCAAAACCTTATAATATTTGGAGGTGAGTCCATCAGGGCCTGGAGATTTGCCTAATTGAAGGTTCTGAATGGCACTTTCAATTTCCTGCTGTGTAATTTTACCATTCAGGATTGTTCTCATTTCCTGTGGTATTTTTTGTAATCCATTGGTTTTAACGAATTGATCCACTTCAGATTCTTTCTGCGGCCCTTGTGTATAAAGTTCTTTGAAGTATCTCTGGAAACACTTCCTAATTTCCTCGGGTTTCTAAACAATTCTCCCTTCAATCTCTAGATTTGTAACAGTATTTAGTTTTTGTCTCTTCTTTAACTGCCATGCTAGCAGTTTCCCACACTTATTTGCTGATTCAAAAGATCTTTGTTTCATTTGTTTAATTTTCCATTCCACCTCTTGGTTTATCAATTTCGAATATTGTGCTTGGAAAAATTTCACTTCTCTCAGCACTTCCTTCGACTTGGGCCTAGATCTTAATTTTTTCTCTCCTTCTCTTATTTTCTCCAATATCTTCTCTTTCTTTTCATTCCAGAGTCTTTTCTTGATCGTATTTTGTTGTATTAGAAACCCTCTCATTACTGCTTTACTTGCGTCCCAGATTGTTCTTTTTTCCACCGTAGTATTTAAATTTATCTCAAAGTAGTCCTTTAAAGCTTTTTGGGCCTTCTTTACAATCTCCTGATCTCTAAATAAAGTGTCATTCATTTTCCATCTGAAGGATCCGGTCGTGTTTAGTCTCAATTCCACTTTCAGAGCATTATGGTTGGAGCAGGTTCTTGGGCAGATTTCCACTTTTCTAGTTTTAGGTGCCAGTCCTTTAGTTGTCCATATTTGGTCGATTCTTGTCCATGACAGATGAGCTTCGGAAAAGAAAGTTCCTTCTTTTCCTAGGGGGTTCTTAACCCTCCATATGTCAATCAAGTCCATATTGTCAGTCATTTCAAAAAAAGTTTTAGGTAGTCTGCCATTTTTCGATATGTTTGCACTTTGCGACTTATCCATGTTTACAGACACGACTCCATTCATATCTCCCAACATAATAATGTTGTTGTAATCTAAATAGTTCAGTAAAGTCTCATGCAGCTTCTTAAAAAATTCCGATTTTCCATCATTTGGTGCATAAATTCCTAATATTAAAAATTTTTCTCCTTGTGTTTGAACTTCAATCGCCAAAATTCTGCCTTGTTCATCTTTAAATAAAAATTTCGGTGACAGGCTCTCCTTTGCATATATCACTACTCCTCTTTTCTTAACTCTGTCCGAGGAAATAAATTCCTGGCCTAACCTTTTATTAATTAACACTTTCCTATGGAGCCTTGTCACATGGGTTTCTTGCAGACAAATGATATCCAATTGTTCTTTTTTCAAAATGTGAAATACTTTTCTTCTTTTTTCTGGAGAATTTCCGCCATTTATGTTCCAACTAAGAAGTTGCAGAGACATCCTGAATCAATTTATAGATCCTACAATGGGGTGTCTTGCTTTTCCTCTGGTCCCGGTGGTGGTAATATTGGTCCAGCTCCAGGCAATGCAGATTCTGGTGGTGGCAGTGGCCAAGAAGTTATTACTCCTTTCTGGAGGTCTTCCCCGTGATCGTGTAGGAACTTCTGCTGGTCCTCTGGTGTTTTAATCCTTACTTTCCTTCCTTTGTAGGTAAATAGGGGATCTTAACATTTCAACAACAACGACAAATCTGCTATGTAAAATGTAAAACAGGTTTGCAGTGTGCGAGTGATGGAAGTCGTAGTCCAAAACTTCTAAAGGGCACCAGGCTGACGAAAGTCGCAACAGTATATTTCCTGCACCATTAATGAAGCTATCAAGAAAATGACCAGTGAACATGTACAGATTGCCTTTCATTACCCCCCCTGCTCTTAACAAATTAAGCCCCCTTTTAGCTCTGCCTTCTATTTCCACATCTCACAGTGAGATAACTGATTTGAGTCGCAAGATTGAACCATCAGCTAAAAACAGCCAAAGCTCTATGCATTAGCAGTCTTCAAGATGTAAACAAAGCCTTTAATTAGCAGACACATGGGTTGTTAGGGTGCCCTCAAGAACAGCTAGATTGTCTCAGCAGCCTCTTTCCTCCCTTCTGCCTTTGCTCTCAGCTTGGGGCTACTCTTCTGGCTGGCTGGTTCCTTTTCATAGGCTTGAAATAATGGTTTGAAGTAAAAATGGAATGAGCAGAGATGTTCTGAGCAGAAAGGGAGGGGGGAGTGAAGCTCTACTGCATGCAGAAATAAATGGCAGCTCCATGCTTCCTTACTTGGTACAGTGGTACCTCAGGTTAAGTACTTAATTCATTCCAGAGGTCCGTTCTTAACCTGAAACTGTTCTTAACCTGAAGCACCACTTTAGCTAATGGGGCCTCCTGCTGCCGCTACACCGCCACTGCACAATTTCTGTTCTCATCCTGAAGCAAAGTTCTTAACCTGAGGTAATATTTCTGGGTTAGCAAGTCTGTAACCTGAAGTGTATGTAACCCGAGGTACCACTGTACTGAGTCCCATGGAATCCCACAATGTATAGCATTGCATTGGGCTTAACCGTGAAGCTTGGCAGGTAATCTTCTGCAGTTACTCACACTTTACCTCACAGAGATATTGTTTTGAGGGTAAAACAAATAAAAGCAACCCCTTTGGATTCTGGGTTGTCGCTTTTCTTTGTGGGGTTGCAAGTATATCCTCACAGGCATAAAGCTTTGTTTGTTTCCTCGATGAATGCTGAGCTGTGGTGGAACTGTGACATCAACGCAATACCATTGTCTGTAAGCCCCAATTCAAGTGTTAAGGAGGCCGAAGACTAAGAAACTGTACAGCTCACCTTCCTCTCCACACCAAAGTGAAAAATAAAAGCCTCTCCCCGTTGAAATAGAGGCTACAGTGGTACCTCGGGTTACATATGCTTCAGGTTACATACGCTTCAGGTTACAGACTCAGCTAACCCAGAAATATTACCTCAGGTTAAGAACTTTGCTTCAGGATGAGAACAGAAATCATGCACCAGTGGCGCAGCGGCAGCGGGAGGCCCCATTAGCTAAAGTGGTGCTTCAGGTTAAGAACAGTTTCAGGTTAAGAACAGACCTCCAGAATGAATGAAGTTCTTAACTGCCACCTCAGCAGACTTTTTCTTGCCCCCTCCTGCCCCACCCCCACCAACTACTTTCCAATCCAGCTGCGGTGAGCGGGTGGGGAGCAGCCTGGGAATTTGGTTTGGCTTTACGTTAGACTGCCTGAACATTATATATGGGCTTGATTTGTATGCATTAGATAGCTCTATAGAAACTGTACTTTGACATAATGCTTTCCAGATGACTCACCGTCTCATTTTTTGAAGGGCTGTGTAGCTTAGCATTTCTGTCCAGCTCGGATTAAATCCAGAGCTTCCTTGAAGTTCTTCTCTTCAACTATGTTCTCTGTACATTCTCCGTACATTTGCAACAAAACAATAACGTGATGTGCTTTCAAATGCAGCCTGTGATAAACTATGCAAATGCTTCTCCAGATGGTAGGAAGAGGAAAGCATGAATGAAACTACAGTGAAAACCCTCAACGATATTCCCACACCACTCCCTCTGCCCCACCTCAAAATTGTCAACTTGTGTTTTAGTTCTTCTTTATTCATATCAAGCAAAAACCAAAAAAGGCACCCATAAACATTAACAAATTGAACATGGTACATAACTGAGGTCTCTAGAACAATAGACACAATTGCTCCTTCTTCTGCTAGGTCTACAAGCAACATGCCAATAAATGAGAAACACTCTGCCAGTCATTGACAAACAGGAATATTTGTCAAAGAGATAGGAATGAAAACGATGTTACTGAAACAATTCATATCAAAACGCCTCCCAATTTGTCACAATTTTATCAGGCATAGGCAAACTTGGCCCTCCAGATGTTTTGGGGACTACAACTCCCATCAACCCTAGCTAACAGGGCCAGTGGTTGGGGATGATGGGAGTTGTAGTCCCAAAACATCTGGAGGGTCGAGTTTGCCTATGCCTGGTTGTAGATGGCTGCTTAGTGAAGGCTTCTCAAAGATGTATAATTTAAAAAGGAGTCCCAAATCATATAAAATGAATCTGGGGTCTCCAGACCCTCACATAGTTTCAGTTGGTGTGTTATCTTCCCTAATATGGCAATATTCCAGAGGGACTGATATCATACTCAAGTGTCAAGTTCTGGACACTTTTCCAGTGATGTGGCGAGGCAGACTACTGAGATGTTTAGCAAGATACCCATGTTGTCCTCCTCATCAAAGATGTTCGAAAACATTGATTGTGACCTCAATAATGCATTTTCTTGCAGCATATTTCATACTTCCTGCTGTAAATTTGTCCCGAAATCAGCAATGAAGTTGCACTCCCACCAGAGCTGGATGTAAGTGCCTCTTCTGCACCCACAACCCCTCCAGCATGTTAGGCCAACCTTCTCAAACATGTTATATGACTGTACAGGCATACAATACCATCTGTGCATACTATTCAAGGAATTATCCTCAGTATATGCTGAAAGTGATCTAAACGCTCTTGAGTTCCAGACACTGCTTCTGTGATTTGCTTGTATATCTAATCCAGGGGTAGGCAACCTAAGGCCTGGGGGCCGGATGTGGCCCAATCGCCTTCTCAATCTGACCCGCAGACGGTCCAGGAATCAGCATGTTTTTACATGAGTAGAATTTGTCCTATTATTTAAAATGCATCTCTGGGTTATTTGTGGGCCCTGCCTGGTGTTTTTACAGTGGTGCCTTGCAAGACGAAATTAATCCGTTCCGCGAGTCTCTTCGTCTAGTGGTTTTTTTGTCTTGCGAAGCACGGCTATTACCGGCTTAGCGGATTAGCGCTATTAGCGGCTTAGCGGCTTTAAGAAAAGGGGGGAAAACTCGCAAGAACTCGCAAGACGTTTTCGTCTTGCAAAGCAAGACCATAGGGAAATTCGTCTTGCGAAGCACCTCAAAAAATGGAAAACTCTTTCGTCTAGCGAGTTTTTCGTCTTGCGAGGCATTCGTCTTGCGGGGCACCACTGTACATGAGTAGAAGGTGTGCTTTTATTTAAAATGCATCTCTGGGTTATTTGTGGGGCATAGGAATTCGTTCATTTTTTTCCCCCAAAATATAGTCCGGCCCACCACATGGTCTGAGGGATTGTGGACCGGCCCACGGCTGAAAAAGGTTGCTGACCCCTGTTCTAATCTAATACTTCCTACTTCCCAAATTGCTATAAGAATAGTTGCAGGGTCTAGGGATACATCAATTAAAATTGTATAAATTGCAACTTAGCATCCCCTCTCCTCGCAGCTGATGGAATCTGTGGGTGGGGGTCCCCAAACCTTACGATGAATCAGTAGGTTGCAGGTGGCCCCCTTTCTGCTCCTTTGTGGCTCTCTGTTTGTTGCACAACAGAAGATCCTGGCGGAAGTGGTGTTTTTGTTCTCTCTCTTAAGGGAGTACATACTGCAATGAACTCTCACTCTCTTTCACACACACACACACACACACACACACACACACACACACTCATAATATTGACACTTTTGGAGCAGAACAAGGCTAAACGTTCCAGGGACATTCCAAGTTATTGCTGAAAATTCCAGGTTTACTGCTCAGATAGTCAGTGTGTCCCTCCCAATAGCTCCCAGTTGGAAATGCAGGCCAGCGTTGAAGCTCTTCTAAAGCGGTATTCCAGAGGGGAAGGAAAGTGTAAATGATTGATGCTGCTAGCCTAGGAAACGAGGGGAACGGGGCTTATTAATGCTCTTTTATGATAGCAACAAACCTCTTGCTCCAAAGCAGTTCCAGTACTGGTCAAATCCACATTGAAAGCACTCTCATAACACTTTAACTGCCGTGGCTTTCCCCAAAGAACCGTGGGAGCTGTAGTTTTTTAAGAGTGCTGGGACCTCAGTGAGGGGTCTCCCAACAGCTCTGAGCACCTTCAACAAGCTACAATTCCCAAGATTCTTGGAAGGGGGAAGTCACAGCTGTTAAAATGTTATGAAAGTGCTTTACATTTCATGCAACAAGTCCTCTTCTTTAACCTTGAATAATAATAATAATAATAATAATAATAATAATAATAATAATAATAATAATTATGCCAACAAATTAAAGCATCAAACACAGTAAAACATCAAACATTAAAAACTTCCCTATACAGTGGCACCTCAGGTTAAGTACTTAATTCGTTCCAGAGGTCCGTACTTAACCTGAAACTGTTCTTAACCTGAAGCACCACTTTAGCTAATGGGGCCTCCTGCTGCTGCTGCGCCACCAGAGCACGATTTCTGTTCTCATCCTGAAGCAAAGTTCTTAACCCGAGGTACTATTTCTGGGTTAGCTGAGTCTGTAACCTGAAGCGTATGTAACCTGAAGCGTATGTAACCGGAAGGTACCACTGTATATATTGCCAAAATTGCTTCTTAGCAGTTTACAGGAATAAAACCAATTGCAACACACACACACAAACAATTCCATCGAAATATCACAACATCCATAATTAAAATGTGCACTAATGCAAGCTCATTAAGATGGAACAACAATTAAAACACCAATTAAAAGCACAGGAGCCCTGTTCTCTTTTGCAGCTGGCAACCCCCAACATCATTCCAATGGTTTTTATTAAGGTAGGGCTTTAGGGGTGAACTCCAGAACCCCGAAATAAGTAAGGAGGAAAGGAAGTGAGCAGGCCTGGCTGACCACATTTTGACTACATGAAGTAATATACATTACCATCTGAAGTGGGGGGTGGGAGGTGGTCGTGTCATCATAAAACTATTAAGCCCAGAATCTAAGATTACTGCATTTCACCTCTGCCTCCCTCCCCATCTCCCACCCCAAGTTGTTCTTGGGGGTGCACTGCTAATCTGATTTCTGTCTGGCGCTAAATCATGCTGAATTGTTGGGCTTTTCAAAACTATGGTTGATATAGCAGAGCTTATTAACAGGAAGCCCAGAGGAAGAATGACGAAACGACTGCATGTCAGGGCTTGGACTATTTTTCAGCAACGGATTCTCAAAAATGACTGGTTCTGGTTTTGGTTATTAGTCCCTCTGAGTAGAAACCATTACAAATGCCTTGAAGTCTGTCAAAATAGAAGCCCTTCTTGGGTGAGAGGGTGGGGGACATTTTTGATGCAGAAGTACTTTTTAAAAGCCTCTTACTATGGTTTTCTGAGTCTCTTCCATTCATCCTCTCAGTTTTTCTAAGTAAAGATTTCTGCATAATCACAAACTGAGGATGTCATGCAGCTTCCCCTCACATTTTTCCTCCTGGTTTTCCTGAGGGCTACTTTCAGTTTCCAGATGAATGGTTACTTTGCCTCCTTTTCTAACTAATGGCTTTTTAAATAAAAGCTCTAAGAGATCCACTTTGGCTCTCAGTGTTGCGGTGCTCAAAACTAGCCTCCCCTAGCCTCGTACCTCAACCCCTATCGTTTGTTTGGCTGTGTTGGAAATTGATCAGCTTCTTGCATACTTTTGCAATACTTTGCATTTGTTTACATGCTTATTTGTTTGTTTGACAGGAAGGGTGCTTCCAGATAGTTGCCATTTTTGAGGGGATGCCAGTCATGTACCAGAAAATTCAGGTTGCACAGGTAGGAAAGTGACAGGAAAATGCACTCGAAAGTGTGGGATAGCACTTGCTTTGCCACGGAAAAGAAACTCGGAGAATGATCAGGAACATACCAGAGAGGAAATCCTATTGCACTTAGTGGGACTTTGTTCTGAGTAAAAATGCTTGGGATTACAGTATAAGGCTGCAGAGTCTTTACCCAGTTACCTGGAAGTGAGCTCCATTGAATACAGTGGGAATTACTTCTGAGTAGACAGTGAAAGGCTCCATTTACAATAAAGGAATCAACACTCTGCTTGTTTCCTTTAAAAATTGCTGGCTGCTGAAGCATTGCAATTAAAGAATTTAGTCTTTGGTGACATTTTCCTTCAAAATTGTAGGATGAGAAGAGGAGGAGGAGGAGGAGGAGAGGAGGAGGAGGAGGAGGAGAGGAGGAGGAGGAAGAGGAAGAGGAAGAGGAAGAGGAAGAGGAAGAGGAAGAGGAAGAGGAAGAGGAGGAGGAAGAAGAAGAAGAAGAAGAAGAAGAAGAAGAAGAAGAAGAAGAAGAAGAAGAAGAAGAAGAAGAAGAAGAAAAGGAGGAGGGGGAGTTTGGATTTGATATCCCACTTTATCACTACCCTAAGGAGTCTCGAAGTGGCTTTTCCCTTCCTCCCCCATAGCAAACATCTGTGAGGTGAGTGAGGCTGAGAGACTTCAAAGAAGTGTGACTAGCCCAAGGTCACCCAGCAGCTGCATGTGGAGGAGCAAGGTTCACCAGATTATGAGTCCACCACTCTTAACCACCACACCACACTGGATGGGCTTTGTGTGCCAGCTTCACCATTTCCTCAGTTTGGTGCAAGAATTTTATTTTCACTATGAACAGAACTCGGTTTTTGCACCTACACAAAAACACACCACTTTTAATTGTTTTCTGAAATGTGGAGGGGAGGAAAAAGGAAAAGGGAGACATTCCGGGATCAAATAAAAAACTGGGACTGCTTCTGTCATTGCAGGACTGTCCCTGGAAAATAGGGACACTTGGAGGGTATGCGATTTTTCTGTATGTAAAATAACAATTTAAAAAATCAACAAAAACATTCAAAATTGAATAAAAAATTAAACTGCCACAGTAAACCTTTCAAGTGTGAACTAACTGTAGCCTCGTTGCCTCACTCAGGAGCAGGAGAGTGCTTGGCGATATTGTAGGATGCTATTTGCAATCCAGCCCAGAAGCAGTGCCCATTCTCTTTTTCTTATTATTCATGTTATAGTGATAGATCTAGGCCTGTTCAGAGGTGAGTGCGCATCATCTAGTCCCCCCAAGCGATTGCATGTCATCTCATTCCCACAAAGGTAGCCCTTTGGAAAGAGAAGGGAGCTGTCTCCAGTGCTTCCCTATCCCTTCCTGCCACCATTATTTTGAAGAAAGAGAAACAACAGGAGAGATGGAAGCGACAAAGTTTCCTCGCCACTGCAGCAGTGAGTCTGGAGAAGCTTGATTTACAGAGACAGCCTTTGTCAGTTGCATCAGACTTTTGAGGACTCGCTGGGGAGAGGAGGGTGTGTTTGCATGTGTGAAACAGACAGAAGATCAAACACCACAAAAAGTGCCTAGATTCAGACATTGCTGCCTCTGGCAGCACAACTTGGGACCAGATTATCTAAGGGATCGCCTCACTCCATATATCCCTGAGCAAGGTGGGGCTCTGCTAAGATTTCTTTTGGTTTAGAGAGTGGGCTTTTGGTGCTGCAGCTCCAGCCTTCTGGAATGAGTTACCAAATGAAATTAGACACATGCTAAGCTAATCTTCCTGGGCTTTAGAATTCAGCCATCTACCTGACCAAACAATGGTCAGCTATAATGTCACAATACAGTGGTACCTCGGTTTTGGAACGTAATCCGTTCTGGAAGACCGTTCGAGTTCTGAAACCCGAAAATTCAAAATGGAAGCCTCAATATGGAAGCCTCAATACGAAAAACTCAATATAGAAGCCACGTGGCATGTTTGACTTCCAAAATGTGTTCAAAAACCGAAGCATTTACTTTCAAGTTTTCGGCGTTCAAAGACCAAAACGTTCATCAATGGAGATGTTCAAAAACCAAGGTACCACTGTATCTTCTAAATAAGGATTGTTGTAGAAAACCCTGTTGTGAAAGAATACTGTTGTGTAGCATGAGTGGTCATGTTCTATCTAATAAAGCCTAAACAAAATGAGCTCCTTCTAAAGGTATGGCAACTGAATTTCTATTAGCAGCCTCAAAAAGTAGTATTGCCTTTTCCCCCTACTTTTTAAAGGAAAAGCTTTTTCCTTATTTTTGGAGCTTACCATTGGTTAGCTTCACCAGTGTCCCACAAAAATGTTGCTTGTCCGGTTGCGGGATTTATAGTCATCCTGAGTATCTCTGGATTGTTATCTGCCAGAGAAAACAATTTATTGACAAATTCATTCCACTTCAATAAGAAGACTTCACAAAATATTTCTCTCTCTCTCTTCCCTAGTGTGGCTGTTCGTTCTTTCTATTTTTTAAGGTGTGCTTTGGTCAAGATGTCCAACTCTTTTTATTTAAAGAAATAAATTCAATAATTCATACTGAGTCTTTTCTGTAAAAGTGGTGGCTGAGAGTTGTGAAGAGGGAATTAAATTTAATGCCCACTATTTCCCCTGCCTTTGCAAGGAGGAGCAATGAGCAGCAATGAAGAACTTCACACTTTTTGCTGACACTGGGAAACAAGTGAGGACCTGCTTGTCTAGGTTACCTGAGCGCCTCTTGAAAGGTGACACACATGATGAGTTGGAGGATGGATGGCGGCTAACAGGTTGAGGTTAAATCCTGACAAGACAGAAGTACTGTTTTGGGGGGACAAGGGATGGACTCCCTGGTCCAGAATGGGGTAACTGTGCCTCTGAAGGACCAGGTGCGCAGCCTGGGAGTCATTCTGGACTCACACCTGTCCATGGAGATGCAGGTCAATTCTGTGTCCAGGGTAGCTGTCTATCAGCTCCATCTGGTACACAGGCTGAGACCCTACCTGCCCATGGACTGTCTCACCAGAGTGGTGCATGCTCTGGTTATCTCCCGCTTGGACTACTGCAATGCGCTCTATGTGGGACTACCTTTGAAGGTGACCTGGAAACTACAACTAATCCAGAATGCGGCCGCTAGACTGGTGACTGGGAGCGGCCACCAAGACCACATAACACCAGTCCTGAAAGACCTACATTGGCTCCCAGTACGTTTCCGAGCACAGTTCAAAGTGTTGGTGCTTACCTTGAAAGCCCTCGGCCCAGCATACCTGAAGGAGCGTCTCCACACCCATCATTCTGCTCAGACACTGAGGTCCAGCTCTGAGGGCCTTCTGGCTGTTCCCTGACTGCGAGAAGTGAAGTTACAGGGAACTAGACACAGGGCCTTCTCGGTAGTGGCGCCTGCCCTGTGGAACACCCTCCCATCAGATGTTAAGAAATAAACAACTATCTGACTTTTAGAAGATATCTGAAGGCAGCCCTGTTTAAGGAAGCTTTTAATATTTGATAAATTATTGAATTTTAATATTTTGATGGAAGCTGCCTGGAGTGCTGGGGAAACCCAGCCAGGTGGATGGGGTAATAATAATAACAATTAGTAGTAGTGGTAGTAGTAGTAGTAGTGAATCAAAGAGGCGAGGAGTTCCATCGCACAGGATATGACACTTGGGGAGTAGAGAGATATAACAGAGGATTCCTTTCCCTCTGTTGTGCAACGTTGCTCAGGATCTGTTGCCGCATGATGTGGTGACTACTGCAAAACATTTCCATTTGCTCAGATTATGTTATGGTCCAGATCTAACAATAACAGTTAAGAACACTTCCAGAACGAGCTGCTGTCCTGCAAAGAATAGCCTTTTTCTTCTTTTCTATGTGCATTTCCAGGAAAAGACAGTATTGTTGCTGCTTCAAGCATGCCACGCAGCACAGACTGAAATCTTTGGCATCTCACTCTGGCTTCCACTGTGAGTCTCTCTCTGCCTCAGACGCTCCCTCAGCCAAAAGCCAGCTGCTTATTAACTCTTGGATCAGAGCTGAATAGCACTGCCTGTGGACAGGGTCTCCCCTATCGCAAAACATTGCAAGTTCACCAAGGAGATCTGGTTCCTTTGCAAACAACTGATACTGGACTTCCTTCTCTCTGATGTGCAAAGTTTCCCTGGCTAGAATGGGGATCTTTGCATCATGCGATTCATCTGCCTGCAATCGGAAGCAGTACAATCCCAGGAGTTTTGTACCCTGTGTTTCTTCTGTGGTGTTGTTAGGGGACAGACCTTTCATACACAAAAATAAAATCACCAAATGCAGCGTTCTGCTTTAGGAAGTCTTGCTGCTGTTCTTAAGAATGATGAGTTTAACCCTTATCCTCTCAATGCACATTGAATTTGCATGTACAATGGGTCCTGAAGCATTTAGCACTTAATGTACACAGCAGACTTGTTTATAAAAGTTACGTAAATACTAATACACTTTGCATAATTGATTTTTAGCCATAAAAATACACAATTGTCTTGAAGGTATTGCTCACCCCAAGAGAAATAAGCATATTTTTTCAGCTTGTGGAAGCAATTGCAGCGAATGTCTGTGTAGATATAAACGTGCGCACATTTTTTAAAAAATCAAGAGCTCTCAGAAGCCATTTAAGGAAAGAGGAACACAGATATTTATAAAGGAAAATATTGAACTTTTTTTAAAAAAATAAATAAATCTGTGTTGCCCTGGTTGTAAAGTATAGAATCCAAATGCTGACCCACTGTTAAAGTTTTGATATCAAAACAGGAATGTTTTAGGTCATTGAAATTCAATGCTCTCTTTCAAACCTTTAAAAAAAATTTTTAAAAAATGACCAGAGACTCTGTAAGGTGGACTAATAAACAAAAATGAGCTCCCTCCTGCTTTGAGTAGGCAGGTTGATTAGTTTAATTTAGGGGTTTTCAACCAGTGTGCCATGACACCCTGGGGTGTCTTGAATGATGATCAGGGGTGCCACAAGCAACACTGGCCTGTGTCCCTCTTTCTTTCTTTCTTTCTTTCTTTCTTTCTTTCTTTCTTTCTTTCTTTCTCTCTCTCTCTCTCTCTCTCTCTCTCTCTCTCTTTCTCTCTCTCTTTCTCTCTTTCTCTTTCCTTCCCTCTCTCCTTCCTCTGATGCCCTCTCACATCCCTTTCCCCTGTTTTATATAATGTGGCCTTTATAGCCAGACCCTTTGTGTGTGGGGGGGGGGGATTAAGTCCTACTCTAAGAGTTAAAAAAGAGTGCAGTTCATTGCAATTTCATAAAAGTACAATTCTTTATTTAGCAGGCATTTGGAGAAAGTGCATTCCAGTCATCTTGCCAGGGCTGGCAAAACAGTCACAATCCAAACTTGTGTGATGAAAAAAAAAAGTTGTCAAATGAGCCCTTATTTTAGCTGCATGTCAAAACACTAAGGCTGAGTGTAGCTTTTGGTCTGTCCTTTGCCTGTATACAAATATAGACATAATGCTAAGTTATCATGTCATCATTCAACATGGCATAGCATTTTCCCAGCCTGGTTTATATTACCCATAACATTAAGAACTGCCAGTCCACTCCTTAAACTGGAAGCCACTGAAAGACAGGCTGCCACATATCCAATGAGTCAGCAGCCGAAGGATGAGAACAAATCCATTCCTACTGTAGGCAAGAGCTCTCGCTAAGATCTGGTTGGCTCAGTATACCAACACTTATATTTGCTTACCCATCCCTGGTATCAAAGCTCTACCTAAACTCTAGACAAATGTAAAAGAAAGCAGGGACAGCATGGTCCACTCTGGCCTGTGAGCCATGACGACTAGCTTCAGAATGCCATCCACAACTTGCTGAGCTGACAGCTACCATGAATTTAAAGGACACTTCACAACTATTGGTGCAGTAAAATGATTATAGAGAAGAGATGACCCCCCCCCAAAAAAAGTCTGAAAGACATAGGAGATGAACAAAAGGCAACACAATCTTCTTCATCTCTTGCAGCAGCCCAGGCTGTGGTTTCTTAAGGGCGGTGAGAATTGTTTGGAGATTCCTATTCCACTCACAGAGCTATAATTTTCAGAGTGGTTTAACAGTCAAAACCTTTTCCCATAGAACTTTGGGGATTGTCACTCTGTGAGGGGAATAAGAGTTGGAGGGTATGGTAGGATGTCCTATTTTCATCAGAGAAATTTTGGAGGGTATGGAATAGGATGTTCCTATTTATATTGAAGAAAAGTTGGAGAGTATGGAATATGATGCCCTTATTTTCATCAGAGAAGTGTTGGAGAAGATATCCCTATTTTCATCAGAGAAACATTGGAGGGTATGGAATAGGATGTCTCTATTTTGATCAGAGAAATGTTGGAGGGTATGGAATAGGATGTCCCTGTTTAATTGGATAAATGTTGGAGGGGACATCTCTATTTTCATTGGAGAATTGTTGGAGGGTATGGAAGAGGATGTCCTTATTTTCATCAGAGAAACGTTGGAGGGTATGGAATAGACACCTCTATTTTCATCGGAGAAATGTTGGAGGGTGTGTTATTCATCTTCCATGGTTTTAAGTATGATAATATTATCTTCTCCTCTTCTTGTTGATAGGTTTTGCATTTGCTGTAAAGCAGTTTGTTCGTTTTAAACACACACACACACACACACACACAAAATGTGATATAAAATGTTTAATAAATCAATCAAACAAATGGGATGAGAATGGAAAATATAGGGGTTGGTTTTATACTGAACATCCAATCCACAAGTGAATGGTGATTATTTTTAGATTTCATAAGCCACAGGAAATATATGCTTGAGAAAGGTCCACTGAGCAAATGCATCCCAATGGCGTGTGTGTGCCTGTAGTCCTGTTGCTTCAGGCTTTTCTGGATAGCTTGGCTCTTGGGAGGGCTCTGCAGATCTAATTCAACTGCAATGAAAAGCGCTTTGAGCCACAATCCTCCATGTACTTACTTGGAGGTAATTCCATTGAAAGGAGGACGTAATTTCAAGAAAACATGTATAGGGAAAACCTGCAAGGGAATCTACTTCCTCACACCCCCAACCTCTCCACTTTCATTCAAGAGACATACAATTGAAGTAAGCTACGTATGTATCTACACTTAGGGACGTGGGTGGGGCTGTGGGTTGCATGGCAAGTTTTCCCCCCCTCCCGGAGAAAATAAAGACACAGGACACCAAGTATTAAGGTTAATGGGCGAATTAGGCCACAACTTTATTGATTTCAGGAATGAGAGGTATTGGCTTAGGCATTGGTCCTATCAACTAGCCGGCTCCAGCCCGACTGCATGAAGACCGGCAAGGGTTAACACCATAAGGGGGAGTCCTGCTTGAAGCCCGCAACCCCACCTCCTTGCCAGGTTCAGAAGTGGCTTTATTTATTTTTTTAAATAATTTTTATTAATTTTCATAAACAAAAAACACACAAGTAAAAACATTCACAAACAACACATGACTTCCCCATACCTCCCCTTCACTGCACCCTTGTTTCCAATTTTTTAGCAATCCTTCATTCCATTTCTATATTTAACTTCCCTCAGGTTCTCTTAACTTAAACATTTACAGCTATAATTCTCTGTTTCTTACCCCTTGACATTTTATCAGTCTGAAATTTTACAGCAGTTCTTAAGATATATTTTAAATTTTTTCCAGTCCTCTTCCACTGTCTCTCTCCTCTGATCACGGATTCTGCCGGTCATCTCTGCCAGTCCCATAAATTCAGTCACCTTCGTCTGCCATTCTTCCAGAGTAGGTAATTCTTGCATCTTCCAATACTTTGCCAAGAGAATTCTTGCTGCTGTAGTTGCATACATGAAAAAAGTCCTATCTTTCTTTGGTACCAATTGGCCGACCATACCCAAGAGAAAAGCCTCCGGTTTCTTTGCAAATGTCCACTTAAGGATTTTCTTAATTTCATTATAGATCATTTCCCAGTAGGCCTTAACCTTTGGGCAGGTCCACCAAAGGTGGTAGAAAGTTCCTTCACATTCGTTACATTTCCAACATTTGTTATTGGGCAAATGATATATCTTTGCAAGCTTGACTGGGGTCATGTACCACCTATAGATCATTTTCATTATGTTTTCTTTCAAGGCACTACATGCCGTAAATTTAAGGCCTGTGGTCCATAACTGTTCCCAGTCAGCAAACATAATATCATGACCTAAGTCTTGTGCCCATTTGATCATAGCTGATTTAACCGTTTCATCCTGTGTATTCCATTTCAGCAACAAGTTATACATTTTAGACAAATTCTTAGTATTGGTCTCTAACAGTTCTGTTTCCAATTTTGACCTCTCCTTCTGAAATCCTAGTTTCCTGTCCTGCTTAAAAGTCTCATTTATCTGATAATAATGTAACCAGTCTCGAACTTTGGATTTTAGTTTCTCAAAGCTCTGTAATTTAACTTTTTCACCGTCATATTCTATAATTTCACAATATTTTGGCCAATTAGAATCCATGTTAAGTTTTTTCACCGCTCTAGCTTCCATTGGTGACAACCATCTGGGTGTTTTACTTTCCAACAAATCCTTATATCGATTCCAAACATTATACAAAGCTTTCCTGACAATATGATTTTTAAAGCCTTTATAAACCTTTGCCTTGTCATACCATAGATATGCATGCCAGCCAAAATTATTGTCATACCCTTCCAAATCTAAAATGTCTGTGTCTTCAAGAAGTAGCCATTGCTTCAACCAGCAGAAAGCTGCTGCTTCGTAGTAAAGTCTTAAGTCCGGCAGAGCAAAACCCCCCATATCTTTTGCATCAGTTAAAATCTTAAATTTTATTCTGGGCTTTTTGCCCTGCCAGACAAATTTGGATATATCTTTCTGCCACTTCTTGAAACAGTCCATCCTATCTAGAACTTGCAGTGTCTGGAACAAAAACAACAATCTCGGCAATACATTCATCTTGATAACAGCAATTCGGCCTAACAAGGATAGTCTCAACCTAGACCATATGTCAAGATCTTTCTTAACTTCCAACCAACATTTCTCATAATTATCTTTAAATAAATTCACATTCTTAGATGTTAAATTCACCCCCAGGTATTTCACTTTTTTTGTTATTTCCAAACCAGTTTCCCTTTGAAAACTATCTTTTTCCCCCCAGAAGTGGCTTTAAACCACAGAGCCTAGGACTTGCCAATGAGAAGGTTGGTGGTTCGAATCCCCGCGACAGGGTGAGCTCCCATTGCTCGGTCCCTGCTCCTGCCAACCTAGCAGTTCGAAAGCATGTCAAAGTGCAAGTAGATAAATAGGTACCACTCCGGCGGGAAGGTAAACGGCGTTTCCGTGCGCTGCTCTGGTTTGCCAAAAGCAGCTTAGTCATGCTGGCCACATGACCCGGAAGCTGTATGCCGGCTCCCTCGGCCAATAAAGCGAGATGAGCGCCGCAACCCCAGAGTCAGCCACGACTGGACCTAATGGTCAGGGGACCTTTTACCTTTACTTATCTACACTTAAAAAGATAAGTTAAGCTTGCATAGGTAGAAATGTACTATTTGGTAAGTTTGCCAGGAATAGCATGGATTTCAAAGATATTGCATAATAGGCTTCCTAACCTTTCTAATCCAGTTTGTAATTTTGTGAGACTGCTGTGGGCACCAGTCACAAAATGGCTGCCATGGGGTCATGATGCAATGCATAATGGCAGTGTATCAAATACAAATACAAATACCTTTACTGGCATCACGAGTTAAAACATTTCAAAATACTAGGATAAATTTTAAAAGGACAGGAGTGAGGCTGTTGAGGATCACAAGGTACTCAATTTTTCTGCTTCGCCCTGTGTATTCCCTAGAGGGATAATTCATTAAGAACCCTTTCAGTTAAGATGAAGATTAAAAAGGAAGCCACTGGAGCACAGGATCACAACTTGCATTGGTGGACCCCCATATTGGATCCTCAATTAGAGTTGTCATGTTCCCTACAGTGAAAATCCAGGCAAAGTTGTTGACCTTTCTGGGGGGGAATATCTTCCCCCCCCCAACAACATCTGGAGGGCCGCAGATTCCCCAGCGCTAGTCAGCACTGGGTATGACTCTTATTGGTTATTGGTTTTTACCCAATACTTATTTATTGTTTAGGATGGATTGCTTTCTTCTTAGCTGTTAGTATGGCTTGTATATGCCCCACTGACTGAAATTTTGTAAGTATATTCTCTCTATAAAGGAATACAAGCTATATTACATTTCTTGATGTTCACCATGTAGGTATTCTCTTTTTATGATTCAGTATATAAATTTGAACAAATAAATGTGTTGTGTTGCATGTGTTTAAAAATATAAGCAACTGCAGACTTTTCCCCTCAAGCAATCTGAGGCTGTGCCTACGTGTCTGTCTTTGCTCCTCCCGTTTCACGCCTCTTCTGTTTCTGGGAGACCAAGGAGGAGGGGAGCTTGTTGCAGTAGGAGAGGGAGACACCTGTGCCTCTTCTGCAGCCTGCCTCCACTCTGCCTCTGAGTTGGGGCTTCTCTCTGCCACAGAATCTCCCCGCTCACTAAACCTTGTTGCCTCTTCAACTTCTGACACTTCCTCCTCCCAGTCTTCTCCCTCTTCTCTCTCTGACTACTCATCATCATTCCACCACCACGCCCCAGGCTCTGAGTCTTCTTCCCTTGTGGGTTCACCAGCTGGTGCCTCCCACCATTCCTCTTTGTCCAACCAGTCCCTGACACTGAGATATGAAAAGGAAGCCAGCTTTTCTCAGTCCTGTCCTCAGCTGAATGCTCTCTAAGCATCTCTGCCTGGATCTAAACTTATGTGCTTTGTAATGACTCACTGCACTTACACCACAAAAGGAACAAAAGAGTGGCAACGCCTTCCCGATGTGAGGTGCTGGTGAATACAGTAAGTAATGTGAAAGCTTTGCCAATAACATTACCGGCCACCCAGCCAACATAAGCAATTAAGGCAAAGGATAAAACTGTATCTAGCCAACATTGCCAATTGAAAGAATGAAGGAGCATAACCATAAACCTAGGTTATCATGACATGCAGAAAAGCACATATCAAAATAGAGAATGAGAGAGAGAGAAATGCAAAAATATGGGCTTTTATATATACAGTGGTACCTCAGGTTAAGTACTTAATTCGTTCCGGAGGTCCGTTCTTAACCTGAAACTGTTCTTAACCTGAAGCACCACTTTAGCTAACGGGGCCTTCTGCTGCCGCTGCACCGCCGAAGCATGATTTCTGTTCTTATCCTGAAGCAAAGTTCTTAACCTGAGGTAATATTTCTGGGTTAGCGGAGTCTGTAACCTGAAGTGTATGTAACCTGAAGCGTATGTAACCCGAGGAACCACTATATATTTTTTTGATACAGTCGTACCTTGAATCCCGAACGCCTTGCAAGATGAACATTTTGGCTCCTGAACACCACAAACCCAGAAGTGATTGTTCCAGTTTGCGAATGTTTTTTGGAACCCAAACGTCCATCACGGCTTCCAATTGGCTGCAGGAGCTTCCTACAGCCAATCAGAAGCTGCGCCTTGGTTCCAGAATATTTTGGAAGTTGAAGGGACTTCTGGAACGGATTCAGTTCGACTTCCGAGGTATGACTGTACATAGATGAGATGTATACAAAACTCTATGCAGGCTCTGCTTGTTATATTTTGGTTAAGTACAAAATATTGACCAGCCTTCCCCTATTTTTTTTATCAGTATGTTCCTTTCTAGCTACACCAAACTGCATATCTGTATCACAGAGCATCTCCCTATCTCCATTTACTTGGGAGTACGTCCAACTGAACTTTTTTACCGTACAGTGGTACCTCGGGTTAAGAACTTAATTCGTTCTGGAGGTCCATTGTTAACCTGAAACTGTTCTTAACCTGACGTACCACTTTGGCTAATGGGGCCTCCTGCTGCCGTCGTGCGTTTTCTGTTCTCATCCTGAAGCAAAGTTCTTAACCCGAGGTACTATTTCTGGGTTAGCGGAGTCTGTAACCTGAAATGTCTTTAACCTGAAGCGTCTGTAACCCAAGGTACCACTGTATTTCTAAATAGATGCACATGTATAGGATAGTGCGGTGGGGTGCCTAGACCGCCCTGAGCTATCCTAAGTATCTTAAAAACAAAAAACAGCAACTTAACTTTAATAATAATAACAATAATAAAGATGAATTATCCGAAGCAGATAATTGCACAAGCAATTCTGGGTGCAATGCAGTCAATCCACACAATTTGCCTCTAAGCTATAATTTTCAGGGCTCCCCATGTCGTTTCCGTGGTTTCATGTGATGGATGCTAATTAGCTCCCCCACTGTGTCACCATCTCTGTATCACAGCACTGATAACATATGTTTAGGAGGATGATTAATATAGATGGCGTATTCACCTCATTTTACTTCTACTATTGTTTTCTTTCTAGCTTTAAACATTGCTAGGGTTGTGGGTTGGTTTGGGGGTTTTTTTAAGTATTAAATGTGTGCCTCATAGAACTCACAATGCCAAGATAGACACAAAGACTGTTTGTGTGGAAAGTCAAGGAATCTAACTCAGTTTTATTTATTTTTTATTTTTGGCAGGAAGGGAGGTCTTGCGATAACCATGGCGACGTAACTTCCATGTACACAAATGCTTCAGGCAAACAAAAAGGAGTCTAAGAGCATTAGGAAGAAGAGGGAAGTTGAACCTGCAGTGAGGAATTGAACTTTAATGTGACAGGCACAAAATGAAGACTGTAATCCTTTCCAAAAAACCAGGGTAGAAATAGGAAATAAATGAAAGCTTTCTACACAGTGCGCAGAACGTATTGCTTTTATCCCAAGCAGCCATCGTCTATTTTCTGTGTGAGGAGGAGGGGAAGTTTGCCAGTTCGCTGGGAAAACATTTTAAGCCCCCCAAATGCGATATAATGGGATGGGGTAGGAAGCTATTGTTATGTACAGAAGTTCTCACCCTGGGCCAGCAGGGGGATACTGTAGATAGTTTTCACTCAGGTCCACATATGCAAATAAGGAATTGAAAGTGATGTTCAGTGATTAGATAGTTACAGAAAGTTGCTACTGTTGCTTTGTAGTTGAGCTCTATATAAGCAGGCTGGCTGAACCCTTCAGTTCAGTTCAGTTCTGGCCTGTGAATAAACAAGAGCTGTCTGAAGAATTGCTGTGTCATCTGATATGTTCACCCACAACTTAACAGCTATACTTCAGGGGTGGGGAAGTGGTGGCCCTCCAATTGCTGTTGGACTACAACTCCCATCATCCATTGCCATTGACTAGGCTGGCTTTTGCTGTTGGGATCTGGAATCCATCAACATCCAGAGGATCACTAGCTCCCCATGTTTGCCATCCTTGATACCTAAGGGGAGCTCATGCCCATGGTGTTCCAAAATTTGAAATGTGCCCACCGGCCACCAAAATGGCAACCCCTTCTCTAGTAATCTAAAAAAACCCAAAGGATAACTAAACTGTGCAGAACAAGGCGGTCCAACACACGGCCTGAGGGCCACATGTGGCCTTCAATGCCTATTGTGGTGGCCCTCAGCAATATTTGACGCCGCCACCACAGCCCTCATGCTGTCTTCCCAAAGCCAGGTAAGTTAAGTCAGGCGCTGTGTTTTGAGTCCTTCCTCCTCCTTTCCAAAGCCCAGGTAGCGGTTTTCCAGCTTTTGGAAGGAGGTGAGAGGGCTCTAGAAACCTGACAGAACTTTGTGCTTCCTTCCCATAGGTGCCAACTTGAATAAAATATTGGGGGGGGGGCAAGTAAGTCCTGCCCCGCATAACCGATCACATGATGTGGTGTACGCACACCATTTAAATGGCAATGCTCACCAACTTTGTTGGGCAGTCCAGTCCCCTCAAATATTTTATGAGGGGAGCTGAAGCCCCTTCATCCCCTAGGAGTTGGCTCCTATGTTCCTTCTCAAAGCCCAGTGCCTTGTTTATCGGCTTTGGGAAGGCAGCATGAAGGCTGGGCGGGGGTGGGGGAGCACGTCAAATTTTGGCCTCACTCCCCACCCCACCCCCGCCACCATATGCATGCAACCTGCAGGTTCCATGTCAAAGTACACTTGCAGCCCACTTGGTATGATAAGTTGGACCGCCCCAGTGTAGAATATTTGGAAACTGGATTATAACAATGATTTCATTAAGATCGGGAACTGGAGTAAGAAAAACAATGGATTTAACTTGCAGCAGGCTTGAAAGACAACGAGACAAGCTGTGTGATGTTGAACAGTTTAATGCACCTCAATCACAGAAAAATCACAGAATCATAGAAAAATCACAGAATCATAGAACTGAAGAGTCAGACGGGACCCTGAGGATCATCTAGTCCAAAGAAGGGATATATAGCTGAGCTATCCATTCTTCTGTGTTGCTTTATCGTGTCCTCCCTAAAAAAGGGCATGTGTTGCAGTGAGACCTAGAGACTGACCTCCTATGTTGTGGGTGGGTTTGATTGGTATGCCACAACACCCGACTGGTAGGTCCCTCGATGTTGGGTTCAATCTGACCAATGGGACGCAGTCCAAATGGATTGAGGGACCTATTGCACATTACCCAGAGCTTCCACTTTCGGCTTGTGCATTCGGAACACCCGCCCACCTCTCCCTAATTTTAGGGCTTTGTGCGATTGACCTTGCTATGCTGTCGTGTGTCATCTGCTGTTGGGACAGGGGCACGGTAAGAATTTCCCCACTTGGCTGATTGGCTGTTGCCATTTGGATTTCGCCTGATGTGTAGCAAATCGTCACAACTTGTAAGGTTGTGGATAGGCACTGGTTCAGGTGATAGGGATGGGGGAGCGGTCTCGCCATCCCTATGTGAAGGGTATTCTGTTAAAGGAATCCAAGGACTCAACTGGTTTGGTCAACCCCTGAGAGGGGGTTGTGCCTGTACCTGAGTCCAGGGGGGCATCTGGGTGGTGAACAGAGTCTGTACCCGGCTTTTCACCTTCCCAGGTGTTCACCCTTGGCTGCCCTATGCTGGTGCCCTGGGTCAGCGCTGCCTGCAAGAGCGCAGGGAGCTAGTCGAACCAGAGCCTATGCAACCACTCACCTTCTGTAATCAATAAATTCTGCCAAAAACCAAAACTAAAATTTGAGACATTCGTGAATTTATTTAGGGGGGAGGTCTCTGGGTCTGAACACACAAATCAGTAACAAACCTTTCTTTCTACAAACAGGGTGGGGGTCAGGTTGTTCCTGTGTGGTGTAGCCAGTGTGGTGTAGTGGTTAAGAGAGGTAAACTCGTAATCTGGGGAACCGGGTTCGCGTCTCCGCTCCTCCACATGCAGCTGCTGGGTGACCTTGGGCCAGTCACACTTCTTTGAAGTCTCTCAGCCCCACTCACCTCACAGAGTGTTTGTTGGGGGGAGGAAGGGAAAGGAGAATGTTATCCACTTTGAGACTCCTACGGGTAGTGATAAAGCGGGATATCAAATCCAAACTCTTCTTCTTCTTCTCCTCCAGGCAACTCGGGATGCATGGTTCTCCCCTCTCCCATTTTCATCTCACAACAGCCCTGTGAGGTAGGCTAGGCCAAAAGACAGACATTGTGCCAAGGTCACCCAGTTAGCTCCATGGCCAATGCAAACCTGGGTCTCTCTCATTTATCTCCAGCACACTAACTACTATAATGCACTGCTGTAGATTAACAAATAAAAATAATGGATTCTCAGAGCCACAGGGGGTTTTAGGGAAGAATATAACGCTGGAAAGAATGCCTAGAGCCGGAAAGAATTGCCGGGGGGAGAAATGGTAGATGAAGGCTTCCACAATACCTTTCGCAACTCCTGCAGCAACGCAAGTGCATTAAATGAGCACTTGTTCGCTGAGCAGAAAGGAGACCTTGTCACTGCTCTGACTACTGCAATTGCAATCAAAAGTCTACTTTGTGTGGTTAAGGAAATACCAGCTTTGGACGGATGTGTCAAGGAGCCGAATTTGCTTAACCGCTGAGGGCACCCCATGAAGAAATTTTAGCAGCAAAGTCTAGTGTGGTGTGACAGCAGCTCTCGGTGCACGTGCAGAAAACTCCAATCCGCCTCCTCAGGCCTCCCTCGTAGCTCAGCCAACCTTGAAACTTGCCTTGGCAGTCTTTAGATCATAGATCATTACAGCAAGCCTGCATTTTTTGCTGGGGTTACATGCTGGGAATCTTGCTTGAATCACGTACAGTGGTACCTCAGGTTAAGTACTTAATTCGTTCTGGAGGTCCGTACTTAACCTGAAACTGTTCTTAACCTGAAGCACCACTTTAGCTAATGGGGCCTCCTCCTGCCGCCGCGCCGGCAGAGCCCAATTTCTGTTCTCATCCTGAAGCAAAGTTCTTAACCTGAAGCACTATTTCTGGGTTAGAGGAGTCTGTAACCGGAAGTGTATGTAACCTGAGGTACCACTGTACAGTCAAGATACATTGGGTTCAATGGCGGGTGGGATTGCCAAAGTCATTTTCCCTGGAAACCCACCCCCTTTCCTCCCCCTTTTCATTTATTTATTTTTTAAATTGCCACACATGTAAAGCTGGATGCGCACAAGTTAAACACGCATAATAGCTCCCACAGAACGAGTTCTTCTGATTCTTAGCTAGACAGTTCCTGTATTGGAGCGTATTATTTAAGAGTGCAGAATAACTGTTTTCCAAATCTCTGCACTGCTAGAAGAGGCTTTAAACTGATTAAAAGAGCTCTCTTAAAAACACTTGAGTAACCTGATGTGTTTAACATGTGCTGAAAATTATGTAGCAACCAGGCATCTTCTTTTATTGCTAGAGGAATCCGGATTAAGAGAGCCCTTGAAAACTACTGGAAGTGGGGACTCTTGGGTGAGTTTCCTTCCTTGTTGCAGGAATATTAATTGAGGTGAAGCTATTGAGGACAGGAAGGGGGGTTGAGTCCTATATCTCCCTACAAGCCAATGTGTTTTCAATGTCTTCAGTGGGACAGTAATTCAGTTTTTTGGAAAGCAGAGATCATTTAGCCTGCACCAGACCAGGTGATAATATTGTACTGTTAGGTGAGGAAAAGGTAATCTCTTGGGCCAAGTGAGGATTTCAGCTTTAATGGTGAGACATTCCCCCCACCCCACCCCCTTATAGCTCGGAGATAGCTACACAAAATTTCAGGGCAAATATCACTGATTTTTCCTGATCACGCTGCAATATCCAATTTAAATTGATTTCTTCTGTAATATGTTTGATGTAAGAGATTATTCCACATAAACTCCTGCAGTTTCTCATGATAGTTGACGTAATAATAAGTGGTGGTCCCAGACATTTGTGGCCTCCAGGAAAAATACTGAAGTTCTTTAGGACTAAGGATAAGTTTATTTTGGACGTAGATGCTACTGCTCAGCTTGACTGCTTCCCTCCAAATTGTAAAGATTATGTGAAACTTGTGTTTATTGCATCCTACACAGCATTTGTTTTGAACATGACACATAGAAAACTATGCAAACGTTCTTCATTTTGATCTCATTACATCACTCTAAAGTAATCATCATATTTGCAAGGGAAGGACTGTGTGGCAGAGCACACACAGAAGACCCCAAATTTAATCCCCTCTAAGCAGAGCTGGGGAAAAACCTCAAGGAAAACCTGAACAGCTGCTTCCAGTTTGTGTAGACAGCTAGACCATGGGTAGGCAAACTAAGGTCCGGGGCCGGATCAGGCCCAAGTGCCTTCTGGATCCAGCCTACAGACAATCCAGCAATCACTGCATGGATCGCCAGTGTGTGTGTTTTTTCCCTCTCCCTCACACAGCGTCCCTCCCTCTCCCTCACACAGCGTTCCTCCCTCTCCCTCACACAGCGTTCCTCCCTCTCCCTCACACGGCGTCCCTCCCTCTTCCTGGCTTCTCCCTGCCCTGCCTAGAGGAGGATGGGTGCTGGGCTTTGTTGGTGCCACCATTTAAAGCAGCCTCTCTCTGGAGCCCTTTTGCACGCCGCTCATTGTCCCTCTGCCGCTGCTGCTGCCAGCTGCTGCTGCTCAGAAGACGCAGGTAAGCAGCCACCAGGGCTCATGGTGCTCTTGCATCATTCCCCCCCCAAAAAAAAATATAGTTCCCCCCCACAAGGTCTGAGGGACAGTGGACCGGCCCCCTGCTGAAAAAGTTTGCTGACCCCTGAGCTAGACAGACTATCAGCCAGGTTCAGCATAAGGTAGCTCTGTGTGTTCATAATTGAAGTGATAGGTAATGGGGACCTTTATATGTCCAGCTGTCCTTTGTCAACAACAAATTGTCGCTGTTTTTGTGTTGAATATATGCTATATATATGGGACGTGGGTGGCACTGTGGGTTAAACCACAGAACCTAGGACTTGTCGATCAGAAGGTTGGTGGTTCGAATCCCCGCAACAGGGTGAGCTCCCGTTGTTTGGTCCCTGCTCCTGCCAACCTAGCAGTTCGAAAGCACATCAAAGTGCAAGTAGATAAATAGGTACTGCTCCAGCGGGAAGATAAACGGCGTTTCCGTGCGCTGCTTTGGTTCGCCAAAAGTGGCTTAGTCATGCGAGATGAGCACCGCAGTCATCTGCGACTGGACCTAATGGTCAGGGGTCCTTTTTACCTTTATATGGTAATTTATGGACCTAATAGGTATCTAAAGCCACCTGCACATAACAAAATTTGTATCTTATCAAAGTAATTAATATAGAAATGAGCAAACCAGTGATATTTTAGGGAGCAGGCTAGCAGGCGGGGCCCATTACTTACATCATGGGAGCATGCACAACACAAAACACTGTTGCTGTATGTAGGTTTTATTTTACTTGTTTTTTATCTTATATTTTGGAAGTGTACATCCAGTTGTTGTTTTTCTTTTAAAAAATTTGGGGGCTGCAAGAGAGTGGGGCCCTAAACTATAGCTTGTTTATCATATACGCAAATCCAGTACTGGGAAGAGTATTAAATAAAGATGAGAGAGGCACTTGCCTTTTGCTGCCCCCTTCTGGAATATGAGGAGAGTGGAAATCAGTGAATGTTACCAAAAACTCTTCCAGACTTTAGAGCACAGGTTTTCAACCTTTTTGAGTCCATGGCTCCCTTGACCAACTACCTTCTTTCTGCGGCACCTCTGTGGGGCTCAGGAGCCCAGTTATGTTACCCCTTGCCTGCCAAGCTGGCAGTCGCTCACCCTTTTCTGAACACCCTTGTGGAGTGTTCCCTCAGCCTCCTCTCCTTGGGGAGGCAGAGATGTGAGAGGACATAAGAGGAGGGAGGGAAGGAAGAGGAACAGAGGCCAGTGTTGCCCAAAGCATCCCTGACCATCATTCAAGGCACCCCAGGGTGCCATGGCACACTGGTTGAAAACCTCTGCTTCAGAGAATTACATGCCGTTCTGATTTTTTTTGTTTGTGGGTCCTTAAAAGCAGCAAAGCACGATCAAAACTGTGTTGGAGTTATCTGAGCGTAAGCATGAAATGTTTCCTTTGCAGAACCTTGAATCTCAAGTTGCTGCTTTGGGGCTAGCGATGGGGCTAAAATGGTTAAGGAAACTGCAAAATAATGTTGACAAGGCGGCTTGAGCAGATATTCCTTCTTTCCTTCTGGAACCTCAGAGGTGCTCAGATGCACTCCCATGCAATTTTTCATCCACAAAGCTTTTCATCCAGGGGTTGGGCAAAGTGTAACCTTCGACCTGTCGGGCTAGTGGCAAGGGAGGGGGGAAATGGGGGAACAGACTGGAGAGTTAGCAATAGATGGTAGTGGCACAGAATAGGGGAGGTGACAGAGTGCTCTGCCTATTTTTGCCTCTGGCCCAGCGCACTACTAGCTTGCAGGGACACACACAGAGAGACACCCCCCACCCCTCAAAATGCACCCCACAACAGAACCCCACTCATGCACTAAGCTAGCACTCACTGCTTAAGTGTCCCAACTGCCTCTGTTTTCTGGTACCTGTCCCTGGTAAATCACACACCCTTTGGAACACTTGTTAACATGTTGGGGTTAATCAGGCCACAACTTAACAAGTCTCCATGAATTTAGCTACACAGAGGGGAGACGAACCTAGAGGGTCTGACAACCCATCTGCTGGGGGAAGCTGCGGGGAGTAGGGGCCCCAAGTGTGAGATGACAGACTAACAGGAAAACATATAAACAACCTGAAAGCAAATCAGGATGAGTTGTCCTGTCTCTGCAAATGAATGGGGACAAATGCTCGGCAAAGACGGGATATCATCTAACCTTGAAACCTTTGTGTCTTCTCTTCCACCACTACACTTAACTCCCCGGTGCAAATAGTAAATATGACTGAATGTTTCTGAATTGTGTTAACCACCTGAGGTAATAATAATAATTCATACCCCACCCATCTGACTGAGTTTCCCCAGCCACTCTGGACAGCTCCCAACAGAATATTAAAAACATGATAAAACATCAAACATTAAAAACTTCCCTAAACAGGGCTGCCTTCAGATTTCTTCTAAAAGTCAGATAGCTGTTTATTTCCTTGACATCTGACGGGCGCCACTACCAAGAAGGCCCTCTGCCTGGTTCCCTGCAACCTCACTTCTCGCAGTGAGGGAACTGCCAGAAGGCCCTCAGAGCTGGACCTCAGTGTCCGGGCTGAATGATGTGGGTGAAGACACTCCTTCAGGTATACTGGGCCAAGGCCATTTAGGGCTTTACAGGTCAGCACCAACACTTTGAACTGTACTTGGAAGCGTACTGGTCAGGTATGAGGCGACAGATTAGTGCCACTCCTTTGGCCTCCTCTGGGCAGAGTTCTGTACCCAAGCAGACTCATCACACCAGTGTGGTTGTAGATCGTGTGTGCCCCCAACAGCTCTTCATGCTGCCTTCCTTTCTAGCTGCCTGCACCTAAGTTGGGTTGTCTTCCCCACCATTAAAGGTAAAGGGACCCCTGACCATTAGGTCCAGTCGTGGCCGACTCTGGGGTTGTGGCGCTCATCTCACTTTATTGGCCGAGGGAGCCAGCGTACAGCTTCGGGGTCATGTGGCCAGCATGACTAAGCCGCTTCTGGCAAACCAGAGCAGCGCATGGAAACGCCAGAGCGGTACCTATTTATCTACTTGCACTTTGACATGCTTTCGAACTGCTAGGTTGGCAGGAGCAGGGACCAAGCAACAGGAGCTCACCCCATTGCGGGGATTTGAACCGCCGTCTCGGCAAGTCCTAGGCTCTGCGGTTTAACCCACAGCGCCACCCGCGTCCCTCACCATTATCCCTCCCTTGATTCGCCTTGCATCCCTTGCCTGAAGCAGGTCAGAGTACTTAACCCTACTTAAGCCACATCCAATGAGCATGCAGCCTGCTGATAACACATCATGCAGAAAGAGAGAGGGAGGCAAATTTGATTTGAAACAAAGTTTTTATGAAGCAGGGTTTACAATACAAGCAAGCAAAGACATTTGCCATTACAAAAGAAAGCTAAAATACCATTCTAACCTAGGATATCCCTTGTATTTCTCGACACAACCCTTGCCTGCCATCTTGCTGAAACAAGGGACCTAGCATACCTGTCAAATCCATGGTAAGCACAATTCTCATAAATTGCTTTTTTGTAGACAAAAATAGTTTGCTCCCCATTCTCCAAAGATCTGTGGCATGGCCTCTCCACAACTGCTTAAGCCCACTAATTCACCTGTTAATTCTATCCAACAAGTCAAAACTGGCTACCACTCTCAACTGGGTTGCCACTTTCAAAAAGTTATAGGTATTGCGTGCCTTTATGTATCTCTGTACTTTCGGCCCACCAGATGTTGCTGAACTACAACTCCCATCAGCCCTAGCAATCATGGACAAAGGCCAGGGACAATGGGAGTTGGAAGTTCAGAAACATCTAGAGGGCCAAAGTTTCCCCACACCTGCTATCGGGCTTAAGGTTAAGGTAAAGGTACCCCTGCCCGTACAGGCCAGTCTTGACAGACTCTGGGGTTGGTGCACCCATCTCACTCAAGAAGCCGGGGGCCAGCGCTGTCCAGAGACACTTCCGGGTCACGTGGCCAGCGTGACAAAACTGCATCTGGCGAGCCAGCGCAGCACACGGAAACGCCGTTTACCTTCCCACCAGTAAGTGGTCCCTACTTATCTACTTGCACTTAAGGGTGCTTTCGAACTGCTAGGTTGGCAGGCGCTGGGACCGAGCAGCGGGAGCGCACCCCACCGCAGGGATTCGAACCGCCGACCTTTCGATCGGCAAGCCCTAGGCGCTGAGGCTTTTACCCACAGCGCCACCCGTGTCCTGCTATCGGGCTTAAGCAGCCCCACATAGGGCAAAAGTCAGTCCTGCAGGATATCTCTGCTGCCCCATGTGATCCAATGATATTCCCTAGCACAAAGCTTTCCAAACTGTGTGTCATGACACATTAGTGTGTTGACTGCAGTGTGTAGGTGTGTCGCACAAATTCTCCCTGTTCTCTTCCCAGGGTTAGTTTAACCTCTGGTTTGCTAGTAAAACTGAATTACTGTGTCATGAAATGACGCACGTCTAAAAAGTATGCCACCAACATGAAAATTTTGGAAAGCTCTGCCCTAGCACATACCCAATAATCTTCGGTGTCCGCAAATGGCGGCAGAGATGAACAGTGGTGAGGAAGTTATCTTCCGGTAAAAACTGCCCACTGTTTTATTTTTTCTCACTGAAAGATCCCTGGAAGTAAGTTTTGAAGCCACTCATGCACTGTGGCTTCCATGTTCCAACTGTAGTATTTCCTATAGATCCTGAAGATCATTACTTTGGGTATCTATAAGCCTTCTCTGTATTCGCTGCATGCCACTAAGCCATGCACCTTTGTCTTACATGGTTACTTCCTGCAGCGATAATAGAGCGGCAGGCATGCTCATGCGCTGTGCTGAGTGTCAGCAACCAAGAAGGGAGTTGCGCCAATCCCCATTTATTGCTGCTAGTCCAACAAGCCAGTCGAACTAGCACAGGTTACAAAAACAAAAGCTAGATGGTACTTTGCTCCCTTACTTTCTTTGCAGTGCTACCACCGAGCACAGATGTTGTGCAGAAGCAACCAAACGGAACTCTTGCTTCCCTTCTTCTGATCACATCACCCTCCCCTTACACTGTTGTACTGAATCCCTCTTATCTCGACAACCAACACTTAGCTTTTAGTTATTACACCATGGGATTTTTTCAGCCGGAAAGTCTCCCACCTCTCATGTGGGCACCATTGGCATTATAAGAGAAGAAGAGAGACATTCATGGTGAGTTCTGGCACCTAGAAAAATAGACCTGCGTTTAACACTCTCCACCTCCAATTCCCATGTGTCTTGTTTTTATCCTCATTCACCTATGCAAGTTCATCTGAAATCAGCCTGCATGGCATCTTCCGTGTCCTGCTGTTCTCCAGGTCGAATGCACGCCTCGCCCTACCTTCCGCTGATGAAGTCCTTCCACCTTCCACCTTCTCAGCCCCGTTTTTAAATCCATCTGTAACTTCTCCTTGCAACACCCATCTCACCTACCCAGCACAAACATCGAGGGCTAGGTCTGCACCATGGTTTTTAAAGCCTGTATCTACCAGTGACATCAAGACATGCCTCACCTCCCCACACCACAGATGGACCACAGAGGCCAGACCATAGCTGTGCAGCGGATGTCATGCTTTCAGCCAGGGAGGGAAATGTTCTGACTATTACAAAAGCGATGATTTAGGAGGAAGGGGGATGAAATGGATGTCTTTTCTTTCCACTTCCTATTCAGAAAAGGACCAAGCCTTAGCCATGGCAAGTTAATGCACGGAGGTGTCCAAAACCCTATGTTTAAGGACTGCATTATTGTTCCGGTCTATACTTCAACTAGCTTATGGTTAGCATTAAATAAATGTTTGATATTAATTTATATTATGTTCCCACCCTACATGATACACAATTTCATGTATTATGTCCATAGTATATGCCCTTCCTCTTTATCCTGTTTGCATAGAAGAAAGCTGGACCCACCTATCAAAAGAGGACAAAGAAACCAAGTAGCACAAGAGGGAAGCACAGAATTGTAGAATTGGAAGGGATCCTGAGGGTCATCAAGTCCAAGCCTCTGCAATGCAAGAAACACATGGTCCCCCATCCGATTTGAAACCATAACGGACCCTGCTTAGCTTTGCAAATGTGCTAGCAAGCTTTATTGTTGCACCACTGGAAGAACTACTGTTGAGCTCACCCCAACCATTGCATGTTTATGCCTCCTCCCAGACGATAACAGGGTGCAAAGAGTTTAAAACTTAAATGATGTTTCAGAGAATACAAAATTTTTAAAAAGGAAGATGTGGAGGGGGTGGTGGCATTGGCCATCAACACAATTAGGCGAGGGCCCATTAAGTTTTTTAGCACCTAAGTGTCTAACCCACAGGGCCAATAAGGAACCAGATAATTAATCTTGGTGTCTTTGGAACGTATGCTACAAAACAGTCTTCTGGAGCATCTAAATCCAAACACTTAAGAGTACAACGCTATGCATAACTACTCAAAAGTAAGTCCCATTGAGTTCAAGGGGGCTCGTTTTCAGGAGAATGGGTACACGACTGAGGCTTCAGTAGTATATATGCCTCACGGTTTATGTCCTATTCTAAGCATTAGAAACGCCAGCCGTTAATACAAATGCCTTTGGGTGTAGGCTCTCAATATATTGTTCCAGTAGCACCCAGCAACTTTAACTAGGAAACCACCTTCCTCAGTAGCACAGTTAAGGGCTGTACTTCTGTGGTCTCCGCCTGTGGTTCACCCGGGGCACCAGTGTCCTCCTGGGGACACCCGAACGGGAGGGGGGAGAGATGGCGGAGCGTGGCCGAGGGTGCCACGAGGGTGCAGGGGACACCGGCGTCTGCTCGACGGACTGCATCTGCACCAGCGATTCCAGCAGTTCTGTCTGGCGATGCATGATGGCAATGATTTGCGCCGTGTCGGCCCGGTCCCTCTCTCGGTCCTGAAGGTCTGCGGTGGCATACCGGTTTAAGGAAGACAGGATTCTGTCAGTTGCGGTCTGTACCCTCCGGTCTGCTATTCGTGACAATTCCATGACCAAGTCGTTCCTGGTTTTTCTTTGGCGCTTTCGGACTCTGGTCAGCCGCCCTTCGGAAGACAGAGTCGGGCAGTTGGGCAACAGAGCTGACGAAGGGGCCACCGTTGCATCTGGAGATAGACAGGCACACACAAACACACACACACACACACAGCCATATATTAAAAAGGAGAATGCACATTGCAATGTGATACAAAAGGACTCTGGGTAGGTTAAATACCGTACTAACAAAATGAGTTCAGTGATGTATTTACCCATTCTCCACCCCGCAGTTAGGTTTTATTAAGTTTCAACATTTTTAACGTATACAATCAAAATACAATTTCATCTTTTCTCTTATTTTTCCATGGAGTTGTTTCTCCCCTTCTGCTGTACCCGATCTTCTATTAAATCGTAACCACAATATTATAATCTAATTACCTCTGTTGCTGATAGCTCAAATCTTGCAAGTTCATCATACTATAATATTTCTTTAAATGGTCTGAAAAAGGCACCCATTCTTATGTAAAACACTCATAATTAGATTGTCTTAATTTTGCCAGTTCTGCATAGTCTATTATCTTACTTATCCATTCTTCCTTGGTTGGGACGTATAGAATCCTGCTGTTGCTAAATACATAAACAACTTTAACATGGGTAGGGGGATTTCTGTCCCTATAATACCGAACAGAAACACTTTGGGGGGGGGTGTTATACACTCATTTTAAACTGGGTTTTTTTTATCTCGTCATGTTATCATTTCATATTTACCCATTCTTGAACCTTTGGTTGATGAGCTGCCAGGATTACTGAGGAACATAGAGGAGAGGGATGGAGCCGGATGATCAACTTCTAGCGGGAACGAGAAAAGATGTGTGAATTAATATGTTTTATACATATGAAGAGGCCTGCTGGGCTGGGCGATATCTGGTTTTCAATATTGTGATATATCACCAGCTAAACATCACAATATACCTATACGGTGGTACCTCGGGTTTCAAACGTAATCTGTTCCGGAAGACTGTACGAGTTCCAAAACGTTCGAAAACCAAAAACTCAAAACAGAAGCCTCAAAACAGAAAACTCAATATGGAAGCCGCGTTTCATGTTTGACTTCCGAGGCGTGTTCGAAAACGGAAGCATTTACTTCCAGGTTAAGAACAGTTTCAGGTTAAGTATGGACCTCCGGAACAAATTAAGTACTTAACCTGAGGTACCACTGTACACACACCCACATCATGATTCGCAACATATTGCCAGGTCAAAAATGATGAAATCAATATCATGATATGGACTTCAAACCGGTTTTGGATGGTGTATCAATATATCGCCCAGTCCTAGATCAGACCAAAGGCCCACCTGGTCCAGCATTTCGTTCTCACATTAGACAACCAAATACCTATGAGAAGCTTAGAATAGCATAAGTACACAAGCACTGTCCTGAACTAGAAGCAGCAGCATACTCCCAGGGAATGGCCTGAAGGAACAGGCCACATAAGAATGGCCTATTATTCAGAAGCATTGCTGCCGCCAACTTTGGAGATTGACCATAGACATCATGGCTTGGAGCCATGGATGGCCCTCTCCTCCACCCCATTGCTGAAACCAAGCTTGTCTGATCAGTGCTTGGGTGGGAGACCGTTTGAGCACCACCTGCCCCTTGGGTTCCATGAAGACAGGACATAAACGTAAGAAAACATAATAAATAAACACAGCCACAGCACAGGCGGACCAATGCACAGAATCTCACAAGGTGCACATCTGAAGGCAACATCTGTTCAGGGAGGTTTTTAAGGCTTGACGTTTTACAGTGGTACCTCAGGTTACATATGCTTCAGGTTACACACCCCGCTAACCCTGAAATAGTCCTTCAGGTTAAGAACTTTGCTTCAGGATGAGAAGAGAAATTGTGCTTCGGTGGTGCGGCAGAAGCAGGAGGCCCCCATTAGCTAAAGTGGTGCTTCAGGTTAAGAACAGTTTCAGGTTAAGAACGACCTCCGGAACGAATTAAGTACTTAACCTGAGGTACCACTGTACTGAGTTTTTATTATTTTGTTGGGAGCCGCCCAGAGTGGCTGGGGTAACCCAATGAGTCTGCCTGGGCGACGTATAAAGAATTAAATTATTATCATTGCTACAAGTTTCTCCCGGGCACAAAGCAGAGATCTTACTTGCTGCCGGCCAAGACATGCTTGCAGGCTTCGCGGAGACTGCCCTCGTCATGTAGAACATGGGACTGGGTGTGGCGGAGTCGGAGATCTCCACGGCGATCTGCGTGCATGGGGAAAACTGATCCGGACTCTCGCTATAGTCCTCGGGCACCACGGGCGCGGCTCCTTCCGCCAGGGGACACGGGGAATTGGTATCCCCTGATGACTCCTCCGGCAGAGCAGCGTGTGGTAGCCTCCTTGGGGGCTGGAAGCCAGAGTCGCCGGCCAATATCCTATCGAGCTGCTCATAGAAAGGGCACGTCATGCGCCCGCCCAGCGAGGAGGGGTTGTCCTTGGCCTTTTTGTAATCCCGCCGCATTGTTTTAGTCTTGGTCCGGCACTCTTGGGCAGTGCGCTCGTGTCCCCTCTTGGCCATCTCGCTTGCAATGACTTGGAAGGTGTCCATATTTCTGTAGCTGCTCTGAAGCAGCTTCTGGATCTTCTGCTCTCCCCATATATCCAGGAGGTCAATGACCTCAGTGTAGGCCCAGTTGTTTCCACGACGGCTCATTGTGTTGAAATTAACAACCTATAAAATAATAATAATAATAATAATAATAATAATAATAATAATAATAATAATAAATTTTATTTATATCCCGCCCTCCCCAGCTGAAGCCGGGCGGCTAACAACAATAAAATAGTACAACATTCAAAAATCATTTCATTATAAAATTAATTCAAATCAGATTGATGGCAACCATTGGGCTAGAGTTCTGTGAAGATTGCCAAAGGAGGGAGTCAGGCTGTGCCCTGACCAAAGGCCTGGTGGAACAGCTCTGTCTTGCAGGTCCTGCGGAAAGATGTCAAGTCCCGCAGGGCCCTAGTCTCTTGGGGCAGAGGGTTCCACCAGATCGGAGCCACAGCCGAAAAAGCCCTGGCTCTGGTTGAGGCCAGCCTAACCTCTCTGTGGCCTGGGACCTTCAAGATGTTTTTGTTTGAAGACCGTAAGTTCCTCTGTGGGACATACCAGGAGAGGCGTTCCCATAGGTACGAGGGTCCTAGGCCGTATAGGGCTTTGAAGGTTAAAACCAGCACCTTAAACCTGATCCTGTACTCCACCGGGAGCCAGTGCAGCTGATATAGCACCGGGTGAATGTGAATGTAAATTTACGGAGGGGGGGAAATGGCAGACTGGGTGACGTTGAGTCTCAAGGGGATGCAAGTCACTCCCCCCCTTAAAAAACATGCACTCTACCACTGAACTGTCCTTCTCACTGTGCAGCCAAACTACCATATTCAGTAGTCAAATGGGAATGTTACCCATCCCTTCCTACTAAAGCCTGGTATGCAATACCACATAGAATTGTAGAGTTGCAAGAGACCATGAGGATCATCTTGTCTAACTCCCTGCAACGCCGGAATATGCAGCAATTGGCATTATAGTGGTACCTCAGGTTACAGATGCTTCAGGTTACAAACTCTTCAGGTTCCAGACTCCGCTAACCCAGAAATATTACCTCAGGTTAAGAACTTTGCTTCAGGATGAGAACAGAAATCGTGCAGCAGTGGCACGGCGGCAGCAGGAGGCCCCATTAGCTAAAGTGGTGCTTCAGGTAAGAACAGTTTCAGGTTAAGAACAGACCTCCAGAACGAATTAAGTTCTTAACCCAAGGTACCACTGTATCAGCACCATGCTCTAACCAACTGAGCTATCCACCCCTCTAGAGTAGTGGGGTGCTTCCACCCCCCCAATCCTTAGCCGATAATATGTCAAAAGCCATTTTTATGCTTTACATTAAATTATTGCTCTTATTATTGCTATTTCTATTCTTAAAATAAATATGTATGCCGCCCCTTACCCGTAGGTCTCAGGGTGGTTCACAACACAACGTTATAATATAAAGCACAAAATACACAATTAAAACAATTAGCAATGCTAATGTATGAAAACTAATAAAAAGTACATTCCCCAACCAAAGCCCCTAAACAATCTCCCACTCCACAAATACAAAAATCCAAATTAACATATTACATCTTAAAACAATTTAAAACACACACACCCCGGTTAAAACCCCGTCCCCCCCGTTAAATAAACTTACACTGAATTATCCATTACTCTACTGCAGTTTGCAAATTATGGGTTAATTTTTTTATAGAATGTTTGAAAGAATATGGTGAATGTGTATGATGTTAATAACGTGTCAAGTTAAAATATGAATGGTGAGGAAAGATCCAACGCATTCAAAAATTGAAAGTCTACTTACAAACTGTCTTTCGGTCTTATTAGTTATTGGGTTGTTGTTGTTTTGTTTTTCAATCATTGGTGAATTTGCTCCGGACTCCTGGGAGTTCAAAACAAACAGATCAATGATCAAAATAGTGGTCAGCACAAAGAAACATGAAAAGAAATTCTACTTTTATTAGAACAGAAGAACAGCCCAACGGGATCAGACCAACAGCTCATGTACTCCAGCCCTCTGTTTTCACAGGGACCATCCACATACCCATGGGAAGCCCACAAGTTGGATGTGAGCACAACAGTGATATTTTGTCCTGCAGTTTCCAGCAACTACAATTCAGAAGCATAATACCTCTGACCATGGAGGCAGAATATAGCCACTGTAGCAAGTAGCCACATTTTATTTTTGTCTTGACCATATTGACCATGGAGACAGAATATAGCCACTGTAGCAAGTAGTCATATTTTATTTTTATTCTGGGTCATTTTTCTTTCCTCCCTCCAACACAACCCTCATCTTGAAGATATTTACTTTAGGACTGGGTGATCATCCAAAACCGGTTCAAAGTCCATATTGCGATATCGGTTTCATAATTTTTGACCTGGCAATGTAACACAAGTCATGGTGTGTGTGTGTGTGTGCGCGCGCGTGCATGCGTGCTATGCAAAAAATAACAATTTGGGGGAAACCGTGAAGCCAGCCAATGCCTCTACAAAGCTCCATCCTGATTTCAAACGCTGTGATACACAGATATATCGCGATGTTGCAAAACCGGATATCGCCCATCCCTACTTGACTTACAAGTCCAAATGTTCCTATGGAGTTAAATTCCAAACAGGATTTCAAAGTTTGGTGCTTAAAGATGTGTTTGTTTAGTCCTGCAGCCCAAGGGTAGTGTGTTCACACAACACACTGTTAAAACAAGGCAGCGGTGGCCATCGACTGGGATGGTTTCAAAAGGCGGTTAAACAAATTCATGGAGGACAATGGCTGTGTACCGGAGGTGGAATGTCTCTGAACAGTAATTGCTGGTGAGCCCAAGTGGGGAACAGGTTGTTGCGCTCATGCTTTGCTTTGGGCATTCCAAAGTAAGTTGGTTGGCTCCCAGGAGCAATTCCCTGGCCTCCCATCATTGCCTTCACTGTGGCTTACCAAGAGGGAGAGAGGCAAGGGAGGGAGGATGTTGGTGTAAGTTGACTTCACTGGGCTGCCTGGGCAGTGCTGGCCTCCCTGGCACTTTGCCACTCCGTGTACATAGAAGTGACACCAATTGTGAGAGGCCATGCAAGAACTGAAACCCATGGCCTGCTCCCCTTGGCTACTGGGCAAATAGAGGACCCTTGACTAGATGGGCCTTTGGTCTGATCCAGCAAAGCTCTTCCTGTATTAACTGCCTTTTCCTGCAGTATATTGCTTGAAAAATGAGTGTTTCCTGTAACGGAAGCGCTAACTTCGGGAAAGAAATTAAGCTCTATACAGCGCTGATCTTAAATGAATGCTCACAAACAAACCCAGCAAAACCACAGCATCTTTAACTCCAAACATCAAGTTAACACAAACCTGCACAGGGAGGGATACAGGGATCTCGTACTATTTAGGCCAACCATTGTTTTGCAACGCTTCTTAAAAGCGGTTGGAAAATGCAGAACACATCGAAGATGCTGCACTCATTTAACGTAATACGGGTCGAATCCCCTCTAGATTCAAGTGCACGGGAATGGGGGAAGAAATCATACAGTGAAATAAAGCGAGGTAAATATGCACCGACTCCTCTTTACTAGGGGCAGAAGCAACGATTTGAAAACCGAAGAGGGAAGTATGCACAAAGTACGAGGTTTAACGCGCGCACAAGGCAATATACTGTATTACGGAGGGGCTGTGCTTTTGTCTTTCCAGGAAGGAGCCCAGCAAAACCCCTCCTCCGGTTTTCATGCTCAGGGTCGGCCATCAAAGAAATCTACCTTTGTTACCCATGGGTAAAAGTTTTGCGCAGATCCATCAGCGAGAACTTCGGGTCCTTGCGCCCCTGCGAAATCATCCGCCGCCGCCACGCGACAGAAAACCTTGCGCACGCAAGCTTAGGCGAGGGGAGACAGGCAGGACATCCCCTCTGCTCCCCTCCGCAGGGGAGCTAAACCAGGATGGCTTCCCTTGGTCCCGATCTGCTTCCGCTCCTCCAAGCCCTTCCCTGATTCTCTCACCAACTTCCCAAGCCAAGGCTGCCTTGCAGATACCCAAGACCCCTCCTACCAAAAGCGCTAAGGGAGCATGTGCAAATGGCCTCGGAGCGGGACTGCGGGATGGTTTCCTTCATCCCTGTTACACTTGAAAGTTACTACACCTTTCCACTTTTCTTTTTTGCAATAGTTTTTATTGTAAAAAGTTATCACATTACCAAATACATAACCATATGTAGGGATTTCTTTGTTCAACTGATGGAATATATATGGACATGGCAAAACTGACCGGAAAGCTCAGGAACTAAGAAGACAACAACTTCAAGAAAGAATGGGGGGGGGGGATTTACAATTTATTTAGGAGACCACTGTAAGCAGATGAAAACATTAGCAGGATTTTAATAACACTTGTAATGTAACGATTACAATAGATAACATGGAAAGATGTAAAATATGGATTAGGTAATAATAATACGCAGGTGAAAATGTTGACAATGGGACCGATGGTGGGAGGTCGAGGGATTCAAAGAAACGCCTTTCCACTTTTCGAGTCGGTCCTTTCATGGCTTGAGACCCGGGCACCCGAGAGATTTATTATCTCCATGCGCACTTTAAGATTTTATTCCGAGGGGTACCAAGTAGCAGCGCTTCCCCCCAATTGCCCAGGCACCTGCACCCTGATGCCGTTTTGGCACCAGGCAATTTTTCCAGCTCTCTTAATCTGTTCTGGTTTAAACTCATTTTTGTCAAGATTTTTCACACCGCTTTTAAGGTTTTATTACATATCATAAATTCTTTTTAATTCTTTGTTGCAGGGTGCCTTGAGAACACGCTTATAAGATGGTATATATATATTGGAAATAAGTGTGCATCTTGCAACGTTCAAGGTTTCCTTGGTCCCGTGTGGGGGCTTCATCACATGAGATAACAGCATAGGATCAGGCCCTAATGACCGCATCCCTCTCTGTCCACCGAGAAGTAGTCGTCAACTCATCTGTACTCAAGAGTAGATTTACTGACGTTGATGGCTAACACTGAAATTCAGGGACCTATGCCACTCAGGCGCATTCATTTCAAAAAGAATCTACTCTAAGTAAGCTAAATGCAAGCGACTCTCAAGTAACAGGCTTAAGGAGAGCAGTCTTCGTTTGCACCACTGCCTTTTCTCCAGCATCCCTGGAAAGGCCTATATGCATCAACATATCTACTGCGCCCGGCGGCTGACTTTTTAGAGACGCTCCCTAAAAGCAGAACATTCCATTCTTCCTCTCCCATCCGCCTACGCTCAGCCTCGAGAACCATAGAAACGGGAAAGAGTTACACCCCTCACTTTCTGTTTCCATTTGGACGCCGCCATATGCGGGGCTGTTCAGCGGAACTGGAACCCGCTTCGCCCTCCGATCTCTATGGTAACGCTGCGCTTGGCAGCTTCGCGCATAAGCTACTGGCAAATGGGAACCGGAAGTATGGGGCTACATCTCCCGCGAGCAAAACTCCTGCTCCTCACAAGCTGCTGGAGGAAGTTACGTTTACCAACTTCCGGGCTCGTGACGTTCACCTCATTTCCGGTTTCTGCCGAAGCGACCAGCGAGGTGTGCGGAGTTTTTTTTATTATTATTATTACTATTTCGGCTCGGCTTACGCTGCCGGCACGCATGCGCGACGTCTCAATCGCTTCAGCTTTCGGCGGCGGCGGCGGCGGCGGTGGAAGTCGAGGAGTTCGGAAGTTCAAAATGGCCGCGGCGACGATAGTGGAGTCGGGGCTGCGGGGGCGCGGGTAAGAAGAAGAAGAAGAAGAACCATCAGAGATATATATATATATATATATATTTATATATAATATTAAAGCACGCGGTTTAGTTCCGGTAGCTGTGAGGGAGAAAGTCGGGTGGGCGAGGGGAGGGGGGGGAGGGAGGGAGAACGCGCTGTTGAGCCGTTATAACGGTCGCGAGGAGGCCCGGGCCTGGCGTCTGAGGCGGGAGCGGGACGAGCTTCTTCGGAGCCCGCCCTTTCCCTCGAGCGGGGAGGCACGAAGCCGGCTTTTCCCTCACCGCCACCCGGTCCCTTCCCAGCGCCTGCTCGGGCCCCGAAGGCCTACCTTTGGGTCTCGCCAGAGTTGCCGCCCCCACCCGGAAGGGAGTCCCACCGCCGGGCCCTCAAGGCTCAGCCGCTGCGCGAGGAACCCCCGAAAGGTTTGCTGGAAATTAAATGCCGTTAAGCCTCTCCTGCTGCGGGGGAGGGGGCGGTTGGCAAGTAGCCTCTCGCCTTATGCTTTCTTTGTTTAAAAAGAAAGATCGTGCTCAAAGGCGAGAGCCGCACCAAATTTTTTTTTTAAAAGGTAGTTTTCGGGATTTTTTCTTTTCTCCGCACAAGTTAACGTGCGAGAGTTGGGGGGGGGGGAGAGAGAGATTCCTGCTCATGCTTATTTTGAGAGTTAACTCTGTTCCATATTGGACTTCCGACGTGGCTGGGGAAATGTCTGAGGAGCCTGGGCAAAGTTACTAGTGGGATTGTTGTTGTTGGATTGATTGATTGAATTTGTATACCGCCCTCCATCCAAAGATATCAGGGTGGTCGCTCATAGACATGCTGCGCTGTTTTTCCTTTGCCACCAGTGCTGCCAAGTACTTCACTAACAGATTTCTTTGGTATTTTACTGGTTTTTAATTTCCACATCACTGACTTTGTTTCTCCGGCGTGCTTCATCTCAAATAGAGGTCTACCCATTTCTTCCGATGCAATCTGAGTGATACGATTGCTTATAAATAAAGTTGTGGCATAGTCTAAATGCCATATGCGTCTATCACCAATGCACACTTGGTTTTTTTGTGTCTTAGTAACTCCTTACAGGCAAATAAGTGCTAGCGTTTAACTTATAAACCACATGACGTTTACATTGTATTTGTTAAAGCTGCTCCCACTCCAGTTGCATTTCTGGATTAACAGCTGTTACAATGCTTGTAGTCTAAAGCTATGGTCTGGAGCCAAGCCAGTTAAAATCAAAAGACTGGCATAAAAAATGAATTATTTAAATTATTTTAAAGACATATTTGTATTTCTGTAATAAAGAACCTTGCATCCCATATTTCACGAGGATGGAATTGCCAGAGTTATGAAAGATTACAATGTATTGTCCTGTTTATGTAATTTTAGGGACATAACAGTATAGATAGTCACATACCAAAGTACAAACTAAAGTAAGAACTCTGGTGGGCTATCAACTTGATTATGCATTTTTTACATAGGTGCGCATGTAGAAATCAGCCTTTACCAAAGCTCTGCCACCTAACTTTTATTTAGTCTAGCATTTCTCACATGTCTTTGGGGAAAATCTGATGGCTATTTTGTGCTTATCAATTTCAGATTAAATGTAATCAAACTTGCAGGGACTAATTGATTAGTGAACATGAATAGGATCAGTATGCAAGAAATTTGGGCAGTAACCTCATGTTGTGAGCTGTTGAAAGCACAATTTCTGGCTGTTCACCAGAATACTTTTTTTTACAGCTATGGTATCCATGGGTTATTAGATTAGTAACTTCCTTTTTATGAAGCAATCCCTAAACAAATCATACACACACAATAAACTTGTAAAACTCAATTTCCAATTGAGGGTGACTTGCTGGTTAGTTATTAGCTGTAAACATTTTGTGGTTGGATGACCCATGTAGAATTTGAAATACTGTAGTTCCACTTATTAAGCTAACATGGTAATCCAGATCTGTGCATTTAGATGGGATGGTGTCTGCTGACTTCCAGCAGGAAAGTCCCACAGTCAGGGTGTGCCCACCCAAACAGTGGACTGGTGGAGAGTACTGTCAGTGGCACCCAGCAGCCCACTTCCTCCCTCCAGCAAATGGGACTGGCACAGGAACTGCTGGATCCAGTGTGGACACTGCTGCCATCGCATGAGAGCAACAGGCTCAATCTGGGCCTCTTTGCTGTGTCAGCTTGGCAGCTAATGCAGTAAAGGGGCATGTTACCCTCTCCCCACTGTTTCTGCTTCAGCCAGAACAAGCACTGGGGCTCCTAATCAGTGCAATGTTTGTTAGTTTTCACTACAACTTTCATGCGTCAGAGCTTGCTTTATGCTGCAGATGATTTGGTAAAAATCAAAACCAGTTACAAAATGGAACACAAATTCTTTGAGAAGGTTTTAATAAAACTTGTTTTTCTTGCTAGAACTTGTTTTCTTTTTCTTCACTGTTTTCGCAAGTGATAAGCATATGGACAAGGTCAGATTGCCCGTTTATGTCAGCAGTCCATCGGAGGGGGACTCTTTATTCACTGTCTACAACTTCAGTTAGGTTGAGGGCATAAATATACCATATTGAAAGGTACAGTAGTGAAGATGGTGATGTATTCAACTACCTTTGTGCCACAGTACTGTGCTGGCTTTCCTCCCAGTTGTCTAAAAATCACTGAAGTAATGGAAGTCGCTAGACTGTTTTCCAAAGTGAGCAACACACAATTATTTCCTAAATCTTAAAATAAGAAAAATAACAAGGGGAATACAATACTCTAATTTTCATTTTGTTTAAATACACTTATTGGCCATAAGGCACATAATAGTTGCACAATCCATAAGTTAACACAGATATTTTCATCTTTTTTTCCTTGTGAATGGTAGGTGGGCAACAGATTCCTGGATCTATGCTTGGTATCATGCTCAGGGATATTACATTCCTGACAGTGTGTTTTACTCACAGTTCTGGCTTTATATTTTGGAGACAATGGATTATATCCAACTAGTCATACTCAGAGTAGACCCATTGAAGTCAGCGGACTTAAGATACTCATATTAGTTGTGACTGGCGTTGGTGATAACCCCACACATATCTCATTTTGTGTTGTGTTCTAAGCAGAGTCAATATGCTAATTTGATCTGTAAAATTCTGAAGCAATTTAGTCTGATACCTAGTTCAACAGCCTTTTTGGATCAATGGCCACATTTCAAATTTTGAGAGAGTGCTGTGGGTGCAGGTCACAAAATAGCTGCCATAGAGAGGGCATAGCATAATGCAACATGGCTGCTGGGAGGGCATGGCACAACACAAAATTAGAGAACAGTTATTGCAGCTCCCCCACCCCAAGAACTTCACTCCTACCATGGGAAATCAGCCATGTCCTGCTGGTCTTGATTGTGGAGATACAGCTGTTAAAAGGCACAAGAATCCTGCTTTCACCCATTCCAACTGTAAATCAGAGCCTAGGTTGTCATCCTGTACCCGCTTATCTGGAAGTAAGCCCCATTAGAAACAAAGAGACGTACTTTTGAATAGACTTTTACCATTGTACAGTCAATTAATGTTACAGTGAAATCTTAGTGCCTAGTCTTTATCCTCTGAACACAAGAAAACATGTCTTCCCCTCTTTTGCAAATTTTTAACATTTGCCTTTGGAAGGGAGGGAGAATTCTGTAACACACCCCCATACTTATACAGTAGTATTTGCAGGAAATAACTCCCAGATCTAATACAAACCAACCACAGGCAAGATGCATCCTGGTCATGGAAGGGGAGGGGAAGGCAGGTGCTCTTTAGGACCCCAGGGATTCCTGTAGCCTGGTGTCCAAAACAACTACTTAGCAATCATAGGCACACCTCTAATTTTACTCGTTGGCTAAAAAACACTTAACAGTAGAAGCAGCTAGGCTAGCTCATTTAGCAGAAATTGCCTATAAGGGTACCTGTGCATTTTTCTTCCTAACTTTCTTCCTAGGTGGGCTAGAGATTTGCTTTTTAAAAAATGAAATTGAGTCTGGGGCCCATGCCAGGTGTGCCAGTGAAGGCTGTCATGGGCACTGGGTTGGCGAACCATGGTATAATATTTATACACTGGTATTTGAGCATCTTAAGTATGAACAGTATGTATGAATTTTAGTGATGTTTGTTATTTAATTATATTTAGTTCTTATATTCTTAATTTCATCTAAACTCTAATTCTAATCCTTAGTTGTGCAATTGAACATGTTTTGTGCTTGGTCCCTTATGCTCTGTTTGTTTGAATAAAAATATTATCTTGATTGATTCATCATAAGTTAGCTTATCAGGAACCATAGAAGAATAGCTATAATAAATGGTCTGTAGCTTCTTTTTCTAGTTATTGAAAAAAAAAAGTCCTTTCTTTAGCAAGGATGATGAACATGGCTGTTTAAACTAATTGTGCCCCAAAGTAAATCTGAAAATAAATGGGGCAATAATGGATCGATGTATAAAAATATACTTTGACTGCCATCTAATTCACAAGTAGAAGTAAACAATGAACCTGCCTAGGTAGTGATTTTGCCATCTTATTTTTCTGCACTAGTGTATTTGTGCTGTGTTGTTATTGGGTAATTACAGTTTACTTGTAGGAGGGATCCTTGATGGTTACTGGCACAGACATGCTTCTGATATATTTTGCTTGAATGCAGATTAAGAGTTCTCTAAACAGTTATGGGGCAAATTTCTTGCTCTCTCGTCTTCCTAGCTGCCCCCCCCCCCAAGTTCTCCCCCTAAAAAGACTTTCCTAAGGATTGGGAGACTGCCCTATGTGGGGTAAGCTGTGCCATAGGACTGAGGGGGAAAGGAAAGATCTCAGAAAATTTGGTCAGATCTCTGGCTGCAAACCATAATATTTCATTTGATCTCTGATTTATTCTATTTAAATATATTTACAGAATTGATGATGCTGATATTTCTGAGAGAAGTGCAAATGAAGAAAATGGGGATATTTCAGAAGGAGAGCAACCACAAATTAAACACAGCCGGCATAAAAAAAAGAAGCACAAACACCGAGGTAAACATAAGAAACATAAACATTCTTCAGAAGAAGATAAGGACAAAAAACATAAACATAGGCACAAACATAAGAAACATAAACGAAAGGAGATTACTGATGCCTCTGATAGAGAAGATGGTCCAGCAAAAAGAACTAAAATTGATTTCTTAGCTCCTTTAGAAGACTTAGAGAAACAAAGAGCATTGCTTAAAGCTGAACTTGAAAATGAGCTAATGGAAGGAAAAGTTCAGTCTGGGATGGGATTAATATTGCAAGGTTATGAGTCAGGTTCTGAAGAGGAGGGAGAAATCAATGATAAAGTGAGAAATGGGACTAGATCTGCAACTAAGTCATCAAACAAAGGCAAACCAGAAATTGTAGACAATAAAACAAGTTCAAAGAAACGGAGTAAGAGCAGATCAAAAGAACGGACTCGGCACAGATCTGATAAAAAGAAAAGCAAGTCAGGAGTTGATGGAATAAAAGAGAAAACAACAAGAAGTAAATCAAAAGAGCGGAGAAAATCAAAAAGCCCATCTAAAAAAATAAAGTCTCAAGATCAAGTAGGAAAGTCAAAGTCTCCAACTCTTAGAAGGCGCTCTCAGGAGAAAAATAGGAAGTCAAAGTCTCCAGAAGATAAGACTAAAGCAGAAGATAAGATGAAATCTAGAGATCATAAAAAATCTCCAGCTGTTAATGAAAGTAAAAACAGAGATCGTGGCAAAAAATCAAAATCTCCAGTAGAACAAAGAAGCAAATCCAAAGATAGACGATCAAGGTCTAAAGATCGAAAATCCAGGAGATTGGAGGCTGAAAAAGAGAAGAAGCCCACCAAATCTCCTTCTAAAGATGCATCATCAGGGAAAGAAAACAGGTCTCCTGGTAGAAGACCTGGCCGCAGCCCTAAAGGAAGAAGCTTATCTCCGAAACCACGAGATAAGCCAAGACGCAGCAGATCACCTCTCCTTAATGATCGCAGATCTAAGCAGAGTAAATCGCCCTCTCGAAATCTGTCTCCTAGGAGAGCAAAGAGTAGATCTGTAGAAAGAAAAAGAAGAGAATCGGAAAGGAGGCGTTTTTCTTCTCCAAGGTAATTTTAATGAAGAAAATTAAGAATCAAGTGGTTTTAATTTTTTTTTAATGTGCCCGCCTGTCCATCCCCTAACACATGAGAGGTGCTGAACTGGTGAAACCGAGATGCCAAGTTGCAAAGGAAGAAATGGGAGAACACTATAAGTGAGCTCCCGATTCTTCCTTTCCAGCTGTGGCAAATAAACTTGATTGACCTGGTGCCATATGATGTCACATAATTGACAAGTAGGTGGTTCTGCCCACCAGTCAAAGTGGCCCATAGAGGGTGGGCCGATTTGGGTCTACTCAGCCAGCTGGATCCAATTTCCCCTGGTATGTGTTATAGAAATTTGTGGAAGACCTTTGATTTATTTAACAAAATATCAAAAATAATAGCATAGTAACTTTTGAGGTTTTAAGTGTTTAATAATAAAACAGTACGCTGAGCTAGACTTGTCAGTCGCCACTGATATTGTTTCTTGGGAAGTGGAAACATCAAAGCAGAGAACACTTTGTAACTTGGAAGAGGTATTTTTCAAGCTACAAATAACTAGGATAGGTATGTTTGGAAAGGCAGACTGTTGCAGGCAATAAAAGCATCACATGAGGATTTGGTGTGAATATGAAACTTGATTTGCTAGCATTTCAGCAGTTTTGCTATAGTATGTCTATATATGCTTTAATTATAGGGGACCTTTTATGTCATTCTTGCTTATATATATTTCTACTCAGTTCAGTCTATGAAATGCTATAAAGACAACTTTACAGTGAGTTTAAAAATGGTTTTTTAAAGGGAATCGGGCCTATTTTTGTATATATTTATTATTACAATATTTCTTCTAACTTCAAGAACACGAACTAGGGATGATATCCTTTCTAGACGTGAGCGATCAAAAGATGTCAGCCCACCTAGGTGGTCCCCGTCCAGAAGAAGATCCAGGTCTCCTATTCGACGAAGATCCCGCTCAGTTCTTCGCCGTAGCCGGTCTCCAAGGAGGAGGAGTAGATCTCCTCGGAGAAGGTATATATTCTACTATACTGTAAAAATAAGTAGAAATTAATCTTGTACATTAACCGAGAATGGTTCTTTTTTAAAAAATGCCCTACCACCACCATTATGGGTTGTAATCAACAAAATTGTTCTGTTAGCACAAGGACTTCTGCCTACTCAGTGGTACTTCCTCTGCTTGGGAAAGGTAAGGGAACCCCCAGAACATATTTGAGTGGGGGCTCGAGGGAAGAGGAAGTCAGATTGCAGAGGCAGAAGTCCTTGCACTAATGGGGCAACTCTGCAGGACATAGCCCTATACATTTTGCCAATTCCCTAACACTCCTATGCTTCATCTAGGAGCATGCTACTCAAATTGTGGCCACCTTGCTCCCTCTGCCGACCAGAGAGTAAACCAGTGCTGTCCTAACTTTGAATTCCAAACCAACATGCATAGTTTATTAATATCTAAACATGAGAGGAAGTGAAGAACAAACCTTGCCTCATCCTAAGTAATTTTTTTTATTATTATTATTATTTTTGCTTTTGAATGGAACAGATTTGAACCTTAAAATGCTTCAAGCATGAATATAAATATAAGAGATACTTTGTCACATTGATTCTTTTTTCTTTTAATTCCACATTTTCAGGGATAGGGGTCGACGGAGTCGATCTCGCCTTAGGAGGAGATCTAGGTCACGGGGTGGCCATAGGCGGAGGAGCAGGAGCAAAATAGAAGACAAATTTAAAGGAAGCCTTTCTGAAGGGATGAAGGTTGAGCAAGAATCCTCATCAGATGAAAAGTAGGAACTGAATTTTAATGTTTCATATTGTGATCTTCTACCAGATTTTTCTGTGTGTAGATAGATGAAATGTCTTCTTTTTCTTAAATCAGAAGTATTTTCAACATGGAGGGCAATCTTGAATATTAATAGTGAGTTCAATGCTGTAGCTAGCTGATCGTCTACCTAATGTGCCACATTCTTCTTGTTATTTTAACTTATTGGCTAAATGCTGACCCATGCCTGGTGAACTTGTTATTGTCGTTCTGTTCAGTTTGACAGGGCTCCATTGCCAAATGTTAGGATACCTTGGCAATGATTGCCAGTTGATTAATATTTGATCTCATATTGACTGAGGCTCTGCTACAGGAACCTTTAGTTATAAGCAATCAGGTTTGTAGGTTATATCCAACAGTGCTACCCAGTTAATAATAAGGCCCATTTTCAGCAACTTCTCTCCCCATAGTTCCTTACAGTCTCCCTAAATCTGCACTAGAGCATTTTAGAGTGTTGCCGGGGAGGGGGGGGGTTGCAGTGGTGATGGGAAATGAGCCAAAAAAATGTTTCCCTCTCTGTTCTGCTGATGGAGGCCTTGCCAAGTCACACTGTTGGATAGGATCCAATACAAATATGTATTCCTAGTCTCAACCATATAGTTTGTATTTGTTTTTGGCCAGACGATACTTGGGCACAGTGAAGTAAAAATGCACATAATTAATCTCCACGAAAATGAAGACTTAAAAATAAGTATATGTGAATATTTGCCTGTCATTATACTTACTTGCCATCCATAATTATAATAAAGGCAAATAGATTGGTTAATCTGTAGCTCATATATGAAAAGGGACTGGTACAATGTTTATGCAATAATCTCAATAGTCAAAATTTCCCCAATATCTTAATATTTACGTACATTTATTCTAGGACCGTTAATACCAATCAATAGCACCAAATGCAGTCAAGTACACTACAAGGAGAGCATAAATACAACAGAGAGCAACGTTGGTCAAATTAAAAATACAACCATTAACCATAATAACCCCTCCATAGTGTATTAAATTAGTTTGAATGAATTACAACAGCTAATATCTAATATTTATAAAGCTTATAAATAATGGTCAATTATAATAAAACTTTGGGTTTTTTCCTGTCAGTCTGTAATGTGAAGTTATTTAAATTAACATTTTAGGATCCAAGTTTTTGAGTATTGTTTTCAAGGTATTTGAGTATAAATTCTTGCATCAATAAGTGGCCTGAAGGATATGTCAATCATCATTTTTAATAGCCTTGAAGATTTTGACGTTGAAGAAGAAGATGAGGAAGCTTTGATAGAGCAGAGAAGATTACAGAGGCAAGCAATTGTTCAGGTATGTGAGAGTGCTGTACAGCCACCCCTGCAAACCAGACTGTAATTTTGTGAAAGCTGATCGTCCATACTGTTCCATAGAGTGTGGTCAGGCATTCAAGTAGCCATAGTTACAAGGACTATCCATTCAGCTTTCTGTTATAATTAGCTGCCACAAATTCCCTCATGTCTAGGTACTGCAAAGGGAAAAGAGTGCATTGAACAAAGAGTGCACACAATAAATGCCAAGTCATCACATTCTGCAGCATGCTAAGTGGCATGCTCTAACTGGTGAATGTGGTAGCATCCTAGTAACCCTGGCCAAACAGCCACAGACATATCTATTATGTTTCCTTTGGTTTAGAAATGAAGAGTTGGATCCAGTGTTGCCTTAATAGGTCTGTCTGCCCAAGAAAGCCTTTCCTGCTCTCTTCAAGGACCCTTAAGAAAAAATCTGAGATCAAATAATATAGAACTGTGGAGTTGGAAGGGACCATGGGGGTCATCTAGTCCAACCCCCTGCAATGCAGGAATCTTTTGCCAAACATGACTTGAACTCATGACCCTGAGATTAAGAGTCTCATGCTCTACCAACTGCGCTATCCATAATGCAGTAGAGGTCTGCAATAAAATGAAGTGTGTGGGAAATGCCTCTCTTTCAAGTGAACAACTGCTTCCACAGTCCTGGAGTAAAGCAAAAACATTTCTTTGGTTTAAAAAGGTAAACGGACCCCTGACCATTAGGTCCAGTCGTGGCCGACTCTGGGGTTGCGGCGCTCATCTCGCTTTACTGGCCGAGGGAGCCGGCGTTCTGGCTAAGCTGCTTCTGGCAAACCAGAGCAGCGCACGGAAATGCCGTTTACCTTCCTGCTGGAGTGGTACCTATTTATCTACTTGCACTTTGACGTGCTTTCGAACTGCTAGGTTGGCAGGAGCAGGGACTGAGCAACGGGAGCTCACCCCGTCGCAGGGATTTGAACTGCCGACCTTCTGATCGGCAAGCCCTAGGCTCTGTGGTTTAACCTACAGCGCCACCCATGTTTATATCACCACAAAATGTACATTTTTTCAGTGGCTTAAGTAATGGAAGATTTCTCTTTGCAGAAATACAAGTACCTAACTGAAGATAGCAACATGTCTATGCCATCTGAACCAAGCAGTCCTCAGAGCAGCACTCGCAGTCGCTCAAACTCACCTGATGACATTCTAGAGCGGGTAGCTGCTGATGTTAAAGAGTATGAACGGGAAAATGTGGACACTTTTGAAGCCTCAGTGAAGGCTAAGCACAACCTCATGGCTGTTGAGCAAAATAATGGTAAGAATCAAATTCCTGTGAAATGTGTTCTGAAAGAAGATCTGCAACAACTAAAATCAAAAGTGAGATACATTTGACATGGCAGCGATGAGTAAGAGACTGTCTCCTTAATTTTGGGATATCATGAAATATTGTACACGTTTGCTCACTTGTAGAAAGCTAAGTTAAATTATGCCTGGGGTCGCTTCAGGGCTTGGTATGCTGAGTCACCAGAAAACAAGGACATGCCTCTCACTTTATCAGGCTGACTGAACACACAGTCAGAATTCAAAAAACATTTTTGTGCAGTTTTCAGCGCAATGTAATATGGCTTTCTTACACATACCCAGATCCCAATAAAATATAAGTGGTTGGACCCAGACTTAGACATGCTTAGAGTAAAAGGTAAAGGGACCCCAGGGTCCAGTTGCGGACAACTCTGGGGTTGTGGTGCTCATCTTGCTCTATAGGGCGAGGGAGCCGGTGTTTGTCCACAGACAGCTTCTGGGTCATGTGGCCAGCATGACTAAGCCGCTTCTGGTGAACCAGAGCAGCGCACGGAAATGCCATTTACCTTCCCGCCAGAGCGGTACCTTGCACTTTGACGTGCTTTTGAAATGCTAGGTGGGCAGGAGCAGGGACCGAACAACGGGAGCTCATACCGTCGCGGGAATTCGAATTCGAACCGCCAACCTTCTGATCAGCAAGCCCAAGAGGCTCAGTGGTTTAGACCACAGTGCCACCCATCAAAGTTGATAGGACTTTAGTTAGAAGTCATGAAACTGGATCCAACGCAGGGTTTTTGAGATTGCACAATTGTGGGTGGGATTACTGCGACTAGACTACTGACTGGAACGGGGAAAGAACCCTATCTTGTCAATATTGGTGGCTTGGCAACTAGATACTTTAAGGGACCACGTTCTTCTGCAACACATCCCCACCCCCACCCCTGGTGTATTACGATCTGCTTTAGGTCCTTCTCTGGGTCCTGCTGCCATCAGAGATGAGGCAGGTGGTGATCAGAGACACAACTTCCTTGTGGTGACACCCTAACTTTGGAAATCTGAAAGTTTATCTGCTGCTAAGTTTTATGTCTTTGTATTACCCAGGTGAAAACCTTATTCCAGATCTTTAGATACATAGAGTTTTACTCTGCTTTTTGCTTGCACTGTAAGTTGTGTAGTTGGGATTGTTTTAATTTAATGCGGCTGATGATGAACCAAATGAGGTGGGTAGTATCCCTCTTCACGTGACAGAGGCAGGAGAGCAAAGAACTCTGGGAGGCAGGCACAGTCCCCTCAATTTTAGACAGCTCCCTGTTTACACAGGGATTATGTTCCGAGGCACCGCACACATTGGTAAAATCGTGTATAATTGAAACCTATTGAGAAAGCTTGCAAATACCCTGCCCCACCCCTGTTCTGCAATTTTAGTGATATTTCAGTGACATCTTTATAATGTTTCCAGGTCATTTCTGCACGTATACCCCGTCGCACACACATAAACGAAGGGTGACTGTATTTTAATTGTGTTGCACGTTGCTCTTCAGTCCAGAAGATTCTGAGAGCAGGACATTAATGGAATGATCTGTAGAAATGTTAAGGCTATCTTGTATTCTTTCTCATTGCTTTCATGAATGTGAATTCTTTTAAGGTTCGTCTCAGAAGAAAATTACAGCTCCTGACATGTTCACAGAATCAGATGATATGTTTGCTGCATATTTTGATGTAGGTAATTTTTGTATAAATGCTTTTTGAAGTGCTGCTCTGTTTTGGTAAAGAACATATATAGAAACTTCTAAAAGACCACTGGATTAATTCCCAGGTTTTTTATCCAATGGTGTCTGTGAGCGAGCAGAATGGACTTCCATCTCCACTACAGAAGTTCATCTTCCTTTCCTCCCTGCTGTAGCCCACTATATACCTAGAGGTTAATACCCCCAAAGCAGCTTTAAGAGGAGGGAGAGGAAGGGAACTCTCACTGTGTGAATAAAGGTCTCCTCATTCAATGTTGGGTTTCACCCTGAATCATTTAAACCATTAACTCTAGAAAGTGATTATTTGACCATTTTCATCGTTGCAGTTGCATTAGGGATAATACCAGAATTACTCAGCAGAATTCAAATAGCCCAAATAGTAAGATAAACACTCATCAGCTTTAATGAGAGATGCCTAGCATTGATGTTTTGTATGTTCTTTGAAGTACAGAGTGTCTTTGCCCTTTGATATTGGGCCTTCTAAAGACTTTTTGTGAGCTGTCTAGGAAACGATGTAATTTGGCAACCAGTAAATAGATAAATTAAAATGGTTCTTGTAGTTTCATAGGCGAATATGAAGGAAAAAGCTAAATGAGATTTACTTTATTTCAGAGTGCACGCCTTAGGGCTGCTGGCATTGGAAAAGACTTCAAAGAAAACCCCAATCTCAGGGATAACTGGACAGATGCAGAGGGGTATTATCGTAAGTATGATTGGTACATCTCATATATATTATCAACTGAGCACAACTGCAGATTAAAGGAATCCTGCTTAAAGGCCAGCAGAATGACATTTTAATGTTGCAGGCCTATCTCCCACATTTAGAACATCAAAGAAAACATGTGAGTGAATAAATATATAGTCCACAACTCTAGCTTACAGTTTCCCAGTTTATTTCTGGAAGCAACCATCAACATTCGCCATTCAATGGAAACCAGAATAATGACTCGGAAAATAAGTTCCAGCTTTATTTGCCAAACTGGACTCAGAATGCAAACGCTTCACTGAATCTCCTTCAGGAATATTGCATAAACAACTACAAAAAATGTCTTGGTACTTGATTTGGGTGAGGCATAGAGAACTTGAGAAGTTGGAACTAATTGGCCAGAAAGCTGGCTTTACTCTGGTGCCAATAGGCACCCTAGCTTGGTTTTCACCAGTCACCCCGTTTGCATTGCTTGGGAAAAAGAGAGGACACATTTGTGTAAAAAGTGTGAACCTTCCAGCTCTTCCCTGCTGTGACAAGAAATTGCCGGCAGTGGTTCACACAGAAGATGGAGACCATTCACACTCTTACTTTTACATATTTAAAATGCTGTTTGGGTATTTTGCACAAATGTTCTTTAAAGAGCATAAGAAATGCCCTGCTGGATTGAACCGAAGACCCACAAACTTCAGCATCCTGTTCTCACATTGACTGGCCAGATGGCTAACGGGAAAACCCACAAGCAGAATTTTAGTGCAACAGCGTTATCCCCACTTGTGATTTCCTGCAGCTGGTATGCAGTAGCACATTGCCCTTAGACAATTGAGTTCGAACAGGCATGTTGTGGTTTGCAAATTTGCCTGTACATAGTATCTTCCATTGTTCTCCTTTAAAGAGTTACCTTGCTAAATCCTCATGTTCTTTAAACTCTCATAGTACTTCGGGGATTCTGTGTTGACTGCTCATTGAAAATCTCAAAATGGGGTGCATGGTTCTTTGGATCATAAATTGTAACGTGGGTATTTTGGGAGGAAATACTTTGTATCCTTCCTCTTTTCCCAAACATGGCATCATTAAACTGAGTGGGAAGAAGTCACAGAGTAGCATTATGTATTAATAGAAAACCTATTTAGGTGTTACTCAGGTTCTAACTGACTTGAGATCAGGAGTGAGTCTGGGGCTCCACCATCCCTTCACTGTAGGAGGTAAGAAGCAAGCTAGTTATCAACATGTTCTGTCTTATCCAGTTGGGAGGATTTCTCATTCAAACACAATATTTGCATTTCTATCCAGAAGAAAGACAGAGGAGTTCTGTTAAAGCAGGCAGTGACCCTTAATGGAAATGACTATAGGGTGCTATTATGACTGCACCCTATATGCATTTCTGTACAGATAAATCCTCCTTGATTGATTTATTGGCACTGAAAATGTATTTAACAACATCTTTTTTCTTTTCCTCAGGTGTTAACATAGGTGAAGTTCTAGATAAACGCTACAATGTATATGGGTACACTGGCCAAGGAGTTTTCAGTAATGTGGTGAGGGCCAGAGATATGGCAAGAGCAAACCAAGAAGTGGCTGTCAAAATCATTAGGAACAATGAGCTTATGTAAGTAAAAAAAAATTACATCTCAAGATAAAATGAATTAAAACAGTAGTGGCCCTACAAGTTTTGCAGAGATGCATGAACAGCAATTGAAGTATTCAGGAAGACTGTTATGTAGCATGTTTTGTAAATATATAGAATCCTGTTATTTGTAAACTACTAACCTGTAGCAGCTGGTTTCAGTAGTTGAGCGACTAACTGTAAAGAGTTGGTGTTCATCTGCTGGAAGACGGTTTATTGATCTAGTGAAGCCTTCTGTCCGCAGAACAGAAATGGAGGTGAGACTTTACAGTCTCCCCCACTCCTTTCTCCAGCCCCCATGCCACCTCCTTTGTTCTTCGAAAACTACTCCAATCCTCTGGAGCAGATTTGAAGAGACATTTAAGGTGTCCCACTGAATTAACCATAACATTTTGATGTCTGTAAAATTCAAGGGCTGTTTATTTCCCCACCATACCTGTACGTTTGTATGATACCTGAAGAAGCTTCATGGGGACTTCCTAATTTTGAAAGAGTTGGGTAGATGAACAAACTGACCCTAGGAAGGCAGAAATGATGCCAGACTCTGAAGCATACCAGAGCAACTGTGCTCCCAGTTTTTTGTTACATACAGTGGTACCTCGGGTTAAGTACTTAATTCATTCCGGAGGTCTGTTCTTAACCTGAAACTGTTTTAACCTGAAGCACCACTTTAGCTAATGGGGCCTCCTGCTGCTGCTGCGCCGCTAGAGCATGATTTCTGTTCTCATCCTGAAGCAAAGTTCTTAACCCGAGGTACTATTTCTGGGTTAGCGGAGTCTGTAACCTGAAGCGTATGTAACCCGAGGTACCACTGTACACACTTTCTGGGCTATCAACAAGTTCCACCCTATTCCCTTTCTAGGACTGTGTTTTTCAACATTGGATCCCCAGATGTTGGACTACAACTCCCATCATCCTTTGCCATTGTCTAAGGTGGCCTGGGGGGTGGGTATTGTAGTCCAACAACGTCTGGGGACCTAGATTGAAGAACAATATTTTAGGGCAGGCATAGGCAAACTCGGCCCTCCAGATGTTTTTTGGCCTACAACTCCCATGATCCCTAGCTAACAGGACCAGTGGTCAGGAATGATAGGAATTGTAGTCCCAAAACATCTGGAGGGCTGAGTTTGCTTATGCTTGTTCTAGGGATCATAATAGCCCATCTTACTTCCTCCTTCCCCAAAGTTCCCATAACAGGATGTTCTCTATCTTCTTGCCTAATCTTTGCAAGCTTCAGTTTTGCATGCATTCAGTCACAGTTGCAAATCAGAAGTTTCTCATATCAGATAAGGTCCTTCTGCTCTTATCCTTATGGCTGCCTTGTCTTCCTAGACTCCAGAGAGCATTATATGTCTTCTGGTAGTGGCAACCCTTAAGTTCAGATTACATTGATCCTTTTCGTTGTAATATTGTTACTGTTGCTTCTTTATATATTTCTTTATATCATTTAAACCTCTGCATTTTAAATGGTGTTTGTGTGATGTATATTATAATAAATGGATTTATTTTCAGGCAAAAAACTGGTTTAAAAGAATTGGAATTCTTGAAAAAACTCAATGATGCAGATCCTGATGACAAGTTCCATTGCCTGCGATTGTTCCGGCATTTTTATCACAAGCAGCACCTTTGTTTAGTATTTGAACCACTCAGGTAAGGTTTAAAATAATGCTGTTTAGACTGTTTATCTTATTGCCCTGTTCATCTCCTTAAACTAAACCTTGTTTGAAAGTTTCAGAAGTAGTTCTTCCTCAGCATATATATAACAGGGTGTTCTGGAATAGGATATTTGAAAAAGAAATAAGCAGAATGACCTGACACGTCAAGTTGCAATTTGTTCCATCAGAGACAGTGACTATTAAAGCAGAATAGTGTCAAGAGTAGGAGGTTCCAAAACTATCGAATTATCCTGGCATTAAAATTAGAAAGCCACAGAACAATATTTATGTCGCCCCAGCTTCTTCTGGGGAGGAAAAAACTTAAACACGTAGCAGAGTTCCCAAAAAATAGACCAGAGGCAATTGTACTTTATCCAGCAGAGCTTGACTTGCTACTGAAGGCTAATGAGCATAATGGTCACAAATCCAATTCATTCAGGATTGGCATAGTCCATAAAAATCCAGTTGCAGCACTTACAAGAAAATTTACAAGTATAATAAGACTAAACCTTAACACTATAGTATGCAGAAACAGAACAAAGAGAAAGTGAGTAACCCGGGATCCTCCTGGCCTGACTATAATAGTCAGCATGACTTTGACAGAAAGAATAACAGAACCTGTTTAAATTTGCTATATACAGCTTCCCAGAAGGTATAACCCAAACAACAGAAACCTTTCACACAGAGAAGCTTCTTGAACTAAGAAGCAGAACAGGAAAGATCTCTACACATCAGATCAATGCTTTCTGTACTAAGAAATGCAAACTGACAATTTAGTCATTAAAACATAAGCTAAAATTGTTTATACACACATGGGCTATTTTTAATTCAATGTGTACATGGAATTGGGAGAGTTAAAAGTAGTGGTAGTGTTTTCTGATAGAAGACGTTAACAATCTTTTAATTCTGTAGCCAAAACAGAAGCATTCTTTTCATGTAGGGTGGGTCATTTCTGTTTTGGAAATCAAGGTTCTGTCCTGTTACTTCATGTGTGTGTTAGAAAATCAATCTCTGAAGGTGCTAACAAATAGCTCTATTCAGTTATAAATACATGTAAGTTTTCTCAGTTATTTGCAACTAAATCATTGCATGCCTGGAACAGCTTCCACAAGTGCAATGGAGCATCCCCCCTCTTGCTTTCCCTTCCTCACAACCCCCAAATCTGCTCTGAAGAGTTGGGGATCCCTCCAGAGCAGATCTGGGGGTGTGCAAGGGGAGAGGAAGGAGAAGTGAGAAGTTCCACTACACACGTTTGAGTTGTTCCATGTGCACAATGATTTATATAGACGCAACTCGCAATCTGCCACCTGACGTTCAGCTAATAGATTTTCAGACAAATGCTGTCACTAAGTACAGTACACCCTTTTCGGTGGTCCATTGCAAGTAATTTATGGGCTGAAATGGTGGGGTATAAAAAATCTTTCAAGATTTATATTGTTATCTGTGATACATTTATATGATACAGTGTTATAAAAATAGTTTTACAAATAATAAATAAAGTTAATGTTGTTTAAACAATGTTATTACAGATTGACTTCTATAAACTTCCTGTACATTGAATTACTATGTATTTCTATTTTTAATGTGTTTGACATTATGTTTCTTCCACCTTCTGCTATCCCCATCTGTTGTGTGTCTCCTTTCAATTTAGTATGAACTTACGAGAGGTGCTGAAGAAGTATGGAAAAGATGTTGGCCTCCATATAAAGGCAGTGCGATCATATAGTCAGCAGCTGTTCCTAGCATTAAAACTTCTTAAAAGATGCAACATCTTGCATGCTGATATCAAACCAGACAATATTTTAGTAAGTAATATTTTGTTACAACCCTGCAGATAGTTTTGGGAAAAGAAAATACAATACCCTGTTTACATTGTGTCAATTTCTATGAGATTTAATTCATATTCTCTCTCTCTCTCATGGATTTTATGCTGAAAAATATCAGTGACTGGTTGATTTCTCCCCAACTGCCTGATCATGGCTACCTTCCCCTGTGTCCCACAAGTCCTCCCCCAAGGGGAAGAAGCAATTTCTATGAATAAGATCCAACCCAACTTAGTATAGTAATATAACAAATAAGAGCAAATTTAATCAAGCTTGCATTCCAGACTAAAGATGTGCCGTAGCTTAGGACTGGTCTTTATGGCAAACGACCCCTGTGGAGTGACCCCCCCCCCAGGTCAACTGTAACATATAGAGCTCTCTCACCGTATGGATTGCTCCTATTACACAGAGAGATTCCTTACTGGTGCCGCAACCACACTCTCAGACAGCCTTCGCATTACTTGTAGAGTGCCTGGGGAAACCCGGCCAAATGGGCGGGGTATAAATAATAATAATATTGTTATTATTACTGTAGGAGCAGTCTACTTGTCATTTTAAGTTTCAGTAGTTTACTGGCAACATTTGAATTCTAATATTTGGTCAGTGCTAATTGTAATACGCTAGCTAGCATTTTAATGTATAATTTGGAATTATTCTCATAACCTACTTGTACACCTACATGATAAATTAGCATTCCACGGAAAATGCATCACTGGCATAACTGCCTTTGTATCAGTAGGCACACTTAACTCCAACCCCCTGACAGTTCCAGCGGGGGTTTTTTGCATAAGAAGGAACAGTTTGGTCATGTATACAGTTACAAGGATGCATGGAATAAGGACAGTAACCCACTCTGTGCAAACATTGTACCGAACAGTTTTTGAAAACATTTGGGTATGGGCTGCTGGGAAGTTAGCTATATAAAATCTTTATTGGAATGGATTGCTGTTGACAACTGCAAAACGTAGATTGGATGCTGGGCAAAATAATTCAAGTGCAAACTCTGTCTGTGAGGTGAAGTACAAATTCATTTCAGATGTTTCTTCTTCAGGACTATCAGGTGAATAAATTCCAGTTTTTCTCAACAGATGTCAGTATTAACTGCAGAGTAAATTCCTTTTAAAATATGGCATCTCTAGAAGTTACACATTCTTTCAGACAGTTTTTTTTTTTTTTACATATATAATTTTTAAAAAATGCCAAGAACAAAATAAAGCTTCTGGATCAGACCATGGGGCTATTTAGTCACAGCATCCTATTGCTTACAGCGGCCCCATCAGATGCTTCTAGGAAGCCCATAGCAGAGCATGAAGTCACAGCACTTTCCACTGGTTCCCAGCACACAGTGTTCAGATTCACCCTGCTTTTGAACTCTATCCTGCTTTTAAACAAAATCAGTATTAATATGTGCTAAATACATATTCTGAACTACTTAAAGGTTGGTGGTTAGTTTGCACAATCAGTGTCATTTGCTACTTTCTCCATTAAGTACAATTCTTCTTGCTTTTTTTAAGGTGAATGAATCTAAAACTATTCTAAAACTCTGCGATTTCGGGTCGGCTTCACATGTTGCGGATAATGACATCACACCGTATCTTGTCAGCCGATTTTATCGTGCTCCTGAAATTAGTAAGTTAATCTACTCTTGAGATATTCTGCAGTTAATGTTGATTTTAACTTGCACATTTATGAAGAAGGACCGCAAAAATCAAATTTTATACGTGGCAAAATTTATTGATGCAGTCTTAGATTTTAATAGTTATCAGTCAACCAACTAGCATGGGTGCATGGCAGGCTACTGTGAGAAAGAGAACAAACTCCATCTAAAGTTTCCTTGGCTTTTGGTTTATCAAGTTCTCCCATACCGGGTCCCCTCCTCCCTCCTTCACCAATGTCTTTTGCCACTCCTCCTTTTTCAAGGTTCCCTAGTTGCTGCTTCTCCATTTTCTTTTCACTTGGTTGATACTATCTCCCCATCTCCTTGCCTAAGCCACTTTGTTCTTTGTTCCTTCCACACTTACCTCTGCCATTATTTTCCCTCTGCGTAACAGATGATCAGATTGGGAACGGAAACTTCTGTAGTATATTGTACTGTATTATCTGCCATTATTTTCCCTCTGCGTAACAGATGATCAGATTGGGAACGGAAACTTCTGTAGTATATTGTACTGTATTATCTGCCATTATTTTCCCTCTGCGTAACAGATGATCAGATTGGGAACGGAAACTTCTGTAGTATATTGTACTGTATTATCTGCTGCTACACCATAAAATCTCTGATCTACAAACTTTTTCACCCACCTTTTCACCCAATCTCTTTTCACCTCCCATCTGACACTCTTGATCTGAAAGAAATTAAGGCTGGTGTGGAGCATCTCTGATGGATGAATTTTGAAGTTTAGAAAAGGATATGATGGCAATGATGTTTTAATAGTATACCCATTTTTACGAGCTGAGTGGCACGGGAGAAATATCATAGATACTGCAACTCATTTATTCTGTTCTTTTTGTGGCTGGCTGATCCTAGAAAAGTGGGTGACCTTTACTTGAGTGTGTCATTTTGTACGATTAATGGTTTTAATTTTACAACTGTTCTCCTTCAGTTATAGGCAAAATCTATGACTACGGTATAGATATGTGGTCTGTAGGCTGTACGTTATATGAACTTTACACAGGAAAAATATTGTTTCCTGGGAAAACCAACAATCATATGTTGAAACTTGCTATGGACCTCAAAGGAAAGATGCCAAACAAGGTAAAGAAATAAATTGCTTGTAAAGATGAATAACATTCTAGAATTTTCCCTGATCTTGTAGGAATCTTGTAACATCCCAACTTGTTCACCCTGCCCCTAAACTATGGTTTACAGCCTGCGGATATTCTTTCTGAAAGGGGCCAATATGCTATTAAAACTTAATTCTAGTGGAACTTCCCAGTAACTAGAGTCTGTGGGTGGAACTCACCATTGCATGAGAGGACTCCTGCTTGCAGAACAGTTTTTCACCTTTCTTTCCTCCCCACTGCAGCTCCCTTTATGCCACCCTCTAGAGAAGACTTTGAGGATATTCAGAGGGCTGCAGGTGGGAAGAGAGGAAGATGTAGTCTTCTTGTGTGAGCACAAATGCCTTCCACTCACACGCTGAGAGTATGGGGTACAACAGTCGATATCATTGATGCAAATGAAAAAGACATCTCATTTTTTATTGTAGATTTTTCTCTCTCTCTGCAGTGATCTGAAGAAATAGAACGTAATGACCCTTGATGTTTTCTGGAAGTAACGTGAGGCTTTTGATGTAGGCTTGTCTTAGTTTTCTGGAGTTAAATGTGTAGAGGCCTATTTTAAGATGCTACCTTTTTATCAGTTGAAGATTTCATATGCCCTAAGCTTCTGAGATCTGCGTAAAATAAAGTGCACTTTATTTTTCAGTTTGCCTACATGGTTGAAATAAGCCTTTCTCTTTGAGATTATTGCTTTCATGATTTATACTTGTGGACTTTTTAAGACTTTCAATTTGCTATCTATTTTCAGATGATCCGAAAAGGAGTCTTCAAAGATCAACACTTCGATCAAAATCTCAACTTTATGTACATAGAGGTAGATAAAGTAACAGAAAGGGTAAGTCTGAACTACACTAAGTAAAATGCGATGTTCTGTTTGGAAATTTCTCATGCCTTTTTTGTAGGTTTAAATTAGAATTTGGTGAATATGGTTGTTATGTAAATTTTGCAACTTTTCGTATGAAGGGCTTGTTTTAAAACTCATTGACATACACCAAGCTTGGGAGAGATCAGTAACCGTATACAGCATATTCTTCAAACTGGCAGCAAACTTATTAGCATAGAGAATCCCACATGAACAAATACATGAAGATTTTATATAATAGCAGCTGAATTGGTTCAGTGGAATACCCAAACTATTCACTAGTTGCAGATTTGCAGTGAAGGTTGAAATACTTTCATCCTTATTTAGTTTAGAGAAAGCAGTTCACACAGTACTGCATACACAGAAAGCTCCTATTTGGAGGGTACATTCCCTTTATTTCCCCAAGGTGAACCCCAATTTTCTAGTCTAAAAGATCTACCCTGTTAAGGTAAGATGGGGGACAACAACTGGTGGTTGCAGTGTACATTGATGTTAAATAGTGAACTGTTGAGTCTGTGCACTGAGTAGCTTTGCTTTCAGCCTCAGTTCTGCAGCGTTGATTTGGCACGAGAGGGGCTTAAGTTAGTGGTGGTCAAGGAAGGTGGGGAGTAGGGAAAGAGAAGCTCAAGTAAATGCAGCAAATGATGGATGCTCACCTATTTACAGTGCTGTTCACAGGCATAGCTAGGAGGTGTAGCTCTCCTCACCTTGGCTGTGATCACACAGAATAGTGATTGGATGCTGTGAAGGACTTCAGAGAGAAGATTTTCACAGCGCAGCAATAATCAGCTTTTAGCTGGGTGGGAAGGCGGCTGAACTAGGGTGCATGCAAAGATGTTTACTTAGAATCCGATTAAAGTTACTAGTCTTTTCTCCATGAAAATGCTAGCACTTTTCACCTAGCATGATCCAGCCTTCTGCAGTCCGTAAAATAAGAAACTCCATTTAGCTGTTGAATGTAATACGCCCCATTTAAAATAACGAAGTACCACCATAAATTGGAATGTCCATATACTATTTTATGGCTTTATTGTTGCCTCAGATATTAAGTGCTGGATGCCCTTATCTTTGTAGGAAAAAGTAACTGTCATGAGCACCATTAATCCAACAAAGGACCTGCTGGCAGATTTAATTGGGTGCCAACGCCTCCCTGAAGATCAGCGCAAAAAGGTTCACCAGCTGAAGGACTTGTTGGATCAGATCCTCATGTTAGACCCAGCTAAACGGATTAGTATCAACCAGGCTCTACAGCATGCCTTCATCCAGGAGAAAATTTAAATCCAGCGAAGATGTTCAAAGGGTTTGACTAGTTAATATACAAAGACTGATGCAATTTCACAGCAATTTATAAATGTACATATAGCATATAAATAATTACCCTGCAAAGTTGAGGAAGAATGATATATTTGAATTAACACCAAGGCGGATATTTCTTTTAGAAATGTTAGAGTAAATCTGTTTGTCTCTCACGTGAAGATTTTTTCACTGTAGAACTGTTTTATTGCCAAGACTGCACAGAAATACAACACTAGCGTATATGGCTGCAGTTCCCAAACATATATATATATAATATATATATATATAAACACACACACACATATGCTCCCTCTCTCTCACCCTAACTAAATGCAACAAAGCATCTCTTAAAATATCAGTAAGACTGGGTGGTTGATTTTGGTTTTTAGCAGATTTGGCTTCATTTTGGTCTCTGAAAAATGGCCAGCATAAATGCTGTTTATATTGCATTTTCCTAGGTGTGTGCGTGCAGGCCACAGCAGCATGCCCTTGGTGTAGTCAGTGCCGAAGGGGGTCTATTCCTTCTTGAGCCTGCCCGCAGGGATGGTCTCCTCTTTTAAAGCAGGTTGCGTACAACTTTCAGTACACTGAAGGTAAGCTAAACCATCAACATCACTGACGTTTAAGATGTTAATTGTACTGGAGCAACTGGCAAATGAGGGTCAATAGCTTTGTAGCAGAATTCCCTGCATGTTTTTATAAATGATCTTGTTTTTTTGTTTTCTGGCATTACAACTGTGGCATAATTCCAGCTTCTGTTTGATCATCACATTCAAAGAAAAGAAAAATTGGGGAGTGTGCACTTGATGGAGAGAGCGCCTTCAGTGTACTGTTTATTACTTTCACTTTTAAAAAATCAACTTGCTATATATATAGACTTTATACATTTTGTTAAATGCAGTTCACTATGGCATAGAGCCAATACTTAGAGAAGTTTTCATTTCCTAACGACAAATGTGGAGCTCCAATTCCAAAAGTCCTTATTTCATGGCCAGATAGAGAACATCATAATAAAGATTTTTTAGCTACTTGTATGTCATTTGAAAGTGTACTGCTTTATGCTAAAGGTGTTTTTCATTTGTTCATTGTTTTCATTATTTGTGATCATGTTGTCTTTCAATACAGGCATAAACCTTCCACTCTTGAACAAAGCAGCTGCTTTTTAAAAGCGGTAATTGCTTCTTTACCTTTTATTTCTTTTGTAAATGAAGCTTTCTTTAAGAAATGTGACTTTAAAGTGTTGTCTCTTGCATAAAACAGTTGACATTCACTTATTGTAAAGTGAAGATTGTTCTGCTGCATGTAAAGTGGACCATGCAGATTTCTGTATGTTTTCAGTATGCATCATTAGATAATAAAGTCTTTTGTGAACAAGGCATTGGTAGCCATTTTTAAAATATTTTTGTCTCCAGTGTTGCCGACTCAGGTAATCGCATCAGAGGAATCTTTCGTTTTTGATAGTCCGTTAATTAAAGCAGTTAATAAAAGATGTGGCCCATTGAAAGAGAGATTAGATTCGTAATTATCCACATTTCAGTTTAGATACTACCCCCTGCACCCTACAGATACTATCTGCTTTCATTGTAAATTTATTCCTGTAGGTTGTTGGATTCGAATCAGGTTTTAACTAATGTTTGTGCTGTTTTTCTTACTTTTCCTTTTTGATGGTGCTGAGAGAGACAAGGAAAGCAAGTCACAGGCCACTCAACGCCTACTCCAGGGGGTCTGGTTTGCTGAGACACCAACTTCACCTTCCTAACAAGGTTATTTCTGACAGCATGTGTAGTTAAACATTTAGCAACAACTTAAACAATAGCTCCTTGTTCAACATGAAGGTACCAAACTCAGTGGATTAACGTTTACCAATCCGATTCTTGTTTTAAAAAACTGATCCACGTATTATCTTATTTGTATGTATTTCATGTATGTTGCACAGGTGTACAGAAACACCCCAAATCATGAAATTCTGTAAATAGGATTTTTGAAAATCCATTTAGGCAGATAATTGCATCCAGTTGTGCGCATTTAGTACAATCAGTCATGCTGCTTGCCAAAGGGGTGATCTATTCCCCCCTCCCCATGTTAAAATAGCACACTGCAAAGGAGGCAAGTGGTGTTAACCTTCCTGTCTTGACCCTCTACCCTTTTTCTTCTCCAGTTAAAGTTACTTTAAAAGTAGCAAATCTGTTTCTCTGTCAGCTTACTTAAAATACTTCTTGTTTGTGCAGGAGACAGAATGCAGCTTTCACTCTCACTGAAATGAAGAAGTAGATTACTTGATAGTTATTTGCACGGAGCAGTGTGGCGCACACTGCTTTGGCGACACCTCCAGGCTATCTTGCACGCCAGGTGGCATTCTGACCCAGATTGTCGTAAAATTCTATTGCCTCCACCATTGTTCCTTGCCCCCCGTTTACAAGTAATGAAAAGAGTTGGTCGTGTCAACTCCTGTAGCAGCTACCACCAACCTTATGGCAACAGGATCTGTAAACAGTTCCTAAGAAAAACAAAGTTGCTTGTTTACTTGTTTTTTGTGTTATAGGTGCCGCTCAAATGAAGATGATGGAAACCAGAAGACATGAACAAAGGTTTCTGTTCTATAAAAGATATGAAAAACATTCATTTAGTTATGTCTAGTTTTTTTTTCTGTTCACAGCACTGAGATATATATAGACTTCATTTACACTTTTGCCATTCTGGCAGTTCTTAGCATAGTTGTGGTGTTTTTATGTAAAATGTGTCTGTTTCATCTTTTGGGTGATGTGATTTTGTTGTGATAAACGAGATAGGCATGGTTAAATAAACATTTTATTATAATACTATAGGCAAGAGTCAAGCATATTTGATGGTAAATTTTATTTATTACATTTTTATTCCACCCTTCCTGCCAAAGGAGCCCTAGTGATAAGCTCACGGACATACTATTTAAATTTTTGCAAGCAGGTATCAGCATACTGCAACATTCATTTATCCCGGGGCATGCATTATATATGCTTTGGCTGCAAAATATCAATCTTACTTTGGATGTCTCAAAGTGTTAAGAAGAGGTCAGACTTTTTGCAGAGGATGGCTGTGTGGGTGTATATCTGAAGAGCCAGCAGAGATTCTGGAGGTGTAGACCAGTTTTTTTATAACTCAGTTCACATTGTAGTGGGAGATCATAGGACTTAGCTTTGCTTCTCTCAGCAATCTAGTTTAGACTTTTAAGTGGAATGGCTTTCTGACGGAAACTAGACTAAGCTTAAAAAACAAACAAACTGAAAAATGAGGATATACTTAAGCCACAGGTCAGTCAAGTAAGAATTACTGCTTTTTACAGTATATTTACTGTATCAATTGCATCAGTTTGAAAATGTATTTTAAGAATTTCTTCTAGTTCTATTTATCCTTGTGCTGCAGTGTAGGTTGCTATGACACACAAGGTTATTTTGAAATGACTTTGATATATCTGATACTGATTTCTGCCTTTGCTAATCATGTGTTTCCCTTCCTGTATAGGGTAAGTGGCAGAAAATTTCTAAGAAACATTTGCATGGATTGAAGTTTGCTCAGGAGGCAGATCAGACTATGAAAATACAGAAGGCTGATATCTTTGTGAGATTGACAAACAGTAATGAACTTGTGCATCAAAAAGTGAAGCAGTGGTTTAAGATAACTATTTTTACCATTCATTTTTGACGTTTGATGAATAACAAGCTTATTAAAGTTTTTGTGTGTTTGCTTATGCCGAGTTCTATTGAATATTAAATAACAAGGCAACAACGCATTCCTAAGATGTGCTTCTAACCATGTAGTCAGTATGATCTACCTATTGTATTAGTCTGGTGGTTCAAAGAATGAATACCAGATGATTTGCCCAAAACCACACTACATTCACCATACAACTGGAGTGAGTTGTTACCACAAGCAAGGAGTAAGCTTTGTCACCAGCCACAACACTGAGTTAACAGGAAGGCTCTGCAAGTTTATCTAAGACAGGTGGGGAACCTGTGGTCTTCCAGATTTGGACTCTCAACTCCCATAAACTCCAATCAGCATGTTGAGTGGTCAGGATGATGGGAGTTATAGTGCCAGCAACATCTGAAGGGCCACAGGTTCCCCAAGCCCAATCTAAGAAAACTCCATGATGCCTGGGCATTGTCAGATTTTTAGATGCATTCATTTTAGTTCAGATTGTGGATAAGCACAGCTTGATCTCTGTAATAATGTGTTTTATTGGTATCTGAAGAAGTGTGCATGCACACGAAAGCTCACACCAAGAACTAACTTAGTTGGTCTTTAAGGTGCTACTGGAAGGAATTTTTTTTATTTTGTTTTATCACAAACTAACATTGATGAACATGGTTAACCTAGATGTTATTCTTTCACTTCTGCTTTTCTTTATTGTAACTGTCAGTATTTTGCTGCCATTAAGTAATTCTTTCTTGTGAATGCATTTGACACATTAATTTGAAATTACTAATAAAATGAAAACTATATAAGCTACGGCTTTGAGGGCTGTTGTTTTCTTTACAATCAAGCAGTGTTAAAATTTACGGGCTTTTATCCAGTATTGTGTAAGTACACACAGATGGATATTTTCCTTCCCATTTCTCCCCTACACCCCCCCAAAGGCTTTCCAGGAGTTCGGGGGGGGGGGGCTCAAAAGCAGGAAGAGGAATCTTGTGCCAGTATGCTATTTTATTTCCTCCCCCCTTTTATAGCACCTTCATTCAACAGTCCACAATGTTCAGTAGATGCTGACATTATGGCAAGCTTTTTGGCAGGTACAGGAATATATATATATATGCGCATGCGGGGGTGGAAAAGAAATATCCATTGGGTGATCATGCCTCATGGTTGCACAACATACACAACCCAGTCAGTTTACATGAAAGGAGAGCACACGTTACTGTTTAGAAAGGTTTAGAGAAAATGCTGTCTTGAGAACACAACAGTATTGCAAGTTTATCTAAACATACAAAAAAATGTAAACCTCTTCAGAGACTGAATTAATAGGAAATGGTTCAGAACTCCCACATTTTCTCCCTAGACCTACTTGTGTATGTGCCAATTGATGAAAACACTTAATGCATCTGATAATGGTCTCTCTAGTCCTCAGAAGCCTGTATCACAATAAATCTGTTAAGTTTTTAAAGTGCTAAAAGTCTCTCTTGTATTTGAGTGAACATCACACTTCTGGTATTCTTCTTCAATAGAAACATACTACGTAGAGTACGAAATAATAACTGCTTTCAAGTTTTTTTCAAACTTGTGTAGTCAGTATTATCTTATTTTTAGAGCAACAGCAGCATATGATTGCTTTGTTTTCTGCTTGCCTGTGATTCACTCTCCTAAAAGATGAATGAAACGAACATGCTTTGTATTCAGTATTTGTATTTCTCTGACATGTGATTATGTTTTGCTAAATAAATATCATCCACTACTTGAAGCATACTATGTTGTTCCTTCTCATTTTTAAGCTAAAGTAAGGGTTCCCTTTATTTAATCTTACACATCTGGTTTGAATTCATTTGCTTGGAAAAGAGTGGATTTGCATGCTCCATTTTAACATGCTTCCCCATGCCCAAATACAAAACCAGAGAATGTCTCTGTTTTAAATGCAACTGCAAGTAATCAGACTGAAAATTAAATATTTCATTATTTTATCCTTGATAAAAATGTGGTTGGATAACTTCAATTCAAATATAGCATCACTTTCTTTTACACCAGGAGTGGTGGAGCCTGTGGCTTTTTATATTTTGGACTTCAGCTGCCTGAAGTCCAAAATCAGCTCCTGCCAGCACGCTCAGTAGTCGGGAACAATGGGAAGTTGTAATCCAACAACCGTGGGAGAGCTACATTTTCCCCTGGCTGTAGGTTGCAGTATATATACTTTTACTAATGAAAGTATTAGCAACCTCTCAGGTCGCATGGGGGGTAGTGGGTAGATGACAGGAGACTGGTTTTAGTCTAGCCTCTCTGAATCTGACTTTTTTGGTCCAGGAAATTATTTTTGTATGAAAGAGCTTTCAGTCACTATAAGCCCAACCTGCAGCCTGAAGTGGTACAACTGAGGGACAAGTTTACATCTCGCTGGCCACTGAAGAAATGAACCTATGCCTTTTTCATCAGAGTGGGACACGGGTGCCTAAAATGAGATACCACCGCCACTCCTATTTCAAGGACATTGGAAGTCTGTGCTCAGCAGAAAGTTCCATGTAAGTAGGAGCACATCATATACTCCACTCATTTCAATTAATGAAACATGCCCCAGGAAATCTTCAGGTAGATTAGATTTTAATAGCTTTCATTTTGAAGAAGCTTTTTTTTTTTTTAAAGCACTGTTCTGTAAATCAAAGCAACTGATAAAAGGTGGCAAGGGTTTTGGATTAAAAGTTCTTTTTGTGGCCTTCAGTACTGAGCAACTTTGATTTCTCCAAAATGTACTGTCGGTAATGCAAATTGACCATAGAAGATGTTTGTTGCTCAACACTGGTATAGCTCTGCACTTAAGAGTCTTCTATCAAGACTATAAGCCTCATCCATCCTGCATTCTGAACTGAGACCCTTGTTGGTAGACAGAATAGGCTATTGCATGAACGGAACGGATGTCCACAGCCAAATATTTGAGCAATCACCTGGTGGTGGTGGTGGTTGATGGAAGTGCCTGCCATGTGTGGTTTGCACCAGAAATCAACCCTCAAGACCAGCTTTTGAGGGAAGGGGGGGGCTGTAGTGGGGGTGGGGGAGAAATCTAGGAAACACCATTGCACGAGCAGAGTTCCACTTTTACCTTCTTTTGATCCAACTCAAAATCTGTTTCCCACCCAAAAAGTCACAACCTAGTAAACAATAATTCCATACTGTGTTTTGGCCTATATTTCTGTCACCACAACCATCTTTTGAAAGTCGGAATTTAAAAAGCAGTTTAAACAATTTATAACACAGTGGATTTACATGCGAAGCATCTCTGGCAGAGGAACTGCCATGTCCAAAGCCTGTTGACTTAACACCAGTCAAGGCAAAAGCTGAGGAAGGACATTTCCCCCCACCCTAAACACCAATGCTCCTCCCCCCCCTTCAATTTCCCTCTCATTGGAATAATTTTCCTCCTAGTTTGGAAGTATTTCAAGGTAACTTGGGAGCCTGCAGATCCAAGGCCTCCCTCAATCTTTACCAGCACACCCCTTTTGTTCTCCCTTGTGTTGTAGACACATTGACATCAGAGGGGTCTCTAGTGATGGATCTCCCACTCTGGATCTCCCTCTGCAGGCAAAGGGGAAGAGCTGCTCTGTTGTATCATCTAGGAGCCCACAGGACTACTTGTTAAATGGCTAAATTATACTGTTGCAAAAAAATAATCTGCAGTGGTTTCCTTTCCATTCTGGCAAATTTCCAAATACGAATTTATTACAAGTACACAAAAAATCCAGACCAGATATCTAGGTCTTTTAATCTAGTATGATATTATGTCTCCAACCAGTAAACCAGATGACATTAGGTTGATTTCAGATGGCTATAACCAAATTATGTTGATTTCCCCTTAGTATCTGATCAGAAGTGCATTGCCTCTGAGCATGGAAGTTACGGTTTTAGCATATCAATATAAAACTAGAGTAATCCTCTGAAGCCAATTATCAATGCATGTTTAATACCTCATTTATCTTTTACAGTTTAGAATCACACCAATAGCACAAGGACTGCACTTTATTTGCCTGTTCAATTTAAACTTTTTTATATAAAAAAACCACCTTAACATTAATTTTTTTAAAAGATAAAGAATACTATGATTACAATTATTACTATATGATAGAAAGGTAGGAATCCTTTTTTGCTATCGGTTTCTTTTAAAATCTTACATGAAAATGTTCTCCCGGAAAAAATAAAATCTGATATTTTCATATAACACAGATTAAAAACTGGATACAGCTTTCCAAATCACCATTGCTCATTCCTTTTGCTCGAATGCTAATGAATGCCTGATGACTTAGTTCAACAGATCATTGCTGGTCAGCAGGCGAGCATTTTTCTTTTGAAATAACAGGTATGGCTTTTAGTTTACTTGTTAACGCTCCATTTTTTCTACAAGGTTTTCGTTTTGTCCTTGGCTGCTTCCATTTTGAACTTTCGCTGTCAGGTAAGGAGTAAGCTACAGCTGCACTGGGTAAAAGCAACTTTGTTGAAGTTGTTTTGGCAGCGGATCGAATTTTTGGTGAGCTTCCAGAGCATGACAGAGCTCTCCGTGCAGGTACATTTCTTGAGTCTAAGATTACTGGAGCTTTGGCGCACTTGTTGCACCTACTGCACGATGCTCGGCAGGGCTTTGTGGACGGCCGTGCAGGGGACGATGCTCCAGAATTCCACTTACTATGACAGCGCTGGCAGGTGCATTTTGGCATGTCCAGTTCTTGCATGCAGCAGCCAAAATGGTGAAGATCTCCATCAAAACCTGCCTGAGGACATGAACTATCGGATTGCTTCAGTTGCTTAAACTGGTGTGCATCTTTTGAAAAACTGGGGCGGTTGTTAACAGCCATAGTGGGAGAAACAGTCTCTCTCGTCTTTTCTTTTAATATCGTCAAGTGTTGCAACTTCTCCATTTCCACCAGACGAGAAATTAGCTTGCAAAGTGATTCTTCGAGAGGCGGATTAAAGGATGATTTCCATTCATCAAATTTTGATGAGGACATTTTTTGTAAATCCCAGGTATTGTAAGGTGGGGGAAGAAAATCAGGGTATGAAAATGTATCACTCTCAGATGAAGAGGAAACTTCTTCCTTGACTTCTATAGGATCCGGTTTTAGGTTAACATTCACGTTTTTTAAATATTTCAGCAACTCCTTATTTCTTTTCTCATTTTCAGATATCTCTTTTTCTACTGAAGGCTTGTCCTCTACACTGCCATTTCCTCTTTTCAAACTCGATCTGATTACAGAAAGCATGTCATCACTACTACCATCTGTAGCAGGATAAGCAGCAGAAGCAATGGCTTCGTTTTTTAAAAAATCCCCATATCCATTTCTATTGCAATTCTCCAAAGCTGCTTTCTGGGTTTCGAGATAAGAAACTGTGTGGCATCTCTTTATGAAAGACTGTACCAGAGGATTATTAGTGTGGATGAAGTTTATAGGAACATCACTGGAGCTAGACGGCATTTCCCCCAAACGTCTATGGAAGTCTCTAAGGGGGGAAAAGAGAGAATATGGAATGGTATCGCATTACCCCTCTAGTGGACAATTTATAGAGCCAATAGCATCACTCATCCTGGATATAAAAATAAATATATTTGAAGCCAAAGTGCCTGGATATGCACCCTGAAGCAGGCCTTTAATGTTTTCAGCAAATTAACACTCAAAAGCAGACAGACCAAAAGAAGGCTCTAGACAAACAATAAGGTACTTCAAGCAGCCCATAACTGTTCTATGCAGTTCCTTGCAAATGGAAGCCGTGGAAGCTACTAGCATAGGATACTTTAAAAAGAGATGAGACAAATCCACAGAGGATTAGTCTATCAATGTCTGTTACCACAGGGGAAATAAAGCCAAATTTTAACTTTTAAGCACCATTTGGGAACAAATTAGGTTTTAGTGCTCCCATTGTTTTTCCCCCAAATAATTTTTATTGGTTTTCATGTAAATACAAGAATAACATATAACCACAGTAGCTTGTCCAGTGGTACATTAAGTTTCATATGCAGTACACAGTACACAAGCAATATGCTCCCATTGTCTTTTTCAAAAGATGGTGGTGGTCATCTTCAATTTGGATCAGGGCTTTGTGGGGTGGAGGGAGTGTCCAACCCTCTGCCGCCATTCTGCAGAAAAGCCCCCCATAATAAGCATATGGTATTGCAGCTGATACCTATTTTTAAACTTACTGAACGTGTGGTCTTTTTCTATGCTAAAGGAAGAGGGAAGTTTTGGAACTCACAATGGCATTTTAAAGGTCTAACAGCCTGTATTTCCATGCTTTGCTTTGCTGCATGTTTTGTGATTTTAAAGCTCTTCTTGGTGTTCTCTCACCTCAGAGTTCTTGCCCCAAACCTAGATTCTGGCATCCAGGTAATTCTCCTTTTATACCTATTGTTTCCTTGAACCTACAGATAGTAACTCAAGTCCTTTATATATGGGAAACACAGCCAGATGGGCAGGGTATTATTATTATTATTATTATTATTATTATTATTATTATTATGCAAATCAGGGTCACTGGTTCTGCTTTCTATGAAATAATTTAAGGTTTTTTAAAGAAACAAGTCACACATTGCAGGAAAGGGAAGCAGGAAAAGCATTTTCTTCATGCACAGAACAGCAGCATCAAGACACCATACAACAGGAGACAAATCAAAGTAACAAAGAACTGCAACAGAGGAGTGCTGGTGCACAGCCACCCTAAAGCTGTTGACAATTCCTTTTGATAAATGAAGAAGTGGCTATCTGCTTATGTTTGCCTGTTCTGTTCAGTTTCATTTAAAAAGCTAAGAATACGTTTCTTTACCTGCTCACTGCCTTGTTGCCTTGATTATGTATATAGCTCCAGGAATGATATGGTGCTTGTCTGCAGCTATTTGGGCTGAGCTGAAATAAGCAGAACATTTAAAAACAAAATGCTATTGGTATGCAATTCAGAACAAACACTGGAAATTCAAAAGTAAGTAAACTGGATTGTTAAAACATTTTGGCAAACTAATACTACCTGTGATGTCCTAGTATTTTTGGACAAGCTAAGAGCGGCCAGCTGTTCCATTGCAGCATTATAATGGTCCTGTAAAAGAGCAGAGCCACTTCAATATTTGTAAGGCAGAACATCATTTCTAAAGAATCATGCTTCATGTTTTAATCCTAAAACTAACCTCAGACCCGGGACGCGGGTGGCGCTGTGGGTTAAACCACAGAACCTGGGTCTTGCCGATCAGAAGATCAGCAGTTCAAATCCCCACAACAGGGTGAGCTCCCGTTGCTCGGTCCCTGTTCCTGCCAACCTAGCAGTTCGAAAGCACATCAAAGTGCAAGTAGATAAATAGGTACCACTCCGGCGGGAAGGTAAACGGTGTTTCCGTGCGCTGCTCTGGTTCTCCAGAAGTGGCTTAGTCATGCTGGCCACATGACCCGGAAGCTGTACGCTGGCTCCCTCAGCCAATAAAGCGAGATGAGCGCCACAACCCCAGAGTCGGTCACGACTGGACCTAATAGTCAGGGGTCCCTTTACCTTTACCTAACCTCAGACCCACCTGTTGGACTGTAGAAATCCTAAAGAGGTTTACTGAAGGATTTGTGTGTGATTCTAGAACTGAATAAGACAAGCTGGCTTGGTAGACTTGAGGCACATACGGCCAGAAAGGAGCCATGTATGAGCAGCAAAGAGGAAGCACAGATTTCAAGCTATGTTGCTACTATATATTGCAATGTCCATCTAGTCTTTTACCTCTATTTATGCTACAAATTCAGATAATCTGAAATGTTTTCAACCACCTGAGGCCTTGGATAGACCTTGAAAGAGTCTGAGCCAAGTGATCACTTCTAAAATGAAAGCAAAATAAAGCTTAATAGGGAGTGCAAAGATGACAGCAATCAGTTGTCCAGGTGTCTCAAAGACGCAGAGCTAATAACTATCAACACTTGCACCAACAGGGGTTTGGTTTGTTTTTAAATGACTGTTAGCAGCATATATGTTTGAATGTTTGCTTTAATTTATTATCTGTGCATACTGAATTTATACAACTGCCCATCAATAAATAATCCCTGGGTAGCTTCCAAAGAAACAAGCAAAATAATGGTAATAATACAATACACCATTATTAAAATTAAAACAACATTACAGTATTAAAATCAACAAGAATCAATAAAAGATGGGGAAATAATTGCAAGAGAAAAGGTATGAAACAGTCTAGATTTAAAACACAATTAAAAGGCTCAGATGAATATAAAATAGTCAACAACTAGCAATATGAAAGAAACGCAGTCATGGTTAACTTGCTGAATCATCCTTAGCAACAGTGGGTGCAGTTATTTCATCTTTATACACTACGGCAGAATTCTTCAATCTTGGGTTCCTACACATTGTTGGCCTACAGCTCCCATCAAACCCAAGCAATTTAGCTAATAGTCAGGGATAATGGGAATTGTAATCCAACATCTATGGACCCACGCTTGAAGAAGGCTGCACTCTACGATTGTATTTCTTATGAACATCATGAGACAGTCATTGCAACAGCGCAATCTACCAGTGAAAAATCCTGAGATCGTAACTGCACTGCAGTGTGTATTGTGGTTCTTGCTATATTAAAAGTGCAGCATGCAAAACTGGAGAAACAAGGGACGAAGTCATGTGGGGTTTGGCACAACCGCCATTGCTGAAATTGCTTGTTGGTTTTTGTTGCCTGTGTGAACAGCTCCAATTCCGCATTTGCAGTGTGAAGCAGAAGAATAGACTAGAAGTCCATTGTGGCTGCGTTGCTGAGTGTGCTGAAACAACATCATGGGAGAGGTGTCTCCAGCTATCCCATCTCCTGCCTTTGGAAGCCTTGGAAGAAGATGCTGCAGGGGATGGACTGTGAAAAATGTTATGTCTAGTACCAAGGTGAAACTGTCAAGCTCCTTTGTTATTTTTGCTATGGTCAGGAAGTGAAATGTTTTTAATGTAATGCTGTTACAGATATTGCATGAAAATGTTGGGGGGTTTTGCTGTTATATCTGCTTGCCTTTTAAAATTATTTTATTATGAAATTGTTCTCTGTGATTGTTGATTTCTGAGATGTTTACCTGTTTTGTTTGTTGAAAGCTGCTTCAAGCATTATTTTTTTTAAATGGCAGCATAAAAAAAAATGATGATAATGATGATGATGATCAACATCCCTGCCATGTTCTCCAAATAGAAGCAGCCTTAGATAAACACGTGAAGTGCAATATTACTGTATATCTGCCAAGGTATTCACACAACTTCACTAAGGGTGCAATACTATGTACAATGTCAAGTAGAAAGTCCCAAAATAAATAGGCACTGATTGAGCTGTATGGCAGACAGCTTAAACCTCAATTCTGTTTTGGAATTGGAAAAATCCTTCAAGGACTCACACCTGAATAATGGATACAAAACTTCCTTTGAAATAAGAATCATGACAAGAAAGCATAGGCTTCTTTAAAAATTATTCTTAAAGGATTGATGTTTATTTTGTTCTTACCTTATAAAACGCACCTGCAAGAACACCTGTAAAAGACCAAGAGCTGAGTTTTGCTTACAAAAGTTGTTTTATAATTTCTCAGCTTATAGAATATTTGCACTTGCTCACCTTCTCTAGCAAGCTTCTCTTCTGATGAATGAAATTTCTTTTCAGCAGAAAAATCAGATTCCAAATTACAGAAGTGTGGTTTCTGTAATGACATTTATCTTATGTTTCACTAACTGCATATATGAAAAAAGGGAAATATATGTTGCATATGAATCTGTGGGTGCAAGGCATTCTGAATGCTAGATAGTGCTACAATTTAATTAAGGTTGGGATGTTAGAACCGGGGAAATAGCCAGACTCATGTGTATTTAAGGTAGACCCAACTGTGTATTAGGGTGTAGTTTAAGAGGTGGGGTGGACCCACTGATAAGCCTGTAATTAGCATATGTGAATCTAATGCTATGACTATGGGAGAAGCCGGAAGTTATTGGATTATAATGCTGGAGATCTCTCCATGGTAGACTTAGGTTGCATATATGTATAAATAAACCATGTATCATAAAGACACTACAGTCTCTGCTACACCTCATTTTCCCAAGGAAACACAGACCCTGGTGAGTAAAGCATGCCTGGAATCTTGCACCGCTCATGGAGATTAAGGTGATCTGTAACTCTATCACATTTTAAGCTTATGTTTTAAACAGAGTGGAAACTGGTCGAGAATTGTAGTTAGGATAAAACATATAAATCCTTACATCCAAACAACAGTAATAAACATTTGTTACTGTATCTGTTGTTAAAGTGAAATCATATACAGGTTTACACTGATGAAAGCCCCAATAAGGCTTATTTTTATGCAGGCTTGCTGAACAGGCAAACAAAATCCTGCTCCTTCTGCTTAAGATATGCATGGATGAACCTAACTGGGTTTTATTACCCAGTAAACTCCAACAAAGAAACACAATGCTATAAGAATTCTAAGTTCCCAAATATAAAATAAACGTTCAGAAATGTACAAGGCAAACACATACATAAGTATACAAGCCTCCCAAATTGACCTCAAATATTTCTCTGCAAGGAGGAAGGAAACGGGGAGAGCGATCCAAAAGCAGTTCAAAACAATGCAACCATAAACACTGGGGGGGGCTTACAACAATACACTGTACAGGCACCCCACTGTTTTACATGGGCATTACATTCTGAGGTACCACGTGCGTTGGTGAAATTACATATAAATGAAGCCCATTGAAAAAGCCTGCAAACACCCTATTCCGCCCTTTTAGTGGCGTTTCAGTGGCGTCTTTATGACATTTCCGGGTCACTTCCGGGTTTGGCGCAATGCACGTATACACGGTCAAGCACATTTTGAACGCACATATACGGGAGGGCTGCCTGTATATCATATGTTTTCACAAAGCTCATGATCTAAAGGGCTAAGTGTGAGGTTCTGTAAGCACACTGGGATTTTCAATTTTTATGCCCTTGAAACCCAATTCTTACAGCCAAAACAAAAAGCTGGAAAAGGAAAGCTGATTTTGTCACTCCCCCACTGAGAATGGTGGTCAAGACTGACTGCAAGGTTTCCACTCGTGGGATTCAGAGAATTGTAAGGGGGTGTGTGCAGGCTTCTAGAACTTCTTTTCTGGGTGACATCATTTGGATAAAATTGGTATTGTGGGGGCTCGTGGATTTCATTCCACCACCACTATAATTTGTCCACTGCATAAATCTGTCTACGCAGGAAAAGTGACAGGGAAAGGAAAATACCTACTCTCATGCTCAAGAGGCTAGCCTTACACATGCTCAAGAGGCTAGCCTTACAATACACATGTCTAGCTTTGTATCTGGGCTTATCTCTGTAAGCTGGGTGTTCCAAGAAGGACTGGCATGGAATGAGATACCTTGCATATTGCCACCAGGAAGTGTAGCTGCACAGCACCACAGATCTTTTCCACATTTAGAAGACTCGATGTAAGAATGTTGTAATATTCACACACACCCCTTCCCCACACCATCTAATAATTCTTTACGAAAGAACAAATATGTCAAAGCCAGCATATATTCCACTCCAAGAGGTGAAGATGGGGAGCTCTGAGAGCTTTCCACATGTCTGCAGCCACTTTGAACCAATAAGCAAATACATTCATGAAAATTCTAATTATTCTTACAAATGAAAAAAAAGGTTAGTCAGACTTTCTAATTATCAGTTCTGCATCTTTGAGACACCTGAGACTTGTAACCTGGGCCTCGTTTATTTGGCTCTTGGTTTGGTTTGACAGTTTAGAACCCTTTTTACCATCAGTGCAAGATTTATTTATTTTTTAAGTTAAGTCTCAAGCTGCCATTCTGAGTTTTTGACCAAGCACAAAAATACTTACAAGACAGGATTTGGTTAGTTACTTCCCATTTTTTGTTAACTTGTGCATAACCTTGGAACCTATCAAAAGACAGGCTTTTGTTGTTTTTATTCCACATTTGTATGGCTTTTCCTTGTAACTGAACTGAACTACTCACCTTAAATATAGGGATAAGAATGTATTATATTATTAATGTGACAAATTCATACCTACTCGGTCACAGGACTGGATGTGCAGAAGAAACATAGTTTTAAAGCTGTCTCTGTGACTAAAAGTTTAGTGTACCTGGCGAGAGAAGGTGCTGTTCCCATAAATGCCAGGTATAAAGTCTTCTTTTCCCACTAAGCTGGCAGACTTGTTGTTCTTGCTTCCCCTGACCAACCTAGATGCAGATTAGGAATGAAACAAAAAGATAAAGAAATCAAGATGGGCTAGGCAGAAAAGAAGATCTCCCTAATGACAAACGGCACAACCAAGTCATATTCTGTGCTAGGGTTAGGATTGCCGAAGTCAAAATAAAAAAGATCACCATGGAGTGATCTTGTGAACTGTCCACCAGGAAACAAGCTAATATTCATCTGGGTAGGCTTATGGGTATAAGAAAAGCAAACTGGGAATGGCAGAAGGATATACTACAAACAGCAGATGATAGAGTAAGGAGGGGTGAAAGGTCATATAGGATCCTGCTCTCCCTCCCACGCTCTTAGAGTAAGGTTTGTTCCAACTCCAGCTAACACAGTAACAGGTGAAAGTCATTACTTCTTTTCTTTTCTTTTTTAACAAATCAAAGTGCTGTGATTCAGGACAGCAGAGGAGAGAGTCCTTCTCCAAAAGATTACATTTGGGGTTTTTTTTAAAAAAAAAAAGTTTGAAAAATAGGAGCATTCCTTTGGGGAGAGGGCATGGTCTGGCTCACAGTGTTGACTAATAAAAAAGTAAAAACATGGGCTGAGCAGTGACTCTCATGGAGCACCATGAATGCACACATTAAGGAACTGAAATTAATAAAGCAATAAAATTAAATTAAAATTAGCATTTATTTAACAAAGCCAAAGCATATTGACAGAGCTGGATAACTTTTGCTGTGACTCCTAGCAGTTTCATAGGCACTATCTAATAATAGGTGACACATGCACAATGACATTCCCATTGTCTGAGGGACTAGAAAAAACAATATTCTTTTCTTTGGAAAGAGGTGCTTTAACCTTATGACATCATCAATAGATTGTCTAGGACCTAGATCTGTAGTGATTTGATAAGAAAAGCAGAATGAAAGAGACATGAAGTGTACAATAGGAATAAAAATCAGAAGAAGCAGATATGTTAGGCAAAATCAGGAAAAGAGATGCTGTATATGAGCAGTGGGAAAAGGGACTGAGGCTGTGTACTCATTACTGGCTTAAAGTGCAGCTAAATTGTTTTTTTCTTGATTCAGATTAAAGCTGGTTTGAGAGGGAATGTATCAGAATGCAGTACTTCACAAGAAACAATAGGATATATATGGTGGCTAACACTTGTGCGTACACCACTTCCCAAAACTGCATTGGAAGCACATTGGTTGCAGAATAAACTGGGGTGTATACATTGCCTTAATCAGGAAAAGAAGAAGCGTGAAGCCCTAGAGTGCTGGGGAAACAACAGGGGCTCATTAATTTGCAGGTATTACTTATGCTGGGAAAAGAATGAAAGGGAAAATGAGAAATGAGTGCTAAACAGCAATGCACATTGCCATTCGTAATGCTTTGGCTGCGCCTTGCTATTTGGCAATTTTGCATCAGACATGCACCCTAATCAATGCACTTTTCTTTCCTTTCTTTCCATCACTTGATCCCTTTGCAACAAATGTAGGTTCCCCACGTCTCCTGTCACATTTATACACATGGCAGGGAGACGGGATTAGCCAGTTCCCACCATGGGCGAGAACAAAATGAAAACCAAGCGAGCCAAACTGGTTTTAACCCTCACTTGAGGGCGGGGGAGAAATGTCCAGAGATGGGGGTTTTTGAACCCCATTCCAATCTGGAGGGGGATTGCAGACCTTTTCCAAGCGTCCTTATTTTCCAGGGACAGTCCCAGATTTACAGAAGCCGTCCCCATTTCTGATTTGAGCCGGAAATATCCCACTTTTCCTTTGGATGTCCCTATTTTCATCGGAGAAATATTGGAGGGTATAGAATAGGACATCCCTATTTTCACTGGAGAAACGTTGGAAGGTGTGATGCCCCTATTTTCATTGGAGAAATGTTGGAGGGATTGTCTCTATTTTCACTGGAGAAATGTTGGAGGGTATGGAATAAGCCCTATTTTCATGGTAGAAATGCTGGAGGGTATGGAATTGGATGTCCCTGTTTTCATGGAGAAATATTAAGAGGGTATGGAATAGGACATCCCTATTTTTATTGGAGAAATGTTGGAGGGATTGTCTCTATTTTCACTGGAGAAACGTTGGAGGGTATGGAATAAGCCCTATTTTCATGGTAGAAATGCTGGAGGGTATGGAATTGGATGTCCCTGTTTTCATGGAGAAATATTAAGAGGGTATGGAATAGGACGTCCCTATTTTTATTGGAGAAATGTTGGAGGGGACATTTCTATTCTCATGGGAGAAATATTGGAGGGTTTAGAAATGGAGCTGAGAAAAGCTGGCTCCCTTGCCCTCCTGCAGGACCTACTGGCTGAGGGAGAAGGAGGAGAGGAGAGCCAGAGAGGCGAGCGTTTTAAGCGAGGCGAACTTGAGGCCGCAGCATCTCCCCTTGGGGAGGCTAGTGGCGCGCCTTTTCCTTGGCGCCGGGGCCTCCCCGTCCCCGCCATCCTTTTGGTCCCCGTCCCCCCCATACCCAGGCAAGCCCCCGAAACTCCCGCTCGTCTCCGAGGCAGCAGCAGCAGCAGCAGGAGAAGAAGACGCGGGCTCTCCCCCACCAGCCTCCACAGGGTGGTGCATGGCCTCGAAGCCAGGCAAGGCCTTCGCGCTCCTCCTTCGGGCCCCGGCGCGCGTTACAGGAAAGCAGTCGCCATGGGAACGGGCCGGGGGGGGTCCTTCCTCCTCAGGCGCGAGGCGGCGCCTTCCTGGCCCTATTCCGGGCAGCGGCCAACCTCACGCCGCCTCATATCCAGCATTGCATTTTTTAGGTGTGTGTGTGGGGGGGTCTCCTTCAGCCCCACAAATTATCCTCTCCTGCCCCTCCTTCTCTGCACCGCCCCCTTTTGCATTTCGGGCATCTCGGCGTCGCCCCCCTTCGCGTTTGTTGGGACTGCACTTTCTGCAAAGCCAACTGCGAGGATGCAAGGGCATCCAGAAGAGCCAGGCTGCATTCCCTGCCTCTCCGCCTCTCTTTCCCTCGCTTTCTGGGTGCGCGCAAGGCCGCAGTTATTTGCAAAGGGAAATGGTCGCCTCCTTCGGCCTCAATTGTCAGAGGAAAGCATCTTTCCCCTGGGGCGGCGGGGGCGGAAAAAATCTACATCGGGTAAATCGGAATGGTTGCATTCGTGTTGTGTTTTTTTCAAGCAGCTTTTGCCCTCCTTGTTTTACATTAGCAGTTTCTTGCATGCATGCAGAAGAGGGCACGCGCTTGAGTCGCCAAGAAGTTAGGACCGAGCGACTCGGCGGCTGCAAACCCGCACTCGGATCCCATGCAAAACTTTGATAGCGCTCTAGCAAATGCAAATACAGTTGATGCAAATGCAGATGAGGCTGAGGTGCATGGAAAGAGGTGGTGTGTGTGTTTGATGCAAATACAGTTGAGGCCCAGGTGCGTGGAAGGATATTAGCACTTTCTCTTGACCCCGAGGGATAAATAGCAGCAGATTGTGGGGAGGCGTTAACAGAACCAAGTGATACTGAGGTCAGTAGGGGCTTGCTTCCAGGTTAGTTTATGTAGGATTGGAGTCGGAAAGAAAACTGGAAGAGCCAATCAAAAGATGTACTGCAGCAGGCGCAGCTTAGCCTTAAGCATGGCCAAAACAAGTGTTGCTGTTTTGTTTCCTTTGTTCAATTCAGGAAATAATGCCACAGAAACACTCTACCATATTTTAGTTATAAAGACCCACACATTAAAGCCTTTTCAGTATACGGAAACTTACATGATAGTATTACCAGAACAGTGCAGATCCTCTTCAATATGAGCTTTACTGTATTGTTTTCTCCGAGAATAAAAACCTGGGTTAAAAACATGTGGCGCGGGTAGCCCGCAGTCTATGTTTCTTCTTTGCACACAGCTGAAAACCTTTTCATTGGAGTTCCACTTAATTTTATTACAAGCGGAGTTGCCACTTGGTGAAGGGAATGCAACATTTGTTTTTGGTAGATAAAGCGTTTGTTGCTTTAATGTCATAGCTAGAACAGTGACTAGGAAAACAGCATTCAAAAACAAAATTATATTTTGAAGTCAGTTTAGCTAGTTATCCTTATGTTTAACTATAGGAAATACTGTCATTAAAAACCCTACGATATGCACGCTCATTTCATACCACATTGTGGCTCATATTTGTAGCGAAGTGTAAAAAGGTTCACTTAAAAACAATTCTTTTCTCATAGCTTAGAAATGAGAAGAAACCAAAGCTAAGACTGTGGAAATATGATAAAACTGAGCATTGCTAGAAAAGCTACTTTGCTGTCTCAATGCAGTGAACTCACAGTTTTGATCTAGGTACTTCTCTATGAGCCCTTTGACAGAGCTTAGCGTTTCGGAATTTTCATGTGTCATCAATTGCAGGGCATTGTGACTCGCACTCAAGCTACATATTGTGCAGCGTTCTGTGATTCTTTCCTTTCCCCCAACCCATTTCCGTCCAACCCATTTCCCCTCGCAAATTAAAAAAGCAGCCCAAGGAGGAGGATCTGAACTGGAAGATAACCATGAGGTTCACATGGCCAGTATGATGATGTCACAATATCATCACATATCAGATTTGGCTATATGAAGATGTCATGAAACCAATTCAGAGAGAGAAGAATGCTTTCTGTTCTCATCCTGGATGGCTGAACACACTTGCTCCCATCTTCAGCTGCTTCTGCGCTAAATGACGTGATGGAACAACTTTTTGGAACTGTTGAAAGCTTTGGTGAAAAGCATTCCTGCTTTAGGCTAAACCAGCCTAATCCGGTCCTGTGGCAGTTTATGTATTAGTGTCAAATCCTAAAAAAAAGCTCAACAACTTTGGTGTAAAATCATAAAAAGGTCGACCCTCATGCATGTTCACTTCATCAAATCTGGCCCTCTTTGAAAAATGTTTGGGCACCCTGGTAAACGTTGCCCAGTATTCCACCAAGCAAAGGCTTGTTTGTATGTTTCATCATCTCCAGGGCTCAAGGGAACTAAAGCAAATTGCAGATGTAATCTTGGAGCCTCTGTCTATGTTCTTTGATAATTCTTGTAGAAAAGGTGAGGTCCCTGTGGACTGGAGGCAAGCAAATGTCCCTATCTTCAAAAGGGAGCGGGGAGAAGACTTGGGTAACTATCAACAAGTCATTTTGACATTGATACCAGGAAAGGTCCTAGAACAGGTAATTAAACAGTTTGTAAGCACTTACAAAATGATTCTGTGATTACCAAAACCCAGCACTGGTTTCTCAGAAACAGGTCATGCCAGGTGAATCTCATTTCTTTTTTTGATAGAGTTACAAGCTTGGTGGACCAGGGGAACACTAGGAATGTAGTGTATATTGATTTCAGTAAAGCTTTTGACAAAGTCCCCCATGATATTATTGCAGAGAAACTTGTAAAATGTGGGCTCGATGAGGTTACTCTTAAGTGGATTTGTGCGTGGTTGACGGACCAAACCCAAAGAGTGTTTACGAATGGTTCTTCATCATCCTGGGAAACGGCGACAAGTGGAATGCAACAGGGTTCTGTCCTGGGCCCGTTTTTGTTCGACATCTTTGTAAACAACTTGGCTGAAGGAATTGAGGGGATGCCCATCAGATTTGCAGATGACACCAGAAATTTGCAAAAATTAAGTTTCACTCCGTAAAATGAGACGCCCTACCAAACCAACAGCTTCAAGTTACAAGCAAGGAGATTCCAACTAAACATCAGGAAAAACCTTCTGAATGTAAGATCTGTTCGACAGTGAAACGGACTCCTATGAGAGGTGGCAGACTCTCCTTGGAGGTTTTCAAGCAGAGGTTGGAAGGCTATGTGTCATGGTTGCTTTAGGGTTGAACTAGATGACCCCCAGGTCCCTTTCAACTCTACAGTTCTATTATCTTTAATGAATAGAACCTCCCCACAATGACTTCAATATATAAATGAGGCACCATAGATAATACACTGGACTGAGAGCTTTCACACCTCGCATTAGTTCAGGTCACAGTGATCTTCAGTGGAGTCGGTTTTACATACATCTGCCAGGTACCTAGTGCTTAATGACCAAGTGGTATAGATGATTTCACCATGGTAATGGTCCTAAGTGGCTATATTCCTGAAAATGATTGTTCTACATTGCTTTATGGTGTCCCTGAATGAATAGAACATGGTTGGGTATTAATTACAGCAAGCCTCTTCCATATTGGGCTGTTAACATTTTTACTGATCCTACTTCTGCATCTTTAAAAGAAGTAGGTGAAGCTCATCACTTCCCATCTTTGTGGCTGGAAAAGCGTTGCCTATTAAACTTTTATGTGCCAGTCTGCAGTTAAATGCACAGGAGCAGAGCCAGTAAAAAGCTGCCAAGTTTAGTTTCTTAAGATCAGAAAAAGAAACTTATCCAGGAGATGTATATGCCATATAACCAGTAATATATTTTTAGTGTGATCTATCATTTCCCCAATCCCCAGTCCCCTTCAATACTCCCGTTAGGCAAAAACATACATGTACAATGTAGGATTGATTTCAGTATTCCCTCTACTCATAAAGCCCATTTATTTCTCTTGCAGCAACTTCTCATAAACTGATGTCAGGATTAGGCTTAAATATATTTATGCAATGGGAGTTACTTGCAAGCAGCCGTGCTATAATCAGTTCTTTGGATGTGAAACAGCATCTACATGTCTCAAAATTATAATAATCCCTAGATTGTTAAAAAGTACTTTGTACTTGGATTTTTGAGCTACTTCTACACACAAAAAAGAAGATTGGATGACCTGGAATTGTTCCAAGTAATAAAGGTAATGATTTAAAATGTTAGAGTGTTTTATGAACTGTTAATGGATTTGACCCAAGATATTATACTTTCTGTTACTATTACAGCGATCAGTCCTAATATTACTCATGAAATAAAAGTTACACATGAAAGCCCCATTTTCACATACTTAAAGCTTTGCTCTATTTTTCCACTGGGGCTGTCCTTCACGATTAATAATCCAACAAGAATTATGATTTTCCCATTGAAGAAAACCATTGTCTTATACTAGCTTATAAAAGGAAGGAAAAGGAATGTTGAATGCCCCAGTTTTCAAATTATCTATGTCCTGCAAGTTTTCTATTTTTAATAAGGAAGTGACACAGGCATCATGTATTATCACCTATTGCTCTGTTAATCACTCCATTTCCAACTTTCTCACAGAAAAAGACATGCCACATCAAACAGACCTTCCTATGAGTGCACTGGACAGAAGTCTCTGGCTATTTATTGTCTCACCTTCATTTCCATTATCAGATTTCTTTGTGTATAAGTAACCTGCTGGATTTGTGCTATTGCATAGCCCCGTCTATTTAGCTAGACCTACTATTACTTATTTCATATAATACTGAAGTTAAACTTGGTCAGTTCCCCAGGTTCTATCTGAGCTTAAGGTTTCTCCCCAGCTTTCTTTGAGGGGAATGCACATTTACACAGCATCCATTTGCAGGCCAATATAAACCAAAGATTGCAGTTCAAGACAGGGAAGTGTGTATGTATGAATAAGAAACAAATGAAGACAAGTACCGGTATTTCTTTCGTTTGTTAATCACCCAACACAGTAGAGTTTCTAGATAAGTTTACAACTGACTGGCTGACCCCTGTGAAATTCCGTGTTGGAACAACCTCCCCCAAGCACCATCTCCCATAGGTAACCATTCAAGCAGGAACAGAAGTACTGAAAAGCAGTGCCTCCAACTCACCCTCCCGAAATGTGATAGCTGGTGGCATTGAAAGCTGCCGAAGGATTAAGGAGAATCAACAAAGAAACACAGCATCCCCCCCCCAATGTACAGAGCATCCAAAGCTATTTCTGTGTCCAGTCAGTGCCTCAACCCCAAATGTAATGGATCCAGTATATCAGTTTCATCCCAAAGTGCCTTGGTCACCAGCTCCTCAAGGCCATTGCCTATGAAGGAGATATTTGCTACTACTAATTGTTAAGACCTTCTGGGTTAGGGGTAGGTTTCTTTGGGAGTGGGGTTACCACCTCTTGTAAAAGAACCACTAACCAGCAGTCCCTCCTTCCCTTCCAGCTCTTATGAGCCAAAAGGGACTTGGGTCCTTTTCTTCTTTGGCGATCACTCCTAGCCGAGTAAGATTGTCTTCCATAAACACAGTTTTGACAGTGAGTCCGTAAGTGGCTGTGGAGGCCAATTCTGGATCCACACATCCTTCCACAGTGGGGACATAGGTTTCCAGATGAGAGTTGATCGTGGTGAGGGTTTCCCAAATATGCCTTCCTCTTAGCACGTTTCTCCCTTTTGTCCTGAGTTCAAGCATCTTCAAAGTCCATGATATCTTTGGTAAAGGCTGTTCTCCAGTTGGAGCGCTCGCAGGCCAGTGTTTCCCAGTTGTTGGTGTTTATACTATATTTTTAAAGATTTGCCTTGAGAGAGTCTTTAAACCTCTTTTGTTGACCACCAGCATTACACTTTCCATTTTTAAGTTTGGAATAGAGTAGTTGCTTTGGAAGACAATAATCAGGTATCTGAACAACATGACCAGTCCAACGAAGCTGATGTTGAAGAATCATTACTTTGACACTGGTGGTTGCACAGACCTGACTAGAAACGTTGTCCATATCCTTCAGCCGCATCAGCTGAAACCCATTCAACAAAACTGGACAAGACTGCACTCCGGACACCCAATTTGATTTGTTAAGTTACAATCATAAGACCAACTGAACGTGTCTAAAGTGCTAGGTGCCCTGTTGGTATACACCACTTTTAAATACTTTGGAGTATATGTTACTAGGAACACTAACAAATAGTTTATAACCAACTATGGCCAAGTGTAGGCAAATGGTTTGAAAGACCTGTCATGTTGGAACTGCTTGATTTTCTTCTCCCTGTCTGATAGAATTGCCCTGACAAAAATGATAGTTGCGCCTAAGCAAACCTAACCTTTTTAAAGTTCTTCCCACAGAAATTCCTACCAGTGTTTCAAATTCTGGCAAGCTAGACTGGAAACTTTTGTATTTTCCTGTAGAAGGTCATAGACCTCCAAGGTTCTAAGGTATAGAAAACTGAAGGATGGAGATTGGGGAATTCACTTATTGAAATTATTCTATGAAGATTACCAACTTTGGCATCTGCTATCCTGTATTAATCACTCAAGAGACAGACAATGGGTACAGACAGAGCATTCTTTATTGCAACAATCCAACCCACAACGCAGTCAATTAATCAAAAAAGAAATTGACGGTAGTTTAAAAGTGCAGGACAATATACCGAAAACAATTTTGAAGGCCAGGAAGCATAGAAAGGAAACCTTAATGTTGAGTAATCTCCCTGTTATTCCTGATATATGAACATCCCAATTCTATTCAAAGGATATACCGTAACAATAAAAGAAAACTATTTGGACAAGCGTCAAGACAATTTTATATAAATGCTAAACCAATTCCCAGGGATGCTGACTGGACTGATGTGGTAGCAAAAGTCAGCACATTTATCTGACAAAAACATATTCTTCAACAAGGCACTAGGGATTTCACACCATTTGAAAAAGTATGTCTCAATCTAGGTGAACAAGAGAAGGGGTTAATATCTACTTTGCACAGTCTGTTAGATAAACTGGACACAGGATTTTAAAATACCTTTAAACGGTTGTGGGAATTAGACTGGAAGCCAGCTGGGTATCTCAGATGAATGTTCGGTTCCTATGTGGGGTAAATTGCCTTACAAAACCACTTTGGCTAAAAGAAATGCTTTTGAAAATAATACAAAAATGGTACCTAACACTGGTGAAAATTGCAAGAATGGGTAAGTCTCACCTACCGGGGGTGGGGCAGGGAAGGTGCAGGATTTAATAGCTCACAGGTGGCGCTGTGGGTTAAACCACAGAGCCTAGGGCTTGCTGATCGGAAGGTCAGCAGTTCGAATCCCCGCGACGGGGTGAGCTCCCGTTGCTCAGTCCCAGCTCCTGCCCACCTAGCAGTTCGAAAGCACGTCAAAGTGCAAGTAGATAAATAGGTACCGCTCCGGCGGGAAGGTAAACAGCGTTTCTGTGTGCTGCTCTGGTTTGCCAGAAGCAGCTTAGTCATGCTGACCACATGACCCGGAAGCTGTACGCCGGCTCCCTTGGCCAATAAAGCAAGATGAGCACCGCAACCCCAGAGTTGGCCACGACTGGACCTAATGATCAGGGGTCCCTTTACCTTTTAACACATATGGAGTGGGATTGCAATAGGGTGGCAAGATTTTGAACAGAAGTGTTTCAGGATGTTGCTAAAATTCTGGGAAAGCCTGCAAACGCCCGCCCGCCCCCCCCCCCGAAACAGCTTTGCTAAGTATATTTGATGGAGATAATCAATATTTATTGTATGAACACTTAACTGGCTATTTACTAACAGCATTGGGGATAGTGGCTGCTAGAGATTGGAAGAATGCCATGAGTTCATTTCATCCCTTCTTAAACTAGCTTCTTTACTTCATGCCTTTCATATTAGGTGAATTGTGGTGAGGGGTGGCTATGTTTTGGTTGGGTTTATTGTGAATTCTTGTCTTTCTGTTTATATATGTAAAATTTAATAATAATTTTAAAAAGCATGCGGGGGGGGGGGGGAAAGGACCAGGACAGTGAAAGACAAAAGTGAAATGAAATGAAATATGGCAAGAATATTGGCCCAGAAAACGTGACAGAAGAAAGATCACATTTAAAGTTTATGACCAAAGCTGTCCCAACACAGCCATGCTTCTAAAACAGGAGTAGGGGATCCATCTATTGGCAGATGCACACCATACATTTAAAGCATATTCACTGCACGTTTAAACCGCATGACTCACCACCCCAAATCCTGGGAACCGTAGTTCTCCATTTCGGAACTACAATTCCCAGCACCCTTAACAAATTATAGTTCTCAGGATTCTTTGGGATGTGCTTTAAATGTGTATTGAATGTTAAGGCATGGTTCTGCCACCGCTTAGAGATTTCCTTATAACCAACCATTATATAAATTTTGTTTAACAACAACTGTTCTGTCTAGCTAAAGCAAAATTTGGCTGGCAGCGATTATGGGGTGGGGGGAATGGTAGCTGGTTTTGACCTATAAATCCATAAACGGCTCAGGACCGCAATACCTCAAGGAGCGCCTCTTTCCATATGAACCTACCCGGTCCCTGAGTTCATCTTCTGAGGCCCTCCTTCATGTGTCTCCTCCTCGAGAGGTCCGGAGGGTGGCAACACGAGAACAGGCCTTCTCTGCAGTGGCCCCCCTTCTGTAGAATGCTCTCCCCAGGGAAGTTCATTTGGTACCTTCATTATACACCTTTAGGCACCAGGCAAAAACATTCCTTTTTAACCAGGCCTTTGGTTAATTTGATTGACATCCTATGCCCTTTTAAAATGTGAGGGGGTTTTTTTGGGGGGGGGGAGTGTTATAGGGTTGTTGTTGTTTTTATTTTGATTATGTATTTTGTGGTTATATACCGTATTTTTCCGTCTATAAGACGCCCCCAAGAAAACACCCCTCAGCACTACCTGTGTATAAGACAAGCCCCAATTTTAAACCTAATTTTTTGGTAAAAAAACAACAAGTCTTATACACGGAAAAATACGGTAGTTTTTATTTTATTCTGTGAACGGCCCTGAGACCTGTGGGTATAGGACGGTATATATATTTAATAATAATAATAATAATAATAATAATAATAATAATAATAATAATAGCTACATTGAGCATGTTCCTACAATATAGTTTCTTCCACCCAACTCCTCCCCGTCCTTCTGTTTGTGATGTCACATTGCTCTTGTGATGTCTGGAATTCATAGCAAGGGCTGGAAAAAGCCTCTGGCACAGAAAGAGAAACAAACATGTTTGCTGTGCTCCACTGGGTGGTAGCTACATTCCTAACAAACCTTTTTGAACAAGAAAAGAGGAATAAATATGCCTGTGAAGACCTCTCTTCCGAACTTGCCGCCACTCCCCACGAACCAGAAAGCAAGCAAGAGAATCTTCAGTTCAGGCACCAGGTGGGTGACAAGATCTAAGCTGAACTTGCCACCACTGGTCATTTATCAGAAATTAAGCAGCTGCGATAAGGAGGAAGAAATATGTCAGGTGTTCCAAAAGCTTTCCGCACTTTGTGGCAACTTGCAAGACCCTCTGAGAGAGCTTCTTCTTCGGTGTGCTTATGAAGACCAGGAAAAACGTACGTGCAGACTATATTTGGCATCACTGGAAATAAGAGTTGCTGGTCCTAATGTCTGCACGCCAGGCTGTTTTTAAGGGAAAAGGTTAAGGAGTGGGTTTAAAGAAGAGGAATATGAAAATATTTACTGAAATGAAAACTTGGAGATATATAACTGTCAGTATTACTAAAATGGGAACAGAGATTGACAGTGTTTAAATAGCCTTTGGACAGGAAAGGTACAGCTGTGCTGGTAGGAAGCTTAGAACTAAACAATATTTATTACCTAAATACGAGACCTTTAGGTTGAAGGGGATGCATGCCACAGGCAAATATTATCAAACCACATTTTCACATATTAATATAGCAATTATGTGGCTGGTTCAGAAAATGAACGCCTTGAGTCGCAATTTCTTAGCAGCTACAGCCTGAAACGGTGTGTCTGCTCTTTCACAAGGCAGAGGATAATGAAGGCCAGAAATGGCTTTAATAGTACTTTGCAGAAGATTAAAGAAGTGTCTGAAGTGGGATAAAGAAAGGATTGTATTTCAATAAAATTAATCCTCCCTAGATAAAGAAAACTTCGACACTGTCCATCTGGAAAAAATCAGTTCATTATTTTGGGAGACAGGCATGTTTAATTTGCTGGAGACTTTAAGAGGTAAAATACAGAAGGGGGGGGGGGATGAAAAGACATTGAAAATGAAATCTCACATATTCCTGGACAGAAAAACAAATAGCAAGAAGCATTCAAGCTGTGCAGCTTTGATTTAAACAATGTTCATGGTAGCTTGCCATTATAATTCCTTCCCCATTATGATATTTGTTAACTTAAAAGATATATTGCCTTCTCATCCCTCCCCAATATAAAATATGCACCACCTCTAAAAGTAGTATCACATCATTATAAGCATTTTGCTACCCTAAGACAATAGTCTTGTCTATTTTTGCTTCTACTCCTATATACACTTCCCTGGGAGTAAGTGCCACTGAAATCAATATTTTTGGGTAAATTTCCATAAGAGTCAACTGTAAGTCATTTTACCCAATAACAGTGCTAGATGCTTCTTTCACATTTATAATAGGTGCTCTTTAAATTTTAAAACAGTTTAAAAATACAAAACCATACACTTTAATGACAACTTACAATGAAACAGAATTTTACTGCAAAGCAGTGAACCTGCATAAACCTACTGCCACAGTTCAGTGCAGTTGTGCAATGAAAGACAAAAGAACCCCATGAATGAGGTGAAAAACAGTTTCATTTGAATTCATCATCTGCTTTGTGGGACACAAGGAAGGGTCAAATGCAGGCTATCAACTATAGCGTCCAAGTCGGTACAGATCCAATCAATTTTGCAAGCACAGTGCTGAGCAAATTGTTCACAGTGGGCAGTTGAGTAGTCTAAATCAGGCTTCCTCAACCTCGGCCCTTCAGATGTTTTGAGACTACAATTCCCATCATCCCTCACCACTGGTCCTGCTAGCTAGGGATCATGGGAGTTGTAGGCAAAAAACACCTGGAGGGCTGAGGTTGGGGAAGCCTAGTCTAAATTCTCCTAATGTGGGCCAGAGTGTAAAAGACCCCTGACCACTTGAAACAGCTCTGCTGGACAGCTCCTTGCTGATGCAATGGAGGCAGAGAAGAAGAAGAGTTTGGATTTGATATCCCACTTTATCACTACCTGAAGGAGTGTCAAAGCGGCTAACATTCTCCTTGCCCTTCCTCCCCCACAACAAACACTCTGTGAGGTGAGTGGGTCTGAGAGACTTCAAAGTGTGACTAGCCCAAGGTCACCCAGCAGCTGCATGTGGAGGAGCGGAGACACGAACCCGGTTCCCCAGATTATGGGTCTATCTCTCTTAACCACTACACCACGCTGGCTTTCATGCCCTACACTGCCATGGAATGGGTATTCAAAGAGACTCTGGCCTGTATTCGGCCGGACTCCTTCTAAGTTTTCCACCAACATCACTTTAGTTGCTGTCTCATGTGTTTCATTGTCATCAGTTCCCCACAGAACCAGGAAGCCTGGTTTGGCTCCACTTCATGAGAGGGGATGCTCAGGAGAGATAGTGTCCATAGCCACAATCAGGTATAGCCAAACTTGGCCCTCCAGATGTTTTAGAACTACACTTCCCATCATCCCTAACCACTGGTCCTGTTAGCTAGGGATGATGGGAGTTGTAGTCCCAAAACATCTGAAGGGCCGAGCTTGGCCATGCCTGGCCAGTCATTTCTCCATTCCAGAGATCCACTAGGGCTTCAACAGAATCACCTGCCAAGGCAACAGGAAACTCCCCATGAGCAATCAGGAAGCCATCTAGATCCCTCAGCCTCCTGGAGTGGATCATCTTAATCGGTCCCCCACCACTGCTCTGACCATGACAAAAGAACTATTGAAAGTTCCTCCACTTGTAAGACCACCACTATCCAAGCCAGTGAGGAAAACTAAGTCCAGAGTGTGCCCTGCCCTGCAGCATGGGTAGGGTCAAAAATTACTTGGGACAGACCCATGGTTGTCATGGCTGACATGAAATCCTGAGCCACTCCGACAAGGGAGCCCCAGCATGAATGTTAAAGTCCTCCAGCACTGACCTGTGGATAATTTGGGGGGGGGGGTTGCCAGGAGCTTGGTGCTCCTGAAGAGATATCTGATTATGGAACGGCTGGCTAGTGAACTGTTGCGGCTAATGACAAAGATGGTTGTGCCCGAGTATTTTGGAAGCTAGCCCTATATCCAGTCTGATCTGTAGGAAGGTAAGGATGTATGGAAGACCTTATTCTGCCTGCACTATCGTTGGGAGGCCACCTCTGTCGTTTGATAAATCTTGTAGGGGGACAATCTATGGGAGGCCAAAATGATCAAAATGAACTTCTGGCAAGAGGTACTTCTATTCAGTGTCTACATCCACTGCCGCCAGTCAGAAGATGGATGGAAGATGAGCTGCTGGACCAGAAGACCAGTTGCTTGGGCAACCTCCATGGATGAATTGTGCTAAGGCTTCTGAGATTGTAAAACCAAAGGAAGAGGAGGAAGACTCATGCTCATTGGGTCTGCACCCAACACAGCTTCTTATAAATTGGTGGCATGGCGGGGGGTGGGAAGATGTACAGAACTCTCTGGGACACCACACCAATATATGTGTCCATACCCTCCAACATTTCTCTGATGAAAATAGGGATGTCCTATTCATCATCAACAACAATAATAATAATAAATTTATTGATAACCTGCTCATCTGACTGGGTTGCCCCAGCCACTCATAATAAAACATTAAACATTTAAAAAAACCCTTCCTTATACAAGGCTGCTTTCAGATGTGTTCTAAAGTTATATCCTTAGCTCAGGGGTTGCATAACTCCATACCCTCCAATATTTCTCTGATGAAAATACGGACATCCTAAGGACAAGCAGGACATTCCGGGATCAAATTAGAAATCGGGACAGCTTCTGTAAATCTGGGTCTCTCCCTGGAAACTAGGGACATTTGGACAGTCTGTATGTCCTTCTTCTCCACTTCCTGATTCTGGAACTATCATAGAATCATAGAATTGGAAGAGACCACAAGGGCCATCGAGTCCAACCCCCTGCCAAGCAGGAAACACCATCAGAGCACTCCTGATATATGGTTGGCAAGCCTTTGCTTAAAGACCTCCAAAGAAGGAGACTCCACCACACTCCTTGGGAGCAAATTCCACTGTCGGACAGCTCTTACTGTCAGGAAGTTCTTCCTAATGTTTAGGTGGAATCTTCTTTCTTGTAGTTTGGAACCATTGCTCCGTGTCCGCTTCTCTGGAGCAGCAGAAAACAACCTTTCTCCCTCCTCTATGTGACATCCTTTTATATATTTGAACATGGCTATCATATCACCCCTTAACCTCCTCTTCTCCAGGCTAAACATGCCCAGTTCCCTTAGCCGTTCCTCATAAGGCATCGTTTCCAGGCCTTTGACCATTTTGGTTGCCCTCCTCTGGACACGTTCCAGTTTGTCAGTGTCCTTCTTGAACTGTGGTGCCCAGAACTGGACACAGTACTCCAGGTGAGGTCTGACCAGAGCAGAATACAGTGGCACTATTACTTCCCTTGATCTAGATGCTATACTCCTATTGATGCAGCCCAGAATTGCATTGGCTTTTTTAGCTGCCGCGTCACACTGTTGGCTCATGTCAATTTTGTGGTCAACCAAGACTCCTAGATCCTTTTCACATGTACTGCTCTCAAGCCAGGTGTCACCCATCTTGTATTTGTGCCTCTCATTTTTTTTGCCCCAGTGCAATACTTTACATTTCTCCCTGTTAAAATTCATCTTGTTTGTTTTGGCCCAGTTCTCTAATCTGTCAAGGTCGTTTTGAAGTGTGATCCTGTCCTCTGGGGTGTTAGCCACCCCTCCCAGTTTGGTGTCATCTGCAAATTTGATCAGGATGCCCTTGAGTCCATCATCCAAGTCATTGATAAAGATGTTGAATAAGACCGGGCCCAAGACTATGAGAAGAGCCTTGGCACGCTTTTGTTGCTGCATGTAGCAAACAGATCAACCTCTGGTATCTCCCAACACCATGTGATCTGCTGGAAGGTCTGGGGGTTCAGAGACCATTCTCCCTGATCAGATGAAGTTAGCTGCTGTTAAAGGTACAGCAGCAGAGCAGTAAAATAAAATAAAAAAATAAAAATGCAACAAACCCCATTCTAATACTGTATACTTAAAGCAATAAACAATTCTTGTTTTCCACCCCTCCCTATTCAGGTTACAAGGTCTCCTACTTTGACACGTTCGAAATAGCTAGCGACCTACTGCAAGGGGCATACTGTTCACCAGAGCCAGATCACATGCCCCTAACAAAAAGATTTCTTTCCAACAAGATTGCCAAGGAACATAAAGCCTTTGGAGTGTACAGACATGATGCTCCACTGGCAACCATAATTGCAAGGTAGGATATTATACAAAAGTATTTCTTTTTGAATGCATCTATTGTATAACTTCTTTTTTGTTTAGGGATACTTGTATCCTCTGCTTTCTTCTTCTTTTTTGAAATGTTTCCCACCCCAAATCTCTAATAATATAGGTGCACACTCAGTTTCTAGCTAGAAAGCCCATCACATTGCATAAACAGAAAGGTTTCGCTGCCACCAGATCTCCTGATGCGGAGACTGCAATGGAAAGGTGACCGTATCCCCACTGCCTGCTTCCCCCTTGGAATAGAACAATGAAGTTATTCCAGGATTATTTTGCTATATGGCCCCAGTTCATTCTCATTTTGCTTCTTCTCCAGTGACCAAAGGCTATGTCGATACAAGGTTTATAAACACATAACATCTATCAGTATACCAAGAGGTGTTTGTGGCTTTAACTGTCTGGAAGACATACGCAACAAGGCGATGGAGTTCCGATTTTTTAATGGTTGGGACATAAAGACAAGGAATTTCTCCAAGCATTTGCATGTCAGTAGGATTGCACCTGAAAATGAACACTGTTGCACTAATGCAATAGAGAGCACAAACGCTTTTAAAAAAAGACAAGACTGCTGATCAGCTATTTAGCAAGGAAAGAGTAAGGGAGTCAAATCTAGCCCCATTCCCTTCTTGACCAGCTTCTCTATCTGCAGCTTGATCTCCAGCTAGAAATAAGTAAGAAAAATAAGCTAGGGTTTGTGGTGGGTCGTGCCACAATCATAAACTAGGGTTTGTGGCAGATGGTGTCACATGCTCCAATGCCACCCCTGAAGGATAGTGGTTGCCCTGATCTGTTTTTCTCTCGACTTGTTGCCTCCGGCATATGTGTCACTGAGAGCAAGGGGGGTTGGATTCCCACTGCTGTATGGTGGTCTCCCTGGGAGGAGGAGGAGGAACAGCCAGCGGAATTCCAAATCTCTTGCACAACTTCAGCCTCTCTCTCCTCCTGCTCTACCAGGCAATTTAACAACTAGTAAAGGTAAAGGGTAAAGGGACCCCTGACCATTAGGTCCAGTCACGGATGACTCTGGGGTTGCAGCACTCATCTGGCTTTATTGGCCGAGGGAGCCGGCGTACAGCTTCTGGGTCATGTGGCCAGCATGACTAAGCCGCTTCTGGCGAACCAGAGCAGCGCACAGAAACACCGTTTACCTTCCCGACGGAGCAGTACCTCTTTATCTACTTGCACTTTGTGCTTTTGAACTGCTAGGTTGGCAGGAGCTCACCCTGTTGCGGAGATTCAAACTGCCAACCTTCTGATCGGCAAGCCCTAGGCTCTGTGGTTTAACCCAAAGCACCATTCAAGTCCCTTTAACAACTAGTAGCATTGTCCAAACAAGAGAGGGCTACCAGCCCTTGAGTGTGTCCTGAAACCAATGCGACTCATAAATCCAATTGAGCTGCTTATTCCAAGGAGCACATGCAATAGGAAAGGAGGAGAAATTGCATGCGTGCAGATCAAAAGGTATTGCACTAGGCAAAACATAACAAAACACACCTAACTCTCAATAGTCACCTCGGGCGCTGGCAGCTTCTGGCATCATTGCCAGTTGAGGGGCTCAAGAGGGACAACTGTTACGGGGACCCTATTGATATTTAAGGCCTCTTGTGCCCATTGAGTGACAGGTTGCTAAATCCAGCCAATCCGAGGATGGCCACGTATTTCAGGGAAGGAATCGTAACACCTTTGGGAAATTGAGAAATGGAGTTGTGGTCCAAGTGCTTCATCAGCAACCTTTCCCTCTGTGTGTGCTTTGGGATGTTGGCAGGAACAACATGACCTTTCTGCCTGGGCATGATGGAGGATGAGAGACAATGGGCAATCTTAAAGTGAGAGGAGGCAAGAGTTGCAGCTAAAGTCTGTGTGCAGTTGCAGCAAATAATTTCAGTACTGAGTCCACAGGCAAAAAAATGTCAGAGAGATGCTGCTTCATTGATACCACTATCTGATTTGTTCATTTAAGAGAGTGACAGAGACAGAGAGAACCACTTATTTATTTTGCTTCTTTTCACATTACAAACCAGTTCATTTTTTTGTCCCATATTGGTCTTGTTACTGGTTCTGCTCCTACTAGCACCTTAAAAAGGTAAAGGGTAAAGGGACCCCTGACCATTAGGTCTAGTCGTGGCCGACTCTGGGGTTGCAGTGCTCATCTCGCTTTATTGGCCGAGGGAGCCAGTGTACAGCTTCCGGGTCATGTGGCCAGCATGACTAAGTCGCTTCTGGCGAACCAGAGCAGCACACGGAAACGCTGTTTACCTTCCCGCCAGAGCAGTACCTATTTATCTACTTGTACTTTGTGCTTTCGAACTGCTAGGTTGGCAGGAGCAGGGACCGAGCAACGGGAGCTCAACCCGTCGCGGGGATTTGAACCGCCGACCTTCTGATTGGCAAGTCCTAGGCTCCGTGGTTTAACCCACAGCACCCCCCATGTCCCTTAAACTCACAGAAATTTGACAAAGCAGAGCCTTTCCAGTTATGAAAATATTTAGGAAAAGTTTCACCTGGTCGCTACACCAGAAAAAACTTTACTTGTTCACTTAACTTTATTTGTATATCAAGCTGCTGTAAAAGGCACATGAATAGGGTCAGTAGAAACTTGGCAATCTGCCACAATAATCCTTTCTTACAGAAAAAATGTGTTTTATCCATTGTTTTCACACCACCTTTCAAAGAATCAGGGGCTAATGCTATTAGAATATTTTCCTCTCCTTCCTCCCAACCAAGAAATCAGGAACTCAGCTTATTCTGGCTTGCTTCTAATATTTGGGTTATTTCTGTAATAGATGCTCTTGTTCCTGAAGGGAACTTACTGTCTCTTATGTCCTTCTGCTATAAATTTAGGATTTGGCCCAGTCACAGGGTATGAAAAACTTATACATTCAGCCACTGAAGGTACTTGTCTGGCAGATAGTAAAAATGCCTTTTGTTAAAACTCTGTGAAAATTTGAGACTCCAAAATATGAAAAGTTAAAACAAATGGCCAGGAAAAAATCAGGTCACATCTTTCTTATGCAATGTTCTCTCTGGAGCAGAACACCGTGTGCAATTTATACTTGTCAAAACACTGAAAGTTGTGGAACAAAATAATATCCCAACTACCACACTCTAGGGTATTTTTTTCTCGTTAAACAAAAAGAACAATTGGTCTCAACTGAAGTGTAGTTTTATGAGTGGGGCGCCGTATCCAATGGAATGGCTAACAGCACATGTGGCTCTAAGCATCTGTTCAAAGCCAAGGGGTAGGGGGAAGCCTGCTCCACTAAGAAATGTGGGTAAACTCCCATCAGCCCCAGGCAGAATGGCAAATGTCAGGGGTGATTGGAGCTGTAGTCCGGCAACATCTGGAGGACCACATGTTCTCCCATCCCAGTTCTAAGCCAATCCAATTGTGTCTTCCGCTTGTATCAGGGTTTCCCAAACTTGGGTCTCCAGCTGTTTGTGGACTACAACTCCCATCATCCCTAGCTAACAGGACCAGCGGTCTTGGACGATGGGAACTGTTGTCCAAAAACTGCTGGAGAAACGCCAACTTGCATTATTCTCTGTTGTGTCGTATGTAGTATGGCAGGTGTGGGAGCAGAAAAATGGTTTTGCTTATCCCTATGCTAGGTTTCCTCCCCACCCAACTGCAAAGTAAAAGCCAATCTTCATAATCTTGGCCCTAATATCTGCTGAGCAAGTTACAACTCCTGCAATGTACACCAGGAGTGTTTACCGAATGAAACTCTTCACCTAAACCTTTTCCCTCTTCCTCTTCTCCTCCGTCTCCCTCCCTCCCTCCCCCCCGCTTACACACACACATTTCCCATTGGCTTTATTGTTTAAAACACCCAAAGCCTTATTTTCCCAGCTTTACAGTGAGAGATGTTTCTATTTGCCCTGGAATTAAATTTAAAGACCAAAGATGGACACAAATGTCTGCTGCGGTTTGCAAAAGGACTGTATTAACCCACGACACTGAGCGAGTGTCACATAACATAGCAAAACGCACAGAACTGTTATAAGGTTCCAAAGTATTTGTAAGTAAATGTTTTAATTCAAATTTTCCGCTAACACAAATGCTACGTTCTCCCCCCGCTTCGCAATAGATGGACACCAAATAGCATGTCGGCCCACTATGACAGACAGTCAGTTATTCAAGAGCTTAAAAAGTTTGGGGACATTGAATCAGTGACCCCTTTCGGAAGACAAACAGTCATCGTCGTGTTCAAAGAAATCCGCTCCGCATGCAAAGCAGTGAGCGCTTTCCCACCCGAGTGCCCAGAGGGAGGAATACGATGTTTCTGGCACCACAAATTCATGTCCAAATACAAAAGACGGAAATTCCAAAAAATGAGAAGCTTGACAACGTTGGGAGCGAAGGTGCCACCTGCACGTTAAATGGATTACGCTCGTCCCTGTTAAGGCACAACGTGGATATGTATTCAAAGGATTCGTTGAATGAAATTTAGTCTTCTGGTAAGAGGAACGGAACTATTCTACAGACATTTCTTTCTGCACAGTTTGCAAGAGATCAGAGCTTGGACTTCTGAAAGAAGCTTATTATGGCATTCATGCACTCATCGGACAGCCATCTCCCTTTGAGACATTCACACTCTTGGGAGTTAACTTCATGGAGCTTCTCCTTTTCCATGCTTCGCATCAACTGCTTGGAGACTGCCAAACTCTGGAGAGAGAAATAAATACATAAAAATTCCATCGTTAAGCATGGAATGTGCAATTCCAAGTGACATTTCTATAAGGTGTAAAATCCCAAATCTAGCTGGTAATACAAATTTGGGGGTTGGGGGTTAGGATGGGTGCAGGGTACAATGGATTAGTGTGAAGGGGGCTCTTATATTTCTCTCTACCCAACAGCAGCTTTCCCTGAAAGAAGCTAGTGTATACAGTGGCACCTCGGGTTACATACGCTTCAGGTTACATTCGCTTCAGGTTACAGACTCCACTAACCCAGAAATATTACCTCGGGTTAAAAACTTTGCTTCAGGATGAGAACAGAAATCGTGCTCTGGCGGCGCGGGGGCAGCAGGAGACCCCATTAGCTAAAGTGGTGCTTTAGGTTAAGAACAGTTTCAGGTTAAGAACAGACCTCCGAAACGAATTAAGTTCTTAACCTGAGGTACCACTGTAAAAAGGGTTGATTGCTTCCCTCCCAGTGCCTCCAAGTTAAGGTCACCCAGCAAACCTGTGTTAGGATCACATCTTTGCTGAGGTTCTAACCTAAGGCTGCAGGCATAATGTAGCAAAAAGGTTGCACGTGAGAATGGAAATGGTTTATTGAATATTTACACATAAACTGTAAACAGATAAGAACATTAGCAGGATTATTGTAATAACCTGCTGTTCAATAAGAGTATATATTTAAATCAGATGAATAAATGAGCAAACTAAACAAAATAAAAAAATTCCTTCCAGTAGCACCTTAAAGACCAACTGAGTTAGTTCTAGGTATGAGCTTTCGTGTGCATGCACACTTCTTCAGAACATGCACACGAAAGCTCATACCTAGAACTAACTCAGTTGGTCTTTAAGGTGCTACTGGAAGGAATTTTTTTATTTTGTTTTGACCATGGCAGACCAACACAGCTACCTATCGGTAACTGAGCAAACTAAGTTAATCTGGATATGCAGAAGGTATTAAAAATAAATTTAAGGAACCGCAGAAAGAGGGGGAAGGATGTCAAGTTTTGAAATGTTAAAATGATTGTAAAATTAGTGAAATGTATAAACCTGAAAAGTATAATTAAAAAAAAAAAAGTTTGTGCTTTAAGCAGATTATAGTACAGCAAGAAAAAACGGCACAGGAAATTCTCTTCTGTTTAAACAGGACCAAGACTACTGCCACGAGTGTCTTTGTTAGCATATACAAGATGAAAAGCAGGTAAGGTTGATAATGCTGGTCTCGCCATGCTTTTCTGCTTGTAATAATTTCCAGAGCAGTACTGGAGATTTTGCACAGTACAGAAAGCTCACCAGAGTTAAACTGCCGAACGGCATTTAGTGTCAATGGTATCCTTAGTAAGAAACCAATACCCTGAATCTACAAACAGATGGAAGAAGAACTTCATAGATGGTACTATTAGTTGGAGTCAAACAGATTTGTCAGTGTCTGATGGTTTCTGGATTGGTTGGAGACAGAGAAATATGCAAACCAGGATAATGTCCAAAATCAGCGCTTACATCAATACTTGTTAAAACTGACTCTGCTATAAATGGGCCATTTTGAAGTTGCTGTTACTGTATATATTTTTCTTCTAGAACTCCCAAAGCAGAGAGAAAATAATATGGCTTAAAGGATTTTTTTAAAAAAAAGGAAAGTGGGAAATAAGACACGTTCAGGCTATTTTTTCCTAATCCGATTCTTTTATTCTGAGCAAGTAATCCCCAGATGAACTAAGCACATGCATTTCACATTGAAGTGCAATATTGTGTAATTCGTACTTTCACATTTTGAGAGGATTTTAACCATATGAATTAGAAAACTAAATCAATAAGGCTATAAAAATTGCCCTCTGTGACAAGAGAAAGATGTTAATGACCACTAAAGTTTTTTAAGTGATGTAGCCAGTCAATAGATATAGAAAAGCAGGTGAAACTGACAGATGAAAGCCAGAGTTTAATAATTACTGTTGTATCTCCACTGCCTCGCAGAAGGCCCCCCCAAAAAACAACTCACAAAGGATTTGAAAAGGTCAAAGATAGACATGTGTTTGAAAGAACAGCCCCCATCCACCCCCCAAAATTATCAATAAAAGGCCAAAAGAGAAAGAAAACAACAAACACGAAGCCAAACAGTCAAAACAGCCATGTGAATATTATTTTTTTACATCACTGTAAAACATTAGCAGACCTATAGAGATGTTTCAGGATTTTATGGGCAAGTTTTCTCAGAATATGGGGGTTTTTGGTCAAATTTTAAATATGCTTATTAATTACTATATTTTAATATTTAGGTCAAAGTTCAAGTGTTAGCTGAAATCCTTTTTTCCTTTTTACTCCCTTAATATGAGTAGATTTATGTTCTTTTTTTCCTGAATAAATATTTCTTTGGAGCAACATAAATCTTTTGCCACATGCATAGCCTTGAGGAGGTCAAGGTCAAATTACATTGCAAGTTATTTATAACTTATTTATTAAAAGATTTATAGTCCGGCTTTCATTATTATTTCCTACATTTCAAGACAGAGTAATGTTGGATCTACGAAAGTCCTATGTGGTAGGTTGGAAAACTACCTGAATTAAATATGAAAGCTGTACATTGGCTGGCCTCAAAAAAACCTCTTTTGTGCATTTCCAACAGCTGTTTTGCAGATGCATGTAAATAAAAAGGCAGAGCAGAGGCAACAGCAGAAAAGCCATTATTTGCTCAGTCTCAATTTCCCTGTTTAAAACAGAAACAATACAGTGGTGCCCCGCAAGACAGATGCCTCGCAAGACGAAAAACCCGCTAGACTAAAGGGTTTTCTGTTTTTCGAGGCACTTCGCAAGACGAATTTCCCTATGGGCTTGCTTCGCAAGATGAAAACGTCTTGCGAGTCTTGCGAGTTTTTTCCGTCCCCCCCCCCTTTTTCTAAGCCGCTAAGCCAGTGTTTCCCAACCTTGTGCCTCCAGCTGTTTTTGAAGTACAACTCCCATCATCCCTGACTAGCAATACGAGTGGCAAGGGATGATGGGAATTGTAGTCCAAAAACAGCTGGAGGCACAAGGTTGGGAAACACTGCGCTAAGCCGCTAATAGGAATGCTTCGCAAGACGAAAAAACCGCTAGACGAAGAGACTCGTGGAACGGATTATTTTCGTCTTGCGAGGCACCACTGTACTAACCTCCAAGCATGATTTGCTCACTACCACGAGCTTAAGAATAGTTTATCTACAAGCAGGACCTGCAACAAAATGTTACAGTGTGGAGCGGTTTCCTGTTCAGTCCTCCAACCAGCCATGCTTATTTCAGGATACTCCATTCAAATTCCTTCTTCCTGGATGCCCATCCTTGCCACAAATAGCCACTCAGCATTCTGAAACTATTGATGTTTTGGGGTTCCTCCCTTAGGGCTTTTCCCTAAAGCTTTCATTTCTAATTCCTGCAAATGTTGGGGTTCACCCAAGCACCCCCCCCAATACCATCCTCTTGTGCACAGATAGCACCATGTTAGCTACACAAGAACTGGCACCTGGAGAACGGAAATCGCTAGTGGAGTTATGCATGCAATATGGCCAAGCACCAGAAGCAAGCTATGTTGGCATCCATGCAGCCAAAACCATCACGCTAAGAAATGCACAATGGAACTACTTTGGAGCCAAAAGTTCTGGGAACAGTAGCTCTCCTGTGGTTGTGGAATGTGTTTGAAGGAAGATGAGCAAACCTGTATGTTTGCAGCCTGGAAAATAAGTGTTTTAATTTTTTTTAAAAAAACCAAAAAACTAACATTTTTGGGAAGGCTTGCGTAAGCTTTCAGCCGTGCCCACACTTCCTTCTGGAAAACCTGGTCAGGGAAAACCTCCGTGACAAGCCCTTGCGAACAGGCTTCCGCTGCGGTCAGCTTCTTGTTGAAAAGCAACATCTCAGTGGCCTGAAAGAAAGGAAAACAAGAAAACAATTACTTGGGCAAAATGCTAGTGGCAAACAGAAGCAATAAATAAAACTGTCAGTCCGTTCTTTCGCTGCCGTCTGTTAACCTTTGTGCTTTGTTAAACACACAAAGCGGGGACAATAGCGCACTGGTAGAGTACGTGCAGGGGGACGCGGGTGGCGCTGTGGGTTAAACCACAGAGCCTAGGATTTGCTGATCAGAAGGTCAGCAGTTTGAATCCCCGCAACAGGGTGAGCTCCTGTTGCTCTGTCCCTGCTCCTGCCAACCTAGCAGTTCGAAAGCATGTCAAAGTGCAAGTTAATAAATAGGGATCGCTCTGGTGGGAAGGTAAACGGCATTTCTGTGCGCTGCTCTGGTTCGCCAGAAGCGGCTTAGTCATGCTGGCCACATGACCCGGAAGCTGTATGCCGGCTCCCTTGGCCAATAAAGCAAGATGAGCGCCGCAACCCCAGAGTCGGCCACGACTGGACCTAATGGTCAGGGGTACCTTTACCTTTAGAGTACATGCATTAGATCCCAAGCTCAGTCCCTGCCACGTCCAGTAACATAGTCAAACCTCGATTTTCGAATGTAAACCATTCCGGAAGCCCGTTCAGCTTCCAAAACGTTTGACAACCGAGGCGTGGCTTCCGATTGGTTGCCAGAGCTTCCTGCACTCAAGCGGAAGCCATGTCGGATGTTTGGCTTGCGAAAAACATCCGAAAACCGGAGCGTTTACTTCCAGGTTTTTGGCACTCAGGAGCTGAAATGTTCCTAAATGGAGGCATTTGGGTGATGGGAATAACTCATCCTGAAAGGGAAAGAGCTCACCTGAGGCTCTCTGGTCAGCTGCTGCCAATCAATTCTGGGCTAGCATGATCAATGGTCTGGCACTACTATTATTTTTCATAGAATCATAGAGTTGGAAGGGACCCCAAGGCTCATCTAGTCCAGCCCCCTGCAATGCTGGAATCTCAGCTAAAGCATCCATGACAGATGGCCATCCAACCTCTGCTTAAAAACTTCCAAGGAAGGCAACTCCTCAACCTCCCAAGGGAGACTTTCGAAGAACTCTCTTTCAGCTGCTCCAGGAGCAGCTGTGAGCAAAGGAATTTGCTGGGGAGCAACTTGCAAAAAGCATTATTAAAACTAGAGTTAAACAAATCATGGAAAGGCCACAGGGGGGTATGCAATGTCCCGGTCATCTCTATTTCTTTTTTTAAAAAAATTATTAACAATTTTAACATAACAAATTATCAAAACAAATCATCTTGATTATTTTCCTTTCCCCCCTCCCACCTCCACAACAAACCCTCCCTCCCCCCCCCAAGACTTCCCTCAGCTCCTCTCTCTGATTTCTCAACTCACATTGTTCTCTGCATATTGTAAAATTGTATACATCCTTATATTATCTATCCACTGTATTAACCCTCAATAAATTTGTGTATGTTTATTCAAAACCTGCCAAGGAGTCCAGTTCATTTTGTTGTCTTTTTAAATAATTTGTAAAAAGTTCCCATTCTTCTTTAAAGTCACAGTTGTCCTTATCTCGCAATTTGCATGTCAGTTTTGCCAGTTCTGCATACAGTGGTACCTCGGGTTCCATACGCTTCAGGTTACAGACTCAGCTAACCCAGAAACAGTACCTCAGGTTAAGAACTTTGCTTCAGGATGAGAATGGAAATCGTGCTCCAGTGGCGCAGCAGCAGCAGGATGCCCCATTAGCTAAAGTGGTGCTTCAGGTTAAGAACAGTTTCAGGTTAAGAACAGACCTCTGGAACGAATTAAGTACTTAACCTGAGGTACCATTGTAGTTGATCAATTTCTCTTGCCACTGTTCTTTTGTCGGGGTTTCCTCATTCTTCCATCCTTGTGATATCAAGACTCTTGCCGCTGTTGTAGCATACATAAATAAGTTCTTTGTTTTCCTTGGCAGGTCTTGTCCTCCCGTCACCTCTATTCCTAACCTTCGTGTGTTCAGTGGGAAGGGGTGCAGGAGGCTTGCAAGTGTGCTCAGCCCCAGAGATGAGGCTGGTGGCAACAGCGTGTGTGGCTTTCCAGCCCCCGCAGAAGCTGTTTAACTCCTTGAATAGGGCTCATTGGCTACCTGAGCGAAGCGCAAAAGGCACTTCTCTCAAAACAACCCTCAGAAAGAAAAAAATGTATCTCTCTTACCTTGGATGCACCCATAATTTTTGGAAACGTGTATGAAGAACATCCTTCCGGACTCTGGCCCAGCTTGCTAAAGGGGGTGTAAAATGTCGCCTGTGAAGGAAAAAGACTCTTGCTTTAGAATGCTGTCACTTTCAAATAGCATACAATATCTAGCTGTCCTTTTAAATCCTGAATTTGAATAACAGAATTGCAGAGTTGGAAGGGGTCCAATCCCCAGCAATGCAGGAATTTCAAGTAAAGCATCCATGACAAATTGCCACGCACCCTCTGCTTAAACATCTCCAAGGAAAGAGAGTCCATAACCTCCTATGGGAGTCCATTCCGCTGTCAAACAGTTCTTACTGTAGAAAGTTCTTGTTGATGTTTAGTCGGAATCTCCTTTCTTGTAACTTGAAGCCATTGGTTCAGGTCTTAGCCTCCAGAGCAGGAGAAAGCAAGCTTGCCCCCTCTTCCATGTGACAGCCCTTGAGACATTTGATGGTGGCTATCATATCTCCTCTCAGCCTCCTATTTTCCAGGCTAAACATACTCAACTCCCTCATCAAACTTTGGCTCCCAGACCCTTGGTCATCTTGGTTGCCCTCCTCTGCACACATTTCAACTTATCAACATCCCTTTTAAATTGCATGATGGTTTCTATATGTGGTTAGATAATAATATGTGCAGCCCTAGCTACAAAAGTCAACCTTTCCATGGTTTGCATGCTCTGCAGAAGGAACCATGGAGCCTGCCTTTGACTTCTGAGAAACAATTGATCGGCGACCCAATTACAGCTGTCATCCAGAATGAGACCACAAGTGGCTTTGGACATGTGCTAGACACACTGAAGTTCACAGTTCTTTGTATAAATGACAGGGGACAGACACAGCGACAATACATGTTCTGGACCTGAATCATCCACAGTACTGATGTTTATACATCCGATAGCTTACTTGGACAGAAAGCATTGTATGCTCTCAAACATAATGGAACAGAGAAAAGAATGAGAGAGAGGGAGCCATACTCATCATCATCATCATCATCATCATCATCAACACACACACACACACACACACACACACCCTAACCATCTGACTGGGTTTCCCCAGCCACTCTGGGCAGCTCCCAACAGAATATTAAAGGTAAAGGGACCCCTGACCATTAGGTCCAGTCGTGGCCAACTCTGGGGTTGCGGCGCTCATCTCACTTTATTGGCTGAGGGAGCCGGCGTACAACTTCCAGGCCATGTGGCCAGCATGACACGGAAACGCTGTTTACCTTTCCGCTGAAGCTGTACCTATTTATCTACTTGCACTTTGACGTGCTTTCACACTGCTAGGTTGGCAGGATCAGGGACAAAGCAACAGGAGCTCACCCCATGGCGGGGATTCGAACTGCTGACCTTCTGATCGTCAAGTCCTAGGCTCTGTGGTTTAACCCTTAACAGAATATTAAAAACACACAGACACAAAAATCAAACATTAAAAATTTCCCTAAACAGGGCTGCCTTCAGATGTCTTCTAAAAGTCAGATAGTTGTTTATTTCCTTGACATCTGAAAGGAGGGCCTTCCACAAAGCAGGCGCCACTACCGAGAAGGCCCTCTGCCTGATTCCCTGTAACCTTGCAGGGAGGGAACCGCCAGAAGGCCCTCAGTGCCTGGGCAGAATGATGGGGATGGAGACGCTCCTTCACGTATACTTGGGCTGAGACCGTTTAGGGCTTTCAAGGTCAGCACCAACACTTTGAATTGTGCTCGGAAACGTACTGGGAGTCAATGTAGGTCTTTCAGGACCAGTGTTATATGGTCACAGCGGTCACCAGTCACCAGTCTAGCTGTCGCATTCTGGATTAGTCGTAGTTTCCAGGTCACCTTCAAAGGTAGCCCTACGTAGAGCGCATGGCAGTAGTCCAAGCGGGGATAACTAGACAGAGAGTATATCAGCGCAGAGGCACTATAATTCTGCATTTCTAATTGGACCAACGTAGGAAAACACTGCACACCACATTTTCTACCTGCAGCTCATGTCCCATCTGAAACTCAGATGCCAGGAGAAAATAAGGGCAAAGAGAACGAGGGAAGCTTTGCTCTCTCTGCCAAATTCCAACTTGCAGTCCAGCTGGGAGAAGGCTGTGCAAAGTTGGCTGTTCTTGCAGGCCAAAAGGAGCACAGGAAAAGCAAGATGCCAGCTCAGAGCCATCTTAGCTACTGACGTTCAGATGAACTCAGGGAGGGCAGCAAGTTCCGGAAACCTCTTTCAGGCAGTATTTCTAAATGGTCATAGCAACAGGCAGGAAAGCTAAGCCAACACATTTTTTTACTGATGTGAAGGGGAAAGACTCTTTGTATTTCCCTTTTTTATACTGAGTCATACATTTTATGATGCTGTCAGCTGTCTCAAGTCTCCATTTGAAAGGAAACTCAGTGCACAAACTGAATAAAGATTTTTTTACTCTAAATAACTTCAATTTCTATGAGAGCCCAATACTGGATTGGGAGTGGGGGGGTCAGACATTCATGCAGAAAACTTACCCTGTCAGTAGCATACACCACGTCAAACAGCCCAAGGAGAGTTACGGCAATACCCACAGCTGGCCCATTCACCACAGCGATTAATGGCTTAGGAAAATCAATGAAATGGTTGACAAAGTCTCTGGAAAGAAAAAGGAACAGAATAGAATGACTGTAGATAGTGGAACAGTCTTCCACACAGTGTCAGCAATTTCCCCACATCACAACACACATGTCAGCTATTGCCCAACGATACATCTCAGCCATTTTGTGTTTTAGGTAAAGGTAAAGCAACCCCTGACCATTAGGTCCAGTCGTGGCCGACTCTGGGGTTGCGGCGCTCATCTCGCTTTATTGGCTGAGGGAGCCGGCGTACAGCTTCCCGGTCATGTGGCCAGCATGACTAAGCCGCTTCTGGCGAACCAGAGCAGTGCACAGAAACGCCGTTTACCTTCCCGCCAGAGCGATACCTATTTATCTACTTGCACTTTGACGTGCTTTCAAACTGCTAGGTTGGCAGGAGCAGGGACCGAGCAATAGGAGCTCACCCCGTTGTGGGGATTCGAACCACCGACCTTCTGATCAGCAAGTCCCAGGCTCTGTGGTTTAACCCACAGCACGACTGTGTTTACTTGCAGCCTAAAGGCAAAACCACTTCTCCTCCCAATGATTGATTTTCATCATGCTGCGATCCCTCACAGCGAATCACGATAATGATGCACCCACTTTCCAGACCCTCTCTAAAGGGCCCTGGGAAAGGAGGGTTAATTTCTTCAGGGTTTTCTCCTTTGTTTGACATCATTATTTCAAAGTACAGCAGACACATTGGGCTGTAAAACCATGAAAAGGCGGTGTGTAAGTGGCACATAAATGAAAGCAGATAATGTCAGTCTCTTGAACTTGAAAGATTCCACAGTATAGTGAAGACAGAGAAGTGGGAAGTATTGTACCCTCTCGGTCAGTGCAAAGCTAGCATCTGTGAACTCAAAACTGACTGCACCAGAGCAATTAAATACTTTAATGGGAGGTTTGCATTCTCCAATACTGCAGCTATAATGAATGCCAGAGGTTCACATTGCTTTCAGGGTGCTTCTAGATCTTGCAGTCAATCCCTGATAACAGGGCAAACAGGAAGAACCTCATATAAGAGATACTTCTTGATGTAGGGGGTTCTGCTTGGTTTTAGCTGGCAGTCCAAGTCAAAACCTTCCAGAGTCAGGTTGATCTTTTAAAGGTCTGTACAGGATGGGTGTGTTTCTCTCAAGTGACAGCAAACAGAGCTTTCCTATACTAGCCCTGCAAACTAATTAAGGAAGCATCCTTCCATCCATTCACAGCAATGCAATGGGCCCTCATCAACTAGTTATAACAAAAGCCTTCAACACAATTTGCTCAGTCTCCCCTACAAATACAGAAAGAAGGCGTAATTTAGGATCCAGCACTATACCCTGTCACCTGTGATGCTGCTAATCTCTGTGACCAGCTTCCCCCAAAATGCAACATTTGGGAGGCTCTATAGAAACAAAATTCAAGAACACCATCAATGATTTTAGCTGAATTCTATAGGATCCTTTGTTTAATTTAGTTGTTCCACTTCAAATTGCCAACTAGTCTTAAAATTTATGTATTTTATTAAATTTATATATTATACATGCATTAATTTTCAAATTGGATATGGAAATAATCATAGGTAAGTAATACAGGGTCGGTATGTTTATAAATGTTTTTACATAGATGTATCAGGTCCTTCTCAACTACACTGTTATTCATAATGTGTAAGACAAAAACCTTCCACTTGTTAACTTACAAAGGGAATAGATACAAACTCTCCCTTAACTTGCGTTTTCTTGGGCTGCACAATTTCTATTCCACACAAAATACACACATCAGTTGAGCTCCTGTGAAAAAAGCCACTGCTTCTAATGCCGAGAATTTATCAAAAGGTGCAATCCTTTGCACGCTTACTTAGGGGCGACCCCACTGAACTCAAGAGGGATTTGCTTCTAAGTAAACAAGACGCGGGAGGCGCTGTGACGCGGGTGGTGCTGTGGGTTAAACCACAGAGCCTAGGACTTGCCGATCAGAAGGTCAGCGGTTTGAATCCCAGCAACGGGGTGAGCTCCCGTTGCTCGGTCCCTGCTTCTGCCAACCTAGCAGTTTGAAAGCATGTCAAGTGCAAGTAGATAAATAGGTACCGCTCCAGCGGGAAGGTAAACAGCGTTTCCATGCGCTGCTCTGGTTCGCCAGAAGCAGCTTAGTCATGCTGGCCACATGACCCGGAAGCTGTACGCCAGCTCCCTTGGCCAATACAGCGAGATGAGCGCTGCAACCCCAGAGTCGGCCACGACTGGACCTAATAGTCAGGGGTCCCTTTACCTTTAAACAAGATCAGGCTACACATTTCAGTTTTCTCTTTTTTCAAAATGTGTTAAAATGTGCTGTCCCTCTCCCACCACACATTCTGTATGTCTGGTATGCATTTCAACACAATGCAAAACAAGTCGTACTTGAGCATTTCTGCAGAATTCTTTGCCATCTCCTCTAATCCATTTGCTGGGAGGTTAGTAAAGTTGTTCAGGTCATTTCCACTACAGTAGTAATCTCCATTACCTGTAAACAAGCACACACATCAGGACTTCTGAGCTGGTGAAATAGACACAAATGGAAAATAGCCAGACGATGTTTATGAATGAACATTCTCTATTTAAGTATTTAGCTTGTTATGGGCACAATAAAACATTTAGGATTTTTTTATGCCTCTCTGATTTCAAATGGAAGATATGAAGGCATGTTTAACTACTCCTGGAAAGTCAATAGAACATTAAAATTCCATCTTCGGCTGAATTGAGCTCTCAGTTACTTTAAACTGGCTCAAAAGCTTAACAAGTATTTAACCAATTAAGAACCTTCCAGTTGCAGTGTTTTTACTTGATTATAGGGTCTGTGAAAATAATGGGGCTCCCATCTATTGGAGGCTTCTGCTGGTAAATGGAGTGGAGCACATTTTTGCCAATTCCCTTCCTCTGCCTTCAGAACTACTGCTCTGGGGAGGGGATACTGGGACCTGTAAAGGGAAGGGGAAATTGGTGGTAATCACCTCACTCCCCTTCTGCTGGATCAGAGCTGGGTGTTTTTAGAATTCCCTCCTTGAGAATGCTATCGTCTGTAGAGCAAATGTGGTTTTATACAGGTACAGAAAAAAGAAAAATCAAATGATGACAGTGCAAGTGTGTGGGCTACTAGAGAGGAGAACCCGGCTGCTTTGCTTCTCCTTGGCGGTTTTGCTGCAGAGTCTCGCTGAGCCCCAAACTCTCTCCAGACTAACCACAACCTGCAACCAAGTTTAGCCCTATCGCTTCAAAGAATCATAGACTCGAAGAGTTGGAAGGGACCCTGAGGATCATCTAGTCCAAACCCCTGCAACACAGGGCTATGCAGCTGTCCCAAACGGGGATTGAACCTGCAACCTTGCTGTTATCAGCGCCACGCTCTAACCAACTGAGCTATCCAGGCTGCAGCTCAGCGTTTGTCTGGAGGAGCTAATCTTGAGACTGGGTTCCAAGGACACATGAAGCGAAACCACGGCTTAGCTCAACACAACTCAGCTCAACAGCCACCGAGGAGGAGAAAATTCACCAGGATTTCCTCTTTGGGAGCACACACACTTCAATCAAGCCAAATGAAAACCACATCCCCATCTCAGACATTAATACATTGAAAAGGTCGCGAGAAGACACGATTTGGAGGATAGAAACTGGTGTGTGTGTGTGTGTGTTGCCATATACATTTGGATGAGTTGGGCAAGGGGACCTGCACCACTTGCTTGTCCTTCCTGCTACTGGGGATTCACTGCTTCGTCTCATTCCTTCTGGGACACTTTGTCACCTTCAGATTTGCACCAGTTCCATGGTGTTCTCTGTAGGCACAGCGCACAAGGAAAAGGACCAGGCAGAGGAATGCCCTTCCATCAGATGTCAAGGAAATAAACAGCTATCTGACTTTTAGAAGAAATCTGAAGGCAGCCCTGTTTAGGGAAGTTTTTTTATGTTTGATGTTTTATCGTGTAATATTCTGTTGGGAGCTGCCCAGAGTGGCTGGGGAAACCCAGTCAGATGGGTGGGGTATAAATAAATTGATTCTTCTTCTTCTTATTATTATTATTTGCATACTGGGATTTTGAAAGAAAAACAAACTTGATAGAGAATACAGCGAAGGGTAGTACCTGTGAAAACCGTAATTACAGAGTCATCCTTTGCTGCTTCCTCAAGTGCTTCAACAATTTCATCGTACATCTGCACAGAACGAGAAAGGAAGAACAAGTACCATTTGATGTTACGGGAAGTTTGAGAAATTTGGGGGTAGCTAGCTGGATCTAAGACCAGCCTTTCTCAAGATGATTTAGGCTCCAGCTCCCATCAGCTCCAGCAAGCATGCCCAATGGTCAGGGATGGAAATTGCAGTTAAAAACATTTGGGTGGAGCACCGGGTTTGGGAAGGTTGCCTAAGATTCTACTACATCTGCATAGTCTCGGCTGAATCCAGAGCCTGGACAATACAGGAACTCATTTTTTTCTCTCCTCTTGCAAAAAGAATTGCCCTGGGCATGCAGAGTATTTATAACTAATAAGAATGGGAAGCCCCTAAGCAGGCCACTGGATTGTGCTCTTTTTTGTTTTTATCCTGCAAATATATACATGCTTAACATTTTGCTTATATGAAAGGAAGGACCAAGAGATGTGAGTGTGTGGATGAGCAGAGAAGCCATCCAAATGTTTTAAATGCATTTCCCTACCACCATCAGCCAGTGATTTGTATAGAGGTGAGCAAACACACAGTTTATTTTACCCTAAAGGTAAAGGTAAAGGGACCCCTGACCATTAGGTCCAGTTGTGGCCGACTCTGGGGTTGCAGCGCTCATCTTGCTTTATTGGCTGAGGGAGCCGGCGTACAGTTTCTGGGTCATGTGGCCAGCATGACTAAGCCGCTTCTGGCAAACCAGAGTAGCGCACGGAAATGCCGTTTACCTTCCCACCGGAGCAGTACCTATTAATCTACTTGCACTCTGACGTGCTTTCAAACTGCTAGTTTGGTAGGAGCAGGGACCGAGCAACGGGAGCTCACTCCGTCGCGCGGATTCGAACCGCCGAGCTTCTGATCGGCAAATCCTAGGCTCTGTGGTTTAACCCACAGCACCACCCGCGTTCCATTTATTTTACCCTAGTATACCCTAATTTTTGTACACATTACTTGGTGGGCGAACTACATTGCAAAATTCAGAGGATGGCTGTGTTTCCGTTCTTGTATCATTTTAGAAATTAGGGAGGTTTGCCACTAATGTGCCAAAAATGAATTTCTCCCCCATCCCTACCTCCCATATTCCAGCTACTGCCCTTCCCATGGACATTAATTTTGAGGCTTACTGAAGACCCTTTATTTTAGAGAAGCCTTCTCAAGAGGATTGCACATTATTAACGTATACAAACTGCAAAAGTCAATTTGTACATTGTTTCATTGTATTCTGAGGTTTTAAATTCTTATATACTGCTTTAACATCTTCTAAGTATAAAGTAATATCTATTTTTTATATATAATTATAAAGTAATATAGATATATGTGTGTGTGTGTGAGAGAGAGAGAGAGAGAGAGAGAGTGTGTGTGAAAGATTACAGAGAGCACCCAGAAAGAAAAAAGTGAGAGCAAAACATGGAGGGAAGAAAACATAAAATTGATAGTGCAGCAGGTAGTAATCTGTCCTCTACTTTTCAGTTCTTAAAAGTTCTGCTGCATCTTTCTCTTTTTTAAAATTTCCATCTCACTTTCTTTGTTAGCCAATGATTTGTGACCTGTACGATGAACCAGCTTACCTTTTTACTGATAGCATTTTTCACCTTGGGGCGGTTTAACACAATCTTTGTGATGTTGTCTTTAGTAGAAACCTCTAGTGTTTCATAGGCAGCCTTGCTGCCAGGAGGAGTCGCTTCAACCTGAGAAGATTCTGCAGCCACCAAACTGGATACAAGTTCAATGTATTTCTGTCTTGCGCTGTCCTGGAACGAGAAGCCCACTCCAAGTATAATAAAACAGGTGACAGATTACATATAGCTAGGGTCCAGATACAAAATCGTGAATACAGTGCAAATAGCATCAAGGTAAAGGATTCTAGCTTCAAAGTATTTTTTTAATGAGATACTTAGTTTCATTTCACTTTTAATTTTTGTACCGCCTTTCTTTATTGCTAAACACAAGGCAGTCTACAAGCAACAAAATATACAATGAGGAACACGCACCTTATAATAATACAGAAAGTCATAATAAAACATAACTTTAAAATATAACAACTTAAACATTCAAAAATCTATTAGAACATAATAGCACACAATAAAATTAACTCTCAGAACATCAGCAAATAATAATTACCGGATTTTTCGCTCTATAGGACGCACCCGAACATAGGACGCACCTTGTTTTAGAGGGGGAGAACAAGAAAAAAAAACCTCCCCCTCTCTGCTCAGCGGCCCTTCAGCGAAGCGGCAGGAGGCGCTGCGCAGAGAGGGGGAGAAATTTTTTTCTTGTTCTCCCCCTCTAAAACAAGGTGCCGTTCAAGGTGCATTCAGTCACCTTTAGGCGGCTACCTTGGAAGCCTGGAGAGGCTTTACCAGCATGCTCTCCACAGGGAAGGTGCAGGCAAGAAGCAGCACCCCACAGGATTGAACCCTCCTGCTTTCAGGTGAGAGGGAGGTAGGAAGGAGACACAGGATTTCATTCTTCTCCCACGAAAATCCCTAATAAAACATTAGCCCCATGCAAAACTGATTCTGCCCGGGATGTTCCCTGGAGTGGGGGAGGTGGGTGGACAGTACACGACCCTATTTGATATATATTATGTGAACTGCCCTGGGAAGAACTTTTATTTTTGAAAGATGGTTTACAAATAGAACAAAGGCCGAATAAAATAAATTTGCCCTTCGTAGCATATTACTCACCTGTGGCAAATTGCCAAGTGATTGCCATGCATCCCATTTGGCCTTTTTGACAAAGTCTAGCATTCCTGGTTTGGGAGCTTTGCAGGGGCCCTCAGTAGCCTATGTGAATAAGAAAGAAAGAAAATCTAACCATTCAAGTAAGTTTATGCTGATTAGCCAATGAAAAAGAATAGAATCACCCACATGGATTCAATGGGTTGGCTCACTCATAGTGCTAAATCATAGCAGACTAGCCTGACTGAGCACAAGCAAAATGTTGGACTGATGTGCTCCCTTACTCCCATGAAGCCAGGCCAATGATTCCAGCAGTTTCATTTTACCGTGGTACCTCAGGATGCGAACGGGATCCATTCCAGAGCCCCGTTCGCATCCTGAAGCGAACGCAACCCGCGACTGCGCATCTGCGGATCGCAATTCGCTGCTTCCGTGTGACGTCATTTTGACCATCTGCACATGTGCGAGCGGCAAAACCAGGAAGTAAAGCGTTCCGTTACTTCCGTGTCGCCGCGGAGCACAACCGGGAAGCGCTCAACCTGAAGCAACTTCAACCCGAGGTATGACTGTATTTTTAATAAATCTCATCTTACTGTTGCATACCAACCAATTCTGGTTCAAAACAATTTTTGATATGTTTCACAGACCAGCTTCATAACCCATGGTTTGAAGCTGGCTTGTTATGAAACTTACCAGAGTTTGTTGCTCCCTGGTATGAATCTAACGTTAAGCAAGGGATTATTTTTAAATGAAACTGAGCTCTCCCAATGTCCTTCTCTTGGCCACGCAGAAGAAACAGAAGGGAGAGGGCATGTGAACTCGATGCTTCATTTGGGCTTGGACAGGCCCACACGGTACTACACCATAGTTTAGTGCTACACGCAAATGTAGTCATTATAAACTCTGCTAATTGATACTTGAATAGCAAGTATGTTTCAAAATTATTATGAAAAGCAGTCTGCATTTTAAGACATCCAGACTGGATAAAAATCAATTATTATTTTTATTTAAAAAATCAGATTTTTAAAAATTTAAACGGATTTTTTTTACTTACACTGGATTTTTAAAATAAAATGCTTTTGGAGGAAAAATGTTTCTAAAGGTAGTTTTCTATTTAAGTTACATTATAGTCCAAAGGCTATTCATCAGGAAATAAGGATTTGTTTTAAGTTTTTCATGTGTGCTAAAACTCAGTCTAAGTTTTTTTTAAAAAAAAAAAGTTTAACCACATTAGGTAACAAACATGGATACGTGTGCTATAATGTTATTGTTTTAGTTAAACAAATTGTTTAAATTGTTACTAATGATTATTTTTTCCTTCCAATAAAGCACAGCAGAAAAGCTGTCAAAATATAAACAGTTAACTGACTAAACCTCACAATAATTTCATAATTATCTGTCTATGTATTTCTAATAGTATAACCAAATCAGTAATTATTGATATAACTGCAAAAACTACTCTGAAAATTTATTATTCCAAAATAATAATATTCGAAAAATGAAACCTTCATCTGGTTTTAAATTTTAAGATTATACCAGCAAGAATGAGTCTTACTGACTGGTGATTTAAATCCAATCCACCCTGAAGATGTCTATACTAAACATTCTGATGAAATCAACAAAAGGCACGCAACAAATTTCTGGAGTCTTAATTCCACTTGATACACCCACTACTGCAATAAGATTTCTCTGCTCTTTCATACAGTTCGGAGCACAGCCTCATCAAAGCCTCTTAAAAGTCAACTGAAATATATGCAGGTCTCACAGTCCTTTGGAAGGCCAAAATGGAGATGGTTGTGACTTCCATAGGGGGTTCATAGGAGAAGTGCAAGAAAAGGCCTCTCTCCCTGGCTGTTGAATTACTCTGCCTCATAACATGAGGTGACCAGATCCAAAGATGTCAACAATGGGTTCATAATAAGAATTCCAGAGACTCCTCCCTCATAACTAAATATATACAACTAACACATTAATATACTATCATTTCCAACATCTGTGGGACTTTTCCTGTGCGAGGAAGCAGCACCAAATGAATGAGTTCTCTTGTTACATATGCTTGTAGAGTCCAGAGGTGGAAACGAGGTTTAAGAAAAACTCAAGAGAACAACTAGGAAAAGCTTGCTTCAGCTTGATAAACTAGCAGTTTTTTAAAAGAAAAGCACACTTTATGCAATGGACTGTGCATTTTTAAGCAACCCCTCACTTGAAACTGCAGACTGGCTTAGCCAAACTGTTCCAACAATCATTTCTCCAGTGAAGATATATTCATTTTACAGACTGAAAACGGACAAAGCTACCTGTTTAAACAATGCATAAATATTCAGTTTGACTTGGTTGCCAGGATCCGTCTTCAAAAGCTTCAGCTGCTCTCTGGCCTTTTCAAAGTCTTCCTGGCTGAACTTCATGGTAGATTTAGTAGTGTGTAATTGTAGCGTAGGGAAATGAAGGACATACACTGAACTACTGGCGGGGGGGGGGGGGAGAGAGAGAGAGAGAGAGAGAGAGAGAAAGGAAATAAAATCAATTCAGTTCTTGCATTCAAATCTTCAGTGGATCGTAAAATCAACACTTAAGTTACTTACTTGTCAAGTGTTCAAAAGCCTTCAAATACAAGACCAGTTAATAAGTACAAAAAAAGCTGCATGGAAAACCATGGTGAAACCTGCGGTCCAATTAACCTTTGGACAAGATTACCGGTACGTAAGCCAATCTTCTATGTAAACATTAACTCGTGGATTTTGTTGGGACGCTAGCAAAAAGGAGCAAAACGTACAGTGGTACCTCAGGTTACATACGCTTCAGGTTACAGACTCCGCTAACCCAGAAATAGTGCTTCAGGTTAAGAACTTTGCTTCAGGTTGAGAACAGAAATCGTGCTCCGGCGGCACGGCGGCAGTGGGAGGCCCCATTAGCTAAAGTGGTGCTTCAGGTTAAGAACAGTTTCAGGTTAAGTACAGACCTCCGGAACGAATTAAGTACTTAACCGGAGGTACCACTGTATATGAAAGGGATGTCGTTCAAGTAGGAATTCCATACAGACCCCTCCAAAAAATAAGCAGTCCAGCTGGAGTTTCTGTTTTTCTTTCAGGCCAGTGAATGAAAACGAGAGAGAAGACAAGGGTTCTTCCTCCTAAACTGCCCCACTCATGTTTCACACACGTTTCTTGGCCTCCAAGAATTCCCACTATCCATGACCACTGGTCCATGCTGGTTGGGGTTGATGGGAGTTGGAATCTGACATCATCTAGAGCTCTAGGGGTTCCCAATCCGTGACTCATGTGCCTAGGTTGCTTCTGCGGTGAGCCCTGTCTCATCACCAAATTGCAATGGTGTATTTGCTCGTAATTTGGATTAAAACACTGACTGAATCGGGTGAGGGAATCAGGGGAGACACCATTGCTTTAAGTATTTCCGTTCAACATTCGGCCTTCTAAATACTACAGCAAGAACGCAAAGAATCTCTGTCCCATCAAAATTTTCCCAAAATGAATGCATGGAGAATGTCAGAACTATAAAAGTGCATCGATTAGTAGCAAGTGAAACCGTAAAAAAACAACAACCCCACGTTCTAAAAATTGTATTCTTGGCAAGATTAAAAGCATTCCCCTTTTCAACTATATCACAGACACGTGTTCTTTATTATCCTGGCTCTCAGGCCACTTCATTATAATTCTGGGCAGTTAGCCTTATTTACCTCATTAGGCACTCTAGTAATAGCTTTAAAATAATTCGGTTTATCTCCATATAACACAACAAGCTTCTATTTGGCAGTTAATCCCTAATTAATAAATAAAGACATCCTTGGTTTTTAGAAGGCACTTCTACCAGGGACCTAACAGCAGGATGATGACCTCTCCCTGAAGAGAACATTTAACACAAAAAACCTGCTATTCCCATTCCCCAAGGGGGATATAGTCTTATCAAGAGACTATTGACCTTCCACGATGCCAGGCAGAATCAAAGCAATTTTCTAAAAGGCTACTAAAGGCCTTAATCCAATACAAAGAGCTTTCAAAAAAACTGCACAGCAGGAGTGATTGCTTAGCTGGGGAAACTGCTGGGAAATTGCAAGAGAGTGTAATTATGTGCATGATAGCGAGTCCCTGCTTACAGAATTTATCATTGACATAGCCTAAGATCCTATACAGCTAGGGTGTCATTAAAAAAGAAAGAAAAAGCACTACAATGGCAAACCTATGCATGTTCACTCAATTTCCAACGAGGCTTACTCCCTGGTAAATGTTTTAAGATTGCAGCCAATGTTCTGCAGCAAAGCTGGCTGTTCCCTTAAGCAATTGTGCCAAGTCACACAGGGCAATGTTGAGCAGGTTAAAGGGGACTTTCCAAAAGCTTTGCACATGTTAGTCAAGCATGGTTTAGCGCAGGAATGTCCAAAGTTTGTTTCGGGGGCCTATTCCAGTCGGTTTAATCCGGCCCCTGTGGCAGTTTATTTCCTGGGCTAAAATCCTTTAAAAACCTCAAGAACTTCAATCCTAAAAAATGTCAAAAACTTCAATCCTAAAAAAAGGTCATCAACTTTGGTAGGCCCTCAAGTCCCTTCACTTCATCAAATCTGGCCCTCTTAGAAAAAAGTTTGGACACCACTGGTCTAGCGAGTAACAAACTTTCCAAGCTTCCCACACTGAATCATACAACAGTTTTTGCGAGAGGTGGCTTGAATGGGGTGTATGGCGGTACATGTCATGGAAGTCTACTCAGTATTGAACCAGTGTTCAGTGTTCAGTATGTAACCATACTTAGCAGAGTAAAAACGTAAAACAGGCTGCAGGATTCCCAAAAAATAGACCAGAGGCAATTAATATTTTATCCAGCAGAGCTTTACTGAAGGCAAATGAGCATAATGGTCACAAATCCAACACATTCAGGATTGGCACTGTCCATAAGAAATCCAGTTGCAGCAGACTTAACGTAAACTTATAATAGCTTATAATAAAACCTTCTTTTAAAATGGTATCCCTTTCCCACCTACACAGCTATGATATGCCCATCAATGTAGACAGAACATAATGGGATATAAACGTAAACAAATCACTATTACCCACTGCCCACGAAGTGTGGAAAAATCAATCACAATTCTGCACAGAGCTTACAGCGGAAAAATTATTGGGTAATGCTAGCTGGAAGTGATCCAATCAGGAAAGCAATGCTACAAAATCTAGAGGACTATTGTGGTATGATGGTATGTGAAATGAACAAAATAGGATGAAGGCGGCTATGCTCCCTTTACCACAATCTCCCTCCAGCAGATGGCCGGAACTTGGTCCAGTGGAGCAGTGTGAAGAGATGTCCTCTGCTCCTGGAAGGAGATGATCTAAGTTCATGCAAGGAGAGCAAAAAGGTCTATAGGCACCTTCACAGAACCTTCTCAAAGCTGTTCCAACAGGGACAGTGAGTTCAGGTTACAACTTCCTGTGCGCCACCCCAAAGTATCAGCTAGGCAGCTGGTCCAAGCGGGGGAGATACAAGGCATGTACCGTATTTTTCGTTCCACAAGATGAACTTTTTTCTTCCTAAAAAGTAAGGGGAAATGTCTGTGCGTCTTATGGAGCGAATGCATGGTCCCTGGAGCTGGATTGCCCAGGGGCAAAAAGCAGATCATGCTTTCTTTCTTTTTTTTTTTGAAAGAGGGAAGTGGGTGTTGAAACAAAGGCACTGATCAGTTTGCCTTTCGGGAACGAGATAAGGGACGCTAGCAATAAAGGAGGCTGCCTGGGAGGGGGGAGATAAAGACAGCAAACTTGAAAGGAGAGGAGACAGTAAGACTAAAGCAAGGAGGAGAGAAATTAGAAGAAAAGGAGGAGCAAAATACTGCTTCATCTAAGGAAGACACTAAGGCAAACAAGAGGGAAGGGGGTGTTGAAAGGAAACAGCTGGTCAGTAAGGGATCAGGAGGGAGATAAGGGAGCCTAGTGATAAAGGAGGCTGCCTGGGAGGGGGAAGGTAAAAGCCCATGGATCCTCAGGAGTTTTACATTGGGTCACCCCAAATTCACCATCAGATCACATAGCATGTCCATGGCTACAGCCTGCACCAAAAAATCACACATCCACTGTTTCGTAGGGCTGTAATAGTGCAAAAACGTGGTTACAAAGCACAGATCCACATGGATTCTCAGGATTTTTGCATTGGACTGCCCCAAACTCACCATCAAATCACATGTCTGTGGCCATAGCATGAACCACAAAAATCATACACCCACTGTTTCGTTCAGAATATTTTTTTTCTTGTTTTCCTCCTCTAAAAACTAAGTGCGTCTTATGGTCAGCTGTGTCTTATGGAGAGAAAAATACGGTACATATCTTCCTTCCCAAAAAGTGAATTCTTCCATTGTCTCCCGAGGCAGACGGATGCCAACCAACAACTCTTCTTCATCTTGCAAGAAATCCTTACGAGACAAAAGTGGGTGTTGCATTGCAATGGACTTGTTGCCTTACAAAGACAGGAAATATCCATCTCTGCACCTCATTTCATTGTGCATGATCAGTATTTCAAGCAACAGTTACAGTTTCCCACTTCTTTTGAAGCTGGTGTTCATGAATGCAAACCTATGTAGGAGTGTGAACGAAAAATAAACAAGTGAAAGGTTTGTGTGACCATTCCCTTGGCATATTGGGCTGCAAAGCATAATTTCAGCAGATCATCTTTTTCAGGAGGGGAAACACTTCTTGTTCTTCTTTTTCCAGGATAAATTCACAGCTAGATCTCATGGTTCATAATCCTATTACGGATAATCCTATCAAATGAATAGCATGCCCGCTAGACAATCTTGTCAATATATTCTGAAGCAGAAAAGCAGATTCTCTTTTATCCTTTTAATGATCTTTCCTCAGGCCTGAGTTCCACAGTGTCAAGCTTTTGTTAGGGAAGGCTTTTATATTAAAAAGATAATACTTTAATAATCAATTAGTTGGTATACTGTCATCTTGTTTTGGCTATTTCTCTCTCTCTCTCTGCAATTAGGAAGCACAGAAATAACGAGTTCTGGCACGCACCTTCTCCTCAGCAGCAGTCCTGCCCTCAGAGAGGAAGATTTCTTATATTTGCTTCCAGAACCTTGGACGCCGTCTCCCCTCTCCCCGCATCCTCTTCTAATTACCTTTCTCGTCCACTACATCTGTCTAAACTATTTTAATTTAAGAGGATGCAATGACTACAAAGAGTCTGAGGAATAATTAGTATTTAGTGAGAGTAAGAATGAGAAAGCATAAACCTTTAATCACCCCTAGCTGAAGCCAACTGGTAAATTAAAACAAGGAAAGGTATTTCAGATTCAGGTTCTTTGTTTAACTTCTGAAATCGTTGAAGTTACTGATTTATTACATTTGTATCCCAACTTTGTGAGAGCTGGACCATAAAGAAGGCTGATCGCCGAAGAATTGATGCTTTTGAATTATGGTGCTGGAGGAGACTCTTGAGAGTCCCATGGACTGCAAGAAGATCAAATCTATCCATTCTTAAGGAAATCAGCCCTGAGTGCTCACTGGAAGGACAGATCGTGAAGCTGAGGCTCCAATACTTTGGCCACCTCATGAGAAGAGAAGACTCCCTGGAAAAGACCCTGATGTTGGGAAAGATGGAGGGCACAAGGAGAAGGGGACGACAGAGGACGAGATGGTTGGACAGTGTTCTCGAGGCTACAAACATGAGTCTGACCAAACTGCGGGAGGCAGTGGAAGACAGGAGTGCCTGGCGTGCTCTGGTCCATGGGGTTACGAAGAGTCAGACACGACTAAACGGCTAAACAACAAGAACAACATCCCAACTTTCCTCCTAAGGAGCTCAAGGCATCATATACGGTTCTCCCACTCTCAATATTATCTTAGCAACAACCTTGTGAGGTAGGCAGTAAGAACTGTTCAACAGTCTCAAGAGGTGGTGGCCTCTCCAGAGGGTTTTAAGCAGCAGGTGGCCATCTGTCATGGATGCTTTAGCCAAGATTCCTGCATTGCAGGGGGTTGGACTAGATGACCCCTAGGTCCCTTCCAACTCTACAATTCTATGATTCTAGAATTAGGTTAACTGTTGATGACTGGCCCAAGGTCAGTGAGTTTCAAGCCCACTGGGCATTTGAACTGTGGTCTCTGATGCCTGGCATTCTAGGCACTACATACAGGCTTGAAAATTACAAATTAATTTGCCAACTTCTTATTTTTTAAAAATACGGTCTCTTTGCAGGGCACAGGAGCCCCTACCAGGACAGGAAGGGTTTGTAAAGAACTTAGCAATTTGGCGGTGGAGCCAGGACAAAACTTGGAAGTTTCCTGGTTTTTCAGATCCTAAGTACAGTGGAACCTCAGGTTAGGTACTTAATTCATTCCGGAGGTCCGTACTTAACCTGAAACTGTTCTTAACCTGAAGCACCACTTTAGCTAACGGGGCCTCCTGCTGCCACCGCGCCGCCGGAGCACGATTTCTGTTCTCATCCTGAAGCAAAGTTCTTAACCTGAAGCACTATTCCTGGGTTAGCAGAGTCTGTAACCTGAAGCGTATGTAACCTGAAGCATATGTAACCTGAGGTACCACTGTATTGGTTACCTGACAAGACATGGTTTTATTGTTCTGACTCAGGAAGGTAGTGGCTGACTGACAACCTTCACTGCAAAGTGTGCTAGGAACCGGACAAATAACCCTCCAGCCACAGACACCGTTAACTAAAATGGAGTTCAACAGCTCTTGAAAGTAGCCTTTGTGTGCATTCTGTGACATTCCCCAGAATCACCTACAGAGACAAAAAGTTCTGAGGCAGAAATGTTCTCGTGCAAAGGGCTCCCTGAGGACAGCAAGTTTGAAAATCATTAGCATAGAAACTACATGGCGTAAGAGTAAATGGTGGTTGTGAACCCTGCATTTTCAAGTGAGGTACATAAGTTTCACTCTTACGGCCCCAAATATTGACAAAACAGATGCTTAGTGCTCTTGAAAGAGCAATTTTGGATTCCCATTGAAAACAAACGGCTCAATTCCCCCAACAAATCTAATCCTTAAGAAACTCTTTCAGCTCTAACAAATGAAGCAGTAAAGACCCCATTTACCTGCTAGTTCTAGTATAACACTACATGGTCCATTAGTTTCCCCCCTAGCAATTGTATTCTCGGATCACCCACTGCTACCGTCTTCAAGATGAGCTCTGTAAAACTCCAGTCTTCAAGTCACAAGACCCGAAGCAGGCTAACTCAGTTCAATAGAACCATTTGTGAGTTATTTACTTGAAGACTATACAGCTCCCTGTTTATAGAATAGATCCAAAGTCCCTGAAAGGCACTCAAAACCATTGATTCGCAGTAGGGGTTTGTTTTTTAATAAAAGGTTTTTTTTTTGTTTGTTTTACAATCAAGAGCATGATCGTTCTCAAATCCATTCTAAAAGCAGGTTTCCTTTGCACTTGATCCTTCCCACCTTCTGTTTTTTGTTTTAAAGAGACCAAACCAACAAACGGGGTGCTGAATGGGGGGGGGGCATCCGCACGGCACTTCAGAATGCCCTGCGGCATGCGCACAAGGTGCAGGGCGTGCTAACATCATGTGTGCATGCCACAGGGCATACATGCAGGGCATGTTGTCGTCATGCAGCCCAGGCTGCCTCAATCACACAGGCAAGGCAGCGCACACGCCAACATAGAAAATAAATGGCGGCCATTCTATGGTGCAATTCACCCATGGATCACTATCCACCAGTTGAAGCCCAACACTTTTAAGCAGCACAGTGGTTCCTCGGGTTAAGTACTTAATTCGTTCTGGAGGTCCGTTCTTAACCTGAAACTGTTCTTAACCTGAAGCACCACTTTAGCTAATGGGCCTCCTGCTGCTGCTGCGCCGCCAGAGCACGATTTCTGTTCTCAGCCTGAAGCAAAGTTCTTAAGCTGAAGCACTATTTCTGGGTTAGCGGAGTCTGTAACCTGAAGCGTATGTAACCTGAAGCGTATGTAACCTTAGGTACCACTGTATCTCCAGCTGTGTGCAATACTGAAAGGACAATGCTTTTCTGTTACATTTGAGATCAATAATTCTCTGTCCCCCGAGCACCTCAAACAAACTGAGCACGTTGTCACTAGGGTGGCCAGGTGCCCCTGTCATGCAAGTTACACCTGCTGAAATTCCCTCTTCTAGATAACTTTTGCATCTGGCTGCTCTCAAAATTCCACTATGAACCTGTATGCGGTCTTATGGGCAGATCCTAATCCTTGCATCATCACCAATGATGTTCAAAAGTCAGAACTCTTTAATTGTTGCACAAAGGTATGAAGTAACTATGGAATTACCCTATAGTGGAATTCTAAGGAGATGTGACTACTACAAACATTTAGGATCTGGGTGGTAGTCTACAGTCCTGAGTATATGACATGGAATAAATGACCATCCAAAACCCAGCATTAGAGAGCTCATGAATCATGCAGTACATCTTCTTTGCAAAAAAATCGTTCTTAAAGCATTCCTTCACTTCGCAAAAGACGTTGCACGCCACTTTATCTGTATTCACACTGAGCTCTTAGTGCTACATTTAGCACTGGAAACGTTGTTCCTCCTAGATGGATTGCATGTGCCACATTCTAAATGAGCACTAAACTCATTAGTTCAACCTTCAAGCAGTTCAGTGCAACACGGCTACTACGGTCCCTACAGCAGAACCTTCCAATTAGCTCAGTCAGGGAGGGCAGATATTCATGATTAGATCAATGGGTTTGTGTCTCTCGTTGCTATTTTAGAAGGCTAGAGAACAGCTTTCGCGATTCTCTACAGTTAGGAAGGCAGGCAGGAGGGGATAGTTAGCGGGAACAGGAAAGTATGCGGGAACACCACATACTAGTTAATTTTAGCTCCCATTTAAATTTGGAATGGCTTAAGGCCAAACTATCTGTTATATGCAATGGTAGCCTGATGGCTCTTCATTAACAGGAGAAGCTGCCTTAGAAGGAGGTGATTTGAACCAGAGAAATAACAGGCAAAGCATTCTCTGAAAGTGGCCTTTTCAGTCAAAGGCGTACCTAGGCTCCCTTGTGCCCCCTTGGCAAGGAGCTATATCTGCGCCTCCCCCAGGGGAAAAAATGCTATCCTCCAGTGGGCAGGGGCCAACGCTCCCCACTGCGTGCACAAAATCTACAGTTGCTTAAGGGCCAAGGGAAAGGCACTCTGCACATGCTCAGAGACTCTACTACAGTTTTGCATCTCCCAGAGTGCAGACCAGGCACTGAAAACAGTTGAGCCCTGGCCCAAATTCACACTTGCTGCCCCAATTCTCATGTCTCTCACTGTCCATCAGATTCCTCTTCTTCTCACTCTCTCACAACCATGTCCCTGCTCCCCGTTCTTTGCGTGCCACTGAGCGTACCTGGAAGAGGGGCAAGATGGAGCCATCTGAAGCCACACGCTTCACCCCAAGTCTCCTGAACCAGGGGAGTTCAGACACCTTGCTTCTCCTCCCGGCCACCCTTCCTCACCTGTCCTGCGGGCCAACCCAGCTGGTGGTTTTGGTGGCGTGGTCGATGTAGACTTTGCCACTGTAGTTGCTAGGTTCCTCCCAGCCCTTGGGCAAGGGCAACTCCTGCCTGGGCATCTTGCCCACCGCTGGTGGCTGCAGCTGACAGACACGTGGGCCAAGCCTAGCAGCGACCCCATGCAAACAGCTCAGCAACCCCCAGCCCAGCCACTGGCCTGGCAGGCTGGGGCCAGGACACTGGCCTGGCCAGGACAGCTTTCCTTTTATACCTTCTGGGCTCAACGAGGCATGTGACCCTCCCCTGTCCTGAGCCTACTCCACCTTAGGAATCACACACCTCCTCCCGGAGCTAGCGGGCCCCACCTGGGCTGTGGGTCCTTGCTGGACTTCCTTCAGAGAACTGACAGCTATAAGTTCAGGATCACTGAAACCGCTTGAAAGATCTCACCCACAAGTGTTGGTGCTGACCTTTAAAGCCCTAAACGGCCTCGGTCCTGTATACCTGAAGGAGCATCTCCACCCCCATCGTTCAGCCCGGACACTGAGATCCAGCGCCGAGGGCCTTCTGGCAGTTCCCTCATTGCGAGAAGTGAGGTTACAGGGAACCAGACAGAGGGCCTTCTCAGTAGTGGCGCCCGCCCTGTAGAACGCCCTCCCTTCAGATGTGAAGGAAATAAGTAGCTATCTTATCTTTAAAAGACATCTGAAGGCAGCCCTGTTTAGGGAAGTTTTTAATATTTAATGCTGTACTGTTTTTAACATTTGATTGGAAGCCGCTCAGAGTGGCTGGGGAAACTCAGCCAGATGGGTGGGGTATAAATAAATAAAAATAAATAAATAAATAAATAAATAATTATCTCATGAGATAATTTTGCTCTCCTTGACATCTTGCAAGACTCTGATGAGATCTTGCAGGAACTCAGCACCTATTTCACGTCACATCAGTGCAGGACGGGGGCTCAACAGCTTTGGCTGCCCCGCCTAACAAAAATCCTGGCAACACCCATGTATGCCTCTGACCGCTCATCGTCATCCCACCATCAGTCCCCTGGCACTGAGCCTTCTTCTCCAGGGGGTTCCCCAGCTGGTGCCTCCCACCATCCCTCTGCATCTAGCCAGTCCATGACACTTGGCTATTACACCCATGGCATCTGGCCAAACCTGGAAGGAGAGGGAGAGAGAGTGGATTCACATGCCCTGGCCAGTGCCTGCCTCCTGTGGCTACAGCCATTTGGACTGTGAAAGCCTGGCCGCCTACTGGCACAAATGTGCACACATGCCCTCCACCGCCACAGGAAAGCCTTGTAAGTGGCCCAGGGGTGCCAAGAAGAGGTGCAATTTTTGCTCTCACCCCAGGCCTGCACTCTTGGTGGAGGCCAGCTTGACCAACCCCTAAGGTATGCCCGTTTCCAGTTTAAAGACAAGGGAGGTGGTTATCAGGCTACTGCTCCACACACTTGTGTACAGTGGTACCTCGGGTTACATACGCTTCAGGTTACATATGCTTCAGGTTACAGACTCCACTAATCCAGAAATAGTGCTTCAGGATAAGAACAGAAATTGTGCTCCGGCGGCGCAGCAACAGCAGGAGGCCCCATTAGCTGAAGTGGTGCTTCAGGTTAAGAACAGTTTCAGGTTAAGAACGGACCTCCGGAACAAATTAAGTACTTAACCCGAGGTACTACTGTAGACTGAAGATTTTCCCCAACCTTCCTTTTACTGTTTGCACTGATACGTGTTTGTGAACATGTGACATTAAATGTGCAGTAAGTGTGTCAGCTTAAGCAGCTTTTACAGCAGTAGTGCACAAACAGGTTCTTGCTCAATGCCAGCCTCAAGTTCTTGGCAGGGAGAAATGGGTAATTCTAAGGCTGTGTGCTCCATGACCTCAAGTCTATAATTTTTCTTCTTTTCCCTCTTTGTTAAAGCTTAAAAATAAAATATATGCTAAAAACCTGTTTGTGCATTGTGATTTGGAACACTGAACCCTACAATTACTTATTTTTCTGAAACATCTGTAGGTCTCCTTGCCATAATTAAGCCCTGAATTCGTAGCTTAAAATAACTTTGAAATTAGTCAAAAGACTACAATCACGGAAAATGCATGATGTTACTACAAGGAATCTGCGACTTGGTTTCTAGAAGACATTGAAGAGCTAGAGGCTGATAGGTCTAAGGCTCGGCTTGCCTTAGAAATATGATGCAACCTTTCCAGTTACTAAGATCTGCAGAAGAGGCTCTTTTGAGGATGCCTCCACCTGCAGAGGGCTGTCACTCCAACTGTGAAATAGAGCAGTGGTTCTCAAAGGGTGTGGCGTGTCACACTGGTGTGGCAAGGGAGGATGGCAAGTGTGGTGGGAAGATTCAAGGACAATCAAATAAACATTTAAACCAGAGTTTCCCAACCTTAGGTCTCCAGCTGTTTTTGGACTACAATTCCCATCATCCCCGACCACTGGTCCTGCTGGGGATGGGCGTTGTAGTCCAAAAACAGCTGGAGACCCAAGGTTGGGAAACCCTGATTTAAACATTTCAGTGTAGTATAGAATAGTATATAGTGGTACCTCGGGTTACAGATGCTTCAGGTTACAGGCGTTTCAGACTGCTAACCCAGAAACAGTACCTCGGGTTAAGAACTTTGCTTCAGGATGAGAACAGAAACTGTGCAGCAGTGGCATGGCAGCAGCAGGAGGCCCCATTAGCTAAAGTGGTGCTTCAGGTTAAGAACAGTTTCAGGTTAAGAACAAAACGAATTAAGTTGTTAACCCAAGGTAGCACTGTAGTATTATTTGTTTCTTTATTTTTCGCAGAATATGGATAATAATTATTTATAAAGAATATCTTTATAAAATGAGAGCAAGAGCATCAAGTGATACTGAGGACAATCCTAGTTGTGATCCAAAATCACCACTCGAACAGAGTGCTGGAGAATAGCATTGGCTATTCTTCTACAGTTCTCCACGGGATTTTCAACTTCAACAAATATGAATAATTCTCTGTGTTGAGGAGTTGAGAGTCCGTCTCAAATTAGACCTAATATAAATGAGATTACCCGGCAAAAGCAAGCTCACACCTCTCATTGAGTTTGTATACATATTTAAGGTAATTAATGCGAGAAGCTTGTTTGTAATTAAATTTTGGGAGGAATTCATGCTTTTTTGTAGCTATATTATTTTATACTTTCTGGATGTCTCATGATATTATAAAGGAATTGTGTTTTATGTTATAAATCAAGCACTGCCAGGAGTTGCTTCTTTTCCCCACCAATGTATTTGTTATCAATTAAAAAAAAATCAGTGTGGCACAAGCAGATTTTTATTCTGAAAGTGTGGCTCAGAGAAAAAGGTTTGAGAACCAGAACCACTGCTTCTATCTCTGCTTTTAGAAAAGGTGCCAAGTCACATATTTTCATTTGGCCTTTAAAATTTCCTAATGGTGTTGCTTGTTTAATGGTTTTTTTATTATGCTTTACTGTTGATTTTAATGTGTTTATGCTGTTTTGTTTTTGATTTGTTGTACACTGCCTTGCTGGGTTACAAAAACACAGTGTAAACCCATTAACAACAAATGATAAAGAAATAGCAGCAGCCCAACACGTACCGCTTAATAGTCCTGAAAATGTGTTATATTTAACGCGGACTGAACTGGTGCTAAATTTACGCCTGCAGCATCCTTCCCTCTTCAATGTTCATACTATCCCATATTACTTTACCACATTCAACAATCTGGATTGCTTACTTGAATCTGATTTTGATTTCTGATTATTATTTTTTGCGCAGTAAAGAAGTCAATCAGAAGTTGAAGTGGGTTTTGCAGGGGAATCATCATTTCCTGGCAAGATTCAGCTGCTCATGAATGATTCACCTCTCTTTCATCTCGGAGTAACTAATCACGTAAACAGCAGGGTTCTCTGTACTACTTGCTGGGTGAAGTTTACAGCTATGGAAAACAACACAGCAAGTCATGAAAAACTCAAGCTAATCATGAAAGAAAGTGGGTGTAGCTAAAGCATCCTAAAATTCCTTATTTGCATTGATAGAATAACAATATATTACGATAAGAAATGCTGGAATTACAGCCCCAAAAAAGTGTTGGTCCACCCATGGAAATGAGTTGATATCCTAATGTAGGCTCATCTCCGCTGGCTCACATTCCAACAAATGTTCAAGCTACACACGGATATTCCACTACTAAGGTTAGGAAAGCACATACCATTTAGAATCATAGAATCATAGAGTTGGAAGAGACCACAAGGGCCATCAAGTCCAACCCCCTGCCAAGCAGGAAACACCATCAGAGCCCTCCTGACATATGGTTGTCAAGCCTCTGCTTAAAGACCTCCAAAGAAGGAGACTCCACCACACTCCTTGGCAGCAAATTCCACTGTCGAACAGCTCTTACTGTCAGGAAGTTCTTCCTAATGTTTAGGTGGAATCTTCTTTCTTGTAGTTTGGATCCATTGCTCCATGTCCGCTTCTCTGGAGCAGCAGAAAACAACCTTTCTCCCTCCTCTATTTAATCCCAGGCTAATCTATTACAGATTCACATTTCTGCTCAGCTGCCATGCAGGTTACTTTTTGAAAAATTAACAGTGGAGTTGTGTTTTTTACCTGCAAACACTCCCCCCCCCTTCCAAGAAAAACAATATCATACCCTGTTGCAGATAACTTTCTTCAAAGTCAAGCTCCTATATACAAGTCAATGATGAATGTGAATTTCCAAGATTTTGGAGAATATCCTACTCTATTCTTAGGAGTAATGGGTGCTCCTCTGAAACATTACTTGCTACCCCGTTTGCTTACCAGATTACTTGTTGTGGTTGTTGTTTATTAATTAATTAATTCCTATTTATGAATCGCCTTCCACATATATACCTCAAGGTACATATAACATAATAAAACACCTAAAAAACAGTTACACGGAAACAGAATATGAAATTTAAAAACAATACAAAATGGACACCCATACTTTTTCAACCATATTATTATTAGTAGAGTGTGTGTTGTGTTTTTTTTGCAGTTGCTCTTGCAGAAACCTCTGTGCAATTATGTAAACCACTTGACAATTGCACATTAAAAACATGGTAAATATATTTTCACTCCATGAGGCTTTTGCCTGCAGCGGTTGCTTTTACTCGTGATCTCTGCAGTTGTTGTTTTAAAAGGATTTCATGTTGCATATTTGAACTGTTTTATTCTTTGTATTATAATATTTTGTGTGTGATGTTAAAATTGATTTAAGCATCAGAAAAAGGAGAGGGCAGACACATTCATTTAAATAGAAATAAAACCAAGTATGTGTTGTGCTAAAGTCCTGCAGGTGTTTTTCATTGGCAATGATATCCCATCCACACACTCGACAGAATCAGGCATGGACATAATCATACTGTGATGCTGCCATTGAACTCTTTTTAAATACAGTAGGACTAAATAGGACCACTGTCATACAGGAAGCAACAGACATTCTCCAAAGGCTACTTTTGAAAACTGAGGAACATAAAACGAAAATAGTAAGGACATATGGGATAAGGGAGTTGCACTTCATACCACTACTTACATTACAAATAATACTTAATTGGCAGCTATCAAACAGACACAGTAAGCCCTATAGTACTGAGGGGAATATATCACGCTGTACACAGCAGTTCCTCAAATTAAAACTTGCTAGGCGAAACGTTTTGCACAGGAGCCAAATCAGAGGCATTCACTTTTTGTTATCGCTGACAACACCTGTAGAATTTTTAATCTGCAAAATATCCCAGCAACAATCAGACCTCTGAAATTTGATCACTAGGTCGCCCTGACCTGGGCAGGGTGCTCAGCAAGCGCACAAATCCCATTTCAGCAATTCACAAGAAACCCTGCAAAGTGAAGAGGCCGCTCATGTCGTATAGGGATTTGAAACAAGCAGAAGCAGAACAACTCCCCAATTGTTTCTGCTTGCTCTATGGCTCCCAACTTAATGCCTGGGAGTTACTTAATGGGGATGAACCACACTCGGCACTTATTACGTAAGAAGAACCTGCTGGATGAGGAAGAGCCGGAGCTATGGGTGTGTGTGCGGCCATTTTTGTTTGGACTCAGATGAAGCCTCCAGAGGGGCGCCATTGAAGCTCTCAGCCTGTGCGTGTGTGTCCACAAATGTGCATAGGATGGGTGGATGCCAAACTGGGTCTTTGACCAGGGTGAAATAAAGCCTAGTTTTGCCCCTGGATGAGGCCTGCAGCCCATCTAATCCAGGAACCTGTTCTCACAGCAGCCCACGGGATACCTGTAGGAAACCAGAGAGCACAGCATGAGCAAGAGCACATTGCTGCCTCCAACGTTCCAGGTCATCTGAGGAAATTATAATGGACCCAGGCACTTTTTTTAAAAGGAGGGTGTAAGGCAGTTGTGGGCAGTGGGCCCCACTGAGGCCCTACCCATTGCCTCCCCCAGGTGCTAGGTGTCGCAGGGAGCCCCTCCCCCATCCGGGCTTAAAGCGGGTATTCCACTCTTATAAAACAATTGTCTCCCTGCTTATTTAATTTATATGCAGAATTCATCATGCAAAAGGCTGGGCTGGATGAATCCCAAACTGGAATTAAGATTGCTGGAAGAAGTATCAACAACCTCAGATATGCAGATGACACAACTTTGATGAAGTGAGGAGGAATTAAAGAACCTCATAAAGAGGATGAAAGAGGAGAGCACAAAATATGGTCTGAAGGTCAAGATAAAAAAAAAACCTAAGACCATGGCCACTGGTCCCATCACCTCCTGGCAAATAGAAGGGGAAGAAATGGAGGCGGTGAGAGATTTTACTTTCTTGGGCTCCATGATCACTGCAGATGGTGACAGCAGTCACGAAATTAAAAGACGCCTGCTTCTTGGGGGAAAAGTGATGACAAACCTAGACAGCATCTTAAAAAGCAGAAACATCACCTTGCTGACAAAGGTCCATATAGTTAAAGCTATGGTTTTCCCAGTAGTGATGTATGGAAGTGAGAGCTGGACCATAAAGAAGGCTGATCGCCGAAGAATGGATGCTTTTGAATTCTGGTGTTGGAGGAGACTCTTGAGAGTCCCATGGACTGCAAGCAGATCAAACGTATCCATTCTTAAGGAAATCAGCCCTGAGTGCTCACAGGAAGGACAGATCCTGAAGCTGAGGCTCCAATACATTGGCCACCTCATGAGAAGAGAAGACTCCCTGGAAAAGACCCTGATGTTGGGAAAGATGGAGGGCACAAGGAGAAGGGGACAACAGAGGACGAGATGGTTGGGCAGTGTTCTCGAAGCTACCAGCATGAGTTTGACCAAACTGTGGGAGGCAGTGGAAGACAGGAGTGCCTGGTGTGCTCTGGTCCATGGAGTCACGAAGAGTTGGACACGACTAAACAACTAAACAACAAGAGTGTATATTTAAAGCAGATGAATAAATGAGCAAGTTAAGTTAATTTGGATACACAGAAGATATTAAAAATTTAAGGAACCGCAGAAAGAGGGGGAAGGAAGTCAAGTTTTTGCAATGTTAAAATGATTTGTAAAATCAGTGATATGTATTAACCTGAAAAGCATAAATATAATAATAATAATAATAATAATAATAGCAGGACTTCCACACCACAGGCTGCCCCTTATTTCTAGACACACTTGATCCCTGGCATCACCACGCTTTGACAGACTTGTTGCATTTCCTTGCGTCCACAAGGTTCTAGGTTCAATCCCCGGCCTCTCCAGCGGAGAGCTGCGAGGGAGACCCTAGTCTGAATTATTATTATTACTATTATTATTATTACTTCTACCCTGTCCATTCCATCCACTCTGGGCGGCTCCAAGCGCGCATATAAACATCAGAAAACGTATGGAGAGCCTCTGCCAGCCAGTGCAGGCAACACGGAGCTAGATGAGGACCTACTAGGGCTGCTCTCCCTCCGCCCAGCTTCGCCAAGGACACGCCTGTGGTTCTCGCCCTGCAAACGCGGCGTTTCACCGGGTTGGCCTGGCAGGGAAGGAAGACTTGGAAACCCAACCAGACACACTCGCGCCCCTCCGCCCGGGACGAGCCGCTCTCACCTAACCCCGCGGAGCGGGCGGCGAGGGCTCAGCAGTAGGCCCCGCGTCAGGCGCTGGAGGGCGGCAGCGCCGCTGAGCATCGCTCGGCAGGGAAAAGAGCCGGGGAGGAGAGGAAGCGAGAGAGCTCCTACCTTGGCCAATGAGAGAGCGCAGAGGAAACCGGTTCTCCCACCCCGCCCCCCTTCAGAGAGGCTCGCTCGGCCCACGAAGCAGGCCGGGCCAGGCGGGCCGAGGCGGGGAGGAGGAGCCGCCGCCGCGCAGAGGATCATCCAGGGAGGAGCCGCGCCGGGGGAAGGCGGGCGGAGGAGGCCTGGCCGCGCGGTGGCGCGGAGAGGAGGAAGCGTCGAGGGTTGCGAGGGGAAATGCTGCCAGACCACGCTGGCTTATTAGAAACAAATAAGCAAACAAACAAAAACAAAGTAGTGGGGCAAGTTTCCCACAGGTTCTGTAGCCGGGCTGGTTTTATTTATTATTACATTATTACTACTATTACAAAATAAAAAAATTCCTTCCAGTAGCACCTTAAAGACCAACTAAGTACCCCTGGGTTAAGCTGACACTAATGGCTTCTATTCCGTCAGTGAGGGGAAATTCAGTGCTACAGTGGTACCTCAGGTTACATACGCTTCAGGTTACATACGCTTCAGATTACAGACTCCGCTAACCCAGAAATAGTGCTTCAGGTTAAGAACTTTGCTTCAGGATGAGAACAGAAATCGTGCTCTGGTGGCATGGCAGCAGCAGGAGGCCCCATTAGCTAAAGTGGTCTTCAGGTTAAGAACAGTTTCAGGTTAAGAACGGACCTCCGGAACGAATTAAGTACTTAACCTGAGGTACCACTGTATTCTCAAAGCAGTAGGGTTTGTTTGTTTTTGAAGGAAAACGTACACCTGGCCTTAGGCAGCTCCGCCTCTGCTGCAACACAAAAGTAAGGCAGTGGCGTAGCGTGGGGGGTGCAGGGGGGGCCGGCCGCACCGGGCGCAACATCTGGGGGTTAGGGTTAGGGGGCGCAAATCCACCGGTTAGGGGGCGCAAATCCACGGGTTAGGGGGAGCAAATTACTTGCCTTGCCCCGGGTGCTGACAACCCACGCTACGCCACTGAAGTAAGGTCGTAAAAATCCCTCCCCAGCCGCTGTCCATCAGAATAATACAGTACTTTCTATATGCAACAGCTAGCTAGTTGCATAGTATTCATAGAGTGGTCCTTGGTTTGCTTCTTAAACAGCTAACTTGCCCCTCCTTTGGTTTTCCCTTTTGAATATCTGAATCAGAATTCTATAGCTATATTTCTTAAGCTGGCCAGTATGGTTTGTTCTTCTAAGCTGTTAGAGTTATGTGCTCCATATCGCTCCACTTCCCATAGAGATAACAAGTTGTTGTTTTTTTTAAAAAAAGAGCATTGCCTTCTTCGCAATTGAAATAGCCTCTCAGGAACAATGATAAATATTTGATGGGTCAGAGTAAACACTACAGGTGCTTTTGTGCTGCATAGAAGTGTAATAATCAATGTTTTTCACCCTCAGATGGAAGAGTTCAAACAGTTAGTTTACTCTCCTGTCTAAAAATATAGGCATGACCTACTTATTAACAACAACAGAGGTGGGGAGGGGAAGCTCTGTATCCCTAGAGGAAAAAACAGCACTTTACATAGATTAAAATCCTAGCCTCACTTGCTTGAATTGCCTGCATGTTGAGAGTAGCACTTCATATGTACTACAACTGCAAAGTGCATTTTCTGTTATTTCTCCAGAAACAGCATATTGCAGAATTCAAAGACACCATCAGATTTCACGTCTGGAATTTTACTTGCCAGTTGTGCGTTTACAAATGGCATTGGGTCTTTTATCCTGTTTTATTTCTTTATTTAATTTGTATCCCACTTTCAGCTTTTAACAAATGGCTCCATAAAAAGAGAACATCAGCTCTTTCCCTTAGCATGTAGAACTAACTTATTAAGGGTGCAATTGTAAATGTACTTTCTAGGGAAGAAACCCCACTGAACACTGTGGGATAAGGGTGCTTGCACTTTTAGTATGGAATACCTGTGCCTCTTTCACTACTTTTTGCCGCATATCCACACAATGTCATCCAGTTGTGCCCTCCTGTGTTTTCCCTTGGCATCTTCCATCTTTTATACACTGCAAAAACCACATACCGTATTTTTCGCTCCATAAGACGCACCAGACCAGAAGACGCACCTAGTTTTTGGAGGAGGAAAACAAGGAAAAAAATAAAAGCAGCAATCCCTTTTGCTGTTCTGGCTTCTGGGATAGCTGCGCAGCCTGCATTCGCTCCATAAGATGCACACACATTTCCCCTTACTTTTTAGGAGGGAAAAAGTGAGTCTTATAGAGCAAAAAATATGGTAATTTTCATTTGTGGAGTGCAGGTGATCACATCAGGAGTCAGGGATGTTGTGAGCTGTAGTTCACCAATGGACTACAACTCCCATCATTAAAAGAAAAGGGGGGAAAAACACACACACTTTTATACTGTGCTGCATCTACACACTTTCAAAAAGTGGTGGGCTCTACCCGAGTCTCAATGAAAGTCCATTGTTCTACCTCCCAGGACCTGGTCTTGGTACCTCTTGCCTCCCAGGACCTGGTCAGGTACCAAAATTATTTTTTGTTTCAGGAGCTACTGATCCTACTTAGTCACCCCAGTTTACGGTGTTGAAAATTCTGTAGCCACATTTACCTGCTTTGCCTTGCTCCAAAGTTAAGAAAGGTGAACAATTCATTTGGGGGGTTATGGTTTCTGGCACAGATTAGTAAGTTCATTGAACTCAATGGGACTTACTTATGAGTAGGCATGCATCTGATTTAAGGTGTACAGTTTAAAACAAAACTATAGGGAGCCAGGTATAACTGGAATTACCTGGATCAAGTGCTGAAGATGTGGTTGAGTTCTCTCCCCCCCCCCCCTTTGTTTGTGATTTTTGTTCTTTCGTTTTTGGCAAACTCCCTTGATATCTCCACAAATTTCAGGGTGGTAAGAGAAAGGAATCTAAAACATACATTGCAAAAATTCAGTGCAACGCTGATGATGATGTTAAGCGCACTGCAAAGGGCAGAATTTCACAGGAAAACAGTAGCATGACCTCTGTTCTATGGGATGTTTGAAAATATAAAATCACATTAATTGAGCCTTTACGAAACGTTGAGTTGCACAGAAATTTCTCCCACTGCATAGACTTTGTAATAAAGTAACTTTCATTCTGTTGCCAGAGTGCAAACAAGGAAAAACTCTTTGGGATCCTTTGGGGGAGGAAACCATGGAATGAGTGTGCTTTAAAAGTATGATGTGCTTGCACTGCAATTCTGTGGAAGTATGAAAAGGAAAACACACACCCTTTGTTAAGATCTTCCTTTAGACTTGTCATTTATTTTGTTCTTGCACAAAATGGTTGCCTACATATTTATTTATTTATTACAAAGCTTCAATAGTCTAAAAAGAATAAGTCCGTGGTATACTGTGCACTTTACAATTGCATCCTAAGGAGCACAGCAAGAATAGTTGGGTTTTCACAACGGGGAGTCATTGCACACATTCAAAGTACATTTTCATTATTCTGCATGATGTTGCTTTCCCAGTACTTTTGGTTTTTGTTGTTTTTGTTGTTGTTTTTTACAGGAAATGATTACCAGTGAACACTGACAAGATCATGCTTATATACTCACTAACAAGGCAGCCCCATCCTTGAATTATGCTAGCTGGACAAGGATAAGACTGTCGTTAATTTTCCTTCACTGGTGCATCTCAAAATTACCCTATCATAGTGATGCATTGAGGCCATATGTCAGGCATCAATACAAATGTGTGCATTTACAGGCAATTGTGTACACATACAGAGGCATACATAGAGGTTGATGAAACAGACCCCCGCCCAGGGCACAAAAATCACCTATCAGTCTATGGGGTGTATGTCATATATTGTGTGGCAATGAAGCAGCACTGTCGTGGCGAGATCGAACACAGGCAAGGGCACAAGGGACCCTTAAATGTACACATATGTACATTTAACATGTCCAGAAACAGAAATATTCTGATCTTAAAGCAACCAAGAAACAAGCCAGCAAGGAGCTGATGCAGTATGGCAATCAATTTTAAGCCTGACACGCATGAACTCAGTGTAGCTAATACATAATATATACAGTGACAGGCTGTATTCATGAGGAATAGCACTTGTCTGTTACAGGGATTCAGCATTGCAGAAGGATCTTGATTGGCACCCGGGGACCGGGGACCAGCCCATCCAAGCAGCGAGGCTGCTTGGAGGAGAACTCCATCACCAGGTCAACCTGTCACATGCATTACACCATACGATACATCATCCCTTACTTAGCACTGGTGTAAGAGAGACTAAAAATACATACAGGACATAAACGCAAAGGCAAATTCCACAGGGGCAATAAAAATCCTTCCACCCACGGTCAATAATATAATTTCCGACTTCTTCTGGAAGAAGCTTGTTACGGCATTCATGCACTCGTCTGAAAAGCATCTTTCCACAAGCTGGTCACACTCTCGTGAATTGACTGCATGCAGTTTTTCCTTTTCCACATTTCTCATTAACTGCCTGGAGAGGGCTAGAGACTGGGGTGGGGATGAAATAGGGGGGGAAATTAGTCGCTCAAAATGAAGAATGCCTTATTGGTATCTGCACATTTGGGGGCTCTAGTCACATAAGGGCAAACAACCCACTATAAATTCAACTGGGATATTACCCCAAGCAAGCCCTGTTGGAAGAGATGGAACCAGTACAAGATGCTGGTCACACTCAATACAACAATTCTCCCCCCACTTGAAAATTGCTGAGGAGTCTCTGTGCACAACTTAATCAAAACAAACTTGTTCTTCTAATTAAGTCCTATTTTAGCTTTTATTTAAAAAAAATTAAAAATCTTTGGGAATGACACCATAATAAAAACCAGTGCCATATCATGGAACCTGGGGTCTTGCTAACCTGTTCAGTAATCCAGTCCTGGTCAAAGTGGCCTCAATCTCCCTCATTAGGAAAAAAAACAAATCAAGTGCAAAGTACAGCTGTTCTCAACTCTTCTGCAACCTTTCCACATGCCAGTTGCAGCTCCTCCAAGTGCTATCCCGGTTTCTGATTTGATCCTGGAATGCTCTGCTTTTCCTTTGGACGTCCCTATTTTCATTGGAGGAATGGGAAGTTTTTCAATGTTTAATGTTTTATTATGTTTTTATATACATTTGAAAATGCCCAGAGTGGTGGTGGTGGGGCAGCCGAGTCAGATGGGTGAGGTAGAAATAGTGAAATTATTATTATTATTATAGAATAGGACATTCCTATTTTTATTGGAGAAATGTTGGAGGGCATGCCACTGGGTGCCAACTTGAATAAAATATGGGGGGGGGGTAAGCCCCGCCCCACATAATCAATCACATGATGCAGCGCACATACACCATTTGAATGACAATGCCTATTTACTTGGAGGGGGGCCCCCTCAAATATTTTATTGGGGGAGGCAAAGATCCCTCAGCCCCTAGAAGTTGGCCTCTATCATGCCAGTTGTGTGGAGCTCAGGATCCACAGTCTGAACGCTTCTGTTCCAGGAGGTAGCGTCAAAATCAAGAATCTTGTGGAACCTTAAAGAAAAGAGCGCCAGTGAGATAACATTTCCATCTACCAGGAAATTCTGCTATTGATCTGAAAGCTGCAGTTCTTCTGCAAAGAAAGGCTCCAGTGTGAAATTGCTGAACTAGAATTTATTGGCAAGTTTTCATCCTATTTATTTGGCAATCAAGACGAGAAAGACCAAGGCTTTCTCTTCTACCACAGGTGTTAATTAACATAGCAATACTAGGAAGATTTTGTTGTTGTTGTTGTTCCTAATTGCTGCTCTGGTGCAATTATCGTTGCGCTTATCTTATAAGCTGAGGCACAGAATTGCCACAGACTGTGAGGCCTGTTCAGGTCACAAGGTTACGCAAGTCACAAAAACGTGAGCAGGGATAGGTGTGCTAGCTGTGCGTCCGAAGCACAGGATTTGCTTCCACTTATGGAGGCACTATATGTGATGTAGAGCCCTGGTGTTCCAGTGTTCTTTATTACATGGGGGAACTACTGTGGGATTTTTAAATGCAGTCAAACCAACAATTCATGTTTCGTCAGAAGGTGCTGAGGCTCACAGAGTCTTCTCGTAAACTTGCTAGAGAGAGCTCTGTGATAACAACCCACCCCCCTTGTGCCCTAACAGGAAGAGGGTATGGCTATATATATATATATATAGTGTGTGTGTTTGTGTGTGTATATATATATATATACAGTGGTACCTCAGGTTACATACTCTTCAGGTTACAGACTCCGCTAACCCAGAAATAGTGATTCAGGTTAAGAACTTTGCTTCAGGATGAGAACAGAAATCATGCTCCGGCGACGCGGCAGCAGCAGGAGGCCCCATTAGCTAAAGTGGCGCTTCAGGTTAAGAACAGTTTCAGGTTAAGAATGGACCTCTGGAATGAATTAAGTACTTAACCCGAGGTACCACTGTATATATATATCTCTTTCTTCCAGGGCACTCTCTTTCTGCTTTTCTCCACCATTTTCACCAGTGTGAAAACACCTGCATTTTTAAGCTACACTTATGTCTTAGTAACTGAATTACCGTTCTAAGCCCGCCCAAACAAAGCTGCTGTTATCAGTTATTCTACAAGAAGCATACTGAGTGAACAAATGTTATTTTTACCTTTTACAAGACTGTTTTGTGTGTGATTATTATTTTAAGCGGGAGGGGCAAAAGGTGGCAATGCCAGGAAAATCCAGTCTGCCTTAAAGCATCCTGGATTACTTATCAACTAAAAAGGCTAAAACTATCCTATCTAAGCTTCCCTTTTAAGTTGCAAAGGGATGGCACTCTGCTGAACTCACAAACATGAGGAAGGTAGCATGATGTCGAATAAATATATCATCTCCTAGCATCTAATCACATCCCAACAACCACGAGGGCAGGGGCCTCCTTGCTTCAGACATGCTACACATTTTGGTAAAGCATACTGGATGTAGTGTTCTATTATTATTTTTTTAGGTGACAATGGTATCATTCAACATGTTCAGGGTGGCTATTCTCTCCCTCCCCCTCAGGGGACAGATTGATCCTTGGCCAGTCCTCTGTGGGCTGCTTGTCAGCTGTGGATATGGCCCAAAGTGAGTGTGGTCATTCACACTCTCACATTCACGTGCACACACTAGTAGTGTCTGGCAGAAGAAGAGAAGAAGAAGAGTTTGGATTTGATATTCCGCTTTATCACTACCCGAAGGAGTCTCAAAGCGGCTAACATTCTCCTTTCCCTTCCTCCCCCATAACAAACACTCTGTGAGGTGAGTGGGGCTGAGAGACTTCAGAGAAGTGTGACCAGCCCAAGGTCACCTAGCAGCTGAATGTGGAGGAGTGGAGACACAAACCCGGTTCACCAGATTACAAGTCTGTCGCTCTTAACCACTACACCACACTGGCTCTCTTTTAAAGGTAAAGGGACTCCTGACCATTAGGTCCAGTCGTGACCGACTCTGGGGTTGTGGCGCTCATCTCGCTTTACTGGCTGAGGGAGCCGGCGTACAGCTTCTGGGTCATGTGGCCAGCATGACTAAGCAGCTTCTGACGAACCAGAGCAGCACACGGAAACACTGTTTACCTTCCCGCCAGAGCGGTACCTATTTATCTATTTGCACTTTGACGTGCTTTCGAACTGCTAGGTTGGCAGGAGCTGGGACCAAGCAACGGGAGCTCATGCTGTTGCGGGGATTCGATCCGCCAACCTTCAGATCGGCAAGTCCTAGGCTGTGTGGTTTAATCCACAGTGCCACCCGCAGAGCAGGGCGGACCAATGTTGCTCAGCTGGCTTCCCAACACAGAGGTTGCTGCCAGTAACTGAGAGGGACGAGGTGGCAGGGAGGTCCGCACAGTGCAGGCACAGCAGTGGAGACAATCCAAGGCCCCTGCTGCTGCCCTGGCACTGTGACAGCCTCCCCACTTCTCCACTCCTCTCGGTTACTGGCAGTGACCTCTATGTTGGGAAGCCAGTTGAGCAAAGCCACTCTAGCCCACTGGCTACTACTGGTATGCACTAGAACAGCACTCTATTGCTACTTCCCCAAAGCCCTGATTTGAATGTGTTGATAAATACATTTTCAAAGCAAAGCAGATTGTAAATTGTGAAGGAAAAGGGACAACGTGAGGATGGTGTTGCTTGTATGTGCAGCACCTCAATAAGGTGCCTGCATCTGAAGCACTGAATGCCTGCTGTTGAGTAGTTTGAACGTGCCCTAAAATTCAAATCGGGGCTTTTGCAAAGCAGCAATAAGATGTTTCAGGGATTATCACCGTGTTGGTCCCTGGCTTTCAGAGAACCACAGTGGGTAATTGAGCTTTTAATTAGGTTTAAGATGCTTTTTGTTATAGAAGGATTGTGAGTTTTACAGAGCCACTAATCTGACACAGAGCTCTGACTTAACAAATGAAGATAAGCGAGGAATGAGCAGACATAATTCAGGCCCGCTGTGTGGGGCTGCTTTTGAACACTCTTTCGGAGGCCACAGAACACAGTGGCTTGTTTTTCGAGGGTGTCATTTGCTGGAGCACAAACTCGAGAGTCTTCTTGGCAAAATTCACACTGCTGGGAAGAGCTTTGCACAGCAGAGGAGGATATAGGGCTGTGTGAGCTTTGTGCATGCACTGGGCACTGAGCCGAGAGGGCGTGAACCTCTGACAGGGTCCTCGGGTCCTTCCTCCTTCCCAAAGCCTAGTTAGTGCTTTTCCAGCTTTGGGAAGGAGCAGGGAGGGCTCTGGGACCCTGCCAGAGCCCTTGTGACTCCTTCTCAAAGCCCAGTGCCTCCTTACCTGGTTTTGGGAAGTGTGAGGAGCGGGGGTGAGAGTGCCAAATTTTGGGCTCAACACAGGGTGCCATAGGACCAAAGTCCACCACTGCAAACAGCCATGTTCTATTGCAGCCCCATCTCCCAAGAGCGCCTTATTCACAAACTGGACTATATAACAAGTTAGACGATCAAGAACAGGTATTTTGGCAACCAAAGTGAAATATTATGATGGTTCACACACACACACACACACACACACAACTCAACAACAACATATCTATGAGCTCCTGGGCCTAGTGTCTTTAAATTAAGGTTGCCAGACATCCCTGGGGACAGTCCCTGGATTTACAAACCAGTCCCCATACAAAATCCATTGAAGTTGAAAAGTGCCCCTGGATTCATTGAAAAAATCTGGTAACCTTACTTTAAATGTGACTTCTGTGGTGACTAAGTGGGCTTTCTTTAAAGGCGGCTCCCATATCCACAGCTACTTCAGGTTTCCCCCTTTCCCCTGCTCTTTTCAGTGAGCCCTGACTGTGGCTCCTTTTCTACTTAGGGCATTTTCACACAGATGACTTAAAACAGACTCCTAAGGGGAATCAAAAGCCTTTGATGGCTACAATGTTCATTAGCATTACAAATGCTTCCTGTCTGCCGATTCTTAATCAGGAATGCCTAGCTACAGGTTATGTTAAATGCATAGCATGCATCATCAGTGGGTTTTGAAAAAATAATATGGAGCATGGGGTGGATTTTTGCCAATGCACTGCAAGAAGAGATTTAACTCTCCACTCTTCAGCTGCAAACCCTCCCCCAGTGTGGCAATTCCCCTTGGCCGGGGAACTCCCAATGACACCAGAGCGCTCTATGGTAGAATACAGGTTTGCATGCTATTTTCAAAAATATGTGCATTTTTCTGCACTTGCATACTCATTTTTGTACACAATTATTTTGGTGGAGAATTTCACCATAAATTCCAGAGAGGTGTGAATTTTGGGGTATAGTTTCAGAAAGTACAAATTAAGTAGGTTTGCATGAGATTGAGGACCAAGCCAAATTCCTCCCCTACTGCCTACGCAAAGGAACATAAGAAGCTGCCAACCTGAACCAGAGCATTGGCCTTTCCAGTACAGTATTGGCTCTGACCGGCAGAGGCTCTTTGGGGTTTCAGGCAAGAGACTTTCCCTGGTGTACCATGAAATGTCAAGGACTGAACCTGGGACTTTCCACATGCAAACCCTGTGCTTTACCCACTGAGCTATAGTTCTGCCCCTTTACTTATGACCAGGAGAAGAGCATCTACTAAAACCCTGCTGTCAAAGAAAGTTCTTTTCCAGCAGCTGCTTCTGCAGCAAAAATACTCCCAAGGGTTGCCTAGAGACTGTGCCTTCATAGTTAGGGATGACTGGGATGCAGCCTGATTTTTGCAGGATACAAAGAAAGAAAATATTGTCATTTGAGATCACACATGAAAATTGATGTGTGAATGGTTCTCTCTCTCTCTCTCTCTCTCTCTCTCTCTTTTGGTTCTCTGTCTCATTAGTGAACCTATGTAAAGACATCTTTTTTAACCATTCTAACGAACATTTGTTGGCATTTTGACTGGTATTTGGCTCAGTGTTTTAATATGATTAAGGAGGCACTCCTAAACACACGTATTAGGAAGTAAGCCCTCTTCAGCACAATGAGATTTACTCCTGAGTAAACATGTATAGGGTTGCGCTGTTATGAATAGTGTGTGCTGTAGTTATTACGAACATTTCTAGGAAGATTAGCATATGCTTTCAGCCTTGTCCAAACTTCTTGCTGAAAAGTACTGTCAGCAAAAACCTCTGTCACGAGTCCTTGGGTTCGTGCTTCATTGGCAGTGATCGTCTTGTTAAAAAGGAGCATCTCATTTGCCTAAGTGAAAGAAAACAATAATGAAGATTCAATAGCTAAGAAGTGGTGCTTGCTCCATTTATCCATCTTGTAGGCCTATGAAATTTTGCCAATATGCAAATGTTTTGATGTGCATGTAGCTACTGTGGTACGATATAATTAGCAAGAAATGGGAAAGCATCCTGTAACACAAGTGCCATATCAATGATGAAAAATGCCACAAAGCTTTAATCTCACAGTGAACTGACTTGTCTCGCAGAATCTGGATTGGAGTGTTAAACCAGTTATCTCACAAGTGAGGCTCTTGCCGACTCCTGAAGAACAGAAAAAATAAATGATCTTGGAGTAGGCTGTACAAAGGAGATGGCGGTCTCCTGCCAGTTCTTGGCTGCTGGAGAGACACAGAGAGCTAAAAGAAGCCACTCTGCCTAAATGCTATTCAGATGGTGCAAAGTTCTGTTATATCTATGGCAAGACCTTCAGCCAATTTTGTTTTAAGAGTGTGGACTCTGTGGATACAAGTGGCATCATTAAATCTGGCATTCTCAGGACAGCCAGAGTTGCTTAGTCAGACTTTATAACAATGCCACCCACCTTAAAGGTTGTGTGCTGAGATGCAAAAGGTGTTTTATGTTTTATGTGATATGATGTGATGTGATGTTTTATGTTATGTTCCCTGGTGTGGACAAAGCATAGTGGAATGTACTTATAGAAAAGGCACAGTTTTCCCTAATTGTGTGGTAGGTTCATTACAATTCTGCTTGCAGCTTTCAACAGAACAACAATGCTTCGGTGGCACTAAAAGCCAACCATCTGGAAGCAGCCCAGATGTAGAAACCTAGAATACGCCTTACTGCAGTATTCGCCATACTATTCTGTACCATGTTCTTGTGACATTCTTTTCTTATTCTAATTTTTATTAATTGTTCTGAGGGGAAAAACAATAACAACAATGCTGTAATTTGATGGCTTTGGAAAACTAAGGGACATGTTGCCACGGCAAGCAGATGTCCATGTTTCTTATCCTGAGAAAGTCTGATGACCTGAGACGGGTTGAGCAAAAGGGACTCTGGATCAGGCCCATGAAGAGGAGGAAGGCCGCTGGGTACACTTCCCCTGGGCTTAGAGGGTTAAACTGGCTGCGGAACCCTGCCAGGGACTGGCTGCTTTTCTTGTTTGAGTTTATAACTTTATTCTAACAAGACTCATGCCCTGAGCCTCAGACAAGCTTTGCATGGTTGCTAATCTAAAGATTTGGATTCTTCAATAAAACAGCAACACACTCTTCTCAGTCTACCAAGATCAGAACCTATTCCTGAAGGACCCTGAATATTAAGACCCAACCACACGTGCTCAGCATATTTTTGCTTATGTACACAGTGTTAAACGTGCCAGTGTGTGAATGCAGCTGGTATCCAAAATTCTAAAATATTATAATTATTTTGCATGAGTATATTAGTTTTCTGGGGCTGATCCCTGGTGTCTCCAGGTAGGGTCAAGAAAGAATCCTGTCTGAAATGGCGGAGAACTGATGGCAGTACAGTGCCAACCAGCCTTCGCCAGCTTCTGCTGGCCGGGGTTGATGGAAGTTGTAACCCAAAATACCTGGAAGGAATCAGCTTGGCTGGACTTCAGCCAGAGGGGCACATGTCTTTCTGGGAAATTCTCTGTGGGCCTCCAAGGTGAGCCCTAAGTGGGCAAAGCAACAGATGTAAGTTTCACCTTTATATGGTAGGCTATTTTCTAGACAAACGCATTCCTATCTATCCAGAGAAGCAAGGGATCAGGGATCAGGGACACCTTCCTGGCAGGCAAAATAATTGGAGTGTGAAGCAAAGGGCTGTAGGCTGGGGAGAGGTCTGAGGGCCAGATGGAGAATTTGGAGGTCCTCATTTGTCCCCCTGCTCTCCAGGCCTTAGATTCTCCACCCCAGGTAAAGTCAGGCCTGAGCTACACAAATCCAGTGGTTCAATTTGGTATGAGACAGTTATCCATCTTCCTCTTGGGTTTATGTATGTAGCTGTGTTTCAACACTTAAATGTTAAGTACTGTTCTGGCTCTCACACCTCAAAACCACATTGTCGAGTAGGAGAAAGTGCAGGCAAAGGCAACTTAAATAATCAAGGGAAAATGTGAAGCACCTTCTCTAAGAAGAGAAAAGTTAGTACTTGGGGCTTTTTTTTGTTTAAGGCAACAATTACGAAGGGAAGAGTGGGAGATGCGATAAATGTTTGTGAAATTACGACCAGGGAAGAGGAATAAATTATTCTCTGCTCAGACTCTAGAAGCCAAACATTGAAGCTGACTAGCAGTAATTTTCAGATAAACAAAAGGAAATGCTTCTTCATGTGAGGCGTAATTAACTTGTAAGATCCATTGCCACGATGAGGTGCTTGACATTAACTCGGATAGCTTTTTAAAGAGTTAGACGAATTAATGGAGGGCAGGGTCCTTGACAGCTCTTAGCTGTGGACACTAAAATGAGAGCATCCATTCCGAGAGACATACTTGCCCTCTTCCGACATTGGATTGTATATGTTTAGAGCCGCAGGAAGGAAGACAGAGGAATGAATATGCTGGCTCTGCCTCATTGCCCTCTAAAAGTTAGACAGCAGAGAAGAGTCTCCTGGAGTATGGATCTTCCAGGGTTCCACTTTGTGGGGGGTGGTTCCACATGTGGTAAAAAGGGGGGAATCACACTCCCTAAATCACACTCCCTGAACCAATACACAAACTGAAATGTCGATACAGTGGTACCTTAGTTCTCAAATGCCTTGGTACTCAACCAACTTGGAACCCAAACACTGCAAACCTGGAAGTAACCGGTAAGTGTTCCAGTTTGTGAACTTTTTTCGGAAGCCAAACATTCTCCGTTTTGAGTGCCACACTTCCGGTTTGAGTGTTATACTGAGGTCTGTCTGTTTTTGCTGTTTATTTTGCGTTTTAGTTTTTGTGGCTCTTTTTTGTTTGTTTTTGTGACTGCGTGGAACCCAGTTCAGCTACTGATTGATTGTGTGACCGCAGTACACTGTCTATTGCTTTCATTTTATGGATCGATGATCTTGTTAGACAGTAAAATCCATGTTAAATTGCTGTTTTAGGGGTTGTTTTTAAAAGTCTGGAATTGATTAATCCATTTTGCATTACTTTCTATGGGAAAGTGACCTGATTTTTGAAACAAAATAAAAAAAATCCTTCCAGTAGCACCTTAAAGACCAACTAAGTTAGTTCTTGGTATGAGCTTTCGTGTGCATGCACACTTCTTCAGATACCATGCACACGAAAGCTCATACCAAGAACTAACTTAGTTGGTCTTTAAGGTGCTACTGGAAGGAATTTTTTTATTTTGTTTTGACTATGGCAGACCAACACGGCTACCTATCTGTAACCTTATTTTTGAAACGCTTTGGTTTTGGAACAGACTTCCGGAACAGATTAAGTTTGAGAACCAAGGTACCACTGTATTGCTCAAAACACACACTTCTACAAATATTGCAGCACAATTCTCCAGCCACACAATGCATCCAAAACCACATCTTAGGGGGAAAGTGCACATAAAAACATGTTTATTTGTGAAAATAACTTGCAAAAATGCAATAACTTGCAAATACTTTTGCAACACTTGCAAAAATGCACACTTTTTTAATTGGCCAAACTAATGCAGAAATGGGGCAAAGTGAAGTTAAAGCTGGAAAAATGAGAAGCTGAGAGAAACTAAAACTGCCAGATCCACCTCTCTCTAACTTCAGACAGTCAGGGCACACTACTAGTATACTTATCCCCTTTGCTCTTCCTAGTATGTTAGTTAACGTGCAATCTGACTGCTGGGAGAGAGCTGGTGGACCTTTAATTATGTGTCTCTCCATCACGCTCCCTTTGTGAGCTTCCTCTGGCTATCATAGGAAGCTAGCTTAATACTGAGTAAGACAATTATCAGTCTTTCTAGTGTGGTGGTTAAGAGCGGTAGTCTCGTAATCTGGTGAACCGGGTTCGCGTCTCTGCTCCTCCACATGCAGCTGCTGGGTCACCTTGGGCCAGTCACACTTCTTTGAAGTCTCTCAGCCCCACTCACCTCACAGAGTGTTTGTTGTGGGGGAGGAAGGGAAAGGAGAATGTGAGCCGCTTTGAGACTCCTTTGGGTAGTGATAAAGCGGGATATCAAATCCAAACTCCTCTTCTTCTCTTCTTCTAGCTTTGAATTGTCTACCTTGGCTGGCAGTGTATCTACAAGGTTTCAGGCAAAGATTCTCTCCTAGTCCTATGTGGAGTTGGTGGGGTTTGAACCTTTGCATACAAGGCAAATGCTCTACAACTGAAACATGGCCCTTCTCTGTTCTGATTCAAAAATCCTTTCTTATGGATTCCTACATTCTCATGTGGACTACCACATGGGCACTCAGTTTGGACCAATCACTCATCTTCTTACCCTTGTCAGAGCATGCAAATAAAAGGGAGCTCGTGAGTCTCTGAATCATGAATCTGATCTTTCCTAAGTCACAAGCTGTGGGGATTGTTATATGAACCTCAGAAAATTCAATCTGGCAGGCTTGAAAAAGAATAATCAAGATGATGAAAGGGAAACATACTGTTAGGGACAGAGTTCAAATATTTTGCATTGCCAAGCTGAGAGGAGGCTTTCAATTACTTTTCACACATATAATTAGATGTCTTTAATATAGAATTCCCCGTTCCATGCTGCTACTGCAAAATGTGCAAGGAATGTAGAAAATAACCTTAAAATCTGCCGTATAAAAATAGAGCAGTTTTTAGTACGATTTACAGACATAAATATTTAAATTACAGCTAAGTGAGATGGCTGAAATTGAGATTTCTGCCATTGAAGATAGTCTAGGAAGAATAATGTTAACACTTCATAGTTACCCATTGTGATAGCAGAATGCAGACAGGGCAATCCTATGCATGTGCCAGTGAGTTCAAGGAGACTTGCTCTCAGGTAAGCGTACGTTGAGCTGCAATCCTATGCATACTTACCTGAGAGCAAGGATACACAAATCTTTCAATTTTGGTTTTCTCAATTTCTCCTTTTTCCAGTCTTAAATTCAGTTCTCTACATTTCTAGAGCAATCTGCAAATTTTAGTTAAAATAATCCTCATGAAAATTATCAGCATTTTAGTGCAAATATCTCACAATAAACACATTTTTGCATGCAATTCCAATTAATATACACATTTTAACAAGCATTTCCTCCTAAACAATACATTTTGGTAAGATATTCTCACTAATATATGCATTTATATGCACGCTTCACATTAGTATATGGATTTCTGTACACATTACTCAGCTGGAGAACTGCCTTGCAAAATTCAGAGAAGTACAAGTATGGCTGTGTCTTGGTTCAGATTTTGTTTTGGAAAATGTGAATGAGGTAAGTTCACCTTTAAATGTGAACTGAATTGAATTTCTCCTCTATCCCTACCTGGGAGTAAGGCTTCATCAATACAGCAGCATTTTCCTCTGAGGAAATACACATAGGATCACAATGCAAGGCCCAAACTATACACCAGGGTGGAGAACTATATACACCAGGTCTGGACTACAACTCCCATCGTCTCTGACCATTGACCCTGCTGGCAGGGATTGATGGGAGTTGGAGTCCCAACAGCTTCTGGAAGGCTAGCCCTACTATATCTTGATGATGGCACATTGTGCCTTTAGAAGCAAGGCTGCCCCAATTACATATCAAAGTGGGGTGAGGTGTCCCGGTTAAGAGGTGCATGGGTGAGAGTGTTGAAGCATCTCCCCATCTGCCATGAACTTTTCTCCATTTGGACTCACTTCCAGTACCAAAGATTAGTTGAGGAGAAAGCAACATTGGGAGATGTGGGGTGGTAAATTGTGAGGAGGTAAACCTTCCTCGTAGGGAAGTTGCTCAATTGTTTTGGGTGCATTTTTCTGGTGTATACTCAACTGCAAACCAAACTAGTACCGTGGCTATATTTTGTCGAAGGATTTTAGTGTCATAGTGTCAAAGTTGTTTTAAGTCTCAAAACCTATTCCTGATCGACCACAGGAACAAAATGAAATTAATCTTAATGATGAAATGCAGAGAAGGGGGAAGAGGTATAACAACTGGTTGGTACTGGGGTGTTCCCCCCCCCCAGCAATGAGTTAAGCTACTTACCTTTAGGGGGCCCATTATCTTAGGAAAGGTGTAAGTTGAACAGCCTTCTGGAGTCTGTCCAAGTAGGCTAAAAGGGGTCTGAAACACCACCTGCATTGACATTGAAATAGATATGTATATATAAGAGCAAAAACCAGAGAGTGTTTGAGAAAGCTTCAAACAGGTAAGATCTTTAGGACGTACACTTACCATATTTTTTGCTCTATAACACGCACCCGACCATAACACACACGTAGTTTTTAGAGGAGGAAAATCCGTAGGAATGCCACCCGTAGGCATTCCCTCCATAACACGCACAGACATTTCCCCTTACTTTCTAGGAGGAAAAAAGTGAGTGTTATGGTGCAAAAAATACGGTAATTTATCTACTCTTTTAATTGTATCAGACAAGTTTCAACCATTTAAACCATATTGTACCCCCACCTTGGGATCAGATGACAAAGGATGAGCTAAAAAGACTCTTAATAAATAAACAAATGTGCCCCATTGAACCCATTTCTTGCTTAGGGTGCACAGGATGTTCCATAGACTCCTTCCTTAGATTCCTTCCTATTGCAAAGGAGTCAGGAACAATGCAAAGGAACAGCCAGTTGGTTCCAAGAGGAAGTGAGAACGCCACCTATTATTTTGAGCCGCTCCTACTTACTGGCCATGAAACCACATTCCCATCCACAGGGACCCATGTTGTATATGTGAGAGAGGCTACAGTTCAGTGGCAGCATATATCCTTTTCATGCATAAGGTCTCAACCTTTGACTTCTCCAATTGAAAATGATATTGGGTAGCATGGAGGGGCAAGGTCTTTGCTTGAGTCCCTGGGAAGTAGCCAACAGTGGGAGAAGACAATTTGGGCTGGAGTGGTGTAACTCAGGATGAGGCAGCTAGAAATGTTGACGTAACTATGAGACTGCAGTGGCTACCAATTAGTTTCTGGGCCCAAGTGCTGGGTTTGACCCATAAAGCCTTAAATGGCTCAGGACCGCAATACCTCAAGGAGTGCCTCTTCCCATATGAACCTATCCAGCCCCTGAGATCACCTTCTGAGACCCTCCTTCATGTGTCTCCTCCTTGAGAGGTCCGGAGGGTGGCAGCATGAGAACGGGCCTTCTCTGCAGTGACTCCCTGTCTGTGGAATGCTCTCCCCAGGGAAGTTCGCCTGGTGCCTTCATTATACACCTTTAGGTGCCAGGCAAAAATGTTCCTTTTAACCAGGCCTTTGGTTGATCTGATTGACACCCAACACCCTTTTAGAATGTAGCTTTTTGGGGGGAGGGGGTATTGAGTTATTGCTTTAGGTTTGACTATTTTACGTTGTGGTCTTGTTGTGAACTGCCCTGAGTCCTCTGGGTATAGGGGGGTGTATAAGTTGAAATAACAACAACAACAACAACAACAACAACAACACAGCTGTACAGGACATCTGAAGGGGTCCACGTCTTGCCCAAGCCTATTTCCCCCCTCTCCAAATATTAGCTTAAAAATCCATGGATGATAGGTCTGTGAGGGACCATATGTTCTGTATGCAGAAGGTCCCAGGTGTGTGTGTGATGGGGCAACGTTTACTGATGTCAAAGCTGTCTTTCTAATAATGCACCGTAGATCCTCTGCTCTTTTCCAAGCTGCTGGATGTTAAAAATGAACACAATCACCAGAAGCCATGGGAAGTTATTACCAACCTTCCATCATATTCATTTTTTTAAAGGTATCCTTCGGTTACTAATATGAGCAGAAAACAGCAAGTAAGTAGGTCAGCTGGCCATGACAGAGGGCTACTCTAGCATGCAGGGTGGAACAGTTGCAGCAGTTTTAAAGTGCTTTAGCTCACCGAGTTTCGCTGTCTCCAGTGATGCTGCTTCTACAGGGGAGAAGGGGACTAAGGCATTCAGAAATATTGCTTGGCTGAAGCAGTTCCTCCAGGCAGTTTCAGATCATTACTGCTGCTTCCCTGAACCAACCTGAAAAGACTTTTTGCTCTCCCTGTTGTCAATTCATTATACTCCTCCTGTAAGACCGCTCATATAAGTTGCTTTACCCACATTGCTGTTTTAACTCCTTGGCTGCAATCTGGAGATAAGAGTCCGTGTGGTGTAGAGTCAGACGAAGACCAGAGACTAGGACACAGGCTTGGATTTCCTATTTTGCGACCAGGTGACCTTGGGCCAGTCATCATCTCTCAGCCCAACCTACCTCACAGGGCTGTTGTAAGGACAGGGAGGGAGCGGAGAGCCTGTCAGTTTGCATTTCTTAGTGCAGAAAGTATTGATCTGATGTGTAGAGATCTTTCCTATTCTAATTAAGTTAAGAGGGTTCTGGAAGCTTCTCTGTGTGAAAGAAACAAGCAGAAAGTTCCTGATGTTTAGGTTATTCCTTCAGAGAAGCTGAGTACAGCTGGTTTAAACTGGTTCTGTTATCTCTTCTTTCAAGGTCATAAAGTAAGGCCAAAAGGAGCCTAGGTTTCACTTTCTCATTCTATCTCTTTTCCTTCTGGTGTGGTGTTTTGTAAATACATAGGGCATAGGAATTCGTTCATTCCCCCCCCCCCAAAAAAAATATATATAGTCCGGTCCCGCACAAGGTCTGAGGGACAGTGGACCGGCCCCCTGCTGAAAAAGTTTGCTGATCCCTGACTTACAGGAATAGCTTTCAGCATGGTACAAACATCTAAAATGCTTAGGAACACTAAGAAAGCTGTTGCGTGTTCCTGCCTTCTCTCCCTAGTTTGCACCCAATAAAGCTGGCTCGCTGAGAGCAAAACACGCAGTTAGTAAATGAATGTAAATGACCCAGTCACAGTTTCATATCAAGTTCACCTGGGATCCAGCTACACTTATCAATTATATTGTTATAACTGTGTTATAAATATGCGGCACCAGATGGCGCTATAGAGCACCATCCGTTGCCAATGGGATTTTCCATTAAGAGCTTTTATAATGTGTTTTTGTACAGCATTTTTAAAAATCTGTAGAGATCTAGCCCTGATCTGGAAAACCCAAAAAAGATCAAAGAGATTTACCGAGCATGCAAAGAAGCAGTAGGTGGGGAAGCAGGTTTCCTCTTCCTCCCTTTCCTCCCTTCCCTTTCCTCCATGGCTCACTTATGACTCAATTCATATTGTGAAATTATAGTTGACAAAGCCTGGACTTTTAGCAATGAGGAAAGCACTGGGAAAATGCCCTGAGAAGTGTGAGCTAACACTTGCTTTGATGCAACATTACTTGGTACTTATGCCAGGCAGGTATATTTGAGATGGCTGTTGCACATGAGCGGAGGAGCACTCATGCACAGATTAGAGCTTCATGAATAGGAGTTCGGGGATGTGGGGGAGGTTGCAGTGGGGAGGAAACCCAAAAGGTCCTGAAATCAGCATGTTTTTGCATGAATAGAATGTGCCCTTTTATTTAAAATGCATCTCTGGGTTATTTGTGGGGCCTGCCTGGTGTTTTTACATGAGTAGTATGTATGCTTTTATTTAAAATGCATCTCTGGGTTATTTGTGGGGCATAGGAATTCATTCACCCCCCCCAAAAAAAAATATAGTCTGGCCCACCACATGGTCTGAGGGACAGTGGACTGGCCCATGGCTGAAAAAGGTTGCTGACCCCTGGTCTAGATGTTGTGACACAGTTTCAGGGAGGGAGGGAAATACCCCCCCTTCACATCCATTTTCTGATTCTCCAAATAAAGTACTGATTTCTGACTTGGGGGAACAGGGAGTGACAGTGGGGAAAAGTATACAAAGGCCACTACTCAGACATCACATTAAAACTCATCACAGGTGGACCCAAATTGTTTTGACAACTTATGCTGTTCTTTGCCCTCGAAGTTCTTTGCAGGTTTTTTCAGCATTTGTCCCCAGGAAGCAATAAAACATCTCGTGGTTCTTAAAGAGAATAATCTATACAGATGCCTGAAAGGAAACACTAGGCTCACTGTCTGAACCCAAAATGTAATCACTCAGCCTTGTACCACACAGAAACGGGTCCTTCAAGGGCTATGATTATTGACTGCACTTTCCCAAAACAATGGAGCAGTATGAAATGGGGATTTCTTGCCTTCTATAAATTCTAGCAAATGCATTTTAATGTCCCCACAGCCACTTTTCCCCCATTCCCTTGGGATACTGCTTTATTCATTCATAATTTATAACAGGAAGGATAAGGGCATCTCAATCAGGCCAGCTGTCATAAATTAAAACTTGCTTTTTACTCTTTCAATATGCCATAGATAGACTCTTGCCATTATTTGTGCATTGCGTGAGAAAAACAGGTCTCTTGTAAGTAGCAGTCCTTCATTGCACAGAAAAATAAAATGCAATGTACCCAGGAGCCACAAACATATCTGAAAATGGATTTTGCACTGAAAGTTTCTCGCGTGTCAGTTTACTGTTGAGAACTGCACCAGCACATGATTTTTGTCTCAGATCGTAATTTCATTAACCAAAATATCAAAATCAATTCCACGCCAGTGGGTCTGATCCAAATCTCTCTTAATGGCAGATTTCTTTACATGGAGAAGGGATGGACAAGGCTAAGCCCCAAAACCTGAAGCTTCAGGACTCAGCTGAATAAAGGCAAGGTGCCCTTTGAGCGTGTGCAAAGTGTACACCTCTCACCACCACATAACCACAACCTTACCCCCACCCCTGCTGCAAAATGCATACTTGGATGAAAGCTTCCCAGGTCAAACAGCCCAAACTCATCGTCTAACATTGTGTATGCCATAAAATGCCAACAGTGTCCTTCAGCTCTCTATATTGGACAAACAGGCCAGACCTTACGCCAAAGAATAAACGGACATAAATCGGACATCAGGAATCACAAGACAGAGAAACCAGTAGGAGAACACTTCAATCTCCCAGGACATTCTATACAAGATCTCAAAGTAGCTGTTTTACTACAAAGGAATTTCAGAAATAGACTGGAAAGAGAAGCTGCTGAATTACAACTTATCACCAAACTTAAAACCATGGAGAAACCTGGTCTGAACAAAGACCTTGGATTCTTATCTCATTATACATGACAAAGCCATTTTTCACCTTTTCACCCCTTGCTTTTTCCTGTAAGACCTATTGCAGTCGTTAAGAGTCGTCAACAGGCTCATCACAGCTATCTGCCAATCACCCATTCCCACCACCCTTCTGAGTAATACCCCTCCCCACCTTCTCACTATATAGAAGGGTCTGGAAACTTCTGTTTCAGTGTATCTGAAGAAGTGTGCATGCACACGAAAGCTCAGACCAAGAACTGACTTAGTTGGTCTTTAAGGTGCTACTGGAAGGAATTTGTTTTGTTTAGCCCAAACTCTGTCAGTTATGATTCACTGGGCCAAAGATTTGGGGTATAATATACAGCTGAGCGATTGGGTAAAATTATGGAAAGAAGGTTTAAAATTTACTGCATGCAATGCCATAAAAGAAAATGTGATGAAAATGATGTGTAGATGGTATATTACACCTGTTAAGTTAGCGGAAATGTACAAATTCAGCAATAAATGTTGGAAATGTAAAGAAAATGATCCGATGCACGCAGCAGAAGAGCCGAGTCAGTGCTGCGTGACTTGATTTTATAACCTTTGGTCCATCCCCCTAAATGGCAACACCAAAATTTGCCCAGTAACCCAACCGCCCAATCACTGCAGATGGTCATCCATACTAACCCGCCCAGCAACAGAAGGGTGGCCTGTCAGACCCCACCACAACATGTGTTCTCTATGAAGGAGAACACGCTTTCTAAAATCCACAGGGCACATGAGACCATTTGCTTTTACTGCTCAGTTGCTGTTTGGACTTGCTCAGTCTCTCCTATATTGAACCCTGCTCCTTTAAACATGCCTACATTTCATTGGATCCCAGGATGTGTCACCCACCAGCCCTTCCATTCTGAACAGCAGAGAGGTGCAAAGATGAAGATGTAGTTGTGATTCTGCCCCCCTTAATGGGGGGCTCTCAAGGGTTAGGGTTAAGTGACTCTCAAGGAGCTCTCTAGATTTGCAGTCGCAGTTCAGAGCTCTTTCGACATCAGTGTGGAAAATAGTATATGTAGTAAAGATGTGGCAGCGGCATAGCGTGGGTTATCAGCACCCGGGGCAAGGCAAGTAATTTGCGCCCCCTAACCGGGGCAAGGCAAGTAATTTGCGCCCCCTAACCCAGGGCAAGGCAAGTACAGTAATTTACTCTCCCAAGCAGCAGCAGCAGCGAGGCTTCTCTTTCCCCCGCGCTCTCCCGGAGCTGCCTCTTTTCTTTCCTTTTTTCCCTTTCTCCAAGGCTTTTCGCTTTCTCTCCTTAATTGATTCCCCCTCCACACCGCGGCGTTTCCTGGCTGCTTCCCCCCCCCCTTCCCCTCTCTCTCCTCCTCGCTCTGCTTGCCTTGCCCTGCCCTGCCTGAGGGCGCCCTGAGGAGACTCCGCTCTCCTTTTTGACCAGGCGAGGTGGAAAAAAGGGAAAAGTCTCTTCCCGCCCCCTTGCCAGACTCCCTGCTCGGCTCGGCTCACTACCCAGGCGGCCAGTGGAGAGAGAGCCGCATAAAGCTCCTCTCCCTCTGCTTCGCCAAGCTGTCAAAGCCCGGCAGCAGCAGCAACGGCAGCAGCAGGCGCAGCCAGACCCCCGCCAGCCAGCCGGCCAGCCCGCCCGCCTGCCCGGCTTCCTCTCCTTTTTTTGCCCGCGGCAAAAGGCTTCGCTCTCCCCCTTCCGAGACCTCCTCGCCAAGCCGAGCGAGCGCGGGCTTCCTAACCCGTGGATTTTAGTAGGGGCAGAGAGCTGCTAGTGCGAGTGCGCCCCCCGCCCATGTTGCGCCCGGTGCGGCCGGCACCCCTGGCACCCCCCACGCTACGCCACTGAGATGTGGGTAATAGTCTGAATCAAGCATTTAATGATGAGAACATATTTAAAAGCTCCTGCTTACTTCAGCTGCTCTCCACTATTTTTCTGAATATCTTGCAAGTTTTCGGCAAAATTGTTAAGATCATTCCCACTACAGTAGTAATCGCCACGTCCTACAAAGATCCAAAAGTACCATTTAAAATGTATGCAGTGTGCTGATTTATCAGGGTGGTAAACATAATAGAAATAACAAAGACATGAACAAAAACAAAACAAAACAAAAAACATTGCTGAGGTTGCAATCCAAATCTAATTAACCAGGAACCTTTTTTTATTATATGACTCGATGACCCTCGTGGTTCCATCCAACTCTATGATTCTATATCTTAGAAAGAGAGGCTACAAGGTGCAATGCAACTTCATATACAGTGGTACCTCGAGTTAAGAAGTTAATTCGTTCTAGAGGTCCATTCTTAACCTGAAACTGTTCTTAACCTGAGGTACCACTTTAGCTAACGGGGCCCCCCACTGCCACCGTGCCACCATCGCACGATTTCTGTTCTCATCCTGAAGCAAAGTTCTATAACCCGAGGTACTATTTCTGGGTTAGCGGAGTCTGTAACCTGAAGCGTCTGTAACCTGAAGCGTCTGTAACCCAAGGTACCACTGTACACCTGTGTGTACCAGATACCAGGAGCAGTCAGCAGGAGATGGTCCCCAACACTGCATTCTGTGAAGGTTCAGTTCCCGGGAACTTCGTGCAAACACAAAAAAATGTGTAAAGCCAGGAAGTCCCTTTAAACAACCTGTAAGAAAACCACAACCCAAAACACAACAGCATTCCGCAGCTCAGAGCACCTTCCTGTCACTCTCAGACCACCACTGCGTGCTCTTTATTCGCTAGCTAGGCCCTGTGTCACTCTCTGACTCTCTGACAACACACAAACTCTCTCTCAGGGTGAGTGCAATGACTGAAGGGATTGCAAACTGTTGTTTCCTCCTCTCTTGCCTCCTTCTGACAGTTTTTCTACCAAGTATTTATATTCCCGTTCCCCCCATGTTCTTCCAATCTATTTATATCTTCTTCGATCGCCTGGGTAAGGTTGGGATCACATAAGAAAAGTGAGTGTAAGTTGCAGGCTTGCTATACTACTGGGCACAATATAGAGAAAATATTAATAAGATATACACCCAGTTCAACATCAGAAAGAAGTGACTAGATGGGTGGCCTGAGCAAAACAATATGTTACAAATGAAATTTGTCCTTTGGTCTCCAATGGCAATTGCTTATAATTTATTCTTGATTTTATTTATATTAACATTTTGAAATGATGATTGCAATGGCTTTGTATCCTTGTATTAATTGGATTCTAGATTTCAAATAAATATATTTTGGAGCAAACGAATGTTCAGGTCCAACTTTTACACCAAGGCACATCTGCTAGTCTATGTGTGTTACTTAACAGCCCATTTCATACTATTCAATGAGCGTTATTCCCAAGTAAGGAAGGGGGGGGGGGCAGAGTTGCATTTAAAGGCTAACCTACCTGCTTTGCACTTTCTGAAATAATATGAGAATCTTTTTCTGAATTTTGCATTGCTGTTTGCCATCCAATTGCTTAGTACAAATGTACATGTTTGCATTTTTATGTTGTGAACTGCTTTGAGATCTAGAGTCAATGGGATATTTCACTGAAATGCTCTCTATGTGGCGCTACTCTTGAGGTTGACCCGGAAGTTGTAGCTAGTGTGACGTGTGGTGGCTCGACTGCTCACAGAATGTTGCCATCCTATTACACCATTGCTGAAATATCTGCAATGGCTGCCAATTAGCTACCGGTAACAACACCAGTACACCCAAAATGCTGGTCTCTATACAGCTTGGGACCAGGATACCTAAAAGATTGTCTCATTTCCTATATACCTCATCAACCACTATGTTCTACAGGAGAGGGCATGCTGCAGATAAAATCGTATCAGGAGGGTCTTTCCTCACAATGTTGTAACTGGGCCTTTACTGTGGTGGCCCCTAATTCTTTGGAACTCCATCTCATTACACATCAAACAGGTACCAACTTTATTATCTTTTCAAGTCCCGTTAAAGAATTCGTCTTTCAGTAAGTCTTCCAAGAGGAGATTTCTATTCCAGTCAGTATCTGAATTTATTTGAAATTGTTTTATATGTATGTAGTGTTTAGAGTGCTGGACTAGGACCTGGGAGACCAGAGTTCAAATCTCCACTGGGTGACCTTGGGCCAGTCACTCACTCCCAGCCTAACCTACCTCACAGGGTTATTGTGAGGATAAATTGGAGGGGAGGAGATACAAGTATGCAACCTTGAGCTCCTTGGAGCAAAGGCTGAATATAAATGTAATTTTAAAATTTAAATTTTAACTGTTCTTGTATGTGCAGTATGTTTTGTATATGATTTTTATTCAGAAATGAATTCTTATCATGATCATCATCGTTATTCCCTTGTAAACTGTTGTGTGAGGGTTATATACCTTGTAAGGTTGGAAATACATGTCAATAAATAACAGGAAATGGAAGTATTGCCCCTCTTCCACAAAGAAATCGCAATGTCTTGGGAGCTTTTAGCATGCGATACTTACAGGCGTTTGTCCACCGCCATAATAATTGGAAACACATTCTTTTTCAAGCCCAATATTTTACAGGAATTCTGTATTTCTTCCTCCCTCGGTGGATAAATTTCAGGCTCTGTGGACCAATTGAAGCTCAAAAGTTTTCTAGAGGAAGAGGAACCTTTTGTTCTGCCAGACAGATTATTTCTAACAATTTCCACCCACAGGAGAGAAGGTTTGGCCGCTGCTTTATTAACACCACTCTCAGAACTTCCACGATAAAAATACCTGTTATTACGGTCAATGTGGAATCATCCTTGGCAGCTTCTTCAAGTGCTCGCATAATTTCACCATACATCTGTAGGAAAAGAGAAGGGGGGGAGGAGGAAACTGAGAGTATGGGGAAGACAGCATTTCACTCACTGTCAGAGCTGCCCAAGGTCCCAGCTCACAAAGGACCAACGCCAGTTCTAGTTATATACAAAAGTCTTTATTGAAGTTCAGTTTCGATTTCAAAGCCGCGGCGCGCAGCTCTACGTCTCAATTCTAGACCGCTGAAGCTCCGTCTGAATCTCCTCCCCCCAGACACCAGTTTAAGACTCTAGCCTTGCTCCACCTCTTCCTTTGCTCTTTCCTCCTCTGGGTCCTCCTGTCCGCTGGGGTCTTGCCCTTTCTGGACTCTTCTGACGCTGAGTCCCCTGAGTCTTCCCCCTGCCTCCGGCGGGCTTTAGGACCTGGTTCCCAATCCGGGTTTTCTGCTGTCCCGCGCGCCTGTACAATTGAACTTGGCGCGCGCGCCCAGCCGGCAACCTTCCTTCTGACTGTTTCACTGGTCCTGTCACTGCTTCCCCCCTCGGGGGGGGGTAGCTGGACCTGACTTCCCCTCCGTTCCCTCACTCTCCGATGGAGGCGTGGCCACCCCTGACTCATCCTCTCTCCCTACTGGAGAAGACGCTGGCCCTGATTCATGGGACTCTTCCCCCCCACTCCGCTCTGGTGGGGGAACTGGTCCTGATCTCCCGCTGCTGCTTTGGGAGTCCCCGCTAGCCCCTTGCTTCTGGTGTGTCCCCCCTGGGACCCCCCTTGCCCTGGCCATCGGCGCCCCCCTCTGGGAATCTTCTGAATCGCTGGAGAAGCTCATGGAATCTCTCGGGCCACTGTCATACTCCCCTACGCTGCCCTCAGATTCTTCCTCTTCGCTCTCCGTTTCCTCTCTCCCCTGTGTCTCTGCTCCTGAACCCCTGACACTCACGCTATCTAAATATTGTAGAGATAACATGGCAAACCAACTATCAAATCCTGAAGAATCTCTACCGGGATTATTTTACTCCTCTGTTCTCTGTTTTGTGCCTACAGTACGGAGATAAGTTGATTTTGGTTTAATTATTATGAGTTGGCCCCAAAGAATGTAAGGGTGGTATTCATCTAGGTTTCAGTCAGAGCAGAGCTACGAAATGAACATGCAGCAATTGGAGGAAACCACACATAAAGATATGCAGGTTAAGCATACATGTGGTCTAAACCACTGAGCCTCTTGGGCTTGCCGATCAGAAGGTCAGCGGTTCAAATCCCCGCGATGGGTTGAGCTCCCATTGCTCTGTCCCAGCTCCTGCCAACCTAGCAGTTCGAAAGCATGCCAGTGCAAGTAGATAAATAGGTACCGCTGCGGCAGGAAGGTAAACAACGTTTCCGTGCGCTCTAGTTTCCATCACGGTGTTCTGTTACACCAGAAGCAGTTTAGTCATGCTGGCCACATGACCCAGAAAGCTGTCTGTGGGCAAACGCCAGCTTCCTTGGCAAAAAAGCGAAATGAGCGCCGCAACCCTACAGTCGCCTTTGACTGGACTTAACCATCCAGGGGTCCTATACCATTTTACCTTATCCTTGAAGAAAAGAGATGCTATTGTTGGAATATGTGAGGGAAGGCTCCAGACCACTGCCCTGTGTGCTTTGTGCCAGGTGGCAGGCAATTTCTCACAATGCTAGAGTACCTGACATAGTGTTGCTCTGGAGAATGGTAGGAAATTAAAATGGTGGTTGATAGCCACCCGTATCATGTCTTCAGGGGTATTGTGGGAAATTTAAAACGATCGCTCATAGCCACCCACTAACTGCTGCTGCCGCCAGGTAAATCCATCCCCACTGATGTAGGTAAAGGGTAAAGGGACCCCTGACCATTAGGTCCAGTCGCAGACGACTCTGGGGTTGCGGCGCTCATCTTGCTTTATTGGCCGAGGGAGCCGGCGTTCAGCTTACGGGTCATGTGGCCAGCATGACTAAGCTACTTCTGGCCAACCAGAGCAGAGCACAGAAATGCCGTTTACCTTTCTGCCAAAGTGGTACCTATTTATCTACTTGCACTTTGACGTGCTTTCGAACTGCTAGGTTGGCAGGAGCAGGGACCGAGCAACGGGAGCTCACCCCGTCGCGGGGATTTGAACCGCCGACCTTCTGATCGGCAAGTCCTAGGCTCTGTGGTTTAACCCACAGCGTCACCCACATCCCTACTGATGTAGGAGGGGCCCCATAAATCAATCCTATCAAAAGAAGAGGCCTTACAGCTACCACTTAGGGATTTTTACAGTAGCAGCAGTTATAGACTTCCATGGGGTTAAGACTTCAATCATTTCCATGCTTCATAAGCCAGTCCTTTTGGAATATGGAGCATGACTGAAACACTCTTGACTCAAAGCAGAATAGACTAAATGTGCTAAGAGAGCTCAGTTTCAGCGGGTAATTTGCCCATTTTGGGGATTGCTTCTTGGCCAACAAATGAAAACATGGGCAAGCCTGGAAGCTTGGCATTCCTCTCCTTAATCATTTGTGAAACTGAGCCAACCATGAATTATTACAGAGAGAATCACGAGAGGCCCACTCCTTTAAACATAATTTTAGGAGCCTGGGACGGTACATAAATTACCACTACAACCAATAATTTAGCATAATAAGGCCATTTTAGTTGACATGGAATACACATCAGATTCCAGTTGATGCAGAGTCATCAGAATGTTGGCTGGCAGTGAAGAAAAAAAAAGAATTATGTCAAGAATTTATATGAAACTGCATCTCTAACAAACTGCAACTGCCCAAATATGTGTACCAAAGGACAGTGGCATGACCCATTTGAAGCCCACATATTTGAAATGAAGGACATGATTTCCTGCATTACAATCTCTGGAATGACTGCACTGAAATTAGCCTATGATCCATCTATTTTACAGGTTATCACTGCCCTTAGTCAGACCCTGTGCAGCCAGTTTTGAAATTAATGTGCCCTTAAGTGCCATTAGAAATGGGTAACTGCCAGCTTGTGTAATACTTATATAAGTGCACTAAGATTTATACACAAGGACTTCTTACAGTCTCTGCAGGAGTGGGGTCCCTGAAATTGGAAGCAACCAGTCTTTTCACAAAAGAATTGTGACACAGTCTTAAATCAGAAGTCAGGGAGGCCATTTTTCTCTGGATCATTGGTTTTCTTCCAGTGACAAAGCTATCCTCTGATTTCTCTTGGTTCGTATGCTTTCTCAGTTCTATAAATGTATTTCCTTTTACCGATGAAGGAGCGCAGCAGTTCTTACTCAGCCCTTTTCACTGAAAAAAATATTTCCCCATTTCCTATTTCTGTATTTCTATCAGTGATTCACCTCCTGTGGCCTCTGTTGAGTTGAATATTTTGTGAATCAGTCTTACACCCCAGTAATGTAGACTGACGACTGACTGCTGGATTTTGGTTTCCACTGATTGTTTTGATATTCCTGTTTGTTTTCCTTGCTTTCTTTCCCCTGAAAATTTCAACAAAGACAATTTTGAAGCAAAACATTTTGCCTTTGATTTGGATTGTGGAGCCTTCTCTGATCCTGCTAGCTCTCCAGTTTGCCATAGGCAATTTATATAAGAGCAAATGCAATAATAGTAATCCTGATTGGTCAATAATAAGCAAGTGTGATTAGCTATCACGTAATCCTGGCATGTGAATCAGAAGTGAAATAAAATGAGTCAAAGAGATATTCTGACTGGCTCATACTGATTTAGGGGGGTGAGTTATGCATTGACAAGAGAGAGAGAGAGAGAGAGAGAGCGCACAGATTTGTGTAAGATGTGTATATGCTATTTTATATGTATAGTTGCATATTTAAGGGCCCTCCAGATGTCATTTTATTGTACAATCATGGCTATTTTCACTCATGATGGAATCAGGGCTGTTATGTGCAACCCACCTTTAGGTGCCAAGTGGAAACATTCCTCTTCAACATATAAAATAGTCTCCATTTACAGATTACTGATTTATAAGTAAATTGGTTACCACCAAAAATCATTCTCCTGTCATTTGGCTTCCATGGTGGAATCTACACACATATTTTAAAATGTGAAAATGCTTTAAAAAAACAAACAAAAACGTTTTGATAAATTACATTGAATTTTGCATAGCTCGCTCTTGCCATCTAGTGTCACATTTGTATATCACACTTTACAACACATTTAAAACGTTTTATTTGCAGCTGTGTAGCCGAGTTCCATGTAACACCAGTGCTATACAACAGTGCCAATAACCTGAGCCACTCCAATCACAGGGATACTTCCTTACACCACAAAACTATACTTCCCTTGGGACACACACATTGGTACAGGACAGCTCCTTCCTGCTAAACTGCTGCCCTCCAGCTGCTTAGAACTGCATCGGCTGGCTATTTGTTCCGGCCAGCACTGTGCTGGCTCAGACTGTTGGAAATTGTAGTCCAAAACAGCTAGTGGGCACCATGTTGGTGAAGGCTGGTGCAGAATGCAACCGTGCAGTGATCCAATGTAATCAACATATTCATGGAAGTTGGGGGACAATCTGTCAAGTAGCCAAAAAGAACTACTACATTTTTTGGCTATTGAGTTACCGCACTAACCTAAACTGGACCTGCATTATGTGCTCAGAGCTTAAAATGCAGAGCTAGCCTACAACAACCTGCAATGGTTGTTCAGGGACACTTGACTAAATCATCCAGGGTCTTAATAACAAATGTTTACTTAGTCATTTATCTTGACTTGAAACGGCGATAAACCAAGACCCGTGTCATTTCCCCAGGAGTATTTTCCTTAGGTCTCAGTTGGCTTCAGCCTTTAATTAACCCCTTGATCATATAAAAAATCAGAGGCTGAAACCCTAGAGAATTCTCGTTTCATGATAATAGCTCGTATTATGATGCCTGGAGAGATGCAATTTGCAAGAAAAGGGCCCAAAACAACATTTGCTTTGAAGAACATTTTGATTAAAGGGCCATGAAGTATATCACATCTCAGGGGAGAACATTATCTTCTAGATAAGGGATGCGTTGAGTCTTTATTGACCGCATTTTGTCTGCCTTGGCTAATTTAAACCAGAACAAATAGCCTGTTGTTAATTTCAAATTCTGGAATGCACAGAGTGTTACCACCATTTGACACATAATATAAATACCACTGGAGCCTGTCATTTAGAAGCTATCTTCGTGTACTCACCACAAGGTTGATAGCATTTTTTTTTTTTTTGTCTGGGCGATTCAAGATTATCTTTGTGATCTTATCCTCTGTAGTGACCAGAAGGGTTTCGTATTTGCCTTTACTTTGAGCAGAAGATGCCTTTTCCTTACTGGGAGAGTCACAAATGGCCAGGCTCAACTGAGAATTCACATACGAGAAGCCAGCTCCGATCGGTAGTCAGCAAAACATGATATGATTCAAAAGCTCAATAATACAAAGCAGAATTACCTCCTACGGACACATGGCTGTGTTACATCTATATCCCACTTTTCACTCTTCAAGAAGGGACACCCAAAAAAAAATGGAAAGTAATTATTTACTAGCAGATTTTAGCCCTGTTCATGTGTGTAGAGCATTTACATGTATCAACAGAAGAAAGGTTGCATCTCTAGCTCCACCCTTGAAATTGGGTCTCTCAGCTGCCACTGCCCTGACTTCGATGTATTGAGAACTGAGATCTGAAAGGGGAACTACTCAACTGAGCCACTGTTGACAAGCACTGTTCCCTTTTCAAGCCTCCCTGCTCAATATGCAAAGGTGAGGTGAAGTGAAATGAAGGCGGGAAATGGCGCAATGGCATGGGCAAATCTCTCAATTTCAGTTTCTCTTGGTTTTGCATTTTTGCAATCTTAAATACATCTCTCCACATTTCCACATCCGTCTGCCATTTCTAAAGAAAGTCCTCATGGCAATTTTGTGGGATAACCAGACTAATGGAGCCAGCATGCTTGAGTTTAATTAATGCATGAAAGGGTTAAAACCATAGAGTAAGCTTTCAAAGAAATAATATAAAATGAGGAGATAATATTTAAAACATAATGATTATAGAATGTGCATACAATATATGCACAAACTCTACTACCTCTTTTTGTCTGATGAATGTTAAGGGCCATACAACAGTGATTTAAAAACAGTGCATCTCTACTGGATTATGTTTACCTGCAAAGAAACCAGAAATGGCTACCTTTTTTTGCCGAAATGGGCTAAAGTATTCAAGCAAATATATATATTTGGCTATATTTAAATTGAGGTATAAAAGTGACATATCTATTTTGTGCTTCATTTTATTTTAGACGTTCTGTCCATTCGAGTTTTATGGTAAGTTTATTCAGTGTTTATCAGTGTCCTGGTTTTCAGGTCAGAGAATGCATCCCTCTTGACTCTAATCTTTTTATCGCCACTGGGAATTGATGCGGATTCTAAACTGGCCAATCTTTAATATCCACTGGTTTTAAGCATAGTCATGCTGGCCACATGACCCGGAAAAATTGTCTGCGGACAAACGCTGGCTCCCTCGGCCTGTAAAATGAGATGAGCGCAGCAACCCCAGAGTCGTTTACCTTTAAGTGTGGGATTTGATGCTGACAAGGGACCAAGATTTAATAAATCATTCAGACCTAGCACCCACTTACTCTACAAACACAAAGCAGACAGATTTTCTACTCTGTAGGAACAAAGACCTGTCACAGATCATAGAGATATGTGGGAACTGTTTTGACAGCTGTAGGATTAATTTCCATTTAAACTCTAATGTGTGTTGCGAGGTGGTGGGGCGGTGCATAGATAAAAATTAGGTATTTGGTGGAAGACCACTTCTGATTAATGTCTTTCTGCATTGGGGAAAATATTATCAGTGGATCTGAACCTAATGCAAACAAGGTCCATCTGGAAGGATTTTCTTTTGATAAGATTATGAGAAATGTAATTTCAGCTGGAATTTATTCCCCTCACGAACATGCATCTCAGTTAGTATGCCTCCTGACTGACTGTCTACCAATGGCTCATTATTGATCAGTTATTGCTACTTCTCCAAACAGCAGATTAGTTTCCCACATCTATAAAATAATACCATTTATAGCGCCATCCTGAGAAGTAAGACCACAGAGTTCAATAGGTCTTACTCTCAGGTAAGAATGACAGCCAATGTTCTTTTTGTGTTTTCTTCAAGTCTCTCCTGAGGTTCAAGAAAAATATTTGTACTTTATATTTTCTTTTCTATATTATTATTTTCTTTTGATATATTGCCTTTTATCACCTTTCTATAAAAGAGTTTGGATTTTACTGACTAATATGTTAAAAACCTCTAATAAACTTCTATATATAAGAAAGGGGAAAATATTTTCATTTCCCCCTATTATTTTACCAGTGTGGCAGCCTGGAGTTGATATATTTATTTTATCTATTTATTTCATAAAATTTATGTGCTGCTTCATTGTTGTTGTTGTTTTAAAAAAAACCAAACCTCTCAAAGTGGTTTACAAAAACATAAAACAATAAAATCAAGGGAAAAGTACAACCATACTTTAAAACACACAAAAGTTAAAATACTAAAACATATTGAAATTACCTCAACTTTCTAAGCAGTGTTAAATTTTCCTCAGAGTTCACATAGGTATATATACCTGATATTCAGGATAAACTTCATGCATCTCATTAAATCAGTGGTGGCCAAACTTGACCCTCCAGCTGTTTTTGGACTACAACTCCCATCATCCTTAGCTAACAGGACCAGTGGCCAGGGATGATGGGAATTATAGTCCCAAAACAGCTGGAGGGCCAAGTTTGGCCACCACTGCATTAAACGGATTGTGCTCCGCCAAAGCTTATGCCGCAATACATGTATTAGGCTTTAAGGTGCCACAAAAGTATACATTTACACAGTGCTTTTTTCTGGGGGGACGCATACCCCTAAACATTTTGTGAATCTTTGTACTTTTGTCCATTTACTGTATTTATTTTTCCTGATTTGAACTATAAAATGGTAATTTTCTGGAGTCAAAATGAGAGCACCCCTAAACTTTTTTTTTTTTTTAAAAAAAGGCAATGCATTTATAGCACCTTTGAAACACATTTTTTCCCTCAGAGAATCTAGGAAACTGTAGTTTGCCTCTCACACACTTAAAATTCCCAGCAACCTTGAACAAACTACAGTGCCCATAATTCTTTGAGGGGAGATGTTTTGAACGTGCTTCAAAATTACAGTGTGTGTGTACCCAGCCCTAGAGTTTGCCTTCTAAGATAATTGTGAGTTTGATTTTTTAAAAAATGTTCTCCAACTCAGATTACTTCTAAAATGAAAGAGTCTGGACTTGCCAAATTTACCACTTCAAAGCTATGAGAGAAATCAGGAATGGTGTGAGAAATCAGCTATGAGAGATCAAGAGAGGGTAAAAACAAAACAAAACAAAACAAAACTGGCATAGGACATTTGCATTTGACAAACAGCTCAGTCAAGTGAGGTCCAGAATGGTTGATGAAACAAAAGTACAGCATGCAGAATTCTACCAGTTTGCTTTTATGGGTGCAGGCTTGATTTAAAAGATCAAAAATGAATCAAGGAAGGGCTTTTCCATCAGACTATAAAAACAATACCATTCATCTCCTTGTTGATGATAATAAGTAGCTTTCAAAAGGGCCCTGCTAACATCATTCATCGCCTCATAGGATACTTTTTTAATATTTAATTCATGGAATTCATTCATTGCAGGTAAAGGAACCTTTTGATATACGAGGTACCTGTATTTTAAAAACGACAACTTTGCTTTTAAAAAATTCAGAACTATATTTTATCCATTCAAGGGTTTATGTGGCTTTAATTTCTCATAAACAGACCAATAATGCAAGACCGTTTAAAACATTCCTGTTTACCCAGGCATTTGATGGCTGAAATATAGTTCCTGGCAACCCTAAATCATTGGCTGGGAGGATGTGATTGTTTCTGTTTATAGAATTTTTGCCATGGTAATGTTATTGATACGTTTGCTTCACTGTGCTCCTTTTGGAAGAAAAGTGGGACATGAAATGAAATAATAATAATAATAATAATAATAATAATAATAATATCAAATTATTTCAGGAGATGAACTAACCATGTGCTTTCATTTGCTTGGCTTTGTTTACTTCTTTCCGCATCTGCAAGGGTTGGGAGTAGCAGAGGGACTTTTTCTGGACGGCTGGAAGCTAGAAGCCACATCCATCTTCGAAGAGGGTTGACAAAGCTGTGTCAAGCAGAAGCAGCTTGCCATCTTGGGGTTGAACCCCATGCTTTTTTTTTCTTTAAAAATGTTTAGAGGTGCTCTCATTTTGACTCAGGAAAACCACCATTTTATAGTTTGAATCAGGGGAAATAAATACAGTAAATGGACAAGAGTACAAATAACGTGCGTTACCTCATATTACACAGTGGACAGCTCACAGAAACTTCCACATTGGCATGAGGTTGTGTGCACTAACATCTTCCCTGTTATGTACTGAAGTTCTCACCCTGGGCCAGCAGGGGGATACTGTAGATAGTTTTCACTCAGGTCCACATATGCAAATAAGGGATTGAAAGTGACGTTCACAGATTGGATAGTTACAGAAAATGGTTACTGTTGCGTTCCAGTGGAGCTCTATATAAGCAGGCTGGCTGAACCCTTCAGTTCAGTTCTGATCTGGCCTGTGAATAAACAAGAGCTGTTTGAAGAATCATTGTGTCGTCTGATATGTTTACCCGCAACTTAACACTCCCGATCCCTCTGCTTGCTGCTGGTGTCCGACCTCATCTAAAGCCACCATTGGAGGTGGGAACAACGAAACTGACCAAGCGCTATGCTAGATTCCAACTCCTACTTCACACATTAAACACTCACTTCCGACTGAGACTCAGGAAACACTGTGACAGAAAATGAGGCCGCCATCTGGGCTAGCAATGGAACTCACGATTCACTGTGCTAGAGAAGAAACTGATTTTTTTTTAAAAAAATTAGTTTCTTCTCCAGTTAGATTTACAAAATGTTTAGGGGTATGCATACCCCCTGCATCTACCCAGGAAAAAAAAGCACTGGGTGAAACCACTAAGCTGGTTTTCCCCAGCAGGTGCGTCAACTCTCATCATCTCTGATCATTGGCTGGGAGTTGAAGTCCAAAAATACTTGGGGACGCAATGTTGGAGAACACCGCTCTAGATGGCCTCCAAGCTTCTTTTGAACTCTACAATATTGTTGTTTAATTTGATTTAGTCTGTGACATTCACAGCATTTTTAAAAAAAAATTTTTACATACATGAGGAGGTGGTTATTTGTTATTCAAGTTATATCATTTACAGGGCAATCCTATGAATGTTTACCACTGTGTTCAGTCAGGGCTTACTTCCTCATAAACGTGCTTAGTTAGGGTTGCGGCCCTAATTAATTTCTAAAATTGCTCTGTTCCTATTTTGTGCCTTAGCTGTCAACAGCAGACATGACGAGAGCAAAGTCACTATGGTCATTTTCAAAAATTATATCAATAGACGTCTGATGGCTTGATATTGCTTGTTCCACATATATCCAAAGACTCTGTTTACCACAGAAATCTATAATTTGGTTTGTTGGTTACATTTCTGGGTTTCTCAGGAGAGGAGATCCATTCCACCACAGGGCAAAGGCAGTTGTTTAAAAAAGATGGTATTCTCCTGGGTTCTGATCTCTCACATGCATTTTGTATGTTGCAAATGGTTAACTAAATCCGTTTTGATTTTGCTATGTGAGTCTATGCCAGGGACAGGATTATGCACTGAACATCCCATGCGATATGGTGAATTTGGTTCTCTGTCCCAAATCAGGTACCTCGGTGCTTCCAGACCAGCTGTTTGCAAAAACACCCCAAGATGCTGTGATATTGCTGGTGATAACGACCTCATTTTTGATGTATCATAAAGATTTAGATTCAGAACAAGAATTAATAGAGATTTAATTTGACAGCATCCTGAAATTGCCCATTAAACGTGCTGGTATGTTCCGCCTAATCCTGTCTAATTGTTCTTTGCAACTAAAAATCAGAGCTCATACATCTTCATTAATTATTTTTTTCTAAACGCTTACCTCACTATTCCATCAACTTATTTTTGTCATAGATCAATAGGTACTCACTTCCTGAACATTTAATTGTCATCAGTAGCGTGTGTGAGAGTATTCACATATCCTGAATGTATTAATATCCTGTGGATCTTCTTCACAACAGCAGTTGCTTGTTCTGTTCATTGAGCATTTTAGTCAGGTCCTCCATTTTGAATACTGAGTCTATTTCATCTGGCTTCCATCCCCTCACATTCCTGCACTGCACTGGCTTTGGTGGCTGAGTCGCTTACCCAAGACTTCTTGTAAAACCAGTTGTAAAATCCTCTCAGTTTGCATGATATATCACTTTTAGTGCCATTACAGTGGTACCCCGGGTTAAGAACATAATTCGTTCTGGAGGTCCATTCTTAACCTGAAACTGTTCTTAACCTGAGGTACCACTTTAGCTAATGGGGCCTCCCACTGCTGCTGTGCACGATTTCTGTTCTCATCCTGAAGCAAAGTTCTTAAGCAGAGGTACTATTTCTGGGTTAGCGGAGTCTGTAACCTGAAGTGTATGTAACCCGAGGTACCAGTGTATAAGCAGAAGTTTGGAAATAAGTTTGCCATTTTGTTATTCAACTGCATATCACCTTTCTCCCTCTTTTCACCACTTCCTTTGTAGATCAATGTCTGTGGCTAGCACTTCAATATTTTTAAATTCTCAAAATCTGACATCAGAAAGGGAAGTCTTCAGAAACCAGCAGAAGAACCTTAAAGTGATCATTCTTGAGCTAACGAACTTCAAGGGTCTGAATGACAACGTATCAAGAAATTCAATTCTATCACTTGTGGCCCAAATCAAGACAATGGCTTCATCTCCTTAGTTGATTTACACTAAGACATAATTTTTACATTTTGCAATTCATCTCTTTCTGACATCACTGCTATACAATTGCCCCACGGCCACGAACATAATAACACACCCTGCATCCAATGAAGTGGATTCTGGACTGCCTTTCTTATTCTTTTAATGATTATCATTTTTGTTGGTTTTGAATTATTTGGATATAATTCATTCCTTGATGCTCTGTTTGTATTTATTTGCATAGCAGCATAAGTCACTATCTGAGGTTATTCTACAGGTCAGCAGAGCAGATTCACTGAGTAGTTTAACATCTTACATGGTCTTCAGCTTGCTTTCTTTCAGTTGAGGAGGGTTGCGATTTCAAGGAGCACACCAGGAAAGAAAATGTAAAAATTAGACACTGCTAAAAAAAAGAAAACCCTTAATTTTAATTATTTGTTTTAATTTTAAATATTATTATGACATATAATTGTGAATTAATTCCAAACATTATATGCATCAATAACATTCTCATATATGATATGCAAGTGGTTTTTTTAAACAACAACAACAAATGAATCAAGCGTTACCATTTGACAAAGTTACCATACAAGAAAGAATCTTTGTGTTTTCCAGGTGGCTCCACGTCTGAAATGGATTATAAAACAGGTACCTTATCTACAACCCTCCAAAAGCAGACTTTCACATCCCAACTTGCAGTTTGCCACCACCTAGCACCCTGATTACTTCATACTATTGCTGTCAATTGTTTTTATAGCTAGAGATAATAAAAAGGTGATATTCAATAGTGACAGGTTGGGGGGACCCTTGGAGGGGCTGCAAGAAGGGACAAGGAAGGGGAAGTCCTCTTGGAATTGTTGGTACCATGTTGGATTGCAACCACAGTCTTGATTTACAACTAAGGCCTAGGCCAGAAATAGCCAGTATGGTGCCCTCCAGATGTTTTGAACCAAAACTCCCATAATTCCTGAGCATTGACCAAAGTGGCTATGGCTTATGGGAGTTGGAGTCCACAACATCGATAGAGCACCATGTTGGGTATCCCTGGCTTAGCCAAACCTTGGCTTAGCATGAGTGTGCAGCCTCCTGGCTACTTTGCTCGTCTTCTGGCCCTGCTACTGTGGGCTAAGCCATGGTTTGGCTCACTGTGTCATCCACACTTGGACTTGTTGCTTGTCTCTTCTAGACAACTCACCAGTCGTACAGCAAACCTTGACTAGAGCTTGCGATTCTTCTGGAACAAGTCAAAACACAAACCTGGATTTGGACAACAGTCCAAGTCAAACCATGGCTTAGCTCACAGCAGAGCAGCAGTAGCAGGACTAGGAGCAGAACAATGTGGTCAGAATCTCCTCTCTAGCAGCTCACACACTCATGCTAAGCCATGGTTTATGTGAACGGAGTCACCGTCTGTTATAAGAACACTCCTTTCTAAACCGTTACTTAAAATTTCTTCTGCCCCTAGATCAAAATAATGGTTAGAAAACTTATTTCCTTCTGGATGTAATTATCAGCTAGGTGAGATGTGTTCTCCTGTTGCTATTCATTTTTAACAGAGAATGAAAATTTATTAGACTATTTTTAGAAGAGTGCATTTACATTTTAATTGAGAACTTGCGATAGAATTTCACTGCTTTACAAAATGAGAAGTGGTACCAGATATCTAATGGTGAAATTCATTGAGACTTACCCCTGCATTCCAGTGACAATAATCGTACCCTAATTGAGTTGCCACTGCTAGTCACAATAAAATTTTTCTCACTATGGCAAACAGTATAGTGTTTCATAAAAGCAAATGCTGTTGATTACATACGGTGGGTAGATATTTCTTTCCCCTCCTTGGGAGGAAAAATCCTGTTTAAAACAGAGTATATCAATCCCTCCCTGACTGGAACGCCCCATGCCAGTCTGTGTCTGGTTGGTTCATGAAATATATTTATACATTTATGCTATATCATATATAAATAGAGTGGGGGACCGATTGCTGTCCAGATGTTGCTGGACTACAGCTCTCATCATTCCTGTCCACTGTTCACTGTTGAAGCAGGGAATTGGAGAGACCCCAAATCTGGTGTCTGCATTAACAGAGTACTCTTACCTGGAAGGAGGGAAATGCTTGAAAGGCATGAAGATAGGCTCTTCCCTCCCACTTCACATTAGTCCTCACCTAGTTTCCTTCTCCCCTCCCTTTAGACCTTCTCCTGTGAAGAGGGAGAGGTGGGTAGCTCAGAAGAACCACAGAAGAAGTCCCCTCACTTTAGACCTTTACCTGTGAAAAGGAGGGAGGCAGCAGAAGAGCCCAGGTAGGCTGCAAAGGACATCCCATGTCTGTGGCCAAGCAAACTGCAGCATGATGATACACTTACATTTTTATTATATAGTAAGAAAGTGCAGTTCCCATTCAACCGCCCCACTAAGAAAATGAGCAGGAAAAATAGGCCATGACATACTTAGTTGTTTGTTGTTGTTTAATCGTTTAGTTTTGTCCGACTCTTCGTGACCCCATGGACCAGAGCACGCCAGGCACTCCTGTCTTCCACTGCCTCCCGCAGTTTGGTCAAAACCATGTTTGTAGCTTCGAGAACACTGTCCAACCATCTCGTCCTCTGTCGTCCCCTTCTTCTTGTGCCCCCAATCTTTCCCAACATCAGGGTCTTTTCCAGGGAGTCTTCTCTTCTCATGAGCTGGCCAAAGTATTGGAGCCTCAGCTTCACGATTTGATACGTTTGATCTTCTTGCAGTCCATGGGACTCTCAAGAGTCTCCTCCAGCACCATAATTCAAAAGCATCCATTCTTCGGCGATCAGCCTTCTTTATGGTCCAGCTCTCACTTCCATACATCACTACTGGGAAAACCATAGCTTTTACTATACGGACCTTTGTTGGCAAGGTGATGTCTCTGCTTATAGAGGTATTTAAAAATAAAATGTGCATGGCGTAGAGAAAGTAGACAGGGATACGTTCTTCTCACTCTCGTAATATTAGAACTCGGGGACATCCAATGTCGTGGAATGTTGAAAAATTCAGGATAGACATAAATAAGTACTTTCCCACACAGCACATAGCTGAAGCATGGAACTCACACTCACAAGAGGTGGCTGACAGCCACCACCATGGGTGGGTTAAAAGGAGGATTAGACAAATTCATAGAAGAGAAGGCTATCAGTGGCTGCAAGGTTCTACCAGCACGCTCAGATGCAGTATGCCTCTGAATGCCAGTTGCTGTGAATTACAGATGGGCAGCACAAAGTCACGCTCAGGATTTGCTTCCGGGCTTCCTGGTGGTTCTTGCTAAGACTAGATGGGCATTTGGCTTGATCCAGCAAGGTGCTTCTTAGGCTCTTGTGAGAGCCCTGGAGAGGAAAGACTTCTCTTCCTGGCTAGCAGCAGCACAGCTTGGCTTTCCAAATTTTTCCTGGGACAAAACACTGGCTGCTTTGCATGTGGAATATGGCAGGCATTGTCCATCACCTTAGTGTAGAAAAGAGCCCTGAAAACATCCTCTTCTCCCCTTCCCTCCCTCCTTACATGACCACTCCAGTTTTGTAATTCACTGGTGACTTTCCGTAGAGTGCTCTGTTGTCAGCTCTGTTGCTAAAGAGAAGTACGGACCTGAATGAAATGAAGTGAAGCTTTATAGCCGACAAAGATAACAGATGGCTCTTGAAATGGAGACAGACTGGAATGTGGCTTGTCTGTCTGGTTGGGAACTTCGGAACGGCCTTATTAGCTGGACTGGTTCAAGCTGCTTCTTGCAGCTCACCTCCCAGAATGGCTGTTTTGGAATCTCTGGTTTCGATTTGGCTACCGTTATGCAGCCCAGTAGCATTTCTCCACAATGACAAAAACATTTGCAAACTGTTGCAAAGGGGCTATATCTAGCTCTGGAAATGGCTGCTTTTGGAAGAATCATCCCTTTTGACAACAGATATACAGAGGACGTGACACGCTTTTGTGGGCCGTAACACTTTTTGCTGGCTTTGTCTCTTGCAGACATCATTTACAAGCTGTTATGTACAACCTTAATTGCACCCAGACCCCAGGAGGCAATCCTCTCTCACATTCATTCTGTGCATTAGCTTGCAGAGAAGCACAAGTCAGTAGCAAATAGATATTAAATGAGGCTTGCACATGAATTGATCTTTGCAAATAGGCATCCCATTACAAAAGCAAATAATCAGAAGTCAAACAAAACTGAACCAGCCCCTTGTGGGAGCCCAGCGAGAGAGAAACTGCTGAGTGCTTGCCTGCCTTTTGTACACTGTACAAAAGTTTTGCAAAGACAAGTTTGTAGCACCCTGCTTGTGGTTAACGCTTAGCTGGAATGAAATATTCAACGCAGCAATAGAGAAATTAAAATAGTAATTTATTTGTCAGACAAATAAAGAGGCACAGTGGTACATGGTTACCAAGCTCTGGCCTGGCCTCCTGCCATTCTGGCCAGCACTTATATTCCCTTAATCCAGCCCCCTTTGCTCCTCCTGTGGCTGCCTCTGTCCAATCAGCCTGGTTGAAATTCCTATTGGCTGTTTGCTAGAGCCAATCACAAAAGATACACCCACAAAAGATACACCCACTTCCTTGCCCTTATATGGGAGACAAAGAGCTATATATAAATGACAAATAAGTAATAATATATCTTACATGGAATCTTAATTACCAGCTCACCTCTTGCCCTTCTTGCCCTATTGCCTTCTAAAACAAATGGTTTAATCTTACATTTTATGTTCAACAGATGTCAAGGATCTTGAGTTTCACATCAACATTGAAAGATTTCCTTCATTTAATGTTTCTAAACAAAATGCCTGACAACTATATATCAAGACTGCCCGGATGGCGTCTTCTGTCTGGCAGGGGGGGGGCTGGTGGCTGACTTAATTTCAGGATAAATACAACTCTTACAACCATATGAAATAAGAATCTAGCATTCCTTAAATCCTTTGCATAATTACATTTAAGCCAATATATTTAAGCTAATATATTTCATACATTTATCATAGGTAGCCTCTTAAAAGAATAAAGCTTCTCAAAGTGAAAAGGAAGGAACTCAATAAAACACAGCTTTTAAAAGAAGCCTCTTTGCACCTCCCCCTTTCCCCCTCCTCTCCAGCCTCAAAATAAAATAGGAAGAAGCTTCTTCTTCTGCCAAGCCAGTTGCCTTTCCAACATTTAACACATTTTAACCTTTTTTAACTCTCTCAGTTTAAGAAACAGCTTTAGAAGAGACTTCCCCAAAAATGCTCTCTTTCTCTGTCAGCTAAATGTTTTTCCCTTTTGCTCCTGGCCTTTTAACCTTAGAAAGAAGATCTGGCTCATTTTACTGGGAGGCACATTGGTATTATCTTCCCCATTCCTAATGGTGTTTTCTCAACCTTGGGGCAGCATATGTAATTTCCCCTTTTTATGACTTTGAGAATTGTTTTTCTGCTATAAATCAATGGGGCCCTTCTTGTGTTAGGAGGAAAAACATCTTGCCAAGGTTCTTTTAGGCAGCTGGTCTTTTGCCTGGCATGAAACATTTGAAAATCCTTTTTTAAGCTCATTTTTTAATACAAGCCTTGATTGAAATATATAGAAGCTTTGATAAAAATGCAGGCTTATGATTAGATGCCTCATTCCCCCCTTTCAAGCTCAAGGACCTTCATCCCAAGTGTCCTTGATAGCTTGACCTTCATCATATTCCTGAGGTAAAGCTCTGTATAGGGCCATGATATGAGGTAGAGTTTCATTTGAAACCATCTTGCTAATTGTACTTCTAAAACATGAAATGATACATGGCATCATACATAAAACCAATACTACTACTGTCAAGAAAAACAAGCAAGACAATAGTATCCCTTTGAGTCCTGTGACATTAGGTAACCAATTGGTGAGCCATCCCATATCCCATCCTTCCCATGTTTGTACTGGGACATGTGCTATATTCTCCATCTTTGTGGCCAACACACGGATTGCCTCACCATTATCAGAAATGTTAAAGCAACAGGCATTCCCTGTCAAATTCAAGACTCCACATAGGCCTCCCTGCCTGGCAAGTACATAATCCATTCCCATTTTCAGCTGCAAAATGGCGGCTCTACTTTCATCCAACTGTTGTGCAATAAGTCTCAAACTCTGGGCCGTTGCATTGGTTACAAGTTCCACTACTGCTTGCAATCGAATTATTCTGTTTAGATTATAAATAGGATCCCGTGCCCCTTGTATGAGCTCACCAGGATTCCAGGAGGCAGGATCATAATAGGCTATAATGCGCTCTGGCGGCCAATCATCAGTACCGCTCCAACTTTGGGTACTTCCTCCTGCTATATGAGAAATATCAGCATTCCTTCGTGTTCGCCTGGCCGAACTAGTGGGCATAATCCACATTGGTGGTAATACCCAACCCAAGAAACAAGTCCCACTCCATTTGGAAGGGAGTTTCTTGTATGCCCATTCTCCACATATCCACCACAACCATCGGGTCTGAGGTTTTTGGTACGGGGAATACAGAAGGCGAAATACCAAAAGGGGTAGAGAGTTCACAGTGCAGTATGTTAGATTGCCTTCTTCTGTCACAGTTATGTTCCACACCACTTTCCATGCATGAATAAAAGGAGGTGCACAGGGCAAGGCATTCCGAGTTCGATAGGTAGTACCGTGTGCCCAGGTATGACTATTCTTCTTATAATCCCAAGTATAGTGACAATGAGAAGAGCCTATCATGGGAGAATCAGCTGCATCTGATGATTTATGTACACAGAATTCCCCTTGTACAGGTATAACTCGTAATGGTTTAGTTGAGTTCCATCCGGGGAAATTCTGTATTTCAGTTTGGTGTGGCATTTCGCTTACCATACCAATAGCATCTAATGGTATCGGTAATAAGGGCATACCTCCCTCTGAATCATCTGGCCCAAGAGAGCAAACAAGGCAATTGGTCCTATTTGCAACATTAGCTACCATTTCAGCTAAACCTACCCACATATTGTGGTCATGGCTGAATCCATATTTAGCCAATTTGGTCAGATTCAAGGACCCTTCCCCTTCCCAAGGGATCAGGATTAATAAAATCATGTTGATGTCTAGTATATGCATTCCTTCCACAAAAGATTACCTTATTGTGATAGCAAATAATTATTAGCCCCAATATGATTCCCCCAGTGACAGAAATGGGGAACCACCAAGACCAAAACATATATCCCGAGGATCCCCAATGAGTAATATCTCTGATAATTGTTCCACAAGGGGGGGGGCAGTCAATCAATTGTATTAGAGAATCTTTCCGTTCACAGTCGCTGGTTCAGACGCTCCTCAAGCTTCAGGCGTGCGCAGGTCAGCCAGCTTCCAGGTTGTGGCTGCAGCAGGCCGGTCGTCAAATGTTGCCCGTGACCTAGCCCGTTCCCGGTAGGGCTAGATACAGGGGTTTTTGGAGAGAGTTAGTTTTAAAGGATTAGAGGGGTCACCTTTGCACGTCCAACTGCCTTCAGACTTCTTCAAACGAGAGTGATGAATCCAGGGGGTCACCTCAGCTACCTTCACCGCTGTTGGAGTAGAGAGCAAGACGGTGTAAGGTCCACGCCACTTAGGTGCAAGTGGATCACGTTTCCACTCTTTCACCCATACGCTATCGCCAGCCTGGAACTGATGAATCGGCTCGGCAATGCTGCACGGCGTGCGCTCGAGGGCCCACCTGTTAAGAGAAACAAAAACACGGGAGAGAGATTGCACTTGTTCCTGTGTCACATGGTCTCCTATTTGTTTAAGGTCAGCTGGAATATCCTGAACAAAGGAGGGCGGTCTCCCATACAGGAGCTCAAAAGGTGACAACTTAAGTCTTTTTGTGGGTGCACACCGAACACGAAACAGTGTTATGGGTAACACATCTACCCATCCCAATCCCGTTTCCTGGGTTAATTTTGCCAATTGGGTTTTCAGAGTCCGATTCATTCTTTCAGTTTTCCCTGAACTCTGAGGCCTATATGCTGTATGCAGTCTCCATTTTACTTGTAGGACTCGACATACATCTTGTACTACTTGATCAATGAACGCTGGCCCATTATCACTTCCAATGCATCTAGGTAATCCAAACCTTGGGATCAATTCAGTGAGGAGTCTTTTAGTTACCTCTCGTGCCTTTTCAGTTCGGGTGGGAAAAGCTTCAACCCATCCGGTAAGAGTATCTACAAACACAAGGAGATACTTGAATCCCTTAGAAGGGACCAGCTCTGTGAAGTCCACAATTAGGCTTTCCATGGGGACGTATCCCACATGCTGAATTCCAGGAGGTTGTACCGGTCCCTGCCTGGGATTGTTTTTAGCACAAAGAACACATTTCTGTGAAATGCAAGTTGCTAATTGTGATAGATTAATAATATACAACTTCCGACTGAGACTCTCTCTAGTTGCAGTACCGCCAAGGTGAGTAGATTCATGATAATTTCTTACAATTGTGCCTGCTAGATGATGAGGTACATAAATCCTATTGTCCGGCAGGATCATCCAACCGTCCCTCACAACCGCTCCTTCCTGTTCAGCCCACTTCCTCTCTTCTGGGGTATAGTGAGGTTTAACTTCTTCTGGAACTACCTCTGGTATGAGGGCTGCTATAAATCCTCCCACAGGCTTTTGGGCTGCCTCTCGGGCTGCTTTGTCAGCAGCATGATTTCCTCTGGTTATTGGATCCCTTCCTCGTCCATGACCTTTGCAGTGCATTACAGCAATCTGTTCTGGAGCCCATACTGCTTCTAACAGGATTTCTACTTCAGGTCCATATTTCAAAGCCTTCCCGTGGGCTCCGATTAGACCTCTTTCTTTCCATAGAGCTCCATGTGCATGCAGGGTTAAGAAGGCATATTTTGAATCAGTATAGATGTTTGCCTTACATCCGGCTGCCAATTGCAGAGCTCTAGTTAAACCTATAAGTTCAGCCTTTTGTGCTGAGGTGCCAGCAGGCAAAGCTTCAGCTTCCACAACTTCCTCATTGGTGACCACAGCATATCCTGCTCGTCTGGCACCTTCATGCAGGTAACTGCTACCATCCGTATAATATACAACATCTGGATTTTTCAATGGCTCATCTTTCAGATCAGGTCTACTGGAATAAACTTCATCCATTACTTGGAGACAATCATGTGATTCCTCATCATCTACCTCTGGTAGGGGCAGCAAAGTCGCTGGATTGAGCATATTCACTACTCGTAGATGAATCCTGGGATTTTCACACAATAGGCCTTGGTATCTAGCCATCCTTGGGTTCGTTAGCCAATAACTACCCTTATATTCCATGAGTGTCAGAACAGCATGAGGTACATTCACATACATCGTCTGGCCAAAGGTAAATTTATCAGCTTCTTTGACAAGGCTCGCAGTGGCCGCTACTGCCCTTAGGCATGGAGGCCATCCTTTTGCTACTGAGTCCAATTGTTTAGACAAATAAGCTACTGGACGGTTCCAACTTCCTAATCTCTGGGTCAGGACTGCCGCTGCAATCCCATTCTGTTCATGTACATACAGCTGAAAGGGTTTTTCCGAATTAGGCAATCCAAGGGCTGGTGCCTCCATAAGTCGCTGTTTGATAACTAAAAAGGCTTGTTTCTGCTCAGGTCCCCATACGAATGGGTCCTTTTCTGCACCTCGAGTGCTTTCATGTAAGGGCTTGGCCAGACTGCTGAAATCAGGTATCCATAGTCTACAAAACCCTGCTGTTCCCAGGAATCCCCTAAGTTGTTTTCTTGTGGTAGGTTCCTTGATAAGGCAAATAGCTTCTTTCCTCTCTGGTCTCAATGCTCGTTGTTGGTGTGAGATGTCAAAGCCCAAATATTTGACCTTTTCTAAACATAACTGTGCCTTTTTCTGGGAAACTCGGTAGCCAGCTTCCCAGAGCAAGTGGAGCAGTTCCTCTGTCCCTTCTTTACAGGTATCAAAATCCTTTGCAGCTAGTATAAGATCATCCACATATTGCAGAACCACCTTTTCTCCCGGTATTGAGGGGTAACTTGTTAGATCCCTCGCCAAGGCAGTGCCAAATAAAGTTGGGGAATTTTTGAATCCTTGGGGCAATCTTGTCCAGGTTAGCTGGCCTTTTGTTCCTGTCAAAGGGTCTTCCCACTGGAAGGCAAATATAGGTTGGCTCTGTGGTGCCAGCCGGCAACAGAAGAATGCATCTTTCAAGTCCAATACAGTAAAAAATGTTGCTTCTGGTGGGATCAAACTCAGCAAGGTATATGGGTTTGGTACATTTGGGTGCAAGGTCTCGATAGCCTGGTTTACGAGCCTCAAGTCCTGCACTGGCCTATATTCATCTGTCCCAGGTTTTCGAACAGGCAAAAGGGGTGTGTTCCATTCTGATTGGCAAGGCTTAAGCAGACCATATTTTAATAGGCGGTCCAAATGTTTCTGGATACCCTCTGCTGCTCGCCGGGGTAAGGGATATTGCTTTACAGATACAGGGGTAGCCATAGGTTTTAGGGTTACTACAATTGGAGCTATATTCTTAGCCATTCCTGGTGGGCTATTTTCAGCCCATACTCCTGGTGGCACCTGTAGAGTTCGGAGGAGCTTGTTTAATTCTGTATCCAATGTGGGTTGGACTTGCAAGGCTGACATTAGGCGCCATGATTGTTCCTTAGGTACTGAGAGGGTAATTATTCCTGCTGCTTTTGATGGCAGTTTCATTTCTGGACCTCGAGGAGTGAAAGTGATTTGGGCCTGCAATTTGGACAGCATATCTCTACCTAAGAGAGGTATTGGACACTCAGGTATATACAAAAACTGATGGGTTAAACGATGTCCCCCAATCTGGCATTCCAAAGGTTGGAGGAAAGACCTCTTGGCTGACTGTCCAGTGGCACTTTTAATGATTACACTTTTGGATGCCTTTTTCTGCAATAGTTCTGGGAGTACCGAGTATTCAGCCCCAGTATCAATCATAAAGTCTATTAAATGGCTCCCTAATTGAATCGTGACCGTGGGCTCCTGGAAGCCTAACTTTATGGAGTCCGGTCGTTCCTAGTCTTGGGTAAAATCCTCTTCTGCCAGTCCAATGAAATTGTCTCTACTCCGTCCCTGTCCTGGTCTCTGATATCTTCCATCTCGGATAATTCCCCGTCCCCGTCCCTGGTTTCTTGGGCCGGAGCCGGAGCCTGGGCCTGGGCCTGGGCCTGGGCCTGGGCCTGGGCGTACTTCTTCCAACCTCAGGGGTTCAGGACACTCCCGCTTCCAATGACCCTCCTTCTTGCAATTTGCACATTGATTCCTTCCCAGTGGTGGATTCCTTCCTCGCCCTCGCCCTCCATTTAAGGGGCGGTGGTCTTGCTTCACTGCTGTGGCTAGCATTACCATCTTTTCCTTCTGCCACTTCTTCTTCTCTTGCTTCTCAGCCTCATCCCTATTCCGATAAACTCGGCGTGCAATGGCCATAATTTGGCTCATCAGCATCCCTTCCCATCCTTCTGATTTCTGAATTTTCTTACGAATGTCAGAAGCGCACTGGGCCACAAATGTAGCAGTAATCATTCTGCTGTTTTCAGGGGCTTCAGGGTCAAAAGGAGTCCATATACGATAGGCTTCTTGCAGCCTCTCTAAAAAGTCTCCCGGACTCTCATTTGGTTTTTGTTCTACTTCTGAGACTTTAGACATATTAGTGGGCTTCTGGCATGCCCTGCGGATACCTTGCACAAGTGTCTGGCGGTAGGTGGTGAGTCTGGCCAGGTGAATTGCATTGTTTGGATCCCAATTAGGATCTTCCAAGGGAAAGTTATCTTGGAGATGACGGTCAATATTATAAATATTTCCCGCTCTGGCCTGCTCACGCAAATATATCTGTGCCTTTTCAATTATGTCTCTCCTTTCCTCAGTGGTGAACAGAGTATTTAGGAGCTGGCGACAATCTGTCCAAGTAGGGCTATGAGTATTTACTATTGAAGTCACCAAGTCCATCATAGCCTGAGGTTTTTCTGCAAAAGATGGGGTGTGTGTTTTCCAATTCATCAGATCTGTAGTTGTGAATGGAATATATTGCAGGGTCGAAGTTCGAGGTGGCCGTGGTCCGGGTTGCCCATTAACCAGCGCAGGCTCCTCAAGTGCATCAAATACTCTTCTAAGAGGGGCTACTACGTGATCTTTCTCTTCACTTTGCTCTAGGGGCCTCAAATCATAGGGGATGGTATCTGTCGCAAGGCGTTCTTTTAGCAGCTTTATACGCCTGGCTGTATTGCTTGCTGACCGAGCAAGGTCTCCCTGTAACTTCTGTAACATTTCTCTGGGACTTGGATGTACAGGGGTTTGGGGTGGGCAATCAGTTGTTCCACTAAAGGAGACTGTAGATGGAGGTCTATTAGGAGTCACAGGTGGAATAACCACTTCTGCTTGGGCTTTATTATAGGACTCCAATGCCTCCTGAAGATATTTATCATAATCTATCAAGGAATCAAGCTCTGTGACTCCACTCCCATTATTCATTCCAGTTTCTTGCCTTGGGGTTACAACTGGTGGAGTGTTTGGATTAAGCTCCCTTCGATGTGGAGCATAGGGTGGAGGTGGAAGCACCTCTTCCTCTGGCCCCTCAAAAATGGGTTTGAGTTTATTTGGCAAGATTCCTTTCCTAGCTTCGGCTTTTACAGCCAATAATTTGCATCGTTTGACTTTGCATTCCCTTATCCATGGAGGATTTTTATTTAATGTGCTCAGCCAGGAATCTATATATGGAAATTGTTCTGGGCACCCTCCAGTTTCTTTGGCGATATCAGTCCAAAGTTTGCTTACTAAATTTATATCAAAGGTTCCCTGAGATGGCCATCCAGTAATTTGTTTTGGCCATTCTAGTTCACATAACGTTCTCAAGCGCTCTGGCGTCATTTTGACTCCATATGCCCCTGAGAAGGCTTTCTTAAAATTATTTAACATACACTCAAGAGGTGTATTTTCCCCCTTTGAACCCCCAACTCCCATTGTATGGCCCTGTGAAGTATCCACTCAGTCACTCACAGACGCGCTTCGTGGGTTTCCTTGCCTAGATGGAGTCGCCTCACTAGGAATCGAAGTACTGCCCACTCCACACTCGGGTCAGCTACAGATTGCTCTGTACTTTCTCACACATACAATGCGCTGGATACTTCACCACACTCTACCTCCCAATTTTTCCCTTTCCCTACACCAGATCACCATCTGATGTACCCAACCACCTAGCGTACTCAGTTTCCCCTTACTGAGACGCAGAAGTTTGATCAAGACTTCTCTTCCTCCTAATTAATTGGAGGGCCAAAAATCCCTTTGTGCACTTACCCTTGGTTGGTTCCCTGTTTCCCCCGGTCCGTCGCCGCCAGTGAGCAGGGTATCAGACAGACGAGTCTTCTGCGTTCCCCCTGGAAAAAATTACCAGTGCGCGCTTTGGGTAAGCAGTTGTCCTCTCTCTTGTACCCTGCCCAGTAGGGCGAAGGGGCTGCGTTCCAGCAGACCACTTATCCGAGTCACGGCACCATAAAATGTAGCACCCTGCTTGTGGTTAACGCTTAGCTGGAATGAAATATTCAACGCAGCAATAGAGAAATTAAAATAGTAATTTATTTGTCAGACAAATAAAGAGGCACAGTGGTACATGGTTACCAAGCTCTGGCCTGGCCTCCTGCCATTCTGGCCAGCACTTATATTCCCTTAATCCAGCCCCCTTTGCTCCTCCTGTGGCTGCCTCTGTCCAATCAGCCTGGTTGAAATTCCTATTGGCTGTTTGCTAGAGCCAATCACAAAAGATACACCCACAAAAGATACACCCACTTCCTTGCCCTTATATGGGAGACAAAGAGCTATATATAAATGACAAATAAGTAATAATATATCTTACATGGAATCTTAATTACCAGCTCACCTCTTGCCCTTCTTGCCCTATTGCCTTCTAAAACAAATGGTTTAATCTTACATTTTATGTTCAACAGATGTCAAGGATCTTGAGTTTCACATCAACATTGAAAGATTTCCTTCATTTAATGTTTCTAAACAAAATGCCTGACAACTATATATCAAGACTGCCCGGATGGCGTCTTCTGTCTGGCAGGGGGGGGGCTGGTGGCTGACTTAATTTCAGGATAAATACAACTCTTACAACCATATGAAATAAGAATCTAGCATTCCTTAAATCCTTTGCATAATTACATTTAAGCCAATATATTTAAGCTAATATATTTCATACATTTATCATAGGTAGCCTCTTAAAAGAATAAAGCTTCTCAAAGTGAAAAGGAAGGAACTCAATAAAACACAGCTTTTAAAAGAAGCCTCTTTGCACCTCCCCCTTTCCCCCTCCTCTCCAGCCTCAAAATAAAATAGGAAGAAGCTTCTTCTTCTGCCAAGCCAGTTGCCTTTCCAACATTTAACACATTTTAACCTTTTTTAACTCTCTCAGTTTAAGAAACAGCTTTAGAAGAGACTTCCCCAAAAATGCTCTCTTTCTCTGTCAGCTAAATGTTTTTCCCTTTTGCTCCTGGCCTTTTAACCTTAGAAAGAAGATCTGGCTCATTTTACTGGGAGGCACATTGGTATTATCTTCCCCATTCCTAATGGTGTTTTCTCAACCTTGGGGCAGCATATGTAATTTCCCCTTTTTATGACTTTGAGAATTGTTTTTCTGCTATAAATCAATGGGGCCCTTCTTGTGTTAGGAGGAAAAACATCTTGCCAAGGTTCTTTTAGGCAGCTGGTCTTTTGCCTGGCATGAAACATTTGAAAATCCTTTTTTAAGCTCATTTTTTAATACAAGCCTTGATTGAAATATATAGAAGCTTTGATAAAAATGCAGGCTTATGATTAGATGCCTCAAGTTCTGCGTTTAAATTGTTTCCCCTCTGGATGGGATCGCTCCCAACTGCTTTCTACAATTCAGACCCACAATGTGAATTAGTTATCTCGTGGTTTGGCAGAACAGCCTTTTGTCTCATTGCTTATTGTCTCTGAATTTCTCCAGCATTGTTCACTTTCCATATTAATTATTGTCATTCTGCCAAAAATCTATTTATTGTTTCAATGTTCTTCTTCACTGCTCTGCCTGCCTAAACTTTCCTGTTGCCATTGGCTGCTTCCAGTGATGTCACAGTAGCCAACATGGCGCCCTCCAGCTGTTTTGGACTACCATTCCCATCAGACTCAGCCAACACAGTCTGTGGTCAGGAATGATGGGGTTATAGTCCTAAATATTTAGAGGGAGCCATGTTGGCCACCCCGTAGTAGGTTTTTGCAAAAATGACCTTTCTAGTAATAACTGTTCGGTATTTTTCCAATGATTATTCTGTCTTTTTATGGTATTTTGCACTTGTAATGTTTGTTCTACAGTGCCCTGATCTTTTTTTTTATGAGAGGCAGTGTATAAACAGGTTTTTAAATTAAATAATTGACTTAACTGCTCAGGCATCACAGTTGGTCTGAGCAGACTTGTTTTGACATCCAAGTGAGTGCTAAGAAGGACTATGATGTCAGAGGCCCCTGTGACATCACAGATCATCCAATAGCTCTCAGACCAGGAAAGTTGAATTCAAAGGTTCGCAAACAACTTTTGCTAAATTAAATTGTCAATGTTTGGTGGATTTCTGATGGCCAGCCTATTCTTACAAATCAGTTCAGCGGTTTTGGATTCTTTCAACAGAGACAAATAAGACAGGCAACATTGCTGCTGACTGTATGTGATTAATAAGAGCTCCTTCCACAAGGTTGATTGTGTCAACTTAAACTGCATCATAAATAGATACTCCCGGGAAACATCCGTTTGAACAATCCATAACAACTTTGCCTGTCATTCTGGTTAACTCCATCAAAAACATACAAATTAGCCAGAATTTCCTGCACTGAAGAAGCATATTGAGTGCAGATGGAGTTTTCCATTAAACTTGATGGCTTTTTTTATTTTTAAAAAAGGAAAATACACTGTTATGTTCATACTTCTGAGGAAGGGAGCTTATGTTTGAAGCAGCTTGTTGATATTGATGTGATAGACAAGCCAGTCTTCATGTGTCATATTAATCACATAATTATAACGACAGAGGTCTGTTTTGTTTGCTATAATTGGAATAAAGATTTAGGGAGTGACTGATTTGAGGATGATATAAATGTCTTTTTTATTTATTAAGAATGTCCAACCTTGTATGTAATTTCTTAATTATGACTTGGCTTTGGTTTAATTATGGATTCAATAAAAAAAACCCACCTTGATATAACAAAAATATATATAGAAAAAATATTTGACTGGGGGATTTGAAAGAAAAACTAAGATAATTCCAAATGCTGCATTAAAAAGTGCACGTGCTACTAAAAATTATCAACATGCATTAATATTTGTTCTTAAAGTTAATCAGCATGTAAAGAGGGACGAAGGAGACACTAAGAAGAACAGGAGGAGAACTGCCTTCTACTGAGCTCATTCACAGGGCCATCTTAAGCATATGCGGCGCCAGGGTGCAAAGATCCACCCGGCGCCCCTAGGTTGCCCAGAGTTGTCAACCTTTTTTTGGGGGGGACCCCAAAGTTGTTGGCTTTTTTTTAAGGAAATAGTTGTTTACTTTTAGAACAGTTGTGGGACACAGGGACTCACAGCACCAACCAAAAGGAGTGCCAGCGCCCCACCGCACAGGGGCGTACGAAGGGGGGTGCGGGTTCCATGCTGGGGGGGGGTCAAAATGTCGGGCAGCATGCGCAGTCGCCGCGCTGTCTGCCCGCTGCCTCCCCCCCCCAGTGTGGCAGATAATTGTTTTGGCTGCACGGGCAGCACCCGGAGCGCCGTGCAACGTTGTGGGCACTGTGCGACGCATCCTGTTGCATGCGCCAAGCTGCGGGTTCCTTTGCTGGCTTTTCTGCTGTCGGCGCATGCTGTCAGCGCATGCTCCCAGTGCCGTCCAACGTGGGATGCCAGTGCAGAACAATGGGGAATGCAAGTGGCATCGGAGGTAACATCTCCAGACAGGATCTGTGTGCTCCTATTCATTGGGTTTTGTTGCTGCCTTCGGTGCAGTCGGTGCGCGGTGGATCCCACCACAACGTTACACGGCGCTCTGGGCACGGCGCCAAAACAGTTAGCTGCCATGCATCTGGGGCAAGAGCCAACAGCTGAGCAGAGCAGAGCCTGTTGGAGCGCCGCGGGCTCTTCTGCTGCTGCTGCTGCTCGGGACGAGTTCAGGGATGAGCGTTGGAGTCCAGGGAAGAGTTGCCTGCAGCAGAAGAGACACTCCGACGGGCTCTGCTTGGTGCTATTAATAGTAACCCTTGTTGGTTAATTGATTTAATCCCCCCCAAGAGTTAAATGAGATTCAGGTGAGGGTCATAAGCCTTGTCAATCCCAGCAAATATATAACAGGAAGACCCGACCTGCCCAGGCCGAAATGGCGCTAAAACGTGGTTGCAAAGCACGGATCCACATGGATTCTCAGGATTTTTGCATTGGGTCACCCCAAATTCACCATCAGATCACATAGCATGTCAATGGCTATAGCCTGCACCAAAAAATCATGCATCCATTGTTTCGTGGGGCCGCAATGGTGCAAAAATGTGGTTACAAAGCACAGATCCACATGGATCCTTAGGATTTTTGCACTGGGTCACCCCAAGTTGCTTGGCAGGGGGTTGGACTCGATGGCCCTTGTGGTCTCTTCCAACTCTATGATTCTATGATTCTATTCTATTCTATGATTCTATGAAGTTCACCGTCAAATCACGTATCATGTCTGTGGCCACAGCATGAACCACAAAAATCATGCATCCACTGTTTCGTTCAGAATATTTTTTTGTTTTTTCCCTCCTCTAAAAATTAGGTGGGTCTTATGGTCAGGTGCGTCTTATGAAGCAAAAAATACGGCATGTTAATATGTTAGTTATCTATGGTGCTTTTGCTAGATTTTCTATGGCACAGGGCAGCTGTCTACCAGCTCCATCTGGTATTCCAGCTGAGACCCTACCTGTCCACAGACTGTTTCACCAGAGTGGTACACGCTCTGGTTATCTCCCTCTTGGGCTACTGCAATGTGCTTTGTGTGGGACTACCTTTGAAAGTGACCCAGAAACTACAACTAATCCAGAATGTGACAGCTAGACTGGTGACTGGGAGTGGCTTCCTGGACCATATAACACCAGTCCTAAAGGATCTTTACTGGTTCCCAGTACATTTCCAAGCACAATTCAAAGTGTTGGTCCTGATCTTTAAATCCCTAAATGGCCTCAGCCCACTATACCTAAAGGAGCATCTCCACCCCCATCATTCAGCCCGGACACTGAGGTCCTCCTCCAAGGGTCTTCTGGCAGTTCCTTCATTGCAAGAAGTAAAGTTACGGGGAACGAGGCAGACGGCCTTCTCAGTAGTGGTGCCCTCCCTTTGGAATGCCCTCCCATCAGATCTCAAGGAGATAAAGAACTATACTACTTTTAGAAGACATCTGTAGGCAGCCCTGTATCAGGAAGTTTTTAATGTTTTATGTTTTATTATGTTTTTATATTTTGTTGGATGCCGCCCAGAGTGGCTGGGGAAACCCAGGCGGATGGGCAGAGTATTATTATTATTATTATTATTATTATTATTATTATTATTATTATTTGCATAACAACCATTTTATAATAATGGATGGTGTTTGTAATGGTTCTAGGGGTTGCTCGTGCGTAAGCCGGTGCCAACACCTGGCTGGGTTGCCTGAGTGAACCTTTTCTCTTTGACGCCTAGTCTCCTCCTACTCTGCGCGAAAGCCTTCTGCGCAAGGAGGGCGTAGGCAGCGGAGGACCCCTACTCTCCCCGCTGGTCCCCGGCAAGGAGTCATGGGACCGCCTCGCCGCTTCCCCCATCTGTCCCCCTTCTCCACTGGTGCTACGCTGATTCTCTTCCCCAGAAGATGGGCTGCCTCTCCCAATCCCGGGACGCTCTCTGGAATCCCTCTGGATTTTGCTCTCTCCCTCCGGCACTGATGGCAGTTCCCTGACAGTGTTCTACTAAATCAAATCAAATACCTTTATTGGCATCACAGTAAAAATCAATGGGATAATTAAAAGGACAAGGGTGAAGCTGTCGAAGGTCATAAGGTCACACTGTGATGGTGTGCACTTATATATTCTGCTTCATCCTGTCTGTTCCCTGAAGGGATGGTTTGTTAAGTATCATTCCAGGTAAAATTGTGGCTAAAAAGAAAGCGACTGGAGCAGTGTAGCTTTATCCTGATCTGCCAGGAGAAACCTTGTTTGGCTTCTTCTTGGAGTTATAGGCTAAAGGTGTCAGCATCGCCCTTGAGCCAGTGCCACCAACTGGACTCATCCACTTCAGCCCCGACTGGGCTAGGCGAGCTGGGTAGCACTTCCAGAGACCACCTTCTGCACAGGAACAGGTCAAAGTGCTGTGGACTCACAGCTTAGAGTTGTGAGCACCGGATTCACTTCCACAAGAAGACAGTTGTCGCACAGCAGAGTATAGGAGTATAGCAGAGCATAAATGACTCGGAGAGCAGCTCTGTAGAATAACTACCTTTTTATTCTATCTACAACTATAATCCACAACTATGTACAGAGCTAAATGAGGTCTAGACGAAAAATGCTGAACTGCACTGAGTGTCTGCAGCTGCTCTTAGCAGCAACCTTATCTACACAGAGATCACACACAGTCTCTCTCTAACACTCAGTCTCTCTCTCTCTGACACTTTGATGTGAGGCTGGAGTGGAATAAGTAGAGAGCAGAAACCGCCCCTCCTCTCTGGAGAATCAGCAGAGCACATCAGCAGATTCTTGGATATGGGAGGGGTGAAATCTCCTCAAAAGGTCCAACCTTTTGCTCAGCATCAATTGGCAAGGACTGCTTTTTAAAGAGCAATCTAAGAGAATGTGGTCCATTGAATCAGGTACTCCTTAGTTGCAGGCACAGAAACGGGCTTGATATGGAGTATGTGTGAATTTGCCTTTGGTCACTGAAGAAGGGAAAGCATTTAATCTCGCAACCATAAAGGCTCTTCGATGGGAGGGGAGTAGTAGATCCTTTAGATATTTGGCATAGGTTCCATAGGGTGTTGTGATACCTAAGGCCTCCGGAGAAAAAGATCTCGGAGTATGAGGTCACAAGTGCTGTGTTTTGTGGTTGTAGAGCCGCTGCTTGATTATTTGGAATATGTAACTTTCGTCACATGCTTCAAGGCTCTCGAGAACAATGGTTCTACTAAGTCCTACTCAGAGTAGACCCAACCAACGTTTGTCATATCCATTAACATCAGTGGGTCTTCTCTAACCAGGAATAAAAAGGTAAAGGGACCCCTGACCATTAGGTCCAGTCGTGACTGACTCTGGGGTTGCGGCGCTCATCTCGCTTTATTGGCCGAGGGAGCCGGCATACAGCTTCCAGGTCATGTGGCCAGCATGACTAAGCCGCTTCTGGCGAACCAGAGCAGCACACGGAAACGCCATTTACCTTCTTGCTGGAGCAGTACCTATTTATCTACTTGCACTTTGGCATGCTTTTGAACTGCCAGGTTGGCAGGAGCAGGGACCGAGCAACGGAAGCTCACCCCATCACGGGGATTCGAACCACCAACCTTCTGATCGGCAAGTCCTAGGCTCTGTGGTTTAACCCACAGCTCCACCTGTGTCCCTTCTAACCAGTATAATATTATATTTACCTATTTCGTAGACCATCTTCCTAAATTTTTGTTAAAGCCTTAGAGTACAAACCCAGTATTTGAGACATTCCACCTGAAGGTCTTTAGGATTTTACCTCCCATCTTTAGTTGAACAAACATAGGATACCACCCACCCCATGCATAATTTGAGTATAGGACTGCTCTATCCATCCCCCTAATTTCTGGATAAGGTTGATCTGCTTCATTAATTATCAACAGATCTTGCACCAAGAGAGAATGGAGCTATATTTTGATGAATACAAAGAAGCTTTCTCCATCCTCCATTTATCTTGATAATCTTCATTGCTGTGTAAACATTAATGCACATTATCATGATTCACGGAGAGGCAACTTTCAGCTAAATGCTGGCGCCAAAGCATTCCACCTATTGTTAGAGACTTCATTAGCAGTAGACAAATGCAAATGCTAACTGCCGAAGATCCTAATATAAAAATAGAAATACTGCAGGGTCAATTGTTTCTTGGTTGCCGAATGTCTGTGTATCTGAGGAGAGGGGAGCATAATAGTGAGGATTACATCCAACCACTATTATCAATATTTGGGGGAGCGCCATAGCTCAGTGATGGATCATCAGATTTCAAACCCTCCAGTGTCCCTATTTTCCAGGGACAGTCCCTGATTTACAGAAGCCGTCCAGGTTTCTGATTTGATCCCAGAATGTCCTGCTTTTCCTTAGGATGTCCCTATTTTCATTGGAGAAATGTTGGAGGGTATGGAATTATTTGACTCCCGAGCTGTCTGCAGGCAATCCTGTATAGGGAATTTAAAAGTTTTATTGTTGTCAGAGCTGCCTCTAGGTCCCAGCTCACAGAGGACCAACTCCCGGTTGATGTAATGTACAAAAGTCTTTATTGAAGTTTAGTTTCCATTTCAAACCCCAGAGCGTGCAGCCCTACGTCTTGGCTCTAGATCGGCGAAGTCCCCTCTGAGTCACTACCCCTTCCGCACCAGTTTAAGATCCTAGCCCGGCTCCACCTCCTGCGCTGTTCCTTCCTCCTCTGGGTCCTTCTGCCCCCTGGGGTTTCCTCCTTCCTGGACTCTTCTGACGCTGACCCCCCTGAGTCTTGCCCTTCCTTCCAGCGGGCTTTAGGACCTGGCTCCCTCTCCAGGCTACCTGCTGTGCCTCTCGCCTGTACATTTGAACTTGGCGTGCGCGCCCAGCCGGTGACTTTCCTCTTGACTGTTTCCCCGCTCTCCGATGGAGGCGTGGTCAATCCTGACTCATCTCCTCTCTCTGGTGGTGAGAACACTGGTCCCGATGCCTGGGACTCCTCCCCCCCACTGCGCTCTGGTGGGGAAGCTGGTCCTGATTTCCAACTGCTGCTCAGGGAGTCCCCGCTGGCCCCTTTCTTCTGGGGTTTCCCCCTTGGCGCCCCCCTTGCCCTGGCCATCGGCGCTCCTTTCTGTGAATCTTCCGATTCGCTGGAGAGACTCGTGGAATCTCTCTGACCACTGTCACTGCCTACACCCCCCTCGGATTCCTCCTCCTCACTCTCCATTTGCTCCATCTCCTGTGTCTCTGCTCCTGAACCCCTGACATCCATCCCCCCCTCGAAGCCCCCCTTCCCCCCTCCCCCTCTTCAGGTGCGGGTTCCGGGAGCTCCAGTGTTGTGGGGGTGAGCGCTGGATACAGTTCGTCCCCGGTGGCGTGCAGCCATCGGGATAAGTCCGGGAAGTCCTGCATGGGCTCATCGACGGTGATCTCCTCTGCTTCCATCTCTTAGGAGGCGTGTTCGAAACCTGGAGCCACCCCCAAATCCCCCAAGACCCCCTCTTCCCCTGGTTCCTGGGACGACACTGCGTGCCAAGGTCCCTTCGGCAGGTCTCTGCGCCAGCCCAAATCGGGTTGATCCTCCCACCAATAAGACCCTCCCGTGCCAAACCCTGAGAGCGATCCCTCTGGGGAACTAGTCCCCGGAGTCGTCTCCTCAGCTGATGAGAAACCCTGGAAAGTGCTGGCTGAGAGTGTGGGCGTGAAAAGATATTTGTCGAAATAATCCGCTGGCATGGGTTTGTGCGGGAAAATCGTATGGAATTCTTCCTTGAGCCACTGCTGCTCCACTGCATAATCCGGCACCCACCTGTTGGCGCTGGCTGGGGTGTCTTCTGTGGCGAGGAGATATTCAATCCCTTCCTCCCCCCACCTCGAGTCTAAAATCTCTGTGGCTTCATTGAGTGGCTCCTCTCTCGACGACCCCCCCTTCCCAGGTGCCCCCCTGAGCGGTTCTGGTGCTGTCCCTGGCGCCTGAAACCTGTGAGGTGCCTTGTAGGGCATTAGCACTGATCTATGAAAGACCGGGTGCATTCTGGATCCCTCCGGGAGTGTCAACCGGAAGGCCACTGGGTTGATCTGTGCCTCGACTTGGTAAGGGCCTATCTGCTTGTGTCCGAGCTTCTTCTTGGCTAGCGATTTGGCCGGGACTGCCTGGGCTGCTAACCAGACCCAGTCCCCCACCCGGATGTCCTCCCCAACTCTCCTGTGTCGGTCTGCCTGCACTTTGTAAGCTTGTTTTGCGAGCTCCAACTGCCTTCGGAGCTGCTCGTGGACCTCCTGTAACTCTGCTGCCACGGCCTCTGCTCCCTGCGGCTCCCCCTCCCTCACCTTCTCTAAACCCGGGAAGGTTCTGGGATGCCGCCCATTGTTGGCGAAAAACGGTGTCACCCCCATGGACACGTGCTTCGTGTTGTTGTAGGCAAACTCGGCCAGCGGTAGGTAGTCCACCCAGGTCGATGGCTGCTGGTTCGCGTAGCATCTCAGGTACTGCTGCATGACGGTGTTGACCCTTTCTGCCTGTCCGTTGGTCTGCGGGTGTCTCGCCGACGCCAGGTTGACCTTGACGTTCAGGATGCCCATCAGCTTCTGCCAGAAGTTGGAGATGAACTGGCGCCCCCGGTCGGACAGGATAGACCGTGGTAGGCCGTGCACCTTGAACACGTGGTCTATGAACAGCTTGGCGGTCTGCTCCACTGTGGCCACCTTCGCGCAAGGAATGAAGTGGGTCATCTTGGTGAACAAGTCTACTACCACGAGTACCGCTGTCTTCCCCCTCGAACTGGGCAGATCAGTGACAAAGTCCAGAGCCACCCGCTCCCACGGTTCGAACGGTGTCTGCAGCGGTTCCAACAGCCCCGCCGGCGGCTTGTGTACCGGCTTGGCCCTTTGGCAGGTGTCGCAACTATTGACATAATCCGCGACTTCCCCCCCGCATCTTGGGCCACCAAAAGTCTCTGGCTACTAATTCCACCGTCTTCTCTTTGCCGAAGTGCCCAGCGGTGGGCGTGTCGTGCAACTGCTGCAGTACTTTCGCGCGGAGGTCGTCTCCCGGCACGTAGAGGGCCCCTTTGCGGATGAGCAGTCCGTCGCTTATTTGGAACTCGTCGCCCCTCACTGTGCCACTGCGCACCTCCTCCATCTTGGCTCGAGCGAAGGAGTCCGTCTGCAGCGCGCGACGTACCGCGTCCAGGTCCACCGTGGCTGAGGCGCATGCCCACGCTTCCGGTGCGAAAATGTACTTGGCCACCACTGGCGCCTCTTCCTCGAGATACTGCGGTTTCCTGGATAGCGCATCCGCCATGATGTTGCTGTCTCCCGGGATGTATTCTATCCTAAAGTCGAAATCTGCAAAGAACTCCGCCCAGCGAATGTGTCTCTGGTTCAGGAACCTCACCGTGCGCCAGTACTCCAAGTTCTTATGGTCCGTGCGGACCTGCACCGTGTGTTTGGCTCCGATGAGGAAGTGCCGCCACGCCTTGAAGGCTGCATGAATGGCCAGCAACTCCCTGTCCCAGATGGTGTAGTTCTGTTCCGACTTGCTGAGTTTCCTGGAGTAGAAAGCGCACGGCCTCCAGTCCCCCTGGTGGTCTTGGTGCAACAGGACGGCCCCCACGGCTCTGTCTGAGGCGTCCGTCTCAACCCTCATGGGCCTGGTGGGGTTCACATGTAGTAGTTGTTCCTCGGACGCGAAGAGCCGCTTGAGCTTTTGAAAGGACTGCTCCGCCTGCTCAGTCCAGATGAACTTCTTCTTCTTGGAACTGAGGGTGTCGGTGATGGCTGCCGTCTGCATAGCGAAACCCCTGATGAATTTGCGATAGAAGTTGGCAAAGCCGACAAACCTCTGGACCTCCTTCCGATTGTGCGGGCTTTTCCAGTCCAGCACCGAGCGGACCTTGGTGCTGTCCATGGCGAGTCCCTTGTCGGACAGCTTGTAGCCCAGGAAATCCACCTCCGTCCTGTCGAACTGGCACTTCTCCAGCTTGGCGTAAAGCCTGTGCTCCCTCAGCCGCTGCAGGACTTCCTTGACATCTCTCTCGTGAGCCTCCGGCGACTCCGAGAAGATCAGGATGTCGTCCAGGAAGCAGACGCACTTCTTGTAGAGGAGACCCGCTAAGACGTGGTGCATGAAGGCCTGAAAACAGTGGGAACCATTTTGTAATCCAAAAGGCATAACTCTATATTCATAGGTGCCTAGCGGCGTAAACATGGCCGTCTTCCAATCGTCGCCTTCCCGCACGCGTATGAGATTGTACGCTCCGCGCAGATCCAACTTAGTAAAGATGCGACCCTTCCTCACCGTCGCCAGCAGGTCATCGATCTTGGGCATGGGGAAGGCTGAGGGCTTGGTCTTCGAATTCAAAATTCTATAATCAACTACCAGCCTCTTCTGGGGCGTGTCCCGCTTCTTCACAAAAAACACGGGACTGCCCCCCACTGCCTTGGATTCCCGGATGAATCCCCGCTTCAAGTTGTGATCTATGAACTCCCTGAGTTCCTGCAGTTCATCCTCAGACATGGAATACAGTTTCCCCGTCGGCAGCGTCGCCCCTGGCAGGAGGTCAATTTTGCAGTCGTAGGGTCTGTGGGGAGGCAGCTTGTCCGCTTCCTTTTCGCAGAAAACCTCCAAAAACTCTTTGTACTTGTTGGGTACTGCTTGCAACATGCCTAAGTTCAGCTGTGGTCCATCCTCGTGCCCCTCCTCTTCCGCGTTAGCGAGGATGCAGTGTTTTGTGCAGTAGGAGGAGCCGAAGGTCAGTTGACGCTGGTACCATGCTAATGCCGGGCTGTGCCTGTCCAGCCAACTCATGCCCAACACTATGGGCGTGTCTGACAGGTGGGTGACATTGAAGCTGATGACTTCGCGGTGATTACCAATTCGCATCACCATTGGAGGTGTCTGCTGCAGCACTTGCCCTCCCAGTAGCTCTCTGCCGTCCACCGTGACTACGTTCAGGGGCATCGCGGCTGGCAGGAGCGCCACGTTGTGTTGCTTGAGAAAATCCACTCCGATAAAGTCTGCATTGCTGCCAGAGTCAATGGTAATAGGGACTTCCATGGTGAGCCCCTTGGGAAGCTGGAGGGATGCGGTGAGCTGCACCACTGGTTTGGGTGGGAAGGGGTCTGTGGGCTGTAAGATCCCTGGGGACTGCTTCACTGACTCGTCTGGCTGGGCCCCAGTGCCTATGATTCCAGCCAGACTCCGTTGTTTCCCTGCTGTGGTACATTCTGCTGAACTGCTTTTGTAATCGTCGCTGAGGCTGCAGTGTGCTTGTGCAGCCTCTGGGGACACTCTTTCGCGATGTGCTGAGCACTGTCGCAGATGTAACACTTCCTGTTCCCTCTAGGAGGCTTCATTTTGACTGCTCCCGGCGTTAGGGCTCCGGCTGCTGACTGAGCCTTAGCACCACCTAACTCCATTGGCTCTTCTCCCCCTCCCAGCGGAGGCGTGGATTGAGCGTGCGCTGTTTCCCTGGGAAAGGAGGGTGGTGCTCTTGCTGGCATGCGTCCCCAACGCCCTTCCTCCTTGTTCCAAGGGCGTCCCTCCAGGCGCACCCCAATCGTTAGCGCCCTCTGCACCACATCTTTGGTGGTCTGGGGTCTCTCCCCCCTTGCAATTTCGTCTTTCACAGCACCGTTCAGCCCCTCCCAGAACAGGTCTCTGACGGCAGCGGACTCTTTCTCCCACCCCAGTGCGTTGACCAAAGCGAAAAAACGGGAGTGATATTGTCTCACAGTGGCTCTGCCTTGTCTCAGTCCATGCACCTCTTTCCTGGCGATATCTACATCAATCTCTGACAGAAAACACGCATCCATCGCTTTAATGAAGGCATCCGCATTCCGGAGGGCTGGATCCTTATCTCTCCAGAGATTGCGCAACCATGCTTTAGCTTCTCCATGGAGATGACTGACTATGAAGCCTACTTTCTCCTCCTCATCTCTAAAATCCTTCTCCAGCAACTTTAGCGCATAAATCACGTCTGCTCTGAAGTTAGGATACTGCTGCAGATTCCCATCGAACTGAGACACAAGGCTCCCTCCTCTCTTTCCCAGCCCAATCCCCTCTGGTCTGGGTCCCGGCAGCCCCTGTGTAGTCAACGCTTCTAACCTGGCTCGCAGATCCTGGCAAGCAGCCGCTGCTTCCGCCTCCTTTTTCCTGGATGCCAAAATCTCCGCGTTAAGTTGTGTTACTGCGTTCCGCAGGCTTGCTATGTGTTCTTCGGTAGTCATTTTGCCTCCTTTTCGTGAGCTCGCGAAGCACCAATCTTCGCCCCTCGCTGTGTTCCCCCACGTTGCAAGGTTTTAAAAGTGGAGAGGGGACTTACTGTCAGAGCTGCCTCTAGGTCCCAGCTCACAGAGGACCAACGCCCGGTTGATGTAATGTACAAAAGTCTTTATTGAAGTTTAGTTTCCATTTCAAACCCCAGAGCGTGCAGCCCTACGTCTTGGCTCTAGATCGGCGAAGTCCCCTCTGAGTCACTACCCCTTCCGCACCAGTTTAAGATCCTAGCCCGGCTCCACCTCCTGCGCTGTTCCTTCCTCCTCTGGGTCCTTCTGCCCCCTGGGGTTTCCTCCTTCCTGGACTCTTCTGACGCTGACCCCCCTGAGTCTTGCCCTTCCTTCCGGCGGGCTTTAGGACCTGGCTCCCTCTCCGGGCTACCTGCTGTGCCGCTCGCCTGTACATTTGAACTTGGCGCGCGCGCCCAGCCGGTGAATTTCCTCTTGACCGTTTCCCCACTCTCCGATGGAGGCATGGTCAATCCTGACTCATTTCCTCTCTCTGGTGGTGAGAACACTGGTCCCGATGCCTGGGACTCCTCCCCCCCACTGCGCTCTGGTGGGGAAGCTGGTCCTGATTTCCAACTGCTGCTCAGGGAGTCCCCGCTGGCCCCTTCCTTCTGGGGTTTCCCCCTTGGCACCCCCCTTGCCCTGGCCATCGGCGCTCCTTTCTGTGAATCTTCCGATTCACTGGAGAGACTCGTGGAATCTCTCTGACCACTGTCACTGCCTACACCCCCCTCGGATTCCTCCTCCTCACTCTCCATTTGCTCCATCTCCTGTGTCTCTGCTCCTGAACCCCTGACAATTGTGTTTTTATATATACTGGAAGCTGCCCAGAGTGACTGGGGCAACCCAGCAAGATGTGTGGGGTATAAATAGTAAAATTATTATTATTGAATGGGACGTGCCTATTTTCACTGGAGAAAAGTTGGAGGGTATGTGATTTGCATGCAAAAGATCTTAGGTTCAATCCCCAGCATCCCCTTGTCAGGCTGGGAATTGGCCAAAACCCCAGAGAGCCACTTTCTGTCAGTCCATACAATTCTGACCAAGGTGGACCAACAATCTAACTCAGTTTAAGTCAGTTTCCTATCTTCCTATGAAAGTTTTCCTGAACTTCTGCCCTGTATACACAGGGTTTTTCAATCCTTGGTAAAACCAGACTGGGGGAGCGGGGGGAAGAGAGAACATTTAAAATGGGTAAAGTCTTGGACAACAATGCGACCGGAGTCCACATTTTGTTCCAGTGTGAACAAGTCCTAGACTGAAAGGCTTATTACCTCTGTTGGCAAAAGTCCACTCTGCCCAATTCTCTCCCTGGTGAAGATAAAATTCTAGAATATTCACACAATGAATATTTGTCAACTGAGCAAATGTGTTCTACAAATGTGAAATAAATATTAGTGATTTTAACAAGTTTCGGTTTGTTTGTTTATGTAATTCAGATTCTCTCCTCCACAACTCCATCAGACAAAAGAGCTTTATAGAATTCTGCATGTAACAATGACATCATTCTCTTCTGTGGGCTTACAAATGGTCATATGTGCACAAGAAGAAGAGGAGGAGTTTGGATTTGATATCCCACTTTATCACTACCCGAAGGAGTCTCAAAGCGGCTAACATTCTCCTTTCCCTTCCTCCCCCACAACAAACACTCTGTGAGGTGAGTGAGGCTAAGAGACTTCAAAGAAGTGTGACTGGCCCAAGGTCACCCAGCAGCTGCATGCGGAGTAGCGGGGAATCGAACCCGGTTCACCAGATTACAAGTCTACCGCTCCTAACCACTACACCACAATGCCATCAAGAAATCCTGCTGCAGGACCCCCTAGCAAGGCACATTGCCAACAGCTCAGAGAAACCTAGGGACCACCTACATCAACTTTGCTGTGCTGCTCAAAACTGAGATTGTTTCTTTAAAGTGAAGAGAAGGTTGGGAGATGTGACCACAGCATTTAATTTTTACATCTCAGTATATTCTTTAAAAGGCTGCGGCTTCAGATAAAAGCACAGTTGAAATAGTGACAGTACAGATTTCTCATGGGATTCAGTGACAAAATGAGCATCTCTAAAAATTAATGGAACAAACTAAGCAAAATGACAGTTACTAAAACCTGTACTGAGGTTAATTTAAACCATGCTGTGAGACCACAGAAGTTAATTTTTAGATTAATGGGAAGCTCAATGGCTGAATTCATTTTAAGAGTTAAGGATTTTCCTAGGCACCTCCATTGCCCCCAGAGTGCGGTAGATGTGTAGAAAACAGTGAAGACTTACAGTTAAATAGATCGTCTGTTGAGTTAGACAATTAGAGGAAGGAAAGAGCAGTTGATAGAGTATAAGTGCTTGATGCAAGCTTAAAGGCATTTGAAAAAAACTTTTCATCACAGCTTTATCCCAGTGGAGTCACAGAGGAGAAATTCTCTAATTTCCCTCCAGTCACAATGCATAGGGTGGGTTCCTTTATAATAATAATAATAATAATAATAATAATAATAATAATAATAATAATTTATTATTTGTACCCCGCACATCTGCCTGGGTTTCCCCAGCCACTCTGGGCGGCTTCCATAAAAACCAAAAATACACTAAAATATCACAGATTAAAAACTTCCCTGAACAGGGCTGCCTTAAGATGTCTTCTGAATGTCAGGTAGTTATTTATCGCTTTGACATCCTATGGGAGGGCGTTCCACAGGGCAGGCGCCACGACCGAGAAGGCCCTCTGCCTGGTTCCCTGTAGCTTTGCTTCTCGCAATGAAGGAACCGCCAGAAGGCCCTCGGCGCTGGACCTCAGCATCCAGGCAGAACGATGGGGGTGGAGACGCTCCTTCAGGTATTATAATATTGCAAATCAGTCACTGCTGGCTTTGTTAATTTGGCCCTTTTTTGATCTGACAAGCAAATGACATGAGCTTCTCTTGAATTTCAAAACTAGGGTTACCGCTGATGAAAAGTGTAATCTACCCTGTTGTCACCCACTTTGCAGGAGAATACATAGTCACAGAAGAGCAGAGGTGTCTTATTTATGTATATTTACATCCTGACTCATCTCAAAGGGAACCAGGCAGAGGGCCTTCTCAGTAGTGGCACCCGCCCTGTGGAACACCCTCCCATCAGATGCATGCAAGCTCCACCACGCAGTCATTCTTAGACTCCTTATTGGGTGAGCAACGCAGCCAAGCAGCACAGTTGGAGCCTCCATCCTCCCTGGCTGGCAGCTATGATGAGAGCACTCAAGTGAATTCTATGATCTCATTCACACTAGAGGGTGCTGCTTAATGAGATATATTTGCACTGTGTGTTGTTGCCTCCTGCCCTCAATTAGTGCATCCTCAGCCTCCCAGAATTCAAAAAACCTAAGGTCCACTGTGGGCATGTGCTTACGTATTTGTTTAACTCTGCACACAGCTGTTTAAATAAGAAAGAGATAGGTGTGTTGCTGCTGCTGCTGCTGTTGCTAAATATATATATAACAACACATCAAATATAAATGCTAATATCAGTTATCGTAAAATATTACAAACATAAGAACAATGCCCCATACAAAAAATATAGATGGAAATCAGTTTTTAAAATGTCAACTCAGAAGTAAGTAACACCCCACTCTGATTTTAGGAGAATGTCAATTTTTGTCCCAGGACGGAGATACCTTTTTTCCTGATACACCAGACTTGCAAAAAGAAAAAAAGAAAAAGCAGCTTTTTAAAAAAAAAATAGCTGATCTCCACAGCTGCTGTTTACCTGCAAATCCACATGTATGAATTTTCAGCTTCTGGAGAGAGAGAGAGAGAGAGAGAGAGAGAGAGAGAGAGAGAGAGAGCGCGCGCTGGATCACGCCTGGTGCTTTTTTGGAAGCAGCCCTAATCAATATGGTCGGTTTGTAATGATATCTTTAAATTTACCATCCTTTTGTGTGCGGTTTATCTACAACTGATGTAAGCTCAATTGATGCCAAGCGCACTGAGATATTTATGTTCCCTAACACTTGTAAATTGACTCATTCATCAGATGTCTGGCTAACATTCAAATCCCACTCCATTTGTCATGTTCTACTGTGGCGCAGCCGAGAAAGAATACTCAAAACACCACCAGTGTGTCCATTTATTTGGATATCCAATTATTTAAAAAGCAATATCATACAGAGCCTCTTATTTGTCACAGCTAGATAAGCTGAAGCCTTGTTTCTTATCCCAGAGGTTCAACGGAGTGTGGCCCTGTGTCAGAGGAGAGGAAGGAAGACAAAAACCAAATACTTGGTGTTATGTATTCAGTGGCCTGTGTTTGCCTGAGCTTGAGTCTAGACTAAGGATTCTGAGCCACTGTGTTCTGATTCAATATGTGACATCCAGTCACAGAACATTTCAGGATTTGGGCCTCTGCCATTGGCCCTTAAACTCTGAGTTATGATTTGCAGCTTGGAAGTTTAGAGAGCCAATCACGCTGGGAGTGGGAGTGGCCCAAGCCTTCAGAAATGTATATAAGCAGTTGCTTTGCGCCTGTTTCCCAGTTCTGTTAGTTCAATAAAGGTTGTTGCTGTTATCACTGTGTCTTGCCTCGTGGGAACCCACCTACACTTCACTTGGGACTAGTTTTCCCTCCCGCTCAAATTGGCCATTCAGTAATCTGAAGTTGCTTTGCTCACACCAACTTGCAGGAATGGTTTGGTGAGATATTTTTTGATGTAGTAGTGATAGGCAAAAAAAAAAAAAAAGGAGGTGAGATATCTTACCAAGGAATATATTCCTTGAAATAATCAAGACCTAGAATTTCTCCAGATGAGATCATTTCTTCTCTATGAAAACCCAATATATATATAGGCAAGAGAGTAAGATGTTGAGGAACTCCAATTCCTCAAGCCAGCAATCAGCAACAAAGCTCATTGGGCTATATTGTGTTTCTTGACCCAATTGCTGCTCTTTTGGTCCGCTCTACTTTGCAGGGTTGTTGTGAGACTATAATAAGATAACTATAAGACTTGGGTTTTTAAAAAAATTGCTTTTTCCCTATGTTTTTAGCTGTGCCTGTTTTATGTGTAAGCCACCTTGAGTCCATAGCTGACAACTTACAGATTTGAAAATAAGGGATCAGCAGCCTCAAAAATAAGGGATCAGCAGCCAAAATAAGGGATTTCCCAAGCACAGGTATGTTCGACTTCTGAGCCCCTCCAAGCCAAAGGAAGAAAGCCCAGCCAGCAGCAAACGAAGCCTCAAGCAGTGGTTCCCACAGCGCAGCAACCTGGCAAAGGGGATGCAGCAAGGAAAACCACTGTCACCTCTCCGCTGGGAAGCGCTGACCAAAGGTGAGTCCCCAGGCAACGCGGCCGATTTGATCGGCACAAGGCATCCAAGCTCACCCCCGCCAGTCATTCTTAGACTCCTTATTGGGTGAGCAACGCAGCCAAGCAACACAGTTGGAGCCTCCCTCCTCTCTGGCCGGGAGGGAGAGAGGGAGAGGAGCTGCTTTCTTTGAAACCCGGGAAATTTAAGGGACATCATCAATAAGGGACAGCAGCAGGACACGGTGCTGGGATAAGGGAGTTTCCCGCCAAATAAGGGGCGGTTGACAGCTATGCTTGAGTCTCTGTCAGGGAAAAAGACAAGGTATAAATAAATATAAGTATAGAAGGAGGAGGGGGAGGAGGAGGAGGAGGAGGTGGAGGAGACAGGGTTCAGCACTGTGGCACCCTTAGACACCAGTACTCAGTATCTCACCATATATGCCACCACCCTGAGCGCCTCTGGTGGAAAGGTGGGATAGAAATCTTACAAGCAAATGAATAAAATATACAAACTGTTCTTCTTGTTGTTGTTGATCCATATATTCTGTATTTATTATACATTTGTGTACATACATGGGAATTATCTGTGCTATTTTCTAGACAAAGAGGTGCCAGAACTCACCATGAATACCTCCCTTGTTCTCTTGTAACGGCAATGGCGCCCACCTAAGAGGTGCCGGAACTGAGTTCTGGCGAGTTCCAGCTGAAAAAAAAAGCTTTGGGAATTACCCTATTTTATCTTCAAAACAACCCTCTGATTTAAGCACAGGCTGAAAAAATGGCAACTGATCTAGGATCTGCAAGGTTTTGAGAAGAAGGCCTCTCCTGCAGTGTAAGTCCATCACTTCATCCACACATCAACACTGTCTCTGCAGAGCAATGTCTCTCGCACAGTGAGAATCTGATGAGAAAACCACAGCGACTGAAAGTTGGAAGCTGCTTTAAATAGTTCTTTGCAACAGGCCAGATCACAAGCAGAATCCCTTCTAAGCTCCATGACAGTCAGTGCCTTTAAATAATTATTAGTGGCAAAACCCACCTATCCAAGCAATACTTGGGGAGGGGGGCTCTGAACAGGAACTGGTGCATACGTACCAAAATAAATGGCCAGCACAGTGGGCTTAGGGGTCACTGTTCAAGGGCAAAACGGGAGAGGCTGGATTTCATCCCTGCTGCACCGCACCAAACAGATGATTGGCACTGTCATAAAGCTAATCATAGTGGCCATCTGGCAGGGAATGTGCGCACCCGGCACAGATGACTGCGCATGGAACCCCATGTGATAGCCATTAGACATGATCCAGCTGCATCAGAGCAGCAGGCAGAAGCAGTAAGTCCTGATTTGCGGCCATATTATTATGGCTATATGTATTATTTATTTCATTTTCTTCCTTTTAAGAATATTACAGCCTGATGTGTGTATGTGCTTGGGAAAGCCCCAAATTTAGTTTTTGAGATTGTTTGATAGCAAGCTGCACTGATTGCTGTAAAACCTAAACAAGTTCAACTGCAACCCCATCATTTCTTGAATGGCCCGGCCAATGCATGTGAGTGATTATCAAGAGGAGGAGCTTCCATTATTGCCACCTTTTGTTTTCTTGCTGAGGATCTACACTGATGTTATTCCTCCCTATAAGAATGATATTAGATATGTCATTCTAAAATGTCACAGGGCACACTTGTTAATTAAAAATGTTTTTTAACCTTGGCTTTTTTCATCAAATGTAAGTAATCCCCTGCCAACAAAGGTCCGTATCGTTAAAGCCATGGTTTTCCCGGTAGTGAAGTAAGGCAGGGAGAGCTGGACCATAAAGAAGGCTGATCATCAAAGAATTGATGCTTTTGAATTATGGTGCTGGAGGAGTCTCTTGAGAGTCCCATGGACTGCAAGAAGATCAGATCTATCCATTCTTAAGGAAATCAGCCCTGAGTGCTCCCTGGAAGGACAGATCCTGAAGCTGAGGCTCCAATACTTTGGCCACCTCATGAGAACAGAAGACTCTCTGGAAAAGACCCTGATGTTGGGAAAGATGGAGGGCACAAGGAGAAGGGGACGACAGAGGACGAGATGGTTGGACAGTGTTCTCGAAGCTACAAACATGAGTCTGACCAAACTGTGGGAGGCAATGGAAGACAGGAGTGCCTGGCGTGCTCTGTTCCATGGGGTCACGAAGAGTTGGACACGACTAAACGACTAAACAACAACAAAGTAATCCCTGGGATGTGGGTGGCGCTGTGGGTTAAACCACAGAGCCTAGGACTTGCCAATCAGAAGGTCGGTGGTTCGAATCCCTGTGACGGGGTGAGCTCCCGTTGCTCAGTCCCAGCTCCTGTCAACCTAGCAGTTTGAAAGCACGTCAAAGTGCAAGTAGATAAATAGGTACCGCTCCGGCGGGAAGGTGAACGGCGTTTCTGTGTTCTGCTCTGGTTTGCCAGAAGCGGCTTAGTCATGCTGGCCACATGACCCAGAAGCTGTACGCCAGCTCCCTCGGCCAATAAAGCAAGATGAGTGCCGCAACCCCAGAGTCGGCCACAACTGGACCTAATGGTCAGGGGTCCCTTTACCTTTACTAAGTAATCCCCGGCCACACCATTTCCCAAAATGATGTTTCTTTCTCTATTATTGGTTGCTGGTTGCTCTGCTCCGCCCTCTGGTGTCAAATTTTAATTCTTCCTCCCGCCTTCCTTCCCATTGGAGGGTGGGTCAGAGTTTGAAGGCAGTATAAAAAGGTAAAACGCTACATCACATATGAGCATCATAAAATGATTAAAAATTAAGTGATAAAAAGACAAGGTAATAATGCATTATGAACGTAAAAAGTAAGATGTCATGTATTCATCTACATTATCAAAACCATTCATTAACCCTTCCTTAACGTTAAAAAACATGAGTGTAGATCTGCTCTTGGCTACATTGGTTGAGTGAAACACTTCTGAGTCTTCACAGGGAGGTTCAAAAAACTGTGCCAAACAAGATTATGCAGGTAATATGCAAACAGAGCTGCCTAGCTATGGACAAAGAATTTCCCTAAACTTTGATGTACACAGATAGTGAAGGGCAATTCTAAACACAAATAATAATACAGTGGTACCTTGGGTTACATACGCTTCAGGTTACATACGCTTCAGGTTACAGACTCCGCTAACCCAGAAATAGTGCTTCAGGTTAAGAACTTTGCTTCAGGGTGAGAACAGAAATCGTGCTCTGGCGGCGCGGCAGCAGCAGGAGGCCCCATTAGCTAAGGTGCTGCTTCAGGTTAAGAACAGTTTCAGGTTAAGAACACACCTCCGGAACGAATTAAGTACTTAACTAGAGGTACCACTGTACCTTGAACAATATGTAATTGTGTTTGTGCAACAGTGTGGATTAAAGAAACATTCTGGTAAGAACTCAGCAAACCCAAGGGAATATGCATGTAATTTAAAAAAAAAAAAATCTTTATTAAAGATTTCTTAGTTTACAAAAATACATGCATTGCCTCTTTCTTCAAGGTGTGCTTTCTACAGATCAGTTTCATTTGTTGTGAGTCATTAGTGTTGCATGCAGTATTAGGTTGGGAAGAAAAGAGGGGGAAAGAGGGGCAGGGTGGGGTGGCAATGCTTCTATTCTTCTACTTAGTGTATGTGTGGGGTATTGTGTCTATGCGTGCAATTTCTGTCCATGAAAAAGGTTTTTATAAACCAACTCCTTCCAAGCAATTGAGTTCTAGAGCAGCGTCAACTCATAAAGCTGAATTGCTTGCTCATTAGTGCTTAACAAATCAATAGCAGGGCTGGGCCCCAGAACCTGTTTTCATCGCAATGGAAGGTTCAGCCTTGACAATATATGAGTAATCATGAGTTGGATCCAGAATAAGCTAGTTGAACTTAACTCTCATTAAAGACAATAGAGTAAGCTAGTCGCTAATTGAAATCCCATTGTTTTCAATGGAAACGAACTCCAACTGAGATACAATAGATTCAACCTAATGTGTGTCCAGTCTGTGTGTGCGCATCTGAGATTAAGATCTAGGGCCAATAAAACAGAGAATATCACTCACAGTCAGGATCCAGCTGCAACTCTTGTCATATTAGAAATTAGGCACTTATCGCAATTACATGAATTTATATACCACTTGATTGTACCTAAAACCTCAAAGCGTTTTACAAAAAAGATAAAGCAATACAATTATCACTAAAAAGATGACCACCATAATTTAAAACATACACATTGTCAACACACATATTATATAATGTGAAGGAATGAAAGAGATGCATTGGGAATAATGGGGTGTCTGCCCATTGAGTTGGTTCATAAACTCCTTTTTCAAACATTACAAGTAAGCATAAAACGAGGAAGTGCAATTCGCTTGAACTTCCTATTTTAGCATTTGCCGGAATATCCAGGCAACTGAAGCATGTCATGTCGACCTATATTTTAAAAGCGTCTCCATGTTAACCACCAGGCAAAATGGGCTCGAGGTCAGGAAGGCTTATGTCACAGCTAATGAGTCTGTTTCCAAGGTGCTACAAGACTCTTGGCTGTTCCAACCAAAAACCACAATGTCTACCCCAAACGGTCCGGACTATTTAATTTTGTAATGTGAAAAAATGATATACTGTGGTACCTCGGGTTAAGAACTTAATTTGTTCTGGAGGTCCGTTCTTAACCTGAAACTGTTCTTAACCTGAGGTACCACTTTAGCTAATGGGGCCTCCCGCTGCTGCCGCACCATTTCTGTTCTCATCCTGAAGCAAAGTTCTTAACCCAAGGTACTATTTCTGGGTTAGTGGAGTCTGTAACCAGAAGCGTCTGTAACCCGAGGTACCACTGTATTGCTTTCAGACTCCATGTTCACAGTGTGGGGCTCTGCTTGCTCTATGCAATGGGGCAGGGGGCTTTTTTTAACTTGAGGACCACATTCCTCCCTCAGCAGCAGTACATGAGAAGAACCTCCTGGATCAGACCACTGGCCTGTCTAGCCCAACATCCTCTTCTGACATTGGCCAACCAAGTGTCCGCAAGTGGAAACGGAGTGCAAAAGTCATCTCCCTACCTGTGATTCCTCAGCAACTAGTATTCAAAGGCTGACTGCTTCAAACAGTAGAGGCAGAACAGTCCGAAGCAAGGGGGAACCTGCCCCAATGGCCAAAGCCATCTGTCAGGTGTGTGTGCAGGAGCCAGGCCCTGTGACCAATAGGACTCTGTAGAACTGGGGCCTTCCTAAGTTTGATCTTAGGCACAGCCTCACAGGTGAGGCCAATTGGTAACTCACAGCACCTGGTGGAAAGAGCTGGGTAGGGATATAAGGTCAGCATTTCCCTTCGGCTCTTTGCCACAGCAACACGTTCCCTGCCTTGCTGTGTTTGACTCCTTGATCCTTGGACCCCTGACTTCGTGACTCCCTGCTTCTTGATCCTCAGACCTTTGATTTCATGACTCCTTGCTTCCTGACCCTCGGACCCTTGGCTTCTTTACTCCCAGCTCTCTGACCCTTGGACCCTTGGCTTCCTGACTCCTGGTTTCTGGACTCCCGTTCCTGCTCCCACCCCGCCATCTTGTCCCTGGTCCCGACATCCCCAGCCGGGACTTCGATCACCCTTGAACCACACCGTGACAACCTCATCTAGTCTGACACATGGCCTCCAAAAGTTCAAGGAGGAGCTCTAGCTCCGTGGAGGAGCTCATGCTTTGCATGCACAAAGTACTAGGTAATCAATTACTGGTAACAGGGCTGGATTTCGGTTTGATGAGGCCCTAAGCTCCTGAAGGTAATGGGGCCCTTTATATATCCAGCTGTTCTTTGTCAACAACAAATTGTCACTGTTTTTTGTGTTGAATATATGCTATATGGTAATTTATGGACCTAATAGGTATCTAAAGCCATTTGCACATGTTGTCATGCAACCAGTCCATGCAGAATGTAGGCACCCTATATATAGAAATGAGCAAACCAGTGATATTTTAGGGAGCAGGCTAGTGGGTGGGCCCATTACCTATGTCATAGGAGCCTACAAAACACTGTTGCTGTATGTAGGTTTTATTTTGTTCTTCTATTTTGGAAATGTACATCCAGGTTTTTTTTTCCTTTAAATTTTTTGGGGGCCCCAAGAGAGTGGGACCCTAAGCTATGGCTTGTTTAGCTTATACATAAATCTGGCACTGACTAGTAATCACTGACCCCTGTCAAAAACCCTTTAGAGTCACTGCTACACAATACTGAGCTACATCAGAGGTGGGAACCATTTTCATTTCAAGGGCTGCAGTCGTGAATGGAGAAGTCACATGTCAGTCGGTGATGGGCAGGGACAAAGGGAAAAGTGAGGGGGTCCAATGGAGCAATGGATGCAACTCTTACCTTTGTACACTACAGTTGTTGTTTAGTCATTTAGTCCTGTCCAACTCTTCGTGACCCCATGGACCAGAGCACGCCAGGCACTCCTGTCTTCCACTGCCTCCCACAGTTTGGTCAAACTCATGCTGGTAGCTTCGAGAACACTATCCAACCATCTCGTCCTCTGCTGTCCCCTTCTCCTTGTGCCCTCCATCTTTCCCAACATCAGGGTCTTTTCCAGGGAGTCTTCTCTTTTTGTACACTACAGTACAGAGGGCCAAACAGAGATCTTGAGGGGCCACATTCAGCCTGTGCCATACTCTCCAACATCTTGAATCCCAAAACTGGTACACTCGTCTTCCTGCCTGTTCTCCTGCGCAAGGCGTGTGACTCACGATGGGTCTTGCTTCCGTGTGTAGGCTTGGATAGTAGCACTAGTGGATCACTTTGGGTAATTGGTGAATCAACCCCAATATTCGAAAACAGAGACCCTTGTGTACTTATTACATCACAGATGAGTGCCTGGCGGCAGACACAGAGTCTTACACATTGCTTAAGGCTTTCCTCTGCCTTCTATCTGTCACAATCATTTATTCTACAGCAGCTTCTGAAGCAGGATTTCCATATATATATTCATCATATAGCCTGAGACTGAGCAGCCTTGGGGGGCCATAGAGGGCATTGGGAGAGGAGGTTTAACTCTTTCTCTCCCCGCCACAGTAATTAAAGTCCAAAATGTAATTTTATTCCCATTCATTGAAGATATATGGTTTCAGAAACCTCATTTGCTGCTCGTTAGATAAAAGCACATTCCCGTATGTAATGATAAAATATTAATTTCCTAGTCCATTACCTAGCTGATCTTATAATTCCTACTTCGTTATTGAGAAAATCTTTCAAATCCAAGAGAATTTCATAGCTTAGCCAACCACTCAACATCGTCACGACTGATGGTGAAATATATTCTCTTTTATTTTCCCTAAAGAAGCTCAAGAGCACAGGAATTAGGTCCTCAGCAGCTGATATTTTGAAACCCTATGAGTTTGTACTGAATTGTACTAATTGTTTGATGAATTTTGTTTTATGCTTTACTTATATGCTGTTTCTTGGTGGCTGCTACCAGACTTTGGAACTCTCTCCCTAAAGAAATTAGACTGGCTCCCTCCTTGTTGTTCTTTTGCCAGCAGGTGAAAACTTTATTGTTCCAACTTGCCTTTTGGACACTGACAGCTTTTAATGAAATGATTGGTGCCATGTTGTTTTTGTTGTAATTATTTCTATGGTTATAAATAGTTTTAATTATATCCATGTCTAAATTTTTTTTATTGTTTCCCTCACCCCTATGTTTTTAGCTATGTTTCATTGTTTCCCTCACTCCTGTGTTCTTATTTTTATCTGTAAACCACCTTGAGTCCCTGTCAGGGAAAAAAGTGGGGTATAAATAAATATAATAAAAATAAGAACACTGTGTTTTTTATTTTTATAATGATTGCAGTGCTTGCTAATGTTTAATGCTATGGTTGTTGTAAGCCACTATGAGCTTGACATTTGTTGTTTAAAAAGAGGGATACAAATATTAAATCCAATCAAAATTTTAAAAAGCACAGTATTATCAGTGACCTTTTTTTGAAAAAGCATTTTTGGTATTTTCTGGAAGCAACAGTGAAAATCCTACGAGGTATTCTAAATATGAAATAGCCATACTGGCTGTGGTGTTTTCTCTCGGGCGTCTTGCAAACCCTACCTGCAATGCCTAGTTAGTAAGTAGAAATGATTCCCCCTCCCTCTGGCTTCTTGCCCTACAGAAAAGCAAATTTTCTCCCCAGGCCTTCTGAAGCAAAGGTGCTGCATTTTACTTCCATTCAATTCATTGATGTGTACCTAAACAACGACATTCACATCCGTTGGTTAATTCAGCAGGCCTCCCTTTTCCAGAGCGTCTGTAACAGCTGCATTGCTGAAGAGGGCAAGAATGTCAACCAGCTATACAGGTTTTCTGCCTTTGGGCGGCTTGCTAACAGCTGACTCATGCCAGCTCCTGATAGAATGACATCAGTTGGTGCTTGTTTCATGAAAGGAGGGTGCAGTGACCACATGGAACCATTTCCAGAGATTAAAGAGCCACAGCGGAGCCGAGTGACGACTCTGTTGACAATCTAATCAGAGAAGGGAAGGACTGGGCAGCATCTTTCAGCTTGTATTACCTCGTCTCTTACACAGGGGTGGTTCATACACGTATAACTTGCACATTTTATTTATTTTCTTTAGCCAAATGTATATACTGCTTACTGATAATAACAGGGTTGTATTCAAAGTAGCACAAAGGAGATTGTTCCATGGCGCAGGCAAATTTCTGCATGCCTGTCAGAACACTGTCCCTGATCCAACATGCTGTTCTGATTCTCCCAATCCTAAAGGGCAAATTTGAGGAGGAGAGAGGAGAGTCCCATTGCGCTAGGGGAAGTGCTGTGTTTGCTTCCACTAGTGCAATGATTTAGTTGGCTGCGGCCCAATGTCTCTCAAATGGTGAATGTGAAAGATCTGTCACAAATAAAATTTTCTAGCCCCTCAGAAGTTGTTGGGCTCAGGGCTGACGCAAGATATTTTGGCACCTGAGGGAAATTACAAAATGGTGTCCCCTCCCCACTAGGGAAGAAGAGGGTGAGTGAAGATCAATGTCAGAAACAAGGGTGAGAGTAAATACCTGCATCACAGTCTGCTTTCGCTGTGGATCCTGCCAGCTGAGATGGTCAGCTCACTTTGCCTCATGGATGGGCCAACCCTGGCTGGGCTCTCAAGTTTCATCAGGCCCAGTCAGTGGTCAGGAAGAGGGTGGACAGATGCAAAAGAGGACACGATTCCTGCACCTTCAACAGTTATGTAGAAGAAGGAATTTTAACAGGTGCGGCTTGCATGAGAGGAACACCTTGAACAGTTTTACAGAACCATCTGAAGTACCATAGGCCTGTCTGCTTTTGCATCCCTAGTCAGGAATGACAGGAGTCTGACAACATCTTGAGAGCCACAGGTTCCTCACCCTGTCCCAAGGTGTCCACCTTTTTTTTCTGGCCCTACTTTTGTTTTTTTAAACACACAGGCCTAAGGTCAGAAAAAGCAGGAACAGCTACAGAAATTCCATAGTACATAAACCACCATGCTTATCAGTGGTATTAGAAGTCAACTCCCATCTGCTCCAGCCAGCAAGGGCAATGGCCAGGCATGACTGGAGTTGTAGTCCAACATCACTGGCGTTTACAGTTCATTAATGGCTGTGAAACATCAAATGCTGAATAATCTAGTGATAAAGTGATTTATGTGCATGCATACCATAACCATTCTTCTGTTCAGCTACTTCATTTCTTAGTCTAACATTTCTAGCAAGGTTGCCAAATTACTGGGGGGGCGGGTAAGTGACCTGGCCTGCAAATGGGCTTTGAAACAGCCTCTCTGAAGCTTGCTTCGCTTGCACACAGCCTCCCCCTGTGGAGAACCCCACCCATCAACTGACATCACACACCCATTGAAGTGAGATCAGCTGGTTGTCGGATGGGTGCAGTTTGGGGGAAATCAGACCAAATTGGGGTCCTTGGGGACCAAATCAGACCCCTTGATGGCCAATTCTTTTCTTCTTCTTTGGCAATCACTCGTAGCCGAGTAAGATTGTCTTCCATAAACAGTTTTAACAATGAGTCCGTTAAGTGACTGTGGAGGCCAATTCTGGATCCACACCTCCTTCCACAGTGCGGACATTGGTTTCCAGGTGGGAGTGATCATGGTACGGATTTGCCAGGTGTGCCTTCCTCTTAGCACATTTCTCCCTTGTATCCTGAGTTCGAGTGTCTTCAAAGCCCATGACACCTTTGGTAAAGGCTGTTCTCCAATTCGAGTGCTCGCAGGCAAGTGTTTCCCAATTGTTGGTGTTTATACTACATTTTTAAAAAAAATTGCCTTGAGAGAGTCTTTAAACCTCTTTTGTTGACCACCAGCATTACGCTGTCCATTTTTAAGTTCAGAATAGAGTAGTTGCTTTGGAAGATGATAATCAGGCACCCACACAACATGACCAGTCCAACGAGGTTGATGTTGAAGAAACATTGCTTCAAGTTGCTTCAGGTTGAGCGCTTTCGGGTTGCACTCCGCGGCAACCCGGAAGTAACGGAGAACGTTATTTCCGGGTTTCACCGCTTGTGCATGCTCAGATGCTCAAAATGACGTCACACGCATGCGCGGAAGCGGCTAAACACGACCCGCACAAACACAGACATGCCGTCGCATCTTACATTCTATTCAGGATGCGAATGAGGCTCCGGAACGGATCCCGTTCGCACCCTGAGGTACCACTGTACACTGGTATTAGTTTGCCTGTCTTCCCAAGTGATGTGTAAAAATTTTCAGAGACACTGTTGATGGAATCTTTCGAGGAGTTGGAGATGGCGTTTATAAATAGTCCATGTTTCACAAGCATACAGTAAGGTTGGTAGTACAATATTGGTGGGCCAATATTGACCTACAGGCTGAAGGCTCCCCACATATTTGCAGCTAGCCATTATTTTATTTCCAAGTTTTATATACTGCATGTTTATATATCTTAGAAAAATAAATTATGGCTGCCTGTGAATTACTGCAGATCATGGTGCTGCAATGGGACCGGTTCAAAACGAACATCAGTATGCCCATCCCTTGATGTTCATCTTTTTATTATAGTTTGCTTAGCAACAGCTGTACCTCAAAAGCAGAATGGAACCCGTACATGTATGTACCTTGAATCATGGAAACTCCCTCCATCCTGCCACCCCACATGGTGAATACCAGTCTCCTCCACAGTTGCTCTGCTCCTACACAAATCCATTCAAATCTGAAGCAGCAGCTGACAGGCAGAACAAGGAGTAGCCAGAAGGCTGTTAACAAGGACTTCTGGTCTGTCGAGTTTAAAGTGTCCTTCCCTGTACAGCTCAAGGCTAGACATCAAGAAAAGCGAACAGAGTGTTCAGAGCTCTGACCAGAAGACGAAGAAGAACAGCAGTAGCAGAGTCAGCTAGAGGAAGTTGCTAGACTTTGCTTCCTCTAAATCTGCCCTTCTCAGGCATGGTGGAAACCAGATTCTGAAGCCATGGTTTCTGCAGGGGAGCAGTCTGAAATATGTCTGCTCAGTATGTGTGTATAGAAAGGGTTGCAAGCTTTAAACTCTCTATTCAAATGTGGTCCTGAGATGCATTTAATGACACAGTGGAATATTTTGCGCTTTTCTGTCACTTCACATTATGCAGTGATTTCAATAATTTTGTATTATGACCTAAGGTCGTATAAAATGCAATAAATATGTAACAACCACTGCTGCTATTTATTTAAGCAAGTCTCTTTGTCGCTCTTCTGGATTATAGACAACAAAAGTCAAAGCAGCACACTGAAACAACATTATAAACTAGACAATCAATATTCATGCAATTTTTTAAAAAACTCATTGAATACAAAACAAAGGCAGCAGATAGTACAGCCAACAACTTTCAGGGTGTCCTGGTTTTTACTTTTTGAAATATGGCAAGCCTACATTACTGTTCTGTACATACTATACAATAGGAGTAGGAGTTATGTCAGCAGATACTGCGGAAGAAGACACACATGTTTTCATCCTTTGAAGCTGTGCTGGATGAACCTACAAGCATTTTCAACTTTAGTGACTGTGGTATTTCTATTAGTAACCCAGGAAGCTGAATATTTAAAGGGGCGCTTTCTCCCACATAGACCTGCATGTGTGTTAAGATCTATGGAGGAGGCCATCCTATTGGTGCTACAGTGATCTAATGCTCATGAAGTGGCAGCCCATGGGAGGCTCATCTCAGGATGTGGCATCCCACCTTCAGAAGTTTCTTTCTGCTGCATCAACGGAAGTATAGTGTCTAGATCAGGAGAAGGAATAGTTCCACTCTATTCTGCCTTAGACCACACTTGGATTACTGTGTCCAATTCTGGGCACCACAATTTAAGATGGATGTTGACAAGCTGGGACGTGTGCAGAGGAGGGCAACCAAGATGATCAAGGGTCTGGAAACCAAGCCTTATGAGGAGCGTTTGAAAGAGCTGGGTATGTTTAGCCTGGAAAAGAGGAGACTGAGAGGAGATAGGATACCTATCTTCAAATATCTTAAGGGCTGTCACAAGGAGGAAGGGCTGTCACCCTCCTGCTCTGGAGGGCAGGACTCAAACCAATGGCTTCAAGTTGCAAGAAAGGAGTTTCCGACTAAACATTCGGAAAAAACTTTCTGACGGTAAGAGCTCTCCTTCCTTGGAGGCTTTTTAACAGAGGTTGGATGGCCATCTGTCACGCATGCTTTAGCTGAGATTCCTCCATTGCCGGGGGCTGGACTAGATGAGCCTTGGGGTCCCTTCCAATGTTTCTCAGACCCCTTGTTTGCTCAGGCGCTCACTGAGCATTAACGCTGGAGCGTGTTGTGATTTACTGGTTTACTAGGTGTTGATATCGGCAAAAATATTTTTTATTTTAGGTGTTACATTTTAAAATTTTTATGTCTCCCTCACCACCGCTGGATTGTCTGTATAACATTTAAGAGCAGGTAACAAATATTTGTTTAAAGTAAAATTAAATGCTGTCTGTATTTACATATAAAACTAGCCCTCATTTATAGCATGCTATGAGTTGCTTTTGGTGGTTGAGGGGGTGCACTTATGATCTGGCAGAAGAACAGAGAAAATTGCACCCGCCTCCTGTGTTCTGAATGAAAGGAGTTTCCTGCAGAAGCACCCTATGAGTAAGATTCCTGAGAATGATCCCATTGTTTCCAACTGCATCTGTGGTGGGAATCAGAAAGAACAGCCAGACATGTCACTCTGCACCTTCTTATGCTGTTTTAGACCTCAAATATTTAATTACGGAGAAGATTCCTTTGCAGGTATATAAGCTTCTGAATGCATTTCAGCCTAAAGCTTTCTTTAAGCAGGGTAATGACTCCCTACTGAGAGACATTCTCATACAACTGCTGGTTCTCCTTGGAAAGAAAATGGAAGTTCAGACTGCTGATTGCACAAGAAGAAATTGAATCCTGGCACTTGGTCCTTGTACTGGTATCACAATCATCTTGCTTGTTGGCTTGCTTGCTTGCTCAACAACTGAACCAAGATGCCAGTTTTCTGAAGCATTACTTGCCTCTGCAGTGAAGATGCACAGCTCCCATCTTGTATCCCAAGTTCCTTCTTGAAATTATGGTTTTCCTTTCTTCAGAAACACATGCACATTTCCAAATTTCTTCCCCATAGTAGATAAACTAAACTAAAAAACAACAAACCCTAATGTTATTGTACCTCAGAAAAAAGGTATTTCTTGGATTCTTGCAGCAAACCTCTCTGAATTGCTATCCTGTGTTCCTGCACTAATAATTTCTGGTCCTACTCGTCTCCCATTTAAATTTTCATCAGTGTTATAATCTTCACCGCAGCAGGGAGATATGTTCCAAATTTTACACTCCTCAGCTTTCCTCCCACAACCAGTTTTAAAACAGTTCAGCCATTATAGTTATTTTTGTTTTCAGCACCAATGGTCTGGTTCCACCCTGGTTCGAGTGAAGCCCATCGCTTTTGTGCTCAATGGAGTTAAAAAGGTAAGGGGAGCCCTGACCATTAGGTCCAGTCATGGCCGACCCTGGGGTTGTGGCGCTCATCTCGCTTTATTGGCCGAGGGAGCCAGCGTACAGCTTCTGGGTCATGTGGCCAGCGTGACCAAGCCGCTTCTGGTGAACCAGAGCAGCACACGGAAACACCATTTACCTTCCCGCCGGAGCGGTACCTATTTATCTACTTGCACTTTGACGTGCTTTCGAACTGCTAGGTTGGCAGGAGCAGGGACCGAGCAATGGGAGCTCACCCCGTCACAGGGATTCGAACTGTCGACCTTCTGATCTGCAAGTCCTAGGCTCTGTGGTTTAACCCACAGCGCCACCTGCACTGGAGTTATTGCATAGCAAATGAATGGAATGTCAGTTGTCCCAAGTTAAACTGAAGGCCTTACTTTATATTTCTGACAGCCAATACTGTAGTTTATTGGTTATTATTGTTAATTTCTTTTTAAAGTGCCTTCAGGTGTAGTATTTTTTACCTTCAAACGTCTTATTTTCGAGTCTCTCGTGATATCTTAATGTGATGATTTCCTGACTTTCCCTCTTAAAAAAAAGCATATTTTATTTACCCTTTTCCAGTCTTCTGAGACCTTGCTTGTCCTCCCTGTCTTCTAAATGATAAATATATTGGTGGTTCTGAGATTTCCTTTACCAGTTCCCTTAGCACCCCAGGGGGTACTCCATCAGAGCCTGCTGACTTAACTTCAGCCACATGTAGATAGATGTACCAAGCATTTTCTGAAGTGCTCTTTCAATATTCTCACCTGCATCTCTCCTCCTGACTCATGTGAATTTTGCTGATCTGGTAGCAGTTCTCTTTGGGGGGGGGGGAGGTGAAAGGAGGAGCGACATAAGCCTTAAACCAAACAAATCTGCCTGTGGTTGCATCTTTCATTAACTATTTGGCTTCCTTAAAAGTTCTTCCTTAATCCTTTAAGTTGCTTCTGTTCCTTTTTGTCTTCCGGATTTGCTACAACAAACCTCAAGCTTCAAATACCTTCTTAATAATCTCTCATTTATATTTGTATCTACATTTCCCATCTTTAATATCAGGCTCACTGAATAGCCTTGTGTAGCCACTTTTTAAGAGTGCTTTTAAGCTTAACAATTAGAAAAAACAAATGGAAAATAAATTGTAACCCCTGTAAATATTTCTCCCTCACATGGGTGCAATCGCATGTAGACACTGAAGTCCCAAATAGGGTTCCCATGATCTTAAATAGTAAGATCAGGAAGATGGTGTGGCATTTATTTAGAGGCAACAAACCCATCCACACAAAGGTCAGCTTTCACATTATTAATGCAATCACTGAAGAGAGCAAGTGCTTAAAAGCATCTCCGTGTGACACAGTGTGGTGTAGTGGTTAAGAGCAGTAGTCTCGTAATCTGGGGAACCGGGTTCGCGTCCCCGCTCCTCCACATGCAGCTGCTGGGTGACCTTGGGCCAGTCACACTTCTCTGAAGTCTCTCATCCCCACTCACCTCACAGAGTGTTTGTTGTGGGGGAGGAAGGGAAAGGAGAATGTTAGCTGCTTTGAGACTCCTTCGGGTAGTGATAAAGCGGGATATCAAATCCAAACTCCTCTTCTTCTTCTCTGTATGTTCTAGAATACCTTGGCATGGGAACCCAACTACAAAATGTATTTTAAATTGGGGGTGGCCCACAGCATCAGAGGCAGCAGCTTCTGTAAGCAAGCGAGAAACAAGAAACAAGAATTTATTTTTTCTCGTTTTCCATAATGTCTGAAATGAGGGACTGGATTGAACATCTCTAGCATAGCTGGGTGTACCAGACCCTCCAAGTGTCCCTCTTTTCCAAGGACAGTCCCAGATTTACAGAAGCCATCCTGGTTTCTGATTTGATTTTGGAATGTCCCACTTTTCCTTAGGACATTCCTGTTTTCATCAGAGAAATTTTGGAGGGTATGGAGTTACGTGACCCCTGAGCCAAGGAGATAAGTAACTATACAACCTTTAGAAGACCCCTGCAGGCAGCCCTGTATAGCAAAGTTTTTTTAATGTTTATATAGAAGGAGAAGGAGAAGGAGAAGAACTATTGTTGTTGACTGAATAAGACATCCCTATTTTCATCGGAGAAATGTTGAAGGGTATGGTATACTTGTGGTGCAGAGACAGCTCACACATCTTTCCATGGTACAGATGAATGAGCCCTCCCTCATTTCAGACATTACTGGAGACACCCAAAAACAGAACAGGCGAGGTAATTACGCTTAATATTTACGGAAACAACTTTAGATATATGATATACGATATCTTTATTGTCATTGTCCCATGCAGAACAATGAAATTGAAAAACTACATAAAACATTCAAAACCCCCTAAAAACTCTGAAACCCCATTTAAAAATACACTATACTATAGAGACCCCCTATGCTGCTTTTAGAACCAGAATTGCATTTGTGTAGAAACTGTTTCTCAGGTGGCTAGTCCTGGCCTTTATAACCCTATACCTTCTTCCAGAAGGCAGAAGCTGAAAGAAATCATTTCCGGGGTGAGTACTATCCTGCGCTATCTCTGCCGCTTTCTTATGGCACCTGACAGCATAGATTTGATCTAAGGTGGAAAGAGTGCAATTCGTCCTAACAAACCCTGACTCCCCTCCAGGGAGCTCTCAGCCGCAGCGTCTGCACGCACCACCATCTTGGATTCACCATGTCACATGGTTTAGATGCAACCAGTTCCACAAATAATAAGCCTAAACACTTTGTGTGGTTGCTTCTGAGATTCTCTAGCAATGTCTGGAATTGGGGCTCACTAATCTCCTCATGAAGAGCTGTGTGAGCTCTTGAAAAACCAATCCAGCTGTCATGAGGAAAATCACCACATTCCAATATTCACAACTCTTTCCTCTCTGGCTGAACGGCAGATGTGATCTATTGGCAAGCATTACATTCTTCTGGAAATGTACTACTGTAAGAAAATGATGTAACAGCAAAACAGTCAACAATATGTTCTTGGGCATACACTATGGGCTAGGCAAAGTCTAGGTTCCCTTCATTAATTCGTTGACTGGTGATTTTGTGCTTGTGGAAGATTTCACATCTGTCTTTATAGTACATGATAAACGTTCTGGAGTACCTTTCTTGTTAAAGTCTCCCTTATGCTTCAGAACATCATCAATGAGTAGCGAAAGATTAAGATTAATAGGGAGATTGGCACTCTCAAGATTCAGATTCACATTCAGGCCTTTTTATTTCTAATTCTCTGCTATGTTAGACCATTTTTCTTTCTGTCCCTTTGCTTTAATGCCCCATTACTAAAGTGGGCATAATAATTCTTTCCCATTCCTTTTATTCTGGCTGCTAGTGAACATATAAAGCTGTTGCAAAGGAGGTAAAAATGGTATAGGACCCCTGGACGGTTAAGTCCAGTCAAAGGCGACTATGGGGTTGCGGTAGTCATCTTGCTTTCAGGCCGAGGGAGCCGGCGTTTGTCCACAGACAGCTTCCCAGGTCAAGTGGCCAGCAGGACTAAACTGCTTCTGATGCAACAGAACACAAATCGATCCCTAACTGATTGGAGGGATCAGATTTCATATCTGACTTCCTTTAGTAATGTTTCTTTTTGAAATGTTAAAGATTTTATTTTCCCACTAATTTTTTTCCCCTGTGTTAAATGTGCATTCTGTAGTTGAGCTCCTTTCCAATGTTTATTCTGAAATATTTAAGATAATCTTAAAGTTTTCTGTTAAACTAAAATACTTTCTTACTTTCTTCAATAATGTTTTATTCTGTATTGTTTTATTTGGTGTGTTGGTGTGTTGTTAAACCACTTCTGAGATTTGTTTTCTTTGCGCGTTCAGACCCAGCGACCTCCCCCCTAAATAAACACACATTAGACTTAAATTTTAGTTTTGGTTTTTGGCAGAATTTAAGCCACAACTCTATTGATTACAGAAAGTGAGTGGTTGCATAGGCTCTGGTTCGACTAGCTCCCTGCACCCTTGCAGGTAGCGCTGACTCAGAGCTCTATCATATGTCAGCCAAGGGCGAATACCTGAGGTAGGTGGAAAGCCCGGGAACAGACTACGTATGTCCACTCCCCAGATGCTCCTCTGGATGTGTGCCACACCCCTACAGGCGGTGCACCCCCCCCCCCAGGACGTGTGCCAGCCCCGCACCTGCTCCCCCCCCCCCGGTGCTGTTGCTTGAAGCTCCACCACTGCCATTCACACAGGGATGGCAAGACCGTTCTCCCATCCCTATCACCTGAACCAGTGCCTATCCACAATCTTACAAGTTGTGACGATTTGCTACGCGGCAGCCAATCATCCAAGTGGGGAAAATTCCTGCTGTGCCCCTGTCTCAACGACCCACGACAGCATAGCAAGGTCAATCGCAAAATGCCCTAAATATAGGGAGAGGTGGACGGGTGTTCCGATGCACGAGCCGAAAGAGGAAGTTCTGAGTCACGTGCATAGGTATATATAGGTCCCTTGGTCCGTTTAGACAGCTCCCCATTGGCCAGATTAAACCCAGCAACGAGGGACATACCAATCAGGTGTTGTGGCTGTCCAATATACCCACCCACAACCAGGAGGTCAGTCTCCAGGTCTCACTGCAACACATGCTCTCTTTTAGGGAGGACACGCTTTAAAACATAAAGCAGTATAGAATAATAATAATAATAATAATAATAATAATAATAATAATAATAGCACATGACTTCACGCAAACCTGTAGACTATGGCATTTTAAGGGTTCTGAGAACTGTAGTACTGTGAAGGGCAAGCTATAGTTCCCAGGATTCTTTGAAGGAAGCCATGGCTGTGAACGTGGTGTAATGTCCCTTTAAACGTATGTTGTGGATGTGATTATTCTGCATTTCTCTCTGCCACAGACTCTCCCAACTCACTAAGCCCTGTTGCCTTTTCAGCTTCTGACACCTTCTCTTCCCAGTCTCTTTCCTCTGACTACTCATTGTTGTCCCATCACCACGCCCCGGGCTCTGAGCTGCCTTCTCCTGGTTCCTTCCCCACCTGGTTCCTTCCACTGTTCCTCTGCTCATTTGATAGTACATTTGATCTTTCTTTCTTTGCACTTTAAACATATAATGCCTCCATATATTTCACTTGCTTCCTCTTGTTTTGTTGTGACGTTTAAACAGCTACTTTTACCCCTTTAGGCTGCGGTCCTATCTCCCTCTTGCCTGGAGGTGATCCCCATGGAGCTCTGTGGGACTTGCTTCTCTGAGTAGACCTAGGATTACACTGGCAAATCAAGGCATTGCCCGTTCTTCTAGATCTCTGTTGTTTTCTTTCTGTTCTCCTCCTCAACCTCTCCATTCATCAAATACCAATCTCCCTATTAATCCTCTATTCCCTTGTAGCTATTTCTCATTTCTGTGCCTTCGCTCTCTCTCTCTCAAGTGTGGAACTCTTCCTGTCTGATTATTTGGCTGGTCTCCCATTTATCTCACTTTTCAGAAATTATTAAAAACTCATATTTTCTCTCTTGCATTTCCCTCTTGATGTTCTATTTCCTTTTAATTTTAATTCCCAGGTTATTATCTTTCCTTTTTTTACTCTCTGTCTGAGCTTTCAGACTTTTCTTCTTTCCCTCTCCCTCCAAGCTATCAGAGGGTCTTCTTGCCGCTCCTCTCCAATTCTTTTCTCCTCTTGAAGGCCCATCCAGACTTGCCCAACAAAATCCAGATTTTACGGAATTGATTTGTCCCCTGACAGTCCATACCTGAGCAGCTTGTAATCGGATGTGATTTTTAATCTGCAGTGTCTTTGTAGGTAATAATGATAATGTTAGTATACTAAAAGGGGGACCTGCAGCAAAATATTGGAGTGCTTCCATTTAGGATTCCAGAAGAACTTTCAGACTGCTGTTTCTATTTAGGCAAGATTCAGTCACATAACAGAAAGCTCAGGCTGCACAGTTATACTGGATTGGGAGCTGTTCTGCAATAAACCTGCTTCCCCAAAAGATTGGATTTTTTTTTGTGATAAGGAAAATGATGAGAAAATGCACTGGCAAGTGTGGGATGACACTTGCTTTGATTCAGCATCAACTGATTTCCCTGTAAACAAATCAAAACGAATGCTCCTTAAATAGCCAGCTTCATCTAATCTCCCTGCAAGCTGGATGAATGTTCATAAAGCAGGTTGAATGGAAGCACCCCAGAACAGTTTGTGCAACTTCCTCTCTCCGGTTTTCCATTTTTGACCAACAGTTGCTCACCAGTCTGTGTCCAGTGGGCATGCTTAAGAAGAAGAATTTGGATTTGATATCCCGCTTTATCACTACCCTAAGGAGTCTCAAAGCGGCTAACATTCTCCTTTCCCTTCCTCCCTCACAGCAAACACTCTGTGAGGTGAGTGGGGCTGAGAGACTTCAAAGAAGTGTGACTAGCCCAAGGTCACCCAGCAGCTGCATGTGGAAGAGCAGAGACGCGAACCCGGTTCACCAGATTATGAGTCTACTGCGCTTAACCACTACACCACACCGGTTCTCTGTTGTAAGCCAGTAAACCTTGGGCTTCCCCCAAGGCTGCAGCTATATCCGTCTTGTGCATGCATGGTGCTGTTTTGGCTACATAAGGACTGCCACTTGGGAAAACTGAGATCACTATTAGTACAGGCGATCTTTGCAGAAAGGGTGCAAGTATATCTATTTATATGTTGCATTTATTCACTGCCTTTCTGCCAAGGCAGTTTACAGTTCTCAGTGACTTCTGAAAAAAGAGGACAAAATGATGATACTTTCATAGAAGAATGGATACCATTGGTGGACTACCTATGGAATTATCATTCTTATATGAAATCACATGCAGGATTTGAGAAGAATGTAGAAAATGGATTTGGGGGGCTTAGAAAATAAATATGGATGTGTTTTAATGAAGCTATTAAGGGAGAATTTTAAAAAATCAAGGAAGGAGGCACAGGAAGCCAAGAAGAAAATATGTAACAAAAACCTTGATATATATGATTGGAGTTGTGTAATAATTTGGAAGATTTAATTTAAAAAATTCTGATTGACAGTATCAACAGGGTTGAATCCCTCTGTCCATCTGCCAGCATAGATCACCCAGCAGAATGCCCTTATAGCTTTTGGTTTCATTTCCCCTTAGCTACTGGGTTCCTGGGCAAAACATTTGAACTGCCAGTGAACTCATAAAATCATTTTTTCCAGACCAGCTTGTTTAGAACAGCCTCCTGGTCAGAATAACAGCTTCTAAAATAGAAACCAACCAAGCATTTTGAAACAACCGAACAGTACACAATATGGCTGAACAGTTACATTCCTCCACAGGGCCACATCAGCATGTTTTTGTGTTTTCGAATGATCAGATCATTTTCCTTTCGAGGTAGTGAGTGACACACTGGTCAGTGAAAATGTAACCCAATGACAAAGAGAAATTTCAGAACTTTGAGTTTGCCTTTGTGCTCAGTTTTCTGGGTCATGGGTTTCATTGGAAGGTTCTGCTTCTACTGTCCTAATGTTTGGCCACCATTAAGGTCATTCTTCCTCCACTTCTCCACACACAGGCAGGCTAATAGTTTAGACAAGCTAAATGGGACATTGGCGAATAATGTGCAAATTCCAGAACAGACATGCATCGCTCTAAAACTTGGTGATAATTTCAGATTTGGATATGTTGTTACAATAATGTATTTCTGTTTGTTTGGTTAAAAACAACAGCAGCTATTGGCTACGTTGATGGATGTACATATTAATCCTTCTGTTTATTCTTCTTTGTAAGCTGCTCCAGGTACTTACTGTAGAAGAACAGGTTATAAATACTAAACATTAAATAACAACAACACTTAGACTGTGTGCACACCATATCTTTGACTAGCTTAAGTCTTATTTACTTCAATGGGAAGTTGGTATGGATACAACCCACAGACACAGGGATGCAGTGTCATGAAAGCAGGGACCAATCCGGATCTTTAAAAACAAATGGGACCAATCCGGATCTTTAAAAATGCCTGCTTCCAACCATATCACCTTTATTTCGGGTGCAAGTGATGTGTCCTATGTTAGCCCTGAGAAGCAGGCAGCTTAACAAACAGTAGGATTAAAATTGCAAGTGCACGTAATTCTTTTATAAGTTTATGTTATTTCATCATTGTGATTTTATTGGAAACTAATTTGAGGGGCAAACTCTGTCCAAAGAACAAGAGGCACCACATGATTTCTTTCCAAACATTCCCCCCCCACCCCCCACAGGCAAGCTAAAGGAGGAAAATACTGTATGTTCTTTTCTGAACCCTGTGCAATTTAGGCCTCAAACACCAGCTCCAAATTTATTCTCATATATTAGCTTTGTGAATGTGAATGCATGATATTCCACAAACACATCTGTAATAGGGGACCATCTTCACTACCAACAGCCACAAAATGCGTAATTTGTGGAGGTTGTTGGTTATATTCCAAACCACAGCTGGTGTTCATTTCCCCCTTATTTGTGTGGTGCAGTTTTCTGGAGTTGTTAATCCCTGTGTGGAAAAACAACACCCCTGAATGAGAACATCTTAAATGCAGATAGCACTGATTTTTGTTTTCTTTTAATTTGCATTCTGGATTCTAAGCACCATTAGCTCATACTGCAATCAGGTCTCTGCAAGCATGATTTATTTATTTTAAAATAAAAGCTGAGAGTGTTAGAATAATAAGGATCCTTTCATACTTTACACCATGATGTGTTGACAAATGCCCATGTTTCCGTATAAGTAACAAAACAGGCACAGGTATGCCTTATCAGATGTGATGGTGTGTATGTTTTCCCTCACAATAAATCCATGTAGGGAATTTCATGAGGTTAGGCATAGCTCTAAAAAGTGTCCCAAACCCACATCAATGTGCTTTGGAATGGGTTTGCTAAATGGTTTTCGTTTCAGAGAATTCCAGTGAGAATTGGCCTAGGCTGTCAACAGGCTAATCCTCCTGTAGCAGTGTATTTCTTCCTCAGTCTGGAATCATTCATGGTTGTCCGCAACATGCTTCTTTCAAGCTAGATCAATTCTATATCCTATTGTCCACAAGAGAAGGTGTAATTATTTGATACACATTTTAAATCTCCCCCCTTGGTTAGGTTATCAACACCTTTTCCTCCATGCACATGTACCAGGTGAATGAAGACGGAAGTGGTGTTTGTGATCATAGCATACTCACACCAACAACATCTTTGGGAGAGTTGTGGCTACACGTTCAGAACCCATTGCTGGGGTTGCCTATCACTTTTTTGAAATGGACACAATGAACGGTAATGCAGAATCAATTTGCAATGAGCTTTTGTTTTCAGGAAGGAATCAGTTTCTCACGAAGCACCTTTCAGGGCCAAAAAATATATACGTGACAGATGTAGATTGTGTGAGGATTATGTAGAAAATATGTAGCTCCCATTGTTTGTAGAATACATTTTTTTGTGTAAGCAGCCTTCATCTGCACCTTCCAGGCTAATGTGTGGATTGGAACATAATTATCCCTCAAATTTTACACTTCTCCAAATCTTGCAATACGGTTCTTAGCAAAAAAGAAGAAGAGTTAAACTGTGTATATTTGGGATAAAAATTGTTTGAAAATGTATACATTGAGGCAAAATAAGAATTTAACCCTATTTTTAAATATGTATTTTATCACAAAATCCATATTTAAACATTTTTTTAAAAAAAATATATGCAGATTTTGGGGGAATCAGATGCAACAGTCTTATGAATGAACACATGCAAAATGGACATTGACCAGAAACAGACCGATCCATTCATGCCTACTTTGGAGTCTATCAAAAGCTGCCTATATGTAATATGCACAACATGCAATATGTATGTATGTATGTATGTACAGTGGTGCCTCGCAAGACGAAATTAATTCGTTCCGCAAGTTTTTTCTTCTTGCGAGTTTTTCGTCTTGCGAAGCACGGTTTCCCATAGGAATGCATTGAAAATCAATTAATGCGTTCCTATGAAGACCGCTTGCCAGGCTGGCGGTGCGGAGAAGGGCTTTTCTCCCCACCGCAAGCCTTCAGAACAGGTACGGGAACAGAGGGGAAGGCGCGCAGCGCTTCTCTTCTGTTCCCGGGGCTTGCGGTGGGAGGAGGGTTTTTCCTCCCCACGCCAACATTCAGAACAGCATTCTGAAAGTTGGCGGTGGGAAGGAAAACCCTCCTCCCACCGCAAGTCTTCAGGACAGCCATCCGAAGGCTGGCAGCGGGAGGAGGTCTCTCCGCCCCACCTCCAGCCTTCGGAGCAGCCATCCCAAGGCTGGCGGCGGGAGGAGGTCTCTCCACCCCGCCGCCAGCCTTCGGAGCAGCCATCCGAAAGCTGGCGGCGGGAGGAGGTCTCTCCGCCCCACCGCCAGCCTTCGGAGCAGCCATCCCAAGGCTGGCGGCGGGAGGAGGTCTCTCCGCCCCACCGCCAGCCTTCGGAGCAGCCATCCCAAGGCTGGCGGCGGGAGGAGGTCTCTCCGCCCCACCGCCAGCCTTCGGAGCAGCCTTCCCAAGGCTGCCGGTGGGGCGGAGAGACCTCCTCCCGCCGCCAGCCTTCGGAGCAGCCTTCCCGAGGCTGGCGGCGGGAGGGGGTTTCTCCGCCCCACCGCCAGCCTTCGGAGCAGCCATCCCAAGGCTGGTGGCGGGAGGAGGTCTCTCCGCCCCACCGCCAGCCTTCGGAGCAGCCTTCCCAAGGCTGCCGGTGGGGCGGAGAGACCTCCTCCCGCCGCCAGCCTTCGGAGCAGCCTTCCCAAGGCTGGCGGCGGGAGGGGGTTTCTCCGCCCCACCGCCAGCCTTCGGAGGAGGTCCAAGGACAGTGGGGAAGACGCGCTGCGCTTCCCCGCTGTCCCGGAGATTTCCCTATGGGCTTTCGTCTTGCGAAGGAAGCCCATAGGGAAATTCGTTTTGCGAAGCGCCTCCAAAACGGAAAACCCTTTCGTCTAGCGGGTTTTCCGTCTTGCGAGGCGTTCGTCTTGCGGGGCACCACTGTATGTATGCCTGTATGTAATATGCAAGCCACCCCCAATCTCCACAGCAGTGTGAGATTCCGGAGAGTCCGGAGCATGATTTACTCCAGGTCTGTGTTTCCTTTTGGACAATGTGGCACAGCGGAGACTGTGGCGTCTTTATGATATATGGCTTATTTACACATCTATGCAACATGAACCTATGATGGAGGAGCTCACAGCCTTACACTCCCATTTCTGTAACCTTGCATTCCAGCTGTCAGCTCACATGGTGTTCTGGCCACAGCTTGCTGTGTTTAACAGACTGGCCTCTTTTTCCTAGGTCATATCACCACCCCTGCAATCCTAAAACAACTTCACTTCCTTTATCCTAGCTAATGACCCCTCCTTAGAGGGTCATTGCCAGTCTGGATCCTGACTTGCATTTTAACATGCCAAATCCAGTGTTTGGCACCTAGGAATCAGAAGGGGAGCCCAGAAACCCCACAAACTCATAACCAGGGCTTTCTTTCAGCCAGAACTTGCCAGAACTCATTCTGGCCTCTCTCATGTGACTAACATCACCATTCTAAGAGAACAAGGGAGGTGTTCATGGTAGTTCTAGCACCTCTTTTTCTAGAAAGCACTGCTCATAACAATATCTTCACTTTGATGTTTTAAGTTTGTCATATCAAGCAGGAAAGTGTCAGTTTAAAGGTAAGCGAGTTTTAGTATTAAATCTTGCGTATATGGATAATATAAAGGGCTTGTTGGAATCATAAGAAAATGTCATCATTTGTCATCACCCTAGAATAGATCCTTTCCAACTGAACAGGAAAATTTGCTCATCCATAAATAGCTCGCTGAGTACAACACGACAGGAAGCCACATCTCCATTGTTTTTCATGCTCAAAATTGTACAGTTTGATAGTCCTAAAAAAAACAAAAAACCCCAACCACCTCATATTTCTTAGTGATCTCAGCTTTCTCGAAATCAACATTTTAATATTAGTTTTTCCCAAAGTAGTTAATTAAACATTATTGTATTTTCCCAGCCTCCCTACCGAAACCTAAATCTTTTTTAACAAGGTGAGGGAAAGTATAAAGAAAAAGATTGCTCTTCCATTGCAACTGTGGAGCAAGCTTCGGAGCTAGGGGCAGGGGAACCAATCTTCTCGCTCATGGGGTCCTCTCAATGCTGGTGGGCCACTTCGTAAGAGGGTTGGAAAGCTAGTATAGTGATGGCTGTTGACAAATAAAACCAATGGAGTTTCCAGAGATGAGGGAGGACCAGCCTTCTCTTGGTAAGACGTTACAAAGCTTTTGTAGCTTTAAAAGATTGATAGTAGCAGAAGGTCCAGAAATGAATGGGAGGCCAGTAACAACAACAACAACAACAACAACAACAACAACAACAACAACAACAACAACAACAACAACAACGTGACAAAATATCAAACATTAAAAACTTTCCTAAACAGGGTTGCCTTCAGATGTCTTCTAAAAGTCAGATACAGTCGTACCTCCGGTTTGCGGACAGGACCTGTTCCAGAGGTCCGGTCGGATCCCGAGGTTTTCGCAACTGGAGAGACTGCTTCTGCACACACACACACAGCAAAAACCCAGAAATATACCGTACTTACGGGTTTGCCGCTTACGTATCCCGAAGTTTACATAACCAGAGGGATACGTAAGTGGAGGTACGGCTGTAACTGTTTATTTCCTTGACATCTGATGGCAGGGCGTTCCACAGGGACGTTCCACCACTACTGAGAAGGCCCTCTTCCTGGTTCTCTGTAGCTTCACTTCTCACAGTGAGGGAACTGCCAAAAGGCCCTCGGAGGTGGGCCTCAGTGTCCTGGTTGGACAATGGGGATGGAGATGACAAAGCCCTGGACCACACAGACCAGTCCTTCCCAAGTAACTTCTTGTTACCCTATTCCAGACCATTTTCAAAGGCAGCCTGGCATCTAACACATTGTATTGATCAAAAGGAGAAATTACCAGAACATGGATCACTGTAGGCAATCTCTATTCAGACAGAGATTGGGGAATCAGCCTAAACCATCCAAGCACCTTCTCCACATCTTCAGGGCTCCATGTCTGAAAATCATCCAATATAACTAGACCAGTTAATACTTGTTTTCTGCCAGCCATACCAGCTGGGAAATCTCCCAGAGCCTTCCAGAATTCTTCAGAATTCATTAGCCTCTAGTGGCAGACCATTTCAATAGGCCACTTGTGTAAATGGCTGCTGAAAGTCTAAATCTCCATAGGAAGTGATCCAGCCATGACAAGGCATAGATGGTCAGTCTCCCACTTTCAGATCACCATAGTCCTACCCAGTTGGGCTGATGACATGTTGGGATAGCTCCATGGTTATTAGGGAAGCCCCGAGGCCCCGAGTTGCCCCAGATTCATTGGCCATGGCATGAATTCTGCAATCCCTCAGAACCATCATCCACAGCACCAAATCAGAGACCATCTCCACCACCTCAGATAGATGCTCCACCGTCATAGACTCTCCAATCTGTCACAGTGGTTGTTGTTGTTGTTTAGTCATTTAGTCGTGTCCGACTCTTCGTGACCCCATGGACCAGAGCACGCCAGGCACTCCTGTCTTCCACCGCCTCCCGCAGTTTGGTCAAACTCATGCTGGTAGCTTCGAGAACACTGTCCAGCCATCTTGTCCTCTGTCATCCCCTTCTCCTTGTGCCCTCCATCTTTCCCAACATCAGGGTCTTTTCCAGGGAGTCTTTTCTTTTCATGAGGTGGCCAAAGTATTGGAGCCTCAGCTTCAGGATCTGATCTTCCAGTGAGCACTCAGGGCTGATTTCCTTAAGAATTGATAGGTTTGATCTTCTTGCAGTCCATGGGACTCTCAAGAGTCTCCTCCAGCACCATAATTCAAAAGCATCAATTCTTCGGCGATCAGCCTTCTTTATGGTCCAGCTCTCACTTCCATACATCACTACTGGGAAAACCATAGCTTTAACTATACAGGCCTTTGTTGGCAAGGTGATGTCTCTGCTTTTTAAGATGCTGTCTAGGTTTGTCATTGCTTTTCTCCCAAGAAGCAGGCGTCTTTTAATTTTGTGACTAATACTCAAAACTGGCACTCAAATGGACAAGAAGCCTAAAGAGGGAGGATTCCTGAATACCACATTGAACCCATTCCCTGATCCTTGAATTTATGTTGGTGTTGCATTAAGCACCTGGCAGAGCATTGTTGGAAGAGACTAATTCCTCCCAGGTCTTGGTAAAGCAGACCAGTTCAGCTCCCTCATCTATTGTCAAAGCGTGGATGATCTGAGATTTAAGTTTATAATTTTCTTCAGAATTTTGGACTGAAACTATGCACAGAAATCGGCTAACTAAAAGATAAGAAACTGTGAAAATGGAATGATAATGAAAACAGCCTGAGACCCAAGGGCATGGCATTTGCTACATAGCAAGTGCTCTTATTACATAAATATATTACATAAACACATGTATAATACATGAGCATTGCCTGACTTTGAGACGGAATGATGTCACCTCGAAGAATGATGAGGATCTCAGGTATTCCACAAAGCAGAGCAAGTGTGGCTTTCCGATGTTAACATTACATTACTTTTGGCATGATTTAGTCTGCTCTCAAGGCCATTAAATTAAGCAAAGCTGCTGTGAAAGTGAAAGATGTCAGGCCATTTAAATTGCGATGGAATTTTGAGGAACGTTGGTGTCGGGGCAGCAGAAGAGGAAAAATGAGAATGGGGGGGGGGGGAAATCCATTCAGAGAAGGCAACTATTAGCAGCTCCCTTTTTAAAAGGGACATTTTAAATATTTGTGCAGTGCTATGCATGATACTGGACATGCAAAACATGACTTGCTGTGCTGCGATTTTAAGAAATAAAACACAGATGAAATATGGACAGTTTTCCACATGTCAAAAAATACCGTTCGGATAAAGACAGAAACCCTTCTCATCAAGGCTGGTGAACCCATCGAATCAGGCTATCACAGAGCAAGCTGGGGATAATGAATGAATATAAATAGCTTCGTCTGCCAAAGGAGATTGCCTTCTCAAAGACAGTGAGACCAAGCACTGTAGCAAAACAGACCTCACAGGTTTCTACGGCTCTCTCCTCACAAGGAAATGGACCCTTCTCAGACTTCTTACTGCCTTGGGGAGTGGGGAGCATGAAACGTAGTATTTTAATGAATCTGGACTGTGGAAACAATGGCGTTTGTCATATTTTTGTGCACTCCCCTCTGCTGGCGAGACGTCATGGGGAAAGCAGAAAAGCAATACTGAACAACAATAACATTATTACCTACTCAGCCCACTCCCCCAAAGCACAGGGAGTGTTAAAAGAATATACAAGCATCTTCAAGGTGTTCCTAAGAAGACAAGAACTAATAAAAATAAACATAAGCTATATCTTGAGCAGTGGTGATGTGGCTCAAGCAATGGGGAACAGGATCTGAGGCAATGTGAGGCAGGTCCCATAGGCAGGATGCCTGAGCATAACAACAACAACAACAACAACAACAACAACAACAACAACAATAATATTTATACCCCGCCCATCTGGCTGGGCTTCCCCAGCCACTCTGGGCGGCTTCCCAAAAAAAATATTAAAATACTGTAATACATTAAACATTAAAAGCTTCCCTAAACAGGGATGTCTTCAGATGTCTTCTAAAAGTCTGGTAGTTGTTGTTCTCTTTGACATCTGGTGGGAGGGCGTTCCACAGGGAGGGTGCCACTACCGAGAAGGCCCTCTGCCTGGTTCCCTGTAACTTGGCTTCTCGCAGTGAGGGAACCGCCAGAAGGCCCTCGGTGCTGGACCTCAGTGTCCGGGTAGAACGATGGGGGTGGAGACGCTCCTTCAGGTATACTGGACCGAGGCCGTTTAGGGCTTTAAAGGTCAGCACCAACACTTTGAATTGTGCTCGGAAACGTAACTGTCAACTTTTCCCTTTTCTTGCGAGGAATTCTATACGGAATAAGGGAATTTCCCTTTAAAAAAGGGAAACGTTGACAGCTATGTGCCTGAGATAATTATTGTATCCCAAGTTAGGGAAAGAGATATGAATTGGAAGCCTCTTTTCTTGGGTTCCTATAAGACAGAAATAACTAAAACTAAAACATTCTTATTTGCCGGCAGAGTGGAGAGAGAGAGAGAAACATGAAACATGTCCATTCAGTCTTCAAGCAATGGTGTCTTTAGTTTAAGGAACAGGTAGGTAGCTGTGTTGGTCTGCCGTAGTTGAAACAAAATTTTAAAAAATCCCTTCCAGTAGCACCTTAGAGACCAACTAAGTTTGTTATTGGTATAAGCTTTCGTGTGCATGCACACTTCTTCAGGTACTTCTTCAGGTATATGAAGAAGTGTGCATGCACACAAAAGTTCATACCAATAACAAACTTAGTTGGTCTCTAAGGTGCTACTGGAAGGATTTTTTTGTTTGTTTGGTTGGTTTAAGGAGGTTTGTGAAAGGGCAGGCAGTTTGTGCAGGTCATCATGACAACCACCTGTTATGCATGAGAAATATACTTTTCTCCTAGGTGTGTTATTAAGGGGAATGCACCATGTGTTGTTCATTTCTGCTAAAAGCCCCGTGTCAGCACACCATTCTCTCTCCACAAAATATGCAGTCATACTCTCCACTAGTGGGATGTATTTGCAGACATGAAATTGTTGGTCTGGTGCCAGATGATGAATGTTGCCAAGGAAATACTGTATTTTCAGGGGTATCTGCCTGTTAAGTGAGATTTGCGCTGCCCACTCATCACAAAACAACAGAGAAGCCAACACAGGATACAAAATGAAGTCTCCAGACACAGGAGGAAGGATTATACTTGAGAAAGGAAATGTTTATATATATATATATATATAGAGAGAGAGAGAGAGAGAGAGAGAGAGAGAGAGAGAGAGTGTGTATTTCCGGTGTTTTGAACACTGGTGCAATTTTTGAGTTGATGCCTGCAGAGTTGGTGTCACCATGTCACTCAGTTGAGAGCTGTGGAGGTTAAGAGGACAAGCTATAAGGCAGGAAGTATCTGGTTAAATTATTGCCTCAGCTGTGGAATTGTTAGAAGGTGTCTCCCTCCTTCTCTAGCGCGCTCTCTCTCTCTCTCTCTCTCTCTCTCTCTCTCTCTCTCTCTGACTAAACCCTTCTCCTCACCATATGCAATATGCAATGCAATAGTAGGACTGAGATAATGTATGTGATCCATTTTCCCCTTTCCTTATTTTTAGAAGCTCAGATCCACTCACCCCCACATAATAACCCTATTAGTAGGTTGGTCTGAGAGACAGTTTCATGACTGACTTGGACTCAGGTCTCATCTTGAACAATCTGAATGATGATGTGGGTGAGGATGGCAGAAAATGGGTGTTATTTTATTTTCAGGCGCCGAAGGACAAAATGAGTGGACATCAGCAGTGGCTTGAAATATTATTAAATAAGGGCAATGCGTGTCTAAGGTATTATAACAAAGCAAAAGCAATGGGTTGGGTCCAAGTAAGTCCTACTCAGAGTAGACCCCTTGGAATTAACAGAACCGAGTCAGCTATGTCCTTTATATGATAACTATTGAATGTCCCTAAACTGAAATAATAAAAGTGGTCAAAAAGAATGTGGAGTGTGGAATTCTTTTTAAAGTGTTAGGAAGACAATGTCGAAACCTGCTGCTTCTTCCTTGAAGATTCCACATCAATCTCTTCTTTATCTCTCCAAACAGAGAAAATGCAAGGTGGTGTGATTTCATTTCATTTTGTTTTCCAGCTTTCTGCATTTGTATTTGTGAGGGAGGGAAGGGGTGCCCTTCTAACCTCAGAAAGTACAGAAAGGAGAAACAGATGCTGAAATAAATAAATATAAGAGTGAGGAGAGCTACATTTTGTCCAGCTTAGACACTGCCACCCATTTGTGAGGCAGTACTGCTATTAACACATGCCTTAGCTACATCAATGAGGGACGCGGGTGGCGCTGTGGGTTAAACCACAGAGCCTAGGACTTGCCAATCAGAAGGTTGGCGGTTCGAATCCCCGTGATGCGGTGAGCTCCCATTGCTTGGTCCCTGCTCCTGCCAACCTAGCAGTTTGAAAGCATGTCAAAGTGCAAGTAGATAAATAGGTACCACTCCGGCGGGAAGGTAAATGGCATTTCCGTGCGCTGCTCTGGTTCGCGAGAAGCGGCTTAGTCATGCTGGCCACATGACCCGGAAGCTGTACGCCGGCTCCCTCGGCCAGTAATGCGAGATGAGCGCCGCAACCCCAGAGTTGTCTACGACTGGACCTAATGGTCAGGGGTCCCTTTACCTTTACTGCTATTAACACATGCCTTAGCTACATCAAGATTGGATTGCTGCAGCGTGTTCTGCACATGCTATCTTGAAGAGTCTTGGGAACCTGTAGTTGGTCCAGAATTGGACACACATTTGTAAGAACCTATGACATCTGTCCTCCAGCGCTTGTCTTGATTGCTAAATGCCTTCTGGACACAATTCAAAGTGTTAGTGACTAGCTTTAAAGCCCAGCATGATTTTGGTTCAGTAAACAAGAGGGAAACTGTACCAACTTTCCCAGAAGTAGAGGCGCTTCTCTGAATACCATCTGGGGTAGAAACATAGCTGATAGCAACAAGAGTTAGAAGGGTCTTTTCAATGACTGCAACATTGGGTTGCTTCAGAAAACCTAGTTATTGAGCCGTCGTTCCGCTTTGCTTGCACAAAGCTTACACGAAGTTTAGACTATGTCTGGTCTTCCCTGAGCATTTGTTCTGATTTGCTTACAGGGAGGTTATACAATGATGAGCGTTCATCCCGTTTTGTTTGCAGGGTGTTTATACATCTTTCCATTCATCTTTTGTTCAGCCCACACTTGTCAATGCATTTCCCCTTCACTTTCCAAACTGCAAAAAGTCAGTTTCTTTTTTTCAAAGTGGATTTCTTATGCTAGGGCAGCAGAGCGTTTTAATCCACTTTTAATTGTGCAGACCTAAACTTATTGGTAGGCACTTGAATCACTCCCAGAAAATATTTGACAGTCTGGAGGCGTCCATTGTGGAAGCCTTTTGCTGTTTGACAAAGACTTTTTTATTTTGACAGACGTGCCTGTTAAGTACAAACAGCTCAATCCTAACTATATCTATTTAGAAGTTAGTCCTGTTAAATGGGGCTTACTGCCAGATAAATGAGTTAGGGTTGCATCTTAATGTTTTATTGAAGGCTGTGTTGCACTTTTCCCCAATGTATTATTTTACAATGATGATGCCTTTCAAGTGTCGCAACCTGTCCTGAGCTGTGCTCAGGCACAAGAAGAGCAGGAAGGACAATTCTATCCAAGCAAATAAATACATACCTTTTTGTTTCCTGGCTCAAGTTGCCATCAGATAACAACAACAACAACAATTTAGTATTTATATCCCACCCATCTGGCTGGGTTTCCCCAGCCACTCTGGGCGGCTCACAACAGAATTAATGATAATAATGATGATGATGATGATGATGATGATGATGATGATGATGATGATTAATAATGTGACATTAAAAATTTAAAAATGTGACATTGAAAACATCAGACATTAAAAACTTCCCTAAACAGGGCTGTCTTCAGATGTCTTCTCAAAGTCAGATAATTGGTTTTTTCCTTGACATCTGATGGGAGGGCATTCCACAGGGCGGGCGCCACTACGGAGAAAGCCCTCTGCCTGGTTCCTCTGCCTGGTTCTGCTTCCATCATAGGGAAGAAGAGTTTGGATTTGATATTCCGCTTTATCACTACCTGAAGGAGTCTCAAAGCGGCTAACATTCTTGAAATATACTCAGAGTCGCAAAGTGATTTCATGCTCTTTATTCAGCTCATAGTGGTGAGGAGGAATGAATGAATGTCCCCTCAAAGTATCTGCTTTATATACATTATTTACACAATGGGCTGCACATGATTGGCTAATTCCAGGATTCTACTGTAGGCCAATCAGGTTGTGGATTCACTTCTATCTGGAGCATGATTGGGTGGTTCCTGCTAACCAATCATACTGCTGCATTGTTCTAGGACCAATCAGACTGCTGCATTCTGAATCCTATTGTTCTAGGACCAATCAGACTGCTGCCTTTTGGAGCCTATTGTTCTAGGACCAATCAGACTGCTGCAGTTTGGATCCTATTCAACTCAGTACATAACACCCCTCCCCTCTAAGTTCCAGTCCTGCCCGGAAGGTCGCATTCATAGTCCTCAAGGTACGCCGGTGGCCTACGTGTGCGTTGCGGCCTGGGGTGTTCCCTGGTCCGGGGTTCAGGTTCTGGCTCGTGTTCCAAGGATGGGGCTGTTTGGTCTGGCGCAACCGGCTCGCTCAGTCGTGGTTCTGGTTCCGGTGTCCTTTCGGCCTCGCGGGTCCTCTCTGTATTTACTGATTCTGCCTCTCCTGCTTGCCCCTGCTGCTCTATGGGCCTCACTGCCCCACTGTTCCCTTGGGACTCCTCTGACCTGTCCTCCTCCTCCTGGTTTTCTCCCGGGAATCGTCGCCGTATCTGGTCGCAGTGGCGGCGCCAGCATTGCCCCCCATCTGTTAGCACCTCGTACGACACGGGGCCCGTGACCCTGGTGACTGTGGCAGGTACCCATGCAGGGCCTGCCCCAAAATTCTTTGCGTACACTGGGTCCTGGGCCTCGAAGGTCCGGGGGTTCCTGCCTTCCCCCACCACTACCTCATCCTGAGCTCTATCGGGGTGAAGGCGGTCCAATCTGATTGCAAGGCGCCGACCCATTAGTAGTTCAGCGGGGCTCCGGCCAGTCGTTGAGCTGGGGGTGCTGTGCTGTGCTAGAAGGAATGTGGCAAAGCGGTACTCCCAATCCCCTTGCGTCATGCGGCGAAGGGTGTCCTTGGTGGTCCGCACCATGCGTTCTGCTTGGCCATTGGTGGCAGGGTGGAATGGCGCCGAACGGATGTGGCGGATGGCGTTCTGCACTGTGAAGGTTTGAAATTCTCCTGATGTAAATGCAGTCCCGTTGTCTGAGACGAGAGTGTCAGGGAGCCCGTGGGTTGCAAACAGCCTGCGTAGTACCCGGATGGCTGCGGACGTAGAAGTGGACGGTACCAGTGCGACTTCCAGCCATTTGGTGTAGGAGTCCACCACTATGAAGAATGTTTTCCCCTGAAAGGGGCCAGCGAAGTCCACATGCAGGCGTGACCATGGTGCTCGGGCGGACTCCCAGGACTGGACTGGGGCCCTTGGGGGATCTGGGCGGGATTCCTGGCAGGCCTGGCAGTGTTTGACCCAGGCCTCTATCTCTCCGTCGATCCCCGGCCACCACACATAACTCCTGGCAAGGGCCTTCATTCTTACTACCCCTGGGTGTGTCTCGTGTAGGGCTGTGAGGACCCTTTTGCGGAGGGGCTGGGGAACAACGACCCTGCTTCCCCATAACAGGCACCCCTTGTGGGCTGACAGATCATGTTTGCGGGTTGTGTAGCCGGCGAATTCTGGCCCGGGGCTGCGGCTGGGCCATCCCCTCCACACCCAGTCCAGGACCCGGGAGATGACCCTATCTTTCTTGGAATGGTGTGCAACTTCTTGTGCCTGAATGGGGCGGTCAGGAAGCAGCTCCAGGCTCATAACCTCTTGTGCAGGTGCTGGGTCGGGGCCTGTTTCCGGTAGTGGTAGCCTGCTGAGGGCGTCTGCATGGCCCATCGCCTTTCCAGGGCGGTGAATCAGTGCATACTGGTAGCTGGCAAGGAAAATTGACCACCTGAGGACGCGAGGAGACAGCACTTGGGGGGTCTGCTTTTCGGGGGCAAACAAGCCAAGCAACGGCTTGTGGTCAGTCACCACGGTGAAGGGCCGCCCGTACAAGAAATCATGGAATTTTTTTACTCCCTTCACGATTGCCAGACCCTCCTTGTCGATTTGCGAGTAGTTCCGCTCGGTTTCGTTGAGTGTCTGGGAAAAGTATGCTACCGGTACCTCTCTTCCATCCGGGAGTTGGTGTCCCAGGACAGCGCCGATGCCATAGGGCGAGGCGTCGCATGCTAGCACCACCGGCAGCCTCTCGTCGAAGTGTGCCAAGACCGAGTTTGAGACAAGCAAGTCCTTGACTGCCTGGAATGCGGCCTCCTGGCGCTGGCCCCACACCCAAGGGGCCCGCTTGTCCAGGAGTCTGTGTAGGGGCTCCGCTACCGCCGCCTTGTGGGGAAGGAAGGAATGGTAAAAGTTCAATAATCCCAAGAAGGCCTGAAGTTCAGTCTTGTTCTTGGGCGCTGGGGCATCACAAATGGCCCGTACCTTGTCCCCAGTCGGGTGAACCCCTTCTGCATCCACCATAAATCCCAGAAAGTCCACTTGAGGCACTCCTAGTAGACATTTTTCCCGCTTCACCTTGAGACCCGCCATCTGGAAACGGTGCAGAACAGTGCGGAGGCGGTCCTCAAACTCCTCTGGTGTGGGCCCGGCAATCAACACATCATCAAAGAAGGGGGTGACACCAGGAATCCCTTTAAGGAGAGAGTCCATTAGATTCTGGAATATGCCTGGTGCCACGCTGACCCCGAATTGCAGCCGCTTTACCCTGAACGCTCCTCTGTGCGTCACAATCGTCTGTGCCTCTGCTGTGGCCTCATCTACTGGCAGCTGTTGATATGCTTGGGCCAAGTCCAGCTTGCCAAAAATTTTCGACCCAGCCAGGGTGGCAAGGACATGGCTGACCACTGGCACTGGGTATGCATGGGCCATGAGGGCCTTGTTTATGGTACATTTGTAGTCTGCGCAGATGCGGACCGAACCATTAGGCTTGACGGGTGTGACGATTGGGGTTTCCCAGGGGGCATTAGGCACCGGCTCCAGCACTCCTTGCTCCACGAGTCGGTCCAATTCCTCGTCTATACGGGGTTTCAGGGCGAATGGGACCCGGCGGGCCTTGAGCCTGACTGGTCGTACTGCGGGGTCAAGCTGTAGAGCAATGGGGGGGCCCGTATACTGTCCCAATTTCCCATCGAAAACCCCCGGAAACTCCTTGCATATGGCGTCCACGTCCACTTGTAAGCTCATGTGGTTCACCCCGGTGATGGCTAGTCCCAGTGGTCCAAACCATGCCAACCCCAGTAAGCTAATGTAGGGGCCCTTGACCACAAGCAAGTCCAGTTGCCGCGTCCGCCCTCGGTATTGCACCCTGAAGGTCCCCACCCCCATTGTGGGGACCTTACGTTTCTGGAAGTCCCGGAGGGTGAATGGGGCCGGCCTGAGTTTGGGACCCCCAGTAGGACACAGTTTCCTTAAGGTCCTTGCCGAGATTATGGATAGAGTTGAACCCGTGTCAAGCTCCATGCGGCATGGGGCCCCCTCTATCTGTACCTCTACATAAATTTTCTCTACGTTGGGGTGGGGCAACTGGTATACCTGGAAGTCTGTGAGCTCCGTCGAGTTGCCTTGGTGCGTTGGGCCCCGGGACCTGGGGCTCTTGGATTGGTCATCTGATGCCTGGCTTCGGGTGGGCCGAGCCCGACACACCCGGGCGATGTGTCCCAATTTTCTGCACTGCCTGCACTCTGCGTTGCGGAAACGGCAGGTCCTCCTCTCGTGACTTTCTCCACAGCTTGCGCAGTTCCCTCCTTCTCGTCGAGGCAGCTGTGGTATGTGGGCTGCTTGAGTGCGCTGCTGTACTCGGTGCACCTCCTCCCTGTCGGATCCCGAGTCGTTGGTGAGGTCTTCGTGGTGGACCCTCGGTTGGGGCGGCTGGCTCAGCCGTGCCTCTTGCGTCGACCTCTCAGCAGCTTCCGTTGCCAGGGCCTCCTCCAGAGCGACCTGGAACGTTAGGTTCTTCTTAGCGTAGAGGCGTCGTTGCAGCTTCTCATCCTTCAGGCCACCGACGAGGCGGTCACGAAGCATGTTCTCCAGCTCTGAGAAGTTGCAGAACCGGGCAGCTTGGCGGAGAGAGGTCACAAACCCAGTTATGGTTTCCCCAGGGGCTTGCCGCTTTGCGTAGAAGGCATTTCGACAAGCCACCACTGAGGGCTGTGGCGAAAAGTGCCCCTTCAGCTGTTCCATTATTGTTTTGTATGGAACAGTAGCGACGTCTTCAGGCGCAAGGAGAGCCCGGGCGATTTCAAATGTCTCCTCTCCGCAGACGCTGAAGAATATTGCCCTCTTCTTGGCGTCTTCTTCATCGGTGACCCCTTTGGCTTCTAGGAGGAAGGTGAAACGGGAGGCGTACGCTTCCCAGTCTCCAGATGCTGGGTTGAATGGCGAGAAGCTGCTGTCAGTTGCCATTCTGAGTTCCTTGTGTCCCGGAGCTGAAGCCTGGATACACGGTGCGAGGCAGCGGTGCGGCAGGTGGCGGTGCTGCGGTGCTGTGTGTGGCAGTCAGCTCAGCGGGATCCCACCTTCGTCGCCAGTGAAATATATATAATAATAATAATAATAATTTATTATTTGTACCCCGCCCATCTGGCTGGGTTTCCCCAGCCACTCTGGGCGGCTTCCATAAAAACCAGAAATACACTAAAATATCACAGATTAAAAACTTCCCTGAACAGGGCTGCCTTAAGATGTCTTCTGAATGTCAGGTAGTTATTTATCGCTTTGACATCTGATGGGAGGGCGTTCCACAAGGCGGGTGCCACTACCGAGAAGGCCCTCTGCCTGGTTGCCTGTAGCTTTGCTTCTCATAATGAGGGAACCGCCAGAAGGCCCTCGGCGCTGGACCTCAGCGTCCGGGCAGAACGATGGGGGTGGAGACGCTCCTTCAGGTATACTGGGCCAAGGCCGTTTAGGGCTTTAAAGGTCAACACCAGCACTTTGAATTGTGCTCGGAAACGTACTGGGAGCCAATGTAGGTCTTTCAAGACCGGTGTTATGTGGTCTCGGCGGCTGCCCCCAGTCACCAGTCTAGCTGCCGCATTCTGGATTAGTTGTAGTTTCCGAGTCACCTTCAAAGGTAGCCCCACGTAGAGCGCATTGCAGTAGTCCAAGCGGGAGATAACTAGAGCATGCACCACTCTGGCGAGACAGTCCGCGGGCAGGTAGGGTCTCAGCCTGCGTACCAGGTGGAGTTGGTAGACAGCTGCCCTGGATACAGAATTGACCTGCGCCTCCATGGACAGCTGTGAGTCCAAAATGACTCCCAGGCTGCGCACCTGGTCCTTCAGGGGCACAGTTACCCCATTCAGGACCAGGGAGTCCTCCACACCAGCCCGCCCCCTGTCCCCCAAAAACAGTACTTCTGTCTTGTCAGGATTCAACCTCAATCCATTAGCCGCCATCCATCCTCCAACCGCCTCCAGGCACTCACACAGGACCTTCACCGCCTTCACTGGTTCTGATTTGAAAGAGAGGTAGAGCTGGGTATCATCTGCATATTGATGGACACCCAGTCCAAACCCCCTGATGATCTCTCCCAGCGGCTTCATATAGATGTTAAAAAGCATGGGGGAGAGGACGGAACCCTGAGGCACCCCACAAGTGAGGGCCCAGGGGTCTGAACACTCATCCCCCACCACCACTTTCTGAACACGGCCCAGGAGGAAGGAGCGAAACCACTGTATAACAGTGCCCCCAGCTCCCAGCCCCTCTAGACGGTCCAGAAGGATGTTATGGTCGATTGTATCAAAGGCCGCTGAGAGATCCAGCAGAACTAGGAAACAGCTCTCACCTTTGTCCCTAGCTCGCCGGAGATCATCAACCAGCGCGACCAAGGCAGTTTCAGTCCCATGATGAGGCCTGAATCCCGATTGGAAGGGATCCAAATGGTCCGCATCCTCCAGGCGTGCCTGGAGTTGTTCAGCAACCACGCGCTCAATCACCTTGCCCAAGAATGGAAGATTTGAGACTGGGCGATAGTTGGCCATACTGGCCGGGTCTAAAGATGGTTTTTTAAGAAGCGGTTTGATGACCGCCTCTTTCAGCGGATCTGGGAATGCTCCCTCACAGAGGGAAGCATTCACCACCCCGCAGAGCCCATCGCCCAGCCCTTCCCGGCTTGCTTTTATTAGCCAGGATGGGCAAGGATCCAGGAGACAGGTGGCTGGTTTCACGCGTCCAAGCAGCCTGTCCACATCCTCGGGGGTAATGGATTGAAATCGATTCCATGCAACTTGACCAGACAGAGCTCTAGCACTCTCCCGCCCCAGCCCTGCTCCCACGGTGGTGTCTAGCTCCTTCCGAATATGAGTGATTTTATCTGCAAAAAACTTTGCAAAATCGTTGCAGGAGATCTTGGGGTCTTTACAAAGCCCCGGTGGTAAAGGTGGTTCCGTTAAATTACGAACCACCTGAAAAAGTCTCCTGCTACTATTTTCTGCAGATGCAATAGAGGCGGTGAAGAAAGTCTTCTTCGCCGTCGCTATCGCCACTTGGTAGGCTCGACGTTGAGCTCTAACCTGTGTCCGGTCAGATTCGGAGTGAGTTTTTTGCCACCGACGCTCTAGCCGTCTCAGCGATTGTTTCATCGCCCTCAGCTCCGAAGAAAACCACGGAGCTGTCCGGGCTCCATGCAATCGGAGAGGGCGCTTCGGAGCCAGACAGTCGATAGCCCTGGTTAACTCCGCATTCCAGCGGGCCACCAGGGAATCAGCTGAAAGGCCATCAACATGGGATAAGGCATCCCCTACCACTCTCTGGAAACCATTTGGATCCATTAAGTGGCGGGGGCGGACCATCCGAATTGGTCCCACCTCCCTGCAGAGGGGAAGGGTCGCGGAGAAGTCCAGTTGCACCAGAGTGCTCAGAAATATACTCAGAGTCGCAAAGTGATTTCATGCTCTTTATTCAGCTCATAGTGGTGAGGAGGAATGAATGAATGTCCCCTCAAAGTATCTGCTTTATATACATTATTTACACAATGGGCTGCACATGATTGGCTAATTCCAGGATTCTACTGTAGGCCAATCAGGTTGTGGATTCACTTCTATCTGGAGCATGATTGGGTGGTTCCTGCTAACCAATCATACTGCTGCATTGTTCTAGGACCAATCAGACTGCTGCATTCTGAATCCTATTGTTCTAGGACCAATCAGACTGCTGCCTTTTGGAGCCTATTGTTCTAGGACCAATCAGACTGCTGCAGTTTGGATCCTATTCAACTCAGTACATAACAATTCTCCTTTCCCTTCCTCCCCCACAACAAACACTCTGTGAGGTGAGTGAGGCTGAGAGACTTCAAAGAAGGCATTTGCTGATGACTTAGTATTGACTTTACAGGAGCCAGAATCTAGTACTAAAAGGGTATTGGAACTGATTCAAGAACTTGGACAGGTAGCAGGTTTTAAGTTGAACAAGATGAAAACTAAGGTTTTAGAGAAAAATTTAACTGTGAATGAGAGAGAGAAGTTTCAGGAAGAGACAGGACTAACATTGGTTAAGAAAGTGAAATATTTAGGGGTTAATATGACAGCCAAAAATGTGAATTTATTTAAGGATAATTATGAAAAATGTTGGATTGAAGTGAAAAAGGATTTAGAAATATGGACAAATTTGAAGTTATCATTGTTAGGCCGAATTGCTGTGATAAAAATGAATGTGCTGCCAAGGATGTTGTTTTTGTTTCAAACATTGCAAATTTTGGATAAGATGGATTGTTTCAAGAAGTGGCAGAAAGATATTTCCAGATTTGTTTGGCAGGGCAAGAAGCCTCGAATAAAATTTAAGATATTAACTGATGCTAAAGAAAGAGGTGGATTTGCCCTGCCAGACCTTAAACTGTATTATGAATAAGCTGCTTTTTGCTGGCTGAGAGAATGGCTGCTTCTTGAAAACACTGACGTGTTGGATCTAGAAGGTTTCAATAATGCTTTTGGCTGGCATGCTTATTTGTGGTATGATAAGGTAAAAGTACACAAAGCGTTTAAAAATCATATTGTTAGAAAAGCATTGTTTAATGTTTGGATAAGATATAAGGATTTGTTAGAAAAGAAAACCCCAAGATGGTTGTCACCAATGGAAGCGAAGGCACAGAAAAAACTCAATATGGAGGCCAAATGGCCGAAATATTGGGAAATTTTGGAACAAGATGGAGACAGAATAAAATTGCAGAGTTTTGAAAAATTGAAAAATAAAGTGCGAGATTGGCTCCATTATTATCAAATAATGGAGGCATACAATTTGGACAAAAAAGTTGGCTTCCAGGTGGAAAAATCAAAATTGGAAACAGAATTGTTAGATTCAAAAATTAAGAATTTGTCAAGAATGTATAACTTGCTGTTGAAATGGAACACTCAAGATGAAATGGTGAAATCTGATATGATTAAATGGGCACAAGATGTTGGACATAACATAATGATGGCTGACTGGGAACAGTTATGGACCACAGGTATGAAATTTACGGCATGTAATGCCCTAAGAGAAAACTTAATGAAAATGATTTATAGGTGGTACATGACACCAGTCAAGCTTGCAAAAATTTACCATTTGCCCAATAATAAATGTTGGAAATGTAATGAGATTGAAGGTACATTCTTTCACCTTTGGTGGACATGCCCAAGGATTAAGACATTCTGGGAGATGATTTATAACGAAATGAAAAAGGTATTCAAATATACCTTCCTGAAGAAACCAGAGGCCTTTCTCCTGGGCATGGTCGGCCAATTGGTGCCAAAGAAGGATAGAACATTTTTTATGTATGCAACAACAGCAGCAAGAATACTCATCGCAAAGTATTGGAAGACACAAGATTTACCCACCCGGGAAGAATGGCAAATGAAGTTGATGAACTATATGGAACTGGCGGAAATGACTGGCAGAATCCGAGACCAGGGAGAAGAGTCGGTGGAAGAAGACTGGAAAAAGTTTAAAGATTATTTACGGAAATACTGTAAAATTAATGAATGCTAGAAAAATGTTGGAATGAAGTTATATGGCTTTAGTAGAAATGTTATAAGGAATTAAGTATAAATAGATTAATAGATTAATAGAGTATTAAAGGAAAAAATAAGGTTAGAATGTGCTAAGATAATTATAGAATAGAAAACAGAGGAAGATGGAAAGGAATTGCTGAAACAATTAACAGAAGTGGAATACAAAAAGGGAGGTGTGAGGAGGTCGCGGAAATAAGTGAATGAAAGATAAGATACTGAAATTATTTGATGTGTTTTAAACTGTTTTTGTTTTGTTTTGTTAGTTTAATGTGTTAGTGTTATGTAGTGTTTTTGTATTGCATTGTATTGTATTGTATTGTATTGTATTGTATTGTTCTTCTTTTTGTAGTGTTTAAATTGTTGGAAAAGTAATAAATATTATTTTAAAAAAAACAAAAACAAAGAAGTGTGACTAGCCCAAGGTCACCCAGCAGCTGCATGTGGAGGAGCGGAGACGCGAACCCGGTTCCCCAGATTACGAGTCTACTGCTCTTAACCACTACACCACACTAGGGAAGCAAAGCAAGACAGGAAACAAGGCAGAGCTCCATGGCAAGCCGTTCCTTCAGCGCAAAGACTTTTGGTCGCACAGCAGAACTTCCCTTTCCTCTCTCTGTGCACCTCACTGCACCCGTTAAATCTGTTCTGGGTTTTCCCCTCAACCCTCTAGAGCAGATTTTGGAAGGATGTGGGGGGACACAGGTAGAGGAGAGAAAGTGAGAGTTCTATTGAGCAAATTGAAATTCCTGAGCAAACAGAACTATTTCACCGGATACCATCCCTAACAAAAGCAGTTTTAGGGTGGCAGGCCCAGTGGGGTTGCACTGAGTGCCTCACCGCAAGGGGTTGCAAAAACAATGCTGTAGAACGGAATGAGAGAGGCTGGTGGCACCAAGTTTTAGCCTCGCACAGAGCACTGCTGAATTTGATAGCCCAAATTCCAACACTGCCCTTAGGGCTTATGAATTTGACAGGTATAGGCCTCAGGTTCTGTTTCCCCTTCTTCCTCCACCCCTTCCAAAAAAAAAAGGTGTCAAGAGAAGATGGAATACACCTGTGGTGGTATTCTTAAAGGTAATGTAGTATAATTGATCGAGTATTGGCTGCCAAACCGGGAACACGGGGAACTTCATCCTGGATGAGCCGAGGTGCCCAATGTTACTGAACTGCAACTCCCATCATCCCTGACTGGGCACTGGGAGTGCACAAACATCTGGAAAGCCACAATCACATCCCCATCCCTGCACTGCACTGCAGCAACTCTCATGCCCCAAAGGCAACATCAAAAGGAGCCTGCAGGCATGTTGTGAGAGAGAAAAAGGCTTGTCCACTGTTGAGCGTTCTTTAGCTGTTAATCCATCTTTTCCCCATTCTAATTAGACCAGAGTTGAGTTTGTATATGAGGAGCAATTTGGACCTTTTCCTTTCATAGCAATAGGCGTTCCCTTTTGTCTTTGTCCCTGCTTTTTAATTTGTTGATTCTGTTGTGTCAATTAAGCACAAACAGGGCATGCTCATGAACCTAAAATCATCATCATCATCATTCCCCCAAAATCAGGCAAAGTGTTGTTGAGGGTAAGTTCACATGAACTACATCAATTAAGGGGGAATGTAAATAGCTGCAGACGTATAGTAAATTCCCATACAGACAAATCCTAAAAGAAGAGAGGTATGCAGAGACCAGAGGAAGAAAAGTGAATAACGTATAAGGGGGTCATTGGAACACCCCACCTTGGCTCCCGTGGGTTCAGGTCGGGGGTCACAAACAAGAAACTTCAGCCAGGCGATAGCAGCAAAACAGCGGCCGGTAGGCCTGATCTTTATTGTTGCAACAAGACTTCCAACTACCACAACACCAAGATGAAGCAGCCAGAAGCCCCAAACAATGGTTACATCAGTACTTTTAAAGTTTTCCCAAATTTCCCATAATACATCTCAGGATGCATCATCAATACATCATAGATAGGTCACAAAAAAGGTGTGGTCTCAGTATAGTCTTTCACACTTACTTCAATGACTCCCTTATACAATGAAGAGGTGTCTTCTTTGTCATCCTTTGAGCCTCCTGGGAAACTCACCAAACCTGTTGTACGCTGTGGATGACTGGATGCTGATGGAAGTGAGTAGCCTGAGAAGGATCCAGCAACCTTGGTGCCTGCTCAGAAATGTAGAGTGAAAGACTAGAGTGATGTCAACAAGTTTCAGGAAACCTCTTCATTTGTGGGATGTATATAGTAATTTCTTTCTTTCTTTCTTTCTTTCTTTCTTTCTTTCTTTCTTTCTTTCTTTCTTTCTTATACTGTATACATCTTTGCCCCTCACTTTCCCTCCTTTTTTCTACATCACTTTATTTCTTTGTAATTGTTTCTCTCCCCCCCCCCAATAATATATATATATTTTTCAAAAATAATAACTGTGTGGTGTTTTATGAGCTCCTGCGAGACCCAGGAGGCTGGGAGCTGTTGAATGGAGGTGTGTCAGTGGGAGAAGGAATTGATATCAGGATATTGTTTATTAATAATTTGTCTTAGTGTATTTTTGTAGCATTGGTTGTAATTGTTTTAGTTTTCTGTACACCACTTAGAGATAGTTTTATATATTAAGCAGTATAAAAACAGTTTAAATCAATCAATCAAACAAACAAACAAACAAACAAACCCCATGTATATTACCTTGAGATTCTCAGAGGGGTATGATACAAATAACTAAAATGTGAATATAATATCCTTTACCAATAGCTCTTCTGTATGAGACTTCATACAAGTAGCTGCATCTGTGGGCAGAACACTTGCTTGTCTCACTCTAGTTTAGAGTTCTGCCCCTAGTTTCAGTGTGTGCATCTGGAGGGGCACAGAGTGAAATAAGAGAAATCAGTTTTCAAAAGAGCATTTTGTGGCACCGAAATCATAGAAAGATCCTTTCCCCACCCTCCCCAAACTCCTCAACCTTAGCAAATATACACAATCTAACAGAGATACTTCTAGGCAGTCAGGGAATCTCAAAATAGCTTGAGGAGATCAATCACACTGGAGTCATAATTTAGCTGTAAAAGAAAATCACATTGCACATACAGTACCAGGCAAGCTGCTTTGGAAAGACAACACGAGATTAGAGATGCCTGCTCCCAAGGAGAAGCTGCCAGCCGATGGATTGTCATTTTAATTTATGGCTGCAATAGCGCAGGCAGCCGGCATGGATTCTATATGATTCAATAACATTCGATTATTTCTGGGAGCTGAACAGCAAACTGCCACCAGTGGTCCCAGTGCTAAGTGCCTCTAAATATGGCAATCATTCCTTTTCTTCTTGAAAGAAATGATGATTTCAAATGTCATCTCTTTAGGCGGTACTTAACAATATCCCTGTCAGTGTGCAGTCACAGTAAACCACAGTTATTAATTTGGGATTATATGACATTTGAAAGCAGATAATATTGAAGCTCGGATATAAAACAGGCTCCCTTATGCATTCCTGGGAACTGATCTCCTATTTTTATCAATTGCTTCATGTTTAAGTTAGATCAGGGGGACGGGGGACGACTTTCTCTATATTCCCACACATAATTCCTCTCAGAAACCTTCACACAACGATTGGAAAACCGTGTATAAAACTTATTTCCAAAATAAAATAAGAGGAGAGCTTTGTACCTCGGCCCGGTACCTCTCTCTCTTCAGAGAGAGCTATTTAATTACCCATTTAAAAATGGTTTGTTTCAGAAGTCAAGGCAAGTTTTACTTTTCCTGCCTTGTTGGGAAAGGCAAGTCACTCTAGGCAATCGCTCAGATTAGTTCAGACTGAGCAAAGGAAGGCCTAATCCAGTCATGCTGTCCACTAACCCCCCGCCCCCACAGAGAACCAGTGGACCCCATTTGCCCCTCAGATGGAACATCTGATGCTGCTTTCCTGAGCCTGATATATTATTATTATTATTATTATTATTATTATTATTATCATCATTATCATTATCATTATCATTATCATTATCATTATCATTATCATTATCATCATCATCTAATAAATAATAATAATTAATAATATGAGGTGATGTTCAGTTGGGTATTGTACATATGTGGTAGATGGTTTGTTAATGAAATACCTGTTTTAAATTACTACATCTGGAATTGCATGCTGACGACAACCAGGAGTGAAATACATTGCGGGAAGGCACTGTGGAATATTTGAGGGCTCCACATCCTTTATCCCTCTCATATGAGGCACCTAAGGAATAGAAAAGGGAGAACCATAGAGTCATCTAGCCCAACCCTCTGCAAATGCAGGGATCTTTTGCCCAATGTGGGGCTCAAACCCACAACCCTAGATAAAGAGTTTCATGCTGTACCGACTGAGCTATCCCAGCAGTTTGAGTACAGTGTTGATGGGAGGGAAAATGTACACTTACGTACACTTACGTCTCGCAGTGTACCCCCATATCCCATTTACCCTGATGTGCCCCAGTTCCCTTGGCTGAGGGGCTGGGAGGGGTACACGCCCAAGGCCTATGCCAAGGTCTTCCTACATTCAGAAGTTTAATAAAGTTGTGGCCTAATTTTAATTCCATAACACGTTGTCAGAGTCTTTATTCCTTTCTTACGACCCCTGGGGGCTGGGGCTGGTGCCGCCTGGTCATGCAATGTCAGTGTATGGATTCTCAGTGGTGGGGATATGACACAAACTGGGGTTTCTCAGTGGTGGATTCTCAGTGGTGGGGATATGACACAAACTGAGACAAACTGGGATCTGTACCTGCTGTTACTGATGGCTTATGATGGTCTCTTGAGGAAATACAAAGGTGGTGTTTGTCAATTTATTTTCTTTTAAAATATAGTGCCGTTTGCCTCAGGATACAGATTATAAGATTGGGTGTCTGCACTATATTACAGCTCCAAATGTACCTGTGAGGGCAACGTGACAAAGATACCCCTTTCTCTCTTCTAAATTCCATATTAATTAATTGGGACGTATCTTGACTGCAATAGGAGCCCTGGAAACGAGCGAATGAGTGAGAATACGAACATATGATAGACCGCTCCACCTATGGCCCTCTCCCCGTCGATGAGATTCTGTTACCCTTTTTGCCCTTGAAGGTTGCTATGGTCATGATTCAGTTGTTTATTTTGGCTAAACCCTGGGTGCTTTTTCAGAGACTATGCTAAGAATAAAATGAGTATATCAGCTATTAATCTGAGAGAAGACACAAGGGTGAGTTGCAAAGCTTCCATCAGGCGATAACAGAGAGAGCCAGGCTGATGAAAATATAGCAAAGATCAAGAGTTAGTATCACGAGGGATAACAGGATTTTGGTCAGACAAATATAATGCATGATCTTAATGAATTACAGAAAAGCAGCTGTGTTAGTTGGGGATGGGAATAGAGCATCTTAAAGGCTACAGCACACTCAGTTCACTTCTATCCAGATATCTGTCTCTTGCAGAAGCCATGCCTTATGACTAACAAATTGACTAACCAATTTATTCAAGCATAAGCTCTCACAGGCATGAGCCTATTTGATCTGATGAAATGGTTTAAACAGATGCAGACTCTGGGCATTGTTTCCTCTCCCACTTTTGACCAAATACCTCTCCCATTTTCTAAGAGAACATGGGAATACAGGAACACTGCAATTTGCCTAATACACAATCAGGCCGCTGGTCCATTGACTGGCACCAGCTATGCAGAATTTCAGATGGGGGTCTCCTCCAGCCCTACCAGGAGATGCAGAGGATTGGACCTTGGACCTTCTGCATACAATGTATGTGCTCTACCCACTGAGCAACAGTCCTTTCCTTGTAGGGGTCTTAGTGGACCACAAGCTTAACATGAGTCAACCTGAGAGTGATGCAGCAGCAAAAAATGCTAATGCTGTTTTCGGCTGCAGCAACAGAAAAGTGTCCAGATCAACGGAAGACAATAACATAATGAAATTCAAAACAGTGACAATTTATTGCATCTTTATTCAAAATCCATTAAAAACTATTTAGTTTAAGTAATGCAAGAAAATCAATCAGCTTGATCCAGTGACACCAGAGAGAGCCATTTTCAAATAACTCAAGGGCTGTCACATGGAAGATGTAGCAAGCTTTCTTTCTCCTGCTCTGGACAGTAGGACTTGAACCAATGTCTTCAGGATACAACAAAGGAGATTCCGACTAAACATTGTTCAACAGAGGAATGGACTCCCCTGGAAGGTGATGGACTCTCCTTCCTTGCAGGTTTTAAAGCAGAGATTAGATGACCATCTGTCATGGTTCCTTCCTTCCTTCCTTCCTGCCCAATCTCCGTTCTGCCCAATCTCAGTCCATATTTCATGGCTGGTTAAATCATCTGTCCACTTCCTGATTCTCGGTGCCTCTTCTTCTGCCAGTTTTTGGCTAATTGGAAGGTCCAAATAGAGCCAGCAATTCCTTCAGGGAGGAAAATCATAATTCTTCAATGATGAGGTCATCTGGATGGGAGAGAATGAAAAAGAGAGTCCTCTTTGCTTTTTGTAGCTGGAGTCAGTCTGGGTGCTGCCCTCCCAGGCCAGGTGGGAAAGGCCTGCCAGGCAGAGAACAGGTCCTGCAGGACCCCCAGCAGAAATATCTGGAGGGTGTCATGGGCAAACAAGGGTCAAGGGATTTTGCTGTCCCCAAGGTGTGGGGCTTACCTTCTTTCAGATTTTGCTGGAAGCAGGCCAGCTCCAGCCGAATTACTTTGTTCTGCAGAGGAAAGAAAAATCTGGGTCAGATGGCACTACGAACCCCACCCTGGATTTGTGCAAGAGAGCACAGAAGCAGCCCCATGTTAGGCAGGACGGGTCTCCCTATGGCTTGGGCCCAATCCCTTGCCCCAGAGGACCTCCCTGGGCCCTGCAGCCTCCTGGGCAGAGGTAGAAGGGCTGCACCAGGAAAGGGGGCAAAAAAAGAAAGCCTCTGGCCTCATCCTGGCACCCAGGGACACACACTGCATATTTTGCATCAAATGTCGCTGGGGGGGGGGTGCTCTTGTGGGGATGGAAGCAACCAAAGAAATGAATAAAATAAGGCAAGATACTTACTCTGAGGGGGGGAATCTTCGTGAAATGGCCAGCAGCAGAGAAATATTGCTGGCTGCTAGTTTCCTTTCCACCTCACTTCCCCAAAAGACGTAATATCGGAGGTCCTGTGGGAGGAAAGAGTGTCTCAGTGTCAGGATCCAGTCTGGGCTAAAGCGGCCCTCTGCTGCCCCCATCACAGAGTCCCTGGCACTCCCAAACCACGAGGGTTGCCAGTTTTGGTCTTGGGCCAAATTGGGGCTAAACGGGACGGGGGACTCCGTGCCCCAGAAATGGGGCAGTTTGTTGGATAAAGGACAGTGAGGGGGCAACCCTAAAACCACTCCTGATGCCATCAGGACACTTACAGTGAGCAGCTGAAGGAGGGTGCCAGCATTGGGGGCTTCCAGAAGGAGACCCCCTCCCAGAAGGCTCTGGAAGTGCCTCTTCAGTTCCCGCAGGAAAAGAGAGAAGAGAGGTTGAGTGCTGGGTTAAATCTTGCAAGGGTGTGCAAAGGGAAGTCAAAGCAGAGGACATGCCTCTTTGTCGTCCTCCTTTTCTGCACCCCCAAGAACAGCCTCCATTGTTCTATGCAGGATAGCACTGACCATATCGTAGCTGAAATGGGGTCTCATGAAGCTGGAGAGAGAAAGCGAAGGGGTTGGACGTTGCCTCCTGCCTTGCCCCCTTCTCCCTCCTGCCTGCTCTTGCCCACCCGAAGCTCCCCCATCCACCCCAAAGACCCCACTCACCTCAGCTGGAGGAGGGCCCCCAAGGCCAGGGCCAGGCTCAGGGGTTATCCCTGAAGCACTCCAAGTGGGCAAAGATGTGTTGGAAGAGAGCAGAGGAGGAAAGTCAGCTCCTTCTGAGGGTCTCCAGAGGATGGCTCCAACCCTAAACGCCAGGCTTGTCTTCTTAGGACAGCCCAGCCCTTCCTGGAGAGGGAGGAGACCCCTAGGAGGGTCCTCCAAGCATCAAGGTGTCCCAGAAGAGGAGCAGAACATGAGGAAGGTAGTGGAGTCTTCCTTGGAGCCAGAAAGACCCTCAGGAAGGGGGAGAAGGCCGATGTCATAGGGCAGCTGGAGAGATGCAAAATGGAGGCAGGCAGACATGTAGTAGTTGGAGGACTGGACTAGGAGGACCTGGGAGAGCAGGGTTTGAATCCCCACTCAGCCATGAAGCTCCCTGGTGGGCATTGGGCCAGCCTAGCCTACTTTGCAGGGCTGCTGTGAAGATAACAGTTGGTGGCAGGGAGAACCATGAAGGCCACCTTGAGCTCCTGAGAGGAAAGTGGGCTAGGAATGTGCTAGTAAATGTAAATGATGAGAGGGGAGAGAAAAGGGGAAGACAAGGGGAAAGAGTATGGAGGAATTGAGCTCTCTGGAGAAGACTGGCCGGGTCGACTTCCAGAGAGCCAAGGCTGTGCAGGGGACTCCAGGACTCACATCCCGCCCCCAGGAGGTCAAAAGAAAGCAAAGGAATGCTACTTACAGTCTGCAGATTTTGTTCATGAAAAATTCCCACCCTCCTCTCTAAACTAGCTAACTATCTAAAATGCCCACCCAAGCCTAACTCTGACCCCACCCCCAGCCCTATGCCTAAACCTAATCCCCGCCCTAACCCTACACTTACCCCTAACTACTCCTCTAAGCACAAAATAAATATATAGAAAATATATACAAAATGTGCACAAATGTGCACAAAATAAAAATGTGAAAATAAAGAACAAAAATAAAATAAAAAAGTAATATAAAAGTGTTAAAATAAAAAGTGAAATGATAAATAAAATTAAAATAAATAAAATAAAATGAATCAAATAAAAGTAATAAATCAAATAAAAATAACAATAACAATCAAATGAACACCTCTCCTTATTGTCTCCAACCATCACCAGCTCCTCTCTCTACTACTCAATTCGCCTCACTACTAACCCACAATGGCCACCTGCAAGTTGGTGGCTTTTAAGGGAGAAGCAAGAGATGTCACAAAGGAGGGCAGGTCCTTGTCACTATGGCAACCCCCCCACCTGGACCTGGACCCTCCTGAGAAGTGATGCTCCACTGTCAGAACTTGGAGGCACCTGCTGTTCCGCCTGCAGCTGAGCTGTATCTTCTCTCGGCAGATTCACGTCGGCATTTCACATCCTTCTTCCTGCAGCCCCATTTCCAAAAGGAGACCATCTCCACATCCTTCAGGGCAGGCTAGGGATCTGTATTAAACCATCTGCTTTGCATGCAGGTCTTCTGTCCTGAGAGGCATCTCCAGATGGGGGGGCTGGGCATGCCCCCCCATCCGAAACCCTGGAGAGCTGCTGCCAGTCAGTGCAGGCTAGTTGAAGAAGGATATTGAGCAGCAGGAAGGTGAGCAGAGAAGGGTGACCAGGATGATGAAGGGTCTGGAAACCAAGCCTGATGGGGAACAGTTGATGCTTGTTGCTGACTCATCTGAGTCTTACTATTAAAGATTCCTTCCTGGCAAAATCCCTTCTAATCCCTCTTTTAAAAAAATAAACAGAAGAATCTGATTAACATTAATATAAAAGTAGTTTACTCACAGATTCATTCAGGTTCACCGACCTATCCCTGAAGGCAGACTTAGGTTACATAACAACTAGAACTATTCCATAAAGAAGTTAGTCCCAAATGACTGCGACTAAGCAGTCACTTCTCCAAACACACAGCAACAAACAAAATGGAGAACACACACTGATCAGAACATGGAGGCCATGTGCTTCTCCACGCTAGTACAACAGACCACACCCTCTTCAAGTCACATGCAGTGGAAGTCTGTCCCAACTCAGGAGGAAACAAGAAGTCTTCTGAGTGGTACAAAACACCCCCTAACATGTCCACTGTAGGAATGTTGTACCTGACTGCAGTTTTACATCCCACAAAATGTACGTTTCCCTATTTTGCCGCATCCTGGTATATTATAGGTTGCTTCCATATGGGTGTTTATTGTTGGATTAGAACTACTCTTGCATACACCCCCATGACATCAGCATCAAAATGCTATGCTGTGTTTCATTCCTTTTATATTCATTCACAGTTTTCACAGAAAATCAGGTACGTTTTTTTTAAAAAAAAAACCAGACCTGCTGCCAATGCCCCATTTGCATTTTCTGAATGGCCAGTTTGCAATATTAAGCCCTCAGCTGGAAGCACCCATAGAGATTTCAGTTGCCACACAACTGGGGTGGGGATAGGGCAGGATGCAATAATATTGTGCATTTCAAATGTTTGTACATAGCACTAGCAAAGGTGCAAGATCCTGCTGGTGGATAAATATGTATTGGAAGGGATAGGCTTGAGGGTTTCCTATAGGCATCTAGCTGGCCACTGTAAGAACAGGATTCTGTTCTAGATGGGATTCAGCAGGGCTCTTCTCAATGGCGTAGCGAGCTGCTTGGGTGCCAGGTCCTTCAGCCGGGGGCATAGCGAGCCGCCCATGGGGGCAGGGTGCACTGCGTGGAGCCTCTCCGCCGCACACACACCCCAAGCTGTAGGGCGGCGGAGGGAGAGGCGGAGGGCAGGTGCAAGTCCCACGCTGCCATTTCAGGCAGCGCGGAGCCTGCAGGCGCCCAAGCCACCATGTCACTCCCAGGAGAGACGCATAACTTGGACACGCTGCAGGATGCATGCAAGTGTGGCACCCAGTGCCAGCCGCATTTTGTTATGTCTGTTGACTGAACTAAAACATTTCGTGATCCCTTTTTAAGAAACAAACAACCTCCTATTTTTGTCATTTTGTCACCCCCCTCAGTGATGACACCCGGGGCAGCCCGTACCTTCTGCACCCCCTTCCTCCATCACTGGCTCTTCTTGTTTTCTAGGTAAATTCTTGAGGCTACAGCTCACTCAATTCAATTTCGTTCTGGCCATACACTCCACACATTTTAAGGACATGATTCCATACACACACCGCCAAATCCTGGGAACAGTACCATTGTTTGTTAAGGATGTTGGGAAGTTTAGCTATGTGAGAGGTAAATTACAGTTCTCAGCATTTTTGGCAGGTGGGGGGCAGTCATGTATGGTGCGATCTGTCTCAGTTTGCAGAAGCCACACCTTGCATTTACTGCACCACGAAATGGAGAGGCTGGAGCAGTGGTTCAGCTGGTAGGAAACAAACACAACAGACAAGTTTTATGGTTTCACTATGTCAGCTACTGCTGTACCAATGTCTTCTTTCTGGGTTACGCTATTACAGCATGTTGGGTAAATGAGGGCTGTTAAGCCAGTATATAGTGTTCCCTAATTTAGGGGAGGAAAAGCACCCTGGGCTATCCTAGAGAGCATGTGATGATAGAATACTCACACCAGAGTCCTGATAAAAATTACTACCCAAAGCTGCTATTTGCTATTCCCTCTTGAAAGCTGCCATTGGTGTCCCCCCCCCCCATGCCACAGTCCTGATCCCTTGGCTGCTATTTAGCAGACAGAGAAAAAAGCACATAATTGCGAATTATGTGCTTAGCATAACATGTTGGTTTGGCTCAAAGAGATCCCAGTGCTTAGTCAGCAAGGGCTCTTCAAAATTTGATCCTACAAACGTTACAGGGCTAGACAGAAAAGAATACTCCCAAAAGGAGGGTTCAAAACAACAACAACAACAACACACCCTAGCAGACTGTAAAGAAGACGGTCCAAGAAGGGCAAGGGAGAACTGAGAAAAAGAAGTAAAAGACAACAATTCCACAGACTGATTTGGGTGTGTGCGCAAGGCTTATTTCTCTTAGTATGTTTTTCTTTGACCCAGAGTAGCCAGTCAAACAACACCCAAGGCAAGTCTAGCAGGAATAAGGCGGAGTCATTTTTGCAGCTGGGCTCTTACAGGCAAAGCAAAACCCTATATTGATACAATCCAGTCCAGTTTTTCCTAGTGTTAAGACTCAGAGTTGGCACCTGAATGCCAGCCAGACATCCTGACAATTCTTGTTTCAAGTGGTGGCTGAATAGACTCATCATCCGTATTTCCCAGTTATCCACATTTTTACAAGCTCTTTTCATGCAACTCAAAAAGGAGGTGTATGAAGTGCAACATAAAAAGAAAAGCCCCCCAAACAAGGCATATTTTAGTAAAGTGAATGCAAATCTACTTCATAAAATATACTTTTGCTTTTCCATATATATTAAAGAACTAGGAGCTGCCACCCCTGCTTGCTCTTCTCACCAACCTACCAGCTCCACCCCACACCTTTGCCATCCCCTCCTTCCCACATCTCTCCCTAAACCCCCACCCTCTTCCCTCACAACTCACCCAAACACCTCTTCCTTCAGGAGCGGGTGCATGAGAGAGTAGTTTGCCTATGATACGCTTCCCATCCTTGTGATGCTGCTCCAGTGATGTTTAACAGAGGAGGGCATGTCAGAGCAGTTTGCCCAACTGTTCTCTGAAGCCCTTTCCATCCGCCTTTAAATGGCACTCCTTCCTCAGCAGTTCACCTGGGGTGCTTCCTTGCTCACCTGTTTGCTGTTCTGTCGCCACACTGCTTTTGGCAGGAACAACAGTGTGACGCTTACAAAAATATCAAGTAGAGAGAGACAAATCACGATGGGAGAAGCTGAATCTCCAAGTGGCTTCTTGTGAGACAAGGGAGGTGAATCCCTGAGCATGTACACATACAGCCGTAAAATGCATTCTCTGCCTTTCTCAGATCCATTCCCCCCCCCCCAGTGTACACACCGAATATGTTGTCTCCATGTTGTTAGTTTAACATTCTTTGAGTGTCTTGAAAGTGCCTTTCAGTAGAACAGTTATAAGTCATTCTATATTTTACCATGCATGTTGAAGCACCTCTTGGCCTTGTGTGGAAACTGAAAGTGCCTTCTCTGGGGAACCCCTTCTTGGGAAGGGTCTTGTGATGTTGTTGGGCTGTAAAATGTGTAGCCACTGCCCGCCCCCTTGGAGATTCACTTGACAGATGCTGGAGCTATTTGGTGGTCCACACTAACTTAAAGATAACCACACGTGCGGTATATCAGTTTACTGATACTCCAAGCTCTGCGAGTATAACTTCTCCCAATTGAAGTGCAGAGTGTTTGAAGACCGGGACATTCGCAGAGAAACCAAAATGCTTGTTTACAAAGCTATTGTACTACCGACCTTACTGTATGCTTGTGAAACATGGACCACTTATAAACACCATCTCCAACTCCTTGAAAGATTCCATCAACGGTGTCTCTGAAAATTTTTACACATCACTTGAGAAGACAGGCGAACTAATGCCAATGTGCTGGAAGAAGCAAAGGTCACTAGTGTCAAAGCAATGATTCTTCAACATCAACTTCATTGGACTGGTCATGTTGTTTGGATGCCTGATTATTGTTTTCCAAAGCAACTACTCTATTCTGAACTTAAAAATGGAAAGTGTAATGCTGGTGGTCAACAAAAGAGGTTTAAAGACTCTCTCAAGGCAAATCTAAAAAATGTAATATAAGCACCAACAACTGGGAAACACTGGCCTGCGAGTGCTCCAATTGGAGAACAGCCTTTACCAAAGGTGTCATGGGCTTTGAAGATGCTCAAACGTAGGGTGCAAGGGAGGAACATGCTAAGAGGAAGGCATGCTTGGCAAATCCACACTGTGATCAACTCCCACCTGGAAACCTATGTCCCCACTGTGGAAGGACGTGTGGATCCAGAATTGGCCTCCACAGTCACTTACGGACTCACTGTTAAAACCGCGTTCATGGAAGACAATCTTACTCGGCTACGAGAGATCGCCAAAGCAGAAGCCTTCAGTCTTTGGAGAGTCACATAGGTTTCACTCTCTAAAAGGATGGGCAAAAACAGCTCTTTAAAAGGGCTGGTAGAATCTCTTTCTCCTCTGTACATGAACACAATTGGAAAGGGGCCAGTTTCCACCATAGTATTTATTATTATTACCGTATTTAAGTAATACTTCGGATCAACTTACTGCTGTAATCACTATAAACCTTTTCCACCAAGAACCATATTATCTGACTGCTTATGGTGGAAGTTTGACAGATTTGAGCTGCTCCCACCATCTCCTTTGCCCTTAACAAAACATAGTTGATGTTTCCCTTTAAGAAATCACAATGACTCCAGTAGAATTAATTGGTATAACAGGGAGCAGATAGATCAGAAGCCTAAAGTGCCCCCCTTTCCTCATTCAATAAACCAAACTTTGTGATATTCCCCACCTGCCTGGTGTCAGGGCAGGGAAACTCTTAAACATAAGACACGATGAATGCCTTGCAATAAAATAGGCACCGCAGTCATTAGCCATGCACAGCACCAGAACAGGGAACCTCTGAGCATACTCAGAGTGCCCTGCCCAAAGAAAAAGATACGTAGCCATGAAGTTGCCCACATGGTAAAAGGGAAGGAAGCCTATGCATTTACAAAGAGGTTCATTCAGTGTTAGTTATACTCAGGCTAAAGCAACTGAAAGAAATAGATATGACTAACTTGAGTATTAATTTCAGTGAGTATCTTGTGGGCAGATGTTAGCTGAGGACAACCCAGAGTGTCTTGACTCCCACCCCTGTAAAAAGAAATGTAGTAATGAAATTGCCTGCATGGTACAAGTGAAGGCAGCCTCGGGGCCTACACTGAATTAAATATAACTAACTGTGTCTGTGTAGCCTCTGCTGCCAGACTTCTGGTATCTCAATAAACTCACAGGGTTTTATCTTTAAAGGGAGGGTGGTGGGCATTAAGAGCGGGGAGCAAATAAATTAATGTGCCCTATCCATAGAGGACAAGCCCTCTGCATGTACTGATGGCAATGATTTAACAACTATTCATGCAGGTATGGACACTTACAAGCAACATTTACAAAAGCACTTTTATAAAACCCCAAACCACAGCACTTCAAAAGCTGAAGTGTGTACAGAGCCTCTGTCAATTCTGTGAGATGACTCAGATGCTTTGATATTATCCAACAAAAACATGCTTATGAACTGGCTAGTTGAGTTGAGAGGAACTGTTTTGTGATGGGTCCCATTTGAAGGGCAGGTTCCTGATGATGTTACTGAGGGACTATTCTTCTTCTCCTTGCCCTTTAAGGTTTTCAGAAAAAAACCGTCTGCTTTCACATGATCCTCGTGGAACATAGGAAGCTGTCTTACACCAAGCCAGACCACTGGTCCATCAAACTCAGTTGTCTACCCTATTTCACAATGGATCTCCAGGGTTTCAGACAGGAGAACATTCCCAACTTTACCTTAAAATGGCAAGGATTGAACCTGGGACCTTTTGAATACAAAGCCGATACTCAACCACTGAGCTAAGGCCCTCCCCAATCCTGGTTTCCCATTGAGATCTTCAGAGAGGGTCTTCTCCAGGCCCTATTGAATTGTGGCTGGTGAGTCTGCTGATCAGGGCCTTTTTACTTGTGGCTCCCAGATTCTAGAAGTACCCAGTCCTACTTGAGAGGCCCATCTACCACCAACCCTTCTGAACCTTTCGGAGAACGGTGAAGACCATTTTGTGTCATTGAGGCTTTAATGTCAGCTAATCTGCTCCCTCCGGTCAGCAGGTTTTTGTTTGGCTCTGTGGTTTATTGTATTTTTGGTTGGTATCATTGCTGCTCAGGTGGCTAATTACATTCATTGGTTTTGTTATAATTAATGGAATTGTCAATCATTAATTTTAATATAAACAAATACAGTCCGAATCTGAGTTCGCTTTACTCTGCAGTAGAAAGTACTTCAAAATCAATGCCTTGAATAATCCGGGTCCTCTGGGATCCAGTGAATTCTTGGATAAGATTTAAAGTTCTTGATCAGGGTCATACCATGCCTATCAAGTGATACAAGAAACAGGGATGTCTTACTTTTTGCAGAGACTTCTGTTTCCCTAATTCTGAGGTACATGGGCAAGAGAGGCTGGGTTTTGCCCTCTCAGAGGTCTATATCTGAAAATGAAAATGATGATAGAATTGAAAAAAGGAAGACAGGGATATGATGTTTTTCATATTGATGGAAACTTGTCTTAGGGTGACAGTGCTGATATCCAGATTTGTTTTTGAGCCACTTTTTATTGTTAGATCTAGCTGCCATCACATAATTAAATCAGGAGATAGCACTCAGTTCAAGAATAAGTTTAAAATACACTCTGCATTCAAACACCAATTAAAATGTATGGTGAGGTGTAGACAGCGTCTAGAAATCTATGCAAAGCATATGTCTCAGAAAGAGGATTTCATTGCTTTTATCCTTTGAACCTCAAATGAAATAGTCACAGGTTTAAAAATACATGGAAACCTAAGCTCTGTCCAACAAACAAATATGTCTAGTAGTTGGGGCTGCACATACAAATCCCCAGTCATATACTGTTCCGTGTGGAAGGGGAGAGATAAAAAAATACCCCACCCCCCGCTTGCTCCTCAACCTAAACAGATAGGTGATCACCATTGTTACTGCAAGCATACAACTAGGGCTAGATGCGCTTAGCCCTAGCAAGTGGATCAGGTGTGGACTTGCTCATTCAACACTAATTTGTGCATGCATTCTCCTTATGAACTGCATCTGTATCCATATTCTCCTAGTCAGATTGGGGCAACAATGACTGTGTAAACTATTATTATATCAAGTTACATCATAACGGTGTTGTGCTGTGAAATCACATATACACACTGGCACTCAAAACAACTAGTCTTTGCCAGTTCTGCTTCACATGTAAGTTCCAACAGGGAACTTGCTTTATAAATATTAATTCATCATCAACCCAGAATTCACTCGTGCTAAGAAAGACTCTGACAAATGGGAAAGATTCAGAGGAGATGAACAAATATGTCAGGATTAAGATTGCAAAATAGAAGAGATTGCAAAATAGAAGAAGAGAAACAAGAGGGTGTACATTTGCTTTTATTGGGGGGGGGGGAGAACAGAAACATGTTGTTTAGTCGTGTCCGGCTCTTCGTGACCCCATAGAGCAGAGCACGCCAGGCACCCCTGTCTTCCACTGCCTCCCGCAGTTTGATCAAACTCATGCTGGTAGCTTCGAGAACACTGTCCAACCATCTCGTCCTCTATCGTCCCCTTCTCCTTGTGCCCTCAATCTTTCCCAGCATCAGGGTCTTTTCCAGGGAGGTTTCTCTTCTCATGAGGTGACCAAAGTATTGGAGCCTCAGCTTCACAATCTGTCCTTCCAGTGAGCACTCAGGGCTAATTTCCTTAAGAATGGATAGGTTTTATCTTCTTGCAGTCCATGGGACTCTCAAGAGTCTCCTCCAGCACCATAATTCAAAAGCATCTTTTTTTAAAAAAAAAATATTTATTTTGCTTTTATGTAATGAAACAGGTATTACAATCCAACAAAACAACAGAAAAATACAATAAAAAACAACAACATAAAAGACACAATATAAAAACATATAACAGAGAAAGTAAAAAAGAACAGAAATTAAAGAAAAATTAGTGTGTTTTTTTAAAATTCTTATCTTTATAACCCTCTTTCCTGACTTCCTCACGTCTCCCTTTCCTGCATTCCCCTTTACTCAATGAAGTTTAGCAGCTCCTTACCCTCTTTCAAGTCTTAAGCAATATTATACATTCCAACCTATTATGTCTTCTATTTTCCCTTTCTTTTTAAATACATTCTTACATATTCTTTATAACTTAATCCCTTATATCCTTTGTTTAGTTTCGACATAATTTTACTCTGGTCTTACCCTTTTTTCTTAAAACATTTTTACATATTTCTTTTTACTATGTCACTGATGCCATTTTATCTTTATATCCAGCATTATTTTAACATTCAAACATTTTACAATGTTTTTGGAGATATTCTTTGAACTTCTTCCAGTCCTCTTCCACCGACTCTTCTCCCAGGTCTCGGATTCTGCCAGTCATTTCTGCCAATTCCATATAGTCTATCACTTGCATCTGCCATTCTTCCAGAGTGGGCAAATCTTGTGTCTTCCAATACTTTGCGATAAGTATTCTTGCTGCGGTTGTTACATACATAAAAAGTGTTCTATCTTTCTTTGGCACCATTTGACCGACAATGCCCAAAAGGAAGGCCTCTGGTTTCTTAGGAAAGGTATATTTAAATACCTTTTTTAGTTCATTATAAATCATTTCCCAGAAAGCCTTAACCTTTGGGCATGTCCACCAAAGGTGAAAGAATGTTCCCTCAGTTTCTTTACATTTCCAGCACTTGTTATCAGGCAGGTGATAAATTTTTGCAAGCTTGACTGGGGTCATGTACCACCTATAAATCATTTTCATAATATTTTCTCTTAAGGCATTACATGCCGTAAACTTCATGTCGGTGGTCCACAACTTTTCCCAGTCAGCAAACATAATGTTATGACCAATGTCCTGTGCCCATTTAATCATAACTGATTTAACTGTTTCATCCTGAGTATTCCATTTCAACAGCAAGTTGTACATTCTCGAAAGTATCTTAGTTTTAGGTTCTAACAATTCTGTTTCTAATTTCGATTTTTCCACCTGGAAGCCTATTTTTTTATCCAAGTTAAAGGCCTCTCTGATTTGATAATAGTGTAACCAATCTCGCACTTTATCTTTTAGTTTCTCAAAACTCTGCAATTTCAATGTGTCTCGATCTTGTTCTAGTATCTCCCAATATTTCGGCCATTTGGCCTCCATTTTGAGTTTTTTCAAAGCCTTAGCCTCCATAGGTGATAACCACCTTGGGGTCTTGTTTTCCAGTAAGTCTTTATATCTTATCCAGACATTAAACACAGCTTTCCTGACAATATGGTTTTTGAATACTCGATTAGCTTTTACCTTGTCGTACCACAAATATGCATGCCACCCAAAAGCATTATTGAACCCTTCCAAATCCAAGATATCAGTGTTCTCAAGAAGTAGCCAGTCTTTCAACCAGCAGAATGCTGCTGATTCATAGTACAACTTCATGTCTGGCAGGGCAAACCCCCCTCTTTCTTTAGCATCAGTCAATATTTTGAATTTTATTCTGGACTTTCTGCCCTGCCAGACAAATTTAGAAATATCTCTTTGCCACTTCCTGAAACAATCCATCTTGTCCACAATCTGTAAAGTTTGGAACAAAAACAACATTTTTGGCAATACATTCATCTTTATAGCAGCGATCCGGCCTAACAAGTAAAGCTTCAATTTTGACCAAATTTCTAGATCTTTCTTGACTTCTATCCAACATTTCTCATAGTTATCTTTAAACAAATTCAAATTTTTAGCCGTCATGTTAATCCCTAGGTATTTCACTTTCTTAACCACAGTTAAGTCTGTCTCCTTCTGAAACCTTTCTTTATTGTCAAATTTTTCTCTAAAACCTTAGTTTTTTGTTTGTTCAGTTTAAAACCTGCCACATGACCAAATTCTTGAATCAATTCTAACACCCTTTTCGAACTAGATTCTGGCTCCTGTAATGTCAACACCAAGTCATCTGCGAATGCCTTAAGTTTATATTGTTTGGCTCAATTCTTCGGTGATCAGCCTTCTTTATGGTCCAGCTCTCACTTCCATACATCACTACTGGGAAAACCATAGCTTTAACTATACGGACCTTTGTTGGCAAGGTGATGTCTCTGCTTTTTAGGATGCTGTCTAGGTTTGTCATTGCTTTTCTCCCAAGAAGCAGGCATCTTTTAATTTTGTGACTGCTGTCACCATCTGCAGTGATCATGGACCCCAAGAAAGTAAAATCTCTCACTGCCTCCATTTCTTCCCCTTCTATTTGGCAGGAGGTGATGGGCTGAGTGGCCATGATCTTCGTTTTTTTGATGTTGAGCATATTTCAGACCATATTTTGCGCTCTCCTCTTTCACCCTCATTAAAAGGTTGTTTAATTCCTCCTCGCTTTCTGCCATCAAGGTAACAGAAACATACTCCCTACCCATTTCTCTACTTCAAGGAGGCTTTATCCTGGAGCTTGGGGCTCTAAGGGAGATGTTGCTTCAGCAGTGAAGCAGCTCAGAGTGGTATCTTATACAGGAGCTGCTGGCTCCAACTTTTCCTGGCTTCCGGCCAGGCTCTGATCTGGGTTTACATAATCTCCCCACCCCTCCCCCATCACTTCACATGCGCTGAGCATTTCACAGATGATCCTGAAACATCTATCTCACTAGCCATCTTCTCTGCTACTATGACCCTAGAGGTGATGGGGTGGGGTCTAAAAGCTAGACAGGGATTCATGCAACTGGTGTACAGATCTCCGGTCCTGAATGTGGGCAACCATCTGGTGTGGCCCTGGACCAGAACGTCTAGGTCTGACAGCTCCTCAAAGGAGGAGGAACATGGAGATCTGGGTGCTATGGGGCTCCACTTTCACTTGCTCCTCCTTCAAGGATACCCCCCTGCCCCTGGTTTCAGCTCTGGGCAAGCTAAACCCTGACGGTTGCTGAACACTACTGCTGTGAAGTAAATGGAGATTTTTCTTTACCATCTAAGTCACTGATCTGCAGTACCTGAACAAGCCTCATTAGCTGGGCCGGGGAAATGAGTGGGGCAAGGTGTCGGCGTTGGCAGCAGTGCCGGATTTACATATAATCTAAACAAGCTATAGCTTAGGGCCCCACTCTCTTGGGGGCCCCAATAAAAATTAAAGGAAAAAACCATTGGATGTACATTTCCAAAATATTTGTTGTTTAGTCGTATCCGACTCTTCGTGACCCCATGGACCAGAGCACGCCAGGCACTCCTGTCTTCCACTGCCTCCCACAGTTTGGTCAAACTCATGCTGGTAGCTTCAAGAACACTGTCCAACCATCTCGTCCTCTGTCGTCCCCTTCCCCTTGTGCCCTCCATCTTTCCCAACATCAGGGTCTTTTCCAGGGAGTCTTTTCTTTTCATGAGGTGGCCAAAGTATTGGAGCCTCAGCTTCACGATGTGCCCTTCCAGTGAGCACTCAGGGCTGATTTCCTTCAGAATGGATAGGTTTGATCTTCTTGCAGTCCATGGGACTCTCAAGAGTCTCCTCCAGCACCATAATTCAAAAGGATCAGTTCTTCGGCGATCAGCCTTCTTTATGGTCCAGCTCTCACTTCCATACATCACTACTGGGAAAACCTCAGATAGATGCTCCACCGTCATAGACTCTCCAATCTGTCACAGTTGTTGTTGTTTAGTCATTTAGTCGTGTCCGACTCTTCGTGACCCCATGGACCAGAGCACGCCAGGCACTCCTGTCTTCCACCACCTCCCGCAGTTTGGTCAAACTCATGCTGGTAGCTTCGAGAACACTGTCCAGCCATCTTGTCCTCTGTCGTCCCCTTCCCCTTGTGCCCTCCATCTTTCCCAACATCACGGTCTTTTCCAGGGAGTCTTTTCTTTTCATGAGGTGGCCAAAGTATTGGAGCCTCAGCTTCAGGATCTGTCCTTCCAGTGAGCACTCAGGGCTGATTTCCTTAAGAATGGATCCAAAATATAAGATAAAAAACAAATAAAATAAAACCTACATACAGCAAGTGTTTTGTGTTGTATAGGCTTCTGTGATGTAAGTAATGGGCCCCCAATCATTTTAAGTTAGAGCTTAATAATTATTTCACTATTAATATACTTCTTCTTAATTGTATTTCACTATTAATATGCTTCTTAATAGTATTTCAGTTCAACCATTAATTTGATAAAACACATATTTTGTTATGTACAAATAGCTTTAAATACCTATTAGGTACATAAATTACTATTTGGCATATATTCAACATGAAAAACAGTGACAATTTGTTGTTGACGAAGAAGAAGAAGAAGAGTTTGGTTTTGATATCCCGCTTTTCACTCCCTTTAAGGAGTCTCAAAGCAGCTAACATTCTCCTTTCCCTTCCTCCCCCACAACAAACACTCTGTGAGGTGAGTGGGGCTGAGAGACTTCAGAGAAGTGTGACTGGGCCAAGGTCACCCAGCAGCTGCATGTGGAGGAGCGGGGATGCGAACCCGGTCCCCCAGATTATGAGACTACCGCTCTTAACAAAGGACAGCTGGACATATAACCTTCAGTAGCTTAGGGCCTCCCTGGTTGGCATGGAGATCTGGCTACTCTGAGTTGGCTGTCTTCCACCAGGAATATGCCACTGCCTTCCACCCACCCAAATCCCCTAAGCTACCACCTGCTTTTCTCTAAGTTCGGTCTCATCCTTACCGTCCCTCATTTGCAATATGGGAATAAAAATGTTTTGATGAAATTTTCAATAAAAATTATTTTTTAAAAAAAATTAAAAATGCCATGGGAGAAATTTCCGAGATAATGTGTGTGAAAGTGCTTTGAACTCTCTAAAGTGTGGTATAAATGCTGAGCACTGAATTGCAATATTTAAATAAATAAAAAAGTTAAGTGATTTGTTACCAGTTTGTTAGGAGAAAATGAACCTCCCATTGCCATGGATACACTGTTCTATTTATGGGCCTCATGTGTGCCCAATAGGTGAGAGAATTTGACAGCCAGAAGCTGGGAAGATTTAAATCTCAGCTTTCCTCTAGCTAGTTTGAAAATATGTAATCATTCACTTAATTTTTTGGAACACGTTTCTCTGCTTTTTTTTTACCACCTTCATTGCTGTCAGGTGTAATGCGAAATATTGCTTATCCTTATTTTAGCTCTAAATGGTTTAGACCAGGATTTGTTAAGGCCCGCCTCCTCACATTTGATCATCAGCTAGGCAGAGCCATGTGCTTCTGGAAAGCAGAACCTGAATGAAAACTGAGTTTAAACCCTCAGTACCTTGGGGGACTCATCCATTAGAAGACCATTCCATTTATTTCTACTCCCTGCTTCCTAGTCCTTAACCAGTTACTGATCTGTATTCCAGCCTCTCCTCTTATTCATGACTGCTAAACGTACTCAGGAGTCTTTGGTGAGGTACAAAAACATTTTATAGGTTCACAAAGTTGACTAGATCCAGTGCTTTTTTTTCTTTTTAAAAAAATGTTTAGGGGTACTTTCATTTTCCTATTCATATTGAAATACTGCCCCTCAATGAGGCCGAACTTAGATTCACAAAATGTTTAGGGGTGTGCATACCTCTGCGTCCCCCCAGAAAAAAAGCACTGACTAGATCAATTCTACCTATATGCTTATTGACACTGTCAAAGAACTCAGAGAGGTTAGCGAGGTAGGGCTTACATTTACAGATGTCATGTTCTTTTGTTTCAGAAAGGCTTGCTCTTCTATAGGCCTGCTAATCCCATCTTTAATAATGCTTTCCACGAGTTCTCCTAGTTCAGCCAACTAGCCTGTAATTTACTTGATCCCATCTGGGTCCCTTTTTTAAAACCGGTGTTACTTTTGCCACTTTTCAGACTTCAAATATGGAGGCTCTGTCAGGAGCTTGTAGGACCCTGGCAAAACACATGCCCGACTTGCATGTTCTCTCCCTCCTGGTCAATAGTTCAGGAGCTTCAAAAGCTTTCTTCTGCCTGAACATCACAGTGATCGACGCCAACAGACATTGGCACACTTAGGGATCCGCAGAGTCTTCGCAGCTTGCATAACAGACCTCAGCAACTCAGCATTTTGGCTAATCTACTTTATTTACATATAAACACACACAGAGCACTACAACGTGGCTCCCTCTCTCTCTAGCATCAGACAACAAAGAGAAAAAACAAAGGACAATAGTCCCACTTCACGGAACACAGTAACACAAATATCCTGTCTCCCTCACTTCCCACTCTGTGGAGTCAAAACATACACCGTCATGTGAAAGACAACAATCTCATGACTGCAATCATGGAGCAGGAATTCTAACAGGATCGTCTTAGGGACAAGCTACATATTTTGTTAGAAGATCAACAATTTTACATTGGAGTTCTTTAATAACTCCCAGGTATGTGCCATCCGAATGTGGTGATTTGTCAGTTTTTCTCAGTAAGGCCTAGAACTTCCTATCTTTTCACCACTGTTTGCCACAGTTCAGACTCCCTTTCTCGAGAAACTGAGTCCAGGCACAGGGTATCTACCCTACATCTTTTCCTGAAATGCCAATAATGTATTCAGCTTCTTTGCAATCTGCAATCTCCTTTTCCTCCTTCACCACACATTTGACTCTTTGTTATCCAAGGTCCAACCACATCCCTACCTGATCTCCTGTCTCTAATATATTTAAAGGTTTTTGTTGGTGGTGGTTTTTATGTTTTTAGTGATGTGCTCATTGTTTTTTGTTTTGTTTTTTTCTTGGTTCATTTTGCATTCCTTATTGTCTGCATGCGTTTCTTTTGCCAAAGTTTGTTCTCCGCCTTTAGACATGACTTCCATTTTCTGAAGAAATCCTTCTTTCCTCTTATAGCTTCCTTCTCTGCTCATTAATCACAGTGGCATCCTCTTGGCCCTGATAGTACCTTTCTTGATCTGCGGTTATACATTCTGTTATTGTGGTTTTGAACAACCCCCAAGCATTCTGGAGAGATTTGACCCTCTTCGTTTTCTCTTTCCACCACCATTTGAGGGGAGCTTCCTTTTTTGACTGACTTGGGTTTTTCTTGGCAATTATCTACCTACATGTAAGTTAATTTTGACAACAATATGGTAACTGTTCCCAATCAGTTCTACAACACTTACATCTTCCACTTACATCTTCCACTTACATCCTTGTTGCCATTCAGTATTAAGTCCTCTCTGGTTAGTTCCATGGCCAGCTATTCTAAGGCATGGCAATTTAAAACACCTAGAAATTTTTACCTCATTTTTGTGACTGGAACAAACATCTAATATATGTGATTGTACAGGCATGACCATAGTTCTGTATCATCCGAATCTTACTTTGCAAGGCCAGCATCAACAACTAGCATCCTTGGGCCCCAGCAGGGCCCAACCCTGATGCCTGGCCTAGGTTCCCGAAGTGTAGGTGGGTTCCCACGAGGCAAGACACATTGATAACAGCAAGAATCTTTATTGAACTACATAACTGGGAAACAGAGGCAAAGCAACTGCATATATACATTCGTGAAAGCCTGAGCCGCTCCCACTCCCAATGTGATTGGCTGTCTAAACTTCCAAGCTGCAAATCACAATGGCAGAGGCCCAAATCCTGAAATGTTCTGTGATTGGACATCATGTATCGAATCAGAACACAGGAGCTCAGAATCCTTAGTCCAGACTCAAGCTCAGGCAAACACAGACCACTGAATCCATAACTGAATACATAACAGTTCCATTTTAAATATATTCCAGAATCCCCAGCAGCCCTAGGCAGGTGGGCCTAGCCTCCATCTAAATTTCCCACAATGCCTTCTTCAGTGTCACTCCAGGTCGGGATGTAAGAAGGCATCATTTTCTGTTCTGCCCTGTATATCTCACCTGTAGCACGGTTTCTTCTATATATATTTTTAATATAATTTTTATTTAAGATTTTCTTGGTTTACGAAAGTACATTCCTTGTCTCTCTTTTTCAGGCTGTAGAATCTTTTTAACATTTGAAGTGAGATGACTAAGGAAGTATCTGTCTCAGTTTTTGCTGTGGCAAAATTATATAACTTAGAATCATAGATTTGTCAGGTTGGAAGGGACCCTTAGGACCATCTAGTCCAGCCCACTGCAAATGCAGGGACCTGCTGCTGTCCCATACAGGGATAGAACTTGCAAGTTTGATGTTATGAGCATCATGCCCTAATCAGCAGAGCTATCCAGGCTCATGATGTGATTAATTACATAAACGTTGTTGTCGTTGAATTATTCCACCCCACTCATTTCATCGCAAAGGGAACACAATGCAAAATAGTGGAGGGGGACACACAATCAATTGCATATCATTTGCAAACTAAACACAACAACAGCTGATTTGAGCTGATTTCGTTTTCAGACATGGGCTGAGTAAGCAGCCACTGGTAAATTCCACTCTGGTTTATGTCAGAATTCTCTGACATCCTTAGCTTTGGGGCACTGTGAGAGATTAAAATGGTGCCTTAACCCAGATGCCCACTGCTAAAGACTTTGCCCAGCTCTTCCCCTGCCCATCCTGCTCAAACCTAGAGTCAGCCCTGACACTCTGTTCCCTCCTTTCCTAGCTCTTTGTACAGTGCTCTTACATTTGACATTGCACTTTAAGGTAAGGGTAAAGGACCCCTGGGCGGTTAAGTCCAGTCAAAGGCGACTATGGGGTTGCGGCTCTCATCTCGCTTTCAGGGAGCCGGCGTTTGTCCCCAGACAGCTTTCTGGTCATGGGGCCAGCATGACTAAACTGCTTCTGGCGTATGGGTCACCGTGATGAGTGTCAGAGCGGACAGAAATGCCGTTTACCTTCCCACCACAGCGGTACCTATTTATCTACTTGCACTGGCATGCTTTCGAACTGCTAGTTTGGCAGGAGCTGGGACAAAGCAATGGGAGCTCACCCCATCGCAGGGATTCAAACCACTGACCTTTGGCAAGCCCAAAAGGCTCAGTGGTTTAGACCACAGCGCCACCAGTGTCCTATTTAACCTGTAGTGGTGACACAGAAGAGAAAACCAGAGGATGCTCATTATCTCAAATTCATTAATCCAGCATAAACGGGTGCCATTTCCCCCATTGTTCTCTTTCTCATCACTTCCCCAACATACAGCAGCAAAGCAGTTGAATCTTAGGAATGCCCTGGTACCTTACTGATGTCAGATGATTGCAAATCCATGCCTCACTCCCACTGGGAGCTACCAAGATAACTCTGCCCCACAAAATTGTACCTTGGAAAGTACAGAAGCCTCATTGGTCCTGTGGGAAGGCACAAGGACATCATCGCAAATCAGAGATAAAATCAGGAAAGAACAAATTGGGTTGGGGGATGGGGGGAGAGACAACCAGCAGCATTAGAAATAACAACTGAAACATTGTGCAAAAGAATGATAAATAAGCCAAAGCAGCCACAAAATCAATACGGAAAGCAAATCATTTCGAGTGTGTTGAACAGAAATAAATAAAAGGTGGCTTGCTATCAGCCTTCAATTATATTATTAAAAGGCAGGATAATGATTGGTGCATTAGCCAGAAGATGTCACTTATCATCTCTTTCTTATATCCCATTATTCACACAATGTACTGAACAAAGTCACTGGGGAAAAGCTTCTCTGTCTTTCGGGGAGAGGGATTTGCTTTACCCTGATTAAGCTCCTCTCCTGCTCATTTGTGGCTTGAAGGCTTGATTATAATATTTCTTCATATGGGTTTGTGAAACCCTGTTGGAAGAGAAAGCTCTGAAATTAGTTGAAGTTGCTCAAGTCTAGCTTAATCCTAAGGATGGAGATCAGCAAGAGCCTTGAAGCTGTCCCTCCATAGCTGCCACCATACCAGTCCCCTGCTCATGGTCTTCTCCACTATACAGTGGTACCTTGAGTTACATACGCTTCAGGTTACAGACTCCGCTAACCCAGAAATAGTGCTTCAGGTTAAGAACTTTGCTTCAGGATGAGAACAGAAATTGTGCTCTGGCGGCGCAGCAGCAGCAGGAGGCCCCATTAGCTAAAGTGGTGCTTCAGGTTAAGAACAGTTCCAGGTTAAGTACGGACCCCCGGAACGAATTAAGTACTTAACCCAAGGTACCACTGTACTGAGATGTATTCCCATTTAAAGTACAGCAATTATTTATAAGCTTGCTTCTATCCACATGTTAGCATCTGCAAAGGTTAAGCAAATGTGTGCTCTTCTTGTTGTTATTCATCTGATGATGATGATGATGATGATGATGATGCTATTGTTGTTTGAGCTGTGTTTACTCTGTCTGAGCAATGTGTAAGTGGCCACCCTAATTTCAAGGCTGTTTCACCGTTTCCTGGTGAAAAGGCAAAGCCATGGTCCTACCAGTCCTCTGAAGGTAACAGCACTCTAAGGCTGTTTCTTCTTACTAGCTAGCTGCAAAAAAACTAAGAATCCTAAAATGGTTTTCTCTGCCTTTGGTCAGAATAAAAGAGCTCTAGCCCTGTGGAAGGAAAGTTAAAAGGAAAAGGTAAAGGGAGCCCTGACCCTGAGGTCCAGTCACGGACAACTCTGGGGTTGTGGCGCTCATCTCGCTTTATTGGTCGAGGGAGCTGGCGTACAGCTTCCAGGTCATGTGGCCAGCATGACTAAGCCACTTCTGGCGAACCAGAGCAGCACACGGAAATGCTGTTTACCTTCCCGCCAGAGCGGTATCTATTTATCTACTTGCACTTTGACATGCTTTCAAACTGCTAGGTGGGCAGGAGCTGGGACTGAGCAATGGGAGCTCACCCCGTCGCGGGGATTCGAACTGCCGACCTTCCGATCGGCAAGCCCTAGGCTCTGTGGTTTAAACCACAGCGCCAAAAGTGTTCAAATCTCCACTCAGCCATGAAGCTCACTGGATGACCCTGGACCAATTACTGTCTCTCAGCCTAACCTACATCACAAGGTTGTTGGGAAGATGAAATGGCGAGGATCATGTACACCACCCTTGGAGCTCCTTGGAGGAAAAGGTGATATATAAATTTAATAAATAAATGAAATAAGCCATTTGCCCTGTGCCACCACAGATACCCACAGCAGTAAAGATCCATAGCTGTGCAGAGCAAATGCCCAGCTGCATATGAAAGGTGGAGGCTGCGTATTAAATTGGTTGCAATGTCCTAACAGTCCTTCTGAGACCTTACAGGGCCATTGCCTGCCAGAGTACAGTATATAACATTGAGCTAACTGGACTCGAGGCAGGAATTGTTTAAAATAGCCATTGTTTTGCATGCACTGCCTTTCTATTTAGTCCATTGGGTAATTGATTTTGCTGCCTTTCAGACTGGGCAACATCTGAGGGAGTCTTTTCTTTCCACCAAGCCTGGCTGGGAGAGAAGAGTGGTTGTAGTTGTTGCACTGCAGTAAAATTAAATCACCAATTTATGAGACATGAAGTTTGCATTGTTACCTTGAAGCAGGGTGGTGGCAGCAGGATCGGGGCTGGCTATCTTGCATGACCCCTCGGATATAGAAGAGGAAATTAACAATTTGTATGCAAGAGCTTTCTTACTCTACTGCATGATAAAGGGCCCTTTTTGATTGGCGGGTTTTTGCGTGTGTATTCTGCAACATGTCATTCATGCAATGATAGTGCATTAGTGGTGGATTTACAGTGGACCATCTGCACATCTAGTTAAAGCCATGGTTTTCCCAGTAGTGATGTATGGAAGTGAGAGCTGGACCATAAGGAAGGCTGATCGCCGAAGAACTGATGCTTTTGAATTATGGTGCTGGAGGAGACTCTTGAGAGTCCCATGGACTGCAAGAAGATCAAACCTCTCCATTCTAAAGGAAATCAGCCCTGAGTGCTCACTGGAAGGACACATCGTGAAGCTGAGGCTCCAATACTTTGGCCACCTCATTAAAAGAAAAGACTCCCTGGAAAAGACCCTGATGTTGGGAAAGATGGAGGGCACAAGGGGAAGGGGACGACAGAGGACGAGATGGTTGGACAGTGTTCTTGAAGCTACCAGCATGAGTTTGACCAAACTGTGGGAGGCAGTGGAAGACAGGAGTGCCTGGCATGCTCTGGTCCATGAGGTCACGAAGAGTCGGACACGACTAAATGACTAAACAACAACAATCTGCACATCATTCTGCTTTATCAGTTGTTCTGGGATGCTCCCCCAATGTTACTGCATTACCACTGTCTGGAAGGGCAATCTGTTACTATAGCACAACAAAAGCTGGTTGAAAAATGAACTGGAATGTGCATTATGGAAAGCTACAGGATTTCAGCAGGAAGTTGCAGGACAAACACTGATTGGGAATGAAGCAGTATGCCTGCCTTGAAATACTTGGAATTGCAAAATGTTTTGAACGTGGAATCATGCGTAACTTTCCCGATTCTATTATGAGCACAAATAGTCATGAATGCACAATAAAAGAAGACATCTGGTAGGGCCCAAAGTGATTTTTGAGCATGCACAGTTTGACTTTTCCAAGCCAACAAACAGGTTTGTTTGTGGGCAGAAACGTCTAAGTTAGAGCCAGATGCCTTGTGTAATCCAGAAAAGTAGGCCTGTTGTCACCTATGCCAAAAGGATGATTGGGCAAAGTCAGCTTTGAAAATGCTTGAATATTTGCTGATTCAGTTGGTAGCTCCTAAAGCAACTACCACTGTTATGTATTCAGTAGTCTGCGTTTGCCTAAGCTTGAGTCTGGACTAAGGATTCTGAGCCCCTGTGTTCTGATTCAATATGTGATATCCAGTCGCAGAACATTTCAGGATTTGAGCCTCTGCCATTGACCCTTAAACTCTGAGTTATGATTCACAGCTTGGAAGTTTAGACAGCCAATCACGTTGGGAGTGGAAGTGGCCCAGGCCTTCAGGAATGTATATGAGCAGTTGCTTTGCCCCTGTTGTCCAGTTCTGTTGGTTCAATAAAGGTTCTTGCTGCTAACACTGTGTCTTGCCTCATGGGAACCCACCTACACTTCAACCACCATCTTGGTTTCCTCCAGATGATTAGGACGACAACTCCCATCAGCCTCAGTCAGTTTGGCTGATGAGAGTGGTAGCTCATAGCGCCACACTGGTACTTTCAATCAGTAGGTAGTGCTGTTCCACATTTTTCATTCTGGGCTTTGGTTCTGTAGCTTGGCTTTTTGTTCTGTCTGGGAAAGTTGTTGAAAAGTTCAGATCTGTGCTGGAGGCCTCTGTTGTTAGGAATGAACCTGCAGGTCATTAATAAAACTAGCTTTACAGCAGAATGTGTAAAGTTTAACATTTTGTCATATCTCTCATATTATATGCCTACACAGTGAAATATGCAGTGGAAATCCCCATTGGAGTACAGTGGTACCTCGGGTTACATACGCTTCAGGTTACGGTACATACACTTCAGGTTACAGACTCCGCTAACCCAGAAATATTACCTCGGGTTAAGAACTTTGCTTCAGGATGAGAACAGAAATTGTGCAGCAGCAGTGCAGGTTAAGAACAGTTCAGGTTAAGAACAGTTTCAGGTTAAGAACAGACCTCCAGAACGAATTAAATTCTTAACCCAAGGTACCACTGTAATTGCTTTGGAGAGGAAGGGAAGACTGTGCTTCCCTTTATGCTCAAAGTAGCCACCAGGGGGACAATGGAGGTTTAAGATGAAGTCTTGCCAAGATGTGGCCTGACAAATTTGTGGCCTGCTGGATTATAGATCAATTACTCCATGTAGCACGATTTGGGCATGATGGCACTGGAAGAACTTTCCAAGCAAGCCTTGAAGGACTTGCCAGCCATTGCCAGAGAAGGAGGCTAACTATTTGCTAAAGAGTGGGAGGCAGAGGCTGAGATCCAAGTGGGTGTTGCCAAAGAAGTAGTGGAAAGACTGGGAACAGAATTAGACATTGCAAGAGCTGCCACATATCTTGCTCATTCTGTCTCCCTCATAACACCTAGGGATGAATGGAGGACATGACATCATTGTGTTGTCAGATTCATAGCTGTCAACTTACAGATTTGAAAATAAGGGACCAGCAGCCTCGAAAATAAGGGATCAGCAGCCAAAATAAGGGATTTTCCGGGCACAGGTATGTTCAACTTCTGAGCCCTTCCGAGCCAAAGGCAGAAAGCCCAGCCAGCAGCCAAACAAAGCCTCATCAATAAGGGACAGCAGCGGGACATGGCGCTGGGATAAGGGACTGTCCCGCCAAATAAGGGACACTTGACAGCTATGGTCAGATTCCCTTCCTCTGCATGTGGCAGCCAATGAACGGGAGTAGAGGCAAGGCAAGTTGTAGTGTGAGGATTTCACATCATGCATTTGTTAGCAAAGTCACCTAAATATTGCAGACTCCAGAGAGAAAAGTCCTTGTAACACTTTACTGAGCAAAAAAATGGTATTGTTTGCGTGAAAAGCTGCAGAGGGTTGTTTTTAAATAAATAAATAAATAAATTCAGGCCTTGTACACAGTAGGGAGACTTGCAACTAACTAATACAGAGGAAAACTCAGAGCTACACAGCAAATCAGCTCACCTTTCCTGATGGACTTAGCAATGGATTCTACAACAAGATTTAGCTGAAGAGCAAACATCTAGACATTATGCCACTGTATTCTATTTCCAGCTAGTCACTGTCAGGTACAGCAGGCTTGAACAAATGGCTGACCCTCATTTCTGCCTCTTTTATACACTCAGAATTATTTTCCATAGATTGGTCAATCAATCAAGAGAGGTCTATGTAAGAAACACATCATATAGGTGGGAATAATTTTACACCTGTACTTTATTAAGCAATCCGTACCCTTCAAACGGGTTGAAGTTAAAATTGGCCACTTTCTTAGCCTGTTCCCATATTCCTGCTTGTAAAAATGGCAGACCCTGCCAAACATGTTTCCGCCCAGTTGCCATCTTCATGACATTGACAAATTAAACAATGCTTGTTTTAATCTTAGGCACGAATAGGCTGGTACAATGGAACACTGTGTTCAACACATGCCGTCACTATGGAAATAGTGGGTAGAGATTCTAGAAGCTCTTTTTGAATTGGGGGGGGGGAATGATACACTGCGTTCAGGAGCACTTTTATCTGAGTTTAAAACCATAGGCTTCACTATAGCGTTGCCTGAACAGTGCAATGCCTCTTAATTTGGCCACTTAAAAATAAATCTGTCCAGGAACTAAAAAAATGCTTAATTGAAAGTTTAGGCCATACCCTTTGGGGACATGATATATAATGAAATTAAGAAAAGAATTAAAAGTGACTTTTCCCAAGAGGCCATAATCCCTCCTGCTGGGGATACTAGACGGTATTTATGTATGTGACTTCAGCAGCAAAGATTCTCTATGCTCAGAAATGGAAGGAGGGGAGAATACCCTTAAAGGAAGACTGGTTGATGAAAACCTTGGAATATGCAGAGATGGCAAAATTGACAAGCACTGCTAAAAGATATGTACAAATTTAGAATCTTTTAAAGAAGACTGGAAACCATTTCTAGTCTATATTATAGTTATTTTCTATATGCGAGGACCACAGCTGGGTTTTGAAGTGTAAGAAAACAGCAGAATATATTAAGAAACACACTAAGGAGGATGAAATTAAAGGTAGATAAAACAGAACCTTAAAACACAATTGTGTGTAATTTGGGTTATAAACATAGATGTTGGTTGAGCGGGAAGTCACTAGTTTTGTTGATTTGGAATATAATTCCAATGTAACAAATGCAATTGTCTATATGGAAAAAAAGAATAAAATATTATTAATAAAAAGAAAAAATAAAGTTTAGGCCATACAGCTGGAGTGAACTGTCATATCATGGCAAATAAGCATAACAATTTTTATGATAAATGTTACTGATTTTAGAATGACGGAAATTGTTAGGCTAACTTTTATGCATACAACAGCCTAAGCAAACTTCCTACCATTGTTTTTGATATAGTGGTACCTCGGGTTAAGTACTTAATTCGTTCTGGAGGTCTGTTCTTAACCTGAAGCTGTTCTTAACCTGAAGCACCACTTTAGCTAATGGGGCCTCCTGCTGCTGCCGCGCCGTCGGAGCCCGATTTCTGTTCTCATCCTGAAGCAAAATTCTTAACCTGAAGCACTATTTCTAGGTTAGCGGAGTGTGTAACCTGAAGCGTATGTGACCTGAAGCGTATGTAACCCGAGGTACCACTGTACTGTTTATCAGAACCCTTTACTTGCAGGTGGCTGAAGCTACACTTTTAGGAGGGCAAACTTTTTACCTGTGAACGAGGTGTACAGCCCAGTTAAGGTGAAGTATTTGGATTGAAGCTGACTCATACCTGAGTGTTAAACCATTGCTCAGAAGCTAATCCCATTTCTTTGCCTGCCCTTTCAGGGAAATGTCCTTAGGAATGCTGCCTGCTGCCAATACATTCACCAGCCTTTCTCCCCTCTTGTTGATACTGGTTTCTAGAGATTGTGGTGCATGCTGCTAAAAAAAGTTACTGCTAACGTGCCTTGAGTTAAAAAAACCTAGCATGATCTCCTCCAAGCCCATAGGATGTAGGCTTACAAATTTGGGATAGCAATTCAAATTTTCTTTTAAAGAATCAAATAAAATGTTTCCTCTATTTGGGTTTTTTCTTTTTTCTTTTTAGCATTCTTCTATAGGATCCAACCCTGTAACAATTTTATCAATGCCCACGCTCAAATATCTCATCTTTGGTCCTGTTTCTTGTATCCCTGTTAATATACAAAAATCCAATCCAAAAATGTGCAATTGAAAAGGGCTGAGCGGTGATTAAATCCAACCTTTCCCATCTCTAAACAGTTGATTAGGCAGGCTGCAGCTTTCTTCTAGTAGGGATTAGGTACACAATAGGTTAAAGGCAGAGGGACCCCTGACCATTAGGTCTAGTCGTGACCAACTCTGGGGTTGTGGCACTCATCTCGCTTTATTGGCCGAGGGAGCCAGCGTACAGCTTCCGGCTCATGTGGCCAGCATGACTAAGCCACTTCTGGTGAACCACAGCAGCGCACGGAAATGCCGTTTACCTTCCCGCCGGAGCGGCACCTATTTATCTACTTGCACTTTGACGTGCTTTTGAACTGCTAGGTTGGCAGGAGCAGGGACCGAGCAACGGGAGCTCATCCCGTCACGGGGATTTGAACCACCGACCTTCTGATCGGCAAGTCATAGGCTCTGTGGTTTAACCCACAGCGCCACCCACGCCCCAGGTACACAATATAAGCACACTAATGTATAGACTAATAGCAAACTCTTTTGCCCAGTGTGGATCCTTCTGCATTCAATCATGCGCAAGAGAAAGGTATCACCAGGCTCAGGTAAACACCAACTTTTGCAGAAGTATAAACAATTAAGGGGCCTAAATATGCTCAATGGGCACATGACACTGATTGTCTGTAGGGAGAGGAGGCAGGCAGGCAGCAAACCAGGACAGGGTCCATGCGGAATGGAGTATCCTGGAAAAAGGCATGGCTGGTTGGCGGAATCCTGAACGGGAGATCTCCACACTGCAACATTTTATTACAGGTCCCACTTCAAAAATACGGGTTCCGACAACCAGCTTTATAGTTCTTGATTTGTACAGGTTGCATTATCTGCCACCAACAGCACTAATTCTTCATGAGAATTTCACAGTGTGCTAAACTCAAATAATTTATGACTCAGCTCTAAGCATGCTTAATTAGAAGCAAGTCCCATTGACTCCACTGGAACTTCCTTCAAAATTAATGTGCGTGTGGATAGATAGGTTTCTAATCTGATATGTCAACACAGTAATATTTATCATCCAGACCTGCAGCCTCCACACACACACACACACACAAATAAAAATGAAATGAAATTTGACAAGGTTCTTATTTCCATAAAATCAATCCTTACCTTGCAGCCTTTCGTATTACGGCTAAAATGAATATGCACACTGAATGTCAAAGGATGCAAAATCAAAACACAAATCAAGAGGAAGTTCACTGGAAGGCTGTTCAAGTATTTGCGGACAAATGAGTAGCTAAAGTAGGAGGGGCAAAGCGAGAGCAGCTCTATCTCTAATGAGTGACATGTTGCGCCAACCAACCAGAGCCAGCTTAAAGTCAGCAGGACTAAGTGGGATTCTGTTGGCTTTCTGAGCCGCTGCGGTATAATTTATTACAGTACATTTATTAGCTGCTCTTTCTTTGCCGCAGCAACTCACAGCAACTTACAATATTTTAAGCACGCAAACAAACATGGTACAGCATATGGTGTGCCAAGGGTTTGAAGGCAGGGGTGCCAACTTGAATAAAATATTGTGGGGGCCCAGGTAAGCCCTGCCCTGCATCATTAATCAAATGACACAGTGCACACACACACACACACACTTGTTGTTGTTTAGTCGTTTAGTCGTGTCCGACTCTTCGTGACCCCATGGACCAGAGCACGCCGGGCGCTCCTGTCTTCCACTGCCTCCCGCAGTTTGGTCAAACTCATGCTGGTAGCTTCAAAAACACTGTCCAACCATCTCGTCCTCTGTCGTCCTCTTCTCCTTGTGCCCTCAACCTTTCCCCACACAAGGGTCTTTTCCAGGGAGTCTTCTCTTCTCATGAGGGGGCCAAAGTATTGGAGCCTCAGCTTCAGGATCTGTCCTTCCAGTGAGCACTTAGGGCTGATTTCCTTAAGAATGGAGAGGTTTGATCTTTTTGCAGTCCATGGGACTCTCAAAGAGTCTCCTCCAGCACGATAATTCAAAAGCATCAGTTCTTCGGCGATCAGCCTTCTTTATGCTCCAGCTCTCACTTCCATACATCACTACTGGGAAAACCATAGCTTTAACTATACGGACCTTTGTTGGCAAGTATCTTAAAAAGCACACACACACACACACACACACACACACACACACACACACAATTTGTATGGGAATGTCCATCAACTTTGTGGGGGGCTATCCTCCTCAAATATTTTCTTTTGGGGGGCTAAAGGCTCCACAGCCCCTGGAGTTGGCTCCTATGCTTGAAGGAGATTGACTGCAACTGTAGCTCCTCCTATGACTTATTAGGTGGGATTTATATTGTGTGTTTCAGCCCTCCACCAGTTCAGTTCTGTGTAGACTGGCCTCTGAGCTAGTTCTGTTTATTCTCTGTTTGATAAAGCAACTGTTCTGATGTTCCCTGGGAGTCAGGTGTGGTGCATGATTAACCGGAAAGTCAGAGACCCTCCAAGTGTCCCTATTTTCCAACAACAGTCCCAGATTTACAGAATCTGTCCTGGTTTCTGATTTGATCCTGGAATGTCCTGCTTTTCCTTAGGACGTCCCTGTTTTGATCAAAGAAATATTGGAGGGTATGGAGTTATCTGACCCCTGAGCCATCTGAAGGCAGCGCTGCATATGGAACTTTCATAATGTTTAATTTCGTTTTTATATCTGTTGGAAGCCACCCAGAGTGGCTGGGGCAACGCAGTCAGATGAGTGGGGTAGAAAGAGTAGTCTTCTTTTTTGGCGATCACTCGTAGCTGAGTAAGATTGTCTTCCATAAACACGGTTTTAACAATGAGTCCGTAAGTGATTGTGGAGGCCTATTCTGGATCCACACGTCCTTCCACAGTGGGGACATTGGTTTCCAGGCGGGAATTGATCATGGTGTGGATTTGCCAAGCATGCCTTTCTCTTAGCACTTTTCTCCCTTGCATCCTGAGTTCAAGTGTCTTCAAAGCCCATGACACCTTTGGTAAAGGCTGTTCTCCAATTCGAGCGCTCGCAGGCAAGTGTTTCCCAATTGTTGGTGTTCATACTACATTTTTTTTAGATTTCTCTTGAGAGAGTCTTTAAACCTCTTTTGTTGACCACCAGCATTATGCTTTCCATTTTTAAGTTTGGAATAGAGTACTTGCTTTGGAAGACAATAAGCAGGCATCTGCACAACATGGCCAGTCCAACGAAGTTGATGTTGAAGAATCATTGTTTCAACAGCAGAAGCAGCAAGGAACCACTTAAGAATATTGCATGGTGTCCAAGTTGGGTCTTCACCGACAATCCAGCAGAGTGGTTATGGCACAAATAAGAGTCTCCAGGAAAGCTTCAAGGCAATGTAGCCAGAAGCTGTAGAAAGTGGAAGCAGGGTTTCAAAGTAGCACCCTTTGGCCATCTGCCATGATGGCACTGCAGCTCCTTCTCTAGCTTGATGCCATAGTGGTGCATATAGCAGAGCCCCAGAATCATACTGCTAAAGCCCCTCGACTGAGAACCCAGTGGCTTATCGAACTGGTGGGACCCTTCAACTGATGGGTCAGGACCTGCTACTGGGTCACAGCCTGATTGGCAGCACCACTACCATGCATGGTTAAGCAAAGTAAGAAAACAGGTCCCCTGGTCCATGTTTTGGTTAAAGATGGGTGTCAGATCTGAAAATATTGAAGATTACTAGCTTATACCAAGGAACTTGTGCAGGAGACTTTCTCTGTGGTTTGTGCCCTCAGATTTAAATACATATAAACATAATTAATTACTTTGATTTTCATTTGAAAAGCATTGTACATAATGGCTCTCCTTTAACGGCATCTTAATTGGCTACTGTGGTAGTGGTTTTTTTTTAATTCTTCTGACTAGCATTGCTATCTTACTAATTAGCCGATAATTGCACCATCCCATTTGGATCTTAATATTGGCACATAAGTTTCCCTATCTCTCCACTGGAACTTCTCCAGTTTTTAGGATTTTAGCTCAATTAGCCAGTTTCCTTTAAAGCCATCTGATGTTAAGTTATTGCAGCCTGCAAATTTCATGTTTATTCATAGTTAAATATAGATATTTTAGAGGAACCGCTGCAACATATAATGCTATTAGATTATATTAGTGAATCATTCAGTTTCTTCGCAATTACAGAAGTAAGTAATGGTTATTAATGGTTCCATGCCTAAAGTATTTTTGAAACCCCACTAGATCTTTGTCCGTTGCCCCTCTAACCACAGATTTTTCACTGCCATATTTCGTTTCCTTTGTCTCTCTGCCTCCACCCCTCCTTTCCCCACCACATTTCATAATTTATGCAAATTCCCATCAGTTTATATAGCTATGGCACAAACAAAAAATGATTTTATTAGCTGATTTATTTAACTCATATAATACTTTATTACTTTCCCCTTCCCTTCTGCTTCAAGTCTATTGCTGCATTTTTATTTGAAAATGAACCAAGAATGGTTTCAGAATATGAAAATAATTCTTTTTGCGTCCCTACCATCCACTGCCTGTACCAATGTTGTAAAATGTTTCTTACAATACCAGTTTAGTGTCATTGCACTGATGTAGCTGTTAAAGCATCCAAACCGAAGTGCTAGCATGATGGTTCAATAAATAAGATCCAACCATTAGGCGTGTAATTACACAATAATTTATTGGATGGTGTGTGTGTGTGTGTGTGTGTGTGTGTGAGAGAGAGAGAGAGAGAGAGAGAGAGAGAGAGAGAGAGAGAGAGAGAGAGAGAAATATCCATTGTTAATCATATCCAAAGTAGGCCCATTGGAATCAATGAACTTCAGTAACTTAAACCCTTTGTCAAAACAAAACAAATTCCTTCCAGTAGCACCTTAAAGACCAACTAAGTCAGTTCTTGGTATGAGCTTTCGTGTGCATGCACACTTCTTCAGATACAAACCCTTTGATTTGAATAAGTCTATTCCAAGTATGACTTTGCTGGATATTGTCCACATTATTTTTACTTGTTCTTTCACCTTAAATTCTGGATTTCTCCTTTAAACAAGAACTCAGAGCAGGCCATTTTTTTTTTCTTATTAGGTTATCTGAAGAGTGATCAAAACCAATCCAAAATTTTTGGTTTGACTGCAAAAAGATATACATGTCATTGGTGTGTTGTGGGAAGTTTAACTGTGGTTTATCCTGTTTCCTCATGGTCTCTGTTTTGAAAAGCAGGATAAAATGGGGTCAGTGGTGGTGGGGATGGGGTGGAGAGAGACTCGTATCATGCAGACACCTTTAGCCATATTTGTTCCAAGAAAAGATGGGCAAGGGTCCAGCTATGCCAGAGCATATGTGTTCTGCAACAGCAGCAGCTGGATGGATACAAGTTCTACTCTCTTCAAATCCAACATGTGATTACATCAGCACTCCCCAACTTGGTTCATAGAATCATAGAATCATAGAATCACAGAGTTGGAAGAGACTACAAGGGCCATCGAGTCCAACCCCTTGCCAAGCAGGAAACACCATCAGAGCACTCCTGACATATGGTTGTCAAGCCTCTGCTTAAAGACCTCCAAAGAAGGAGACTCCACCACACTCCTTGGCAGCAAATTCCACTGTCAAACAGCTCCTACTGTCAGGAAGTTCTTCCTAATGTTTAGGTGGAATCTTCTTTCTTGTAGTTTGGATCCATTGCTCCGTGTCCGCTTCTCTGGAGCAGCAGAAAACAACCTTTCTCCCTCCTCTATGTGACATCCTTTTATATATTTGAACATGGCTATCATATCACCCCTTAACCTCCTCTTCTCCAGGCTAAACATGCCCAGCTCCCTTAGCCGTTCCTCATAAGGCATCGTTTCCAGGCCTTTGACCATTTTGGTTGCCCTCCTCTGGACACGTTCCAGTTTGTCAGTGTCCTTCTTGAACTGTGGTGCCCAGAACTGGACACAGTACTCCAGGTGAGGTCTGACCAGAGCAGAATACAGTGGCACTATTACTTCCCTTGATCTAGATGCTATACTCCTATTGATGCAGCCCAGAACTGCATTGGCTTTTTTAGCTGCCGCGTCACACTGTTGGCTCATGTCAAGTTTGTGGTCAACCAAGACTCCTAGATCCTTTTCACATGTACTGCTCTCAAGCCAGGTGTCACCCATCTTGTATTTGTGCCTCTCATTTTTTTTGCCCAAGTGCAATACTTTACATTTCTCCCTGTTAAAATTCATCTTGTTTGTTTTGGCCCAGTTCTCTAATCTGTCAAGGTCATTTTGAAGTGTGATCCTGTCCTCTGGGGTGTTAGCCACCCCTCCCAGTTTGGTGTCATCTGCAAATTTGATCAGGATGCCCTTGAGTCCATCATCCAAGTCGTTGATAAAGATGTTGAATAAGACCGGGCCCAAGACAGAACCCTGTGGCACCCCACTAGTCACTCTTCTCCAGGATGAAGAGGAACCATTGATGAGCACCCTTTGGGTTCAGTCAGTCAGCCAGTTACAAATCCACTGAGTGGTAGCATAGTCAAGACCGCATTTTACCAGCTTCTTTACAAGAATATCATGGGGCACCTTGTCAAATGCCTTGCTGAAATCAAGGTAGGCTACATCCACTGCGTTCCCTTCATCTACCAGGCTTGTAATTCTGTCAAAAAACGAGATCAGGTTAGTCTGACATGACTAATTTTTCAGAAATCCATGCTGACTATTGGTGATCACAGCATTCCTTTCTAGGTGCTCACAGACTGTTTGCTTAATGATCTGCTCCAGAATCTTCCCTGGTATTGATGTCAGACTGACTGGGCGGTAATTATTTGGGTCCTCTCTTTTCCCCTTTTTGAAAATAGGGACAACATTTGCCCTCCTCCAGTCTGCCAGGACTTTGCCTGTTCTCCAGGAATTCTCAAAGATGACTGCCAGTGGTTCTGAGATCACACCTGCCAGTTCTTTTAATACTCTTGGATGCAGTTCATCTGGCCCTGGAGACTTGAATACATCTAAACTAGCCAAGTATTCTTGTACTGTCTCCTTAGTTATTCTGGGCTGTGTTTCCTCTGCTGAATCATTTGCTCCAAATTCTTCAGGTCGGGCATTGTTTTCTTTATCGGAGAAGACTGAGGCAAAGAAGGCATTGAGGAGTTCAGCCCTTTCTGTGTCCCCTGTTTGCATTTCACCATCTTCTCCTCTGAGTGACCCCACTGTTTCTTTGTTCTTCCTTTTGCTACGAACATACCCATAAAAGCCTTTTTTGTTGCTTTTAACCTCTCTAGCAAGCCTGAGTTCATTCTGTGCTTTAGCTTTTCTGACTTTGTGTCTACACGTGCTGGCTATTTGTTTGAATTCCTCTTGGGTGGTTTCCCCCCTTTGAGATGTTTTGAGCTGTAATTCACATTGTTCATGACCGTTGACCTGCTGGGTGGGGATGATGGGAGCTGGACTCCAAACATCTGGGAAGCATCAGGTTGGGAAAGGCAGTGTTATACATTTACCTAGCAAGAGCTTGTGATGAAATTGAGCCAAGAAGGTGCTTGCGGAATACAAGCATCACTGAGACTTGACTTTTGGTTGTTCCCTGGTTTCCTCTTTATCATATCCATGCTAAGGAACCAAAAGGTTAACATTTGGAGTCACCATCATTATAGCATTTTAGACACTTGCTAGAAACCTTCCCCACCCCCACAACAAACACATCCAGCTATATAATTTAGTGTTTGTTTTTAAATGTTGACTTTATCTGCACATTATTGATAATTACTTTATACTGTTTTATGTACACCACTTAAAGGTGCTTTTAAAATTAAGCGGTTTATAATTACAAAGGTAGGGACGTGGGTGGCACTGTGGGTAAAACCTCAGTGCCTAGGACTTGCTGATTGTAAGGTCGGCGGTTCGAATCCCCACAGCGGGGTGAGCTCCCGTCGTTCGGTCCCAGCTCCTGCCCACCTAGCAGTTCGAAAGCACCCCTAAGTGCAAGTAGATAAATAGGTACCGCTTTATAGCGGGATGGTAAACATCGTTTCCGTGTGCGGCACTGATGCTGGCTCGCCAGTTGCAGCTTTGTCACGCTGGCCACGTGACCCGGAAGTGTCTTCGGACAGCGCCGGCTCCCGTCCTCTTGAGTGAGATAAGCGCGCAACCCTAGAGTTGGTCACGACTGGCCCGTACGGGCAGGGGTACCTTTACCTTTTACCTTAATTTAAAAGGTGGCTTAATATCCAATTTCCAAAGACCCGGCATGCTTTCTACTGTCTTTTAGAGGCATCCCTCAAACACAATAGTGCCAAAAAAGTCAGTGCTACTCAAACAGATCCAGATTCATCCTTCAGAGTACCTAGATTTTAGTTCCCTTGACACCTTGATTGTGCTGGCCATTCAAATACATTATGTACTGTTGCAATGAGTTATAGCTAAAAATCAGTTTTCTTTTTCTTTCTTTCTTTTCTTGAAAAACTATTGTAACACCAACAATCTCCTGGCAGAACTAGAATGATTCTTGTAAAATAAAAAGTATAGATAACAACTCCTTTTTTTGATAAGAATAAAGAAAATCAATGGTAATTTGAAACTGTGTGTAAAACAACAATAGGAACAACAACACAAAACAAATTCCTTCCAGTAGCACCTTAAAGACCAACTAAGTCAGTTCTTGGTATGAGCTTTCGTGTGCATGCACACTTCTTCAGATACACAGCATGCACACGAAAGCTCATACCAAGAACTGACTTAGTTGGTCTTTAAGGTGCTACTGGAAGGAATTTGTTTTGTTTTGACTATGGCAGACCAACACGGCTACCTATCTGTAACAACAACAACACAGTGAGTCTAATCAGAAGTCAAATTTATTTATTCCCCCCATTTTTTCCTTATTTTTTATTCTTTCTCTCTTTTCCTCACTTTTTTCTTTCTTTTCTCTCTTACTTTTTCTTTCTTCTTTGTTATGTAAAACCGATAAGGTTTAAAAAATATATGGAATGTCGATCCAGTCGTTGTGATTCTTTGTAATGCTATGTATTATTAAGGATGGTAGAATGTAGTGAATAGTGAATTGTTGTGTTAGTTATTGTTATTGTTTGAATGTTAAATAAAGGCTTTTTAAAAATAAAACAAAAAATAAAACTCAGTTTTCATTTAGGAACCTAATTAAGAATACAAGCTTTTTCAGCATATAAGAAGAATGCAATATTCATCTTGTTGGAACAATGTACCGTAAATTTGGAAGTGGTCTACAGCAGTGGATGCACTGGTACTGAAAACCGAGGCTACCCCAGACTGAATCACAGCATCAAACTGAATCACAGCATCACAGCATCACCAGTCAGCCCTGACTGAATGGCGGCACGCCATTTCCAGAATATGACACATTCCCTCATTATCATGTTAAAGGGAAGAAGCTAATTTTACCTCATGCAGCTGCACCTGCACCTTTCTATATGATGGGTCTTACACAAATTTCAGGCCAGTCTTGCCACTGTGGTTGATCCTGTTGATCACAGGAGTTCTTCATGTGTATCTTACAGCATGTTTGCACCATGTGTTGAAAAAGGAAGCTCTTGTCTTAAAGAGGAATGGATAATAAATTATATAGGATGGTTTTATCTTTCTGGCTTACTTCATTTATCAGTATTCTATCAGGTTTGAAAGGGCTTAACACAAACAAAGACAATATTACATTATACTTATCTGAGCTGCTTATTCTTGTGTTTTCAGAGAGGATGTGACTAATTTCTCCCAGTAAAGTTAGCCTTGGTGTTTTTATAGTATCCATTATTTCTTCTATGTTTTGTTGTAGACAACAACAACAACAGCTGTGTTCCAATATCCTTCGTGCTTTCTTGTTTTGAGAGATGTAACACCTATTCTTTTTTCTTTTTTAAAAAAGATTTTTATTGATACAGCAAGAAAAAAGAAAAAACACAAATACCAAATTACACGCAGGAATAACCATAAACACATAATTTTCTTAGCAAATAATAAAACATATATTGGTCTTAACACTAAAGGCCTATTCCATATTTCGATTTCATATTACTTATTGCCAATACACACTTTTATCATAATTAAACTTTTTCTTAATATATCTAATTTCTTATATCTACCTTGCAACTATTACTGAAGTTCCTCAAATGCTGCAACAGAATTTAAACTACTATATTTATTTTTCAGATATTCTTTGAAAACCTCCCATTTTGAAACAAATTCTTGTTTTGATTTATTCTTTATTTTTACGATGTAACACCTATTCTGAACAGCAACTGTGATGATGGTGGCGATGTGTGTTTGACTTGGATGTGCGGAAGCTGGATGTAAAGCCTTTACTATGATGCTCTCTGTAAGGTTTTGAGATGAGTCTCTTTCAGCCTTGCCACCCCAACGGAACTGTTGTGAGGATAAAATGCTTCTCAGATCTCATTGGAGGCTGTTAGTAGAAGGACCTGCTGAACTGGTCAAACCAGTTTTCTTGTCAAGAGGATGGCCAGTTAAGTACCCACATCTTCATATCTGAAAGGCTGGCTATGTTGCCATAGCAACAACCAAGCTGTAGCTCCCAGGGCCCACAAGGTCTGTTCCAGAGTGTTTCCTCAACCCTTCAGAATAGATCTGCAGGGGATGTTTGGGCCTGCAGGAGAGAGGGGAAACTGGCACGAACAAAATAGCTCAGTGGGGATACGAACTTTGGTATCCCCCAGTTCTAACCAGTAAAACATAATATTAAGTCAGGGATGGGGAATCAGAGGACCACATTACCTTTGAGGCAACTTTTTGCGAGCCGCACACCAGTGATGGGGAGGGCCAGAGAAAAAAGATGAGTGAAGCACTGAATATAAAGTTTACCTTTGTATAACACCTTTTTGTTGTGATCCATTTAGAGCTTCTGGGGTGGTGGGTGTGCTAAAAATCCAAGCAAAGAAGCAATAAATGAATTGTAATCTAGCTATTTCAATGCACCATTTAGGGGATATCTTCTAATTCCTTGGAGCCTCTTGTATGAAGAGCATCTAATTATTCTGACCTGGATTACTATAGTTGCCTGCAATCCACCAACCAGTCAGGCTGGAGGACTTTACTGAAACTAATTTACATGCTAATGCTATGTTTGTTTTCTGGCTCCTAGGCCTTCCATGACAGAGCAGCGTCAGTATAATGCCAATATAATGCCATGTTTTGTTTTGTTTTGTGTTGTGTTGGCACAGTTGTTGGGAAACCACACTCCCAGTTTGGATATGTGCAGATTCAGCACATAAGGACATACCTGTTCATTGAAAAGCAGAGGTACATTCAGACTCTTGGTTTGTACTTTCTCAGAAATATAATGTCTCAATCTCTGAGGCATGGCAACTATCTGAAATATTATTTCACCCAGCTTTTCTTGCAACTACTCACAAAGGCACTTACACACAGCTAGGCAACCCTGCTTTCTCCTCATACAAAAAACAAAATAAAAATTCCTCTCACCATTTCATTCCTACACAACCACATTAATATATAGTAAGTACTCCTTCTCAGGGAGGTTACTCAAATCCACAACTCACAGAATTTCAGACATGTAATTAGATAATTTTCTCTTCAGCACTGGTACATACGTACTACACAGTCTCCACCGCTTGTAGGTTTCTCCTCAGGAAAGAAACAAGACATAAATGTTAAGGAAGCTTTTTTCTACTAAAAAGCACAATTTAATAATAAAACTTACTTGGTGGTATGGCATTTGTTCAAGTTGTAGCATGGGTGTGATTTTAAATTTAATGAACCTGTGTCATAAAGGTAAAAAGGTAAAGGACCCCTAAACGGTTAAATCCAGTCAAAGAGGACTATGGGGTTGCGGCGCTCATCTTGCTTTCAGGCTGGGCGGGAGCTGGCATTTGTCCACAGACAGCTTCCTGGGTCATGTGGCCAGCATGACTAAACCGCTTCTGGCACAATGGAACACAGTGACAGAAACCAGAGCGCACAGAAACACCATTTACCGTCCCGCCACAGCGGTACCTATTTATCTACTTGCACCAGTGTGCTTTCGAACAGTTAGGTTGGCAGGAACTGGGACAGAGCAACAGGAGCTCACCCTGTTGCGGGGATTCGAACCGCCAACCTTCTGATCAGCAAGCCCAAGAGGCTCAGTGGTTTACCCCACACCGCCACCCACTCCTCTACCTGTGTCATATCGCCAGAGAAGTTTATGTACTTGAGCTGCTGTTCTGTCTGCTTGACATTGCCAGTGTGGTATACAGGCTGGAGAAGAGCTTTCCAAAATGTGTGTTGCGACACGTCAATGTGTCGGCTGCAGTGTATAGGTGTGTTGCACGAACGCTTCCCGTGCTCCTTCTGGGGCTGGAAAGGGGTTAGTCTAACCTCCAGTTTGTAAGGAAAACTGAATTATTGTGTTGCAAAATGATGCATGGCCAAAAAGTGTGTCACCAACATGAAAAGTCTGGAAAGCTCTAGGCTAGAGAGTTCGACTAAGACTGGGGAGACTCATGTTGAGATTTCCACTCTGCCATAAAGCTCAGCACCACAGGGTTGTTGTGAGGATAAAAAAGAGGGAACCTTGTTTTCCATCTTAAGATCCCTGGAGGAATGGTGGAATACAAATGTAAGAAATAAATAGAAGCTTTTGTTTTGTTCTCATAAGTAACATGTGAGACTGGAGACTGCCGGTAACTTTTTCAGAGTTGAAGGTGGTTTGAAAGAGGGGTTGATACTTGTGGTGTGTACTCTCATCCAACTTTTGCTTCTGGTAAACAAGCTTTTGTCTTATTTCCCAAGCCTACAAAATCTATTTAAACTAGAGATGACCGTGAGATGTTGGGAAGTGGAACCACTCTCAAACTGCTTGCAGTTTCTTAAAAAATATATTCTTCTCCGCAGCCTGGGATTCCAGAGCGATCCTATGCACACTTTCCTGGAAGTCTCACTGACACAGTGTGACTTTACTGCTGTGTACACATGGAGGGTTGAGTTGCCAGTCCTGTTACACTTACACATTAAAATATTGAGGTCAGGAAAACAAGGAAGTTACTCAAAAAGTCTTACAAAATTGGTAAGGCATGCATCAGATTGTATGGGAAATGTATGCAAAGCTATTCTGCATATTATACAAATTAATTTTAAACTTATTTTAGATTCCTTGATCCTGTAATCCTAGGTAGCTTGATAGTAGGCTCTGATCTGAGATAATATTTCAAGCACGGTGCTATTTAACAAAAGGCTAAGGAATGTTCTCTCATGAAGCCGTGTAGCAATAATGGACTACAAGTGCTTTTGTGCAAGTACAGAGAACACAGAAAACATTTAAGAAGAGAGTGATTGTTGAAGATAATGAGTAATGGCGGTTACAAATGGATTGAATTGTTATTTAGTTAGCACGGAAAATTAGGAGGCAAGACGCTTAACACTGAAGTGCAGGACCAGCACTCAGACCAGGAATCATAGAATCGTGGAGTTGGAAGGGACCACGAGGATCATCTAGTCCAACCCCCTGTAATCTTTTGCCCAATGTGGGGCTCGAACCCATGACCCCGAGATTAAGAGTTTCATGCTCTACCACTATTTGTCCCTGCTGGTCCCTCTTAAGCACTTTTTCTGTCCATGCACTCTGAGCTGTGTCTGAAGGCTGGATACAGCCTACCTTTTAATTTTTCACACTGCCTTGATCAAGCATCACTCTTGGACATTGCGGGAAATTGAAAGCTGGCTAAACACCAATGTAATATAATAATTACATTATTATTACTTTATACCACGGCATTGCTTTCAACGCAAGCTCCATTAATTTCAACGCAAAGGAAATACAAGGCAAAGTGGGGCGGGCAGGAGGAGAGAGACATCAATTACATATTGTCTGCAGATTGAAAACAACAACAGCATATGCTGATGGTATTTTCTGGATTGATTTCTGTTCTGCATAGGGAAAGAATGACTGAGCACCAGCAATTTCTGCTCCTGTTTCTAGGTTGTAGTGTTTTGTGAAAAGAACGCCTTCCTGTCCACTTTCTCTATACCATGCATAATTTTACATAGCTATATCATATTCCTGCTGTTCTTTCCTTTTCTTCTAAACTAACAGCCTTTTCCACAAATGAATAATAGATGGTTGACCTCTTAAAGGGGGGGGGGCAGTCATGTTTCAATTGGCAGTCCATTAGGATTATTCTTATACCGTTGTACCTTGGAAGTCGAACGGAATCCGTTCCGGAAGTCCATTCGACTTTCAAAACATTCGGAAACCAAAGCGAAGCTTCTGATTGGCTGCAGGAAGCTTCTGCAACCAATCAGAAGCTGCGGAAGCCCAGTCAGGCATTTGGGTTCCAAAAGAACTTTCACAAACCAGAACAATCACTTCCGGGTTTGTGGCATTCAGGAGCCAAAACATCCGAGTTCCAGGGCGTTTGGGGTCCAAGGTACGACTGTATTTATTTTTCTTTAATATAAAAGCACCAGCATTCTGAGTTCCTGAAGGTGTGTCTAATTCTCTTCCTACATGCAGACTGCTTGGACACAGAGGAATGGTAGGAGGAACCAGTTGGGGAACCCTCAAGGTTAGAAGGCTCAGAGCCAGGGGATTCGTGATGGGATGAAGATGAGTGGTCAGAATGAGAAGGGGGAGAAAGAACGGAGGAGGTGTCAGAAGCTGAAGAAGCAACAGGGCTTAGTGAATGGCGGGAGTCTGTGGCAGAAGCTGAAGCAGGAGAGGAGGGAGGTACAGTGGTACCTCAGGTTAAGTACTTAATTCGTTCTGGAGGTCCATTCTTAATCTGAAACTGTTCTTAACCTGAAGCACCACTTTAGCTAATGGGGCCTCCTGCTGCTGCTGCTGCTGTGCTGCCGGACCACAATTTCTGTTCTTATCCTGAAGCAAAGTTCTTAACCCGAGGTAATATTTCTGAGCTAGCGAAGTCTGTAACCTGAAGCATATGTAACCCAAGGTAGCACTGTAAAGATGAATCCTGCTGCTGAAAAGGCATGGGTGTCTCTCCTTCCTGCTGCAACGAGCTCCTCTCCCCCCAGTCTCCCAGAACCAGGAGAGGCATGAAGAGGGTGGAGAACAAGTTAGCTTCATGCAGACACCGTCTCAGATTGCTTGGGGAAAACCCTGGAGAGGAGGGGACTTAGGCAGTTGTGGGGAGGCAGGGACCTTCAGTCTCAGCAACTGTTTCATCGGGGCAAAACCTGCCAGAGACGAGTTGCTGTGCTCATTAGGCCTGACACTCCTGTGCAGATCCTATCCTTGCTGATAAAGAGTTACCTCCAACTAACCTGGTGTGATTACACTGGTACCTCGGGTTACATACGCTTCAGATTACAGACTTTGCTAACCCAGAAATAGTACCTCGGGTTAAGAACTTTGCTTCAGGATGAGAACAGAAATCGTGCTCCAGCGGCGCGGCGGCAGCAGGAGGCCCCATTAGCTAAAGTGGTGCTTCAGGTTAAGAACATTTTCAGGTTAAGAATGGACCTCCGGAACGAATTAAGTACTTAACCCGAGGTACCTTGGCAGGGGGTTGGGCTCGATGGCCCTTGTGGTCTCTTCCAACTCTATGATTCTATGATACCACTGTAACTGCTGGCTCGCTTCTGTCACACAATATTTCTGGATTTGGGGATCCAGCTAAAGATTGATTAAAATATTTTATGTAACAGTTGCATTATTTGTTGGCACTAAAAAAAAGATAATTTCAGTTAGTTAACTGCCTCCACCCCACCAAATCCAAACCTCCGAGGTTAAAGTACCAATAGTCAGCAAAGAATTCAATCAGGAATTCAATCCAGCAAAATAATACTCTATGCACTAACTAAATGCCCAGGCTTCGTAGTTGGTTATAGCCAGACGTCATTTTGTATTTATTTGCCGCCAACCTGTGCATTATTCCATTCCACCATTGACAACATGAGGAGTAGGGCAGAGCCAAAGGAGCAGCTGGATAATAAAGTACAAAGGTCTCAATCCTGCAACCACTTAACAGCTAATTCACCATAACTGAGCTGAATAATTCATTAAAGCTAATGGTGTGTATGCCATGAGTAATGATACAATTAAAAGGTATAGCAGAGGCCCAGACAACAGCAGTTGCAGAAGTTGTACCTGCAATTTTATATATACAGATTGCGCAGAGGCTGCTATTTATTAACATTCAGTGGAAAGGTTATGATGGAGGATCATGGGTAGCTTGAACCCTGACAAGTATCAGTCAGGCTTGGGTGAAGTTTGTGAAGGGAGAAATAAAGTGCTGGCAAGCTGTGCGTTCCTCTGGAGGCCTCCCAAAGCCCAGTGATAAAAATAGAGATGGAAAGGGGACAAAAAGTCAAGAGAAATACCTGGGGAGAGGCAGCACTCATGAGTAGAAGCTTGACTACCCAGAATTCTAGATTTGAAATACTCTTCTCCATTTTCCTAAAACAAAGGAGTGGAAGTATGATGTAGAATGCTACCTGGGTTTTCATTTTTCTGCCATGAGTGATGAATGCAAAGATATGTGAGGTTGTAAGAGTGGGGCTGCCATAAGGTAAAGGTAAAGGGACCCCTGACCATTAGGTCCAGTCGTGACCGACTCTGGGGTTGCGGCGCTCATCTCGCTTTATTGGCCAAGGGAGCCGGTGTACAGCTTCCGGGTCATGTGGCCAGCATGAATAAGCCGCTTCTGGCGAACCAGAGCAACGCACGGAAACGCTGTTTACCTTCCCACCGGAGCGGTACCTATTAATCTACTTGCACTTTGACGTGCCTTCGAACTGCTATGTGGGCAGGAGCTGGGACTGAGCAATGGGAGCTCACCCCTTCGCAGGGATTCGAATCGCCAACCTTCTGATCGGCAAGCCCTAGGCTCTGTGGTTCAACCCACAGCGCCACCCGCGTCCCAGGGCTGCCATACATCCTCCAATTTGTCCTCCAAGAATAGCATCCAGTCAATTTTCTGGAAATCAATCGGCCAAAATGTCCAGGAAAACCCGACATGGGTTGCCATACGCCCAGAGGTGTAGGGTTTTTTTTGTGAATATCCTTAAAAATACCTCAACAACTTTTTTCCTTTTTTTAGATTTAGCAGAGAGAGAGAGAGAGAGACAGAGAGAGAGAGAGAGAGAGAGAGAGAGAGAGAGAGCGCACTCAATAAATTTTGTGTCTGGATTTTCACTTTATGAAATATGGCAACCCTAGCAAGATGCTTTCCATGTGCATCTTTTCAGGGTAGGTTCCTAGTCTGAATGGGTATGGACATGTTTACCTGTGAGTTTCACAGTGTCCCTAGAGCTCTGGATTACTAGTTAATGGGTGTGCCCTGGTGATTTGGTTGCATTAGGAATAAAGCACAGATTAAGGCATATGCTCATTTCAGAGGTTCCAGGCCTGATCCTATGATACATGTTAATGGAGTTCAGCCATGGTACGCCTCCTGTTTTCTTGCCCTGGATGACTAAGCCTCAGCTGACTGTACCTTTCCTAGGCCAAGGTGCTTAGGTCAATACTTAAAATGGAGTGTATTGTCTTGGTAACAATGTGGTCCTCCTCTCTTAAAACAAGCATGTTTTACTAAAAACAATGTCCTTCCTCTCACATAAGAAAGACAAAAGTATGGAGGCCCTTGCAACACATGGGCATAAATGGAATGCTTCAGTATGTCCCCTAAAAGATAATCCCTGTAACAGAAGTTATGGCCACTCATAGCAAAAGAACAGACCCTCCAAGTGTCCCTATCTTCCAGGGCCAGCCCCATATTTACAGAAGCTGTCCCAGTTTCTGATTTGATCCCAGAATGTACCATTTTTCCTTAGGATGTCCCATTGGAGAAATGTTGGAGGGTATAGAGTTATGTGACCCCCGAGCCAAGGAGATAAGTAACTATACAACCCTTAGAAGATATCTGAGGGCATGGGGAAGTTTTTAAATGTTTAATATTTTATTATGTTTCCATGTAAGTTGCAAGCTGTCCAGAGTGGCTAGAGCAACCCAGTCAGATGGGTGAGGTACAAATAATAAAATCATCATCAGCATCATGGAATAGGTAAAGGTAAAGGGACCCCTGACCGTTAAGTCCAGTCGCAGACGACTCTGGGGTTGTGACGCTCACCTCGCATTACTGGCCGAGGGAGCCGGCGTACAGCTTCCGGGTCATGTGGCCAGCATGACTAAGCCGCTTCTGGCGAACCAGAGCAGTGCACGGAAATGCCGTTTACCTTCCCGCCGGAGCGGTACCTATTTATCTACTTGCACTTTGACGTGCTTTCGAACTGCTAGGTTGGCAGGAGCAGGGACCAAGCAACGGGAGCTCACCCCGTCACGGGGATTGGAACTGCCGACCTTCTGATCGGCAAGTCCTAGGCTCTGTGGTTTAACCCACAGCACCACCCGCGTCCCCATCATGGAATAGGATGTCCCTATTTTCATCAGAGAAATGTTGGAGGGTCTGAAAGTATGCACCACCACCCAGTTTCTTGTAAGGAGTCTGCTGCAATAAGCTTTCTATAGTTCCTTGCAAATGATATTCATTGCAAATGATCATTACAAACGATATTTGCAGCAACATGTTTGAATCAATAACAGTATGAAAACATTTATTTCTCTCTCTCTCTCTCTCTGTCTCTCTCTCTCTCTCTCTCTCTCTCTCTCTCTCTCGTGCAACTTGTCCCTTCTGTATTTGAGAGCTAGGCAAGGACACAGCCCAACCTAGGTGATTAGACTAGCATGGGAGTGGAAGAAAGCATAAAGAAGGGATAGGTTCCTGAATGACCCAGAAGTTCTTGTTAAAAGAAGAAACACTTAAGTGATAAGTTTCATCAAGGGTTCCTGGTATTTAATGGTGAGTTGTCTCAATTGCAAAAGATAAAGGTAACTGAGTGGGAGACTTCTTTGGCTCTGCAAGAGTTGTGTGGGAGAATAGTACTTCTTTCCATTGCAGCTGTCTTAGGAGTGCTAAAACTCCAGATGTGGCTGCTAGGCCCTTTGTTGTCCATGAGGAGAGACTATGGGTTCACCAAACTTTCACTTGACTTTCTACTTTCCCATGGGAAAACCCACTGATTACTGCTCAGTCAGAGCAAACGTCAATGGGGTTTGCTCTGGATTAATGTCTGCTCCAATTTAGCACTACAGAGTGGGTTTTCTTGGGGTAAGCTGGGGTGTGGGTGTGTGGCAAAGGCAAAAATACTCAGACCCATGTCTAGAAAGCATGAGACAAGCAGAAGTGTGAATGCTCACAGAAACTGACATTTTGCTCCACTAGGATATCTTGAAAAGTACCCTGGTATCTATGTAAGTCATTTCTGTGCAAGAAGAGAGACTTTCTAAAAAAGATCTGCTTAATAAGTGTACATCTTTCATGGACAGTTTTAATTGCTGTCCATGAAGAGAGAATGAGATGCTCCTGGAAGTTATCATTTTGCTCCTCCAGAATATCCTGATTGGTATCCTATTATATACGTAGCAGGGAGATTGTTTTTCTGTCTTGTATTTCTAGTGTGAAAGGCTTACCATGGAGTGACTAACTGTTCTGTGTTCAACACTGTTAGGTAACAAAAGAACATTTGTGCACTTTCTGAGGCTCCAGTAACCGAGGAGTGCTTGATGTTTGTTTTCACCATAAAAATGATATAATATTCAGGACCAGGAGACAGGGAATCCAAATTGTGGCATTTTACAAATTGTGGCATTTTACAATGTTTTCAGGTTCCCAGTTGTTCTCTGTGCTCCATCATCAAGCCTCCAAAATAATTGTGACCTGGTATAGACATGAATATCTGCAGTGCTTTGAAATGCCATAAAACTTGCAGCAAAGTGGGAGAGTAAGTAACCACCTGTTTCAGAAATTACCTTTATGGTTTGATTTCAATTTTAAGACATAGAATCGTAGAATTGTAGAGTTGGAAAGGACGCTGGTATTAATTTACAGAAGTTTCCTAATCATCACAGATGAGCAGATCAAATGGCATCATTTGAAATGTTTTGGGAATGATACATTTCTGGCTACGTGGCTATTCTGCCCCTTGCCCCCGGCCGATATATTTCAAAGCTAGAAATCTTCTTGTTGCCTTGCCATAATACCAGTGATGATGGTGGAACAACATCATGCTTCTCTAAATTAATGTAGCATTACCTGAAAGCAATGAAGCAGCTGAGTATGGCTGATTGAACATCCTCTCTGAGTTTATCATGGGAGAAAGTGCTTTTGAATGGCACAAAAATATTACCAGATTAAATACCCAGTTCACCATGAAGGTAATGAATAGAAAGAGTGGTTGGGCAGGATTGCATCTTAGGTTTTTTCATGATTTATTCTATTTATTCTTTAAATGGGGAAAATGGCAACTTAGAAAAAATAGACACTTAGTCAGATGTTGACAAGCTTGACACAGGGATTACAAATCCAAGCACAGCTCAGCTGCAAGTTTCCTGCATAGGGTAAGCCCAGTGTGAATGGGACCATTAGCTATAATTATTATTATTATTATTATTATTATTATTATTATTATTATTATTTATTATTTATACCCCGCCCATCTGGCTGGGCCTCCCCAGCCACTCTGGGCGGCTTCCATAAAAACCAAAAATACAGTAAAATCACACGTTAAAAACTTCCTTGAACAGGGCTGCCTTAAGATGTCTTCTGAATGTCAGGTAGTTGTTTATCGCTTTGACATATGCTGGAAGGGCGTTCTCTGCCTGGTTCCCTGTAGCTTTGCTTCTGGTTCCCTGTAGCTTTGCTTCTCGCAATGAGGGAACCACCAGAAGGCCCTCGGCGCTGGACCTCAGCGTCCGGGCAGAATGATGGGGGTGGAGACGCTCCTTCAGGTATACTGGACTGAGGTGCCTTAGCTATAAGGCACAAATGTCTGTTAGACGGGACTACATTCAAAATATATAAGATTTGTACCTGACTGGCTCAAATTCATCCAGTGAGCTTCATTGCTCAGTGGGGATTTAAGTCCTGGTCTTCCACGTCCAAGTTTAACCACTCTGACCACTATCCTCAAACTAGGGCTTGTTGTTATTGTTGTTGTTTAGTCATTTAGTCATGTCCGACTCTTGGTGACCCCAAGGACCAGAGCACGCCAGGCACTTCTGTCTTCTACTGCCTCCCGCAGTTTGGTCAAACTCATGCTGGTAGCTTTGAGAACACTATCCAATCATCTCTTCCTCTGTCATCCCCTTCTCCTTGTGCCCTCCATCTTTCCCAACATCAGGTTCTTTTCCAGGGAGTCTTCTCTTCTCATGAGGTGGCCAAAGTATTGGAGACTCAGCTTCAGGATCTGTCCTTCCAGTGAGCGCTCAGGGCTGATTTCCTTCAGAATGGAGAGGTTTGATCTTCTTGCAGTCCATGGGACTCTCAAGAGTCTCATCCAGCGCCATAATTCAAAATCATCAATTCTTCGGCGATCAGCCTTCTTTATGGTCCAGCTCTCACTTCCATACATCACTACTGGGAAAACCATAGCTTTAACTATACGGAGCTTTGTTGGCAAGGTGATGTCTCTGCTTTTTAAGATGCTGTCTAGGTTTGTCATTGCTTTTCTCCCAAGAAGCAGACATCTTTCTAGTTCATGTGCTACGGTTGTTGTTCTTATTTTTTAAAAGTACAGTAAGGGTTTTGTTGGAGGCAGCATTCAAAGGTAGACTCCTGCAACTGTATCTGAAGTAGGGCAGTCCATTGGACCACACATAGCTTATATCACCTCAACCTACTTCTTCTGCGTACCAGAGGGAGTTTAATCTCCTGATCTCCACTGCCGTATTTAAGCCAGCTTAGTCAGTTCCTTAGCTCTGAGGACATACCAATCAGGAAGCATGACAAGATCTTTCTTGCTTCTCCCAAACAAGATCTGAATAGCAATAGCAAATCTTGGCTGCACACAGATGTAACTAGGTGTACTGAACACCCAGTGACTACGAAAAAGATACATATCCTCACTTGCATACGTGTTTACAGTTGCAGCGGCCAGATGATGTTAAGTAAGATTGGGTGCCGAGTTTTAATGACTGAAGAGCTGTTTAATTATAATTAGAAGTAAATATAGGGTTGCTGATTCATCCTAGGCAAAACTTGATTCATTGGTAGTATTCATGCAGAGTGTTTTGTTTTCTGTTACAAGATAGATTTTTAAAATAATAATAATAATAATAATAATAATAGGGATAGTTTTTCTAAAAATAGGGTTAAGAACTATGATTAAGGTTATTTCCTATGTCTTATGGAGCATCAGTAGATTTCATATTTTCATAGGATACTGCAATAGTTAAGGACTGGGTTTTCAAAGGAATCACATAAGGGTTTTTTTAGCTATATTTCTATATTACCGTTGTAAGATAAATTATAATGGCTAACTTATTATGAGGTGCTTGCGTACATGTACAGATTAAAGGTATTATATGTAGCTCTAGGGACGCGGGTGGCGCTGTGGGTAAAACCTCAGCACCTAGGACTTGCCGATCGCATGGTCAGCGGTTCGAATCCCCGCGGCGGGGTGAGCTCCCGTCGTTCGGTCCCAGCTCCTGCCCACCTAGCAGTTCGAAAGCACCCTTAAGTGCAAGTAGATAAATAGGTACCGCTTTATAGCGGGAAGGTAAACGGTGTTTCCGTGTGCTGCTCTGGTGCCGGTTCACCAGAGCAGCTTCGTCACGCTGGCCATGTGACCCGGAAGTGTCTGCGGACAGCGCTGGCTACTGGCCTTTAGAGTGAGATGAGCGCACAACCCTAGAGTCTGTCAAGACTGGCCCGTACGGGCAGGGGTACCTTTACCTTTACCTATGTGGCTCTGGGTTGTGTCTAGCTACGTCCTACTTTAAGCTGTTGTTGTTTAGTCGTTTAGTCGTGTCCGACTCTTTGTGACCCCATGGACCAGAGCACACCAGGCACTCCTGTCTTCCACTGCCTCCCCATCCAAATAAATGAACATGAGTCAGTCATGATTAACATGTTGATTAATTTCAATAGGTCCGCTCTGAGTATTACCTGGTTCAATTCAGGTGCTTGTATTTTTTCCTTCACTTGAGAAAGGAGTTGAGGGTTTACTCAATCGAGTAAACATGTTTACTCAGTAAGCTCAATGGGGCTTACTCTGTAGTAAGCGTGCTTAGGGCTACACTGTTAAGACTGCTTTTGTTAAAAAACAAAAGCACTAACACATAGGCCCGGGGGCCTAATCCGACCCAATTGCCTTCTGGATCTGGCCCACAGATGGTCCGGGAATTGCCGCGTGGATCAGTGTGGGGATTCTGATTGTTTGGGCTGCACCATTCCCTGCCCCCCTCACACACACCGTGGCGGTGCCTCCTCCCTCCCTCCCTCCTGGTTTCTCCCCACCCTGCCTAGAGAAGGAAGGGGGCTCTGTTGAGCTGAGCGCCATTTTAAACAGCCCCTCTTTGGAGCCAGCCTTTTCACGCCGCCCATCGTCCCTCCGCCGCCAGCCCCTGCCACTCGCAAGGCACAGGTAAGCAGCCACCGGGGCTCATCCGGTGCTGTGGAGAAGGGAGGGGAGAGTTGGGGGGGGGTTCCCCACCCAAAATATAGTCCGGCTCCCCACAAGGTCTGAGGGACAGTGGACTGGCCCCCTGTGGAAAAAGTTTGCTGACCCCTGCACTAACACATAACCATTGGGGGGAAGAATCTTGCTCCATTGTCAAGAGTGGTTTGGCCTTAAATATGACATACCCAACACTTGAAGAAACTGTTCACCTCTGATGTGAAGTACAATATGTCTAGAATTTATGGTTCTATCACTCAACCACTGGTCCACTGATACTTGGACATTTCATATCAGCAACTTCAAAATCAATCAGCCTGCCAGAGGAACGCTTCCTGTCTCATGTAATGTTGTATTATTTCCCTCCTCCCAAATGCTTGTTGAAGGCTTGGCAGCTTTGCTTGAAGTTCTGTGCTGTGTTACCCAGAAAACTATTCCACAGCAGATAATGTTGGATGAATAGGTCAAATGGGTCTTGACATTTTCTTACAGGCATCTTAACATCTCTGGTATTATCTTACTGTTATTTTTATTTTCTCTGTGATCTCTGTACAGAAGGACTTTTACCGTATTGTACTGTATTGTATTGTATTATAACAAATTCTGTACCACCCTTCTTCCAAGGATCACATGGCAGTTTACAAAATAAAAACAAAAAAATGCAAAGAGGTTTGCAAAACACACACACACACACACACAAACCATCTGCAAAACTACAAAAATATATATTTGTGCAGCAGGGAAGCCATTTAGCATGGAAAAAAATTGATAAAAGATTTCCTGGTTTTCCAAACACTTTTTGCTTTGCAATACATTTAATTCCACCAGATGGTTAAAAAATTGGGATTGGGGTGTGCAGCATCAGCCACGAATAATATTTACACAATATGTGGTACATAAAGGTAACAGTAAAGGGACCCCTGACTGTTAAGTCCAGTCGTGAACGACTCTGGGGCTGCAGCACTCATCTCACTGTGTCCACACCACAGACAGTTTTTCCAGGTCATGTGTCCAGCATGACTAAGCTGCTTCTGGTGCAACAGAACACCAAAACCAAAGCAGCGCACGGAAACGCCATTTACCTTCCCGCTGGAGTGGTACCTATTAATCTACTTGCACTTTTGGCGTGCTTTCGAACTGCTAGGTTGGCAGGAGCTGGGACCGAGCAACAGGGGCTCACCCCGTCATGGGCATTCGAACCGCCGACCTTCTGATCGGCAAGCCCAAGGCTCAGTGGTTTAGACCACAGTGCCACCCGCGTCCCCGACATATGTGGTACAGTGGTACCTCTGGATGCAAACAGGATCTGTTCCGGAGCCCCATTTGCATGTTGAAGTGAACGCAACCCGCGTCTGCGCGTGCCACGATTCGCCGCTTCTGCGCATGGCGTCACTTTGAGCGTCTGCACATGCGCGAGTGGTGAAACCCGGAAGTAACACACTCCGTTACTTCCGGGTCGCTGCAGAGAGCAACCTGAAAAGGCTTAACCTGAAGCGACTTCAACCTGAGGTATGACTGTACATATGTGGTACATATCATGACACAATTGAGAAGTAGGAAAACAGCAGAGCCAGCAGGGAGGGTGGAGTGAGGTTGCAACCCCATTATTCTCACATTAGGAAATCTAGAGCCCTGGTAGACTTGCAGCTAGTCTGGTGCCTGTGCATGCTTATTCAAACTTAAACCAAGTGCAGTGAAACTTGTTCCTTAGTATGCACAGGAGACCAGGATTAACACCCCCAAAATAATAGGAATGTCAACCCATTAAATAATTTTAATTGGTTAAGAAGCAGACTTTTAACCAATTAATGCATTGAACTCTCTAGATGATAGATAGATAGATAGATAGATAGATAGATAGATAGATAGAGATAGATAGATAGATAGATAGATAGATAGATAGATAGATAGAGATATAACACCAAAACGTTCAACACGGGTAACTTCTTAGCATCTTAACATTCTCCCTGCCCCTCAGAACTGGGCTGGGCCTCAGCAGCCGCAGCCTCTTCTCTTCCTCACCTGCAGCAGCTACAAGCTGCCCAGGGGAAGAGGCTGGCATTGGCGTCCATGGAAAGACCATGAAGAGGCAACAGGAGTCTCCCTTGCAGCCGCCATCTTGGGACAAGCGCTGGCTCATCCTCCTCACTGAGCTCAGCGGCAGCACTGGTGGGGGAAATAGGGACATTCTGGAATCAAATCAGAAGCCAGGATGGCTTTCAGAATTCCGCAACTGTCTCTGGAAATTTGGGACACTTGGAGGGCATGAAGATAACAATTTGAGTAACAACAAATTAATAGTATTTAAAAACAATTTTTAAAAATTTCTAGAAGGGGCCATGTCAAGCCTTGCTAAATGTAATGCCCTTTTTTCTGCTATGACTACTGAGATCCTAAAGCATGGGTAGGCAAACTAAGGCCTGGGGGCCGGATCCAGCCCAATCGCCTTCTAAATCCAGCTCGTGGATGGTCTGGGTATCAGCGTGTTTTTACATGAGTAGAATGTGCCCTTTTATTTAAAATGCATCTCTGGGTTATTAGTGGGGCATAGGAATTCATTCATTCCCCCCCCCCCAAAAAAATAGTCTGGCTCCCCACAAGGTCTGAGGGACAGTGGACCGGCCCCCTGCTGAAAAAGTTTGCTGACCCCTGTCCTAAAGGTTTTGATACAGATTCTCCCATCTTCCGACTAGATTCTACATGGCCATGTGCTGTTTCTGTTGCTGCAGATTCTAGATACTGACATGGATAACACGACTTGTACAGCACCGAGTCAATGTCTTTATAGATAAACTGCTAAGCACAGCAGTGGCATTCAACAAGTACTGTAATGCATTTTTCCCCTGAATAAACTGATTTAGCTTCCAGCTGTTTAGTAGTTATTATTTGTTTGATAGATACGGAGCCATCAATGTAAATTCAGAGTAAGAACAAAAGCCTTGGTGAATAAGTTGTATCAAAAGCTTCACGTAAATGGTGGGCTTGCAGTATTTATTGATCAATTGACTTGATAATTTATTTTTAAAAATTGCCTTGATAAAAAAAAAAGGGATCTGGTTAATCAGGCAAGTCACTGAACCAACCTGCGTTAATGAGGAGATTTGCTCTTTTCTTTGTGGCTAGCAGGTTTGGCTGGCCTGCTCAGTAGTGGCAGACCAAACATGTTTTAGTGCCTCATTTGCTAAATAAATAAATGAATAAATGAATAACAGCTATTTTGGAATGTTTCCAGCTTAACCTACCGCATGAGAACCAGGTATCCAACAATCAACACTGAAAGTGAAAAATCTCTTCCAAAACAATCCTCACATAATCAGGCTTTAAACACAGATTGTGAAAAGCCAGTATGTCCTATTAAAAAGCAGGAAATAAACTAGCAGGCTGGTATTATGGATAGTTACTAACTTGAAGCCTGTCAACACTATAGGCAATCTAAAATAGAAGAAAGTATTTCTGCCTGTGGCAATCTAGTCAGATATATATTAAGTAGAAGGAAAAAAACAGAAAAAATAGGTCTGAATTGATTGTTGGACTCAAAACAGAAAACAAAAGATATGTTTCAGTGTCATTGGACAAATAAGCCGACCCATTATCTTGGCATAAGACCAACCTCAAAAACATAAGACTTATTTAAGAATAATGATGAGATTTTGTTTAAGGACTGCTTCTCCCTTCTGTTAGAATGGCAGGAGTTCCCTTTATCTTTCTCGGGTAGAATTGCTACAGTAAAAATGATTGTATTATCAAATATTAACTTTTTATTTCAGCATCTATCGATCAAAATAACTTCCTCATCATTAAATAAATGGCAACAATTGATATTAAAATTTATTTGGCAAAAAAAGAGAAACTAAAGGCTAAGATTTTGTACGATGGGAGGTGGAAAGGAAAAATAGGAAGACTTCGTGTCCTAAACTTAAGCCTACTTTACATTTCTTATGTGATTAACTCGATAATGGATTGGACTATAAATCTGTATGAAGGCATATCAAAATTTGAACAAAATCTGATTAATCTTGCTACACAATTTATTATAGCGAGAACACGAAATTAGATCTCTTTTCTTCAAAGTCAAGTTTTTATTATCTGATTTAATGAATATTTGGGATCGATTTAAAAGATTACTCAGTCCAAACTCTTCACCTTTAGAGTCAATCATAGGAGCAATCATAAAAGGAGCAAGAAGCAGGTTTAAAATGTGGAAATCAAGCAACTTGTTCAGGATTCAGGAACCAGAAAAAGAGGGATGTATGATTTCATACTCAGAAATTAGAAGACAAATGCAGAAAAGTAATATTTGTAGTCTGAATATTTTCAAATCTGCACTAAGGTGCAATAATTTGTTAGAAGGCACAATAATAGGAGAGAAACACCTGAGTTTAAGAAGTGAGTGATAACAAAAGAAAAACACCAGATAATTGCAAAAATATACCATTTACTATCAAGATATTACGGTACACAGAGCAGGAACAAGTTACGGATTACATGGTGAGATGCTTTCTGAATATTGGAGAAAATATATCTATGAATGTATGGGGGAAATTATGGCTGACAGAACGTAAGTTCTTCTTAAACTCAGAAATCAGAGAAGACGTATGAAACTATGAAAAGGTGGTATATCACACCTGTAAAAATAAATAAGATCAACAAGGGCTATCCTGACTTACGTTGGAAATACTAAAAAGAGAAACATTTCTTTCATATGTGGTGGAAATGCCCTTTGGCCAAAAAAAGGGGGGGGGAATTTAGTCCCATTTGCAAAGAGCTTTGGGTTGTGAATTCCCAATATACCTGGTGGTATTTGTATTAAATTATTTAGAGGGTTCAGTAAGGTAAGAACATGCAGAATTAACTTCATATTTGCTGACAGCTGCAAGAGTTGTATATGCAGGAAAGCAGAGAACCACCATAGTGCCATTTGTCAAATAATAGTATTATAAAATATGGGAATAGACATCAATGGCACAACCAATGTATTAAATTAGCTTTAAGGAGCAAAACTATAGATAATGGGTTGTTATTTTTTTATTGGTAGAGTGGGTAAGTCGATCATACAAGATATGGGGCAATTCCAGGTATACCACATGGATTAACAACTTTCTGAAGCAATGTTGTTGGAATTGTGTTGCTCCTTTCTTATACTGCATCCTTTATTTTTATACCCTGATTTGTATCTTATCGTGTGTTATTCAACAAGATGGATATTTGAAAACTTTAATAATAAAAAAGACAATTCTTGATATAAAATACATGCTGCTCAAGTCATGAACACAAAACTAGAACTATTATGAAACAAATGGAGTACACAGACAAGGATTTATGAGAAAACATAAAGACTTAAAAGCTGATGCTGTTAGTCTGATAGGTGTCATTCTAGCCAATCATGGTCACCTTGGGGGTAACTACTCCCTGAACAAATAGCAACTTTAAGTTCTGCAATGTAGCTCTAAGGAGATGGCAAGAATGCTGGGATATATAGTGAAGAATTGGAGGAGGTAGCAGAAGATTGGAAGGTATCTGTCAACCTTATGGTTTTAATTCCTGAGTGGCATGAAAGGCATTCTAGCCAAGTATTTTGCCGCTAAGTATTAATAAAGCATTTCTGAAGGCTAAGTTGACAAGCAACTTAGTAAGTATCACAAGATTCCTGATTGCTTCCAACAGAAATTCTCCTCACAGTAAAATGGAAAAACCTGGTCTGGGTGACAACAAACTGCAACAAGACATTATCACAAGGTGGCATTTGTACAATGCTAGATATTCTAAAAGTGAAATACATTGTTGAACAAATTTTGCGAAAGCATACTTTCTTCATAAGAGTGGAACAAGATGGAGAACTGCTTAGAGTACTGTAGCCTTGTCTTGAAGTGTCAAGAGCTGCTTGAAGGTAAAAAATATGTTCTTCCGTGTTGTGGTTTCTACGTACTGTAGCTCATTTATCAAACGGTATGAAAAGTTCTAACCGTCATCCAGGATATATTAGCAGTGCTGATGGATGACTTGAGAGAAGATGAGCTTGGGAGATCTTTAAAAATATGAAGAAGCAACTGGTCTTGACCCAAGTATTAAGATACTGTGATGCTTCTAGAGGGCTTGTGGTTGCATCTCATGAACAACACAGATGCTCCAATGCAAAAGGCCAAGTTAGTCAATCAGGCTGTTTTCCAGCGAAATAGAGAACTGATTTTCTAGAACTGCAATTTCTGATCCAAAAGCAGACTACGAAGCTGCTGAAACTTCTACATTTTCCACACCTGATGCAGCAAATATTGCATATGCATTGCTAAGTGAAATGCAAGAGTGTGCCATAGCAGGTCAGTAACTTTGCTGACCTCCTCGTCTGGTAGCAGACAAATTCACTGCTTGCAAGAAATTGTAATCAAACTATTTTAATGACTTAAGAGAACATTCAGTGCAGCAGGAATCACTGTCAATAAGCTTTGCCCATCTATGAACTTGGACAATGTAAACAAACTACTTTGTTTGAAATCCTGGCTGCAGAAATTACAATTATGTGTTGTAAATCCTATGCTATATTTTATATTGCTTCGTGTCCTAATGCTCAGCAAACCTCAAGAACACCATTTTCTGCTTGTTTTCTTTTCTGGTAAATATGCCAAGAGGTTAAAAAAAGTATTTTATTTCTTGTAATCTTTATTTTGTTATGTGCAATTGTATGTGATGTACGTGAACTGAAATTCTATTCATTTGGAGTTCAGCCCTAACCTAAGCATCTCTTGATGTTGCTCGCTTTGCATATCTGGTTTTGTATCTGCCTATGTTTTTCCTTAATTGAGTGGAAGACAGGCTTTTAGTCAATCATTTTTAAGGCAATATTTAATCAATTTTTCTTCAGGAGGTGAAGAAATTTGCCAAGAAACCATTTATGAATTCTCCCACTGCTGTATGCAATTCCTCATATTCAAATGCTCCAGAAGTCTCCGCAAGCAGCCACAATAATGGCAAGCATAACCACAGACTTTTGAAGCAGTTGTAATATAAAGTTTATATAAAATACTGAAGGTACTAAAAATGAAGCTGGGAACATGAAACTGTTGCTGGAAATTAGGACAGAACTGGAAGATGCATATATGACAGCAAAACTGATATTGTTAATGGATAAAAAAATGCATATAATAAATGAGAAGAGGCTTACAGTGTAGTCCTAACTATGTCTGTTCATAATTAAGTCCTATTGAATTCAATGTGATGTACTTACTAGTAAGTGAGGTTAGGATTGCAGTCTCAGTGTGTTGATGGATGGGATATGAATGGAAAAATTTAAGACATAAAACAAGATGGATAAGTACATCTGAACAGGTAAAAACCAAGGTGATGGGTGCAAATAGATGGAGTGAATGGACAATGGAAGAGATTGAGATACTAATCAATAATAGTAGGTGAAAGCAATGTAGGTAAAATTGAGCAGAAATCTTAAGAGAAATAAAATGAAAGTGATGAGTAGTAGATACACATAAAGAGGACTGGTTAAAAAGAATGGTTAGAAAATGGAAATGCAATACAGTAATTGGAAAGAATGGTGAGTTTGTAAGTAGAGAATGTAGAAATGCTGGTCTGATGAACAGATGGGCGATAATGGGATACATATAGAGGGTGGGTGAGAAAATGAGTTGGTAGTTTGTAGGTGGATGGGAATGGCAGTCTGAATGGGCAAAAATATTTTATGAATGTAGAGCCTATGGATGGGTGGGGATGTTGGGAGATGAAGTGAGATGAATGTAGATGAGATGAGAAGGTGAAAAGGCAATGGGCTGATGGTGCGATGATGTGGGCGGACCATGAAGTTGCATGGAAGTAAAACGTAAAAGGGACAGGCAAATGAGTAGATGGAAAGGGTGATCATGTTAGGTGGCTAAACCAGATCACCATTGGAACAGAAGGAGTCTGAAAGGACAGAAATAGATGAGAGGGGCTGAAGGGTTGGCTAAGCAAAGATGGGAAGGCTGAAGGGAGACAGAACAGATGGAGGTGAAGTTGATGAATGGGTGGACCTGAAGGCTACATGGGCAAGGGTGCTGGGGTTGAGCAGAGGAAGTGCTGAGGTGCTGTGTGCCTGCTTCCTTGGGTCTGGGGGCTTGAAGAACAGCCCTGCGTCCCCCCAACCCACCTCAGCACAGTCTGAGTGGTAGTGGCCTTTTTTAATGGGGAGGGGAGAGGTGGGACCCCCAACCTCCTCAAAAAGTTGGGTCCAGCCCTCCCTCCATGGTTGCTACCAGCACCAGCGGCGACGGAGCCCACGGCACACCAGCGCCCCCAACCCCAGACCACCCCCCACTTCCCCCCTCCTCCTGCTGCTGCTGCTGCTCCTCCTCCTCCTTCAATCCCCTCCCCTCCCGTCGCTCCTCCCCCTTCCTCCCGGCGGCCATTGGCCCAATCCCCGCCGCCCCCTCGCGCCGCCGCTCAGCTGAGGAGACAATGGGCGATCAAAGGAGGGGAGGGGGAGGAGGAGGAGGAGGAAGAGGATGGCGCTAGGCGAGGCTGGAGCCCGGGCGTGTGGCACTCTCTCTGCGCTCGATTAGTGAGCCTAGTGGGAGGCTCGGCCAGGCTCGGCAGCCGACAGAGGGACGCCCGAGCGGCGGCGGCAGCGGGTGAGGGGAGTCGCCGCTGCTGCTGCTGCAGCTGCCTCCTCCTCGCGCGCGCGGCGGCGGCGCCCCCCCCCCCGCCCCCTACACCCTCGTCGCCTTCTTCTCCCGCGCCTCGCGAGCAAAGTGTGCGAGAGTGAGTGCGAGTGCGAGTGAGCGAGAGCCCCGTTGCGCAGCTTGCTCTGCGCACAAGCACCACCACCAGCGGAGGAGGAGGGCGGCAGAGGCACCACCAACCACCAGCAGCAGCACCACACGGGCATTGGGGGGAGAGTGAGTGTGGGGGGAGAGGAGCCAGACACGCGCACACTCACTCACACACACACACACACAGAGAGAGGAGGAAGAAGAAGAAGAAGAGGAGGGGAAAGGAGGAGAGAGGCCACGGCAGACACTCAACTGAGACAAAAGTATCTCCAAACCAGCACCCAACTCCACCTTGGGAGGCGGGCGCCTCAGCATGGCTTCCGAAGAACTCTACGAGGTAACACAGACCCTTGTGCTTCCTCTCCCCCCCCACCCCACCCCACCCCCAACTCCACAACCCCCCACCCCGTGGCCCCCGCCTTCCTCACTCTCGGCCCCCCCCTCTATTTTAAGTGCTAACGCTTAAAAAAAAAAAAAACAAAAACCACCCCAACACCCTTGCATTTCTTTCCTCTCTTTTTTTCCCTTGGCGGGGCCCTGTAGGCGCCCGCCCGCGCTCTCGCGCGCGCTCCCGCCGGCCCGCGTGCGCGTGTTTCCAAATTGCGAGCTTTTCGCCTCCCTGCCCTCCTCCTCCTCCCCCAGTTTCGCTAGAGAAGAGGACGGAAATATGACTGAAAGGAGGAGACGGCAAAGTGTTTGCCATTGGCTTGCGCTTTCTCTTCTCCTCTCTTCTTGCCCGCCTTACTCCACCTCTCCCCACCCCACCGCCCGGCCCCACAACCCCTCTCCCAACTCCACAGCCGCCCCCTTGCCCTCTCCGGTCTCGCCACTCGGACTCCACGAGGGAGGGGGGGAGGGGAAGGGTGGGTGGGTGGGTGCTGCCGGGTGGGTTCCGGACGTTGGGTTGCAAGAGCTGACAGCCACGACTTGCTCAGAAGCTCCTTGTGCACCCAAAGTGAGGTGGCTGTGTGCCCTCCCCCCCCCCCGGTAGTGTGCAAAAATGCGTGCAAAAGCCATGCCCCCTCTAGGGCGGGCACGAGGAAGGGTTTCTTTCTTTCCTGGGGTCGTCTTTTGAAACTGCATTGACATCTTAGCCTTGCAGCAAGCCAGCTGAGTTGATGCACAGCATGAAACATTCAAAAACTACATGCCTCCACGTTGTTTTTTTTGCAGGAAGGCAAGTTTTTCTTTTTAAAAAAAGAATATGGTGGGGGGGGTAGGTTCAGAGCTGGTGCTAAAGAGACGTCATCCTTTTTGCACTACTATGTGATCCTGTGGTATAGATTGGAGTCTTTAGCTTCGCCAGCGAAGGGGGCAACTGCTTTAACTTTGAATTTCAAGTTTTCACATCTCTAATGTATGTGGATGCACACTGGAAATCCTCTTAAATGCAACTTCCTGGTTTTGATATTTACGAAGTGTTGTGTTAGGGCTCTGCAACAATAATTATTTTGGAACTATTCGAACCCATTTGATAAATATCAGTTCACTGAAGAGGCAATAGTTCTCTTGTCCTTTAGGCAAATACATATTTAGAGTGTGTGTTGGTATTTTTAGATTGCTACTGTTTATCTGAATCTGAATTTTTTAGGAAGAAGTGAAATATACTGGAAAAAAAGTATGAAACTTGGGTCTGAAATCCTAAACACAATAGTAGGGAGCAAGCCCTGCTGAACACATTGGAACTTTCTTCTGAGTAAACATGAATAGGATTGTGCAACTAAGTGCCTTGCCAGTGTACTAGGAGGAACTTCTTGTGAATGAGGGATAGATCCTATTCAGTCAATAGAAAAATAGCTATACACATGTTTGTTTTGAGTGAGTTTGATGAATAAAGTTTCTGAACCCACTAAACCAATAATAGGAAGGTTTGGTATCTCATAGTTAATGGTTGTGAAGATTTCACCCGTCTTTAGAGTTGAAGCCAAACTAAGCCTTGGATGAAATGTGGGAGAAAGAAAAACCTTTATGACGGAGTTCACTAAATTAGCCTTACTCAAACCTTTAATTGAATGCTGTGGTGATCAAGGCAGATGACTTCATGGAGTGGTCGCCTCTGGATCATCCAACAGTTAATATGGACCTCAACCATTAAGGTGGTAATCAATGTATCATTCAGTCATGCTTATTAGCTATGGGAACTGATGTCTCTTAGTCGCACTAACTAAATGAGTTGGAAGGGTGATTAGGACATTAAGGCATAAAAATATACCAGATGCTGGATGCAAATACCATTTGGGACCTATCCAGTTCCTGGAATACTTCATTAAATGAAGTAAGTTGGCCAATCCCATGAGTAAGGATGTTGATATGGAAACATTCTTTTCAAATATTTTGTCTTATTTTTTAGAGCACCATAGATCATTCATTGTGATTCTTTTTACAAGTAGACTCACTCTTGAAATATATTAACACAAATACATTGTTTAAAAATTCCAGAGTTGCTTGATGATTGTTGTCCTTCATGCCAAGTTTCAGGTAGAAGACAGCTGAGTCTGGCTGTGCCTGTGAAGGGGTGAACAGATATCCCATATAAGTGGGATAGATGTCTTGGTCAGATACAGCTGTGATGCCGTCTGGTCCTGTATTGAATTCTGCAGTGATTTGTTGGGAATTGCTAATGTATGGTGCTAAATGAAAGGGGCAGGCCGTGGTCTCTCTTTGGGGCATTGGGGTGTTTATCCTTCAGAGTTAGAATGCAGTGGCATTGCGTTTGGTCCAAATGATGAACATGATGTAAAGATTTACAGCTGTCTTTGCCATGATATTTTTTGGAACTACAAACAAAAAAACTATCAAAGGAATATAAATTTTGATTACTGGATGTTTTAGAAATAAAAGAAACTCCTAGGAAATTCTATCTTTCCCATGAAATACTTTTGTTGTTTATGGTTGAAAAATATGGATTGTTGAGTTTTATATATATATATATATATATATATATATATATATATATATTATTTAGTGCTAAAGATAATATTCAAGAGAGTTCTCTGCAACTCAAAGAAAAGCAACTTGACAGACCAACATTTTGTTTTTTTCCTGGAAAATAACTTGGAGAAGCAACAGGTCAAATGTACTATTCTGACTGGATATAGTTCTCTTGGATTCATCTAATAGTTCAAAGCAGGATACAGAAGACCAGTTGAAGCGGATCAAAGTTTAGGAGTCTTGTACATCACAGTCATTTATCTAAAAGGATTCCTGAAGTTATAAGTCAAGCATTCATTCAAGGAGTTGGATAAAGTGACTTTCTTTCATCTTTTCACCTGAATTTATACACATGGAATTTTGCTCTTTATTAATGGCATCACAGTATTCTCATATTAGGATATTCTATGCACATTTTTTACTTGAAACTTAAGCAAAATCTATAGGTTGTTTGAATTAAATATCCACCACTTATCTCTAGAAGCTTGAGGAACAGACAACTTGCTTTGCTAACTTACCCAACACATGACCCAAGCAATACTTCTTTTGAGAATTATTTCTCTTACTTGGATTTTGGAATTAATAATTTCACCAAATTATCTCAGATAGTGAATCATAAACATCTTTTTTTATGAAGATAATGGGATTTTAAATACAATGAACAGGTTTGTTTTTGGTTTGCTTGTTTTTTAGGATGGGTTCTCTACACACAATCATCTTAATATGTTTGTACAGTATCAGTTTCAAAATATCAAAATTTTGGCCCTCCATTAAGTAGGCATGATCCAGAACTGTATGCTGTAGATTTGACAGCACTCATAATTTAAACAAAAATAAATCAAAATATTAAGCCCATTAATTATGTTGAGGCTTTTTCAGATTGGTGACAGGTAGTTGTTTTTGTTCTGCTTTTTGCATGTGTTGCAGTGGGGAAGAAAATGAGGACAACAGCAAATGAATAATACTCAAACCCCACCTGTACCCATATGAAATTGCCTGATTAATGTGATTTTCAGAGGTCCTTCTTTGGGTATCCATCTTTGAAGATGAGATAGGTGGTAACTGGGGATAGGGCCTTCTTGGTGGTGGCACTACGCTCTGGAATGTCCTCCCCAGATACGTTTGTCTACTTTTGTCTTCCCCTCTGATTTTATTAGATGTGCAGTGGACAATTTGATTGCTTTAGCAGCTCTATTTTAAGCTCCTTTTGCTGTTTTATATTCTGAAAGTGTGTACTATACTTGTGGTAACTTTGGTGAGTTTATTATGATTGGTTTTCTCTTTGTATTTGGATGTTGCATTGCAAATCTTCTTGAAAGATTAAAACACGGGGGGGGGGACACCTTAAATAAAAAATAGGCTACTAGCTGCCTGATCAACAAGCTAGCTAACTTGACAATCTGTACTTGCTCTAATAAGTATCATAAATGACTGACGTTTCTTTATTCCTGACCTATACTGTCTTCTAGATTTGGGGCAGTTTGCATTCTGAAAGGGTGTATACTAGGTAACACACTATGTTAAAACATGTGCTTACTTCAAATACTGGCCATCAAATGACAGCCCAAGTAAAAAGATTCAGAAGTTCCAAATTATGTACAGGTTTTGGTGATTGTCTAGGAAATGGGTGAACCAGACTGACAGGCATGGCTAATTCTTCTCATTGTGTCCTAGCTGTTCAGATTTGACACATGTATGGAATAATTAAGATAATATCAACTGAACTGAGAATTATAATGGGAAGTAGGGTCTCAAGTTCATAGGAACCAGGGAACTTCCAAATAGTATTGAGTTATTAGAGTACGATGCTCAACTAAAATTTTATTTCAACCTAGCTAGCTATATTGTTTATGGCAAGCAGCTACTGTTGACTTTTATTGGTGAATGAGACAATTTAAATTTAGTTGGTGTGTGAGTTTCGTATTTAAAATTGAAGCTATAGTCATCACAAGAATTCGGGGTGTACAACTGTATTGTAACCATTACTCACAATTGAATAGAGATAAGAGAGAAAGGCATCAATATGTGAAAAGACAACATTGAAACAAACAAAAGCTGAGCTTTGTACATGTTAAAGATTCTTGAGGCTTCAAAGCTCCCCGTAGTATGGAAGACGGTGAACTAGAATGATTATGAAAATGGCTTCAAATGTGAATGCGGAGAAGAGAAAAGCTGGCAAGAGCTAAAGTGGGACAGAGAGTGCTATAATGCAGTGGTCAATTTGCAGCATTGGCATTTCCAAAATACGTAGTACATCCCCAGTGTTTCAGGATGTGTGGTAGGTTTGCGGTAGGGAGCTTCAGCCAGTAGCAACTCCCTGATATATGTCCATTGTGAGCCTGGAGACTCCCAGCTCTCCTTTACGTTTTATGTAAAGAGGTAAAGGGACCCCTGACCATTAGGTCCAGTGGTGACCAACTCTGGGGTTGCGGCACTCCTCTCGCTTTATTGGCTGAGGGAGCCGGCGTACAGCTTCCGGGTCATGTGGCCAGCATGACTAAGCCGCTTCTGGCGAACCAGAGCTGCAAACGGAAACACCGTTTATCTTCCCACCGGAGCGGTACCTATTTATCTACTTGCACTTTGACGTGCTTTCGAACTGCTAGGTTGGCAGGAGCAGGGACCGAGCAACGGGAGCTCAACCCGTCGCAGGGATTCAAACCGCGACCTTCTGATCAGCAAGTCCTAGGCTCTGTGGTTTAACCCACAGCGCCACCCACGTCCCTTGTACGTTTTATGTATCCTAGCATCAAAAACGTCAAGAGTGTTAACTGACCCTTAAGCATGGAGAATTTAGAAGGATATGGTTCCTGAGATGAAATGATGTGAGGAATGAAATAGAAAACTTCCCTGGTTGGTTCAGACTCTCAGTGTTTCTCAAACTTGGGTCCCCAGCTGTGGTTGGAGTACAACTCCCATTATCCCTAGCTAGCAGGGCCAGTGGTCAAGGATGATGGGAGTTGTAGTCCAACCACAGCTGGGAACCCAGGTTTGAGAAACACTGGTTGAGACCAAAGTTCATTGGGTCTAGCATTCTGTTGCCACAAGTGGCCAGCTAGATGGTGTTGGTGTTTGCTGGTAATGGCCATTCCCCCGCTGTTGTTTAATCGGAGATACAAGGAGTTTGAACATGGAGGTCCTGCTTGGTTATCATGACTAACAAATGTTGATACAATTGTCTCTATGAATTTGTCCAGTTCTTTCTTAAAGTTACCTATAGCTAACCTGTAAAGGCCACCCATTGTTCCAAGATGATAATCTGCTTGATAGTAGTATAGTATTTGGAATGGGTTGATGCTTTCTGAAGATGAATTTATTACACATATATCATATTTCTGTAAGAAATTGCATGTATCCAGCATATTTACCAAATATAGTAGCAGGGAATATATGTTGATTCCACCATGTGTATACACGCTTGGGGATCTCTGGCTGCTGATTGTGTGAACATGAATACATGTGGTTTCCAAGTCTTAATTGGAAATATTTATCATACTCTACAGAGTGATATAATTTAGCATGTTTATTTGTATTGAGTAAACAAAGCTGAAAGCTTTGAAACTGCAGAGCTTGCCTAATATTGTATTTGTACTTGGCTTCCATTCATTGTTACCAATGAACTTACGAAATGGAAAAATTTCTGTAGAAAAATAAAACACTAGAAAAAATTCCATGAAGAATGCCCACCTGACATGCTTGGCCCTGAGAAGAGATTATAGCTCCTGATCAAGAGTTCTTTGAGTACAGAATTCAGAATCCTGGTTGTTACTTTTTTAAAAAAACAACAACTAAAGAGCTAAGTATCCTTGATGCAAACATGATGGGTTGGATCTGGGTTGCTATATTTTGAAGAGCAAAAAAGAGGATGCTGTGATATTAAATACCCCTACTACAGAGTGAGTCTTTTAAAAGAGGTCCCATGGAACATGTGTGCTCTGTATCCACGGTGCCTCTTTTAAAGGACTCACCCTGTATATCTAGGCTATAGAAGCTGTGATATATTGCTGAGTGGGGCAGGAGAAGAGAAGAGGAAAGCAAGTCTTCAACCACCAGTTATGTCTGTGTCTCATCCAGAAAGTATAGCCAGAGACATTTTGGCAAATTTACAAAATACACCCAGGCAGAAATTTTAACCCTGACAAAGAGGATGTGTCCTGGATAAAGAGGACACATGGCAACCCTAATTAGACTTAAGTCATGTTTAGAGTAGAGCTGTTGAAATGACTAACTTGTCCAATTGACTTCATTATGTTTACTTGGATCCAACCCATTGTATAGATATGGTAATGGTAAGTAGAGTGAGCTGTTGGTGGAAGGGTTGAAGGAAGAACACATTTCCTAGTTCATGCTTCTGAATGAGGACAAAGTGAAATGTAATTGTGTGTTGTTTCTGTATATTATTTTGCTTAAAATGCTTAAATGTTTCAAACGCTTTGCATATTGTCCCACTGAGATACTGTGAAGTAGCAATATTTGGGGAGATAAGATGTCAATAAAGTTAGTGGGTTTTTTGAGAACATCATGAGAGACCTAGCTTTAAACTATTTCCTCAGCATTATGAAGAACTATCTACTTTTAGTAAAAATGCGCATGAAATATGCAATATTAGTCTTGGGCATAAATATATCCTTGCATTAGTTGGTTATGATGTTGCTCGTATGCAGTTTTTTGATGCCTTATTATATTTAAACAGAACTACTCATTTGATGCTATATGGAAACTACTGCTAAGAACACTGGGTCTTTGCATATAGATGTTTACAGCCCTGTTTTCAAAGCCAAAACAGTGTTTAAAAGACTAGGTTGTAAAAGCTGAAGTGGGTAGGCATTGTCTTGCACTTGTGGAGTAGTTTGAGGATAAACCTTTTACTGAGGATTGTGCTTGAGCTATTTATTATATACTTATTTTCTCTTTAAGGAGTGAGCTGCTAGTTTTCTCTTTGTTCTCTTTTGTACTGACACATCACTGCACACATAAGTGAGTTCTCATGGCCACAATTCTCAATTCTGTTTACACTATTTTTGCTAGGTGCTATTTCTAACCAGTGGTGTAGGCTTTCTGGAAAATTGTGAATTAGGATAATTTGCGTAAGAAAATGTTCAGTTTCCACCAGAACATTTTCTAATGCCCTAGAAAGTGAACTAATTTAGCATGTTTATTTTGCTTGTATTTAGTAAACAAATCTTTTTTTTAAAAAAAACCTTGCCTAATATTCATTTGCAGTTGGCATTCACTAATTGTTACTAATGAGCTTATGAAACAGAAAATTTTCCCTGGGGGAAAAGCACTTGAGAAAATTTTTACCCAACACCACTGCTCCTAATGCTTAAATTTGTGCAAAACAACATGAGGATATTCTGAAATCATTTAAAACTTGTTTGTATTTTTGATGTCTACTAGTGAAGTAGACACAAGTTAGTGCAGTGTGTGGTAAGATTAACATGTAAAATTTCCCCACATCATCACAAAATTGCTAGCATATTATTACAGTACCTATAACGTACCTTAAAGGAGTGGTGATGTGTCCACTTCCTTAAGAGGACCCCCATGGACCCAAAGATGTTAAATAACTATTGTACAGTGGCAAATATCCCCTTTTTGGAAAAGGTGTTCGACAAGGTGATATGGTCTAGTTTGAGGCCTGGCCATGGCACTGAAACCATCTTGGTTGCCCTGGCTGAGGACATTTGTCAAGAGAGATGTAGTGGTATGACCCTGCTCATTCTGTGTGATCTTTCAGCGGCTTTTGATAGTGTTGACCATGGTATCTTTTTGGAGCATCTCAGGGAAGTTGGGGGCACGGTGCTTCAGTAGTTCTGATCTTAGTCTCCACAGACTTTTTCAGAAAGAAGTTGTAGGAGGAAGCTGTTTGCTACCATAGGAGCTATTCTGTGAGGTTCAATGGAGTTGCATCTTCTTCCCCATGCTATTTCAGATCCATATGGCAGTCACTGGGAGCTATCATCAGGACATTTGGAGTGAGGTGCTAATTTGCAGATAATGCCCAGCTTTATCTCTCAAGTTCACCTGAGTTGGGAGAAGCAGTTGAGGGGTTAGACCTGCGCTTGAAGATGGTGATGTGCTGGATGTGGGCCAATAAATTAAAGCTGAATCCTGAAAAGACAGAGGGGTGCTATTTGTCTCAAGTTGGGAAGATGGCCTGTTGTGGAAGTGGTTGCACTCCTCTGGAGGATATTGTAGGTATTCCTGGATTCAGCACTGTCCCTGGACTCAGGTGGCCTCTGTAGACAGCTGTTTCTTTCTTTCAGCTCCAGCTGGTTCACCCATTGGACGAAAATGACTTGTAGTAATAGTACTGGGTGTTGTGAACTAGTGCCTGGAATCAGTAATGAACCGAAAGGGACATACTCAGCCTTCAGTCCCTATCTTGGAACTGAGTTGAGAAGCTGACCTCATGGCTACCACATCTAGTCTATCTCTTGTACCTTCATGGTTCCCACCACTACCACTTTCTTTGAAAACTCTTTGTGAGGGAAGATACTGGTAACTTGAAAAACTCATAATTTTGTGCCATTTTGGTTGGTCCTTACAGAGGTATAGCCTCTATAACTGATTTTGGTTCCCCCTCCAGCCATGGATCAACATGGCAATATTTTTTTTCCCAATCTAGACAAGACAGAGATTCTACAACTAATAGTTTCACTAGAACCATCAATGGATGGTTGGTGTGTTAGTATTCAGTCTACTGGATGGGATTGGACTTGTCATACAGGACGAGGTTCACAGCATGGGGGTGCTTTTTAAAATATAGTATTTATTTATTTTATAATTAATTAATTAAATAAATAAATAGACAACCCCTCATTGGAGGATCACAGGGCGGTTGCAGTATAAAAATCATTTGGTTTTGGCCCTAAGCACCTTTTATTAACTAGTTTGTGTGCTGAGGCTCTAACTTTTATTTTTATTTTTTAAGTGTTGTTCTGTCTCAACATAGTTATCTACACTTTGGTTATCTCAGAATTAAACTACTCTTAATTAGTTATATTTGGGACTGCCTTTGTGACAACCATTTGGGAAGTTCATCCGATTCAAAGTGCTGCAGGTGGGTTATATACGGTGGCAGTGTAGAATTTATCACATGCTATCTGTTATTACTGTTTGCTAACGGCTTTTGCCTGTAAAGTCTACTGATGTATCTTCAAGACTTCTGCTCTTTCATATTGTTAAAATAAGAATGGCCACATCTTTAAGATCTTCCATTAGAACTCCTGTTTTAGTTTTGGCCCAGACCTTGCCAGATGTGATTTCCCTAGGCACATCTGGCATGGGTCTGCGCAGCTGACCTTTAGGGATGTATCAAAAACACTCAGGCCTTTGGAGCTTTGGGATGCCCTTGGTTTTTTATCTTGGAGATGGAATATGTAGGATTATTAATTATTTGATAGTCGCTCTGTTCTTTTGCTTTTAGGTTGCTTGCCTTTTTGCTATCTCATTGTTAATGAGACTGCAAGCTGTACTGGAAGTGTGCAGGTAATCAAAGAAAGAAGGAAAGATGAACAATTGGGGTGTTTTCTTTTGGGTAGCTTAATATAGTGATGGGGAACCTTTAGCTTTCCATATGGTATATGGATTACAGCCACTGGCCATGCTGCCTATGCTGATAGAATTAGAGTCCAACATCGCTTGGGGAGTTCCAGATTCGCTTTTGCTGGTTTACCCATCCTAGAAGTCTACCATCTTAGAAGTCTAGAAGGTAAAGGTACCCCTGACTGTTAGATCCAGTCACGGACAACTCTGGGGTTGCACGCTCATCTCGCTCTATAGGCCGAGGGAGCTGGTGTTTGTCCACAGACAGCTTCTGGGTCATGTGGCCAGCATGACTAAGCCACTTCTGGTGAACTGGAGCAGTGCGCGGAAACGCCATTTACCTTCCCGCCGGAGCGGTACCTATTTATCTACTTGCACTTTGACGTGCTTTCGAACTGCTAGGTGGCCAGGAATTGGGACCAAACAATGGGAGCTCACCACGTCACGGGGATTCAGACCGCCAACCTTCTGATCGGCAAGCCCTAAGGCTCTGTGGTTTAGACCACAGTGCCACCCACATCCCTTTAAGCAGTCTAGAACTGTAGCACAATTCCCCTGTAGAGGTTGAGGTTTAGGGAGTTCACAGATGTTGCCTCAGGCAAGTATTACATTATTGCAATTTGTTGATTGCAAACAGGCTTCTGTCCTCACTTTAGATGACTGCAGAGTCTTAACTACATATAAGTCATCAATAATTATTAGTTATCTTGTTACTGTGTGGATGACCGTAGTACACTTGGTACTTGGGACTGTAGCAGATTTCAGGCTGTGGTACACATTTGTAGTACATTATGATCACATCTAGCACATGATTAACTCAAGTGATAGCAATGCCTCACTGTTGAAATGGCACAATTTAATTGCATGCAAGGCAGAGAGCTTGAAAGCTCCTCTTGCACCATGTTTCCCTGGTGCGAAAAGCTCTCCATTGTGCTTACCAGGCTCTGTGATGCTTTTGTGAGATCTTGTGGCAACGTAGATGGCCCTATGAAATCTCACAATAGCATCCCAGAGCCTAGTGAGAAATGCAGAGAGAGCTTTAAACAGGCTTCCTCAACCTTGGCCCTCCAGATGTTTTTGGCCTACAACGCCCATGATCCCTAGCTAGCAGCACCAGTGGTCAGGGATGATGGGAATTGTAGTCTCAAAGCATCTGGAGGGCCAAGGTTGATTGAAGAAGCCTGGCTTAAAAACTCTCCACCTTGCTTGCAGCAGGGTACTAAGGATGATCACGTGGGGGCAGTTTGAGTATATGTGTTTTTGTATATATGCTCCTTCCATGGAATACAATCCATGCAGAAGATAACATCATACAGTACGTTAATATCATACTATCATGTTTGCCCTAGAGATTTCCTTGCTTACAAGTGTCCTCTCCTTCCTAGACAAGTTCATATAACAAAGGGGTTTAAAGTGGGAGCCCAGTTACTACAGTTTCTAGCTGCTGGACTGACTGAAGATATAAGCCCAGCAGTGAGTTCTGAGTCCGGGAAAACATTCCAACCATTTTGCACACAGGAATCAGCTGTTGTTTCATTTTCCAACTAAAAATTTCTGCAAACTTTGAGTCCCCCATATATTGAAGTCCATATCATGTTTGTGGATATTCTTATTCCGCTGCTCCACTGACAGCAGACTTGGTCACTTGATTCCTATACCCCACCCTCTTTCTCTCTGTGTGTATTATATTATATAGCACATATCATTGTGTGGCGAATGAAACATTTTGGGATGTTCCCCCAAAGTAGTATCTTCTTAGCTACAGCAATTCCATTTCGCCCTCTTTATTAAAATAAAAAATAACTTACGCTTGCTCGCCTGCATGGTTGGTACGCTCCTCATGTAATTTCATAGATCCTAAAAGCAACCACAGAATTGTAGAGTTGGAAGAGACCACGGGGGTCATCTAGTCCGACCCCCTGCAGTGCAGGAACCTTTTGCCCAATGTGGGGCTTGAACCCATGAGCCTAGTTATGCAAAGGATCTCAGATGAAAGGTAGTACCTAAGCGTGAGCGAGGTAATATTTTATACAGCAGTTGTGTGTGCGGCATGTACTGTTGTGTTTGGTTAAGAGAACACTCTGAAATTCCTAGGAAAACAAGCAGTGAAAAAGTGCTGGGGAATTATACAGAATTTTACCTCTCTGGCATGTGCCCTTTATGTTTGGAAATGCAAGCCTTTCTTTCATACTTTTTATACATCCACAACAGCAGACGTGGTTTCATGTGATGAACACAACTGCTTCACAATGTGGTGAAGCGGCAGTACATTTGCATCAACTTAAACGCTGCTTCATATCTGAAAGCTGACTACTCAAGCACACAACATAAAGTTTTGGATTTGTACATTTTCAAATTATTATGCTTTTAAGGCATCCACTGGGACCAAATTCATGTCTGGGAGGGGGGCAATATTTAATCTCAGGCACATTATTCTTTTTCCATGCTTGTTATCCAGTATTTTCTGTGTTGTCTCTCCTCTCTTTAGTAGGATGTTTGTTTATAAATAAGGCCAGATTTATGTAAGTAAAGTGAACACTGTACTTCCACATTTTGTAAGATTAGGTTAGAAATACTAGGTTCCCTAGCTAATATTGGGCTCAGAAAGTACAGTTTTATTCACTTACCTTTTTTTGAGAAGGTTTAAGAAATATTTTGGATGAATAAAATGTTGGCCATGGTAATAAAACAGGCTTCTTTTTCAGAAATCATTGAATTTTAGCTTCAATGCATAATTCCTTTGAGAAATTGCTTTGTGGAGACAGACTTTTTTGAGCAGCCCTCATGTATATGATCAGTTCACAAATATTTTTTTTCAGTGTTCACCTTCCAGTACCAAATTGTTGTTAGCAGTGAAAGTTGGATCCCGTTCTTCCTGCTCATCAGTAGAATTGTTTCATCTGTACAAACTGAGTTGAAGTGGGGGCCTGTTCTCAATTACAGAAATGTTTGATTATGGTATATGAGCTAGGGTCACTGTTTGATATTGCAGTGTGCTGTCTTGATGTCCAAAAACGTCTCTAGTTTTAAAATCTTAGTATATCATTTCATAAAATAACATGGTAAGCAAATGTATTTTCTATAATTAATGTGTGGAACAAATGAACTTTAGAGCTCACTAACTCACATCAAGCACTTAAGCCATGCTGTGCAAGATTTTCTATTACATGGGTGTTGCCTTGTGTCACAAAGGTTAAAGTTAGACATATGAAACTGCCTTGCTATTTTAGAAACTGTCTTGCAAATATATAAAAGCAGCAATTCTAAGTACACTTACTAGGGGGAAAGTGCTGTTAAACTCAGTAGAACTTACCTCTGTGTAAATCTGCTTAGATATAGGCTTTAAGAAAATAAATGTGTTTGTAGAAATGAAGCCACAATTGTTTTTTTTAAAAAATCTACAATGCTGGGCGGGGGGCAGGACAGGAATCCTGGATTGTTTGTTCTGCTATTTGCAGTGCAGGTGACTGAAGATTTTTGATCTTGGCCTCTTAAGCATTGATGTTAGTGCCTTGGCATTTGAAATATTTTTTCATCCTTGAAATAGGCCATGCAAATGAGAAGATGTAATTGCAATGTGGCATAAAATGATCTCAGTTGCACATTTACCAAATGTATGTGATGGAAGCTGAAGGTTGTATCCGGCTAAGTTCTGCTGAGAGTAGTATATCCATTGAAATGAATGGACCTAAGTTAGTCATGTCCTTATTTTCGATGAGTCTAATTGTGTAGAATTAACACTGGCTGCAATCCTGAAAATTTGGACCAAATACTCTTATTTTTTTTTCAAGAAAACTGATTAAATAGTGCAAAAATGGAAGTGAGGGGATTTTTTATTTTATTTTGCCCTTTATAAATCAAGAGCGAGTCTCTTATTTTACCTCTAGCTGAGCTTCTAAGCTTAGCTGTAGCTCAGTATTCACTATACAGGACAAGCAAAGCAATGCTGAGTATTAGCAGAGTGGGTAGCCAAAGTGTTTTCATGGTAGCTTTTGACAAACCTGTGCCTATGAGAGGTGTGTTGTACTTGTAGCTGAGACAGGGCAAATTTCAGGTTTATAGAAATTTGCTTTTCTGTATTACCAGTATAGCTAATGTCATACTATGTCATGTCTATGTCTGCCTTGCTTACAAGCCCCTTCTTCATAGACAGATATACGGCCAAACAACTTAACATGGGAGTCCGGTTGCTGCAGTTTTATCCCATTATAAACTAACTGAATGTATACACTCACAGCCAAGTCTGTGGCCAGGAAAGGAGTTCTTGCCATTTTCACCCTGGAGTCCTCCCCCATATTATTTATACAGTTCTTCCCTGACCATGCCTAAGTCCTACCCACACTAAGAGCCTGTAAGGCACCTGGTACCTATGTGATATACAGAAAATAAATTTACGGTAATGAAAACATGAGAAGATGTGGCAATGGTAGTGAATGCTGAACATTTGTCTGGGCAGTTTAGTACTCAAAACATACCTGCTGAGTTGCGACTTCAGGTTGCAGTCCTGTGTGTTCACTTACTTGAATGTAAGCCTTATTGACTGCAGAGCGACTTGTTTCTGAGCAGATGTGTGTAGGGTTGAGCTACAGTACACGAGACCATTGAAGCTGTGCAGTGTTCTTGAAAGAATACTTTGGTGTCTCTCAGTTTTGAACCGATGTACCTAAAAATGTGATAAATACAATTCCGTCTTCATTAAATTTCTGTACTGCCCTTCATCCAAGGATTGCAGAACGGTTTACAATATAAAACCGCAAAACACCTAACATGGTAGGAAACAAATACAGTACCCCCTCCCACAGTTTAAGAGGCCATAGATTGTTTAATTAGCCAAAGCCCTGGGAGAAGAGGAATGTTTTTGCCTAGAGATATGTAATGAAGGCATCAGGCAAGCCTCACTGGGGAGAGCATTCATAAGTTAGTGTATGGTAGCATTTTGCTTCACCTAGTTTAAAGTAAACCCAGCTTAAATATTTTACTAGCTTTTCTTCCTTTGCCAATCTTGTTAAAGGTGACTCAGACCCTTGAAGTTGAGTTGATATATGAACTTGATGTATTGACTTAATGTTTGCACACACAAGATGTGAACCTTCCATTTACAGCAGCGTTGAGGAACTTCCAGCCCATGGGTCTGATTAGGCCTGCCAATTTGGCCTGCCATGCGGTTTCGGCCAAGTCGCACCTACCTGCCCCATACCTGATGTCATATATAATGTCAGACTGGTATAGTTACCACCTACTGCTGGAAGCAGGATTTCCAGCCACTGTCAATCAGCTGATTGCTGGTGCTTGCAGGTCATTGTGCCCTTTACCCATGTGGTTTGACTTCAAACTGCATGGGAAAGGAAAATGGCTCACCTGCTTTCATTGTGATATCAGGTGACAGATAAGTTGACTAGCTATGGAATAGGGATGGCGGCGACAAAGAGGGATGTGTTATGCTCTGTGATCCCTGTCTGTACCTGCATGGGGAAACCTTGTGTCGTCAGTATTTTAATGATATTTCTATGCTTCGCTTAAAAATGGAGCATACTTAAAATGGGAGGCGAGAATAGGTGGGTTGTTTGTTTGTTTAATAGTGGGCTTATCAGAACTCTAAAAGTACTGTAGTCATTTAACACCTCTCTTTCTGGATGCGTGTTTTAGCACAAGGCCTGATGAACAATTTGTGCTGGTCTGTGAAAAAATTGTGTTCCCAATATTTGTAAGATTGGCTACAGCCTGAATGGGAGGGAAACAGTAGAAGAGCTATGGTGGATTATAGAGCACCATGCTATCCCATTTAAGGTTTAAAACTGTTCGTTTCTTTTCGCTATAAAAGATGTTGGAAGTACATGTTCTTCCCCAGTTTCAAAATTCCATTTAAAAAACATTCAGGCTTGCATTTGGATAGGAGAGGGGATATGTTTTTCTTTCTCATGCTAATTGTGTAGGTTTGAGCTTTGCAAACATTGCATAACAGTAGGGCAGGGCATGATCTTTAGTCACTCCTCTCCCTGCTCTGCTCAGGGCTTGGTGACGCTGCTGCCCTCCTCCTGATTCAAGTGCAGAAGGGATATGTACGTGTGGCTTGCTGGGAGAGAGAAGGGTGTCATCCTAATTATTACATTGCATTACATTTTTGTGTATTTAAAACTGGCAGTCATTATTTCTTTCCTTTAGTGTGAGGTATGTTGGATGCTAGACATGCAGGTAGGTCTGAGCAGTGTTAGAAATTCAGATATATAAGCTAGGTGCCAAATGACTCCTTAAACCAGGGAATACAGTCGCCAAAATGGAATGCCTAGTTGCCATTTTGGGGCCAGACTGTAGCTAGGCAAAAATGAAATCTGCTGATCTCCTCATGGCCACAAAGCAAACACTTAATAGTGGAAGTGTATTATTTACATGTTTCTTGTAACAGTTGCATGAGTTAGAAATCAGCTAGGAAGAATGTCCTTCTTAGCAATTAACTTGAGAATGTAACTTACTTCAAAGGTAAATATTTTGATCAGAATAACAATTCTTCCAATAGAAGATGAGCTGCTGTGTTTAAATAGCTGTTTTTGACCTCTTTATGTAGATTGAGAATTGAAGAGTAATTGTGTATGTATGTGCACTTTAGTTATAAACAAAATAAAAAAAATCCTTCCAGTAGCACCTTAAAGACCAACTAAGTTAGTTCTTGGTATGAGCTTTCGTGTGCATGCACACTTCTTCAGATACACTGAAACAGAAGTCACCAGACCCTTCTATATAGTGAGAAGGCCCACCTTCTCACTATATAGAAGGGTCTGGTGACTTCTGTTTCAGTGTATCTGAAGAAGTGTGCATGCACACGAAAGCTCATACCAAGAACTAACTTAGTTGGTCTTTAAGGTGCTACTGGAAGGATTTTTTTTATTTTGTTTTGACTATGGCAGACCAACACGGCTACCTATCTGTAACTTTAGTTATAAAGACGTTTAATGTTTTATGATAGTCTTATTGTTGTTTATCTCTGTCCTTCTGTGTAAAACTACATGTGTAGATAATACAGCAATTCCATTCTACTTAATTTCAGCACTCATTCAATGTAGCACATAGGCTGAAATATTATCAAGGCACCTTGTTAATATTTCTGCGTTTTGAGACAATTGCTTATATTCTTGGCTATCTAGTTCCCCATATGCAGTGTGTCAGTCCACACATTCAGAAGGAATACTTTAAAAAAAAGTAAAACTGAATAAAATTAAAATAGATTTATTTAAGAGAATTATAGGCCAGCTTTAAGGCCAAGCTCTGTCAGGACAGCTTCCATCATAAAATATTAAAATGCAACATGAATTTGATTGTTATTATCAGACACCAATAAAACCAGCAGTAGCAAAAAAAAAGCAAACACCATTCTGCCCAGGAACGAAAAAGCAATTTGTAACTATGTCCACAGACCCATCAATGTGTGGTAAGATGGTAGTCAAGTAATATATCAGAGCACCTGTCAAGGATAGGCAAGCAGAAGACCAGTAACTTTTTAACCATTCCTTAGAAGATCTGTATGATTGTGACCTGTAAGAAAAAAGCTGGTAGTGAGTTCCAAAGCTCTGCAGCTGGTTTTGATAATACTTTCAGGTTAATAGAATTTAAGCAAGAGTTGTGCTTTAGTGATCTTGGATAATTGATCTTTCCCCATAGTTGATGTAGCCTCCCTGACAGTTCAGCTCTATATCTAGGATTGAAAGACTCTGCATAGCACATTTAATGACACTTCAGAGGGTCTTTCAGAAGTGGCTTTTCAGAGGACGCATGGAGTTGCATTGGACTTTCCCGACTCCTATCCCAATGTGTGTTTGGTGTCAGGCATTTGTACCATTTATTTTTTCCAAAATGGCGCCTGGCAGATGGCAAAGATTTCTGCTACCCCCACCTTAGGAACCCTCATAGTGAGTTTCACAACAATAGCTCAAGAGGTGGCCAAAAGGATACCAAAAAACCAAGCAAAATCATGCCAAAGCAACTTTTGGGGCTGCCATATTGATTCAAAGCGGCACCCAGCGCCCAAACATCAGTGAAAATCACCAGGCCAACCTTTGGGAATCCTTGTGCCGAGTTTGGAAATAATATCTGAAAAGGCGTTCAGTTTCACAGAAAACAGACAGCCTACTTTCCAAAATATGTAATAGATAGAAAAAGTAGTCTGCATTCTGAAGGCATGGTAAGCCTTAAACCATGGCTTTCCACATGCTAATACACAACACTGGAATGCTTCCAGTGTGCTCCTCTTTAGTTTGAGCAGCAAACCATGATCAGTTAGTTTTTCTCAAGAAATGTAAAAACCAGAAAAACATCCAAAGTGAAACCCAAAACAAAACAGAATGTGTCTCAAGATGCTGAAAAGATATGGATTTTATTTTCAAAGCAGCCCAATTTTGGCCAATTACTGTTTAAAGTCCTCCTTCAGGGGCTGTATAAACAAAGACGATGCATTGCATGAATCATATATACTCAACATTTAAAAACAAACTAAATTGGTTGTATACAAATTGCATATAAGCTTATCTCTACTTACCTAAATTGAAAAACAGCCTGCCGAGATCTCAGCAAGAAATATATCCCATTCATATTAACTGGAGACTGGAATTATTGTCTGAAGGCAACCAGTTATATATCTTCTAAAGAGTAATAGGCAGGTGTTGTTAATACATGATTTTAAAAAAATCATGGATCATGATTTACGGCAAGAAAGCATTTAAAATAGTGCATAACGCATTTGATTATACCAGTTGAGATTGTTATTGGTGTCAATAATATCTTGCCACCTGTATTCTTGCAGTGAAGGATCACAATGAAAGTAAAAGGTAATCACTGGAATGTAGATAAAAACTGCCAGCAGTCAGCTATGCAGGTGACTTTAGTTTGCTAACTAGAATGAGGGAAAGCTATACTGAAATAAGGCATCCACAGACAGCTAGGACAAGTAAAAATCAACAAGGAAACTGTGTGTGTGTGTGTGTGTGTGTGTGTGTGTGTGTCTTCGTGTGTCTTCGTGTGTCTTCTAAAAAGCCACAGCCACATTTTGGGTTCAGTTGAAGGCAACTCTTAACAACTTTGCACATTTCTACAATATTTTATAATATTAAAACCAGGATAGCATCAACTGAAGTCACTAACTTTACCTTTGTAAAGCTGATTTGGAGAAATGAAAATCTACATCTAAACTTGACAGTGAATCTTCATCATCTCTGTTGCATGATAAACAGAAGAAAAATAATAAATGAACAACTCAGGATGGTTACATAGGTAAGAAGAGCTTTCAAGTACTTAATGCCTTGCTATCTGAGTTCCAGATGTTCATAAATGGCAATTTTAGAACAAATCTCAACAGTGGGTTGAGACTGGGGAAATAATAGGATAGGAAAACTGAAAATGGAGCTGAACAGCAATGAAGACAATGGGATGGACAGGTTGTGAGTTGAACTTGGTTCCCATTGACTTCAGTGGAACTTCACTTATTCATTACTAACTTGTACCATTGGTTTCAATGAGACTTCCGTTCAACCATCTTAATCTGGATTTAACCCACTGAAGTGGAATCCCAACTATATGCATAGTAAAGTGTCTATGGAAAACCAGGAAACTATGGTTTCAAGACGAAATGTCAAGAATCAGAAATCTTTGCTGAATAGCCAAAACCAACAAACATAAAGCAAAACATGGAATATTTTGTGCTGAACTAATTTTTGCAGGAGGGGAATTTGAGGAACTGATACAGACAGTGGTGACGAGAAATGAAGTTTGAGGCCTAATAGGCGAAGACAAAAGTAAAAACCTGACAAATTGCCAAGTCCAGATGGCATCCACCCAAGAGTTGTCAAAGAACTCAAATGGGAAATTGCTGATCTTCTAACAAAAGATGCAACTTGTTCCTCAGATCAGTCTCCAATGTAAAAGTGACCAATGTAACACTTTTTTTAAAAAAAAGGGATCGGGGGGGGCGGATCTTGGAAATTATAGGCTGCTTAGCTTAACATCTCTTTTGGGAAGACTGGTGGAAATTTTTTGTTAAGGATAAAATAATCATATAGAAGAACAAACCCTGCTGAAACAGAACTACCCCCCCCAAATGCTTCCTTTTTCTATTGATGGCCAAGCTTTTCTGGTGGTAAAGGCTGTGTTCTTCTCATTTTAATATGAAACTAACTTAATTGTCAGTGGTTCGAGTTTTCTTACCTTTAGTCATAAATAAATGTGGAGATAAACCTTACTTCTTGTTGACCGCCATCTTTACAGCTGCAAGGAAATGTATTTATCTGTTGGAACTGATTTCCAAATCACAGCTGGAACTCAGCATAGCGCTAGGAGGTTGTTCTGCCTGTGCAAGTGTTATGGGGGTTCTTCTGACCCTACAGAGTGGTTTTGGGGGAAGCGCTGTGGGAGGAGGGGGTGTGGGAAAGTCCTATCACGCCAGTGTGAAGCCTTGCACTGCCTTCTTGCTAGTGGAATGGGGTAGATGAATCCAACACCCTTATTGAAAACTATTACATAGCATAGCAGCTCACACAACCAGCAGAAGCAAGCACTCAGAGCCTCTGATCTCACAATAACCTCAGTGTTCTCATGCTCCATCAACCAGTTGGACAAAGAAGTTGGGGTGGGAAACAGGATGCTCATAAATAGCTTGTTAGGAGATATGGAGTACATGAGGTAATTTGTTTGCATTTGAAAGGTTTTGGAGCTCATGTTGACATGACACCTGCCTTGTGGAAGCTATAGGAAAGCATTTACGCATGTAGGCACTCCACACAGCTGGCATAACATTTGAAAGCTCATTTGCCAGCCTGTACGCATACAGCATTTCCCACCTGTTTATGATATGTGAGGCTGCTGTGCTAGTGTGCGGATATTGCATCCATATGAACCAGCGTGGTTTGTTAGCCCACGCTGCACAGCACCCATGTGCATTTTCAGTGGCCTGTATGTGCTATTACATTTCAATAAGCTCTCATGTTGAGTTCGCAGAGGGTAATGAGTAGAATGTTAAGGCCAACTCTTTATCTTGAAGAAAGCTCTTTATTAGTTGCAAATAAATTAGACTTTAAAATGAAGAATTCAGCTAAGCTATAAAAAAATCTTTTGTGAAGCTTCCGTTTGTTGAATTGCAAGTGTTAATTGTATCAATGGAACAGATTCTAATCATTTTAGTGAAATGCTAACCTGTTATCTGCAGCAGTGGCGTAGCGTGGGTTGTCAGCACCCGGGGCAAGGCAAGTGATTTGCGCCCCCTAACCCGTGGATTTGCGCCCCCTAACCCGTGGATTTGCCCTAACCCCAGAAGTTGCGCCCGGTGCGGCCGGCCCCCCCTGCACCCCCCACGCTACGCCACTGATCTGCAGGGTGTAAACTTTCAGAACATCAATTTAACGGCCCATTAAAAAAAATGCTAGCCATTCAGCCTGTAGGCTCACAAGGCCATATATGAATGAAGGGTCTTGTATACAGTGGTAACACCAGGTTACAGACGCTTCAGGTTACAGGCTCCACTAACCCAGAAATAGTACCTCAGGTTAAGAACTTTGCTTCAGGATGAGAACAGAAATTGTGCTGCGGCACACTGGCAGCAGGAGGCCCCATTAGCTCAAGTGGTACCTCAGGTTAAGAACAGTTTCAGGTTAAGAATGGACCTCCAGAATGAATTAAGTTCTTAACCCGAGGTACCACTATGCTACTAGTATAACATTTAGTTAAGCTAACTGACAACTATAAAACTGGGAGGAGTTTCTGGGAGAAATTGCCTTTACCTCTACTCTCCAGAGACAATTGTTAACATAACCCTTTATCTATATGTACACCCAAGAGAGACTTGAATTTGCAGTTTCCCATATAGGAATCAATGTGCCAGAATAGGGACAATGAGCTGAGGTGTAGGAAACAATGAGTCAACTACACAATTTTTTCTCCCCAGAGAATGACATAGTTCATAAGTTTATTGTTTTAGCCACTTGTAGCAATAGTATTAATAAATCAATACTGAACATCTATCCATAATATAAGCTGACATCCATAATGTAAGAGAGAAGATACCAGAAACACCCAACAAGCTTAAATCTATCATGATTTCAGATTAAATCTCTGAACCACCAAAACAACTTATAGCAGTTTTATCTAACCTCTTTTTCCTGATTTTTTTATGCAGCCAGTACAGAGAGGGCCACGCTCTCTGTGTTACAGATCTATTATTGTCACTCAAAAGAAACCAAGCCATAAGAAATACACCATCATATTTTTGTTATTGCACTAGTCCAGAGGCCATGGCATCTTCCAAAAATCACAGGAAATCTACACACAGCATTTTAATTAAATTTGCAATTATTGAAGCAGGGGTAGCAAGCCTGCCCCCAGATGTTGGTGGACTCCAGCTCCCACCATCCTTATTTATTGGCCATGCTGTCTGACACTGATGGGGGCTGGAGTCTTAACAAGATTTATCCACCTTTGGATCGAAGCCATAGATAGATAAGACAGATGCCGAGGGAGATTGAGCTAGAGCAAATGGGCAGCAAAGGAGGCCTAATAAGATGTAAGTAAACTTTCTTGAGCTGGCATGGGTAGCTTCTCGGAAAGTTAAAAAAGGTAAAGGACCCCTGACTGTTAAGTTCAGTTGCGAACGACTCTGGAGTTGCAGCGCTCATCTCACTTTACTGGCCGAGGGAGCTGGCAATTGTCCGCAGACAGTTTTTCTGGGTCATGTGGCTAGCATGACTAAGTCACTTCTGCCAAAACCAGAGCAGTGCACGGAAACACTGTTTACCTTCCCGCCGGAGCAGTACCTATTTATCTACTTGCACTTTGACATGCTTTCGAAATGCTAGGTTGGCAGGAGCTGGGACCGAGCAATGGGAGCTCACCCTGTCGCGGATTCGAACCGCCGACCTTCTGATCGGCAAGCCCTAGGCTCTGTGGTTTAACCCACAGCACCACCCGCATCCCTGAGTCTTGGAAAGTTAGGCAAGCAAATAAGAAACTGAATCTGAAGGGAGAACACATTAGCTTTTCCGGGTGGGAGGGGGCATGAGTGCTTTCTCTGAAATATTCACCGTGGCTAGGGCTTCCATCTTCTCTACTGATGGGAGTGGTCTCAGCATTAAGGTCTCTTCAAACATCCATACAAAAGGCTATAATGGGAGGGGGGAGCTGACTGCACGTAGAATGGAATAGTGTAGTTAGTTTTTTCTTCTATATGTAGAAGTTCAGTTTCAAAGGGAAGGCATTTCAGATGTAAAAAGGAAGTCAAAGGGCATGAAGGTGATAGTAGGGTTTGGTTCACCCCACATTTGTGGGTGTTACGTGTAAATGTGTGGGGTTCAAATGGGAGTTGGGTGCACCTTTTGGGTGTAGAGTACAAACCTTGATGAGTGACATAACGCTTACTGCATTGTTCCTACGTGGAAATTGCAGTGTTTCCTGAAAAAGTGCCTTTCACTGCTTAGGGTCCTTTACAGGTGTTATTGTGAGACTTCATCACCGTAAAATGGGAGAGGGATTTGGTACTTTAGAAGTGCCACAACAGCAACCTTGCCCAAAGGGTTTTACCTTCTCAATTTAGACTGCTAGTGAAGAAGAGTTTGGATTTGAAGAGTTTGGATTTGATATCCCGCTTTATCACTACCCTAAGGAGTCTCAAAGCGGCTAACATTCTCCTTTCCCTTCCTCGCCCACAACAAACACTCTGTGAGGTGAGTGAGGCTGAGAGACTTCAGAGAAGTGTGACTGGCCCAAGGTCACCCAGCAGCTGCATGTGGAGGAGCGGAGTCGCGAACCCGGTTCACCAGATTACGAGACTACCACTCTTAACCACTACACCATACTGGCTCACTGGTGGTATTGATGGAAACTCTGCAGGTTGATAGATACCTTTATGAAGCGACATCCAAACAATATAGAGACTTTTCCAAGCTGAGTATCTGTGAGGACCCCACACATCATCAATGGTGGCAGAACTGGTCCTTGGGCAACACAGCCTTATAAAAGGTTTTAAAATTTTGCATCTTAGCTGAGAACTGTCCATATCACCTGTATCTATTGTCTATTATTTTGGCAAATGTTTGATTTATTTTGACGATTACGTTTAATAAATTATTCATCTGCCACTCTGTTGCATCATCAGTGAGAGAGGCAGTATTTAACACTTTATGCTAATTGAGTAGTGCTTATTAATATAGCCATGGCAGCTTCACTTCATGTGCAAGATATTGCCAAATTACAATTCAGACAAGAATGTGTTTTTAGGAGGTGATATAACTTGGAGACTGTGGCCTGCAGTGATGGACAGTGCTTTTAAAATTCCATTTCATTGGGACATTGCTTCTTCTACTGTAGCAGCCCCCTCCATGTTAGCAAAATAGGAATTCATGGGTTATCAGGTGTGCCCCTAGGGCCTAGTAAAATGTACTTTGTCCCAGGAAAAGGAACATACAATGGAATGAAAGAATCCAATAGAATTTCTGGCATTTTCTCTTCATAAACTCAAATTTATGAGTTTCCCCATGGGTTGTTATGGTTTCTTTAGTAATTCATGAAAGAACTCTCTGCAGTTCTTTAAATATTAAGGGTATCCCTGTTTCTTACTTAGCCATAATGAAGCAGTGGTGATTTTGTGTCAAACGCATTTGGTACGAGTGCTGTTATGTTTGAGATCGCAAAGTTGAAGTGTGAGTATCTAAAATAAAATAAAATTGTTCAGGGCAATGAAGAATACAGCTCCATACCATTGGAATCGATGTGCTTTCTTTTTCCTCTTCCCTATGTGACAGACATTTTTATAACTAAGTCTGCAGTCCTATTTTGCTTGAAGGAAGACTGTGGAGGCTGCTCTGGTGCATCCAAATTGCTGCTGGCTTCTTCCAGCCAGAGGAAAAGGTCCAGAGTGGGTTTCTCAAACTTGTCTTTTCCATTTTCCATCAACACCACCCCCTCCCCACCACCGCAATTGGGAAGGAAATTAACTATGCAGGTTCTAGAACTGGTGTAGTTTTGAGCCTGCACTGTGGGCATGTCGGGGACTTAAGGACTATGGCTACCTCAGAAACCCCCTCAGAATGCTTTGTTTCAGACCAGTGCGACAACCCCAGTGGTATATGTTCTCTGAGGGAGTTTTCCACTCACATACTGGGTGGTTTGTACTGGGAGTGTAAGTGCTGGCCCACAAGCACAGCTCCTCTCTGCTGGTGGAATGCAACTTCAAGCCACTTCCAGTGGTCCCTCAGCTGGCCTTTGGCCTCTTTTGGGTTTTTCTGTACATGAATTTGGAACATTATTGATGGGAAGGGGTGGGGTTAATCATGAATGACGATTAAGATAACAGTGCTGATAAAGAAACTGAGGCTAAATTAGGTAAAGGTAAAGGGACCCCTGACCATTAGGTCCAGTCGTGACCGACTCTGGGGTTGCGGCGCTCATCTCGCTTTATTAGCCGAGGGAGCCGGCGTACAGCTTCCAGGTCATGTGGCCAGCATGACTAAGCCGCTTCTGGCGAACCAGAGCAGTGCACGGAAACACAGTTTACCTTCCCGCCAGAGTGGTACCTATTTATCTACTTGCACTTTGACGTGCTTTCGAACTGCTAGGTTGGCAGGAGCTGGGACTGAGCAACAGGAGCTCACCCCGTCGTGGGGATTCGAACCGCTGACCTTCTGATCAGCAAGTCCTAGGCTCTGTGGTTTAACCTACAGCGCCACCTGCGTCCCTATGAGGCCAAATTACTTGCCTAAATAATCCTTACAATCATTCTAATTTTAGCTTGAAATTAGCTTTTAATGATAAACATGATCTGCCGTGTTCATCTTTTTATTTAAATCTGTAATTAATGGAGATGCAGGAGGGAAATACTGAGATAAAAAATAAGGTTTTCTGCTGGCTCCCTTAGTTTCAGGGAAAGGCTACTGTTACTGACTTTTCCATTTCATCTACCAGCATTCTATGGCCTGAGAAAACATAAACATAATTTTATTATATAAAAGTAGAAATGTGGGGAGCCATCAGAAAGTTTGGTTTGGTGATCTAAGGTATTAAAAGTTTGAGAAATACTTGACTAATAGCAGTCCTTTCTTAACTGGGTGCACTCCAGATTTTAGGACTATCATCCCATAATACCTGACAATTGAGCATGCTAACGGGCTGATGAGAATTGTAGTCTAAAACATTTGGAGGGCACCAGATTGGGGAAGGCTGGTCTAAGACGCATAATTCTTGTATTCTACCTTGAAAGCTTTTCTAAATATTTAAATAAAATAAGTTGTATGAGTAGCAGTGCCTGAGTAAATCCAAATGACAGTAACCTAACCCAAGGAAAGTTATCTGCACATAAAGTAGTGTAATATGAATTATCATATCTTTCTTGATACACCTCCCAATGACTTTTCAAAACTTTCAAATAGTGTTAATACTTTGATTCATAACGCAACAAAAAATATTCACCACATTAGTACATGTAACAGTGCAGAGCTCATGCTTAGTATTTGAGATGCTAAAATGCTCCCTAAGTAATGTTTTGTCACAAATATACTTGGGTCACAGAACAGTTAATTGATTTTCAAATTATTTTAACATTATTTCAAAAGAGGCGTAGAAATTCAGGCTCAAAAACAGAAGTGTAAGCAATTTAGGGTTCAAATTGTTTTATAACTCTTGCTCACCCCATTCCTTTGTTACCAGATGTGCAAATGTTGCTATGCAATTCTCGCTCTGAAACAGAGGACAATTCATGAGAAATTACTCATTTGTTAAATTATTCTTTAGACTAAGGGCTGTGTCCAGCACTGCTGTTCCTCTAGCACAGTACACTTCTGCTTGTCCATTTGACCTTTCCTTTCCTATCCTCTCCTTCCAGAGCAGATTTTGAGGGAGAGAAGAGGGGAAAGTCCAGTTTTGCAAATGGAACTCAATGCACAAGCGCTGGCTACAATCCTCTAGAGTAGTGTTTCCCAAACTTGGGTCTCCAGCTGTTGTTGGACAACAACTCCCATCATCCCTAGCTAGCAGGACCAGTGGTCAGGGATGATGGGAGTTGTAGTTGAACAACAGCTGGAGACCCAAGTTTGGGAAACACTACTCTAGAGCTAAAATTAAGCTCATGGTTCTGAATCTTAATAATCCATTTAAAGAGATGTGCCTTATACATACGTAACTGTCTGCAAGGGCGCATTTACCGGTACATGTTAGTTAAAGGCTTTGATTTTATGTGTACGTTGTGCTCATGCTTGTTGCCTACAATTCCCCCAGTGCTGCGCTATCACAGGGGGTTTATGAAAAAATTATCTTTGATAGCATTCACACAGTGAAAGGCCACACATAAGGAAGACCACGGGCTGCAAGTTGGCTTCCCAGAGTCCACATTGACATTTGACATGGTCAGGTACCTGGTGAAGTAAGTGGGTTGGCAGGGAATCTTCTCTGCCCAGAAATGTCCTGTTAATGCATGTCCTTGATAGTTCACAAACATATACATACGCATTCAGCCAACATGTTCACACTGGTATGCGCAACGCAAGGAGCTGGTAGAGTTAGGAGAGAGAAACCATGGCAAATAAAAGTGCAGACCTTTGGAACACATATATTAGAAACACAAATATTTACCTGTTTCATATAGGAGGAAGAATGGGGAATTCTTCCTTGGGGACTAGCGAGAAACCTGGGAGTTTGACACATGGACCCCATACCAAGGGTAGAGAAGTCACTTTTTAACAAGCTACTGTTGCGGGTTTTGCTTCCTCTTCAAAAACAAGCTGTGGACTGATTCTGTTCCCATGCAGACAAAGGCAATGGTGGGAACTGAAAATAGGCAACCCAAGTTGTTGGGTACTTGAATTGTCCAATAGTGAGTGAAAGGAGTGGCAGTGTGAGTCTGTACATTCCCTTAGGTTTTTAGCTAGGCTGAAAATATCAAAGAAGCTAGGGAGTGCCAGGGGGAAGAAGATTGGAAAGGGTGCCAAGCTGAAAAGCATGACCAGAATTACGCTTTGATGCCTATGCTAATATGCAACATCCCCTTCCACTGGGAGATGGGTTAGGTTGACCTACTGTAACCCAGAGGGAGTGCTAAGAGAGTAGTAACCCAGTAGCTAAAAGAGAGATGATAGCCCTCACAATTCAAGGGAACCTATGGGGCGGGGGGAAGGGGGGAGAGACGACGACGACCACACACATCCTGGAGCCAGAAGTGAGGATGCCTTTTATGTTGCAGCCAAAATTACTTCCTTTTCGATCTCAAAATGATTTCTAACGTTCCCTTAGTTTGTTAGATTTTACAAATTGGCTTACAAAATGGTGTTACTTGTTCTACAATTATATGTCCAAACTTTATAAGAGCCCTGATCTTAAAAAGTACACTGGGGTGCATAGAATATTATGGTGGTATTACTAGACTGCATGAATGTTTTCCTATTGTTTTATATGAAGCATATTGGCTTTCATTTTGTACCGTCATTTCTAAAAGCTGATCCTAAGTCCCAACCTTGGGGTTGATCCCTGATTAGCTCCGTAGTTGCATAGCAACCACAGCTGCTCTCTCCAGCTGCAAGGTTGCAAATAAGGCTGGGGCATTCTTGGTTGCTGTATGGCTGTGGTCTCCACTGACTGTAGCTCAGCAGTGCAAGGCCAAACCAGCAATTTCCCCTTCCTTTCCTTGGAGTAAGCCAGGGGAGCAGAGAATTTCCCCTTACCTTGCACAAAAGCGAGGTCACCTTTGTGCATTTGCAGTTTGACCCTTTTTTAAATGCATTGATACAGTAATTGGGAAAGTGCCCACCTAGCAGTTTGAAAGCACGTCAGAGTGCAAGTAGATAAATAGGTACCGCTCCGGTGGGAAGGTAAACGGCGTTTCTGCGCGCTGCTCTGGTTCGCCAGAAGCGGCTTAGTCATGCTGGCCACATGCTGGCCACAAGCTGTACGCCGGCTCCCTCAGCCAGTAAAGCAAGATGAGCGCCGCAACCCCAGAGTCGGTCACAACTGGACCTAATGGTCAGGGGTCACTTTACCTTTAATGCCTTTCCTAAAGGATTTAATATGACCTCATAGTTGCTTTCAGCAGATTGCTGCATTATCTGCTTTGTAATTTCAAATTGTAGCTCTAATATACTTTTTTATTGTGCTTTAGCTGTTGTTAAATTCTATTATAATGTATCTGCTTTGAATACAAATGTTTTTAGAAAGATGTGATTTAAATGTAATAAATATATAAATGACCGCTACTGAACTGAGAGCAAGTGTAGAGAAATTGGTTTGTAGCTTTTATTCAACCTAGATTTCAAATTATGTGTATGCATATACTGAATTTTGCTGATTGGATTGGGAGCAGTTGTAAGGGGTTGAACTGGTTTCAAGAATTAATGCAGTTTCCCAGATGTACCGTATTTTTTGCACCATAACACTCACTTTTTTCCTCCTAGAAAGTAAGGGGAAATGTCTGTGTGTGTTACGGAGTGAATGCCTGCGGGTGGCGGGGGGGGGCGAATCTGCTGCAGTCGTGAGCAGAGGATCCATGGTTCCCCTTCCTCCTCCATGGTTACAAAGCATGGATCCACATGGATCCTCAGGATTTTTGCACTGAGCTACTCCAAACTCACTGTCAGATCACATGTCTGTGGCCACAACATGAACCACAGAAATCATATATCCACTATTTCGTTTACAATATTTTTTTTCCTTGTTTTCCTCCTCTAAAAACTATGTGCGTGTTATGGTCTGGTGCGTGTTATAGAGCGAAAAATACGCTATATGCATAAGAACTAAGTCTTAAGACATTGTGTTCATGTACAGGAGCTAAATATAGAGAAGTCCTTGATGGCAGGGACTCATTTGAAACTGGAGCTTGGAGTCCCTTGAGTACTTTTTCAAAATTATACACTGTATGGTAAAGTAAAACTTTTATCTGTGACTTCTCTTGTCAAGTTCCCTTCATACTTAGCAACAAAATTTCAAAAATAAAAAATGTTGATAAGTGTAACCTTAAAATACAATACTGGAGTTTAGATATTCAGTTTCTTGTTTGAAACTTTAACTGGAAATCCGATGAATACCTCAACCTGGATGGAAGACGCTTTTCTCGTTTGTTTTTAGGTTAAAAAATTAGTTCAAAGCATTTCCACAACCAGTTCTCACATAAAAAGGCTCTTGTGTTGCAGTGAGGCTTTTAGTATAAATAAATGTGTAGAAATGAGACTGCTTCAGAAATGGCTAACCACTTAAAATGAAAAACTAAGTATAATAATAGAGGCTTGTATGAAGTACATTTTGAAGCACAGGAATTACAATTTTATACTACCACATCTGAAAAAGAGATAAATTTTACACACACACACACACACACTTTCCCCTGTTTATTTATTTATTTATTTGCTTGACTTTACCGGATTGGTTGTTCAATATATTTTGCGTGCACATTAGATTTTGATGGCCTTACACATTTTACCTATGAGCCAATACTGTAAGGAAACCTTTTGAATGCCGAAAAGTGTCACAAAGCAGGCAAAACCTTCTTCTTCTTTTTTTTGTAAGCTCAGCTTTACAGTTAATAACTTGTCTGGTAGCCATTAGGACGAGAAATTCCATACAGGTGAGTGAGCAGGCTGGTGGAGAAGAGGTGAGTCTTGGCTACCTGCCTGTGTGACTAGCTTTGAAATTTGGTGTGCCGGTGACGAGAAAGGGCTTTCCCTCCTTCATGGCCTTCACTGAATCACAGGTACAGTGGTACCTCGGTTTAAGAGCAGTCCGGTTTAAGAAAGATTTGGTTTACAAACTCCGCAAAACTGGAAATAGTGTCTTGGTTTGAGAACTTTACCTCGGCCTAAGAATGGAATCCGAATGGTGGAAGGGCACCAGCGGCAGGAGGCCTCATTAGGGAAAGCATGCCTCGGTTTAAGAACAGTTTTGGTTTAAGAATGAACTTCCGGAACAGATTAAGTTCGTAAACCAAGGTACCACTGTACTTGCCTATTGGCAAGCTAGTATATTTTTTCAGGTTCTTCAAACCTGAAGTTAATACTTTAGATGCAACCATGTAGAATTTCAGCAGTAGTAATAGTGAAATGGGGCTTCCCAGTAGAAAAGACTATGGTTTCATGTAATGCAACTGTAGGAATGGCTTCTTAACAAATTAGCATTTAGATATATCTTAAGTAGGTGTAGTATATTTTCTATTTTTGCTTTGCTCTTCCATTGCTCTTGTTAATTGCGCAACATACAGATGCAACACTACCTTTATTTGTGCAAAAAAGTATGTTCACTACACTGCACATATAGATCAGTATCCTATTTCCTAAGAGATCTCAACTGCTTCAATTTGTGTATTCTTATTCTTATTCTTATTCTTATGTATTTCCTTCACTCTTCTCGCATCTTGTAAATCCCACACTTTGGATATTCTCTGCACGTTAACCTATCTTTCACGATGCTCAGATGCTGAATTTCCTGATAGGCTGTACCAATGTGTTTATTTCATTCTCTCCGACCAAAATGGATTCCCTTGGAAATGTGTGGGTTGTGAGGCTATTCTTTATAAACAGAGTGTAAAATATATACACTTTTTTTTTGTTCTTGGGGTTAAGATCTTCTGTTCTACAACTTGAGATTGAGATGTTCTTAGAAATTTCTGCTGTAATTTAAAAAAAAAAAACCTGGGAGAACTTTCTTCCTGTTTGGATAAGATTTGTTTCTTTTATGTTTGATTATTTTGTATAGGAGATATATGGTGGGTGTCTATGTAAGAAAAACGACCTGTTGGCTGGTTGCCGTGTCTCATGAGTCATACAAAGGGATGACTTGCTTATACAAGTACAAATTGACATCTGGATTGCAACAGATTAGAGATTTTATAGCCCAATTTTGAAGAAGAAAAGTACCGTATTTTTCGCTCTATAACACGCACCCGACCATAACACGCACATAGTTTTTAGAGGAGGAAAATCCGTAGGCATGCCACCCGTAGGCATTTCCTCCATAACACGCACAGACATTTCCCCATAGTTTCCCCATAGTGAGTGTTATGGTGCAAAAAATACGGTACTTTTGCTGTTTCTGTTGGGAGTCAGAAACCATTGAAGATCATCTTCTGATCTAGTAGTGCATTCTGATCTACTTTGGCTCGTGCCCAAACAAGAGGTCTTGTTTCCTAAGTCATTGAAATGTTCTTAGTGTTGTATCCAACATGAGTCATACAGTAGACCCATTGGAATTATGAACATACCTTAATTAGGTTTATTAATTTCAATGGGTCTACTATGAGTAGAACGTAGTGGATACAATCCTTTACTCCTTTCGCTTCCATCTTTGGAAAATTGAGAGATATGCGTTTGCGTTTGCTGTTTCGAATCATTTAGAATTAACTGCTGCATTGTAATTTTTACTTTTTGGAATCCAAAGCATATGCTGAGTAAACTAATGTCCCCTCTGTCTTTTTCTTTCAGTATTCTATTATAGTATCCATTATGTTAGATCTCTCTCTCTCTCTCTCTTGACAATGCATTCTGGTTTTATTAAGATACACACAAATACATATTGTGAAAATATGTGTGCACATCCTTTTTCATACAATATCTAAATTCTCCCCAGAGGCATATGCGCAGATCTAGCCATTGCCCAAAATGAAACTTAGATTAGATGACACTCTCTCAACATGTTTTTTTTTCTGGTGGAAATGATTTTGTTGCTGTGTTGTTTTGCAATGCAGAGTGACTATAGAAATAGGACTTTGGTCTTGAACGATGTGAGAAATCTGTTTTGTTGAAGATGCTTTGGAAAACACACACGCTTGTTTCTTTATGGATAGGCTAATAGTACTTGTTCTTTGTGGTAATCCATTGGGAACATCTCTCGTAAGAGCTCCATTTCAGTGGGAATTGATTCAGGGCATGGTCCTGAAGATGAAGGACTACAGGGTGGGGAACCTGTGGCAGCTCCATAACCCCAGGGGAAAGTGGTTGAGAGCCACCATATACTAGTGGTGAATAGAAGCACCCCTTCTTTCTGCCATCCATATGCACCTTCTGATTCACAAACATTCATCTGCATACAACCTGCAGGGCAGGGAGACATTTCTATGATTAAACCATCCATCGGTCAATCAACACTTTATTATGGTCATAGACCAGCGTAAGGAGGGAGGGGTACAATAATTTAAAATCATCTAAAACCATTGTTTAATACAAACTGTGGCTTAGCATTGTTATGTTATTTATTCATCAGACTTGTATACCAACCTTTATCTGAGGACTACAGGGCAGTTTGCAATATAAAAACACAAAAATACATAACATGGTAACAAACAAAAACAATAACCCCTGCCACACTTTGAAAGTATTGTTATATAGCATGACGTCTGAACCAGGCCATCATAAATTATATTCAAAGAATGCTCAGTGTGGTTTAAGACAAATGTAATTTATTGTAACATGCAAAGGAAGCCACTGTGTGTGAGGGAGAGAGAACATATTTGGCATTTGAATAATAAGTCAGTATAAACTTGTATTTTTTGCTACTAACTTCAATTTAAAATGGTTTGTATGATATAAGTCATCATGTCTTTAGCCATAGGGTTTTCAAGTTAAAAATGAGAAGTATTTTGTTTCCTGTAATACGTTGACACAATACTTAAGAGTTAAATGCTATGGGGTTGTAGTCAGTGGAGGCTTTGCACTAATAAAAAGTGTTTCTGCTCAATAAGATGAAGCAGCTAACTTTTGGAAATCCTTTCGATCTACTGCAATCCCCGGAAGCAGTTTTTGAGGCAGTGGAAGGGATTGTAGTTTGTAAAGGAAGAGGGGTGTGTTAGCTTTCTCCTAGCACAATTCCACGCTATACATCCCTATAGCTTTAATACATTTTACCTCCTTTATCTTACAGGAGAAAGAGTCAGTGTGTGTAGGGGGAGAGGAATGATGAAAGAATGTAAAGAACCCATATGAAGCCTTGAATTTCTCATTGTAATCTCATTTTCCCTTCTTTTTTGACAGATTAGATAATGGGGATGTGACTTGTCCAAGGATTTTCCAAAGCATGTTGTTGCCAAGGATAAAAGCTCTTGTCTTCTGCTAGTTGTTCTTTCCATCAAAAACCATGAGCTACCTCATTAAATGTCATGAATCATGGTTACTTTGTGTGACAGAGCAGTGTTCAATGGGTATAGTAGTTTTCATTGTGTGACTGAAGCTCACGGAGCATAGCAGTGCACATGATAACAGATTAAACATGTGGCCATGGTACAATTTTTCTTTTACTCATCACCATGACAACAAGTTGTTCACTTTCAGTACATACAAAATAATTGGAAGATATTTAAGTTTCAGGTTCTTTGATCTCATAGAGTAACAAGCAGAGGTATAGTTAATTGTCAGCATTTAAAGGGCACGATTCTACTGCATATGCAAAGTAACAGCTGTTTTATTGAGTATATTACTGCAAGTAGTTCATCGTGTATTTCACATGTACATTTTTAAGCTTTCACAAGCAAGTCTTCATCGCCATCTGTAATCTTTCTTCCAACAGGTAGAGAAAATTGTTGATAAAAGGAAAAACAAGAAGGGGAAAACGGAATATTTAGTGCGGTGGAAAGGCTACGAGAGTGAAGATGACACGTGGGAGCCTGAACAGCACCTTGTGAATTGTGAGGAATATATACATGAATTCAACAGACATCAGAACGAAAAGCAAAAAGAAAGCACATTAACAAGGACAAATAGGACATCTCCAAATAATGCAAGAAAGCAAATTTCTAGATCTACTAATAGTTCTTTTTCAAAGACCCCAAAGTCCTTAGTTATTGGAAAGGACCATGAATCAAAAAACAATCAGTTGTTTGCAGCGCAGAAGTTTCGGAAAAACAACACTCCTCTTTCCAGTAGAAAAAACATGGACCTTGCAAAGTCAGGTATCAAAATTCTTGTGCCCAAAAGTCCTATCAAGAGTCGGACAGCAGTGGATGGCTTTCAAAGTGAAAGCCCGGATAAGCTGGACCGCATTGAACAAGATCAGGAGGATTCTGTAGCACCGGAAGTGGCAGCAGAGAAACCCGTTGGAGCTTTATTAGGACCTGGAGAAGAACGGGCTAGGATGGGGAGCAGACCAAGAATACACCCATTAGTGCCACAATTACCTGTGCCAGTAACAGCTACCATTGCATCTGCATTAACAATAAATGGTAAAGGTAAGTGTGCATGCATATTTTGGCAACCTTGTACCTTAGCAAAAACTTGTTCGGCTCATTGCTTGCAGTAGTGTGTTTTTGTTTTGGCGTAACAGCTGTGCTACACACAACAGGTGCATTGACATGTCACAGTAATCCATGGCTTAATGGTTTACTGTGAGCAGGCAGGTGGTTCCTGCTTAGCTCCTCCCTGCTAGCCACAAACCATGATCCTTGGTTTAGCATTACATTTGAACTAGGAGTTGTGGTTTGTCCATTCAAACCATAATTGGCATGCCAAGAACAAACCTTGGCTTCAGATTGTGATTGTTTGAAGACACGTTTACAGTAAGCCATTAATTCACAACTTACTGTGGCATGTGAATGAATGCACATATTGTCTCAGTTACTGTTTTCATTGATGAAAACTGCCAAAAACACTTAAGAGTTGGATTCAATTAAATAGTTTTGCTAGTGGAAATCAGTGCAACGAGTTCACTAATTCAAACGGGGCTTTGCCCTCCTCTCAACCCCCAGTGTCCTGGGTACCCCTACCCAAGGAAGGCATACATCTGATAGTTAATTATTTGACAAAAGCACGCCTTTACAGCAACTCCCTTGGTGCTCTGGGTATGCCCATACACATCCTTCTAGCTTCTATGAGGATATCCCCAGATCTGTACCTTGTGGTGCAGTTGCGGTGGCAACGGGACCACACACCCTACCAGCTTACGTACCCTCATGAGACTTCTCCTACATGGAAGCCATTGCTTCGCTTCTCTCTTCCAAGTCCCATCCCATCTGGATTTAGGAGACTGGCCCATCCCTTGCCTGAATAGCTTTTTTCTCCACCATGTCCTGTGCAACCATCTTCATCTCTGACGCCTCTGGCCATTCTTCCTCCCCCTGCCCTGGCTGTTGCCTCATGGCTGGCTCCAAACCCCATAAATCACTGGTCCTCTCTTCTGGGTCAATCCCCTGGTATTCTGCCTCCGCTACACACTTGTCAGAGCCCTGCCAGTCCCTGACATCCTGTGTGTCCCATGGCCCCCCCAATCAACTTGGGGGGTTGGGATAACCCCCAGAACTGAGCAGGGTGAGGGAAGTTTGTTCTGTTTTGACAAGCAGAAATTCTTGCACTGAGGGAACTATTTTATTAGTGTCCTGTTGAATTCCACCACCCTAAATATTTGCCAATTTGAGTTTCCTGAGATAGTTGCAAATAAGTTATATTTGTTGTCTTGTCATTAGGTTTACCATTCACTAACATTACACTATTGCTTTCTGTTGGCTTACGTATCTTGAAACTGGGCCAAACTAAGCAATATTTCATTGATGTTAGGAATTAGTCATACAGCTCATGGACAATTTGATAGGAAACAAGTCATATTCTCACTTTTCATTTTCAGATTTATGCATTTGTTCTTTGAATCATTCCTTGAAATAATCCCACGGAAATTTTTAAAGTTTTAATAGCTCTTCAGCTGCCAATGCCTTTGTGAGTTTCATTTTATGCCATGCTGAGCTGATGATGGCTAGATGTATGGTATTAATTATTTCCCTGTTTTCCTTTATTCAGTAGTGGTTCTTAATGCATGTTTTTAGTTCTAAGATCATTGAGCAAGGATTTGTTTGTTTTTCTTTCTTTTTGTAAAGTACATGGCATTTTATGTGAAGACATTGAGTAGAAGCGGCTTGCCTGGTAGGGCAGAACCCCAATACAACCAATCTGGCAGGAAAGGTCGCTACCACTTGCGGATTTGAGGGGAAGGGGAGGGAACAAAGCGGCAAGGTGTTTAGTGCAGTATGGCCAGACCAGTAGGAACACCAGATTGACTTTTCTGGTGCACCCACAACATAATGACCTCCCCACATGTAGATGGGAAATGCTTGCACTTCTCTTGAGCATTACCACCATGTGAACATTTGAGCTGAGGCTAAGGTTGCTATCCTGAATACATTTAATAGGGAGTAAGTCCTATTGAACCCAGTAAGGCTTCCTTCTGAGTAAACATGGGTAGTATCGTGCTTTGTCTTTTCAACTAGTAAATCACTTTGTAGAAAATAAAAGTTTTGCCCTTTCACAAGGGAATTCCATGTTGTGATTAGTATTTTGCTTTGTCTTTCATACCTTTTATACACAAGAAAGGTAAGATGATACATTTTTGTTCAACTGGTGCAACAACTTCATCTTGAGTGATTAACAGGGCAATTCTAGGCATGTTTAAATGGTGCTGTGTTCACTGGGATTACTCTCGGGTGGGGGTTCATACAATTTCAGCCAAGTTTCAGATTTGTAGCCACTACCCTGTGTGCACTTACTTACGAGTTAGCCCCACCAAACTCAGTGGGACTTAATTTTGCATAGAATTGAACTTCATCTTTGTCACTGAGTTACTGGAACCTATTACAGCTGCAGCAAGGTTCTAATGTAGTATTAGAAAACATTTTGTTGCCTTAATAACAATACGTATTTGTTCTTAAGGTGAATCTTTGTTTTGTTTAATTATTTATTAAATTCTCAGTCTTAAACTATATTTTTAGACCTAGAAGAGTTAAACTGGCCCAAAACATCCTGCTGGATTTTTCCCTGTAGAATATTTAGTCAAGACTTGATGCCACAGATAAGAATTCCGCTTCGATATCCTAGAAAAAGATAAAACAATTTATCAGGATTTGCTATTAAATAGAATTCATTTCTGTTGGAAATTATGCAGAGTTGAACTAGGACACACTCCGGTTTAATTCTCCCAAGTTTTAAGTTTATAGGAGACAAAGATTATGAAGTAACAATTCCAGAACCATTATCATTTCCCAGAGACAGTAATTAAATTACAGTCCTGAAGGCAATTGTTGAAATCCTGCCTTCTTTTATTCAGATAGGTGACAGGCAGCTAAGTAATTGACTAATCACTTAGGAAGGCGATGTTGATGATATTACTCAGCATTTATATAGTATTTTCAGGTAATCTCAGTGCTTTCTTTATATATATCTTTCCTCCTGTTCTAACCACTTGACACCCCCCTAGGGTTTTCACTCTGATTTTCAGTATTGTTGTGGGACTTCTTGACGTTCCCCTTCTTAGGGCTCCTCTCCCCCAACAGATCTTTTTGTACTTGTGTATGGGGTTAACCCAAATCTGCAGTGATCTCTCTCCCGTGTGCCAGTGGTGCATTATGGTCTACATAAGAATGAGCACGAAAAGACTTGAAATGATATTGGTATTTGGTTGTTTACTTAATGCTTATTTATTTATTTATTTATTTATTATTTTCCTCCAAGGAGTTTGAGCCAACATACATTTTTATCATCACAGCAACAGCGTGAGATGATTTAGACTGAGAAATAATGGCTGGGCCAACATCACCCATTGAGCTTCGTAGCATTTGCATAATACTTTCGAGTTTTCAAAGCAGTTAACATGTACAGTGGTGCCTCGCAAGACGAAATTAATTTGTTCCGCGAGTTGCTTCGTCTTGCGATTTTTTCGTCTTGCAGAGCACGGATTCCCTGGGTATTAACGGCTTTAAGAAAAAGGAAGCAAACCCGCAAGACGTTTTCGTCTTGCGAAGCAAGCCCATAGGGAAAATCGTCTTGCGAAGCAACTCAAGAAACGAAAAACCCTTTCGTCTTGCGCGTTTTTCGTCTAGCGAGGCATTCGTCTTGCGAGGTACCACTGTACTGTGTAAGGCAGGGGTCGGCAAAATTTTTTAGCCAGGGGCCGGCCCACTGTCCCTCAGACCTTGTGGCGGGCCAGAGAAGCAGCACCGGGGGGTGGAGCTGGAAGAAGAGGTGAGGGGGGCAGGTAGTCCTCCCCAGCCCCAACCGCTGCGCTTACCTTCCCAGGGGCTGCTGCCATCACCACCTGCTGCTTCTCGTAGGTAGGCAGAGCGAGCTTGTCCGCTCCACTCTCTGGCCCACAGGAGCACCAGGGCGGCGGAGGAGGGAAGATGAGTGGCGCGAAAGGGCTGGCTCCGGAGAGGGGCTGCTTAAAATGGCGCTCGGGCAGCTCAACCCAACCCTGTTCCTCCTCTAGACAGGGCAGGGAGAAGCCAGGAGGAAGGAGGGAGGAGGCGCCACCATGGTAATAATAATAATAATAATAATAATAATAATAATAATAATAATAATAATAATATCTTTATTGTCACTGCCCCCTCTCGGGGACAACGAAATTACTTGGCTGCTCCATCCACCCAGGTAGGGCACTCCACTCAAAATCAGAACAACTATAAAAACACTAATTAAAACAATACAGTATAATACAGCAAGGAAGATTAGATGACTTTCAAAGTCCAGGTTTCCCATTCAGGGCCAAGATCGCTCTGGAGAAGAAGCTGTTCTTGAGACGGCTCGTTCTTGTCTTCATCGTCCTGTATCTCCGTCCCGATGGCAGGAGCTCGAAGAGACAGTGACCAGGATGCGATGGATCTTTTACTATGTCCGGTGCCTTCCTCTGGCACCTTATGGCATAAATCTGCTCTAAGGTGGAAAGTGGGCAGCCAACAATGCTCTCTGCTGCCTTCACAACTCTGCACAACCCCATCCTGTCCTGGGTAGTACAGCTTCCGTACCACACACATAAGCCATAAGTGAGCACGCTCTCAATGGCACAGTGATAGAAGGCAAGCAGCAGTGTGAGGGAGAGGGGGAGAAAGGAATGGTGCGGGGGGGCGGGAATGGTACAGTCCGAACGAACTGAATCCCCATGCCGATCCACGGACAGTCCGTGGGCCGGATCCTGAAGGCAGTTGGGCCTGATCTGGCCCATGGACCTTAGTTTGCCGACCCCTGGTATAAGGAGCGAGGAGTATTCTCATATTACAGGTGGAATATTGAGGCTGAGAGGATTAGAAAGTTTCTAAATACCTATAGACAATCATTGCTTAGAGTTGCTTGTGTGATTCCATTAGAATTCTATCTGGTCAGTATTTTAGTTCCTAAAGCCTTCAGAGATAAGGCAACAGCCATAACTGGCTTGTTGATGTAGATATACTGTATTTCCTTAACTGTGGTTTGGCTTCTTGTCTGAATTGAGTCATGATGGCTCGCTTAAGGTTACCTAGTGACTTCATGCCTGAGGAAAAGCTGGAAACTAGACATTTTCTGGCGCTCTGTTCACATTCTTAGCTGCTATGATATACCGCTTTTAAAAACCTGAAACCAAATTCGGTTATTTTAATCCTGCCTTTATATAAACAGGCACGTGTTGCTAATTTACTTTATAAACCACTAGGAGCTTACAATTTACACACATTCTGTGGCATTGTTCTCATCTGCAAGACTTTCATGATATACTCTCTGAAAAAATGATACTTTCTGTGCACTACTAGTATTTACAAAAGATCAAATTATTCTTTTAAAAAAATAAGCATGTACCATTGGCTATTTGATATCTTAGGCTGATTACTTTCTGCACAACATTTCTTTTATTTCCAGTTTTTAGGGTTTTGTTTTGCTTAATGACACTTTTGTAATCATTGGTATATTTTAAAATATTTGTGAATTTTTTATGTTGCTTCTTTCCAGCCTTAGCCAAGATTTTTCTAGTTTAATGAAGTTTCCCCTCTCACAAGAATGCTGAGAGAAGGGGAGTGGGGGATGGACAACAGTGGAATCCTTTGTTGGAGTCATTTATGTACAAGAGACCTCCCTTGCAAGCTAAAATAGTAAAAATCTCTGTACAAGTGGTTCATGAAATGATAGGTCTAATGCCCAAATGAACATTGCCTGAAGGTCTGGGAAGCCAGGCTTTCGGGACTTTTTAGCAGCTTTATAGCTTCTACTTGTCCTTCCTATTAATAACTCATTTTTTTTTAAAGGAGAGTGATAGCAGTGTTTGATTCACAGGCTCCCCCTGCTCCTAATACTGCTTTGCAGTGTGATAAGTGAAGTAAGAATGTTTCGCTTCTCAATCTGGTTCAAATAGCAGCATAGGTGACATTCTGCTTTTCCATAACTAGAACCCTAAAATTGCCAATGAAACATACTTTTACTCCTCCCCCTTTAAGAAAACAAAAACCTATTGCTGATTTCTGCTAATGGAAAGGAATTCCATCTCTGTTACGGAATTCTCTCTATTATGTATCATTTTCTGCTTCAGCTCCGCTTGAGCTCCATCTTAAAACTTTCCTGGTGTGTTCAATTTATACTTCCCCCATTCAAGAGCACAAATTGTTGCATCTAATATGGTTACCTGTAGATGGCTCGTTAGCCAGGGCTGTCACATTATTAAGATACAAGTAAAGAAAACATTTGTATATAAAAATGGGCAGATAGCTAAAATAAACTAAGTAGAGCATTTAGTTAGGGTGAACAGAAAATGAAAATGGGTAGACTAGACACGGTTTTCCAAGTAGTAATGTATGGAAGTGAGTGCTGGACCATAAAGAAGGCTGATCGCCAAAGAATTGATACTTTTGAATTACGGTGCTGGAGGAGACTCTTGAGAGTCCCATGGACTGCAAGAAGATCAAACCTATCCATTCTTAAGGAAATTAGCCCTGAGTGCTCACTGGAAGGACAGATCGTGAAGCTGAGGCTCCAATACTTTGGTCACCTCATGAGAAGAAAAGACTCCCTGGAAAAGATCCTGAGGTTGGGAAAGATTGAGGGCACAAGGAGAATGGGACGACAGAGGATGAGATGGTTGGACAGTGTTCTCGAAGCTACCAAACTGTGGGAGGCAGTGGAAGACAGGAGTGCCTGGCGTGCTCTGGTCCATGGGGTCACAAAGAGTTGGACACGCCTAAACAACAAGAAGAAGACACTTGTTTGGGGAGGTGAATGGCACTCTGTTGCACCATACGGTAAAGTAGCATGCATAACACGAGTCAACTGATTTTCTTTTATGCTAAAACTAGTTGTGCATGCATGCGCCTGTTTCTAGCATGTGTTTGCACACATAAGTAGAGCTACTGGTATGATAGAACAGGAGAAAGCTTGTTTTCTTTCAGTACTTCTGCCAGTGAGAGCCTTTGTTTTCCAGGAAAGAGAGCAGAACATACAGTAGAGACGTCACTTATTTTTAGAAGGAATTCAATTAATTTACATTATATACAGACCACTAGACTGGGTGAAGGAGCTGTTAGCTTCTCTCCCTTCCTTAACTTCCATGTTGTTACGTATGCCAAGGTGATTTTTCGGTTTAGCTCGGTATAAGGAAGCTTACGGTTTCGTAATTTCCATGTCTTCACGCAATGGGTTACTCTGAATTGATCTGTGGCGCTGTTGAAAATAGAAGAGGATTCGCATAGTGCATACCAGTTATTCAGAGCATGATGATAACAGCCAAACAGTTAAACATAAAGCTTTAAAATTGCTCCCCAGATAGAGGTTGGTAAGGGAACTTTTTCTAGCTATAGAATCATAGAATCCGTAGAGTTTGAAGGAGCCCTGAGGGTGATCTTCTCCAGCCTCCTGCAGTTCAGGAATCCTGCCCACAGCTGTTCCTGAGTGGGCTCGAACCACCAACCTTCTGGTTAACAGTCATATGCACTGACCCATTATGCCACAGGAGAAGAAGAAGAAGAAGAGTTTGGTTTTGATATCCCGCCTTTCACTCCCTTTAAGGAGTCTCAAAGCGGCTAACATTCTCCTTTCCCTTCCTCCCCCACAACAAACACTCTGTAAGGTGAGTGGGGCTGAGAGACTTCAAAGAAGTGTGACTGGCCCAAGGTCACCCAGCAGCTGCATGTGGAGGAGCAGAGACGCGAACCCGGTTCCCCAGATTACGAGACTACCGCTTTTAACCACTGCACCACACTAGCTCCCAGTGGCATCTGCTTTCTAAAAGGATGAGGAAAATAAGAACGTATGCAAATACATTTTTACACATAGATGACTTGGTTCTTCAGTTACAGAAAAACTGTTAAATTCCATCCTGGCAGGCAATTGTCCTTTGTTATGTTTGGGCAATTATTCACACCTGTATTTTACCTAGGAAAAGACTGGGTGTGGGCCTCTCTTCAACATGGGCAACATGAATAATGTTACAGGCTGTAATGAGGAAGTAACGGGAATGGAATAGGTAAAAAGTTTCATTTTTTGTGGAGGTGTGTTTCATGTGGACGTGTGTTTTGTGGAGGTGTGTTTCATGATGAAAGGAAGTTTTATTATCATTGTAAAATGGTTTTTAAAAACAAAATGAAGTGATGGGATTTTAATATATTTAGACAAATCTGGTGTTCAACAGTTGGTTCTGTTAAAACTAAGAATGGGGATCACACGACAAAATTAGAAGAAATTGGGCAAGACTCCCTACTTTTCAGGAAATTTGAATACGCAAGATGCAACTGTGCACTACAACTATTTACAAAAGATGAAAATATTCTTTTAAAAAAGGTTTTTTTACAGCGCCTACCTTCCAAAACAATTTTATAGTAGCTGTTAAGAGAAGAGAATTGCAGGAATTACACCCATCCTTTGCAGCCTTTTATTCACCCTTCACCAGAAGTTCCCAGGCAGGTTTCAGCAACATAAATACAAGACTAAAAACAGTTTAAAACTATATAGGCCAGTATAACTTTTCAATATTGACTATTAAATTCTGGTATCAATTTTGGCTTTGAAATTGAAAAGTTTTAAGTGTAAATCATGTGTATTAGTCTTGATCAAACTGGATTTATTCAGGGACAAGTAAGACAGTCTAGTACATTTTTTGTTATTCTGGGAGAACAGAGAAATATATTGCTTAGGTGGAGAAATTGTATATATATATATTGGCCACTTTCGTATATATTGGCTGCTTTTTATTGTTTCTAAATATAGTTGCTATTTTTGTCTGTTAAATCTCAAAAAAGGACTTTCATCAATCTAAATCAATGTTGAAAAAATCTACCCATTTCTATGAGTCCACTGAGAGTAAGACTTAGTTGGGTATCATACATAGGAGAAAATATGAAATAGAAATAAAAGTCACTCAAAGGCCTGGAAGATAGATAGATAGATAGATAGATAGATAGATAGATAGATAGATAGATATTTCAGCTGTTCTTCTAAAAAGGGCCAAGGGTACATATCTGATGGTACATATCCTTTGGGAGCAAATCTGTAAAACACAGAGCTACTTCTAAAGATGCAGGGTTTGTAGATGTTGCTTCTGTTGTTGACGAGACTCATAATAAGACATAATTACTTGATCAAATTTATTGAAGAGGTTCATTTGGGCGAAGACAATCCCTAATGTATCTGGACACAAGCCATTTAGTGTTTTAAAAGTCAAAAGCCGCATTTTGAATTTATTATGGAAATTGGTATTCTCCGCATACAACTCTAGACAACAAACTAATCTGACACATTCTGGAGCTGCTGAAGTTTCCATTGTCTTCAAGAGCAGAACCTTATTATCCAGAAAAGGGCATAGCTGGCATGCATGCTAGTTGAAATTAGTGAAAGGCATTCCTGGCCACAGCTATCACTGAAAATCTAGGATCACAGCCAGATGCAGGAGGATACGCAAACTGAAAACCTTAGGACCCCACCTAAAATGGATAAATCCAGAATTTCCTGGGTTGCTCAGTTTCTCAGGAAGCACAATAAGATGAAATTTTATTTAGGTGGCATTTTAGTTTGTTCACCATCATTCAGCCCATTACAGCTATGCCCTTTTCAGATAATAAGGTAGTAGCTATTTGCTGTTTGATTTGGTGTGAAGCTGGACTTAAGAAGCTGGATGGGTGGGAATAGGGAGGCATGAATTCTAGGGACAGGAGCCTGAAAGAATTCCATCTGGCAGCAAAGGGTTGAGCAATGATCAAATTACTTGGTGACCTGCTGTTGTCTGTTGTTTCACCTGTGAAGCTGCCACCATGCAAGAATATATTTTGCTGTCCTGCCCATGGGGACTGTAATGTGTGAAGCAAGTGTAAGATAAGAGACTTGAAGTGGCTGCCTGCAAGTTGGTTGTCCCAACCAGCCATCTGTGTTCCAGCTGTCTGCTGCACAATTATTTATCTGTGGCTTCTATTGTACTTGTATTTTCTTCCTACTGGTGAATATCCACACAAGGATTGCCAACTCCAGATGTTCAGCAGTCGGCTAATTTGATTTTAAAACATAGTTGTTTTTTTGGCTTCTGTCTTAAGGATATAATGATCCTCGCGAAGACATTGTTAATCATTTACCCTTCTCCATGTGGCCATTACACTTCCTTAAATTAATTACTATTGGTTTTATGAGTTCAAAATCAGAGCTATAGGGAACAGTTAATTTGTTGAGCTTCTCAGTATACCATGAGATCTTGTATGCCAGATTCTTCTTTAGTGCGCAAATCTCAGCGGAGAAAAGTAAATGTATAGCAGAGCTGTCTGATTTATGCGTTAATGACATGGGGAGAAGAGCGACCAGTGACATGGCAGAATAGGCAGATGAAACATTATTTATGATATTTAAACCTTAAGTAGGCTATGAGGAGGAACCCCAGAAGGATATTTTAGCACTGAAAAAATTGGCAGCAGAATGGCAGATAAAACTCAACATTAACTGCAAACTGTTGCTTATGGAGACTAAATCTCAAATATTTACTCATACTTTGGTTCCGTGTGGTGACAGGTGAGGGCTGTGCTGTTTTCACTAACATTTGTAGCCCCCAGAATGAAGAAGGGATTTTATTCCCTAAACATCTTTCTACTGGTTTAAGTAGTGCGTTGCTGTTCATTTGATTATATTCTTATGTGTCAGAATTGTTGTTATCTCATTTTAATATTGAAGGGCCCTTGGCACAAAAGTGGGATACAAATAGTTTGATAAAGAAAATACAGAAACAGCCGGTTTGCAGCCAAAAAGCCCCAACATTTTGTTCTGTCATAATTAATATTCAAGTGATTTTTTGTTACTAAAATTGTAGGGCAGCTAGCAAACTTGTTCAGAACCATTTTGGGTATATGAGAAGACAACTGTGTCATAGACATAGATCAAGATGGGAAGATTCCTATAGTTGACCATGGGAGGGTTGGAAGTTCATCTGAACTATGATCTTTCGATAAGAAGAGCAAAATTATAACTTTGCTTAATCCTGCAAGAAATACAAACTGAATTGGATAGAAGACCAATAGCGGTACACTTTACCCTCAGATCAGTAATAGCCATAATGAAGTTTTTAATCAGCAGTTTATGATACAGTTTTATCTGTGTAAGTTTATCTGAGAGTTTTTGTCTAACAATAGTATTCTAAAACTGCTCTAAGGTTAACAAGCGCCAAGTAAAATGTAGCTTACTTGTATATTGTGTTCAAGGACAAGTCACTGATCAATAGTGGAATGGCCAGCCTCTGGATACCAGCTTGTTCTTCCACAAATGCATTACTTCCCAGGATCTATTCCTATAGCTTGATTATTTGTAAAATTTATGCAAAAAAATAAATAAATCTGTTGCTCAGACAAAGTAGTTGAAGGGCAAATTCCTCTCACTTTCACCCCCACAAGATGGGTACCATTATACTGACATTCCACACAGAAGGAATGCAGCTTGTTAACATTCAGTAAAATGTTGCTTTAAAACAAGGAAATCAGCTTCTTTAAAAATTGTAAGAACTGTTAACAATGACTAGGGTTTCTCTGAATAAAGACAATTCACCAACATTTTAACCTTGGAACACTAGGGACAGCCTACAACTGTAAAACTAAGTGGTCTTAGGCAGTGGTCTTGGGCATCTACTAAGTCCTAGGCCTTTTCTACTGGTTTACTGCATGTTTTCCTTGATCTTGGTTTAGTGATGCCTGCAATTATAGCAAGAGATGTTTGGCTATGCTTCTAAGCTAATGCCAGATTGCTGTAGAGATAAAGGGCCCTTGGAAGCAAATGATGCCATAATGGGAAAAATTCAAAAGGTGAATTGCTGTGGCTCCATGATTGGAGTTGCCTCCCCTCCCCCTCCTTGAGAGGACAATTAGGACAATGGGAGGGGTGAAATACCTCAGAAAATATAGGGGGAGGGGAAGATAAATTGGAATGTATGGGTATGGGAGGGGTTGGGACGGGGGTAAGGGATTAAATGGGATGGTTAATGGGCTAGATAAGTGTCATTAGACGCGAAACCAGAAATTAAGAACTACATTCAACTCATGGATAATGAAATAAGGATTTCAACCTTCAGCTTTAAAGGGCTGGGGTCAATTATGAAAAGGAGGAAGATAGAAACATTACTGAATAAAGATAAAGCAGATATAATATTTATACAGGAAACACATCAGATGAAAGAGGGGGTTAATGAAATCAAACTGAGAGGTATAAATAATTATGAGAAAGCATATGGTACTTCTAAATCAAGAGGGGTAGCAACTATAATTTCAAAGAGATGCGGGTTTAGTATACTAAAGATGAAGAAAGATCCTGAGGGAAGATGCATTATAATCTAGGGAGCAATGACAGGGGAAGAAAAAACTATGGTTAATATTTGTGCTACTGAAAATCAGGTGGAATTTTTTTTATATAAAGTGTTTAAGGATATGGAGGACATTCAAAAGGGCTACATGATTATGGCAGGAGATTTCAGTATGGTATTAGATAAACAATTAGATACCAGTAAATTCCCCACTAACTCTGGTGGTTGTGATGATAGAATATTTCCCAGTAAATTTAAAAAAGGAAATTGAAAAAGAAGAAAATACTTAAAATAATTAATGGGTGGAAAAAATGAGAAGCAAACTAGAGTAAGGGACAAAGAAGTGGTTAAGGGAAAGCAAGAAATGCAAAGAATATACAAAATTTGAAAAAAAATGTTTATAAAAAGGGGAAATGAAGAAAATATAGTTATAAAAATATAGTTATAAAAAACTCTGGTGGTTGTGATGATAGAATATTTCCCAGTAAATTTAAAAAAGGAAATTGAAAAAGAAGAAAATACTTAAAATAATTAATGGGTGGAAAAAATGAGAAGCAAACTAGAGTAAGGGACAAAGAAGTGGTTAAGGGAAAGCAAGAAATGCAAAGAATATACAAAATTTGAAAAAAAATGTTTATAAAAAGGGGAAATGAAGAAAATATAGTTATAAAAATATAGTTATAAAAAACTCTGGTGGTTGTGATGATAGAATATTTCCCAGTAAATTTAAAAAAGGAAATTGAAAAAGAAGAAAATACTTAAAATAATTAATGGGTGGAAAAAATGAGAAGCAAACTAGAGTAAGGGACAAAGAAGTGGTTAAGGGAAAGCAAGAAATGCAAAGAATATACAAAATTTGAAAAAAAATGTTTATAAAAAGGGGAAATGAAGAAAATATAGTTATAAAAATATAGTTATAAAAAACTCTGGTGGTTGTGATGATAGAATATTTCCCAGTAAATTTAAAAAAGGAAATTGAAAAAGAAGAAAATACTTAAAATAATTAATGGGTGGAAAAAATGAGAAGCAAACTAGAGTAAGGGACAAAGAAGTGGTTAAGGGAAAGCAAGAAATGCAAAGAATATACAAAATTTGAAAAAAAATGTTTATAAAAAGGGGAAATGAAGAAAATATAGTTATAAAAATATAGTTATAAAAAACTCTGGTGGTTGTGATGATAGAATATTTCCCAGTAAATTTAAAAAAGGAAATTGAAAAAGAAGAAAATACTTAAAATAATTAATGGGTGGAAAAAATGAGAAGCAAACTAGAGTAAGGGACAAAGAAGTGGTTAAGGGAAAGCAAGAAATGCAAAGAATATACAAAATTTGAAAAAAAATGTTTATAAAAAGGGGAAATGAAGAAAATATAGTTATAAAAATATAGTTATAAAAAACTCTGGTGGTTGTGATGATAGAATATTTCCCAGTAAATTTAAAAAAGGAAATTGAAAAAGAAGAAAATACTTAAAATAATTAATGGGTGGAAAAAATGAGAAGCAAACTAGAGTAAGGGACAAAGAAGTGGTTAAGGGAAAACAAGAAATGCAAAGAATATACAAAATTTGAAAAAAATGTTTATAAAAAGGGGAAATGAAGAAAATATAGTTATAAAAAGGGGAAACCAGTGAAATTTATAAAATATTAGTAGAAATGGAGGATCAACAAGATCAGTTAAAAGAGGTTTGGGAAAAGGGACAACAGGACAGATAAATAGTCAAAGATGGGAAATTTGGGAGAAACGCACTCTGAAAATGTCTATAAGAATAAAAGAAAATTACTACAAGTTAGTATAGAGATGGTACTTAACACCAATAAGATTAAAACAAATAAACAATGAATATTCGGTGTTATGTTGGGGGAAATGCCAGGAAACCGGGACTTATGTTCACATGTGGTGGGAGTGTAGATATGTACAAACTTTTTGGTAAAGGGTGTTTAAGGGGATAACAGAAATCATAGGGTTAAAGTTGACTGAAAGTCCAGAGGTAGAATTATTATCAATTTATGATGGAGTGGAAGGTTCGGAGGCTATGAAGGACTTGCTCACAAATTTATTGACAGCTGCACAAGTTATAGCTAGGAAGTGGAAGGGGCAAGGTGAATGTAACATGGAAGAATGGTATAAAGAGGTGTGGGATACAGCTGTTAATGGCAAATTACCGTATTTTCCGCCCCATTAGACGCACCGCCCCATAGGACGCACCTAGTTTTTATGGGGGGGAATAAAGAAAAAAAAATATTTCCCCCCCAGGCACGGGGCTGGCGCGGGGGAAGCCTGAGCTTCCCCCGACCCCAGCCCCCAGAACAGCCTGCTATCCGCAAGCCTAGGGAGACGCGCCCCAGGCTTCCGAATGCAGGCAGCTCTGCGCAACCCTTCGGGGACCGGCGCGGCTTCACTCCGGGCTCCGTAGGGTCGCGCAGAGCTGAGCGACGCCTGGGAGCGCAGGCAGCTCTGCGCAACCCTTTGGAGCCCGCGCGTCTTCGAGCCGGTCTCCCGAGGGTTGCGCAGAGCTTCCTGAAGCCTGGAGAGCGAGAGGGGTCAGTGCGCACCGACCCCTCTTGCTCTCCAGGCTTCAGCGAAAGCCTGCATTCGCCCCATAGGATGCACACACATTTCCCCTCCATTTTTGGAGGGGAAAAGTTGCGTCCTATAGGGCGAAAAATACGGTAACATGTGACATTAAGGTAAGATGGGGAATATGCAGGAGAAATGGTTTTGAGGAGATATGGAAGATATTTGTAGAATTTGTACTGTTAGAATGGAAAGGGGACAAACCATCACAAGAGGTGTTGAAATTTTGGGAGTTTTTTTTTTTTTTTTAATAATATTTATTAAGAATTTCCAATTATAACAATATAAAAAAACAAAACATCCAAATTTAAGATCTTATTTTCCATAACATCTTTCCAGGACTTCCCCACCCCTCCCCCTCTTGTATTCCAATTCTTACAAATAAATTCAGCAATTTATTATCCCAAATTTTAACCTTATTATCATTAGCCCAATTTAAAAATATTTTCCCATCTCCTAAGATCGACCTATTCCCTTCCGCGCGTTCCCCCCTTTAATATACATAATAGATTAAAATATAATAAAATAAAAAATGATTTTGATTTTACAGCCTTTGGATTCCAAATCCCTCCCCCTTTTCCTGGTTGCGTTTCCCGTATTGATCAACATCTGATGTCTTCCTGGAGTTCCCACATTTATTTAAGCCATAGTCCTTTACCAGTCTTCTTTAATTTTAAATGTCCAATCTTGGAAGGAGTCTATCTCAAAAAGGCCCATTTTTTCCATCCAGATTTTTATATACTTGGGAGTAAAACTCCAATTTTATTTCTTAAACCTTTCAAATCTGGATTTCCCAAATGTTCCCACTTCCAACTTTGTCCAATTCTTATTATTCTTGTTGTTCTTGTTAGTCTCTCTCCTCTTTCTTTTCCTGTTTTCCTGCACAAATGTTCTAATTCCAAAAGCTTCTAAATTCCACTGCAGAGGCTCTGTTATTCAGGAACGAAACATGATGCCAAGTCCCTTCCATTTTCAATAGATAAGTCTATTGTCTACTTTAGTGTGTAAACCTCTGTAGTCAAAATAATGCTCCATTTCTGCAGTTTCCCAGGAGATAAAAAGTTCTGTCAAATTCGATGCCAACAACTTGTAATATCCCTCGGCTCCTCTAGGTGGATTATAATAACTCAGTTCCCTTCCAGATCACGTCCACCAGTCAAAGTAACTTTATTATTCCTTGTTTTAAACATTTTGTATCCAATTTGTAGCAAATATAACCGGCAAAGTCCTCGTAACAAAGTTCTCATTGTTGTTCTTCTGCTTTGACAGCTCTTTGACAGCTGTCAAAACCTCTCCTTGTCTTCTCCCGGCGCTCTCACTAAGACGCTCCCAGGTTCCGGGGGGGGGGGTTGCTTTTTGAATAAATTCCACTTCTCCTCCAGCTCAATCTTATAATTTTCCATCGCGAAATTTCATAACTTTATCAAAATAAGGTTGCGCTCAATCTTAGATGTTAAGTCCTTTACTTTAGCTCCTCTACAACAGGGGGGGGGGGCTGACTTCCTTTTTATACCTCCCCCGCTCATTCCGAATTCTTTAAAAAATTTCTCGCCTTTTTTAATCCAAGTTCCGATTACTCACGGGTTATGCTTTTAAGTCCAAATTTCCAATGGAAGAAGTCAGCGCTCTCCGTCGAATGGCATGCGGCTTCGCTCGGCAGGGGAAGCGGAGGACTCAAAGCACCCCCCCCCCGTCACCCGTTCCGCAGCCTTTAAAAAGGCTCCTTCGCGGGTCGGGGGGGGGGCTCAAAAGGTGCCAGCCGAGTCACCATGTCCATGGGTTTTAGCGCCCATGGTTTTTAAGGGTCCCCGCGTCGCCGGCGCGGCAGGACCCAGCCCCTACCGAGCAGGCTCCCTCCGGAGCTCGGAGGGAGTCCGCCATTCGGCGATGGCGCCAACCCGGAAGTTGAAATTTTGGGAGTTTGGATAGTTATAATTATAATGGAATGGTCTCGGGGGTGGGGTGCACATTTTTATTCTTATTTATAATTATCACTTTGTTTAAAATAAGAAAATAAAAAGATGAATTGCTGCCTACTAGGGCTGGGCAATATCTGGTTTTAAACATTGTGATATACCATGATGTCTGAAATAAGGATGGAACTATGTAGAGGCTTCACGGTTTATCCTGCATCATGATTTTTGCCAGCACCTGCTTTTGTGATTCGCTGCCCCCTGCATGAGGCAGGGAGAGCTTAGCCGGCAGAGTTAACAGGAGCTGCAGGAATCAAGAGAAACATTGGCTGGTTTTATGGTTTTTCCCACATTGTGATTTTTGCATAGCACACACACATCACGATTCACCCTGTATTGTGAGGTCAAAAATTATGAAAGCATCGCAGGTGACCAGCTGGCCAGTCTGTTGACAATGTTTGATCTATTGGTTGTACCGATACGCTAACCCTGTACCAAACCACCTTGTGGTTGTGCTTAAATCTAAACTCAAACTGTAAAAGTTCTTAAAACATAAATCACAGGTCCATCAATCCCAGTGTTGCTTGCTCTCAATAATAGCAGTTAAGGAATTCCAAGAAAGAGTATTTCCTAGCCTTCCTTTCTGAGAGCCTTCTACCTAGAATTACAGAGATTGAACCTGGAGCTTCGGCATACAAAGCATGTGCTCTACCACTTAGGAACAAAAAAAATCAATTTTACTCTTCCTTTTTAACCAGCTAGCTTGAGAGTGGTAATTGCCCAGTAGTAGACAGCATAGTGGCACGGAGGCACTTACCTGACCTCCCAGCAAGTGAGTTTTTGCTGTGTACAGAGAGGGGGCGAGGTCAGCATAGTGACCTCCAATGGAGCCGATTCAGCACTCCTGCCACTGTTGTTGCACTGCGCTGGCCTTCCCACCAACTCACCCCTCTCTGTCTCAGAGAGTCACCTGCCAGGCCAGGAGGTCAGGCAAGTGTCTTCCCTACCATGCTTCCTGCTACTGTCACTGCCATACTGTTAATAGTAAATTGTTACTATAAGAACTTCAAAAATGATCCGGTGATGCCTTGAATCAAGAGGATAGGCTGCTGATGACTTGAATCAAGTGGATAACGCTAGGAAAAGATACCTACCGAGTTAAAGGAAACACAGTTGTAATTTTGTAGTGCCTTAAGAACAAGATATAAGTAAAGTCACCTTTTTTTAATCAAAAACGTCTGTGTGCCATTAAGTAATTCAAAAATTGATTTGAAAAGATTTTCCATGGGCTGGATATCTGCAAAGTTAACTTGCTCATTCTTAGTAGCAAAATAAAAATAAAACCTATTCCTCACTGATTTGTCATAACTTTTATTTACTCTGCACAGGTATTAATGTCATTGGCTTTGCATTCTTACTCTCAGATAGTTCTGTGGCAGAGTTCAGTAGTGCTGGAATACAGGTATGAGCAATAATAATAAAATAGAAGGATTCCTCTATGTTGTGCTCTGAAAATCAGGGACATTTAGCACTATTAATTCACAATCCATGCTCTTTTTAAGGTTGAAAAGAGTTCACCAGGCTGGCTGCATCAGCTGCTCTTAATTAGCAGTAAGATGCACTTATGACAGGCCTCAGTAGCATCTTTGTCCTGCTATGTGGACATACGATATCATACTCTTTAATTGTTCCACAAATTCCTTTCTTAGAATGTGTGAATTCCATTGAGCTATGCTTTGAGATGAAATCATAAGTCTTCTCCAGAAACCAACAGGTTAGGTCAGGCATAGGCAACCTTCGGCCCTCCAGATGTTTTGGACTACAATTCCCATCACCCATGACCACTGGTCCTGTTAGCTAGGGATCATGGGAGTTGTAGGCCAAAACATCTGGAGGGCCAAAGATTGCCTATGCCTGGGTTAGGTAAATGCAGAGTGGACTGTCAACTGACATAGCAGATGCTCTTCTTCCTTGTTCAAGCCAATGCAAAGCGCTTGTCAAATAATTGTTTACTCTTGAAGTTGTAATGTTCCGTATGTGCAAACTTAGAAGATAAAGAGGAGCTGCCTTGGATGTGTGTCTTTCCTCCTATCTTGACATGAGATGAAGTTGGAGCTAGCCAGATAACTTGGGAATATAGTCGTCCTTCTCTCTCTTAATAAACCTCTTTTCTAATCTGAAGAGCTCTATGCTTAACCTGACTTCACCATGGAATGGGTTCCATAATAGCAGATATTTCTTGTCATAGCTTGATTTACTTGGTATGCTTCTTTATACTGAAATAACCAATATAGTAAAAGTAGAAAGGGAAATCTGTACGTCTACTGTGTAGTTGCTTGACCTTAGTGAAACTAAAAAAAATGCTGTGTTGACCTTTAATCTTGGGTAGGATGAGGAGGTATTAATTTTTTAATTCATTCATTCATTCAATTTATATCCCACCCTTCCTCCCAAAGGAACCTAGGGAGGCAAACACATTAATAAAAATGTCATTAAAGCATTCTTTAAAAAAAACATGCAATAACATTCTCACATTGTCTCAACTCTCTTGCCCTGTTCTGAAGTTCAAAATAAGGTCAGTGAAAGGGTAGGGAGGGAATTGTGGCAGTAGTGCAACTCCTGATTTGCACACATTCTTTGAACACGATATGTACACATGCAGTGCTCTGTGACTGGGAATCCTGCCACATACACACCCCAAAAATCCTTTCAATGATACTGGTTTTGATTAATGGCCAGGCCTTCTATACTGCTGATACACAAAGGGTGTTTCTGCTGTGAGCAAATGTAAGTCTGATTTGCCATTGATCATTCCCATCAAAGGAATATTTATCACCTACAGATTTATCACCAATGTCAGAGTCATGAAATCCACTGATTGGGAAGTTTGAGTCTTCCTAATTTCCATCTTAACTGATAAAGCGTTGCCTATCAGAAAACAAAGCTAGGAAAATAAATGTTTTTAGTGTCAGAGGTGGTGCTCCCTCCTTGCGATATACATATAATGTCAATTTTAAACAATTTCATATCTCAACACAATATACTTGGAAACCACCAAAGCTTTGTTGATGATGGTGCTGTTTTTTGTTTAAGCTACGGTGGTCAGGAGGGGAGGTTGTAAAGAAGCTGTAAGACTAGTTGAGAGGATATTTCAGTTGAGAGTATTTCCCACCAAACCCAAGGGCATCCTATATATTTACCCTTGTCCAACTTATTTCTGCAGCTGATTTGTTCAAGGGGGCTGTGCTACATAGTGTTGACTTTCCTATGGTTGCTTAGTAGGAGTGTGAACCTCAATAAACAGGCGGTTCCATGGGCAATGCAGAAGACTTCACTGTGATTCCTAGACCTGGTAGCCAAACCACTGACGGATGGGAGGCTTATCAGAATTCAGCATCTAGTTAACCAGAGAACAACTGCAGCTCAATCAATTGTGTAATAACTAACAATCATATGCAAAGCTTTCCTAGCAACTGATCTGTTTGGGACTCTCGTGGAGCTTGGATAAGCTTAAATGAATGTATCTGTGTAATCCCTCTTAAAACAAAACGGGCACACTTCTCCATGCTACTAAATGGAAAACCCATGTTACAAAAGACACTTGTAATAATCACATCTATCACTGTCAAGTCATAATAGATAGAAATTCAACTCTCCTGACTCTATATGATTTCTTTCCAGTGGAGAAATATAAATGCCAGCTGAGCAAACATGATGGGAATTTTTAGCACTGTAAGGCCTTTTTATTTCCTTCGCACGTCTAGAAAGAGGAACTTACGGTCTGCAAATAAAAACATCTTGATGATCCCAGGCCACAGAGAGGTTAGGCTGGCCTCAACTAGAGCCAGGGCCTTCTCGGCCGCGGCTCCAATCTGGTGGAACGCTCCGTCACAAGAGACTAGGGCCCTGCGGGACTTGACATCTTTCCGCAGGGCCTGCAAGACAGAGCTGTTCCACCAGGCCTTTGGTCAGGGCGCAGCCTGACCCCCCTCCTCTGGCAATCTGCACAGAATTTTGCTTAATGGTTGCCATCAATTTGATTTTAATTAATTTTTATAATGAAATGTTTTTAGAATCGTTGGATTATTTTGATTGTTGTTAGCTGCCCTGAGCCCAGCTTCGGCTGGGGAGGGCGGGATATAAATAAAATTTATTATTATTATTATTATTATTATTATTATTATGTTGATGATGATCATGGCATGGTATTGTAAGCTACTGGAGATCTGCATTGGCACAATATTGATCTCTCTGAAGCATATTTTACTTTTTTGATCAACTGCCCTCACAGAAGCGGTACTGTTTGTTAGCATTCAAGTATATGAGAAAGTAATAAAGGTTGGTTGGGAGGAAATGGTGGGGAAACTCATTTTAGGTTTAGGAATATGTTTTGTATCAATGCAGCAGAAATCATGAACTGCAACAGCTGCAGTTACTAGGTTAACTAAATAATTTGCTAGCCTAGAAGAATAAAGCCTACTTTGAAAGGGGCGTGTACACTGATAAATACATTTGAAATGAGCTTTTAACTTGTTTGTATGGAACTTGGCTTAGTGTGATACAATTATAGAAGTGTAGAGGTGAAAGAGACCCTAAGGGTCATCTAGCAGGAATATGTAGCTGTCCCATATTGGGATTGAACCTGCAACCTTGGTGTTATCAGCACCACTGATAACAAAACTGGAGATATTCTGCCCTGGACACAGTTCATTCTCCAGCAGCGGAGAGGCATGCATGAATTAATTGCTGCCACCGACAGTTCAGGGAAAACATAGCTCTGGTCTTCTCTTAAATTTACCTATGTACGTCTGGTTATAGCCACAGCTAGTTTCATTCTGCAACAGTAAATAAATTACGAGAATACGGCAAAGAATATGGATTTTGCCTTCAACACATTTCACTTGCTTACGTTCAAAAGAATTTTCAAATTCGGGGGGTTGGACTAGATAACGCTTGCGGGTCCCTTCAGACTCTATGAGGATATAAAGTGGCTAACATGGAAAAGAAAGCAGGGAGGTTCTGAGCTCATCAGGAAACTTAAGTGCAAATTTTCAAACATTGCCCTGAAAATATATACAAGCATAGCTACATTTCTCAGTAGCAAGTCATGCTTAAACACCAAACCATATTGACAAAGATGAAAACTAAATTTCAGAAAATAATACATATTTTTAAGTTGGCTTCTTTGTGTAAATACATATGATAGCTATTTGCTCTGCTTTGCTTATGACCAGAAGCATGTTATCCATTGTATATGTTTGTCAACTGGAAGTTGCATAAGGCAAAACTTAATTTCGCTATGTATTTTAAAAAGGTTTCTATAACCACCAAGAGTGGAAATTGTATGAAAATTCTGTTTGGCGTGCATGGCACATTTTTGTGTGGCTACTATAACCGGGGCTGTGGGTGGGGAATGTGGTGATATAACTTATTTTGTTAGCCGTATAATAATCAGTTGTAAAGATCGGCTAGGAACTTTGGTGGTTACTTTTCTCTTTGGACTAATATCAAATTGCAAATCCTTTTTGGAATCAGAGCTCCTGTGTCCTTAGCTGCTCTCTTTCCTGTACTTCGCTCCTGTTGGGATGCAGAAGTTCAGAGTTTTGTGCAGCTTCTTACATTGGCTTGTGGCAACTGTGGGCCTGTTCTCCTGCAAAGTTTCTGCATGGGCTGTTTATGTTTATACAGGGGTGGAAGGAATGTAAGTATCCCATGCTTGAACTTGGTGTGCATTAGATAGCTGCTGCAGCAAGCATAGCTTTCTCTTTACCAAACCAGTGCTAATTAGAGTGACTGTTTTAAAGGAGGCTGCGAAGACTTGGCTTCAGAGCCTGTTTTGAATGGCAACTCATCTCTCACCCATTAGAACAAAGTACACTTCCCTCGCCACTGGTGGTTTTTAGTAGACTTCAGGTTAAAAGGTGGAGGTCCCAGATAAGTGTGACACCTGGATGAACCTCTGCCTTTCTGTAAACTAACAAATGCTAGCCTCGAGTTCCATCGAGGAAAAAGGTGGGGTATAAATAAATATATACTAATAATATTCTGATTTAGAAAGTAGGTAAGGATAGAACGTAAAAAAATTAATAAATGCATGCCTGCATTTTTATTTTTTACAAGGTTAGTTTAATCTTTTATAAGAACAAGTGTGTTTTATTTTAAAAATGTTCTCCTGCCCTTATAAAGGACACAAGCTCAGCTGCCTATATTTATTTATTTACTGGTTGCTTTGGCAAATACCAAATGTTGCTTTCCATATCGTATTCTTTAAAAAGAAAAAAGTGTTTGTTAGGTTTTCAGATACAAGTATGCAAACAACCAAAAGGAGGAAACAGTCCTTGCCTCCTGCCTCCTGCCTCCTCACCCCACCCCACATTCAGTAAGCTCTACAAATAAAAGTATTTTCCAGCTAGGATTCCTTGAACTTCACTGCTCAGCTAGAAATAGCCATAGTCAAAATCTTACCAGTAGGTGGTAGAATATCCATGAGACTTTTTTCCTGGAGAAAACACGTTCCCCAACCACTAACCAGTTTGGTTTCGGTCAACTGTATGCCTATCCTGTCATCTAACATTAATCCTCAACCTTGCTAATATGAGGGCTTCCAGATTATCTGTTTCATCTACTCTCCGTCCTGTAAGAGATCTGATCAGTGCCAAATTAAGTCACAACTGGCTTTTATGTTATATCAAGTCCCACCTAATAATGCATGCAAATGGTTGTGGGGGCCAACCCTGACCATTGGTGCACACAGCAGCCATGCTTCTCACTATACAATGTTTTTGACCAGTGTGCGCACACAGAGCTCTCCCACACGAACAACCCTGTAAACCCCCCCCCCCAAAAAACCATATTCTTTCAATGTGTAGTGATCTGAATCCTGTTGTTACACCCTCCCCACTTCCCTGGGCGTTGAGAAAATCTAGATTCAGAACTTAGCAAGGTTTGGCTTCCTTTTGGGGTTCCTTCATCTGATCCTTAAAAGTGTTTTGGTTTTTTTTTGTAATAATTGTGTTTAGTTACAAAGAGAGTATAGGTGGAAGCAAAGAGGCTAGCACTCCTAGCATGAAGTAAACTCATTGCCCCACATCAGATTCCCAAAGGAATCTGCACGCCCTTAGGTGCCTTCTGCTGAAATGCTACTACCCCTTCTTTGCAATCGCTTCCTAAAATAAAAGCTGTAGCTGCTGTTCACACACTGACCTCAGAGCAGCCCCACAGCTCTGCTACGTTTCCAGAGCCTCTCCCCTTGTGAAAATATCAGCAGCCCATCCTGAAAAAATCAGCCTTGATAAAGATATATTTCCCGAGGGCCGTGCGCCATCTATCAGGCAATTTGCGTGACAGAAGGCATGGCTAAGCCAGCATTCATAACAATATTTTCAAAGGGAGAAGCCATAGCTCTTGTGTAACTACTTGGGTCTCCTAAACCCTTAGTTTGCAAAGAGGTTTCTGAATTTCCAACCTATGACTGTCATGCATTGCAGATGGGCTTCCCTCTTGATCTTTATTCACCCTTTTTTCTTTTTAATTTTCAACCTGAGAGAGAGTACTGTGAGATTCAAAGACTGGTTTATTATTGTGCGGCATTCCTATTAAAATATGGGTGCTGCTGCCTGGGGTCCTCCCCCCCTCCAAGAAAATGACACAGCTGCCTATTTCTCTCTTGTTTGTAAATGGAATGAAAATTTCATAAAACATAGTTTCCATCAAGTATTTAAGAAAGATTGAGAACAACATAGGAATTTTATTTGGTAAATAGCAGAATGCGCAAGGGCATGTAGCAAAACATTTCTTAGGAAATACAAGAAAATGTTTTCAAAATAGATGATGAGTCCTGAGCAAGTCATAAAAATCAGTACCAAGTTTGGGGAAGAAGGACTTCCAGAGAACAGAGCAAAATCTGCTACTGGTCTTTCTGTATCTAACATTTTCCCTTATCTCAATCAAAGAAGGAAGAGTTTAGGTTTTCATTGAATATAATTTTCACTTGAAAGGTTTCTTGTTTTCTTGCCACTTCATGTAGTATGTTCACCCTGGGTAAAAAATGTTTGTGAAGTGTAGAAGCCATTTGGGTATTTCTAGGAAAGCCCCAACCATGTCCTTTTTATTGCACATTCATGATTATTTGTGCCTGCAAATGTTTTGGGGCGGTCATACCTCTTCATTTCTTGCTGAAATCCTGTAACTTCGTTCCTTTTGGGATGGGGGCTGTCTTCTTGGCAGCAATAATGTGGTAGCCTTGGAGAAGCATCTCGGGACAACTAATAAAGCAAAATAAACCCGCCACTAATGCACTGCTGTGTCAAGTACGTCTGCAATAAAACACCAGTCTGGGGAAGCCCAGAATCAGTTTGAAAGAGATCCAAGTATGCAAGTGGGAGAAGAGATTTTGTTCCCGATGTGTTTTCTGGTTTTATACCTCTTCTACAAATGGACCTTGAGCTTGTTTGGAGGTTCTAGCAGGGGAGTGCACCTATCGTATACCCTTGACCAAAGAATGGTACACTCCTATCTGGGATGGTCGTCCTCTTCCACCAAGTGCGCAGCTTCGGGAGGGACGCACATGGAGCGGTGAGGGAGGAGGGGGACACCTGCCTAGCCAGCCAGATCAGCTAAATCAACCCTAGCGATCAATGGGGTGACAGATGTCGCAGCCAGATCGCCCTCACACCCAGCCATTCTTCTAAAAGGACCCCTAACAATTAAGTCCAGTCACGAACGACTCTGGGGTTGCGGGACTCATCTCGCTTTACTGGCTGAGGGAGCCGATGTTTGTCTGCAGACGGTTTTTCCAGGTCTAAGTCGCTTCTGGCGAAATCAGAGCAGCGCATGGAAACACCGTTTCCCTTCCCACAGGAGCGGTACCTATTTATCTACTTGCACTTTGATGTGCTTTTGCACTGCTAGGTTGGCAGGAGCTGGGACAGAGCAACGGGAGCTCACCCCGTCATGGGGATTCGAACCGCCAGCCTTCTGATTGGCAAGCCCAAGACTCAGTGGTTTAGACCACAGCACCACCCACATCCCCAATCTTCTAGGGAGTTTTTAATTGAGAGGTGCTAGGACTGAACCCTGCCTGGAAATCAAGTGTTGGGAGCCATTGAGAAATGACAACTGGTTGGGATTAGGACTCAAGAAGTAGAAGTAAAAACTCAGAGTTAGCGATTTCCCACTCTAAGGAGCACATGGTGGGAAGAAAAGATAGTTGCATCCTGCAACCCATGTGCCAGGAACTGGTTATTTATATTTTTCACAACCTTGACTCTGCAATAAGCCCTCTGTAGTGGTGTGTTTGAGCACATTCTGAACTGTGTATTGTGCCTTTTCTGTTCATTTGTTTTTAATGAATTGGCTGCCTCTCTTATCTTCAGGCAACTCTGATTCTCAGCTTGTTGCCCTTTGGACCATGAGCAATATATTTTGCATCTTCTGGAGGTGAGGGGAAAGGATGGGGGAAGGAACAGTGGGAGGTGTTTATGCTTATAGAGGCATGATAATGAAACAGAAAGCCACACTGGCAGAAGAGCTCTAAATTAGTTTGTTTGGGGCCAGTGCCATAAATCCAGTGCTTTCTCTTTATTCTATACTAATTGCAGAGAACCTAGAAGGACAGAAAGTGAAAGAACTAAGGCTTTGTACCTCCTGGGTTTGCTGTATGTGCCATGGCTAGCTACTGCTCAAGACAGGCCTTGTCGAACACAGGTTGTGGGCAGTGTTTTATGTGAAACACAGCAAAATTCCTCACCCAGTTGTTACAGAGGGAACCCACTTCCTGCTTTTCAGGATGAGGAGTTGACTGTCTTTCAATTGTTTAGGGAGGTGGGGTTGCAATTAAAGGAATGTTAAGTGTGACGAGAACTTTTATATTCCTTGTTTGCTGTGTTCGATATTCCAAGCTCGTTTCATGGCACCATCATTTGAAGGTACCCACCACCTGTTTGACAGCATGTGGCCATTGGGGCTTGTGTGCTGGATTATTTCCTTCAACTTGGGTTTGGCTTTTTTAAAGGAATTTTCAACTAGGTCTTTTGTATACATCTGCACATGGTCCCAGCTATAATTGTAAGCACTTGGAGACCTCCAGCTTTAATTTGCTCAGGACTGCAATATCTGCTTCTGCTTCTCACCTCTCTTAGATTAGTCGTCTTAAGCAGGGCTTTTTTTCAGCTGGAACTGAGTTTTGGCACCTCTTTGGTGAGTTCTGGCACCTCGGTAGCATTGTGGCACAGTGGCATGTTACTCTGGACTGCGGTGGCACGGCAGTGTGTGGCGCTGTAAGAAGAAAAGCTTTTTTAGGAGGCAATTTGCCCTTTAAAAAGCTCAACAAGTATAACCTGTTTTTTCTTGTTGTTATTTTTTATTGGGTTTTATAAGCAAGAATAATGTTATACAAACAAGTATACCAAGTTTTCTCATGTCATTTGTATATCACAAAAATAACATAATAAATGTGGAAAAATATCTACAACATATGTTTCGTTATTAGTGGTCAGTGTACAGGTTCTTGGTTCATGAATTGGTTTAAACAATTAAAAAGAAAAAAATAAGTATTCTGTTGAGAAAGGGGAATGAGAATTCAGAGCTGTCGAAAGTAGATTATACCTTAAAACTGAAAAAAAAACATTGTAATATAAAAGATTAGAAATTACTTGAAAGAAACAAATAGGCCTAGGATTAAACTAAGTTATAATTAAATAAATGGGATTTAGAATATTAAGAAATGTGAATAAGATGGACTATAATTGGAAATTGTTTTAGTTCAATGATGATATTGGAAAGCTGTTACTTTCAGCTACAAGGAAACTCAGAAGGGAGGGACTAGAGGAAGTCAACCAAGATTTTTAAAAGGTTGGATTTGTAAATAATTAGGTTTGTTGTTATTGTTTATCTGTTTATTGTTCCTTTCCCCCCCTTTCGTTCATTGATGTATTTTTCTTTTTTTCTTTTTCTTTTTCTGTTTTTGTGTGTTATTCTGCTTTGTGGTTTTTGTTATTATTGTGGAAAATCTAATATTTTTTTTTTAAAAAAAAATAAAAAATAAAACTGAAAAAACAACAATAATCCTGAGGTGGTTGTTCTGAAACGAACATGCAACAATAAAACTGTGGCAGAGTGGGGGAATAAGCCACAGTTGGGTATTCTGGAACAGACAGGTAACATTAAAAGCTGTTATCTGAGAAGCATCATTTTTATATGTTATTTAAAAATTATCTTTCGGCATGGAGTGTCCAAGCAAGTCTAAAATGCATTGACGTGGGTTAATAGTATGTAATTTTCTGCTGCAGATTTTCCAGTCTCTAAAGGTTTAGAGATTCTTGCACCTGAGAAGGGAGCTATCCCCACCTTTTAGGCAATGTGAGTGCATTTCTGATCTTTGTGCACCCTTGGAAGGATCAGGAGAATTGTGCAGTATGCAAAGTATGAGGGACACAGATAGAAATGGGAGGGAGGGAGGAAGAAAAGGCACATAAAATAATGAGGTGGGGATGGCAAAGAGGAAAGTTCAGTCCAACAGGCAAGATAAGGAAGTAATGTGGAAAGGGAGAGAGAAGCAAAGGAAAAGCAAGGAAGTGTGCCAGTTGGCATCCCGTGACCACGTATTAAATATCTGAACTGGAGAAGCAAAATAGATGGAAGTGGCAGCAGATTTCAGATAACGTCATTTTAGGCTTTCTGGATTTCTATTTCTATTTTTTTGTTATTTTTAATTGTATTATTCTGTCTTGCATGCTTTTTACTCTTCAAAATTAGAGCCTTGTAATCTTTAAGGAAAACACAGTTAATCCTTAAACCAAACAATAAAAGAGGGGGAGGTCAGGAAAACATATTATTACAAAGCAGACAGAGCAGCTCCTTATTCTTACTTTCACGCAGTCTGCAAATTCTCTTCATTCCCTAGTTAGTTAGGAAAGGAACATAAATAATTACCCTATATTAAGGATTGCAGTTTTCCCCTGGCTGAGAATTGTACTGATGTTAGCTCAAGGATTTTGGCAATATAATATTCATAAGAGTTATTTGGTTTATTTAAATTTCTTTCCTGGCCCTTCCTAAGAACTCATGGCAGGTGTCAAAAAGTTTCAGGGGAGTGTGTGCGTGAGAAATGAACCATCAATTAAAATTATTCCAGTTCTTGGCCTGGTTGTTAGAATTTAACGCAAACAGGGAAGTGTTATAGTGCTTCCAGAAGGTATTTATCCTAGAGTTATTTGGAGTTTGATTCTTCAGAACTCACACAATTCTGGGGCAGCCACTGATAACTTATAAATATGGATTTGGATACAGTAGAGCCAACAAGTTTCCTGTTGGTTGATCTTAAAAATCACCACAAAACAAAATATAACATCTTGAGAATGCTGTCTCTTACCAATGTAGAGCCCACGCTGTTGGTGGCTTTATTGGCCAAAACCAAAGTGTTGTTGAATTGTGCTCGGAAATTACTGGGAAGCCAGTGCAGATATTATAGTACCGATGTTTCAGGCTTTAAATCTTACTTTCTGGTGGCTATTCTGCATCTGGTGGAGCATCCTGAGACTAGCCAGTGGCCATCGGAGCATGCACACGCATATGTGTCTATTTTAAGTGGCTTTTAAATGAAAAAAGTGTTATCATCTGAGGAGAATTCCAGCAAGTTTTGTTCTGAATTTTATTTTATTTTCCATTCTCCTAGCCCCATCTTTCCTTCGTTCCTTCTAGCCTTTTCCTTTCCCACAGAGCAGAATGGCTTTTTCTCTTGTGATCTCAGGTCAGCTGCAACTAGATGGGCATTACCTAGCAGCGCTGTCTGTTTAATGGCCCCCATCCTCGCTGTGCCGCTGCCAGGAACTGCTGCTTCTCACAGCTAGTAGCGGCTCCCTCATTGAGAGCCCTGCGACTTCCAAGAAAAGGAGGAGCTGGCATACACAATCTAGAAATCCACCTTTTGTCGCTTCTCTGAAGACTCAGAAGTTGCAAGCGGCAGAAAGGCTCTCTACAGCTGCTTGCCCCTCTTGTGGAAGTCACTTCCCATTTTAGAATAGCATTTGAAAGGTGTTTCTCGTCATGTCTTTTTGTCAGTAGTTGCTGAAGTTTAAAGTGCTGAAAAGATTCGAGATTATCTTCTTCTTTTTGCGGGAAAGCGTTTTTCACTCGCAACATCCCAAGTTGTGTTTTTATATACGGTGGTACCTTGGGTTACATATGCTTCAGGTTACAGACGCTTCAGGTTACAGACTTTGCTAACCCAGAAATAGTACCTCGGGTTAAGAACTTTGCTTCAGGATGAGAACAGAAATTGTTCTCCGGCAGTGGGAGGCCCCATTAGCTAAAGTGGTGCTTCAGGTTAAGAACAGTTTCAGGTTAAGAACAGACCTCCAGAGCGAATAAAGTACTTAACCCGAGGTACCACTGTATCCGTTTTTAGTACTGCCTCCATCCGCAATGGACAAATTGGCTTCATTAGGGCTTAGTGTACAAGGTGGGTTTTGTGTCCAGAATCGCCAAGCAGGACTAAGTGTTTAAGTGGGTTGGTTTTATTCATGGGGGGGTGGGGGAGGGACACATATTTGTGCAACTAAAAAAGTTTCAGTTAATTGGGCAGCAGAATATACACACACACACATGCACACTTTTAATAGAAATACATATTAAACCCCGAAGTGCAAGCCCCATCTTAAAAGAGGCAGTAAACTTTTTCTCCCGTGTGGGAGAAAATGCCTCTTCTATGACAACAGCTGAAATAGCATGTGTGGGCATAATAGACAAACAAACAAAAAGTTATTCTTGCTTCGAGATTATTGTTTTTACCCATATAAAATATATGCAGATTTAATCCGCATGTTTGACTAAAGCTGCAACCCCAATCACGTCTCCTTAGAAGTGAGTCCTTGCAGTTGTTCATACCTATCTCAGGAGAAATCATGGGAGTTGTAAGAGAGAGGCTTTTTCTTGAACTGATAAACTGACCATAAAACTCATCAGATTTTTCTGGGTTTAGTCTTAGATGGCAAAGGCCAGAACTGTTTAAACTTCAACAAAAGTGGGAGGATCTGGAAACTAAAACTTCATTCTATGCAGGATATTGTGATGGATATTAATTATTTCTGTATTTGATGTGTTAATTGAAATGTTTATGCAAGGGGTTACTAATTCATTTCAGCAGGGGTGTGCAGCCCTCACTCGAAGTACCATTTTCGTGATCAGAAACCTCCCACAGCTGCTGTTTCCACCATGAGGTGGTAAAATACCTTATAATACCTTTTTCCATCAACACATTTAATTGCAGGTCTCCTGGGTTTTCTACTTTATACACTGAAACCCTTTAGAATTTTAGCTTCTCCATTTATTTTATGTTTTTGAACATGGAAGGCATTTCAGTCTCTGCTCCACAACTAATATAGTGAGCCGAGATTCAAATTATTATTGAGAGATGATGAGAACGTCACAAACTAAATGGCTTTGTATTGATTTTCTAATCAGCTATGTTTAAGATTAATAATGTGTCCTAGTTTGCACCTTTATCTTGGTTCCCAAACTGGACTTTTTGACTTCAAAGTCTTTTTCTCAAAATATGCTTCCAAGAATGTGTTGATTACACTTTCAGTAATGGCTTTTATTGTAGTATTTCTATTTACCTTCATAGCAGCAAGTTTCCAGAAAACCTGCTGAATATCAGTTGGTCTTGCAACTTCTACAACTTTTTTCCATTTGCCATAAAACCCCTTAGATTCCAGTATGGATTTGAGAATATTGTTCTGACTTCTTCTATACTAAGCAGTTGTGATGGGTATCTTTCCAGTATCCTCCACGGAGAAATGAAACAAAACTGATTTAATTAGTCTGTGTCAGTTCTCTCCTCCTTGAGCCTTTGTTTGGTTTTATTCCTTGGCAAGCAATTTCATCTGATAATCTTGAAAATGTTCATGTTAGTCGTATCAGGTCTTTAGTGTATTGATCCATAGGTTGGAACTGGATATGGCAATTAACATGGTGCCGAATCTGAAAATGATAACCATGTGTCATGTTCTCCCTCTTCCCTCTGTAACATGTATTTATGGAAGCAAATAACTTTGTGTCATGTGCATTTTCTTTGATAGCCAGTAATGTGAAGCAGGGGTTGGAAACTGGGAAATAGATGATGGAATGTCATCACAGTACAGGAGTATTCAACATTGTTCTCTGCAGATAATGTTGGGCTACAACTCCCATCATCTGGGACCATTGACTATGCTGGCTGGGCCCATTAGGAGTTGAAGCCTGACAACATTTTCAGAGCACCATATTAGCTGCCCCATGGCCTATTTGTTATTTATTTATTCCCATTATCTCTATAGAAATAGGTGTAATTGTGTGGAATACGTTTCAACACGTATCTCAGACAACATGGGAAATCTGTATGATGCTGTACTTACGTAGCTATTCAAGATGACTTCCTCTTCCACTGCATCAAATAAATTTGATTGAATTATGCTAATGCTGTTCCACTTACATAATTCTGCTCACAGTGAGCATGCATAATAAGGTTTCCTGGGCTCTGGAATTGAGGGTTTTGATGAGTAAATCAAGAGATCTTCTTTACAGAGTATGTATGAAGTCCAGCAAGGCAAAAACTGAGTGTGTTGTTATAAGGTTTTTTGGGGGGTGGGGGACTCCCTTAACCCTAGAAATTAATAAATGGTAGGATTTTGATTATTGAAGGGAAGCCTGCAGGCCAGTTGGAAAATACAGACTAAGCTTCCTTTCCAAGCATGAGCTTCACCTGGGATACACGTGTTAACATGACACAAGCCCATCTTGATGGCCCATCTAAGACAAAAGCCCATCTTGATGGCCCATCTAAGAGGAATATTGGGCCTAGCCAGACAGAGGCTGCCAAGGTGATGGGGTGTGTATGAAGTGACAGAAAAGAATGTCTTTAGCAAGGTGTGCTTGGAAGAAGGAGAAGCAGGAGAGAGAGATCCATTTTGGGCAGGCTGGCTGAAGGCAGGCTGGGAGAGATGCCTTGGACTCTGGTGCTGCACTGCCGTGGGGAAAAAAGCTCCTCTTGAGATGACCATGCTGTAAGATCTGGGTTCCCTACATCCAAACTCAGGTGTAAATATATGAATAAACAATATCTGTAGAAAAAATTGCTTCTGGCTATTGTTAAAGAAGATATAACAGGGTAGGTTAGAAGTCAGAAAATATGCTTTTCAGAATGTTGAGACACAGAATGGGGCAATGCCAAAGATGAAAGTTATAGTTATGGAATAGTAAAGTTACAGAATACATTTTTCAATTACTGCTTTTTAAACACTGTAATGAAAATGTATTCTTCCCTCTAGAATAAAGTTTTCCATGCACATGTCCTCCCCAAGGTTCCTTGTAAAAATCTGCCTCAACAGTAAGTTAAAGCAAATATATATTAGAAGTGATCACAGATGGAGATTTAAACAAGCAGCCAGCACGTTTTATATTTTTTTCAGAAACCGTCCCTTTAATTAAGCAAGTTAGTGAATATGAGGGTTAATATAAGAAAATTGACTGGGTATGCGATACCCCAAAATGAATTGGGTGGTGTTACTTAGGGCCAAAACACCATTGATGCTCAACTGGGTATAGTTTCTACCAACTCTTCCCCCTTTTATTAAATGCAACCGTGGAAGATGAACACTGAGGAGTGGCTTCTTCCCTTTCCAACAGCTTTTCTGTTCGAAAATTGCTTCTCCCTTCCTCCGCTCTCCATACCCAAGTGCTTTTATCTTGGAGGGGTACCTATATCTTTTCCCTCACAGCAGGGAAAAACAGCTGGGGGTTGATGATAGTTGAAAATATACAAGAGGGGGGAGGATCCTGTGTAGGATTTGTGCACAGATTAACAGCTTCCTTTGCAAGAGGTTAGTAAATCAGTGCTCACTCCTACTCCATTTGTCTTCTTCAGTTACTGTCGCTGCAGAAGTAGTATTTCGAGGCTCCTTTGTGATACGTTTCCGTTAAAATCCACGTGAGATTGTTATAATACTTTTCGTTTCGTGTTGTATTTCTCTGTATTCTAGTAAATTGCAACTGTCTTTCTAGGATCTAGACAATCCTTTATTCTTTAGTTGCGAACTGAACAAAAGAGGAGAAAACAAAATAGTGGCCTCGTCTGTCTTTCCACCCAAAGTTTTAGCTTGTAATAATGCATCCTCAAGCCTCACCTCAGCAGTGTGCTATTAAGCATCCTTTTGCTGAAAGTGGCATCAGTGAGACCAAGCTGTTTATCATTATGCATAATACCCTGAGAAAAGAGAATGTACAATTTGCTGCTAAGATCTCTTTGTCTCAAACTTCAGCCCTTTTGCTGCAATATTGTGCTCACTTTCTTGGGTGTAAGCCACATTGAACTCAGCTGGACTTGCGCCTGAATAAAAAATAAAATGCAGAGACAAATTTTAGCCATGGCTAAGTTGGGGGGGGGGAATCTGTAGAAGAGTGTGGCTGCTCAGTTTTGAACCATTTAAAAAAAAATAAATTGGTTCAGCCCAAGTTTTCAGAAAACACACCCTAAGAATGAGGCATAAAAAACATGCTGGGGTGTGTATTTTGATGTTTCTTGTCTCTCACCATTCTTGGATCAAAGAGCATGAATATCTTTCTGACTTAACTTGAAATGTGTTGTCATGATTTTATATGGAAGATATAAGATTGCAGTACTTTTTGTCTTGATCAATGGGTTTTGTTGTGGTTTGTTCTTTTTACAGTAATAGCAGTCCTCAAGGGCAATTAAAGGCATGAGCTAGTCAAACCCAGGCATATGTGGAGGTGTCTTTTATGCCACAATAAGGTGCTGTTATTGCCTCTGCCTCAACAGCAGTGTGAGTGCACAGGTGTACATGGCACCATTTGCAGAGAGAGAGGGGGTCCACCTGCATCTTCATATTCCTACCCAGTCTGCCCTCATTCCCGCTGAAATTTTATGGTGACAGAGCTGTTTGAGGCTCAGATAAGAACTGCTTCACACATTAAGACTTTGTAAGACAGCTGGAGCTTCCCATTTTATACATGCAGTCATCACAAGCGCTGGTGAACATAGTCTTTCCTCTAGGGCATCGTTCGAAATTCCCCAGGAGCATTTTGCACCTGACTATCAATCACTTGCAACCAGTGCTTTTTTTCTTTTAAAAAAATGTTTAGGGGTACTCTCATTTTCCTACTGATATTGAAGTACTGCCCTCTCAATTGAAGTACTGCCCGCGTACCACCCCCCCCCCCAAAAAAGCACTGTTTGCAACCAAGTGAAGGTGCCCAGGCACCAGGATATCACCAGACATCTCCACCATCTGGAGGTGCGTGCCCCAGGATCCTTGGATCTTGGCTGTTGTCTCATGCTAGCAACACACCCTGTAGAATTCCATTCATATTTTATCTGTGCAATTAGGAAAAAAATTGGGAACAAAAAGTTGTATTGGAAAAAAAGACTTTCGAGCCAAATAGCCCTCAAAAAGGCATTCCGTTTTGGCGACTCTAATCCTGGTTTAAGGGATGCAGGTGGTGCTGTGGGTTAAACCACAGAGCCTAGGACTTGCTGATCGAAAGGTCGGCAGTTCGAATCCCTGCGGCGGGGTGAGCTCCCGTCGTTCAGTCCCAACTCCTGCCCACCTAGCAGTTCGAAAGCACCCCTAAGTACAAGTAGATAAATGGGGACCGCTTTCTAGCGGGAAGGTAAACGGCGTTTCCATGTGCAGCGCTGGTGCTGGCTCGCCAGATGCAGCTTCGTCACGTTGGCCACGTGATCCGGAAGTGTCTTCGGACAGCGCCGGCTCCCGGCCTCTTGAGCGAGATGAGCGCGCAACCCTAGGGTCGGTCACGACTGGCCCTGACAGGTAGGGGTACCTTTACCTTTACCTTTAATCCTGGTTTAAGGAGCCATTTGGTGCCTAGCTTATATATCTGAGTTTCTAACACTGCTCTAGGGAAATGATACCCATATAGGAGAACAGTAATTGGTGTGTATTGGTCAATGTATTGGGGGAGCTCATTTGCTATAGCATTCCAGTTTTTATCCTGTTCTGCAAAATGATACTCCATTTCTTCCTCATGTTTTTGTGCCTTAATTCCCCCTCCTCTTAATATCACTGGAAATATTTTTTTTTTTTTAAGCATCTGTAGCAATGTATATTTCGGAGGATTTGCTTTGCATTTCTAATACCCTTCTTTATCTGTTTTAGCATCTCCCTGTATTCCTCCCAGTGTTCTTTACTTCCTATTTTCTTGTAAGTATAGCGTATTCTTTCCCCCCTCCCCTTGTTTCCTATTGACCTGTTTAAACACTTGGAGTTGTTTTGAACCTGCTCCTGACTTTTTGAAGAAAATATTTTAATTGCCATGTAAATCTAGCCTGGCATGTATCTTTTTTTCTGACAGGAATTACCAGTGTTTGTTTTAGATTGTTATGTGTAATATGTTTTTCACATCCACAGTTATCACAAATTGTACAGTGCTCCTCCAGTAGTAATTAAAATTGATTTCCACATGACATTGTAGCTGCTCTAGTGTATTGTTCTGTTCCTAATTTATTTATTGTGTTTTTGTTCAGTAGTTGAAATCTCCTGTATACAAGTGGGTCCATGGCATGTATCAGGAAGCACATTATTTCTTCTTTTTATTTGTGTGTTTCACCTAACTCATTCATAATATCTGCATCATACATACCACATCTAAAATCCATTTCAGTTAAAAGTGGACTGAGACATGTATACAGTACCAATATGTGTGCATTACTTAATCCCTGCATTTTACTACTGAAGTTAAGAGTGTCCAGTCATCTTAGCTTCTTGACTTCAGTACTGGTTTTTTTTTTTAATTCATTCATTCATCAGGTGCCTCTATTGCAGGCTTCCTCAACCTCAGCCCTCCAGATGTTTTGACACTGCAATTTCCAACATCCTTGACCACTGGTCCTGCTAGCTAGGGATCATGGGAGTTGTAGGCCAAAAACATTTGGAGAGCCAGGTTGAGGAAGCCTCCTCTATTGTTACAAATGCATAGGTGCCATCTTCTAGTTTTATGCTGTTGTAGACTCTAGCCTGTGAATAGTTTATGTTCCCATGCAAGGCTGATGTGATAGTTCAGGTTTTTCCCTAAACACTGGCTATAAGGGAGTAGTCTGGATAGTGTATCTGAATATATTTTCAGGTGCATATGTGTCATGATAACATTTTTCCACTTAGTGCTCAAATAATTTGCCATCAGGGTGTTAAAAAGTATTGTGGGAGATCAAGAGCCTATTCAAACACAGTGATATCTCCTTTGTATCTTTAACGTGTTGAGTGTGGCAGAATCAACTATGAACAGCAGCTCCTTAAAACCTGACATTGTGGTGAAAGGATGACACATTTTCCCTGTTAAACCATTTACTATACCACGTCAGTTACACATCATTCCTGCAGTTGGGAACCATTCATGGAAATTTCCCCGTGTGCATTAGTGCAGGAAAGTCTACTTGAGAATCTTGATGTGTTTTTTTCCCCAAGAGATGTCTGGTGTCTTTTTAAAAGGTGTCTGGGCCATTTTTCAAACTTAATATTTAGACGCTTAAACCATAATCTACCTCTCTCTGCTCCTTTCAGGAAGATGCTACTAAAAAAATGGGTCTTTAGAGCGGAAACATGACCCTGAAAAACTATAGGAACTTCCTTCACATATGCAAGAAGTACCTGTGATTTTTTTTCAGGGACATGTTTCCTTTCTTAAGACCCAAGTATTCATTTTATGAATAACGTATTTCTGAAACAGTAGTAAATGCCAAAAGTTTTCATTGACGGATGCATATATCCTAAGCAACCAGCTCCTGCACTCAGAGAGAGAATTGTGGTTGTACATTATGGAACATGTAGCCATCATACAATTAACCTAAAAGCTGTTCAGGTCTTGCCAAATCTGCCTCCAGGCAAATTACCAAGCTGCAGTTTGACACGTAGCAAGCAGCTCATTCAAGACAAGTGGCTGAGTGGCAAATATCTGTCCACCCACATCCCTACCTACTCACTGGTGGAACTTACCTTAGCTGCAAGAGAAAGTTCCCATAATATAGCATCATGCTTCTAGGGATGGATCCAGTGATGTCCTTGAATATGTGGGAAATGCCCTTTGTCTATAAAAGGGTGCTCTATACATTTTGCTAGTGCTGTACCAGATTAGTGAAACTATATCCAAATGTGTTGTTCTGCTTCCACAGACTCTAGCAGTAGCAGAATCATGATTCATTATTTCTTTATACAATTTACATACCACATAACGGCAACAGTCTTTAAGCAGTGAACAGGAAAATAAAGTATAAAAATTTGTTTAAAACTGTAAAATCAGACTTCTAGGCCCTCTTTTTTATATAGCTCATTTATTTGTAGAACAGCACTATTTTCCTTCTGCTTGTGGTTCTCTGGGTCAGTTTCTGCCCTTAAGTAGGGAACCCTAAAACAAGCACATTTATGCTACCAAGTTGGAAAACAGAACACTACTATGGTGATTGCTTGTCTCGGCCGCCTGTTGTTGTAGGAGGAGAAGTTTTTTTGAGAATGATAGAAGAGGGCAAGCGGACCAGGTAGTAGGCTAATCACTGACTGATGGTGATATGGCTGTCATACTGAAATAGACTGTGTGCAAGCTACATTCCTTGTTTGTGCCTTGTGGCCATGTTCTGACATAATGCTAATCCATGGTTTTGTACTATAAGAACAAACAGCCTCCTTCCACGTTTGCATGTTTCCCACCACACAAAACACACATACACAACAGGGTGGAGGCGTTCAAAAGAATTTGCTTTTAGTTAATCACAATTCATTGTTTTGTCCAAACCAGTAACTGTGATTAATACTTACTGTGGCTAGCTTAAACAAGCCAGCTTCATAAATCACAGTTTGAAGCTGGCTCGTTTTGAAACTAACTGTAGTTAGTATTAAACCACAATTCCTAGTTCAGATTAAACGGCAAAAGCATCCAAACTATTCCAGCTTTCCGGTGAATTTAGTTGAGGAAGAGGTTAGTTCACATGGTGTCATTTTCCAAGCAGCAAAACCACTTTGGCCCGATAAGACACACACGTCTATTAGTCCTGTTACAAGAAACCTTTTCTGTTGTCCAAAAACACAGGAAAAATATTGGTTGTGGCGCAGATTTCTCAGAGCTGCTAGAATGAATTGGCTCTTCATAGGATATCACAGTCTCTTCGGCAGAGCCATAAGTGAACAACCTAACTACATTGCTTATAACTTACATGCATATATTTAGGGGCAGGGAACAGTTTGAGTGTGTGTGTGTGTGTGTGTGTGTGTGTGTTATATAATGTCAGGTTCTTGATCTAACATATTTTAATCCAAGGCTTCACTTACCCAAACCCCAAATGGACCACTTGGATTGCAGCAATTTTGTTTCTAGCCTACCTGATTAATTTTTACAGCTTTGATCTCTCCGTTGCACAATAGCAACACCTGAATGGTATTTTTTTTTAATACCTGTTTAATGTGGATTAACACCTTCATCTTCATACTCTTAAATATTTGTTGAGAACATTGTAGTGAGTGGATGAAGTCTTGTTTTTTAGGCATTTGTACAAACTATACAATGCAGGTTTTCTTACACCTCTTCCTGAGTTTCTTGGGATGGAGTTCGTTTTTATTTCTCAAACGGAATTATGCATTAGGGGGGGGGGGACTTAACAGGAATTCCCGCTATTAATGTTTTCAGATGGGATTTGCAAACGGTAGAAGAAATACGGAAAGTTTGACATGGCATTTGCACCAGGCCCGTGCAAACATGCACACTCCTGGTCTTTTTTTTCCTCCTGTACTGCCCTGAGCTAAGCCAAAGTTTGGTTTAGTCACCGTATTATCTGAATCCAAGTTCGTGGTTAAGCTCGCTCTTCACTAGCTGTGAGCTTTAGCAGAAATGGCACAATTTATAGCCCTCTTCAGACGTTACAAGCTAGACAATCATAAACAAATTCTCTAGCAGCTGCTTCCCACCCCCATCCCATCATTACTGTCACCTTCCAACTCATGGAACACAAACTTCTGCACTGGAGAGCCTGTTATACATCCATGGAGGCTCCCAGAATATTTTCTAACTTTGTTTTTCCCAGATTCTAAATACTCACAGTTATGAAACACTTCTGCTACATAGATTTGCCTTTTGTGAATTGGATGTCAAGTAGAATGGTGATGGGATGGAATTAACACACACATCCCAACTGCTTCCCACCCCTCCCAAAAGAGTGTTTTAGGTTATCCTTATTCGTAACGGCTGAAGAAATCTTTTACCAAAACAGAAATCATAGAGAAAACGGATAAATGCCTTTAATGTCCTTGAAGGGACACATGAGCTCAAGTGTGAATGAATGGGCTAAGAGCATTCAATGTTAATAAAATGTAGTGTAAAATGGAGGGAAATGATAAACGCAAATTAGAAATTGCAGAATTATAATTTGATGAAAAATCAGAATAAAATATTGCATATATTATGTTATAGTTTCAGAATTACATTCTGGCGAAGCTGTGGGATGTTTGACACACACATCTTGTTGAAGAATTTTAGAAATACAATTAAACATACTGTATACACTTGCAATATTATTGGACAATCAAGTATTAACGTTTCCCCTCAAAAGATAATAGGTATGAGCATAAAAATGTATATTAGATTTTAACAGACCAATCCTAATCATGTTTATTTGCTTCAGCAAATCTTACTGGAGTCATTGGGACTTGCTTCCTAGTGGATATGCTTCAGTTTGCAGCCTTAGATGCAAGAAAGTGAGTCATAATGCTTTTCTCATCTGGAAGATTTTCATGATCTGTCATTAGATCATGGCAAGTATCTTTTCTGGCATCCATAAGCAGTTGGCTAAGGCATAAGTAGTTCTTTGCTTGAAATTATTGTTGGGGCAAAGAAAAAAAGCCTTCCATGACATCTAGTATCTTTTCTTACTTTGTGAAATTAAAACCGGCAACTTTACTTCACTGCTAACTAGCATTGAAGAAAAATAGGACTCTTTCCTGCCTACTGTACATAAGCAACCAAGAATACAAACACTTTTTGGACCCCCATCTATAAAGCAATTAACATTTGCAGATGAGTTTGTTTCTATGTAATACCACCTTGGCACCCTCTTACCTATTTAAATAGTTCCACACAAATGTAATAAAGCTGGAACCAGCTAAGTATAGGCATTGCTGCCTTATTGGTCCCAGATAATGAAGAATGCAAAGTAGGTGAGGTAAAAACCTTTATTAAAGCAATTCCTCATAATGCAAAGGTACAATATATTCTGGCATAGAATAGCTCTGCAGCAATTGAAACCTTCATGTAATTTCTGATTTTCTGTCCTCCCCACCCTCTTAACTGTAATAAGGATTTCTTGTCTTCCTGTGTTGAGCTTCCTGTAGAATTTGGATGTTAGAATGTTGCAGCATAAGTAGTGATCATTTACTTTTAGGTAGCTATAATGGAATTCATAGCATTGTTGGAACATACACAGCTCCATTCGGTAAGGATCTAAAGGCACAGTGAATGTAAAAGAGTCAAGTGAGGCGATAAAATCTGGTTGTCTGATATAGTACCAATGTACTATATTGTCTACCCTTGTGCACCTCAGAATTAGCTAGGGCATTCTGTTACTCCCAGTAAAAATGTGCTATAACAATGTTTCGCTTTGTAATAATTAAAAGGGTAAAGGTACCCCTGCCCGTTCGGGCCAGTCTTGACAGACTCTAGGGTTGTGCACTCATCTCACTCTAGAGGCCGGGAGCCAGCGCTGTCCGCAGACACTTCCGGGTCACATGGCCAGCGTGACGAAGCTGCGCTGGCAAGCCAGCGCAGCACACGGAACGCCATTTACCTTCCCGCTGGTAAGCGGTCCCTATTTATCTACTTGCACTTAAGGGTGCTTTTGAACTGCTAGGTGGGCAGGAGCTGGGACCGAACGACGGGAGCTCACCCCGCCGCGGGGATTCGAACCGCTGACCATGCGATCGGCAAGTCCTAGGCGCTGAGGTTTTACCCACAGCGCCACCCACGTCCCCTTTTGTAATAATTATTTAGTAAAATAGTAGTAGATAAATTTTCGCACTTTGTTCACCGCATCTGCTGCCTTTCTGGTAAAAAATAAAATAAAAGTACAAACTTGCTATGCACAGCAGTATAATACTAGAGTTGTCCTCTGTGCTTTATTGTAGCATAGTACCCAATGTAGTACTAGATAGGGGCAAGAAATGCCACTGAAGGCAAAATTTTAAAAAAGCAAGCAAGCAAGCAAGCAAGCAAGCAAGCAAGCAAGCAAGAGCTGAGTTGGTGGTCACAGTTGCCAAAATTTAAAAGGGGGGCTCACAGCAGTTCTTTTTCAGTTGCATTGTGAACCTGCTCTTACAACCAGTCTGACAAATGAGGACCCCAGCCTGCTTGTCTTGCCCACCCCAGCCCCACTTGGACTTGTTAGTGTCTCTACCTCCAACTGGAAAACGTTGACCCAGGTGCCCTGCAGCCGAGTGTCGAAACAGGAGAAGTTGTGTTACTTCTATTAAGGGCATTTGACTGCAGGGTGCTTGGTTAACTGTTAAAAGAGGCGGGGGAAGAGGCAGCACTAACAGGCTTCAACCAGTTTTCATTTTGCTGTCTTTCTGCTCAGCTGCTGATTGCAGTGGTACCTCGGGTTGCAAACTTTGCCCCAGGATGAGAACGGAAATCTTGCGGTGGCAGCGGGAAGCCCCATTAGCGAAAACGCACCTCAGGTTAAGAACGGTTTCGAGTTAAGAACGGACCTCCGGAACAAATTAAGTTCGTAACCCGAGGTACCACTGTAGTTGTGAAGGTGGGCTCGTAGCGTGACTGAAGAATGTACGCTGAGACTTCCTTTTATTCTGTGTCCGGTCCAAAAAAGCTATCCGAATTAAGGATAAGTATGCCGTATCCAGAACCCTGGAAGCTGTTACATGGGAAAACCGAGTTATTGTGTTAAGCTTTCAGGAAATTGAAGATGAGAAGAAACTTATTTCAAACAAGCACAAAAATTGAAATTATTCATTGAAAAAATATCATCTAACAGAAAACCTATTGGACCTCATGATGTTAACAGAATGGAAAGCAAAACAACAAAATATTGAACTCTTACAGTAAATAATAGGAGGGGTCCATGTATCTCAGTAGTCTCACTGAGCCATGAAATATGAAAGGGTGCAAAGTTGCAAGGTAGCTTTCCATCTCAAGTGCATTTCAGTTGCACATGAATGAAAAATTCATTTAAATTTAGCTTGTTGTTTGGAGGCATGCAATGGAGAACGATACATGGTTATCTAGTAACAGGGTTATAGACATGAATGTGCTAAATGTGTTACACATCTGCTTCTTTTTCATACTTCATTGTAAATAAAACTAGAACAATGATGATTTGTCTTTTGATATCTAATCCCTCCCTGCCCCTCATGGGTTCAACATTATATATTTTCCCTACCATGTACTCCTAAGCAGTCTCCTGCAGTTGTATTTCAGACACCGTTGCCTTTCCAGGTTTTCGTTATGGCATCCAAATTTCTGCTTTCACTGTGGTTGCTTTAGGATTTTGCCATTTGCATATTTTCCATGGGTAAGCCATTTAGGTAAGCTAAACTAACAATGCCGATGTCAAACCATACCTCTGTTGAAACTTTTCACAGGTACATCTACCTTTATAGAAGCGTTGTCCACAAACGGTACCAACATACAAGCATCAGTAACGGGAGTGACAGCCAGCAAACGAAGATTTATCGATGAAAGGAGGGACCAGCCTTTTGATAAAAGGCTGCGCTTCAGTGTGAGGCAAACGGAAAGCGCTTACCGGTACAGAGACATTGTTGTCAGAAAACAGGATGGCTTCACACACATTTTGTTATCAACGAAATCATCAGAGAACAATTCATTAAATCCAGAGGTTAGAGTCATTTGTTGTTGTTGTTGTTTTATAAAAAGCACTCTGTTTCAAAGATAATGTAGTGATTTGTAAGCAAAATGGACAGATCTCTCTCCCCCACCCACTTTGGAATCTAAATCTAAAGGTTGGATTTAGCGGAAGTGTGAGAGAGTGAGAGACCAGTGTAGCAAGGGATGAATGTGAATAAATGCAGTAATGCAAATATTTGGCAGTATCAATATGCTACTGTGGTTCAACAGCTCCTTCTTAAGTTATAGATGCAAATAAAGATTATGACTTTCAAATAACACAACTCAGCTGGGAGTAAGCCCCATTTAATTCAGTATGACTTACTTCTGAGTAGACATGTTTAGGATTCCTCTGTTAGTAAATGAAATGTAACTTCTTTAAGAAATGAAAAGTGGAGGATGGGGTGGGATGAAACTGAACTGGGCAGCTGACTCTGTAATTGTTGAGAAACTGGGGTCCACAGTAGCTCTGGTAGCGCAGAAAGGTTAAGCTTGGATACAGTTGGGAAATGACAATCAATAAATTAGATGAAAGTTTTTTGTGGAGAATAGATTCTGAAGAGCGGTTTGAATGACAAGAGCGAGAGGTGGCTCCCCGTCCACTTTCAGAGTGCACATCCTAGGCACGCAGGCAGCAAGGCAAACTTAATGAGTGGAGTTGTTTAAGAGAACCAAAGGCTTTAGGGTATTTGAGTGTGCTGGAGTTAGATGAACTGTAGCTATGGTCAGGGATGTCATGGGAAATATGGACCCACAGAAGCCTAGTTAATACCTGCTGGTAAACCATAGCTTAGCACCACATGAACAAGCTAGAGCATGGGTAGGCAAAGAAGGCCCGAAGGCCGGATCCAGCCCAAATTGCCTTCTAAATCCGGCCCGCAGACTGTCTGGGAATCGGCGTGTTTTTACATGAGTAGAATGTGTCATTTTATTTAAAATGCATCTCTGGGTTATTTGTGGGGCATAGGAATTCATTCATTTTTTTTATTTTTCAAAATATAGTCTGGCCCCCCACAAGGTCTGGCCCCTGCTGAAAAAGTTTGCTGACCTCTGAGCTAGAACAAGTCTAGGCAAAGCCTTGGGCTCCTGCACTCTGTCATCGTCCTCCCTTCCTCTCACGTAGCCAGGATGAGGATTTTGCCAGTGTTTAGTTTCACTTTGGTAGAAGCTTGACACGTCCTTGCATATATGAACAAGAGACTGTGTGCTACCACGAACGGTGGCCAGATCCAACACAAGCCAAATTCAAACCATGGGTTGTGAAGCTGGCTCATTTAATTAAAATGATCTGTGATAAGCCTTGATCTCTGGTTCATGTACAAGAATCAAAGATCTGCTGGGAGTGAAATGCAAGCAATGGCAAAATACGCCAGATGAGGAAATGCAGTGTGCGTGAACTCAAGGCTGATTCTGGTTTGTGCACATAATAGCACTGTAGTATGGTTTAGCATTGCATACTTTTGTAGCCAAAGTAGAGCAATACTCTGTTTCAGTATTGCCAACTACTGTATTGATAAAAAATCAATACAGTTAAACATTAGCCTTAATGGAGTAGAATTAATGTAACACAGGTGCCAGTTGGAACTTTAAATTATATTGCAATTCTGTTTTTGTTTCTTGCCATTTTTTGTTTTGAATTTCCTCGATTTTTTCCTATTTTTAAGCTACTATGTTTGCTGAGACTTGCAATTTCTGGTTCTGATCTTAAGATAGTCAATATTATTCTTAAAAAAATAAATAAATCCTGGTTTGTATTTGTAGTGTGTTACATTGTTGTTGTCTCCTTTAATAATGTGAAAAGGAGAACTTTGTAATGAACTTTGTCCTAAATTTAGATTTTGCTGAACTGGTTGCATATGCCACCTGCTGTTCAGATCACAGAAATGCTATGTGAATGCAAACTCTTAAGTTGCAATATTCTGCATCCTGTTTTCATACGCTTAATGTGTCTTACTTGCAGGTAATGAAAGAAGTCCAAAGTGCACTGAACACAGCAGCCGCTGATGACAGCAAGCTTGTCCTCCTCAGTGCTGTTGGCAGTGTTTTCTGCTGTGGCCTTGACTTCATTTATTTTATTCGACGCTTAACAGATGATAGAAAAAGGGAAAGTACTAAGATGGCAGATGCTATTAGGTTTGTGAAACTGTTTTTCCCATTGTGCATATCTGATTATGAGCTTAAAACATGCCACATATTTAAATGCTAGGGTGTGATATCAAAGGTACTGTACCTACTCACAACTGGTGTTTCCCCCCACTCCCAATAGCCATCAAACTCATAAGAAATCAGATTGTCTATATGAACACATCATAAGGATGTTTACTTTTGATTTGTGTATCTTCAAAGCAGTATTGTATGTTCAGAAAGATCATGTTAGAATGATAGAACTCCTAGCTTTCCGTTAAATTCTCCTCCCAACCTTAAAGGAAGCAATATTCCCAGTAGACAAGTTATATGTGTTGAATGTTTCTCTAAATTGTTTCTCTAAATAATTTTTTGAGTGGTTATTTTTCATCTTCCATGGTCCACATAAATAGCACCAAACCATGATTTGTTGCTGTGAAAACATGGTCATGTGCTCTCCCTGCCTTTCCTCTTTACTTCTCTCAGGGTTCAAACCATTTCTGGGGTTTTTTTTGGGGGGGGGTGGGTTCATATGAAAAGCCATAGTTAGTTAACAAAACAGGGTATCAAACCAGAATTCTTCATAACTAAAACTCAGAATATTCTGTAACCCCACAATTTACACACATTTTTTATCAATTTTTTAATTAGATTGATATACCGCCTTTCATCATAAGATCTCAGGGTGGTTCACAGAATTTAATTTGTGCACATTCATCTTTATGAACATAGCAATTAAAAAAATTTAAAAGGGGGGCAGAAAAAAACAGATATTCATTTAATCTTATTTGAAAGATGCTTCATTGTTTTCTATACTGACTTTTTCTAAAGTAAACCCGCAATTTAGGCAGGTGTTACGTTCCATGGATCACGCCAAATGGCATATATAGTCAGAACCCATTGGATTCAGTGGTGGGAGGAATTGCCAATGTCATTTTTATCAGAGCCTTCCCCTTATGACAATTAATTGCTTAATTCCTGGTTAGGAATTTGTACTGAAGGACAACTGACTTATTTCAAGTCAATTGCCTTCTAATTTAGATTATCGGTTATAATCTGGACACTGTATCTTCCTCACCTGATCCTTTCAATCCCCTTCCGCTTTTGCCCAATAACATCAATGATGGTTCTGAGCCTTGTAAGTGATTTGCCATCCACCAACTTTATAGTCTCCTGTTGGATTTTGGTAAGAAAGTGGAGCTATGCTACCTAGGTTAATAATTGACTGCTATCACAGCAGCTTTGGCATGGAGGTGGCTACAGCATTTTGTTACTAAAATAGGTATTCTCATTTGATATTTATTTCATTTCAGGAATTTTGTAAATACTTTCATTCAGTTTAAGAAGCCCATCATCGTAGCTGTAAATGGCCCGGCCATTGGACTCGGAGCATCTATATTACCTCTGTGTGATGTGGTTTGGGCTAATGAGAAGGCTTGGTTTCAGACTCCGTATACGACATTTGGGCAAAGCCCTGATGGATGTTCATCCCTTACATTCCCAAGAATAATGGGCCTGGCATCTGTAAGTAATCTGTAAAAGAAGTATGTCCTGTATTTAATAGTATTTCTAGCTTTGGTGCTCCCATTTGCATCTTGCATATCCAACATGACCTAAGCGTAACTCTAGTCTCACAATGACATGGCTTGCATGCAACAATTAACTTAAGCTAACGCTTAGTGCAAACCGAGAAAGAAGGTTGTGGCTGCTTTGGTCCTCTTCTGCTGCGGTGCTGTGAGATTAGCCATGATTTGGCATAACATGACACCTGAACCCAGGCTCACAGTTTGTCTCACTCCAGACAAACTGCGATGTGTAGCTAAGTTTGCTCTTGGTTTACGGTTTGTGGTTTGGAGGAGCAAAACTGCAAGCTTGGGTTCACACACACAGTCATCCTGTAAGTCTCACTGCTGGAAGTCTGGAAGAGGGACAAAGCAACCACAATCTTTTCTCCAGGAGCTCACATGCATATTTGCACTACGCCATGGTTTAGCTTAGCATTATGTGAGTACTGAGCCACAGTTTATTTAAGCAGAGTACTAAAAAGGAAAAGTTTCACTGTCTTGCCTTATATATATTCATCTAAATTAGTACACTTCAGGCAGTGTTCCTAAGGTCATTGTGTCTGCATTGAGGCTGTGTGCAATAAAAGTACATTCCTTCTTTAAAAACAAAACAAAAAAACCATGCAGCATTTAAGCTGCTCCAATGTTGGGAAACCATTTTCTACAGTTCTAATATGTAAAACCTGAGTGCTTTCAGTTTGTTTTAGAATTTTGGCAGCGACTAACAATCTTTCAGTGTGCAAATATCTCTGGCTCTTGATCATTCATTGTCTGTTTGCTAACAGTGGCTGCAGTCCAGCATGCATTTTAGTGTGCTTAAATAGCAATTGTCCCAGAAGGACTTAAATTTTTGTGTCTGTTCTCCAGATTACTCCAGAATACAGCTCTCAAGTTTATAAAACTATAGCGTCCAGTCCAGGTGAAAATAAGAGTGTTACATTTCTGAATCGCTTTCTGTTCTACATATTTTAATGATGCGTAAGGTAATATTTATACACATGCTCTTGACAGTATGCATGTCTTCACACCACATTCATACCTTTCAGGCATGCATTGTGCAGTGTGAGAGTGACATTGCATTCACATATATAATTTTGTATCACAAGAAATGAACCCAATACTGAATTAACTATTTTAAGTCTGAGTAAACCAGATAACTTTCCTTAGTAAACAATAGCTTTATGTTGTTTCCCCCTATGTAAGTTTGAAAGTGGCCTAAAAATGGCAATTCCTTCCTTCCTTGTATTGTTTTTACTCGGCTATGGTACTTCTGTTTCTGACAAAGATATAATCCTCACTGAGTAATACTTAAATTGTAATTATAATTTATTTGCTAAATGTTGGTATGCTTTTAAAGTATGTTAAGAAGAGTATCAGACATTCAAGAGGATTTTAAACATTTTAAAAAAAATATGTATTACAAATGATTAAACACATATAATATACAGTGGTGCCCCGCAAGACGAACGCCTCGCAAGACGGAAAACCCGCTAGACGAAAGGGTTTTCCGTTTTGGAGGCGCTTCGCAAGACGTATTTCCCTATGGGCTTGCTTCGCAAGACGACAGCCCATAGGGAAATCTCCGGGACAGTGGGGAAGTGCAGCTCGTCTTCCCCGCTGTCCTCGGACCTCCTCCGAAGCCTGGCGGCGGGGCGGGGACACCTCCTCCCGCCGCCGGGCTTCGGAAGGATGCCCCGATGCCGGGCGGCGAGGCGGGAACGCCTCCCCCCGCCGCCCGGCATCGGAACGATGTCCCGAAGCCGAGCGGCGGGGCGGGAAAGTCTCCCCCCGCCGCCCGGCATCGGAACGATGTCCCGAAGCCGAGCGGCGGGGCGGGAAAGTCTCCCCCCGCCGCCCGGCATCAGAACGATGTCCCGAAGCCGAGCGGCGGGGCGGGAACGCCTCCCCCCGCCGCCCGGCTTCGGGGCAGGAAAGCCTCCCCCCGCCGCCCGGCTTCGGGGCGGGAAAGCCTCCCCCCGCCGCCCGGCTTCGGGGCATCGTCCCGATGCCGGGCGGCGGGGCAGGAACGCCTCCCCCCGCCGCCCGTCTTCGGGGCATCGTCCCGATGCCGGGCGGCGGGGCGAGAAAGCCTCCCCCCGCCGCCTGGCATCGAAACGATGTCCCGAAGCCGGGCGGCGGGGCCGCGAAGCCTGAGGAGCGCTCCCGCTGCTTGCGGAGAGGTCCGCGAAGCCTGTCCTGGACCTCTTCTGAAGGCAGGCGGGGGGCAAAAGTCTTTGTCCCCCCTGCTTGCCTTCCCAGGGGCTTTTAAATCGCCCGGACAGCGGAGAAGTCCTCCGCTGTCCCGGGTGATTTTAAAATGCCGCCCGCCAGAAGAGGTCGGGGGAAGGCGGTTTCCATAGGAACGCATTAATTGATTTTCAATGCATTCCTATGGAAAACCGTGCATCGCAAGACGAAAAACTCGCAAGACGAAGAGACTTGCGGAACGAATTAATTTCGTCTTGCGAGGCACCACTGTACTTTTAAATAAACTTAAGAGTTTATAAGACAAAGACAAATTTACCGTAAAATTATCTGTAATACTGTTGACCACAGATCATTCTCGTACAAATCATGTTATTATATGGAGGCATAATGCCCACTTTGAATTTCAGATTCCTGTCTGGGACTAGTGCTTGGACCACATGCTCCCACTTTGTCTCCTCCACCTGCTAGCTACCTTTTTCAATCCCCTTCTGTCTAAACTATGGGTTTGTGTTATATCTGAAAAAGCATTAGTGGCTAAATGTCAGTTTGCTAATCAGGAGCAAACCAAGATGAAAGTGTTTTTCAAGATTCTGGTTCGTAATGCCAGCATGCAAAGGAAAAAGGTCCTATGGGGTGTTGCACACACCATGGCCATAATATTAGTCTATCACCAAATCCTAGAACAACAAATTTAATAGACATTCCAGTTGGCATTGTGGAAATGTCCATTATGTCCCACTGCATACATGCATCCATCCATCCATCCAGTCAATCAATCAATCATTGCCTTCCACCTCTTCTTCTGGACAACTTTTTCAGACTCATGACATGCTTGTCACTCCTTCTGGCAGCATGTGACCTGTAGAATTGTAGAGTTAGAAGGGATCATGAGGGTCATCTAGTCTAATCCCCTGCAATGCAGGAATTTTTCCCCATCGTGGGGCTTTGAACCCACAATAAGGGTCTCATGCTCTACCGACTGAGTTATCCCAAGGCAGTGATATCCTTAGGCCTATTGAATGGCAGGGTGCAGTAACCTAGGCTTTGTTGGGTTTATGAATATAGAAGCATAGACCCTCTTTTATTTATTTTACTATATAGATCCATCTTTCACTCTCCTCCCCTTCTCTCTCTCTCTCTCTCTCTCTCTCTTTTCTCTTAAGATGATGGCTTATTTCTTTCTTTTTAAGACAACTAACTGGTGATTTGCTATTGACAACCGAGTTTGGGGTCCTGACCTACTAGTTGAAGGCCTGTGTTCCTTTAACAATTTGGCCTTACCTTTAGCTGGAAGGACCACTGCAACTTTGAAAGGGAAACATGGCCCTGTAAAAAAAGGTTTGTTCTTTGAAGTGTTAATAAAATTGAATAGGTGACTAATTTGTTGTGTTTTGTAATAAAACTGGTTCAGTGATCCCAGGCCTCCATTTCAAAATAGCCTTTCAGTTGTAGTGTATTTAACCAGAAACATCTTGGCCTGTAAGTATCTTATCAGTAATGTCCTGGCAAATGAAATAGAATTAGGTAGAACTTGAGCACCATTAAGCAAATAGCAGCCATGTGCCAGTTAGAAGTAACTTACACCTTGTCCAAGCTTTTAAATCTTTCTACATTTAAAGGTGCTTGAAGGGATATTATTTGCATGAAATGTTTCCTCTTGAGTCAAACATATATATGTTCCCAGGTGCAGTACTTCCACCGTGTACCTTCCCAGGAGAAACATTCAGTACTCTGTAATTTAGCAGAGCAGCCTGGAGGAATACCCATATTACATAATTCAGACTTAACTAACCAAAGGTTCCATTTCTCTAAAGGAGTCCTTCCAGCGGAAGAGAACCTTTGGATCCAACCCACTGCAATGTTAAGTCTGGATACGTTCCTTAATTGTTCCATTTCTGCAAGTGATGCTGAGATTGACTCTTCTGGACTAGAAAAATAGCAGAAAAGCTTCTTATGCTAAATTCTCTCTCCTTTTGATTAACAGCCTTGAAAGTAATGGGTTCTTTTCTTTTCTTTTAAAAAATAATATTTATTACCTTTTCCAACAGTTTAAACACTACAAAGAATAAAAACCATACAACACAACACAACACAACACAACACAACACAACACAACACAACACAACACACAACAACAACTATACATTACACTAACAAAACACTAACATTAAACTAACAAAACAAAACAAACACAATTTAAAACACATCAAATAGTTTCAATATCTTATCTTTCATTCCCTTATTTCCGTGACCTCCTCACACCTCCCTTTGTGTATTCCACTTCTATTAATTCTTTCAGCAATTCCTTTCCATCTTCCTCTATTTTTAATCCTATAATTATCTTAAGACATTCTAACCTTATTTTCCCTTTAATACTCTATTAATCTATTTGTCCTTAATTCCTTATAACATTTCTACTAAAGCCATATAACTTCATTCCAACATTTTTCTAACATTCATTAATTTTACAGTATTTCCGTAAATAGTCTTTAAACTTTTTCCAGTCTTCTTCCACCGACTCTTCTCCCTGGTCTTCTTTTTTCCCTCCTCTTCCAAGTCTAAAGGCCCTCACAATTCTAAACTCTTCTTGGTCCAAGTCCAAGTCCCAAAAGTCAGCAAATTCCTGTGTGAGAAAATCTGTCAAACTTTCCTTCTCAAATTCAGGTAGGGCTCTGATCCTCAGATTCATCTGTTTTTCTTTAAGTTCAGTCATAGCAAGTGTCAACTTGTGTTCCTCAAGTTGCCTCTGTAGGGCTGGGACTCTCTCTGCCTCAAGTTCTGTTACTTTACATTCAGCAGCAACAGCTTTCTCCCTGGCTTCTTCCGCAGTCTGCCTTATCAAAATAGATTCCTGTATCAATTTCTGGATAGCTTCTGTGTTGATATTCACCTTTTGTCCCAGATTATTTATACTTTCTGTATTTAAGTCAACTTTAGCAGTTGCAGCATCCACTTGCGCACTTATCGCGTCTGTTTTCTTGTTAAGCTGAATCATTTATCTTACTTAATGCAATCGCCAAGGCTTCTTCTGTCGACATTCCTCTTGATTTTGAGTGAACTGATATGGAAGCAGCCGCAGAAGGAGCAGGGAGACCTGGTGTTGAGCCTCTCCTAGGTTGCTGCAAAGTCCTCCCAGACCTTAATGTTTTTTCTGCGGTTTGCTGGTCTGTTTTTTCCTTTCCATTTGCCATAACACTTAAAAATTCAAGGTCAGTCCCAGAGTCTCACAGTTTTTTATCTTGCAGCTGGAAATTCCCCTAGCCCAGCTCAAAAAACAACCAATTTCAGAAGCTTCCACTAGGGGGAAACAGTTTCTATTTATATTAATCAATATATCAATCAATAGTGTCCTCTTTTAAGCACAGTTCAAGAAATCCAAAGTTAGTATCAACTTTCAGTTACTTTTACTCCTTTTTAAAAACAACCGGAGACAGTAAAAGCAATGTATTTCTCTTGTAGCCAACTGTCAATAAACGTTCTAAACGCTGTCAGTGTATAATCTAAAAGACGTCAGTCCTGCTAGCAGCCCGTTTCCAGGGTCTGAGCGGTGGTATTTTAACACTCTTCACTCTCTCCTGCAGGCATATTTAGTCCACAACTCCCCCCCCCCCTTCTCCTGCCTCCAAGGGGGGATTTAATGTTCTTTACAGATGGAAATTCAGTCTTTTACAATAGGCTTTCCAAGACTTCAGCTTGCAGCCTCATTGCTTCAGTCTATTTACAAAAGGGGAAGGCGGACTTCCTGTATTGAACCTCCCCGTTACGATGCCAAATTAAACTTTTAAAAATCCAGTTCTCCCGCCTCAGCTCTACTCACGGGTAGTTACTTTAAAGCCAAATTGTCCACAGGAAAAAGTCAGCACTCTCCGGCAACAGCTATGCGGCTTTGCTCCGTGGAAGAAGCAGTCGATTCGAAGCACCGCGCCGCTCACCTCATGTCGCTCTGGACCCCTGAAACCGGGTTTCCCCGCGAGTAAGGGAGGCGCAAAAGGTGCCCGCCAAATCCCACGCTCACAGGCTTCTCCCGCCTGTGATTTTTTACGGGTCTCCACCTTCGCCGTGGCGGCCAGACCCAATTCCCACGGGGCAAATTCCTCCCAATCAGAGGAATTCCGCCATTACCGGAGGCACCAACCCGGAAGTCCCAGTAATGGGTTCTTTTCTTACGGCTACAGTCATTGGCTATATAGCTATAGCAAACGGTAATGGGAAGAGTGGATACCCCAGACATATGCCCATGTACAATAGAAAAGTTTCAGAGTAGAAGCCATTGACCCTCAGATTCAAATAAGTGATCTAGTTTCTATGTCATAAAGAGATGCGAGATCAAAACTAAATATAATTAACAAGGGCTTCGGAAATGTAAAAAATTATCATACTAATTAATCAAACCTTTTTTGTATTTAGCTGTGTTGATTTTCTTTGTCTGAAATATAATTTATGTATGCTAGCTTGTTTGTGAATAACTTAATTTGGTCAGGGTGAATGTATACTTTCATTAAGGAGTATGTATCAGGATGGAAGTAAAAAAATGGACACATCCTGCAAATACAATGCATGCAGCATTCAAAATTTGCCAGGTGCATTTTGTACCTGGTCATCGGCCACTTGCAACCAAGTGGAGATACCTAGGTGCCAGGATGGCACCTGATGTCTCTACCATCTGGAAGTGAATGCCTGGGGATTCTTGGATCCTGACGGTTTTCACATACTAACACATCCTGTTGAATTCTCTCTCTGATATTTTATCTGCACAATCAGAACGACTTTCAGGAACCAAAAGTTATATTAAAAAATATGACTTTTGAGGCGTCTGGCCCCAAAACCGAAACTAGGCATTCTGTTTTGGCGATTGTAACCCTGGTTTAAGGAGACATTTGGTGTCTAGCTTATATTAATCACAGCCTGGAGTCTTGGTAGTTGTGCCCCCCCCCCAAGCTTTTATACACCTTAACTTCCACTGTCATAGAGAGTTTAAACCGTTATTGATACTCCCCTTGTCTAGAGATTCAGATGTATATTTAATTTACAAAATTCTACAAGTTTTTGAATCACTTTCCCCTGAGCGTTATATATCTATGAAATTTAATGAATTAGTTATAGATCATTTTAGTGATGAATTGGACATGAGGGAATGCCTTCCAGATATTAATGGGGGATATCTTTATTAGTCAGGCAGCCCTTGTTTAAAAGTCCTTGGAGAATGAATACAGGGTCTTGAAAAACTTACTAAATTGGAGAAAAGGTATAAGCAACGCCATAGATGCCATGCAGTGGAATTAGTATTCAGGAAGAAACTTGCCTACTCAGGCTCTAACAAGACAGAATAGACTCTGGATTATCTGATTCATTGTGAATGGAAATGTGGAGCGAATTGTTTGTTGGAATATGGATATTGTCAAGTACAATATGGTCTCCATTTGTAGACAAATGGTCTCCATTTGTAGACATTACTTTATTGCTTATCCCAACATGCTTGTAATTTTATCTAGGAATGATCAGATTCGCCCAGTTGGTACCATTTCCACATTATTAGATAAAGAAGTCTTAGTATAAAAATAATAAAGCTTTGTGTATTATTTCTGGAATAAACAAAAATATATTCAATCTTTGCATACATCAATCAGTCATTTTATTTGTATGCCACCTTTCCAAAGTTTAAACCATGCTCAAGGCAGCTTACAACATATGGAAAATTATGTAACTCCAAACATAACAAAAGTAGTCATAAACAGTAGACAAAACATCAAAAAGTACACAACCAAATTGAACAATATAAGAGCCAGCATAAAGACACAAAAAATTAACAGCAACGACCCCCCGCCCAAACAATACCCGAGCCAAGGATTCTGTTCAGCAGCCTCAGCTTTTGTAGCTGGAGTCAGTCAGGGCCCCACCCTCCCAGGCCAGGTGGGAAAAGTCTAGCAAGGCAGGGAACAAGTCTTCCAATACTCAGAGCCAAGATACATGATTGTAAAGGGCAAAATAATCCATTGGCTGTGCATTGCTTCTCACTGATAGACCTACAGTGCAGTCTTTACAGATATTTCAGACTTATTTGAATAGGCGATAATAAAAATGCCAATGTAGTCGTTTCTCCCCTCCCCAGGATAGACAGAAATAATGATTAAGCAGCACTGAAATATTTGTCATGGGATTTGGCTTCCCAAGAAGCCATTACATGGCAGATCTGTGATCAGATTTCCCATTGTCAAAAAGGAACAGTATCATTTGTAATGATAAATGACATTTTTAAGCTGACTTTTAATTGGTCTTGAATACCATTGTAAACACATGTGGCTGAACCGTTCATTTTTGTTAAAGTAACGTTTGCTTAAATTTAGTCTTCCTCTCTTCAAGCTCCTGCTGATAAAACTCTCATAGGTTTAGAAATGCATTTAATTACACAGGGTAAAATTGATGACATTTGAATAGAGCTTCTGTCTAATCAGTTGGCATCTTAAAAAGTTGACAGCTCAGTTTTTGCTCATATTTTCTCATGCACTGAAATGCTTATATCTGCATTCTGGCATGTTCAGATAACATAATAATAGGAAAACCTCTGATATCTAATCACAGCTTCTTGTTTGAAGCCTGGTGTTTTCATACACCCTTCCCCCCTGCCTTTTTACATTTTCTTTCTTGAGATGTATAGGAATTGTCAAAGCTGCTGCTTCTCCTTTTTTTCCCCTTTTTTCTTTTTTTTAAAAAAAACGGAATTTCCAAACCTGTGATTTTACAGCTGTAATCACATTTCCATAGATGCTCATGCAGAACATTCTTTGGGCATGTAAATACCTCCTTTGGGTAGTAATGGTCCTGTCAAGATTTGGATGTTAGTGACATCAGTGGAACTATTGCAGTTTAGCAAGCTTGTAATCTGAGCTGAATGGCATATGTTAATAGTAGCACTGATTTGATTTTGTGATAATGCTGGTGACATTTTGGGTGTCCTTTGTTGTGAGAGGTCCTTTGTGTGGCTGTCTTGTTACAGTCTCTGTATTAATTATTCAAAGTTCTTCAACCCTCCAAAGAGTTAAAAAATGCTGTGATTTCAGGAAGTTGCAACAATTCTAATTGAGTTTTGGACTCTTGGGTGAGAGTCTTCATCATGCTTTGAGTTTATGAATGTGTACATGCATTTGGAATTTTGCACGACTCGTTTATATGATTAACAGCTTACTCTTTCAACTTGTATAACACACTTTAAATAGAAAAAAGCTTTACATTTCCTGGCGTGGGGGATCTTTAACACATTAAAAAAGTATATATAAAAATCTTTTTTATGGTACATTTGATAGTGACTGTGCGGTTGGATATTAGATAACACATTTGGGTGAGACTACGGCTACAAATGAAAGGTTTGTGGGCTTTCTTGTGCAACAGTAGCACTGTTTCACCCCACAGCCATAAGAGAGGATTTTATATTCTTGAGCCTTAGCTTGCACATTTGTAAACTTGGGGACGCCCATTTGCATGTCTGTGAGTCATTTTGTGATATGGCGCAAAGCCACTCCATTATTTAACCAAGTATTAGTCATGCTAAAATATGTTCAGTCTGTCAGCTCTTTTCATGCATCATGCTTAGTTCACAAATTAATTTGAATTCACTATCCATATTTCAGTTTTCACCATATCTGAAATTTTTATCACAGTTTAAATCCATTTAAGCCATTATTTTAAAGTCTGAAAAGCTGGTGTGTCCAAATTAAAATACATCTATAATATTTGCATGGTAACTTGTATAACAGTTGGCATCCCCAGTATTTTGTATAAGAAGTAGCAGCTCAGTTGCATTGGAACTAGGGTTGCCACCTCTTCCCTTTAAAAATGGAACAATACCATTTTGGCGATACAGAGCCCCCTGTCCTGTTTGGTCCACAATTTGTCCCATTTTTTAAGTCAAAAAAATAAAAATTGGCATTTGTGTGCTCACCCAAACTTGCTTGTGTTGCGTGCAACCACACTTGGCTTTCACTGAAAAAACAGTATGCCGTAATCTGATGCACAAAGAAGTTTGATACTCAAATATATGCAAGTGGGTGTTTGGCTGAAACTTAAATGGGCAGCAGACTGTGATGGCACTGGATCATTTAAGCCAAAGTCCTGCTAGCTGAAACGATTTCAAGTGGAAATTGTTCTCAATTTTACCTGTACAAACTAGACTGCTTTCCAGATTAAACAAGAACAACAGAAATCAAAGTCCCTATTTTTACAAACTTTTGTTTCAAAGTTTGTGATCTGCCTATAATAATGCTTTGTCTCAATTTAAAAAAAGAAGAGATGCTCTCATTGAATGGAGCGAGCTCTGTTTCAGGAACAAGTTAGGTATTTATTTATTTGGATGATTTCTGCACTACTTGTCCCCATAGTCTCTTATTATAAATGGATATGTCATAATGCAGTATGTGTTTACCTTACTTTGGCACCAACAGTTTTTACCTACAAGATCCATTGATGTGAGGAATTTGGGCGTGCAATTCTCATTGGCATCCAATATGAAAATATATCGAATTTTCATAATTAAAGATACATAATACTATCTAGATTCAAGCCAATTAAAAATGTGAAACTCATTGCATTTGCAGGATCTTTCAAGTATGTAATATATTTACAGGATAAAAAAAGTTTTTAAGAGCATTATTTATTTATTAAGCAAATTTTTGGCATCATCATTTAGTATCTGCTGCTTATGCAGAGTTTCTGTTTATCCCACCATGTCATTTGCTTTCATGCTTGTCTAGTGCTACAGGCTTTAATTGGCTGGTCAATCAACTAAGCCAATCTGAATCAGTGAAGGTTGTAATTAAGGGCATACTTGCTTGTTTTACTCATTTATTCAACAATGATAAGGACAGCGAAAGAAAAGATACATTAGAAAATACCTTTCTAAGAATGTTTGGGGTTTTTATTCCTTTCTTTAATGGTTGTTTCCCAATTCCTTCATTATCTGATGCAAAGATCTATACTGAGATTTTAGCAGAGTGCACATTTTAAAAGCAATTCAGTTGAGAGACCTAAATTGTATGCCATGCTTATATTGCAAACCCCTTGCACTGTAACTGTGTCACTTCTAGACAGGGACTTGCACGCTAGCACTAAATATTTATTAGTGGTAGATTTAGTCTTTGATTTTGTTTCAGTCCATGGAAAAGGAAAAACAAAACAAGAAGAAATAGTCCAGGCCAGTAAATTGTTCCAACCTGTAGAGGCATTTCTAGAAACAGCAAGGTTTGTATTCAAAATGTTTTGATAACCTCATCGTATTTCATGTTACAAAGAACATTGCTATTTTCCTCAGGCGAATGAAATGTTATTCAGTGGAAGGAAACTGACTGCACAAGAAGCATGTGCCAAGGGACTGGTGTCGCAAGTTTTTTGGCCAGGAACATTCACACAAGAAGTCATGGTTCGAATTAAGGAACTTGTCACATGTAATTCAGTTGTAAGTTTCTTTTACCTTATTTCACTTAAGGCTGAATAAGTGATTTGTAGTTATTATAGTGGCTAAGGAACACTTCGCATAGTGAATTTTCTCAGTGTTTGAGCAGTGCTGAGCCCTCCCAAGCCCTGAATATGCCCCAAAACATGGGGAAGCCAATTGGGTTGTGTGCAAACAACAACAACAACAACAAAGTTTTATTTATATCCCACCCTCCCCAGCCGAAGTTAGGCTCAGGGCAGCTAATATCAGATATACAACATTGGTATAAAATCAAACAATAATTAAATTAAATTTAAAAATATGCAGGTAGAAGCAATTTCCGTAATTATGCCAGCATTTTCCCCAGTGGCCATGAATGCAAGAATAGCTGTTGTATCTGCATAAAGTCATGCCCAACTACATCATGGGACAGCTTGTTTGGAGGGGGAAGTGAGTGTGAGCTGATCCCATGGACATATAACTATCCTAATGTCCACATGAAAGCTGTCCACACTTGTTATACAGCTTTTAAATAAGCTCTTTCACATGTTGTGGGAATTTTTACATAAATCTGGAAAGTGAACCTCGAGAGCTTTATAAAGTTAGTCTTACATTTTAGAGTAAAGATCACAGATGTACTGAGGTAGCTAGCCAAAAATATCTTGTTCTAAACTGTAGATAGAAAGAGCTCCTTTTAACTGCTTTGAAATTTGAACAGTGTGTCCATACCAGTGTTTTGTTTCTGTTTATATTTGCTTGGATAAGACAGACCAAAAATAACCAACCCCCCACCACCCTGCCATCACATCCAAGAAATATTTAGGGTTAAATCTACAGGGTTCCACCCTGCATAAGTCCTACTTACATAATAAAAAATAGTATTCAATGCAACCCTCTTGGCTACGCTATGCATAGGTTGAGCTGCTTATTAATGAACCAGAGTCAGAGATGCAACAAACATTATTTGGTTTTTTTTCTGTGTTACATAATCATTACTGAAAATACTATTTTTCTGTCATAATTCTTAAACTCCCACACCTAGGTTCCAGCACAGTTAAGGCATTTAGGGAGCAATTGTATACACAGGATGCCTGCATAAAGCAAGCTGGTGTAAGTCAAGTCAGCATAGAGTTACACCAGATCCAAATCCTGTTCAGCAGTGAGGCAGCTGCTGCTGTTCTGCGGAAGGAAAACAAGCCAAGTTGCTAGGTCACATATAATAATAATAATAATAATAATAATAATAATAATAATAATAATTTATTTATACCCTGCCCATCTGTCTGGGTTTTCCCAGCCACTCTGGGTGGCTTCCAACAAAATATTAAAATACAATAGTCCATCAAACTTTAAAAGCTTCCCTAAACAGGGCTGCCTTCAGATGTCTGAAGCCTACTTCTTAACCCTCTGGTTGCACTCCTTTTGAAGGGGCTCACATTCAGCTCAGCTGGCTGGGCCAGGATAAGCAAGCTATGCCAGCTTATCTTCAGCTCAGCTGGCATAGAGGACCTTACCACCAGCTTTGAGGTGTTTCCCTTCATCGTGTACCATCTGACAGGTGCTCACGACTTGCTCATTTCTACACTCCATGTGGCAGACACAGAGAGCAATGGCCAATTCTTTTTAACTTGGAGGAAGAGTTACATCTTTCTAGTTACCAAATATTATGATTGTGCATAATGTCTCTGATTGTGCAGTGAACTGTAAGCACATTTAGTTGAGCCTGCTCATAGTTCCCCTTCAGACCCTCCTGATCAGGTTGGGAAAGCTGAGGTGGAGGCGGCCAGGCTGTCCTTGGATAAAGCTTAAAGGTAAAAGGACCCCTGACCATTAGGTCCAGTCGTGGCCGACTCTGGGGTTGCGGCGCTCATCTTGCTTTATTGGCCGAGGAAGCCGGTATACAGCTTCTAGGTCATGTAGCCAGCATGACTAAGCTGCTTCAGGCGAACCAGAGCAGCGCACGGAAATGCCGTTTACCTTCCCACTGGAGCAGTACCTATTTATCTACTTGTACTTTGACGTGCTTTTGAACTGCTAGGTTGGCAGGTGCAGGGACCGAGCAACGGGAGCTCACCCCGTCGCGGGGATCCGAACCGCCGACCTTCTGATCGGCAAGTCCTAGGCTCTGTGGTTTAACCCACAACGCCACCGGCATCCCTGGATAAAGCTTAGGGACTCCTCAAGTCCCTCTCTGTCCATGTTAGCCAGCCATTTCCCAACATTCCATCCCACTCAAGCATGGCCGAGAAACAGAAAGCAGATCAGATAAATGCAAAGAGGGGTTAACCCCCACTCAAAGACGGTGCATGCCTTGATTCCCTTCCCCCATGGAAACAAATGGTAGCCATTCATTTAACACAGGAGTGGGTAAAATTCAGTTCTCCCGTCCCTCAGTGATCTATCTCCTCCCTGAGTGTGGCTATGTATTGTGTTTGGTGGCGGGGTGCCTCTGTTCACAGCGCCTGTTACCTGCTCTCTTTCTCTTATAATTTAAGTATTGATATATTGGAATGGTGGTCTCCATCAATATATACAGTGAAAATGTACAGCAGCCAAAATGATCATTAAAATTGTCATTTGCAACAGAATAGCTGCCATTGGGCTTCGCCCTTCCTCTCATATATTGCAAAGAGGGCAGTATCCTCCACCCACGACAAGGAGGCACCTGCCCTAACCAGTGAGTGTGCAACACACACTCATCTTTGCACTATGCCTAACCACGGCATATTTCTTGTTTTGTATAACCACATGCTTATTGTATCTTCTTCATTTTATGTAGGTACTTGAAGAATCCAAAGGTTTAGTTCGTAGTATTATGAAGGTGGACTTGGAACAAGCAAATGACAAAGAGTGTGAAGTTCTAAAGAAAATTTGGGGTTCTGCTCAAGGAATGGACTCAATGTTGAAATACTTGCAGAGGAAGATTGATGAATTTTGAAGAGATGCTCATTGACACTGGAATTGTATTTACTTTGGGACATCTGGGTTTTATGGATGCTCTAAACGAATTTAAAAGTCCAGCGCTCAGAAAAGAGTGGGACTAAAGCTTGAGGAGAACTTCTTTTTATTGTCAAGGTTTTTTTTAAAAAAAATTAAAGAAGTACTGTATGTTAAGCATTGAACAAATTTCCTTTCTCCATATATAGATTATAAATATATATATTATATTTCTTTATATACACGAACTAAAAAAAAAAAACTATAATGGAGTGCACTACCAAACTTTTGTCTTCTACTTTATCATTGGCTAGTACTGTATCAGAAGAAAAAAGGTGGATAAAATGAGGTGTTGCGTTATTTTGTATGTGGCAGGAAGGTCCTGAAGCAATGAGATATTTTTTCACTAGAGTACAGAATTGAAACGGGTATTGGCCAGCCCTTACTTTCACTGCCCCAAAAGAGTTAGTTGAGAAGAGGCGTTGCCTTGAATTCTGAGGAAGGTTCTAAATACCTCAAGTAATGATGCATTCAGAAAAAAACAATTATTTTTTAAAAGAAAACCCTGTAATTAAATGGTCTATTTTCTCTGTCTCTTCTCCCTGCCCCCCCCCCAATCCCCACCTCCTTAAAAAAAATGAGTGTGCTCAGGATTTATGCTATAAAAAACACTCAGCCCTTCTTGTTTGGGGGAGGATGCCCAATTCCTACCCAGAGAGCATAAAGAAGCCAGTCTGTCGTTGAAAAAGAAGCTTCATTTGCAGTATTAGTGAATCACTGAAATACCATATATACTATGGATAGCTTAGTCTTAGTGGGTTTTATTATTTTAACTACATAATTGCTTCTGTTGCTGGGTGAGAAAACAACTCTATATAAGTTTTTGTTGTTGTTTTTTGGTTCTTTAGTTTGCTCTTTTTGTTCTTCTGTTTGAATTACACCAAAAAATGTATTTTATTTTATTTAATAAGTTAAAATTTCTTTTGGCACACTTAAATATTCCCTTTCTTTACAACAAAAAAAACCACCTTACCTTATATTAGATGTTTAATATCTTTTGTTTTTAGTTTGAATTATACACTATGGCCCTGATCCAGAGATCTTTCCATGCAGCAGCAGCAGGCTGAATGCATTCTGCAGTGGATGAGAATCTCCACTGCCAGACGATCGGCACTGTCAGCTGATTTCATGTGAGAGTGGGTTCTTGAAATCGGCTCCTCTGCCTTCAAGTTAGAAGAATCATCCATCTGTTTGGCAGTGCATTCTTGATACAAGAGTACCACACTGCAACACCCAGATGCTGGATGCAATTTTCTCTTCCCTGCCCCCGCCCCCCGCACAGTGCCCTTTTGTGCTCATGGGACTGCATCCAGAAAGGCACTATGCTCATGAAAGCTTGTTTTCCATGTGCAGATTGCCATTATTGGATCAGCATGCATAAAATATGCAGTATTGATGCACAAGAGTGACCTTTGTAAACAATACCTATTTTGCATTCCTTTCAGGGGTGTGTGATGATTCCTGACTCCAGATATCTATACTTGGGTATCTGTTTGCAATCTTACTGAATGTATGAAGAATGGGGGCGGGTGGGTGGGGGGAAGGAATCAAACATTATTTTTGTACAGTTTGGAACTTTATACTTGGAGCCTGACCACCTCATCCTAGTGGAGAGTTGTACAGTGTGTAAATCTGCTTTTACCTTGGATTGGTACAGTATTTTTGCATCTGTGGGACCTACTTTTTTTGTTGTTCTAGTAGTTTGAACTATATATAAACTGTACAATCTGTAAAGTTTTTATAGAATAAATATTCAGCTGTGAACTGGTTAAAATAAAACTAATATTTCTTAACACCTCTTAAAATTGCTGCAGTGTGTAGCTCTCTTTCTCCTCCATCTCCCTGCCTTCACTCCCCCAGGAAATACTTCATTCCAGCTTTACAAATCCTTTTAAAATTGCAGTTTTCCTGTAAACACTGCTAGTTATCCTGAGACTGTTGTACTTAATTTCCTCATTTGCAGACATAGCAAATTAAAACAGTTATAGAAAAGGTCAGGAGGTTAACACTTCAAGCTGGTATACCTCTTAGATGATTCAGTGTAGATATAACAGGATTAGCTCTTTCCATCGGTGTCAAGTGGAAAGTTCAGTCTCAGCTACGAACTTCACTTGCATTGACTTAGGCCTTAGGCAAAAATAAAAGTATAGAAAAACACACATGATGATATTCTTCCAAATGACTGCTATCTTCACATACTAGAAGCAATTATGGAACTTTTCCTACATTTTAGAATCTAGGCCAATTTTTGGTTTTCCACCCAACCATCTCATTGTACCATTTTTTTTAAAAAATGAGTTTTAAGTTCCTATTTACTGGGGGGGGGGGAGGGTCTTTTTGATGGTGTGAACCAGTATGATAAACCTTCATTGTTGTTGTGTTTTTTAGCCTTATTTTACCAAACAGTGAGTTGTACAGACTTCCAGTTTGTCTCAGTAACCTCTGCTAGGCTAGTGTTCCATTTTAAAAAATAAAAATCAGTTCCTCTTCTAAAAAGCGTATTCTGTAATCTGGGGACCAACCTGAAAGCAGCCATTTTGTCAAGTATGTGGAGATTTTACTACATTGGCTTGTATCTCCCTGCTGCACATGAGAATAGACAGATCTGGAGAAAAACATGCCGAGTATTTTGGATAATTATCCCTCAGGCCTTCTACTCACACCCTACCACACAAATCCATTTACCTGTCCATAGGGCCCACCTGGATGATTTGGATAATGAGCATCCCTGCCCATCATGTTCAGATTTTTTTTTTAATGTTTATTAACTGAATGTGTATGATCACCACATATTCCCTGGGTGGCTCACAAATAAAACAATTAAAATGTACAATAATAAAAGCAATTAGAAAAGGTGTTTTTCTAGGCCCAAAAAGCTTTGAAGGATTACTTTGAGATAAACATGAACACTACGGTGGAAAAAAGAATTATCTGGGATGCAAGCAAGGCTGTGATGAGAGGGTTCTTGATACAACAGAATACTGTAAAGAAAAGGATACAAAATGAGAGGAAAGATAAGATTTTGGAGAAAATCAAAGAATTGGAGAAGAAGTTAAGACTAAATCCGAAATCACAGCCGATATTGAGAGAAATTAAACTTCACCAAGCACAATATTCTAAACTGATAAACCAGGAAATAGAGTGGAAGATTAAACTAATGAAACAAAAAACTTTTGAATCGGCAAATAAATGTGGGAAACTGCTAGCGTGGCAGTTGAAGAAGAGACAAAAATTAAATACAGTTACAAATCTAGAAATTTAAGGAAGAAACATTCAGAACCCTGCGGAGATCAGAAAGTGCTTCCAGAGATATTTCAAAAAATTATATACTCAAGGGCCGCAAGATGAGGTTGAGATTAAACAATTTTTGGGGAAAAATGGACTAACAAAATTGTCACAAGAAAACAGATCAATCCTGAATAATAAAATAACACGACAAGAGATTGAACAAGCCATTCAGAACATGCAATTGGGCAAATCTCCAGGGCCTGATGGCCTGACCTCCAAGTATTATAAGACATTAAAAGACTATTTGATTCAACCATTGATGGAGGTCAGCAACGAAATTATGGAGGGGAGGAGGGCGCCGGAATCGTGGAAGGAAGCTTTTATCACATTGATACCAAAATCTGAAACTGAAAAGACACAACTCAAGAACTATCGTCCCATCTCCCTTCTAAATGTGGATTACAAAATATTTGCAGACATCTTGGCAAGTAGACTTAAAAGAGTTTTAAATGAAGTAATCCATAAAGACCAGGCAGGCTTTCTCCCAGGTAGACATATGTTTGCTAACACAAGGAACATTATTGACATTTTGGAACTTTTGCAAACAGACATAAACACAAAAGCAGTGTTAATCTTTATAGATGCGGAGAAGGCCTTTGATAATATCTCTTGGAAATTTATGAAGGGAAATTTAAAAGAAATGGGAGTGGGACGGGGTTTTGAGAATGGGATTGATGCAATATACTCAGAACAAAAGGCCAAACTGATAGTTAACAATGTGGTTACAGAAGAGTTCAAAATTGAAAAAGGAACACGACAAGGCTGCCCGATTTCCCCTCTGTTATTCATTTCGGTTCTGGAGGTGCTCTTGAATATGATCAGAGGGGACCGGTTGGTGGAAGGGATTCAGGTCGGAGCAAAACAATATAAACTTAAAGCCTTTGCAGATGACCTAGTTTTGACATTGCAGGAGCCAGAATCTAGTACAAAAAGAGTATTGCAACTGATACAAGACTTTGGTCGGGTGGCGGGATTTAAACTAAATAAACAGAAAACTAAGGTGTTGGGAAAAAATTTGACAGATACAGAGTCAGAACGGTTTCAGAGAGAAACAGAACTAACTGTGGTTAAAAAAGTAAAGTACCTAGGGGTAAATATAACAGCAAAAAATCTGAGTCTATTTAAGGATAACTATGAAAAATGTTGGTCTGAAATTAAGAGAGACTTGGACAGTTGGACAAAATTGAAGCTTTCTCTGTTAGGCCGAATTGCTGCTATTAAGATGAATGTATTGCCAAAAATGTTGTTTTTGTTTCAAACACTACAGATTGTGGACAAGACGGAGTGCTTCCGGAAGTGGCAGAAAGATATATCTAAATTTGTCTGGCAGGGCAAAAAGCCCAGAATTAAGTTTAAGATATTAACAGATGCGAAAGAAAGAGGGGGCTTTGCCCTGCCAGACCTAAAGTTGTACTATGAAGCCGCAGCTTTCTGCTGGCTAAAAGACTGGCTACTTCTTGAAGACACTGACGTACTGGACCTGGAAGGTTTTAACAATGCTTTTGGTTGGCATGCATACTTATGGTATGACAAAGTTAAGATCAATAAGGCCTTTAAGAACCATATTGTCAGGAAAGCAGTGTTTAATGTCTGGACAAAATACAAAGACTTATTGGAAAATAAAACTCCAAGGTGGCTCTCACCTCTGGAAGCTAAGGCCCGAAAAAGACCCAATATGGAGGCCAAATGGCCAAAATATTGGGAAATATTAGAAAAAGATGGAGACAATTGGAAATTGCAGAGTTTGGAGAAAATGAAGGATAAAGTGCGAGACTGGTTACATTATGCTCAGATTAAAGAAGTTTTTAAAAATGACAAAAAGCTAGGGTTCCAGGTGGAGAAATCGAAGTTAGAAACAGAATTGTTAGAACCAAAGACTAAGGTACTTTCAAGAATGTATAACTTGCTGTTAAAATGGAATACACAAGACGAAACGGTTAAATCAGCTATGATAAAGTGGGCACAGGACAAGACAAAAACATATAGTGATTCCTGCCTCTAAGGAGTAGGCCATTAATTCTGGAAGAAAGATAGTGCCACAGCCTAAAGGGTCCTGTTCCCTGTCACCATCTGCCTTACTTTGGAATGCAGTTGCACCCAGAAGAAGGCTTTTGATGAGCTTTTGCTATTAATAACAATTTATGAATCACCTACATACATTTCAAGGTGATTTATTGACACACCATAAAAAACAGCTAAAATCATTTTAAAGACTGCACAAAAACAACTGAAGAGAGGGGTTAATTTTGTATTGTTTTTAAACCTAAAACAGAGGCTTTTTTATCCAGCTGGAAATGCTCGTCAAAACAAAAACGTATTCGGTTATTTCTGGAAGGTACAGATTGTGGGTCCCTTTCATGTCTCTGCCACGATGCCATTCCACAGAACAGGGGCAGACATGCTGAAAGCCATGCTCCAAGTTACTGTAGAGCAGACTTCTTGTATTTCTAGAATATTTTTTGGAGAAACTCCTGCAAATCATACTGAACTATATGTTCTCAATACACAGGCTGGTATATGTGAGGAAAGGCATTCTTTCAGGAACTCAGGGTTGTTGAGATGTTGGGGAAGTTTAAGCTTAATAAATTCGATTTTTCTTGCACCTGTAGACTGGCTACTATCCATTTTCTTCCCCTCCCTGTCCTCCCTGCATTTGTTGCTTTGTTTAGTTTCTTGGTGGGATTTGGTCCTATTTGTTATCCTTTCATACTCTAGAGGCAATGACCCAAAGGACAGGAATGGAGCAGCTCTTTCTCCCATCTGCCACTTCCAGAGTTCTCAGTCAGGGTCTCAAAGGGGATCTCTGAGATGTTACCTCTCTCAACAGTAAGAGATCATACCAAGAATCCCAACGTTCATTACTCCATGCACGTATTTTGCAACCTCTCATAGGCTCTTAGCCCACAGTTGTGTGGTAGACAATAAAGAATGATTGTCAGACTCTAATGACAAAATTTTAACAGCATTTTTTTTTTTAGGGTGTTGCACATTCTGCTTTGTAGAAAGCAATGATGCAAGCAGAATGTGACATCACTGAATTACAGCATGTTGCTCATTCAGAGATACTCTGTTAAACACTTGATCAGTAGTTTTATTCTTGTTATGAATAGCTTCATAGATGGCTGCAGCCATGGCCTCTGGATTACATCATTAAGCATTGGTTTCAATTATGAATCACTGAGTCAACCTGTTCTCCAGTCTCTAGTTGCATCCAGGAAGCAAAATTGTGCAACTCTACCAATGAGTCTGAAATTATCTCATGGACTGTCCATGGTTATAAGCAAGATACATTCATCTGGGAACATCTTGTGGTTGGACATTAAACATACCAATTATTTTAAAAGAATAATTAAGGTTAAGTTGGAACTTGAATCAAGTAGGAAGGTCTTGAAACCTGTTTCAAAAAACTGTACCTTGAAATGGCACTTCAGATAAATGCATTTAACATTATTGTTGCCAATAGGAAGGGAAGAGGTTCCACAATCATAGGAACAGGTGCCTGGCTTGCTGTTCTGCCCACAAACACTTGGTTGAAACTAGCACTACCCAAGCCATATGGGAAACTCTGGCACACAGATTGTATATTAATATATTTTGCATTTTATGTATGAAGTTTCTATTCCACCCTTCCTCCCAAGGGAGCCCTGCAAATAGGAGCAGAGCCACAGTAAAATGGTGCCTCCAACTCCCCATCCCCAAGTCATTCCACAGGGACACCATGGTCAGTGGTGTCTAAAGTCACTGGAAGATCAAGGAACACCAACAAGGCTGCACTTCCTCTGAACTTGATGACGCAGCAATCCTCTCAAGAACTCCTATAGGCCTGAAAACACTGGCAGCATACTGCAAGGAGAGCAGACTAGAACTAAATTATCAGAAAATCAAGATCATGTGCTTTGCCAAAAGGCCCAAACCTTGCTCATGCCATAAGACTGCTCAGTGGCCATAAGACTGAGCAGCTCACCTGCTGCAAATATTTGGGTATAACCCTTTACTCCTCGGAAAGTAGAAATGCCTACAAGGTTTATGTTGCAGGGAATGCCCAGAGAAGCGCAAATGCAATGCTCAGGTACCTCAGGACTAAAGGCGGACAATATATACCTGCAGCCCTCAAACTGTTTGAGGCCAAATCCATTGTGCAGCTTGTATATTATGCCCAATTAGGTCCCCTTGCCAACTGTGCACCATTAGAACTGGTACAATCTAAAATTTAAGATCAGCCCCACAAGTGCCTAAACACGTCTCCAAAGCTACCACATGTCTCGAAACTGGATTTGTAAGAATCTAGGCTAGAGGATGGCTCACCACACTAAATTACTGGCTAAGACTATCCTTTCTCCCATGTGGCCTTGCTCCCTTAACATTTAAGGTCAGTTTCCAAACGACATGGAAACGTGAAATGATAAACATAACAACAACTCTAGGCTTCACCCCGCAGATCCTATTCGACATGGAGTATGAACAAGCCAAAAAAGCATCAAACAGCACATGGAAGATACCAAATGCCAAGCAGATCCAGCCAGGTCCCCCCAAATTTTAATCAGTGAAACCAGAAGATACCTCACCTCCCAGATGCCATATATAACTAACCTTGAAATTCCAAAACAGTGAAGGGCTTTCACTCTGGCCTGTTGCCAGGCCCTCCCTTCAGCCATCCAGGAGGGCTGCTTTAGGAAGACACCATATGGGGAGAGGAAATGCCCATGTGGCTCTAGGCAACTGGAAACAACAGAACATATCTTTTTTCTCTGCCAATACTATACAGATATACAAGCTAGGTTCATCTTGCCTATATTACATAAATTCCCAGAACAACTTTATACCTCCCTGCTACTTCCAAGATGAAAACCCATATTACATACTCAGTTGCTAGATTCTGCACTGCCATGATGGATATTCATCAAAAGGATGGTTTGTGCCACAAACTAGGCCCAAAATGCAAGACCTGTGCTCCTTCACATTCCCTCCCTTATAGTTTTAACTGTTTGTCTCTGTTTCTATATTTTTACGTATGTATAATATAATCAACTTTTAATTACTAGTTTTTATTCCTTACCTGTTTTAATTGTGTGTTTTAAGTCGTATGTTTTATCTTATGCTAACCTGCCAACCTAGCAGTTCGAAAGCGTGTCAAAGTGCAAGTAGATAAATAGGTACCGCTCCGGCGGGAAGGTAAACGGCATTTCTGTGTGCTGCTCTGGTTCGCCAGAAGTGGCTTAGTCATGCTGGCCACATGACCCGGAAGCTGTACGCCAGCTCCCTTGGCTAATAAAGCGAGATGAGCGCCGCAACCCCAGAGTTGGCCATGACTGGACCTAATGGTCAGGGGTCCCTTTAGCTTTACCTTTAACCTGTGACCAAAATAATGTTTGATACTGATACTGACACTCTGTATCTTTCCTGATAAAGGTCAACAATCAAGCTGAGCAAGGGTACTAAAACCAGGTCTGAAACTAGACTAAAATGGGTCTCAAATATCTGCTTCCTCCGGGGACAACTGCAGCTGGCCAACTACCACCCTATTTATCCCATTTTTCAAACAATTATTTTCTTCCAAAGCAACTTGCTTCAATAAAGCAGAGACAGGCACTGCCATCAGGCTTTCAGATATACTCAAGGGAAAGGAAGCAGGGTGAACAGGTAGAGAAGGGAGATCAATTCTTCAGTGCAAGAACAAAGTGGTGAGCTATAAATGAGCATTTGGGACTAGATGCTCTTCCCTTGCACCTGTTCTTGTCTGAACAGCAGGCAGGGGCTCTTGTTCCTTTGGCCAAATGATAGGGCCTGAGTGCCCTTTCCCCATTGCAGGCACAGGGCAACTGGCAGATTAATGCAATATGTTAATTGGTCAAATTAATTTGTAACTTTTTGTGTCTTTCGCCCACTCATGCAAAAGGGAACAACAAAAAATCACTACGTACTATATTTTCCCTCAATCTAAAGTGTAACACACACTGTATAGTACTGGTGTCATTTCTAGCTAACCGACCAAAGTGAGCAAGTTGGTTTATTTCTCACCTTGTAAATGTTTTGATTCCACTGGTCACCAGAGATTCTGGAATGAAGCCTGGCAGATTTGTTTAGGGCACACTTCTAGGTTTCACATTTGAATGTCAGATTGATTCCCTTGCCCATTTTCAAAGGAGAAGGGAAAATGCAAATTAATGAAATATGACCTCTCACTTGAAAACTGACATAGCAGAATGTCTCAAATGCTCTTTAAAAACTTGCTGTATGATTTGCTTTATGCATCATTAGAGTTACAGCCCTGCAAAGATTACACACATGCCTTAGACTGACCTAATACAGTGGTGCCTCGCAAGACGAAATTAATTCGTTCCGCAAGTTTTTTCGTCTTGCGAGTTTTTCATCTTGCGAAGCACGGTTTCCCATAGGAATGCATTGAAAATCAATTAATGTGTTCCTATGGAGACCGCTTGCCAGGCTGGCGGTGCGGAGAAGGGCTTTTCTCCCCACCGCAAGCCTTCAGGACAGGTACGGGAACAGAGGGGAAGGCGCGCAGCGCTTCTCCTCTGTTCCCGGGGCTTGCGGTGGGAGGAGGGTTTTTCCTCCCCGTCAACATTCAGAACAGCATTCTGAAAGTTGGCGGTGGGAAGGAAAACCCTCCTCCCACCGCAAGTCTTCAGGACAGCCATCCGAAGGCTGGCGGTGGGAGGAGGTCTCTCCGCCCCACCGCCAGCCTTCGGAGCAGCCATCCCAAGGCTGGCGGCGGGAGGAGGGCTCTCCGCCCCACCGCCAGCCTTCGGAGCAGCCATCCCAAGGCTGGCGGCGGGAGGAGGGCTCTCCGCCCCACCGCCAGCCTTCGGAGCAGCCATCCCAAGGCTGGCGGCGGGAGGAGGGCTCTCCGCCCCACCGCCAGCCTTCGGAGCAGCCTTCCGAAGGCTGCCGGTGGGGCGGAGAGACCTCCTCCCACCGCCAGCCTTTGGAGCAGCCTTCCAAAGGCTGGCGGTGGGGCGGAGAGACCTCCTCCCGCCGCCAGCCTTCGGAGCAGCCTTCCAAAGGCTGGCGGCAGGAGGAGGTCTCTCCGCCCCACCGGCAGCCTTCGGAGGAGGTCCGAGGACAGTGGGGAAGACGCGCTGCGCTTCCCCGCTGTCCCGGAGATTTCCCTATGGGCTTTCGTCTTGCGAAGGAAGCCCATAGGGAAATTCGTTTTGCGAAGCGCCTCCAAAACGGAAAACCCTTTCGTCTAGCGGGTTTTCCGTCTTGCGAGGCGTTCGTCTTGCGGGGCACCACTGTATAGATACCTTTGGCCTCAGCTAATAATTTACAATGCCTATGGTTTTCAGGGAGTGACATATGAGCTATCTGCAAATGAGTATGTATGAGCTTTATAGACACTTGTGTCTAAGACCACATATGACATTCGGCAATAAACAAGTTAATTTGAACTAAACCTTAATCCTGAACATGCAACATTGCTGCAAATCTGAAGAAGGGCACTTTCACAATCAATGTTGCCCCAATAAGGGGTTAATTCAAAGCCATTTGTGTTCTAGCTGTGAACTGGGACACAACAATAAGCCATTTGATTCTTCATTTTTACAAAGAAGCCAAGAGTGTGGTTCATATTTTACCTTTTGAAGAGGTGTGACTTCTCTTAGGAGCCCTCCATGGGTAAATGCAAGTACTCTGTTCTAAAAGCTCTGGTACTCTTAGCAATGGGGGTAGCTTCTATTCACTCAAGGGTCATGATACATTATATGGAGAATGGAGATCCAAGCAGCTTTAAAAACATCCAGACATAACGTAGCTTGCTATTTTCTATGGACACAATCCTCCAGATACTGATGTTGCACAATCTCCATTTAAATGAACAGAGCCGCAGTAAAACCTGGAAGATTTACAGATCTTAACCCCCCACCCCCACCCCAAGTAGAATTTTTTAGATTTTACTTACTCTTTGTTCCACCGATTAAGGAGTAGAGGGACTGAATCATGTTGAATAAAGGAATGATACATGGCTCCCCCCTCTATCCTCACGCTGTTTTGAAGGGGAATGCTTCCATTTTGTAATCTGCTGTGTCAGAAGATGTATGTGCTACAACCACCATTTTTTTTGCTGGGGGGTGGGAGGGAAGACATAAGAGAAATCAAGGCTCTAGTTGATATCCCCCCACCCCAGTCATCATGGATCGCTAAAAGACAACCTGTCTTTGCACAACTAAAGTGATGACCAAGTACAGGTGAAGTGTTGCCACGGAAACACAATACCTGGGGCTCCATGTGGAAGGGTGCATGTCTTTCTTCCCTCCTGCCGTGGCTGGAGATGTAATCAATGTGTCTGTGTCTGAAAGAGAACAAAAAAGACTACCATTCTTGAAACTAGGTCTGAAAGAGACAGCTATGGCCCTAGGAACCTAGTGGGTGAGCAGGACATGTTGGAAAGTTAATGAGGTGAAGCTGCTTTCATGTTCTGGCTATGTATACATGCAAATAAAGCTTGTATCACAGAAACTCTACCTGTGACCATGGGCATCTATGGGGCATGGGGGCGTGGCAAGGGCTACCTTTTGGTGTTTTAATTTGCAAGGGAAATTCCTGGAGATGCCCATGCCAATGACCTCCATTCCAAGGAAGAGTAACTCACGAAAATTACTCAATTCAGCTGACTGGGCATCCAGTTGCCTCGCATACGTAACTCCCCAGTTATATATGTAATATGCTGCCATGTGTTAACTTTGTGTGCTCTTCTGAATTGGCAATTCTGATAATTTGCTCATGAAATAATGGGAGAGGTTCCCTGGGCACAGAGCACTCATGGATCAGGGTGAATCAGTCTTCTGTTGTAGATACAGGGAGAAGAGTGAAATACATTGGTGAAGGGCACGTGAGGATGTTTTTAAAATTTGGCTATGCTCCTAAGCACATTTTACTCAGAAGTAACATTAGTTGCTATTAAGTGTGTTTAAGAATACAGTGATAGCTCGGTTTACGAACTTAATCCGTTGCAGAAGTCTGTTCTTAAACCAAAACCGTTCTTAAACCGAGGCAGCTTTCCCTAATAAGGCCTCCCGCCGCCGGTGCCCTTCCACCATTCTGATTCTGTTCTAAGACCGAGGTAAAGTTCTCAAACCAAGACACTATTTCCAGTTTTGCGGCGTTTATAAACCAAATCATTCTTAAACTGGACTGTTCTTAAACCGAGGTTTAAGAACTGCCATTACAACACTATCTAAAACACTATCATCAACAGGACAACATATGCTCCTCCTGATATCTTATTGACACAGAGGAAGACCTTCAGACCTCTGACAATAAAATAGAGGGATTCTTGACGGAACTTAAAATGAAGAACTGTTTCTCTATTTCCCGGGATAGCAGCAATTGCCGGTTCTAAGGCTTGTCTGGCTAGAAGCCAATGAGAACCAAAATCACTGCATCAACTCAATTGACAAGCAAGTTACAATATTTCACTTTGGGAGTTAGAAAGTGATTTGAAGAAATCAACAGTCCATGGTCACTTTTGGAAACAGACATTTCACCAAGGGCTTTGGACTATTTTTTTCAAAAATACCGTATTTTTCGCTCTATAACACGCACCTGACCATAACACGCACATTGTTTTTAGAGGAGGAAAACAAGGGAAAAAACATTCTGAATGAAACAGTGGATGTATCATTTTTGGGCTTCATGCTGTGGCCACAGACATGTGATCTGATGGTGAATTTGGGGTGACCCAATGCCAAAATCCTGAGAATTCCTGTGGATCCATGCTTTGTAACCACGTTTTTGCACCATTGCAGCCCCAGGCAACAGTGGGTGCGTGATTTTTTTGGTGCAGGCTGTAGCCATGGACATGCTATGTGATCTGATGGTGAATTTGGGGTGACCCAATGCAAGGATCCTGAGAATCCCTGTGGATCCATGCTTTTTAACCACGTTTTTGCACCATTGCAGCCCCAGGCAACAGTGGGTGCGTGATTTTGGTGGGGCAGGCTGTAGCCATGGACATGCTATGTGATCTGATGGTGAATTTGGGGTGACCCAATGCAAGGATCCTGAGGATCTATGTGGATCTATGCTTTGTAACCACATTTTAAGTGGGGAGCGAAGGAAAAACAAAGAAGGGACATTAGAGGGGTGTGCAGAGAAGCAGCTGGCTAAGAATGCAGGAGAGGGATTTAACCGGTTGGAGGAAAGAAAGGCAAAAGTTTTCCCCCACCCAAGCCAGCCAGCCAGCCAGCGCGCTCTCTCTCTCTCTCTCTCTCTCTCTCTCTCTCCCCCTCCCTCCCTCCCCTCTCCCTCCCCCTCCCCCTCTCTCTCCCTTCCCCCCTCTCTCTCCCTCTCCCCCAGCAGCACCGGAGCTTGCCTGGAGGGGAGGGGCTTTCCCTGCTCTTTGTTCCGTTTCAGCAAACACAGCAACGAAACAGAGGAGGGTGGGCAGTAAGACCCTGAGGCAGAATGCAGGAAAGCAGCCGCTTCCTCTTTTCAGGTTTCGCTTTTCCTTGAAGCGTCGCGATTTGATTTTTGCCTGGTTTTTCGGCTCCAGGGACCACACATTCGCTCTATAACACGCACAGACATTTCCCCTTCCTTTTTAGGAGAAAAAATCTGCGTGTTATAGAGGGAAAAATACGGTAATTCAGTTTCATTTCTTCAGGTTTTTACATGATGACATTTTCAGGAAATATATTTTAATTGCTGTAGTAAAATTAAGTTGCTTAAAGGGAACACAAGGAAAGCGATCCTGCATCAGACCAAGCCATTCCGTTTCATACCACAATGTCCTGAATGATGTTTAACAACATAGCTTGAGCATCCCCAATGCGGACTACATATTTTTATAAGATAAAATATTGTGATCTAGCAGCCTCATACCTGCTATTACTTGGGAATTCTAAGAACGCACTCCCCACCCCCCAAAAAAGAAAAAAATCAGTGGAGTTTTGAAATCAGTAGTGAAAATCAGTGGTTTTGAAAGGTCTAGTTTGCCATATTGATTCAAAATGGTGTCCAATTGTATCCAAACAGAAGAAAGCCCACTCCTTGATCTCAGGAACCATCATGCAAAATTTGGTTAATGCATAGAGAGGAGGCAAACAACTTTCCAAAATATATAGTGAATTAAAATAACCACAGAATTAAAACACCTCATATGAAAGGTCTTGTGTTCTTTCAGAAGATGCAAGACCCTAGCAAGCCATTGAGTTGTGGCAACTGATAATGTATTTCTTTTAAGAGCTAAAATTGCCTGAAGGCACACACTGTTCTTAGAATATCATGATGGCACTTAATGGCAACAATAAATTCAGGGCTGTGTGCAAGGTAGGCTTTAAAGCATGTCAAAAAACACCAGCTTCCATTCTTTCTCTCTCTCTCCCTCTTTCTCCGCCCCCCCCCCGCCCCAGATCTCTAGTAAATCAGTGCCAACTTGTTGGTGTAATATGTACTCATCAGGTCACCCTAGGGAAAGAGGTATCAATTCTATCAACAGTCTTCTAGATTAGCCCCATGAAGGTACATTACAAGGTAGATTCAGAAGAGTCATACGGTAGCAATTTAATGCCTTGGTGAATGCTAAGCCCAACTTTGTCACCCCTTTGCAGTTGCTAGAAAATCTGGGAGGGTGATGGACAGAAGGATTGATAAAGTTGGACAATATGTATGTCAGGAAGCTACAAATGACTGCTTCAGCGCACAACGAAAATATGTTTTCAATTGGCTATTGTCACCTGATTTGAATTTACCTACAGCAGCCAGGACTTAAGCTTATGAAGCTATGAAAAAGTGTTGCAGGATCCTAAACCAAGCAACTAAAACATATCTGTATTCATCATAATACCCAGTTACTCCCTAACACATCTCTACTGTCGCCTATACAAGGCTTGATCCTGGTGTAGCTTAACTTTGTTGTTTCCAATTGGACCCAAATGATGATGTGCACAATCACTGGCTGCATTAATCAAGCACAGATAAATATCACAAAGTCCCTCTACATCTGAATGAGAATTCTCATGAACTCTCCAAACAATGCTGCAAGTTCTCTATTGCTAAATTGGAACAATAGTACAGTATACTAAGCATTATGTTACTAACTTGGCACAGTGTGTTGGTTCATGCATTATTTCTCTAAAACACATTTTTTAAAGGTTTATGGTTGTTTCAGCAAAAATTGTTAGGTCACAACATTTATTCTACATAAGAACAATGCACTGGAAAAATCTGGATGGCCTTTCCAGTTCAAAATGAAACAAATATGAGCTTAAATTATTGGATTCTTCTGCTTTGGAGAATTGTAAATTCAACTTTCTACTTGGGAAAAAATGCATAGATATATGCAATTCATCTCCAAACTACCTACACAGATGAGTGAGCTCCAGCCAACTCCATTTCATATCAAAGCCTATATTTTGACAGTGCTTCCATTTTTTATTTCAGAAGCTTCTTCCTTCGTTTAATTTAGTACCCACTATTCACTTCTGTTGACTCTTATTGCTTGTAGAAAGCCTTCTTGGCTCTTTTTTAATAGACCAAAATTGGGTTTCATCACCTGAAAATATTGTCTTATGTTGCTGACAGTTAGTAGAAAAGGATCAGTAGATGGAAAACTGCAAAAGGAAGAGCGTTGGATTTTGCCCCACAGCAGCCCAGGAGGGGGTGGAGAGGGGGAAGGAAGGAGAGAGAAGCCTTTGGCCAGAGTGTGTTACAAACCATTCCAGAAAAGCTAATTACAACAGCAGGTGCCAGATTCAGTGCACAGTTGGCACTGTGTTCAGAAGACATAAAGCAGTGTTTCAGACCATGATGAGGCTTTCAGAAGTATGATGTTATGTATCTAATCCATAATTTAAATCCCCCAAAATGCTTTCAGATCCACATGCCTTGAGCCTTTTTCAGTTTAAACCTCCCTTAGATTAAGCACTCAGTATCTCTTCTGTTTGTTTACATGGTCGCTCACAGATCTGCTATAGATTCTATAAGGTTGTCTTATGGCTATTTTAAAACATAAATTGGTTGAGCTCACTAGATAAGGCTACTGTCACTATTACGAGGATTGAGCAATTTAAGCTAGCATCAGTTTTTCTTAAGTGAATGGTTTCATTTTCTCATGGCAATCCAAAAGAACGGCTAAGTGGACTTATATTGAGAAGTATACATCTTCTCAGTAAAAGCTGAGCTGCTTTAACATGTTTACAGTAATCCTATTCTGTGTATTTCTTTTTGTCCTTTAGTTCTACCTCTCCTAAATTAAACTTTTTTAAAATGTGCAGTGGAATGATTTGGATTAAATCTCCATAAATATGAAGAAAAGGTGTAAACATTTACTTTGCTGGCATCTTTCTTAGTTTGGGGGGGATTTAATATTTTTTTTATGGATGTGCGGTGTGTGTTTTCCTCCTCAAGAGAGACAGCAAACAGCTGTGAAGATTAATATGGAGCAAATTCCAATCTTGTAGAGCTCCACTGCCTTCTGTGGAGCTCTGCCAGAAATGTGTTCAGCTCCACCTGTCTATGCTGTCTTCCTTCCTGAATATTTTTAGTGTGACTTATTTTGTATCACCACCCAGAAAAAATGCAAAAATAATTATGCAGCAATTCAAATGTGACATTGGGCACATAATAAATGAAACATGATCCATGCAGGGATATGCATAGACAGCATCACATCTGAAACAAAGTGCTAGCATATAAATATGTAATCATTAGCAAATCACGGATCTATGGTGTGGGGGTTTGTCATGGTCATGTGCTAACACTGTACACTTAGGCAACCGGTTTTAAACATGATGTCATCCATGGTTTCTTGCATAGAGTACTGCAATGCATCATATGTGGGGCTGTCTCGGAAGATGGATCAGAAACTTCGGATGGTGCAAAATTTGACGGCCAGGTTGCTCGCTGGGGCAAGACGTGTTGAGTCTATAACACTGATTCTGACCCTGCCAATGAGTTTTCAAGCCTAATTCAAAGTGCTGGTGCTGACCTATAAAGCCTTACACGGCTCAGGACCTAAATACCTTAAGGACCACCTCTCCCCACTCAAACTGACCCGGACCCTGTGCTTGTCATCCAAGGCTCTTCTCTGCATTCCCGCTCCAAGAGGTTCAGAGGGTGACAACACTAGAACAGGCCTTTTCTGTGGTGGCACCGGAATGCTCTTCCCAGAAAGGCTCTCCTGGAGCCAATATTACATGTCTTTAGGCGCCAGGGGAAAGCATTCCTCTTTACCCAGGCTTTTAGCCATCAAACTACCTATGGTTTTTTAAGTTTGTGTGGAGTGGCTGTTTAATGATTTTTTTTTCTGTGACTGTTTTATTGTCTTCTATCATTACACTATGTAAATTATGAATGAATGAAACTTTATTTGCATCAGCCGTCGGCCATAGCAACAAAAAATATTGTGATATATGTAAATTATGCTTTTAATATGGTATTTCGCCCTGGGATCTTCAGATAAAGGGAGGTATATAATTAAATTAATAATAGTGAAAATCGAATAATATATGTTTTTTCGTGTCTATTGTAACATTTCAACTGGACCTGATACGCATACTTTTCTCTCATCAGTGACTATCTATTCTACATAATCTTGCTATACAGGTAGGCAGAAACTAGATACACAAATACTATTTTTCTCATCAGTTTGCTCCATGACAGTTCCATGAATACCAAACTTCTAAGAAGAGAACTGGAACTGCATTCATGGAAAGTCTGCACACCCTATTCTACCACAGCAAATGGGAAGGGTGTGTGTAAGAATGCCACCTCTTAAAGAAGTGCCTGTAATTGCATGTGTATGCGGGCTTGTCCTGTAGTGTCAGCTTGGTGTAAACATGTAGTAAATCTTGGTGGGATAGAACTGTATACAGGCTGCATGTCCATGTCATGGACTCCACAGTACCCCATTTGATGCTCTGTATTGGAATAGTAATTTGGAAATTGCAGTCTTTTGTGAAAGCTGACTGGAATAAGAATTGGTCAGCTTTCTTGTTAGGACCACTTCACAAAAGACCATGTCCTACACTGCTGTCATTTAAACTGACAGTACATTTTACTAAGAACACATTCTCACGTAGCTTTTTCACCACATGCATCCTAGGAAAAAATCTGATGCATGAAGTGGCCCTAAATTCTAGCTGAATCACTATGCCGTTAGAGAATATATAGTAATTAAGGCATTATAATCTAAAGGGGTAACTGAAAATTAACAACTGATTGTATCAGATGATAAATATTCTTTTTTAAAAAATGTTGTAAAGTGCATGCAAACAGTACTGGAGAGTGCAGAATGCTATAATTTGCTTCCTGCTATCCAGGAGCACTGTGTTCAGCAGAATCCTTGCTCTTGTTAAGATGGCCAGCTGTAGTTGGAGGCTCTAGGAGTCAACTGTTTTTGTTCTAAAATAAGAACTCAGGTTATTTTATAAGACATTATGCCTGCTCTAGGTGGAAGCTAGAGAACACCTCTGAATCTCTATTACAATAATATTTAAGCCACCTAAGCATAGCTTTCTAAGTCCCCACACTTGCTATTTAGCTGGGAGACGGAAAAGTATGGTTGTTTATCTGCTACTGATTACAGCTGAACTGATATGGTGTCAAACTGTCTAGATTTGAAGCAGATGGGGCAGAGGACCGTATGATTGTTTCTCCATGCACAGCCATAACGTAAGAATATGAGATTTTAAAATAAATAAAACTCTGGAGTTTGGGGCTTGTTGTTTTTTAATATGACCAAAAAAGTTGCTATAAGAAATTAATAGCATATTTTCATACATTTGTGAATAGCAAAACAAGCATGTTGGGTGCATGTAGTAAAAGGCCAGTTCACAGATATCTGTATGTGGAAGCAAATCTTCAGCAGATATATCCCACCTCTTCCCATTCATTGCATCTTTTCATGTTAACTCCATCTGCATTTGCACACATACACTGTTCTCAATGCTCTTGCACAAGTGGGACTATCGCCTCTTCATCCAATAATGAACATGTGAAGAGGTTCTGATTCAAACTGAAGATTTTATATGTGACATGAGAGGGTGCATGCACCTGAATCTTATTGCTGTATAATGTTACATGCTCAGCCTACTTGCTGAGACTCTGAACTAGCGCGCACGCCTTCCCCTCTGTCCCCGGAGATTGCGGGGCAGGCAACGGGGAGAAGCAATCTTCTCCCCGCTGCCCCTTGCTTTAAAACAGGTCCGGGGACAGAGGGGAAGGCGCGCGGCGCTTCCCCTCTGTCCCCGGACAGTCTCCATAGGAACACATTGATTGATTTTCAATGCATTCCTATGGGAAACCGTGCTTCGCAAGACGAAAAACTCGCAAGAAGAAAAAACTTGCGGAACGAATTAATTTCATCTTGCGAGGCACCACTGTAGTTTGTTGCATTAGTCCTATTTATTTTACTTTATATGATAGAAGTAATTTGCAAGTTGTCATGTCGAAGATAAATCACTTTCCAACTATGCAGTCTGCATGTTCTCTACCCAATTCAGTATTTGCTTCTGAGTATGCTGTGAAATACCATGGAAGTTGCCAGATTCTGACCTGTTGAGTCAAAGCTCAAGAACAGCAATGCATTATTCTGGGAGAACCCAACTCTACTGGTGCAGCATGCCACTGTTCGGAAGTTAATGTCTAGAATATTATGTTTTAAATGTATTTAACATTTTATGATCACCTTGTAAGAGCTATGATATAAAAGGAACCTGTAAGTATTAAATTAAAGGACTCTAGTTCTGCTTCCTAACAGACAAGATGGCGCAAGATTGAATAGGGACTTGAGGCACCTGAAAATCTTGCTGACCTGAAATTATTATAACAAGAGCCACTGGGAATAGGTCACAATTTGGTAAACCTAGAAAGCATCAGTTTTACCTTTCTACTCACAGGAGTTTACCGTCAGAGTGTCAGATGCCACCATACAAGATCTTGTCCTAGCAAGCATTTCCATTATAGTAGTAGTGCTGTTTACCAGATCTCCACCCAACTATCACAGTTGCTGGTAAACTCCCAATTCTTCATCCAGTAAGTTCAGCTGTGTTTTACTGCAGTCATTTCATTGGATCACGGGAAATTTAAAAAATGGTTCCCATGACACAAGCAGCAGACACGTTGCAAAGTAGCCTCCCATTATATAAATGTCATTTTATTCTTAGTAATTTTCAATGGTATTGTGTTGTAATTAGAATTCACACACACAGATTCACACACACACAGCCCAATAAAAAAGACAGCACAGCTGTGCAGCACAAGGGGCTAGGAAAAGGGATTGAGATGGGTGTCTCTGATAAGGCAAGGGTTCTAGTTGTACCAACATGCTGGCTCTAGGAACTGGTACAATCCTTCCTACTAGCTGCCATCTTGGTAAGAGCAAAGTCTAATAATTGTTGCTTCTGCAACTTCTTACGTAAATTGAAAACATTTTTCTCCAAAAGGTAGAATAAATGTTTTTATTTACATATCATTGTTTTTATAGCAGGATTTTAAACCAACTTCAAACCAACATGTTCCACAACATTTTTTATGGCTGCAAATTTAAAGCTCAAACATTAACTATACTTTTTAAACCCTTACAAACATACACACTTAAATATACAACTAATTTTAAAAAAGAAAATAATTAAGATGAAAATCATTTCACCTTTGTGTTTGATTTCAAGCCAGATAACCTACCCTTTTAAAGGGTATATTTTAAAAATAATTTTACAAAAATGTCTATTTAATAATACAACACCTTTGAATGCCTTCAGTAGTCATTATTTAAGGACAATCATCATATGCTCCAACTGCCATTTGAAGCCAGTAGTCCAAGCTCCTAAAAATTACGAAGTTGTATAAATTCTCCCCGCCTTTAAGGAAACCATGTTCACTTTCTTTCCAGGAAACAGGGCTGTCAGCAAAGCCATGAACAATGAGAGATATCCAGTGAGCCAACTTTGGTTCTTCAAAATAGGAACTGTTGTGGGGAAGTAAAGAGAAGTAAAACTATAAATTATATTAAGCTTTGCAAGAGAAGTTAGATCATAGCAGTTCAAGCAAACAGCTTGATCCTATGGATATATACAGAGAAATAAGTCTTATTGATAAAGAGTATGTACGTAAGATTGTTCAAATTAACACACAGGGAGGGATTCACCTAACCAGCACCATCAGTAGAAACCCTGCACAAGGACTTCTGCTTGTGCTTCCCCCTGCAACCCCCTCCCTGAAATTGGCTGTGAATCAAATGATTGGAAAAACACTGAAACAAATATAATACTGTGTACAGTTTTGCATGAACACACATGCAGTGTAACCCAATGCATGTATATTCAGAAGTCAGTTCAGTGGTATTTATGCTGTTGTGTGTTTAGGGCTCAGTTTGATCAACTCCAGGTGTAGGTATAGCTAACTGCTTACCATATTTGTTCAAACAAATGAATTATCTTCTCTGGAAGTATAAAGCCTTTTATTGTACACAACAAAGCTTGTTCTACTGTTGTGCTCGGTTGAGGACATGAATATGTTGATAAGAAACTAGAAGATGTATTTTCTCTGCAAAAAAGAACATATGCAAGACTCTTTTAGTATTTTAACATTCCGACTGCTAAATAATTGTTCTGCTTGTGCACCATGCAGCTAAATCACCAAGTGCTGAATAATTTCCCCTTTCACTGGACAAAATCCATTTAGTAAATTATCATGTACAATTCCCATTGTGTCAGTAGATTGTGCCCTTTGAGATCTGTGGACAACAGTGATGTTCAGCAGAAAAATTCAGCTTACGTTTTAATAACCTAGATATGGTAATAACTATCCAAATGACATTATGCACTACAGTGTCTAAACAACTTTTATTTATAAAAATATTTATTTACCACCAGATCACTTAAAATATCAAGGTGGTGTACAACAATTTATACAAGCATAATAAAACACAAAAGACAATAAAAACAATAGAAAATAATCATTAAAATAGCAGGGAAGTTTAACCAGCGGCTTGGCTCTGTCGGCAGAAAAAGGACTTCAACAGATGCCTGAAAGTGGATGTCTTGTGTTGTGGATACTCCTCCTTTTGCTTGGCTGTTCCTTTCATTTTGAAAATATGACGGGTTTTGCCATTTTATAGTGATGTTTTTCCTACTATTTTTAATACGTGTGTGTGTGTGTGTGTGTGTAATTTGATGTTAAGCCAATTGGGTTTCTTTTGAAGAAAAATAGTCGGATATATATACTTACAACAAGCAACAGATACTTACAAGTCAGTGTGAGTGAAAATGGCACCTAGCCATTCAAATAATTCCTGAGCACTGCATGCTGTTTCTGGCTCTCCTTCCAATTTATTGCTTTCCAGAACTGGACACTGCACATTTCTTAATGTGCTGAATGTTATTTTTGGCTGAAGGGCCTGTATTTGGTTTTTGGAAAAGTATGACATCAAACTTGATTCTTCTGATCCTTGAATGCAAACAACACACCCCAAAAGTTAAAAAAAAAAGAAACAGAGCACTATTCAAACACTTTTATGATTGTATGCAATTTGGAAAGATAGATTTAGTGAAATACAGTGTCGAAATTAAATCTACTGTTTATCTGTGCCATGCCAGAGCCTAAGATTTCCAACCTCCTCCTCTTAATCCCACAAGTTGTCACATTCCTTTTAGGATAAAAAGTATACTTTCAGATCCATTTAGCACTTAGGAGCGCAACCAGACTGTGCCACTTTGCTGGAATTTGCATGATCAACATTATTACAGGTTTAAACTGAAAAATGAAATTAGAAAAATGCAAGAATACAGGAAAAATAATTGCAAATTAGGAAGTGCACAAGGTCATAATTCTAATATGACCTAGGACCCTCCTACCTACGAGACCGCCTCTCCCGGTATGCCCCATGGAGAGCCTCAAGGTCCATAAATATCAACACCCTAGTGGTCCCGGGCCCTAAGGAAGTTAGATTGGCTTCAACCAGAGCCAGGGCCTTTTCAACTCTGGCTCCGGCCTGGTGGAACGCTCTGCCTCATGAGACCAGGGCCCTGCAGGATCTGATTTCTTTCCGCAAAGCCTGTAAGACAGAGTTGTTCCGCCTGGCCTTTGGCTTGGAGCCAATTTGATTCCCTCCCTCTCTTTCTTTTTTTCTTTCCTTCTCCTCCTGCGTTGAGGCTACATTTTATTTTAATATTGTAATATTTTAATGTTGTATTTTAATTTTGTTTTTAAGTTGTAATCATTCAACTTGTTTTTATTATTGCTTGTAAGCCGCTCTGAGCCCAGCCTTGGCTGGGGAGGGTGGGGTATAAATAAATAATAATAATTATTATTATTAATAATAATAATAATATACTTATCCCATCCACACAATCTTTAAGGATTATTTGTATAATAATGCTTATTATTATCATTATTATTTTGTACATTTTATATATATATATATATATATATATATATATATATATATATATATATATAGTCCCTCATTTACTGATTTCTCAAAAACCAAAAAAATCAATTGTTTTTGGTGACTACTATGTACTATCATCTCCCACAAATTTAGTTCTACTTTCAATGCCTAAGCATTCCAGCCAATTGCATAAAAGAAACCCCATTTCTTAGAAAAGACATGCACTGCCCAAACTAAGGTCTGCAGTCTTGCCAAACAAAGGGCTCTCCTGACAGACAGGTTACCCTTCCTATATTACATTTACATGCACCTTAAATGTGTATAGACAACTATAGGTAACATGTAAAAACACCAGAATCAGCCTTTAGAATAGAATGGTATTTATAATGTATGTCTTCCGCCATTCCCTTTTATGGTTAACGTGCTGTTACCTGTTTGGTGCCAAGCCATCAAGAAATCAAACTCTAGTGGCATTTTTTCCTTCAAGGCCCAGATCACTCTGTTGTATTTCTTACTATCAGAGCTGAAGGTTGAATCAGTCAAGTCAACAGTAATAACTATTAAAAGAAGAAAGCATAAATTTTGATGTGAGCATAGCATTAGTAAATCTTATGCTACCTGGATAACTAAGTAAGTACTCTTTCTAAAAAGAAGCTAAACATTGCGATAAAAAACATTAATGAGTATACACCAGGTATTCATTATTTACAGTATTTATAGACCACCTTTCTACAGAAAACAAAAAAGATTCCGTAAGAAAACATTTAGAATCTTCACTAATCCCCAGATGCCTGATGGAATGAAGGTATTTTCACCTGACTACAAAATGAGACCAGGAGACACGCAGACTTCCTCAGGAAGAGCATTCCACAGGAGCCACACACAAAAAGTCCTGCTCCTAGGAGACAATAACCTTACCACCCTAAAGGAAGGGTTCTACAACAAGGCCTTACTAGCACATTTTGAGACTCTGGGGGGGTTGAATAGGAGCATGTGCCCTGTGATATATATCGATCTCAGACTGTACATGCCATTGAAGCATTGTGAATTGATCCCTGAAACAAGCTGGTAATGAATACTGACCTCAACTCATCTCTAGTTCCACAGAACGTTTACTGGCCCAAGATGGGCATAAGTATCCTAGTCTGTATCAAAAGGCAGACTGAGCCATAGAATCATATAACTGTAGAGTTGGAAGGGACCCCGAGGGTCATCTAGTCCAACACTCTGCAATGCAGCACACGCAATACATGGTCTTCCATCCAACTTGAAACCCTACTGGATGCTGCTTAGCTTTGCAAATGAGCTAGCAATTTTATTGCTGCACCACTAGGAGGGCTGTCCAATGAGTTGAGCATTATGATATAAATAGGGATGCACATTGAAGTAGGCACATGCATCTGCACGAGCTACATGCGTTGAGAACTACTTCTTTAAGTATTTCCCTTGTTTGATCAGGAAAATTGATCTATAGGGGGCAAATCTGTTTATTCAAGCAGAATCCAACTCAAATTCCAAACCTCAAAAGCTGAGGGTATGATGTCCTATATTCATAAGAAAGCCAAGAACTGGAAAGAAGTGAGGTGTTATCTAATAAATAGGTACTTACTGTATCTCATCGGCTTTTTACCAGAATACAGAGAAGGACGGCCTTGCAGTCCAAGCTCTTCATAAGTATCCTTGTCTACTGATATAATTAATTTGCCTATAAACAAAAATAATTGCAAATAAGCATATTTTCCAACTTCTTAATACATACTACAAAGTAAAAACACAAACACAAAATGAACTAATAGCACTGAATTAAAATTGTGAACAGTTATTACCAGAAGATAACAGGGATCAACTACATTGATTCTCATTTTCTACTCTATTTTGGAAAGCAGCTTGTTACGTATACACATTCTGTGGAGTGGTTCATACATTTACCTGGGAAAGGATTGCCTATGCAAACTGGCATACAATATGATGTGAAGGCTGTACACATAGGTCTATATGCTTTGAGGCCTGAGTCTTACAACCCTTAATCCTCAGAAAGAGAATAAAAGGCAACGTGAATCAAGACTAGCACTGGAATACCTTAGTTGCACATTTTCTTATATGTGTGTTGAGAAGTACAAACATGCACACTAGATTTTCTACCTAAAAACATGATATTTGGGCCAGGTGAGTATATGAATTACATCCCCCTCTCTCTTCTGTGGGCACACACACACACATCTTCTATAGACCACTAGCTTGTCTAACTGAACTGAATGATACTTTTTAAAAAATGCTATATCTATTTGTTTTCAGCATGATATCATACCTGTTGGTAGCAGAGCAGCTGTATTGTCTTGGTCAATCCTTGTTTTATACGTAAGAGCATAACATGAACCTAAAACACAGAAAGACTTCAGAGTTTATTGTTTCTTTTTTAAAGTCGTTATTAGTTTTGTTTGTTTTTATTATATCATGTTCTTCAAATAAACTGCAATAGTTAAACTAATCTCGGAATGCCACTTCTACTTGTTGTGATGTTACTTCTAGTAAAAATGTAAAGGTAAAGGGACATGGGTGGGGCTGTGGTCTAAACCACTGAGTCTCTTGGGCTTGCCGATTGGAAGGTCAGCAGTTTGAATCCGTGTGATGGGGAGAGCTCCCGTTGCTCTATCCCAGCTTCTGCAAACCTAGCAGTTCAAAAGCACATCAGTGCAAGTAGATAAATAGGTACTGCTGTTGCAGGAAGGTAAACAGTGTTTCCGTGCACTCTGGCACTCGTCACCGTGTCCCAATGCACCAGAAGCAGTTTAGTCATGCTTGCCAGATGACCTGGAAAGCTGTCTGTGGACAAACACCAGCTCCCTTGGCCTGAAAGCGAGATGAGCGCCACACCCCATATTCACCTTTGATTAGACTTAACCATCCAGGAATCCTTTATCTTTTACCTTTACTTCTAGTAACTTCACAAGAAAATACTGCATTCAAGGATTACAACACCTAGCTTTCAACATCTACTGCAGCAAAAAAACAAAAACAAACTCCTGCAGCCAGAAGACAAGGCACCAGTGCACTCAAAAGCCTCAGAACTATTATATTGGACACAATATTAGAGCCAAAGTAAGCAGAGGCTGTTACAACTGAATGAAACACCAAAAAGCAAAAACAAACAATAACGCCCAATTTTTCTAAGGTGCTTCTCTTAAAAAATCCTTCAGGAGCCAAATATTTTCTTTAAATTAATTACAACCCACCTCTATGAAACAGAGTTTCAGTCATGCTTTCTTATCTATTTCAATGGTTTCTTACCTTTCTTCACAAATGTGCTAATAAATTCCTGTGTAACTAACTCATGAAGCGACAAATTCTTCACCAAGTAGTACTGCCCAATATCTGCAACTGTATTTTTTAATGCTTCTGGAACTACTCCACAGTCAGGGATAAAAAAAGACACCTATTCAGAGAACATTTGGGATATAAATTAGGTATTACGATCATTGATAAACAGACTGCAAAATATCTTTTACACAGCTCCACAGATAAACATTAATACAATGCTGGCTGTTTTATATTAAATAATATCTCAAACAAATAAGTGTTTTTAACCTATTATGAACAGTTAGTACCCAAATACTTGTGCATTTGTAACCAATTCTTCTACCAAGAAAGTCAAGATGACAAGGATTTATCCTGCTTTATTCTCCCAGCATTCCTGTGTTAGGTATACTGTTTGTAGGCTTGTTCAGGCTGAACAAGCAATCTCTACACATTTACAAATGTTTGCAAGAAAGTATCTGGGACTGGTGGAAGTTTGGAGTTCTCCAACATCTGTAGGGCCACAAGTATCCCCTCCTCCCCACGGAAAGCATGCAAGAGGAAAACTGTAGCTCTACAAGCAATATGGACTGGATACAAAAGGCCACATCTGATATGTCCCCGTTACATGCCTAAATAATTTTTGTTGTTGTTGACATCCATCTGTCTCAAGAGACAATGGAGTGTGCCTCTGGGGGTGAAGTTAAACTGCTGGAGAATCACAGCGCCTGCTGTGGCTGCAGAGCCTGGTAATTTGTAGCTGCTGCCTCCTCTGTTGTTTTCACTGTGTTAGCAGAACTGAAGTGACCACTCTGGGGTTCAAGCTTGGGCAGTGGGTATGGAAGTCCTAGGCTGCCCAAACTACATGATCCCCCCAGCCTGCTGATGTTGTCCAAAGAAAAGGAAAGCAATACATTTAGCACCAGCTTGGCTGCAGTTGTCAGAAGGAGGCATACAAGATGCCATCCATCTAGCTAAGGGACTCCACTCCTGAAGATATCCTGCAAGGCAGTGAGTACTAAATACATTATACTGTTAGTATTAAGCTTTAATTTAATCCATACTTTCCCTTTTCCCTCCATTGTCTCATAAGCCCTTTAGCGTTATGTCTGTTAGACAGTTAAACCATTCTGTCAGGGAATATTTTATTCTTTGCACAACCCTCAGTAGAATTTTAAACTTGAAACCAGCAAAAAAAATAAATAATACAGTAGCTTCATAGTGATGTGCCAAGATACTTTTAGGTTTTAAAACTAAGGGCCAAGTTAGATATGATGTGATAGGCCGATGTGTTTAAACGTGGGTCGACCCCACTCATGTCTGATTTTTAGAACAAAAGGCTCATGTAAGGGTGGTGAGGGAAGCTATCTTTAAACTCATAGCCATGCAGCTGTGTGTCACATCTAGTTTGGCCCATATTCTGTTTTAAGTATGTGCTTATTGAAGCCATGATTTTGGATTGTGTTACAGAATAAAATTGACACTGGTGGCTTTTAATCTGTTTTATGTTTTGTTCTTTTTAATTTCATTGGATGGGTGTGTTGGCGCTGTTCTTTAGTATAACATGCTGGTTGATTTTTAATTTTATATGTAAGTTGGTTAGAGACTGAATAAATAATACAGTCTTGAATGGGTTGAGTTTTTAAAATGCTATTCTAAGTGCCTCATGAGATAGAAACGTTAAATAAACACTACATTGTTAAAGATACTGTCTGAAACTATTAGTGTATTGCAGCAAAAGCAATACAGTCTTGCAAGTACCTTAAATAACTAACATATGTATTGTGGCATAAGCATTTGTGGAGAATGGTACATTTCACCCAATGCATAAAACACTATATTCAGTTGGCAGAGGTGTGTGTCCACGGGCACATATTTTGCAGCCAACTGGCACCATTTGATATTAAAAAAACAAAACCTCAGGCCAAATGGCAGCGATGTAGTGGAGCAAGAATGATGTATTGCTACTTACACAGCAGCAAAAACAATGTCATATCTAGAGAAGCTGTTTCTCAATCCTGTCTGAATACCAGATACATATACATCTCAAAACCTACTAAATTAGCTGAGCAGAGGAACAGGTAGGTTACAGTTAAGGGGTAACACGGGATGAAACTAGGCTTTATTTCACTCAGGTCAGACCTAGTTTTGCACAACCTCCCCACACATTTGTGCACACACACAGGCTGGGAGCCTCAATGATGCCCCTGGGAAGCTTTACCTGGGGCAAAAAAAGGAGCTGCTCCCCCCCTCTCCCCCAGCTATGGCACTGGGTAATATGCTATTTTATTTTGAAAAGAATTGTTGTGTCCAGAGGGGTGTTGTTTTTTTTTTTTGAGCAGGAACTTGGGGAAACTGAATTCCCTTACCTTTCTAAAATTAAATAATTATTATTTTTGTCTGGGGGGAGGGGCTGGAACAGATATACACCCAATGCCTGAGCCAAATATAGATTGCCTACACCTGTAATCAATAAAGCTGTGGCTATTAATAATCCAGATCATTGTCTGCCTGTGTTTATTAATCACATCTTATGTTTAGCCACTTCTGTGGCGGTGGGAGCCCACAAACAAACAAACAAACTTCGTGGTGAATTCCCTTACCTTTTTTTCCAGAAAGAAAGAAAAAATTAGGTAGGACCAATCAGAAAGCCACAGAATAGTAATTTTAAGAACTACGATTTGGAAAACCGTTAAAAGGACATGCAATGAAATTCAACCAAGGGGAAGCAAGGAAGTCACTTAATAATGTTAATAAGTGTAATTTTTAATAAGGTTACGAATTATGTTTGTTTTATGTGTCTGTTTATAATGTTGTGAAAATCAATAAAAACTTTTTGGGGAAAAAAGAAAGCCACAAAATAGTAAGCAAGGAACACTCTCCCCCCTTATCAGGAGGGAGGAACTGCTTTGGTATTGAAGCCTTAACAGCTACATGGCCAAAAATTAAAACAAAACCCTGCCCTATAGCCTTAGAAGGAGCAGGACGCTAGAAGTTGCCACGCATTTCAATAATTCGCCACTTTTATCACTGCCACATGGCCATGAAACTCAGCAAGCACCGCCTAGGGGTTTCAATTTTACATAAAAGCTTGTAAGAAACGGCCGTTCGCCACACCAGTAATCGCAGATACACCCGTGGAAGTCAGTGAGGCGGTGCAATCCTGAGCCACCTCATCCCTCGGAAGCCACCAGCGAAATTCGCACAGACTTTGAGGCGCTCAGGATTCTCCTCAGGGGGAACCGCTACCCGCACTCTCACCCCCCCCCCCACTTACCTGGCAGTTGAAGGCGTGGTCCCGCACGCGGGCCGCGTGGCGGGACCGCTCGTGCCGCACGTGGCTCCCCTCACACACCAGCACGTGACGGGGCCCCTCGCGGAGCCACCTCAGCGGGGCGAACATGCCGCCCCACGTTCCCTTTCCGAGCGGCCGCGCGCGCGCGCCGAGGAAGCTGGAACCGGCCAATAAAAGGAAGGCGGGGCATAAGACGTCACTCGTTCGTAAGGGAGGCGGTCTGTGGGTTGGGAACAAGGGGCGGAGGGGAGGAGGTACGCGCATGCGCGCTCGCCGTTAGGGAAGCCCTAGCGCCGTCGCTTTACAAAGGTTGCCCGCGCTTGCTTTGGGTTTGAGGGACGGTTGAGAGAGGGGAGCGGCTGGGTGCTGAGGAAAGAATTAAAAGCCCTGCAGAGTGAATCATGGGACTCGTGAAAACACAAATTAATCAATTAATCAAAAATAGAATAGAATAAGAATAAGAATAAGAATAAGAATAAGAATAAGAATAAGAATAAGAATAAGAATAGAATAGAAAGAGTTCAGTGTGACTGTAGTTGACTCAGGGGAAGTCGCAGTGCGAAAAGAACGCAACTGAAAATGAAACTTTTTTCCTCTAATGACCTCATAGTGATGATATAACTTTTCAAGGCATTTATTTGCACTTCGTCCTATGCACAATAAGGCTCAGTGTGTCTTGAGCTGAACAGAGTTACATTTGAATAAAAGGCTGAAAATTACAAGAGTGCGCTCATTAGTTTGTGGTGAAAAGGCCATTGAAAAGCGCTTAGAATCTGGAAAGCTGACCATAAGGGAATTTTTCAGAGCTAATAAGAATGCCCACATCTCTGAAACTTTTAGCTGGCTTGCATTGAAAGTTCATTATATGGCCAGTTTGTTGGAAGGGGTTACTGGTTTTGTTTTATTCTCTTATCCGCATGTATTTTGTGTTCTCATGTTGTATTTTTATGTTCTGAACCACCCTGTGATCTTCAGGTGAAGGGTGGCATATAAATTTAATTAATGATGATGATGAAACATAATAACAAAATGGTACACCATACCAATATTCTGTTGGGTTTCCCAATACACAGGTCAGTATTGCAACTACAAAAAGGCAGGTTTTCAGCTGGTCCCTTAGCTGGTTGATGCAGTGATGGTAGCAGCCTTTCCTTTCTGGAGGCGGTTGCCAAGCAACAGCTCCTTCCCAGGTCCACTGAGGAAAGGGAGCAGGCCTGAAGCGGCTGGAACTTATTCATCCCATGTTAGAACTTCAGCACTCATCAGCTTTATAATATCCCTGCATGTGTCGATCTGGTGTCTATGGTTGCATTTCAAATTATTTCCACCCACCTACCTCATGGGTGCTGCTATGTGCATCATGCCTGGGTGTGTGTGTATATCTTGGGCCTCTTATAACACAGATGGAAACACGGCTATTTCTGTTCAAATGTGACTTGGGGATCTTTCTTACTATACGTCTTCAGCACTCCCTTCCCCTGTAAATCGTTGTCTAGCCTATTAAGACTTAAGTCCCCTGCACAAGAAATGGACCACTCTGTTCCGTACAGCACCTAGCATATTGTTTTACATACACGTTAGACCAAAAGTAGTCTTGGCAATATGCAGTTGCTGGATTCTGTTCAGTCATGAGTTTGCTAAGGGGAGAGAATGATACTGAGGAAAGACAGCCAATGGGCATAGGGCAACTGTCGAAACTGGAAGCAAGTTAAAACCCTATTCGTTAAGCTCTTTGGATCACATAAGCTAACATGGGGCTGTTGGAGTAAAATAAGATTATGCCACTCTGATCATTTTAGAAGATGCTGAAGGACAAGAACGTGACAAATCGATGATTTGCCAGCCTGCCGGTATTTACTCAGCTCTTTCTTCTGAAGTTACATCTCCAATCAATGTCTCTTTTATACGCGACTAAGACATGTTCTCTCAGGAGAGAAAAGCAAAGTGTTCCAGGTAATTGCATCTTAACAGCAGAAGAACATTATACTTAATGTTTGTGGATACTGGTTGAGGCAGGAGTTACCAAGTAACTGTTGCACATATTTTCATATGTGACAACAAAAGGGAATAATATTTTTCATGGAACATCTCAACAAGGGTTATAGGAAATATAGGGTAAAAATAAATAAGCTGTAACTATTGGCATTTATATAACACTTTGTGGGAGCAATTCTGTGCACAAGAATCTGGTGTAAAGCAAGCTGGTGTAAATTGAGCTAGCATAAAGTTACACCAGATCCAAATGCTATTCAGAAGTAGAGCTGCTGTTCTGCCTAAGCCTGGCAAAGGGAAAACAAGCCTTTAAAAATGTTGTGTGTTGGGTTGCTAGGTCACATGACCAAGCTGAGTGGCGAATCAGTCATCTAAGCCAGAGATCTACTGCAGCCTAAGCTCCTCCTCCTGGTGGATCTTTACTTAGGATTGTCCTCTATGCGTATGAAATGTGTTAGGATTTTTGTCTCATTTAGTCCCACAACAACCATGTGAAGTACCGGTAGTTTATGTTGGCTGTGAGATAGTTTGATAATTAGCCAAAAGGCACTCTCTGAACTTTATAACAAAAATTGCAACAGGAAATCCTGATTTGGATTGTAGCCATGGTATAGCAGTATAATAATAATAATAATAATAATAATAATAATAATAATAATAATAATAATAATGCCATGGTGTGTGTATGTGTAAGCCTTTCCCCTATGCTGTGGCCCCTGTCCAAATCAATATTGTCTGTTTCCTCCTCTGTGACTAACATCAGTTACAGTAGCCAATGTAGACTGGAGCCTCAGCATAAGGGAAGGTTATTGCCTAAAATGATTATTTTCAATGGATTCTATTTGCTTACTAACATTGTTATATATGCCAAGTACTTCCTCTGTGTATTTTTCAGCCACGGGCACATTCTTACGGCTTTCTTACTGCTTGAATACTAAGAAGTATATCAGATTGCAGCACAGAGCAGGAAACTGAATTAAGGGGTAATGTAATTTTAATTTTCATGCATTCTGACTAATCTCTTGCAATTAAGGGCATAATTAAAATCTAATTATATAAAATTTATTCCTATACTTTAAATGCTTTATTTTTCACTGTACCATTTTGGAGTGCTATATTAGTATTCCAAGCATTTGTGCTTCTAATTATTTTCATACAATTACTTTGGTAAAATGAAACCTATGTGTTACATTCAAACAGTTGTTCATATAAAAGCCTGAAGTACATGGTGTAGTTATACTACATTCTAGCAGCCATATATTCCAGAAGTAATGAAGGTACATATATCTAAGTAATGACTCTTAATTTCAGGGTTGTGGGTTCAAGCCCCATGTAGTGCAAAAGATTCCTACATTGCAGAGGGTTGGACTTGATTATCCTTTTCTTCCCTCCCAACTCTTCAATTCTATGATTCTATACTAGGAATTTTTATGATCTCATTTAGTTTTAGCAATGCTACAGCCTTATAAACTCCAATACCATTTGCTAGTGTCATATAAAGGTAAAGGGACCCCTGACCATTAGGTCCACTTATGACCGACTCTGGGGTTGCGGTGCTCATCTCGCTTTATTGGGCGAGGGAGCCGGCGTACAGCTTCTGGGTCATGTCACCAGCATGACTAAGCCGCTTCTGGCGAACCAGAGCAGCGTATGGAAATGCCGTTTACCTTCCCACCGGAGCGGTACCTATTTATCTACTTGCACTTTGACGTGCTTTCAAACTGCTAGGTGGGCAGGAGCAGGGACCGAGCAACGGGAGCTCACCCCATTGTGGGGATTCGAACCGCCAAACTTCTGATCGGCAAGTCCTAGGCTCTGTGATTTAACCCACAGTGCCACCCGCGTTTGCTGTAATTTAGCAATGTCAATGCAGGCAGTGGGATCTGCCCTATACAGTGGTGCCCCGCAAGACGAACGCCTCGCAAGACGGAAAACCCGCTAGACGAAAGGGTTTTCCGTTTTGGAGGCGCTTCGCAAGACGAATTTCCCTATGGGCTTGCTTCGCAAGACGACAGCCCATAGGGAAATCTCCGGGACAGTGGGGAAGCGCAGCTCGTCTTCCCCGCTGTCCTCGGACCTCCTCCGAAGCCTGGCGGCGGGGCAGGGACACCTCCTCCCGCCGCCGGGCTTCGGAAGGATGCCCCGATGCCTGGCGGCGAGGCGGGAACGCCTCCCCCCGCCGCCCGGCATCGGAACGATGTCCCGAAGCCGAGCGGCGGGGCGGGAAAGTCTCCCCCCGCCGCCCGGCATCGGAACGATGCCCCGATGCCGGGCGGCGAGGCGGGAAAGTCTCCCCCCGCCGCCCGGCATCGGAAGGATGCCCCGATGCCGAGCGGCGAGGCGGGAAAGTCTCCCCCCGCCGCCCGGCATCGGAAGGATGCCCCGATGCCGGGCGGCAGGGCGGGAAAGTCTCCCTCCGCCGCCCGGCATCGAAACGATGTCCCGATGCCGGGCGGCAGGGCGGGAAAGTCTCCCTCCGCCGCCCGGCATCGAAACGATGCCCCGATGCCGGGCGGCAGGGCGGGAAAGTCTCCCCCCGCCGCCCGGCATCGGAACGATGCCCCGATGCCGGGCGGCAGGGCGGGAAAGTCTCCCTCCGCCGCCCGGCATCGAAACGATGCCCCGATGCTGGGCGGCAGGGCGGGAAAGTCTCCCCCCGCCGCCCGGCATCGGAACGATGCCCCGATGCCGAGCGGCGGGGCCGCGAAGCCTGGGCGCGCTGGCAACTCTCCGCAAGGAGCGCTCCCGCTGCTTGCGGAGAGGTCCGCCTGTCCTGGACCTCTTCTGAAGGCAGGCGGGGGCAAAAGTCTTTGTCCCCCCTGCTTGCCTTCCCAGGGGCTTTTAAATCGCCCCGGACAGCGGAGAAGTCCTCCACTGTCCCGGGCGATTTTAAAATGCCGCCCGCCAGAAGAGGTCGGGGGAAGGCGGTTTCCATAGGAACGCATTAATTGATTTTCAATGCATTCCTATGGAAAACCGTGCATCGCAAGACGAAAAACTCGCAAGACGAAGAGACTTGCGGAACGAATTAATTTCGTCTTGCGAGGCACCACTGTATCTTCTTCTGTGAAGCAGATGCAAATCATTCATTTAGATTCTCTGCAATCTCTTTATCATCTTTTAGCACAGCTTTCAATCTCTTGCCATCCCATGGAATGCAAAGTACCAGCCTCCAGCTGCTTCAGCTTCTTCATTTCCTTGGCATTTTTTTAAGGAACTGTAAGGGTGGGGGCAGTTGAAAGGGCACACACTAGGCAGGTGCCAAACTGGTTTCAGGGGCATATCTAACGTGTAGGCTTTGTCTGATGTATGCTCAGGGCTTCATCTCTTTCAACTGCTACATATAGCAGTTATTTTCTATTGCTATTTTATTACCCTCTGACCACCTATAATTAATTTCTTTTCATTTGCTTTGTGTTAGCCCTCTCTTCTCCAAGCCGTGTTCTCTTTTATTGATTTTGCGGGGCTATTATCTTTATAAAGAAAGACTACACAATGTAAAAGTGATAACATTAAGATTAGGGTGTGTTTTTTTTAATACCTACCTTCCTATGCAGTGGGTAATCAAGATAGAAGTGTAATTGTACATTTTTCTTCTTTGCCAGCCATCCTTCCAAATTAGCTGACTTAAAAGTAAACTATATGCTCTAATTTGCTGGGAAGGAAATGAAATGGGTAGTCTGACTTTTATTCCATTTAGTTTTGATTAAGCATGGCAATGTAGTCCCAGGTGATTGAAAAATAATTATCCAATTTCTGGCTGCACGCTCAGAGCAATACTCAGGTTTTCAGTGTTCATACTGGCAATTTAGTTGCCAAAGGATTTTGCCGTTTATGATTTAATTAAAGATCTCTAAGCTGTACTCTGTTCTCATTTATATTGGTACAAAACATCTGGGCAGTGGAAGTTCTCGGTGCATAAAGCGGCATCAGTAAAAGTGAACTAAAGCAAAAATTCACAGAACATAAAGCAGTATGTTTTGAATTATGGGGGCTGCATGATCTTGCGCTGCAGCAAAGATGGCCTCCACTGTGCCGCTGCTTGTACCCGTGTAAGCTAGCTAGTACTTTGACAGCTCACCAGCCTAAGTCTGGGCTATAAAACAATTTGCATTCATGTTGCTACCCTTAACAGCAACAATTAACAGACAGGTAAAGGCACTGAGCAGTTCTCAGGATGCTGATGACTTTTTTGAAGTATGGCATCCATTTCTAACTTTCTCAAATGAAAACAATATGGTCTGGCATCCACCACATACACATGGCTGGCTATTGAACAATGCACTCCATTGTTGAAACCATCTTGTCCTACTTGAGTGTGTGCAATTTGTTACTGTGTTGGAGGGATTTAATTTTGTAGCATGTATTTACTGAAACATCTTTAAAACTAACGCCCCCCCTACAGATTGGTGGATTGGACTTGTCTCAAGTAACATACTCCGGAGTTCGCTTCTGAACCATTTTGGAGGATGAGCAGTAGCCTTTCACAGGATGTAAAAGGTAAAGGGACCCCTGACCTTTAGGTGTAGTCATGACCGACTCTGGGGGTTGTGGCACTCATCTCGTTTAATTGGCCGAGGGAGCCAGTGATTGTCCGCAGACAGCTTCCAGGTCATGTGGCCAGCATGACTAAGCTGCTTCTGGCGAACCAGAGCAGCACATGGAAACGCCGTTTACCTTCCCGCCGGAGCGGTACCTATTTATCTACTTGCACTTTGATGTGCTTTTGAACTGCTAGGTTGGCAGGAGCAGGGACCGAGCAACGGGAGCTCACCCCGTCTCGGGGATTCGAACTGCCAACCTTCTGATTGGTAAGTCCTAGGCTCTGTGGTTTAACCCACAGTGCCACCCACATCCCATATCACAGAATGTATCTGTGTGTAGTAAATGCTTTTTAAAGATTCTACTTGTGTGTATTTTTTTAAAGGAAAGGACTTCTTCACCTTTATTAGTTGTTCAAAGGAGGGAATTTCCCGCAGGTGTAGCATGTCCTCTTGACACATAATTCACATAAAGCCAAAGCACTGTGAGGCACACTTCCCTGGAGTAAGCCAGCTGCAAACTTAATAAAGTGAATGTGCATGCAATAATGCCTAGATAGACCTCAGATGGCTGTGATTTTGATTTAAGTTCTTTTTCCCCCTGCTCCAATATTTGCAAATACTATTGTTTGCAAATAATATGGAAATGAATGCTAAACCTGTGCTATATTTCAGTTTAGTTCCACTATATCCCGTTATTAGTTTCAAACACCAAAGTGTGCCTATGATTACAGCCCTGATTCTAGATAACAGCATGAGGCTTAGTCTGGCATGTGGTTTAATTTGTGCCAGGGTTTAGCTCAATGCTGTTTTTCAGAGACAAACTTTGGCCAGCATATGTGAAGTAAAAATACATTGAGTCTGAGGATAACACATACTTCCACACTTCCTAACAGAGACTCATACAGTGGTAGAGTTGGAAGGGGCCCCGAGGATCATACAGTCCAACTTCCTGCAATGCAGGAATCTGAGTTAAAGTATATGGTCACCATTGAGGAACAATTCATTCAAGCATGTCTAGCCATATTAGGGCATGCACTCCAGTGACAGAATATCATTTACAAACTGGGTGGCCATGAAGACAATCTACAAATCCTGTGACTGTGAAAGATGCCCATCATTTAATTGCAATCGCATGCAGATCAAGAAGCAGCCAAGTTAAGCTTCTCTGCTTGACCAGCTGCACCAAAGGAAGGCAGGGGGAAGAAAGCTTTCTGGGCCTGAGATAATGACTTTTAGATACATTTGTCTTGCTTTAGAGTCTTCAACTCTGTACTTGTTAGGATTGCAGTGGGACCATTTCTAAGGCACTGACTGAAATAGTTGCAGCTTCCCCCTGGGCATTATCCATCGAAGTTGCCAAAAGGAGGAGAGGAAGGAAAAAGGGGGAGCTGCCTCAGGAACAGCTTCCTGTGGCGAAGAGAGGGCTGCCTCTGACATTTCATTTCCTCCCTGCGCCAGGGAGCAGCCCAAACGGAGTCTTACTACTGCTCGGCAACGCCACTTACCAGGAGGGGGAACTCCCGGTGGGCGTGGCGGGGCCAAGCCTCCTGCAAGCCAAAAGCATTCTAGGCCTCTTTCAAGTCCGGATTCGAAGGGGCTCTTCCCCCTTTTACTTCTCACCCCCCCCGCCCCCGCCGCATACACCCCCCGAGGAAAGGGTTAGGCACGCGTCCCCGCCCGGGACTGCGAGAGAAACAGCTACGTGCTTTGTAGCCTGTGGCGAATGTCTTTCCTGACTGGTTCCTGTGGGAGGTCCCGCCCCGCCCCACACTTCCCGGGGGTGGGGAGGGAGCGCAGGAGGCAGGGAAAAGGGGGCGCGCCCCCTTCGCCCAGCGCGCCACGGGCTTTCGCGAGCAGCCTCGCAACTGCGACAAAACGACCCTGCTTGCAAAGCGGACCGGAGCCCCCGACGGCCGCGGCTCGGATGGAAACTTAAGCCGGGAGGGCGGAAGCCCCGGACTCGGCCGAGAGCGAGCGAGGCGCCGCGTCGGCGTCATGCTATGGAGAGCAGGGGTCCCGCGGTGCTGGGCTTGGGGCAGCTGCTAGCTTCCTTCGGCGAGCGCCCGGCGGCTGAGGAGGTCGCCTCGCCTGCGCCATGGCGAGCGTCGGGCAGCGCGGAGGCGGGAGGAGGCGGCGGCGCCGTCGAGCGGGACTGCGCGGGGGAGAAGAAGAAGGAGCTTCCCGAGGAGGCGCTTCTGGAGTTGCGCCGCCGCCGCGGGCGCTCGCTCTCCCTGCCCGCCAGCCCGACGCTGGCGGCCGCGCGGCTCTTCCCGCGGGGCCGCCTCGAGGGGGACAGTGACGGCGACCAGGACGACGAGGAGGACGGAGGGGGGGCGTCGGCGTCGGGGGGCGGCAGCGGCAACTGCTGCACCAAGTGCAAGAAGCGGGTGCAGTTCGCCGACTCGCTGGGCTTGTGCCTGGCCAGCGTGAAGCACTTCAGCGCCGCCGAGGAGCCGCAGGTGCCGCCCGCCGTCCTGTCCCGCCTGCAGAGCTTCCCCATGCGCCAGAAGGACTTCGAGGAGTTCAGCGCCGCCCTGGCGGGCCTGGGCGCTTGCGCCGCGCCGGCCTTGCGCCCGCTGCACTTGCCTCAGGCGCTCCAGTTGGCGCCGCCTCCGCCGCCGCCCGACGGGCCCGGGCGGCTGCAGGGCCAGCGCGTGTGCCTGGAGGAGGCGACGGGCACGGCTCTGGCCGGGGCCCCCACCGACGTGCGCGGCGTGGTGAGGGTGCTCAGCTGCCCGGGCCCCAAAGAAGTGACGGTGCGCTACACGTTCAACGAGTGGCTCTCCTTCTTGGACACCCCCGCGGCGCCGCTGCTGCCCCCGCCGCCCGCGGACCCCCCGGAGCCCTGCAGCCCCGTCGAGCGCTACCAGTTCACCCTGTGCCTCCCGCCCGGTCTGCAAGAGGGCACGGCCGTGCATTTCGCCATCTGCTACCGCAGCCAGCAGGGCGAGTACTGGGATAACAACGGCGGGGCCAATTACACCCTTAGCAGCCCGGAAAAATCCGCGCCTCCCTTTTATTGACACCGACGAGGCGCCCGTCGGCTTGCCTTCCTCGGTTGCCAGAGAACCTCGGAGCAAGAAGCCAGCTGTGCTTTGCCTCACACCGCGTGCTTTACAGCCTTCCGAGCCCCGCGACATCCAGGAACTGCTATCACTCACTCAGCCTTACCTTTTGTGCCTTCCACCCCAATCCTTTGGAAGCGGATCGGGGTGTCCAGCCGTGCCTTTGCACTTACATTAGCCTCGCTGCAGTCAGCCTAGTTCAAGTTGGAGCAAAGGAGAAGCCTTGTAGGGCATCAAGTGAGAAGGAAATGTGGAAATCAGGGCCTGACAATGGGAGAGAGAAGGACAAAGCGGCAACCTGAATGTTACCTGCTTTCTGCTCCAGGCAAACACTGATATGACCTGGTGTCTATAACTGGGGGAGTGACTGATGCTGTGAAACATCCTTTTTTGTGGGGGGAAGTATGCCCCTCTGGAGCTAGAGAGTGGAGTTTCTGGAAGCTTGCAAGAGGTGGGGTGGGGGACCATTTCTGACCTGTGTCTTCCGTTATTCTTGTACAGGAAATGACCTGTGAAAGCCAAGAAGGATGCAATTGAATTACAAAAGTCTCTCTGAGAACCAAGCAAACAGAGCTGTTCAAAATACACATGCACAGCTGAGTACTTCCCTGTTACAACTTGAATACCGAGCCTTTTCTTTACACTAATAAACTAGAGGCACTTTGTCTTCCACCAAAGGGATAATGTGCTCTTATTTTTGTAACACAGATGGGGAAGGACCTTTTGGCAGAAATCTTAACAGATATTGGCCAGGGGTTTGACGAAGAGGGGTTTTTTTGGTCTGTTTTTGAAAAAGGGAACTTTTGTGGCTACTTGTTTTTGTTTTTGTTTGCACTGGTGATTTTAGTCTTGGTTCCAGTCACACAGGTCTACATAGCATGTTAAGAAATTCTCACTTAAAGCACATCACATATGGGCTTTCAAGGTCTAAGAAGGTGTGAAATGTCTGTCTACTAGAAAATCAGCACTGGGATGTAATAGCCCTTTAGGAAAGGTGTTAAGAGTTGCCATCCATCTATCTAAGTTCTGTGACCAAATGAAAATGAAGTCAGAGCTCCAGAACTTGCTGTAGCTGTGTAGAAGAGAGAATTTCGGCCAGTTTGGGTTTTCCTGCTGAAATTCATCCTTCTCCACAACTATTGGAAGTTCTGGAGCCCCGCCTTCCTTTGCATCCAATCCCGCTTATGCTTGCTCCCTGCTTCTGGCTGGATTCTAGCCGCTGCCAACACACAGAATTGAGGTTTTTGCAAACTGGACACACACGTCAGGGTTCTGCAAAAGTTGATGCATGCATGTGGTGGCGGCAGCTGCATGTATCTAGCTGGTAGTGAGGAAGGCAAGCAGGATTAAATAATAATAATAATAATCCTTAGCTGGACTACTGCATAGCTGTTGTGTGGATCATCTTCCTTGGTGTGTGCAGATTGACTACTAGGTGCTTTAAAATGTAAACCCACTCAGTATTCCTGAAGTTTCTCTTGAGATGACATTACCTGTGGCAATAGCTGCTGAGAGAGCAAGCAACTTTCTTGTGTGATCCTCTTCCTCTAGATGTCCCATATCTGTAACTTGGTTGAGTCCTTTGAAGGGCTTCTTACTTTGAAACTTAATGCACTTTTACAACCCTAAATGGTTTTAAAAAAACAAAAACCCACAAAAGCTAGCTGCAGCCTTGCTACGACTCAGGCTGTGAAGTGTTTAGTAGGAGCAATCATTCTGGGAAATTAGCTGCTAAAACAGGAACAACTTGATGACCACTTAATTGGTGTCTTTGGGACTACTATTAACTAAAGTGGCCGCTGAATAGCACCTTTAGAAGCCTGTCTAGCAGTCAAATTGTATTAAGGTCTCCTCTCCAGTCATGATAAAATGGTCTAACGACTAAAAGTGACAATTAATTGATTTGCCTTTCAAGGGCAAACTCATTTCTTAGCACGCTCTTTCTTACAGTATTCACTTTCTAAAACTTGGAATGGTAGGCTCTTTCCTGCCTGGGATTTGGGGAAAATATTGCTGGCACCATTTCCGATATTTGTACTTTTCTTCACCCTTCATAAGGGTGTCAACCTTAGCATTCTCTTCTCAAGTAAGGTGACTCAGTAGGTCAGTAGTATGAAACATCTGCCGTGTTGAGGGATCCTGTATGGGTTTGTATGAATGCAATAGACTGGCATACCCTCCAAGGTGAAGGGAGATGTGAGCAGGGGTAAGCTTTGCAGAGCCATGTTTGGGTTTATATATGCCTCACTTTGTCCAGTTGCAGCACTGTGCAACCACAACTTCTATAATGAAGCATCACCTTAAAGGTTGCTTTAGGAATGTATCTCTAGGAGATTAAGGGGCACTTAGCATGGGGTTTGTGGTGTGCACACATCACTCTAAAAGTCTCGCCCAGGCATGGCTCCCAAGTGCCACACATGCAGTGTGCTTTCAGAAGCTTGTCCCTAATTAAGTTTTATTCCCACGACATTGCTCTTCCCTGTTGTGTATGTAGCAGTTGAGAATTCCTTAGCTCAGTGGTACACAATTGGTGGCCTGTGGACCCCAAGAGGTCCACTTAACCCACCCAGGGGGTGGTCCGTGGCACCATTCACATAACAAAACCTATCACAGAGGTATCAAAATTTTCAAAAGTAAGGGGTCCATGGCTTTGCTTTTGAAAAACAGGCGGTCCGCAGTACTTAGCTGATTGAGAACCATTGCCCTAGCTGCTTTTTGGTGCATCAGCTATGCAGAACATAATCCTTCTGGGCATAATATAACATTACAAAATAATAATTTGGATTCTTGTTTGGAAATTTTATGATGTGTTTAAAGTGTTAAATGGCTGCTCTTCCCCCTTCATTTTTTAAACAGAGAAGCTGACTGTGACTCCTACTGTAACCTTGGACTCTGCAGTTGATAACTGTTGGGGACAAAAGTTAAAATGTAGTTGAAGCCTTCCAGTTGCAGGGCAGTGGGACAGAAGTGTAGGGTGTCTCTGTGTACATGCCAAGACCAACACTGCCTTTCAGTGTACTTCGAAAAATACTGCTTTCCTCCAGCTAGAGTAGCAGTTTTCTCAACATTTTGGAAGAACTCGTTCTGGTCACTTTTTGGAAAAAAAAATACTATATTGCAGATGCAGAGAAACCCTGCGGGGTTTCTATTTTTCTTTTAAAACTAGTTTCCAAAATGTATTAAATTAAACGTAGCAATGAATAAGCAAGCACGAGTGCACAAATTCTCCTGAACACCACACGTTCCTTTTCCTTGGATAAAAAACTGATGCCATGGCAAAGAGCCCGCAGTGAGTCATAATGCGGTCAGCATAAACTTTGACGCTCCTACCACCTTAAGTGGTAAAGATGCTAGGTCATGGGGGATGGGAGAGAATATATATATATTTTCCCATGGGACAAATTTTTTTTGTATACCTGAGAGCCAGTGGAAGACATAGGCAAGTGTTTTGTTTAGGAAATGTGATACCTTTTTTAAAAAAACCCACAGGGCTTGAATAAGCACTTTTAGAAATGTAAAATTAGGTAGTCTTTGACTTCTTTCCAGCTCAGGTGACTTAGCGTGCCTCTTCGTCTGCCCCCCCCCCCCCGGTTTATTTCCATAAACTATTGGGGGGTGGGGAAGAAACTACCAGTAGTTCTTACCTGAGATATTCAAGAGGGAATGAACAGAGCTGTTAGCCGATATGTCAGAACTGAAAACTGTCTTGAACAAGATCATTCGCAGCAAGCAAGGAGCAAATCTCTAGCATGCTATTCTGGCAAAAACTGGTAAGAACTGGTTTTGCACACTGTAGAGTTCCTCCTGTATTTGCTGTGAATAATCTTGTTGGAACAGCATTCAGAGGAGACCGAGTTCCCAGAGATATCTGGAATTGTGCACAGTATTCTAAATATGGATTGCATTCTGCGTGTAAATGATCACCCTCTCCTTCCAGAGGAATGTCAAATATGCTTCTGTTTTTAGTGCCTTTAGAGGAATATGGGGAAGGGTGAGTTGGGTGGGTGAGGTTTTTTGTTTCTGTTAGACGTGCTGGAGGAATTCTCTCGGTTGCTTTAATAAGCAAGAATTGTAAACTTTGATGAATAAAAATGCCTTTTCCTGTGAATTAATGAGGTTGTTTGTCTGCTACATACGACTACATCCATTTTTGTCTTCAGTGTAATCTTTCTTGTGTGTATATCTCTCCCATAACTGCTGTACAAACATAACCAGATTGTAGAGGAGAGGAGATTTTCAAGCACCACAACCCTTTGTTCAATAAAAGGCTTATTGGGTTGGCAGCCTTAGATGTTTCTTTTAAATGGGACTCAAATTAAGCAAAGGTTTTGTTTGCTTTCATTTGCTTTTACCCAAGATGGTTGGTTCTTATTTTCTTAAGTTAGGACTTCGGTGTTAACAGATGTTGAGACATAGAATGAAATAATGTGACCAATAAACTTCTGCCCCTTCTCTATGCCCGAGTTTGCCAAATTTCCCAAACATATTGTCTAGTTCCTAAAAGTACATCTCAGGCTCTTTGACTCTTCTGAAATTTGGAGATCCCATTTTTAAAGAAGTTAACTCTTAAATGTTTAGACTCATTTAATGTTTTCCTTTTTTTTTTTGGCAGGTACAGTTCCAGATGTCTGCATTTTGAGTGCTAGCAGAGCTTACTCTCAACTTTGCTAGTGTGTACCAGGTCTGGAAACAATAAGAGATTCTGCAGCCATCTGGATTAAAATAAGAAAAGGAAAATGTGTATTAAGCCAAAACAAATATTGTATATTAAAACTTCAGTCTGGGTTCTAAAAGATACTGCAGCTGGTTAAAATCTTATTTGAAGTAAGAGGCACCATATAAGTGTCTGTCCTGCAGATGTCCTGAAGCTAAAAGTGCCTTCAGGGAAGTGCTTTCATTTATCAAAAACAAAAGAAAATGCAAAACTATAGAGACATGCCAGGCGTTTACCCAGAAACTATTAATGCTGTATTGACATTTTCTGTCATGGTATCATGTCTAAGTAGAGGTTAAGCTGAAAATGGTGATAGCAGTAGGAATGAAGAGGCAAGTGAAAAGCATTATAAATTAGCTTTAGTGTTCGCCTTTAGATGCAGGGTTGCTTCTATTTTAAACAACTAGATTGTTTATTTTACAATGCTTAAGGTTGAGTGCAATTTGCCCATCAACTGTAATCTGATCTTGGCCATGTGTATGAAAGTGACAGGCAAAACTGCTGAATTTAGTTAAGACTGTGTAAATTGACTTATGGGTTTTTATGCGTTTCTGGTGTGGCTTTCTGTGCCACTCGCCATTATCACAATGTCAGCAGCATATGGTAAGAAGGAAGAGAAATAAAAATGCATGCTAAACATCTTAGTTTGGGGTGGAACTTGGGGTCTTCTGGCTTATATAGAATCTCCATCTGCCCAAGTAAGCATGTAGGAATGATGTTAAGTTGATTTAAACCATTGATCACACTACTCATACAAGCAAACTATTGGTGGTTGCCTTTGGATATCAGCCTTCCAGGGCCGTCTTGCCCATAGGTGCTAGGGGTGCGGGGCACCCGGGTGCTGGGCTCTCAGGGGCGCCAGGCCGATAATTGAGTCCGGGGAAGAGCTCGCCCATTGGTCAGAGCGCTCTGGTGGGCTCTTCTGCTGTGGGTGGCTCTGTGCTGCGAGTTCGGGGGCCAGCAAGGCACTGAGGCGGCCGACTGGCTCAGCTCTCCTGCGCGCCTCGGACTGGGCAATCTGGGGGGGGGCGCGTCGGGCAGATCTTTGCACCCCGGCACCGCATATGCTTAAGACAGCCCTGCAGCCTTCAATGAAGGCTTCTAGGATACCATTAACTTGCAGAACATCACTTTCTTCAGGTAAATCCATTCTGTCTGATGAACGGTAGACACAATAATATACGAGCTGGCTTTGTCACACTTCCCTAAGCTGCCCTACGTGTGCCTGCCTGGAAACTGCAATCACGCTTGTCTGGAGGGGGTTCTGCGATGCCTGCTTTGTAGAGGAGTCATGTAACTTGTAAGGTGGAACTGCTTAGGTGCAATAGTTAAGAAGCCTTTGTTTACTGTAATTCCTTTAGAAGCATGGCTAATTCTGTGTCACGAGATCCGTCCGGCTGAATGCTGGTAGCCACGCTGTAGGAACTCAAGCCTGTGTAATTAGTATAGGTCTGTATGACACGAGACTAAACCTACTGAATGCTGCTTGGTGGCCATGAATGCACGCCAAGTGCAGTATACACCCAGGTTTACTTAGCCCTGAGTATTGTGCGAAGCACGGTTGGTGAATCAAATTCTTTGGAACATTCCCTTAAATCTAGCAATTGTGGACATGGCCTATGAGGTTTAACCTGCTTTCTTAAAGGCTCTCCATGCCTTTTTTTGATTGGACTCTCAAGCGCATGGGAGCAATCTGGTGTCTACAGATGTAGCAGATTGTTAATCATGTTTGCTAGTAAAAAGCCTGGATGTTTTTGTAAGTTTCAGAAAATTGTTGCATTCTTTTGACCTTTGAAATAGCAAATAGCCTAATTTTGGTGCCTGACATTTCAGCAGAGATTCGGACTCGATAAGGAGGCTGATGGGATCAGCAATATGTTCGAAGCAACTCCTTCCCTTCTCCCATCCCCTCGCCACTACCTTTGTACAGTGCTTATCAATTGATGCAGAAACTGGAACATTTCTTGTTGCTGTAAACAGGGGGCTGGGGGGGGGGAAATCTCTTCCTTATATGTCTATAAAGAAACCAAATTTCTGGTGTCAACTAGTATGATGATCCAAGAGCTTGGGGAAGGAGGGGGAAGCATTGATTAAAAACAATGCACTTGAATGCTTTACCGAAGAGTAAAGGCTGAATGCGGTGCTATAGTCAAACTTGCTACTAGTGGTTGTTTCATAATCTTGTGCAGCATCTAGATCCCTAGCTGAAGTGAGAGCGCTACTTATAATGCATAACACACAGTATATTTTCACAAGGTCCAATGGTGTCCGATTTTTTTTTTAAGTCTATGGTCACGGAGTTCACAAGGTGACAACCAAATGGTTATCCTCACCATGCTTGTAACCTTCTCAGAAGCACTGGCTTAACTATTGGGAGGCATACTGTTAAGGCTAGATGTACCTTTAGGTTTGATTTTTTTTAAAACACTAGGTAATATGTGGGCTGTATCCCATTGGCCAGGCCTCTGCCTCATCACTGTTTTCATGCTGGTTTCACTATTTTCTTTTGGCACTGTACATGTTCAGTTTTGTATGAGAATGCCACACAGCTGCCGTGGCAGGGATTGTGTGCATAGGACCCACCTGTCAATTCATCGGGCATCACCCTGATGTCGAGGGAAGTGTTTTCTTTTATGTGTGTAGTTTGAAATCAAACAGAACAAAGGCGCAGGAATTTGCAAGTATCGGTGATCTGCTGACCTATGGTGCCTACAAACTACACTTTTGGCAGGGCATGTTTACCTGCCCCATTGTTGACCTGGTGCAGCTTGGGAGGGGGAGCCTTGTGGGCCAAACTGCCCTTGCCACTGCTGTGATATGGCATACCAAGTGAATACCTGTATATTTGTAGCCTCTGGAAAACACAGCACTCCATTGCTCATGTGCCAGAAATCAATCCTTTTAAGTTGTAAATTTCATAGCTCTTCAGATAACATGTTTAAGTAGATGTAAGTCCCCATGGAATTTTGAAATGCTTAAGCAGTGTTCAACAAAACTATGGGTCCCTATACTTAGGGAAATTCGGTTTGTACTGGAGCGGAAGCTAAAGTTCAAACTGCCTGCAGTGCATGAACTTAGTAAAAATTGATCTAGGACTGCAGTCTTAACTGCATTCTCTGAAATAAGGTCTCTTGAAATGGTTTGGAACAGGAGTGGGGAACACCTTTGGCATTCCAGATGTTGCTGAAGGACAGCTGCCCTCAGCTCTGGCAAGCATGGCCAATGGCCAGAGATTTGGGGAGTTGTAGTTCAGCAACACGAGGAGGGTCTCAAGTTCCCACACCTGGTTTTGAGATTGTCACAAATTCCACACTGAATTCCCCAAGTTGCCATAAATATTCATTTACCAGTTTCTGAGCTAGGTGAAAAGACATTAACTTGAGTAGCAGAAGCAAGCAAACCTCAGTTTATGGAATTTTATTGGCAAGAGAACTTGATATAAGCAAATAGTGACACTCAGACATGGCAACACATCGTTATCATCTTACTGGCATATTGAAAGCACACTATGAAAAATTCTGGACAGCTTATGTTAAGACTTAGTGAACAACGTGGAGAAACAAGACAGCTCAAATATACATAGAGAATACAATATGTTCAAGTAAAAATCTGTGCGTGTTCCAGAATACTGAGGCTGATCCGCCACTCCTACAGGCAAAGAAGAGTTCATCCACTATCAGACGTTCTGTGGGCATTCGATAATTAACTTCTCCGTTGAATAAAGTTGACCAATGGTGACCTAAAAATAAAATAAAACAAGCACTGTAACTTTCCCCACACAGTTTTTCTTACAAGAAGGGAATGATGGAAGCACAAAGAGTAAGCACAAGATGATCATCTGTGTTGTGTTTAGTCTAAAACAGCCTAGCAAAAGCACAAATCATACTTAATGTTTACTGATGTTTAGCTGCTTCCCTGTTATGTTTTGGCATCACAACTCGGTAAAATAGGTTAGGCAGAAAAAGAGAGACTTCCTTGTATACTTCATTGTTGAGGGGCTTTTCTAGTAACAACCCTCGTCACTATCACACCAGCAGAGCAATTAATGTTGTGTATGTTTTACACATTAATATGCAAACAGAGCCCCTGTTCACATGTTCAAAAGAATACAGGGGAGCTTAAACCGAAGATGGGGTGCTGTGCCTTCTGGCTCATTATCTTCATCCCCAACCATCCTACATTGAGCAGAAATGTAGAAGGGGGGTTTGGACGTGAATTTAGTGCTTGCTGCCTTGTGCTTAGAACTCTGAAAATGCAAGGATTCTGCTAAACTTACAAGCTCCCTTCATACTTTCCTGCTCATTGCTTAGCTCACATGCTCAGCTCACACAGGTCAACGCTTCCCCTCCACTTCAAAGCCCTTGCACAAAATTTCGAATATATAAATATGACTACACAACTCCCCACCCCCAAAATAACACATTCAGGCAATCTTAGGTGTTAAAACACACAAGGGGGGCACGGTGCTAGCTTCCCCCCTTTGTCACATTTCTATTACTTGCTTTGAATTGGGGGATGAACTTGTTAGGGGAGCCACCTGTACTGCTGGAGGTTCCCTGTGCTGTAGAACCCTGGAAAACTTGGGTTCTAAGAATTGCAGGGAGCCTTCATCTACGGGAGTCTCTTTCTTCCTTCAGGAGTTTAATCCTCCAACTTGCTGAGGTCAAGGAGGATGGGGAGGGACAAGGACACAGAGCTGGCTCGCTCATCCCCACAGCTCACCCTCCCTTGATGTCTCAGCGCTGAAGAAGAATGCCTGAAGAAGGATACTAACACAAATCAACCACGAGCTAGTTTTTCAAAGTCTAGTGGCTTTTATGAGGCATCTTTTCAACAGGGCTGTCTCCTTGGGAATCCTATTTTTGCAGAGTGACTGACCTGGCCCAAGATGCACAATAAAACGATTGGGTTTTGGACTGGGCTATTTATCACGAGGGAAGAGTTACGGCCCATTGTTAAGGCAAGACTGGTTTTCTCCTCAAGGAAGCATTCTGCTCCTTTAGTACCCAGAAATGTCAACAGCAGCCTATGAATTACACCAGTAGGCAAAAAAATAATGTTTGTTGCTAACATGCCTATGCAGAAGTCATTTAGCTTCATAACAAGAAATTGATTGTCAAATCCTAGATACTTGTATTTAAATTGAATGCAGCATCTGTCAAACAATACCATAATAGCTAGTAATTATTTCTGCAGCGAAATTATTACACTCCGCTAATGCACTGTATTTTTAAAAATAAATGTGGCAAAGATTTGGCTCTTTAAAAACACAGTAATTATTCAGAATGAGAGATCAAGGCCTGCAGCTCAGTGCTGATTCTTAAAGAAAAAGCCACCTCCACTTGAATTATATTGTGAGTTCTTCAGCATCTATTTGTGCTTCTGCTGCATCCTTATCAAAGTCTCTCTTTTTTGGTCTCATGGCAGCAAGTGCCTCATACCATTTCAAATACAGCCGTATCTTGGTTCTGAAACACCTTGCGAGTCTAACGTTTTGGCTCCCGAATGCCGCAAACCCAGAAGTGACTGTTCCAGTTTGTGAACTTTCCTTAGAACCCAAACATCTGACATAGCTTCCAATTGGCTGCACGAGCTTCCTGCAGCCAATAGGAAGCCATGCCTTGGTTTCTGAACGTTTTGGAAGTCGAACAGACTTCCAGAACGGATTCTGTTTGACTTCCGAGTTACAACTGTACTGTTAAGCTGCATTGTTTAATTGTTCTCTTCATAAGAAGAATCCAAAGTTCTCCTGTGCTGCATTTTCCCGCGGTTCCTTGCCACTTTCTCAATGACTTTAGTGCAGTGCTATTACTTAAAATAACTGCTATAGTAGTTCTTCTGACTGCTGTCGTCTGTATTGCTTAGAGGAGCAGTGGAGAAGGACGAGGATACTGAGACCTGAGGCCAGGGTTCAAATCCCGCCCCCCCCCCCGCCATAAAGCTCATTGGGTGACCTTGGGCTGGCCAGTATCTCTCAACCCAACCTACATCACAGAGTTGTGGGGGTTTAATTGGGGAGGGAGAGAGCCATGTAGATCACCTTGAGCTCCTTGGAGAAAAAAGTGGGATATAAATGCAAAAATAAACTTTCACAAATCTCAAGTTCTCTTTTAAAAAGGGGGGGTCAGAGTTCTGAATGCATATTTATCATGAAGTGGCTGGATACTGAGAAGTGGCTGGAGGCACCAGCTGAACGTCCAATGGAAAAAGGCTCCTAGCCCAGGGTTTGGTGGTGGGACGACAATGAGTGGTCAGAGAGAGAAGACTGGGAGGGGGAGATGTCAGAAGCCAAAGCGGTAACAGGGTTTAGCAAGCAGGAGGAGTCTGTGGCAGAGAGCAGTCCAGAACCAGAGGCAGAAGAGGAGGCTGGGGAGGAGGTGGGCCAAGAGGCAGAGATGAGTCAGGCTGGTCAGGGGTCTCCTCCTCCTGCTGTGACCAGCTCCTCCCAACACAAAGAGGAATGAAGAGGGTGGAGCAAAGAGAGGAAAGACGAAGGAGCCTCAGGTTCCTGTGGAAGGACCCGGGGAAGGAGGAGTTTTCGAGAGTGGTGGGGACCTTCAGTCCTCGCAACTGCCTCCTTGGGGCAAGACCTGCTGGGATGAGTTGCTACGCTCACTAGGCGTGGCCTCCTGAGCTGACCTTGCTTCCTTGAATAAAGAGTTAACTTCAGACACCATGTGATTTATCACTGACCTGCTCCTGACAATATTCCTCTAAGTAGACGATGCCACTTTAGACTGCAGATAGTGTGGTATGAGAAAATGCCATCTTCCATGTACTTGACTGACAGCTGAGGTTTCTTTTTTTTAAAAGAGAGAAAACAGGCACACCACAGGTGATTTTTCTAGCCACATCCTCTCTTAGGAGGGAGGGCTAGGGGCAGGATATGAGAGCCTGGTGGGCCAGAGGCTCTCCACCCCTGTTTCAAAGAACAAATAAAGCAAAACCTGCAGGGAACTTTCCCCACTGAGCAGCAGCAAAACACACAACTGCAGCCTGTTGTGCAGTGCATTACATTGCCACATTCTGCTGCATGTGGGAAGAGCCTCACACACAGAAGCGGAGCAAAAAGTAAGGGTCTCATAAACTGAGCTGACTGCTCACGAAAACACAGGCAAACACCTGAATCTGCTTCTCGTCTAATATTTGCAGAGCATAATCTTTTGAACATAGCAGGTAAGGCCAGCTGCATGTACATCTGTACTGGCAAGCCTCTAGAGGACCCAGAAAAAGCGGAGGCATTCACTACCTGTGCTTGTTAACCATTTTCTTTGTTTATGCTGGGGGTTTTGTGCAGCTAGCCAAAAGCAGGAATGCTGGATTGCCCAACGTAGGCAAGGGAACACTACATTCTCTCCCAAGTGCACTGCCAGAATGGAGAGCCAATAGATCAGATGTTCAGGTAACTGTTGAATTTGTAAGAATAATAAACCAAATAAAACCCAGCTCAGCTGATCAGCTGTGTATTCAGCCAGGGAAGGGTGTGACCAAATGTAATCATTCTTTTTGCTGACAGCTGTGGAGAGAGGATTTTCATCCAATGTCAGCCCAGCACCTTTTACAATTTACTTTACTACAAAGCTTTCCAATGTAAATGTAGCAGAAAGTGCTCTCAGTTCTCTCAATGGCATAAGTGATCATGCACATGGTCCCCCCAATTCATTTATTCAGCCCCATTCTGTTATTCAGAATGGAGCTTGTAATTTGTTGTCTTAAGATCTATGCAAGTTGCATATAAACACATTTCCCCCTAACGGGATGATGACTATGGAAGTGTACATTCACATGCAATTCTTTTAGTAAATAAAAATGGTGAATAATAGTAACCGAGCAAGATTTGCACAAAAAATGGCTTTACACAGTTAACAGAATCAGATGGTAAAAGAGTTTTATACAGATGGACTGTAGAATTAGGAGCTGTAGGTGGTGGATGAATGATACCCAATATCCAAGCAGGACAAGGTGTGTGGCGGTGGGGGAGAGGGAGAAGAGTCCTCTCTGCAAACAGAAAGCTAGCATGTCATGGAGATGAGTTCAGATCAGCTTTCTCCATTGTCTGCTAGTTTTTGTCTCCTTGCATACAAACCGTGCCTGTATTTTAAGGTCTTTGGAGGGCACCTTTCCCTCGGTTCCAGCAACATTTTAAGTGTGACTGGCAGAGTCATTTGGGTGGCTTTGCTCGAGCTCTGGTACTCCCTTCCTAAGAGGCCCTGTTTAGCCCCACTCTCTGATGGTCTTCTGGCAACAGGTGGACACCTTTTTATTTAGACAATTACATGGAACTGAACTCTTTTTGGTTTTGTTTTTTAACTTGTTTGCCCTATATACTGATTCGGATTTGTGTTGCATTCAATGCCGTTAGCTGCCTTGGAGACGTGGAAAGGCAGGATATAAATTTAAACAATAAATATACAAGCATAGGGGAGCAGTCAAACAGGCATTTGCCCATTGCAACCTAAAAGAACACGGTCCAGGAAAAGCTTTTACCACTGGATTCTGATGAGAGTTTAAATCGGCCCTAAATGGCCTGCTTCCTTTTAAAGAGAAGAGTTTGGCAGGTCTCTTGTCTTTGTGTTCACAGCACTTTACTAATGGGGGACAGGAATCCCCGCAGGCCTTTTGGACCCCAACTCTTGTAGGTGTTGTTGGCAAGGAGAATGGCAAATGCTAATTTCTGCTTCCCTAGCAAGAGGATGTTTTTTGTATTTTTACAAGGGTTCCAACTTTACTTTTCCTGGCAGGACGTCTCTTCCCTCTCAGCGTTTCCATAGAAACAAATGGAAAAACCAAAAATGGGGGGAAAGTCTTCAAGATCATAGCCGCTGGAGAGCTGACTGCTGCTTCTCTAGGATCAGAGTGCTTAATGTATTTAGTTGCCTGAGTCCATCCCTCCTATATTTTTCGGTGTCAATTTTATGAACTCCCCTCCTCCATGCCGATTGAAATGAAAACATGATGAAAAGTTGTTCCAACATTTAACATTGGCAGAAGCTGGGACTTGGCAGATCCAAGCACAGCAACTGCTGAATTTCTGGTTTACTGATTTTGGCCTAATTAGAGCGAGCCAAACTTGATGCCTTTATCCTCCCTAAACTCCCTCTCCAGAATTCCTCTATCATCCTAATACCCCTCTCCAAAATCCTGCAAATTTTGTTATTTGCAAAATGAGGCTGTCGCTTCTAACTAATAACCCAAAACATTTATGCAGGCTTATGCAAACATGATTTGTGAGCATAATGGGACGCATAGCTAATTTTATTCCAAGAGAAGGGAGGTCCAAAATAATTCTGAAGTATAATCCGGACCATCTGATTGAATGAGCAGTTGTAAAAACAACAACAACCCCAGTTTCAGATTTGTTTCTATGAAATGTCCACAGGCATATAATGATACAGAAATGTGTTTGTTGCAGGTTTGTGCTTTGATTGCTACAGAGAACCAGGCAATTCATGGTGGACCCTGAGCTTTGTCCCGATTGATGCCATTTTAAAAAGTACAGAACTTCTCTTTGGCAACCATTCAAAGTCAGTCAATGGCTTTGTTCCTGTGCTACTCTTTTATTGGTTTTCACTCCCTTTGTCGTATTTCCTTGCAAGTTAATTTATGGCTTCTCTAGGGCCAATTTTTTGAATATTTGGAGTGTTCTTCCTCTCTGGCTTCTATATTACAATGCTAACAGCCATGGCAAAATGGAATCAGAGAGGAGGTGGCTCAAGGAACCAGCTGAGGTTCCTGATAAGGCTTGTCAAACTCCTGGATGGAATGTTTCAACCACCAATTTAATCAAGTGCCCTCAGGGTTTGGAGCTGGCAGTGTGGAACCAATCTGCAGTTGTATAATGTTAGAAATATGGGCCTACAATGGTTTATACAGATCATTTATTACTGTAGTACTCTGTTTTGTGGCCCTTTGACCCAGATTAAGATATTCTACTGCCTTAAGTGGAGCCCAAATGCTCCCCCTGCCCTATCACTAGGGCTCACTCTGCAGCATTCAAACACCAAATTCCTGGCTTCATCTATTTGATCTCTCACTCCCAGCATGCCGAAACGGATCACTCTACCCTGTTGCCTCATCGAGTTGGCCCTGAAATATTTAGGCTGATTCACATATATATTGCTCATCAGTTGATGACTGCAACCTGGTTAAACATAGAATTCTGGAGTTGGAAGGGTCTCTGAGGAGCATCTAGTTGAACCCTCTGCAATGCAGGAATATGCAGCTCTCCCATACTGGGATCGAACCTGCAACCTTGGTGTTATCAGCACCACGCTCCAGCCAACTGAACTATCCAGTGCAGCACCACAGAGAGGAATAACGCTACAAAACAGTGCCACCTGTTACTACCTCAAACAAAACATTTGTCTTACATGTTCAGCCAACCCCTCATCAATTTCTATGCTACATTGCTGAATGGTTATCTGCAGAGATGTGCACACAGTTACACTTCTTACCCATAACATTTCTGTTTAACCTCAAATGGCAGCCACGTAAAAGCAATTTAGAAACCAGAAACCACCTGTATTCTCATCAGTTTATGACACCAGTCTTAAAAAAGCTAATGCTGTGTTTCATTGCAGTTCTTTTGCTACACAACTGTCTTTTCAATTTTTCAAATGACCTAATTTTATTTACTTTCTGATGTAGAAAAGACATTATGTTTTGGCAAGCTGGATTTTTTTTTTTTTTAAATGTTATTAAGGTAATTTGCACTCAAGGAAAGTCTTCCTAAGCCACACAAATAGTGTCTCCTCTAAGGAAAAATTGACTAGGAGGAAGCATGAAAGTAGGTGCTCTAAGTGGAAGTGATGGAGGTAACGAACAGTTCCTGCCCATCAAAACGTAAAAACCCCCAGAGTGGAACAATTGTGCCCAAAATGGGCAGCGTGCATTGCAACTGCAAATTTGCTTTCACCATTGTCACACCTTAAGTGCCCCAGTCTAGTTTAAGGGTCATTTTCAGGCAAGGACTTTGCTTCCAAATGGTTATTTTACACCCAATGAGACCACAGGAAGTGAACAATAAATGCAAAAATAAAATAAAATTGAATTTAATTGTAAAGTGAGAAACCTAGCATATTTCAAGGTAGAACGAATCATTTAGTTTGAAAGAAGCTTCTGTTTAATACTCAATGCTCGCTGCTGGAGAGCTTGTTTCAGCTCAAAATGCATACGATTTGCTGCTTTTATGAATACTTTCCAAATTGTCTTCCTATTCTCATTTTCTTCTGGTTCTGATGGAATGGGTGCTACCCTGTCAATGTGCTGCTGCCAGCAGTGGAGTAAACAACCCACACGGCTCAAACCACCTTGAAACAAATCAGATGCTCAAAACGGAAATTGGAAGTCTTCAGTTTGCAGGGAGAAACTGCCCACCACCCACCTGCCAGATGCACACACCAAATGCTTACAAGCAGCTGGCCTCACCGGCGATTCAACCCAAGCTGCTAAGTTTGCTATCAAATGCCTCTTCAAGGGAGAGGGAGAGGAAAACATGCTGTTGCTCTCAGAGTCTGTTTGCTCAATGGTGTTGCAAAGGGCAGTCAAAGGCTTGGGAGCATTGACCTCGAGAGCCCATGAACATCAGGTTCTTTTTCTGTACAGTCAGTCTTTGTCCTCCTCTCGCATTGCCAATTGCAGAGCAGGTTGCAGCTGAGGTTTCAGGGGGCTCTCCACTTGTCCTTGGCAACTCAACTGACCCCAACAAACAGAACTGACAAATACAGCCACTTCAGAATTTATTCTGCATTTCACGCCACGCCAGAGGTAAAAGGCTGGGTCAACCATTATCTACATGTTGCACATTATGCACATGTTGTGGTGAAAATCATAAAGTGAGAAAGACTTGTGGAAACCATAGTTTCAAGTTTTTTTGTAATTAAATACAGATAGCTACCGTATTTTTCGCCCTATAAGACGCACTTTTTCCCCTCCCAAAATGAAGGTGAAATGTGTGTGCGTCCTATGGGGCGAGTGCAGGCTTTCGCTGAAGCCTGGAGAGTGAGAGGGGTTGGTGCGCACCGACCCCTCTCGCTCTCCAGGCTTCAGGAAGCTATCCGCAAGCCTTGCAAGCCCGGCGGGAGGTCCCGCGGGCTCGCAAGGCTTGTGGGCAGCAGCCAGCAGCCCACAACCTCGGGGGACAGCGGGGAGGCGCAGCGCCGCCACCCCGCTATTCCCCGACCTGATCTGGAGGCTGGCCGGGGGGGGGGGGGAGAAGCAAGCTTGCTTCTCCCCATCGCCAGCCCCACAAGCTCGGGGGACAGCGGGGCAAGCCGCTGCCCCACGGAGGCTAGAGAGGCTGTCCCTGAAGGCAGAAGAGGGAGACGGAGCTTGGGGATGGCTGGGGGGGGGGGAATAAATTTTTTTCCTTGATTCCCCCCCAAAAAACTAGGTGCGTCCTATGGGCCGGTGCGTCCTATAGGGCGAAAAATACCGTATTTGTCCTTATAGCCGCAAAGCGAAGCTAATCAACATGATAGAAAGATGTGGTGAAGCAAGAGATGGCAAACCTGTCCATTGGCCATTCTGGCTGGGGATGATGGGAGCTGGAGTCAAACAACATCTCAAGGGCCACAGCATCCCCAGCCCTTTTCTAATGACTCAGAAATAAGTTTCTTTAATCTCATGGTTTCTAATGACATTTCATGAGTGTTGCAAAGGTTATCCCATGGTTGATCTGCCAACAGATCTGGCGATTTAAGAAAAGCAACAACTGCAACTCCACCCCTGCCAAAAACCCTCCTCAACAAACTCCAATGAAAAGTTAGCAAATGACTTGCACATCACCTCCAGCAGAAGGAAGAGCGGATTCTACTTGGATGTGAGTTGGTACCTCAAGTCCCAGGATTACTGTGTGAGAGCCAGTGTGGTGTAGTGGTTAAGAGCAGTAGTCACGTAATCTGGGGAACCGGGTTCGTGTCTCCGCTCCTCCACATGCAGCTGCTGGGTGACCTTGGGCCAGTCACACTTCTCTGAAGTCTCTCAGCCCCACTCACCCCACAGAGTGTTTGTTGTGGGGGAGGAAGGGAAAGGAGAATGTTAGCCGCTTTGAGACTCCTTAAAGGGAGTGAAAGGCAGGATATCAAATCCAAACTCTTCTTCTTCTTCTTCTTCTTCTTCTACTGGGTTGAAATTATCCTGTCCTTCTTGCCATCACTGAACTGGATGAAGACTCATGCCTGTTACAGTGAGACTTGGAGACTGCCAGAAAGCAGTGAGAAGTTTTACTAATTTCTGAGTGTCTCTCAGAAGGATGTGGGCTTTTCTTGACCCTGTCCTCACTATGTTAGAAAATCCACTTGCCAGTGGCGAGCGAATGAGTGCTTTTGAGGACCGTTGGGTTTGAGCCATCATTGACTCTCAACAACACCTTCTAAGGAGGTGGCAGTTGCAGGATCTGAATGCAATTGCAAGAAAATGATCCCTCTGCTCACTGGCACAGCATTTCCCACCAACTAGGTTCCAAGAAAATCTGTCCATACATGAAACTCCCCCCCTCCCAGGTCAAATCTGAGAATCTCAAGTTGTAGCTGTTTAAAGGCAAGGAGAGTCAGCGTCAAAACCCAGCAAGAGGCCCAGCGGGTGGACATTGGCTTCTTTCCAAAGGTCAAACTGTAGGGATCACTGCTCTGGGAGGATCTGCACAGATGGCAGTAAGTAAGCGGCGACAGCAACTCTGCCTGTTGTCCCCTTAGGAAATGAAGGACGACTACTAACATGGAACAACAACAGCTCCACATGATGACAGAAAAAAGATCCCAAAGACAGCGAAAGTAAACAGGAACGTAATTCAGTGTAATAGCTGTCGTCTGCCTTTACCTCACCCCCCCCCCCCAATGATGTCAAACTGTTGAGTAACTGGCTTCATATATGCTCACGTCATCAGATATCTGTATTTTTTTGGGGGGGGGGCTAAGGAAGCTCTTCAGTCACTTAGCCTCTGGCAGAAATGCTCTTTTGAGGTCCCAGCCTCTGATTTCAGCTTGATGAATCCACAGATCCACTTTGAAGACCCGAGTTTATAACATCTTGCTTGCAGCTTACATTGGTGTTTATGGTTCCTGACATCACTTTTAAAGCATAGCTGAAATGCGAGATTGCTAAGGTGAACTTTTGAGCGTTTGGGGCCTTTGGATTACTCAGATGAAGCAACCATTAGTCTATAGGATCACACAGTCCTAGCTGGTGTGTTGCTATCAAAAGGAATACGTACACAAACATAAAAATAGCTTGGCACATTCCCCAAGCAACAGGAAATAAAGAGTATGGGAAAGAGCTGTCCACGGATGCTTCTTTAGTTTATATCCCAGTCCTAAACATTTTTATTCGGAAGGAAGTGCAACTGAGTTCAATGAGACTTGCTTGGGGATGAATTTCATTTGTACCACTGGGGTTTATCAAGTAAACATGCATAGGATTGGGCGATAAAGAAGTGTTTGGAAGTTAGGATTGCCAACATTTTTTCTGGACGTTGCTCCTGTTTTGAATAAAAGTATGCACTGCCTTGTTAGCAGGTGATAACGCCTATGCTCATACTACAAAAATTAATAATAATTGTGGATCAAGCTGATGTTAAAATACAGAGCAGCAGGCCAGGGCTTTGGGGTCAGCTGGCAACTCCTACTTGGAAGCAAGTCCTGCTTTAATTGAGCTGAATTTATTTCCATGGATATGGTGAGAGGTGTTTTTATTTTATTTTAAGGAATATGATTAGGAATTTGCCAGCTCTTGCCCAGCAAATACAATTCCTTCACATTTTACTTTTTTTCTGTATTATTGCTTTAAGATGAATGAATAACCCAGGCTTCTTCTTAAAAAAAAAACCCCACACCACATATTTATTCTCCATTTCACCACAAGCTATTTATGGATGCAATCCTTAAACTTAGCGTTGGCTGCCTGTAACCAAATGCATGAGCAGGCGAGAGAAATGTGTCCAGAATTTGCCCTGATTCTTTTCAGAAGAGAAGCTTACTTTCATAAGTTGCAGTTACGTTGTCTGAGAGAGCTGGGTTATTAAAAAAGCTGTTTCCACTGTTTTTCCAGACAGTGTATCGTGCGAGTAAATATAAATGTCTGGACCTTCTGTGACCATTAACTTTTTATCTCGCTGACATTCGAAAGGTCGTGTGTATCCTGCAACCCCTTCCCTCTCATCGCCTCAGTTAAGAGCTGTGAATTCGGTGCTACATATGCAAGTTCATATCAGCACCTCAGATCGTAAGTGGCTTCTCCCTTCATGCACGGGAGTGATTTCTGCCAACTCGCTGAATCATATCCCAGAATCTATTTTCCTTGAAGTCTGTAAGAGTTCAGAGTTGACCAAGTTATTACAAGTCAACATACAGTGGAACCTCAGTTTTCGAGTGTCCTGGAAGCCGAACTTTTCAGTTTTTGAACACCGAAAACCCGGAAGTGCCGTATTTTTCGCTCTATAAGACGCACCTAGTTTTTGGAGGAGGAAAACAAGAAAAAAAAATATTCTGAATCCCAGAAGCCAGAACAGCAAGAGGGATCTGGATTCTGGGATAGCCTCTTGCTGTCCTGGCTTATGGGAAAGCCGCATGAAGCCTCTCCCAGGCAGCGGGATGAAGGCTCCCCCTGCCCGGGAGAGGCTAAGGCAGAAGGCTCCCCCAAGAGCAGCACTCCCTTTAAAGAGCGCACGGAGTTTGTGTGCAGCTCTTTAAAGGGAGTGCTGAGCAGAGCCTCCTGTCTACTTTTTAGGAGGGGAAAAGTGTGTCTTATAGAGCGAAAAATACGGTAATTGCTTCTGTTTTCGAACACACCTTGGAAGTTGAACGGCTTCCGAGGTGCGTTTCTCAATTTTCTCCATTGAAATTGACATCCATCCATTGCGCCTCAGCTGTCTAAAGTTCTGGAAGTTGAACGGTCTTCCGAAACGGATTACGTTTGACAACCGAGGTTCCACTGTATCAAGATTCCTGTGTGCAAAACTGTTTTTCTAAAGGCGTCTTAGCCAGTGGTATAAAGGAAGGGGAGTGTGGGGAGTCAAGCTCCAAGACTCCCTTCAGAGCAAAAGGCTCCTTGATCTGCCAAGCTAATGAAGTGAGAACAAGGAAAATAATCAAGCAGAGGCTGGAGACTCTTTCCCTTTTCTTTGATAGGGTTCCTACTTCATGCTAGCGGTTTACGTCTTTGCAAGATTGCTAGCATTTCTAACTAAAAGCTAAAGGGTGCATTTCAGCTGGCTTAAGATCTTTTGTTAAAGCTCAGCGTATTTTACAGGTTCAACCTATGCAGGCAGATGTGAGTGCCACAGAGTTTAGTGGAGCTTACTTTCAGGGAAGTCCGCACAGCTTTAGAACCATGCTGATCCTAATAAATGGCATACTCTTGGCTGTCTCTTAGTGCAGACCCAGGTCACTGAGCCTGAGTGACCACAGCCACCCCCTGCCAGGAACCACCATTGGCAGGATTTGCAGTAGCAGTAGCAGATACCTTCTAGGCTTATGATAAAATTTTATTCTCTTGCTAATTATGCTGTTTTAAATGTGTATTTTATATTTGACTTACTTTAGTAAAGTTTCCTTTTGAAATGTTTGTGATTTAGTTTGTTAACGTTTGCGCTAAATGTGCATTCTGTAGTTGACCTCTTTTGTAATATTTTATTTTGAACTCTTTAAGGTAATATTTTAGTTTCCTGTTATTTATGTTGCTCTGAATGTATACTAAATGTTTTGTTCTGGATTGTTTTATCTGATGCTTCAATATAGGTTGTAAACCGCTTTGAGATTATAAAGAAGTATAATAATAATAATAATAATAATAATAATAATAATAATAATAATAGGTAGTTATGTACTAATTTTTGATGTGTGTACATGAACCTAAATGGTGGCTCAATGCTACACTTCCTTGGGCATGTGGCTATAGGGGCTATCATGATGAGCTCCTGCCCTGAAAAATCGACCATAACACTACTTTTCTGTGGTAAGTTCCTGGATATTTGGAGCTTTTCTGTACCATAAAAGGAATGGCAGAACAATCTGCATTAGGACACCAGCCTTGTCCACAGCATAGATAATAAACTGATCCTAAACTGAAGTAACTTCATGGTTCATGGTTGCATTTGTTGTTAGGGTATGTTGAATTTTGCAGCTTTCAAATTCCAAAAATGAGGGGTGCTAAAAACTTGCAAAATGACTTGGGAATTCAAAAGATACTTTTGGTTAAATTAATAAAATTTAGTTTTGCTTGGCAAGTAAAACTGCATAGAAATCATTAACAATGATCGCCAAGTACTTTCAGTTATATTATATATTAAATACTATTTCTTCTTCTTCTTCTTCTTCTTCTTCTTCTTCTTCTTATTATTTAGCATTACTGGACATTTTCAGAAAGTAAAAGTAAAAATATTTGTTTTTCCAAGATCAGTTTATGTGCTTTTTAATCAAACATAGATTTACCAAATGATGTCTAATCCCAAAAATAGTAACAGTTTTTAAATTCCTCACCCAAAAACATATTTTTAAGCTTACCTGAAGAAATGTGCAAAAATTAAGTTTCCCTAAAATGACACACCCTAATATGTTGTGTATATGGGATCCTCATCAGGTGTGTTTATCTGTTACATCTGATGAATATAGAATCTACGTACAAAAATAGCTGAGCTATACACTTGCCCAGTAATTCACATGTAATGTTCAATGAGTGTACAGTCTGTGTATACAACAGCTGAGCTGTACAGATCAACACGTGTACACACTTTCAAACAAACACTTATGCAAGTATGGAGACAGCTTGTATCTGTGGTCAGTGTAATGCATGAACAACCCTAATTTTCCCTTCTTTGTTCCTGTGGAACGCTTCCTGAGTCCATGCGTTTATAATCAATTCAAATAATTTTCATGAAGTCCAGATTTTTAAACTGACCGTTAAATAATTCAGAAATATGCTTTCATCTTTATGAACACCTTTTAATTTTGAGCGAATCTGTGTCTAACTTAAAAAAAGAAAAAGAAATATGTGTTAGCCGACAGATGGCAGTGTTGCACCGTCACAGCAATTGCAAATATCCTTCTTAGCATGAGAAAGCCTTTTAACAGATCTATTTCTCTGGCTACTGTTCATTATGGTACATGTACCACCTGTATATCATTTTCATTATATTCTCTCTTAAGGCATTACATGCCGTGAATTTCATACCTGTGGTCCATAACTGTTCCCAGTCAGCCATCATAATATTATGTCCAACGTCTTGTGCTCATTTAATCATAACAGATTTCACCGTTTCATCCTGAGTATTCCATTTCAACAGCAAGTTATACATTCTTGATAAGTTCTTAATTTTAGGATCTAGCAGTTCTAGGATCAAGCTTGCAAAAATCTATCATCTGCCTGATAATAAATGTTGGAAATGTAAAGAGACCGAAGGTACATTCACCTTTGGTGGATGTGCCCAAGGATTAAGACCTTCCGGGAGATGATCTATAATGAAATGAAAAAGGTATTTAAATATACCTTTCTGAAGAAACCAGAGGCCTTTCTCCTGGGCATGGTCAGCCAATTGGTGCCAAAGAAGGACAGAACTTTCTTTATGTATGCTACAACAGCAGCAAGAATACTTATTGCAAAGTATTGGAAGACACAAGATTTACCCACCCGGGAAGAATGGCAGATGAAGGTGATGGACTATATGGAACTGGCGGAAATGACTGGCAGAATCCGAGACCAGGGAGAAGAGTCGGTGGAGGAAGATTGGAGGAAATTTAAAGACTATTTACAGAAACACTGTAAAATTAATATCTGTTAGAAGGATGTTGGAACAATATTATATGATTTTAGCAGGAAGGATATAAAGGATTTGGGAATAACTGACTGTTAATTGGTGAAAGGAGGAAAAGTAAAGCTACATTATATTAAGACAATTTACAGGACAAAAATTTTAAAAGAGGGAAAGGATTTGCTGAAATAGATAATAGACCTAGAATACAAAAAAGGGAGGTGTGAAGAGGTCAAGGAAATAAACTAATGAAAGAATGGTAATGAGGAGATTTGATGCATTATTTTTTTTGCGTTTTTGTTTTTGTTTAATGGGCTTTACTTCTCTGTTTTTGTTTGTTTTTTCTCCTCTTTTTTATATTGTGGTGTGTTGTTTTGTTTTTGTTTAATGTGGTATGTTTATTTTTTCTTTCTGTAATTGTTCAAACTTTAATAAATATTATTTTTTTAAAAAACTGTTCATTATGGTACATATGCAGAAAGAACAAACAACACATCTCGTGAATATACACTTGTCACCCCAAGGCAATTCTGCTCTGGCTCCCAATTGACCCTCCATACAGGCTGCCTATTTAAAAAGATGGAGTTCATTGGATGAATCACAAGTTGCAATTTCAATCAAGCTTGTAGCAACTACAAGAAAACTGACTGGTATCTATGGTAGTTTTTGAAAAGCAATAACCACGTATTGTGCGGAAGACCCTTGATGTATTGACTCCCCAGGTGGGCAAGTGATATGCCTGTACTTCAGATAGTGTCAAACTTTTAAGTTTTGCTTTGTAATTTCAGAATGTTGGCCACCTCTTTTAAAAATAACAACACAACAAGTGTTAAGCCTTCAAGACTCCTATGTTAACAGGAGCACTTGTTTAATCCAGCAAACAATAAAAGACTAAAAAAAAAAGATAGATGTGAGTCTCTCTTTGCCCCATCATGTCCCCAGAACATCCCTTTTTGATGACTTAAACTGGTTAAGTCCCCTGGTTACCTAAATTTCTCTTACTTGTGCCGTGTAGAACCTGCCTCTGAACTCAAACCAACGTATCAAGACCAGTCGTCACCTAACCAAAAAGCCAACTGCATGACGCATTCTCCATTGACACCATCTAACATTTGTTTGAAAACATTTTTGTCCTTTCATGCATTTCCACTAGGCACAGGCAACTTGACTGCCTCACTTCCAGAAACTATTTTATAAATCTGAAAGCATTCCATTCTGTTACAAGTCCAGGGAGATGATTTCAACCCTGGTTCACTGTGCGAATTTATTTATTTTTGTGTGCTTATACGCAGTTATAGTGAATGCATCACTGTATCAGAAAAAGTGCCACCTTCAAAGTTAAGGCACCTGTCAATTTGGACCACCACCCACAAAATTCTTACTGGCAGTTCTATAAAGCTGACCATTCGGTTTTAATGAGCATCACAACAAGGCTCATTTTCCAGTTCCAAGAATATCTAAAAACATTGGAGGGCAAGCAGGTGGAAGAGGTACCTGTATCCAGCAATTATTTTTTAAAAGGGGAAAAAAACCTCAGAACCACATTTTTTGAAGCGTAGGATCCAAAAGGTAGGCACATTAAAGTCCACCAGCAAAGAGGAATAGGAAGTGCAATTAGAATGGCAGCCCACTCTAATCCCTTGATGCAAAAGGTACAGCAATGACTAAAGTGGTGTAATAAAATAAAAATAAAAAATTGTCCAGTAGCACCTTATAGAACAAGTAAGTTTGTTCTGGTATAAGCTTTCGTGTACATGCAGCATCTGAAGAAGTGTGCATGCACACGAAAGCTTATACCAGAACAAACTTAGTTGGCCTATATGGTGCTACTGGACAATTTTTTATTTATTTTCTTTTTATTTCGACTGCATCAGACCAACACAGCTTCCGACCTGAATCTAAAGTGGAGCACCGGTTGCTTGTAAAATCAAGAATGGATAGCTTGGTGCTAAGTATGAGAAATGCCACCTCCTTGCCACAGCCCTTGCCATCCACAAAGTTTCCATCACATTTTACCAAAACGAGGCAACATTTTTATTTTTATTGAACATCCAAATACTGTCGCTCTTTGGAAAATTGAAAAGGAAGACGGCAAAAGATTGCATAGGGTGCTTCTCTAAATGAGAAGGCAACGCCTGCTTGGTACAATATTGGGAATTCTCATGATCTGAAGGGACACGAGGCGACCATTTAGTTCCCATTGAAATCCATGGGATATTCCCACTGATTTTCAATGGGAACTAAGTGGTCGCCTTCTGTTGATGCAGCTCGGAATAGCATTAGCTAGAAGATGATTTAAACACTTGGAGCCGGCAACTTTGCTTTATAAGCAGAACTGTGATAGGACTGAAAGCGTGACCCAGAGGTCACAGATTCTACACACAAAGAAAATGGAGCTCAGTGGCACCAATATTATCTTTGTGGTCCATTTCAAAGAACCCTTGTATTTCAGATCATGTTCAGATGCTACATGCCTGCTGGGATTCCCCTGTGCTTTTGAACACTTAGAGCATTGTTCCATTGTTTTAACAAAGTGATATACTAGAACCAGATGTTCAGCGTGTTCTGCATAGGGTGACCCAGGGGCATATACTTCTTACTTGCCCCCAGGCAAGAACAGCTCCCAGTGTCTGCCTGGCTCTTTTTGCGAAGGTCAAGGGTCAAACGACAAAGTGCAGGACTTCCATGGCTAGAATTCTTGACCTTATTTTCAGTTACAAAAAGCAGACATGCAGGGAGAGCTGGGTTTGGAGCAGGGCAGGGGTTTGTATATAGCTCTCTGCTCCAGCACCCTCTAAATAACCTCTGAAGACTGTTCGGAAACTTCAGCGAGTGCAGAATTCAGCAGCCAGGTTGCTCACCAGAACAAGACGGTTTGAGCATATTACACCGACCCTGGTCCGAATGCACTGGCTACCTTTATGGTTTTGACCTATAAAGCCTTAAATGGCTTAGGACCACAACGCCTATATATAACCAACCAACCAACAAACAAAATAAACCTCCCAAAGTTGCTAACAGCAGTGGAAGGAAGACCTACATTGGATATGGGTTGGAGTTGTGTTACAAAAGATGACTGTCTTCCTCTGTAGTGCAGCCCCAGTTCAAATCAGCCTCCCCTAACATGACTACTTTGTGTGATTGAAACAGATCTAGATAGCTTGTATTACTAGGCATTAGTGGAGTGGGTTGGGGAGAAGATGTACGCTGATGGGCAGCTACACTGACCCCCTTTGAACTTTCATAGCTGTCATTTAACTGACATCATTATGCTGGATAGGTGTGTGGTCCTGCCCACCTGTCAATGTTGGCCCAGGGAAGGTGGAGGACTTGGCTGGCTGGATCAAGTTCCCCCACTGTTGATGCAAGGCTGCTGTATTCAATGGCAGGTATCTGTCTTAGCATCTAAATCTGGCCTATTATTCCACTTCTATACAGCACATCAAAAGCTATAAATACAGAAACACTCCTCTTTTCTCCTTCATAAATTTTCCAGTTGTCTTAGATGAGGTTTGGGGGAAGCCTTTTAAGAAAAGAGGATTTGTGAACTATAAGGGCGGGTAAGAATCCATCCTGAGAGGAAGTAAATGACAACCATTTTTGGGAAAAAGGAAGATATAAGGAGTAGATGGCATATTATGTTGGACATCAGTATTATTGCCTTTCCTTCAATGTATCATTCTTCTGGCATCATGAATGCTCTGATCATCAGTTTTAATGAGCTATTTTTTTACTTCTGCAATATCAGGGGCTCTTAAAATTCCTACCCCAAAGGTCCACTTGAGAGAGCTGAATATAACAGAGTGCAAGGCCCACGAGTCACAAAATGGCAGCAGGTAGAGACTTTGCCAGGCACCAAATAGGAGCTGTAGGGACATGCTCAAAAGGAGGAAGAAATATGTATTTTCATAATTGTAACAGATGAAACCCTATAGAGGCTTTATAATGATTTTATGCTTGGTTGTGGTGTATCGCCTAATCTCTCAAAAGCTAACTAGATGAAATATTGATTTCAATCCAAGCAAACCTGTAAGCCCCAGGAAACATGAAGCCGTGGGGAAAAAGTTTTATAGTGCTGTAATCAAAACAAAAAACAAAACATTATACCTGTATGTTGGGCTTGAATGATGGAAGTCCACGTTCAACTCCCCACTTAGCTATAAAGCCAGGTGGATGGCCATGGGCATGTAATTATCTCTAGTCTATCCTTCCTCACAGGAATGTACAGGTGGGATATAAATATAGCATACATACATATAGCTGAGGCAAAACACAGTGTGAATTTAATAATCATGAGCCAAGAAGGCAACTGCAGGAGACATGCAAAAGACCTGCTTGATTGTGCTATGGGGCCTCTTCTTGAATAAAGGGCCTTCTACTTCCTCCCCTGCCCCCTCCAGGCCTCCTGTGTGCTTCTAAATCTGTTCTGTAGGTTCCCCAACTCTCCTGAGAAGATTTTCTGGGTGGGTTGGTGGCTTCCATAGGAGAAGAGGAAGGGAAGCCCTGTTGTTCAAGTGGAATTCCACTTGAACAATATTGGATGTCATCCTGGGCGATGAGTGGCTTAGCTCTTAGCTAGCAATCCTTAGCACACGATGACTTTGGTGGCCTCTGCAAAGTATACATATGCACATTCTTCACCTCTTCCTCAAGTCTGCCTTATTTTATTTGTTAAAGTGTTTTTTTTTTAAAAAAAACCCTACCTTATTCTAAACCTGACGTATGGAATTCACAACACAGTGAACTTTGGCCTATTAATTTCTCATGGCCAGCAAGGTCTTTTGATCCTAATGCAAAACCAAACCAAATCCATTTGATCTACAGTGGTACCTCGGGTTACAGACGCTTCAGGTTACAGACGCTTCAGGTTACAGACTCCGCTAACCCAGAAATAGTACCTCGGGTTAAGAACTTTGCTTCAGGATGAGAACAGAAATTGTGCGACGGCAGCAGGAGGCCCCATTATCTAAAGTGGTGCTTCAGGTTAAGAACAGTTTCAGGTTAAGAACGGACCTCCGGAATAAATTAAGTACTTAACCTGAGGTACCACTGTATTAACCATGGTTGAGGTTGTTGAGGGAAAGACAGGGAGACTTTACATTAAAGGGTGAGATGTAGGGAGGCAGATACAGAGGTGAACAAGCATTACACTGATTTTGGGAGCATTACATTGAATTTTCTGTTAGGGTAGCAGATGACACAGTTAAATGAACACTACACAGATTTTTAACCAGAGAGTGTTATTGGGTGGCATATTTGGCAAAAAACAAACAAACCCAAACATAATCTGTATCAGACCTCAATAGGACTTGCTATAAAAAGCAAAGTGCTTCTCTCACTTTCGTTTCTTTTCCCACCTCCAAATTAATGACAGAGGTATATCAATTTTAAAGGAAGGTCACACTTAATGTGTTTTTAAAAAGGCAAATAGATGGTTTTCATCAGAGCTTTCCAAACAGTCTCATTAGTATGCCAACCCCTTAAAGGACAAGCAAGGAAGCTCTTTTTATTACTGCGATTAACCTGCACGAGATGGGAATTAAAAGTATCCCCATAAGAAACATTCGTAGTTAATTCAAGTATTATAAAGAATAAGAAAGCACAGAGGATTTTCTTTTAAAATAAAAATGTATCTAATTTAAAATGCAGACTTCATTAAAGAGCTCATTTACATAAATGGCTTATCAAGGATAAATGTCACCAAACACTTGAAAGGAACTTTAATACACCAAAATAAAAGCTCAGTGAGTTATGCGGGCCATGGTGGCAGTATTATGGTCAACCCAGGAAGCTCCTTATCTCCCAGGGTCACCAGCTGCTTCAGCCAATGCCAACCAATGCCCTGCCAATGGCAAAACTGATGCCCGTAGACTCCAATACAGTGGTACCTCGGGTCTCTAACAATTCGTTCCAGAGGTCCGTTCTTAACCCGAAACCGTTCTTAACCTGAGGCACGCTTTCGCTAATGGGGCCTCCCGCTGCCACCGCGCCACCAGTGCGCGATTTCTGTTCTCACCCTGGGGCAAAGTTCTCAACCCAAGGTACTACTTCCAGGTTAGCGGAGTTTGTAACCCAACGTATTTGTAACCTGAGGTACCACTGTACACCAGGTGATGCATAGTGGAAGACTACAGCTGCAACAATCAGCTGCTTAGATTGATCTGTTTAAAAAGGTGCCCCTACTTAAATTAGGCAGCAGGTTTAAAAATAAACGTTTTAAAAAATGAAATAAAATACTAGCACTTTGGAAAAATGCAGTTAGGCTAGTGCAACCTCCAAAGACTTAGAAATGCCTCTTCTAAATCGGCATCTGCTGTAACACAAGTGTGAAGTACAAAATATGCTCTTTTTCTTCAGACATAAATGTTTTCGATATGCACATTTATGCATATTTAATGTATCAAGAATAAGTTAAAATACAGATGATCAATCAGCTAAGGTTTCTTTATTTGGGTGACAGTGCGAAGTTATGGATGTATGAAAGTCTATGGAGTTGCTGCAGCTGAGAATGATTACTGCTTCTAATGACTGGCAGCATCTCTCCTGGGTCTCAGGCAAAGGGATGTTCTACCAGTGCAACTTAATACGCTTTCATGGGAGATGTCAGGATTGGACCATGGGCCTTATGCATGGAAGGCACGGGCTCTGGGAACAATTCTCAAAGCACCCTCCATGGGATGGGGGGGGGGTCACAGAGAAGACCTCTCAGTGGCATTTAAATGAGGGCAGTCACATCTACACCACACCTTGGTAAGCAGATGATCTTAAAATGGCACTGATCATTCTTTCCAACAGAGTCTACTATTTGGTTTAAGCCGTGACACCATTTTGTTTGATGTCATGATTACACTGCATTGCACAGCAGGAGAACAAACCAGTCATTTAATACAGGCAGAAATAGAAGGGTATGTGTTTTTCCTCTCTCAGGAAACAATCAGTGGCTTACTTGGAAGGACACTCTGATACGAACTAGCATGAGTGCTATGTTTTTCATTTTACTTTGAATTTTAAGAGTGAAAGCAGATGTTTACAAAGGGGGTTGCAGTTTCAAATGATGTCCACATTTAACAGTTAAGTACCTTGACATCGGGACGCGGGTGGCAGTGTGGGTTAAACCACAGAGCCTAGAACTTGCTGAACAGAAGGTCGGCGGTTTGAATCCCCGCAACAGGGTGAGCTCCCGTCGCTCGGTCCCTGCTCCTGCCAGCCTAGCAGTTCGAAAGCACGTCAAAGATAAATAGGCTCTGGCGGGAAGGTAAATGGCGTTTCCATGCACTGCTCTGGTTCGCCAGAAGCGGCTTAGACATGCTAGCCACATGACCCGGAAGCTGTACACCGGCTCCCTCGACCAATAAAGAGAGATGAGCGCCGCAACCCCAGAGTCGGCCACGACTGGACCTAATGGTCAGGGGTCCCTTTACCTTTACCTTGACATCAGATGTTGCATCTCTTGCTGCTTAAGAGTTTAAAGGCAACTTGCAAATTCTTAAGAGGAGACAAGTCTACAACCCTTTTCAAATTCCAAGCTTGAGAAGCAGCACATCAGGTAATCAATTGGAAATCTTATGAATGAATCATCACAATGAATGTAATGTGCTAGCACAACATTATTAAATTATTTCAAAGCAGTCTGAAGGAACCATTCTCAGACAGTGTCCTTGTTAATACCCTCTTAGCAGTAGAGACTTTAAATCAGGAACAGGAAACCTGTGGCTTTTCAGATGGTGTCAGACATCAACTCCCACCAGACCAATCCAGCATCGCTAATGATCAGGGATGAGACCACTGTAGTTCAGCAACATTCCCTCTTTCAATTGACTAGGGCTCAAGAAGAACATCTGTGCCAGGGGTCAGCAACCTTTTTCAGCCGTGGGCCGGACTATATTTTGAAGAAAACAATGAACGAATTCCTATGCCCCACAAATAACCAAGAGATGCATTTTAAATAAAAGGACACATTCTACTCATGTAAAAACATGCTGATTCCCAGACCGTCTGTGGGCTGGATTGAGAAGGTGATTGGGCCGCATCCGGCCCATGGGCCTTAGGTTGCCTACCTCTGATCTGTGCAGAATCAGAAGTAGGAAAAGAGGGGCAGGCAGACTGGTGTCCGGCACAGGTGAAGACCTAGAGAGGACAGGCTCACAAGAAACAGCTCACAGAAAGCAACATACCATATTTTTTGCCCTATAGGACGCACTTTCCCCCCTCCAAAAATGAAGGGGAAATGTTTGTGCGTCCTATGGGGCGAATGCAGGCTTTCGCTGAAGCCTGGAGAGTGAGAGGGGTCGGTGCGCACTGACCCCTCTCGCTCTCCAGGCTTCAGAAAGCTATCCGCAAGCCGTGGGAGACCGGCGGTAAGTCGCGCCGGTCTCCCAAGGCTTGCGGAGAGCTGCCTGCAGCCCGACTTCCCGCCGGGCTCCCTAGGCTTGTGGATAGCAGCCTGTTCTAGGGGCTGGGGTCGGGGGAAGCTTGGGCTTCCCCCGCCCCAGCCACGTGCCTGGGGGGGGGGGAATAATTTTTTTTCTTTACTCCCCCCCCCAAAAAAAACTAGGTGTGCCCTATGAGCCGGTGCACCCTATGGGGCGAAAAATACGGTAATCAAGAAGGTTCCAAAATGCATGTCCTGTTCTTGTTCTATGGAGGACCCCATGGGGCAGGTTAGCAAGCAGAGGTCCTAGTGAGCCACTTCCTCTGAGAAGGATGCAACAAAACCTGAGGACTTTGAGTCTTGCCTCCAGTCCAGCTCTCCTACGTTCTGTGTCTCTTTATAGCAGCATAGTCTGTTTAATGGCCAGTCCTCCTGCCTAAAGACTGGCAATTCTCCTGCACTCCGGGCCGGATTTAGAAGGCGATTGGGCCAGATCCGGCCCCTGGGCCTTAGTTTGCCTACCCATGTCTTAAGCACCTTGTTTCGGGGGGGGAGGTTGATTTTTCACCTTTCATGTTTTTAAGAGGGATATTTTTAGTCCTTATGAATGCAGGGCCCTGAAAGTTATGTTTTCTCTTGTGCCTTGTGCAGAAGCCATAGTGGCACATAGGCACCAGAGGTCTCTACTGTAGTCTCTGACGCATGCCGCTCTTGAAACTGACACCTGAATGGAGGTTCTGGTAACTGAAAGGAAGAGCCAGAGTGAAGAGTTATGTTTCATGCAAGGAGCAGGGGGACAAAGGCCACTTGGATGAAAGGATGAAGTGTGAAAAACTGGCTTCGAATGGACAGTGGCTGGGAAGAAGGGGCAGCAAGAGATCAATGAGGGGCTGAATTAGTTGGTGCAGAAAGCAACTGGTCTCTTCATATAAGAGGAACAGTCTGTGAAGAGTCTGGAAGAGGCTAACGCTTGTTGCTGTTATTATTTATATGCAGAATTTATACCCTGCCCTGAAACTCTCATAGTCAATATGAAATTAGGTCTAAGATGGTCCCTGTCCTCAAGCTTTTTTAACAGCCATGGAATTTTAAAAAAAGGAATATCCCTCCTGCTCCCACTCCAATATTATTGCTGTTTTCAAAGCAGCTAAAGAGATTGTGATTTATGTGCAGGTAAGGAGTTTTCTGCAGAGGGGGGCAGCTCCTGACTCCCAGTTCTTCCCTTGATGGCAGAATACCCAAAGGAGGAGGGGGCTCGATGGAGTCGCCCTTCTCCTTTACCAGTGCCAATGGGGGGTGGGTTCTGGCTCCCTTGCCCTTGCCAAAAGCACTCTTCTTCCCTTCCCCGCCAGTTCAGATCCACAGGTGACAAAATCCAGGCCAGGGAGACAGAGCAGCTGCTGCCACAGGGCAGGAGAGCAACGGGGGGGGGGGGGAGAAAGTCAAATTTCTCCTATTTGTTCCTGTTGCCCCCTTACTGGTGGCAGCAGTGACAGGGGGCATGGTGGGACTGGGCGAGCTTGTGAGGGAAGGGGGATTTGGGCAAGCCATTGGAGCTGTATTTGGGGTGAATCCTGAGGGGATTGCTGTGAGGAGAGCTATGGGGAAGGGTTCTTGGGGGGGCGGTGTCCACATGTAACTGCAGGAGTTTGCAACGGGGTGGGGTTGGAGAGCAGTGGGGGCAAGGATGGTAGCTCCCCGCAAAACAAACCAGCACTGAGCGTTAGCGGCTGATGGAACCTAAATACCAAGGCAAAGGAGGCCTCAAGTTAAAAGCAAAGCTTTTCTGGCATGTTCCCTCCAGTTTCCACTTGCTGTGTTGTCATAGCTACTCTGTGTAGGTCCACTTTTACATGTGCAGCCCGAAGGCTGGGAGCCAATTCAGCACTGCGTGAACGGACAATACAGCAGCACACAGGCGGACAACACAACCGTGCAGGAGGGAACCAGACAAATGGCGCCCCACCCATGCCATGCACTACTGACATGTGCCCTGCCTAGAGGCTTCGACAATATAGTGGGACATACGATTTCAAAAGTTAAATAATAAATAAATAGCAGAGTCGCATCAATGTTCTGGGAGTGTGGGATTGCACTACGCTGAAGCCATTGTCTTGTTCCCTGCTACCGGCCCAGGTCCGTTCTGCAGGCGATGCAGAAGCAGCCCCAGGCAAACACAGTTTCTCGCAAATTCATCAAGCACTGCAATAGTTCCTTGCATGGCTGACTCAAGCTAGCTGGGCTCGGGGAAGCAAGCAATTGGATTTGATACGGTTTAGCACAAGCAAGTCATCGTGCTGCGACTTCCGAAGGCAGGGCCACGCTGTGGCTGACAAGAGCTTTCCTTCTTTTATGAAGAGAGAACAGAGAGTCTCCCGTGTTATTAAATATTTATGGATCCCATTTGAAAGCATAAAACAAAGGTCACATGGTGCTAATTACATCATCATGGGCTCTAGTGCAGCAAGAATGTACAGAAATGTTTAATCATTTTTACAAAGCGACCTTATTAGATTTTCCAAGGCAGACACGGCAGGCTTAAAACATTTTTCTCCCACTGATTTTCAGTTCCGGCGACTGCAGGCTTACCTTCCGATCTGACCCCTAAATTTACAAAGGGCAACAAGTTGGAGTAAGCTGGACCATTTTGTTCGTAAACTGAAACGTATCACTTATGTGCTTGTTTTGGCCACTGAACACAACTGCTTCAAACTGACACAAGGAAAAAAGGGGGAACACATAGTGTGAGCTCCATCATTGCAAAAGTAGGGGTCTACCTGCACACAGGATGACTTTTCCACCTCTGCCACACCCTGCAAATCTGCTCTGCCAGAAGCCTCATTGCTGTTGTGGAAGCAGTCAGGCACCACTAGACATTGCCTCTTAAATGTTTCTGGTTCTAAACCTGTATACACCCGGCATGTGCTTAAAAATAAGGGCTGGTTCATACATGTATGCTCATCACCAATGGATGGTTTTCAAGGATGAACGAGAGCCAGTGTGGTGCAGGACTCAAGAGAGGATCAGGCTAGGATCCAAGCGAGTCATGAAGCTTGCAGAGTAACCGTGGGCCAATCACTCTTTTTCAGCCCAACCTGACTCACAGGGTCACTGAGATGATAAAATGGGGAAGGGGGACAGGGAGGAAAGAGAACCATGTACATCATCTTGGGTTCCTTGATGGAAACATTAAAAAAATAAAATAAATTATAGATAAAATATCACAGAACTTCGACATCATCTCAAAAAGCTGTGCATCATCAAGCACTAAAGTGATGAGAGACGTACAGGCAAAGTGTGAACTTGACCTTACGCACAACTGAACAAGGCAACAAACAATAATTTTTTTGCAGTGCCATCCAAATAACCTAGCGATGAAAATAAAGGCAGAGATGATTACGGTATTTAAACTAGCAATGCGTCCCACATTCCCAATTCATCTTTGCACATCTGCGAGTGTATACACAAGAAACGTACATATATAATCAAGATTCTATTTACAAATGTACGTCTCCCCATGCTCCTGTTTGTGTAGCCAAAACTGAACCACCGACACAGAAGAGAGAAATACCAGCGGGTTCAGCATAACCCTGAAGTATACACCAAAGCGAAGAATCTGCCAAAAACCCAGCTGCCGCCACCACCACCAAACCTATGTGGGGAAGGGATTCCTAATACAGTGGTGCCCCGCAAGACGAATGCCTCGCAAGACGGAAAACCCGCTAGACGAAAGGGTTTTCCGTTTTGGAGGCGCTTCGCAAAATGAATTTCCCTATGGGCTTGCTTCGCAAGACAAAAATGTCTTGCGAGTTCCTGCGGGTTTTTTTTCCTTTCCCCCCCTTTTTTCTAAGCCGCTAAGCCGCTTATCTGCTTATCCGCTAAGCCGCTAAAAGCCGCTAAAAGCTGCTAATAGTGCTAATCCGCTAAGCCGTCAATGGGCTTGCTTCGCAAGACGAAAAAAGCGCTAGACGAAGAGACTCGCGGAACGGATTAATTTCGTCTTGCGAGGCACCACTGTACAAACACATAACTCAGCAGTCAGAAATGTGGAGAGTCTGAGAGAAGAGGGCAAAGCCTGACAACTGGGTTGGAGGGATCAGCCTTTGAAATTCGCCAAGTGCCAGAAACATTTTGTACCTAGCTCTTGGCCACTTGTGACTATGTGAAGATGTCCAGGCACCAGGATTGTGCCTGAAGTCTCACCATCTGGAGAGGATCCTTAGATCTTGCCTGTTTCCACACACTAACAACACATCCTATAGAATTCTATCCGCTATATTTTATCTGCACAACCAGAATGAATTTCAGGAACCAAAAAGATGTACTGAAAAATAGGACTTTCAAGCCACATGCCCCCCCCAAATAGCAACTAGACATTCTGTTTTGGCGACTGTAACCCTGGTTTAAGGAGGCATTTGGCACCTAGCTTATATATCTGAGTTTCTAACACTAGGAAAGAGTAAGAGAATGGAGTGGCAGAAACAGGAAGCCAGAGAAACTGTTATGTAGTGAAGTTTCACCCTGGGCCAGCAGGGGGATACTGTATATAGTTTTCAATCAGGTCTGTAGATAGTTTTCCCTCAGGTCCGCGTCAGTTATTTTAGGCGGGAACTCTGGGCTGTTGTTGTTACAATGTTGACAGCCGGCTGCCTATAAAAGCAGGCCGGCTGAGCTGTTTGCAGTCAGTTCTATTCCAGCTTACGAAATAAAGAGCTAGTTGGAGAAATCGCTGTGTCGTCGGCTATGTCAACCCACAACTTAACACTGGCGACGAAGGTGGGATTGATGGACATCAGAGCACAGCCAGATGCGGCCAGCCTCTGAACTGAGCTGAATCACTGAGCTGAATCACAGAGCGAAATCACTGAGCGAAATCACTGGACAGAACCAATTCAGAGCTGACTGTTCTGGCTAGAGCACTGTGTTCCATCCATCGCCCTTCACGCCGGCATCGGAATCATGGCTTCACTTGTGCCTCTACCGCCGTTTGCGCCAGCCTCTGAATCATGGGATTCCTACCTCGCTCGGTTCGACTGCTACCTCCAAGCCAACGAGCTGACAGCAGTATCAAAGGATCGGAAGCGGGGCCTATTCCTCAGCCTCTGTGGGCCTGAGGTGTTTGAGACGGCCCGAGCATTGGTTGCGCCCGAAGCAGTCCAGGCAACACCATGGGACACGATCCAAGAGAAGCTCCGCAACCACTACGCACCAAAGCCGTCCAAGATTGCTGCCCGCCATGCGTTCTACCACCGGAACCAGGCAGAGGGGGAGTCAATCAACAACTACACCACCGCCCTGCGACAGGCTGCAATGCACTGTGAGTTCCGAGACTTAGACGATGCCCTGATGGATCGAATCGTCTGCGGGGTCCGGGACATCCATCTGCAACGGCGTCTCCTCGCCAAGCCAGACCTCACGCTGCAGAAAGCCATTGAGGAGGCTGTGGCCTCAGAAGCTGCTGAACGCTCCGCCCAGGAGATCCGCAAGTGCAGCAGCCCGCGTCTTGCTAGGGAGCCAGTTCCGGTGCATCATGAAGAGGCCAGCAGTGATGAGGCATCCTCCAGTGAAGGCGATGACGTGCACCAGACAAAGCGGGAGCGCAGGAAGTTCCAACAGAAGTCCAAGGGCCAACCGGAATGTGCCGGCTGCGGAGGCAACCATTCCCGTGCCAAGTGTCGATTCAGAGACACCATCTGTAGGAAGTGTTCCAGAAGGGGCCACATCGCTAAGGTCTGCCGATCGGCTCCGTCTGACACCCCCCCTTCATCGACTCGCAAGTCCAAGCCTTCCCTCCAGTCTGCCAAGGAAAGTTGTTTCGCTCTCACCAACTGCCGCTGCCCGTCTGGAACCACGATTGGCCAAACCGACTCGCCTACGCGACGCAAGCTGAACGTCACAGTGCTCATTGAAGGAGCTCCATGTGACATGGAGATCGACACCGGGTCTGCCCTGTCCATCGTGTCGTGGAGCACCATCAAAAGACTGGTACCCAGAGTGTCCAAAAGGCAACTCGACTCTCACCGCGTACACCTGAGAGACTACCAGGGAAACGACATTCCCGTGGTAGGCGTTGGCCGGTTCCGGATTGCCTTCAAGGATTTTTCGGGCCTGCTCCGGTTGGTGGTGGTCGAAGGTCAGCGGCCAAGCCTCCTAGGGCTAGACTGGTTTGATGCCCTCGGCCTGGAAGTCACCGGCATCAACTGCATCTCTAACGCAGAGACTGAGGGTCTGGTCAAAGACTTTGCCGAGGTTTTTGACGGCACCTTGGGGCAATATACAGGTACGCCCATCTCCTTTAGCCTTGATCCACAAGTCGCCCCCATCAAACTAAAGCCACGCCGGGTTCCCTTTGCTCTCAAGGCTAAGGTGGACGAACAACTGGACAAACTGATCGCCCAAGGAGTTTTGGAGCCGGTTGACCACGCCAAGTGGGAAACCCCCATCGTCACGCCTGTCAAGCCAGATGGGTCGGTGAGAATCTGCGCTGACTACAAGTGCACGATCAACAAGGCACTTCAGCAGCACGCTTATCCGGTTCCTGTTGTCCAACACCTGCTGCATTCCCTGGGTGAGGGTAAGGTCTTCGCTAAGCTGGACCTTGCCCAAGCCTATCAACAACTGCCAGTCGATGATGCCACTGCTGAAGCCCAGACGATCGTCACCCACCGGGGGGCATTCCGTTGCCGCCGGTTGCAGTTCGGGGTGAGTGTGGCTCCTGGCATCTTCCAAAGCCTTATGGAGCGTCTCCTGCAAGGGCTTCCGGGCGTGGTACCATATTTTGATGACGTCTTGGTGTCTGCAGACTCACACCAGCAGCTGTTCGAGCGCCTCCGTGCCGTGCTGACCAGGTTCCAAGAGGCCGGGCTCAAGGTAAAGAGGGAGAAGTGCCAGATCGCCGTTCCACAGGTAGAGTTCCTGGGCTATCTTATCGATGCCTCCGGCCTTCACCCGACCACATCCAAGATCCGCGCTATCCAGCAGGCCCCCACCCCAAAGAACAAGACGGAGTTGCAGGCATTCCTGGGGCTGCTGAACTTTTATAACATGTTCCTGCCCCACAAAGCCACAGTGGCTGAGCCTCTTCACCGACTCCTTAGTACAAAGACGCCTTGGGCCTGGGGTCATCGGGAGACGGCGGCCTTCAACGCGGTTAAGGCTCTCCTTTCATCAGACAGTGTGCTGGTACAGTACAGTGAATCCAGGCCGCTGGTCCTTGCCTGCGACGCCTCACCTTTTGGCATCGGTGCTGTCCTTAGTCACCGTTTTCCAGATGGAAGAGAAGCACCACTCGCCTACTTTTCCAGGACACTATCTCTGACGGAACGGAATTACAGCCAGCTCGACAAGGAGGCATTGGCACTTGTGGCTGGAGTGAAGAGGTTCCATGAATACCTCTATGGCAGGACTTTTGACCTCATCACTGACCACAAGCCACTCCTGGGCCTCCTCGCCGGTGATCGTCCAACTCCACCGGTCCTCTCGCCACGCATGCTGCGATGGACTGTTTTCCTGGCTGCCTACCACTACCGGCTCATCCATCGCCCGGGGAAATCGATGGGCCATGCTGACGCCCTCAGCCGTTGCCCTCTTCCAGCATTTGTGGAAGACCCGGCTCCAGCTTCATCGCTCCTTCTGATTGAGGATCTTCCGGCAGCGCCTGTATCAGCTGCCACTGTGGCCTCCGCGTCTGCCCAGGATCGCACCATCAGCCGGGTGCTCAACTGGGTGTGGAGGGGGTGGCCACAAGGGCCTTTTGCATCGGAGTTCCAGCCCTTCGCAACCAGACAACATGAACTCTCAGCTCATCGCGGCTGTCTGCTGTGGGGAGACCGCGTCGTGATTCCCCAGGGACTCCGTCAGCGCGTCCTGGAGGCTCTGCACGTTGGCCACCCGGGAATTGTCAAAATGAAGGCGTTGGCTCGGTGTTATGTCTGGTGGCCTAATATGGACGATGCCATCACTGCCTGGGTGTCCGCCTGTCAAGCGTGCCAAGAGTCGAGGCCTGCACCACCGGCAGCTAAGGGACACACCTGGGAGACGCCAAAGACACCCTGGTCGAGGGTGCACATCGATCTGGCTGGCCCCTTTCACGGCCGGACCTTTATGGTAGTGGTGGACGCCTATTCCAAATGGCTGGAGGTCGCCCTGATGCCCTCCACCACTACCGAAGCTGTCATCCGGGTGCTGCGAGGCCTGTTTGCAACGCATGGGTGTCCTGATGTCCTTGTCTCTGACAACGGACCACAGTTCACGTCAGGCACGTTTGAGCGGTATCTTTTGGGACTGGGCATCCGCCATGCCCTAACGGCACCCTTTCATCCATCCAGCAACGGGCAAGCGGAAAGAATGGTGCGCTCGACAAAAGAGGCACTGGCGCGCCTGGACCGGGGAGACTGGCATGAGCGGGTCGCCGAATACTTGTTCGTGCAACACATCACCCCGCATGCGGCCACAGGGAGGAGTCCTGCTGAACTGCTTATGGGCCGCCGCCTCAGGTCACCACTCGACCGGCTACACCCGGACTTTGCCGTGGCTGAACCCCCAGGCTGTGCCAACGCGCCACGGTCATTTGTCCCAGGAAACCAGGTCTTTGCCCGGAACTATGTGGGGGACATTCCTTGGGTGCCAGCCACAGTAGTGGGAGTCACTGGACCTCGCTCGTACCAGGTGGCACTCGAAGACGGACGCTTGTGGCGACGGCACATAGACCAGCTTAGGCGCAGGGTTGGGGACTTGGACACTACCGAGGTGCCCCCAACTGCGCTTGCGGCTCCAGAAGAGACACGTACAGATGGCGAGGCCCCACCTACACCTCCCTCGCAAACTGCCAGCGTGGAGCCGAACCAAGCCGCTTCAGAGGGTCTGCCAGACTTACCACAGACTCAGACCACTCCACTTGCGGAGGCTCCACCCACAGCAGCGGATCCAGGGGATTTGGTTCCAACGCCACCTAGGGTCGCACCACAGCCTCAGCAAGAACTGTGTGGCCCTCCGGACTTGGCTACCAGTCCCCGGCGGTCTGGCAGAGTTCCCAAGCGCCCAACTTATTTAAAGGACTATGTTGTTGGACATGTATCACTGTTGGTCTAAGTATGGGAAATGTAACCAATATGCTTTTGTGCCTAATTGAACCATTACGCGTAGTGCTGTATATAAGGAAACCATTACGATTGTAACTAACGCCTTATCTCGGTGGGGAGGGGTGTTATGTAGTGAAGTTTCACCCTGGGCCAGCAGGGGGATACTGTATATAGTTTTCAATCAGGTCTGTAGATAGTTTTCCCTCAGGTCCGCGTCAGTTATTTTAGGCGGGAACTCTGGGCTGTTGTTGTTACAATGTTGACAGCCGGCTGCCTATAAAAGCAGGCCGGCTGAGCTGTTTGCAGTCAGTTCTATTCCAGCTTACGAAATAAAGAGCTAGTTGGAGAAATCGCTGTGTCGTCGGCTATGTCAACCCACAACTTAACAGAAACATCGGTACATATAAGAGCAGGAAGAGCCAATTCATTGTTTGTATAGATTTATACATATGTTAAATCTAATCTTATTGAAGCCAATTGCAAAACTTTACCTGATCTAGCATGAATCTGTTCTGCCACCACCTAGTCCTTTATTACAAGCATAAAACCAAGGCAGATCAGTCTTGTCTAGTTTAGCCTTTCGACTACTGTTACGTCAAGTCATATTATTCCTTTGTATGAAAAGAACTTCTGTCACCCGAAGGATGAAACAATCAAACAATAAAAAAATTAACTTGTAGAAAAATAAAATTATGTGGAATTGTTTGAGATTTAAGCACTCTGTTTTCTCATAGCTGTCTGGCATTTGAATGGAGAGGAAAGCAAATGAAAATGCAAAACAAACCAGATTGTATTCAAAATGTATGTATGTATGTATGTATGTATGTATGTTTGTATGTAAAAGTGAAGGTAGTGAACTGTAGGTGAATCAATAAGAAGGCTGTTCTTCAGAAGAACTAGTAATCAATAAGTGACCCTGACAAGGCTCTGCAAGAATTTAGTTGCCATTTGAAAGGACTAAGGTGACGGCTGGGCTGATGGACGGCTTCTCATTAGGTGACTGAATCACACAGAATATAGAGTCAGCCTTTTAAATTCTGCTGGTTAAGAAGATGAGCAGCCTTTGCATTATATTACAGCAATATCTTGGAAAGCATTTTCAGAACCACATCACAGATTAATGAATGATTATTAGTTTATTTCAGCTCCATAAATTCAACATGAAATTACAGTTTTGCAACTAACGGGAGGTAGATGGCATGCCTAACAATCTACATCACTGATTTGTATTTTTAATTTTATTTGCAAGAAAATGTGCAACATGAAACGCATTCTAAAAAATTTAATTGTCCATTTGGAACTTATTTTTTTTAAGTGTTCTGTTTGCAGAAGTAACATAAAATTCTTATGCTCCTGTTGCATTCTGATGCAATGACAAACTATGGTTTATTATTATGGGGATGAGCATAAGTAAGCTGTGGGCTGACATTCCCTCCTCTCTCCTATGCCATCACAATTTTTTGCTTCTGTTTTCACTAGCTGCAGTTAAGTTATTTATGATAATTTCAAACCTGGGTTTTATGAAGTTGGCTTGTTTCAATAATCCATGGTTCCGCTTATTAGGGTTCAGACATTGCCCTGGGATTTTCTGATAAAGGGTGGTATATAAATTGAATTAATCATCATCATCATCTCACACGGTGAGCCACAGCCATGAAAAGCCACATGTGTAAGCGCATCTGAAGGCTGTTTAGCATTACAATGATGGGCTGAGATTATAGTATTTCTTACTCTTTATACAGAAGGGACATGGGTGGCACTGTGGTGTAAACCACAGAGCCTAGGGCTTGCTGATCAGAAGGTCGGCGGTTCAAATCCCCGCGACGGGGTGAGCTCCCATTGCTCGGTCCCTGCTCCTGCCAACCTAGCAGTTCGAAAGCACGTCAAACTGCAAGTAGATAAATTGGCGGGAAGGTAAACGGCGTTTCAGTTCGCCAGAAGCGGCTTAGTCATGCTGGCCACATGACCCGGAAGCTGTACGCCGGCTCCCTCAGCCAATAAAGCGAGATGAGCGCCGCAACCCCAGAGTCGGCCACGACTGGACCTAATGGTCAGGGGTCCCTTTACCTTTTTACTCTTTATACTGGATACAACAAAACTGAAAATAAAAGGGTAAGCTGTTAATTTCATCTTCTTTATAGCTGATAAATACATTTCACAGAAAAATGTGTCTTTTAGTGGCCTCATTTAAAAAAACAGGAAACACCCCCCAAAAAAATATCATCACAGTTTTAAATATGGTGAAGAAGCAGTTAAAGAGATCGTTATTTATGCACATGTAATGAGTTTTGTGCAGACATGTAACAAAACATTCTTGGCTGCCATTTTCAGCCATCTGGGCTGCCTCTTTCCTTCAGCAGGAGCCTGCCAAACCCATTATTAAATTTCCCTGAGCTTTATGTCATTACACGTCTGCTAATACAAAAATACCAATCAAACATATACCATTGGTGTTACAGAGAATGATTCCTGGGTTTAGGTTGGCTGGGATCCAACTCTCTTGGTATTATGTATTCAGCGTTACATACTTGTATGTCAAGTTTTATATCGCTTAACATAATAAAAATCTCTAAGCGGTTTACATAAAATGATAAAAATACAATACCCACAGTCAATGCAATTTCCTAGAAGCTGGAGAAAAATGAGATCAAAACAAAACACATTTGTACGTCACAAGTAAAACTGAGCAGTGTACAATAATAATAATTAAAATCTGGGAATCGGAGTCCAGGAAAGCTTAAGTAAACATATACTGCATGTTTTAAAGCAATATTTAAAGGTCATTACTGTCTATGCCTCACAAACCACCTGAGGGAGCGCACTATCCCTGAGAAGGCTTGCTTTGGTGTTGTCACCAAATGATAACTGACTTGGTCTTCTCAGAAGATCATGAAAATCTGCTTGGTCTGTACCGGGCTTGGTGGTCTACCAAGTATCCTGTTTCCTAGTTGTTTAGAGCTTTAAATCTAACCAACAAAATCCTGATCTTGGTTTAGTAGATAATAAGCAACTAGAGCAGATCTTTCAACACAGGTGTAATATATATAAAACTTGGTGTTCCGCTAGGCATCCTAGCAGCTGAATTTTGCGCTAGCTACACCTTCCAAACCAGGCACAAGGGTAGCACCATATACACGGCATTACAGTAGACCTGGGCGATGTATCGCTGCATCGCCCAGGACCAGTATGAGGGCCAGACCACAATGGCTGCTTCACCTGGCGGTGTATCATGACTCAAGAGTAAAACCCGCTGCTGCTCCTGAGTCCCTCTGCCATCAGCGCCCAGCGTGCCAAGGGAGAAACAAGCTGTAGCCGGGAGCTGGTGGCAGAGAGACTCAGGAGTGGCAGCGATTTCAACTGTGATACGCCGCTGGGTGAAACCACCCCCATGTCCTGGTCCTCATACCACTGAGAGAGGAACAAGCTGCGTCAGCCGGGCTTGCTCCTTCCTCAGCTTCTCCATTGAGGGATGTGTGGCTGCCCGCCCCTCAGCAGAGAAGTGCTGGGTGGAAAAGCAATCTGTACTGAAATTGCCTCAGCTTCAAGCTGAGGTGGCTTCATCCCAGTGTCTTGCAGTGCCAAAAATGAGGCAGCTTATTCCTCCCTTTCAACATTGCGATGTATTGCCAGATTGTGATGCATGGCGATGTTGAAAACCTAACATTACATTACCTCTAATCATGAGCAAAACAAAAAAATTCCTTCCAGTAGCACCTTAAAGACCAACTAAGTCAGTTCTTGGTATGAGCTTTCGTGTGCATGCACACTTCTTCAGATACACTGAAACAGAAGTTTCCAGACCTTTCTATATAGTGAGAAGGTGGGGAGGGGTATTACTCAGAAGGGTGGTAGGATCATGAGGTTTACCAATGTATGTCCACTGTGACATGGCTATCCCTGACCCTTGGGCCATGCTGGCTAAGTCTGATGGGAGGTGGAGTCCAACACCAGGTTAGGGAAGTCTTACATAGACCATGTCCCCAACTTCCACTCACTTTGTAATTCAATCGCCAATCCTTTTTTGCAGTGACAAAAGGGGCTCTTTAGCTTCCTATGGAGCTGAAAATCTAATGGGGTATTGGGGGAGGGATGAAAAGCTGAAGTGTTGCTTGCTGTGTTCACACACACATGCACACACACCAAGTCTTAAAAGCATTTTCGTTAAATTTAAGAGACAGCAGGATGCCCAAAATACTTGCTGCCTGTTTTCTAACAAAGACACTGCCAGTGGAACAGCACTTATTAGAAGTTTGTGTTGGAAAATAAATGGTAAAGGCACACTTTGCAGTCCAATTTTCCGTGGACTTGCAATAGAGGTGGCACAATTTAACCTTTTTTTTGAAATTGAAAACATGCCATATCTGACTGCAGTCTACATTAAAAAACAACAACTCACGGCAGCTTCATGTTTCCGTGTAAAACAGTAGAGTCCGCTGTCTTCCGAGTGCATGGGGCACGGCAATGTGGGTTTCATGAAGTTGGAACACAAATCTTGGAAAAAATGCTCCACTTTGATGGAACATGACAGTCTATTTTGGGTGGAATTGGTTGCATTCAACCTGAAGGTTGATTTAACAGAGGCATTGGAGTTCCATGCTCTCAGCTGCTGCCATGTATCCTGGAGCTGGGTAATGTTATCCACCCACAACGACTGTGTTCTGATGTAACGCCAAGTCACAAAGTATGATCTGTTTAAGCATACTGTGCATGAGCTGTGCGTTCAAAGTGCTTCCTCTTTTAGTTGAGTGGGGAAACGCACCAAGGAGTGGGGCTTAACATTATAAGTGTTATGTTTCCTGAATGGACTCTGGCTCCAGGTCATGGTTGGTTTGGAGATAAATGAACCACAACCACTGGTTCAGATATAACACTAGGCCAGATATAACACTAGGTAGTTTGTTTCCCTGTGCAACTATGGGAGGAGCAACATGGGAGATCTCCAGCTGTGTGCACCAACATGGAACCCATGCACAGTGTGAATAAGCAAGTCATACTTCATGGCTTGATATTTATTACATCCAAATGGGGCTAATGTAGTACTTAAAATTGAGGAACCCATGAAGATACATAATGGGGAGAAAGCCTTAATGAGATTAACACAGTAATATTTCAACTTGCAATGGGGGCTGTTGGAGGGCTCCTTCTGACAATAACTTAATGGTATGAGATCTGCCACTGCAGGCATCCTTTATATCATATTCCAGTAATGCTGGAAGCCACAGATCCAACATGGGTGAAGCCCGTGGGCTGGGGCAATAGCTGACTGCTGGACACCATGCATTCTGTGCAGAAATTAATTCTTGACAACTTCATTTTAAAAAACCCAGAACACTTCAGGTAGAAGGGTTGGGGAAGACCTTTGCATTAGATCTTATAGAGCCACTGCCAGTTGGATTACACAATAAGGTAAAGGTAAAGGGACCCCCAACCATTAGGTCCAGTCGTGACCGACTCTGGGGTTGTGGGGCTCATCTCGCTTTATTGGCTGAGGGAGCCGGCGTACAGCTTCCGGGTCATGTGGCCAGCATGACTAAGCAGCTTCTGACGAACCAGAGCAGCACACGGAAACACTGTTTACCTTCCTGCCAGAGCGGTAGCTATTTATCTACTTGCACTTTGATGTGCTTTCGAACTGCTAGGTTGGCAGGAGCAGGGACCGAGCAACAGGAGTTCACCCTGTTGCGGGGATTCGAACTGCCAACCTTCTGACTGACAAGTCCTAGGCCCTGTGGTTTAACCCACAGCGCCACCCGTGTCCCTTACGGATTAGACAGTATTGGACTAGAAAAGAGGTGGGTCCCGCAGTCTCACCCAACATTTGACATCTCCTCAGCATCACTTTGATCAAGGACCATCCAACACAGAAGGAAAAGCAAGCTGCCAGTGGAGAAACAAGAGGGCTCCAGTCCTGCCATAGCAGCTCCTTTCCCTTCCCTTGTAGGCTAGGAAAAAGAGTTCCCCCCTCCCCCCAAAATGGAGCTAAGTATGAGAATGGAGGAAAGTGTGTAAATTGGTGGATGGAAGGAATGTATGAGAGTGTGGGTGGTGGAAGATGGGTGACAGTGACATGTAGATGTGTGTGAGAGTGGAGAGGGCATTCCTTTTTGTATGTGCTTGAGGCTATGTTGCTCTTTCCTAAGATGGTGGATGACATGAGAGAGATCAAGAGCATAGATGGAAGAATGATGGTTAATGGGTGAATGAATGGGAGAAAGAAGGCATGCCCTACCCACTTCCGGCTTTGGTTACATCACAGGTATATAGTCCCTGAGCCCAAAAAGGCTTCCCACACCTAAATGAATTGGACCAGAAGAACTGATAATCTCACTTGGTAAAAGATAGCTTCATATGCATATTAATGTGCAGCACCTTCCCATGCCAGCGCAGCCCCAGCTCCTGGATGGAGCAATTATCAGCCAATACCAGTGTTGGCTCCTCATCTGTGACCTTCAGCAGCCACTGTTAAAGTGGTGTAAGAGAGTCACACATTGCTGCAGCCCCAATACCACTAAGGTTCTGTCAAATGGGTATTCAAGCAATTGGAATTCTCAGCCTTAGCTCCAGTCAAATAACTGTTTCAGCAGTAAGCAAAATGTAAAACATCACTGGTGCTCTGTGTTTCTTCTGAGTTATGAATCTGGTGACCTGCTTTATAGGCCTGACATTCATATTTATGTCTCGGTAGGGCTCATACACAAATCATAGATATTTTTACAGAGATGTTAGTGAGCCAGTTCCATTTAAGGTTTTAGGTTATCAGAGACGTTTAACTCCCAATGACCCTTTCGGTGGTTTCCTCCCAGGATGATTTAGCTCTGCAGTTCTAAGCTACCATGGGTGGTTTTTGCAGTGTAGTCCCTCGTTTGGACTGCACCAACCATAGCTGCCAGTCAGCAACTTGGAGTAGAAGCAATCACTGCCAGGATTGGTGGAATGGGGTGTCCAGCGTGCTGAAGAAACTCCTATGCCACTCAAAAACAAATGTCTAGAAGTACCCTCAGAAGTACCCAATGGAAGTCAGATGCACCAAGGAAAGGAGTAGGAGAGGATACCAGTCCAAATGCTAGAAACCCATCTGCGTCTGGATAGGCAGTTTCCTATGCAAGGGCAAGAAGGTTCCTGTAACAACATGAATGGAGAAAGGTATGTGGGTGGGCAGAGATTAGCATGAGGAAATTTTGGCCTAGCCGTACCCACTTGCCCCACACTTGACATCACGGCAGGTGTGCAGCAGGTAAAGACGCAGCTAGGCCAAAGAGGGTTTGCAGGCATCACCAACCAGCACATCGGCAGCACTTGCAAAGCCCCATGAATAGCACTTTGCATGCACTGGCAATCACTTGATATTGAAAGTCATTTTCAATTAGATTTTAAATATTCTAATCTGGCTGGAAGCGACCGAGAAAAAGGTGTGGTAAAAACCGAACTCAGTAATATACATTTAAATCACATCTCCGGCAACCTTTGAATATGCTTGCTCTACATAAAGGAGAGATTTAGTGTATCCCCTTCTCTGCACACATCTTCCACTCTGCTTTGAACAGATATATTTAGTTGAACTAATAGATGGCATTTGTTTAACATATTATCACTTTCCAACTTCCTTCACACCCTACACGGAGCTGCAGAAATCACCATGCAGTGTAGTCAAGTGATAAATTACAGTTTAATCATTCAGGCCTATTAATCTCAGCAAGACCATGAACTGGGTCAAGATAGTCCTGATATCAAGTGCTGGAATCGTTAGTCACTGATAAGTTATTAGCAACACCCACGTAGTCGGGCCATTAAATCTGCTTGCGGATTGTCAAGCGATGGGCTCCATTTCAAGTTATTTAGTAGTCACTCAAGTGTAAGGAAGGGAGGAGGGAGGGAGAGGAAGGTCTAGAATTAAATTGTGAGGTTACTTAGGGATATGAGAGAAGCTACTGAAGAGACAGAGTTTCTGATGGTACTTAGAGCCCCATTATTGATTTCAGTTTAGCCTTGCAATCACACCAGTCCATCAACCCTTTAATGCAGCGGTGTGAAAAATGCTTCAGAGAGAGCAAGTGTCACTGGAATATGTGTGTGTGTGTGTGTGTGTGTGTGCGTGCGCGCGCGCACACACACACACACACGAGTTAGTCTGCTAGAAGGCAGCAGGTCAGGCAAAAAAGGTGCGCAACCTTAAAAAGGGTAGAGCTTTCCAGCTGCATTGGCTGGAAATGCTCTTGATGGATTCTAGGACAATTACCTTAGCTTAAAACAGGTACTGTAACTGCTTTTTAAAGTAAGAGAAACAAGCTTTGTTAAATGCTTAGTGTGCTTCATCACACACTATTTCTCTTAAACACACCCCACAATAAGACCATGTTGATCGAGTTCTGACATAGTGATCTCTATCTTAATAATAATTTGCTTCCAACAAAATATTAAAATACAGTAATCCATCAAACATTAAAAGCTTCCCTAAACAGGGCTGCCTTTAGATGTCTTCTAAAAGTCTGGTAGTTGTTGTTCTCTTTGACATAAACCATGATTTATTAGACAGAAAATGAGTGTTGTGCCCACAGCTCCCTTGTGCACTGTAATGGAACACTTCCAGGGCTTATAAAACCACAGTCGCTATTACATACAAACTGGGAAACTGTGGTCTGATCTCTCCTCAATAAACCATATCCAGTTTCCTAGTTCTGATGTGGTTTAGTGAAGCACCAAAGACATGAGTACAAGGGGAGGAGAAGCAAAGATGGAATGAAAGGCTTGTTCTTGGTCTAACAAACTATGGTTTATCCGAGTGAGTTCATTATGTCTGAGGTGGGCCTTTGGGTCCTAAAAGACAACTTTGCATAGGACAGTGAAACATAGGGAATGGAACTGTGCTTCTTATTGCCATGTGTATGGCCTATAAAAGAAGATCTTACAGGGATAAGACGCACAAGCTGTTTGCTGAAGAACATTCATATATTTCACTGGAAATGCATTAAGATAAGAATCTGTAGCCAAGTGGGCATTGCCTCTTTCCCAGTGCCATGATTTTAGGGTAAGGACAGAAGAAGGAAATACGTGGGAGTTTTTATTTGAACCGCAAGGTATGTGGAAAGGGCTAAATATCGATACATCGCCCTACTTAGGTAAAGGTAAAGGGACCCCTGACCATTAGGTCCAGTCGTGACCGACTCTGGGGTTGCGGGGCTCATCTCACTTTATTGGACAAGGGAGCCGGCGTACAGCTTCCGGGTCATGTGGCCAGCATGACTAAGCCGCATGGAAACGCCGTTTACCTTCCCGCCGGAGTGGTATCTATTTATCTACTTGCACTTGACGTGCTTTCAAACTGCTAGGTTGGCAGGAGCAGGGACCGAACAACGGGAGCTCACCCCGTCGTGGGGCGACCTTCTGATCGGCAAGTCCTAGGCTCTGTGGTTTAACTCACAGCGCCACCCGCGTCCCTCTATCGCCCTACTTATGACCTTTCAAATCCAGCTTTTAGATGCATTTTAAAGCAAAAAGTAAATGTGTTGTGTTCATATATCAGCTACACCAGGCATGAGGAGCCTCTGGCCCTCCAGATTATAATTACCACCATCCCTGACACTCAGCTCATGTTTCTACAATAGTGACCAGAGGAGGAATGACTGCTGGGAGCAGCGCATAGAGAAATGCCACAGTGCACCTGTAGTAGGAAAACCAGAAACCTTTATCTGCCCCACCTGCAATAACACTTGTACTTCCCACATCGGTCTCTACAACCACAGCAGGCTTTGTAACTCTCCAACAGCTTGACTGTCCAAAAGCACACTCTCCCATTGTCTCCCGAGACAAACTGATGCCAACAACACCCTTGACCGTTGCAATACAAGCTGAGGCTGATGATAGTTGGGAGTCCAACAACATCTGAACTGCCTCAAAATATAATTTATTACTTGAAATATTGTTATACATACAGCAGGTTCACAGAAGTACGTTTGGCACTTGATGACTCAGCCATCAAGTGAGACTTGCATGTATATGCAGCTGAGTCATTACTGATAAAAAAAACAACAACCACTAGAAGCGAACACTTATATGATCTCACCTCACACCCCAAATGCAAGGTTGTTTGGCAGGGACACTTCATTTTGCCAAGCTATTGTTGAGTAGTAAGTCAACAAATAGGCATGTGTAAACCATTCTATGGTTTTCAACCAGTGCAGTATTCACACTGGTGCCGATTCTCTTCAAAAGTGTATCAATGCACCTAAAATCTATCAATTTTCATGGGCCTTCGAGTACCACTAAGGTGGGATCACCCATTAGTCATGAGTCAAAATAAACTTTTTACAAGTTAAAAAGAGCTTTAAAAAACCCACCTGAGGTGCACATGAGTTTAATAAGCATAACCACAGTAAAAAAATGTGTGTGATAAGAGGTCTCATTTCACTGACTTTGGAACCATAGAAGACAGCCTATTAATCAGAGAGAGGAAAGCAGAACTTCAGTCATTACACTATTATTATTTCTAGTGGTGCTTTCTGTTTCCTGTAGAAAGAGTGCATGGAAGCGCCACTGTCAAAAAACATGTCCACGTTTTAAATGGGATAAAAGAGGCAGGAGGGAATGTGGTATTAAGGGCAGCAAGATTTTCAACACCAGGAGGACTGATGAGGCAAGGGCTGGGGAAAGAACGAAGGAAGTGAGGGTTGGAATAAGGAAGGGTGGCTGTGGAGAGAAATAAAAGCACTGCGGCTGGCAATTCTGTGCACTGGTATTACCAGCCTGCTGAGAGCAATTACAATAGCACAGACAGCTTGCTTTATTGCAACCTTATTGAATTAACTTTGAGGGGCAGGAGGAAGAGGGAAATAACCTGAGTGATTCAGCAGGGAATTTATTAGAAAATTTTAATGCCAACTTAAATTTGATCCTAAGGCCTCAATATTAAAGGTCATCTCCATTACTGTACTACTGGAAACCCTCTGCTCCCACGTTCCTCCCTTGCCTTCCCCTTGTTTTCTTTTATATAAAAAAGCCCCGCACACAATAAAATAGGTCAGAGCTCTTCCTTGGCATTTTTATCCGAGAGCAGCAAATATCTCCATCTTCGTCTGAAGGCATTATAGACGGCCTTATCACCTATAAAGCTTCCAAATAGTTTCTTAAACAAAACAATCACAAACAAAATAGAAACATGCGCTACAAACAAATGGTAATTTCAAATAGTACACAAAGCTTAGGAGAGCTACACAAAAAGTTAGGGGAAATTAACTAGACCATTACATACATTTTGTATTTCAGTAAGGAAACACCAGGGGAATGAAAGGAAAGTTATGGGATATTTTAGTAGGATAAAAGGTGGAAGAAGAAACTCCTCCTTCCTAATGTGTGACAGGTGAGTAATCTTTATTTGTGCATTGCCATCAATATGCACCATGCTTTATTCGTTTAAACATTTACAGAGTTTTCCAAGCAAAAAAAGAGGGGTCCCCAAACTCCAAACTATTATGATCAGCACCGCCTTTCTAAAAACCTATTATCTGGTCTTGCCAACCCTGTACATGTCACCTGCTCCACTGATGAATGTACAAATATCACTGCAAGGAGTGTTAGAAACTGGGATAGAAAAGCTAGGAGCCAAGTGACTCCTGGGACCTGGGTTGTGGGCACCAAAACAGAATGTCTGGTCGCCATGGGGGGGGCAGCAACACTTTCTATTTATTATTTTGATAAGCATCAGCTAATAGGCAATTCACTTAAGAGACCCATTGTTAATATCACATTTTTAGCAGAAATTGTTGAAACATGTTTAATTTGGTGTTTACAATAAAAATATTGGTACCATACTTTAGTTTTCAAAACTCTACTCTTTATTGTTAAACTCCTTAACATATAAACTTCAAGGCTTGAGTAATCCTTGAGCCAGGTGCAAAAAAAGGGCACTCAATACTTTTTGAGGTGCTTGCAAATGGAGAATCTTTAGGTGCAAAATACGCCTGGCGCCCTGCTAATTTCGAACCCTGATTGCAAGCGAGACTGTGTACACACAGTCTGTGGCTGCATTCAAGCATCTGTTGACTGGGGTAGTAAGAAACATCTTATATTAGAAAGGAAATATAATAGGCATTTTTAAAATAAAGAAATGCAATTAATGCTGGATGGAGGGTGGAGTATGGCTCCCACTTTTAAAACTTCTAAACCGTTATCTACCGACTGAAAAAGGAATGCCGTTGTGCCACAATTACTTGCTAACATCGCAAGATCTTTTGAGGTGGTGCAGAGGCAGAAGATTCCAGTTCAAAGAGATGGAGGCAAAGTGCTCAGCATTCCTATTTAAAGGATCTTAATTTCAGTAGAAAGTAGTCCATCTCTTAGCAGCCTGATTTGTGTGTGTGTGTTTGTCACTAGTGAATACTTATTGATGGCTATTATTCTCTTTCTGCTTCTGTTGGTATTCCGCTGGGATGCTAGATCAATTTTGTGCTTTTAAAAATTGACATCAATAATGTGTTTACATTTGCCAATACTTCTTAATTGTCAAGCTATAACGGTGGAACTCCGATAATAAATCTTGTCAACAGATAACTTCAGATGCTAGAATTTTAAGTGTTTCTTCTTCTGAGCAATTTGATAGGTTGAGAATTGCTCCTGAGTGAACCACAGGGTAAAAAGAAGGAGAGACAGGCTGGAGGAGTAATTCTTGGTTGCATAAAATACAGAAGCAGGCCTAGGGCAGACATAACACTCCAGGTCTCCTAATCGTTTCCAATCTTCATCTGTGCTCTGGGTTAAGGTCCCTGTGCTTTCTATTTTCATTGGAAGGAAAGGCCTCATTCACATCGAATGGAAATTTCCAAATCAGGGATCCAAATCAGGACCCAGTGGAGGGAAAGGATGAAAAGTTCTCCAAAACACCATCAGGGTCTTGATTTAGTTTTGCCCCCCTGTGCCTCCTGGTTACATAAAAACACACACAAAAAACCACCCTCATTCACAAACTGAATTCACAGTTCCTGTCTAGTGAGTCCAGGTATGAACCCAAATATATAGGTTAATGTCATCTGCAAGGTCACATCTCTAGCAAGTCTGTAGCAAACAAGCTCAAGGATAGGGTAGGGGTATATCTCTCCTCGAGAGGAAATGAGTTAAGGTGCCTGGGCTGAGAGGGTAAAACAAAAACCCGCTTGAAATGCCAGGAAAGGGACTTGTGACAGGTAAGCAAAGGAAGAATAAGATGGGTCTGTATGCTGTTCATTGGACAAGCATCAATTTTGCAGGAAGGTTATCCTGATACAGGTCCAGGAAGCAGCAGGGACCAACCATGAACAAGCAAAGCAGAGAAGGGAGAAAAGCTGATAAACTAAGCAACAAGCTCAAGATATTAACTGGGATAAGGTGGCTGAGTGGTTCCAGGGGTTGAAGAGTCCCAGGTTAGAGGCAGAAAAGTCCAGGTTTGAATCTGCTGTGTGTCACTCGTCTCAAAACTCACATGCCCATACCCAAAGCTTAATTATTCCCATTGAAAATACTTTATCACAAAACAAATGGTAGAGAATTCAAGTCAGAATCCCTATTTTGATCCCATATCCTAGTAAAGACGTAATATTTAAGCAAATGTTGATCTTTCAGCCTTTCTTAGAAACCGATGTCTGCCAGAGCTCTGAATTGTTTGAGATTACCCCATTCATTTGTTTTGGAAATTTTTCTGTTCCTTGTCTCCTGCACGAGAGATAGGTCATGATACTTTCCAAGTTGTCTTCAAGAGCACATTAGTCAATCTGAAATGTTACGAAGGCATAGATGAGAACAGTTAGATCTCTGTTGTCTAACAACAGGTGCAAGCACTCCTGGTCATAGCCATTGGCACTACCTGGATCCAGTAGAACCTCTGAACAACAAATCTCTTCCTAAGGGTCCATGCCAATCCCATCAACCACATATAAAGATGACCTCTCTCCATCAATAATAGCTGCATCTTGTTGGGATTCAGTTTCAACTGGTTCAGCCTCTACCACTTAATACAGTGGTACCTCGGGTTAGGAACTTAATTCGTTCTGGAGGTCTGTTCTTAACCTGAAACTGTTCTTAACCTGAAGCACCACTTTAGCTAATGGGGCCTCCCGCTCTCCCGCTGCCGCTGCGCGATTTCTGTTCTCATCCTGAAGCAAAGTTCTTAACCCGATGTACTATTTCTGGGTTAGCGGAGTCTGTAACCTGAAGCGTCTGTAACCTGAAGTATCTGTAACCTGAGGTACCACTGTACAGTCTTTCAGACACTGACTTAACACTGAGACATCAGTTCCTAGCTACTTACTGAAATAAATATATAACTGGATGTCATCAGCATAGTGATATTCCCCAATTCCAAAAGTCTAGATTTAAGAACATTCAGTTACAATTCAAGCAGATTTTAGCCATCAGGTTGGCATCTGTCAGTCATAATGGAACTGAAAAGGTGTGCATGCATAATGAATATTAGAGACCCAGGTGTATTTCCAATCAAACGGCACTTGTGCAAAGCTTTAAGTTTTTAACAGAGTTAAGTAGGCAATATTGTTCTGAATGACCCAGTTACTGCCAAGTCTGCTTGGGAATTATACTTAATTAATTATACGTTCAGGTGAACGAGTAAAACAAAGTAAGAATAAAAAGCCTAAGGTGAAAGTAACCGCAATCCTTGTAGTCTTGCCGTGATGCAAAAAGGAAGTGTCCATGTGTTGCACATGAAGAATTCTATACTCCTTTTAAAATCCTTCGAAAATCAAAGTGAAAAGCAAGTAGAACCTGCTGTGGTGGGTGGTGATACTAAAATTATTTTTAAATTATTTGTGCTAAACACACAGACATTGTCTACATACTCCCTCTATTTCAATGTTGTGGTGTTTTACTGACATTATAGGCTGTATTCAACTATGCCATAGTCAGAGAAGACCCACCGAAATTAATAAAGCTAAGTTAGTCTTGTCTATTCACTTCAACGAGCTTATCCTTAGACGAGCGTCAATTACTGCCCTATGAATTTAATCTATAATTTTAATGTTGCAGCCTGCCCTGTATATTGTGATTGCAACAGAATGGTGATATGGAATTACTGAAAAAGAATAAAGGTTACAAGGAAAAACAATACAGAGAAACTCACTAAATGAGTGGATTAGTTTGCCTTATAAAACTCCCACACACATCTGTTTCCCTAGCGGGGAAGCCAAAAGAAAGCAAACACCCTCATTAGCACCTTCAAGAATACCTGTACAAAATTATTCACAATACTTGGTAAATAAGGGTGGCAAGCACACCTCTTGAATGTGAAGGCTTCCTCGCCTGCTATGTTGGGTTGTTGGGCATGCCTTTCCTAATTGCCATTATATAATAAAGCAGTGTTACATAACCTTGTAATTTGGATGCAAGAACAGAGGAACTCTGCCAGCCAGCACTATTATGCTCAAATCGTAAAAGCAGATGCTTTTCCAACTAGAAGAGTTTGGAAAAATCATTTTCTGCAGTACAGACTGCTTAGGACCACATTTTCAAAACGGAAGTGTATAGCTAAAATATGGATTTTTGCTGTCACAAATATAGTTGTGGCTGCCCACCTTTAAAAGGGGCTTAGGCAAATTTGTGGTGTCTAAAGACTGTCAATGGCTATTAGCCACAATGGGCACATTCTACTTCTCCTGTTGCTTCTGAATACCAGTTGCAAGGAATAACAGGTGGGGGAAGTGCTGTTGTGCTCATGTTCTTCACATAGGCATTTCTTGGTTTGTGAAAACAGGATCCTGGATGGGCCTTTGGTCTGATCCAGAATGCCCTTTTGATGTTCTTCCATTCTTGAGAATGAAGTGGACCTTCAAGCAAGCTTGTCTACAGCAAGTTTCAGTAGATATTCAACTGGGCCAGGAGGAACAGAACCATGGAAGGGATGTAGTAGACCACCCGGTTTAACCCACTGCTCAAGAAACAGTGTCTTATTAGTTTATCCCTTGCCATTCCCCTGCTTTACATAGGTGGTCTCTGGTCCTGCAACTTGCTTTGTTAACAGACACAGCTGATAAACAATTAACTGTGTTCCTCTGGTGACTGCAAACTTGGCACATATTATATTTTTTAATCTCAGAATATTTGAGGCATGGTTATAGTCTAACACATGAGAAGACAATATGCAGTGCTGGTGCCACAAGCAAAACAGGCAGGGAGGGGGTTGTGCCATTCCTGCACAGGTGTAAGATGACCTGTGTGTGTCTGCCTACAACAAAAAGTCAGGCCTGCACCTCTTATGCTTTTGCTTGCTTCCAAGCACAGTAGGTGAGAGCCAAAACCACGGCAAGGTACAGGGGGATGAATATGCACTCTAGTACATTGGTCTTCAACTGGTGTGTCAGGACCCACTAGAAAGTTATAGCCCAGTCTAAGCTGGCCTGCAACAGCAGCACTACCACCATGCAAATATATAGCTTTTAAAAAGATAAAGGTAAAGGGACCCCTGACCGTTAAGTCCAGTTGTGAACGACTCTGGGGTTGCGGCGCTCATCTCGCTTTACTGGCCGAGGAAGCCGACATTTGTCCTCAGACAGCTTCCAGGTCATGTGGCCAGCATGACTAAGCCACTTCTGGTGATACAGAGCAATGCACGGAAATGCCATTTACCTTCCCGCCAGAGCGGTACCTATTTATCTACTTGCACTTTGACGTGCTTTCGAAATGCTATGTTGGCAGGAGCAGGGACCAAACAACAGGAGCTCACCGCATCGTGGGGATTCAAACCGCTGATCTTCTGATCTGCAAGCCCCAGGCTCTGTGGTTTAGACCATAGTGCCACCCGTGTCACGGCCTTTAAAGATACAGGCATTCAAATTCATGTTTGGGTTAAAGGTCTAAAAGGGTTTAAGACTACTGATTTAGAGCACACTTGAGGTTTCACTGCCACACAATGAGCCATCAAGTCCTGTCAGAAGAAAGTGCTCATTGGTGGTGGTGGGGGGTGACCCCCTTACATCTTTTAACCCAGGAAAATCTTCTCAAAAGTCAGGGGTCATCTTATACGCCGGCTGCAGCAGCAGCTCCTGCAGCAACTCCCCACCAAAGGACAAAACGACAGCAAATTAAATCAGAGGACACCAAGCTCTCTAGATGAAGCAGAAATATGCTTGAAAATTGGCCCCAGAAGCCCCCCCAATCACCAGCAACAGAACGACCCTAATCGCTCCCGGTAGTAGACCACTAGCAAATTCCATGACAGCGGCTCAACAAAAGCAGTAAAAAATCACCCCAGAATGCTTCAGCAGGTCTGACAAAAGCAATAACTGAATGAAGTTCAGCGACGTCCTAGCAACTGAGGAAGCAAGCCAAAGAAGAAGCCTTCTGGCTTGCTCCTCTGTTTAAACGGACCCAGCCACACACCCCCGGCCACTGGGAAGTGGAGCGGATTTCCGAGCCGGACTGGAGACTGGTTTTTTAAATTTTTATTTGGTGTGCATTGGAAGAGGGGTAGTCTTATACGGCGAGTATATCCCAAACTCTATATTAACTGGAAAAGTTGGGGGTCATCTTATACACCCAGTCGTCTTATACGCCAGAAAATACGGTACTTCTCACAAGGAGAATACACGCACTGCTCCTACAACATTATATTATATAGCCTCATTCATACACACTGGAAAATCTGGAAGATGCACAAAACCATCATTACTGATTCTCTGACCAGCTAGAACTTAAAAGCAATGCAAGCTTTGTTCCAAGAAACTACATAGATGTCTGCTAGAAGTTAAGAAAGTCGCTTGTTGGTCTGCAGAAGAATCTTTTGCCTAAAGCACAGTTCTCTCAAGTTTGGATTACTTGGAATGGAACAGAAAAGCTGCAATGTGCCTCAGAGCTCTTGTTTTACTGAAGGGCACTTCAAAAGAAATATGTGGCTTTGAAAACTTCAGATAGGTGCTGTACCCTTCAAATCGCCTGGGAAATCCACAATAATACCTTTTTAAATGGCCAGTTAGACAACTAATTCTTGAGAGATTAAACCTAAGAGCTTGGCTTCTCAAAAGTGTTGCTCTTTGGTTCTCAGCTATGGATTCACCAAAGTTCCTTCAAACAATGCATTGCCAGATTTTTCCATCAAAAGTTCTAACTCTATGCTTACACTATGGGAGACTATGAGAAGCAAGCAAAGTCAAAATCTTGGGTAACAGTAACAAAGTCAAACAAAGTCGAAATCTTGGTTGCAGCAGTTAGGCAGAAGAAGAAGAGTTTGGATTTGATATCCCGCTTTATCACTACCCTAGGGAGTCTCAAAGCGGCTAATATTCTCCTTTCCCTTCCTCCCCCACAACAAACACTCTGTGAGATGAGTGGGGCTGAGAGACTTCAGAGAAGTGTGACTAGCCCAAGGTCACCCAGCAGCTGCATGTGGAGGAGAGGAGACGCGAACCCGGTTCACCAGATTACGAGTCACCACTCTTAACCACTACACCACACTGGCATGTCAGATTAAGACCTGGGAGACCAGCGTTCGAATCCACACACTGCCAAGTTTGCTGGGTGATCCTGGATAAAGTGGACGGAGGGAGGGAGGGAGGGAGGGAGGGAGGGAGGGAGGATCATATTTATCACCTGGAACTCCTTAGGTGTGATGCAAATGTAATAATAACTAAAAATACACTGGCCATATTTTTAACCATAAAAAGCCCAACCACTCACTTCTGCATGAGCGAAGGCACCAGGTGTATTTTGCACCTGGGTATCGGCCACTTTCAACCAAGTGAAGATGCCCAGGTGCCAGGACAGCGTCTGACGTCTACACCAGATGGAGGCGCATCTTGGCTCTTTTTACACACTAGGATACATCCTGTAGAATTCCACCCATTATATTTTATCTGCACAATCAGAATGAATTTCAGAAACCAAAAGCTTGTATTGGAAAATGTGACTTTCAAGCCGTCTGCCCCCCAAATGGCAACTAGGCATTCTGTTTTGAAGACTGCAACCCTGGTTTAAGGAGCCTTTTTGGTGCTTAGCTTATATATCTGAGTTTCTAACACTGGACTGGGGATGAGAGCCACATGCCTGTGATGTGCAGGGTCAGAGGCAAAATGAAATGTCAATTTTACTTTTGTAGAGTAGGTGTGCTTCTACACCCACACCCGCCATTCTATCTCTACCCAGGCAAGCTAGGAGTATTATCAGAATTCAATGAAGAAGAAGAATTTGGATTTGATATCCTGTTTTATCACTGCCCTAAGGAGTCTCAAAGCAGCTAACAATCTCCTTTCCCTCCCTCCCCCACAACAAACACTCTGTGAAGATGAGTGAGGCTGAGAGACTTCAGGGAAGTGTGTTTAGCCCAAGGTCACCCAGCAGCTGCATGTGGAGGAGCGGGGACACGAACCTGGTTCACCAGATTACGAGTCTACCGCTCCTGACCACTACACCACACTGGCTCTCCACTCCACTCAGGCAAAGCCGCCCAAGGAGGCTGTAAAGCATGGGTGGCAAGGGGTGTGGCGCAGAAGGGTGTGTGAGCTAGCAAGAGTCTAGCCGGAGAGACCTGGAGGACCACATCTGGCCCCTGCCTGATGTTCCCCATACCAACAAGAAGACTGTTGCCACATTGATGGTTCATGTAGCTCAGTAGTACTACATTCTCTCTGGCAGTGGCTCTTCAAGATCTCAGACTGAGGTCTAGGGTCTTGTTGCCCGGGATCCTTTCTAACTAGAGACTGCTGAACTTGTCCTGGAATCTTATGAATGCAAGACATGTGCTACAGCCTTTCACATGAATACTATGGGTTTACCATCTGGGCCTAAATAAAACTTTTACTATGCTCTTGGGGATAAAAAGGCAGGAAACACCATTTTTAGGCTGTAACCCTGTGTACCCTTATCTTGGAGTAAGCCCCGCTGAAGACAGTGGGACTGACTCCCGAGTAAACGTGCACAGGATTGGAATGTCAGTTACTTTTTCTACAGAATATCTGCTCTGCTTTCATAGACATTTTCAAATGCAAACCAATAACCTGGAAAATATAAAAAAGACACCAGTAGACAAAAAGGCACTTTTATGCTTTTTAGTTATAGAAAGCTCCTCTTGTAAAATTCAGTCAAATCCCATGAATGTCATGGAACAAAATGACTATAATCCGTCACGTTTCCACAATCCCCTCCGGGCTGATTCAACTAGTTATTTATGAACCTGAGATGCCAATGGTCACTTTGATGACTAAACCATAAATTAGCATGTAAAGAGAATATAAATTTGATTTCACAGAAGCAACAAATTGCAAGGCAGCGAGGATATTATTTAATTTCTATCGACATGTCACGGGGAAAAAAAAGTCAGCAAAAGGAGATGTGCTACATCTTAATAAACCTGCAAACTGCATAATACATCTTATATTTGATTTGCTCCACTGCCTTGGTTATAAAACTCTGCACATAATATGGGTCTTAGGTTTAAGATTTCAAAAAGCCCGAGTTCATGACAACACTTGTTCACTATTTGAATTATTTCTTTATAACACACATAAAAAATAAACATTACACTTGAAAAATAATGAGAATACTCTTATAATTGTTCCTCTGGAATATATAATTGCATGTAGAAAATAGAACAGTATCAATATAGGTTTAGACATCATGAAAAATCTCTATTTATCCTTATTAACAAGTGTGCTTAGAGACAGTGAGAGCATTTTGCTTGCTTTTTAGAAAATAAGTAAATGATGGTTATACAACAACAGTTGTATAAGGTGATTTTTTTTATACCATCTAGACACTACTTCAAACATTTCTAACTCCATAAACCACTGTCACATTCAGGAATCATAGAACTGCAGAGCAGGAAGGACCCTGGGGATCATCTAGTCCAGGCTTCCTCAACCTTGGCCCTCCAGATGTTTTTGGCCTACAACTCCCATGATCCCTAGCTAGCAGGACCAGTGGTCAGGGATGATGGGAATTGTAACCTCAAAACATCTGGAGGGCCAAGGTTGAGGAAGCCTGAAAATGCAGGAATATGCAGCTCTCCCATATGGGGATCAAACCTGTAACCCTGGTGTTATCAGCACCAATGTAGGCTGCAATACAAGATACGCTAACTACAGAGAACACAGTCCCGTTGAAAACAGTGGGACTTGCATGTATGTGTATTACATTTCCCCTGATACGAAATCTAGCACAGGCAGACTGTGGTGGGGACATGTGGTTTCCTTGCAACAGAAAGATCTAAGGAAGATGCACAACAAATGAGTAATGTGTGCATCAATCGTGTTAAAACTACTGTGTACACAGCCTCTTGCTGTATGTGTATCTAAACACATTAAGATTTCAGTCTATAAATAATGATTTGGAAAATCCTGAATCAGTTGAGGCTGTACAATTCCATCTTTTGACTGACATCCGATTGGCTGTGGCCTCTCAGATGTTTCTGAACTTCAGCTCCCGTCATTCCCAGCCAGCATGGCTAATCATCAGGGAATATCGGAGTTGCAGTCTTCCAACATGTGAAGGACTAGAAGTTAGCCACCCCTCTACTAAAGAAAAATAAAGATGCAGCTGGTGGAATACGTGAAATTATTACATAAGCAATGATGCTTTCTCCAGTGACCAGTGGGAAAACTGCTGAGTGGGAGACTGCAGGTCATGTGGAGGAACCCAGGTTACCTCTAGTTGAAGAATCCAAGGTAGCAGGGCTGGGAGAAGCCTCCATACATCAGCTTGGAAAGTCACTGTCAACTTTTTAAATAAGTCCATTTGCATGCCAGCTTTCCTCTAAGGAGTTCAAGGTGGCCTACGTGGTTAACCCCCCCACATTTTATCATCACAAACTAAGATTGAAAGAAAAGAAAAAAAAAGGCCTGTAGGATCAGGCTAAAAGCCCAACTAGTCCAGCATCCTGTTCTCAAAGTGGCCAACCGCATGCCCAAGCAGAACCTCCCAGAAGATGGTATCCAGTGGCATGCTGCCTTTGACACTGGAAGCAGAAATACCATGTGATGTAGCTTAGGCTGAGATATGGTGACTGGCTCATGGGGCAGGTCACTCAGTGAGATGCATGACAGAGTGTGAAGATTTGAATCCAGGTCTCTCGGGTCCTAAATACTACACCACACTGCTTCTTCTTCTTCTTTTTTTTTTTAAGAAGACAAGTTTGGATTTGATATCCCGCTTTATCACTACCCGAAGGAGTCTCAATGCGGCTAACATTTTCCTTTCCCTTCCTCCCCCACAACAAACACTCTGTGAGGTGAGTGGGGCTGACAGACTTCAGAGAAGTGTGACTGGCCCAAGGTCACCCAGCAGCTGCATGTGGAGGAGCGGAGACGTGAACCCAGTTCCCCAGATTACAAGACTACCGCTCTTAACCACTACACCACACTGGATCTCCACCACACTGCTTCTCAACTGGAGTAGACATTAGCTTGGCTGCTGGTTTGATTTGGTATAAAGCACCTTCAGATAATCATTTCTTCAAAGGCATCAACGAAAGAAAAAACACCGCCTTGAATATGTACACACCGAGGAAGTCTAAAAATGGATATATTGCTCACCACAGAGAGACAGTTGGCACATTATAACACCAATCCTGGCCTGACTGCACTGGGTGTCAATTAGTTTTTGGTCCCAATTCAAAGTGCTGGTTTTAACATATAAAGCCCTAAATGGCTCAGGATTGCAATACCTGGATCGCCTTGCCCCATATAAGCCAACCCAGACCCTGCGATCATCACCTGAAGTTCTCCTTCTTCTTGTGCCCTCTCCACAAGAGGTCTGGAGGGTGGCAACACAACAGTGGGCCTTTTCTATGGTGGCTCCCCATTTGTGGAATGATGCTCTCCCCAAGAAGACTCATTGTATATGTTTAGGCCCCATGCAGAAACTTTCCTCTATAACCAGGCCTTTACCTATCTGTGGCTTCTTCAAAGTACATGGGATATTTTTAATGTATTTCCCCCTTCTTTTGGTTTTAATGTATGTATGTGAGTTTTTTGCTTTGTTTTGTTGGTTGGTTGTAAGCTGCTTTGGGTTGCCTTGGGCAAGATAAAGCAACTAAAAAATAAATAAATAAAACTAATTATAATAATTTTCACCAACTGTTAATACATTCAGCAGAGCCGTGTAACAGATCGAAGTTACACATTTGGAAGGAGACAGCAACATTTTTGCAATTTAATTAAACTGGTAAGAAAATCATGCTTACCTGTCGGTGTATCATTTCCAGACTAGCTTTTGCTTTGTTCATTAGTGTTTCTATTTCTTCTGAATCCTTTATGTTTTTGTTTTCTCTGAAAGCATCCCTTATTCTTCTGATGGCATATGTCCTAAGCAAATGTTAAGAGATGAAAAATGAGCGTCCACATGATTGCCAAAATTGTGAAAGACAAGCTGTAAAAGAACTATTACGATGCAGAGGACCAAGAGTTTGAGGAATATAGAAATATGCTGAATACTAACAATCATGCATTTATACAGTGCTTCGGAGGGACGCGGGTGGTGCTGTGGTCTAAACCACTGAGCCTCTTAGGCTTTTTGATTGGAAGGTCATCGGCTCGAATCCCTGAGAGGGGGTGAGCTCCCATTGCTCTGTCCCAGCTCCTGCCAACCTAGCAGTTCGAAAGCACACCAGTGCAAATAAATAGGTACAGTGGTGCCTCGGAAGACGAAATTAATCCGTTCCGTGAGGCTCTTCGTATAGCGGTCTTTTCGTCTTGCGAAGCAAGCCCATTGACAGCTTAGCGGATTAGCGCTATTAGCGGTTTAGCGGCTTTTAGCGGATCAGCTGATAAGCGGCTTATCAGCGGATCAGCTGATAAGCGGCTTAGGGCTTAGGAAAAGGGGGGGAAAAGGGAAAAAACCCCGCAGGAACTCGCAAGACATTTTCGTCTTGCGAAGCAAGCCCATAGGGAAATTCGTTTTGCGAAGCGCCTCCAAAACGGAAAACCCTTTCATCTAGCGGGTTTTCCGTCTTGCGAGGCGTTCGTCTTGCGGGGCACCACTGTACCGCTGCAGCAGGAAGGTAAACGGTGTTTCCGTGCGCTCTGGCACTTCTCACGGTCCTCCGTGCACCAGAAGCAGTTTAGTCATGCTGGCCATATGACCCGGAAAAACTGCCTGCGGACAAACGAGATGAGTGCCACAACCCCACAGTTGCCTTTGACTGGACTTAACCGTCCAGGGGTCCTTTACCTTTTACTGTGCTTCATATTTATAGACTTATCTATACAACACTTCAGAATGTTCAGAGCACATTGACCAGGTCTGAATGCAATGCTAATCCAAATCATGGTTTAGCACAACACTTTGGTTCCCAGAGATCACAGCCACTTTGTTCCTCTGGTTCTGCTTCTGATGTGAGCAAAGCCACAGTTTAGTTTAGCATGTTGTCTGAAGCTAGGCTCATGGTTGTCTTACCCCAGACAAAGCATGAGCTGTAACCAAGGCCTGCTACTTAAATTGGGATTGTAAAAGGAATAATAAAATCAAACTTATTACATGGATTGTAACTTTATCATTCCCTTATAAAATCCTTTATTATGCCAAAAAAGAAGAAGATGCACAAAACAAATCTGCAATGCTCAAGATGCTTTTCTGAGCACATAGTAGATTGAAGTCAAAGCTTGTGTTTTTATATGGTAAACTGCCCCATGATCCTCAGGTGAAGCATAGTATAATAATAATAATAATAAGAAGAAGAAGAAGAAGAAGAAGAAGAAGGAGGAGGAGGGATTTTGAGGCTAAGTCCCAGCCCTATGCGCTAGAAGTAAAAGATTTATAAGATAAGGTTGAGACCACAAAAACTTGGGTCATCATCCTGTCCACCATGGACACAGTGTCTGCACACTGGGGCCACACTCTGAAGCACAAGTAATAAGCACTGAGCCAAGAGTTCTATCCAAGTTCTGGGTAGTGATGCAGGAGGTGCAGCCCACTGCCTTTGTGAATGCATATGGCGGAGCAAGGGAGCAGGCCTCCATGGAGCATTTGGAAATCTTTGGGGTTCAGATGTTGCACTCACAGTGAACTGGATGGTGTCCCTGGTGATTAAGTGCAGCTTCAATGAACTGTTTTCTAATCTCAGTCCTAGCGGCATTTTATCTCTGGTAGAAGCCCTCACGCACATCTCTCGACTCTAGCCTCTTAGTCTTTGTTTTCGATTTGCACTTCAGCTGTTTTAACTTCCATTTTGGAATCTACTTTGTTTGCCGCCTGCTGCACCCAGGCACGAAAACCAATGGAGAAAAACAAAAAGCAATTCAAAACCTGAAGGGAGCACAATATCCGCCACAAGAGAGTAGTTAAGTGTTTTCATTAAGTTTCACAAACTCCAGCATAGAAGAGGCCCCAAGATTACTCCGTAGTTACAATGGCAGTGACAACGTTATTCAAACCTCTGATTGAAAGAACAAGTTACAGGAAAGCAAGTTGCGGCAGCACATCAAATACTTCTGATTTCCAGATCAAACCTAAGTGAATGAATAAGCTGGTAAAATGCTTCTCTAAAAATAATGTGCCAGAAGGCTCATTGCAAGGAACATCACACTGGCTCCTACGAACCAAAATTAACAAGCATGTTGAAATCCCAAGCCATTCAATAACAATGCCAATTCCATTACAGCTGTGAAGATGCCTTGCATTTAACCAACACATTGGTCTACATAGCTCAGTTTATTGTCTTACACTGGCTGGCAGCAGCTTTCCAGGATTTCAAGGAAGAGTCCTTCCCAGCCATACTCAGAGACGCTGAGGATTGATCCTGGAACCTTCTGCATGCAAGGTAAAGGTAAAGGGACCCCTGACCATTAGGTCCAGTCGCAGACGACTCTGGGGTTGCGGCGCTCATCTCGCTTTACTGGCTGAGGGAGCCGGCATACAGCTTCCGGGTCATGTGGCCAGCATGACTAAGCCGCTTATGGTGAACCAGAGAAGCACACGGAAATGACATTTACCTTCCCGCCGGAGCGGTACCTATTTATCTACTTGCACTTCGTACTTTCGAACTGCTAGGTTGACAGGAGCAGGGATCAAACAATGGGAGCTCACCCTGTTGCGGGGATTCAAACTGCCGACCTTCTGATCAGCAAGCCCTAGGCTTTGTGGTTAGCAGATGCTTAACTACAGAGCCATGGCTACCCCCCACTAAAAATAATGGGAGCTACTAAGGAACATGGTGTTCATTTATTTCCATGTTGCAGACCTTCCCTTATCATGTAAGCAGGCCTAAAAGCACTCTTCATGCATCTCCAGGTGGATTTTCATGGGGCTGCGCGTCTAAAAGCTAACACAGCGTGTTGGAGGACCTTGCATTCGAAATCATAGAATCATAGAGTTGGAAGAGACCACAAGGGCCATCGAGTCCAACCCCCTGCCAAGCAGGAAACACCATCAGAGCACCATCAGAGCACTCCTGACATATGGTTGTCAAGCCATAGATGCCATTATGTAGAAAGTTCCAGTGCATTAAAGAAACCTTGGGAAGGACCCCCCCCCCCCATGTTCATTGTTGTTCTGGGTTTATGCTCTTCAGGCAGGAGCCACCAGCTGTGTAAACCCCATACATTTAAAGCACATTTCTACCAAAACGAATCTCAGGAACTGTAGCTCTGTGAGGGGTAAACTACAGTTCCCAGGATTCTTGGGGTATATATTTAAAATATATGATGTGTATGCAACCAGTGTCTCCTGCCTGAAGAAGAGAAACCCAGAAGATCAATAAACGGGCGGCTTTCTGTCCCAAGATTTATTTAATGTATCCACTGAGTTTGGTTGGCAGAAGACAGGAGGCTCAGGCTACAATCCTGTATCCACTTACCTGGGAGTAAACCCTACTGAACTCAGTTTGACTTCTTTCTGAGCAGACATGGTTAGGATTGTGCTGTTACTTTTGAGTAGTCTACTCTAGATTTGTCAAAGTACTAGTGAATAAAAATGGCATATCCTCCTCCTATTTTAGTTGTGATTGCCCAACATTGCATGAGGCTGGACTAAATGACCCTTGGGGCCCTCTACAATTCTGGGTGATGTTACATTTAACCCATCATATGAGGGTTCTAAAACGGGTTACAGAACAAGACCATTTTGATGTATGGGTACTATAAATATGTTTTATAAATAAATACTTGCACACTGCAGAGGCTCCCATTGACACATGCTTCTATAGTATGTGCTGAGGATACCTTATCAATATGCAGCTCTTATTCTAAAAATCTCCCTTTGAGGAATCCCTTATTACGATGTCTGCAAAACTGAACCCTCTGTTTATTTTGTTCCAACTGCAACAACGTGCTCCATAAAGCCATTGTTCTTTGTTTCTTTGTGGTTTGTCTTGTTTGCATGTTGTTTTTTGAAAACTCAAACATATCTTTAAAGAATCAAAGCTCTCTTGCAATGTATGAACAGTTCAGACCCAAAGGTTGTAACGGTACACATCCTTCCTCGACAATTTCTCATAGACCTGTATACAGTATACATAAGATAACAGCATAAAAAGAGCCAGGCCAATGACTCTCACTGTGGCCAACCAAATGCCTTTAGTAAACTACCTACTTGCAATTCACAGCAACCGGCAATGAGGGGCATTCTGCTTCTGTTTGGATTGGGCTGCACCAACAATTTGATAGAAAAATCCATTGCAACTGGGGTCAAGCTGTTCTGAGAGTGGGGGTAAATGCCACACCTTAAAGTTGAAACTGTTCCTTTCTAATACATATGAAGATCAAACATGGCTCACCAGGAAACTAATTATGTGACTTTCCATGCCTGAGGAGCTCTCACTCATTGATTTTTTTTAGCCTGTCTTTCAAGGGCTGGGGTCAAGGTACACTTATGCAGCCCAACAAGCAATCCTATACTCAAGGAACTGGTGTAAAGGCACAGCAGATCCAAACCCACTCAGTAGCAGGGCTGCTGCTGCTGGCTGCACTGACCTAAGGCTGACAGAGATAAAACAAGCATTTAAAAAACTGTTTGAGTTACCGGTATATCACCCTTTGGGCTGGTGTAAGCGGAGTTGCCAGGTCACCTGGCATAATGAATAGGCCTTTAGCTTCCACCCTTTCTGGTCCCTGCCATGTCATTACCCTTTTCATGGCTTAAACTACCGGTAAGTTAAGATCTGCTGGTATCCGTAGCAGAGTGGAGGATGCTGTTCTGGAGTCTCCTGGCTCAGCTGGAAACCTGCTGGATTCTAACCTGCACAGCCCAGGGGATCTTGCTATAGAATTGCTCCCTAAGGCTGCACTTCAGTATGGCATAATGGTTAGAGTGTTGGGAGACAAGGGTTCAAATTCCAGCTTAGCCATGAAGCCCACTGGGTGGCCTTGGACCAGTCACCATTTTTCAGCCTAACCTACTTCACAGGGTTGTTGTGAGGATAAAATGGGGAGGAGAACCATGTGCAGCACCTTGAGCTCCTTTGGATAAAACGTGGCAGGTAAATGTAATAAACAACAACAACAGATTTACTAGGAAGTCCCAATTAACACAGGAACACTGCAGAAAAGAACAGTAAGGTTTCTTTCTGAAATGCTACCTTTTGTATACAAGGGTGTGTTGCTATTTCTTTTAAGTTCCTGTAAGAATCCCAATATAATAATAATAATAATTTTTATTTATGCCCCGCCCTCCCCAGCCAAGGCCGGGCTCAGGGCAGCTAACAAGCAATAATAAAAACAAGTTGAACGAATACAACTTAAAAACAAGATTAAAATACAACATTAAAATATTGAAACATTAAAATATTAAAATGCAGCCTCATCACAGGAGGAGAAAGGAAAAAGGAAAAAGAAATATACCAAACAGGAATTAATATCATTAAGCTCTTGTTTAAAGATACACAGCATATAAATGCAACAAACAATAACAATAGCAACAGATTTACTAGGAAGTCCCATATAACACAGAAACATAGTTACACACGGCAGGAAGGAAATAGTGTAGTAAGGTTTCTTTCCGAAATGCTAACTTTTGTATACAAAGGCGTGTGGTTGTTTTTAAAGTTCCCGTTAAGAACCCCAACATACCAAACAGGAACTAATATCTTTTAGCTGCTTGTTAAAGATAAGGGTTCCTCCCCCTCTTTTTGGGGGGACTCTCTAAAAACGTGCGCAACAAAATAGAGCACAAAAAAACCAAATAGCCCCCAGCCACCCTCCCAATCAAGTTTAGACGCCATCAGGACCCCAACCCAATTCGTTTCCAGCCTCGAGTTCAGTGGGGCTTCCTCCCAGGTCAATAGGGACATGTCAGCTTGCAGCCCCCATTGGGTTGGAGAATAAAGGCTGCAGAACCTACTACGCACCTTTTATTTCCAGAGAGGGGGAAACCCCCCCGCGCTCGAGGGGAAAGGGCCGCGAGGGGCCTTCAAGCCGAAGGCGGAGGAAACCTTTCCCGTACCTGTATCCGTAGGCGCTGAAGCTCTGGCTCTCCCTCAGCAAAGCCCGGTAGAGGCGCAGGACCTGAGCCCGCCTGGACGCTGCCATGTTGAAAACACGCCGGGCCTGCCGAAGGCCCCTGCCTCTGAGGCGGCCTCGGCCGGGGCCTGACTCCGGAAGCGGCGGGGAAGCCGGCGCCGAGCTCCGCGGCGGGCTTCGCGCGGGAAGTGGAGCCAGCCGGGCTCTCCGAACGAAAGAGCCGGGCTCTCGGGGCCGAAGGCTCGGCTCGGGAAAAGGCCGCGGACGCGTCAGGCGCGGCCCGGACAGCTTCGGCGACCGCCCGGAGAGACTCCCGAGGAGAGGAAGGTGAGTCCGAGGGGCGGGCGGCGGAAGGAGGCGCGGGGCCGTCTCTGGCGGCGGGGACTCGGGCGCAGCCCGGGGAGGGAATAATGCTGCCCTTCCCTGGGTCGTCGTCGTCGTCCCGTCCCCTGTTTAAAACCCGCAGGCCTGACTCTGCCCAGCAAATACCCTCCCGAGTCCAAAGCAACTCGAAAACAAAGCCAGTTGCTTAGCTGCTGGCTTTCTTTTTTTGCATATAATTTTTATTAAGTTTTCTCTTTTACAATTTAAGATACTCATTTTTACATCCTTAAGATATCAATGACTTCCTCCTCCTCTTTCCATGGCTCCTTTTGCATATATCATAAATCCCTGCATATCTCACAAATATATATATATATATATATATGCCATTCAGAACTCCATTATTGTATGCATCAAAACTTATATTGTGGAGTTTATCTTAATGCTGCCAGAATTTTCAGCAGTACACAATTATTCCCTATATATTCCAAAATTCTCTAAACGTATACTTTTCTTGTTCTCTTATTCCATATGGTAAGTCTGCGAGTTGTGCATATTCTGTCAACTTAAATTGGGACCTCACACGTTTTCCATTTTGGGGGCTAACCAAACACGGGCTGCAGTAGTAGCTACTACTGTAGTTGCTGGCTTTCTTAACGTCTGGAGATTCTCTATGAAATTGCACACTTACTTTTTTCCAGCGCTACCACGCTCTAGCCCCGCGCCGTTCACACGCTTTGCTGGTCCCAACTTGGAAATGCCGCCTCACTTTCTCTAGCAATTGTCCCCCACCCCGGCCCATTATTGTTTGCTCTTGTTGTCCCTAGACTGGGTGTGTGTGTGTGTGAGAGAGAGAGAGAGAGAGAAACCCCACCATAGTGCAACTGGTTGCAGAGACCAGTTTGGAAACCCTTCAGTTAATTTTACACCCGGACAGTTCGCAACAGAAAAAAATGCAAGTACAGTGGTACCTTGGTTTAAGAACAGCTTAGTTTATGAACAACTTGGATTAAGAACGCTGCAAATCTGGAAGTAGGTGTTTTGGTTTGTGAACTTTGCCTTGGAATAAGAATATGTTTTGCTTCCTGTTGAGTGTGTTCAATTTGTAAATTGAGTCCCCCACTGCTATGGGAAAGCACGCCTTTAAGAACACTTTGGTTTAAGAACGGACTTGCTGACTGGATTAAGTTCTTAAACCAAGCTACCACTATATCCATGTAGGATATAATCTTGTTCTCTCTCGTCTAGTCAAGGCCCCTGATTAATAAATACAGTGGTACCTTGGGTTACATACGCTTCAGGTTACAGACTCCGCTAACCCAGAAATAGTGCTTCAGGTTAAGAACTTTGCTTCAGGATGAGAACAGAAATTGTGCTCCGGCAGCGCGGCGGCAGCAGGAGGCCCCATTAGCTAAAGTGGTACTTCAGGTTAAGAACAGTTTCAGGTTAAGTACGGACCTTTGGAACGAATTAAGTACCGTATTTTTTGCTCCATAAGACTCACTTTTTCCCTCCAAAAAAGTAAGGGGAAATGTGTGTGCGTCTTATGGAGCGAATGCAGGCTGCGCAGCTATCCCAGAAGCCAGAACAGCAAGAGGGATTGCTGCTTTCACTGTGCAGCGATCCCTCTTGCTCTTCTGGCTTCTGAGATTCAGAATATTTTCCCCCCTTGTTTTCCTCCTCCAAAAACTCGGTGCGTCTTGTGGTCTGGTGCGTCTTATAGAGCGAAAAATACGGTACTTAACCCGAGGTACCACTATACACAGTTTGTATGGGCATGTGCTCTTTCACAAGTTGCTCTGAAACACACACTGAGGTTTGATGATGACTCATCTCTGCATGTATTCATTGTAGCTATTAAGAGTCCTACCATATAACTGGTTCTTATGTTTTTTTGTTTTGTTTTGTTTTTGCATTACCTGCTTACCTTCTCCACAACTGAGTCCCATCTGTCGTGAAACTGACAAACTGATTCTCACCAGTTGCACCCATTTCACTAAGTGGGAACTCCTTGCAACTGAAAAACTGCATAGCGGCTGGGCAGATTGTATGCATGCACACTTGGGAATAAGCCCCATTGAACCCAGCATAGCATCGGACTTTGCAAGCACAGGAACATGCGACATGTACACTAGATTCCCAACTTATTGTTTGGGAAGCCCCATACTTGCTGTGTCTAGTTTCCAACTTTTATCCTATGGGGTGTAGGGCAGTTTTTACCATATTCTCTAATTCTTTCTCCAAACTCAAAAGGCTAGATGAGCTTTGCTGCTTTCTACCTGGCAATGTAAAATTTCCAGAAATTTTGAAGTTATGGGCAAGGAAGCAACACTCACCTTTTCTATTTCCTTTTATTTTATTGGAAAAAGTAAGCAAAGCAAATGTTGGAAATAATAGAAGCATATGCAAAGCTTTTTTATATACAAAAATTACTAGTTTAAGACCATGAAATTAATTGCATTCAGCATTTAATTTATAAAGAGAACCCTAAGGGGAAAGGGCTTATCTCTGCAAACTATAACATCCAAGTACAAGCTGTGATGGTTTCTTTGGAGAAATTAAAAATCTGCTGAGAACAAGACGGGAGAATCAATAGAAGATACTTATGGGGGGGGGCGGATTGGTGTAAAACACATTTTAGATCAGTGTTTCCCAAACTTGAGTCTCCAGCTGTATTTGGACTACAACTCCCATCATCCCTAGCTAGCAGGACCAGTGGTCAGGGATGATGGGATTATGTCCAAAACAGCTGGAGACTCAAGTTTGGGAAACACTGTTTTAGATCAACCTTGGCCAGAATTTGGGAAACTGCCTTGAAAGTTCTAAATCGGTTTTATATGCATCCTTTATTGTTTAGTAAAATAGCCAAGTCAAATAACCTACTCTTAGTGAAATTGTGATAGAATTGCCCGTTAGTGCAGCAATTTAGGGGCAAAGCCTTTCTCAAGGTAGGAGAAATTACGGGTCAATCTGTAACTCCCCCAATCCAAAAACCACCCTGTCTTTGATCTGGAAGCTCAAAACCTATCTCAAAAAGATCTGATTATTATTTGGAGACAGCAGCTGAGCTTACTATAGCAAGATATTTGAGATCTATAAAGACTGATTTGATGGAAATTTGGACTCGGCAACTTTGGGTATTAGCAGCTATGGAAAAATTAAGGAATGTAAGTCATGCAAGACGAAAAGGAAAACAATCTGATAACATTTATGCAGTTTGCTTTCAGTTTATTGTTTACTGCATGGATATTCAGCTCACATTGGGATTTATGGAAGGACGCTTTTATTTAATGCTGTTATTGTTGCAGTACCGCTCTTGCTTCTTTATTTCAAAGAGTCTCTCTCTCTTCCTTGTTCTTTATGCACTTTTTTGTATCTAATTTGTTCAAACATTAATTGCAAGTTGATTAATTGCAAATATCCTATGTTGAAGTTGGAGGCCGAAGTGTCTCTTCCAGAAAGAATCAAATAATTCATCTTAAAGGTAAAGATAAAGGGACCCCTGATCATTAAGTCCAGTCGCGGATGACTCTGGGGTTGCGGCACTCATCTCACTTTACTGGCTGAGGGAGCCGGCGTTTGTCCGCAGACAGCTTCCGGGTTATGTGGCCAGCATGACTAAGCCACTTCTGGCAAACCAGAGCAGCACACGGAAACTCCTTAGGTTTTGCCAATTGGGAGACCAGGAATAAAATGAAAAGTTCAGGCTAGAACCACTACTAGTGTTGCAGCAAATAATTTAGGTTTGGAAGTACAGTAATGGCCTGGGCCCAAAAAATTGGTCTCTGCAGCTTGCTCTGCACACCCAGTGTGAAGCTCTCTGTTTGGTTTCTTAGAGCAGTCGCCAGCCCTTCCTTCACAGCAAACCTCTTTTCAGACTGAAGGCATTTAAAAAAACAGTTTGTGATAGGTTCTGTAAACTATGAGTGTCCTCATTATAATGTGTTTTCCTGATGTTGTTTCTCTCTCTTTCTGCCCTTTCCCTTTTTTACAGCTATCGTTTCAGCTGCTTATTACAGACTGATAAACTGCTGGGGACTCTTATAGGTAAGCCTAGAAACCATGCTTCTATTAATATGCTTTTTGGGTGGTGACAGTGGTGGCTTGGGAACATCTTATTTGGCACCTTAAGAAGAGCTCTGCTGGATCAGGCCACAAAGGCCCATCTAGTCCAGCATCCTGTTCCCACAGAGGCCAACCAGATGTTCATTGGAAGTCCAAAAGCAGAACCTGAGGACAATAGCATTCTCCCCATGTGTGATTCCCAGCAACTGGCATTCAGAGGCATAATACCTCCAACCATGGAGGTAAAACATATCCATCATGGTTAGAAGCCATTGATAGCCTTGCCGTGGAATCATATAATTGTAGAGTTTGGAAGGGACCTCGAGGGTCATCCAGTCCAACCCGCTGCAAAGCAGCAATCTCAGCATTCAGTCTCCCATCCAGTTTGAAACCACACCAGACCCTGTTTAGCTTTGCAAAAGTGCTAGCAGTTTTATTGCTGCACCCATGAATTTGTCTAATCCTCTTTTAAATCCATCCAAGTTGGTCGTTATCACTGTCTTGTTTTCTCCTGCTCTGGAGGCTAGGACCTGAACCAATCGATCCGAGTTACAAGAAAGGAGATTCCGACTAAACATTGGGAAGAACTTTCTGACAGTCAGAGCTGTTCGACAGTGGAACAGGCTCCCTCGAGAGGTTGTGGACTCTCCTTCCTTAGAGGGGTTTTGTTTTGTTTTAAAATTATTTAGTTTTTCAGTTTAAAGTTTTTCAGTCAATTATCAACAATCAACATAAAAACAAGATTCCAAAGACTTTCCTGAACTTCCCTCCTCCCTCCTTTGTGGGTCTTTTTGTTAACCATTTCTACCTGCATCTTTTATAATAATCCAAATCTTTTACATCTCTATTATATCCAAAATTCGACATTAAACTACAAGTGTCATTCCAATCCTACTAATAATTTTACCTGTTTACAATGGTTTTTAAGATAAATTATAAATTTCCCCCATCCCTTACCTTATTAAAATTTTGGTCTTCCTGATTTCTCATTCTTCTGGTCATTTTTGCCATTTCGGCATAATCCATCAATTTAATCTGCCATTCTTCTCTGGTAGGGACTTTGTCTTCTTTCCATTTCTGGGTCATTAACATCCGAGCAGCTGTGGTCGCATATATAAATACAGTGGTACCTTGGGATGCGAATGGGATCCGTTCCGGAGCCCCATTTGCATCCTGAACAGAACGTAAGATGTGACTGTGCGTCTGCGCGTGCACGGGTCACGTTTCGCCGCTTCCACGCATGCGTGTGACGTCATTTTGACCGTCTGCACATGCGCGAGCAGTGAAACCCAGAAGTAACACGCTCCGTTACTTCAGGGTCGCCGCAGAGCGCAACCCCGAAAATACTTATCCTGAAGCATATTTATCCCGAGGTATGACTGTAGTCTTTTCTGCTTCATTGGGATTTCAGCACCTAGAATTCCTAAAAGAAGGAGGTTTTTAAACAGAGGTTGGATGGGCATCTGTCATGGATGCTTTAGCTGAGATTCCTGCATTGCTGGGGTTGATGGGAATTGTATTTCATCAGTGGCTGGTGGGCTACTTGACCAGCTTTAGGGGCTGCAAACCATGCACATGTATGTTGGTAAGAGTTGTGGTCCTGAACTATTGTACCTGCCTGTTGTAATGTATGGGTCAGTTTCTACTGAGGACTGATCGTGACCATGCATACTTTAAGTTATTCAGTGCAGTTATGGAGAATGGGAAAGAGCTTTTAGGTCCTTGAGCCTCTGGACTTCTGGTGACTCCAAGGGAAGAGTTAGCAGGACAGGAACCTGGTTCGGTCTTTTCCTTGCCTTCTATGTGAATTCAGGATAAATGAGCAATTTGAAGAGGATATAAAAACATTGCCATCTGGCATACTTAATAATAGTCTAAAGCTGTAGTAGCAGACTAATGAATTTGAACATAGTACCTGCAGAGATCATGGAACTGTGTGGATGGAGCAGCTGTTGCATTCTCTAGGGCATATTTGTAATATTGTCATACATTGCTTAAATTATTTTTTTGCTATATGTCCTTTCAGTTTTATGACATAGCACTGTGCTTTTGGGGAGAGGGAGTGATAGCATGTGTTTCTCTGATATTCAGTTACTTGCAGTGATAGTTTTCATGCGTGCTTGAATAATCACCAACTTTCATGGCATTGTCGTTTATCTCCATTTAGTCATGCCTTTTTTCAGCTTTTAAAAACAGAACAGAAAGTGTCAGCTTGTAGAAATATGTATGAAGATCAAAAGTAAACCCAGCAGTAGCAAGGGAGGACTTTGAAGGAGGAACAGGAAGTATGGAAGAAAGGATTGGGAGAGTGTTAGAGAGGCTGGGAGAAAACAGTAGGGCTAGGAACTGCTCTGTATGAAGCAATCTTAACAAAGTACAGTTGTACCTTGGAAGCCAAATGCCTTGGCTCCCAAACAAATCAGCTCCTGAATGATCAAAACCCGGAAGTGAGTGTTCCGGTTTTTGAACGATTTTCGGAAGCCGAACGTCTGGGCGGCTTCCATGCCTTTCGATTGGCTGTAGGATGCTCCTGCAGCCAATCGGAAGCCGTGCTTTGGTTTTTGAACAGTTCTGAGAATTGAACAGATTTTCCAGAACACATTCTGTTCGAAAACCAAGGTACCACTGTACACTTTTTCTATTAAGCTGGGAGTTGCTGAAACAAAGCCCACCTCTTATTGCTTGTATTTTTTTCCTAATGGGCATCATACTTTGCTAGCTATGTTAGACAACGTTCCTCAGGACTGGTCCAGAGTTCTTTGTAAAAATAATGTAGGATGGTATTTATCAGTCTCATATACTACAATAAAAACAAAAACAAATGCCACAGCTACATAGCCCTTCATGGCTTAGGACCCTCGTACCTACGGAACCACCTCTCCCAGTATGCCCCACGGAGGACCTTAAGGTCCATAAATAGAGCCAGAGCCTTTTCAACACTGGCTCCGGCCTGGTGGAATGCTCTGTCTCATGAGACCAGGGCCCTGCAGGATCTGATTTCTTTCCGCAGGACCTGTAAGACAGAGTTGTTCCCCCTGGCCTTTGGCTTGGAGCCAATTTGATTCCCTCCCCCTCTTCCCTCCCCCTCCTGTGACCAGGCTGCATTTTAATGTTTCAATATTTAAATGTTGTATTTTAATCTTGTTCTTAAGTTGTATTCATTCAACTTGTTTTTATTATTGCTTTTTAGCCGCCCTGAGCCTGGCTTTGGCTGGGAAGGGCGGGGTATAAATAAAAATTATTATTGTTATTGTTATTATTATTATGACACAATAGGAAAAGACAGCATGAAATTATGCATTTACAAATCCAACTATAGGAGATCAACAAACAATTCTTCACCCCATTCCTCCCCCGAAAGCTTTTTGAAAAAGATGTTTCCTAAAAGGTGTGAAACACACCTCATTGGGGAGGGAATTCCATGGGCACAAGACTACCAGGGTTCTGGTAGCTTCTTGTAAGCTTCTTGTAAGGAGTGTGGACCCAGTCACCATCAGCATGGGAGCTGGGCAGTTGGGGTTGTGAAGTGCTAATTTGTCAGTTGCAACTTCCAGCCTTCTTGTTTTGTATTTTCGTTCTTTGCGTCAATAATGTGTTGACTAAGTAGCTACATTTGATAATGCAAAATGGGTTTCTATTAAAAAAATGTGTCGGGCTGTGTTTTAAAACAAACCTAACCAAGGGTTGAATAGCTTGAAGGAATAAAAGAAGTGGAAACGTGTATGTGTGTGAATTGGATATAAAATTTTAGAAGACATATTAATCTGGAATGTTATATCTAACATTGAGATGTCAAAATCAGATGAGTTCTCTGCAAAATAAAAAATGACTGAAACGAGCAATCTCTGTTGGTCAATAAATCATCCCTTCATAATAACAAAAAGAAGTATTTCAGTTTCCCCCTCATTAATTTCTCTGTAGGTGGTGGTTTGACATGACTGCATTGGAAGCAAGTTGAATGTAATAGAACTGAACACAAACAAGGCCTTAGTTCGGTCTGAATTTCTCACAGATCTGTGGTTATTCTGCCCCATGGCCTTGTCACGAGGCTTCAGTTTTCTACTTTCCCAAGGATCACTTCCAATTTTGTTCTTGAAAGGCACTGTTATGCTCACTCACCTTTATCTTATGGTATGTGCAAATGATAATGCTGTTTTCCTAGATAAAAGTGGCTCTGTTGGGTGGATTTTCAGAAGTAGCTTCTTCAGTATAGGATGGGCTGAAGGACCCTAAATATAAAGCTATTTTATTGCGTGCCACATTGTTACCAGGGCACTTTAGTTCAAAGCTCTTATTGGAAAGGCTTAAATGTTCCTTGGTTCAGAATTAGCTTTGGATTGTGAACAGACATTTGTAGAAATGAGAGAACTTCTGCTCTGCAAATTTGTACCTAAGAATATAAGAAGAATATTGAACTCAATGAGGCTTACTGCTGAGTAGACACAGGCAGGTTAGCAGTGTTCGGAGAGTGTCTGATTGTTGTTGTTGGCATCCGTCTCTCTCTCAGGAGAGACAATGGAGTGCACCTTGGGGGGTGAAGTCAAACTACTGGAGAATCACAGTACCTGCTGTGGCTGTAGAGACTGGTAACTCATAACTGCTGCCTCCTACATTGTTTTGCTGTGTTAGCTGCACCAAGTGAAAGCTTGGGCAGTGTGTGTGGAGCTCCTGGGCTGCCCAGACAACAAGACCTCGCCTTGGCTTGGTTGATGTGGTCCAAAGGAAAGGAGAGCAATACATTTGGCACCAGCTTGGGTGCAGGAGTTCCAGGAAGGAGGTGTACAAGGAGCCATTCAACTGTCTTAGCCACCCAACTCTGGATTTGTGTAGGGTTTACTCCTTAGTCTTTTCTTCTCCTGAAGATGTCCTGCAAGGCAGCAAGTAAATGTCTGATTGTATAACAGTGGTAAATCCGAGGAGAAGCGGGCTTTTTCATTGCCTGGATGGAAGACTCTTGGGAGCCCCTTGGCGCTTTCTGAAGGCACAGTAGAATATAGTATGATAACACACACAGAGAAATACTCTGGAGGGGAGAGTATAGGTTAGAGATTTCTCTTTAATAGCCATTGTGGTTCCTGTCCAGATATTGCTGCTGGGATCAGGGTTCGAAATTAGCTGGGCGCCGGGCACATTTTGCACCCAAAGAATTCTCCATTTGTGAGCACCTCAAAAAGTATGGGTGCCATTTTTTGCGCCTGGTTGACACTCAAGGATTACTGAAATGTATGTGATTTGAAGCCTTGAAGTACAGTGGTACCTCGGGTTACATACGCTTCAGGTTACAGACTCCACTAACCCAGAAATAGTACCTCTGGTTAAGAACTTTGCTTCAGGATGAGAACCAAAATCGTGCTCCAGCGGCACGGCAGCAGCAGGAGGCCCCATTAGCTAAAGTGGTGCTTCAGGTTAAGAACAGTTTCAGGTTAAGAACGGACCTCCGGAACGAATTAAGTACGTAACCAGAGGTACCACTGTATATGTTAAGGATAGACAATATGTTAAGGAGTTTAACAAGAAGGAGTTGAGTGTTTTGAAAACTGAACTGTGGTACCAATATTTTTATTGTAAACACCAAATTAAACGTGTATTAACAATTTCCGCTTAAAATGTGGTATTAACAATGTGTCACATATGTGAATTGTGTATTAGTTCATTCTTATCAAAATAATTAATAAAAAGTGTTACTGACGCCCCGCCCGCCGTGGCGATCAGACATTCTGTTTTGACACCCACGACCCATCCCAGTTTCTAACACTGGCTGGGCTAACAACTCCCATCATCATTGGCCATTGGCCATGGTGTCTGGGATTGATGGATGTTGTAGTCTATTGCATCTAGAGGACTGTAGTGACCATTCCAGAGCCTGTATGTTTCAACCACGTATTACTGGGAATACGTAAACACTGGGAAGTGTTTTTAAAATAGCACCAAAGGGACTAGGCCTTTCTGATTTGCAGCTGGTTGCACAAATAAGTTCTCTCTAGGAAATAGGTCTTGCAAATATCCCAGTAGCATTGCTACTGGTGGAATGAAGGTCCTGTGCTTATGGTGTCTCCATCTTTGGTCTTCCACACCATTCCATGCAAAAGTGCTCATTAGCTTGTAGCAGGATCATGGGAGACATGTGCTTATTTTATTTATTTTATTTATTTATACCTCTCTTTATTTGAGCCTTTATTATTGATTTATTCCAAAACAATTTATTATGAAACAGTAACACCCCCACCAACAAACACATTTAAAAGTCTCTAGAATATTAATCGGCCAAAGGCCTGGTTGAAGAAGAACCTTTTCACCTGGTGCCTAAAAGTCTTTAAGGACGGCGACAGAAGAACTTCCCTGGGGAGAGCATTCCACAAATGAGGAGCCCCTGCAGAAAAGGCCTGTTATCGTGTTGCCACCCTCCGGACCTCAATGGAGGAGTCACTCAAAGAAGGGCCTCAGATGATGAACACAGAATTCGGGATGGTTTATATGGGGAGAGGCAGCCCTTGTGATATTGCGGTCCTGAGCTGTTTAAAGCTTTGTAAGTCAAAACCACACTTTGAGTTGGGTCTGGAAGCTAGTTGGCAGCCAGTGTAGTTGGGCCAGGATGGGTGTAATATTCTCAAACTGTCTTGCCCCAGTGAGCAGCGTGGCCTCTGAATGTAATACAGTGGTACCTTGGGTTACATACGCTTCAGGTTACAGACTCCGCTAACCCAGAAATAGTACCTCGGGTTAAGAACTTTGCTTCAGAATGAGAACAGAAATCGTGCTCCGGCAGCATGGTGGCAGCGGGAGACCCCATTAGCTAAAGTGGTGCTTCAGGTTAAGAACAGTTTCAGGTTAAGAACGGACCTCCGGAACGAATTAAGTACTTAACTCAAGGTACCACTGTACAGCGGTACCTCTGGTTGCAAATGGGATCCGTTCCGGAGGCCCATTCACAACATGAAAAGAGTGCAACCCGCAGTGGCGTGTCTGTGCATGCGCGGGTTGCGATTTGCCGCTTCTGCACATGTGCGTGATGTCATTTTGCGCTTCTGCGCATGCGCAAGAGGCGAAACCCAGAAGTAACCCTTTCCAGTCGTGGGACGTAACCTGAAAGAACGTAACATGAAGCGGATGTAGCATGAGGTATGACTGTAGTGTAAAGGTGCTTTTCCCAGCTGCTGAACTGCTCGTAGTGTGAACTAAGGAGTAGGGCTTTTCTTTGGTGGTGCTCTGACTTTGGAATTCTCCCTCCAGACTGGTGCCAACATAAGACTTTTCTGCACCAGGTTAAAGCTTGCTCTCTTTTCAATCTAGACATTTTACATTTGTCTTTGGTTGCTTATTGGTGTTGATCCATTTTTAAATTGCTTTGTGATTAATTCTGTTGTTTGTACTGTTGTTGTCATGTACTACCCTGGAGTCTGTTTGAGTACAGGACAATTTAGATTTGAAAATAAATAAAACACCTATTTAGAAGATTGGGCATTCTCCTTGGTGTTCTCTTCTGCAAAATCCTTTTAAGGTATGCTGTCTTAAGGTAATAAATAACTGCGCTGCTTGGGTAAGCAGTCACTGACCTTTCCAGCCCACTATTACAAATTTGCAGAACAACAAGTGAGTCTTGTTTCACTTGCTTTCCTTTTATTAGTTGTGAAGCAACTTGTACAACTTGTACAACTTTGTCTTCCATAGCAACTAGTGCGACCTAATGGCATGTCCAATTCTCTGCATCATGCCTACTAACCCGCAAGGGACAACGACAATAAAGATATCGTAATCGTTCATGCCAGAGAAATGGCTTCTGTGCATAGCAGTAAGAAGTAAAAATGAAGAATATTAATGGAAGATCTAGCACTCGGCCTGCAGTACTTTTTGTTTTCCACAGAGGGGAGCTGCTAGAAGTAAAAATGAAGTATAAAAAGTTGTAAGGTACTGTCTATACGAACAAAGAATAACTACCCACTGCCATGAGAAAAAAGTATACATTTCTTCCCGAACCCTGCATTCCACTACAGTGGTACCTCAGGTTAAGTACATAATTCGTTCCGGAGGTCCATTCTTAACCTGAAACTGTTCTTAAGCTGAAGCACCACTTAGCTAATGGGGCCTCTCACTGCTGCCGCGCCGCTGGAGCCCGATTTCTGTTCTTATCCTGAAGCAAAGTTCTTAACCTGAAGCACTATTTCTGGGTTAGCGGAGTGTGTAACCTGAAGCGTATGTAACCTGAAGCGTATGTAACCCGAGGTACCACTGTACGCCATAGTTGCCAAGCTATAGCTCAGTGATAGCCAATATGTTAACCTCCCAGGGTCTGTTGGTCTCCAATTTGCATCAGCCCCAGCCAGCATGGCTAATGGTTAGGGCTGGTGGGAGTTATACTTCACAATCTCTGGAGGATACCACATTGGTTACCCCTGCTATAGCTTATGTCTGGAATTAGATTGCATGAGTACCACCCTAGGGTTTCCTTAAGAAAAAGTGTCTGCCTCTATGAAAACAAGGATTTGGTACTCTTTAGATGAATTAATTTGGTACTCTTTAGATGAATTAATTTAAATGGGTGCTCTGGACTTCCAGTAATGACCCTCAGGCTTATGGCAATCAGTGGGTCCAGAATCTCTGTAAAATACTGTTTTTCACCATCATTTTTCTTGTTCACAAGATGGCATTATGCCTAGAATTTCAGCACTCATTTTTGGATGGAGGGCACAGAACACCTAAACATTCTGAGAATCCAACTCAGAGGAAATGGAATAGGGTGACACTTCCGAGTCTACTGAAGGGTGGATTCTTTCCTCTACTCCCCCTCCCATTTTCTAGGCGAGAGTATTTTCAATCAAGCATGCTCAAAATTCGGTTTTCAAACCTTGTGAAGGATTTGGTGGGGAGACAAATGAAAAACTCACTGCCAAAATCTTGAATAGGAGAAGCAAAGCTTGAAATAGAGCAACTCTGCCGGCCTATCATTTTAGAAATCTTTGTTTTACTTCCGGTTAGTTTTCTGCTTTGTGAAACAGCTGCTTTCTTTTTCATTAAAAAGAAACAAAACATAGCTCTTCATAAAAAGGGGGAAACTGTGGTTTGTTTAAACTCTAGCTAGTGGACAAACCAGGATCAGAAACCACAATTGCCTAACAAGAGTTTACACAAGACACTGTTCCCTGAATTGACATAATGCAGAACCATTTGTTTTAAACAGTTTGCTTAAAACTATAAGTGGATGATTTTTCTCTTCTCTTCTGATGCACAAAAGAGGAAGGGAGAAGGCACGAAGCTGAGGCTCACTACACTCAACATTCACATGATGAAAACTCTGGCTATCTTTTGTTTTTAGCCTGGCATACCTGAGCAACTGTAACTATGGTCACCAGGTTTGTATCCCTGCAATAAAGAACATGATCTCTCTGGAGGATAAAACAACTTTTTTCTCTCTCTAATTATGCACTACTAATTTTCCAAGTACCTATATCTCACCCTATTCCCCCCTCCTTAACACCAGGGCACTGAATTAGGGTGAACACAGGTTGTCCATACATCATACATTTAAAGAACATCCCCCCTCCGTGAAGAATCCTGGGAACTGTAGCTTCTTGAGAGTGCTGGGAATTGTAGTTCTGTGGAGTAATCCAAGACTTCATGCAATTATTTGTGGGGTGGTGTTTTTTTTGGGGGGGGGCGATGTGTTTTAAATATAGTGTGTACACAGACTTAGTAAAGGTAAAGGGACCCCTGACCATTAGGTCCAGTCGTGACCGACTCTGGGGTTGCGGCGCTCATCTCGCTTTATTGGCCAAGGAAGCCGGCGTACAGCTTCTGGGTCATGTGGCCAGCATGACTAAGCCGCTTCTAGTGAACCAGAGCAGCGCACGGAATCGCCGTTTACCTTCCCACCGGAGCAGTACCTATTTATCTACTTGCACTTTGACGTGTTTTCGAACTGCCAGGTTGGCAGGAGCAGGGACCGAGCAACGGGAGCTCACGCTGTCACAGGGATTCGAACTGCCGACCTTCTGATCGGCAAGTCCTAGGCTCTGTGGTTTAACCCACAACGCCACCCGCATCCCTATACACTTACTTAGTCTGCGGGAAAATCACAAACACCTACTGGCTAGTGTCAGTGATGTCTCTGGTGGCCAGTCGTATGCTGCTTTCCTCCCATTCTTGTGTAGTTTTTTAAACCTTTTTTTTTTTTTTAATGCATTTTTTCATCATTTTTACTGACTGCCTGATAGAGACTGAGTACTCCCCACTGTACTTGGTGAGAGTACACTGCAACACGCTGAGAGTGTTCATTGAGCCTTGTTAGATTAAAAAGAAAACCCTGCCACACTGTTGAGCAGGACTCCTCCCCAGCCTGTTTCATGTGCTCAACCCTGTCCAAAGCGTGAAAGCACGTACGCTGTGTGTGTGTGTGTTAAAGGAAGAAAGAACAGCAGACAGGTGATCCCTTTGCAGCCTGTCTTCTTCTTCCCTGCGTCAAGGCTTCCCACTCCTGCATCCATCAGTGGAGATGCAGCAAATTGTATTACTAGCCCACATGGGGCCGGTACTGCTTTAGTACTAAGAGATATGTGAGAATTTCCTTCCCATCTGGAAAGGCCCTGTGCGGTTTTCTCTTTTTCTGCTCTTCCCTCTCTCACTGCTTCTTCCACTCGCTGCATTCAGTTGATCTTGTCCATTTTATTCTTGCTTTCCATTTCAGAACCCATTATAAAGAAGCTGGGTGAGGAATTTGATTCTGAAGTATGCCAAAGACTGTGGTTCCCTTAATGTTTATAAAAGAAAAAGAAACAAAAAAATAATAATCATACCCCCCCTTTTCATGTTTTTGTCTTAATACCTTAAAAGGAATCCAAAGTGTATTGTCTCTGCCTTGTATGAAGTCTTGAAGTGTAAAGGAATTGCCTGAGCTTCATTTTTGGAAAGAGATTTTCTTTTCCCCCGAGATAATTTAAGGTGACATCCTTGCCCAGTTTGTTATCGCCTGCTGCACGAGTTGTTTGTTCTAATCCCTCAGCCTATCATAAATCTCCCAAGGCAGTGTGAATGGCTAGCAAATCTTGAGATTCCTTGTTTAAAGAGATATACCAGGCTACAGGTATCTGGACCCCCACTGACAAATTCCAGTGTTGAATCTCTGCTCCCTCCAAATGTGTTGGGATGCTCACCATCTGGGGGAACGTTGTCATGTTGTGAGTTTCTCTGTCCTCAGAAAGTGGTTGCCTTTTTTTGCTAAGTGGGATGGTGGTAGCACCCCCAAGTTGATGCCGTCTGATATAGCAATGGGAAACGCAATGGGAAATCCTGCTCTCTGTGGCTATAGGAATGTATAACTTTGGCCTAATGCTCTTTTAATGAGATGGTAAGGTAAAGGTAAAGAGACCCCTGACAATTAAGTCCAGTCGCGAACGACTCTGGGGTTGTGGCGCTCATCTCGCTTTACAGGCCAGGAGCCTGCGTTTGTCCGCTTCTGCAGACAGTTTTCCCAGGTCATGTGGCTAGCATGACTAAGCTTCTGGCGAAAGCAGCTTCTGGTGAAACCAGAGCAGCGCACGGAAACGCTGTTTACCTTCCCGACGGAGCGGTACCTATTTATCTACTTGCATTGCATGCTTTCAAACTGCTAGGTTGGCAGGAGCAGGGACCGAGCAACGGGAGCTCACCCCATCACGGGGATTCGAACTGTTGACCTTTCGATTGGCAAGCCCAAGCAGCGCAGTGGTTAAACCCAGAGCGCCACCCTATGAGATGGTAATACTTCCTAATGCTTGTTTTGTGTGACCTATTGTGAGGCGATGCATGCTTTTACTGATTTCCTTCTCTGGGCCAGCCTCCCCCCGTCTGATGTCCTCAAGATGTTTGTGGCCACAACTTCCACCTTCCATGAATATTGGTCATGGATAGGGGCTGATGGAAGTTGAGTCTGAAGCATCTGAAGGTCATCTGTTTGGGGAAAGGCTGCTCTGCACTGTTTCTACAAAATACTAGTGAGAGGCTTAAACAAGTTGAAAGGAAGAAGAATCCTCCCCAGATCATTGGGCGTTTCTTGTGTCCCCCTCTGCTCAGTACTGTGGTAGACCAGGGATAGCCATGTGGTGTCCTCTAGTTCAGAGCTTTCCAGACTGTTCATGTTGGTGGCACACTTTTTAGACATGCATCATTTTGTGACACAGTAATTCAGTTTTACTAACAAACCGAAGGTTAAACTAATCCCTTTCGAGCCCAGCGAGAAGCGCAGGCAGTGTTTGTGCGACTAAAGGGCGTTGTTTTTTAAATACTTGTGAAGGTTAGCTGCCTACCACTGCTTCAGGCTACAGTGGCAAGGCCACAACCCAGAGATGGTGTGCATGCAGCAGTGAAAGACACTATGGTCACATTCACACCCTACGTTCAAAGCCCCATGCTAACTTTTTAAACAGTCGTGGCTCCCCCCACCCAGGTTTTATGGGAACTGTAGTTTGTTATGGGTGCTGAGAGTTGTTAGGAGACTCCTATTCCCTGGCAGAGCTGCAGTTCCCAAAGTGGTTTAACAATCTCTTTTCCCAGGGAACTCTGTGAGGCATATAGGGGATCTCACCTCATCGCAGGGATTTGAACTGCCAACCTTCTGACTGGCAAGCCCAGGAGGCTCAGTGGTTTAGACCACAGTGCCACCCACATCCTGTTGCTTTGTCCCAGCTCCTGCCAACCTAGCACTTCGAAAGCATGCCAGTTCAAGTAGATAAATAGGTACCGCTGTGACGGGAAGGTAAACGGCGTTGCCATGCGCTCTGGCTTCTGTCACAGTGTCCTGTTGTGCCAGAAGTGGTTTAGTCATGCTGGCCACATGACCCGGAAAGCTGTCTGTGGACAAATACCGGCTCCCTTGGCCTGAAAACGAGATGAGTGCTGCACCCCATAGTCGCCTTTGGCTGGACTTAACCGTTCAGGGGTCCTTTACCTTTACCTTTACTATAGAGGATCTCCTCAGGGTCCAATCTTCTCAGTTATGGATCTTCTCAGTTTTCTGCCCCCTCAGCTTGACACCCTTTGAGGGGGGACGACTGCCCAAACCACCCTAAATCCGGCAGTAACAGCTCTAAGCACTCTTAACAAATGACAGCTCCCAGAAAACTTTGGGGGAAGCTATGACTCTTTGAAGTAGTATCAAAGCACTTTAAATGTGTGGTATGAATGCGGTCTGGGACTGCCGCAGTCTTTCCTGCCCTGTTAAGCTATCAGCTGTGTTTTACCTGCAGGAGAGAGGAACTTTCCACAGAACTTGTGCTTCCTGCGGTTTCAGACATTTGTGAAAACAATGTTGGATAACAAGAGTGACTTGGCTCTGCATCCTTCAACTCTGCCCTAGGTTGGCCTACCAGCTTCTGGGATTTGGAACTACTTAGTAAAAATGTGTAGGCCAGAAGCCTACTTTGCCAGGAGGCCATAAGCTTCATGCTCCCCTCCACCATTTGCAATGTTTAGTGACACTAGAAATCATTTCAGATGGAACAGGCAGAATGTGCTCATACTGTGTTTATTTTGGAAAGTAATGTCTGCTTCAGAAGTAACATATGTTCTATGCTATATGGCAGTTGCCATGGCAACTTTTTTTTTTTTTAAAAAAAGGCAGCAGGGAGAATAGCCAGATAGAGTTTTCATAATAAATGGCTGACATATGATTTCAGTAATATATACATGGGAGTGTATGGAAGGGATTTAATTTTTGAGTAACTCCTGATTTTTTGGGCAATTTCTCCCCCACCCCTCACCCCTGAGAAGCAGATATGTTTACAAGGAAAAGTTACCCATTTAGACTTTACAGACTAGCAATTGTATAACTGGCTCAAATAATCACTGTAGCTTAGCGACAGAGCTCCTGCCTTGCATATAGAAGGCTCCAAGTTCGTCTCCAGGTATAGCCTGGGAATGTCTTCTGCGAGCTGCTGCCAGTGCGAGTAGGCAGTGCTGACTTTGGCAGTCTGACTCAGCAAGAAGGCAGCCTCTTATGTTCCTGTGAAAATGTGGAGAGGATTTAAGAGTACAGTGGTACCTCGGGTTAAGTACTTAATTCGTTCCGGAGGTCCGTTCTTAACCTGAAACTGTTCTTAACCTGAAGCACCACTTTAGCTAATGGGGCCTCCTGCTGCCACCGTGCCTCCGGAGCACGATTTCTGTTCTCATCCTGAAGCAAAGTTCTTAACCCGAGGTACTATTTCTGGGTTAGCGGAGTCTGTAACCTGAAGCTTATGTAACCTGAAACATATGTAACCCGAGGTACCACTGTAATATTAAAGCAGACTGTATTGTCCAAGAACTTGTGCCGCAATCAAATGACTTTTTAAACGTGCCTCGGGAATCTTGCTTTTCCCCAGAGCTTTTCCCAAGTGCAGCAGTGCACTAAGAGCTGGCGATATAACTTTTTTGGATTTATGGCAGCTGATGCTGTGTGAAGAGGTGGTTGTGTCCAGGACTGCAACACACACTGCAGTTTTAGTAACCCGCACTGATGGTTTTATTCAGTGTTCGAAATTAGCCAGGCGCCAGGTGCATTTCGGACCTGGCTATCGGCCACTTGCGACCAAGTTAAGATGCCTGGGTACCAGGATGGCACCTGACGTCCCCTCCATCTGGAGGTGCATGCCTGGGGATCCCTGGATCTTGACTGTTTTCACACACTAGCAACACACCCTGTCGAATTCTATCCATTATTTTAATCTGCACAATCAGAATGAATTTCAGGAACCAAGATGCTTTTTATGTGCAGCCTGAGTAGGGAGCGACATTATAGTTAATTGTTGTAGCTAGTCTTCACTTACCCCACCCCACTGCCCTGCTCACAGTTGTGAAGAATATCCCTACATTATGAATGGTCCATGTCACCATTAAGAAAAAGAGGTCGGAATAAGCTAGTATATATGTGCACTGTCCCTGGATCAAGTGACTTTTCTTTAAGTTCTCAAAGTTCTTAACCTAGCTCAAAGTTGTCATCTGAACTAACCAGATGTTTAGCTGATAATCAATCACAGTCAGTCAACCATTAAAAAGAAAGAAAGAAAGACTAGAGCCGTCTTGCCCCAAAATGGCAACTAGACATTCTATTTTGGCGACTGTAACCATTTTGCGCCTGGCTTATATGTCTGGGTTTCTAACACTGGTTTTCCTGTCTATCTGGAGTACAGTGGAACCTTGGTTCTCGAACAGCTTAGTTGACGAACAAATCAGCTCCTGAACGCTGAAAACTGAGAAGTAAGTGTTCTGGTTTCCAAACGTTTTTCGGAAGCCGAATGTCTGATGTGGCACCTGTGCCAATCGGAATCTGTGCCTTGGTTTTCGAATGTTTCGGAAGTCGAACCCACTTCCGGAACGGATTATGTTCGAGAACCAAGGTACTGCTGTATTGCCTTTTTAGTTATATACATCCTAGAGATTATGCAGACACAGACAGGTTATGAAAGTGACACATAGCACACTGAAGGTGGACTAGCGCATAAGAGACAGGATCCGTGTGGTAAGCTGATGTATGAGGGCAGAGTGCTCACAATATTACATGGGTGGATACTTTGCTTGTTTCTGTACTTCTTTGTACACATTTGCAACTGAAAGAACACCTAATGAAAATAATTTTTAAAATTGTTTGAAAAAGAAGTGTGAGCTGATGCAGGAGAAAGGACGGCATCTCAGTAGGTGTTCTTCTACATTGGAGAACCAAAGGCTTCTGGCAGGTGAAAGTCAAAACATTTTAAGGGTAGAAAATATACTCTGAAGATCCTTTGCTAGTCACGGTGGTGAATACAGTGCTTAATGAACCATTGAAATGACTACCATAAAGTGGTTTCTTGCAGCTTGGGGCTGTTCACATGTTCACCCAACTGAAGATCTCTACTCCATCCTGCAAAGAGCATCTTTGGCTCAGAGCAGGCGAGAACTTGTCCTTACACCAAATTTAACAATGGAGATATTGGTCCTGTTAAGTAGGGCATATTAAAAAAGCAACAACCCAGCAGATCTGGAGTGCTTGCTGGATTTATTGCTATAATCACCCTTGTGTGGAGATATCTTTGGCATATAATGGGGACTGCTGTGGCCTATTCAGTAGGTGTCTCGGTTAATCTCATTATATTCCTTAGGGAATGGTATTTCATTATTTCTTACTGTTTAAAATGTAATACCTTTCTTAGTACTTGAGATCTGCAGCTGTCAAGCTATTCCTGTCCATCTCAGAGGGTCACCGTTGGCGTGTAATGAAGGTCTTGTCACTGAATAACAGTAACAGAACTGTTAAGATATCTGGCCTCTTATTGGTGGACTGCAAATCTCTTTTGACAGCCGGGAGGCAAGTGGTGCTGAACCAATGTTAGCCCTATATCTTTGGCAATACCTTTTCAGTATTGATCCTCCAGGAAACCAAAATAAATCTGTGTTTCTTTCTCTCTTCATATTGTATATTCCTTTTGATGAACTTCTGTCCCATTGATGGTCTCTGTTGTTGCTATTTACAATGACTCTTGTTAGCAGTATCTGCTACTGTGGTGGGATTGCATTTCCCCAGCTTTCCATGTTTGTTTTAACCGTGGTTGAGTTAGTACCAGTGCTAACCATGGTTTAATGATGCCCAGGTTCCAAATCCACTAACAATTAAAGTTTAAAAGTCTGAGTTTTAAGGGAACTGAGTTAGTGCACATGTAGCAGTAAAACTATGGTTACTGCTGACAAAGAGAGGGAGGCTCCCTCTTGGCCTTGCTGATGAAAAGGAAAGCAATATGTTTGGCACCAGCTTGACTGCAGGAGTTGTTGGAAGGGGGAATACAAGGCTCTACTCCAGATTTGCGTAGGGCTTACTCCTTCTCCTTATCTTCTCCCGAAGATAGCTCCCAAGGCAGCAGAGGTTTCGGATCAGAGTTTTCCTTCTCCAAGATGGGCTATCTTCCCAGCTTGATGATCTCTATCTGCCCCTCACTTTCCTGTACAGCGCATGCAGAAACTGCCTTCTTGGCCGTTAGACCCACCATTGATTTCATCTGCTCAATCCGCCGGAGCCTGTCTTTGCATGTAGGGGAAGCCCCTAACTCACCAAGAGTTTGTGACCCATCGGCTACCCTCATCTGGTTTAGTCAACCTGTCAAAGCCATTCCCGGGGTGTGGCTGTTGTCACATGCCAACAGCTTCTTGGAGCCGTGGGTGAGAGCTGAGTGCATGGTGGGGACCAAAGGTGGACAAACTACCCCAGAAGGAGCATGGCGGGTTCCCTACCAGAGGTACAACCCCACCCTTAACACCCCATACACCCCATTTTGTTAAGGCCCTTGTATAATAATAGAATAACCTTGAACTAGAATTATGTGCCGGCAACAGTTAGTCCCCCATCAGTGGTCTAAATGTTGCTGACGCTTTGCTGCTTTCTCTAATTATTGCAGCTGATGTTGATGCACTGTTCCAATTGTCTAGAATGACCGCCCTTAAAAATAACGACACTGTTTTGTCGCCCAGCTTGACCCATGCCAATGTTCTAAACAAACAGATCTGCCGAGAGGGAGGAGCACAGAGGGAATTTTCATCTTTTATACCTTCACAATGAGGTATGTTTATGAGAATAAGCAGATGGGGAGGACACGTTTTTTGGCATTCACCGGTAAGCCTACAACACCTCCAGGTGGCACTATGAAAATGGCATTGCTGTGGCATTGCTCCTGTTTTTATTTTATTTTATTCCACTAAGACTACTGTGTCACCTGTCTCTGTACTCGTTTAGAGCCATCTGCTGGCTTTATTTGCTGCCTCCCTCCCTCATAGTGCTGGCACAATAAGACTTGGTCATTGGCCGAGTCACTCGTTGGAACAACTCCATAAGAAGACAGATGTTATGACTACTAAAATTGATAACTTGGGACAAAAAGTGACTAACTTGGGACAAAAAGTGACTAATTTGGGACAAAAAGTGAACATCAATACAGAAATTATTCAGGATCTGATACAGGAATCTACTTTGACAGGGCAAATTATTGAGAAGGCGAAGGAGAAAGTTGCTGTTGTTGAACCTAAAGTAATACAAGTGGGAGCCCCAGCCTTACAGAGGCAAATTGAGGACTATAAGTTGAGGCCTTTTATGATTGAATATAGAAAAAGTCAGATTTTGAGGATCGGAGCCCTACCTGGACTGGAGAAGGAAAGTTGGATAGATCCCTTCATGCAGGGATTTACTGACTTTTGGGATTTGGACTTGGGTCGTGAGGAGATTGGAGCTGTGGGGGCCTTTAGATTTGGAGGAATTTTGAAACATGTCCTGAAATACCTTATGGATTTTAGATTTAACCATGGAGATTTGGTTGACCTGTCGAGAAGGAATAAAAGCATTGCTAGGTTGGAGCTTCCCCGAGATCTGCTCTTCAGTATCAAAGGAAGGAAAATAAGAAGAAGATCAGTAGAAGACAAAGTAAAGTGCATGTATAAATATGAAGAAGACCTGCAGAAGGGACTTGGAAAAGAGTTAAGAGCCTCGGACAGAAGATCACCAGGTTGATGGACTGTATGGAATTGACGAATGACTGGCAGTATCCGAGACCAGGGAGAAGAGATGGTGGAAGAAGATTGGAAAAAGTTTAAAGTTTATTTTTAGAAATAGAAATATTGTAAAATTACTGAGTGTTAGAAAAATGTTGGAATGAAATCTTATGGCTTTAGTAGAAATGTTATAAGGAGTTAAGCATAAATAAGCATTATAGTATTAATGGAAAATAAGGGTAAAAATAAGTTAAGATATTTACATGACAGAAAATAGAGAAAGATGGAAAGGAATTCCTGAAACAATTAATAAAAGTGGAATACAAAAAGGGAGGTGAGAGGAGGTCGATGAAACAAGGGTATGAAAGATAGACTACTGAAATGGTATGATGTATGTTTTTAAATTGTTTTTGTTTTGTTTAGGTCAATGTGTTAATGTTGTGGTTCGTATTGTTTATATATTGTATTGTATTGTTTTTTTCCCTTTCTTGTTTTTTTTTTCTTTTTTTCTTTTTTCTTCTCTTTCTTTTTTGTAAGTTTTAAAAATAATAAATATTATTTTTTTTTTTTTTAAAAAAAAGACTTGGTCATTGGCCGGAATATTAAAAACAATTATCATTTTGGCTTTCGGGTGGCCAGTGCCAAAAAAAATCTAAAAGTCAGAAACTTTGTTGATGCATTAGGATGTGGATCTGAGGAATCATTTGAGCTGTGCACAGCTGCTGCCGTCTTGTTTGTAGGAGAGTACCCTGTTTGTGGGAGAACTGCCATGTCACATTGTTCCTACTTAAGGGGCTGACAGTGTACACAGATGGCTTGTGTATGCTGCTCCTGGAGGGGTGGGTGGGTGTACGTACACACAAACTCTCTCTCACACACAGCACTAAAACAAATACATACTGTAATACCCCAATAATAAACTCTAGTTCACAGCTCTATTAGTATATATGTACACAAGCTTTTTTTGGGTTTCACAATCGAAACATTTAAATTGTGCTGTGCCTGTGTACTACCTACATTAGGGACACAGGTGGCGCTGTGGTCTAAACCACTGAGCCTCTTAGGCTTGCCAATCAGAAGGTCAGAGGTTTGAATCCGTGCAACGGGGTGAGCTCCTGTTGCTCTGTCCCAGCTCCTTCCAGCATAGCAATTTGAAAGCATGCTAGTGCAAGTACATAAATAGGTACCACTGCAGCGGCAAGGGAAACAGCATTTTCGTGCGCCCTGGTTTCCATCATGGTGTTCCGTTGCGCCAGAAGCAGTTTAGTTATGCTGGCCACATGATCCGGAAAGCTGTCTGTGGACAAATGCCAGCTCCCTCGGCATGAAAGCGAGATGAGCGCCGCAACCCCATAGTCACCTTTGACTGGATGTAACCATCCAGGGGTCCTTTACCTTTACTACCTACCGTATTTTTTGCACCATAACACTCACTTTTTTCCTCCTAGAAAGTAAGGGGAAATGTCTGTGCGTGTTATGGAGCGAATGCCTGTGGGTGGCGGGGGGGATCTGCTGCAGTCGTGAGCAGAGGATCCATGGTTCCCCTTCCTTCCCTCCTCCGTGGTTACAAAGCATGGATCCACGTGGATCCTTAGGATTTTTGCATTGGGCTACTCCAAACTCACTGTCAAATCACATGTCTGTGGCCACAGCATGAACCACAAAAATCATATATCCACTATTTCGTTTAGAATATTTTTTTTTCTTGTTTTCCTCCTCTAAAAACTACGTGCGTGTTATGGTCTGGTGCGTGTTATAGAGCGAAAAATACGGTATATTGATGAGAACTCTTGTGCCAACATGAGCAGTACTGTATTTCCAAGGATTGGTTGAAAAACAGTTTTCAACATTAACACGATTTGTGTACCTGTTGAATGAGAGCACCACACCTGTTAATGTGCACACTTGGACAAGGAAATAGGAACTTATATTTAGTCAAGTCCTGAATTTTCATATAGTAAGCAAATGCTGCTGCCCCTACAAAGCATGTTCATCAGTGAATGATAGTTTGTGGTACATAAGCAAGGAAGGTTGACCTCAAAGGAAGTGTATAAAGACTAAAGGTGGAATCAGAATTACAACACTGGGTAAAAAATCTGCATAGGGAAATCTGCAAGCTGTATATACTACCGTAGATCGCTGGAATCTCTAGCCAACAGTGTCTTCGACTCAGAGTTGAGGTAATGCTAATAACCCACCATATTAAGTGAGTGGGAATTTTGGGTAGATTCTACTTCACATGTAATAATTATTTTATTGCATTTTAATACACATGCACTTTTCTTCATTTTCCAGTTTACGTCCAATATAAGGAATCCATTTTTTCTTTGTTATCATTACATGGGCAAAGTAAACATCCTGTCAGTAGAATGGTGGCATCTTGGGCAGTTTAAACTTGGAATTTGTGCAGCAAGAGGTGCAGATCGAAAGTATTCTTAGTAAAAAGCAACAATGTGAATTGTTTTTTTTATAGGTAAAAGTGGGGGTTGCTTTCACCTAGATAATTTGCTGTGAATAAAAAAAAAATACATACTGGGAAAATGCAGCCCAAACAAAGTGTTGGGACAGTATATGTGCTGTGTTTTTTTGTGGAAGGCATTGCAGAAACAAATCTATTTGTCTGTGTTCCTGTCCCCCTTCTTCCTCCCCCTTTAATTTCTCACTTGCCTGTGTTATCTGCTCACACCCTCTAGATGGTGTTGGGGGACCCTACTGTGTTGAGTGTTCCTTTCAGCGTGAGTCAGGGTTTACATTCCACCTAACATGTATTTGTGACAACGTGTTGGCATGTATAGTAGGTGGTGTTTGAGTTTGTATAGATTTAAACACATAAATGAGGGCGCTGATAGCAAGTCATGCAGAAAATGCACACCATCGTTTTCAAGAGCCATTATTTGTGTGCTTATTACTGTACTGATTGATTACCTGTCTGGGGGCTGAAAAGAGAAAAAAAATAGTATCCTATATCTCATACGGCAAATATTTTTGGGTCGCAACATTTTTGCTCAACCATGCAGTGCTGTGCATATCTACTCAGAAGTAAGTTCAGAGGGACTTGCTCCCATGTTTGTGTGGGATCGTAGCCTCAGACTTTTGTGTGCTTGGCAAGGAGCTGTAATATTTTGGTTAAACTTAGATTTTCTGCATATGCAAATTTTAGTCTCACAGTCTTAAGCAGATGTTAGTTATGATAGCTGATACCTTTTGAAAGGCTGACCCTGGCATTGTGAATGAACTGCCACCCCTGTAGAGCTATGAATCTTAAAGCCACTGAAATGAGAAACTTAATAAATGTTCTTCTGTTGAGGGAACTCAGGTTTTGAAGGGGTTGGGGTGCCTGATTTAGGCTTTATACAACAGGTTTTCGCCAAGACGCAAATTCTTGGCAGGGGGTATTGCTTTTGCTTGTTACTATGTTGTGTGTGTGTGTGTGTGTGTGTGTGTGTGTGTGTGTGTTTGTCCTGTGATCCTTGGATGAAGGGCAGCATATTAATTGAAAAAGTAAAAGAATTATAAATTATTATTATAATAAAAATTGGGTGATTGTAGGTAACACTGTAGTGTAGGTCCTAGGAAGGTTGAGAGAATTGCTGTGGGAATGCAGTTCTCTGAGCTTTCCTTTAAGTCTCTAATACTGAACATTTGGCTTAGGGAGGAGCAATATGACACAGTAACAGTGATCCACATAGGGACAAAATTCAGCAGTCCCTGGCTGCGATAATGCACAGGCCATGGTACATCCAAAAGTTTTTATATGGAAGCCTAACAGCGCAATCCTCCCTGTGTCTACTCGGAAGCAGGTTCTGCTGAATTCAGTCAGGATGCCCCCCAGGTCAGTGGGATTAGGACTGCAGCCTAAATGATTTGTTCGCAGCCAACAATATCCTCAGCTTCGGAAGGAGTGTGTATGCGTGGGATGTGCAATTGAGAAAAGAGAATTAAGATTTCAACAGCCCAATAAGTTTTAGTTAAGGTTTTGTCCCCTTCCGCTGCTGTTTCATATTCTCTGCCACAGTTTGACATTTTTCAGCCAAGCGAAAACATTCAGCCGCATCCATGGAACATTAACTTAACTCTCATTCTGGGACTATCTCTTGATAGCTTATGTAGGAAATAAAATCTTCCCCTAATGCTTCTCATACAGTTTTTAACCTACTCGCTACATCTTTTGGATCCAGGGAGAGAATAAAGCATTTTAAATGAGAGTGATGCAACATTAGCTATGTAACTGGGCTGCTGTACAGTGCTAAGTTAATAATTTTAATAAATTCCAGCTCTTAAGATATACAGGGTCAGCTGCAATTCAGCTGCTTATATGTAGGTCTGAAGACATCAATGGATGAATTCGTTAAGTTCAAGTTGAATATGTTGATTCTAACCAAATTTTAATCAGAGTTGACTCCTGCGAAAGCACTTCAGATTTTATGGCGTTTGTCAGGGTTTCTGGGAGAAGTGAGGAGATGGCAGAGGAGACGGAAAGCGAGTGGGAGGAGGGAGAGAGAGACGAGGAAGAAGATGACGGAATTCGAAGGGAATCTATGAGCCTAAGCAGTGAGTCAGAGGATTCCCAAAAGGGAGCTAGCATGATCAGGCGAAAAGCAGGAGAAGAGAGAAGCTGTGAAAAGTCAGGAAAGGAGGGGAGAAAGCCCAGTGAAGCACAGACGCTGTCAGAGGGGTCTCAGCCGGAACGGAGTAAAGGGGGTGGAGTTGTCAGCCTCTCGGAGGGAGGAGGAACAGGAGAAAACAGAGAGAGGGGGTTGGAGCAAGGTGTTCAGCCGGAAAGGGTAGAGAGTGGAACAGGGGGCAGTATAGAGGACGAAGGAAAGGTCAAAAGCAACGTACGCGCGCCAAGTTCAAACATAGAGGCGCGCGGAAGTGGGGAAAGCTCAGAGGAGGAGCCCGGCCCCAAAGCCAGAAGGAGGGGGCAGGAGGCGGCAGAGGATTCAGCCTCAGGCGAATCCCGGAAAGAGAGAACCCAGGGGGGCAGAAAGACCCTGCGGAAAAGAAAGGAGAGGAAGAGGTGGTCTAGAGCCAGGCTATTAAGTTGGTGTGGAGGAGGGGAGGAGTCAGAGGGGGACTTCGGCGGTCTAACGTGACAGACGTACAGCCACAATGCTGAACTGTGAAAGAAGCAATTATCTTCAATAAACTTTTCCTGTAAGTAAACTATAACGGAGTAAGGTCTCTCGTGAGCTGGGACCCACCTGGGTGGCTGTGACAGAAAGTCCCCCTCCCTCTGAAAGCAAAAATTTTTTTTTGCGAAGCTCACGAACGGGGCAGCCATGAGTGCTGAGGAACAGCTGGCTGCACTCCGGGATCAGATTACCACTCTCACAACGGCAGTCATTGCTTCGCAGAAGAAGAATGCTGACTTGGAGAAAGCGTGCCAGGATTTGCAAGCAAGGTGGGAAAATGCGGACAAGGCGGGGACCCCGGGCTCCAGAGCGGAGGGCATTGCGCTTGGAAGGAGGGGGGGTGCCCTAGTTTCGCATTTTAATGGCAACTTGCAAGACTATCCCAACTTCAGGGCAGATGTCGTGTATGCACTGCATTTACTCCGTCATGATTTTAGAGATGAGGAGGAGAGAGTGGGATTTATTGTTTCGCACCTGCATGGGGAGGCCAGGGCTTGGCTACGCAATCTGTGGCGCGAAGATGGACCAGCCCGTCGCAATGCAGATGCGTTTATCAAGGCAATGGATGCTTGTTTTCAATCCTCTGTGGATAAGGACATTGCGCGCCGGCAGATGCACGGGCTGAGGCAGGGGAGAGCCACTGTACGCCAATATCATTCTAAATTTTTTGCATTGCTCACCGCCTTAGATTGGCCGAAGGACAGTCTACCGGTCAGGGATCTTTTTTGGGAGGGATTGAGCCCCTCCGTCAAGGATGAGATCGCAAGGGGGGACAGACCCCAGACCCTGGAAGACGTGGTGCAACGGGCTTTGGCTATAGGAATTCGACATGAGGGACGTCCGTGGCACGAGGAGGGGGGGCCCCAAGCGCGCGCGCAAGCAAAAGCTCTCCCTTTTGTGCACAGGGATTTCAGCCGTGCGCACCCCTCACCAATGGGGAAGGAAGGCGAGGAGCCAATGGAGATTGGTGGTGCTAGGGCTCAAAAGCCATCCCAGAGCCCCATCCCTGCTGCAGCCAAAGCGAAGCCTCCTAGAGGGACCAGGAAGTGTTACATCTGCGACAGTGCACACCATATGGCGAAAGAGTGCCCCCAGAGGCTCCAGAAGCACACTGCAGCACTAGCAACTGTGACAGCAGAGGTGCAATCAGAGGAGCAGCTTCAGGGAAACTGCAGTGCCTGGCTGGAAGCAGAGCTACTGGGGCTCAGCCAGGCGGATCTGTAGAGAAGTCCCCAGCATCCTTGCAGCGCATGGACCCTTTACCTCCCAAACCAGCAGTTTTACTCACAGCAACACTCCAGCTGCCTGATGGGCGACTTCTCGAGGTTCCAACAACCATCGATTCGGGAAGCAACGCCGATTTCGTGGGATTACAGTTCGTCAAGCAGCATAACATAGCGCTCCTGCCTGCAACGACGCCTCTGAACGTGGTCACGGTAGACGGCAGGAAGTTGCTGGGGGGGCAAGTGGTGCAGCAAACCCCTCCCATGATGATGCAAATTGGAGACCATCGAGAGCTTATTAGTTTCAATGTCACCCACTTATCGGACACGCCCATCGTGTTGGGCATGAGTTGGCTGGACAGGCACAGTCCCGCGGTTGCTTGGTACCAGAGGCAGATCACCTTTTGTTCATCGTATTGCGCCCAGAATTGCATCCAAACCGATCAAGGAGGAGAAGCCGAACAGCAGCTGCATCTGAGTATGGTGCAAGCGGTTCCTCACAAGTACGCGGAGTTCTTGGAGGTTTTCTGCGAAAAGGAAGCTGACAAATTGCCGCCTCACAGACCTTACGACTGCGCGATTGACTTAGTGCCAGGCGCGCAGTTGCCAACTGCCAAGCTGTACTCCATGTCGGAAGACGAGCTGCAAGAGCTTCGGGAGTTCATAGAACACAACCTCAAGCGCGGATTCATCCAGGAATCTAAAGCAGCGGGAGGCAGTCCTGTTTTCTTTGTGAAAAAGAAAGACACGCCCCAGAAGAGGCTCATTGTGGACTACCGGTTCATAAACAGACTAACTAAGCCCAAGGCCTTCCCCATGCCCAAAATTGACGACCTTTTGGCTACAGTCAGGAGGGGGAAGATTTTTACCAAGCTGGATTTACGTGGAGCTTACAACCTCATCCGCATCAGGAAGGGCGACGAGTGGAAGACGGCCATGTTCACTCCTTTGGGCACGTACGAATACAGAGTTATGCCCTTCGGTCTACAAAATGGCAGCCATGTTTTCCAAGCATTCATGCATCACGTCCTGGCAGGTCTCCTCTACAAGAAGTGTGTCTGTTTTCTCGACGATATCCTGATTTTCTCGGAATCGCCAGAGGATCACGATAAGGACGTGAAGGAAGTTCTGCAGAGGCTGAAGGAACACAGGCTGTACGCCAAGTTGGAGAAGTGCCAGTTTGATGTGAGAGAGGTAGATTTCCTTGGCTACAAGCTGTCCGACGAGGGACTGGCCATGGACAAGACTAAAGTCCAAGCGCTGTTGGACTGGAAGAGCCCTCGAAATCGGAAGGAGGTCCAGAGGTTCATCGGCTTTGCCAATTTTTATCGCAAGTTTATTAAAGGTTTTGCAAACGCGACGGCGGCAATCACTGACACCCTCAGTTCCAAGAAGAAGAAGTTCGTCTGGACCGAACAAGCAGAGCGATCCTTTCGGAAGCTTAAAAGCCTTTTCGCCTCCGAGGAGCAGCTGCTGCACGTGAATCCTGGCAGGCCCATGCGGGTAGAGACAGATGCATCAGACAGAGCAGTTGGGGCCGTCCTCTTGCAAGAGGATTCGCAAGGCGACTGGAGACCGGGTGCATTCTACTCCCGGAAGCTCAGCAAGACGGAGCGCAACTACACCATATGGGACAGGGAGTTGTTGGCCATTCATGCAGCTTTCAAAGCGTGGCGACACTTCTTGATAGGAGCCAAGCACACGGTGCAGGTCCGCACGGATCACAAGAACTTGGAGTATTGGCGGACGGCTAAATTGCAAACCCAACGACACATGCGCTGGGCGGAATTCTTTGCGGATTTCGATTTCAAAATAGAATACATCCCTGGAGACTCCAATGTTATAGCAGACGCGCTGTCCCGAAAGCCTCAATACCTGGAGGAAGTAGCTCCAATCGCAGCAAAGTACATTTTCGCACCGCAGGCGTGGACGTGCGCTACCATCGCAGTCGACCTGGACGCGGTGCGACGCGCGCTGCAAGAGGATCAGTTTGCACAATCCAAGATGGAGGAGCTCCGCAGAGGGTCGCCTGACAACAATGAGTTTCAGTTGCAGGATGGACTTTTGACTCGCAAGGGCGCCCTTTACGTGCCCACCGACGAGCTTCGCGCCACGGTTTTGCAACAATTGCACGATGCCCCGAGTGCGGGCCATTTCGGCAAAGAGAAGACGATGGAGTTGGTGGCAAGGGACTTTTGGTGGCCCCAGATGAGAGGAGAGGTGGCGGACTACGTAGCCAGGTGCGATATCTGCCAGAGGTCCAAACCAGTGCATCAGAAGCAGGCGGGATTGTTAGAACCGCTGGAGACACCGCAGCAACCGTGGGAGAGGGTAGCGTTGGACTTTGTTACAGACCTGCCCAGCTCCAGAGGTAAGACGGCGGTGTTAGTGGTTGTGGACTTGTTCACCAAGATGGCGCACTTCATTCCTTGTGCCAAGGTGGCGACGGCAGAACAGACCGCAAAGCTCTTCATCGATCACGTCTTCAGAGTGCATGGACTACCGCAGTCCGTCTTGTCCGACAGGGGGCGCCAATTTGTTTCCACTTTCTGGCGGAAGCTTCTGGGCATCTTGCACGTCAAGATCAACCTGACGTCGGCGAGGCATCCACAGACCAACGGTCAAGCGGAGAGGGTCAACGCGATCATGCAGCAGTACCTACGGTGTTACGCCAACCAGCGACCCGCGGCGTGGGTGGACTACCTGCCGATGGCTGAGTTCGCCTACAACAACACGAAGCACGCATCCACCGGGGTGACGCCTTTCTTCGCGAACTATGGACGTCATCCCAGAACCTTCCCGAGCTTTACAGCACCTGAAGGGGGGGGACCTCAAAATGCCGACCAGTTTGCAGCAGAGTTGCAAGAGGTGCACGAGGAGCTGCGGAGACATTTGGAGCTGGCAAAGCAGGCGTATAAGGTGCAAGCCGATAAACACAGAAGGGCGGGGGAAGACATTCAGGTTGGGGACTGGGTATGGTTAGCAGCCCACGCGATGCCGGCCAGGTCGTTGGCCAAAAAGAAGTTAGAACACAGGCAGCTAGGACCATATCAAGTTGAGGCTAAGATCAATCCGGTGGCTTTTCGCCTAGCCCTTCCGGAGGGCTCCAGGGTGCACCCGGTCTTTCATAGGTCGGTGCTCACTCCCTACAAAGCCCCACACAGGTTTCAAGAGTCAGGAGCACCTCCAGAGCCACGTAGAAGGGCGCCTGAGGGAGGGGAGTCGCCAAGACCAGAACCTCTTAATGAGGTCACAGAGATACTGGATTCACGATGGGGGGAGGAGGGAGTTGAATATTTTCTCGCCAGGGAAGGCACTCCAGTCTCTGCAAATAGCTGGGTGCCGGGTTACGCTTTGGACGAACCCCTGTTGAAGGAGGAGTTTCATGCAATTTTTCCGCACAAACCCATGCCCGAGGAGTATTTTGATGATTGGCTTTTCACGCCCACTTTGTCGGGCAGCACGTTCGGGGGTTTCTCCTCGCCCGAGGGCTCTACGCCCAAAACAAGCCCGACCAGGGATCCCCGCCTGGGGGGGGGAGAGACAAACCCTTATTGGTGGGTGGATCAGCCAAGGGAGGTATGGAGTCAGAGGTGGATGATAGGTCCTTGGCAGGCAGCGCCAGGAGAAGCAGTGAGGGAGGAAGAGACTGTGATGCCTTCAGGGGGGGAACCCGAGTTCGAACACACGTATACGGAGCTGCCAGAGGAGAAGATTGACGTGGACACCCGGTATCCTGAACCGACCCAGGAAGAACCACATTTCCCTCAACCTGCACCCAGCGACCGGGAGGGGGGAAGGGGGGGCTTCGAGGGGGGGATGGATGTCAGGGTTTCTGGGAGAAGTGAGGAGATGGCAGAGGAGACGGAAAGCGAGTGGGAGGAGGGAGAGAGAGACGAGGAAGAAGATGACGGAATTCGAAGGGAATCTATGAGCCTAAGCAGTGAGTCAGAGGATTCCCAAAAGGGAGCTAGCATGATCAGGCGAAAAGCAGGAGAAGAGAGAAGCTGTGAAAAGTCAGGAAAGGAGGGGAGAAAGCCCAGTGAAGCACAGACGCTGTCAGAGGGGTCTCAGCCGGAACGGAGTAAAGGGGGTGGAGTTGTCAGCCTCTCGGAGGGAGGAGGAACAGGAGAAAACAGAGAGAGGGGGTTGGAGCAAGGTGTTCAGCCGGAAAGGGTAGAGAGTGGAACAGGGGGCAGTATAGAGGACGAAGGAAAGGTCAAAAGCAACGTACGCGCGCCAAGTTCAAACATAGAGGCGCGCGGAAGTGGGGAAAGCTCAGAGGAGGAGCCCGGCCCCAAAGCCAGAAGGAGGGGGCAGGAGGCGGCAGAGGATTCAGCCTCAGGCGAATCCCGGAAAGAGAGAACCCAGGGGGGCAGAAAGACCCTGCGGAAAAGAAAGGAGAGGAAGAGGTGGTCTAGAGCCAGGCTATTAAGTTGGTGTGGAGGAGGGGAGGAGTCAGAGGGGGACTTCGGCGGTCTAACGTGACAGACGTACAGCCACAATGCTGAACTGTGAAAGAAGCAATTATCTTCAATAAACTTTTCCTGTAAGTAAACTATAACGGAGTAAGGTCTCTCGTGAGCTGGGACCCACCTGGGTGGCTGTGACAGCGTTGATATAAACAACAACCATCTTTTCATTTGGACACTTTTGGGTGATCCTACTGCTGGGTTCAATTTGAGCTAGGTGTTGCCAGGGCTCAGACACGGGAACATCCAGTGTTGAGACTCAGTCATGGAATGTGTGTCTTAATAACAAAGAGCAGAGTGCCTTTGAGCTTGCAGGGTAGTAAAGCGAGTGCTGGCTGTGGGCCAAGAAGAACTGGGTTCAGCTTCTTCCTTAGCAGTGAAGCTCACTGAGATGAATTTGGCCAGTCAGCCACACTCAATCAAATTTATCTTGCAGGATTGTTTTGAGAGTAAAATAGGGTTATTCCATATCAGTTATCCTGAGTTATTTGGGGGGAAAAAAGGGTGGAATGCAAAGGTGTTTTAATAACAATCATGTCCAGAGGGCCTGTATGCTTAACTAGTTTGTAGAACATAGCTTAGTTTAGGAGCAGGATCCAAGTGATTGTGAGTCTTCTTCCCAAACATTGTTGGAAAAAATGTTTCTGGCTTTATATTTGTTTGCTCATCTCACTGATAGCCTAAATATTTCCTCAGCATTGCAATAACTGATTTTTTAAAAAAAATATTAGCCTATAGTTGGTTAAAAATACTTTGAAAACGGTTTTGCAGGTTCCACCAATGAACTCTGCAGGTGAGAGCCCTTTCTCAGAGTACAGTACTAGATGTGCTTTTTTTCAATTATGGCAAAGTCATATCTGCCCTGTGTGCTCCTCTCTTATATGTGCTTTGTTTGAAAATGTGTGGAAAATTGCAGTAGCAGAGATGAAATGAATATGAGGCATAGTCAAACCAGGTAATTTTTTATATAATTTGGCATCGCATTAGTACATATACAAACTGTTCTATAATAGAATATCCTCCAAAAGCAGTTGCGTTGTGTTCCACTTTGGTGTCTCTGTTATTGTCCTTAACCTAACATCTCTGCTTGTGATCTCTCCATATAGAGAATGGAAGAGTAAAATATGATTGACTTAGATACCATTAATGCTAAGATGAGCAATTACTGTATCTATGTAAGCTACCCAAGGGCTTTAAATTCTCTTTATTGAGTTCTTTCACCTTCACTTTATCTATTTTATAAAGTTAGTATTTTGGTGAAGTAATAATAAATGTTGTAACAACAAAAAAATTGTGTGTGTGTGTGTGTGTGTGTGTGTGTGTTTATATAGTATGTGTGTTTCTTGTATGTGACAGAAACACAAGGCGCTTCTATTTTTGAATGGGAGTCAGTCACATACCAGAAAATTTAGGTTGCACAATTATACAGTACTTACATTCCGGGGATCACACCGAAAGCCAAAATCGCATATAGTCAAGACACAATCGGTCGCCCAACCACTGCCACAGTGTCTTTTCTCCTGGCAGAGCAAGAGGAGCAGATGACAGCAAAGGTTGCAAGGTTTTTAGCTGGGGCAATCAGAATAAGGTTCACCAATTGACTGCTGATTCAGGACCCTAAACTGTGTTTTATATAATCAACTTTTTATTTTGTTCGGTGTATGTTGCAATGTTCCTTTGTTTCTATGGCCGATGGCTGATGCGAATAAAGTTTCATTCATTCATTCACAATGGGTTCAGTGGCGGATGGGATTGCTAAAGTCATTTCCCCCAAGAACCCTGCCCCCTTTACATCCCATTCTGAATTTTTTTGCCACACGTGTAGCTGAATGTGCACAAGTTACATGTGCCCAAGTTGTAGCCTTACTGTAGTTGATTCAGAGGTTTCGTGCAGCAAATCGACTTTTGCTTTTTCGCATTGAGAAAAGTGGTGTGGAAATGCACCAGAAAGTGCAGGCTAACACTTGCTTTGATGTACCATCATCTAACCTCACTGCTAATAAATCAGAATGAATCTTCATTAGACAGGCCATCTCGAAGTGCCTGGAATTGTGGTTCAGTGGGGAGGGAGCAGCAGCAGCAGCAGCTGGGAGAAGGGTTAAATACGCATCTTCCTGTGCGACTGTTTCTGTTATGCAAGCTGCTCCCTTCCAAAATTTGGAATTCTAGGGTTTGGAAAGACAACTTGGCTGTGTAGCTCTGGCTCCTGGCTTCCATTTCCTCCCATTTGTACTGATCCTGCTGTGTTTGCCTTGAGGACTGAGCAGTTATTGATCAAATATTATGCCTTCCTGCACCAAAGCCTGAATAAACTTATGCACTAAAGCATCTTCTACAATGAAACCATTACCTTCTGTAGAGCTGACTCGGCACTGGCTTTGCTGCAGCCCTGAAATAGGAGAGGCACCAATGTAAGATCCTGGACTGAATTTTGCCAGGGTATTAATTTAGGGAGAAACTATGTAAGACGTAATAGCTATTCACCTCAAACCTGACAAAAATTGGCAAGGTTAGATTTCTCCCCAAAGTCACTTGAATATCAAGGTGACACTGCAGCAAAGAATCCCAAAGCTCCTTAAAGACTAAGAAAGGAATTGGGGCGTAAGATTTCATAGATTTGTGCCCACTTTTATCAGATGTATAAACCCATAGACAGAACCTTGTAGTGTTTATGTTCAGGTGGTTTGCTATTTGAGCTCCTAAATGTGTCTATTGTTGTTGTTGTTGTTGTTGTTGTTGTTGTTGTTATATCTTACCTTATTAAATTTCTACACCACCCTTCATCCAAGGACCACAGGGTGGTTTACACAACATCTGGAGGAAAGCAGGTTGGCAAAGTCTGGTCTTCAGCATATGCAGGAATTATAATTCTTGAAGGCTGTAGATAGTCTTACATAAAGATCTTCATGCTACACATTTTAAGTGAGTAAAGCCTTGTCTTAAAAACCATTTAACTCATTCCAAAAGATTTTTCAGAATTCTGCCATTTTTTGTGGTTGGGTTTTCCAAGTTTTCACGTGTCTATATCGGACAAACAATAACAGTGTTTGTGGTACCTCGGGTTAAGTACTTAATTCGTCCGGGAGGTCCCTTCTTAACCTGAAACTGTTCTTAACCTGAAGCACCACTTTAGCTAATGGGGCCTCCTGCTGCCACCGCGCCGCCAGAGCACGATTTCTGCTTTCATCCTGAAGCAAAGTTCTTAACCTGAAGCACTATTTCTGGGTTAGCGAAGTCTGTAACTTGAAGCGTATGTAACCCGAGGTACCACTGTAGTAGCCATTTAAGACACAGTTCTGTGGTACCTGGGAGGGCATCTCAGATGCTGTAGGATTTTGTAGATCTCTCATCTTCATGTGCAGAGCAGGAGGTCCACCCAGTGTGTCTACCTAACTGCAGCTGTGGAAACATCCATGACTGTTCTTTCTCCTCTGTTAGTGGTCTGATGGAGATAACAAAAAGGAGTCATGCAGGTATCTTATCAGGAGAGGTTTTAGTCTCTTGGGAGAGCCCCACCCATTCCCCTGACACATACACCCTGGATTCAGTGGAGGGGTGGGGAGTACACCAGCCATGGGGCTGGTCTACTTATTTTCCTTCCCATTGGTCCCAGCAGAAAAAAACCTACTCAGGTTGGTAAAAGCCAGTGTGGCATCATGGTTAGAGTGTTGGACTATGACCCAGGAAACCATGGTTTGAATCCCCACTCATTCATGAAGCTCATTGTTTATCTCTCTCTCCTTCATACCAGATTTTTCTGATCCTGTTTTTATCCAATCCAATTAATATGTGTTTAGCATTTGGAACAGAAAAAACCCCTGCAACCCCGCACTCCATAACTCTCCAGTAGGCTTGAGAGTAGTGGTTAGATTTTATATAATAACTAAATCAGTTTTATTAATTGTTTTATCCTTTCCATGCCATAATTCAGAGAGGACTGCTGAAACTGTGAATGGGAAACAGATTGGCCTTGAATTTTATTAGCTCTTCTCCGTTTGATGTCAGGCGATTACTGACATGCAGGTCCTTTTGGTCCTGGAAGAAGGCAGAAAGGTGGGGGGTGGCGTGCTCATATGCACTCTGCCGATGCGTGGGGGGGGGGGCAGGAATGGAACCCCTGCACAAAATGGCTCCAGTTTGTACATGACTTCTTCCCTCAAAGATCTTGGGAACTGTAGTTCAGGGTTCTGGGAGTTGCAGCTCTGTGAGGGGTAAACTACATTTCCTAGGATTCTTTGAGGGTCAGCCATGAGTTGTACTTGTACTTGAAAGAGATGGTATGGATGTGTAGAATTCTGCATATTATATGGGTACTGCTGTAAGCAGAGGAGGGATTCCAGCCTTTCTCAACCTGTGGGCCCCCAGATGTTGTTGAACTACAACTCCCATCACCCCTAGCTAGCAAGGCCAGAGCTCAGGGATGATGGGAGTTGTAGTCCAACAACATCTGGAGACCCACAGGTTGAGAACCGCTGGATTAGGCCAATATCTCCTTCCGTTTTATGAGTTCTGTGGCATAGGGAATAACACACCCGTGCCTAGCTTGCAGTCCCTGCTTCAAGACCCTTGGTGCTTCTTACATGGCAAATCAGGGAGGTGGCTAAAAAGAAGGCAGGGAGAATCCAGTTAAGGGTGATCTACTCTCTTATGTCCTGAAGTTCTCACCCTGGGCCAGCAGGGGGATACTGTAGATAGTTTTCACTCAGGTCCACATATGCAAATAAGGAATTGAAAGTGACGTTCAGTGATTGGCTAGTTACAGAAAGTTGTTACTGTTGCGTTGTAGTGGAGCTCTGTATAAGCAGGCTGGCTGAACCCTTCAGTTCAGTTCTGTTCTGGCCTGTGAATAAACAAGAGCTTGTTTGAAGAATCGCTGTGTCGTCTGATATGTTCACCCACAACTTAACATACTCCTGAAGAGTTTTGCTGGTGAATCACCAGGGTAGTTCTCCAGTATCCTCCTTGCCTTTGCAGACTACCACAAATCTAAAAGTTGTGTCATGGTGTGCAGAATTACTTCTGCTGCTCAGATTGAGTCAGATTACACTTTGTTGAAATTCACTTGTACACTATAGAGAGGATTCTGCTGCCCACCCACACCCTGTATTATTATTTTTTTAGGGGGGGGGTGTCAGTTGAAGAGCATCTCAAAACTCTACCATCTCCCTGCTCTCCTATATGCTAGCTAAAAGATGCAGAATTGCACAAAGAAGCTTCTGCAGCTCCCCTAGCTCAGAAATAGAGGATGATAGCTCCAGTATCACGTAGCACTACAGACATTCTGGACAGTGTCGATGCTTATGGACATCTGGAGCCAGGCTGCCATAATTTGGATGGCCTCCCAGACTTTGTCTGCAGTGCCAGGGGTCACTTTGGCCTTTTTTGGGCAGCTCACAGTCAGGAAAGTAGAAATGCACTCCAAAGTCACCTGCTGGGCAGATTTTCTGTGCTGTGTAACTGATAAAGATACAGCACAATTTTTTTTTTGAAATCCCGAAGATCCAGCTAAACAAATGCCGATGGCGAGCCCCATTTTGCAAATCCAATGGCTGAGATTTACTCCCATGCAAAGGATAAAAAAGAAGCGTTGTGCATCAGTTTGCAAGGTTATTCTCACAAAACAGCTTGCAAATAGCGATAGTGATAAAGCAGTCGTGCAATTTACCTGTTGAGCTCTACAAATAACACTGTTGCTCCACATTAGCAGCGTTTGCAGGCTGTCAACATAGCTACTTTCAGAAGAACATTAGGGCCTGGACTGACTATATTCATATACAGACACCTTCTGGCTTAAATAACACATTCCAAACTTCTCAGCTTAGTATCACATCAGCGACCCTATGACCCATCCATTAGCCTTCCTGTGATTCATTGGTGATGATGCACCTCCATTTTTAAATCAGTGATGTGCTTCAGATCTTGGTACCACTAGCCTACCTGATGTGAAAGTTAGGAATTATATGTGCGTTTATCTTCAAGAAGCCCACTTTCTGTCATTTCTGAATCTCTGTGTGTGCGTGTGGCATTCAGATTATACATAGCGGGTGATATTTAATGTTAGTCATGCTCAGAGTTGCTTTCAGTGGTTTACTGTGAGTGTGTCTTAATGGGATATCACTCAGCATTTGCAATCACACAAAAATAGTGAGTCCATATATAAAGTAAAGGTAAAGGGACCCCTGACCATTAGGTCCAGTCGTGACCGACTCTGGGGTTGCAGCGCTCATCTCGCTTTATTGGCCGAGGGAGCCGGCGTACAGCTTCCGGGTCATGTGGCCAGCATGACTAAGCCACTTCTGGTGAACCAGAGCAGCGCACGGAAACGCCGTTTACCTTCCTGCTGGAGCGGTACCTATTTATCTACTTGCACTTTGACGTGCTTTTGAACTGCTATGTTGGCAGGAGCAGGGACCGAGCAACAGGAGCTCACCCCGTTGCGGGGATTCGAACAGCCGACCTTCTGATCGGCAAGTCCTAGGCTCTGTGGTTTAACCCACAGCGCCACCCGCGTCCCTGAGTCCATATATAATTTGAGTTAAATGTTTCCTTCCTTCCTCCCTCCCTCCTCCCTCCCTTCCTTCCTTCCTTCCTTCCTTCCTTCCTTCCTTCCTTCCCCAAAGAAGCAGCACCTTCAATCAGTTACTCATCACACATATGCATTGCAGTTTGCAGAAATGTGAATTGGGTTCAACTGTTAATTGTTTTAAACAATCTATTTATTATATTACAGGGCTGTTGGGAGGCATCATTAAATAGCAGCTGTACAGAACTTTGAGAAGCCCAGTAGGAAAAAAAGTGCTAAGTAAGCAGAAAGGGGCTATTAATAATCAAAGACCCATGCATAATACAGCGGCCTAAGTACTACTTTCTGTATTTGTTAATATTCATTATATGAACGAGTTTATGCATGATTGGTGAGGATCATTCAAAATGGAAGGAAGGTGTTAATTTCAAACAGACCATGCCTGCAACTGCTCTCCCCTGGCAATGTATGCTAAATCTAAAGATTCAGAAATGCCCCCGTTTTTTGAAATGCGGTATGTGGAGTGTATCTCTTTCAGAAACACTGCTACTTCCGCCTTTGCAAATTTGTTTTGTCAGTAATTCAGTTTCTCAGTGCAGGGCCATTAGAATGTCTATATACTTAAGTGATGCCTATTGCTAGACAAAAGCAGGCACACCTGTGCATTATGCATAAATCTTACTATTTTTAAAAGAACATTCAACTGTTTTTAAAGGTCTGCATTTCTGCCCATCATATAACAGTTCTCTTAAGTGTTTTGCGGGCTTTTAAATATTAAACATAGTCTGGCATGGCAGATCACATTTCAAGTCATGTTCATTGATGCGCATGCAACATTGATTGCAAAGACATTGCACCTAGTCTGAATCTGTCAAAAACCCCTTTTTTGGTATGGGTCAAATCGAGACCCAAATAACAACGGTTAATATTGGTGTGAACAAGAGTTTATTGTAAAATGCATTGATTTGTCTGCCAGCGCTTTCTTTCTAAAGGTAGAGGAGCTCAGGAGCCCATTTCAGAAAGCCCCTGGATTATCATGTCTGGCTTTCTTGTGTCTTAAGTTGCTTGCTGGTTTGTACAACGGCCAGGCTTCCTTGCATAATTTCCTTGACAAATGGCTCGCTTATTAATATTTCAGCCCTTCTCTTGCCAACTGGTAGAAGCAGTGTGCCTCTAGGCTGCAAAATAGAGTTCCTTCTTCCGAAGCACTCTAACCTTTTCTTTTAAACGCTTTGTAAGAACCCGTGACAGATAAATGGTGCAGTTCGAACTCGAGATGACTCCTTTTTTCCTTCTTTTACACAACTGAATGTACGTTTGCTAAGTACAGCCGAAAGGTACTGTGTAGCTGAAACAAAAGCAGGAGCAGCAGCAGCTCTGCACACACCTTACATGGCGCCTGCCCCTCCTGACCTGAAAGCTGTCAATTTAATTTGATTGTGAAGCAAAAATCTGCTTGGAAACTTGCACGTCCTCTCCCCTTTCTGGATTGGTTGTGGAAATGTACATAACGTTAACCGACACGGCTTGCAGTTTCCCCAGTATAAACACCATTTTGTGCTGGGGTTGAGCAAACAGCAACCCCACAAACCCACAAGAGCTGCCTGATTGGATCAGAACCAAGAGAAGTCAACGAGATGCTCCTGGAAATTCACATGCAGGTGTCTTGTTTCCCCAAGGCAGGGAGGCAGGTACCCTTTTCTAGCTGTCCATCAGGACCTGATCTGAGCAAGGGTTTCCCCCTCATCCCAAGTAGCCTCATAGGCAACTAGTTGGGCACTTTGGCATCACCAACGTTCTTGCCTGGCTCCCCACCTCCTCTGCCCTGGGGAAGGTGATGGATGGGGAGTTGTCTGAGACGAAGTTAACTGGCATGGGGACCTCCAGTCCTGGGCCAAGGATATCCAAAGCCGATGGCTCCTTAGGGTCATTATCGATATGGAGGTCTGCTGGAAGGTCCCCTTGCTCCTCAGTTGAGGAGACCTCAGGTTGCAGCTCTGGGCAGGGCTGAACCATGACCGCAGAATGCAATGTCGGGGACCATCTCCTCCTGACTGCTCCTGGTATCTGGTACACACAGGTGTACAGTGGTACCTAGGGTTACATATGCTTCAGGTTACATACGCTTCAGGTTACAGACTCCCCTAACCCAGAAATAGTACCTTGGGTTAAGAACTTTGCTTCAGGATGAGAACAGAAATCGCACAGCAGCGGTGCAGCAGCAGGCCCCCTTAGCTAAAGTGGTGCTTCAGGTTAAGAACAGTTTCAGGTTAAGAACGGACCTCCAGAACGAATTAAGTATGTAACCAGAGGTATCACTATATTGCCTCTGAACATGGAGGTTTCCTTAAAATAAAGAACAATAATAGTATCTAGAAATTTTACACAGTAAAGTAAAGGACCCTTGACAGTTAAGTCCAGTCACGAACGACTCTCGGGTTGCAGCGCTCATCTCGCTTTACTGGCCAAGGGAGGCGGCGTTTGTCCACACACAGTTTTTCCAGGTCATGTGGCCAGCATAACGAAGCCGCTTCTGGCGAACCAGAGCAGCACATGGAAATGCCATTTACTTTTCCGCTGGAGCGGTACCTATTTATCTACCTGCACTTTGACTTGCTTTCGAACTGCTAGGTTGGCAGGAGCAGGGACCAAGCAACGGGAGCTCACCCTGTTGTGGGGATTCATACCACCGACTTTCCAATCGGCAAGCCCAAGGCTCAGTGGTTTAAACCATAGCGCCACCCGCGTCCCTAACCATCTGGTGTATGATGGTTATCATTATAGCATAATCTTCTTAGTTGTAAGATGCTTTCCTGATCTTTCTGAATAATAATTCAGTGAGTAAGCCATTATTGCTCCCGCTTCATAGACAAGGAACTAAAGCTGAGAAACAGCAAATCTGTGTCTATTACAGCGGGTTGGACTGGAGGACCCTCATGGTCCCTTCCAACTCTACAATTCTGTGATTTCTATGAATATTGTTGCTTTCTATTCTCTCTCTCTCTCTCTCTCTCTCTCTCTCTCTCTCTCACACCCACCCACCCACCCACCCACCCACAAAAATACATATTATTTATTGTGTATTTAAAAAGCTTTACTTAGAAAGATGTGATGGCTCATTATCTTATTAAGGAAAATGGCTCCCATTTTTTTTGTTTCATATTAAAGTTTCCACAGTGTTGCCAGTGATACTGTCATGATTAATATACTGCTTGTGGAAGGCAGGCAGCTAGTCAGCCTGCAACATTCTGAGACGCAGTTAGAAATTGCAAAAAGGCATAACTTGCGTATTCTTTGCAAACTTGTGACTGTAGAAATGCTTACAGAACTATTGGTACTGAGTACATGGACCCCTCCCCCAACTCCTCCCCCCCTCCCCTCCTCATTCTTCACAACCACATTATCCTACTTTGTGCCCAGGGATATTAAGCGAATACATCATTTTGGCATATCTGGGGAGATTTGCAGATTTTTTCCCAAACAGAAAAGGCTCTGCGGAACTGCAGCCTAAGTGTGTGTGTGATGCAAAGGACTACTTAGATTAAAATAATGTGTTGCATTTTCCAGTACATGTGAAAATGCGGGCAGTTGTAAAATACTGTATCTCTGTTTCACAAAACAGTTTATATCAGAGTGTTTCTTTTGCCTATCTCCAAACACTCATCTGGAAAGTTGTTTTAAATAATTATTTTTGTTCAATTTTGATAATAGCAGTGCAAACAAACAAACAAACAACTATAATCCCTTGGTAACAAATTTGGTGCCACGGCAGGAAATTTGCAAAAAAATGTCATGTTATCCTTGTACAGTAAAGAAAATGATTATTAACACTTTTAGCTTTGCTTTGTTTTCTTATATGTACATGTTTTTCAGTACATGATATGATGAGTGTGAAACTTGCAAATACCCTCTCCACAAAGCAGTATGTAAAAAGGCTCCACCCATATTAGCATAGGTCAAGAAAGAACCCAAAACACTTTCAGATTTGCCTGTTTGGCATTTTTCTTTTGCACTTCATACGGATATGCCAAACATTCAGAAAGAACCATGCCCCAATTTTTATCTAACCAGCCATTCAGAGTAAAATTGGATGTTATCCAATGGCTAGCCACCTCTGGTCAAGCAGTAAAGAGAGAAGCCCTCTGTGTACTATTGCAGGGTTATCCAGTTTAAGGGTGCAAGAGCTGTGTCAGAGGGTGTATTTGCCCAGTGATGATCAAAGGATTTGCAAAAGCAACCTCTCAGAAAGGTTTGACTAATTTGCAACCCCCACCATAAATGATAAAGACTGCCTTTTCCACCACAGCCTCACCAGTGTTCCACTGAGATAGCCAAATTTATTATGTGTAATTGAAGTGGCGTCCAATGCCATCTGTGAAACGCTTTGAATACAGCCTCTTGAATATGAGCTGAAATGAACTTGTATGGTGCATTCTGCCACATTGCATCCCAAGCATCAGCAGGAATTCCCATCCTAAAGCTTAACTCCCATACCGTTTTAGCACTCATAGGAGTGCCAACCATCTCTACAGTAAGCTCATTATAAACAACAGAGACCATCACTTTCATATTATAGCCAGGCTGAATACATGATTATTCATACCACTCTTAATGCTCGTCTGACATATGCCTCGCTTCTGTGTAGAGTGCTGGATCTGCAATACTTGAAGCCAAGATGGGTGAAAGGCTCTCAAGATATGGGTGATCTATTGCAGTCTTAAAGGGTTACCATTCTTAAATAAATCTGTCAGCCTACAGTGGCCTGCATCTTCCCAACCTGGGAAGTGAAGGAATTTATCAACCTGCTCGATTTCCTTATATTCCAGATTTGGAACTCACAGTGACTCTAAAGGTGGCAGTCTTTTGGGCCTATTTAGTCCAACCTTCCATAGAAAAGGGATTTTCTATGGTCAGAAGCACTGTTATGTTCAACTTATGGAATGGCATGTAGGCCTGATGGATTAGAGTGGCTGGGGAAACCCAGCCAGATGGGTGGGGTATAAATAAATTATTATTGTTATTGTTATTGTTATTTTCTGCTTGCAGCCATGGAACTGAAAGACCCCTTATATAACAACTGTTTTAAATTACAAGCCTGATAATAGGTCAACAAAGGAGGATAACTAAGACCTCGTTTCATCTTATGCCTAAACATAGTTTTCTTAATAAGTCTGTTCCATTTGTCCAAATTAGCAAACCGTTCCAAAATCTCTTGCTACCTCTTGAACCACCCATCAGAACCATGTCAGTTTCACTGCCGACAACTCAAGTTTTTGGACTTGTTTGGTGTTTTAAGTTTCCAATGATCTTGATGACATCCCCTTTGAATCCTTACCCTTGGAAATGCAAACAGGGAGATTTATCCTATCACTGAAATGATCTTTTCGGTCTAGGAGAGCTGTAGATTTATGCCTCCGTGTTGCCTGCCTACAGACCACGCACCCCCAACTGGAAAGTTTTAATAAATGGAAGGAGTCCAGCTATTCTGCATCATTTTTTATAAAACAGTCTATGAATGCAGTGCTGACTACAAATTCCTAGATGCAAAACGTACTTATTCTTTTGATTCTAGAAATTTCGCTTTGGTTCCTGGCTCTGGTTGGTAGATCTTGGAATCTTAATAAAAAACAAAGTAGATTCAACAAGTCTGATATCTGCCCCCTCCACAGTATTTTGTGGGTGCTGATTGTAAAACTTGCTCTGCACTTTGTCTTGGTTTGTTGAGGGTCATGCCAATTATTTAGAGAACTTGACTGTTCCCAAATGCCAGCTGGTGGCATTTTTCTAGCACTAGATGGCTCTTTGCAGGGGTAGGGGTATTCCTTATAATAAATATCTGTCCTGTGGGGATGAATGGGTAGGGGGAAAATGGTTTTTTAAATGTATATTTTATAGAGATGAACAAAATTGATTATTCACTCCTACTTTATCAAAATACCCAGGAGAGACTTTTGAGTGGATTTGGCTTTTTTTTTATTGATTGAGACAAACAACACAGTAAAGGAAATTAACTGTCACATTTCTGTTTTCTCCTGCAAAGATTCATAAAAGGATTTTGCCAGTTCAGGTGTGGTTTGGCTTTCTTCTACTGTTTCTATATATGTATTTTATTTGAATTTGTGTCAGAAACACAGCGTTCTTGGTATTCTGCCTTGTTTTTAACCGTTCTGTGACTGTATAATAAATTTTGATTGATTGATAGTTTTGTATTCTGCACAGCTTCTGCTCCCAAGTGTACCAGTTTACTTGAGCACCTCAATTTTTGCTTACAATAGCTAGCCCATGCTCCTTTGCATGGTTCAGAGGATGGGGGCAGTCCTGGAAAACCGAAGTACTGTATTTATGTGACTCTAATGCACCATCAAATCTAATGCACACCTCAATTTTCAAAACATTAAAACCAAAAAAGTATTTGCTGGCGAATATAAATGCACCATCAAATCTAATGCACGCTCTAATTTTCATGACATAATTTGGCCAGAAAGGTGCACATTACATTTTAGTAAATAAGGTAGATAATTTGAATTAGCCTCTTCTTCCCAGAAATAACTAATGGTAATAGTTAATGCACATTAGCGCCTTTCTTAGAACCACCATTTTTTAAAGTTCTGATGTCTCTGGGCTACGCATAGCCTGTGAATTGTATGTTACCTTTTCCTAATTTATGTCCCATTTTAACCAGAGATGATTTAAGCAAAGTATATCATCAACTATAGCATTTACAACCTTATGCTCAGACAAGTTTGTATGCTGGAGGAAAAAAAAAACTTAGTTGAGTTGCTAAACAGCTTGGTAAATGCCCAATCTTGGTAATTTTACCATATGTCTATTACCGGTATTTTGTTTTTAGCATATGTTACACTGGTAGAACTTCTCTTGCGCAACAGAAGTTTGTCAGATCACTAAAAGAAGGCAGCCTTACTTTCCTCATATGTTCCACAGCATTTCAGGGTTGTTAGGGATTCTCTGTCCATTAAGTATTTTTTGGACAGAAGGGAGAAATGAACGGCTTTAAGGGATTTGGGCTCAACCTGTCAATTTACAAAAATTTGTATATTAAATAGTCCATCTGGAGCCCATCAGCAATGATTTCCAAGAAAGAGTGCTAATGAAACATAGGAATTTGGGAGATGCTTACCATTTATAGTAGTAGTTTTAGTTAATTGAGAAAAAGAATCTTGGTGCAAAACCCAGAGAATCCATCTGACTTGGCCCAGGAGGTTGTGGGGCTCCGCAGATGCCCAGTGATGCCTCTAGGGCTCTCTCTAGACATTTTGCTGTCTGGGGTAAAGGACACTGTGATGCTGACTAGACTTGAAGGTAAATCTCCTTTGAACACCAGTGATGGAATAGCCTCCTCCATTGCACCTAAGGCAGACACCCAGATTACTGGGGGCAGGACAGGATGTATGGCAGCAGAGGGAAATGGCTGACAGGGGTAGGGAGTCAGGAGGAACAGCCAGGAGCTACTGCTCCAATCCATTCGCCTTCTGAGGCGGTGGCCTCACACTGCCTAATATTAGCACTGGCCCTAGATGTCTCCCTCTTGACACCTGGCCTATCTAATCCTGCAAATTTGCCATATTTGAGGCCTGATTCACTTATAATCCTCTTCATGAGGAAGAAGAAGAAGAAGAAGAAGAAGAAGAAGAAGAAGAAGAAGAAGAAGAAGAAGAAGAGTAGTAGTAGTAGTAGTAATAGTAGTTTGGATTTGATATCCTGTTTTATCGCTACCCTAAGGAGTCTCAAAGCGGCTAACATTCCCCTTTCCCTTCCTCCCCCACAACAAACACTCTGTGAGGTGAGTGGGGCTGAGAGACTTCAAAGAAGTGTGACTGGCGCAAGGTCACCCAGCAGCTGCATGTGGAGGAGCAGGGACGCGAACCCAGTTCCCCAGATTACGTAACTACCGCTCTTAACCACTACACTACACTGGCTATGTGTGAGGGACTATGTGGAGCCAGATAGTCTTCTGCTGCCGCCATTTGTAATCTTCTAGCAACTAGTTGTAGCATTTGCCTTCTCCTGCACGGGCAGGTGAGTTCCTGGAATGTTTCTCATCCACCATCTGGTCAGCAGAAGAAGGCAAGAGGTTGAGTGAGGCAGACTTCAGATTAGCTCCCTGGCTCTCAGTCTGAGTTTTGTGTAGGGTGGGTAGACAAGGTGTGAGCTTGTGGCTTTTTGTTCATTATACAGTTTGGTGAAGTAGGCAGTAGAGAGTACAAATGGGATGACTCAGTTTTTACTGCAGCTTTGCATCCCAATCAGCCATTATGGAAAGCTTTGTGAAGAAATTACAAATGTTTTTGATCATGGTCTTTGTTACTCAACATTCTCGTTATTTACCTCTTTCTCTTTCCCATAGTAATTGGCTGGCAATCTCCTGCAGAGAGACAGAAGAATCCACATAAATTTTCCTTGAATCGCTTCTTGTATATGAGAATTATTGGCCGCATTTTCAAAGACTGTATCTGGAATACAATCAGTCAAAGTCTATTGGGTATATCTTGTTTATCAACACTATTTGAGAGGCACACATCTTCTGATGTTCCAAAATGGTTCTGTTTGTCCAGGTAGGTGTTTTGCTTTCGCTTGCTTTAATTGGGAAGTTAAAATGAACATATTTCTTGGTCCATTTAGAACAGTGCTATTTAACATATCTGGTAGCCTCTGCTCCCCAAAGCCCTGGGAGGACTCTTTCCCAACCCACTTGCCTAACAACAACAACAACAACAGGGTTTCCCCCTCTCTGTCTCTGGACCATTGCTAGTTTTTGCTGCACTCCCAAAGCATTAGTAATTTTCTTGCATTATAGAACTGTTATGGAATAATTTCATCAGCTTTTCTTTGTGACTGAGTAGACTAAAACTCATATACAGTCATACCTCATGTTACGTTTTCTTCAGGTTGAGCGTTTTCAGTTGCATCCCGCGGCAACCTGGAAGTACCAGAACGGGCTACTTCCGGGTTTCACCGCTCGCGCATGCACAGACACGCTAAATGACGTCACGTGCATGCACAGAAGCGACGAATTGCGACCCGCGCGTGCACAGACGCGGGTTGCATTCTTTTCAGGTTGCGAATGGGCCTCCGGAATGGATCCTGTTCGCAACCAGAGGTACCACTGTATTTCATATCAAAGGTTGTGTATGTACTGCAATCAGAAATCATTATTTGCATTTGATTTTCTACGTCCTCCAGCATATAAAGAACCCTGCAATGGCTGCATCCAGAAACTTAATGCAAATACTTGGCTGTGGCAGAATGGTTCCATCATGGGGACTTCTGGGAAGAAGACCTTCCAGTTTCAGTCCTGCATGGTGCCGGCGAATATCTTCAGGTTTTGCTGCCAGCACCTCCATAACAGACGCAGTGGAAGTTCTTGGCAAATCTTATCTCCCAGATGACTACACCAATGTCACAAAGAAGATTCTTTCCAAGGTGGGGGAAAACTTGCACAACCGAAAGCATCACCCTTTGTGGCTGATGAAAGAGCGTGTGAAAGACCACTTCTACAAGCAATATATTGGGCGCTTTGGGACGCCGCTCTTCTCTGTGTACGATGATTTGCCTCCGGTGGTCACCGTTGAGCAGAATTTTGACAGGCTGCTTATTCCAAAAGACCACCCTAGCAGGAAGAAAGGGGATAACTACTATCTGAATCGTACCCACATCCTAAGAGCCCACACATCTGCCCACCAGTGGGACTTGATGCACTCGGGACTCGATGCCTTTCTGGTTGTGGGAGATGTTTACCGTCGAGATCAGATTGATAGCACCCACTACCCAGTCTTCCACCAGCTAGAAGGTGTCCGGCTCTTCTCCGACCACGAGGTAAGAAAGGGTCTAGCCAACATGGTGTCCTCCCTGATATTGTTGGCTTCTGGTTCACATCGGCCTCACCCAGCCCAGTGAATGATTAGGAATGATGGGAGTTGTTGTTGAACAACACTTGAAGGGCACCATGTTAGCTGTTCCCATCATGGCACCTTCAACAGGTTCAGAGGGATTGATAGTATTTGTTTACAGTGGTACCTTGGGTTAAGAACTTAATTCGTTCTGGAGGTCCGTTCTTAACCTGAAACTGTTCTTAACCTGAGGTACCACTTTAGCTAATGGGGCCTCCCGCTGCCGCCGCACCGCCGCTGCACAATTTCTGTTCTCATCCTGAAGCAAAGTTCTTAACCTGAGGTACTATTTCTGGGTTAGCAGAGTCTGTAACCTGAAGCGTCTTTAATCTGAAGCTTCTGTAACCTGAAGCCGTAACCTGAGGTACCACTGTGTTTCATTTCTACTGTCCCCTTTCTCCCAAAGGAGCCCAGGACAGCAAACATTAAAAATGTTGAAACAATAATATATTGGTCAGTCACAGGACAGACACCTGCAGAAGCAGTTCCCCATTGTTTTAGGGGCTAACATGATACCAAGCCTTATCGGGGTACAGGAGGAATTCATGATGGTCACCCAGCACTGCTAAGCTACATGGAGTCTTGTACCTCTTTTACAATAGCGCTTTGTCTTAGCTCATTTAAGGCCTTGTCAGCATTTCTGCTTCTCACACAGAAAAGCAGTTCTGCTCTCAAGACGGGCATTCAGGCCTGTCTCCATCATGAGCCAGTCTCTTGACCAGAGTTCTTTTCGATTCCACTCTGCAGCTTCTGGGCTAATCACATTCATTGCACAGACAGAGGTCCCCCCCCCACCCCCAGTTGAGCTCATTAACTCCTGTTACAACAGAATGGCAACAAACCATATCTTTGTTTATCACTGGAAAGCAAAAATGTTTGGGTTTGTGCGGCTCAGAATATTAGTCATTCTCATTTTTAAAAGAGCATATGTCTCCTAAAAAATGCCTATCTCATTGCCAGGAGAAAAGTTATAAGTGCTCTAGGTAACATAAATTGCAAAATAGAATAAAGTATGTCTTTCTTGCTGGTTTATGGGATCTCTGCACCATATAACATAAATCTTTATATTTTTAACCACTCTAGAACAGTGTCAGTAGGATTTCAAATCTGAAGTGTAGTCTCAAAAATTGTAGGCATATACCTTGTGTTAACGCCCTCAAAATATTATATAGGAGGGCCTTTCGGTGAAAAATTATAGTGACACGTTTAATGGCTAAAAACATGGACATTATGTGGAAATATATGTTAGCTTAATCCTGTGGTATGTTAGTCCTCCATTTTGAAGGGCTGTGAGTCCTCTGTTTGAAGGTGTCCTTTATTCGAGGACTGTCCAGTCCAAGATAGTAAACCATAAAAGTTTAAAGATAATGAACCATAAAATGGGGAAGCAGCAGCCTGAAAGTTGACTGTCAGCTGAACAGAGGCACAATGTCTTCCCCACTAAGGTGAGATGTGTTATGTACTGAAGTTCTCACCCTGGGCCAGCAGGGGGATACTGTAGATAGTTTTCACTCAGGTCCACATATGCAAATAAGGGATTGAAAGTGATGTTCAGTGATTGGATAGTTACAGAAAGTTGTCACAGTTACGTTGTACTGGAGCTCTATATAAGCAGGCTGGCTGAACCCTTCAGTTCAGTTCTGTTCTGACCTGTGAATAAACAAGAGCTGTTTGGAGAATTGCTATGTCGTCTGATATGTTCACCTACAACTTAACACAATGTATTGTATTCCTGTTTAAATTACAACAATTCTTTCTAAGTTTGTGCTGCCTGTACATATAAATGACCATATGCAAACTGGTATTCTTGTTTGTCCTTATTTGAGGTATGTGATGTAGATATTTTTTTGGCAATGCCTAACAGGACCCTTCAAATTGGCTTTCATTTCATAGTGGCTGATTTTTAAAAGTCTCCACCATGCTTAATCATTAAGCATACTTTTGTGCATAAGGAAGGCAATCCCTTAGCATTTGAAATCAATCTTTATAATGCCCTAGAAAGGAACAGAAGGAAGGTGTGAATACAACATTATTATTATTTATTGAGTACAATTTTCACCCTTTTCTGTTCTCAGTGGATTGGATTCCATTATACAAGGGCACAAATGTTTGGACTCTTCTCAAAGTGGGTGGGTGTGGATCAGATGCACTAGAACTATTATGGGATTGGAGTAATATATCACATTTCCCTAGGACTTCTCACAACACTCTCTGCCATGTAGATTCCCGCCCCCTCACATTGTGAAGATTGCAGCCATTAAACTTGTTTTTACAGGAAGCCAATAATCAGAAGGTCTCCAAACGCATGTCATGCTTGATCCAATTATTCTAAACAAATGCTCGGATTCAGAGAACCACAGAACCTAGTTTCATGGGACTGGGACGCAGGGAGCAGCAGAACCACTTGCCCCATGGCAGAACGTCGTGTGTGTGTGTGTGTGTGTGTGTGTGCGCAAATGGAGGCTACTTTCAAAACTGAGTTGGAATGGTGGAATAAAAAATCTTGCTCAGGGTGCGACCAAGCCACCTGCTGGCTTAAAGCAAGTTTTTGGATCTTGGTGCTGCAATCAGAGCTAGTAAGCGCTCCTGAGTAATGCAAAGAGTATTCCTATTTCTCCACACTCTGGGCATGTTAGTTTCTTTGCCATTTTTATACCATCAACTTTAAAAGTACAGTGGTGCCCCGCAAGATGAATGCCTCGCAAGACGAAAAACCCGCTAGACGAAAGGGTTTTCCGTTTTTCGAGGCGCTTCGCAAGACGAATTTCTCTATGGGCTTGCTTCACAAGACGAAAACGTCTTGCGAGTCTTGCGATTTTTTTCGCTTTCCCCCGCCTTTTTCTAAGCCGCTAATAGCCGCTTTGCCGCTAAGCCGCTAATAGCCGCTAAGTCGCTAATAGCGCTAATCCGTTAATCCGCTAATAGGGTTGCTTCACAAGACGAAAAAACCGCAAGACGAAGAGACTCGCGGAACGGATTCTTTTCGTCTTGCGAGGCACCACTGTATAGATTAGAGACACATTTCACCTCTGTATTAATTATACTAGGAGTAAATGCTGGATGAGAGAGAACTTTCTTGGCACTGAAGAGAGTGGGAAGTGGTTGGATATTCAGTTGGGTTGGCTGCAGTGATGAACTGCTGAGCCTTGCATAGAAAACGGTTGTGTTCTTCAGCACGGCTTATGATGTGGTTAGCTTCTTGCAGGAAAACGAAGCTTTTCTTTTCTTTTCTTTTTCTTTTTTTACAGTCCAGAACATACTTTCTTAATTTTTTTTTATTTTTTTATTTTTTATTTTTTGCTTTTGGCTTGATTCAGCACACCAGTATTAAATGGGCACCACAGGACTGCACTATCCTCATAGTTTATATCTAAAAAGTGTCCGCATCGTCTGTCATTTTGTTTTGTTACAGAATGTAATAGGGAGATGATTTTTCTCGAGAGAGTGACTGAGATGTTATTGCTGAATGCTAACGTCTGATGTATTCTGCGGCAGTTTTGCTAAGCACTCAGCCAGGCAAATATGTTTCTGGAAGGGTTGCATGGAGGTCTCTTTGCATAACATTATGTTGCTTTCTTTTGTGAGCTGAGAAATAAATGTAGAGATATTTAACTTGCGACAAAATACTTCGTGAGAGTAAAATATGCAGAAAACATCTTTTTAAATATGTGTGTATACACATATATGTGTTCTTGAAATATGTCCCTGAAGTGTATCTGTTAGTTTTCTGGCTGTTCCTACCCTGAAGGCTTGTATATCTTTTATACATAGGGAGATGTGCCACTTGGGAATATATGAAGGGACCATAAGACCAAACGAAAAACACCAGCACAAGGACTGTTTGCTGAACTTCTGAGCATCTGCTCTGGTGCTTCAAAAACCTTGGGTGGCAGGTGGGGCTGTGGTCTAAACCACTGAGCCTCCTGGGCTTGCTGATCAGAAGGTTGGCGTTTCGAATCCCCACAATGGGGTGAGCTCCCGTTGCTCTGTCCCAGCTCCTGCCAACCTAGCAGTTCGAAAATACACCAGTGCAAGTAGATAAATAGGTGTGATGGCCTGGGATTCCGATTCTGAGGATGAACCAGAGGAATCCCAGCCTGCACAGGAGTCCCCGCCTCCAGGGCCGGCTGAACTGGGGCAAGGCCTAGATGCTGAAGAGCCTGCACCTGTGACAGAGCATCAGGAGCTGGCCCCAGGTGAAGCCCTTCTGGCCCCAGAGGGGCTTGACGACTCAGTGGCCACAGGTGAGCCTCCTCCAGGGCCCAGTAACCCTTCGGCCTCTCCTGATCTGCAGAGGCTTAGGGCAGAGAGGCGAAGGGAACTGGTTGCCCCCAGGAGGAGTGCTCGCCTTAAGGCCAGAGGAGGCGGGGCTCCTGGGGGTCGGGACCGCCCCCGGCCTTAGAAGAGGATAAAAGCCCAGTCAGCCTGGCCCCAGGTTGCGGGAGCAACGTCGTTGTTGGCTTTGGACCTTCCTGTGTTCCTGATCCCTGCTTGGCCTCCTGTTCCTGACTATCCGGTGTTCCAGTTCCCAGCTCGGCCTCCTGTTCCAGCGTACCTGTTCCCCGCCCGGCTCCCCGTCTTGGACCTCGCCCCTCTTCGTGTGGACTCTGCTTACACCCACGGTACCTTCCCCCGGGACCAGCACAGTTTACTCCCGCCTCACCCGCACTCCCCCTTCGTTGGGGTGCGTTCGGGAAGAGCCAGAGGCCATGGCTGACCAGGCGGCTGCGCTGGTGGCATTGGCCCAGGAAAACCAGGCCTTGACCCACACCGTTCAGCAGCTAAGCGATGTGGTTGCGGCGCTTCAGCAGCGGTTGGAAGCCTTTCCAGATCCTGGGGCCGACGCCCTAGCTCCAGGCAAGTACCCAGTGGCCTTGCCAGAGAAATTTGATGGGACCCAGGCCAGTTTTCCCATGTTCCTCGCCCAGGCCAAGTTGTACATTCAGGGGCGAGCCCGGAACTTCCCTGACGACCGCACCAAGGTGCATTTTTTAATCAGTTTGTTAAAGGACCAGGCGGCCAAGTGGGCTTTGCCACTGCTCCGGCAAGACTCTCCTTTGCTAACGGACTATGTGGGGTTTTGTAACCACTTAGAGACTGCGTTTGGTAACCCACTGAAGGAGAGCCAAGCCAATCGGGCGATTCGTCGGTTGAGACAGGACAAGTCCACAGCCGCCGCCTACGCCACAGAATTTCGGCTGTTGGCACAAGACTTGTCTTGGAATGACTCTGCACTACGGGACCAGTATCTTGAGGGACTGTCGGACGAGATACTGGACCAGTTGGCCATGATGGATCATCCCACCACACTGGATACCCTCATTCAGCGGAGCCTGCAGATAGACGATCGGTTGGAGGACCGTCGCCAGACCCGGGACCGCCAGCACTCCCGACTCCTGGCGCCAGTCCTTCCCAGCAGGTCCACGCCCACAGCCGAGTTACCAGTCAAGCCAACGCCGCTCGGGGCTGCGCGACCTCGGCTCTCCCCCTCGGAGAAGTCGCGGCGTCGGGAGGGGAACCTGTGCCTTTACTGCGGTGGGGGTGGACATTACTCCCGTTCCTGTCCCGAGAAGCTACCAGTCGCAGGGAAACCGCCAACCTCGGTAGTCGAAGGCCCTAGCAACGTGGGGTCCCAAACCATGCAAGAAGGGCCCTCACCAGTAGAATTGCGACATCTCATGGTACCGGTGCGTCTCTACCCTCCAGGTGGGCCCTGGATTCTTACCCACGCTTTGGTAGATTCGGGGGCAACCCGCTCCTATATGGACGCTGCCTTTGCCGCGCATCATCAGGTGCCACTTCAGAACAAACCAGAACCGGTACAGGTGGAGGCAATTGACGGACGGCTCCTGCGTTCGGGTGCCGTCACTCGGGAGACCCAGCCCTTGGTCCTGTGTCTCCAGCAGCACCGGGAGGTGCGAACCTTGGACATTGCCTCCATGCCCCGGTTCCCCCTGGTGCTCGGAATGGACTGGCTAGAGGCTCACAACGTTCAGATTGACTGGGTCAAACGGACCGTACACTTCCCAGATCCATGTTCCCATGCTCAGTCGCAGATGCTAGCGGCCGCACCCACGGAGGAGGCAGCACCCACGCTCCCAGCCGTGTACCGGGACTACCAAGACGTGTTCGAGGAACGGGGGGCAGACCAGCTGCCGCCGCATCGGTCTTTTGACTGCGGCATAGACCTCCAGCCCGGAGCGCCCCTACCGGTGAGTCGCTTATACTCTCTAACAGAGCCAGAGCGCGAGGCTTTGCAGGACTTCTTGCGCAAGAACCTGGAGCGTGGGTTCATTAGGCCTTCCACCTCGCCTACTGCGGCACCAGTGCTCTTTGTTAAGAAGAAATGTGGGGAACTCCGTCCTTGCCATGATTACCGAGCCCTGAACAAAATCACCATCCCAGACCGGTACCCCTTGCCCCTTATTTCGGAGTTGCTGGAGCGGGTGCAAGGGGCACAGGTGTTCACCAAGCTGGACCTCCGGGGGGCCTACAACTTGATTCGGATCCGAGCCGGGGATGAGTGGAAGACAGCGTTTGGGACCCGGTACGGGCAGTTCGAATACTTGGTTATGCCTTTTGGTTTATGCAACGCGCCTGCTGTGTTCCAACGCTACATCAACCACGTGTTCCAGGATTTGTTAGATAAGTACGTGGTGGTGTACTTGGATGACATACTGGTTTACTCCCGTGACCCGGCTCGCCATGAGGGACATGTCCGGACCGTGCTGCAGCGCTTGCGTGAGCACCGTTTGTACGCAAAGCTCAGCAAGTGCGAGTTCCATCAGCGGACTGTGGACTTCCTTGGTCACCGGCTCTCTCCAGATGGGGTGCAGATGGACCCTGGGAAGGTGGCAGCGGTTCGAGAATGGGCGGCACCCCGGAACCGCAAGGACCTACAGCGTTTCCTGGGGTTCGCCAACTACTACCGGACCTTCATCGCAGATTATGCTCATCGCACCACCCCGTTGACCCGGCTACTGCGCCCAAAGACGCCGTTTTCCTGGGACGAGGAGGCAGAGGAGGCGTTCCAGGGGTTGAAGGCCTGTTTCCAGAGGGCGCCGATCTTACAACATCCTGACCCCTCTCGACCCTTTGTGGTGGAGACCGACGCCTCCAGTACGGCTCTCGGTGCCGTCTTGTCTCAACAGAATGGACCTGAAGCGCCACTCTTGCCCTGTGCCTTCTATTCCCGCCAGCTCCTACCAGCGGAGCGTAACTATACTGTGTGGGAGCGGGAACTACTGGCCATCAAGGTGGCCTTTGAGGTCTGGCGCCACCATCTTGAGGGGGCACGACATCCGGTGGAGGTGAGAACCGACCACCGGAATCTGGAGTACCTCCAGACCACCCGCAAGCTAAACCAAAGACAGATCCGGTGGGCATTGTTCTTTTCCCGGTTCCAGTTCCGGATCCGCTATATCCCTAGCTCTCAGAACCAGAAGGCAGATGCCCTGTCCCGGAAACCTGAAGACAACGCAGACACGGTACAGCAAGCAGAACCCACCACGATCCTACCTCCAGCTGCGTTCCTGGCCACCCAGGAGGCGGAACCACTGCAGGCTCGGGTGCGGGAACAGCAGCGGGTCGACGCTTGGGCCCAGGAACGACTCCGGGAGCTGGCTGAAGGGTCCAGCCCACAGTATCCGGGGCTGGTCCTGCATCAGGGCCTTCTGCTGCACCACGGCCGTCTGTACATCCCGCCAGGGCCACTGCGGCTGGAGGTTCTCCGGATGGCCCATGATGCCCCAGCAGCGGGGCACTTTGGACGGTATCGGACCACCCATCTGGTCAGCCGTGAGTTTTGGTGGCCCCGCCTGAAGGCCGACGTGGCTCGCTACGTTGCTGGTTGTGATGTCTGCCGGCGCGCCAAGGGTCCTACCGGGCGACCCCCCGGCCTACTTCAGCCATTGCCAGTTCCACCGCGCCCTTGGCACACGGTTTCGTTGGACTTTGTAGTGGACTTACCCCCGTCTCGTGGCTGTACCTGCCTTCTAGTGTTCTCCGACCATTTCACCAAGATGGTGCACTGCACCCCCTGCCCATCTGTACCCACAGCCAAGGAAACCGCTCAGCTGTACCTTCAGCATGTCTTCCGCCTGCATGGCCTACCAGAGCGCGTGGTGTCCGACCGGGGCGTTCAGTTCACATCCCGGTTCTGGCGAGCATTACACCAGACCCTCGGGACAGAGGTCTGCCTCTCGTCAGCCTACCACCCACAGACCGATGGCCAGACGGAACGGGCGAACGCGGTGCTGGAGCAGTACCTCCGGTGTTACTGCAGCTACCAGCAGGATGACTGGGTCGACCACCTGGCATTGGCGGAGTTCGCCTACAACAACGCGGTGAATGCATCCACCCAGCAGACCCCGTTCCAGGCCAGTTACGGTTATCATCCACGGCTGTTTCCAGATGTGCTGCCGGCATCCGCGGTCCCGGCGGTGACGGAGTGGCTTCAAGAGCTCCAGTCCCAGCAACAGCTTTTGGTGGAGCAACTGCACCAGGCCAAGGAAGCGTACAAAGCCCAGGCCGACCGCCACCGCCAGGTGGGGCCGGAACTTCGCGTCGGTGACCTGGTTTGGCTCTCCACTCGCCACCTCCACCCCTCTCGACCTTCGCGGAAGTTGGACGCCCGCTTCACCGGCCCGTTCCCTATCGTGGACCAAGTCTCTCCTGTAGCATTCCGTCTCCGGTTACCCGCAACCCTGAAGGTTCACCCGGTCTTCCACAGGTCCCTGCTGAGTCCGGTGGCCCCACCCGACGAGTTCCACCCGAACCGTCCCCGTCCGCAGCCAGTGTTGGTTCAGGGAGAGCCTGAGTATGAGGTGGAACGCATCCTGGACTCCCGATACCGCAGGGGAAAGCTGCAGTATCTCATTGACTGGAAGGGGTATGGACCGGAGGACCGTTCCTGGGAACCAGCGGCCAACGTCCACGCACCTGCCTGCCTCCGAGAGTTCCATGCGACGTACCCCGGCAAGCCGGGTCCGGACCCTCGGTTGAGGGGGGGGCCTGGGAGGGGGGATGGTGTGATGGCCTGGGATTCCGATTCTGAGGATGAACCAGAGGAATCCCAGCCTGCACAGGAGTCCCCGCCTCCAGGGCCGGCTGAACTGGGGCAAGGCCTAGATGCTGAAGAGCCTGCACCTGTGACAGAGCATCAGGAGCTGGCCCCAGGTGAAGCCCTTCTGGCCCCAGAGGGGCTTGACGACTCAGTGGCCACAGGTGAGCCTCCTCCAGGGCCCAGTAACCCTTCGGCCTCTCCTGATCTGCAGAGGCTTAGGGCAGAGAGGCGAAGGGAACTGGTTGCCCCCAGGAGGAGTGCTCGCCTTAAGGCCAGAGGAGGCGGGGCTCCTGGGGGTCGGGACCGCCCCCGGCCTTAGAAGAGGATAAAAGCCCAGTCAGCCTGGCCCCAGGTTGCGGGAGCAACGTCGTTGTTGGCTTTGGACCTTCCTGTGTTCCTGATCCCTGCTTGGCCTCCTGTTCCTGACTATCCGGTGTTCCAGTTCCCAGCTCGGCCTCCTGTTCCAGCGTACCTGTTCCCCGCCCGGCTCCCCGTCTTGGACCTCGCCCCTCTTCGTGTGGACTCTGCTTACACCCACGGTACCTTCCCCCGGGACCAGCACAATAGGTACCACTGTGGCGGGAAGGTAAACGGTGTTTCCATGCACTCTGGTTTCTGTCACGGTGTTCCGTTGTGCCAGAAGCGGTTTAGTCATGCTGGCCACATGACCTGGAAAGCTGGCTGTGGATAAACACTGGATCCCTCAGCCTGAAAGCAAGTTGGGTGCCACAACCCCATAGTCACCTTTGACTGGACTTAACCGTCCAGGGGTCCTTTACTTTGACCTTTACCTCTAACACTTGTCCTTTGAGAAGGAGGACAGTTGCTTTTTATGCTGTGTAGGTTGTGCCTTCTACACACAGGAAGGATATTGCAAAGCCCTGTACAATTTGTTCCTCCCCCAGCTTCCAATATGCTTCCTCCCCCAGCACTTCTGGTTTAATACTAAAATATGATAATGTTCTTTTCTCTGATCTTGTGTAACCTCTGTTTTACTTTATTTGTGCAAGTGATGCTTCTGCAAAGGAGTGATGAAGAGTTCAAAAATGTGGGAGTATGTTAGTGGAAAGGAATGAAATATACTGTATTAGCCTTGCATGTTTTTCTCTCCCAGTGGATCTGTAATAAGTTGGCCACCTTTTCGTGTCAAATATCCCAGCACCTCAAACTGGACGACTCTGAAATGGTTCAGAGTTGTTTTTCCACTGTGGAAGGAGCTAGCTTCTTCCCTCATCCCCAGCCAGGCTGGGCTTAAGGACACAGTGACTCTGAATTTCTGCAGTGGCATTTCCTTTCTGATTTTTCAAGATGCTGCACTCCCAGGAATGTGCAAAGTGCCCATCTGAATATTGCATATTCTGCAAAAATAAATCTGTTTCTGGACATGTACATTTTTGTCCCTGACTGTATGTCTTTCTGTTTTGACAGTTGACAAGCAAAACAGCATTTTGAGCAGGAGTGTCGAGTTTTGACTGGTTACCAACCCCAGCAGTAGCTGATGGGATGCTGGGGCATGGGGTACACTTGACCTGCAATCATTGCATCACTGCTGCTTACTGGGAGAGGCGAGGTCAGCACAGTGCAGACACACTGGCAGAGCCAATGTGGCATTCCTGCTGGTGGGTTTGCACTGCATTGACCTCACTGCTACGTCTCCTCTCCTCATTTACCTTCCAGTAAGCAGCAGCAATGCAGGTCAGGTGAGCACTGCCTTAAGACTCCATCAGCTACTGATCCCTTGCAATAACTTCAGCCTGAAAGTTATATGTGCCATACTGAATTTCTAGTGAATGTTGTGTTTTTCCTTTTTGCAAAAGGCACTTCAGCAGCAGCAGGAACTGAAGTCACATGTAGAAGAGTAGGGGAGTACATTTGGGGGGAACACTGTTCCCTGCCTGCCTGATACAGACCTTCTAACTCTACCAGAAGAGTTTATATGGAAACCATGTCTTTAAAACTTGACTTTTTAAGGTGTGCTGCTTTTAAATTTAACGTGGTGTTCTCTCCGCCAGAGGGAGCTAATGCAAATTGAAGGTGTCTATTTCAGCAGCGAGATTCAATTAGCAAAAGTGAAAACATGCATATTGTGGACAGCTTGAGGCATATGTTTCAGATGATGCCAACCTTTGTGTAATCTTCTGGGAAGCTCGTCTGAGGGGATGTGGGAGAGCCCTTCTGATAATTCAGCTTCCTGTTGCTGGCTGCCTTCAGCATCTGATTATTTAGAGGAAGATGCAGACTTGCCATCTCAGAAGTGCACACTGGTGTTTACATAATAAAGATGCTTAAGATGAACAAAGTGAAACACGTATTTGTTGATTGACATGTTGCTGTTTCCATTGCTGTAACATGGGAAGAGGCGTAACTCGGTCTATATCCAGAAAGCTAAGTATACACTAAAGGGAACTGTAATGGTTCTAGGGGTTGCTCGTGCGTAAATCGGTGCCACACCTGGCTGGGTTGCCTGATTGAACCTTTTCTGTCTGGACAGCCACTCACCCGTGGCTGTCTCAATCGCTGGCAGAATCCGTCAGTGGACGTTTCTTGAACTTCTTCCAGCAAAGAAGCTCTTTGACGCCTAGTCTCTGCCTACACTCCCTGCACAGAAGCCTTCTGCGCAGGGAGGGTGTGGGCAGCGGAGGACCCGTGCTCTCCCCGCTGGTCTCCGGCGAGGAGTCATGGAGCCACCTCGCCGATTCCCCCATCTGCCCCCCTTCTCCACTGGTGCTACGCTGATTTCCTTCCCCAGAAGATGGGCTGCCTCTCCCCATCCCGGGACTCTCTCTGGAATCCCTCTGGAGCCCTCCCTCTCCCTCTGGCTCTGATGGCAGTTCCCTGACAGGAACTATGGAGGAAATGCATTCTCTTTAAGGTTAGGAAGAGATGCAAAAAGATGGAGGGGAAGTGGGCAACAGACTACTGAAGTCTGGCATTTCCTTACCCATCCTCAGATACAGGCCTGGTTTATTCGTCACAGTGCACCATGGTTTCCAATAAACCATAGTTTACTGTGGACTAGTAGCATGTTGCTCAGGCATGTCAGTTTCACAACTCCCCCTTCCAAGGAGGGAAGCAAACCACAGAGTGGCTGACTTAGCGTGACTTACAAACCAAGAAAACTACAAGCGGTAAGCCAGGAGCAAAATTTAGTTTCCATTCATGGTTTATGTGGAAAGGAACAAACCAGAAGTGCTGGTTTGCAAATCATGCTTTCCATGGTTTGTATCCTCTACTCTGGAAGGGGAGGCGTGGTTGCACTTAGCATGTATTGTGGTTTATTTCAGGATATGACTTATTGTGACATGAGAATGGGGACCAGAAACTGCCAAAGCAACAAACATGCATTCTACTTTGTTCAGCTAGAAAGTTGGTGATGTTGGAGTAGCCAAATGCTTTCCCTTTTCTACCTGAGATAGGTTTGCCCCCTTTTGGAGTGCCAAGGCATGTGTGTGTTTCATAGCTGTTCAAGAAGCATGGTTTCAGCAAGTGAAGCTGTTCTTAGCGCATGGGCTCTCTTCAGATATCACAGCCCCATCAATAGTGAGCGGGCTTTGGGTTTGTGGGCTCCTTTCAGCTCCCCCCCCCCAGTCCCATTCCCACACCCACTGTTTGTGATCCTTGTAACTTGCCATGATGTCTGATCATGTCAAATTTGGGTTACTGTAAATTCTAACTTGTGGTTTCTAGTTAAACTGCTTTCAGGGTCTGGTTTGGAGGTAAAATGATGGTTTGCCGTATCTCAGTTGGGATGTAAAGTTGTGATCCTCAGTGTGATGGAAGGAAGTGAAGCACAATGGGATGGGGCAGTGGTTGTCTCTAGCTTTGCCCATGATTGCCATAGAATCAGTGATCATCACATGATGTAATTTCTACTTGTCACCTGACTATTAAGTGCTTTTGAGTCCTGCCAGAAAAACAGTTGCCAGCCTTGTTCACAGTTCTCTAACGGCCAATATTCTTCTTGTTATTGTTGACTGGCTAAATGATTCTGATTTGTTTGTTTGTTTTTGCTTTCATTCTGCTCTTGAGTAAAGGCACCTCTGCCACCTTCCACATTTTTTCCACCAACATTTCAGCCTTAGAATCACGCCTGAGTGGAGGCCACCAGCGCTTATACTTTGAGGCTCAACATAAACAGCAGACAGAAAAATATAAGTGGGGCCCCCTTTAATTTCCTAGGAGTGTCATGTCTTTAAGCTCCACACACCAAAATTGTCAGTATGGCTTGATAACTGAAAATTCAGTATGCATTTCTTTGAAGAAGTGTGGATGATAGTTGATTGTGTGACAAACGTTTCTGTATATCAGTGAAATAAATGTAGGGAAGTATGAAATTAATACCCATCAGTGTGTTAATCATAGACTAATAACATTTTTAATTTGTATATTCTGCCCCCCTTTTGAAAACCAGCTTCACTATCCAAATATGTTGGTTGGATTCATACAATATAAACAAGCTCAGCTTTTTCCACCTGGTAGCTTGTGGACTGAAGGGCCCAATGATTACACCAAGAGGTGATGTGATGAGCTGTCTAAAATAATTTGTGTTGTTTTCTTCCCAAACTAAAACTCCCCACTGTAAGCAGCCCAGGGTACTCCATTATTAACGCATCGACTTTAGTATCCACTCATTGACTGACAGTGCAGGGGCCAGGGTGTGATCTTACAAGTTTTATTGTGTCAGAGAGTGATTGTGATGGCAGGAAGTGTTCTTCTTGATGCACAAGTTCCACATTAGTGTCATTATTAATCCATCAGTTTAGAGGCTGCAGTGCATTTGCAAAAGAAAAAGAAAAAAGGGTTGGTCCAGACTAAGTGGATTTAGAGTATGGATTCTCCTCCTTTAGAGGAAGTTTGGCACAACTGCATACACAAGGCATTTAATCATTGGGGAGGGGGGAACCCTAGAAAATGGCAAAACTTTCTAACTGACTATTAGAACTTGGTGGGGAATTTGAAGCCAGGGGCCAGGGGCCACACAGCTTCTCCTCCAGGCTATATCTCTCTCACCAGCCTTCATTTACATCCTCCTTTTCGCCTGGATGAAACATCTCCTTGAACTATGATCGTGCCTCTTGCTTGCCTGGTTGGAGAATAAACAGCAGTGTGAGTGTGTGCAGAAACTAGTCTGTGTGTGAAGGTTGCCCCGCCACTCTGGGCGGCTTACAACATATATAAACACATAACAAAACATTAAACATTAGAAAACTTCCCTATACAGTGGTACCTTGGGTTAAATACTTAATTTGTTCTGGAGGTCCATTCTTAACCTGAAACTGTTCTTAACCTAAAGCACCACTTTAGCTAATGGGGCCTCCCGCTGCCGCTGCGCTGCTAGAGCACGATTTCTGTTCTCATCCTGAAGCAAAGTTCTTTTTTTTTTTTTAAATAATTTTTATTAATTTTCATAAACAAAAACACACAAAAAAACATACACAAACAACACATGACTTCCCCATACCTCCCCTTCACTGCACCCTTGTTTCCAATTTTTTAGCAATCCTTCATTCCATTTTTATATTTAACTTCCCTCAGGTTTTCTTAACTTAAACATTTACAGCTGTAATTCTCTGTTTCTTACCCCTTGACATTTTATCAGTCTGAAATTTTACAGCAGTTCTTAAGATATATTTTGAATTTTTCCCAGTCCTCTTCCACTGTCTCTCTCCTCTGATCACGGATTCTGCCGGTCATCTCTGCCAGTCCCATAAATTCAGTCACCTTCGTCTGCCATTCTTCCAGAGTAGGTAATTCTTGCATCTTCCAATACTTTGCCAAAAGGATTCTTGCTGCTGTAGTTGCATACATAAAAAATGTCCTATCTTTCTTTGGTACCAATTGGCCGACCATGCCCAAGAGAAAAGCCTCCGGTTTCTTTGCAAATGTCCACTTAAGGATTTTCTTAATTTCATTATAGATCATTTCCCAGTAGGCCTTAATCTTTGGGCAGGTCCACCAAAGGTGGTAGAAAGTTCCTTCACATTCGTTACATTTCCAGCATTTATTATTGGGCAAATGGTATATCTTTGCAAGCTTGACTGGGGTCATGTACCACCTATAGTTCATTTTCATTATGTTTTCTTTCAAGGCACTACATGCCGTAAATTTAAGGCCTGTGGTCCATAACTGTTCCCAGTCAGCAAACATAATATCATGACCTAAGTCTTGTGCCCATTTGATCATAGCTGATTTAACCGTTTCATCCTGTGTATTCCATTTCAGCAACAAGTTATACATTTTAGACAGATTGTTAGTATTGGTCTCTAACAATTCTGTTTCCAATTTTGACCTCTCCTTCTGAAATCCTAGTTTCCTGTCCTGCTTAAAAGTCTCATTTATCTGATAATAATGTAACCAGTCTCGAAGCTTGGATTTTAGTTTCTCAAAGCTCTGTAATTTAACCTTTTCACCATCATATTCTATAATTTCACAATATTTTGGCCAATTAGAGTCCATGTTAAGTTTTTTCACCGCTCTAGCTTCCATTGGTGACAACCATCTGGGTGTTTTACTTTCCAATAAATCCTTATATCGATTCCAAACATTATACAAAGCTTTCCTGACAATATGATTTTTGAAGCCTTTATAAACCTTTGCCTTGTCATACCATAAACATGCATGCCAGCCAAAATTATTATCATACCCTTCCAGGTCTAAAATGTCTGTATCCTCAAGAAGTAGCCATTGCTTCAACCAGCAGAAAGCTGCTGCTTCATAGTAAAGTCTTAAGTCCGGCAGAGCAAAACCCCCCCTATCTTTTGCATCAGTCAAAATCTTAAATTTTATTCTGGGCTTTTTGCCCTGCCAGACAAATTTGGATATATCTTTCTGCCACTTCTTGAAACAGTCCATCCTATCCAGAATTTGTAATGTCTGAAATAAAAACAGCAATCTCGGCAATACATTCATCTTGATAACAGCAATTCGGCCTAACAAGGAGAGTCTCAACCTAGACCATATGTCAAGATCTTTCTTAACTTCCGACCAACATTTCTCATAATTATCTTTAAATAAATTCACATTCTTAGATGTTAAATTCACCCCCAGATATTTCACTTTTTTTGTTATTTCCAAACCAGTTTCCCTTTGGAAACTATCTTTTTCCCCCGTCGTTAAGTTTTTTTCCAGCACCTCTGAAGCAAAGTTCTTAGCCTGAGGTAATATTTCTGGGTTGGTGGAGTCTGCAACCTGAAGCGTATGTAACCTGAAGCGTATGTAACCCGAGGTACCACTGTACAGGCCTGCCTTCAGGTGTTCAGACAAAGGTTGTACAGTGGTACCTCGGGTTACATACGCTTCAGGTTACAGACGCTTCAGGTTACAGATTCCGCTAACCCAGAAATATTACCTCGGGTTAAGAACTTTGCTTCAGGATGAGAACCGAAATCGTGCTCTGGCGGTGCGGCAGCAGCAGGAGGCCCCATTAGCTAAAGTGGTGCTTCAGGTTAAGAACAGTTTCAGGTTAAGAACGGACCTCCGGAATGGATTAAGTATGTAACCAGAGGTACCACTGTATACTTATCTCCTTGACATCTGATGGGAGGGTGTTCCACAGAGTGGGCACCACTACCAAGAAGGCCCTCTGCCATGTTCCCTGTAACTTCACTTCTTGCAATGAGGGAACTGCCAGAAGGCCCTCGGGGCTGGATCTCAGTGTCTGGGTTGAACAATGGGGGTGGAGACGCTCCTTCAAGTATACAGGGCCGAGGCTATTTAGGGTTTTAAAGGTCGGCACCAACACTTTGAATTGAGCTAGGAAACGTACTGCATTGAGATGTATTGTTATATTTCTCTTTAAATTATAACACTATGCAAACATTAGGCACACCTGTGTCCTCTTTTTGTGTGTGGCAGTGCATAACATTGCATAACACTCCCCTGAGCAGGACCAGCCCACTCATGAGGCAGGGTGAAGCCACTGCCTTAAGCGGCGCCCCCGCATGCACCCTGCCTGCCCCACTGACTCCTCTGCCGCCAGAGAAGTGGCGCCACCATTGGTGCTGATTTCCAGCAATATCTTGCCAGAATCTTGTGAGATCTTGGCGAGATCTCACCGGAAATCAGTGCTGGCCGGAGGCGATGGGCTGGGCAGCAGGCAAGGTGGCACTTCCCACTTCATCTCAAGCATCAAAACGGAATTCACTGCCTCTGCCCCTGAGATTGCGGGAGAAGAGCTGCAGTCGTGGGTCAGCTGTTCGTCAGAGAATATTACTTGCTGTCGATCTGCTCCTTGATATGTTGTGTCCCACAACATAGCGTGGAAAGCTCCCAGATTATAGGAAAGGATAGGAAGTAGCGTCACACTCTGATAACATGCAGGATTCTGTAAGGCTTCAAAAAATGGCAAGGATTCGGTGGTGTGTGTGTGTCATATCAATCTCAGAAGAGACATGTCCAGGCTTGCTGCAGCAGGATGAAAGGCAGTTGGGCTTGTATCTCAGGAGTTTTGATTTAGCAGGGAGAGAAGCTAATTGGATAGGTCTTTGAAGTCCCCTGATCAGGAAACAGCAGTTAGGATCAGCAGGTAGCACTGTGTCATCTTGGCCCCCCTTTCAACGGAATCAGCTAGGTTAATTCAGGCAAAAATGTAATAGTGGGGTATGCTAATGCAGAGTAACTACTGCTACTCCCTGGTCCTGAACGCATAACATTGCATAGCACTCTCTGGAGCAGGACCAGCCCACTCATGAGGCAGAGTGAAGTCACTGACTTAAGCGGCACCCCCGCATGCACCCTCTGCCCCTGAGATTGCAGGAGAAGAGCTGCAGTCGTGGGTCAGCTGTTTGTCAGGGAATTTTACTTGCTTCTGAGGGCAATGAAACAATCGTTGAGACGGCTAGAGCGCCGGTGGCAGATAACTCATTCTGAATCTGACCAGACATGGGTTAGAGCTCAGTGTTGAGCCTACCAAGGGCTAGGTTGAAAGAAGAAATTGCTTCCTGAATGAGACCACAGGGGCACATAGATTGACTGCATTTTAAAAAGCAAAGGCATTTTTTGGGGGGTGGGGAATAAATTACTGAGCTTGGGTTTGGAATACCTTGGTTTAAATCGCTGCTCAACTCTGTAGCTCCTGATTGCCCCAGGGCACATATTTCTCTCTCCCACTTTCTCTGAAGCCTACCTTGCAGGTAGGTTGTGATGATTAATGCATTTTTATAGCAGTTTTGTGCACTATCAGGAGAAGAAGAAGAGTTTGGATTTGATATCCCGTTTTATCACTACCCGAAGGAGTCTCAAAGCGGCTAACATTCTCCTTTCCCTTCCTTCCCCACAACAAACACTCTGTGAGATGAGTGGGGCTGAGAGACTTCAAATAAGTGTGACTGGCCCAAGGTCACCCAGCAGCTGCATGTGGAGGAGCGGAGACGCTAACCCGGTTCCCCAGATTACTGTACGAGACTACCGCTCTTAACCACTGCACCACATAAGCACACTCTGGTTATTTTCGGGATTTTCTCTGCATCTTCAAAGGCAGGACTAGGGAACTCCAGATGTTGTTGGGCTACAACTCCCTTCAACCCCAGCCAGCATGCTTGATTGTCAAGTATGATGGGTGTTGTAGTCTGGAAACAACTGGAGGGCCACAGGTTCTCCACCCCTGCAGTCAGAGGTTGAGGGACAGTTGCTAAGAGTGTGAACTGGGAAACCTTCAATTCGAACAACACTTGTCTTGGAATGAACTTGCTGGAATGAGACTTGAGTGGGAATGAACTCACTGCGGAATGAAAGTCTGTGAAATGCAACAGCAATTCATATTTAAAGTATCTAAAGCGAAAATGCTCGACCTTAACTTCACAGGTCAGTTTGTAAAGATAACCCATATAAAATATGCAAAGTGCTTTGAATATTCAGAAAGGGCTGTACCGACACTGAGATTGTTTTCATTCTTTCCTTTTTCTTTTTTTGAACAGCTATTCAGCAATGTGGGTGGTGGAGAAAGCTTCTGCTTGTTTGAACAAGGCCACCGCACACCCCACAAGCAAGAGACGCACACCATGGAAGCAGCAAGGCTCATGGAACACAGCTTGAAAATGGCGTTGACAAAACTTGTGGCTCATCTCTTTGGTGATGGTAGGTGTTTCATGCGCTGGTCCTGTGATCCTGCTAACGTCCCAACATACTTGCAATGCTGTATGCTTCCTTCAGCCAACAGCAGTTGAAATGGTTTAATGCAGCAACGAAGGCATCAGTGCTGACAGCATCCCTGGAAACACCAACTGCTCCCCAATCTCAGTGTTGCTCACGAGTGATGCCCATTTTATCCATCCCTGGAAAACAATTGAAGCATTGTGACAACAGGCTCATTGGCTTGTATCCGATGTTAGTCAGGCTCAGAATAGACCCATTGACATTAATGGGCATGATTAACTAGGGTCCACTAATTTTACTGTATCTCCTAACCCATTTTTATGATATCACAGCACCCAGACGATACCTTTTGCCACAAACAATTCATGCTCTCAAGAATTGTGCTCTTTAGCTTCCGACACCCCTCCTCCTCCTCCTCCTCCTCCTCCTCCTCCTCCCTTCTCCCTTCTCCCTTCTCCCTTCTCCCTTCTTCTCTGTTTGACCATTCATTGTTTTCCCACCACCACTCCCTGGGTTCTGAGTCGTCTTCCCTCCATGGCTCCCTAGCTAGTTTCTCCCACCATTCCTTTGCGTCTAACCACTCCATGACAATATCAGGGGCAGAACATTTCCAGCATCTCTTATGTAGGGCCAGGATAGATTTCTGTCTGAAAATCTGGAGAGCCTTTGTCCATCAGCGTAGACTGACTGGCCAGCCTCAGCCAGGATGGCCAGTCCTCAGGAATTGTTACCATAGAATACTGGACTCTGCTCTGAGACCCAGCAAAAATCTTGTATTCATTGCTGACATAAATATCTATCAGGGAAACACAGTTAGTGTTAGAATTCATGCAATATGTTGGCACGTTTGGAAGCTGTTAAAGAGAGTTATTTTTAGCAGAAAATCTAGCAAAGAATGTTGTAATTAAAACTCCTACACAAATAATAAGGTGTCTAACAGTCCTTTTTTACTGTCAATAATTTTCCTGTTTGGGGTTTGTATGAATATTTGTCGTTTTTGCTTTATACAATCAACCCACGTCACCTCTCTGTTTTGAAACTCACTTTGTACATGAACCTGGATAAAATGTATTGGGTTTTTGTGTGTGCAAGCTGATGACAACATTACACTGAAGGTAAACAGGGCAATAAGCAATCTTTCCAATGGCCAGCAAAACAGGGACTTTTAAACAGTGGCCTCATATTTGTGGGGTGCGATAAGACAAGCTTCTACTGTACGATGTTTAAATGGCCTCTGAAGATTCCTCTCACCTGGTTTTAACTGGACTGATAATTGCAGACTGTTTTTATTATGCTTTATAATTATGGGCTGGTTATGTGTGAGCTTTTCACGGGAGTTTTTCCTTGCTGTATCTGGAGAAGCCAAGGCGGAGGGTGGGGGTGTAAATCTGGACCCTTCCGCATGCAAATCATGTTCTCCAGCTCTGATCTATGGCCCTTCAAAGCTTTTCCCATGCCCTCACTTTCTCAGTAATCTTGGCAGCCGGTAAGGCCGGTGTTATCCAGCTGAGTCCAAAATAATAGGGACTTGCCTAAGGCTGCCTCCCTTGTAAATACAATGCTGGATAATGGATTGCCATTCATCCGTACTTCTTTTAATATGTATAGAAATGTAATTGATCTTCAGCAACATGGCAAAGCAATGTATACTGCAAAGCGTTTGTGGCTTTCTCTCGGATTTGTGCTCCCTACAAATTTGATGTGTAGTGTCACGGTCATAATGTTTGTTTATTTTAAAAAAATACTTGCGTACCACGATTTCATTAGGAAAAAACCAAGGCAGTGCTGTTTACAACACACACACACACACACACACACACAGAGAGAGAGAGAGAGATTAACATCTTATAAAATTTAAACTTACAGATCACCTGCTAACTGCTACAAAAAATATTATTTTTCTTAATTGTCTGCATATGCCTGGCTAAACGGTTGGAGTTAGGATTGAGGAGACTCATGTCCAAATTCCCCACTTATTGGATGACCTTGGGACAGTCACTATCTGTCAGCCTAACCTACCTCACAGGGTTGTTGTGAAGATGAAATCAAGGTAGAGGACCATGTATGCTGCCTTGAATGTCTTGGAGGAAAGGAGAGGTACAAATATAGCAAATAAACAAATCATCGAAGAACATCTCATACAGCACTAGACCAGGAGCCACTCGAGCAAAAAATAACAACAACCTTCTTGATAAACCTTTGTAGTCACATTGACCCATTAATTATTACCATGCACCTTTACCTGTTGTTCCTATAAATCCTGTGTTCCTATAACCCGTGTCCTTCCAAATGTTGCTGGACTTCTAACTCCCATCATTCCCTGACCATGGGATTCCTTCCAGTAGCACCTTAAAGACCAACTAAGTCAGTTCTTGGTATGAGCTTTCGTGTGCATGCACACTTCTTCAGATACACTGAAACAGAAGTTTCCAGACCCTTCTATATAGTGAGAAGGTGGGGAGGGGTATTACTCAGAAGGGTGGTGGGAATGGGTGATTGGCAGATAGCTGTGATGAGCCTGTTGACGACTCTTAACGACTGCAATAGGTCTTACAGGAAAAAGCAAGGGGTGAAAAGGTGAAAAATGGCTTTGTCATGTATAATGACAACAGGCTCATCACAGCTATCTGCCAATCACCCATTCCCACCACCCTTCTGAGTAATACCCCTCCCCACCTTCTCACTATATAGAAGGGTCTGGAAACTTCTGTTTCAGTGTATCTGAAGAAGTGTGCATGCACACAAAAGCTCATACCAAGAACTGACTTAGTTGGTCTTTAAGGTGCTACTGGAAGGAATTTGTTTTGTTTTGACTATGGCAGACCAACACGGCTACCTGTCTGTAACTGACCATGGGATGTGTTGCATAGGAGCCAACTCTGAGGGGTCATGTGGGCTTCAGCCCCCACATAGTTAATGGGCATTCCCATTCAGGTCTGTGTGTGTGTGTGTGTGTGTGTGTGTGCTGTGTCATGTGACCGATTATGTGGGGCGGGGCTTATCTGGGCCCCCACAATAATTTATTCAAATTGGCACCCCTGTTGTGTTGGTTGGGGGCTGATGGGAACTGGAGTTTCACACAGATCTGCAAGTGCTGTAAACATACTGCATACAGCAAATATTTGTTTTGCTCTTAAGCTGCTTTGGACTTCAGGTTACAGACGCTTCAGGTTACAGACTCCGCTAACCCAGAAATAGTACCTCATGTTAAGAACTTTGCTTCAAGATGAGAACAGAAATTGTGCGGTGGCGGCGGCGGCAGCAGGAGGCCCCATTAGCTAAAATGGTACCTCAGGTTAAGAACAGTTTCAGGTTAAGAACGGACCTCCAGAACGAATTAAGTTTTTAACCCGAGGTTCCACTGTATGTAACTTTTCATTTAAAGCAAAAAGTATGGGGCCCGCCCCCAGGCCCAAGATGGAGAATGGGCTTGCAGGGGGAAGAGCCCTCCCCACAAAAGAATAAGGATAAGTTTCAGTTAGTAGAATAAGCAATTCTTAATCTCAGGGTTGTGGGTTTGAGTCCCACGTTGGGCAAAAGATTCCTGCATTGCAGGGGTTGAGCTAGATGACCCTGGTGGCCCCTTTCCAACTCAGTGATTCGATGATTCTTTATCTCTGGGGAGCTGTTAGTCATTTCAGGTTACTGAGCCCAACAGAATTACCTGCTTTGCAGGAAAATCTTGTGCTCATTTTCCTGCCATGCCAGGTGGTTGCTGCAGTTTGACAAGTGATTGATTTGGTTTTAAAGGGTGCCTGAGTTGCCCAAAGTATTTTTCCTATTAGAAAAGGCATGAGTGCTCCCCCCTCCCCCACAACGACTCTTCACAATATCCAAGCTTTATTGCCTTGCACTCACAAAAAGGGCTGTAAATTAGTTGGCTTTCTATTTGTTTTCTTTGGCTTGCAGTAATTGATGTTGCAAGTTTTGCTAAGGGTGGGAGAAGCAAGCATCTTAATCCCCCCCCTTTTTTTTTGCTTCTATGGCACAGATCTGGAGATTAGATGGGTGGACTGCTACTTCCCATTTACTCACCCTTCCTTTGAAATGGAGATCAACTTCCGAGGAGAGTGGATGGAAGTCTTGGGATGCGGAGTCATGGAGCAGCAGCTAGTGAACTCAGGTATGAAAAACGCCTTGGCTTCATCGACATCTCTATTAGCACAGGCTTCCAGCGCAATCAGTCTCACGTTCCAGCATGTTGCCTCTGCTCGTAGCACATGCTCGCTGTACACCCACAGATCTGCATTAGTAGCAGTGCCTGCTAACAGCTCGGAGACAGAGAGCAAACACAGCGAGGTTACCGCATTAATTGGTAAACCAGAAACTCACACCTCAATCCCAATTATGCACAGTGGAGTGGGAGGGAGCTCGTTTTGTTTTTGGAGGCGGAATCATGCACAGATTGTATTGTCTCCAAAGAAGTGTGAATATCCTTGGGTGTGACACAGGGTTGCTCAGCTTTGGGAAGGCTGTAGAATCTCTGCAGATAGTGTCAGGACTCAGTTTGAGCAAGGACTCCTTTACCAGAAAGGCCAGTTTTTAATGTAAGAGGCTGGACCACATAATTATTTCATCATCATCAATCTTTATTACCGTCCAGAGACCCAACAAATTGTTACAAAGCAATACACAATACACAATTCATACAGCCTACGTGGCCTTCATGGATCAGAAATCAGCATTTGACTCCATCCCCAGATCCCAGCTATGGTCCAAATTAAATCTGATTTTGCAGGACAAATGACTCCTCTTTCTTATAAAAGCCAACCCTAAAAACCCTGTACAATGGAACCAAACTGCAGGTCTGATGCGGTCGGCAGGGACAGTTATCGAACAGCACTGAGATGACTAGGGGGGTGAGACAGGGATGCATTTTGGCCCCCACATTCTTTTGTCTATTCTTAAATGACCTAGAAGAGAGCTTAATGGACCCAGATGGACACCTTCCATTGGACCTCTATTGGTCTGTCACCCCCCCCAACTGTATTACCTGGGTTATGAAGGCGCCCTAAAGACATTAAAGCAAAGATTATGGGATAATGCACACAGTGACTTGCGATCTCGATCACACACTGTAGTCTGCTGGCAGTAGGAGTACAATATGGGCATTTCTTTAAGTTAACATCTTACATTAAAAACCTGACAGTACTAAACTATCGAAGGCTTTTCACCAAAGCCAGACTAAACGTCTTTCCTTCTGCAGCGTTGGATGGTAGGTTGAGAGGAGTTCCCTACCAGGACAGACTTTGCTCGTGTGCTCAAGACATCGATTCCATAAAACATAATTATTTACCTTTACCCCAAGAAGGCTTCCAGAGGAGCTTGCAGTTGTCGTCAGGCTTACAGTTTAAAAGATGACAAAGAAAAAGAGATCAGGAGAGAGGCAGGGGAAAGCAAGTTGAAGCGCACTTCTTAAAGATGCACCATTTGGGATAGAAGCAGTTCAAATAGCCTGATGGTTTAGCTGCCACTTGGTGTATACCAGAAGGCGTATCTCAGCCTGGACACTGAGATCCAGCACTGAGGACCTTCTGGCGGTTCCCTCACTGCGAGAAGTGAAGTTACAGGGAGCCAGGCAGGGGCGTGCCCCTAAAATTTTGCAATCACCCTGGTAGCACCCCCCCATGCTGCGCCACTGATCAGGGCACATACCACTCTACTCCATATTTTCAAGGTTTCAGGAAATCCTAAAGCATCCTTAAGTTGTCACTGTTTGGCCAGCTAGCAGCTTATTTAATGTGTCGGTTAAAAAAAATGACAAGGCACTGAAAAAGTTGCCAATAAAGGTCTTTATATTAACACACATGCACAAAACATTATGACAGATTGAAGTTGAGCATTGGAATCTTATTAGCTGTGCTTCTTCCTTTTTTAAGTTACGAAATGCTTGCTTGCCTTGGGAGTGTGCCTGTTCAAGCAACGGTTGCCTTGTTCCCTATACATAAGCAATAAGAGGAATATGGTAGGAACATGGAGGGTAAATCAAAAGGCACAATCCCGGTCCCCAGCGAGTTTGAAACATCAGAGCATCGTCACATGTAATTTATGATGAAAAGAGTTTGTTCCTTGGAGGGAAACCTGAGGACATTTCAGGTTTCAGTGAAGTCTCCAGACCTTTTGAGGTTTCTGGTTTTGAACGTTTAGTTTTGAGTGAAGAATTTCGTTGCACTGTTTTATGTCTTATAGATTCTTTGTCGGACCTCTTATGCTTTGTGTTCCGAAAGATAATGCCGCACAGAAGAGTATTTTACTGAGAAACCTTTCTTTGATTTGTTGAGAAACCTTTCCTTGATTTCACTTACATTTGAATAGAAGTGTGCACTGAACCGCTGAAAAGTCAGAGAAAGGGAAGGGCAAAAGCTTTAGCAGGTGTCACTCTCTTCCGCCTCTGATTTTCTTTCTCTTTGGGCTTCTTGGTTAAAGATTCTGCAACCCTTGTGTCTCAATTCCTAGAGTGTGATTCAGCTTCCTCTCTATCCTATGCTTGAAAGTGAACTTTTCAACACATGGCTCAGGCCTATAGTGAAATTTGGAACTGCAAAAAGTAAAATCTGTTCCTTGGCCTGCTTTCACACACAACAACCTTAGCATGATGAATGTAGAATATACCTGACCATGAGAACTAAGCAACTGGACACCCTAATGTAGCAGCTTAAGCCTAGTTTTAAGTTTATAGTGGTACCTTGGGTTAAGAACTTAATTCATTGCGGAGGTCCGTTCTTAACCTGAAACCGTTCTTAACCTGAAGCCTCCCGCTGCTGCTGCGCCACCAGAGCACGATTTCTGTTCTCATCCTGAAGCAAAGTTCTTAACCCGAGGTACTATTTCTGTGTACGCTTCTGTAACCTGAAGTGTATGTAACCTGAAGCATCTGTAACCCGAGGTACCACTGTACTCAAAAATAAGCTCCACTGTTTTCAGTGGTGCTTACTCCCAGGCTGTGCTCTAAACCACTGAGCCTCTTAGGCTTGCCAATCAGAAGGTCGGCGGTTTGAATCCCCGCAATGGGGTGAGCTTCCATTCTTCTGTCCCAACTTCTGCCAGCCTAGCAGTTCGAAAGTACACCTGTGGCGGGAAGGTAAACAGCGTTTCCGTGCGCTCTGGTTTCTGTCACGGTGTTCCGTTGCGCCAGAAGCGGTTGAGTCCTGCTGGTAGAAGAATCAGGAATTATCCTTTCAGTTGTTCTGTACTTTATAGAGGCTCCAAGGGCATCAGGAGCAGAGATTGACCGTGGGGATGAACCCTCAGCTTAGGAGGAAGGGTGTCCATTGCCATTTTGAATGAATTTGTGGGTTGTTCGTGAATAAGTGAAGCATGAAAAGGATTTCACTTTTTCTTCTCATAACAGTTTCAGAGGTTGGTTATTTGTAACATCAATGTGTTGTGGCACATTACAGTGGTAAGTCGGGTTACAGACGCTTCAGGTTACAGACTCCGCTAACCCAGAAATAGTACCTCAGGTTAAGAACTTTTCTTCAGGATGAGAACAGAAATCACGCAGCGGCGGCACGGCGGCAGCAGGAGGCCCCATTAGCTAAAGTGATACCTCAGGTTAAGAACAGTTTCAGGTTAAGAACGGACCTCCAGAACGAATTAAGTTTTTAACCCGAGGTTCCACTGTATGTAACTTTTCATTTTAAGCAAAACAAAGAAAATTGCCCTGTCCTCTTCCTTTTCTGGACGGAGACATGTTAAAACTGTTGATGGTATGAGCATGGAGAGTTGGGTGCACCCGGTGATACAAAATTTTAGAAAACATTGGCATGCAAAAAACGAATGGAAACGAGAGAGAAAAAATGTTGAATGAGGTAAATGTAGGTGATTCTGTAATGGGACATACCTTTCAGACTGCAAGCTGTTTTTTTGGCAATATGGAGCATGCACAAGCCCAGAGATGTGTCTCATACTTTGAATACCGCTAGCACTTATTACAGGCTGTCTATAGCCTTTGGCATGGCTCATGTTGTCTACTAATGGTAATAAAATGACCCTCAGGATGGCTTGAATTGCACACCCTTGCGTTAAGCAATTTTCAGTCTGAAAAACTGAAAAACGTGAAAAACTGTCCATCACGCAGAGTAAGTAATTAACCAGTAGCTAATGGAAAAGGCATGCTAATGTTACCTTGTAGGCATAATTTTACTTGTTTAATTTATGAATCTGTTCCAAATAAAATTTTGGAGAAGCAGTCTTTTGAAGCATATATCAAGCTGCGGATTGTGTTTTAGAGAAAAGAGCTTTTAATGCTTATGTCTTCTTTGCAGAAAATGTCTTATGAGTTGCACAGATGTCATGCAACAGGTGAGGCAAATAGCCTGGTTCATCTTCCCAATAGCAACGTCTCTGTGTTTGGAAAATGCAATTATTCAATACTACTGCAGGGATTTTGAAACAAGACATTGCATTGCTGTCGATGAGATTAACCATGTGTGTTAGGCCTGGCTTTGGTGAATTTGGAAGAGTCCATGAAGCTCAGTTAGCAGGCAGTCTTGAATGTGGGGCACACCATTCTGGTGATGGCATTTGCAAAAAACAGCTCAGGTTGACTGGGCTGGAGAGGTCAGTAAACAAATAGTTGTGTGTATCACCTATGTGACTTTGACTTGATCTTCAGCAGAGTCCTAAAAGGGAGTGTCAGAACTATACTGCTTATCACTTGAATGTAAGGGTGGACAGAAAAGGAAGGCATCTCTTTCTTGATCAGTAGCACAAAACAAAACGGGGTGGCAGCTGGTATTTGTTCTCTTTTATTTGAACAAAATCTCTCTGAAGTAGTAAATTCTGGTTATCACCACGTGGGGACTCCCACATAAGAAATATTCACTGTGAGCCACTGTGAAGGACAAATAGTGTCAAGGGCACTTGAACGTGTCAAAAAGTAAAATGCGAACCAATTCTTAAAGTTGTTCATAGATTTATAGTACGTTTTTAAGACTTGCCTGTCAGGCTGTCTGTATGGAAATGTGATGTGTGAATCAGCTCTTAATTTCTTTCTAAAATGGCTGTGACAAAACCAGAAGGGAAAAACTTCGTTTGATAAATTAACACCTGTGCCACAAAAACCTGTCATTTTGTTGATCATTTCTTAGATTTCTGGCTGAACAATGAGTTGTTTTTCAAGGCAAAAACAAAACTGTGAGGGAAAGTTTTTCGGCAGCGAGCCAGGTGTAGTGATATTTCTCACATTAAGTTTCTTATTTCAATGTATTGCCTACCCAAGGGCTGAAAGAGAATGTCATGTGGTTTTGCCTCAGAAGAAGTGCATCATGGGTGTACAAAAGAGAGAGGGGTGCGGAATGCCCTCTTGAGGGTGTTACACCTGTCACTGTGTGTTGGCATATACACTATGCCCAGGTATGTTAGATAGTGATATTTTCAGCTGGTTGTATGCTTTTACTTCTCAACTGCATTACACTGTTGGCTTGCTGTATAAGATGTTTGCAACTTTAAATATTTTTGTATACTAACCTGAAATCCAGGTTTGCATGAAGGGATGGTTTATACATTTAAAAAATAAATATCAAGGTCTGTTCTGCTAGTCGAAGAAAGCTCCTGCTAGGACCGCAGGGGACCCCCCCCCACTCCTTCCATGTACCCTCTGAACTTTTTCTAAATCTGGTATGGAGAAGTGGGAGAACCCACAGAACAGTGGGCAGGGGAGGACAGGGAGAGATTGTTCCACCAGGCAAGCAGAACCAGGCAAGACAGAACCGTCTCCTTAGCATTGTGTTGAATTCCACCCTAAAAACGTAGATGCATAAGACTCCAGTCCTAACGCCACTTAGCTGGGAGTAAGCCCCAATGGAATCCAGCAGGACAAAGTGAGTGAGTAGATAGGATTTCCTCAATAGGATTTTTCTCATTTGTCTTCGAAGAGTTCCCAATGTTACCAGTTACACCGTAGTTCTACAACTGGCATGGTTAGGCGCTGCGGCCCACCTGCCCTTCTCTGAGTCACGTTGCTTCTGCTTCTTGGGGGCCGGAGGTGGAGGGGGAGCAGGGAGAGGTGGCAGTGAGAGTGGTGCATTGCAGACTCAGTGGCACGAGTGCCGGATTGGTTCTGCTGGTGCATTTGCACTGTGCCAGCTTCGTCGCCACTTTGTCGCTCCCCCTCTACTTTCTGGTAAGCAGTAGCGATGTGACCGACAAAGAGATCAGGTGAGCAGCAGCAGCAGCATCCTACCATGTCATCCACTCCTGGGTATTTCCTGTGCCTTGCATACAGGAGGTCTCTGATGCAATCTCATATATATTCAGTGAAAGGATCTTGGGCAATGGGGCTGGGAAATGCCTCTGCCTGAGATGTTAAGAAAACGGCTATCTGCCAGAGAAAAATGGGACCAGTAAAGAAAAAGACAGCTTCATATGTTTCTGTATGTTCCTGCTTGCTCCCTCTTCCCAGTTCCTCCTCCTCCTCTGGTTCTCTTTCTTCCAACCAGACCAAAACCCTTTATCTTCTCCAGCTTGCCTTTAAACTTGCACTTAGATATTGAATGGTTAGGCTGCCCCATTTTCTTTTTCCCTTTTCTTTTCACTAGCCAGCCTCTTAACCTTGCCCAATTATCCTCCACTCACCTCCATCACTCCTCTTCACTTAAGGCAGTGGTTAAGTTGGTGGCAGTGGAAGCTGTGAATGTTTGTGCTCTCCCACTATCTGTTGCTCATAGCTACACCCACATACAGTGTGTTAAAAACATATGCATCATTTGTTTTCGCCTTCTCCTTGTAATTTGTCTTTATGCCTATATTTAATTTGCCGCTGAGATTTTTTTTTTGAGCTCGCATTTTGTCTTAAGAGAAGCCCTGTAATGTTTTGGAAATGTTGACTCCTCTGATTTTATCGTTTCTGACACATCCATTATGTATGCTGCAGTTTGGTATTCTTCGGCAGAATCAATATAGCCTTGCTCACAATCTGTGTGTGTTTGCATAGGAGGAACAAATATTGTCTTGTTGTATGATAATCCCATTACATCTTTTTCTAAGAAGCAAGTTATTTGTTTGAAAGGAAGGCTGGATTTCTGGAAGTTGTGGTTCTCTAACGGCACTTGAACTTCTGTTGGGATTCCGTGTGGCACACAGCTTTGCTTCTGCTTGCATAGTGAGCAGACAGGTTGGCAGTTTAGCATAAGACAGGGCTTCTGAATGCAAAAGTACAGGTCTGTGATGCAGATAAAATTCAGAAGTGGATTCAGGAAAAACTTGCATGCATGGTGATATAAAGTGAGCAGGGATCATATCTGTTTAACTATTGTCTCTCGGAAATTAAGAACTGGGGAAAAATTTATCGGGAACTCTATGTGCAAGGATACCCATGGTTTATGGAAAAACAAGTTTTGCAAACTACACTGCCAGTCACTAAATGAAGAAGAAACTATCTAAAGAAATATCATCCAGGCATCCATACAATTAAGTGGCTATAAGCCCCTTTTGGTATCTGGTAACTTAGATGAAATTACTGCAATCTACCCTGAGCCCATGGAGCGTGGGTGGCGCTGTGGTCTAATCCACTGAGCCTCTTGGGCTTGCCGATCAGAAGGTCGGTGGTTTGAATCCCCACGATGGGGTGAGTTCCCGTTGCTCAGTCCCTGCTCCTGCCAACCTAGCAGTTTGAAAGCACATCAAAGTTCAAGTAGATAAATAGGTACCACTCCAGCGGGAAGGTAAACGATGTTTCCTTGCGCTGCTCTGGTTTCGGTGTTCCGTTGCACCAGAAGCGACTTAGTCATGCTGGCCACATGACCCGGAAAAACTGTCTGCGGACAAACGCCGGCTCCCTTGGCCTGTAAAGCGAGATGAGTGCCGCAACCCCAGAGTCGTCTGCGACTGGACTTAACTGTCAGGGGTCCTTTACCTTTACCTTTATACATGAAGCAAAGAGGGTATAGAGCACATTCCTAAATTTTGGGTTATTAGTCTGTGGTTAGGTTCCAGGATGGAGGGAAGCATAGCTCAGTGGCAAAATAGCACAGGTGGAAAGAGAGGTAAGCAAACGAATTGTCACACACATATATACAATTACAGATAGGTAGCCGTGTTGGTCTGCCATAGTCAAAACAAAACAAATTCCTTCCAGTAGCACCTTAAAGACCAACTAAGTCAGTTCTTGGTATGAGCTTTCGTGTGCATGCACACTGTGTATCTGAAGAAGTGTGCATGCACACGAAAGCTCATACCAAGAACTGACTTAGTTGGTCTTTAAGGTGCTACTGGAAGGAATTTGTTTTGTTTTGACATATATACAAGTAACACCTGGTAGATTCTCACGACACTAAAGGAACCGCGTTCTATATAGCTCTCACAACAAGTAATGAAAGTCTATGGGAGGCATCCCATTTTCACAAGGTGGTTGACATCCATGCGCCAAAAAGGAAAATGTGAAGACTGTGTGCAATAAATGGGAAATAATTTATTGCATTAGGAAGATACAAGGTTGAATCCAGACTAAGTTGCACTTAGTTCCCAGTGAAATCAATGTGAAAAGAAAATAATAAGAACCAAGTCTGGAACCAGCATATTGTATAGAAAAGCCCTTGGCAAGGATTTTGCAATTCTCGAGAGGCCTGGAGAGTTGGACTGAGAAATGCAGAAGTTGCTCACTTTGTTGGATGGGAAGTCAACTTAGATTCTGAACAGAGCCGCCACACTGTAGCATGGAATTGAGACCAAAGCGTGTTGCTCAATAAAGAGTCTAGAAGTGTGGCTGATCATAATTTTTCAATAGGAGATGGTGTGTACTTAGTAAGCCAGGTGTACGTGTGTTTGGGTTGTGAGAAGGGATTGATATTGCTGAAGTACTAGAGAAGGGTATTGGGACAGAGGGATATTGATTGGAAGATTGGTTTGTGTCAATTTGGTAAACCTCACCTGCCCTCTGCTTAGTGCTCTCATTTGTTAGACAGATATATTCAATTAGGAGCTCCGTTAGAAAAGGTTGTGTAGTCTATGTCAGGAACAACCCATACCTGGGAACCCGACAAATTGTTGTCAGGGTATTCTATTGATTGTGTTTCTAGCCATCTTTTCCTCCAGGGTGTTGTACCCCTGGAGGTCCTCCTACCTCACAACAACCTTGTGAAGCAACTTAGGCTGAGAGACTGTGACTGGCCCAAGGTCACCCTGGGAGCTATATGGCTGAATGGGGATTTGAACTTTTGTCTCCCAGGTCCTAGTCCAACATACTGACCACTACACACAGGGTAGACAGCCCTGGGTCAATGGATCAATAACATGACTTGTTACAAGGCTGCTTTCTATATTCCCAATCATTTAAAAACATTTCTCAGCACCAAATGTAAGAAAGAAGCTGGAATAGTCTCACATGCCTGACTTTTTCAGGGACTGAAGGGCCCTCGTCCAACAGTGAAAGATGGAGCCCAAATATTTATTACTAGTATTCAGCCCATTTCAAATGAGCAAGTCAATAAAAAGTGTCAGCTGCTCCAGATGCTTAAAAGTATTTTTTCCACCTAAATAGCACCAATGAATTATTAACCAATTTTAAAGTGATGTCTCATTTTTCATGAGCACTTCAGACACAATTAGGTTATGCAATCTGATGATTATATAAGAAGCACCAATAAGTACTGGGGGTCTGCATTACAATGAAGTTCCAGGGAGCCTTTATACAGAATAGTGCAGGCAACATAAGAGCTGCTGCTATATAATGCTTTAAAAAAAAGAGATAGAATTAATGCTATTTTAGTAGGCTCACAGAAATGTTCTAATGTTCCAAGGATATTTTTTTTATGCTTGTCTGAATAGACCAAAAGCCTTGACATTCTGAGTCCCCCCCCCTTTTTTTTTTCCTTTCTGGAAATAAATGTTAAGTGTCTTTCTTAGTCTAGCGGGTGAAGAAGCTGTTCCCAGGCTGATTGGCACAATTTTGTTTCACCTCTTCTGCAGCATCCGCTGGCAGCCTAAGGTGAGCCTGACCTTTTGATGGCTCACCTCCCTCTCTTGTAATGCACATCTTTTGCATTGCAAGAAGTATATCTTAATAGCAGAAGAAAACTCCTGCATTCTTCCTAGGCCCTTGGTATGGTCATTGCCCTTAGACTTATGATCTCTTAGGAGCAAGAAAGGATCAGATATGCAGCTAATTGGAGCTCCTAATCAAAGCAGGACTTTTATGTAGTGAAGCACCCTCTCTTCTCCCCACCCCAAAGAATCTAGGGCAAAGAGTGAGCTGAATAGGAATAAAGATAAATATAAAAGGGGCACTCATAGTGGAATCCTGGGTTTCTCCTGGAGCTGAAATGAGAGATGTCCACATAAGTGCATCAAATGCTGGTCTAGCAGTCCACACTTTCCTCATTCTTAAATTGGGGCACCCACCTTAAAAAAAAAGTTGCCTGTATATTTGGGTTATGTTTATTATCCTTTAAAAAAAGGAAAGGAATAAGTACAAAACTAACTTGGGATCCAGGTTGAACGAATAGTTCTTGGGAACTGGTAAGTGCTGTCCATAGTCAGCTTCTGCTGTAAATTAAAAAAACAACAACAATCCACCTTTTATTTTGCCTCCAAAGCTCAGTCCTGGAGATGAACAAGCATATATTGAACTGAGTGCAGCAGGATGTTTCCAGAAGAGCCCCACTGCTCTAAAAAAAAATGTTTTGTCTGTCTTCATCGTATGACGTTCACATGCCTAAAATTACCTCCCAAAAGTTAGGGCCAGTCAGAATTTTGAAAGGGTTGTGTGTGCTTAAACTAGCAATCTAAACAAGATTGCAAGGTGTTTGAGCATGAACTGTCTAGACAGCAAACATACCTTTGGGAAGACCTGAGTAAATCAATTTGTACCTGTTTGCATGTCTATTCCTAGTTCCTTGTCTTATGGCCTGTAATCTTAGAGCGATTTAGCAACAGCCAGATGCAGTGTTCCACTTCGGAAGGCAGATGTCGGTTTCATATTGGAATGCAGTATTAGAAACTCAGGTATTTAAGCTAGGCGCCAAATGGCTCCTTAAACCAAGATTGCAGTTGCCAGAATGGAATGCCTAGTTGTTATTTTGGAGAAGACAACTCTAAAGTCTTATTTTTCGAATGATGTGATTGAGTCTCAGCTGAACGTCTGGCTAGTTCAGATGGCAACCTTGAGCTAGGTTAAGAGCTTTGAGAACTTAAAGAAGAAAAGTCGCTTGATCCTGGGACAGTCCACATATATATTGGCCAATTCCAACCTCTTTTTCTTAATGGTGACTGCTCCTGCTCAGGCTGCACGGAAAAAAGCATTTTGGTTCCAGAAATTCATTCCGAGTGTGCAGATAAATGATAACTGATAGACATCTACAGGATGGGGTATTAGTGTGTGAAAACAGTCCAGATCCAATGATCCCCAGATGGTGGAGTTGTCAGGCGCCATCCTAGTGCCCCGGCATCTTCACTTGGGCGCAAGTGGTCCAAGCCCAGGGGCAAAACGCACCTGGCTAATTTCAAACACCGTTGGAATGCCATCACCTGTAGCATCTAAAGGAAGACAAAAGACATCTCACTGTTATGTCTATGATAGGTCAGAACGCTCCCTGATATGCTAGCTTTTCAAGGACCAAGGATTTTTGATACAGGGAACATTCAGGTGGTGTGACAGCACTTCTCAGCACCCTGAAATTTAATGATACGCTTCCAAAGAACTCTAGTACAGACTGGAACACACAACAGACACGTGTTTACGGAGCATTTCCTCCCATATGTATTGCTTCCACTTCCCTTCCTCATTGAATTTTGATCAGCTAAAGAGATCATGATGTTTCGTCTGCCACACCCATCACCAAAACGAGAGCTTTTTTTTTGTGTGTGTACCAAGCCTGAGGGTACCAAGGGATGCTGGTGGCACTGTGGGTTAAACCACAGAGCCTAGGACTTGCGGATCAGAAGGTCGGCAGTTTGAATCTCTGCGACGGGGTGAGCTCCCGTTGCTTGGTCCCTGCTCCTGCCCACCTAGCAGTTCGAAAGCACGTCAAAGTGCAAGTAGATAAATAGGTACCACTCCAGCGGAAAGGTAAACGGCATTTCCGTGCGCTGTTCTGGTTTGCCAGAAGCGGCTTAGTCATGCTGGACACATGACCCAGAAGCTGTACACCGGCTCCCTCGGCGAATAAAGCGAGATGAGCGCTGCAACCCCAGAGTTGGCCACGACTGACCTAATGGTCAGGGGTCCCTTTATCCTTTACCTTTACCAAGCCTGAGCGATAATATACAAAATGTGCAAAATTTTAATTTGTGCTTAAAATGATTGTGAAAAACGAATCATGGTGAAATTCAAGGAACGAGGTGTGCGTGAAAATGCAGCAGGCTGCAAATGTGATGGTTTTGTGAACAGAGTATGTGTAATCGTAGGGTGAAAAGCCTTTCTGACTCCCAAGTATCCTAACTGCAATGGCAATAAGATAAAAAATTATCTTTTTCCTCCACCAAAGAGAATTCCTCTCGCTATTATAATCAAAGGCTTTTAAAAACAAACAAACCTCACATTAACTTGTTTTCCAGAACATGTTTTGAGTTCAGGCAAGTACTGAGGATTTGGAGATTGCAGGGCGGGAGAAGTGTCTGAGTCAGAGTGTGACTGACTGTGGCACATAAAACGTTTAGCTAATGAATTATTCCAAAAGAACAAGTAGATGGAAGGGAAATCCTTCCTGTGACTCATAGTAGTGCAGACTATATTAGCCATTTTTGTTCTGCACTATCAGTGACTGGAATTCCTAATGCATCATTGACAATAAGTTCTTGCTTATAGAGTTGGTGATGCACCTGAGTGCATTGCAGATTTTACAGAGGCCCTTCCAAGTAGGAGTAGCACAAAACCCACATGTAGGTGGTCATTATCAGACAATATTTCATATGCAGAGTTCTTGCTGGATGGTTCCCATGCTGAAAAGCCACGTTAAACTGCAGTTCCTTGTGGAATGTTATGCAGCTAAAACCTTTGGTGGAAGACCGACAGGTGTGACTAATTACATGTGGGTGGAATGCTAAGCATTATGTTGAAGTACTTGCTATATAATAATTTTGCTAAGTTTAGGTTAGGCTAAAGTTGTTGTTTTTCTGGGTCAGATTGTCAGCTTAAGAGCTCTCAAAGTGTCCCATGCGAGATTTAAAAAGAAATAAAACAATAAAATCACCATTATCGAAATTCAAAAAGCAATACAGCAATACTTTACAAAACAGCAAAGTGATAAATATCGAGGGATCATCATTGCGTGGATAGCTCAGTTGGTTAGAGCATGGTGCTGATAATGCCAAGGTTGTAGGTTCGATCATTGTATGGGACAGCTGCATATTCCTGCATTGCAGGGGGGTTGGGCTAGATGATCCTCAGGGCCCCTTCCACCTCTACAGTTCTGTGATTCTGTGATCACATCCTCAGTTGCCATAACTCAATGGGAAAACATGGTATTTAGCATCTGCCTGAGTACAGAGGAGGGAACAAAAAAAACTGATAAGGAGGATAATGCTAGGAATTCCAGAGACTGTTGCATACATGCTATACAATTAAAACAGTAATTCTGGGAACTATAGTTTACCCCTTACAGAGCTACAATTCCCGGCACCTTAACTACACTTCTCAGGATTCTTTGGTGTGGGAGAATGTGCTGTAAATTTATGGTATCCCTGGGGAGAAAGCCTAATTTTGGATGAAAGCCAGCTGTGTAGTAGAGCCCTTTTTGAAGCTCTTAATGGGCTCTCAGTCTCATATGGGTGCAAGCAGTCGTTCACATGGGTGCAGGCAGTCATGGACCCAATGGCTGTTAAGCGATTTAAAAGTCACAAATAGCACTTCAGTTTGGGCTTGGCAATCTGGCAGCTGCATTCTGAACAAAAGTTATCAGTTGTAGTTTCTGAAATTCTGGATTTTCTTTGGAAGGCAACTCCACATACGTCGTAGAGTGCATTACAATATTTTAGCATGGACATGAGTGAAAGCACATGTGACAGTAATCAGATTTATCTTCTCCAGGGAGGGCCACGGCTGGCTCACTAGCCAAATCTTTGCAGAAGCAGCTCTGGCTATAGATATCACCTGGACATCTGGAGCAAGCTTGCAAATTTATGCCAAAGCACAACTTGGGAGGGGAGTTTGCATGTATAATATAATACATATAAATATACAGTGATGCCTCGCAAGGCGAAAAGAATCCGTTCCGCCAGTCTCTTCGTCTTGTGGTTTTTTTGTCTTGCGAAGCAAGCCCGTTAGCGGATTAGCGCTATTAGCGGCTTATCAGCTTATCGGATCAGCTGATAAGCGGCTTAGCGGATCAGCTGATAAGCGGCTTAGTGGATCAGCTGATAAGCGGCTTAGCGGATCAGCTGATAAGCGGCTTAGCGGCTTAGCGGCTTAGCGGCTTAGCGGCTTAGGAAAGGGGGGGGGAACCCCGCAGGAACTCGCGAAGCAAGCCCATAGGAAATTTGTTTTGCGAAGCACCTCCAAAACGGAAAACCCTTTCGTCTAGCGGGTTTTCCGTCTTGCGAGGCATTCGTCTTGCGGGGCACCACTGTATATATAGAGAGAGCGCAGATACACATATCTGCTGGAACTACACAAGGTATCATATGCTTATAGAAATAACAGCTAATCAAGATTAGCTTGAACACAGTTGGCTGGAGGCTGTGTATTTATGGCGCACCGCTTTTGCATCAGTACCCACAGAGACTGTCACTTAGGAACATTATAAATGGCAATTTTGGTGTGTGGAACAAGGGTTGATGATGGACAAGGCAGGGGAACTAAAATAAATAAATTAGTTAACTAATCCAGAATGAAGACCATCGTTCTTTCAGCATGGCCACTTCAGATTAGAATTCCCAGTCCTATGCAGTTCCACTTAGAAGCAGAAATGAGAAAATCTACACTTGCTAAAATTTCCTCTTCCACACAACTACCAAAGGTAAATGTGGTGATACCATTGCTGTGATCCACCTGAGATCAGGGTGCTATCTACTTGTGTAACCGTCTTAACAGCTGAAGACCAGTACCTTCAAATGCATCCAAAACTTCCCTTTGGCTGTACATTGGAGGGCAAGATTGGCCGTGGCGTGCAATCGTTGTTCACTGTTGACTTACTATTGTCCCTGATAAGCTTCTAAGGAAACCTACAGCTCCCTGGAAGAATCACTGTCATATGCTGAAAATCACTGATATATATTTCTTCAAATTTTGCCCTCCATGCTGCTCTTTAAGATCAATCTCTTCTTGAATCCAGACTCTTTCTATTCCCCTCCCCATTTAAGCATTATCGGATTTAGGATTCCTCATCAAACAATGCTTTGAATGGCTTGTATAGTCTTTGCTTAGCTGTGCATATGCTTAGCTGAGCTGCTATGTGCTCCTTAGCCGCGTACAATTTTTATCCCATCTAAAAATGTTCTTGCACCAACTGTGACTGCAGTGCTTAAGGTTAAAAAAAAAAAAAAGGCAGATAGTTTTATCACTGCTGCAATCCCTTTGCACCCAAATATTCAGAGGGTGCTTGCCAAGGATCAGCCACCGGTTTATAGCTACGCCTCTCGTGAAGGCGCTATCAGAATGCAAAGCAAGCCTTTGTCCACTGCTCTGACATAAACTATAGCAAGGAGATACACATCTATAAAGCAAACACCCACCCCACACTGGTAGATCAAAAGTCAGTAGCTAGCTGTGAGTTGCTAAGAATTTTTGTGATGTTTCATAAGTTTTAGAAGGCATTCCTCTCTCATAGATTAGTGTTTGGACATGTAATCCACACAATATAATTCATGAGCAGGGAAACTGGCCCTTCAGATGTTGTTGGACTCCAACTCCCATCGACCCAAGTCGGCATGGTCAGGATTGATGGGAGTTGTAAACCAGGAACATATGGAAGACCACAGGTACCCTAGGTAAAGGGTAAAGGGACCCCTGACCATTAGGTCCAGTCGTTTAGGTTGCGGCGCTCATCTCGCTTTACAGGCCGAGGGAGCCGGCGTACAGCTTCCGGGTCATGTGGCCAGCATGACTAAACCGCTTCTGGCAAACCAGAGCAGCGCACGGAAACGCCGTTTACATTTCTGCCAGAGCGGTACCTGTTTATCTACTTGCGCTTTGACGTGCTTTCGAACTGCTAGGTGGGCAGGAGCTGGGACCGAGCAACGGGAGCTCACCCTGTTGCAGGGATTCGAACCGCTGACCTTCTGATCGACATGCCCTAGGCTCTATGGTTTAACTCACAGCGCCACCTGCGTCCCTATCCCAGGTACCCTATCCCAGTGCTAATTCAGCCATAAGATGGCAGCACCCTGCTACATCCAGAAATGAACCAAGGGACAATTTATATCTTGGTGTCTTCATTTATTTATTTTTTAAAAACAAACAAACCATTTTTATTAAGTTTTCAATTTTACATTTCAAAATAAACATTTTACATACTTTTAAATATCCAGTGACCTCCCTTCTCCTCCTTCCATGGTTCATTTTACATTTCTTCTATTCCTGCATATTTCACTCTAACCATTTAAGTCAGTTCTCCATTTCACATCATTTAAACATTAATCACACTGTTGAATTTATCTTAATGCTGCCAGCATTTTCAGCTGTGTACAATTATTTTTCATATATTCAATACATATTTTCCACTCCTCTTTAAGTATATGTTCTTCTCGTTCTCTTATTCTGTGTGCTGAACCTGCAAGCTCTGCATATTCCATAGCGTCTTCATTTATTTCTGACTAGGAGAAAGGGAGAATATTCTAAAATACTCCCCTCACCAGTTATTCCCCCCCCTTTTTATTAGAGGCCCTTGCATTATGGTGACAAACTTAATATATTTGTAAAACAGAATAAAGAATAATTTTCACTTTTGTTATAGCCTTTCCTATTAAGCCTATAACTTCTAGCATAATCTATAAATATCCAAAGTGGTGATTTAGGTGCAGTGTTGCAAATTCAATGTGCTTTCTGTCATTTGACACAGAAATGAGAGGTGTCAGACTTGTCATAGCTGATCTTTCCATTTCCTCAGAGAGCCTGTCAGAGCAAGCCAGAAGAGGAATGGCCCTTCTCCCCACTCCACTTTTGTCTCACGAGAAGGATTAGAAATTTCATGAACCTCTAACAAAACTCTTAGCAGTGTTTTTGAAATAGGAGCAGACTTCTCTCAAGGAAGTGGAGAGCGGTGCATAGTTTTTAACCCTTTATTGCCATTGTGTCGCTTCTACATATATAATAAGGCACTAAATGTCATCAAGCTGTAGTTTACGTGGCCACAGACAGGTGGTGCTGCAAACTACAGCATGCCAGCATGTCCAAGGATTATGGATGCTGTAGTCCACAGCTTCTGAAGGGTACCACATTGGTTATCCCCTTTGATTTCTACTCCTTTAGTTTAGGAATAATTCTTGCTTGGTTCTTTATGCTTAAAAAGATAGCCCTATTCAGATTTTCTTCAATTGTGAAAACGGAGGAACATTAGTCTTGACCCCCACCCCCACCCCTGACTAAAGGGGTATTGTGAGCTCATTGGGCTGAATGCAGTTGCAGTCCTTCCTGCAACCTGGTATCCTGATATTGGGAAGGACTGTAACCATGTTTAGCTTGATATTCCCCTGTGGATCTTCTTGCTTAATGTTGAGTGTGGCCCTGCATTCCACAGATACAACTGAACACGGGAATAGGTTTGATGTCTTCATGTGGTTCCCCCTGCCCCCTCCGTTTCATGTCCTACCCTCCTCCCATTCCTGGTATGCACAGATTTGCTGCTGCTGCTGCTGCTGCTGCTGCTGCTGCTGCTGCTGCTGTTGTTGCTGTTTAGTCGTTTAGTCGTGTCCGACTCTTCGTGACCCCCTGGACCAGAGCACGCCAGGCACTCCTGTCTTCCACTGCCTCCCGCAGTTTGGTCAAATTCATGCTGGTAGCTTCGAGAACACTATCCAACCATCTCGTCCTCTGTCGTCCCCTTCTCTTTGTGCCCTCCATCTTTCCCAACATCAGGGTCTTTTCCAGGGAGTTTTCTCTTCTCATGAGGTGGCCAAAGTATTGGAGCCTCAGCTTCAGGATCTGTCCTTCCAGTGAGCATTCAGCACTGATTTCCTTCAGAATGGAGAGGTTTGATCTTCTTACAGTCCATGGGACTCTCAAGAGTCTCCTCCAGCACCATAATTCAAAAGCATCAATTCTTCAGCAATCAGCCTTCTTTATGGCCCAGCTCTCACTTCCATACATCACTACTGGGAAAACCATAGCTTTAACTACAGTGGTGCCTCGCAAGACGAAATTAATCCGTTCCGTGAGGCTCTTCGTATAGCGGTTTTTTCGTCTTGCAAAGCAAGCCCATTGACAGCTTAGCGGATTAGCGCTATTAGCGGTTTAGCGGCTTATCAGCGGATCAGCTGATAAGCGGCTTAGCGGCTTAGGAAAAGAGGGGGGGAAACCCGCAGGAACTCGCAAGACATTTCGTCTTGCGAAGCAAGCCCATAGGGAAATTCGTTTTGCGAAGTGCCTCCAAAACGGAAAACCCTTTCGTCTAGCGGGTTTTCCGTCTTGCGAGGCGTTCGTCTTGCGGGGCACCACTGTATATGGACCTTTGTTGGCAAGGTGATGTCTCTGCATTTTAAGATGCTGTCTAGGTTTTGCACAATTGCCTTTTTTGTAGATCAGGAAACTGAACACAGTGACCCAGCATGTTTATCACAATTCACAGCTATGTGTGCATGCCCTTTAACTGGAAAAAATCCACTGCATATAACAGTTACTTAAAATGCAGCATAGGAGACGCCACACCTAGTTTCTAAACTTATCTCCATAGAATTGTACCATAGAATTGTACCGAGAGTCATCTAATCCAATGCAGGAATCATGCCCACAGCTTTCCCTGTTTGGGCTCAAACCACCAACCTTCTGGTCAACAGCACTGATCCATTGCGGCACAGGAAACATCTACAATGGAAATGTAGAATGTAGAAGAGTCCAAATCTCTCCCCGCCCCTGGTTGTGTCCTGTATAAGCGCCTTGAAATCGACAACAGTCCATTCCTTTGATTAAAAAGCAAACAAACAGAATTCCCAGAAGTACACTTGGAAAGGTTCATATTCGCCCACTAAACAAATAAGGTGTTTCCCCCTTAGGAGTGCATACGAACCAGCAGAGGGTGCCATATGCCTCAAGTATCACAGACTGGCCTGCGTGCCAATGAATAAATTAAATTTACAATGAGGAGTCACAGGGGTGACTGGAACCCAGGTCTCCCAGCTCCCCAGGCAATCGTCCTGACAGCTGAGGTAAAGGAGCAATCTGTTCAGTGGTGTGTGTGTGTGTGTGTGTGTGTGTGTGCGCGTGTGTGTGTGTGTGTGCGCGCGTAAACCTCATCTAACTCTGCAGCAAGATCAACTTTTAATAAGCCATGCCCTTGTTGCAGGAGTCCTCCTTGCTGCATTTTGCTCTCCTTCCTTTCGAGTTGCAGAGAACGCTGTAAGTGTTTTGATTTTATAAAGGGCAATCTCAAAGAAAAAGGGTGGAGTTCCCCCCCCCTTAAAAAATAAACACACACACGCCTGCACACGCAGCGTAATCCCGTCCGTTGGTATTAGAAGGTGATTAGAATGAGACTTCAGTCAGCTCGAGGACTCCCTGAGGCAAGGTCTCGTCCCACCCGTGCATATAGCATGCCCTGTCTGACACGGGGAGGCTGGAGAATTGAGCAGAGGGGAAGCTGCAGTATGGCGCAGCAGATGAGCACCAGCGGTTGCCATGGAGATCTCTAGTACAGCCGAACCTCAAAGAAAGGGCACTTGCCGAAACGCAGGAGCTCCGCGGCAAACGAACGAGGAACCAGCTGAATACAGAACAGGCCTTCAGCTAGGCTGTCCCAGATGGAGTTTTAATTCCCTTCTAGCCTCAGCTTGGCTGCCACCTCATCTTGCCTCTGAAATGCTGAGGATAAACAAAAACGGGCCCTCCCTCTCTGGGAGAGGGCCCTCCTTTTCTGAAAGAAATGGGCGCATGCTTATAAGATATTAATGGCAGCATAATGGCCTCGGTGGGGAAGGGTCTGGTGGCCTTTGCAAAGGCGTGTGCTCATCTTGCCAGTGGGGTTTTAGTGGGTGCCATGGGATTTGTCAGCAGCATATGCGCTCCTGTTAATGATTGAAAAATTACCACAACAATTAGTCATGGATCGCTGAAGGCAAGGCCCCCAAACTCCGCGGACATTGTGATTAAACCCATGTATGTGACAATTAACTCTCCTGAAGGTTTATCCACCACAGAGGGCCGTTTGGGCAAAGGGGAGGGGACCCAGAAGTGACAGGCAGGAATAATTCAGCAGAATGGATCCGATACAGCTGGCAATATCCATTTTAATCTGACACGGAATTAATCACACTTAGATTAATCCTGTTCTTATTGCACCATTCCTGTTTGTTTCCTTATTTATAACCTCCAGCACCGCCCCATACTGTCAATGCCACCGAGACGTGACTGATTCAATTCCTGCCCGTTCCATGTTTTTTAAATTTAGAAAGCAAACCCCTCCGTTACGCCATGTTTTTAGGTGGGCTAGGGAGCAATTATCTCATAAAACCTGAGCAGACACCAGATGTAGCACATCTTGAATCCCCCGAGGTATCACAGTTGAATAACCTACAGCAAATATTTTTGTCCAATCTGCTGCCCCTAGCATAGAGAGAGAGAGAGAGAAATAGCCATCCATTTTGTCTATCCACATAAATGTGTGTGACTGCAGTTGTAGTAACATGTGCAACATGAAGTCACAATGTGTATATGTAAAGCACAGTTAAAGCTATGATAGAATGCCTGTCCTAAGACAATATATACTGATAGATAAAATCCATATCTGGCAACATATATAGTGTAATATGCATATTTGGTTTTTGGTTCATATGTAGTGATGAATAGGCATTTATGCCCCACGTAATTGTATTTATGACAATTGATTGACACGTCCAGGAAAACATAAAAGCACAATGCTGTACAAAACTTAAAAGTTTGTTTTCCTAAATCACAGTTAAGTATTACGTCTGATTGACTAAGCCATGGTAACTTGTGACTGAATAGGTAAAACCAGATTCTAAATGTTTTTGCAAACCTTGGTTCATGTTAACCAGGGTTAAGCACTATACAGTGGTACCTCGGTTTACAAACTTAATCCATTCCGGAAGTCTGTTCTTAAACGAATGCTGTTCTTAAACCGAGGTGCGCTTTCCCTAATGAGGTCTCCTGCCACTGCTGCCCTTCCACCGTTCGGCTTCTGTTCTTAGACTGAGGTAAAGTTCGCAAACCGGGACATCACTTCCGGTTTTGCAGAGTTCTTATACCGAATAGTTTGTAAACAGGGCTGTTCTTAAACCGAGGTACCACTGTATCTGCACTGAGTTCTACAAACTCCTTCCTTGCAAGCTGACAATCAACTTCTATTTGTATTTCGCTATGTGCACCCTCTGCAGACAGGGCTTAGTTTTGCAAGCTAAACTATTAATTTAACTATATGCCTGGGATTTTAACGAGGGTGGCAATACAATAAGGCCTTTTCTGCAGTGGCTCCCCATCTGTGGAATGCTCTCCCCAGGGAGGTTTGCCTGGCGCCTACATTATACACCTTTAGGTGCTAGGCAAAAACATTGCTCTTTAACCAGGCCTTTGGTTGATTGACATCACATGTCCTTTTAAAACATGTGGGGGGAGGTATTGGTTTTTTGTTTTGTTTTTATTTTGATTATGTATTTTGTGGTTTTATATTCTGATTTTATCCTGTGAACTGCCTTGAGACCGGCAGGTATAGGGCAGTATACAAATTTAGTAAAACAACAACAACTCTTGTACAGAACTGGATAGAGGGGTGTAGAGATACTGAACTGATCTGGCAACTGTTCTCATGCACAGAACTCCCAACTGTGTTCCATTTGTTTAGTTGAGATTTGTTCCATCAAGGATCACTTTTGACTCTGTCATTCAGCGCAGTCAGTTCAAAGGCATATTTAAGTCTTTTGCCAGCTCCAGACATAGCATGGCCAATTAGCCACTGAAGGATCTGGCAATAATAGCCCTTCAAGCAGTGTCAAGAACTAGTCATGCCTAAATGTTTTGAAGGGCAGTCAGTTTTAACAATGAGAAACGAGGTACATGCTTTCTTTAATTTTTAGCCTTCTCTCTTTCTCCCCCCCACACCCTTCCTCTGCCTGCAGTTCAATTCTTGAAAGAGGAACAGCTTAACAAGGAAGGGGAAAGGAATTTACCTGAGTCGTGCCTTCTCATACTTTTATCATAGGCATATGGCTCTGTGAAATGTCCAAATGAATGCATGAAAGGAAAATATTTCCGCTCACAAGTAGGACAGAATTTCTTCAAAGTATTTCACTTTTCAAAATTAACTTTTTAGCTGTGTTTTTTTTTTTCAGTGGATTGGGGCGGGGGAGAGGGACCAACAGCACTGGAAAAGGGGGAAAAATATTAATTACCCCCCCTCCTTCTCCATTTTTTGTATGGAGGTTGATTCCGTGTGCTGTCTCTCTCTCTCTTTTTGAGGCATGACTGTTGGTGGTTGTCAGCAATATGAAGCAAAACTCTACAGACATTTCACACCTTTATTCTAAATATATTGGATAAAATGAAAGCAGTGAAATGAAGACTGTTTAAACAACAGAGGAGATGAGGAAAATATACTTGTGCCAAACCAGACAAATATGAGTGCCATTCCAAAGAGCAATTGGTCTAAAATGATAAAAATTGCTCTCAGCTCTTATGTGCTTTTGTTTGGCTCAAGAGGACAGTGAAAAGAGTATTTATACTCCAGCCAGGTGTCACCCTTTTCCCCACAACATGTGATATAAGTGAATTCCCATTTTATTTTTGGGTAGGAAGTTGCCCTTGCCCCAGCCCCAGTACAGTGGTACCTCGGGTTAAGAACTTAATTCGTTCTGGAGCTCCGTTCTTTACCTGAAACTGTTCTTAACCTGAGGTACCACTTTAGCTAATGGGGCCTCCCACTGCCACTGTGCTGTCCCCGCACAATTTCTGTTCTCATCCTGAAGCAAAGTTCTTAACCCGAGGTAATATTTCTGTAACATGAAGCGTATGTAACATGAAGCATATGTAACATGAAGCGTATATAACCTGAGGTACGAATGTAAGCGTATGTAACCTGAGGTATAGTTTATTTTTACTGTGTGAGCAGAACCATTGCAAGTACTTTCAACAAACCATAGTTATGTGCCATTGCTGTGTCTCAAGAGGCTCCTGCACCCTGGAGATGGAAGTGGATTTATGAAGCCGAGTGCTGAACAGATGGAGACTAAAAACAGATAAACACCTCTAAATCACAATTGGCTATTATATGTCTGGTATGGTTAGGCACAGACCATGGTATAGCACAATGTCTGAAATGAACCACTAAATGAGCTGGTTCACATGTACAGTGGTACCTCGGGTTACATATGCTTCAGGTTACATACGCTTCAGGTTACAGACTGCACTAACCCAGAAATAGTACCTCGGGTTAAGAACTTTGCTTCAGGATGAGAACAGAAACAGTGGTGCTTCAGGTTAAGAACAGTTTCAGGTTAAGAACGGACCTCCGGAACGAATTAAGTACTTAACCCGAGGAACCACTGTAGTTTTATATGTGCCAGCGCTTACTTGCTATGCTCATCCCGTTTCTGCTGCTGCAATGCCATTGGCTACAAGCCATACGCAGTTAACCAAAGTTTGTTCTTGGCTTACTGATTGTTATTGATTTGGAGAGAAGCAAACTGATGTCATGATAAGCCAAACACTGACTTGCTTCCTGGTGGTGCAGGAGGGAAGCCCGGTGAAAATATTCCACACATTCTGATTAAACCATAGTTTGTTTCTAACTAGGGCTTAATGTGGCATACAAAGCAGCTCCTTGTCAATGGTTTGTGGATTCAGATGCAATGCCTGGCCACAGCTGCAAATCATGTTTCAGTATCTTGGTTTGCTAGTCTTTTACAAACCATGGTTTGTGAGCTAAACAAATGATGAGTTGGCTCAAAGTTTAAACACAGACAGTGCCTTTCAGCTACAGTGGTACCTTGGTTTACAGACACTTCATGTTACAGATGCTTCAGGTTACAGACTTCATGTTACAGATGCTTCAGGTTACAGACCCAGAAATAGTACCTCAGGTTAAGAACTTTGCAATGTGTTAATGTTGCGTTGTGTATATTGTAATGTATTGTTTTTTTTCTTTTGTTTTTTTCCCTTTTTCTTCTTTTTTGTAAGGTTTAAAAGTAATAAATATATATTTTATTTTTTTTAAAAGAACTTTGCTTCAGGACGAGAACAGAAATTGTGCTCCGGCGGTGCAGCGGCAGCAAGAGGCCCCATTAGCTAAAGTGGTGCTTCAGGTTAAGAGCAGTTTCAGGTTAAGAACGGACCTCCGGAATGAATTAAGTACTTAACCTGAGGTACCACTGTAATGCTAAGCCATACTTTGGTTACAGCTAGTGTTTGTCTGGAATGAGCCTTGGTTCGGATGACACAGTAAGACAAAGGATGGCTTAGCTTACAGCAGGGCAGCAGCAGAAGGACTGCAGGGAGTGAGCACAGCAGTGGTGGCGTAGGAATGGGTGTGTGCTGGGTGTGGGCTGCCCCGGGTGTCATCACTGAGGGGGGGGGTGACCGCAGGGCCTGGCCTGCAGTGCGCCCGAGCCACATGTCTCTCCTGGGGAGTGGCGTGGTGCCTCGGCCACCTGCAGGCTCCACGCTGCCTGAAACAGCAACATGCCGCTTGCGGACTCCATGGAGGTTCTGCGCAGCGTGCTCTGCCCTGGCTTGCCCCGCCCCCGGGTGCAGACATTAGTGCTGCCCCGGGCACCCAAGCAGCTAGCTACGTCACGGCACAGCAGCTGCAATATCCCTTCCAGAAACCCTTACATTTGAAATTTTGTGCTGTGCCATTGTTTGACATGTGAACCAGTTCTCTCTTATGATCAAGTAGCATCAATTTTTTTTTGGGGGGGGGTTGTTGTTCATTGCTGCCAAATGGTTGGATCTGCCATTAGTAGTTGTGATTTGCTAAAGCTAGGAAGGTTAAGTCCTCCCCATGCAACTCCCACAGCATTGCACAAGAAACAGGGCGCCCATTGGCTGATCTTGACTTCTGCTTGACCTGCCACTTTCTCCCAGGAAAACCCGCTCTTTAGTGTTGAATCGCAGCAGACATCCATTGGGTTTCCATGTATTGAGGTTTGCTCCAAGTGGGTTTTCCCTGGAACAATGGGAAACCACTTGATCCTGTGCTTTCTAGGCAAGTCTACACCCTCTACTCCTTCTCACACCCTTTAAAATGTTGAATATAAATGTCCTCATGCTTGTTAATGAAACTCAGTCACACTATGGTTTGATTTGCATACGGTGGTACCTTGGGTTACAGACGCTTCAGGTTACAGACGCTTCAGGTTACAGACTCTGCTAACCCAGAAATAGTACCTCATGTTAAGAACTTTGCTTCAGGATAAAAACAGAAATCGTGAGGTGGCGGCACGGCGGTAGCAGAAGGCCCCGTTAGCTAAAGTGGTGCTTTAGGTTAAAACCAGTTTCAGGTTAAGAACGGACCTCTGGAACGAATTAAGTTCTTAACCCGAGGTACCACTGTACATCTCTTAACTTCATCATTAGTTGTAGAAGATGAACCATGCAAGTGGTGTGGTCTCCAAAAATGGATATTTTAGCTATGGCAGTAACTCCTCCCAGTGCAGCAACATTTCTGGAGTGTCAGCTGCGCTGTGTATATATGGTTCACTTTTTAAGTAGCAATTAAACATCTTCGTTCTATACTGGATTACCATTTATGGTATTTATTCTGAGGGCAACCATACTATGGCCATTTCCATACTTTTGTAAAAAAAAGAGAGAGATTTGACTAGACTACCTTAACTCTAATGATATTCCAGTGTATGCCATTAAGCCAGTGATTTCCTGCTGTTACAGAGGCATCACTTCTGCAATGCAAAATAGTTCTTTATCCCTGGATCCCCAATTGACAAGAAAAAGGTGACTTCCCAGAGCACTCTTTTAATCTTGTCTCCTTTGTGAAGATGCAAATTTTCCATTATAGTGCCATCTGTATAGTGCATAAATGTATGTACTGCTTGACCTATGCTAAAAGCCATAGATTGTACTGATTTTGTTTGGATGGTAGTGCATGAAGATCCTAGAACTATGCCAATCGGCAGAAAAAGGAGTGGGTTTTTCTGTTTGGCATAGCTGTGTCATGAGAAAAGAACATGGCAACATCCTATTTAATAACCACCTTGGGAGCTGGTATGTCTGGAGAATAACCTAACTGGTAAGTTGCATTTCATTTCTTTTGAAAAGATAAACATCAAATTCCCAGGCATTGTTTTATGGCTGAGGACAAAATTCAAAGTGTGGGGTGAAACGTAAAATACTTGAATTTGGATGATTGATTTATTATACAGGGCTGCATCATTGTGGTTTTGGACTAGGACTTTTTCTTGTGCTAGATGAGACACTTGATTTTTTGTGATTGTTCCTACCCACTACAGCTGTCCACTCTGCCGAAAAACTGTTCTTGAGAGTTGGGGAACCCTCTGGAACAATATAAGGGTATGGCATGGGGGTGGCTGTCATAAGTAAGGTGTGGCAATAAAAATTGGCTGCCCAGTTTTGCATAAGCGGAAGTGCTTTCTGTTAGTGCAAAGTCGGTTTCCAATCCATACCAGTTTCATTCTGTCCCATTTTCCCATTAACCTCACTCCCTGTGTGTAAATGGCCAGTTATGTACAAACCTCTTTATGTGGTTTAAAAACTGGGGTCCCCAGCCTTTTCCTGCCCAGGGACACCTTCTGAAATCTGAGAACTGTCTTGGGCACCCATGTAAAATGACTGCCACGGGGTAGGTGACTGACTAGTTACACAAAACAAAAAATATTATCTTTCCCCTAAAAACAAGCAACCCCACCGAAAATGCAGTCCTTAGCCAGGCACACACACCAAGCAAAATGTTCTCCCAGGCACTTGCTACTATCTCTGTCCCCAAGCTTCCCAAGCAGATAAGTAGGAGTTTTAGAGGGAGGCTGGAAGGCAAAGCAGTAGCCTGAAGTCAACTCACACCCTTTTTTAGAAGAATGCCTCTATGTTCACTTGAGGCTCAGAGATATTCTGGTCCATCTTCAAGAAAAGAAGGTAAGAAGGAGACTGGAGACTTGTGCTTCTCTTTCTTGCCGGCCAAGTTGTTTCCCACTGGAGGAGCCGCGGGGGGAGGGGGAGAGATGGAAAGAAACAAAAAAAGTGTGATTTTATTTAGTTATTGGGAGAGACAAGGTGGAACCATAGTGCCCATGGGCGCTGTATTGGGGACCCCAGACATAATGGAAAGTTTTGAATGTCTTTTGCTTCCAAAGCACTCAGGTGAAGCGGCTTCTTTTTTAAAAACAGGACTTATTTAATTTGATACAGAAATCCATGTGGTGCCAGATTATCACTTCTATCAAAAACAGTATACTTATTGTATTGCTAACAGAATTTCTAATGGCGGAAACAAAAATACACCAACAGTATAAATCTGAACTATACAAAATGAAGCAAAAGATTTGAGCAGAGATACTTCTTGGACTGTTCACTCTGAATTTCTTACCCAGAGACATCTTCTTTTCCTCCATTTTCTGCAGCTGGCATAGAAGTCCAGTGGAGTCTCAAGGCAAGCTGATCCTCAGTGTAATCCTTACCTGGCACCAAGTTGTCTGCAATGACAGGGCACTTAAGCCCCATAGGAAGTTTCTGGTTCCCCTAAGAAAGTTTCACTCATATGATCCTGCTGGGTGGCAAAGAGCCCAGTGTGTCTATAGACCAAGAAATGGTCATCTCAGATCAGTTCTCCTGCAAGCCTGCATCACAGGAAGGAGGCTCTGGGTGAGGGGCTGGGGGATGTAGTGAGTAGAGTGGGTCAGTAAAGATTGATTGGGAGGTATTTTGGATGGTCAAGATGCAGAAGCAGGAGGTGAAATGACTGGCAATGGAACACCCCATGGACTGGTGTGGGGCAGAGCAAAGTACACCATGAAAAAGAAGGAAAAGTTCAGCCTTTTCTATGTAGTCTTAGGCATTTTGCTTTTTGTTCCCCATTCCCTGTGCAGATGGTCTTATGAGAAGCTAATATGTCAAGAGAATCTGAATATTACGTAGTGTAGTCTGGATATGATACAACAGACTTTGGGATGCCTTTTCTGGTCCTTTGGATGTAGCCTATAAAGGTCAGGAAATCACTCGCTTTCCATTTTACTGGACCATCAAGAGCTGCCATAATCAGGGACAGGATGCTTGCTTGGTGTGGAGATGGGTCTGGTAACATCCCTCCTAAAATAACCTGGTGGGTGGCTGTTGCTTTATAGCATTGAGAAGATACTTCCTCTCTTCTCAAATGTACTAGGTTTTGTGAGTTGCCATCTCTTGCTTTTTTTGCCTTGGGTTCAGCAGCTGAAGCCTCATGACCCACACAAGCAAAGGGAGATATTGAAGAGGAGATAATTTTTGGGAAATCAGTGTAGGCCATACAAAAGCAGGAATAACTAGAACTTGTTATCGAGGCATTAATTTGAAAGTTGATCTGATGCTTGGCAAAAAAGAGGAAGCCAGAGGAGAGGTTTTAGGAAACCACATAGTTCCCAGTCATTTAGAAGAGCAACTGAGCTGTCAAGCCAGCAAAGGGTCAGACCCAACAATTATATACCAGGCCCGTTAATAATGTACAAGGCTAAACTACAACATAAAAGTCCTATGAATTTCTTACGAAAATAAAATGTAGGTGGCGGAGTATAAATTTCCTAATTCCATTTCAAGTACGGTATGTGGACTTCAAAATAATAACCTTGAGTGGTATACTTGTTCTTGCAATTATTATTAGGGCTATTGTATTTTAATATTTTGTTGGAAGCCGCCCAGATGGGTGGGGTATGAATGAATGAATGAATGAATGAATATTGCTGTTTGTATTTTATCCGTTTGCATACATCTGTCTGTTATGTATTTCTGATGCTTGCCATGTTTTTGCTGTGAAGCAGGCCAGCCATCAAGGATTTGCTTGAAATGACTACTAGCCCCTGCAGGTGGGCATTTTTAAAGCAATTAATCATCACATCCAGAATCGACTGGAATTTACCTCGCTTTAATTGCTTGTTTAATCACATCCTGTATAGCTGAATTGATTATATTTGCTATCCGGCTTATTGAAACCAGCTTGGCATTTTCATCAGAAATCTTGCTTCTTAGTAAATCAAGGCGTGTTAAACAATGTCAACCCATTAGTGGGGTTGTGGCTCATCGGTGCGTTGAGATGCAAAATGGGCCACAGTCAGGACTGAAGTCAACATTGTGTGCTGCCTAGGAGCAGACAAAATGTCTTTTAATGATCTTCCATTTGGCAGTTTGCGTGCCCACTTTTTTCACAACCAGGATGTTCTACCTGCTTTACAATGCCCCCAGGGAAATCCAAAGCCTGTGTCTGCGCTTGGATATACCACTTGGTAGCAACCCCCTGCTGCCAGGCTTATCTGCTAATAACCGGGGGAGAGAAAGAATTAATGCCACGAGTGAGAGGAAAGTGCTGAAACAGTGCAAAGTGTTAAGCAGTAGTCACCTATTTATTATGAGAGTTTCTGCTGCCTGTGGTGTTGTCAGAAGGGAATAAAAGAAGCAGGACATATTGCAGACTGTTAATTGGGTTCATAGCGGCATGTTGTAATCACTAGCAGAGGCTTAATTTTTTTCTTTACCAGCTTAAAAAGAGAGAGAGAGAGGTGCCAAGAGGTGATTGTTTAACCATTTGTGGCAAACAGATTGCACTGCGAGTCGTATAAAAGCCAGCAGTTATATAAAAGCATTGATTTAGAAAGCATTCATCTAGACATGGGACCTTCACAGGCATAGAAAACTCAGACAAAAAGCTCCAGGCATGGAAAGCCATTAGTTAGCATACGGCGAGCGTACATGCCAGTACCACAGCTCATGAGGAGAACTTTCCGGCAGGCCCTTTTGTGTGTGGTAAACACTAGTGAGAAAATAACATTCTCTGTGAATTCATTTTGGTTTGTGTGGCGGAGGGATTGAGAGGCAGACAAAATACACACCGTTGTCGAAAATGTTTGCTTCACTTTGCGAGACCATTAACTGGTTTTAACTAAGTGTGTGGGTATAGTCAGTGAGAGCTTGGAAAGAATTACGGCTGTGGTAGAGAAACTGTATTCCTCCAAGTGTTGGACAGCAACTCCCTTCAGATCCAGCCGGCATGGAAAGTGGTCAGGAATGATGGGGAGATGTAGTTCAGCAACATCTTGAAGGTGGCAGGTTTTGTCTATACCGGCAATCTGTGGGTTTGTGTATGCCTCGCACATCAGGATTGCAAACCAAAACCAAACTGGTTTCCCTGTACATATGAACCATCCCAATAAATTCACGGTAAAATTGGGGTTGAAATAAAAGCATTCCCCAAAATGGAGCATACTCCATTTTATAAGGCATGTGGCTTTTTTTCTAGCAGGATTGTATGTTCTGGATTGCAGTGTTGGAATAGATCTGGCCCTGCGAAGAGTGAATAGTGTGACAGTGGCTTACGGCAGCCGATGTGGAACATCATAAAAGGACAGGAAGTTGTTGTTATTTGATTTAGAATTACATAATTGTACCATGGGGGTTGTTGCGGTTGCCCACATGGATTTTGCATCTTGGGCACCAAAAATGTTGGCCTAACATTGGCCAAGTGTCACATGGTCCTACTCAACCAGTTCTAGCAGAGCAAATTTCTATTCCACTCTGCTTAGCTCTCCTTGCAGAATTGTTGATTCTTACTTAAAGTGGAAACATATAACATGGGGGGGACAGGACCATATTGAGATGACAAAAGTTTGGCTGAGCTAACTGGCATTTTCACACTCTCATCAATGTATTATATGCCCTAGTGCTGGAAGTGCTTGCGATAGGCATTCTCTTCCTGCCTGTCTTTGAAAAGCTATTCATCATTTTATCCCTACAAATAAATTTAAGAATGAGTTGAATGAAGTTCATTTTGGCAATCAAACTTGGCCTGGAATCAAGGGATGTGCATGTGCTATACACACACACACACACACACACACACACACACACACACACACTGCCGCTGCCCATTGTCAGTTAATTGCTTGAGCCAATGATTGTCGTGTATGAATGCCCTTGAAGACGTAGTAGCTAAGAAAATGACTCATTGTATGTATCTATTTATCTATATATGCACACACAGGCATATGTTTATAATGTTTACACACACATAATCACTGTAGCTGTTTGGAACACAAGAAATGCATTATCAATGGATTCACAACCAATATCAACAATACAACATAATGTACTTTTCCGTGTATAAGACTAGGTTGTGTTTTTTAAATAAAAAAATTATGTTCAAAATTGTGGGTCGTCTTATACACGGATACAGTCTCTCCCCCCCCCCCATTTTCTCAATTTGGAGTCCCCCAAAATAGGGGGTGTCTTATACATGGGGGTGTTATACACAGAAAAATATGGTAATTTAGGCTAATGCAGGCTAAAGAATATAACTTAAGTGTAAAAAGACATTGGTCTCATTTTAAGCTTTTGGCAGCTGTGTAGTCTTGAAAAGGCCAAGAACCTGTCCCTTGATCTGTCTTCTGACACGCTAATAATTAAAATAATATGGTATGATGATGGCATTCACTAATAACCCTGATTATTGGTGCTTTGTTGGCCGCAGATTTCGCAATAGAGGACTTCCTCTTCCTCTTAACCTCTCTTCATTTGAGCCTCTCAAAGAGTTCCTACCAGCCTCCTGAGGAGATGCATGCTTCATGACCCCAGCTGTGAAGTGCATGCCTGGCTTGTTAATTCTAGAGTATAGAACATTATATACTCTGACCTCTTAGTGGAATACATCTTATTACAAGTGGTAAGAACTATGAATTCTTTAGTGGGTTCCTATGCAAAACAGATCTGTTAATCCCGGATAGATTCTTACAGGTCTCATGTTCCTTAACATAATAATCAGCTAGGTGCTTTGGTGCTGGTTGTCCAGTGATAAATCATTGAGTTATCAGTTACAAATATTTGTTCAGCTTGCGGGAGAAGAAAGAAAAGGTCAGAACACAATGGGAGATATTCTACTCAGTGAATTTCAGAGTAAATTACTTTTTTACTTTTGTTTGTGAAGGGGTTATAGTCAAAGCTATATTGATTAACTACTTCCCATGTGCTCTTAGTCGCTAAGCAACAAAACTCCTCTGTATCTTGCATGGGGTGCAATATAACAATGATGTTAGGGAGCCAGAATTATATTATCATCATCCTCTTTGTCTAGGTAATTCCCAACTGCTTCTGGGTAGGCATACATAGGCACAGATGATCAGGCATGCGATGGTGCTAGCTGGCAAGAAGTTAGGCCAAGTCTTATGACAAAGCGATAATACTTTCTGTTATTCCAGTCTAAATCTCTTGCATCAGCTTAAGTACAGTGGTGCCTCGCAAGACGAAATTAATCCGTTCCGTGAGGCTCTTCGTATAGCGGTTTTTACATCTTGCGAAGCAAGCCCATTGACAGCTTAGCGGATTAGCGCTATTAGCGGTTTAGCGGCTTTTAGCGGATCAGCTGATAAGCGGCTTATCAGCGGATCAGCTGATAAGTGGCTTAGGGCTTAGGAAAAGGGGGGGGAGGGAAAAAAACCCCGCAGGAACTCGCAAGACATTTTCGTCTTGCGAAGCAAGCCCATAGGGAAATTCGTTTTGCGAAGCGCCTCCAAAACGGAAAACCCTTTCGTCTAGCGGGTTTTCCGTCTTGCGAGGCGTTCGTCTTGCGGGGCACCACTGTAGTGCCATCAAAGTAGGACAATCTTACTCGGCTACGAGTGATCGCCAAAGAAGAAGAAGGTGGGAGAGAAAAAATGCCCCTAGCAGCAACATTTGTCAAGTAACTTGTCAACATGTGAATGCGGCTTCGAAAGCTAGTAGTGAGAGTGGAGTTAGCGACAGTGTGAGGATACCCTAAGTGTCAATGATATACGGCAGTTACTGCTGATGTACAGATTCCTGCCACAAGGGCAGAAAAAAACCCTTTGCCCTGAAAATGAACTCTGAAAACAAAGCAATTACACATGCTACTATGTACGTTTAAAGCAACAACTTTCTCATGGATTTCTGCTGCGGTGAGAATATGTAGTGGAAGAATCTTGGCTACCTTTGGGGCAGGGCATATAGGACTTCCGTGTTAAGAAATCTAACTAAACCAACCAAGGCAAGGAGTTTCAAAAGAGAAATAACCAACCTCACATTGACAGCCCAACATGTCCAAAAGCAATCTCTGTTGGAATTTGTGCGTTGCCGAGGGCTTTGCCTTAGGCTCTTGGATGTCCCTAGTTATCCTGTATCACCAGGATGGAGTCCCTTGTCGTGTTCTATATTTTTAAATGTTTATTTGGTAAGACAAGTCAAAGGGAGAGGTCAGGGAAAGGAAAACTTAAAAAGATACTTCACTTGAAGAGATCTTGAATTAAAACTCTGCCAGGTGTGTGGTGATTTAATGTATTACATGGATTCCAGAAGCAATTGAAGACATTTTTCCCCCCCCAGCAGGCTTTCCCAATTGGATAAATGGGTCTTTATTAGAGCTGGGTGATATCTGGTTTTCAACATCACAATATATCACCACTTAAACACCGAAATATATCAATATATCATGATGTCTGAAATAAGTATGGAACTATGTAGAGGTGAATAGTAGGGCTTTGCGATATCTGGTTTCCAACATCGTGATATATCTCCACCTAAGCATTGCAAATACATATATATCGCAATGTCTGAAATCAGGACATTGGAGCTATGTAGAGGCATTAGCTGGCTGTGTGGTTTTCCCCACATTGTGATTTTTGCATATCTCTCTCTCTCTCTCTCTCTCTCTCTCTCTCTCTCTCTCTCACACACACACACACACACACACACACACACACACACACAGAGAGAGAGAGAGAGAGAGATTCATGATATATTGCCAGGTCAAAAATTATGAAACTGATACCACGATAGGAACTGTGATTTTGATCAGAGCAGTGGTACTGGGGGAGGGAGCAGGGTGTGTATTTAAGCCTTTCCCCCTTGGGCTGTTTCCTTAAACCTACGTCCCTTTCCTCCCTCTTTACAGAAAGTCCACTTTCTGTGCAATGGAAATGCCCAACAAATGTGCCTGCCCAGATAGCAGCTTTAGGGTGGCAATTAACATTGGGGAATGGTGCAGGAGAAAAGAGTTAAACCCCTTCTGCTTGCCACCATTCTGCTCTAAATCAGGGTTTTCCATGGCAGCATAAATGGAAAGAGGAGTCGAAACCGGAAAAACGAAAACAAACCATTCACAAATCTCTTGCATCATCTCTATTTCAATCCATAGCTGCTTCAAAAAAATGAAATGCCTCAGACACGTGATGTACAAAGCAGCTTCATATTTGTTTCTGGCTGCTTACTACACAGTTCAAACAATTTTCAACCACATGATTGCAGCTTCTCGTAAAAGTGCTTTGAAATCGCCTGGAAGCTGCTTCATATGCATAATGCTGTTCCTGTGTCGAACTGTTCCTCAGGCACTTCTGTTTTCAAGGGGCTGCCACCCGTGCTGTGCAAAATCAGGCCAAATAGAACCTGTGTTGAAACTGCATCCCCAAAGATTAACTTCAATCATTTAATACCACCCATGGGAGGCTTTAATACTTCCAAGCGCTATTTGACCTTGCTTGCTTGTAAGCCCATAATAACTAAAATCACAGGGTGTTTTCACACACATAAAAATGTATGTGGTTTTTAGGTGTACACATATGAAAATGTTAAGTACAGTCATACCTCGGTTTACAGCTGCTTCAGGTTGCGTTTTTTTGGGTTGCGGACCGCCGAAACCTGGAAGTACCGGAACAGAAGCACTTTGTGCATGTGCAGAAGCGCTGAATCGCAACCCATGCATGCGCAGACGCGCAGATGCGGGTTGCAAACATTGCAGGTTGCGAACGTGCATCCCGCACGGATCACGTTCGCAACCCGAGCGTTCACTGTATAAACCTTTTGACAAATGAGTGCTTGAAAACACATACCGTATTTTTTGCTTTATAAGACTCACTTTTTCCCTCCTAAAAAGTAAGGGGAAATGTGTCTGCGTCTTATGGAGCGAATGCAGGCTGCGCAGCTATCCCAGAAACCAGAACAGCAAGAGGGATTGCTGCTTTCACTGCGCAGCGATCCCTCTTGCTGTTCTGGCTTCTGAGATTCAGAATATTTTTTTTTCTTGTTTTCCTCCTCCAAAACCTAGGTGCGTCTTGTGGTCTGGTGCATTTTATAGTGCGAAAAAATACGGTATATCATATACAGTGGTACCTCTACTTATACACACCTCTCGTTACATATCCTTCGGGATACACACACGGCAAACCCGGAAATATTTTTTGGGGTTTCGGCTCATGCACAGAAGCTCTCTACCACACCACGCGCATGCACAGAACAGGCACCTCAAGTTGTGAAAACCTCAGGATCTGACTGGAGCTCTGGAACAGATCCAGTCCGCAACCTGAGGTATCACTGTACTTGGCCTGCTGAGTATATGCTTGGTGTTAAACCATTGTAGTGAGGTTAGGAGAGCTGGTGGGGGGAAAATCACATCTGGCAACCAATGCACTCCTTTGGTTTCAGATAGTACATGGGACACAGGTGGCGCTGTGGTCTAAACCACTGAGCCTCTTGGGCTTGCCGATCAGAAGGTTGCCGATTCCAATCCCTGTGACAGGGTGAGCTCCTGTTGCTCGGTCCCAGCTCCTGCCAACCTAGCAGTTGCCAGTGCAAGTAGATAAATAGGCACCGCTGTGGCAGGAAGGTAAACAGTGTTTCGGTGCACTCTGGTTTCCGTCACGGTGTTCCATTGCACCAGAAGTCGTTCTGGCCACATGACCCAGAAAGCTGTCTGTGGACAAACGCCAGCTCCCTCAGCCTGAAGTGAGATGAGCACCACATCCCGATAGTCACCTTTGACTGGGCTTAACCATCCGGGGTCCTAAACCTTTTACCTAGTACATGGGTAGATGAGTCTAAAAAGCCTGGAACACAAATTTTCACAGCTCTCTAAATGGGCTCATTTGGTGGCTCGTTTACCAGAAGTAATGTATTTAGTGTTAACTCTATGGAAGTGTATACTCGATTCTGACCACAATATACATTGCTGTGTTTGTCAAGAGAGAAAGGACCTTTTGGTACTATGCTTAGCTTTGCAGCAGCTTGAACTAAGACACACTATTTGGCAGCTCCAAAACTCAACAAAAACAAAAACAAAAAACCCACCTATGCTTGGTTGTATAAGCCAAGTCAAAACTTGTGGACCTTCTATTGTGTTATGAAAAAAGAAAACTTAAACCACTTCTGGGGATATATATATATATATATATATATATATAAAATTAGATAATTTTTTCCAACTCCTGCAAGTCATGCTTTCTAGCTTCTCAATAAAGGGATGAGTTGTTAAACATTTTCTAGATAAGTTTTTGCTGCAACCTGGAGTTTGAGTCTAAAGTATGCAAGGCTGAAATATATTTCAAAGTTTCCTGTAATGGTTTGTAAGGTAATGCTCTGTCCAGCTTGACCCCCTAGCAACTGGCAACTCGTTTGACTATCCAAGTTAGCAGATTATTGTAAATCATTTCATACGAAGGAGCAAGTTCATCGTCTCGGGTGCTCCTGGATCCATCTCTCTCATTAGAGGCCCAGGTGACCTACTGAGACCAGGAGTATTGCTTCTGGACTCGGATAGTCTGACCAATGTTGTCCATGCACTAGTAACATCCAAATTGGATTACTGCAGTGCTCTCTATGGTATGCTTCCTTTGAGGTTGACCCCAGAAGCTGCAGCTAGGGCACAATTTGGTGGTTCACCTGCTCATCATATATCTCTGTCATATTACACAGCTGTTGAAAGAATTGAAAACCACATTGAGGGTTTTTGGGGGTTTTCAGTCAGGCAGTGTGTAAAATTTATGAAACAAATAAACAAAAACCTATATGATGCTCTTCACCTTTAATCCTGTAGCCTTGTATAGGTATGTTTATACATAATATAACAGTCAGTGGCTCCTGAGAGAGGGCAAAGAGGAGTGGGGATAGGGGCAGCCCTGCTTGGTGCTCATTAGTAGCCTTATGGGATGCATAGGTGCCAACTCTCAGGGGTCCTGGGGGCCCGAGCAACCACAAAATTTCCCACAAAGGGGCTGGGCACTCACGCTGCATGGCACCCACAGCCCCGGGCACCCAAGTTGTGGGGCCAACTTGGCACTCCTGATGGGTTGAGAGTCATATGAGTTGGTGTGATATATGTCATACCTTTTCTGGTGATGTGAAAATGGTTTGATCCTGCAGGGGCATCTTATACTTCTTCCTGTGTCTAGGCAAGAGGTTCCCTTTCTCCAGGTCCCATAGTTCTGTGATCTGGAGGCCTCTGGTACGTTTTCAGATTGCCTTGAATATTCCTTTCAGTACTATTTGACAACTTTGTTATATATTTAGCATTCCAGATATGCTAAATGCTTTTCAAAGAGAAATGTGGGGCAACCCCTGCCCTTGAGCAGCTTAAAATAAAGATTTCAGGGAAGTTCAGTTCCCCACCCCCCGCCTCCGTCAATTATTCATATATAAACCCACTGGGTGTCATTAATGCTGTAGGTGCCTCTGTTTGTCCCTCTCCTTCCTGCTTTCTAACTAAGGCTGTGTTCATATTTGAAGCTGAGCATGCAGCGAATGCTTTGTCCTCTACATCTTTCAGCTGCACATTCACACCAGCACCAATTGATCGATGCTGGTCAGTGCCTCAGTCATTAATGTCTCTGATGCACTTGCTGGCTTGCAAAGAGCTTTCGCCACAGTGCCTCCATTGTGGCAAAATCCCAGGTGGTGGGTGATGCTTTGAGAGGGCAAGAAAGAGGGTTTCCACCCAGTTGTGGCTTAGCTCAGATTCTATCCCCTAGCCCAGGATGAATTCAGATCTGTTTCCATTCCGTGCACCCATGGAGTCATTGTATAGCTGTTAAAAGATCTGTTGAATTTGGCACATCTTGAAACGTGTGGGCCCAGTACACAGAAAACAGTACTGGGCCGCTCTAGAGCTTAATGCCTTGCTTTGCACACAAATGATGAATCCCGTGCTGAGATGTATGCATGGTTTCATAGCACTTTAAAACTGCAACCAATGAGTTGTATGTTTGAATGATCCCTCTCCTGGCAGAAAATGCCAAGAAAATTAGCATGACATGAGAGAGACTAGACTAGACCATTTCTCTCTTTTTTTTAATTTTTTTTTATTATGCATTTTATAAATTTCCATCCAATTATTCATTTAATTCCGCATACAACAAATTGTGACTGTTTTTGACTTCCTTCAGCGTCTCTGACAATCATCCATATTTATACCTTTAGTACACATTCCTTTCTTTCGTATTGCCATTATTCCTCCTTACTCCCATTGTTTCTAATAAACAATACTTATTTTTATTTACAGTGCCTCTTTAAATCCCACTAGTGTTGTGTTTACACCACATATATTTTTCAGATAGTCCACAAATTTTCCCCAGTCCTCGATGAACTTTTGGTCTTTAGTATATCTGATTTTCCCAGTTAATTTATCCAATTCTGCATAGTCTATCACTTTTGATCTCCATTCTTCTATCGTCGGTATCTCCTCTTGTTTCCACTTCTGAGCCAACAGGATTCTGGCTGCTGTTACAGCATATTGGAAAAGCTTGCAGTCCTTTTTTCCTATATCCTTTCCTACCATACCTAAAAGAAAAGCTTCGGGTTTTTTCACAAAAGTATATTTTAACATTTTTTTCAGCTCATTATATATCATTTCCCAAAAACTTTTCACTTTCTTACATTCCCACCACTGATGAAAGAATGTCCCTTCTTTGTCTTTGCATTTCCAACATTTGTTATCAACCTTGTACATCTTTGCTAATTTTACAGGTGTCATATACCATCTGTAAAACATTTACAGATGGTAGACTAGACCAGTGTTTCCCAACCTTGTGCCTCCAGCTGTTTTTGAACCACAACTCCCATCATCCCTGACTAGCAAGACCAGTGACAAGGGATGATGGGAATTGTAGTCCAAAAACAGCTGGAGGCACAAGGTTGGGAAACACTGGACTAGACCATTTCTCATTGTGATCTAAATTTTCTGTGTTCAGGGAATTTATTTGGAGGTAACATCCCCCACCTGTAGTCTGAATGTTTGAAATACGGCAACCCTACTTTCCCAAACGTGGCTCTTCAGCTGTTTTTAGACTATGACTCCCATCATCCCTAGCTAGCAAGGGATGATGGGAATTGTAGTCCAAAAGCAGCCGAAGACCCAAGTTTGGAAAACACCGATGTAATGAATCTGCTATGCAGACACTGAGTATACAACTGTCGTCACATGGAGTGATTTAAGACCATCCTTCTTCAGAGTGAACATAAGGTATACTATAGTGCAGATTTTGAATCTACTTGGTACAGAATTTGTTATTGGCATGGTCAAGGGGGAAAAAACCAGATATAAAAACACATGTTCTGAAGGCTTGCTAACAAAGTTAAATTAAAAATAAGAGCAGGCCTGTATGCAAGATTAACAAACCACCTTGCCAGTTTTAAGAATGACAGAAACGATGGCTGTTGCAAATAGCAGTTGCTCTTTGAGGGCACTGCTGGACAGGGTGAGGTGAAGGCGGAAGATGGAAACGAGGGAGGGGATAAAAACCCAAGTGGAAAGTGTCTTTGCCATTATATGATCTCAGACTGTAGGCAGAACTGTTTTTTTTAAGTGGTGCTGGCATGGAAGATCTCAGTATACGTCAGATTAACCACATCATTAATTTTTGCAGATATTGTCACTGTAGTGTGGTCACCCCACAGCCACTGTGCAGTTACCTTTTCACCCAGGTAACACCTAAATTGGACTTAAGCCACAAACCACAGAGGTAGTTTAATTAAAAAGCTCAAAAGATCGCTGCAGGGGGTGGAGCAGGAAGCACACATCAAGTGATTCTCCAGAGATCGGTCGGGCTAATGAAAAGCAAGGATCATGTTTCTTCCTTCATTTTGAGGAATATTCCACATTTTGAAAATCAAATTTGTTTCCCAGGTAGTGAGACGCTGACCGGGCTGAGACGATATGAATAGCCTAGACTTTATTTTAAGCAAAATGACAAGGTTACCTGTAACAACGAAACCTAATACAAAATGCTTCTTGCAATGAAGAGGATTTTGAGAGGCGCAGTCAGGGACATTAATCACTCTCCACCCCTTTCTCCAAAACTGATTTTTTGTCATCCATTAGTGGTATGTGCTGCTTTCTACTTTATTCTGGAAGAATAAATGTGAATTCCTCAAATGTTCCCAAGGAGCCCAATTCTGGCTTATTTATTTCACTGTTTTCCTTGGGTTTGTAGGTGATGGCTATAAAAGCCGATGGCATGTTGTGAAGGACTTGTCTGCAGAGTCTCATAGATCTGGGGACTGTTTTAATTCCTCCCCTTCCACTCAGAACCAAATAAAGTTAACCGCTTGCAGAGAGTGAGCTGTTGTATTTATTTTGAGATCCTGCTTATTTCAAGCTTTGTGGACCCAAATTGTTTTACAGAGCTTTGTCAGCTCATACCATTGGGAATTCAGATACAGAAATATTGATGTTTTTTGGAACAGCCCTTTATCAGTCTGAGAAACATCCAGCCTGTGCTAAAAAAGAATGAAAAAAGGAGTGTTTTTAGAAGAAGCATAAATGTCCTGCAGTTTTCACTTTAGGCTGTTCTCACCCAAATAGCTCTTGATGGAAGGTAGGAGTGCCAGTTTTCGCCCCAACTGTGGGTGTCTGGGTGCCCTGCAGCGTGCATGGCCCGAAATTTGTGGGTGCCCAACCCTTTCATGGGACGTGAGTGGCGCTGTGGGTTAAACCACAGAGCCTAGGACTTGCCGATCAGAAGGTCGGCGGTTCGAATCCCCACGACGGGGTGAGCTCCTGTTGCTCAGTCCCTGCTCCTGCCAACCCAGCAGTTCGAAAGCACATCATAATGCAAGTAGATAAATAGGTACCACTCCGGCGGGAAGGTTAACGGCGTTTCCGTGTGCTGCTCTGGTTCGCCAGAAGCGGCTTAGTCATGCTGGCCACATGACCCGGAAGCTGTACGCCGGCTCCCTCGGCCAATAAAGCGAGATGAGCGCCACAACCCCAGAGTCGGCCACGACTGGACCTAATGGTCAGGGGTCTCTTTACCTTTAACGCTTTCATGGGGAATTTTGTGGGTGCTCAAGCACCCAGGGCCCCAGGAATTGGCACCTATGATGGAAGCCATCTTTGGGAGAGATTGTGTCTGTAAAGGAAGCAGCACCTTCATTCTTTGATGTCTAGGTAGGGCAGGTTTTGAGAGGAAGCAACTGAAACTTATTGCAGCTGCTGTAGATGCTCTACTGCATTGAGAACGTGTGATAGAAATTTAATAAATTAATCACTTTAGAAACTTCCCCTTTGATTCTATCAAAATCTAAGCCCTTTCCTTGGGAGGTGTCCATAGGTAGAATGGTTGTCCCAGTCCCTTGACATCCACATGTTCAGCTGCTCCTGTGGGAGCATGCTAGGGCTGGACAATATCTGATTTTCAACATTGCAATATACCAATATGCAGTGGTAACTTGGTTCTCAAACAGCTTGGCTCCTGAACAAATTGGCTTCCGAATGCCGCAAACCCAGAAGTAAGTGTTCCAGTTTGCGAATGTTTTTTGGAAGCTGAACATCTGACGTGGCTTGCGCGGCTTCCAATTGAGCCAATCGGAAGCCACGCCTTGGTTTTTGAACCATTCTGGGAGTCGAACGGACCCCCGGATCGGATTAAGTTCGACAACCAAGGTACCACTGTATCACAATGTCTGAAATAAGGATGGAGCTATGTAGAGGCATTTGCTGGCTTCACAGTTTTCCCCACATTGTGATTTTTGCATAGCACACAGACGCATCATGTTTCGTGATACATTGCCAGGTCAAAAATTATGAAACCAATAGCACAGTATGGACTTCAAACCGGGTTTTGGACAATACAGTGGTACCTCGGGTTAAGTACTTAATTTGTTCCGGAGGTCTGTACTTAACCTGAAACTGTTCTTAACCTGAGGAACCACTTTAGCTAATGGGCCCTCCTGCTGCTGCTGCTGCCGCACCGCCGGAGCACAATTTCTGTTCTCATCCTGAAACAAAGTTCTTAACCTGAAGCACTATTTCTGGGTTAGCAGAGTCTGTAACCTGAAGCGTATCTAACCTGAAGCGTATGTAACCTGAGGTACCACTGTATATTGACATATCGCCCAGCCCTAATCCATGCTAAACTCATGGATGTTGAGGGGATGGGACATGAGCTCAAAGTTATGTGATGCCTCTCCATTTCCCAGATGTGTAGAATGGATGAAAAGGATACTAGTGGGACAAAGAAACAGAACCCAGATAAACATGTCTCAATTCTCAGGGGTTTTCACTGAGTTCTCTGGTTCTGTAATCTGCAACAGTTGAGACGGGCTAAAAACACAACACAGGTAGGGTTGTTTTTTAAACACAGTTATGGCATTCTCAGTGCTATTTGATATTGCAGGGCACCACAGAGAGGAAACCCCCCCCCCCAACAATTATTTTTACTGAATGGAAAAGTAGTGCCTCTTCTGTCCTGCTTACCTAACACTGTCCATTGAGATACTTTCATAGGGGTTGCTGTGAAGAGCTTTGCAGAGTAAAATAACAGAGTTTGGCTTTGGAACTCAAAAGATGATGTCAAATGATGGAGGGATATGCTAATTTATAGATTTACTTTTTCTATGTCGCTTATTGCCAACAAAGCCAAAAACAAAGCAAACAGCAATGCCTCATAAATTATTTCAATCAATTTTGCTCTAAAAGAATAAAGACGGCTATTGTAATTTAGTTTTACTCATCAAAATCCTGACGAAGTGTGTTCCTGTGAATCCGAACTGGACATTGTTGACATTCACCATTTGATTTTGATGGTGGCCTGACAGTGCTGCAAGTAATTGTTGGCATTTGGTGGCTGATTAACGTGAATGATGTCTTGTTTTTGAAAGGCTTTGATTTTGATGGAGCATCTTGGAAATATCCAGTTAAACCAGCTTTCTGCTGAGTACCGATCTAAAAGGTAATGATAACCCTGAACTAGAAATAAATGACGTGTGTTTGTTTGAAGGTCTCAGCCTTTTGAGACTGTAGGTTTCAAGAGCAATAGCATTAAACTGATGCCTAGGGGAACTGGTGTCAAGACTTCTGTTGAGATTTTCTGCAAACTGTGATTGGATTGTGTGTGCATGCACGTATACAACCATGCAAGGCAGGAGCGCCCTTCTTTGGCGACAAACCGAGAGAGGCTTGCAAGGCAATAGTCCTCCAACGAGGTTTCAGTGCCATTCTCAAACTCATAAAATATTTACACTGTACAGAAATGAAGGAGACAGACGGCATACATTACCATTTATTACCGTATTTACTTGAATCTAATACTCACCTTTTTTTGGCCAACCAAATTACGCTGCAAAAATTAAGGTCTGCATTCGATTTGATGGCACGCTTACATTCGCCAGCAAATACTTTCTTTGGTTTCAAGGTTCTGAAAATTGAGGTGCGCATTCAGTTCGATGGCGCATTAGACTTGAGTACTGTAAATATGGTAATTGCTGCACAGGAATGTCTAGAGGGCTCTACGGAAGATGAGGCACACACTGGGAGGGGCTTGGCACTTGCATTGAAGTGATGAGGGGCGCTCGACGAAAGCTGACTTCCTTAAATAAGCAAGGCAGTCAAAGGGCAGTTGGATGCTGGCAAAGGCTCGCGATGGAAAGGGCAGAATCGGGATCTAGATTTCTCTGTTTCGTCAGTGCCTTCTTGCATTATATAGAACAGGAGCCAGTGTGGTGTAGTGGTTAAGAGCAGTGGACTCGTAATCTGGTGAACCGGGTTTGATTCCCCGCTCTTCCACATGCAGCTGCTGGGTGACCTTGGGCTAGTCACACTTCTCTGATGTCTCTCAGCCTCACTCACCTCACAGAGTGTTTGTTGTGGGGGAGGAAGGGAAAGGAGAATGTTAGCCGTTTTGAGACTCCTTAGGATAGTGATGAAGCTGGATACCAAATCCAAACTCTTCTTCAGGATTTGTTCCGATTTTAATTTTGAAAATTTCTGTGCTTCCCTTCGACACAACCACCTTCAGTAAAACCACCACTGCGATTTCAGACCAGAGGTCATAGCATCTGCCTTGCACGCAGGAGGTCCCAAATGCCTGCAGCTTTAGTTAGTAATAATAATAATAATAATAATAATAATAATAATAATAATAATAAAATTTTATTTATACCCCGCCCTCCCCAGCCAAGACTGGGCTCAGGGTGGCTAACAACCAATAATAAAAACAAGTTGATTAAAATGCAATTTAAAAAACAAGATTAAAATACAACATTAGGATGCAGCCTCTTCACAGGAAGAGAAAGGAAAAAGAAAGAGGGGGAGGGAATCAAATTGGCTCCAAGCCAAAGGCCAGGTGGAACAACTCTGTCTTACAGGCCCTGCGGAAAGAAATCAGATTCCGCAGGGCCCTGGTCTCATGAGACAGAGCGTTCCACCAGGCCGGAGCCAGTGTTGAAAAGTCCCTGGCTCTGGTTGAAGCTAATCTAACTTCCTTAGGGCCCGGGACCTCTAGGTTGTTGCTATTTATGGACCTTAAGGTCCTCTGTGGGGCATACTGGGAGAGGCGGTCCCGTAGGCACGAGGGTCCTAGGCCGTGAAGGGCTTTAAAGGTCAAAACCAGTACCTTAAATCTGACCCTGTACTCCACCAGGAGCCAGTGCAGCTGGAAAAGCACTGGGTGAATATGCTCCCATGGCAGAGACCCTGTGAGGAGCCCTCACTGCAGCATTCTGCACCTGCTGGAGTTTCTGGGACAACTTCAAGGGCAGCCCCGCGTAGAGTGAATTACAGTAGTCAAGCCTGGAGGTGACTGTCGCATGGATCACTGTTAGGGCTGGGAGAGGTGCTCAGCTGAGATTCATGCATTGCAGGGGGTTGGATTAGACGACTTGGGGGTCCTTTCCAACTCCATAATTTTAGGATTCTGCAACACACTAGAGACCTGCTGCCATTCAGTGTAGAAAGGTGATTCCCAAACTTTTTCCCATGGACCACTTGGAAATGGCAGGAGGTCTTAGCAGACCACTTAATGATTTCCCCCCCTCCATGTTGCAGCAATTATAATGTGGAGTACTAGATGCTGCATGGTTTTTAATTGTATTTGGCATCCAGCCAGGTGAGGGGAGGAAAAGGCCCACCTGTTTGTCTCTGTCACAACATGGCTCACTCTTTAAGCCATTTATTTATTATATTTATTAAATTTCATTCCATCCCTTCATCCGAAGATCACAGGGCACAGATTACAATAAGTCATTCAAAATATAGTGCTTCCAGGCCTTGCTATAGCCCAGGTCTCCTTAACCTTGGCCCTCCAGATGTTTTGAGACTACAGTTCCCATCATCCCTGACCACTGGTCCTGCTAGCTAGGGATCATGGGAGATGTAGGCCAAAAACATCTGGAGGGCTGAGGTTGAGGAAGCCTGCTAGAGCCATTAACCTTTCAAAGAAAGGATAACAGTTCAGCAGTTCCGTCTACTGCAACCCCACCCACCCCAATCCTATAACAGCACCATTGACCTTCATTGCAAGAATAGATATGCTGTATAAAAAAGCCCACCCAAAAACTTTAATGCCAGAATTTCTAACAAGAGTTAAGCTCTCTTTTAAAGTAAAGGTAAAGGTAAAGGGACCCCTGACCATTAGGTTCAGTCGTGGCCGACTCTGGGGTTGCGGCGCTCATCTCGCTTTATTGGCCGAGGGAGCCGGCGTACAGCTTCGGGGTCATGTGGCCAGCATGACCAAGCCGCTTCTGGCGAACCAGAGCAGCACACGGAAACGCCGTTAACCTTCCCACCGGAGTGGTACCTATTTATCCACTTGCACTTTGGGGCGTGCTTTCGAACTTCTAGGTTGGCAGGAGCAGGGACCAAGCAACAGGAGCTCACTCTGTCGCGGGGATTCGAACCACCGACCTTCTGATCAGCAAGTCCTAGGCTCTGTGGTTTAACCCACAGCGCCACCCGCGTCCCTCTCTTTTAAAAGGACCCCCCAAATTCAAAACACTTAAATGCACAGCTTTTAGTGCATCCTCCTCTTTATATCCTATCAGTGAGTTTCCTCTTTTGTCCTTGATTTTTTAATCCTGTCCCTATTCCCTCCCTCCCCTTTCCCTCCAGACACAAACACACAAAATAACTCGAACCATCTTCTGTGGTGGAACAATACTTGTCAGATATTTTCAGACAGGAGCTTTAACGGCGATTTTGGGGGTTTTTTTACCTTTCGCCTTCCGGTCTCCAAAAATGTCCTTGTGTGAATGAGGGATCCTGTAACAGACAGAAAGTCAGGAGTAATTTGTCCTTTTCCATTACCTCCACCCCCCCCCCTTTCTCTTTGCCTTTTTAAGTGCAATGCAATCTGGTATGTACAAAGCTAAACCCTGAAATACTCGCAGCAGTCTTTTACTCAATTTGTTAGGCTTCGCTACCTTTAAGCATCCGCCTGCGTAAGTGCAGTATAAGCCCTTTTCTCACCATTAAAACACTTTTAATGATAGAAGGTTGATTCATGAGCTTTTCTTCCAAAAGATACTCTGTACTAAGTAGCTACTTGACTGCTTGCAGCTGCAAATAGGGATCCTGCTGAGAAGCCTCCACTCCACACTGCCTTGTAACTAATGCCTATGTTACACAGGTCAAAGAGCATCAAAACCCACAACCGTTACTGTATGAAGTAAAATGCTAGAAGAGAAAGTTGAATTGAAAATGCAATTCTGAAGGAGCAGGTTTGCAACATTTTGCCTGTCTGGCTATTTCCTTTGTTTCAGCATTGACCTAGTTTATTAACGTTAATTTTATTAGTGCATGTGCTTCGTTTCTGTGATTATTAAATGCTTTTGGGGCTTCATAATTCTATTTTATCAGTGCCTTTTCACATAGCGCAAGCCCAAAGTACGGTAGCCTGAAAGCATTTGATATTCTAGCCTGATAAATCTTGCACAGTTGAACCAAATTAATACATATTTGCAATCCTGCGTGTAAGTAATTTGCTTATAGGGGAAAGCCTTATTTTACCAAGTAAGATACAGCAATGGATCTGTCTCTCTAGGTTTTCTCTGGTACCAAACCTGGCAGCATTTTCTTTTAGTTCCACCTAGGAAAAGAGAGGTTAGACAAATGGGCAAGGGGGAGTCAGTGTGGTGCTCTCTAGATGCTGTTGGACTTCAGCTCCCATCATCCCTGACCATTTCCTGTGCTGACTGGGGCTGAAGTGAGAAAGTCCAACAATAGCTGGAGGATCACAGGGGCGACTCCCAGGCTCAAGTTAATCCACTTATGGCTTGCTTTTGTAGAAAGGGCTGGCGTGTTGCAGATCCCTCTTCTCCAGGACGTTTCCCCAAGCAATCGGAGACTGCGCCTGCATGCAGCCAACCTTTCCTCTGCCCTTTTCATGCCTCTTCTGGTTCTGGGAGACCAGAGGGGAGGGGAGCTTGTTGTGGCAGGAGGGAGAGACACCTGTGACTCTTCACTAGCCTGACTCATCTCTGCCTCTTGGCCTCCCTCATCCCACTCACCTGTTTCAGCTTCAGCCTCTGATTCTGGAATTCTTTCTTTCCCAGCGCACTAAGCCCTGTTACCCATTCAGCTTCCGACACCTCCTCTTTACTGTTTCCCCCCTCTTTTCCCTCTGACCACTCATCATTGTCCTACCACTACTCCTCGGGTTCTGAGCCTTCTTCCTTTGGTGGTTCCCTAGCTGGTTCCTGTTGTGCATGCTTGGTTGTGTGGGTGGAACACATAAAAAATTTTCCACTTTGAAGATGTTTCCATGGGACCCCAGAATTTGTGACTTCTGGGCTAGATGGTCCATGTATGGTGAAGGGCTCTGTACAGTGGTACCTCGGGTTACATACGCTTCAGGTTACAGACTCCGCTAACCCAGAAATAGTACCTCGGGTTAAGAACTTTGCTTCAGGATGACAACAGAAATTGTGCAGCGGCACAGCAGCAGCAGGAGGAGGAGGCCCCATTAGCTAAAGTGGTGCTTCAGGTTAAGAACAGTTTCAAGTTAAGAACGGACCTCCGGAACGAATTAAATACATAACCAGAGATACTACTATATAAGACAGTTTAATCGTTTCTGTGTGGACAGCTACCAAAGAGGTTTGAGCTTCTTTCTAACCCCTCTCTGTGAAAGGACTTCATAGACCAAAAGGCAGAGTGCCTCCTCATAGCTTTGAGGGAAAGGAAGTCTCTTAATTAGTCCATCTTCATTGAGATTCCCATATTCTTTCTCATGCTGAGAAACCAGCCAGCAAGGCAGCAGATAAAATGAGCTCCATACCTTTCTTGTTGCAGGAGGGTCACAGGTGTTAACTTTCCTTTCCAAAACGATCAGAGGTTCAAACGTCTACCCCAAAGGACAAAACACCTACCTCTAAAAGCTTGCCGTTGACTGACTGAAAATCCATATTTCTTTACATCTCTTTAATAGCCAAATAAATTTGCATGCTTGTTTGGTCAGCCTAGCATACAATTAGTACATGGCTTAATCAATTGCCTAATTACTGTTGTTGACACCTAATGATAATCCATATTCAGTGCTGGTGCAAAGCTTAAACATTTTGCATTGTATGTAGTGTTTTCTAACCTTGTTCTCTAAACATAAGCCAGCTTGTTTCAATCATCCTTAAGAAAATTGGTCCTCATCTGACTAGCTGCCAGTTTATGGTTGGAATTATTCCAGTTTTAGCTACATTCTGACAGGCAACTTCTCTGCCGCAGTAGTTAATGTTGAGTTTGCCAGGCCTTGTGGTGAACTTAGAGGCTTCTAAGCACAGCAACTCGATGCATGCAGCTAGGGAAAAGGAAGAGTTTATGCTTCTGGATGAACTCGTTGCATCTATCATTTACAAACTGTGTTCCAAGGAAGCCTGAGGTTCCTCGATGAGCAGATAACTGTGGAGATGCCAAACTTCATTTTAAACACAACTTCTCATCACCTGTGATCTTTCCATGCAATGTGTGTCCTAATAAATGTTTTCATGTTATGCAGGGTTATAGGAGAAGACCAGGAAGCAGCACATTTTGGCTGGTCCTAAAGGTAAAGGTAAAGGACCCCTGACAGTTAAGTCCAGTCGCGAACAACTCTGGGGTTGCAGCGCTCATCTCACTTTACTGGCCGAGGGAGCTGACGTTTGTCTGCAGACAGTTTTTCCGGGTCATGTGGCCAGCATGACTAAACTGCTTCTGGCAAATCCAGAGCAGCGCACGGAAACGCTGTTTACCTTCCCGCCGAAGCGGTACCTATTTATCTACTTGCACATTTGTGCGTGCTTTCAAACTGCTAGGTTGGCAGGAGCTAGGACCAAGCAACGGGAGCTCACCCCGTTGCTGGGATTCAAACCGCCAACCTTCCGATCGGCAAGCCCTAGGCTCAGTGGTTTAGACCACAGCGCTGGTCTCACTGGCCATCAAAAATGTGCTACTGACAGAGCTCCCCACCCTCATCCCAAGAGGGCAGGTCTTGTCCCTGACCTCATGCTATGTCTTTGAAAGGCAGCACAAAGTCAGGGGGAATTTCCTGCTCTGTCTGGCTCTAAGCTTGGAACTGAAATAGAGGTCAGGAAACCAGCCTTCTTCCAACTATTCAGAAGGGCAGGCAGGGGAGAGAGGTTTTCTCTCTTTGTTTTTGTTTTTAAATTATTTTTATTGGTTTTACATATAATCACATTACGTAACATCATATCCTCTTATTTTATCTCTTTGGCTCAACTGAACCTAACAACTTCCCTCCCTCCCGTTTACAAAATTAAACTTTACATCTTTACATTTCACTTTGTTTCCTATCCTTGTTATATCATTCCCTAAAATATTAAATGACTCCATCTGAATAGGTAGCAATTTCATCTTACAAATCTTCAGATAACCCTGCTAATGATGCTACTTGCTTACAGTTGTCTTTCAAATATAATATAAATTTATTCCAGTCCTTTTGGAATGCTTGGTCTCGCTGGTTCTGGATTCTTCCCGTCACTTTCGCCAGTTCTGCAAAGTCTCTCTTTTTGTGTCCATCTGACCAGTGTCCCAAGCTTGCAGAACACCAGCCAAAGGGGCACAGGAAGTCGCCTCTGCCTTTCCCTACAAGCACTGCAAGCTCAGAATGGGAAGGGCTTTCTCCATCTTTGCCTGGTGGATAGGTGCCTCTGTATCTCTTCCAGCTATGAGATGGAGACGGAAGGATGGCTATAGCTTTGTGACTGTGCCCAGCAAGAGCCATAACAAGCCACAGGACTCAGTGAACTTTTGAGCTGGTGAGGGGGTGAGGTTAATCCTCCTCTCCACATTACCTTGGAGAAGATCTCTGGCTTATCTTGCTCACTACAGCCTGGCTTCCTTCTTGCCATCTTGAACGGATTGAGCAACATTATGCAATTTCTGGCAAGGCTCAGTAGGTCCCAGAATCCTCTTCTGGGGAGGAAGGTTCTGGGGCAAATTCACAGGGATTCCTCAGCAGACAAATCCGTGTGGAAGGGATTAGTTGGAAGCAGGAAGTTTGCAAACCACTTCCTTTGATAAAGAAGTGTCATGCGTAGTTGTCAGGGGAGATGCTTGGTATGTCTTGAAAACTCTGGTCCGACTTGGTCTCTTCAATAGGGTCAAGAAGCTAATGACTTTGGAAATGACGCAGCGTGCTAACTGAAAGAAGGCAGTTTGACCTGACTGTATGGGAAAACCCTAAGCAGGAAGGGGGAAAGTTGTTTTCAAAAAACGGGGACGCATGTGTAAAGGATATCTAGGACTAACTGCTTGGAACAAACACTGTACAAGTGAGCACAGAGACGATTTAGAGCAGGCATCCCCAGACTCGGCCCTCCAGATGTTTTGGGACTACAACTCCCATCATCCCTAGCTAACAGGACCAGTGGTTAGGGATGATGGGAATTGTAGTCCCAAAACATCTGGAGGGCCGATTTTGGGGGTGCCTGTTTTAGAGAAACTAAAGCATTGAAAGTGCAACTCCTCTCCCCAATTAAAACCCACAGTGTCTCTGGAATTGTCTCAGATAAAACATGCATTGAACATAGAACACAGGTTGCCTTATTCCAAGTCACCCCATTGGTCCATCAAGCTCATTGTTGTCTACACTGATTGGGAGTGGGTCCCCAGTGTTTCAAATTGGGAGATTCATACCGGGGATTGAACCTGGAAAGCTATGGCCCTCCCCGAAATCATTCTCTCTCAGCCTCAAGCACCTCACAAGACTGTAGTGAGCTACCTAGAAGAATGAATATATACAAATGTTGTGAATAACGGTTTGACATTTGAGGTGCTAGACTCTCTAACGTTCCAATATGAAACACATCAGAGTAGAAACTTTTGTACTTGGTAATGGATCGCGAACTTCCAAGTGTGACCCTAAGAACAATAAGCATAAAGAACAATGTGCTTTTTGATTCGTAATGCAGTGCTTCATTGTAGTATAATTGCATTTCTTCAATTAAAAGCTTATTACTCTGCCATCATGGTAAAATAGGATATTAACACTGAAAGTGAATGTCACAGGTGCCATTGGAAGTTCTTTCAATCCCTCTTAATAGCTTTTCAAAACTCTGGCTTAATGTTTCGCAGTGGGTAAGTGTGTAGTTTCAGAAATTATATCTTATATGAGTTTTGCTGAAACTGCCTTAGAAACCCTTTTATGATTTTCTAAAGTTATTTTGAGGCCCAACTGCATAACTCCTCTAGATGCAAAACTTTTCACACATCAGCATTCCTGAGTTCTCTGTATATAGCCTTCCTTGTCTTATTCTCTGGCAAAGCATCATTTCCTGTGTGCTGGCCATTTTAAAATGGCGGCTGGCTTCAACTACAACTGGGTGGTAGCGAAAAGTCAAGTTTTCCAGTCATGAGGGAAGCACTAGAACCTATGAAGCTGCCTTACACTCCCTAGCAGTGGCTCTGTGGGTTTCAGGCAGAAATCCCTCTTGGCACTACTGGCAGGATGTGGGGACTGCATCTGTGACCTTCTGCATACAAACCAGATGGTCTATACAGTAAGACACATGGGCACCCTGTTAATGCCCACCCCCCTGTTTGCCTTTTGAAGGGACGCGGGTGGCGCTGTGGGTTAAACCACAGAGCCTAGGACTTGCCGATCAGAAGGTCGGCGGTTCGAATCCCCGCGACGGGATGAGCTCCCGTTGCTTCGCCCCTGCTCCTGCCAACCTAGCAGTTCGAAAGCACGTCAAAGTCCAAGTAGATAAATAGGTACCGCTCTGGCAGGAAGGTAAACGGTGTTTCTGTGTGCAGCTCTGGTTCGCCAGAAGCGGCTTAGTCATGCTGGCCACATGCTGGCTCCCTCGGCCAATAAAGCGAGATGAGCGCCGCAACCCCAGAGTTGGCCGCGACTGGACCCTCTTTGCCTTATTTACTCAGCTGTAACACAGACACATTTTTATTGCTCCCCTCAACCAACCCCTGGATTTCTTTTCGATTTTGCAAACTACTTACAATACTATCTGGTGTTTCAAGGCTTCAATTTAGACAGCTGGACAGCAGCTTTCTGCAGTGCCTGGGGTTCTTTTCAGTCCAGTCTCTATTTGCCAGTGGTGAACACCCTTCTCTGGAGCTGTTCATGAACTGATGCATAGAATCAGTGCACAGAATCGGAATTGTGGAGTTGGAAGGGACCATGGGGATCAGTATACCTGAAGGAGCATCTCCACCCCCATCGTTCTGCCTGGACGCTGAGGTCCAGCGCCGAGAGCCTTCTGGTGGTTCACTCACTGCGAGAAGACCCAGCCAGATGGATGGGGTACAAATAACTTCTTCTTCTTCTTCTTCTTCTTCTTCTTCTTCTTCTTCTTCTTCTCATCATCATCATCATCATCATCATCATCTGGTCCAACCCCTTGCAATGCAGGAATCTTTCACTCAAAGTGGGGTTCGAACACACAACCCTAAGATTATAAGTCTAACGCTCTGCTGACTGAGCTTTAGAGGGCTTGGCAAATTAACAGGGTCTTCCTTCACTTTCCAAGGTGCTGTGCTGAACTTAAAGAGCTGGTCCAGTCATAGTTCCCTATAAAGACCGAGGAAAGAGGAAGTGGCAAAAGAGAGGTGCTCCACCTCTCTCCAAAATTGTGCTCAAAATGAAACAAGACTCATTCCCCTCCCAGTCATCTGGCATATGGAGATGATGCAGGCGGGTGGGGGTGGGGGTTCATGCAACCAGATAATGGTTATCTAATAATGCACCCAACCAACATGTGTGCCCCCTTCCCAGTGCCACATAGGCTAAGCCCTATTTAGCTCATAAGATATGATAGTATCAACACCTAGGTTGCTCTAGTTGTTGTCCAAAAGCCACTGACTTTTGGCTCTTTGAGGTTCTGCAGTGTTTTCACTCTCAGCTCTTGATGTGAAAGGAAGCTGTTTCAGTCACCTTGAGGCATTGCTATGCATGCAAGAAGATATCTGTTTTCATTTCAAGCAACTGAACATCTCTATCTCTCCCACACTTCCCTCTCTCTCTCTCTCTCTCTCTCTCTTTCTCTCTCTCACACACATAAATTCTTGTTCTTTGAAGATCAAATAATCAGTTTAAAGGCTAAATGGGTGGACCTGAAGCAGCAGCAGCTCTACCTACACCCACTGATAGATTACTTTTTTAGTTTTTAGTCCTAACAGTAGCTATATTAACCAGATGTAGCTACATAAAATCTATGTGTGTCCATGCCCTACCAGTATATTGGGGAAGAAAACGAACATTCTTGCTTGCCTGTTGAAGCAGTTTAGGAGCCAGGCCTTTCCATATGTACACATAGAAACGTGCAGTCTACAGCCCTGAATATGCAAGGTTTAAAATAATGTGGGGAACCTTCACAAGTTAGGGGAGACTCCCTGCTTTGGAAGAACATCCTCCATCTGCTTGTGGAGGATTTGTAAAGAATCAGAGAATTCTAGTGTTGGAAGGGACCACAAGGTTCATCTAGTTCAACCCCCTGCGAAGCAAGAATCTTTCGCCCAATATGTGGCTCAAACCCACATTCCTGAGATTAAGAGTCTCATGCTATACCCACGAAGCTATGTTAGATATCAGGGAAGGCATACTGCCAGCATGCCCTTGGTCTCCCTCACTTGATTCTCATTGGACGAGTGAACTCCTGAACAGGACTTTCCCCACAAAATTATCTAGCTAAAGATGTAAAAGACCACCCTCCCCTCCTTACAACTGCCTGCTGTGGTTTGCTGGCTCCCAAATGCCAGACTGGTAAGTCAAATTGAAGGAAGGATGGCAGGTATTTGGCAGGTCAGGGTGGGGGAGAGGTTTAGGAGCTCACAGGAATAGGGTAGGTTTAAGAACAGTCCTGTTTACAAACAATTCGATTTACGAACTCCGCAAAACCGGAAGTAGTGTCCCGGTTTGCAAACTTTACCTCGGTCTAAGAACGGAATCCGGGAGGCCCCATTAGGGAAAGTGCACCTCAGTTTAAGAACAGTTTTGGTTTAAGAACGGAGTTCCAGAACGGATTAAGTTTGTAATCCGAGGTACCACTGCACTATGTTCCAGTTTGGGAGGAAATCGCTCAGCTTGCTTCTGAGTTTGAGCTGGGAGCTTGCCCATGACTGGGCTGAATAATCTCCTGGTCTGATCCTGCAAGGCAGTCCTTAGGCCCAAGTTGTGTAAGCTCAAGGTAGAGCACATGGCTGACTTGGACAAAAGATATAATGTCTGAACTGGCATTTAGTTACTGCAGTTCTAGAATGTAACTAACGTAACACAAAGCAAATGGGGGGGAGTCATACTCTATGGTGACTTTGTGTGACAGCGGCAGACATTTAATTGCATTTTCTCTCATTTATCTGGCTGTCTTTCATCTGGAGAACAATTTCTGATCCAAGGTGAAAGAGAACATGATGGTTTGAGCACACCTCTAGGGCTAACTCGAATGAGAGCTGGCTCGGTCTCCAGGGACACAAGCCACAAATTTCATTTTGCTCCCTTGTGTAACCTTCACCTCAACTGTTTCCTAAATGAACATGAAAATAGATGAGGCTGGATCAGGAATGCTTGAGACACAAAGGAATGATAGAGCAGTCCACCAGCTAAATATACTATGGACAGCCTAAGGGTATCTTCAAACATGAAACTTAAATAAGTTTGTGTTTTAATCAGTCAGCAATGTAAAGATAAAACCTACATTGGTTAAAAGCTACATTTCATCCCCCCCCCCCAATTTCAAATTTTCTCTGCTGTTTACAACATTCATTTTGTGGCATTAACACACACAAAAGAGACTCAGATGCATTTCTTGGTGTTACTTGTGAAAATGGTATGAGAACTGTATGGATGCCCTGTTTGTCCTACTTGACCGCTGCTGATATTCTTACCTTCTCCAGCTTTGACTAATCCTTTTCATAACTCTTTCCTATTATCAGTTATTTCAGGAAATTGTTTTATCAATTATTTGCCCCATCTAGCTTGAGGTGGGGAACCTGTGGCCTTGAAGATGTTGTTGGGCTAAAACTCCCACCCCTGATCATTGGCTGTGCTGTCCGGGACTGATGGAAGTTGGAGCCCAACATCATCTGAAGGACCACAGGCTTCCCACTCAAGGCTTTTAGCTCAGTGTTTCCAAAACTTGGGTCTTCAGCTGTTGTTGGACTACAACTCCCATCATCCCTAGCTAGCAAGACCAGTGGTCAGGGATGCTGGGAGTTGTAGTCCAAAAACAGCTGGAGGCCCAAGTTTGGGAAACACTGGTCTAGCTAGAACTATCTACTCACTGGCAACATCTCTCTAGGGTCTGAGGCAGTGTGGTCTGCCCTGGTCCTGTTTTGAGATGCTGGGGACTCAACTTTTGTGTTCAAAGCTTGTGCTTCCCCAGTGAGCTACAGCTCATCCCTCGATGATCCCCAGGTCAAGTTATTTCCTGCTGATCGTCGAAGAATGGATTCTTTTGAATTATGGTGCTGGAGGAGACTCTTGAGAGTCCCATGGACTGCAAGAAGATCCAACCTATCCATTCTGAAGGAAATCAGCCCTGAGTGCTCACTGGAAGGACAGATCCTGAAGCTGAGGCTCCAGTACTTTGGCCACCTCATGAGAAGAAAAGACTCCCTGGAAAAGACCCTGATGTTGGGAAAGATGGAGGGCACAAGGAGAAGGGGACGACAGAGGACGAGATAGTTGGACAGTGTTCTCGAAGCTACGAACATGAGTTTGACCAAACTGCGGGAGGCAGTGGAAGACAGGAATGCCTGGCGTGCTCTGGTCCATGAGGTCACGAAGAGTCAGACACGACTAAACAGCAGCAGCAACAACAATAATATTTGGAAGATCTATGTGCCATGGCATCATCCTGTTCTGTTCTCCTGTGCCTTTTCAATGCCTTTGGCTGGCAGGATTTTCCCCAAGCTATTTTTTTGCTGCATTGTCATAAAAGCACATTTATATAACACTCCCAGCCCCCGTAATACACCCCCCCAATTATTTGGATTGCTATGCACAAACAATGCCGTATCCCTTCATGGTTAATCTGGTACCATCAATGACTTGAGGTTTATGAAAAGAAAGGTGCTTGGCTGGTTGATCAGTTCAAAGTTCTACATAGTTTTAGTAATAGCCTAATACCAATGAAAGGTATTTTGCTTTTTATGGCATAAAACTATGTTAAGTAAGTCTAGGTTGTTATTCAGGTAGTGAATACTGCCTGATGAACTATGTTGAAAGGTCAAAAGTAAAGACATGTCAGGGAAGAAGGGAAGAATGATAAATTGTTGGCAGCACTCTGATCTGCATTTGGAACATGGCCAGTAGGCTAAATATATATTTAAAGAGGTCAACTTTTATTCTTATGTCCTCTGATGAATGTCTTTGAATTTTTAGTATAAGATTATTATTTGTCAGAGTACGTTGATTCTGCTTGTATTTGCTACCTGGTTTCTTCTTAACAGCTGGCGTCATTCTGCAGTCACAGAAAAGGTTGAAACAATGGGCCCATTCCAACACTCAGGCTGATGTGATCATAGAATCATAGAGTTGGAAGAGACCACAAGGGCCATCGAGTCCAACCCCCACAAGGGCCATCGTGTGCAGGGTAGAGTGAGCCCAGGCATTGGGGGAGGTGACTCATGGTCACTGTAACGCAATATCACACAGGCACAAAATTGATCTGACTAGTATCTGTGATCTTAACATCACTGTTTGTAGGTTCGCTTCTGTTTTCAAATGCCTGGGTCCACATGAGTTCATTTGTGTGGTGGCAGCCAAGCAGACCCATGAGCTGAGTTTATTAAACGTCAACTGTTTTCTAACAATAAACATATTTGCTTATTTTGAGGCCTACCTTGATGACTCAAGCTTGAAGCTCGTAACTATTCTTTGGGTGGTCACCAAGCACCAGATGAATTTGGCTGCTGTGTTTGAAGTAATCAACCTTGTAGTTCTTTAAGCAGATGCTGTTCAGCAAATGGAGAGCTATCATATTTTAGCTCTACCCCATAGATGGACCAGATGTGTCCATCCAAATAAAAAGGAAGGATTTACTCCTATCAGTCAGTCACAGGTGCTTTTACAGGCTGTTACAAGTCTTTTTGTGATTCATAACTCTCAGTTGAACACTCTTCTTCTGTCTTCCCTCTAACTGAGTCTAGCTAAGGCCTTGGAATATTTGACTAATTTACTTTTAACAAGCTTCATTAAGCATATCAGCGCCTCTTGCCACATGCTATAAGGTTGCATCTAGAAACCGAGCTACCTCCAGCAGTCAGAGTCCTTTTGCAGGCTAGACAACCAGCAAGGCAAGCATCAGCTGTGCCCATCACCAAGCTGACTGCTGCTAGTCTAATTGTACTACAGGGATCAATGAGTGAGACAGATTGGGAATAACACAAAACCAACAAAGGCTGGGAAGATGCTTATCTGAAACCTTGGGGAGCTGCTGCCAATCACTGTAGACCAGAGTAGGCAACTTGGCTCCCTCTTGGTGTTCTGGACTGTCGTTTTCATCATTCCTGGCCATTGGCCATGCTGACAGGTGCTGATGAGAGTTGTAGTCTGGAGCATGGGGGAGGGGGCAACCAGAATGCTTTCCTCTGGTACTGGCTGTCGGTATTCATCCTGATGGAACGCGGGTGGCCCTGTGGGTTAATCCACAGAACCTAGGGCTTGCCAATCAGAAGGTCGACAGTTCGAATCCCCGCGACGGGGTCAGTTCCCGTTGCACGGTCCCTGCTCCTGCCAACCTAGCAGTTCGAAAGCACGGCAAAGTACAAGTAGATAAGTAGGTACCGCTCTGGCGGGAAGGTAAACGGCATTTCTGTGCGCTGCTCTGGTTTGCCAGAAGCGGCTTAGTCATGCTGGCGACATGATCCGGAAGCTGTACGCCGGCTCCCTCGGCCAATAAAGCGAGATGAGTGCCGCAACCCCAGAGTCGGTCACGACTGGACCTAATGGTCAGGGGTCCCTTTACCTTTATTCATCCTGATGGATTTCCTATAGTCTTTTACAAAGGGTAGTAGTAGTGAAGACAAGTTGTATACAGGGAAATATGGAAGACAGTGTATGGTTATAATTGCTACCCCATCTCTGAAATGGATTAAATTCTTCATTATTGTCTCTCCCCCCCTCCCCTTTAAAAAGAAAGGTCTCTGGAATTTTTTGACAATAGCGAAACAACATTCCAGTAATTTAAAATGTTGGTATTTCACACCATTTCACTTATTAACAAATGTGATTGATGCTCAAAGTGGGCTTGTAGTGATGAGTGGAGATCGAATGTCAACACATACCGTTGTGCTTTTCTTTTGAGATTTGCTGACAAGCCTCATACAAGATAGGAAAGGAGCAGGCAATTAAGATCTGCCTGCCAAGTTTGTTTTTGCTTGGCTTTTTTTTGGTCTTTCAATTATATTTTGGATAATGATAGACGAGATGCAACTTGATGATAAGGGTGAGTCTTAAAAGGCACAGTGGTCCCTTTAGCGTTTTACATAATTTCTAGTAGGAAATAAGATTGCATTAATTGCCATTACACTGTCATTATAGAATTATGGGAGTCTGGCATTTCATTTGTCATCCATTTCTTTAAACGGCGGTGATGATACTTATCTCTGTAGTTAATCTAGGTGCACAACAGCACTGCCAACAACGATAATTATTTGCAAAGTTGCCTTTTTTGCTTGACTTATCTGGAGCTACTTGCTTACTAACCTGGTAGTAGTAATAGTGCTAATCTAGAAGTGTTTCCCATTGTCTGGATTTTGTGGGTTGATCTATGCGGGCTGATCCACGTGGACAACCTTTCTTCACAGCCATGCAGCACACAGAGAATATCAGATATTTTAAGGAACAAGCAATGCAACAGATGTCCCCAAAAGAAAAAGGCATCTGACCACATGTGGGGGGGGGGGGAAACAGTCTGATTGCCAAAGCAAGCTATTGGCAATATTGAAAGAATGGCTAGCCAAAACTCAAATAGGCCGTCATTTCCTCCAGATATTTCCCAGGTGGGCCGGGGGGGGGGGAACGGAACTGGAATTCCACCTGTTATGTTTCCCTCCTACCTAGAGCAGAGTGACTTGCAGTGCGTTGGTCAGCCAAGAGAAACGGGGTCCTCTGCTTTTCAAATTTGCCAGGCAGGATTTCAAGCAGCCTTTCATCTGCATCCGCTAATTGGCTAATGTGGCGTTTGCCCACTCATTATGGAGATGTCGTACTGGGGGGAGAGAGAAAGGGTTAATAGACTGACCAATAAGAAAGCCCAGGGGCAGAGCCTAACTGAGTTTAAGGCACAACACAGGGGTTTTGGCAGTTAGTTCGGTTGGTTTCTTGTGGGTGGGAGGCAAAGAGGTCAGAGACAGAGGGGAAACAGAGAGAGTGAATCGGATCACAGTGTTTCAAAGTATTTAGAACTTGTTTGTGTTACCAATAAACTGGAATCTTTGTTAATACGTTACAACCTGACTGGGTCTGAATATATTACCGGAGAAACCATGTTGGTGGCAGTGGAAGAGATAAGCCGTGGTGGTGCAGGGTAAATAGTCCGTGGAACGACTGGGGCTTCTGTGCGAACACCACAGGTGCCACTTTGGAAACAATGTGTTCAGTGGAAGGTTGCTTTGGAGGTTTGATCTGGAAATGTCAGCTGTATTCCGACAGGCTTCCAACTTTGACCTTCAACCTGTACCTGTACCTTGCTCTGGGATTTTCCTTGTGGTTTTGACTGGTTCTTTCCATATGGAGAACAATAGGTGCACTAACTGCACTATGTTTGGCCCATTAGTTTCCTCTGTAGATTTTGTGCTCTTCATTGCGAGGTACTGCAGCTGGTGGAAGTTAATAGTTTAGCAACATCCAGAGGGCACCATGTTAGCTACTCCTGATCTATACAGTGGTACCTCTGGTTGCGAACGGGATCCATTCCAGAGGCCCATTCGCAACTTGAAAAGAATGCAACCCGCATGTGCGGGTCATGATTTACTGCTTCTGCGCATGCGTGTGACGTCATTTTGCGCATCTGCACATGCGCAAGCAGCGAAACCCAGAAGTAACCCTTTCCGGTACTTCTGGGTTGCCGTGGAACGCAACCTGAAAACACTCAACCTGAAGCAAGCATAACATGAGGTATGACTGTATTTCCTTTCTTTGGGATGAGGCATAAAATTAGCAGGCATGGCTGATTCTTAAAAAAGTTCCCTCATATGAACTATTTTTGGTGGGGTTTTTTTAATGAAACACAGCTTTTCATTTATGTATTTAATATGCATTTATTTAATAGATTTATATCCCACCTTTTAGAATACCAGTCTTTCTATTGCCTTTATTCTCCCGTTAAGGCCTTGTGTGTTTTTCTTTGTGTAATTGCAGCTGGCGCAGAGAACAAAATCGGCTGGGCGTTTGGCCTGGGGTTGGAGAGGCTGGCCATGATCCTGTACGGGATCCCTGACATCCGTCTTTTCTGGAGCAAAGACGAGCGTTTCCTGAAACAGTTCCACGTGCCTCACATTAACCAAAGAATACAATTCCAGGTAAGATTGAAACGTTGGAACGATGTTTAAAGAAAGTGAGAGTTTGCAGAGAGCAACGCCTGGAAGTTCTGCTTCCCTTTGTTTACAGCAGCATTGTGATGCTCCCATCCATTTCAGTGGTGGCTTAATAATAATAATAATAATAATAATAATAATAATAATAATAATAATAATAATAATTTATTATTTATTATTTATACCCTGCCCATCTGGCTGGGTCCCCCCAGCCACTTTGGGCGGCTTCCAACAAAACACTAAAATACAATAACCTATTAAACATTAAAGCTTCCCTAAACAGGGCTGCTTTTAGATGTCTTCTAAAAATTTGGTAGTTGTTTTTCTCTTTGACATCTGGTGGGAGGGCGTTCCACAGAGCGGGTGCCACTACTGAGAAGGCCCTCTGCCTGGTTCCCTGTAACTTGGCTTCTCGCAGTCAGGGAACTACCAGAAGGCCCCCGGTGCTGGACCTCAGTGTCTGGGCAGAACGATGGGTGTGGAGACGCTCCTTCAGGTATACGGGGCCGAGAGCTTTCAAGGTAAGCACCAACACTCTGAATTGTGCTCAGAAATGTACTGGGAGCCAGTGTAGGTCTTTCAAGACTGGTGTTATGTGGTCTCGGCGGCCGCTCCCAGTCACCAGTCTAGCTGCCGCGTTCTGGATTAATTGTAGTTTCCGGGTCACCGCATTCAAAGGTAGCCCCACATAGAGCACATTGCAGTTGTCCAAGCGAGAGATAACCAGAGCATGCACCACTCTGGCGAGACAGTCTGCGGGCAGATAGGGTCTCAGCCTGCATACCAGATGGAACTGATAAACAGCTGCCCTGGATGCAGAATTGACCTGTGCCTCCATGGACAGCTGTGAGTCCAGAATGACTCCCAGGCTGCGCACCTGGTCCTTCAGGGGCACAGTTACCCCATTCAGGACCAGGGAGTCTTCCACACCTGCCTGCCTCCTGTCCCCCCAAAACAGTACTTGTCAGGATCCTGTCTTGTCAGGATTCAACCTCAATCTGTTAGCCGCCATCCATCCTCTAATGCCATATTTATGGCATTTATAGCCCACTTTCCCCCCCCCCCAGGAGCTCAAGGTGGCATACATAGTTCCCCTTCTCCTCATTTAGTCCTCACAACAACCCTGTGAGGTTAGGCTAAGAGGAGAGACAGTGACTGGCCCAAGGTCACCCAGTGTGCTTCCTGGCTGAGTGGGGATTTGAACCCTGGTCTCCCAGGTCCTAGTCCAACACTCTAACCACCACACCACACTGGCTCTCTATGTAGGCATCTGCATGGAGGAAGAGGCAAGTTGCTCATTCTTAATGCAAAGGCAGCTTATATCCTATTTCTTGAAGCAAACTTCATTTGCTGAATATTTTTAAAGTTAACTTTTGAATCAGTAGCATTTGCAAGCAGTCTGTATGTGCAAATTCATCTCAGCTTTCTGTAGGTGGTGGTAAAAAAACACCACACACACACACGTGTCTCTAATTTTATTGATTTCACCTAATCAATATTAACTGAAAAGGGCACAGAGGTTTCACCGCCACGTGCTGTGTGCACTGATTTCCAAAAATGGTTAGCCTACCAAGAAGTCTCAGGCTTGATGATTTGCATAAGACATGTGGGAAAAAGCTTGCGATTCCAAAAGGAATCTACCCGTCTAGTTCTGCTTAAACAGCTTTGAGAAGAATTTGCAAGTGGGAGGCCTGGGAGAGAAGCTGGAAGAGTAAACAAATCTGGACAAATACAAGTATCACAGATTTATGCAATGATGCTCCAGCACTCGGTTTTTGTGGAAAGTCTAGGGAGTTCCACAGCATGGTGCAATATGTTTCCTAATCGCAACATTGGGAGTTGCTTGCCTGACATGGCTGGAGCCAGCACACAGCAAAGGTGGGCAACTGCCCAAAGCTCATGGATATGTGCAGAACTCACTAAGCCAAGCCCCAGATCCAGTGTGGATTAATAATGGCAGAATGGCATAGGCTTGGGGGTGGGGTGCCTTGCCTGGAGCAGGGATAACAACCAACTGCAGTCTTTTGCTCCAAAGGCTGGAGCACATCTGAAACTAGTCTCACAATACATCATCGCCACGTGCTAAGAGCTGGGAAGGAGGAGAAGGGTGAACCGCTAAAGATATGCAAAATCGTCTGAGAGTGGCCTTGAAGCTAATCTCCAGGTAGCAAGAACATGTTATCTGGACTCATGAGGTCCAAAGGGGTAGGAGGGAACATAGCAATGATTCGACACAATGCTATTTCAGATGGAAAGGAACAGCAGTGAAATAATAATCCCTTCGAGGTTCAAAACTAGTGCAATATTGAAGGGGAGTCCAGGTGGCAAGACAGCATCCGAATGAGTAGATCCTTTCCTCCGATCTGAGACACCACTTCGTCAGCCTTGCCACCACCATCATTGCCCCTGATCAGAGATAGTCGACCTGGAGGCATTTCTGTTCAGCCCAGTTGTGCTATAATGCAGGGATGAGGAACCTCTGGCCCCACAGACCATTCTTGGCCCACCATGAGGTTGAACTTGGCCTGTGAGGCCACTTTCCCCAAACCACACCAACCTGCCCATTGGCTGACGTCACTGGGGAATGTCAGCTTGAGCAGGGCAGGGATTCCTCCTGCTGCATGCTGTTTTGCGAGCACATTCTCTGCGGGGAGCTCACTGGCGAAGGTGACCTCTGCAGCAAGCAGGATGAAACCCTCTGCTCATCAGCTGCACAGCAGAGTGTCCAGCCCTCCTGGGTTCTTCTTTGCTAGTGTGTTCCCTATGGGAAACAAGTTGGCAAAGAAGACCTCTCACCCTACCCATGTGGAAACACTATGATGGGTGGATCACCCACCAGTCAATCACTAGACACCATCATGACATCAGATGATTGATTAGGGGATGGGGCTGGCCATCTGTCAAAGTTGGCCCATGAGGTTGTGGGAAGACGAAGATCCACCAATGCTAGAAAATGTTGCAGTTCCACTCAAAAGCATTAGTATGCTGGTCCTCCTATAACTTCTCTCTCTAATACATACGCAGGATCAAGGAATCATTCGTGAAGTTCCTTGCTTTGGGTGGGCTGTGGGCTGCATGCTTTCACTGTGGTGTTGCCTTGTCCCAATGCAGGCGAATTAGAGGTGCCACGACAAATTTAAAGATTGAGATGTCGCTATGTCCATGTTGTACAATGCAATGATACATGAGGCCACTGAGAAATCAAAACCTTATTTGGGTATATTCGGAAACCCCAAAATACGCCAAATTGGTGAGGGTGAGGAATTGCTTCCTCATCTGTACTGTTCGTTTCAGGACAAACAACTATGTGTGTACAAACTAGCCATTTCAGCTCATTCAACATCAATATGAAGTTGAGATAGACCTGGTGATGTTTTTAGTAGCTCTTTTCCTCTGTGTAATTTACGTTTGCGATCTGAGTTTATGATTAGCATTTTTCCACGATTAAAAAAAAAGTAAGTAGCTTCCATGGGTTCTGCATTCTTTGAAATTTTTCATCTTTATAGGGTAATGATGCCTAAATAGTTACTCATTCATTATGTTTACTTTTTAATAGCACATCTATTAAAAGCAGCCATGCAGCCATTAGTAAGCAAATTGAACTTGGATGCCTAAAATAATGAGGTTCAGCCTGTGATTTGATTTATTGGCTCATTAGCTTGATTGTAATTGAGGATATGTATGAAGTGAGTATATCTGGGTTTGCATATACTTGTGAGAGTATCTAGGCATGTACCAAAGAATCCCGAGCCTTATACATCGGAAGTAAGATATATTATTTTAGAACTGAATTATTTGGCTGCAGTTTCTGTCTGTAGGATTCAACTCAGTGAAAATGTATTCCACACGTGTGCCACTTGGTTCTATAAAGTTGTGAGAACTCTTCAGGCAACCTAAAGTACATTTAAGCACACATTCCAAACTGGGGGTAAAAGACAGTCAGCACCAGTCATATTTATATGGTGGCATCCAATTGACCTCTACCATGGGTTTCTGTGAGTGAACTTAGTTTTGTAAATGCACCTCGCATACTGTCTGATTGTGACTCAAGACCAAATCCATGAAGTTAAATGCACATTCTTTCTTCACGGGACTGTTGTCTTGTGGAAAAGGTGGTTGGGGGAAACTTTGAAAACTGCTTTGGCATGGAATGATGATTTGTGGTATGGACATGCATCGAATCATTCAAAAGATTGGTTTTCTATTCCAAGATCACTGAAAAGTCAAGTTGTAGACAGTATAGAATGGCCTTATGGTTGAACACTGCTTGATATAGCTGCTGTAAGCAATTTTTATTTTATTGGCTGGTATTAAAGGATTAAATGATAAACCACTTTTGGTTCTCCTTATGTGTAACAGAGTACAAACAAGTCGCTGACTCTGCCCTTTTACCCCCAGTTTGATGCTTATTGCAACAGATTGTGTACAATAAGATATGGTTGTTCAAGATTGTTGTTTCAATAGGTTTTATGGCTATAAAGAATCATTTTTTTAAAATTTCATTTAGCCTCTTTTATCCCTCAAATCATTTCATTTAATTTGATAATGATTTGGGAACAAGCAACTCTGAGCCCACTGAATAGAGTGGAATTAAACCCACCAAGTAAATATGAGAAAATGATACATATGACTTTGCTAGCTCCAGACTTCCTCCTAGATTCCTGTGGAGTCCTGTTCTCACAGATGCAACTCAAAACAAGCTTTCTGGATAACAAACTGTGACATGCCATTACTACAGAGTATATGGCCAAGGAACCATTTGAAAGAGGCATCTCATGAGTAGCTAACACTGGCTGTACTTGCATGTCATGGTAAATCGCAGTTACTGGTTTACTGTGAATGTTTAGACAGCTTTCTCTTCACTCCTCACATGAATAGGAACTATGAACCATGGTCCCTGGCTTAGCAGTATATCCAAACTGAAGGCTGTGGTTTGTTTCACACTCCTAACAAAACATGATTTGAAGCCAAGGTTTGTTCTTGGCTTACCAAATATGGTTTCTTTGACTGAAACAAGTTATAGTCCTTGGTTTGGACATAGTACTAAGCCAGATATTGTAGTTTGTTGCTGATGCTTAGGGGCAGGGGAGTGAATCAAGTGCATTCTCTCAAGTCTCAGTAAACCATAGTTTATCATGACCTGGGCATGTCAGTTGTCAAAATCACTCCTTTGTCAGTTTCTGCTAGCTAGCTAGCACAAATCACATATTACACTATTGGCAGATGTTACGGCAGTGTTTCTAATCGTTTGTTTTGAAGCAATAATTCATTATTAGCACAAAATAGTTATTTTTAAATGCCCTTCAGAAGCATTTTTAAAAGATTCAGGAGCAATTTAAAATGCTGTTTAGCAAGCGTTTGAAAATAAAAGACAGCGCTGAAATTGAAAAGCTTAGCAAACAATCAAAATCACAATGCAGCAGTCCAGCAAACATCCAGATCGTGACTTAGAGTCCAGTTTTGTTCAGAGTTAGGTGTTGACTACAGGAAAAATGCATAACACAAAGATTTCAGTCCTGATTTTGATGAAATTGTATTTATACTGGTTTGCTCGTAAGAATTCCATTCAGTATTCTTTCTGGGAAAATAAAACCCCTAGATGTGCTTTAATAGGGAGCATATCATGTAAAATTAGCAGACGTCCCAACTGTTCCTAAGAAATACACGACTTAATAATGATTGACCAGATGCTATCAGGAATGAAAAGCCTTCCTTTAAAAATGCAACCATAATCTAAATGAATCCTACATTTGCAAGAGGGAACTGAAGCAATGCAATAAGCATTGTGTGAGCGCAAACAGGGCCATTTGCTGCCCTGCAACCTCAGCTGCTCTCCATTACGCAAGTTGTCATCCTCCATGGGCAGTGGACTCTATGCACAGAGGGTAGAAATGAAGCATAGTAAGGGAAGGAAAAGGGACACGAGTGGCGCTGTGGGTTAAACCACAGAGCCTAGGGCTTGCCGATCAGAAGGTCGGCGGTTCGAATCCCCGCAGTGGATTGAGCTCCCATTGCTCGGTCCCTGCTCCTGCCAACCTAGCAGTTCGAAAGCACCTCAAAGTGCAAGTAGATAAATAGGTACCACTCCAGCGGGAAGGTAAACAGTGTTTCCATGAGCTCTGCTTTCCATCACAGTGTCCTGTTGTGCCAGAAGCAGTTTAGTCTTGCTGGCCACATGACCCGGAAAGCTGTCTGTGGACAAACACCGGTTCCCTCGGCCTGAAAGTGAGATGAGCACTGCAACCCCATAGTCGCCTTTGACTGGACTTAACCGCCCAGGGGTCCTTTTCCTTTTGGGACACAGGTCGCGCTGTGGGTTAAACCACAGAGCCTAGGACTTGCCAATCAAAAGGTCAGCGGTTCGAATCCCCGCGATGGACTGAGCTCCTGTTGCTCGGTCCCTGCTCCTGCCAACCTAGCAGTTAGAAAGCACGTCAAAGTGCAAATAGATAAATAGGTACTGCTCCAGCGGGAAGGTAAACGGCGTTTCCATGTGCTGCTCTGGTTTGCCAGAAGTGGCTTAGTCATGCTGGCCACATGACCCGGCAGCTGTACGCCGGCTCCCTCGGCCAAAAAAGCAAGATGAGCACCGCAACCCCAGAGTCGGCCACGACTGAACCTAATGGTCAGGGGTTCCTTTACCTTTAAAGGAAGGAAGTGAGACACTGGACTGGCAGCACACCTTAGCCAAGAAGAAAGGTGGCACCTAAGTTTCCTGGGTACCATTAAGCATCACATGCAGATAAACATCGTAGAAGCAGTTCCTCCTTCTTAGTAGAGGTCCAGTGCCCTATGATGGGTCAGGGCCAACTGCAGCCAGTTGCAGCAGCCCCATCAGGGCCTCCCCTTCTGATTATAGGGGAGTTACTTCATTCTAAGGACTTGGTTGCGTCAATATTAAGCCTAGGTGTCAGTCACCCAAAAGTTCTAAAAAATTGCACCAGATCGCATCATCCCTTCTATCCTAGATGAACTTCGTTATGTTGTGTCCCTTGGAATAGCTAGCGTTACGAGATCAAAGGAAAATATCCATTTCTGATGATTTCTCTGCATCCGTATCTTTGCACAACCCCCCCCCCCCCATATCTTGGGTGGAGGCTGCCATCACAGATTCCCAAGTATGTTTATAACTGAAGCAGGAAGGTTTATGCTTTAACTTTTAAGGTACACTGTGCTGTCCTGCTCTGGCCAGGCACATATTTAAAGGTGCCTTGCTGAACATAAATCTACTTTATGTAACTCTGATTGTACCAAGTTTCATTTCACAGTTAACTTGTTTCTCTCCATTGTGTTTTATAAGACCATTGTGGTTGCTTCTCATAGCAGAACAGATGGTAGAGTACAGGAAAAGCCCAAATTTTGTAAGTAGCTAAAAACCCATCTTGTATTTCTACATTTTAAATAAAAGGGCTCTTCATTTCTTTGCCCAGATGTGCCAGCCAATAGACACATGTTGAAAGCTGTTTGTATCTTATGTGACCAAGACCTTCATTTATTTCTGAGAAACCCCAATATACTCTCACATAAATCATTTATTACCATCTGTTATTAATTATTAGCTTTCCTCCTGCTTATAATGAAATCCCCCCATTGCCCCCATTTCCCATATGCTATTTCCTGCCTTCTTTTAGTCAATGCTAAGTCCAGCTACATTACAGGCCAGAAATCAATGATCCCCCCACAATTTCACCACCACAATTTTTATATTTTTTTGGTGTTAGCTTCTGCAATAAGGCAGGATATAAACCATGGTTTTAATATTAAAAAAAAGTCACGATCACATCTCTAAGGTGTTTTTTATTTCTTTTCCTTTTGACAATGTGTGCTAGGGTTGTCCATATTTTAGTGAAGAAGTAACCCAGGTCTGAAATTCCAGGAAGAATGAGTGCATATGATTAGGAAATGCAGAAAGCTTGTTATCAGAACAGCAGGAGACAAAAGAAAAATCAAATGTATCAAAGTTCAGGTCCAATTCACAAAGAGACAATATATTAGTGCTGTGTCAATATTCTCTAAATTTGATATGTGCTTTGAAAGGAGCACAATTGATGCAGACTGACAGATACTGAAAAATACTCAACATGCCAAATGTTCACACGGCTGTGCTGCCCCTTCGTTCCCTTGGCTGTTGCTTCATCATGGTGTTGTTTTCCTTCTACTCTCCCTGCCAATTACCCTATTTGCCCTCACTGCCCTTCAATTTGTTTGGATATTTTTTTTTACCCAAAAAGCAGATTTTGTACATTCTAATAGAATGTCGATCCAATTTGTTTCAAGTGATAATCTTACCTCTGGATTCAAAATAAATATACACATATTCAATTCCAGTGGCATAATTCTGTGGCATGGGTGATACTTTAATTCTTTATTCTCAAAAACAAAACCAAATTCAACTGTGGTTAAGTCCTAATGCTTCTTTAAGTAGTACCTAAGGAAAGCAGGGCCATTTCAAAAAGTAAATGTGCCACAGTGCAGAATGCACTCTAAATTTTTATCCACTCAAGAGTTTTGCCTCTGAGACTTCTTTCAGCAAACAGCTCATAAATGAATACATATAAAAAATCCTTGACTACATAAAGCGAAGTCTTTATTATTATTCCGAAAGGTAACGTATAATGGTTGCATTGAATGCTTAAGTAATCCATAGAGCAATATCTGTCGCTGAGATATATTTGCATATATAAAGGCCCTTCTAGATTAGCATCTCCATAAAAGCTCCCAACATTCTGTCACGCTTCTCAGTGACCAAGAAAAATGGCACCTAGGATTGTGCAGATAACATTAAGATTAATACATAAGGACTGGTGGCAATGGGTCAGGTACCAGGTGCTCCAGTTGTGTCTTCAGATACGCCACTGTGGTTTCTCCCACTTAAGTGAATCACTTTTAACAGTTTTGGACAACGTTTGCAAGGAGGGGAGGGCAAAACCTCCCTCCCTGTTCCAAACACAACCTGCACTCACTTATAAGGAATGGGGAGAAGAGAAATGTATTTCTGGGCACACAGCACACACTACTCTCCCTCACAAAAAGAAGAAGAAAAATCCCCTCAGTATGCGATGATCTCAGTATGCGAGATCATCCTCTGCGTATATTGCTTTTAACATCAGGCAGTTTTCTAGTTGCATTTTTTCTTTTTCTTTTTAAAAGTCAGTCTTAAGTACATGTTTTCTCATAAGTGAGCTCCATTAAGTCCAGTGTCCTCCCGTCCTGACCCTGGTACAGTGGTGCCCCGCAAGACGAATGCCTCGCAAGAGGAAAAACTCACTAGACGAAAGAGTTTTCCGTTTTTTGAGTCGTTCCGCAAGACGAATTTCCCTATGGGCTTGCTTCGCAAGACGAAACGGCTTGTGAATTCTTGCGAGTTTGTTTCCTTTTTCTTAAAGCCGCTAAGCCGTTAATAGCTGCTAAGCCGCTAATAGCCGTGCTTCGCAAGAAAAAAAAAAACCGCAAGACGAAGAGATTCGCGGGACGGATTAATTTCGTCTTGCGAGGTACCACTGTAAATGTAAATAAATCCTGATAATGGATTTATTGAAGGAATATTTTGAGTACTTTACCCACTACAGTAGTAGGCTAAGGTGGTGCACTAGATAGTTTTGTTTTGCTTCTAGATCACAAGCCAGAACTGACTTAAGCCCTGAGTCCAACCAGGATTATTTTGTTGGTTCCCTTCCTTAGCTGACCTGTTAAAATCTGCCACCAGATATACCGGTACGTGGAATTCAGAAGGGAAGTGTGCAAATGGCAGTTAAAACTCCCATTCAACTTTGCTATTGGATGCAAAAAAAAAAAAAAGACCAAAAAACCACAACTCCAAATGTGATACACCTTTAATTCATTTGTTTGTTAAGCTTCAGAAATGCAAGCAGTTATTATTTGAGGGTGTGTGAAGTCCAGTGTAATGAAGCCTAGGTCGATGGTCAGCACTAAATTACAGCCTTACGCATATTGTAGATGCTTGCTTTTTTATTAAATTATGCTGGTGCAGTTTCCAAATGCAACCCCTGACCCTCAGCCATTCTGTGAGGCCTGCCAAGCCCTCACAGGCCTCCCAAGCCCTGGGGAGCTCTGCTCATCTGTCCATACTGCCTAGCTCATGGGTAGGCAAACTAAGGTCTGGGGGCCGGATCCAGCGCAATCATCTTCTCAATCCGGCCCACAGACGGTCCGGGAATCAGTGTGTTTTTACATGAGTAGAATGTGTGCTTTTATTTAAAATGCATTTCTGGGTTATTTGTGGGGCATAGGAATTTGTTCATACCCCCCCCCAAAAAAAAAATAGTCTGAAAAAGTTTGCTGACCCCTGGCCTAGCTGATCTGTCATGAGCTGGGTGGCATGGGGACAGCAATCAATTGCAGATGGGAAGAGCAAGTGGGAGAGGCTTTAACAACCCCACTCTGTGCTCCCAGTTCAACAAAGTTCACTGTTTCCACGCTGTCATACAACTAATGTGGTTGACTTCTACCAGGTTGCATCACCTTGCCACCGTGTGGCAAGGGGCACACATTTTCTAGGAAACCGAAGGGATGTGGATATTATGAGAATCCCAATTAGCAAGTCACAGCCACCACTTCTGAGCTTAGGCCAGTTGCTGAACAGAGCATTTGAAACCTTTCGGAATGACCTCTTAGGGAGCATAATTTGATGATGCCATATACTGGCTTAAAGAAGGCTGGGCGTATCTTACCCACCGACCCGAAGGCTAATTTTCACTATAGCTATAGCAATGTCCAGTGCAGTGAAGAAGCATCTGGTGATGGTGGTGGTGAAATCCACTAAACCACATTTAGAAGTTGCCTTGGTGACTTCTCAAACTATTACTGCAGCTCCGTCACTGGCCCAGAGAAGATTTTACAGGTGCCCTGTGCATTCCTGGGTTCATTTTGTTTCTTTCCCCCATAATTTTTGCATATGAAGATGTATGCAGGATCACGAGTCACGTTTTCCTAGATTGCGAGGCCTTAGCAACCAGGAGAGGAAATCTGTTTAGCTATATATGACTAGTGGGACTTTTCTGCTCAAATTGAATGATGACAGAGATTTGCCTTTGTTTTACACTGCGCTGTAAATTTTAAACAGCAATATTTGTGCTGGCAATTGCTCAGGAGGTGTGTATTTTGCATCTGGCATGAATTTTGATGTCCTAATAGTTTCCTCCTAGGAAGCTATTTAATTAGAAAAAGGTAGAAATTGGTGCAATAAAAGCACAAAGGAGTGCCTTAACCCTAGGAGAATGCTGGGGACATGAGTTGAATTAACAGATTGGTCTTAGCTGTTATATTATATGGAGAAGTGGGTTTCCTAGGTTTGGTACGCTGTAGGAAGATTGCCCCACCTGCAAAAGAGAGAACAAACATGTGTCACCTTTGCACACACTTTGTGTCATGCAGATTTGTATCCTGTTTTGTGGCTGGAGTGGAGGGTCCCAAGGTAAATTGTGGGCCAGACACAAGCACTAAGATGTCTTTCGGATGGAATGTCAGCAGGTAAAGCCTTCCCCATAATTGTATTCCTATACAGTGGTACCTCGGGTTACATACGCTTCAGGTTACAGACTCCGCTAACCCGAAGTGTGCATGCACACGAAAGCTCATACCTAGAACTAACTTAGTTGGTCTTTAAGGTGCTACTGGAAGGAATTTTTTTATTTTGTTTTGACTATGGCAGACCAACACGGCTACCTATCTGTAACCAGATATAATGCTTCAGGTTAAGAACTTTGCTTCAGGATAAAAACAGAAATCGTGCTCTGGCAGTGCTGCGGCAGCAGGAGGCCCCATTAGCTAAAGTGGTGCTTCAGGTTAAGAACAGTTTCGGGTTAAGAACGGACCTCCAGAACGAATTAAGTACTTAACCCGAGGTACCACTGTACTAGGAGAGTCTTATCCCATTGAATTTCTGCCTGTCACAAACTGTTGAAAGCACAAAACTCCAACGCCAGCATTAAATCATGCAAGGAATTCTGTTTTCATGTGTTGTAAATCATTTATGTTTGTTTTAAAAATCAATTGATCTTGCTCTATTCAGGGCTATAAAGGTACAATGGTACCTCAGGTTACATACGCTTCAGGTTACATATGCTTCAGGTTACAGACTCCGCTAACCCAGAAATAGTACCTCGGATTAAGAACTTTGCTTCAGGATGAGAACAGAAATTGTGCTCTGGCAGTGTGGCGGCAGCAGGAGGCCCCGTTAGCTAAAGTGGTGCTTCAGGTTAAGAACAGTTTCAGGTTAAGAATGGACCTCTGGAACTAATTAAGTTCTTAACCCGAGGTACCACTGTAATGGTAAAGGACCACTGGATGGTTAGGTCCAGTCAAAGGTGACTATGGGGTTGTGGCACTCATCTCACTTTCAGGCCGACAGAGCCTGTCCACAGACATTTGTCCATTTGTCCACAGACAGCTATCCGGGTCATGTGGCCAGCAAGACCAAACCACATTTGGTGCAACGGGACACCGTGATGGAAACCAGAGTGCATGGAAACGCCGATTACCTTCCTGCCGTAGCTGTGCCTATTTATCTACTTGCACTAGCATACTTTTGAACTGCTAGGTTGGCCGGAGCTGGGACAGAGCAATGGGAGCTCACCCCGTCGCGGAGATTCGAACCGCCGACATTCTGATTGGCTATACCCAGGCATGGTAACGGGGGTAGTGGGTGGGATCAGAAGAGATTGGGATTTACAGCAAGCAAGGTTCTGATGCTGGTTCTAGGATAAATTCCAGATGACAGTGTTAAAAAGCAAGCTGTGTACAGTGGTACCTCAGGTTAAGTACTTAATTTGTTCCGGAGGTCTGTACTTAACCTGAAACTGTTCTTAACCTGAAGCACCACTTTAGCTAATGGGGCCTCCTGCTGCCGCTGCACCGCCGGAGCACGATTTCTGTTCTCATCCTGAAGCAAAGTTCTCAACCTGAAGTACTATTTCTGGGTTAGCGGAGTCTGTAACCTGAAGCGTATGTAACCTGAAGCCCGAGGTACCACTGTATTTGAAGAGCATTTGTTGTGGTTATTTCTTATTTATTTATTTATCATTCATACACTACAGCAGTGTCATCAGCTCAGGTCAAACAGCCACTCTTCTCTCTCTCTCTCTCTCTCTCTCTCTCTCTCTCTCTCTCTCTCTTTTGAGCAAAAAGGACTTGAGACTTTTTAATACCCATCTAAGTGTTCATTCGAGCAACAGCAGACCACTTCATAAGCATCTTCCTTTTTCTCTCATGGGTGGGGAAGCAGTTAATCACACACCCCCATGCTGCTGCTACAAATTCAACTTCCCCAACTGAATTTCCCTCACCCGCTCCGCCCTCTCCTGCGAAAAACCCAACACACCAAGAGACTGGATAGCAACACTGAAATAATCCTTGAAGCAACAGGTCTAGTTGACCACTCTTGGTTGGTTTTTTAGGTTCTTTCTCTCACCCTGCCCTTGCCCACCACTTCCTGTTTGGAATTATATTTTATTGGCTTTTAAAGTTTTGCTTTGCTTTAATTGTATTAAGGTTGTTGTTTTTTGTCCAATTAATTTTTATTGGTTTTCCATTTTTAAAAACAAATTAACAGCAAATTAATTCAAATTTAACACAGTTTTTAAAACTGACTTTCCAAGATGCTTCTTTTCCCTGCCTCCTTTGCTGCTTACAGTAAATTAATTGTATTACGTTTTTGATGTGTTGTGAGCCGCCTTTAGGGCCGCATAGGAATAAGGGAGGGAGCAAGAGGTGGGGTTAAAAATGATTTTATAAATAAGTCATCAAGGAAATTTAAACTGTGTGCGTACACACGTGGTTCATAAATCTCATACATGTAAATGTGAAATACATACCTTGGGGCATACAATTGTGTACAGTAGAAAAAATATTTTTATTTTTATTTTTGCTATAAAAATACTGCCTCGATCATGCCAGTGCTTTATTGCATTGATAATATAAATCAACCAGTTCACATGAGCTTTGTGGCCATACATTATCTGTAGAAACTCTTTAACATGCAACAGTGGCGTTGGTGTTAACGGGAGAAGCATCTCTCATGGACACTGGCATTTCATCAAGAGCACCGGTGTGATGGCTTTATCGAGAGTTGAGTTTCGAAATTGCTATCCAGGCGATGAATTTGTTTGACAAGTTTATTCATGTAACAAGTTGGATAATCATTTGTGATTCACAATTGGGATCGCTGTGGGGCTGTTAATTTAAAACTCTCACAGTATTCCTTATCAGATATTCATTAAAGTGTTTGCGTCATGTGCAGCCAGATCTGTATTAATCACTGCACCGTAAATTTGCCCTTCTTACAGGTTTATTGCTTTATCAGGTATTCACTTAGGATTTCACTATTCTGTCATAAAGCATTTTCCAGGCGTAAAATACAATTTTCTTATTGAGATAATATATTGTATTAATCAGGACAGCACATCAGCTGCTGTGGGCGGGAAAAACAACAACAAAGTAAGGAAATCTGTATACGCTTGATGCGCCTAAGGATAATTTGGCAGTGCATTTTAAGGGCAAAACTGCAGGTTGCACCAGCAGCCATGTCTTAATGTAATTTCTCGTTTGGGCTGAAACATTTGCAGGGTAGGAGTGATGGAGGAACAGAAAATGTTTGCCAGTTTTGCCAGGGTAGTGATTGCTTCTAAATGGAAATCTCAAATCTTGCCCTCAAAAGAGGAGTAGATTTGCAAATCAAATGAATATTTAGAACTGGCAAAGCTAACCTCAATCATAAGATATCAGTCAAATCAAAATTTAAAAAGGAATGGAAATGTTTCGAAGATTATATGTTAAAATATTGTTCTAAGAAAGATATGCTAATATGCCTAGAATAAAAAAGTAAAGCATATCTATGGATTGGAAAAGAGAAGAGATAAAAGAAATATAAAGAATGATACATTTGGAGAATGCAAAGATAAAGGTGGAAATAGAGATTCAAAGAAGTTGAATTGTAGTGGAGGGAAGCTGTGGGTGGGGGGGAGAGTATTATATGGTGTAATATTAGTTTTCAATGTTTTTGGATTGTTTTCAATCTTTTTTATTTCTTTTTTTTGTTTTTTTTCTGTATTATATAAACAAAAAGTAAATAAACATGCAAAACCTATGGGATCAAAAAAGAAAAAAAATGAAAAAATGTTTGCCAGTTTTAGCCTTCACGTATCTGCTGGATTTTCACCGCCTTGCTGGAGAATAAAACAGTTTTAAAAACCAGAACGACAGGGTCTTGCGTGGAAAAAATGGAGGGGTGGGGAAGGTTCAGCATTCAACAGATTCTCTGTGTAAAATGAATTATGAGGGGAACGTGGTGACTAAGAATTCTGTGTTTCAGAGCTATTACACTGAAGTCCTGCTTAACTTCTGTGTTCCAAACCAAACACCATAGGCCAAACGTGATGAAATGTACAAGGTATAGGGTTAGATCTATGGTTTAAGAATGCATGGAGAATAGCACTTGCAGAGAAAATAACCCATGATGTAGCAGTATCGAAAGGAGGAAAGAAACAGATGCTTTCTATGCCAGTTGATGCCAATTTGTTACATATGTTAATGTGTCCAAAATGGAGAATACTTTGTTGGCTGCATCAGTGTGGACCTCGACTTCCTAATTGCTTTCTCTTTGTCAAAGCTATGCTCATGTGTGTCTTTTCTCCTTTGGTTGCCAAAGACTCTGGTGATATAACATATAAGACCCCTGTTGAAGCAACTACAAAAATATATAGTAAGCAAACAGAAGTGAAGATCAAAAAACAGAATCTGAATCTGAATACTTACTAAGCTTCTAGCAAGAGGAGAGGGGGCATGTTCACAATTTTCTTTGTATGAAAGTTACCATGTTCATTTAGTTATATTATTGCAAAATCAGTAAAAAACGTTTGGCAAAACCCCTTCTGTATTTTTACTCTTAAACCTGGAGGAAAGTTGTTTTGTTGTCTTAGCTGCCTTTATTTGTTTTTATTGTTTTACAGCTGCTTGTAGTATAGTTGTTTGCTTTATGTTTTGCACCCCGTCCTTGTATCTATAGATGTAGGGAGGGTTATAGGTATTTTTAAATAAACAAATAAATATATAAGTGAATTGTGGTTTGTGGGGGGACCTGGCATGAAGAGAAAAGTGTCATGGGAGAGAGCTATGTGCTCAGCCTGAGCTTTGCTTTCTGGTTTCACTGAAGCATCTCCTTTCCTGCTGTCAAAGAGACAAGCCCCTGTGCCATCTAAATGCAAGCTAGTCTCTTCAGCAGCAGATGGCCTCTCTAGTAAAATCAAGACGTAAAGGTCTTTTTTTTGTAACCTGGCCGAAGGGTGTGATTCTACGCCATTTCCAGTAATGACATTGAGAGCTCACATGTGCACTTGCAAAAGAGTTCACACAAGAGAGTGCCTCTGTGTGTTGATATATTCTGTTTTTCGGAAAGGTTGTGTGGATGACTGATCTGCCCATTAAATTTTCATGTCTAGATGTTCATCTGTTTTTAATGCCGCCGGTGAACTCTGCATAATTTTCAGTGAGGTGATATACATTCTCTTCAGAGAGTGCCCGTAGATTTCCATTTCGGCACCTATCACACAAAGACCTTAAAATGCATATTAAACTTAAAAGACATTGAAACACACATTCGCACCCATGGCTGCCTGCCATGACCATAGCAAATATTTATGGAGAAGTTTCTCTCAAACAGTACGTAAGGACACATGAGCTGACTTGGGTTGTGGCAGAGCTGGGTGAAAAAGTACCTGTGAGTAAAGAGCTACTTTTTCTGTTTTTGTAGAAAATGCTCTGTAATTGTACTGGTCTGCTCATGTCCTTATATACTGTTTGAGAAATTGTCCTCCATACAATTACCATAGAATGTGAAATCAATTAACGTTATTACACCATTGGAAAACTCACTTCAGTGCTGTTTCATAACTACAATATTACCTTTTTGTTGTTGCTTTTTAGCCTCTCAGCAAATATCCTCCTGTGATCAACGCTATCTCTTTCTGGCTGCCGTCTGAAAAATACTCCAAAAATGACTTCTATGATTTAGTTCGAACCATTGGAGGAGATGTGGTGGAAAAAGTTCACCTCATAGATGAATATACACATCCAAAGTAAGTTGGACATATATCCCTCTCCCCCCCTCCCCCAGTTTGATGTTTATGATGAAAGGTGCCTGTAAAAACTTACAGGTTTGCCAAAAGCATATAGTGTTCAAACGTGATAAGACTAGGCCAAAGTTTAGGTGCAAATTTTGTAAATTTAGTGAAGTGGTTTTTTTAAAAGTAGTTGGTATTTGCATGGCTGGATCAAGCAGAAAGGGGAAAAATAAGGAAGAGCAAGCTAAAGGAAATTTATATTCGCTTGAGAAGTCATTGGGATTAGCATTGGTTGAGCAGGAAATGTATTGGTATTAATGGACTTGAGTTAAGATGTTCAAGTAACAAGGACAGGAAGAAAGGAAAATAAGATGCAGGAGAATAGGTTCGGGGCAGAGAGGCAAAGAGAAAATGCCCAAGGACTAGGAAGAAATTTTGAGTTTTCCATGAAGGAATATCTGGAGTTTGGCACAACAGAACCTTCTATGAAACGTTATAATGAAAGTGGACCCTGTGCATGTGAACTGTGGGTCTGAAGGCCAACAGAGAGTGTATGTCTGTCAAATGGGGCTGGTTTAAATTGCTTTCCACAGTGACCATTTTCCATTTGGCAGGCTTTTCTGTGTACAGTGGTACCCGGGGTTACAGACGCTTCAGGTTACAGACTCCACTAACCCAGAAATAGTACCTCGGGTTAAGAACTTTGCTTCAGGATGAGGACAGAAATCACACGGCGGTGGCAGAGGGAGGCCCCATTAACTAAAGTGGTTCCTCAGGTTAAGAACAGTTTCAGGTTAAGAACGGACCTCCGGAACGAATTAAGTTCTTAACCCGAGGTACCACTGTATGTTGAAATTAGTCTTCTCCAGTGAAACACAAAAAACAAGTCCATGATAGGATGCAGAAAACCACCTCATTCACGGTTGTGAGGCAATGCAGGCAAGTGAATGGCTTGGCTCACACGCCACCATAGCAAAACAGCCTCCTCAGAGGGGTCCCAGCTTCAAGCTGCCAGTTTCTAAATACAGTGGTACCTCTAGTTACGAACTTAATTCGTTCAGGAGGTCCGTTCTTAACCTGAAACTGTTCTTAACTAGAGACGTAATGGGGCCTCTTGCTGCCGTTTCGTCGTCAGCACACGATTTCCATTCTCATCCTGGGGCAAAGTTCTCAACTCGAGGTAACTCTTCGAGGTTAGCGGAGTTTGTAACCTGAGGTGTTTGTAACTCGAGGTACCACTGTATGTCCATGCCTCCCTTTATCCCTCTTACAACAACCTTGTGAAGTTGATAATAATAATAATAATAATAATAATAATAATAATAATAATAATAATTTATTTATACCGCACCCATCTGACTGGGTCTCCCCAGCCACCCTGGGTGGCCTCCAACCAAATATCAAAAACTATACAGTGTCAGACTTAAAAACTTAAAAACTGAGAGCCAGTGTGGTATAGTGGTTAAGAGTGGTAGACTCGTAATCTGGGGAACCGGGTTCGCGTCTCTGCTCCTCCACATGCAGCTGCTGGGTGACCTTGGGCCAGTCACACTTCTCTGAAGTCTCTCAGCCCCACTCACCTCACAGAGTGTTTGTTGTGGGGGAGGAAGGGAAAGGAGAATGTTAGCCGCTTTGAGACTCCTTAAAGGGAGTGAAAGGCGGGGTATCAAATCCAAACACTTCTTCTTCTTCCCTTAACAGGGCCGCCTTCAGTTGTCTTTTAAAAGTAAAATAGTTGTTTATTGCCTTGACATCTGCTGGGAGGGCATTCCACAGGGCAGGTGCCACTACCGAAAAGTCCCTCTGCCTGGTTCCCTGTAACCTTACTTCTCACAGCGAGGGAACTGCCAGAAGGTCCTGGATCTCCGTGTCTGGGCTGGATGATGGGGGTGGAGATGCTCCTTCAGGTATACTTGGGCCAAGGCCGTTTAGGTCTTTCAAGGTCAGCACCAACACTTTGAATTGTGCTCAGAAACGTACTGGGAGCCAATGATGATCTTTCAGGACCGGTGTTATGTGGTCTCGGCAGCCACTCGGTGGCTTAGGATGAGAGAGAATGAATTGCATAATGCCATTCTGTGGGTTACATGACTGATCTGTGCTTAGAGGTGAACTACAGTACTAGTTTGCAATGCAACTGTATTTTTTATTTAAAAATAAATAAAGAGCAGCTTGGGGAGGGGGGCATTTATGAGTGGAGGAACAGGAACTGAAGTGTTATGAGTGTGGGAAACTTAGGCTGTGGAGAGGGAAAATGACTGATGGGGGAAAGTCTCAGGCAGCTCTTTCCTCTTGTTTCCACTCCAAGCGAACTGCTTTTCATTTAAAAAAACAAACAAAATATCGGAGCTTTGTTATGCATCTCAGTATGTGATGTGTTGTTTGCCTCTTGAACTTCCAGATTTATTCACGTGAATGCACTAGCTCAAAGATACTTAGCTCTAAGTTAGATATAAAAATTATCACATGAAATAAAAGGTGACATGGTATCACAGCTTCACCTCAAGCCCTCCCTTCAAGCAGAGTCGGAAGGGATTTCTGGGGTCATGTAGTCAAACTCTTGCTGATGTAGGAAATCCAATACACTAACATTCCTGATAGGTTGACCATCTGGCTTCTAACAAAGGAGAGTGTGCCACCTTCTTAGAGACATATTTCGGTCTCTTTTTGTTACACACAATAAAGCAGAATATCTTTATGTTTGAGATTTCCTTTATCCAGTACAGGAAACTGTGCCTTGCGTTGCGAGGCCTGACAGGAAGAATACTTCTTTTTGCATGGTTAGGTAAAGAGAGATACAGAAGGAGCTAGGAAGAAATACATAAAACTCTAATCCAGAAATGAACTGTGCTGTCAGTGGTACGTAGGAAGTAAATTTTTAATCAGAACAACTAAAAATACCTTGGAAAAGGCATCGGGGAGACAGTAAGCAACAAAATTGATTTTGCTGCTTTTCTGCTGCATCGCTGTTGTCTTTTTTTAAAAAAAGAGAAGAGGCACGGGGAGTGAACAGAGAAATCTCTTTTTGGGTTTGAGTGATATGCTTGTTTACTTTCTTGAAGCAGAGTTGCTCATTTGTAACTGTCTAAAGCAAATATTAATACTGGGGAAAGGAAAGCTAATAGCACTTGTTATTTAGTTAGATATGTTAGCATTTTAAAATCCTTGGGTATGCTACAAGTCTTGGGATATAATGATCTCAGTCTCATCCTTGAATTCATGTATTTTGAGAGGAGGGGTGGGAAATGTTGGCTAATATTGTCTTCTAAAGGCAATCCCATCCATTCATAGCTTTATTATTTTTATGTCTTCTAAGAGCCGTTTTGTATGAGATCCTCTCGTTTTATTACTCCTAGATGAGGCAGTTTCTCCTACCCAAATTTCTCTCACATTGCACTGCTTAATTTTCTTTTTTAAAGATCATGGCTACAAATAGTGTGGTTTTGGGAGGGTTTTTTTTTTTAATAAAAAAAACCCACATGTCTTGCTTGAATTTTACCTTGCAAAATATGCAAGATCATGAAGAAGCATTGCTACTAGAATTACACAAATGAAAACCTAATCAGTTTCACCTTCAGCACCTTGTTGTTCCTCGCTCTAAGCACACAGCAATTTTCAAAGGGATTCTTTGGTATTACGTTTAACTGCTGACCTAGCAAAGTCATGGGAATAGCTTCACACACAAAACACCAGCAAAAGAGCAGGGAAGGCTTGACATCAGCCATCAGAGAATAGAGATTTTCTATTAATGAGCTGTATCCTTTCATACACAAGATCATTCTCGTCTTTGCTCAAATAAAAGCATATCTTATTGGCCAAGCTTGGAGCGAAGGGGAAGCCTTTGGTTTTACACAACTGATGTTTTGTGTTTGCTTGTAGTGCAATATCTCCCTTAAACTTTACGGTGGAGCCATGAAACTTGCAACGCAGGAAATATTCCTGTGTTATGGGTCCAGCCCAGCCACTTACTTCCAAGCAGTGTAAGAAATTGGATTATTTCCCTTGAAAACTAAAGAAAATAAAAGTTGGTATGTACATTTATGGCATAATTCCTTTGTTTCAAGTTCAAATGAAACAGGCAATTCGTCCAGTTTTGAAGTGGGCAGGAGAGTATACTAGTGTACATTGTAGACAATGATATAGAACTCCCTTGATGCCCTGGAATGTTGATTAATATCTTGGGATGCTATTTAATAGCCTAGCTTCTCAGGGAATGGAGCTCAACTCAGGAGCTTGCTGCATTTTATGTGTGGATTTAAATATCCACTTGACAAAGGAAAATCCCCTTACACAGGCCTGAGGGTAGTACGATCAAGAGAGGGTGGGTCAGGGGTGGAAAGCTGTGAAAAGAGATCCAGGAAACTGAGTAGCTAAGACAAAGGAAGCCCATTATTAATATTACTATTATTATTACTATATTTCTTAAGGCAAAGGTAGCTCATCATCATCATCAGTAGTAGCAATTTATTAATGATTAACACTTGCTGCTACTATTATTATTTCAATTTGTTACCTTCACCATAAGGTCCCAGACTAGGTTGCAATAATTTAAAAGTACAACATTAAATTCAGTTTAAAATGAATTTTTTAAAATGCAAAAACTAGTAAGCATCCATAATGAACCCACAAACAAAGGAGATGATGTCCTAAGATGCTGAAAAAATGTGGAACCCCCCCCCCCGTTCCGCCTTAGAATTTGCCCAGTGCATTTTGTTCTGTTGTTCTTAAAGGGCTTCCTGAGGGGTCGGAATGAAAAGCAGCCTAGACATCTCTATTAATAGTACCGCTTGTTCACATTAACTGGTAACTAACATCAGTATATACAGTATTAAAAGGCATCGGTATTCAGGAAGTTGAGGGAAAGACGGGCTAATGAGAGAAAAAATGTGGGAGAACATCACAGGGGACTAAGGACAAGAAGAGTTCTGACGGACGGACGGACGGACTGACTGACTGACTGGAGAAGTGGGAGAAGGGACAGACAAGACCTGTAACAGGCACTAATGCAGCAAACATGGAGTTTTGTTGTCTTATTCTGAAATGAAACCTATTGAGCCAGGTGACCTACTAGCATTTTTGCTTCCACTTAATCATTTACATAAGGTTTTATGGTGTCAGGGGGCAAGGAGGTTGGCTGCTGCTGCACTTTTTCTTCTGCCTCGTGACGATTAGACAGTGTCTTGTAAAACTCGGGATGAGGATGAGGTCATCCTTTCCTACTTCTGTCTCCACTTCCTCACTCAGGCTCTCCTTGTGCTCAGGCTCTCCTTGTGAGATGCTTATGGGCATCTGGTTGGCCTCTGCGAGAATAGGATGTTCAATTGAAAGAGTCTTTGGCCTCATCCAGCAGGGCTTTTCTTAATGTTCTCATGTCGCACAGCACCGATAATCACAAATGAGTGATTCTGAGGGGATGGGAGCTCAAGCAATCTCTTTCCAGGTAAAAGCGATGCTCTGTGCTTGGCGCTTGTTAGGAGAAGGTCCAAATGTGCTTGTAATGAAGGATAGTGTTCGAAGAGGCATATGACGGGTGGCAGCTGTGCTCTGCTCGTTTTATTCAAGCATCCGCAGGAGTCAGCTGTTTAGTGTATTGTCAGGGGCTCAGGAGCAGAGGCACAGGAGAGGGAGGAAATGGAGAGCGAGGGGGAGGAATCCGAGGGAAGCGCAGGAGATGAAAGTGGTCCGAGGGATTCCATGAGCCTCTCCAGCGAATCGGAAGATTCACAGAAGGGAGCGCCGATGGCCAGGGCAAGGGGGGTGCCAAGGGGGAAACCCCAGAAGGAAGGGGCCAGCGGGGACTCCCAGAGCAGCAGTTGGAAATCAGGACCAGCTTCCCCACCAGAGCGCAGTGGGGGGGAGGAGTCCCAGGCATCGGGACCAGTGTTCTCACCACCAGCGAGAGGAGATGAGTCAGGATTGACCACGCCTCCATCGGAGAGCGGGGAAACGGTCAAGAGGAAAGTTACCGGCTGGGCGCGCGCGCCAAGTTCAAATGTACAGGCGAGCGGCACAGCAGGCAGCCCGGATAGGGAGCCAGGTCCTAAAGCCTGCCGGAAGGAGGGGCAAGACTCAGGGGGGTCAGCGTCAGAAGAGTCCAGAAAGGAGGAAACCCCAGGGGGCAGAAGGACCCAGAGGAGGAAAGAACAACGGAAGAGGTGGAGTAAAGCTAGAGTCTTAAACTGGTGTCTAGGAGGCGGAGACTCAGATGGAGCTTCGCCGGTCTAGCTTCTAAGACGTAGAGTTGCACGCTGCGGTTTGGAAATGGAAACTAACCTTCAATAAAGACTTTTATACGTTATTACTGGCTAGCGTTGGTCCTCTGTGAGCTGGGACCTAGAGGCAGCTCTGACATGTATGATTTGTTAAATACCCTAATTCCCATGGTGATCCCTGCATCCAAGGATGCATGCCCTGCAATTACCTTTAGGGGAAGAAAGATCAGAAGAACGTGAATGTTGTCGCTGGCATTCACGCAGCACAAGGGAGAGCTATATTCTTTCATCAAAAAGCTATCCCTGATGTACAGTGTATGTGTCTTTTTCCCCAGCTGGTCTTTCTGGACTAAGGAGACTGTTGCCTGCATTAGTAGTACACGTCAGGACCCAGCATACTAGCATGCAACTGGCCAAAATGAGCTTTAAGGAGGGGATCATGAGATCCCCAAACTTGTGCTTGCCTTGTAAAGTTAATGTTCATATAGGGGTGGCGAGCATTTGCAAAGGGAAACCAACGCCCAGGAGGGAATATTTAACATTTCCTCTGCCTGACAGTTCTTTCCCACATCCTCTTCCCACAACTGTTGTTTCCCCAGCTAAAGCTCAGAGACCAGAAATAAACCAAGGATAGTGGTGGAGGGGCGGAGTTTGCAGAAGATAACTGGTGGGTAAAGGTAAAGGGACCCCTGACCATTAGGTCCAGTCGTGGCCGACTCTGGGGTTACGGTGCTCATCTTGCTTTATTGGCCGAGGGAGCCGGCATACAGCTTCTGGGTCATGTGGCCAGCATGACTAATCCGCTTCTGGTGAACCAAAGCAGCGCACAGAAACGCCGTTTACCTTCCCGCTGGAGTGGTACCTATTTATCTACTTGCACTTTGACGTGCTTTTGAACTGCTAAGTTGGCAGGAGCAGGGACCGAGAAAAGGGAGCTCACCCCATCGCGGGGATTCGAACCGCCGACCTTCTGATCGCCAAGTCCTAGGCTCTGTGGTTTAACCCACAGCACCAGCCGTGTCCGTAGAGGAATGCTTAAGCAACTTCTTCCCTTCTGTCATTTTTTCTCTGAGAGTGCCCCACTGCCCCCAAACTGCCATTGCCTGAGCAATGGGGGCTTTGGGGATCTGTATTTGCTGCAATAATGTGTACGTTTGCCCTCATAAAATGTAAGCTGAGATTACTGGGGGCAGGCAGTAGAAATGAATGAGCTTCAGAAAATTTGAGGGTGTGACTTGGAGCTTAAATCTGAGCAAAGGCCACCCAGTTATTCCTATAAATCTAGCCCTAAATCACCACCATAAACATATAATAACTGGCCTGATGTTACATTTGCAGTTGGATGTACTTTTGAGGTCAGCCCCTGTTCATGAGTAATGGATGCCCCCTAGTTGGAAAATTTTAATCTGGAATGTTAAATCGCCATCTTTAAAACAACAGGCAAAGGTAACAATGAAACCACTTGGCTAAGCACACATTGAGGTGATTGACTGTTATAGTTATTGTAATGATCAATTGGGTTAATATTCTGTTTTACTATTGCGGCGTATACAAAAATTCATATTTAGCTGATAGATTGTAACTACCCCTGAGGACTCACCAAGAAAAGAATCCTATTAAGCAACAGAATGTTCTTCCAGTACCTTAGACTCTTGATCATATAAACAGGAACTGGGGAATGCCTTTCTGCAGCACATTTCTAGACGGTTAGTCCATGTAACCAGCATCTAGAATATTGGTGTTTTAGATAATGTAAAGCTTTTACTATTTAACAGACTATTGTATTTTAATATGTGTTGGAAGCTGCCCAGAGTGGCTGGGGAAACCCAGCCAGATGGGCAGGGTATAAATAATAAATTGTTATTTTTATATTATTATTATTATTATTATTATTATTATTATTATTATTATTATTATTATTATTATTATTTAAAAACAACAACACTCACACAATTGATTCATTAATGTCACATCATAATTCCATGCATGTTGGAGAGGTGGATGTAAGGTACCATATTTTTCGCTCTATAAGACGCACCAGACCACAAGACACACCTAGTTTTTAGAGGAGGAAAACAAGAAAAAAAATATTCTGAATCTCAGAAGCCAGAACAGCAAGAGGGATCGCTGTGCAGTGAAAGCAGCAATCCCTCTTGCTGTTCTGGCTTCTGGGATAGCTGCGCAGCCTGCATTCGCTCCATAAGACGCACACACATTTCCCCTTACTTTTTAGGAGGGAAAAAGTGAGTCATAGAGGAAAAAATACGGTATCTTCCTACAGTGAGCAAGGCAATGTCCTGTAAAGCTTTACCTTTCAGAATCTTCCACACTTCTAGTTGGGTGCCACAATACTAGACTTGAGAGTGCAAGCAGACGCCATCTGGGCATGCACTAAGAATTCAACAGCAATTCTCAAAGATATTTCTCTGGATGTTGTGCCACGAAGAGACCATTCTCTAGGCATTCAGAGATCCATAACCACATCAGCAACTCAACTTATTAGGCTTCCACTGAAGAAGGCATCAGTGGTGCATCAGGTCTCCATAAGAGTTTGGTTCTTTCTAATATGTTGCAAATGCAGCCTGCAGCATGGTTCCGGTGAATGCTCTATTGCTGGTATCTAGCCTATAATTCTTGAAAAGAGCATCCTTTAATCACATAACAGATGAGTGACTGACACCAGCATTATTCGCCCACTTCTGTCTCCCCAGACACCATTTGGGATGTCTCCCTTTATATGTTCAGGAAGAACTGTGGGTCTTCAAGTGGGTGCCTGTAAAATGAACTTATTGTTGATGAAGCGTCTGAGCAGCCTCTTCAGAGAGACAGAAGATGTTGTAATAGAAAAGCTCTGTGCACTGCATGTTGGAGGAAGGAATGGAAGCAGAGAGGGAGAAGAATTACTGAGGTCTAAAATTTATAATGGGGCCAGAAGTACGTTTGTTCCCTCACACAGTTACCACTGTGAGTTTCAGAACTCCTCTTTTAACAATAGCTGACTTTGGATCCTTTCAGAGAGTACTGTTTAATGTCTATTTACAAAGTATTTCCCCTGCTTTTGTATTCTGCACACAGTGCTTCTAAACTCTCATACCCATGTAATTATCTGCTGCAATAGGGATAGGGATGGGGGATAAATTCATTTTTGTTTGCATTGTAATGAGAAACTATCTAGTGCATACTTTTCAAACCAATACACAAGCTGAAACAGCTATCTGAAATTAGCATTTCTCTGAATTTTGCAGTTCAGTTGTCCAGCCAGAAAATGTGTACAAAAATGTGTATATTTGTCGAAAGCATGCTTGAAAATGCATACATTAGTGAAAACAACATATAAGAATACAATATTTTAGAGGAAATTGCTTGCAAAACAGTGTATATTAGTCAAAGCTGCATGCAAAAATGTGTATATTAAGAGAAATTTGCATGATAATGCTGATGAATTTTCCTGAGGATTTATGTCATATATGCAGGCTGCTCTGGAAATGTGGAAAATTGAACTTAAGGCTGGTAAAATGAGAAGCTGAGCGAAACTGAAATTGGCAGATTCATACATCCCTTAAGAGACTTATACCATACAGCAGCCTTTCTCAACCTTGGGTTCCCAGATGCTTCTGGACTACAACTCCCATCATCCCTAGCTAGCAGGACCAGTGGTCAAGGATGATGGGAGTTTAGTCCAATAAAATCTGGGGACCCAAGGCTGAGAAAGGCTGCCATAGGGTGTTCCCCCACCAATCCAGTGCTCTCCAGAAGTTTTGGACAATTCCAATTCAATTCCAGCCAGTACAACTGAGCTGGCTGCGGCTGATGGAAGTTGTAGTCCAAAACATCCTGAGAGCACAAGTTTGCAAAGCTTACCGTAGGACATTAGAGTGTGGGGAAAGGAAGAAGGGCAAGAGAAATGGCCACAGTTGTGGGAGCTTGGTCCCTCATGTCCCTTGTTTGATCACTTTTAACCAGACCATTGTCTGCTAAAAGCAAAGAATAAATCACAACAGGGATATTTCCTGAGCAGTACTTTGGAAAATGCCACAGAAGATCTTGGACCATTTGAGCATGTAGCTCAGTGAACCTTTTGCTCCGCGAAAAAAAAATGAAGTTGTGTTCTTCACCTCTCTGAGCGCATTATGATTCTCAGTGAGCATATGCATTGAGAAAACAAGTGTCCCCGAGCGTAGCAAGGGAGCCTTCCTCTGCACCTGGCTTGGCGCTTTAGTGCTTAACAGGTAGTGCCTGAATGAAAAGGGCATTTATTATGGTGTATGATTTCATGTGTAGGCATTCTCTTTCATCTTCACAGATAGCACAGCAGGTGCTCAGCCTGAAAGGGTTGGGGCTATTGTTAAGGAGCGTGAAGCGGCCCATCTCACTTCAGAATCTGCCACCAGTCATTTAAGGCAGGGATGGGCAAACTTTTTCATCCCAAGGGCCACATTTCCCACTGCCGAGGTGCTGAGGGCCGCAACAAAAGTGTTTGTGTCCAAAGGGAGCAGGCCTAGAGCTGGACACGGTCACCCCAAACTCTCTGTCGCACTCACAACGCAAACCCTTATACCATATACTCACATTTAAGCATGCATATTCACATACTGCACACATAAGCACAGAAAGTGCAGTACAGTGGTACCTCTGGTTACGTACTTAATTCTTTCTGGAGGTCTGTTCTTAACCTGAAACTGTTCTTAACCTGAAGCACCACTTTAGCTAATGGGGCCTCCTGCTGCTGCCACGCGATTTCTGTTCTCATCCTGAAGCAAAGTTCTTAACCTGAGGTATTATTTCTGGGTTAGTGGAGTCTGTAACCTGAAGCCTATGTAACCTGAAGCGTATGTAACCCGAGGTACCACTGTATACACAATGCACCAATGTAGATCAGCTCCCATTCTGTGCAGCAATAGGGCTTGCGGGAGACAAAAACTCTTACTGGCTTCAGTAGGAGGCTTTTTCTCAAGCCTAATTTACTTCGAGGGGAAGAGAGGTGAGAAGGGGAGGTTGCAGTTTGGATGGAGAAGCCCCAAATTGTCATTTGTTTAGTTTGTTGGATGGCATCTTGTATGCCTCCTGCTGGCAACTCCTGCAGACAGGCTGGTGCCAAAAGTGTTGCTCTGTTTTCCTTTGGACCGCATCAGCAAGGCCAAGAGAGAGGTCTTGTCATCTGGGCAGCCCAGGACCTCTATACACACTGCCTAGGCTTGTGCCCCAAGGTGCTGCTAATTTAGCAGTTTGACATCACCCCCAGAGGTGCACTCTATTGTCTCTCAAGAAAAGCAGACCCCCCCCCCTTGAAAAAAAAGTTTGTTTGCAATAAGTCTTTGTTGGGGAGCCAGGGGTGCAGCAAATCATCACTTACAATCTTGCAATTACAGCTTGATATATATTATGAAAATGGATACAGTTGTGAGTTTGAATATCCCCCCACTCTCCCAAGTTCTTTTTATGCTTTTTTGAAACTAACACTTTCACCTTTTTTCTGTGCCAAAAACAATCATCCTTAAAGACAGGTTAGTTTTAATGCAAACAGCACAGAGAGTGTAAATCAAATCTGCTCTGTCATCCTGTAATCCTTAAATGTTGTGAGGACACGGTGCCCCTTCAGATATTAGGTGCGTTTTCTTTCTCTTTTAAGCCAAGTGACTAATTTTCAGCCTTTTATTGTGTCCTGATAATCATTCCAAACGTCTGCTTGATCTAGTTAGAAGCAAATTTGGGGGAAGGGAAGAATGAGCAGGGAAGTGGAATGGCAAAAAAGACAGCTGCGATATTAGGAATGGTGTCTGTTCCTGTCTCTGAGTAGAAAAAATAGAGAAATATTGCCAAATCTAGTGTGTGGTTAGTTGTGGCCAATTGCCCCCATGCTTTTTCTCCTGTTGCAATCCTCTACAACTTGCGATCCACCAGGTCAAATGTGGCCCACTGCACAGTGGCCTACCAGGCCACTAAATTTATAGTTATGGGTACTTAACAAAAACAGAAAATTTATTGAGACCTCAGTAGGTGAGCTGGAAGGCTGCATTCAGCTTGGTGGGTTCTAAGTTACATAGGCCAGACCATTAACTAAAGAAGATAGAAGACTTCCTTAAGCAGAGCCGGACTATGAATTAATCAAGCTCAGTATTGAGTTCTTTGGCTTTGCAGGCCAGTTCCTTTTCTGAGCCTCTTTTAGCTCTAGAATGGTAGTATCCTTTTAGAGGTGTTTGCAATGCTTGTGCCATTATTTATGGGCAACCCAGTCAGATGGGCAGCATATAATAATAATAATAATAATAATAATAATAATAATAATAATAATAATGATGATGATGATGATGCTATCAGTGCTATTTTTCTGGAAAAGGAGGAGCCAGAACTCACCATGAAGCCTCCCTGTTCTCTTATAATGGCAATGGTGTTCACCTGAGTGGTGCCAGAACTGAGTTCCTGCTGGAAAAAAGCCCTGATTATAGTTATTGTTACTGAGACAAGATTGTTCGTTGGCACAGTTTTGCTGAATCCCACTGGTTCCTTGCCACATTGGAATACAGTTGTACCTTGGGCTACAGACACTTTGAGTTACAGATGCTTCGGGTTACAAACTCTGCTAACCAGGAAGTGGTTGCTCCAGGTTAAGAACTTTGCCCCAGAATAAGAACGGAAATCTCACATCTCATGCCAGCAGCAGCAGGAGGCCCCATTAGTGAAAGCGTGCCTCAGGTTAAGAACGGACCTCTGGAACGAATTAAGTTCTTAACCCGAGGTACCACTGTATTTTATTGCAGCAGGTTCATAGTAGAAGCTAGACCTCATAAAACAGCTTGCATCACGGAGCAACCGTGTAATGTTTCAAGCAACCTTTACATGGTATTTATGTATTTATTTGAAAGGTTATGATACGCATTTTCACAAAATTTCTCAAGGCGGCTTACAACATAAAGTACAATAAAACCAAGGTATACACACACACACATAGATAAAGCATCAGTATGGTAGTCATTATTGTTTGATGTGGCCATTAGCACCTCCCTGAATGTTCAGATGGATACAGAAAAAATCATGTCCTTCTGTCCAACATGAGTGGATGAGTTGGCTTTTATAACAAAAAAAACCCTTGTTTATTATATGGTGTGGAGGTTTGCATTCACTTTAAGCACGTCATAAAGTATATCAGAATGCAATTTGCCTTTACTGCTGTGTTTCAGCTTGAGCTTTTTCAAGGTCCCTGTAAAGCAAAGCTCTTTTATGGGAGGAAGCCTTGCTTGTCTTATAATTCAAGAGTTTTATCTTCACAAAACATTCCCTGGTGAATAGGCCTGCCTAATTTCTTTTAAAATTTCCTTTAAAAAAAACAAAACTTTTCAGATAATCTTATGGGACTTGACATGTGAGGGTGGAAGCTGAACCTTCTCTCTAGCTTTTGAATACTGCACTGCTTTCCGGTGGGCGGAGTTGATGTCAAACAATAGATTTTTTTTTTTTTTTAATACTGGCGGTGCTAAGTGCCCAGTTCATTTTATGTGTATTAGTGACTGAAAACATCTCAAGGAAGGTGATATTCCTCTTTCCCTGTTTTGAATACACACAATGAGGTTTAATGAAGAAGAAAAAAGCAGCAACAAATTGACTATGTGTTAGGGATGGCAAACCTGTAGCCTTTCAGAAGTAGCTGGACTACAACATATGGAAGACCACAGACTCATCACTGCTATGTGTGAAAATCGTTAATTTCTGAGAGCTACCCCATTGGACCCGTCTACACATTCCAAACGCCACACAAAAGACACAAGTCAGGAGGCTAAGCAAGAACTTTGTTGTCCCTCTCCAACAGGAACATAACCACAATGGGCAACTCCGGACCCCGCTAAGATGCAAATAAGTCTAGTGCCACCTAATGACGAAACTATATAATGGCACTATCCACAGAGAAGTCACTTGGAACAGCCGCCTCTTAGCTGCTAACAAAAATATATGGCAGAGGCATGGACTGTGCTAATATGTGCTACAGTGGTACCTCGGGTTAAGTACTTAATTCGTTCCGGAGGTCCGTTCTTAACCTGAAACTTTTCTTAACCTGAAGCACCACTTTAGCTAATGGGGCCTCCTGCCGCCGCCGCCATACAATTTCTGTTCTCATCCTGAAGCAAAGTTCTTAACCCGAGGTATTATTTCTGGGTTAGCGGAGTCTGTAACCTGAAGCGTATGTAACCCGAGGTACCACTGTACATTAAATTTCCTCGTGGCGGCCATAATTTGAGGCCCAGTAGAAAATGAGAAGTGTGCCTAAACTGTGGGCTGGATTGCAGTTGGCAGTTCTGGGGGCTAAGAAATGTGCAGCTGAGCTTGCAGAAATTTCAGGTTGCTCCCAGGATATGACAACTTTTAAGCACAGAAGCCACCAGGTCAGAAGCAATTTTTACCGTGTTTGCATCCATGGAGCCATTCTCGGTGCTGCATTTTCCAGGGGCCAAATCAATCCTAAATTGCCCAAAAGAACAGGCACAAATGCCACAAAGAAGATATTCTTACCTTTGCCATAGTTTGCTTTGCACATCACTATCTAATTAAGCTACTTTGGGTTATGTAGCCTTACAACACACACACACACACACACACACACACACTTTCTCTCTCTCTTTTTTGGTTTTGTTATCTCTTCAAAAAATCCTCTTTCAAGCCCTCAAGCAAAAGGATCAATTGTTTTTGCTGAAATACATTATGCCTTCTCTGGCATCCCCCCCAAAAAAAAACCCTCCACCATATTTATTCTACAGTGATATTGGTGTGACACTGTACAGGGAAATAGAAAAATGTATCATATTCTTCTTTATAGAAATTCTAGTATGTGGAACTGACTGTTGTGTAAAATACATATGCACACAGAATCCTGTATTCTACATATGCACAAGTGCCTTTGCATATACACACATTATTTTAATTTTGCTGCATCTTAGGTAAGCAGCTTTTAAAACCAACCACAACTCGAAGCTAAACTCGTATGATGAACCCACAGTGCAATCATTCTCCCTTAAATCCATCCACTTCATTGTTGGCTCATGTTTTTCAAATCTCAGCCCTCTCTCTGCAGATGCTGGGTGAAGGATTGGTGCTGTTGCTCTGCTTATCTAAGATTATTTCCTGCATCCCTTTCACTTCTCTCCCACTGTCACCATTTACTTAAACACTCAATTCATCCTTTATTGTGGTCATGATTTGAATTTTCACTAGCAACTTTGTGTGGGGGGGGGGCATGGGAAAATAGCTCTTTTCATTATTGTTGCTTTTGAAAAAAGATTGTAAGAGTGTGTGTGTGTGTGTGTGTGTGTTTGATCATGCACTAGAGAGACTGAGTGCACAATTTCCAAAGGTAAAAAGAAATAAATAAACTGATGGACAGTATTTTCAAACAGTGGGAGATTTAAAATAGCATGGATTTATGTGCATGGGTTTATCTGTGCTAACAGCCTCACCCAACAGGTACCTGTGACACCTGATGCCATCACCTTCCCAAAATCAAATGATGTGCAGGCACAGTCATGGCTCTTAGTGGGCAAGAAGTCTTCCTTTTCAGCATTTGCAGTGAAGTGACAGTAACTATCAGAGGAAACAACAGGAAACAGAATTGTCCACTATTGCCACTTTCTAGATACTGTAGTTTTCCCAGAGGGACTCCATAGCTGTGACTAAACTAATTGAACAACACCAGCCCAGCAAGTGGTGGAACTCCTGAAATTGGAATTGCAGAACAGCAGCATAGATGCCACTAACCAAAAGTGCTTCTAAAAAGGTATATCTACCTCCTTTCCTTTGTAATATTCCTCTATTTTGATTATTGGGCACCCATGCAATTCCAGGGAGGTTCGCTCTCCCTCTCTCAGGGAGTAATTGTTTGGAAACAGCTAAAAATCGTGAAGCGGCAAAGCTAAAACACGAGTGTTTCCATTTCGCTGATGCATATCACAATGTAATAAAAAAATCTCTCCCGTCTGTAGCAGTGTGTTCAAATAATTTGCACATTGTTCAAGGACTGACATGTACTCTATATTCATTGCAAACTGATTAATCCACCACTGCATGACTAATATATTCTCGATAGAGACACAGAGTTTTTCTGATTCCGTTCATTCGGAGAAAGTGTCAGCTAAATATCACTTGGCATAACACATTGTTAATACAATGCTGGTTTGCACAGATAACAGGATAGCAGTTTTATTTTGTTTTTGTGAATTTTACAATTCAAGGTTGGAGCAGCGGATTCTATTTCAGATGCAACTCTTTGGAGTTGCCCAGGGAAGGGATAGTGAATCTTAAACAGTCATGCTGGGTCCGGCAGCCTATACTGGGAGATCTTTATCCACCTTTCGCTTCCTGTTGTTGCTGCTCTCCTGCTTAGATCAACATGCAATTAGAAGTTGGAGCCACCCAGTCCCATCCTTCCCTCAGGGCTGTCGAATATCACTTTACTATGCGCATTTCATAGGAAATAATACTTGGAAAGTTGCTAAGTAATAGTGGTGTAAGATAGCAGTTTATTGGGCATAGGTAAAGGTAAAGGGACCCCTGACCATTAGGTCCAGTTGTGGCCAACTCTGGGGTTGCGGCGCTCATCTCGCTTTACTGACCGAGAGAGCCGGTGTACAGCTTCCGGTTCATGTGGCCAGCATGACTGAGCCGCTTCTGGCAAACCAGAGCAGCGCACGGAAATGCCGTTTACCTTCCCGCCGGAGCGGTACCTATTTATCTACTTGCACTTTGACGTGCTTTCGAACTGCTAGGTTGGCAGGAGCAGGGACCGAACAACGGGAGCTCACCCCATTGTGGGGATTCGAACTGCCGACCTTCTGATCAGCAAGTCCTAGGCTCTGTGGTTTAACCCACAGCGCCACCTGTGTCCCTTTTATTGGGCATACCTTGATGCATTTCCCACCATGGGCAGTTGCTGGGAATTGGCCAAAAAATTCTTCGATGAGGGCCACCCAAACATTGGAAATTACTGTATAGCATTTTTCACATTAAGAAACTGTAAATATTATGACAATATATCTGGACGTGTCATGCCTCTAAATAGCCTTGTGATCCTGGATTCATAATTTAACAGTCTCCTCAGTTTGGTGAGGCAAAGTTTATTGAGATCCGAGTAAGTGCTAGACTAGGGCTGGATCTAGACACATCAAAAAAGTGTTTCGGGAAAACGCATTGTACACTTTGTTATGGGAAATCACATTGACGAAAGACGGGAGTCCACAGCGCCATCTGGTGTCACAGCTTTATAACTCATATAAAACACTTTTTCTTTACTAATGTAGCTGAGCCCTGGATCTGCACTGACCTGTTGTGGCTTTATTAGAATGTTATTAGCTATATCGTTCTAAAACGTCACAGGACATACTGGTAAATTAAAAAGTGCTTCTTACCTTGTTTTCTCCATAAAAACACAGTTTTCCTATTGCCGGTTGCTCCGCATCACCCTCTGGTGTCACATTTCAATAGCGCATTACGAACGTTAAAAGTAGGGCGTAATGTGTCCATCTGCATTACGCAAACTATTCCTTAACCCTTCCTTAATGTTATAAACCATGAGTATAGATCAGCCTCTAGAGAACAAATTATTTTTATACGAAGAACCCTGAGAGGCCCTGGTGGATCAGATGGTGTGTTTGCCTAGTTCCGAATTCTGTTTCCAGCCACCGGCAGTCTCTAAGACCCCTTAATTATGAGAGAGGGAGGCAAAGATTTCTCTTTCTGTTCTCCATCTTTAACCATCTTAAAACCCACCAGCTAAAATCATGTTAGCTTTTTACATATAGAAATTCAAACCAACCCCTTGATTATTTTGGTTCCTTTTTTTGGTACCATTTCCAGAACTTTTGTACACTCACAGGAAATGTGTCATGCCCTGAAGAACACCCAGATGAAGTTCGGTAGGGCTCTATCCTGTGGAGTGTTGTGCTTTGCCGCAGACTACTGCATGGCTACAAGAGGAGTAAGGACACAGTAATAGTGGCATATATCTTCCTTTGGGGCTACATAGCTTAGATGGTTAAAAAAATATCTGGGTTATCAACACAATACACTAGAAGTGTTAAGGCTGTTCTTCCGGGTTTGTATTTGTGCCTTTGAAAACTCAATCAGAACAAATCTCATTCATGCTCCTTAGTGCTAGAGCCCAACCGTCACGTTGGCAGAAAATTAAGTATTGCTTGCAAATTGGTTCTGCGGTTGTGGGTGGGGTGGAGAGAGTGACAACTAGAAGCCTACTTGCAAGATGGTCTGAATATTTTATTTCCTCCTAGGAGATTGCTGAGTTAGGCCCAGCCCACCATCTACACTCATCTTAGAGCAACCCAATGATTCATGGTGAAAATATCATTTAGCTTTTATGTTGTGAGCCACAGATAAATGATTGCTTCTAAAGTGTGGCTGTTTAGTGAGATATTAATAGGGGAGATAATCCATTTACATTTTTACTGCGGAAGTTTTGCAGTGCTTTGGGGATTCATTTATCCTCCGCCTTTGCCGACTAGCCTGGGCTGAAACGGAGCTAAAGCAATTCACTTTGGAAAGCTACTTCAGTTTTCCAGAAAATGAATGGGTCTCAGGCCCAAACTGCGTGTTATAATGAACGCTACCAGTCCACAGCCCCCCCTGCACCTCCCAGTACCATTTAGTTAATGAAGATATGTGGTTCAACAAAATCATGCATGACATTTTGCTACCCACCACTTCCTCAAGTGGCAGCCAGTGATGTCTCATGGGAGAGGGGCGACTCTGAACACAGTAGCATCATGTGTCTTCCCTATGTCAACATTACTGACAAGAGGCAAGAGACTCTGGCCTACAGAGCCCACCCATTTATGGTCAGATCTAACCTGTGACCACAGGGTGTAGGACTATCTTATTGAAGTGTAGGTGGGTTCCCACGAGGCAAGACACAGTGACAACAGCAAGAACCTTTATTGAACTAGCATAACTGGGCAGCAGGGGCCAAGCAACTGCTTATATACATTTCTGGAGGCCTGGGCCACTCCCACTCCCAATGTGATTGGCTGTCTAAACTTGAAAGCTGTGAATCATGACTCAGAGGTTAAGGGCCAATGGCAGAGGCCCAAGTCCTGAAATGTTCTGTGATTGGATATCAAGTATCGAATCAGAACACAGGGGCTGAGGATCCTTAGTCCGGACTCAAGCTCAGGAAAACACAGACCACTGAATACATAACACCTATGATGATGGACAAGTTTTAGGTTTTTTTCTTCATTTTTCTAATGTGTATTTGAAAAGGGTTATAGCATTCATTCAAAACAAAACAAATTCCTTCCAGTAGCACCTTAAAGACCAACTAAGTCAGTTCTTGGTATGAGCTTTCGTGTGCATGCACACTTCTTCAGATACACAGATATCTGAAGAAGTGTGCATGCACACGAAAGCTCATACCAAGAACTGACTTAGTTGGTCTTTAAGGTGCTACTGGAAGGAATTTGTTTTGTTTTGACTATGGCAGACCAACACGGCTACCTATCTGTAACTGGAGCATTCATTCAGTATGGCTATGGCAGTGATGCCCACGTACACAGGATTTCCTCATTTGCTCCAACATGAGAAGAGAACAAGGTTCACCAATGCCTTTGAGGAACCGTATGACAGATTAACATTTGTATGATAGGTGCCATAACACTTTGTTGACTATTAAGAAAGCTTTTCTAATGATAGGCATGATTTGGCTAGCAGAAGAATCAGACTAGAGAAGTTGTGAAGAATCTCCTGTTGCTGCGTTATTTGAATCTGAGGCTAGATGAGCCCCTGGGAGGGATGGGTAGTGTAGGAGTCATTCCTTCTTAGTAGGAAATTAGCCTAGATGACCTGTGAAGCCCCTACAGTTCTCTGATAATGCAGGATATGTTTTTGAAATTAACTACTAGCTGCATTAGTTTCAGGGTTGTTGTTTTTTACTATGGATAGGAGTGAATAATAAGTTTTCTAATGCAGGTCACATTGAAGCGCAAAGGACTGCCGCAGTTTAGTCCTGAAAGAAAAATGATGCAGCCTCAGGAGTAATAAATGAAAGTAATCAGTACTTGCCTATCTTCCATCACTTAAATAGAAGGAAGAGCAAGCTTATATTGGAGCCTAGTGTATATGTAATGCTGCTAAACTTTGCCATGCTTAAGAGTTTTGGTGTGGACCACAGGCTTATGTGCTCCCTTCCCCCTTACTTGTTTTAACCATGGTTTATTGCACTAGTGCTGACCATAATTAACCGGAGCTATTTTTTCTAGAAGGGGTGCCAAAAATAACCGTGGACGCCTCCTTTGTTCTCTTATAATGGCAATGGCGCCCACCTGAGAGGTGCTGGAACTGAGTTCTGGCTGGGGGGGTGGAAAGCCCTGACACCAGTTAGGTTTCACATCCTAACCAAGGTTTGAAGCAGATTTGCCATCCCTGGTTCAGAGAGAACATGGTTATATATTGACCTATTGGTTCTTAAAAATATATGAACCTTCAGTAGAGCCAACATCTCTTTCCTTGTTTAGAATGGGGCTGAAAATGCAAAAGCCCCCATCAAAATCTGTGGTAACTTCCCATAAACATACACGCAGAAGTAAAAAAATTAATATATATTCTGGCCTTTTGGTTGCAAATGTAGCATGCTGTGAAAGCACACATTATTTTTTATGCGTATAAAGTTTAGCTTCTTTCTTTTGAACTTAAAAAATTAGCAAAGAGAAGCATGTTTGTGTGTATGATATATCTGTGGGTTTTTTTTCCTGGAGCACTGATTGCAGGGAAGTTACCATAACTTTCAGTGTACAAAGGCAAAAGACATGAAACAAAATTTAGATTAATCAGCTTTCAATTAGCCTTTGAAGTGCTTTTAAATCATCATTTTAATATACTCATTCTGAACTTGATTTACATTTATTTGCAGACTTCAAACATCAAGTCCCTGGCTAATTCCAGAGTAAATTCTAATGTTTGACAGAATGTCCCTGAAATGTACAATAGATCTGTGTGTTTTAATAATGTCCATAAGGAATCAAATCATTTCAAGCTCAAGCATTTGGGGGTAATATGTTTCAGCAATTAAATTAGCTTTAAAAACATTTTGCTGGACCTCCTTTAGACGTGAAGGTGGCTCGTACCTTGATTCACTTTCACCTACAGAAAGTTAATTTGTCACGACACACATTGAGGGCTGAGTGTACACACGCACATGCACCCCGGAACGATTTCTTTGAGAAACACTTTTTAAATGTGAAAAGGGCAGGTAAGAGAGAGCATTACGGAGGTTCATAAAATCCTACATGCTTTGAGAAAAGTGGAGGTCCCCCCCCCCTTCTATTCTCGTAATAGTAGTGCCTAGTGGTCATCCGGCGATACCGATTGATCCAGGATGGTAGCAAGTGAGTAATTTTTCACACAACAGTGCACAGGGTTAGCTGCCGCAAGACACCGTACTGGATCATTTAAAAAAAGAAAGCATTAAAAGAGGACCAGACACATAAAGCTCTCAGTGGCTATTCATCATGGTGTCTATATGCTATTTCCAGCTTCAGGGATACTTTGTCTCTCTGTGCTGGTTGCCAGGGAGCAAGAGGGAGAAAGAGCTCTTTCCTTCATATCTTGCTTGTGGGTTTCCCAGAGACACTTGGTGGCCACTGTGGGGGAAAATGCCTGGAAGAGATGGATTTTAGGTCTGATCCAGGAAGGCTGTTCCTAGGCTCTCACCTGCTAAGTTTGATTATACATAGAATTGTAGAGTTGGAGGGGACCCCAAGGGTCATCTAGTCCAACCCCCTGAGGTGCAGGTATCTCAACTCAAGCATCCATGACAGATGACCATCCAACCTCTGCTTAAAAACCTCCAAGGAAGCAGGGCCTACAACATCCTGAGGGAAACCGTTTCACTGTCGAACAGGTCTTACTGTCAGAAAGTTCTTCCTGACGTTTAGTCGGAATCTCCTTTCTTGTAACTTGAAGCCGTTGGTTCAAGTCCTACCCTCCGGAGCAGGAGAAGACAAGCTGTACTCCATCTTGTATGGAAAAGTGGATCTTGCACAACTGAGCTATCATTTAAAGGGCCGCAGCGTTAAAAACAGTAGGATAGACTCCTCCCTATCCTATTTAAACACTCAGGTGCCAGGTGTGTGAAAGTAACTTTAATTGCATTATTTAAATAGGTATAGGTCTGCAGTCTTTGTTTTGTTGAGGAAGAAGTAGGCATATGGCTAATATAAAATTCTTCTTTCCCTGCTAAAATATCCAACAGCACAATCCTGTGCATGTCTACTTGGAAGTACTTATGTTGCAAATAGCCCTGTGATCTTTGAATGAAGGGCAGTATATAATTATAACATTTATATATTATTATATTATATTATATTATATTATATTATATTATATTATTATAATATTATAATGGGACACGGGTGGCACTGTGGGTTAAACCACAGAGCCTAGAACTTGAAGATCAGAAGGTCAGCGGTTCGAATCCCCGCAACGGGGTGAGCTCCCATTGCTCGGTCCCTGCTCCTGCCAACCTAGCAGTTCGAAAGCACGTCAAAGTGCAAGTGGATAAATAGGTATCGCTCCGGCGGGAAGGTAAACGGTGTTTCCGTGTGCTGCTCTGGTTTGCCAGAAGCGGCTTAGTCATGCTGTACGCCGGCTTCCTCGGCCAATAAAGCGAGATGAGCACTGCAACCCAGAGTCGGTCATGACTGGACCTAATGGTCAGGGGTCCCTTTACCTTTTATATTATATCATATTATATTATATTATATTATATTATATTATATTATATTATATTATATTAATTATATATAATAATTTATGGGATTCAGTGGGTGTCAGGGACTGGGCAGAGGAGGAATAGTGGAGACCTGACCCTTCCAGAGAAGAAGAAGACAGTTCAGAATTACAACAGGGGTTTGAGGGAGGTCACAGCTCAGAGGAAGATGAGGGGGGAAAGCTGGGAAATAATGGGAGAGGAGGAGGAGGCAGAGCCGGAGCAGCTGGCTGACACATTATCACTAGTTAGTGACACGTTATCACTATTCCAGACCCACCATCTTCCAGAACCCGACAAGCCTTAAAAGTAGGAAAGCAAAGGTCTCAGCGCCACTCATAGAAGAGATGATGAATGAGGAAGCGGGAGAGAAGGGGAGGGGAGATTTACTCAGGACGACGCCATTATTCCAAGAGGCTCCATTCCCAAGCCTCTCCTCTCTGTAAATATTAAATAAAAAAAGCAGATGGCAAGGACTTTTCCTTGTCTTATCTGTTCTTGGCAACCTGCTGTGGGCGTTGGTTCCCCTGCCACTTGACAGTGGGTCCTTCTCCCAGGTGTGTGGGTATATGATGGCAGCTTGTATGGTCTCACTTTTCACAAATTCCTATTGCGAATATATTCTTCAAATACTTCACAGCCAGTTTGTTCTATATATGTGTTCTGTAAACATGTGAAAGCACAGAGATAGGTAAGGGGGTAAAACTTCCTACCAGGTTTTCTTTTTCTTTTTTTCTTTTTTTCTTTTTTTGAGGAGAAGCTGTCAACACCAGCTGGTTCATAATCACAATATAAAAGAAACCTAAGAAGAACATATGCCCACCAGGATTTTTTTTTAAGACCATCGCCTTGCCTAACCTTAATGCAACACTAGTTTGTGATAGTTTTCAGTGTGTTCTGTAAAGTGCGTTTTAATAATAGCGTGTCAGGTTTTAATGGGGCTTTGTTTCTGCTGTCAAAGTACTGTTATGCCAGGTGCAGACTTTTGTGAAATAAATACAGATAACTCTTTAGTAGTTTCTGAGGAGACTTGCTGGGGGGTGGGGGTAGAGAGAGAGTGCTATTCTGATCACGCCCACAGCGGTTCTAATTTATCCCTGCTCTAGAAAACATGTCGTTTTACTTCTCTGAGCACAGCGAGCATAGATGAAGATATATAGCACATCGAAATACGTTGCCTTGGTGTATGCGCACGATATTTTACCTATCTACACGTGCGCACCCATACATATTGGGTAAAACTATTTGCATTCTGCCGCTGGAAATAAATTCCCCTCCTTGCTGGTTCTGGCCAAATAAACCACCCTGCCCACTGTTCTGTTTTCACATGCCACTGGGAAGTTGATAACTTGGTTGGGGAGCAGTTTGATGGTGATAGTCATCTTCTCTCACTATCTACCCTATCGATTCTGATAGGCACTAATATCAGAATATTCTGAGGCAGCATGTCTCTTAATACCAGTTGCAGGGTACAAAAGAAGGAGAAGGTCTCTGCGTTCTGCATGTTGGCTTCCTTTAGATTGGTAACTTTGGGAAACCAGTTGCTGAACTGCACATCTGTCCTTGCAGGGCTATTCTTCTGTGTTCTTAGGAAAATGCTTTATTCATTCATTCATATTTATTTATTTATTTATTTATTTATTTATTTATTTATTTATTAAAGTTCTTACGTTACATCATCAGACATTGTCATATTACATCACAAAACTTATTATACTGTAATTTTCGGCCTGTATGTATACTTTATATACGTAAAGAAAAACAAAAAACAAAAAACAAAACAAAAAAAGCTATTCCAAACTTACTCCAAAATCATATATATACCAACACTTTGGACTTCCTGTCTATCCTGTTGTATATTCCTTTTTTTACAAATGAATGTACTCTTATTATTACATATTTCTTTACATTTTATCTAATACATTCCTATATCAATATGTACCCTTGGTTTTGTTTCTCAACTCAGTCTCTCTCCAACGTCAATCGAATGCTTGCATATATAGTGAACCTTTACTGTATTTTTGAATATATATCTATCCCACTTTTCCATAATTTCTTGTTTTGAGTTGCCTTTCAGGCTATTTGTCAGCTGTGCAATTTCAGCAAATCCTTGTAGCTTGTTAAGCCAATCAGTAATTGTCGGGACTCCTTCTTCCTTCCACCCCTTTGCCACCAAAGTCCTGGCTGCTTTATTTATTAATGTGTTTTTAAACAAACACATCTTCTGCTTTCCTTACTTTTTTTAAAGAAACAGAAACACAGCTCTCAGAATCCACACATTTGAAACACTGAAATGACATAATTTGGCCCATTTTGCCCATACCTCCCACTAGCGGCAGCTTAAGGACTGGGAGCAGCTCTGGGGAAATGAATGATCTGGTATGACAATGTGATGGAAAGGAAGAATGTGAGACACTTGCCATTTTCCTTTGCCATATATAGTTTCACTGAATGTTATATTGTTATTCCCTGTGGGAAACATAAAAATGCAAATAACGACATCTAAAGCCTAGATTTAAACAACAGACTAGTTGGTGACTAGTAATACTATTCCCTTAGTACTACCTTTTTGCTGCTAGGGCTGGAATTGACTGTTCCTAACACACACAACTGATAGTGTAATTTTTTTACTGGTGTGGGTTTTTTTCTTCCACAGAAGTCCAACCATACCAAAAGGGTGAAGACTCTGAGGTAAACATTTACTTCAGAGGACAACATTTAGGAGTATTTATGCATCTTAGAACTTAAAAGAGAGCCAATGTAGTTCAGTGCGTGGAGCCCTCAATTCAATTTCCTGCTTGGCCATAAAGCTGGCGGAGATTGGCTTTGGGGAAATTACTCTGTCTCTCTGAGTAACCTTGAGGCCAGAAGTACACATTTAGATTCCACCTCATATCTTAAAACCTCAGCTGCCACTTCTCTTCTGCAAGGTGGCATTGGGTGGGAGAGAAGTGATACGTGAAACATCCCCCCCCCCAAAAAAAAGAACGTGCCAAGAATTTTGTGTTTTCACTAAATGCTGAACACTTCACTCAAGCCATTCTAGAGGAGCTGTGGGTCATGAATTTTATTGCATCTTACCAATTACAGTGGCATTTGCCTTTTATTCTCTTGCACACTGCTTTGAGATTTTTAGATGTTAACCACTTGTTGTTGTTGTTGCTTTGTCCTTCCTCTGCTCCCTGCTTTTGCCTATAACCTTGCCCCCACCCCACCCCGCCATAGCCTAAGCTAGGACTTCATCTCAGATATTTCATCACAAGGTGAAGGTTGATCATGTAGCTATCTTTTTATGAGATGTGATGAGATGAAATAAAAATATTGTGTCGCTTAGACTGTTCCTAATTTCTTGGAATACAGTGAGTGAGAGAGCTGGTTCAGAAAGTACATACCCTCCAAGTGTTCCTATTTTCCAGGGGCAGTCTCAGATTTACAGAAGCCGTCCAGGTTTCTGATTTGATCCTGGAATGTCCTGCTTTTCCTTAGGACGTCCCTATTTTCATCAGAGAAATGTTGGAGGGTATAAAGTTATGCAACCCCCAAGGCATCTGAAAGCAGCATTGTATTGGGAAGTTTTTCTTTTAATGTTTAATGTTTTGTTATGTTTTCATATATGCTGGAAGCTGGTCAGAGTGGCTGGGGCAACCCAATCAAAAGGGGGGAACAACAACAACAACAACAATTGTTGTTGTTGAATAGGACGTCCCTATTTTCATCAGAGAAATGTTGGAGGATATGACATTACCATGATCCATATGCAGTATGGATCATGTCCTTTGTGTGTGAATTTCTCAGAATGGATGGAGTGATTTCTGCCATGGCAGCAACTTGAAAAAGTGCCATTGACCATCACAAAAACCTTCTTGGCTACATGTGAGCTCCCTATGTAGAAGTGATGGTTCAGGACTCAAATACAACCACAAACCGCTCCTAAACAGCCACCACACAAAGGCTGCCGTCTTATGAGAATGGTCCCCATGTAAATAAGCAAAAGGGTCGCTGTGTCTAAGTGCTTCCCCTAAGAGCTTTTTGCATATTTTTCTGCTCTTCTCATCCTTGTATCAATTATCATGCCAAATCTGTTTATATTGCAGTAAAACCTTGTAAAAACACAGTCCAAGACATCAAACGCTTCACAGCCCAGTTCTCTTTTTCTTTCTTTTCCTACCTCCTGCTGGTAGCTCACCAATTTAATTTATAATATATTCTTCTTTGGCATTATCAGAATGATTTTCACAGCAGCCTGGTCTGGTGTGCCAGAAAACAATGGAGCTATGTGGGCAGCAGAACCAGAACATTGGCAAAGCTGTGTGTAATACGGTTGAATTGACCTGGCCTGCATTTCTGGCTGATTCATCATAGGAACATACCTGAACCTCCTTTTATTTCCCCCCCTCTTCATCCCCCCCCCCCCATTCTTTCAAGAATGGAAGATTCAAAAGTTTGGGGAAAATAGGACAAAAATCTGCTAAAAATGCTGCTGTGCGTGACTGCCAGAAATAGAGCCTTAGGACTCCAATGAGCCAGAAGGGTTTAACACAATATCATAAGGGGCAGCCTGGAGGGCATTCTGTGTCAGGGCAATTGATATGATTTGGTGTAGACGCACACTGCTGTTTCTGCAATCACAGTTGGGCCATTGGTGACATTGTAAAAACAGAGTTATGGTTGGATGCTGTGCCGTTTGCCCTGGTCCTCCAGCTCTTTTATTATTTTAAGCAAGTGGAGATAGGACTGTCATGAGGGAAAGGCAAGGTGCTTTGTGGCAGTGTGCTTTAATCCTGTTTCACATGTTTCCCAGGTTTGGCCCTGAGACAAAGAACTCCAGTGCTGAGCAATCCACACTTGAAGCCTTGGCTGGAGGTCTGCATGTGAGGGCACTAGCTCAAAATGGTGTTCCCAGCCCAACAAGAGGCAGATTCACCACAGTGGCTGTAACAACGAGACCTGTGCTTTCTTGGAAATAAGTTCATCTGAAATAAGTTGGCCTTTTTTCTAAGCCAATGTGTCCAGCGAAAGGGCAAAAAGCAGCAGCTTGTCTGCTCACTGGGGCAGGAAATGCTGATGATAATAAAATTGTACCGACTGCCAATTAGCTAGGCTAGGTTCAGTGTGCTGGTTTTGGTGTATAAAAGCCCTGTGCAGCAGGGGACTAGGATAGTGATGTTAAATTCTCAAAAATAATCTTTTGGAGAATATTCTCGATTAATGAGAATATTAGAGAATTTTCATTTAAAATAGGAGAATATCAAATTAAAAAGTAAAACATATTTTATAGTTAAAGTTAAACCATTCTAAGGTGATGGCACCAGTAATTTCATGTTAAGATTTGGTATAAGGAAACTCAGTCAAATCATATTTTATTCTTCCATTAGAACATGTACATGTTATAGGACAAGTCAAAAAATACAATTGGCATGTTAAGGTTTGATACAAGTAAATTCAGTAATAGGCTATCTTGCGTTTCTAATAGCTCTAACGCTTAATAACTGTTTTGGTGACTAAAACACAGCTTGATAAACAAAACTATATGCATACATATAAAAAATAAGCCATTAACATTAAATATATTATCATTATATGATAATATATTTCAGTATGTCAGTCTCTGGTAAATGGCACCTTGTACCATTGAATGGCACTGCAAAAACCAGTTACCAGCACTAAATAAAACTATAGAAGCGTCAGCTGTTTAAATCAAGGCCACCTCACATGCTGTTACACATAATTGTATAGGCCTAGGTACTTTAAGTGTATAAAGCATTAAAACTACTTTCTGTAAAAAAATAAAAATAAAAAAATCACACTGTATGGCCAAGGGTATAGAATAAGGCTAAGAATAAGGTCACACCAAAATAGAAAAAAGGCTATTACATATAGTTGAAATACATACGAATTCAAATGTTCATCAAACTAAATGAATAGCATTTTTAAAACTTAAAAAAGAAAAAGGTTTTCTGTAGCTCACATTTCAGAACTCTCAATGGTGAATAACACAATGCCCAGTAATGTAACTGGATTAAAAAAATAGCAATTCATTACTTACACTGGCAGTATCACAGCTTGACTTATTATTTACTAGATTTTTAAAATATGGGTTGTAAAACTGGTTCTTCCATTAGAATTTACAGTTTGTGGAGAATATTCGCCAGGAGAATTTTCTAGCAGAGAATTTTCTCCAGAGAATATTCTCACCTCACATCACTCGACCAGGATACCTGACATCACTGTGCTTTTCAGGTGAAGGCTTGCTAAACATACCATCTCATCAGGAGGTCTGTTCTGCACAATAAAAGGATTGTGCCTTTAGTGTCATGGCTCCTACCCTTTGGAATTCCCTCCTGTTCAATATTAGAAAGGAGATGTCCCTGTTGCCTTTTCAGCACCTACTGAAGACCTTCCTCTTCCAACAACGCATTTAAGTTGAAATCTTTCCTGGTCTGCATATTGGTTGGAACTGTTTTTAAGATATTGCATCACTTGTATATATACCAGCCTGGTGGGATGTACATTTAATTAATTAATAATGGTAGTAGTAATAGTAGTAGTAGTAGTAATTAAGTGATTGATTAATTACAACTTCCACTCTAATGGTTCATTGGGTTTTTAACTTAGTTAGCAATTCCATTTTGGTACCATGCCTAAAACAGAGAAATATTTGTCATTGTTACATGGTTTCATAAATAAACCATTATGTAATTTATTATAGAAGTACTCTATGCTAGTGCTCCTTTCTATACCAATGACATTCTGCCTGCGTGTTGTGGCACTTCTGCCCTCGGGGCCAAGTGGCCCTGGAAGTAAGAACTCTGGGGTGGGGATTACATGGACTAAACACTTTTGCAGATTCCCTGCAGGAGGATCCCTTCCACTGTGAGCAAGAAGAGACCAGCTGCATGCCACCTAGTCAGCTGTTCCAAACACATATATGAAATTTAAAAGGGAGCCAGGACCAAAGAGGATAGTCACATAAACAAGATGTCTAGGTCTTGCTTTCTCCTTCTAGGGGGTATTCTAGTCATCATGGGAATAGAGGATCACAGGGAGATAAGAGGCCTGGAAGGATCAATGCTCCCGTAGGTTTTAGAAACTTACAAAAGGTGCTGTACATCTCGTTCCCATGAGACCTTTCTTTGTAGGATGAGAACGGAGGGGCCTCAGAGCAGCAGTTATGCTTTCTCTGGTTGTTTTCGCCAACAGGGAAACAAACCCTGGTTGAGAGGATATATCATGGGTAGGCAAACCTGGGCCTGGAAGCCGGATCTGGCCCAATCGCTTTCTCAATCCGGCCCGCAAATGGTCCGGGAATCAGCATGTTTTTACATGAGTAGAATGTGTCCTTTTATTTAAAATGCATCTCTGGGTTATTTGTGGGGCATAGGAATTCGTTCATATTTTTTTCAAAATATAGTCTGGCCCTTCACAAGGTCTGAGGGACAGTGGACCGGTCACCTGCTGAAAAAGTTTGCTGACCTCTGGGATATATGATAGCCATCTTCAAACATCTAAAGGGCTATTACATGGAAGATGGAGCAAGCTTGTTCCGGAGGCCAAGACCCAAATGAATGGATTCAAGTTAAAAGAAAGGCTATTCTGACTAAATATCAGGAAGGCCTTCCTTTTGGGCATTGTTGGCCAGAGGGTGTTAAAGAAGGACAGAACTTTTTTCATGTATGCTACAACAGCAGCAAGGATACTTGTCGCCAAATATTGGAAAACTCAAGATTTGCCCATGCTGGAAGAATGGCAGATGCAACTGATGGACTATATGGAACTGGCAGAAATGACCGGCAGATTCCGAGACCTGGGAGAGGAAACAGTGGAAGAGGATTGGAAGAAATTTAAGGACTATCTACAAAAACATTGTAAATTATATGAGTGCTAAGAAGGATGCGAGATTGAAAATAACACGGCTCCATTAAGCTAGTTGAAAAGAATATGAGAATAAGTGAATTTAAGAGAAAAATAAACTTTGAATAACTATCATGTTTAAATTGGGTATTCAAGATTTAGATAAAAGTATTCAAAGTTAGGGACATAATATTGGCAATCTATAGAATAAGAATGGAAACAAGGTGATAATTTGCTGGTTAAAATTGTATAATTTTGGAACGCAGGAGCGAGAGATGTGAGGAAGCCCAAAAAGCGAAGAAAATATGGTTATTATAAGATGTTAATTGTATTTTTGTTTTTTGTTTTCCTTCTTTTTGTTCTGTTTTCTGTTTATTCTGGTTTTTATTTTATTGTATTAAGAAAATCTTCAATAAAAAATTTAAAAAAATAATAAAAATAAAAAAATAAATATCAGGAAGGGCTTTCTGACGGTAACAGGTGTTTGATAGTGGAACAGCCTCCCTCTCCTCCCTTGGAGGTTTTTAAGCAGATGTTGGATGGCCCTCTGTCATGGATGCTTTAGTTGAGCTTCCTTCATTTCAGGGGGCTGGACTGGATTACGCTTGGGGTGCTTTCCAACTCTACAATTCTATGATTCTCTTTTTTCTCTCAATAATGTCCCAGTATCTTTGACAGAGGCTTGAAATTTCTGGAATGTCTTATCAAGCCTGAGAGGCACTGCCATAAAGCATTAATAGCTTGTGTACAATGAAGATTTGATGGGAATGGGGTTTTGGCCAGGTGTGAATTGCCTGCATCTGTAGGATTTTAGGACCAGACAAGTATTTGGGATGCTCTCCAGAAAGACATTTTGGTGGTGTGGATTCTTTTGTTTTTGATTGATTGGGTCAGACTGGAAATTCTTGCCTCTGGAGAAACAGGCCCATCGGGCAGTAATGAAGGAGGTGTGCTGGAAAGGGGACCAATTAGGATTGAGAATAAAATGTGGTTTAGCAGTAAGGAATTCAGAATGCCCTGCAGTTCCCATTGAAGCCATAGCAATTTCTTGGCTGAAAAAAGGAGCACATATAAAGGGAACTGCATGACTACAAATGAGGTCATAATCTGCCCTATCATAACCTTTATTGCTCATAATTATTCTTTAGAAGCGAACACAAATGACTTTCTATGCCCAGGGTTAATATTTAGGATTCACAGGGTGCAGTGGATTATTACTATTATTGTTGTTTTATTTTGACTTGCAAATGAAGAACATTTTATTTTAAACATCTGGTTCTGATAACAACACACCCACTGTGCCAGGTTTTTTAGACACTTTTCAGAGCAAATCAGCTCTCCTGCATTAGCCTGTCTGACTCAATAAATTGCTACTGACCTGTCTCTCATGGGCATTGTGAAATGCTTTGCTAATTAGTTAATGTTTGTGCAGTGCTCAACGCTGTAAAACACAGAGAAGTACTAAGCACAGCTTTATTACGCCCATCCCTTCTGACTATCCTAAAGATAGCTGTTGTTTCATTTCTGCAACGAGCTGCAGAGCAGATATCAAGCCAGTTGGCAGCTGAGGGCTGTGCATTTCACATCGGAAGAATGTCAAGCACTCCCACCCAGCCATCATTGTTCTCTTTTAGTTTTATGTCTGGACTTGTAAAGACACCTGACAGCACCCACCACTGTGTATAAAAGGTTAGCCCAGGAGAGGCTACTTAGGATAATGCATCCTTCAAATAATATTTCCTTACAGTGAGATTCCAATGTCATTGGGATACAGGCACTGTCATGTAAGGTACTAAAATAAGTGTGTCCTAAACTGTTTCTTCTCAGAGGTGCATGCCATGTGACATAGCTCAGAGCCGTCAATGGCAGCAGATAGCTTTCCATGGCTAGGCAAACTAAGGCCTGGGGGCCGGATCCGGTCCAATCGCCTTCTAAATCCAGCCCGCGGACAGTCCAGGAATCAGCATGTTTTTACATGAGTAGAATGTGTCCTTTTATTTAAAATGCATCTCTGGGTTATTTGTGGGGCATAGGAATTTGTTCATCCCCCCCCTCCAAAAAAAATATAGTCCAGCCCCTTCACAAGGTCTGAGGGACAGTGGACTGGCCCCCTGCTGAAAAAGTTTGCTGACCCTTTTACCAGTCGGTTTGGATAGCCAAAAAATAATCTGTGTGGCCTCGGTGCAGTCTCATGTATCAGAACTTGTGTGCCTGTGCAAACTGCAGCTCAGAGCATAGATATTTAGTTTGGAAACAGGTGGTTGCATCCAACGTTAGTTGTGCTCAGAGTAGACCCATTGAAATTAACGGACATGGCCGACATAGGCACATTAACTTTAGTGGGTTTGCTTCGGAGGAAATCTGATATCACAATGCATCAGATTGCAAGCAAAGATATGGCTTGCAAGGCACCAACAATCAGCTGATTGTCAGAGCTTTTTCATCCCTGTATGTAGCACTCCGCAAGATGCAATCAATCAATCAATCAATCAATCAGCTGAACGCCTTGCACTGGGCTTCACAAGACCCCATGATCGTTGGCCCTGTTCAGCAGTGTTTTTCAGAGTGTTATGTCCTGGGCTGCAAGGCTGTGCATAGCACTTTGCAGGCACCAACAATAAGGTGATTGATGGTGCCTGGAAAGTCCATTTTGGCTCAGCTAACTTTCTCCCTGCCGCACACCTGACATCAGTTGCAGGGCAGGTGGGTGTGGCTTGGCTGAAATGCCCTTGTGGGCCAGATGGGGCTGCTTGTTGGGCTTCGTTAGGCCAGTGGCCTGGAGGTTCCCCAACCCTGTTTTATATTATTATTATTTGTTAATAAAATCAACATTTTAATAACAACTTACAAAACGTCTCAGTTTACCAGATGCTTGTTAGTTACACCAATGCCTCCTCATTCCTTGACAAGGACAGCTAGGAGCATTTTAAGCAGCTGGTTAGAATACTTTGCCCAGACATTATGTCTCTTTAAAGAAAAGGCTTATCTTTAAAGAAAGAAATGTGAATTTGCAGGGAACGGACCTAGAATGTTTCTGAACCTGGCTCCCACAAGCAAACCAAATGACTACATTTTGATCACCATGCATAATTGTGTTTCTCCCCAGTAGGGATGCCACCCACCTGACAAACGGATATTCCCAGCAAATAAACTGAACCAACCAACCAACCAAACAAACAAACAAACATATAAGGGCATTGTAGCTCGTTCACCAGTGTATTAGATGATTTGCCATGCACCACATCTGTCTGAGAGGTGCACAGTATCCTGTTCGTTGTACTTTCCGAGCAGCGCTTCTATCATATTCCATAGCGATAAAGATAATAATAAACAAATAAATGACACTTTTATGGCGTCTTTCAACCTGAAGGATCACAAAGAGCTTTGCACACTATAAAAATGGATATACAAACAATACAAGAGGATGGTTTTACCTGCCCCTTGGGCATAGCTGCTGCAGAGGTGGAACCCAGCAAAATGGACTACTGTAACACAGTAGTCGAGAAATAAGGAAATAAACAGAAGCCAGATAAAAACTGCATGGGAAGCGAAGCATGCAGAGGGGCTCCAAAACTCAGGGGTTTTGCCAGCATTTTTAAATCTTTAATGTTTGCTTTCTTCTTTCCTAGTAAGAGCTATTTTTACTGGGTCACAGTATCGCTTCTCGGCCTTTTGGCTAAGATCAAGTGTAGTATCCTTACTGGGTCAAGCAGTGACCTGTCTAGTCTATGAACAGCAAGGTGCTCTAACTAGGAGAAGCATACAGATAAAATATGACTAAGCCACGTCTGACCTTCAGTGATCTGGCATACTGTCTTATGGTCACACATGTTCTTTCTTTCTTTCTTTCTTTCTTTCTTTCTTTCTTTCTACTCATCTATTCTCTTTAAACACCAGTTTAGCCATGAATGCCACAATCTGAATATGTATGGCTTGTGTGAAGAAGGGCTTCTTTTTTTAAAAGTTGTTTCATCTGTCCTTAGAGTTTTGAGAAAGAATAAATTTCTATTAGCTTTTTCCATGGCTTTCATCATTTTATAAATCTCTGTTATGTTTCTCACTCTCTTTTTTAGTTTTCATCTTTTTAAAAACTAACACGTCTGAATTCCTCAACCTTTTCTTCATATGAAAGATGCTTAATCATCCATCATAATTCTAGTTGCCCTCTCCAGTACGTTCTCCAAACTCTGTGCCCTGATTTTATTTAGAAATGTGTTAATGAAGTCACAAGTCAAGAAAAAAATAATAGGAAGATCAAACTGGAATAATAATATAATATAAAGCATTTACTAGTAAATCTGCAAATTCAGCTACCTCATTCTTCAACGTAGAATCCACATTATTTATAAACAAATTCTCCATTTGTTACTACCTTCTAATTTCTGGCCCCAATCCAGCTAAATTTAGCTGGAAGTAAGTTCCACCAAAAACAAAGGTACTTGACTTTAGTTATGACTAACTTGTCACAAGTTGACCAAGTCTCATTAGCTCCTTCCCAAACCAGTATCACCTCTCCTCCTGGTTTGAGAAACCCACAGTGATAGCAGTGTCACTGGCTAATTCAGAAGGAAGTTTATAGATAATGATGGGTATTTCATTTGAGCCCAAGGCTGGAGGATTGGAGATTTTAGTCAAAGCTGAAGACCAGGTGACATCTACTGACAGCATCCTTGCTGGGCATGAAGTGGTATTACAAATTATGGACGATCAGATCCAAAATACCTAACACATAGAGATTTGCAGATCAGACCTGACTATTTATAACAATCCATTGGATGTACAGTGGTACCTTGGTTTACAACCATGATCCGTTCCGGAGGTCAGTTTGTAAACCAAAACAGGTTGTAACCCAAGGTGTGCTTTCTCCAATGGGGCCTCCCAAAAATTTTTGTTAGCGGATCTCTCTGTGCATATGTATATTTACTTCAAAGACCAAAAGAGCTGAAAATAGGGTGTAGTAGATAGTAGTGTTTAGCTTTGTTTTGTGAGTGGAGTCAGTAAACACTTCATTAAGCCATTTCCGAACTGGAGAGGAGAGGGGGTTGCGGGCTACCCCCTCCCACACACGCGGGGGATGGCCTTTTTGCCCCCGCGAGAACAAGGGAATCCCTGGGCGTGCCTGCAACCCTGCCCGCCAATCGGCGGGCTAGGGAGGCGTGGCCTGGCCCATTTAAGGCCAGGCACGACCGGGGACCGCCCTCTTTGCCCCGTTCCAGCTGACCGGTTTTCCCATTCCACCCACCCTTTAGGCTTAGCTAGCTATGACCTTGCTATGGACTTCGGTTGGTCGCCGCAAGGAGCCTGGTAGGAATTTTTCCAACTTGGCGCACTTCCAGCCTTTTGGTTTTTTCGCCTACCTTGTAGCAAACATCACAACTTCCTCGGTATTGGCGGTTAGGCATTGGCAGGAGTAATTGTTATGCAAATGAAGGGGGAAGGAAGCGCCATCACCTTCCCCCAATGAAAAGGGTAGTCCAGTAGAGGACTCCGGGGGGCGTTGCCTTGTCCAAAACCTAGGGAGGTAAGGGCCTCCGGCACGCCCCCGAGCGGTGACACCCGTGGGATCCTAGTTGGCGTACTTCAACAGGACCTCCACGGCTTGTGGATAACCCTTCCTGGTCTCCATGCCGGGTAGTCAATAGGAGCCAATGCCTAAGACTAATACCTTCCTATTCCTGTAATCAATAAAGTTGTGGCCTTTTTATGCCCATTAACCTTAAATAATGTGTCCTGTGTCTTCATTTCACATGGGGGAGGGGACTTGCCACACAACTTTGAACTGTGTGGGAGAGGAGTTTCTTCCCCTTAACAGAGGACTCTGGAAGAAGCCGGGAGCAGGAAATCTCTGAAGACTCTGCTCTTCTGATGCATCTCACTGGTTGAGGAATGGTGAACTAGAAGGGAGAGACAATTCTGATATCTTTAGGCTTCCATCACGTGGAGTGATTCCAAATGATACTTTTAAAATTGATTTGGAGAAGAAAAATCTGTTCTCAGAAGCTCAGTGATATGAGACAAGACGTTTTGATCCCGAGTAGACTGGTGTGGGACATTACCTTCCTCTTAGTGGGACTATTGCCTGTTAGGATCTCACGCATCTCCAGCAGCACACTGTGTTCCTTTGAGGGAAGAAATATCCAGGGGAGAGAGGAAAGCTCCTAGCTGTGCAACAGGGAAATGCCAACCAGCAAAGCAAATGTAACTCTAGCGAGGTAGCTTCTAGCACACGTTCTGCGGTGGAGATCGATAGGGCAATTGCACGTTGCTCCTTCAAATAACAGCTGGAGTTTTGAAGAAGGGCACAACTTCAGAGACAGGAAAGGAAATAATTCAAGGCAACACTACAAGCCTGCCAGAGGCCTTAGCAGCAACAGAAGAGGAGAATGAAAGTATTCTGCTTCGTAAGAATCCAGTAATTATACACTGGTATGGTATAAGAGGGACGCGGGTGGTGCTGTGGGTTAAACCACAGAGCCTAGGACTTACCGGTCAGAAGGTCGGCAGTTTGAATCCCCACGATGGGTGAGCTCCTGTTGCTCGGTCCCTGCTCCTGCCAACCTAGCAGTTTGAAAGCATGTCAAAGTGCAAGTAGATAAATAGGTACCGCTCTGGTGGGAAGGTAAACAGTGTTTCCGTGCGCTGTTCTGGTTCGCCAGAAGCGGCTTAGTCATGCTGGCCACATGACCTGGAAGCTGTACGCCAGCTCCCTCGGCCAATAAAGCGAGATGAGCGCCGCAACCCCAGAGTTGGCCATGACTGGACCTAATGGTCAGGGGTCCCTTTACCCTTTTATGGTATAAGAAGGCAGCGGTGGGTTTGGTAGGGAACCTTTTTCAGCCCAAGGTGTGCATTGCCTTGGGTTGTGGGAAGGCTACATATCAGAATGGAAAGAACCCTTTCATCCACAGATGGCCACCACATCTCTAAGCCATTGATACTTGTGGTGTACACTTCTTTTCTCCCACTTTCATCCCTAGTCAAACAGAGGTTGGTTGGTTATTTATTTATTTATTTATTTATTTATTTATTTATTTATTTATTTATGGGTGGGTGGATGGATGGATGGATGTGATCCAGCCACAAGACTTGCCTTGCGTCTTTTTCATTGCGAAGCAACTGATCTGATTTGTTACCCCCTCACTGACTTCCTGATTTGACTTGCCGTTCAGGATCGAGTCAGACCCATTAAATCTGATGGTCTGCCTCCTCCTCCTCCTCTTCTAAACACCCTGCTTTCAGAATAACAGCAGCCATGTGGAAAACGTTCCCTCGCCCCCAAATCACACTATGATTGGAGTGCCTTAGGAAACTAATCCATTGTGATTAAAATCTAGACCTGTCCCTCAAAATGAATGAGCCCTGCCTCTTCCCCGCCTCCCCTCCCCACTTGAACTCAGGGAATTTTCCTATCCTGCTTGTATTTGCTTTTTTAAAAAATGTGGTCACTTTATTTGAAATGGCAAAATGCAGCAGATCTCAGGTACCTGAGTCCACAGAATGACTCTGACCTTTACAGAATTCCTGGTCTGACTCAGGATACCATGTTAACAACGCAGTATGACTTGGCCATGTGCAAACCTTTCCTGAATCGCCCCTAGGTGCCTCATAATTTGGGCTGCACACGGAGTTGATTCACACCTCTAGTTTATACCTTTTGTTTCTGTCCAGTGTTGCCGACGGCAGCTAACAACAAGTAAGATAAAATACAATCACATTTTTGAAGCTCTGTAAAATCCTGCAACGACAGTACAATGGTACCTCGGGTTACAAACGCTTCAGGTTACAAACACTTCGGGTTACAAACTCCGCTAACCCAGAAGTAGTACCTTGGGTTGAGAAATTTGCCCCAGGATGAGAATTGCGTGCCGGTGGTGTGGCGGCAGCAGGATGCCCCATTAGCTAAAGTGGTACCTCAGGTTAAGAATGGTTTGGGGTTAAGAATGGACCTCCGGAACGAATTAAGTTCGCAACCCAAGGTACCACTGTAATGGATAAGCAGATCCCCTATTGGACTGAGGAGAATGTTGCAAGCTCTACATGAATACTGTGTTCAGCATGAGCTCTAACCCAACTACGCTAAGACCAAGATCATGGTCTTCTCTGCCCGACCGAGACTCCATCGATGGTCGACGAACGGGATTCCCGTAGAGCAGGTTAACTGCTTTAAATATCTGGGACAAGTAATACGGTCAAATAGATCTTTTCTGGCCCATAGAGACTATATAACAACTAATGCATCTAAAGCAGCCATCCAGATTAGATCTCTATATGCTAAGAATCAGGCCCAATCAGTGAAGTTAGCTTTGAGACTCTTTCAAATGAAAATCCTCCCCCTTCTTTTGGTGGGCATCTCGTTAGGTTCCCGTAGGGATTTTTTGAAACTGGATTCTATTCAAACGCGATTCCTTAGAGCCATCCTTAGGATTCCCCCCTCGGTAGCGGGTGTGGTCATGAGATTAGAGGTCGGCTGGCAAGCTCTACGGTACGTGGCCTTGAAGACGAAGCTCTGGCTATGGCTCAAGCTTTGTTTTAAACCAGTGGGTGTTGCCCCCTTGATATTGAGGGATGATTTTCAATCATCGTGGGAAAGGGAGGTCATTAACGAGGTTCAATCCTGTGGATTGTCTCACCTTTACTTTGAGTCTATGACGTACAATCAAGCTAGAGATGTGATCTCCCGGAGACTGAGTGATATTGCCAGACAAGAGGACATAGCCCAGGTAAAACCTGGGATGTTCCTAGGGGACCAGATTTATCGGACCATACCAGCCCCCTACCTTGCAGAAATCCACTATGTGGAATACCGCAGACTTCTTACAGCGGCTAGATTAAATGTCCTTGACTCTGCGATATTGTGGGGAAGGTACAGGGGAGTACCATACGCCCAGAGAACCTGTCATTGTGCTATCGGTGTGGTTGAGTCCACCGAACACATTCTCTTGACTTGCCCTTCTTATGCAGAGCTTAGACAAAACTTTATAGACCCACTCCTATGTCAACTTAGCTTCCTACCCGGAGAAAACCAGGTTTTACACTTGCTGAATAATGTCACTAGAGCTATACCTTTCTTGGTGGCCAAATTTCTTTTTTTAGCCTTTAAGCGTCGCAAGACCAAATTTGACTGTATTGACATGGGGCTATCTGTTTAGCCCTTTTAGTGTTGGCTAAGCTCTAAAATCTTCTTGGATGTTTTAACTGTGTATTGACAAATGTATTTGTATTCTTTTTTCTGAGTGACGGTCGAATAAAAAGGTTGATTGATTGGTAATGGATAAGAAAATGTGACAGACAGTACAAACGTAATCAGCAATGGCTCTAACATACCAATTTCAATTCTTTACCAGACGGGGGGTGGGGGTGGAGATTGTCATTGTTATAATTGATTGATTGATATATTACATTTGTTAGCTGCTTTATACAAAACAAAAAGCCTCAAAGGGACTTATCAAGATGAAATACCACAGAACTGGCTATTGAATGCCTTCCCAGGAACTTTATTCAGGATGGGAAATTTGCGACCGGACAATATTATTATTATTATTATTATTATTATTATTATTATTATTATTAAAATCCAAGGAGGATTTCTTACCACTGCTGTCTTTAGGCATGCAGGGACCACTCCCTCTCATAAAAAGGCATTACTCACTTCCCTGCCCAGCAGTACCCTCCTTGCTATTTGTAGCCACCCATAACTTGGAGCGAGGATCCAGAGCACATGTTGTTGTTTAGTCGTTTAGTCGTGTCCGACTCTTCGTGACCCCATGGACCAGAGCATGCCAGGCACTCCTGTCTTCCACTGCCTCCCGCAGTTTGGTCAAACTCATGCTGGTAGCTTCGAAAACACTGTCCAACCATCTCATCCTCTGTTGTCCCCTTCTCCTTGTGCCCTCCTTGTTTCCCAACATCAGGGTCTTTTCCAGGGAGTCTTCTCTTCTCATGTAGTCACCTGCAATTATCTAAGCGCCTTGTCCACATCCTCATGCCGTACTAGTAGAAATTCCTCCCACAAAACAAGACTAAATGGTGCTCTAGATACCTCCTGAGGTTTGCCTGCTGTAGTAGTAGAGTCCCAGTCCCAGCAGATGCAAGTGATTTTATCCTCAAAATGATTCACAAGTCACAGTGGGCCACCGCTAAATCTTCCCTCTCCTTTAGGCCAGAATGTGAAAGGCCTCAGGCTATCCAGAAAAATCTCAGAATTGCCTAGTGAGAATGCCATGAAAACAGCAAAATACGTCTGCTCCGCTTTCCCTGCCACCAAGAAGTCTCAGTAGTGAGCACCACTAGAGTCCAGAGGCTTTCGTTTGGAGTTTTCCTCCACTTGGGTTAAAGCCATTTCTCAGCTCATTTCATTGTACCCAGCTCTGGTGTGTACCAAGAAGCCCGGCAGGCTTTATCAAGCAGGAGAAGGCAACTGTCAACAGCCTGGGCCATCCAGGTACAGATCAACCAGGGCTTCTGTAGAGGCACCAGTCGTATCAGCTTGTAGCTTTAGCAAATACTTTTAGCAAGTATATCATCTTAAAGCAGAGACGGGATATTTACTTGTCATGTTTTGCTCTGATGCAGCGTTGTTTCTTATTTTTTGAAATTTCAGAACTGCTAGCTGATTAAATCACGCTTTAATTAGCATTATTCAGTTGTCTTTTATTGATTTTTATTTGCATTGTGCACGCCTGCAGAACGTTACTGATGTTGCATTGCCATGTTGCTTTTTACGAGTTTGTGCTTTTGTGCATGTTAAAATTCTAAAGAGGAAAATTAGTCCTTAATGTGCCTCCTGTGTACGCCAGATTTGTTTGCAAACTCTATGCCAGTTTTTCATTTACAGTCACTGAGTTAGTTATTAAATTATGCGTATGGGGGGAGGGAGAGAGAGGAAAATCAGAAAATACATTAACATTATCTCTGGGTAAACCTGAAAAATAATATATAGCCAGCATTACTGTGCAGCACAGCATGGATTTATTTCCTTGCCACCCCTATGGTTTGCCTGTGCATAATCCATATTCAGTAGGAATCCTATGCATATAGACATGTCCCTGCCATTGCTGAATACCTGCACCAATCTTTGATTACAAAACATTTGAAGATTTCGTCTGTACTATGAGGGTAACTAAAACGAAAGATGAAGGTGCAGTATTTCAATTAAGAGTAAATTCACAGATCAGCAGGTGTAGAGAGAAGGAATTCAAATTCTGAAAAAGATGACAGTGTGAGATGAGGAGACTCAAGGACAGATGCTAAAAACTTTTTTTTAAGTGAACATGAAGAAACAGAAGCAAGCAGAACAAATACACTTTTAACAGGGCCCCAGGGAATAGTAAACATGGCAAGACATTAATAACATTGTGATTTCCCCCCATCTATACCATTTGTGTCATAGAGATGTCAACATTTCATCTTTTAATGGACAGCCTAGTAGTACGAATGCAGATAGCAATAATCTGTTTTAGCCCCTCAATTTGTATACTACCCTTCAATAAATAATCACCCAATAAAGGGTGATAACAACAGCACAATTGTAAAAAAACAACAACAATAGGACAATAGTAATAAATAAAACAGCAGGATAAAAGTCAGTTCAGGTGGTGAGAGCCTGGGAAAATAAAAAAGACATTGATAGTGAAAAGTGCCTGGTAGTGAAAAGACATTAGCATAGGTGACAGGTGAGTTTCCCCAAAGAGTGGCTTCCATAAATGGGGTGCCATAGGCAAAAACATATATCCTTCCAGCTATTACCAGCCTCACCTCAGCTAGTGGAAGCAGATACCAGAGAAGCTTCTGGGAACATAACTTTAGTGCATGGGCAGCAGCACATGGGAGTACGGTAGATGTTCCTTCAATTACTTTGAAGCAAGATCCTGGGATTTACTTCTTTATGCTGAGGCAGAGATGGCCACCCTATCCTGTTGGACCGCAACTCCCATCAACCTGAATGTTGGCCATGCTACGTGAGCCTGATTTGAGTCGGAGTCCAAAAGGTTCCCCATCCCAGGACTAAGATGAAACTAGAATGGATGTCCAAAACTCAAAAAAGGAATATGAGCAAATAAATACATACACATGTGGGTTGTGTTTGGGAGTTTGGGATGTGCTGTATGGGGATACGGGTTGAATAGATGCAAATTAGAAACTGCCTTGCTTTACATTTAAATCTTTTGCCCACCTGTTAATTAGGTTTCTGTGTGTTTTATGTCTGCGTAGGTTCTGAAGCATTGGAGCATTTCTTAGTAATGTCAATACATGAATGCCTTGGTTTCTGCTGATCAGTAGTGATGCAGAGGTACTTTGCAGATGCGCAGAGACTATTAGGCAAAGGACACATCCCATTTTAGCAGCCAATGGTCTGCTCCCCTTGGGTTAAGTGCCCAACCCAGGGAAGCTGGCCCCTGGTCCAGGAGATGGATAGAGGAACAATGACCATCCAAGGTATAGCTCAGTTGACAGAGCATGAGACTCTTAATCTCAATTCAAATACCAAAAAGAGCATCTTCCCCAATATTAACCATCTCAAGTCATATAGTGGGCAGAAGCCAACTCCAATCCTGCCACTAACCTTTTTCCTCAAGCTTGATGTTCTGCCCGGTTCCAACTCCCCCTACTGCCTCTGGCCCCCTGGATCCTGATTTGACTTTCTCTGGCACTCAGCCTTGCCCAACTTAGAATCATGGAATCATAGAGTTAGAAGGGACCACAAAGGCCTGGTTCAATCCCCTGCAATGCAGGAATCTTTTGCCCAACGTGGGGCTCAAACCCCACGTTGAGATTAAGAGTCACCAGTAGATGTCCAAAAGGGATCAGAGATGGCACATGTCTAATATTCAAGGGGAGGGTCAGTTCCACAACCCAGAAGGCCGAACTCCTACATTGTGTGGAACAGACAACACACGCAGCTGCAGGTATCAGAAGGTCCTAGGGTTGCAGTGTACCATTGCAGTAGTCCTTGCCTGAGCCTGCACTCACATTTGCTGGTATTGTAGCTCACAGATCAGACACTAAGACCGCAATCCTGAACACAACTTTACAGGCTGCTTATGAGTGAGTGACTTCCAGCCCAACTTCATAGGTAGCATTTACAGAAGCCCATCTCCACTGATCTCTGAATGAGCTGAAGAATTCTCCTCTGTGCAGGGAATTAACGTTGCCCATGGGAGAAGCCATAATTAGCAGGGTGAACGGAACAATCTTGTTCAAACGGGTTAAATTCTAAGCAATTTTAAATTATCAAAAGATTAGGGGGAAAGCAGAAGGTGACAGAAGATGGAAGAGAGATTCAGTAGAATAAAAAAAATCCCCCAACCCACAACACTTTTGATTTTAAATGCTAATCTTAGGGCTGTTTTGAACTTTTAAGAGTCCATGTGACCACTATAATTGCATGAGAAGAGACATATGGAAGGAGAGAACTCATGGATTTTCCCTGAGTGCCCCAGGCGCCCCAAAGTTTCTGCTAAGATTCTGCACAAGTTTCTGCCTGCCATGTTAAACGGATCAAAGAAAACAGAATTCCAGCTGTTTCAACAGCTTTCAACTGACTAGTGGCCTTGATTAAGGCCCCAGGAAAGAAAGAAAGAAAGAAAGAAAGAAAGAAAGAAAGAAAGAAAGAAAGAAAGAACCCAATGACACTCAATGTAAGCAAAGTTATGTATTTGATTGGGTCAACTTCTGGTGGCAAGCACATGCAAAAGTTCTAGTTCACAAGAGTTCTTTGTGAGGAACAAAAGTTCTGCAAATTGATTTCTAAGTAAAAATCTATGAAATCTTGCCGTCTCACCTTTATGCAAAGCCCAGAAAAAATGTGGATGGGCAACACCCATCCTTGTGAAGAAAAGGGAACTTAACTGGATCATAGAACTGTAGAGTTGGAAGAGACCTTGAGGATCATCTAATCCAACCTCCTGCGATGCAAGAATATGCAGCTGTCCCATCTGGTGATCGAACCTGCAACCTTGGCGTTATCACCACCACGCGCTAGCCAACTGAGCTATCCAGCTAAGACAAAGTAGATCAGCCTTCCTCAACCTGGAGCCCTCCAGATGTGTTGGACTCCACCATCCCTGACCACTAGCCATGCTAGCTGGGACTGATGGAAGATGAACTCCAAAACATCCGAAGGGCATCAGGGTTCAGAAACAGTTGGGCACAAAAAGCAGTTGGTGTGGCTCAGCTAAATGAGGCTCTTTATGTTCTCGACTCTTTCAAATCCTACTTTCAAAGATTTTCAGAAAAACGAAATTACATATAGGAATGAACTTTCATCTACTGCAGCTCCTCTGACATTTACAAGACATCTAAACTTACAAAGGGCAGTGTGAACTACTCGTGACTATGTCTCTGTTTTGCATCTAAGAGGGGCCTTGCAGAGATTATGGGAACAAGCTGGTATTTTGACAAAGATATATTGTTCCCCAATGAGAACATAGAAACTGGAAAACTACAAAACATGTTTTTTTGGGGAAAAGCACCACATTTTTTAAATATTACAGTTCATTTCCTTGGAATAAACAAACTAATGAGCTAGAAGGCTACCAGGAGCAGTGAAACTACTAGCACATTTGCAAAGCTAAGCGGGGCCTGGTATGATTTTTGAGGACAAAATAAAAAGAATTTATATTAAAAAGCATGTGACAATGGAATGCCCATTATATTTACAATTTAATTAAATAATTCTTGAGATTTTGACTTATGAGACTTAAAAGTTTAGTGCTGATGAGGAGAGGATGGAGTAGATGCACTGCAAATAAGGTTCTTTGAAAAGGCATATCTGTTCTGACACTTCCACTGAGCCACAAAACGGCTGGAGAAGCAGAACACCAGACACTCGATATAAATCACTGATCTTTCACCTCTTAGGACACTTTCCCATTCAAACTGTGCCTGCAAATGAGTTCCAAGCTTAATATAAAGAGAACTTAAATTAGAAATCCACCACCACCGGCATAATTCATTTCAAGGCAATGGCCCAGCTTACATCCCAAGGTTGAGTTGGTCTGGCAACTCTATTACAATCTTTCACCCGGCAAAAGAGGTGCTTAGTGACAATACGCTACAGTTATACCTACAGTTTCCTGCCAATCCATGGAAAATCCGTGTTATTCCTCCCTTCTGCTCCCACACATTTCCTCTGTTTGGACATTGTTTGGAGCCAGGACATTTGGCCACTGTCTTGGCCAAGCGCTTGTCAACCTAGCGCAAAGTGACTAATATATGCTTACGTGCAGTGCTTTTTTCAGCTGGAGAGCAGTTCTGGCACCTCTCGGGTGGGCACCATTGCGGGCTGGTGCTCCCCCTGCCCACTCCTTGCCTTTACGCACTTCTGAGAAGCCCAAAATGAACATTACAAGTCAAAAGGGAAGCTGGCCAGCATGTGCGAGTCTACATTTTTCTTTAGATCTATGACTCCACCTAGCTCCTAGTCCCTCCTAGCCACATTTGTTCAAGCTACAGGGCAGGACCAATTCGTATTTCTTTTTCTTCAATCCATCTCCCATGTAGGAGCAGTGGGTTTTAAGCTTTCCAGACAGGCCACACATACATGTGTTTATGTGAAGGCCCTTTGGAGCTGCCATAGCCACTTGCCTGAATCTAAGAGAAGCACGGGTGCAGTTATTTGACCAATATCAAAACCAAGGGCGACCCCCCCCAAACCAGCTAGGGAGACAGCTTGCTGTAGATTTTAGCACCTTTGCAGGTGGTGAACACAGCTGTTGTCTAATAGGCATCTGTTTAAGGCTGCCCCGAGTTGCCTAGCAACTTACTGTACCAACTTCATGGTGAGTTTAGGAACTTATTTTTTCTTGGGCAGAAAAGCACTGCTTATTGTGTAGCCTGTGTGGTGTAGTGGTTAAGAGCGGTAGTCTCGTAATCTGGTGAACCGGGTTCGAGTCTCCGTTCCTCCACATGCAGCTGCTGGGTGACCTTGGGCTAGTCACACTTCTTTGAAGTCTCTCAGGCTCACTCACCTCACAGAGTGTTTGTTGTGGGGGAGGAAGGGAAAGGAGAATGTTAGCCGCCTTGAGACTCCTTCGCGTAGTGATGAAATGGGATATCAAATCCAAACTCTTCTTCTTCTCTGTGTTTCTTTTAAAGTCAGGACAACTTGCTGGAACCAGGGATCCACGACTGCAGCAAGCTCAGTTGGTACAGCATGAGACTCGGAATCTCAGGGCCATGGGTTTGAGCTCCATGCTGTGCAAAAGATTCCTGCATTGCAGGGGGTTGGACTAGATGACCCTTGTGGTCCCTTCCAACTCTACAATTTGATGGTTCTATATCCTAGTTTCAACAGATGAAAGCAGTGTGTTCCTTCCTCCCACTAAGAAGTGCTAAACGAATGGTCTCTGCTTCTCTGTAAGTGAATGCAAGGGGGACTTCCCTAGAGAGGTGCAGGTAGTTTTGGCCCCTCTTAACCGGAGTCCAGTTCTAAAGAAGTAATTCCACTCTGGAAAGCAGAATTTTCAGTGCTGTCACTGGACCTGATGCTCATTTTGAGCCAGGGTGGGGGGAGTGAGGTGGCACGGGAAGGGAACAAGTTGTTGTACAGAGTTAAATGATCTTCAGATAAATAAGTCCACGCCTTTATTTGAGGTTTTAGGAACTACCATGGGTTTACTTATTAAATGCCCCAAATTAAAATCTTTAAGGATATTCTGACTTCAACAGGACTAGGCAGTCTTAATTCCAAGGAGCCTGGCTTAACTGTTTTATAGAGCAGGCTGTACACCAGTCATTTAAAGTATGACTTCAAAAATACACAGCTGGAGCTGCTATAGGCATCTCTGGTTTATTTCGAGAAATTCATTGCAGGGCTTGTCAAGAATGCCAGGCTGAGTGGAAAGATTACCGAGGTGCAGAAGGGGGGGGGGACATTCTTGTTTTTATTTTAGCAGCAGGCAATACAAGGCTGATCTCATGGTTAAAAGAGGAATTTGCTAATCCAGGATCAGTGAAGCAGAATATTTTCATTTCGTGGAATGGAGAAGAGGGATTTGCTTGTCAGGTGTTTCTCCAGAAACATTTGCTTGTGAGAGCGCAGGGAGGCAGGAAAGTCCCCGACATTATTTTTGGGCGAAGGCGGTCCCCTGAAGGTTGCTGGCATCTGTTCTGATGGGTTGCTCTGGAGATTTACCTGCCGTTGCTTTGCCAGATGAGGAGGCTGTGTAGCTAAGCACAGCACTATTTTCTGGCAACAAGAGCTGCACCATGAGGGGGGGAAACCACCAACAAAAATAGAAAAAGCAACTGCTGAACAAATGGATACATTTTCTAATTTTACAGATACCTAAAGATCTTCCCTCAACCGGCTTACACATAATGTGTATACATAAATACATGTATTTATGCATGTATCGTGCATGCATGCATGCATTCACACATTGCTTCTACAGTAGCAAACGGCACTTCTATGCCTTCTCATGAGGCCAAATACTGAGACCTTCTGTCCATAACTATCAACCTTAGTCAATCAGTTATTCTGATTATTGAATCAGCTACTTTAAATACCGTATTGGCCTGAATATAAGCCACACTCCCCCCCCCCCCCAATTCCAACCATGAAAAGTTAAAGTGCGGTTTATATTTGTGACTTTATGGCTCCCCACCCCCCACCCAGGAAGCAGCCCAGGAGTGTGGGGCAATGGCGCCAAGCCTCCCCTGAGGCAACAGAAAGAAGAGGGAAGGGGGGAAAGGCTGCCAGCAAAGCGGCGTGGCTCACCCGCCCCCCCCCCCCGGAAGTAGCCTGGGTATTGTCTTTTTTTCTACCCCACTCCTTCAATTCTAAAGGTGTGGCTTATTTGTGGGTGTGGCTTATATTTGGGCCAATACGGTATTGGATCTCCTCCTGCCCCTGCATATTGATTGCACCTGTGATAAAACTGCCTCCAATAACTCAGCATGAAGCTGCCCCACTGCAGTTGTGAATCCATGCATTCATTAACAGCATGAAAAGTCTCTACACCATGTCTTCCCATAGGCACCAGTCCCCTTGTGTGAACTGCAGTCCTTAAAGGGCTGAAGACAGGTATTTCTTTGATGATCCCTGGCCTTTGGCCTGTGTGCTTCCTGTGCCATTGGACAGGCAAGGTAGATTAGTTCCTCAGGGCCAGAGGAAGGTGTCCATGAGGGTCTCGGTTCTATGGGATCTGGTTTAGGGTGTTCTTGCCCACCAGCATCTGATTTAGTGGCTCCCTGGTCACCAGCATAGGCTCAGAGCCTGAGTCCCTAGCTAGTGACTTCGCAGCATCAGATTGCTGATAGAGTCTGGGGTCATGACAGAATCCAGAGGTCCCAGGAAAAGATCATCATTATTAGCCAGTAATAGATCTCCCCTGCATAAATCCATCTAACCATAAGTCTAAGTTGCGCAGACTCATACCATGTCCAGCCAAGGAATTAACAGAATCTGGCCTATAATGTAGCAAGGAGGAGCAATTACCTTCCCCAAAAAGCATCCACACACATCTCTTTAGGGAGGTCTGCCTCACATGTTGAGGAGCCATGTATAGACCAAGTTGTTAGCACTCTCTCATACCAAGTTAACAAGAGTTCAAAACACTCCACTTATCAAATAACTATATTCTGTCAGAGTATCACCTAACTAATGGATTAAAAAAAATTCCTTTGATATTAGACTTTTTAAAAAATTCTCTAATATCTTCAGTGAATACATTGAATTCAAATACTGCTTGCAAGTTCTTATTGGATAATTAAACCTTCATTTCCTCGTCTCTATGGACAAGAAGAAATTGCTAATTTAAGCCTTTTTCCAAAAAGATAACAGTTTGCACTAATGTGCCCAGGCAATGCTCCTTGCAAATGGGAGAAACTTAAAAGGTCAAATTCCATTGTAACTTCAAAAGGAAACACACATATACCTAGTAGCAAATCGCAACCTTTACATTGCAAACTAGCTGATCTCTTCCGAAGTTCTCATTCAGCCTTTACAAAGTACAATGTGTGTGTGTTTTTTTTTAAAAAAAACAACAGTTGTTGGGTAACTAATAATCATGTTACCACCCAATCTCTGTGCACATTAAGCTGCCAAAATGATCCTTTCCAACTCTATCATCCTATGTAGGTGGTGTTGGTTGCAGTTGTGTACTTGTAATGGAGAATGTTGTTTTCAATTGCACACGTGGCATGAGTCTATTCAAGTCACGAGGCTTGGTTTCCAAACCCTTGATCGCCTTAGTTGCCCTCCTCTGCACATATTCCAGCTTGTCAATGTAGTTCCTAAATTGTGGTGCCCAGAATTGGACACGGTATTCCAGGTGTGATCTGACCAAGGCAACTGATTAGCTATATCTTCAAAATGGATCATGGAAATGAGGCAAGGATGGTGTTATGGGGGGGGGGCTCAAGGGGGCTGAGCTCTGGGACTTTTGTTATGGGTCCTATATGTCTTGACCCTTTTCTTCCACTTTTTAAATCCATTTTTTAAAACCCCTTTACTTGCAGGGCATGCTGCCAAGCTCAGTCACTCAAGCTTGTGTCATTGGCTTGTTCCTCAAGCATTTTAAGACCCTAGCAACACCACTTTAATAAGTACCTAGGTATGCCTCCTAGACCAAGCAACTTTCACAAGCAGCAAACCACACGGCACACCAGAGACATTACTAGAAATGTGTGCCAATTCCTGCATGTAGCCACAGTGGAGAATTATTTGAATCAATAGTGATTAAGAAGGAAAGAATGCTACATAATCAATCACTATACATACGGTAAGTGCCTTGAAAAGCTATGATGTGGATGGCAGGGACCTACCAGATTTCATATTATTATTCTGCATTAACACAACAGTCATTTGCCTTTGTTTACCCCACAGGAAATTTTCTCCTCTGTCTGTCATAAATTACAGAAGATCAACTAAGCTTGGCTTTTTCTTTTTGGAGGGTGGGACAAGTAGGAAGATTGATTCTCCCCCCATTTTGAATACAGTATACACCTTCTGCCATTAAAGGCCTTTGAGAGCCAGTGTGGTGTAGTGGTTAAGAGCGGTGGACTTGTAATCTGGGGAACCGGGTTCGCGTCTCCGCTCCTCCACATGCAGCTGCTGGGTGACCTTGGGCCAGTCACACTTCTCTGAAGTCTCTCAGCCCCACTCACCTCACAGAGTGCTTGTTGTGGGGGAGGAAGGGAAAGGAGAATGTTAGCCGCTTTGAGACTCCTTAAAGGGAGTGAAAGGCGGGATATCAAATCCAAACTCTTCTTCTTCTTCTTCTTTCTAAGCTACGTGTCAGAAAAATGGTGCTACAGGCATCTGCAGAAGGAATGAACACTGTGGTTCTCAGAGACGAAGAACAAGCTGTCCAAATAGCACCTATGATTCTAAAGTCTGTGCGTTAGTCATCAGTCAAAAATGTTCTCACGACAAATCACACAGTTGTTTCCCCCTCCTAAAGTTATTGAAATACAAACATAGGAAATAGTGCTTTTTATGTCTGGTATACATGGAACTAAAAATGGGATTCCCCTTCTTTCAGAAGAAAATGGCAGTTCTTGAAATGCATATTGGAAGTTACATAAAGATGTTTTTGAGGGATGGTTAATGTCTGCTGTTTGTCTTCTTGACAGATAACCCATTTCGTTTTCTAGCAGAAAGAGAGTAATTCAAAACAATCCTTGATTTATCCTGCTACGTTAAAAAGGGAAAAAAAGATACTTCCAAAACAGTGGTGTAATTTGAACTGTGCCTGTCCAAATGACACCAACCATGGCTTGTAGGTTAATGAGTGGGGCAACTTGATGGTCCCACACGTCTCCAGTCCTGAAAGCGCTGCACTGGTACCACTGAGTTGCTGGACCCAAAAGAAGTGAAGTTACAGGGAACCAGGCAGGGGGCCTTCTGGGTAGTGGTGCCCTCCCTATGGAACGCCCTCCCATCAGATGCCAAACAGATAATAAACTACAGAACTTTCCAAAGGCATCTGAAGGTAGCCCTGTATCAGGAAGTTTTTAATGTTTGATGTTTTGCTGTGTTTTTATTATGTTTGAAACCACCCAGAGTGGCTGGAGTGACCCAGTCTGATGAGCATAAGTAATTTAGTAGTAGTAGTAGTAGTTTGGGATTCAAATATTGAGTTCTTCTCCTCTAATTTCGCCTTAAGTGTTTCCTTATTTATCTCAGTTTTGTTAAAAGCACTGCATCTCATTGTCTATTTTTGTTGCAACCATGGTTACAGTGTTTGATCATGAGAGGAAAAGATATTTGCATTGTTTGCATGGGCCAATATTTGGCCTGTTTTCCCACACTGAACAGTTTTAAGGTGAACTCCCTGGATATTAACCTAGTGAATGGATTTAAACATTAAAGGGAAATGTCTAGACACCTCCTGCCACTCTGATTTGGCCTTGCTTCCTTCCAATTTGTTTTAAATTCTTTTATAAATTCTCTTTTTAGTTTATTATTTGAATACATTTTTAATCTGACAGTAATCTTATTTTTAGTAATGCTTTTTGTAGTCCTTAGTATTAACATGTAATTGGGGGGGGGGAGTTCCTCCTGATTATTAATAACTTTCTGGTTTGATGTATTAGTAATAAGGACTGAAAAAGGTACCACACTTCTCTTTTTTTTAAAAAAAAAATGCTCTATTCCCCCATACAAAATCCAGCCCTGTCATTTTGTAAGGATGTAAATGAAAATAAACTACTTATAGAAGGTTGTTGGTGTCCAGTGAATTATAAAGAATGCTTTAATTTTGTAGGGTTCTTGGGTGATTTCAGGTAGTTCCCCAGACTTTAAAAAATGTGCCTTTGTAATCAAGGGAGCCAAAGACCTTATTGAAAATAACAAGGACTGTTCACATCTGTGAATTTATAGGACCCTGACACCTGCCTAACTCTGCCTGGTTTAAAAAATAGATGGGTGCTCTTCAGCTGTGGCGCACACATTATGAAATTCCCTCCTGAAGGAAGCATGGCAAGACTGCTCTGTTGGATTAAAATAAAATTCCAGTTCTTTCAAACCTTCTCCTTTCTTAAGTCTGTGAAACTCAAGGTCACCATTCTGCATTGGAAGCTATGGATTCCCCCCCCCCCATGCTGACATTCACTCTATTTACCAGGGGTGCCATCTATGTGGGGCCGTGGGGGGCCATGCCCCCAAACAAAATGTTCAGTGAAGGGGCCGGGGACCCCCAAAGTTCTGCAGTGTCCCAACTGCAGGGCACCTACACAACACGTCCGCACACGCTGCAACATCAAACATACATTCCATGGGGCATGTGCACACAGCATTCTGATTTCTGATTCTGATTCCTCAGTTGTGGGGGCAAGTCGGTGCTCCTGCTATTTACAGGAATAAACTGGTCTACTGGTTAATGGATTTTATGTGGGGCAAACCTTACTAGCATAGGTCCAAATACCATTAACAGTCAGAACTCAAAATCCCTGAGGTGGTTTCCAATACATCTTTCTTTGGGACTTCCTTCAGCTAAATTATAATTTGGTTAACTTGATAAGGAGTTGAGTTCATTTCTGGCGTAGTATCAGAAATTCTTATATGTGTGCATATGGATGGTGTGTTTTCGTCTCAGTGTCATGGATATCTTCTTCATTCTGTGTTGGCTGAAGATCCCCAAATCTTTGGGTTCCTGTTTTCTTGGAAATGTTTCAGACAAAAAGACTCAGTGACCGAGGCCAGCAGATGGCTGCATTGTTGTGGCAGACTTTCTGAGAAATGGTCTGTGCAGCTAAGCATCTCTCCTCTAGAGCATACAGATGGTATTTTAGCAAAGTGACATTTTTGGCATAGTATAATCACCTGCTTCTGTCTATTCTTCCAGCACACAAGGCTGTAATAATACAATTAAGGCTGGAATCAAACCGTAATTTTTTTAAAGAGAATTGGGAGTGGTTTGAGAGAGATATTCTATTTACTATGGTTTTCTACTATCCTGTTGCCTCTGATCAAACTTGCAAGCATTGCAAGTTTTTGAAATTATGATCCAAACCTACAAAACTGTTTGCCAGGGCAAAAGTGGTATGAGTTTACTCCTCTTTTCTACATTACCTTCAACTCACAGGACTGAAAATCTGTCTCCAGCCTTGTTGTTGCTGCTGCTTCTAATTTTTTATTCTCATTTTACAGCTGTGTCAAAATCAACAACAATAACATCACAGCACCCCACTCTGGAGATATCTTCACCCTTGCAATAGCAATTCCCACACAATAATGGTCAACCTTTCTATAAATAGGAATATATATGAAAACCGGTTATCATGAAGTCCGTATGCTAGTATCATCCCTAGGGACTGGTTTCCACTTTCAGATGTGGAATCAAGCTTCACTAGTCTCTAGCAAAAGAGTCCTTATGTTTTATTCCTCTTGCCTGTTGTAACTTGTATGTAAGCTTTTCAGTGAGGTCTATACATCTTACTCTTCTATACTTAGTTTTTAAAATACCCTTTTTAAGGTCCTGCCAGAAGTTGGTGATGACCATACTGGATCCTAAACCCCTTCAGCGCAATCTCACGATTTAGCAACCAGGCATAGAACACTATTTTAAAGGCTTTCTCCCCATCTGAAAGGCTTAGACAGACCAACAGCCCCCACTGCCTAACAGGGTTTGAATGGGGTGTAACTTTTCAGCAGCTTACAGGAGTGCCAGCTTGGCCTTGGGACCGTGGGTGCCCGGGCCTGTGGGTGCCATGCAGTATGCATGGCCTTGGTACTGAAATTTGTGGGTGCCCAGCTCCTCCATGAGGAATTTTGTGGGTGCTCGGGCATCCAGGGCCCCAGAGAGTTGGCACCTATGGCATCTTAACTTACACTAGCTTGCTTTATGTTCGGTTCTTGTGCATTGTGCATCACTTGCTTAATATATCAAAGTCTGTAGCATTCAAGCCAAGCATTGTTGGACTTGGCTATCCCATCAGCCACCTTAATCTCACTCAACAGTCCTCACAACATGTCAAAGCAGAGTTTTCTCTGTACATCTCCCACAAACTCTTTATTTCAGCCACTGTCCCCTTGCTAGGCCTGTTTCCTCCTCACCTGTCTACTCTTGGAAGGAGCACTGAGGTTACCATCCATCGGTGTGAAGGATGTCAGCTGTTCTAGCCTCATTTTAAGCCCAGGAGACTTTAAGCCCTGTGTGTGGCTGCCTAGCGGAGTCAAAGCATTAGAGGTCAAGTTGGAAGTTACCTTGTCATGACTGCGTGCTTGACAGGCAGTCCGTTGGACCACTTGCATGCATTCCTACTAAAAGCAACACAATCCAGCCACTAGCTAACTTCACGGTTCCAGCATGTGAGAAGGAGAATTTCACATCAGGCATCAGGAGGAGCATATGAGCGCCCCAGGGCTAAAAGCAACACAGGCTGCAGAGTCCATTGGCACATCCACTGTTTCCACTGTTTTTCATAAGCCTTTGAAGCAGAGTAATATTTCAAGCTCCCACTCTCAGTCCAAAGGTGTGCTAGACTAACACCAGTGGACACCCAGCCCAACAACATTGGGGGTGTGGTCTTTCAAAAACGTCAAGAGCTTGCAAAAGGATGAAAACCTCAGTTTAAATCTCTTGCAGTCCAAACTTCCAATAGTGCTGGGCTGTGTGTCTACCATCTCAAGCTTCACTTGCTGGTGCCCTGTTGCTGAAGTAACAGTTCCCTTGCTGCCCTGTACCTTCCCACTCCATTGCTACATAATTCTTCCCCATTCTTGGTTGCTCTCTGCTTTTTCCTGTGCCTGTTTTTGGAGATCTGACTTAAAGCATTAGCCTTTCTGGCTTGAGGCACACACTTCATCCCGTGCCATCTGGGTGCTGTATGTAGTACTACCCCCATACTTTTGCCCAGTGAAAAAAAAGCAAGAGGAGTGGGTCTTAAGTCTACTCTGGTTCAAGCACATATATTGGTGGGATGTGGGTTTAAATCATATTCCCATTGACAGTGTGATGCCATGCAAGCTTCAGCCATCTTACCATTAGCTGGCTTGGAGCCAAGAGCAATAATGGTCAGCTTCGAAATTTATAGCATGGTTTAGAGTAATCATCTGCACTCTGTTAGATGTGGCGGTTTCGAGAGCATAACACAGAGAGGAAATAGCCATTGTTTGTCAGCTCTAATCACTTTGCAATATTTTCTTCTAGCCTCTCTCGCATGGACGGAGAGCCCTATAATTGTCGCAGAACTAATTGAGTAAGGGGTGTAGCAGTCTTCAGCATGTGAGCTACGTGGTCCGTGAGAGTCGATGTAGTATAAATGGTTAGATCGTCGACTTGTGACCAAGGAGACCAGAGTTCAAATCCCCACTCAGCCATGAAGCTCCCCAAGTGACCTAGGACCAGTCAGTCAGTCACAGTCTCTAAGCCTAGGTTGTTGTGGGGATTAAATGAGGAAAGGGGGGGGGACATGTGCGCCATCTTGAGCCCCTTAGAGTAAAAGGTTGGCTATAAACAAACAAACAAACAAACAAACAAACAAACAAATGAGGTAATACTGAGGTAAATGAACTGACTAAATAAATAAATAAGGAGGAAATGCTGAGGTAAATGGACTGACTAAATACACAAATGAGGTAATACTGAGGTAAATGAACTGACGAAAGAAAGAAAGAAAGAAAGAAAGAAAGAAAGAAAGAAAGAAAGGGGTAATACCTGAGGTAAATGGAATGTCTAATGACCTGCATAAGGCCCAAACTGTATTGAATGTTTGTCTCTCTGGTTTTCTCCTCTTCTTTTCAAATAGCAGGGGTGGGGATATAGGAAGCAGAATTGAGATTTCTTTCTTTCTTTTGTTTTTTTAAACTTATATACCACTTTTAGGGGAAGAGCAGGGATGCCTCCCAAAGTGCGTATTTACAAACTGTGTATGTACTAATACGTGTAAAATAGAATGTTAAAAGCCATTGAAAATGAGTAGACATAGTTTTCATTCAAACCAATATTACAATAATATGACAGCAATGATTCATCAAAGCAGTAATGACCATATCAACATCTAAAGCCCAGTTAGTAATTTAGCCCCTAAAGGCTATTGTAAAAAGATGGGTCTGTAAGGACCATTTGAAAATGCTGAGGGATAGTGCTTGCCGGATCTCACTCAGAATAGAATTCCAGAACTTTGGGGCCACTGCTGGGAAGACCCATTTTTTTGCTTCCATCAGCCCATTGCAATAGGGCAGACATGTCCAACACGTTGATTGTGATCGACGGGTAGATCCTGCGATGAATTTTGGTCAATCGCCACCCGCCCTCCGCTGGAGACATTGGGGCTGTTTTGACGCTGCGCGTGCCCACTCCTACCCCGTTGGTGTGTGCCCACCCACCCTGCATCCACCCCTGCCATGTTGGGGGAAGCAGCCAGCGCCCACCCACCCTGCACCCACCCCTGGGTGCCAGTTTTTATATTGCATTGTGGATCATAGTCAACTTCAAGTCGGACATGCCTGCAGTAGGGGAAACTGTGACCACAATACCCCTTGTAAATGGCAGCCTTCTGGAGGGAGATTTTTCAGCAGGAAAGCTGTGCGGGTAGGGGGACGAATGAAACCCCATTTGCCCAGGTCATGGTCCTATTCAGATCACACACCCCTCCACACACACAACTGTTATTTTAAAATGCACACATATGAAAGACACAAGCATGTTTTTAATCTGGTTTAGCTCTCAGCCTCCTATGTCCGTTTGAACTTCAGCTGTAGACATTGCTGTCAACATATATGGAATGCTGATCATGCAATCATTCCTGCCACTATTACACAAAATAATGTCTTTTGTTTCAGCCATTTTATTTGCTGAGAGGTGTTTTTATTTATGCTCCTTTTGGCACGAGAATCCATCAATATATCTGTGCTATGTTTCTCCCCATTGTCCCTTGTGTGGCGCTCCAGTGTATTTACTGTGTTTCATTACCCGAAAGCCTCAGGCTGTGGCTGAGTATGTTGTGACGCTAAGATCAATTAAAGCTTAATGAAAGGAGAAAGAGGCTGTGTGATTGCAGACCGGATGGAGTTGTCAGAAGGTGCAGTTTGGGTAAATAATGTCCTCCTTACTCAGTGTTAATCCTTAGCATTTGTTGACCTAGCAGAACTGCAGGCTCAAGAGTTTTTCTGGCTGGGTATTTCGGCTCTTGACAGTGTTTCAAACTGCGTTCTCTGCAGTAGTGGCTTTCAACATTTCCAGGTAAAGGATCCACCAATTGGTGCAGCCTTTAACCACCTAAGTGGCGCATAGCTCTTTCCTTTTTTTAAAAGCTGCCTGTTTTTGTCCTCTTTAAGGACGTTCTGCATGTGGCAGTAGTGTTTGTTTGTTTGTTTGTTTGTTTGTTTGTTTGTTTGATACCTGCCCTTCGCCCTAAGGTCCCAGGGTGGGTAATAAATATCCCTCCCACCCCAAGAAACCCATACAGAAATTTAATACAGAACCACACTGCGTAATACGACTGTGTGGTACCAGTCTAAATACATTACCAAGCGCGTGCTTGTTGATTTTTTAAAAAGTCAATCGACTTGCAGGATTGGACATTTATTTTAGGATTCAGGCAGGACAGGTGTGTTACAACAAACAGAAAAAAGAGCCTTGTAGCACAGTTAAGACAAACAGATTTATCGTGGCCTAAGCTTACGTTCAATGACCTTTTGGCCCTACTGTTTACCTTCCCCAGTCCCCCCTCCCATTAGGTGTGTGTGTGTGTCTGTGTGTGTGTACACGCGTACACACACACAGACACACACACACACACACACACACACACACACACACTGAGAATAAGACTCATACATCAAATGCAGGAGAGAGCCTTGTGGCACCATAAAGTCTAACAGATTTATCGTGGCATAAGCTTTGTGGACCAGAGACCACTTCATCACATACATGAAGGGTTATTTTTGATTTACCTGCCACCATCAATGTACATGGTGTTTTACAGAGTAAAATAATACTCACTCTCCTTGTACGAACCCTGTCTCCTTTGAATGTGTGTTTTTGTGCCCTGGGGAATGTGTGTGTCCCCTTGTGCCCTGGGGAATGTGGATTGGTTCACTTGCTTGAATTAAATCATTGATTTAATCATCAGTGGGAATTTTACATATGCCTCTTTGGCTGCTAGGGTTTTCTTCACCCTCCTCCTCTTCCTGACCCCCTTCTTCTTTTTAGATATTTCACAGCAGGCAGAAGATCCCAAGGCGCAGTCGCAATTCCCCCCCCCCCCGATGATTTTAAAATTGACTTCCCTCTGGCACCTCAGCAGAGGGGCACATAACCACTGGTACAAGGTTTCAAGATGGGAAAGAATGTTAAAAGTTGAAAAGCATGATGGTTGTACCTTTGAGATACAAGTGGGGCTACAAAACAAATTTTGCTGGTTTCTCTTCCTTGTAAGTGAATTATGCATTATGCTCCATCCCTTGTATTGGCATATGTAATTAACAGCAAGACAAGAAAAAGCAGGAAGTAACTGCAAGGGCGTGCTCTTTCTCTCTATTTTTTTTTATTTGACATATAACTCTCCAACATCTGGTTTTTGTTTTCTAGGACAAAAAGGACCAGCCATTGTTACGAGATCACTTACCGCCACTTGGAAAAGACCTTGACTCAGAAGGAAGTAAGCTGCATCCATAAATCCATAGAGGAATCAGCTGTACAGAAATTAGGAGTAGAGGGAAGATTTTGAGCTTTGAATTCTTCAGTTTTCTTTTATCGCTGCCCTGACCACACCCCCTTCTGTTTGAAAGAAGTTTCTATCATGTGGAAGCTTTTGGCAATGGTGGTATTTTCAGGTAATAAAAGGTGAACAACATAACAGTTCCTGAAAATATCAGTGAATCGCTTGTTGGGTAATTTGTACATTGTTAATCAGTTCTTGTGGTCGTGTGTTATTAAATTCCAGAACGTGTGTGCTATTTCTGCATTGACAAGATGTTCCATGCACTTGCGATAGAACCTCAGGCTATCTACAGACAACTATAGGTCGCTTGTGAACTGTACATTACAAGCTAGACTGCCAACAAAATGAAGGTTCTCCCTCCATTTTTTGCAACGGAGAAAAAGATGCTTAATGGGCATGGTAAAGGGACCCTTGACCATTAGGTCCAGTCACAGACAACTCTGGGGTTTCAGCGCTCATCTCGCTTTATTGGCTGAGGTAGCCGGCATACAGCTTCCGGGTCATGTGGCCAGCATGACTAAGCCACTTCTGGCAAACCAGAGCAGCGCACGGAAACGCCATTTACCTTCCTGCAGGAGGGCTACCTATTTATCTACTTGCACTTTGACGTGCTTTCGAACTGCTAGGTTGGCAGGAGCTGGGACCGAGCAACTGGAGCTCACCCCGTTTCAGGGATTCAAACCACTGACCTTCTGATTGGCAAGCTCTAGGCTCTGTGGTTTAACCCACAGCGCCACCCGCGCCCCTAATGGGCATGGTGCTAAGCCCTTTTTGCAGTTTTAACTCTTAAGGCTGCATTCCTATGCACTCCTTCCGAGAGTAAGCCCTATTGAACCCAGTGGATTTTACTTCATAGTAAACATACATAAGATAAATTGGCGATGGAGGAAATTGCCTGCAAACTAATTAGGTTGCGGCCTGAGCCTTGCACAATATTTTTTTTAAAAAAAGTTGGACTGCTCAGTGGTTTGCTGGGATACAAAACAAGCCCATGGCTTAATTTGGTTTATCTGGCTTTCTTTGTAAAGCTGCTGCGAAGGGAAGCAGTTGTGAATTACCTCAGCCACAAATTGCTTTGCAATTGCACCACTTCAGACTCCAGCGAATTCTACCGTAAACTAACATTCCCAGTACAGTAACATTAATCTGAAAAGAGCCAGGTACGGAGTACCACAATCAAGACTTCTTTTATCTCACTGAGTCATTTAGCGGCCGCTGAAAGACACAGCATTTGTTTTTGTGGGGTTTTTTTTACCTCAGTTCTTTCTTCGCTGTCTGGTGACTCTATCTCTCCTTGGTACTGGCACATTTGTCTGCCTCCTCCACTGTTGTATTGAATATTACCAAATTGATTCTCTTAGCAAGAGAGCCATGGCAGACATTTTGGCCAGCTATGCCTGCAATATGAAGCCAAAGCACGGGTACTTCTCTTCGTTGGTAGATCACAGCAACATTGGGCAGCCTATGCCCCCTAAACTAGAAGGTCAGTGAAGAATACCAACGCCGTTGCCAGTTTTGAAGTAAGATTCCAACTGCTAGCCTAGTCAACTTCTTTAGATTGAAAACGGGGCAGGGGCAGGGGCAGGGGCAGGGGCAGGGGCCGGTCTTGTCCTGGCCTCACACAGCAAAAAAATACTGCGTTGGCCCATAAGGGGGCAAGGAACCTCAGGCCAGAGATCAAATGTGTCTCCCCAGGCCTCTTTATCCAGCTTTCAGTACTCTTCATTATTTCATGCCCCCTTCTTGGGCCACACCTTCTCTCCACAGGCTGCACCCTACTTGGGCCACACCTTCTCTCCACAGGCTGCACCCTACACTGGCCCTGATCCACAAACGCCTCAAATGCTTTCTTGTGGCTGGAATGTGTCATGTAACTGTGATAATGCCTCTTGCTTGCAACAGGTGAAGGCTGGAGAGGTGTGTGAGGATGAAGGGTTGCTGACTTTTGCATGGCTGAAAAGAAGCTTGCTATACAAGGTTAAGGTGCTGCCTTATTATTATTATTATTACTACTATTACTACTACTAGTAGTACTATTATTATTATTATTAGTAGTAGTAGTAGTAGTAGTATTACTACTAGTAGTACTATTACTAGCACTAGTACTATTGTTGTTGTTTTATTACCCTGCCCATCTGACTGGGTTGCCACAGCCACTCTGGGCAGCTTCCAACATACATAAAAACATAATAAGACATTACACATTAAGAAGCTTCGCTATACAGGGCTGCCTTCAGATGTCTTGTTTAATAGTTACTTACCTCCTTGACATCTGATGGGAGGGCGTTCCACAGGGTGGGTGCCACTACCACAAAGGCCCTCTTTCCCCCAATTTTGCCTCTGACCCCCTCACCTATTACTGGTACACGGCCCGCAGAAATCTGTCCTCTAGGGTCTGCAACCATGGACTTGCGAAGGTTCCCAACACCTAACTCTCCATGACGGCCGTAGTCCCTGACCCATATGGTAAATGCTAAGTATTTACCATGTGAATAAATACTGGCAGAGATGGACCACCAACTTGGATGGCTTTAGAAGAGGGTTGGACAGATTCATGGGGGGGGGAGAGGCTCTTGATGGCTACTAGTCATAATGGCTGTGATCAGTAATGCTTCTGAATACCAGTTGTTGGAAGAAGAGTTTGGTTTTGATATCCCACCTTTCACTCCCTTAAAGGACTCTCAAAGCGGCTAACATTCTCCTTTCCCTTCCTCCCCCACAACAAACACTCTGTGAGGTGAGTGGGGCTGAGAGACTTCAGAGAAGTGTGACTGGCCCAAGGTCACCCAGCAGCTGCAGGTGGAGGAGCGGAGACGCGAACCCAGTTCCCCAGATTACGAGACTACCGCTCTTAACCACTACACCACACTGACTCTCACTGGAAGCCACAAAAGGGTAGGGTGCTCTTGTGCTTGGGTCCAGTTTGTGGGTTTCCCACAGGCACCTGGTTAGCCACTGTGAGAACAGGATACTGGACTAGATTGGGCCCCTGGCCTGATCCTGCAGGCTCTTCTTATGTACATTAGAGAGGGGGGCAGCACATTGGTGGAGATGCTTTGAACACAGTCATGCTTCAGCCCTCTCCCCCTTCCCACCACCAGTCATCTCTGTTATGTGGAGGTGCAGTAAATGGACCATTGGCCTGCACTGGTGTTTCTCTCTTAATTTGCTGAAAGGGGGAAAAACGCAGAGAGAACGGGTGGCGAGACGTGTTCCTCGCAGCCCACACTGAAAAAAGTAACCTCTGCCTCCCTCCGTAAGTGTAGCTAGACGTGATTTAAAGCTGCATCATGCGGCTTTGATAAATGATAAATAATTAGCTGGCTCGGCTGGAACATTTCATTCTTAATTATCGTGGTTATATATTATTAATAAAGGTGTTTACTTGTCATCATGCCAAGCCATTTGTCAGGGGACAGCAGAGAAAGGCAGAATAATTCAGAATTACAATTAGCGGCCCGACATCAAGGAACGCTGCTACTCTGAAAACACACGTGCTTATCTAATGAGGCAGGGCCACAAGAGCTCCGGAGACTTGCACGGCGGTGACCACACCAGACAGAGTATGTGCCTTCCTTAGGATGCAGAGAAGCATGAGGAATCAGAAATGTGTGGAATCCTTAAGGGGGGAAATGACTCCTTTCTTTTATATTTGGAACTCTTTCGACTTCCCTCTGACATTTTGTGCTAAGAGATGCATCTGCAGCCCTGGCACTGCTTGCGGATAACAGGACTTACTAACTGCCTCCCCCATAGACTCACCCTTTCTGCAGAAAGAGTTTCTCAGCCTTTCTTCTGTTTGAGACACAGACAGATGGGAGCAAAGCCCTTCCTCGTAATTTATAACCGTCATACGCCTCTAATCCTTTGCTCTCATTCTCCATAAACCTTCCAACAGGAGTTCGAAGGATTCTGGCCTGGCTTCCTTGATAAGAAGCATGGTCTTGCTAAAATCCCCTAGGTAGGCCTTTAAACTTTTTCCCTGAAAAAGTCTCCATTGCCTCACAGGGCACACTAAGCAAAGGTAATGCAGTTTCCGGGAGGGTGTGTGTTAGGGTTTTGATATTGATTCTGGAGAATCTAGTTGTTTGTTTTTTGAAAAATCCCTACATTCTCAGGACTATTGAGATTGGTTTCAAAACCGTCTCTAGAGTTCTGGCACAGATTTGTAGGCCTATTCAATTTTACTCCCCTACCCTGACTTATCACGAGCAGGATATATCATGCTAAGCACCTTATAGCATAAGACTTTTTCCTTCTTATTCTGCCGGTAGATCAGAGTTCTTCATCCTAAACTTCATTATTGTGGCTTATCTTTCTCAAAGAAGGTCCATGTAGGTCCTGATATTACTGTTCCTAATCCGTTCTTTAAGATGAGATGCCCAGGTCTGCAGGGAAGCACAGAGCGGAAATGCACAGAAGGTGAAAATCGCATAATGTCTGTGTGTATCTCAGGCGCAAAGAGACTCATGCACACAAAATCTTGTTGAAGGTGGCCTTCAGTGACCCAAGGTGTCAGACTTGGCAAGATCACAGCTTGTGTGCCTTCAGTGATTCCCACCCCAGTTCCATATATATATATATATATATATATATATATATATATATATATATACACACACATATATATATTATTATTATTCTTTGGCGATCACTTGTGGCCGAGTAAGATTGTCTTCCATAAACACGGTTTTAACAATGAGTCCGTAAGTGACTGTGGAGGCCAATTCTGGATCCACACGTCCTTCCTCAGTGGGGACATTGGTTTCTGGGCAGAAGCTGATCACGGTGTGGATTTGCCAAGCATGCCTTCCTCCTAGCACGTTTCTCCCTTGCGTCCTGAGTTTGAGTGTCTTCAAAGCCCATGACACCTTTGGTAAAGGTTTTACCTTTTTCATATATATGTGAAAGCATTCACAAAGCCATTTCTTCGAGGCGGAAGAGCCACCACCAACAGCATGGAGCAATTCGTATTTGCAAAGTCACATGATAGCATGTTAAAGAGTTGGTGTAGTATAGTGCTGGATGAGAGACTTTGGGAGCCCCCTGTTCAAATACGTAAAAGGTAAGGTAAAGGACCCCTGGACGGTTAAGTCCAGTCAAAGGCGACTATGGGGTTGAGGCTCTAATCTCGTTTTCAGGCCGAGGGAGCCAACGTTTGTCCACAGACAGTTTTCCAGGTCATGTGGCCAGCATGACTAAACCACTTCTGGTGCAACGGAACACCATGACGGAAACCAGAGCACATGGAAACGCCGTTTACCTTCCCGCCGCTGCAGTACCTATTTATCTATTTGCACTGGTGTGCTTTCAAACTGCTAGGTTGGCAGGAGCTGGGACAGAGCAATGGGAGTTCACTCTGTCGCAGGGATTCAAACCGCTGACCTTCTGATCAGCAAGCCCAAGAGGCTCAGTGGTTTGGGTCACAAGCCAACATCTCTCAGGCTGAATTCCACCACCAATACAATATGGGATAAATTATGGTGCAAATAGAGTATGTGCAAAGATGCTTGAATGTAGCTTTCCTGTTGTGTGATAAGACCAAAGGTGAGGATGGTTTTGTAGGACCTCACAGTACATTAACGTTCTCCTACAGAGCCCCTGCCCCGCGCAACATGGCCATGTGAGTCATCATTTAAAAGACTGAGCAGGGGAAAATAACAAGGGAACTAATTCTCCGACATGATCTGGTGAGAAGAACCTCACTTTCTATAAGGTAGGAAATCAGGCTGGTGATTTCTCTGCTTTCTGCTGAGAAATGTGTGGCCTTGCAATGTCGCTTTGATGAAGGGATAATCACCTGCCTTGCCAAAAGAGACTAAATACTTCATGATGTTTCCTACTGTCCGAGGCTCAGGACTCCTGCGAACATTCCCTTTTGAAAAACAGGGCAATTTTGCCTGAAGAACCTCCTTTCTGAGCTCTGGTGCTTTCCCTTCCTAGCTTAAAAGTCTTCGTGACATCTGTTTTTAGAATACTTTGGGACACCCACTGGCAGTGGCAGGAAAGGTGCACACAGACACACACGCATTTCTGGGAACAAAAGAGACAGTTTTATAAAAGAAACCCTTATAGCTAGAAATTCCTGAACACTGTACTTTAAAGTGTTTTCCAAAAGAGTAGGCTTTTTTTATCAACAGGACAAAGGAGCCAGTTATATTTATGTACCCAGTGCGTGCCCTACCCAAGTATCATAAATGTACATAAATGTGTTTTTTGGTACATACGATTATTCCAAAGTTTGCAGCAGGGATTTGGGGGGGTGGCGGCATGCAGACCTATAGATGATGTTGAGCTACACTGGCCAGGCTGGCTGAGGATGATGGGAGTTGAGAGTCCAACAATATCTGGGGGGCTATACGTCCCCTATTCCCAATGTATACACTTTTGGAAACAAACAGAAAGCCTTGTGTACTCCAAATGCAAATTGCATGGTGTCTACTTGTTAGAAGTGCAACAGCAGGGACCATTCAGTTCATAACTTAAGGGTTAATTCTGCTAGTGTTAAAGTCAGTTAGCCAAGGGGGGGTGTGGAGGTGTTGCTTAGCAACCTGGTGGAGTGGCATGATCTACCCTGAGGTAACGTGGGCTCTGATTGGCTGTGTAGTTCTGAGGGAGCTTTCCTCTATATGTTTGGTTGAATGTCTCCATGCTGTGTACACAAGGCCTGAACTAAGAAAGACAAACTATTTCTCCTCAGATGATACACTGCTCTGTTCAGTTTTCTCAATGAAGTGTTATCAGGGCTTTGACCTTCAGCTGTGTTGTTTTTCTTTTAAATATATATATTTTATTAAAGATTTCTTAGTTTGCAAAAATATGTGCGTTGTCTCTTTTTTCAAGCTGCGTTTTCTACAGATCAGTTTCATTTGTTGCGAGACATTAGTGTTACATACAGTGATAGGTTAGGAAGAAAATGGGGAAAGGGGGGGGAATGGTGAGTGGGGTGGGGTCGGGTGGTGTTATTTAAGTGACTTTGCTAACATTGCTGCTTGTTTGGACTGTACAGAGCCAATCCTGACCTGTAAAGTTGTACTGGAGACAATGGACTCTTGTCAATTATGTGTGCACACATAATGCAATCAATGCCTGTGCAGCAAAATTTTCTGAGTCAAGGGAGTGGTTTAGTTGTTAGAATTTCAGATCAGACCAGAACTAGGAAGACACAGGTTCAAAGACAATGGCTTTAAAAGCTGGATGGCTTTAAAAAAAATTCAGATAGGTCTATCAGTGGCTACTTGCCACAGTGGTTATGTTCTACCTCCACCGTTAGAGACAGTATGACTCTGAATGTCAGTAACTGGGAATCACAAGGAAGCGGATGCTAGACTAGATGGGCCTATGACCTGATTGACTGGAAGGCTGATGCTGATGAAGACATCTTTCCGCAGGGCCTGCAAGACAGAGCTGTTCCACCAGGCCTTTGGGCAGGATGCAGTTTGACTTACCTTCCTTTGTACAAAACAAACCCGAAGGAGGCCCCCCAACCAGCTCACAGGTCCTTGTATGCTCAGTGGAAACAGTGGCGGAGCTTCAAGTTCCAGGGGTGTGTGTGTGGAGAGCGGGGGGGGGCGTGGCTGACGCATGTCCTGGGGGCATGGCAGGTGCCCTGGGGGCGTGGCATGCTGTCTGTGGGGGCATGGCGCCTGGGGGGGCAGCCGCAATGGCACCTCATCGTGTTCCTCCGCCAGTGAGTGGAAACAGTTGGTCCTGGCAAGTATTAAGCACTCTCAAATGAAACCTGATAATGGCCACCTGCCCAGATTTTAACTTGTCTGAATTAATTTTAAGATGTATTTTAATTAATTGATGTCTGTTTTTATGCATACTGTATTGTGTTGTTTTTATGATGTTAGCCACTCTGAGCCCAGCCTCGGCCAGGGAGGGTGGGATACAAATGAAATCATCATCATCATCATCATCATCATCATCATCATCATCTTATGAAACATAAAACACCCATCCTGAAATTACTGTGGAAATATGGGGTGGCTTTTGCCAGTAATGGCTATACTTGATATTCTCCAGTGCTTTCCCATGTATGTCTCTGAAAGTACTTTCCAAACAGTGGTTTCAGTAAAATTAACAGGAAGTGCTATGTGTTTCCCGAGGGACCAATTATAGCAGGGGGGAAATTACATAAAGCTGCAATTCTATCTGTGGGATAGCAGCTCTTACACCCGGTCAAGCTTGACTCAGTCAGCGAGGCTCTTGGCCCCTGGGCAATACATTCCCTTTTCTCCAAATAACTTTTTGGGGAGCTTGAAGCCTTGGAAGACAAGACTTTTGGCTGATGGGAGCAGGTTAGTGCAGTCAGCACTTCTGGTCCCCCGGGTCTTACAATTCCTTTTCAAGAGACTACGTACAAGTCATCCAACGACAACACCCGTAGCACAGGGCAGCATTCTCATTATGTGAGAAATTTGATGGTATTTTTGGAACAAAAATAATTTCAAGGCAGAGAGTATTTCTGAGATTATAATATATATATTTTGACTAATCTGTAATTTGCAAACGTTCCAGCTGGACAAAAGCTTTTGACATAACAAGTATTGATAGAAGAAGAAACTAGAGGGAGGGAGGTTTGCTGCCCAAAGTCAAACAAACTGAAATTAAAATATAGCTGTGCCATAATTTGATTTTTAAAACAATTGCTGCCATGCTTACCTTAAGAAGCCTATATTCCCACTAGAATTGCATACTCATGTTTATTTTTAACACTTCCAGCTGAAAGAGATGCCTGGTAATACGTCACTGTGAAGATTGGAACCACAGAAATTTTGGAGTGGGTGGCTTAGGAGACGGCCTTCTCTGTGGTAGCCCCTTAGCTATGGTATTGCCTTTTCCACAGTGTCGTATCTGGCATCCTTGTTGCATAGCTTCTGTTATGTGCTGAAGATATACAGTGGTACCTCGGGTTAAGAACTTAATTCGTTCTGGAGGTCCGTTCTTAACCTGAAACTGTTCTTAACCTGAAGCATCACTTTAGCTAATGGGGCCTCCTGCTGCCACTGCACTGCCACCGCGCGATTTCTGTCCTCATCCTGAAGCAAAGTTCTTAACCTGAGGTACTATTTCTGGGTTAGCGGAGTCTGTAACCTGAAGCGTATGTAACCTGAGGTACCACTGTACCTGTTTTCCCTGCCCCTTGACACCTGACACACATATATTTTAGGACCTGCCCTAGTCACCTGATTGTACATTAAACTCGAATATAGAATTTTTACATTGTTGTAACCCACGCTGGGTTCTTATAATGAAAGGTAAACAGAAACCTAAAGTAGTAGTAGTAATAATGTGTATTGTTATTATCGAAGCAAGTCTGCTTTTCTTTTCCTGCTTTGATTTAAGGCAATGCCAAACAAGCTGTAACAGATCATTTCCCCTCTGACGACGATTGTTTTGTGGAAGAACGGAAGCCTATTTAAAGAAATATTTAAGGAAATATTACTGTATGATGAATTCGCAGGCAGGATTTGAACTATGAGCAACAGAAGGAATTAAGAGATTCTTGTATTATTGTTGTGGTATAAGAGAGAGAAGACAGGGTGCAGCAAGGGGGAGAAATAAAAACACACAATGGAATATGGGATGGGAAGCCAACAAAAGAAAAGAAAAGAGAAAAATGTATTGGGATGTATATGTGAATTTTTAAAAAAATTAATAAAATATAAGTGGGGGGAGGAAAACAGATCATTTCCCCTCAAAAACCTAGGACCTTTTCGATTTTCCAGTAGTCAGCAGCCAAGGAGGGAGGTTTCAAGGCCTTTATGACTGTTCTGATCTCCACAGTCCATGCCAAATGAGGACAAAAGGGCTCGTTGGCAGCATATTTGCAGCTCTCTATCCGTCCACAGGTACATTTTCTGCAAGGGTACCTACCGTGCATGAACAAAACAAACATCAGGAAGCAAGTAATTGCTATCTGCGTGTTAGTATGCTTGGCTTTTCAGGAGATGTACCGATCCAACTTGCGAGCTGCTAGGAGTCTTGAAACTACCAGAAGAGGTGAAATAAACATGCACAACAAATAGCATTTCCTGCTCCGATAGGTGTAGCTTTGTACATGATTGTGTGGAGAGTTTACCGGGGATCTAGTCACCCGACCTATTCTCTCATGCCATAGGAAAAGACAGTCCAGCTAAGGCCTCCATTTTGAGAGGTCAGGGACTGAATAGAGATTAAAATTGATGTTTCTCATCCTTCTCCCCTGCAATTCTCCGAGAACAAAGGAGACATGCCCACAGGAAAACAACTTCTACCTGCTTCTTTATTAACTAAAGGTCTGGTTTTAATACAGACAAAAACATCCGTGTGAGAGCAATCATTGCACAGCTAAGTACATTGGGAGAGTCAGATTTAAGGCAGTTTCAGTAAGGGATAAAATCACCACACAACTTACGAAAGGTGTTTAAAATCTGTATACTGATGATGTCCTGTGGAGAGCAGAATTTGCAGTGAATTTATCTATGCTAACTTTGTACTGCTAAATAAAATATGTATAATAGAACTAGGATTTTGATCTTATGTATGCTTAGGATGAGAGTCAGCTTTAGTGAACAACATGTGTTTTACTTTGAATAAACATGATAGGCTCAAGGTGTGGTTTTGGTGTATGTATCCTGCCAGGCAAAATCACACATGCTGTGGAAATTATATTGTCATGAATTTTAGGAGTCAGCCTGCGTACCTTCTAAAACCTATGACTCTGTATCAGGGAGGCTAGAATGTATAAGAGGGAACCTGGTGGACCAACCAAACTATTATTATTATTATTATTATTATTATTATTATTATTATTACTCCTATTATTAATTAAAGTTCTGTACCACGTTTCATCTGAAGATCGCAGATATAAAAATACAACAATACATAGCATAATAGCAAACAGAAACAGTATAATAGCAAACAGAAACAAAAGGCCATAGATGGTTCAATTAGCCAAAGCCCTGAGAGAAAAGAAATGTTTTTGCCTGGCACCTAAAGATATGTAACGAAGGTGCCAGGCGAGTCTTCCTAGGGAGAGCATTCCACAAACTGTTGCTGCTGCCCTTCAGACCTCTTGTCAAGGTAATGACTGTAGCTACGCAGCTAAGTACCTGACATCTACATCTCAAAAGAGTGAGCTCCACTGCCATAGAAACAAATGGGTTGGCCTTTCCCCCACCCTGATCTCACCTGGTTGCTAGGTAGAAGAACAGCCAAAGTTGTTGTATGAGAGAACTGGAGCTAGAGATACGTTTTGCTTTGTGCTGAACCTGAAATAGATTTGGGGAATGTCTGGAAACCTAATGGAGACGCAAGATCTGTTGGGGTGTTAATGCTGTGTGCCTCTCTATCCTATACTCAGGTTGTATATATGTGAAAATTAAACCATATGTCCCAAAGACAACACAGTTTCTGCTGACCTTCATTCCAAAGAAACTGAATCCTGGAATCTCTTGCTGCTGGGGTGGTGGATAACAATACAATCACGTATTCTCCACATATATATCACCTTAAAAAAGGAAAATTAAAAATGGAAATGTGAGAAATGTGTAGCATTTGTCCCTTTTTAATTGGAACAAACAATATGTTTGCTTTTAAAGCAGAAAATGCGTGTTTTCAAATGAGGGAGGGTGCCCAGCTCTATTCTGTGTTTCTGTCAATGAATCCACTATTCCTAATTCATTACAGACTAGTTTTGGATGGCTATTGACTTCTTGACACTTTACAGCAAAGAGAATTAATAAAGCACTGAGTCAGGCTACCTCTGTGCTACTTCTAAGTGATATATAGGTGATTAAGACAAACTAAACTCTCTCCTATTCTCAGATAAGCTGCTATTAAAGTAATGAGAAGGGAGGGGAAGAAATAATCGCTTGGGAGAAACTGGGCAGACAGATCTTGGAGGAAGGACACCTTGGAGGAGACACGGCTCGTTACAGTTGCCAAATTGCTAAAAGTAAGCTGTTCACAACATAATGAAAAGCAAAGGCCTCTGAACTAGTCACATAGGTCAGTAGTGGAAAAGCAACGTTGCGCACCATCATACATAGCGTGGTCCTCTGAGGGTGGGTTTGGGATGCGTTGATTGGTTTAAGAAGCTTAAACAATTATTCAATTGGTTGACAGCAGATGAGAAACAGCACTCGCCCATATGCTTTGAAAAGTTCAGGAGCAGCTCAATGGTAGGCCACATGTTTTGTCTGCAAAAAAAAAAAAAAAAGTCCTACGGGACTGGGAAATACTCATAAGAAGATAAGATGAGCCTGTTGGTTAGGCTAGTGTTTCATTTAGTTCAGCATTGTTATGTACTGAGTTGAATAGGATCCAAAATGCAGCAGTCTGATTGGTCCTACAGCAATAGGATTCAGAATGCAGCAGTCTGATTGGTCCGCAGGAGCCACTCAATCCAGCTCCAGGTGGAAGTGAATCTGCAATCTGATTGGCCTACAGGAGAACCCCGGAATTAACCAATCACCGTGCGGCCCATTGTGTAAATAGTGTATATCAAGCAGATATTGTGGGGGAACTTTAATTCCTCGCTATTATGAGCTGAATAAAGAGCATTAATTCCACACTCGACTCCGGGTATATTTCAAGCATCCTTTTCTCAGAGTGGCCAACCAGGTGCCGGGGGGGGGGGGCGGGACTTTCAAGCAGGCTCTGAACACAAGAGCACTTCTTTCTAAAACCCTGAAGTAGTTGAGTAAATCAGTGTAGACAGCGCCAGTTAAGGTGGGCAGCACTGACCCAGATGGTCCTATCTTCCAATTTGGTACCTAGCAGTCTTCCTTCTGAATCTGGATTGAGGTCTCTAAAGCCCTGTGCCTAACTATTCTCACTTCTGGTTTGTCAGCAATCTTCTTTCCTCAGTCTTGTCTTTTCACAAGAAGGTCTTTATGTAAACTTCTGGCTGGAGATGTGGCACACTGAGTCTGCAAAGTGTGTGCCTTTGTACTGAGTTCAGGCCCCACTCTTGGTCGAATCATGCCCATGGGTGCTTAAAAGACACACATATGCCATTCACACTTGTTTGCTGTGGCAGCCATTGGTCTGCCACATAAAAGTATGCACCACTCTCCATTTCCCCTGTGTGGCTCCAGTCCATTTTGTGTTTCAAGTGCTATTGTCATCATCCCATATAAAATGCTGCCTTGCGGCTAACGTTGACTCTTGCTGGGAATTAGTGAGGCAATCTGGGGATTAAGTACAGTACATCAAACTCTTGCAGCGGTGGCTTTTTAAAACAAAAAACTACCCAAAACCACCATAGCTGACACTCTTCGGTGCAAAAGGAGTTATTTGGGAAACAGGTACCTGAACTTCTGTTGGTTGCCGTGGCAACAGAATAGATTAGTGCCACAAAGAAAGAAGGAAGCAATATATTGTGGCTAAAGACAAATTCCTGTAGTGAGACTGTGGTCTGAGATATTTCAAAAGTTGCTGGAATCCAGCAATTCCAAAATACACAGCAGGGATCACAAATTTCTTGGATTTAAATATTTTGCTCAATCTTAATCTGATTTAGAATAGGGAAGTTTTCTGGGTTCCTGCAGTCTAGGGAACCACATCAGCTCTGTGCGCCAGAGGAACTCTCCAGTGCTGCCCTCAATTTCTGCATCTCAAATACCATTTCGTTTTTGTTGCTTGGGAAGTAGTTGCTTTGTCTGTTGTCGTTTCATCGTTTTTGGTTGTTTCCATAAAGCATAAGCATAAATTGGATTAATAGTGTGATTTGAAAGCCCATCAGTTTCCCCCTCTTGCTTTAATATAGAGGTGAGGTAGGGGTTTGCATTGGGACCACAGTTATATATTCAGTGGTCTTGTGTTTGCCTGAGCTTGAGTCTGGACTAGGATCTGAGCCCCTGTGTTCTGATTCAATACATGATATCCAATCACAGAGCATTTCAGGATTTGGGCCTCTGCCATTGGCCCTTAAACTCTGAGTCATGATTCGCAGCTTGGAAGTTTAGACAGACAATCACGTTGGGAGTGGGAGTGGCCCAAGCTTTCAGAAATGTATATAAGCAGTTGCTTTCCCCTGTTGTCCAGTTCTGTTGGTTCAATAAAGGTTCTTACTGTTATCACTGTGTCTTGCCTCGTGGGAACCCACCTACACTTCACACAGCGTGTGAGGAGCTGTGATCCTGACAGGAATCCCCACCCCACCACTGAAATTAGTTGTACGAAGAAATCTTCCATGGAGGATGATTTTGGTCACGATTGCCACTGGGGACAAAAGGATTAAACCTTCCCTCCTTGTGCGCCATTGTCCTAATATAATTTTTTCCTCATGCACAAACCTTTGATTAAACTTTTTTTTTAAATGCTCTGATGTAACTACAAACTATTCTGTGCATGTAATTAGGCCTCCTTTCATTATGTAAGTGTTGAAGACTAGATAACTTGCTAGAGCTGCAGAAGTGGTTTTTAATTTCTCCAGTGTCAGCACTTAACCTGAGGTGGACGTGCAAGTTGGTTAATTCCAGTTAGGACAATGTTTTGCATTGTTTTGGTGCAGCCCCTGGGCATTAGCTTGGTGGGGAATTTAGCCACCTAGTCCATTTCAGTCTGACGCCCCTGCCTTAAATGCAGGCCACTTTCACACATAGCAAATGACTGTTTTGTAATCTGTAGCAGTTACCAAGGAAACTCCTCACCTTTAGCAGGTCAACTGCTTTAAACACATTTTCTCTTGGACTGCATGATAGAAATAGCTGAAATAGATTTCAGAACCCTTAGTTTGGTTGCAAAGAAAATTAGTGCTATGTGCAAGCCTTAGCTCATTTTTGTTTTAGGGCTATAATTTCCTTATAAATCCATCGTGGGGGCGGCAGGGAGATTGTCATTGGACATTTTCCAAAGCCTCGCTGTTTCCCCCCTAGTTGATCCAGAAGTATCCCTTCCAATGGTGGTTTTTCCCCCCTCTGTGTGTTTCATAAGGGCCCTGTTGAGAAAGCAGAGTGCATGGGATGAGTGTTAGGATTGGGGAGGAAATGGTGGGCAGGGGCTGGAATGGGCCAATGTACTTAATATGCCACACAATGTCCCCACCACTTTCCCTTGAAAGATTTCAAAGCTGTATGTCATAGTAGCTTCTTGGATGCTCAAGAAATGAGAATTTCAGGGGCCTGTGAGAGGTGCCTCGTAACCTACGGTAGCTTTGCACGTCAACTTGGGGGCTTACTCTTGGATTTGTGCCAGTCTGTTTTGTAGCCAAAGGTCACAAAAGGTTGATCCTGGGCTGGAGCAAGGGTTCCATTAATAACTGCCAGGAGGGTTATTACCACATTTAAATGGACAGAAGCTACGCAGCAGGCGGAGATCCGCAAGGCAAAGCCTGCTTATCTAGTCAGACACAGTGAATGTAAAAACCTGATATTTTCATTTTTGGGGACGATATAGGCAGCTGCTTTATTCCAAGCCAGACCATTGGTCCATTGAGATCAGCCCTGTTTTGTGAAAGGGCGGTCTATACATATTTTTATAGAAATAAATAGACCAGTATGGTCTATTCCAATGTTTCCCAAACTTGGGTCCCCAGCTGTTTTTGGACTACAACTCCCATCATCCCTAGCTAGCAAGGCCAGTGGTCAGGGATGATGGGACTTGTAGGCCAAAAACAGCTGGAGGCCCATGTTTGGGAAACACTGGTCTATACTGACCGGCAGCAGTTCTCTAAAGTTTCAGATGAGGATCTCTCCCAGCCCTACCTGGTGGTCTTGAGGGCAGGCAAACTGGGCAACAGCCCATGGGCCCACACTTTAGGGCCTCCCAAAATCTTGTACAAAATCCTGCCTGCCTCCTTTATAGTCAGTCAGTCAGTCTCAGCTTGCCTTGTCTTTTGATGCCTTTCCCCACTTAAGCCAGGCCACACCAGCAGGACACAGATGGAGGCGGCAGCCATTTTGTTTCCCTAAGACAGGAAAGGAGAAGAGATCCACAATTTTAGAGGCATTGTTTCACAGATCTCCAGCAGAGTGTAGAAAATATTCTTCCCCAGCCTATTACCCTGGCTCTGACTAGAAAGTGAAAAAGTGGGAGGTGGCACTGGGAGGTAACTCCGTTGCTGAACAGAGTACAGTGGTACCTCTGGTTATAAATGCTTCAGGTTACAAACACTTCAGGTTACAGACTCTGTAAACCAAAAGTAGTACCTCGGGTTGAGAACTTTACCTCAGGGTGAGAACAGAAATTGTGAGCCAGCGGCATGGTGGCAGCGGGAGGCCCCATTAGCTAAAGTGGTACCTCAGGTTAAGAACAGTTTCAGGTTATGAATGGACCTCTGGAACGAATTAAGTACGTAACCAGAGGTACCACTGTATCTGCTTGCACCAGGGAAGAGGATGACGTCCTGCCCACCACCATGCAAAATTCCTTGCCCAGAGAAAACTTCAGGCTGTAATCCTATTGCTTGAGGGTGTATCCCCCTGAATATAGCAGGACGTACCTTGAGTAAACATGCATCACATTGCATCATTTGGCCTCTCTTCTGATTAATGTGTAGCAGCAGTGAGTTTTAGGGACAAGGGCATGTGGTAAGGGTTTCTCTCCTGCACTGGCTGCTTACTGTCATTGCAAACACAGTCGGAAAAGGAGATGTTGGGTTGTTTCTCTCCATGACAGATGTAAGCAAAGGGTGCAGTTGAAGGACAAGTCTGAATTCATATTTGATGTTAAATCTTTAAGGGGAGACATGGATTAGAGAAGAGTTGCTGACGAGATCAAGAGGGTTTTCTAGGTTATATGACCAACCTCAAGAAAAAGCCCATCAAGAACTACAATGTATGTCTAGGAATTCACTTCATTCCCACTGTACCTGGTGAGGCTGGTCATTTTCAAGCTGACATTGAAAATATATTTCCTGGGTTCTTCTGTGTTGCAAAAATGTCTAAGTAGGATTAACACTGATTACAGCTGAACAGAAATTTGGGAGAGGTTTGGATTTAACTGAGGTGATTTAACTGAGGATTTTGCTTTCAAGAAGGCTCAGAAAAGTTCATTTCATTAAATAGGTACTAGAGAAATGACTCTTATTATTGGTTATACCTTTATTTGTCAACGTTCTGGCTGTCAACAATTCACCATATGTCCCTCCTAGCAGGATATCATACAATATATGATAAGCATCTTCCTTTTTACATATGAGAACCATATATGGTGTCAACCACCTTTTTTTGTTTATGACTTTTACTCGTATATTAGCAGGGTCATATTTTACACTTCAGTTGTAATTTTAAAAAGTGACCACAACGAATTTGTTATGGTAAATTTATCCATACTTTCATTGTAGCTTTCTGTATAGAATTATGTGAAATTTTAGGCCTGACTTGCTTTCATAGCTTCAAAGGATTCCAAACAATTCTCTTGCCCATTCTGGTTGGCATCCGTCTATCTCGGGAGGCAACTTCCGCCTTTGGGGAGGAAGTCAAACCGTTGGAGCGTTACAGCGCCTGCTGTGGTTGTAGAGACCGATACAGGAGAGACATCTGGGGAAGATGAAAACATCCAGTTGTGTTGATGCAAGTGTACCAGGGTGTTCCTTCGTTCTGTGCTCCCAGCAGTCATTCCTCCTCTAGTCATTGCTGTGGATACATGACCTGATTGATTTTCTGCAGGTGTTGTGGTTGTCTGCAAGGGCTTCCAAAAACCCCAGGATCACCACTGCCTGGAGATGCCAGGATTGAATCTGGAAGCCTTCTGTACCTGGTAGCTCCACCACCGAGCTGTGACTCTTCCCCATCTAATTCCTCATTTGTCTCTATGATGAAGCTGATAGAACTTTTGCCTATTACAAAGGTGGTATCCCTACCCTCAGGTGGCAGAATCCCTGGGGCAGCAGATTCTGATGTAGATCTTTATTCCACCCTTATCCCTGATGTAGATCTTCACTCACCCCTTCTATCAGGAATCACAAGACAGAGAAACCAGTAGGAGAACACTTCAGTCTCCCTGGACATTCTATACAAGATCTCAAAGTAGCTGTCTTATTACAAAAGAATTTCAGAAATAGACTGGAAAGAGAAGTTGCTGAATTGCAACTTATTACCAAACTTAAAACCATGGAGAGACCTGGTCTGAATAGAGACATTGGATTCTTATCTCATTATACATGATAAAGCTATTTTTAGCCATCTCACCCCTTGCTTTTTCCTGTAAGACCAATTGCAGTTGTTAACAGTCGCCAACAGGTTTACCACACCTATCAGCCAATCACCCATTCCCACCACCCTTCTGAGTAGTACCCCTCCCCACCCTCTCACTATATATAAGGGTCTGGTGACTTCTGTTTCAGTGTATCTGAAGAAGTGTGCATGTACACGAAAGTTCACACCAATAACTAACTTAGTTGGTCTCTAAGGTGCTACTGCAAGTATTTTTTAATTTTTTAATTTTGTCCTTTCTTTCCTGGTGTGTGTGGGGATGTCTTGGCCCAGCCCTGCTTCTGGGCACATATTAATATCAGTGTCCCATTCAGTGCAACTGCTAATCTTAGACTGTTAATCTAATGTGCTATTATTTGAAGATGTGTTTAAGGTCGCAGGATAAAGATGCACCAGATTTGAACTTTCTGAATGCAACGTATGACACCTGCATAGTTAAGAGATGTGATTAGCACCTTTCCTGAAATCTGCCTGGGTTTACCTGTGCACATCCCTCCTGGATGGGGTTTTTGAACCCAGGAAAAGTATGCATAGGTTCCCACCACTGTACCCGTCTAGCATCTGTTACAAGGCCCGTTGATTTATATATCACAACCACTTCCCAAATTCTATGACACCAATTAGATGTGACTGGAGTTGCTTTTTTTCTTTTCTTTTAGCCTTAAGCTATATTCATTTTTGGCAAGGTTAGTGAACATATAATAATGTCGAAAGCCCCCAATCTGATTTAATTTAGTCATAGGTAATTCTATCTCCATTGAAACCAAACTTGCAACTAACTTGAGGTTGATTAGGGCCAACGTTTCTGTTAGCAACAGTTGTCAGATTCTACCAGAGGTATGCAGAGGAATTAATCTAAGTTACATGCGATAAAGTGAAACCTCGTGCATTCTAGATCCATAAAATGAAACCTCATGTATCCATTCTAGATCCAATTATTTTGAATCCAATTATTTGTATTCTATGCTACTGTGCCTCTCTATATCCCACCCCAACTTCTCTCTCTGCCAGCACATTTCAAGGTTCCGTTATTTTGTTTTAAATTTCTTTACATATTATTTTGTTTAGGCAAAGGTAAAGGGACCCTTGACCATTAGATCCAGTCGTGACTGACTCTAGGGTTGCGGTGCTCATCTTGCTTTATTGGCCGAGGGAGCCAGCGTACAGCTTCCAGGTCATGTGGCCAGCATGACTAAGCCGCTTCTAGAGAACCAGAGCAGCGCACAGAAATGCCATTTACCTTCCCACCGGAGCGGTACCTATTTATCTACTTGCATTTTGACGTGCTTTCAAACTGCTAGGTTGGCAGGAGCAGGGACCGAGCAACGGGAGCTCACCCCATCGCAGGGATTCAAACCGCCGACCTTCTGATCGGCAAGTCCTAGGCTCTGTGGTTTAACCCACAGCGCCACCTGCATCCCACCAGGAATAAATCTCCTCCTGTAAGTGCTGGCAGAAGAGATCTGCAGTCTTCTGAGAACATGGTTTCTGGCATCAGTAACATTTAAGTTTGAATACTGGTTTATTTTATATATTTCAAGTTATTTTTTAAATTCTCCGTTTTTAAATATGTATATATATATATTTGAAACTGCCATCACCGAGTCTTCGTTGAAATTATTAGGATGTGAGAGCGGCTAGAAATCAATCTTAAGATATGGGAGCAGCAGTTGGAGTAACTCTTGATCTTGTGTATTTGAGGGCAGTGCTGCAAAACTATGGGATGGCAATCTGTGTGCTGCCCAAATCTCAGTTTGTAGAAATTGGTATTTGGCATGGGGACATTCCAAGGTTTATAGTCATTTGAATCCCCAAAATTAAAAGGTGTGTTTGTGGATAGTGTCATCATAAAGTTTAGTCACTAGGTGGCAGATTGCATCCAAATGTAGGCTGAAACCCACTCTTCTGTCACACCAAATTGGGCAACGAGGAGTCCAAACCAATGCAGTTTGGAATGGTTTGGGGTGGATCTACACACAGAAGGAAAAACACTATAAATAAGTCAGAAATTAAATTGTTACAGCAAAAGAAAAAAACCCTATGTAAAATCATATAGAAAAATTATTTGTTCTCTGGTGCCATCTGAATTCAAAATGGCATCCAACAGTATCGAAACATAGGCCAAAACCCATTCTCCGAACTCAGGAACTGGTGGAGGCATTTGGGTGAGAACCCAAGAGGCTGAGAAGGAGGATGTGTCAGAAGGAAAATGAGCTGAAATTGATTGATTTATATATTAATGCAACATTTTTATATATAACTGTGCGTTTTTGTAATATTTTGTTTAAGTACTTTGTTGCTTCTTTTTTGTTCCCTGCTTAGAGATATTTTTAATATATTAAGCAGTATAGAAATTAAATAATCAATCAATAATCATATGCAGTAGAGAATGTTTTGGTCCTTCATCTGGATTCAAAATGGCGCCTGGTATCCATACAGACCTGAAAACAACATACCCTTCAACATGTACAGGCCAAAAACCACAATGGGCAACCTATGGGGGGGGCATGCTCTTGCCAGAGAGCACAGTGCCCCAAAATACACATTTTGGGATGCCACACAAGATTGCAGCCCCGAGCAAGTGCTTTTTTCGGCGCAAGATTGCAGCACCCAAAATGGCTGTCGGGCTCTGTCGGGCACGAAAAAATGGGAGGTCCCAGTTCTCCTGGGACAGTTGAGGGCTATGAAACAGCTGCCCCCTTCATCTCAGGAACTCTTTATGATATCTCAAGAGGCACCTGAATCTATAAAGACCAGAGAGACAAGACAAACAACTTTCCAAAATACAGTGGTACCTCGGGTTAAGAACTTAATTCGTTCTGAAGGTCTGCTCTTAACCTGAAACTGTTCTTAACCTGAAGCACCACTTTAGCTAAAGGGGCCTCCTGCTGCCACTGCGCCACCACTGCACGATTTCTGTTCTCATCCTGAAGCAAAGTTCTTAACCTGAGGTAATATTTCTGGGTTAGCGGAGTCTGTAACCTGAAGCGTATGTAATCTGAAGCGTATGTAACCTGAGGTACTACTGTATACAGAACAGAATAGAATAGAATAGAATAGAATAGAATAGAATAGAATAGAATAGAATAGAATAGAATAGAAATCAGTGAGGCTTAAGAATGCATAAACTCCTTTTTTTCAGGTGCTGGGGCCCTAGGGCAAGATCCTGCTACTGCCTGCTCTAGCATATACATTAAACTAATATTAAACTAACATTAAACTTAATAATAATAATAATAATAATAATAATAATAATAATAATAATACCCTGCCCATCTGGCTGCCAACAGAATATTAAAAACACAATAAAACATCAAACATTAAAAACTTCCCTAAACAGGGCTGCGTATACAACAAGGATAGACTTGTATAGCCCAGTATTACAGTTTCTAACATCCAGCACAACCCTAAGCACAGCACCAGCCCTGATATGACCACGGCCACCCTTAATACACACCTGCAACTTAATAGCCAACGAGATCTCTTTCCCCTGCCCAAAACCAACAGCAATGAAGACTGCTGATGCGCAGGAAAGAGAAAGGAAGAGAGGAAAGTTGCTTCTGTCCTGACAGGGCTACATGAATCCTGCAAGGGGCGATTAGGCCGAGCGTTAGCCGTGATGATGAAACACAGCAGCCGGTGGTCATGAAATATTTATGAATGGGAAAATGATACTGCATTCTGCAGTGCAGTGCAGGGCAGGGGGGGGGGAGTGAAATTTCAAGACTACTGTAATAGCAAACCCCCTCCATTAATTACCAGGAGCAAGCCGTAATGCCGGTTACTATGGCAACGGGGTCCCCTATGTATTTTGCACTTTTCTTTTTTTTTAAAGTTTAGCTGCTGCTCCCATTTCCTCTGGTGTGTTGCATTTTATTTTCTGCAAGGGAGCTTTTTGTTCTCGCTGCTGCAGTCCTGAGCCTGGCTGAAGAACGCCGTCAAAGCAGGGATAGGGCATTTGGAAATTTCCTTTAAGAAACACCGCCGTTCCGCATTGGATTCCTGGGCTTTTGAAACGCTTACCTTTAGTATTCTGCAATGGAGAAAGAGATGCTTGGCATATAGAGATTCTGATACACACAGTTGGACGTGTGTGTGTGTGTGTGTGTGTGTGTGTGTGTTTAAAAAAGGCAGATATTCAGATGATAAAAAAGACTTCCATGTGTTCACTAATCTAATAATGTGCAGTACATTGGCGTCTGTCACTGACTGGCGGTTAATGGACCAGAGATGGTGACTTAAGAGGGAACATTAACTTAAGAGGGAACTTAAGAGGGAACAGTTGCCAAGCATCCAGAGAAAAACTGAGGTGTGAATCAGCATTCAGATGCAGTGTAGAATTTTGGACAAGCACCTAGGAGACAAGGGTTCAAGAGCCAACTCAACCACGAAGCTTTTCTGGGAGACCCTGGGCCCGTCACAATCTCTTAGCCTAACCATCCTCGCCCCACAGAGTTGTGAGGATAAAATGGGGGGGGGGCAGGGGGCTACCTTGAACCCTGGAGGAAAGATGAGATCTAAATGCAATCAGTAAATCACAGGTGACAATAGGATTTATTGTCAGGAAGCTCTTTGGAGGGAACAGGACATGGCGCCTTGGGCAGCCTCTCCAACACGTTAAAATGTTCCACCAGCAACAATGGTTGCTTACCAGTGGGGATCTGTTTCCAGTGCTTTTTGTTTCATACAGCCTTTGGTATTTAACGTCTTTTATATATTTGCAACACACAATCCTATCTCCTCTACGTTACAGTCACCAAAAAGCCTTTTAAAACTAGGAAAACACTTGGATTTTATTTAAAGGAATGTATAACCCACAGACCTAGACAGCATCTTAAAAAGCAGAGACATCACCTTGCCAGCAAAGGTCCGTATAGTTAAAGGCTATGGTTTTCCCAGTAGTGATGTATGGAAGGGAGAGCTGGACCATTAAGAAGTCTGATTGCCGAAGAATTGATGCTTTTGAATTATGGTGCTGGAGGATACTCTTGAGAGTCCCATGGACTGCAAGAAGATCAAACCTCTCCATTCTTAAGGAAATCAGCCCTGAGTGCTCACTGGAAGGACAGATCGTGAAGCTGAGGCTCCAATACTTTGGCCACCGTATGAGAAGAGAAGACTCCCTGGAAAAGACCCTGATGTTGGGAAAGATGGAGGGCACAAGGAGAAGGGGATGACAGAGGATGAGATGGTTGGATAGTGTTCTCGAAGCTACCAGCATGAGTTTGATCAAACTGTGGGAGGCAGTGGAAGACAGGAGTGCCTGGCGTGCTCTGGTCCATGGGGTCACGAAGAGTTGGACACAACTAAACAACAACAACAACAAATAGATGTCCCTAGAAAGCAGACTTCAGACAAAGATGAAAGAAGGTGCAAGCGTTTGGAGTTCTAGGCTGGCAGACCTACAGGATGGATGCACACCTTGGTAATAATGAGGAAGAAAGCTGATATTCTGTGTCTTGATCAAAAGGAGCTGAATAGCTACACCAAAATCCAACACTTTCTGATGCTTGCTAGGGAAGAAATATTTTGGTACATGGGTGGTGCTAAATACTTCACAATACTACATTAAAAATGGACTTTTATGTATATTTAGTACTCCCTATGGAAGATACTGCTTTTTCAGGCTATCTTTTGGATTAAAATCTTTCCTTTTTCATAGGAGATGAGCTCTTTCATAGGAAAGTGTGGCATATATTTGAAAGCACTTAAGGAAGTGGTGGTGTTTTCATTTGGATAATGTCAGTCGGAGTGTTCTGGCTTGCCCCATGATTGAGGAGGCTGGCACCATGTGACATGCTCACCTCATGCACGCACACTGCGCAACATGGAGGAGAACCAGAAGGCCCCAGGGGTTGGTGGCTGGCCTCATAATGGGGGCATGGACTTAGGCAAGTGCCCAACAATGTGAGCTGTGCTGTCAACCTTGGTACCACTGGTTAAGAAGCACTGGTTTGGTTGTACCTCCCAGCTGAACCTAAAGGCTGCCTGAGTGAAGCAGAGCGTAATCATGAGAGCACTCTTCTCAGATCTGAATGTACCTTGTAAGCATGTGGAGCGCATTTTGCTAAAATGAAAGTACATGTGGATTTTGGAGGAAAGCTGCAAAAGCAGGAGCCAGCAGGAACCTAGAGTCAACTTCACGAATCATTATAGAAAAATCTACCCCATGTCAGCGTCATATTTTTCTTGTATATGCCTCACCGGGGGGGGGGGTCATAATGTCCAGCCTTCCCTTTATTTATTCTATTCTAAAGGGTCCCCACTCATGACCTCGGTGGAGTAGAGCAGATTGATCGGTCTGCCCGCCAACAACAACAATCTGTTTTTGAAACTGATGGGCACCCATGCAAGCTTTGTACAAAATAAAGCTTTGAAAAGCTATCATTCCTCTGCATTTCTCTTTCTTACAAAATAAACCCTTTGCAAAGAGCTCACCTTTGCTCAGTTAATGTTGTCACTGCACGAAGGTGCCGAACCTTTGACTGAAATCGCGTGTAGGTCTTCCTGGGGTCCTCGCTACAGTCGGGTAATCTGCAAATCGTAAAACAGGAATCCCGGCTGCCCTGCCATTCATAAAACCCTTGTCTTACTTGCCCTGCAGAAGCGCCTAGCTCTTGTTTTTACACGGCACCTTGAGAATGATGGCATCTTTGTGAGCCATAAACAACACGGCCGCATAATCCAGCATTCCGCGGTCTGATGAATGGGAACATTAACTTGGCAGTAAAGCAATGCCTCTTGTTTTCAGCGCAATGGTGGTTGCCTCAGAGGAGTGACACAGAGGTGAGCATTCCTTCCCCTTGACTTCTGTTTAGGGCTGGAGGCTTCCAATAAATATAGCTAAGCAAAGCTCATTTAACCTAAAGAAAACAAGAGTCTGCCCTGTGGCTGTGGCTTGGAAGGAAAAGGTGAATATTTGCTGGGCTTTAAACATACCGACGCACCCATTTCATGCCTCCCTATGTGCTTATAAACAGGGAACAGCTGAATGCTGCCCAGCCACTCACTGTACGTGCAACAGTGCAGCAATGCAGCCGCAAAAAAAAACTAATTCTATTCTAGGCTGCATTAACAGAAGTGTCCAGAACAAGGGAAGTAATAGAACCACTCTATTCTGCCTTGGTCAGACCACACCTGGAACACAGTGTCCAGTTCTGAGTGCCACAATTTAAGAAGGATGATGACAAGCTGGAATGTGTGCAGAGAGGGCAACCAAGATGATCAAGGGTCTGGAAACCAAGCCTTATGGTTGAAGGAGCTGGGTATGTTTAGCTTGGAAAAGAGGAGCCTGAGAGGAGATATGATAGCCATCTTCAAATGTCTCAAGGGCTGTTACATGGAAGAGAGAACTTGTTTGCTCCTGCTCTAAAGGGTAGGACTCGAACCAATGGCTTCAAGTTACAAGAAAGGAGATTCCGACTAACAATTGCAGAAAAACTTTCTGACAGTAAGAGCTGTTCAACAGTGGAACGGTCTCCCTTGGGAGGCTGTGGACTTTCCTTCCTTGGAGGTTTTTAAGCAGAGTTTGGATGGCCATCTGTCATGGAAGCTTTAGCTGAAATTCCTACATTGCAGGGGGTTGGACTAGATGACCCTTGTGATGAATGTACAGGCAGAAATTCTACAGATACAGCGTACTCAAACATGTGCTATGCACACACATAAGAATTTATGCCTTGTACATCCTGATTGCACTTCACTTTTCTCTTTCTTTTAATTACAATAAAATGAATACATCTGCACAGTACAGCACCCCCAACCCTTAATTAAGGGGGGGGGGAATTTCACTTCTATATTTCCCCTGTTGGTTATTTTCAGAACTACTCCACTCAGTTTGCTGCTGGAATTACCAGAGGAAATTGGGGAACAGAGAGTGCTTAATCAAGGGCTGAAATATCTGAATCCAGTAAGTGTCAAAGACAAATAAATAAATAAATAAATAAATCTTGGGAGGAAAAAAAATATGGATTTGGGGGAAGAGAATAAATATTTCCTTTGTACCTCTTCACATTTTATACTCATTTCCCCCAAACTTCAATCAGAATTCTTTAATAATAGATGTGCTACTCTGCCCCTCAATATACTTGCTGTAAGAAATGTTTTCACTTTGATTTCAGTTTTTAAAGCGATCCTTCCTTCTATCATTGGCTTTGTCAGGCTTGCCTGAAAATACCCCTCAAATATCTCAATCCTTAAATACAAATACAGACCCTATCTGCCTGTGGACTGCCTTGCCAGAGTGGTGCATGCTCTGGTTATCTCCCGCTTGGACTACTGCAACGTGCTCTACGTGGGGCTACCTTTGAAGGTGACCTGGAAACTACAACTAATTCAGAATGCGGCAGCTAGACTGGTGACTGGGAGCAGCCACCGAGACAATATAACACCGGTCCTGAAAGACCTACATTGGCTCCCAGTACGTTTCCAAGCACAATTCAAAGTGTTGGTGTTGATCTTTACAGCCCTAAAAGGCCTCGGTCCAGTATACCTGAAGGAGCATCTCCACCCCCATTGTTCTGCCCGAACACTGAGGTCCAGTGCTGAGGACCTTCTGGCAGTTCCCTCACTGCGAGAAGCAAAGCTACAGGGAACCAGGCAGAGGACCTTTTCGGTAGTGGAGCCTGCCCTGTGGAACGCCCTCCCATCAGATGTCAAAGAGATAAACAACTAACTGACATTTAGAAGACTTCTAAAGGCAGCCCTGTTCAGGGAAATTTTTAAGGTGTGACATTTTAATGTATTTTTAATCTTTGTTGGAAGCCGCCCAGAGTGGCTGGGGAAGCCCAGCCAGATGGGCAGGGTACAAATAAATTATTATTATTATTATTATTATTATTATTATTATTATGAAGAGTTTGGATTCGATATCCTGCTTTATCACTACCAGAAGGAGTCTCAAAGCGGCTAACATTCTCCTTTCCCTTCCTCCCCCACAACAAACACTCTGTGAGGTGAGTGGGGCTGAGAGACTTCAGAGAAGTGTGACTAGCCCAAGGTCACCCAGCTAGTAATAATAATATTATTATTATTATGGCTCTATATTATTATTATATACATGCTGAGAGAGAAGTGTATTAACTGGCTTAAACTGTGGGGGCATTCCAGACAAATATTATGGCCTGTTCACTTGTATACGCTTCGTGGTTTGATCAAGGGTCTGGAAACCAAGCCTTATGAGGAACGGTTGAAGGAGATGTTTAGCTTGGAAAAGAGGAGACTGAGAGGAAGCAGGATAGCCATCTTCAAATTATCTCAAGGGGTAGGACATGCAGCAGGGAACAAGCTTATCTTCTCGTTCTCTGGAGGGTAGGACTCAAACCAATGGCTTCAAGTTACAAGAAAGGAGATTCCGACTAGACATGCGGGAAAAACCTCCTGGCAGTAAGAACTGTTTGACAGTGGAGTGGTCTCCATCGGGAGATTGTGGACGCTCCTTCCTCGGAGGTTTTTAAAGAGGAGGTTGCCTGGCCATCTCTCATGGATGCTTTAGCTGCGACTCCTGCATTGCAGGGGTTTGGACGAGATGACCCTCAATACCACTTCCTACTCTACAATTCTGTGATTCTATGATTCTACCTAATTTGCGCATTCCAAAACAACAAACCTTTCTTCCGCCATGTGGTTCCAAGATCTCCAATCCAGGCATTGGCCAGACCCAGAGCTACTTAGCCTTCAAATTCATACCCTGAGATTGATTAGAGAGGCAGTCTCCTTGACTGCATTAGGACTCAGTTCTGAGTAAATATGCTTTGGATCGTGTTGCACAGCCACAGAGAAAACTACTGCATTTGTGTGAGTTTTCACTCTGGTCTCAAGAAGGTTACACAAAATCTGCAACCAGATTGCCACAAGTGCAGCCCGGGTTTGCGTGCAGCCCAGTTGCAAAGTGTGATTTGTCGCCATGAGCAAAAACATGTGATGAGCTATCGGTATTGATTCTGTGTCTATACCAGGGAGAGGAAAAACCAGAGCTACAGTATTTGAGGTCGCAGTAACTGTCAGAGAGGAAATAAATGTCAGCATATTCTTCCCCTTAATTTGTCCTTGGTTTCTTTATACTTTGGCTTGTTCCCCATGATAATCCCACCTCTAACAGCTTGTGTGTGTGTGTGTGTGTGTGTGTGTAGAGACACATAAGGATATCCTCAATATAGCTGGAGGGTTTGTCAGTTGGTAAATAAACTTTTAGATCGGGCACTGTAGTGCTGAGAAACAGTTAATATGAAGCGAACCATTGGCAGTAAACGGTTGCAATTTTTTGTGCGCTTGCAGAAATTTGCCAGAGTGAATTACGAGACACCCCTCTCCCCAAATACCTGCAGCTTAGATCGCTAAGTGAGAGAGGCTACAAGTTGTCATCGAGATACTTAGGAGCAGCATCCTTTATTCTCTTGTAATTCCTTTGGCAATAAACGTCCCATCATTCACGAACATTTACAATGCCCTTTGGTGTCATTCTTCAGAGCTCCACTACAGCTTCTTCGGGGCTGGCTCTCAGCAGCTTGAGGCAGCTCTTAGGAGGGACGGTTAGGCAAACTGATCTCCAGTTCAGTTGCTCCCTTAACTGCCATCAGTTAACAAGCTGAACATCTCAGGTTAAAGAAAAGTCACAGAGAACGTGTCCTCTTCGTTTTCAGGAGAGGAGTCATGGAAATCGGGTGCGGCCATTTTACAAAAAGGGTGTATTGCTAACTTATTAAAAACAGCTCTGGGTTAATCTTTAAAGTGCTCCAGGTTGCAATACTACAAAGCTATCTATGTGCAACAAGAGAAATATGCAGCAGTGAGGGTGGCGTGGCAGCAATGACCTCCCAGTGACAGTGGCACTGCATTTGCTGGGGCAGAGCAGGACAAGGTCAGGAGAACTACGAATCTGTCAACCTCTCTCCACCTCATTGCCACCCCACCCTACCCCATCCTGGAGAATGCAGGCTGCCACCTCCAGGAGGGAGCTGCTGCCATCCCATAACCTTCCTGTGACCCTGCTAGAAACATGTGAACAGTCATTGGTGCCCTGGAAGATTCTGCTGTCACCACCCCCAGAGCTGACCTGGCAAGCAGATACTGAACTGAAATTCCAGCTGTCCAAGTTGCTCAGTAAGAACTGGACCCTCCAGCTGCTTTCTGATGCTGAAATTCATCTTCTCGGTTTACCTGCACAAAAGAAGCTTTCACATGACCTCATGGTTTCCAGTCTTGGACTTTCTTCAGTGTGAAGCAAAACCATGAAGCAGAAACTATGGGTGCCAAAGTTGCGGACAGCCATTTTTTTGTTTCATACGAGGTGTACAGTTGCCAATTTTGGTTTCTCTTTCCTTTCCCATTTGAATCTCAGTTTGCCTTGTTTTCACAAAAACAATCTTTGCTGCTCCTTACTCTGGCTGATTAACAGACACCTGTAACAATTTTTTCAAGGGTTACCTGGATAACTGTTCTTATTTTGCATACATCTAAGCTTTAATTGAATTGTCACAAACAGTAGTTTTTATGGTTGTTTACACTGTCATTTGTCAGGACGCGGGTGGCACTGTGGGTTAAACCACAGAGCCTAGGACTTGCCGATCAGAAGGTCAGCGGTTCGAATCCCCGAGATGGGGTGAGCTCCTGTTGCTCAGTCCCTGCTCCTGCCAACCTAGTAGTTCGAAAGCATGTCAAAGTGCAAGTAGATAAATAGGTACCGCTCCGGCAGGAAGGTAAACAGCGTTTCTGAGCACTGCTCTGGTTCGCCAGAAGCGGCTTAGTCATGCTGGCCACATGACCCGGAAGCTGTACGCCGGCTCCCTCAGCCAAGTAAGATGAGCGCTGCAACCCCAGAGTCGGCCACGACTGGACCTAACGGTCAGGGGTCCCTTTACCTTTACCTGTCATTTAACTCCAACTATTACATATCCCCTTTATACACATGTAACGTAGATGCGCACATGCACATGCACACGCGCACACCCCCCCCCACACCAATTGCCCTTCATGCATCTTACGAAGTGCACTGCTATCCACAACGGCTTATGCCACAATAAATGTGCTGGTCTATAAAAGTGGTACGTGGCTCCTTTGTCGTTTTGCAGCAACGGACTAACACGGTGAGAAATGGACCACATTCGCTCACCAGGCACAGAATGACATTGAGAAGTATCATTTAATTAAGACAGTAAGACACACTTTACTACTAACAGATTGTTATTTTTTCTTTTTTGAAAAAATCCTCAACAAAATGGAGCCACTCGTGTTCCTTAAGGGAGCAATGTGCTGTGGGGTTTGGGAGAGGACAAGGAGAATAGAAATGGCAGAACCAGCTGATTTCCAGTCACTATCAGTTTTTGCATATGGTGGACCCATTCCATTCATTTTCCATATTAATCTGCAATATATCTATCAACTGTATCTGTCTGTCTGTCCATCCACACACATGCTGTACTTATTTCGCTTACTTACTTTGCCAAACCTTTATTAGGCATTATAAGTATAATACATCATAAAACATCATAAAACACCCATATATAAAAATTTAAAATATATACAAATAAACAGCCATGCAAAACATATAATGACGAGGATTTTCATTGGAGTTTCTTCCCACTAAATAGCACCATTCACCACTTTAAGAGATACTATTGACAAAAACACAGCCACCTTTGCAGTTACTTCCAGGTTAATGTCAGACAGATAGAATCTGATATTTTCATTGTGCCGTGGTGGTAGACTACCCAGAAAAGGTGATACCCCACTTTTGCGTAGCTGGTTTTACAATGGACAGTAGAAAAGTATATGTTCTACAGCATATACTGTACATTTACTGCATGCAGATTCACATGGCTTTTGCTATTTCACAAAAGACACACTTTTGAATGCATTTTATCCCCAACCGTGTATTTTTATATGCCTTTTACCCCAAAATATACTTCATTGTACACACTTCTGCATACAGTTTTGATACATTTTCTGAGCTGAGAACTATATCGTGAAATTTGGGGAATTGCAAGCCCCGATGGAGAATTGTGTTCCAATCTGAGCCTTAGTCCAGGAACCGGAAAACAGATCGGTGGCCCAGCCAAAATCCTTCAGCATCACTGGGGGGGGGGGGATAGTTGAAAGGGGAAATGAAGCCCGTTGCATCTGACAGGACAGTGGAAGACCAACTTCATCCCTTTGTCTAATGAACAAAGGAGATGTTTCATCTGCGATTTTGCTTTCAAGTTGGCTCCTCAACAGAAGCTGCATCCCCACAGCACCTCCTGTACATCATGTGATACTTCAGTGGGGGTAAAACAGAGCTCTGAGTTTGGGGAAACGGCAAAAGAAGAACAATGAATTCTTTCCAGCCAATGGAACACTTTGCACTGAAGAGTGTATTTCCATTTATTATAAGTGCCCAGTTATTAACTATTCATCATAATGTATTACCAGAGGCACTCAAAGCACTTTCTTCAAAATCCCACAATGTCTTGGAGTCCCCAAAGCATTATCTCAGCTGATTAGTAGGAATGCTGCTTCCATATTCCTCAATGTACCAGCTGAGAAATATACTTCTAATATACTTTCCCTGTGTTCTCTTGTTGATAGCACTCATTTTCTTTTAGTGCCATTGATACACAAATGGGGCGTTTTCTTTCATTTTGTTTCATTTCCTTTCATTTCCTTGCTACCTCTTAACCCTGCCTTTCCTCCAAGGAAGTGAGACTATGGTATACGTGGTTTCCCCCCATTTCCCCCCATCACAACAGCCCTGTGAGGTAGGATGGGCTGAGAGATAGCAACTGGCCCAAGTTCACCTGGTAAGCTTCATGGCTGAATGAGGATTTGAACCAAAGTCTCACAATAGGCCCTGAGCACATGAGTGCCTAGGCTGCAGATATTGTACGAAGGAGCAGGAGGGGTGAAAGAGCCAAGAATAAGTAGCTATATGCTATTGTGGAAAGAGACAAAGCATATCCTCCAACATTTCTCTGGTGGAAATAAGGATGTCCTATTCAATAATAATAACAATAATAGTTGTTGTTATAATATTTTATTATTTATACCCCATCCATATTATTTATGCCCCAGACACTCTGGGCAGCTTCCAACCTATATAAAAGCATAACAAAATGTTGTTGTTGTTGTTGTTGTTGTTGTTGTTGTTGTTGTTGTTAACTTCCCTATACAGGGCTGACTTCAAATGTCTTCTAAAGGTTGTATAGTTACTTATCTCCTTGGGTTGGAGGTAGCATAACAAAGCATCAAAGGGGGATGTCTCGTTGGGAGACAACCGATCAAGCCACAGTTTAGAGTTGAGAGGGGAGGAGTGATGTCACAGAGAAGGAAAGCTGCAAGCTGTACATTGGGGAGAGCAATGTTAGAGTGCAATGTCTGATGTCTGTCTGAAACAAGGGTTGTTGCTATGGGAGAAGCAGGATCCTTTGGGGACGTTGATGCCATGAACCCCTCAACAGAGGCTCGGGTTGTATATATGTGTAAATAAACCATATATCATAAAGACACCACGGTCTCTGCTGTGCCTCATTCCCAATAGGTAACACAAACCCTGGGTAAGTGCCCGGAACCCCTGGAATCTCACACTGCTCAGAGACTGGGCTGGCATGCAACAATATTTTATATTTCCTTCTTTATTTTGCACAGAAGGCTGTCTGTAGGTTCTATGTCGGCATCCTGCTCAGTAGGAAGTGGTTGGGACTGTGATTTCTGGCATGCTGGCTCCTGTGAGTCAGGCCCTGGGGATCCTTAAAACGGAGAGGAGGGGGAGCGATCACTTTCTGTGGAGCTGACCCCTCTGTGAGATCACCTCGGTTGTCACTTAACAACACCCAGTTGAAGGGTTGATTTATTTTCTTAGCCGCGGATGATGCATTGAGTAAAGGGCTGAAAATCTATTTTAATGTCACCGTACGGCTTCAGGTGGATGTAAGCTACGGCAGGAAGCCAGGCAATTAGAGTAGCCTCCCTTGCCCTGGTATTAGCAGAGGGTTTTTGGTTTTTTTTGAAGTTGTGATAGATGTAGGTCCCTCACCATTGATTTTTTTTTGTACCTGTCTGAGGATATTACGATAAAGTGTGGGGCTTAAAAAGTCAGTTGAGCTACTGCAGGCCCACGAAACATCAGTGATGTCATTATAAGTGAATGATTCGAATACTCTGACACACAGAGAATTAAAATTCATCACACTGGCTATTGTCATTGTACCAGTCCATCGCTCACTTAGATATGACCTCATGAAGGGTTGCCATCTTTTTAACCTGGCAGATTATGGATAGTCTGTTCACAGTGAATCACATACACAGTATAATCACAAACACATACCTGTGCTTTTATCTATTTGGCCATATTATATTACGCAGCAGTAGCTGGGAAAGGCCAATCAAGCAGCACATTTCTAACATAAAAAGGTAAAGGTACCCCTGCCCGTATGGGCCAGTCGTGTCCAACTCTAGGGTTGTGCGCTCATCTCACTTAAGAGGCCGGGAGCCGGCACTGTCCGGAGACACTTCCGGGTCACGTGGCCAGCGTGACGAAGCTGCTCTGGCGAGCCAGCACCAGCGCAGCACACAGAAATGCTGTTTACCTTCCCGCTAGAAAGCGGTCCCTATTTATCTACTTGCACATAGGGGAGCTTTCAAACTGCTAGGTGGGCAGGAGCTGGGACCGAAAGACGGGAGCTCATCCCGCCACGGGGATTCGAACCGCCGACCATACGATTGGCAAGTCCTAGGCACTGAGGTTTTACCCACCTTCATTTTAGGGCTTGCCAATCAGAAGGTCGGCGGTTCGAATCCCTGCGACGGGGTGAGCTCCCATTGCTCGGTCCCTGCTCTTGCCAACCTAGCAGTTTGAAAGCACATCAAAGTGCAAGTAGATAAATAGGTACCGCTCCAGCGGGAAGGGAAATGGCGTTTCCGTGCGCTGCTCTGGTTTCACCAGAAGCGGATTAGTCGTGCTGTCCACATGACCTGGAAGCTGTACGCTGACTCCCTTGGCCAGTAAAGTGAGATGTACTAGAGGCACCACTAACTTGACTTGGTTTGGAAATGCAGTGGTGCTTTTACAGAAAATAACTCTTTCCATAATGCGTTTGATATGGACTTAACTCTTGGCATGCCAGGTGAGGGGCAGGTAAAGGCAGGGCTTCGCCGAAAGAGCTTTTCCATGTGCCACCAAGCAGCAGTGCCCAGAAAGCCCCTTCTGCAGCGCTTTATAAGCACCCAACAATTAACTGGTTGTCAGATGCTTTGGTAGCAGCCTGGTAACAATTGGGGGGGTGGGTGGGGAGAAAATGCATACAATTATTACAATGCAAAAAAAGTACGTGGGAAATGGAAACACAAACAATAATTTCCTGTGTTTACATGAAGAAATAGGATTCTATGGCTGCACAGTCTCAGTTAATGTAATGCATAAAGCTACATGCTCTGACTTACGGGGTGAGCGTCTGCTGGTGTTATAATCCAGCTTCAAGTGGATTGCAAGGGGAGAGACGCAAGATCATGTTGCTGAAGGCCAGGGATGTTTCTTGACACTGCAGACCATACCTCTGTCACTTACATGAAGTGGTTTGCACTTTGCATGCCTGGATGCTATAAAAAGGGGGTCTACGGAGTTGCTCCCTCTCTCTGCCTGTGTGTGTGTGTGTGTTGCCAAAGTGCGGCAAATAAAATGGGTTTCTTGTTGGCCCTTTAATGAGAGGGGGGCCGTGAGTTGAAAGAAAAACAAGTGGGTGTAGCGACAGCTGGGTAGCTAGGCAATGGGAACATTGCCTGCTTTTCAGGGTGCACTGCAAAGATCAATTTTCAAGTTGCGGTTTTAACATTTCACTCTCTGAACAGCTCACTCCCACTCGGAGGCCTCCTGCTGGCTCCCTCTTCGCATCCTCCTTACCTGGGGCAAGCCAAAAATGCTGTAGCTTTCCAGAGGAGATGGAGAACATTCCCTTCTGCTCCAGCGTGTGACACTTAGATACGTAGCTCTGGCACAATTTGAGGCAGGTAGCTGTGGGCTGTGTGTGGCCATATGGGAGGGTGGGGAAGAATTGGGTGTCTTCAGCCAAATGCAGCACCAAAGAGCCTCCTCTCCTAAACCATCTCTCACTATGCATTTGGTTCCTGGTGCTGATGCAAACCCCCATCCTTTATTGTACAGCAGCTTCAGTTTCAGTAGGCACTTCATGAACATCTCGGTACTGAATCTGCCTCAGATGCATGTTGTTGTTGTTGTTTAGTCATTTAGTCGTGTCCGACTCTTCGTGACCCCATGGACCAGAGCACGCCAGGCACTCCTGTCTTCCACTGCCTCCCACAGTTTGGCTAGACTCATGCTGGTAGCTTCTATAACTCTGTCCAACCATCTCATCCTCTGCCGTCCCCTTGTGCCCTTAATCTTTCCGAACATCAGGGTCTTTTCCAGGGAGTCTTCTCTTCTCATGAGGTGGCCAAAGTATTGGAGCCTCAGCTTCACGATCTGTCCTTCCAGTGAGCACTCAGGGCTGATTTCCTTAAGAATTGAGAGGTTTGATCTTCTTGCAGTCCATGGGACTCTCAAGAGTCTCCTCCAACACCATAATTCAAAAGCATCAATTTTTCGGCAGTCAGCCTTCTTTATGGTCCAGCTCTCATTTCCATACATCACTACTGGGAAAACCATTTGTTGTTGTTTAGTCGTTTAGTCGTGACCGACTCTTCGTGACCCCATGGACCAGGGCACGCCAGGCACGCCAGGCACACCATAGCTTTAACTATACGGACCTTTGTTAGCAAGGTGATGTCTCTGCTTTTTCATCTTCCTGGAACAGAGCATCTCTCTTTAGGGTGCATCCTGTCTATTTGCTTGTTTGTATTATTCATATTTATATGCCTCTTTTTCTGTTTAAATGAATCCAGTGTGGCTTACAACAACAAAAAGGCTACCTTAAAAAATAATCCGCATGCAAGAACATACATAGCAGCTGGAATCAATACAACAAACAGTACAAGGTTTTGATAAAAGCAGCAGAAATGCAGATCACCTATTTAAAGCTTTGGAAGGCACCTAAAAGACAGTAATGTTGCTGTCCCGCAGTCTGCTTGGGTTGGGAGGTCCTGAAACAGGGCACCACCACTGAAAAGACCCTTCTACCTGTGCCCCATATGTTTAACCTCTGAAGAAATAGATCCTAAAGCTTGGGTGAGTTTATATGCCAGGAGGAGGTGGTGCTTCAGGTATCAAGGACCCCACTGGTGGTGGAAGGGCTGTGCAGTGGGTGTGGCTCGCACCGGGTGTCATCCTTGAGGAGAGTGACATTGCCCCCCCCCCCCGGACGCTCTGCCACTGCTGGACCCAAGTCATTTAGGGTTTTGAAGGATCAAAACAAGCACCTTGAGTTGTATGTGGAAAACACAGGATAACCAGTGATGCTCTGTTCAGTATGTTCAGACCTGCACATTCTACTTATCTGCAGTGTTCTGAACCTGCTATGTTACATGTGTGGCCCCCTAAAGAATTCAGTGAGTTCAGAGAATACAGCTGCTAGACTGCCAATTGGGGTCATCCCTAAGGAACATATCTCACCAGCCTTGAAGAATCTGGACATTTCTGAGCACAGTTCAAAGGGCTGGTGCATACCTTTAAAGCCCTCCATGTTTTGTGACCTAGGAACCTGCCTACCTTTTCCTACATATATGGAGATGTGACTAGTGGAAGGGTCTTCTTTGCTATGGCACTCAGTTTATCGAATGCTCTCAGCTGAAATGTTTATGGAATGCTTACATTCTTTCTTTCAGTTCTTTCAACTCTGGGTGGACTCCCATGTCTGCAAAGTTTATCCACTTTTGTCAAAAGAAAGCTATAACCACTTTTTAATTTTCCAGTAGTGAACAGGGGGTAGGGACGGGGACATGACAACTAAACTGACCCTAACCCAAATTGGGCAGCCTATGAATCACCTATGAGGAGGTTATTTCCTGAAGGGTGAATCAGGATCCAAACTTTTATTTCTACTTAGGGTAGGATATAGCATTTTAATAACATTTCAACATAAATACTAAGCTACTTCCATATGGGTTTCTTTCTCTCCCCTACACAGTTGATCCTCTGTTGCAGACTTTTAGCTTTTCAATCAACAATATTTATGCCTGGGACCTGTGTTAACACTATTTCAGTTCAGTCTTAATTTTTAAATTTAATGAAACTCAATATGCAGTCAGCTCAACATTTATAAAAGCCCTTTGAGAAAAGGTATACAGTGGTAGCTCATGTTACATACGCTTCAGCTTACATACACTTCAGGTTACAGACTCCACTAACCCAGAAATAGTACCTTGGGTTAAGAACTTTGCTTCAGGATGAGAACAGAAATCGTGCAGGAGGCCCCATTAGCTAAAGTGGTGCTTCAGGTTAAGAACAGTTTCAGGTTAAGAACGGACCTCCGGAACGAATTAAGTACTTAACCCGAGGTACCACTGTATATATAGAGAGAGGAAGAGAGAGAGAGAGAGAGAGAGAGAGAGAGAGAGAGAAAGAGAGAGAGAGAGAGAGAGGAGGACAAATGGCTTTTTTTCAGCCGGAACTCACCAGAACTCAGTTCCAGCATCTCTCAGGTGGGCGCCATTGTCATTCTAAGAGAACACAGGAGGAGTTCACGGTGAGTCTGGCACCTCTTTTTCTAGAAGAAAACAGGACTTGGAAAGGGAAGCTGTGTTCAATCTGATACAAGCACCTGAATTTATGACATAACACGATGGTCCCAACACATTTCAAACCCTGTTTGTTTCTCTCTTTCCTTTTGGTAAATGGAAAGTATTTGCAGCACAATCCAGTGAGAAGTTCTCCAGCATGAGTCCGAAAACATGAAGTGCCAATGTTATGTCAGTCATCCAGAATGCTTCAAGAAATTATTGAAACTGTTCTCTGCTTAGCATTCTCTCACAGCATTGCTGCAAATCTATTTAATAAGTGTTTTAATGAACATATTTCCATTTGGAAAGTGAGCATCAACGCTCAATGGAAGTTAATTAAAATTATGTAAACTGTGACCTTGTGAAGATTAATTGATGTTAGTAAAGCTTAGCTTCCTTCCTTCCTTTTATTTTTTTTTTTTAATGCAGCTTTCCTGCCTAAATCAACACAAAGCTTTGTTGCAGCTTCTAGGGATACAAAACCTGCTTTCTTCTAAGTTGGGTTTTTACTTTTGCAAATACAGAACCTGACCTCAGAAAAAAAAAGCACCAGATATTTCAGACTGCAATATAAGACAGAGCGCAGGGATGATGGATGGATCAACAACTATGCCATGCATACTATAGAGCAGAATATTATCTGATAGTCATTTGGTGTGCAGAATATGGCAGTGCTTAGTGATGGGCTGCCAAGGCTCAAGTCTGCCTGCTATCCACATTTTCTGGCTGGGAAAACTGTCCCCATCTTAATCCTAGGAATTGATTATAGTGACTCAGTAATAGGCAGAAGCAGGGACGTGGGTGGCACTGTGGGTTAAACCACAGAGCCTAGGACTTGCCAATCAGAAGGTTGGCGGTTCGAATCTCCGTGATGGGGTGAGCTCCCGTTGCTCGGTCCCTGCTCCTGCCAACCTAGCAGTTCGAAAGCACGTCAAAGTGCAAGTAGATAAATAGGTACCGCTCCGGCGGGAAGGTAAATGGCGTTTCTGTGCGCTGCTCTGGTTCGCCAGGAGCGGCTTAGTCATGCTGGCTACATGACCCGGAAGCTGTACGCCGGCTCCCTCGGCCAATAAAGCGAGATGAGCGCCGCAACCCCAGAGTTGGTCACGACTGGACCTAATGGTCAGGGGTCCCTTTACCTTTACCTTTAATAGGCAGAAGCAGTGCCTATTTCAAGAGCTCAGAGTGGCATGCACAGTTCTCTTCCTCCCCCTTTTGTCTTCCCAACAACCCTGTTGTAGGTCAGTTGGGCTTAGTGACTGGCCCAGGGTCACCCACTTCATGGGCATAGTGTAGATTTGAACCCTGGTCTCCCAGGTCCTAGTTCGACATTCTAACCACTACACCACACTGACTCTACTCACTGGTACAAAGTAGCTGTATCTCTTTCCCCACCAGCCAATGGCAGCCATTTTGTGCTGGCACCCACGACACTTTTATCATAGGGCACCTAATTTTTCATTTGCTGGTTTAAACCAAAAAATAGCACTAGGAGGGAAATGCATTCTGTACATGCTCGTGGCACTCCTTGCTTTGTGGAGAAGGATCATAGTTCAATAACAAAGTAAACTCTTTGCATGCAGATGGTCTCAGGATCAATCTGTACCCTTTCCAGTTAAAAGAGCCTCAGGTAGCAGAGAGATTTCTGCCCAAATACCTGGGGACCCATCACAATAGACAATTCTGGGTTAGGTGGACCAGAATAAGGCAGTTTAATATGTTCAGCTGCTGGCTAAACGTATCCCATTACGGCTTAGGGCAAGAAGAGACAAAAGTGAAATTAAATTAAACGAACGCCCGTCTCCATGCACCCTCAGTCAGATTTCAGCTTCTGGAACCGGCTTGTCGGAGGAAAAAGAATTGAGTAATGAAGTATTAAAGCTCCGTTCACCTCCCCTTTCAATGTTTTATTACCTTCTAAATGAGGACAAAGTGACCGTAGCAGTTCCAGTTTTTGTCTCTCAGCTGCAGAATCGTGGTTTTAGTGGGATCAAGTGCTCACTTTATAGAGGCAGATAAATCCAGAGAGCCAGAGGAGAAGAGTCTCTTTGATACCTGGGAGGGATGCTTTGATAGCAAGACAAATCTTGTACATTTAAGAAGCAAGAAGGTTGCGGCAGAAGAATCCTGGTGCAACTTTCTTTAATGCTGCTGTGGACACTAGAACAGTTGCTAGTTACTCGCATCATGAAACTTTTTTAAAAAGCTGAAACTCCACCAACTGGCTGTTTTGGCGCACAAGATCATCAGAGAAGGCTCCATGCAGACCTCTTCCACCACTTCCCCTTCCGAAGATTTTCTCCTAAGCACCACCAGTGAAACAAACTTGTATAATCTTTTCCTGAACTTGCCGATGGTAGCTATTTAAACGTGGTGTGAAATAGAATTGCAGAGTTGGACGGGTCCCCAAAGGTCTTCTACTCCAACCACCTGCAATAGAGGAATCGCAGATAAAGCATCCATGACAGATGGCCATCCAACCTCTGCTTAAAAACCTCCAAGGAAGGAGAGGTCTACAACCTCCCCATGACTTCTGACTGTCAGAAAGTTCTTCCTGGTGTTGAATTGGAATCTCCTGCCTTGTAACTTGAAATGTCTTTTAGTTGACATTTGCAAATCTAAGCCAGTCTCAGACTGGTTCAGTTTTTTGGGGGCAGGGCAACCTGCGGCCCCCTGTATATCATTGGATCCCAATACCATCAACCCTGGTGTCAGGCTTCAGGGAATAGGCTTCCTCCCCCGTGGTGGCAAATAAGCAGATCAAACAAAAGGAAATTCTTACCAGTTAGTTTCTTTAATAAACAAGGCGAGAGACAAAAAAAGCATCTCCCTAGAATGGCGGTGCTCCCAGTTAAGGGTAATTCCCCCTTCCGTCCCTATTAATCTACATCTCTCCTACCTCTTGTAATCTGAGCTTGTACCCTCTGCGCTTTCTGTTCTGAGACTTTCTGAGCTCCTCTCGACTTTCAGGAGGGCGGTGGAGAAATGCTGTCCATTGACTGTGAATCTGTTAACCCTCTCTCTCCCAGTGTTTCTTCTTCTTCTAGCTGTTCCCCATCTAATATTTCCCAGCTTCTGCCTTCTGAACTATGACCCTCTGCAAACCACTGTTCCAAATCTACGCTGTCCTCCTGTTCCTGGGAAGACTGAGGATCGGGGAAGGGGGTGGCTCCCACCATCCCTCCATAGTGCAGCATGGTCCATAGCACCTGGTCAGAGTGAAGAATGGTTGGAAATGATGGGAGCAGGAGTGACCAGTCACCCTCCTGCCTGCAGTGTGGAGATGATGCAAAGGCAGGGCAGATCTACACTGAGGTTGGGGCTACATGGGTGAACTGCCAGAGCCAATTGTCCCTGACCTCACTGCCACTCTGCAGTGACATCGCTCCCATCCCTCTGCACTAGCTGCTGCTGTTTAGTACTGGGGCAGCTAGACCTGATGTTGCTCCGATGCTGGCTGGCACTGTTGGAGCTTATAGCTAAGTAGCACACGCCGCTGAGCATTATGTGACTGAGTGGAGGTGAGCCCTCTTGTTCTTTCTCTGTGGCCACAAGAAGGTCAGATACTTCACTCCTCAGGGACCTCACCTGTTTTTGAAGAGTTCTCAAAGCTCTGAGATTACACCTGCAAGTTCCTTTAGCGCCCTCTGCAAACATATGTACTTACTTACTTAATTAATTAAGCTCCTAAGAACCTTGTGCACATTTGTCTGCTTCCCTCTCCTTTCCTGGTTATTTGTTCCACTGCCTCTCCCGCCCTCTCTCTAGGGAAAGGAGCTGCTAAAGGTAAGCAGAGATAAGCAACAGAAGAAGAGAGGCAACCACAGGCTTTGCTGTGTGTTTGCTTAGGACCCCCTCCAGCCTTCAATGCCTGTCTCCAGGGGGAGCTTCAGAATTCGTAACTGTGAGAGCCCGGCTTACTTTGCATTTAGCTCTTTTTGATGTAATGAACATAATATGTAGTCAGGCTCCGACTGTCAATATTGACCGGCCTTATCTCTGCATTTGGGGCAATTCACAAAATTCACCTGGGATTGCTGACACGTGGATACCCTCCCAAAAAATATGCATTGTTGTTGTTGTGACAAAGCAGCACTACAACTGTGAACTTGATGCACTTCCCCTAACCCATCAGAGATCCATGATAACCACTGAAAGGCACACCGTCGAATTTGTGTGCCAACATAAATCAGACCGCAGCGCAAAATAGTTTGACTGATCTTGCTGTCAGCAGACAGAGGTACCCATAGCCTACTGTCTTTGCAAATGACTCCAGTTGTTCTACAACAGATGTCTTAAAAAGAGCTTCTCAAAAGGAAAACTCTCCTAGAAAAAGGCTCCCCTCCTACCAGAAAACTGTCACTATTTGTACTCTAATGTCTGCCAAGGAATCTCATTAGCTTAGACAGTCAATATGTCTTCATCTCTTTGAACATAAAATATTGCACAGAAGGCTATTTTCTCTGTTGAGATTCCTGTCTCTTTGTGGGCTGAGAAGAACTACAACACACTGTGGCCAAAAGCCCAATCCACATGCCCAAGTGTGTGTGCATGCACACTCAGGAGTTTCAGTTACAGATAGGTAGCCGTGTTGGTCTGCCATAGTCAAAACAAAACAAATTCCTTCCAGTAGCACCTTAAAGACCAACTAAGTCAGTTCTTGGTATGAGCTTTCGTGTGCATGCACACTTCTTCAGATACACTGTGTATCTGAAGAAGTGTGCATGCACACGAAAGCTCATACCAAGAACTGACTTAGTTGGTCTTTAAGGTGCTACTGGAAGGAATTTGTTTTGTTTTGACTCAGGAGTTTGTTTGTTTGTTTTAATTTGTATACTGCCCTTCCTCTAAAGGGTATTTCACACACACACAAAAAAACCCACACCAAAAACACAAAACGAGAGCACAAAATGAGAGCACAAAAACAAACACAAACCAATGACCCCCATCTCCCACAACACACACACAAACACACTTGTTAAATATCAGGATCATGGATTCAAGCCCCATGTTGGGTAAAAAGATTCCTGTATTGCAGGGAGTTTGACTAGATGACCCTTGTGGTCCCTTCCAGCCAAGGCTCCCCCCCCCCCAGCTGGAACTCACAGGAACACAGTTCTGCCACCTCTCAGAAGGGCACCATTGCCATTATAAGAGAACAAGGGAGACATTCGTGCTGACTCCTGGCACCTCTTTTTCTAAGTGATGACCATCACTTAGTTTGCCCTTTGCCACCAAGGAAGCAAAGAATCATAGAGCTGCAGAGTCAGAAGGGACTCCAAGGCCTTGCAATGCAGGCATCCCAACACAAGGTCTCCCATCCAGTTTGAAACCAAACCAGACCCTGCTTAGCTTTGCAAATACTCTAGCAGTTTTTTTGCTGCACCACTAGGAGTTCCTTTGGATTCCATGCCGGAAGGATCCCTGCCTTGTCAAACTGTGCAGGGAACTGCAACAGGAAGGTTTCAAAAGCCCTTAGTACCTGCACAGCATCTTCCACTGCTGACTTTTGGATCACACTCTTTCTTTCTCTTTTCTTTTTTACAACTCTCAATCTGAAACGTCCAACTCATTATGTACACAAATATATGGTTTCAGCTTTCTTATTGTTGTGAGATTACTATGATCATCCAAAGCAAACTGCCAACATGAACCAGAATTATTTTACTCAGATTACAATTTTGTTATCAAGGTGTCCCAGGTTTTTGTGAATGACTCTCCTATCCTGGAGTGTTTTATCTGAAGATTCTTAGCTTTGAGGCATGTGCAGAGTCTGTGTGCTGCTATTTGTTGATGCTGCTGACGTTGATTTCGTGCCTGAACTATTTTATAACAAGAAAAGCTTTCACTAATTTTACACTTAAGCAGTAGTGAATTGCTAAGAAATCAAATAATGTTTATTTTACCTTGGGTGGTAATTTATTGATGCAAATATAACTCCTTAATTAAATTTGCCATCGTGAAGCCCCACATGAAAGTGATAATCCGTGTGGCTACCCCCCCTCTCATTTTAGAGCAATGTCGTGCTATTATTAGGTAAATGGTGCTTATTCAGGACTGCAGAGACAATGAATTATTTCAGTTCCTTATTTCTTCAGGATCCCAGGCGTATTTTCCTTCAAGAAGTTCTATTAATTTGTAATTTCTCATTAAATGATGGTAGCCTGTCATTTCCATTCTGGGAACGGATCCTTTAATCAGTAATATCCAAATCACAGCCTGAAAAATGGTAGGTAGGGAAGCGAAGCAGGACAGTTGCATTTATCAGTATCTGACACTGCTCAAAAAGTTGATTTCTGCATTATTATTTATTAGAGTTTTTAACCTGCCATATTCCCCAAGGCAGAGGAGAACTGAGAGCAGCTTTTACAGCCTGATCTGGTTTGTTCAAAAGTAGGTTCTACTGAGACCAATGAAACTAAGGCTGAGGCAGCAGACCTGTGCACGTTTACATGAGAGTAGGTCCCATGTATATCAGTGTTACTTTCAAATAGAATGAAGGCAAAATTGTGTTAAGTTTTATCTCTGGCTATAACACTATGGCCCCATCTGTAATATACATTTAAAGCAGTATCATGTCATTTTAAGCAGTCATGTTTCCCTCCTAAGAATTCTGGGAACTATAGGTTATTAAGGGTGCTGAGAGTTGTTAAGTGACCCTCATTTCCCTTAAAGAGCTACAATTCCCAGAGTAGTTTAACAACCTCTTCCAAGGGAACTCTGAGAATTGTAGCTCTCTGAAGGGAATGGGGTTTGCCCTACAGCTCTCAACACGCTTAACAAACTACAGTTCCCAGAATTCTTGGGGAGGAACCATAGCTGCTTAAAGTGGCATGATACTGCTTTAAATGCATAATGCAGATTGGGACTATGTTGAGTCAGAGAGGGTTTCCAGAGGCATTCTGGGAGAAATAGAGGCTTGCTGGGATGCCGACTGGCAGTTTTGGGCAGCAGATCGACCAGTAATGAAAAGAGAGCACACCGAGAAAAATCTGTTGCTCCCGCTGGCATTGCTCATCGTGGGAAGCCCCTTCCATGGGGCCAAATACTGTAAGATTTGCTCCTGCCCTGTTACAACATGGCTGAAAATGCTGGCCCACTTTTTCAGCCTGCAAATGGGGCCACGAAAGTGGGGCAGCGTTTTCGGCAAGGCTTTAAAACAAGCAGATTTGACAAAAGATGCTGGAAGCTTCCTGCAAGACCTTCCCACAAGGATATAAATCCTGCAGCGGGAACATCCTATCAATAAGGGAAGTTGAAAGTCATGCACACATAAAACACTATTAATTCCAAAGGGAAATTAACTCTGTGGGCACAATTCTTCGCAGCAATAGGTTTGCTGTTCTTATACCTCTATGAAGTATAACTCGCAATTATTTTAGTTTTAGTACAGCAGTCATCTATTCTAGCCATGATGAGGATGGTGTCCTATGTACGTAAAATAAAATATGCATGGAAATGTTTACTATGTGACCTTCTGCTAACAGGTTAGCTTAGGGAAGAAATATATTTGTGATACCTGTATCTTCCGTCAGGGCAGTAAACAGGGATTGCGGCTTACTTTAGGGTTGAGTTAATGCCTTTCTTCGTCCAGCCCCGCTAAGAATGAACCTATGACAAATTGATTTGTTATAACCCAGTTTCAGTGACCACCTTATTTCAAGTTCAGTTACCTAGGAAACCGTAATACACTGGTGGGACAGGCTGTCCGTTTCTGTTCCCGCTGAAACTATTAAAGCACATCAAATCTCCCCTTCCTCTCTAAAAATGTAAACCCAGCAACAATTTCAGTATTTAGTCTGACTCAATAACGGTCCTGTGAATATCTACTACTTTCCAATGCCTTTCTAGATCACTGCGTGCAGTGCTTTTTTCCCTTAAAAGTGTTTAGGAGTACTCTCGTTTTGACTCAAGAAAATCACCATTTTATTTATCCAGTCTAAACCACTGAGCCTAGGGCTTGCCGATCGGAAGGTTAGTGGTTTGAATCCCCGCGACTGGGTGAGCTCCCGTTACTCGGTCCCTGCTCCTGCCAACCTAGCAGTTTGAAAGCACGTCAAAGTGCAAGTAGATAAATAGGTACCGCTCTGGCAGGAAGGTAAATGGCGTTTCCGTGTGCTGCTCTGGTTTCGCCAGAAGTGGTTTAGTCATGCTGGCCACATGACATGGAAAAAACTGTCTGCGGACAAACATTGGCTCCCTCGGCCTGTAAAGCGAGATAAGCGTCACAACCCCAGAGTCGTTCATGGCTGGACTTAACTGTCAGGGGTCCCTTTACCTTTACCTTTTTTAAATACAGTAAATGGACAAAAGTTCAAAGAACATGCATTACCTCAGTATCTGAAGAAGTGTGCATGCACACGAAAGCTCATACCAATAACTAACTTAGTTGGTCTCTAAGGTGCTACTGGAAGAAAAGAAAAATTTGTTTCGACTACGGCAGACCAACACAGTTACCTACCTGTAACTAAAGGCATGATGTCAAACTGATTTTGTTTGTTAGTGAGTATGGGAAAAGGTGAATACCTCCTTCCTACCAGAAATGCGTTGTAAAATTTTCCACATTTTTTTCCTGCATTCAAATGCCTCTCTCCCTACGATGTAAGGTTTTCTCAGTGGGGAAAACAAAGTTTCCTGCAGACTTAAAACCCAGAGAAGGTGCTAGAACGATCTCAGGGAAATTGCCCTTTATAAGGCTTTCTGCAGAAACTCACCTTGACTTTCACAGGCTTGTTTTGTTATTCAGAATTATGTTCTGTATAATAATTCATCTGTAGCACCACCGAGAGGAGCTAATTTATCCTTTCCTCAAAATAATGTTCAGTAGAAATAATCTGTCACTGAAAATACCAGGCATTTCACAGCATTTTTGTCTTCAAGGGCTGGGCTGAAGAGCGATACTTTCAGGCTAGAAAAGTCAACATTCCAGGGGGGCTGCTGTTCCTCAGTTCTCCTTCTGATTTTGGGAGATTTGTGTGTTTTTAAAAATGTTGCATTATTTGTAAGCTATCCTGGAAGTCTTCTCTCTCTCTCCCTCTCTCTACCTCTCTCTCTCTCTCTCTTTCCGATTCATTTAAGCCAGGGATGGTAAGTCTCTGGCCCTCCAGATTTTGTTGGACTCCCAACTCCAATCAGCCTCAACCACGATGGCCAATTTCATGGCCCTTCAGATGGGTGAGCCCACAAACCCTTGCAACTGGGAGTCAAACCTGGACAAAGAGTGAGACCTACTCACTAGGAATGTATAAACTAGGGCTGGTTTCTTCCTTGTTAATCTGTAATCGTGTGTGTCTGTGTGTTGTTAATGAGGAATCAGACTTAAAACAAAAATCTCTGGCATGCTGGTGTCCCACTGGCACCTTAGAACTTTGACATCTTCCATCCTGGGTTTCTAAGCAGCGGGTCAAGCCACAGTTTACCTTTCCCTCCATTGTAGAAGCCAGGCCATGAGCCAGACTGCACACAGGTACTGTTGCACAGATGAAGCAAGAAGCCTGTGCATTGGGCACTGAAGGCATTAAAATGCAAAGACCATTTCCAAATAAATCCCCAAGTGCCGGGGGAAATTCTGAAAAGGCTTCTGTGCTATTTAACACCCCCATTCCCCACCCCCACCCTGATTCACTTCTTAGATGTCAGTCCAGCAGAAAACCAGTAGGTTCAGCATTAGGAGTGTTAACACAGATTGTTCATTGTTGAAATAAAAAAATTAAGGCCTTTTATATATTTAATAAATGTTCATAAATGTACCAGCAAACACATACATAAATATATAAACCACATGTCTGAAGCAGCACAGGAAAACAGCCATGAAGCCATTTTGGCTCCCAAACTGACCAAATGTTTTCTTTGCAAAGTCAAAGGAACATGGAAAAGCCTCCCCATTGTCTTTTCCTTCACAAATCCTGTCTTAAGGGTAAGTCTGTGTATGAATAGGGTGAGCCTGTGACCTGGCTCAGAAACTGAATATTTATCATTACAAAAGACTGGCCAGGCACCCCAGTGTATCCAATCAAGTAAGCATTAACAGGTAACCTGCCAGACAAGAGGTAAACAATGCACTCAGATTTCTGGTAAACAACACACTCAGATTTCTGTTGTAGACCACCCCTTTCTCTGATGTAGGTATGATGTGTCTGGGGGGTTGTCTTGAGCTACACCCCTTCTGTGATGTCTGTACGATGTTTCTGGGGGTGGTCTTGGACTCCAGGGCGGGCAATTTAAAATGTCTATATAAGGGCGGGCACACCTGGGTTCTGAGTCCTCCTCCTCCTGTGTGTGAAGGGGGCACCCTGTTGCAACAGTTCAATAAAGATCAGGGTTACTAGCTGCTTTGCTTCTCAATATTCTCTGGTTGGCCTCTGTTATTTTCTCCGACCGATGGAGAACCTGCAAAGGACTCTATAAGGCCTCTTGTGTCCCCCCATAAGGGCAGATTTTCGTTTATTACATTGTGATTACTGTCTGCACAGCATTACTCCTCCTCTTTTAGCAAAATGTCTTGTAGTCAGCACTAAAGCAGCAGGGGGGTATTGTTGTTTTGTTTCTTCTTGTGTTATATATTTTTGTGTTTTTATACTGTAAGCCACCCTGTGTTCCAGACTCTCAAAGTGTCCCTATTTTCCAGGGATGTCCCTGATTTAGAGAAAATGTCCCAATTTCTGATTTGATTCCGGAATGTCCCATTTCTCCTATTTTCATTGGAGAAACGTTGGAGGATATGGAGTTATCTGACCTCCAAGCCATCTGAAGGCAATCCTGTATAGGGAAGTTTTTTTTAAAAAAAAAGTTTAATGTTTTCTTACGTTTTTATATATGTTGGAAACCACCCAGAGTCGCTGGAGCAACCCAAAAAGATGTGTGGGGTATAAATAGTAAAAACATCGTTATGGGAATGGGACATCCCTATTTCTATCGGAGAAATGTTGGAGGGTATGGTGTTCCTTGGAATAAGGGTGGTATTTAAATGTAATTAACAACAACAACAACAATTGGAAACACCCCAATTCTGCAACAAAGAAGGCTGCACATTCAAAGTGAGCAAGTGTACTTTTTAAATATTTATATTTTATTGAAAAAGAAGAAGAAGAATATGGTCCATAATCGTTTATTTGAAGCCTGTTAATAGTGCTTTGGTGTTGAAATAATAATAATATACAGGCTGATTTTGCTAAGAAGACTTGTTATGTTTCATATATAGATTCAGCTATGTTCTTCTGGTTTCTTTTTTTATGTAGCTTTTCATTCCGTTCTCTCTGGTGACAATATACAAGAACAGGAGAGAAGGCAGCAGTCATCTAAGGTGAGCCTGTGGAACAAAAGGGCAATAAACATCCCCCTTTCCCCTGCTGAGTAAAAGCAAGGGGACTGCAGGGAAGGTAGAGTACAGCACAGTTGCTTCAAAACATTCTTTCCGCTTCCCTTAAAAACCCTCTAATGGAAGGTTTCGCTTGAAAATTAGATTGGCTGCAGTCCTATACATACAAACCTGGGAGCAAGCCTAATTTCACACCGTGGGACCTATTTCTCAGTAGTCGTGGGTTGGGTTGTGCTGCTACACTCCAGATTAACAAAGTGTACATCCAACAAACGTATAGAGTTCGATTGCCCATGAAACTTCTGGGCAGACCTGAGATGATTGACTCATCCCGAAGGCGAATGGAGTGATTCCAAAATCCTAGCACAGCAGCAGTCCAGTAGCCTCGGCATGGGATGTCTGGAGTGATGGAGTTCAAAAGGACATCAAATGTCAAAACTCACCTATGAGGTAAGGTTGCAGCCTTTGGGGCTTTTGAGTTCAGAGAAAACACAAGTAAGAGGCGACATGACAGAAGTTCATAAGGTTATGCATGGCGTAGAGGAAGTGGATAGAAAAAAGGTTTTCTCCCTCTCTCATAGCATAACAACTCGTGGGCATCCAGTGAAACTTGGCCGTGTGTCCTGGAAGTCCCGCTCCCTGCCACACAGGACTTTTTCCACCTTGGGGAGGGGGCAGGGCCGTGACTGACTCCAGCTACAAAAGCTGAGGCTGTTGGGTGGGGTGTTCTTTAGGGAGTTTGTTGGTAGGGTTTGTTGTTGTTCTTATTGGTATTATTTTTGTATCTTTAGGTTTTTAATTCTATGGAAATCATGGTCATGTTTATAACTACTTTTGTTGTGTTTGTAGTTATGTAATTTTCAGAAGTTGTAATAGGTAAAAGGTAAAGGACCCCGGACGGTTAAGTCCAGTCAAAGGTGACTATGGGGGTGCAGCGTTCATCTTGCTTTCAGGCTGAGGGAGCTGGTGTTTGTCCACAAACAGTGGTCATGTGGCCAGCATGACTAAACCGCTACTGGCGCAACAGAACACCATGACATAAGCCAGAGTGCACGGAAACACCGTTTACCTTCCCGCCACAGCGGTATCTATTTATCTACTTGCACTGGTGTGCTTTCGAACTGCTAGGTTGGCAGGAGCTGGGACAGAGCAACAGGAGCTCACTTCGTTGTGGGGATTTGAACCGCCAACCTTCTGATCGGCAAGCCCAAGAGGCTCAGTGGTTTAGACCACAGCGCCACCTGCGTCCCTTTTAGATGTTGTAAGCCATGGTTTTAACTTTGGAAAGGTGGCATCCAAACGATTGATTGATTGATTATTGAAGCTGGATGTTGGAACATTCAGGACAGATGAAAGAAAGTACTTCTTCACTCATTGTACTTAATGTATCATTGAACTGTGGAACTTGCTTTCGCAGGAGGCCCTGATAGCCATAAATGTGGATGGCTTTAAAGGAAGATTAGACAGATTCATGGGGGAAGAGCTACTAGTCATGATGACTATGTTCTTCTTCCATTGCTGGAGGCAGTATGCTTCCAAATACCAGTTGCTTGGAATCACAGGAGGGGAGGGTGTGGTTGTGCTTGAATCCTGCTCGTGGGTTTCCCACAGGCATCTGGTTGGCTGCTGTGAGAACAAGATCCTGGCCTAAATGGGTCATTGGCTTGATCCAGCAGGCTCTTCTTATGTTATCAAGACGACCCCTGACAGTGAAAGAAATCCACTACTATAACATCATAGGGTGAACCAGCCCTTGTATAAAAAGGTCTGCCAAAAGAGAGCCCACCACCATCTGAGGTGATCTGCTCCACTGTTGTGAGCAGCCTGTATCACCAGGAAGTTATTCCTAAAGTTGAAACCTCTTTTCATGTTATTTCAAGCCAGTGGTTCAAGTCCTACCCTCTGTAGCAAGAGAAAACAAATTGGCTCTATTATTTATGCGGCAGCCCTTTGGTTATTTGAAGACAGCTATCATAGCACCTCTTCAGTGCCTCTTGTCCAGGCAGAATGCAATCTTTCTTCAAACTTTGCCCCAGAGGGCCTTCTTGGTAGTGGTACCCACCCTGTGGAACACCCTCCCATCAGATGTCAAACAGATAAACAACTATTTGACTTTTAGGAGACATCTGAAGGCAGCCCTCTTCAGGCAAGTTTTTAATGTTTGATGTTTTATGGTGTTTTTAATAATTTGTTAGGAGCTGTCCAAAGTAGCTAGGGCAACCCAGACAGATGGGCAGCATATACATTTATCATTATCATCATTATTATTATACTTGGTCTCCAAGACCATCATCTTCTTTGTCACCCTCCTCTGGACACATTCCAGTTATGGTGCCCAGAACAAGGTGCAGTTCTCCAGGTGCCACCAATGGCTTCAGAGTTGTCTTGGCAGCCATCTGGTTTTAAAGGAAGATGAGCCACAAATTAACTTCCTTCTGTCTCTCTTTTGCAGCTCCAGTAAGAAAAGATGCTGACCCTTCAGTTGGAATTCTGCTTGGGATGAGCAGCTGACAAAAAAGTGCCCCCAGCTGCAACTCTTCCAGCCCCATTCAAGTCTTCCTAGCTTGCTTTCAAGGGGTGGGGAGGAGTATGGAGGAAGCTGCTGTGTCCATGAGGCCACCAAACATAGATTTCTCCTGCAGAGAAGCAATGCGACTTGTTCAAAATGTACCCGCTATAAATTCCACTGGGACGGATTCCGTGTGCTGCCGAAACAAAAGATCAGAGACCCGTTTCTGCTCACTTCTTTGCTCGTTAGAGTAATCATTATTCTTTTAAGTGCTCTGGGATATACCCAAGGCACGACGAAGGTAATGGGAAAGCCAAATTCTCTTGCCAGTGGAGTGCAATTCTGCAAAGACATGGGGCCTGCTCTTGCTCTCTCTGAGGCAGGACAAGTTGGCAAAAGGCAGGAGAGGTGAGCCGTTTGGCCTGCCGGATGATGAGCTGTTATGAAACACCACCACTCTCTTGCATGGGCTGATGAGCACAAGCACGGAACAGTGATGATTGCAGAATGAGATTGCCTGGTCCTATATATGATTTATCAAGCCAGACACAAGCAAAAAGGGTGGTTTCCAAGCTGTTACGCTTTTCTCTTGGGTCTGCAATACTGTTGATCCATGCCAAACATTAGGGTGGATTTAAGGACAGCAGCATGCCTCTCACATTACTGGCCTCACCCGCTTGCAAGACAAGCTTAAGCGCCTAGTTGTCGCTTGCTTGCTTCTACAATGTGCTGTTCTGTTCTACAATCCCATTGGATCTGTGTTTAATTGTCTGCTAGTTTCAGTTTCCCATTTGGCGCAGTGGGTCAAAAGCTCTAGGTGCCTGCATTGTTTTTCTCCTGCCTCTCATTTGCACCTCATATTTTGACCTACAGGTTTCCCAAAGCAACTTGACAGTGCATTCTACAAACAGTGGGATCCAATTTAAAATTAGAACAATGAAGCAAACAAATCAAAGCATTTAAAAGCAGGAAATAGTATTAGTTTTTAACCCAACAACAGCTTGTGCTTGAAAAGAGGGGGTACTGGGGTGGTCTCCCCAATAATCATATATCTACATTCCATTAAGATGGTTGGCATTTTCCAATGCCACTGGACTCCCAGCAAAATTGACTGTTAGAGCCTTTGGATAGTGTAAACCTCAGCAGCGCCCACTTTAAAGATCCTATCCGTAGCAGATTGATTGATTGATTGATTGATTGATTCAATTTATATACCCTATATATACACTTCCTTCTTTTCTGATGTAGCCCAGTGAGCAGACACTGTATCCCAGCAGAATTCTGGACATCTCTTTCACCTTTGGAGAATTAGGTACCGTATTTTTCGTCCCATAGGACGCTCCGTCCCATAGGACGCACCTACTTTTTTGGGGGGGAAATAATGGAATTTCCCCCCTTTATTTCCCCCCAAAACCAGGTCGGGGAACAGTGGGATGGCGGTGCTGCGCCTCCCCACTGTCCCCCGAGCTTGTGGGGCTGGCCGATGTCTGCCTGGTGCGAGGGACGCTCTGCTTCAGGGCGCCCCATGTGCCCCCCGGTGCGCAAGGCTTGCCGACACCTGCGCGGAGCACGGGGCGTCCTCCGAAGGGCGCCCCGTGCTCCGTGCTGCCGGCTGCCGCCCGCAAGCCTTGCGCGCCCGGGGAAACTCCCCCCGGGCGTGCAAGGCTTGCGGACAGCTTCCTGGAGCCTGGAGAGCAAGAGACGTAGTGCGCACCAGCGCCTCTCGCTCTCCAGGCTTCAGCGAAAGCCTGCATTCGCCCCATAGGACACACACACATTTCCCCTTCATTTTTGGAGGGGGAAAAGTGCGTCCTATAGGGCGAAAAATACGGTAAGTGCTGCCTGCATTCTAAACATTTCATTGTATTGCAACCATGTTGATCCAACAAAAGCATGGTAGGCTTGCATCATCCATCATCATTAGTTTTATCATTTAAATGGCATCCACCTGACCGGATTCCCCAGCCACTCTGGGAGGTTTCCAACAAATTAAAACAGAAGACATCAAACATTAAAAACTTCCCTATACAGGGCTGCCTTCAGGTGTCTTCTAAAAGTCAGGTAGTTGTTTATCTGGGCATAGGGTATATAAATTCAATCAATCAATCAATCAATCATTCTTTGACATCTGATGGGAGGGCATTCTACAGGGCGGGCACAACTACCAAGAAAGCCCTCTGCCTGTTTCTATGTAACCTCACTTCTTACACTGAGGCAACCATCATCAGAAGGCCCTCGGAGTTGGACCTCTGTGTCCAGGCTGAACGATGGGGGTGGAGACACTCCTTCAGGTGTACAGGGCCAACTTAACATTTTTGGTACCACCCTGCAAAAACTGTATACTCAAGGGAGGCAACTGACCCTTAGGCCACTGAAATTGCCCTGCTTTCTTGGGTAGATTGGCCACCACTCTACCCTTAACTAAACTTTTGAATCCACCAGTATTATCTGACCATTATGTATTGACTTATTACTGTGGTTGCCTCTTTCCCCCCCGACAAAACATCGGTGCCTTTGATCCTTACAACAGAAATGTAATTTCAGCAAATGCAGCCTTGCCTAACATGATCTAGTAATGGCCAATAGAACTCTAATATTGCTTCACAACAAATGGGGGAGAGAATGAGCAAGGGAGTTAGTGGGGGAATAGATCAGGACCCACAGAGAGTACTCTCCCATCTTTTTGTCTTCCAGTATTAACTGAAACCCTTGGGGAAGTGGTTGTTCACACACACACACACACACACACACACACACACACACACACACTTGTATACAGAGGGAAGCACAATAGAGATGCAATAGAATTTGTAAGCAGTCATCCACAAATTTATCCAATCTTGTCTTAAAGCTATTTGCTTTGGGCGATCTTCTAGGTCATTCTCCACTTCCCTGAGGACTGCTTTCCATGGAGAAATGTGCTTGCGTCTTAATTCCCTCTAAATAAAGGGTGCTGTTGAAATCCAGATCCTTCAAGCTTAGTTGTTGATTCAAGGGATGAAGTCCACATGGGTGCCTGTATTCAAGAGATGTGGTTGCTTTAATCTGGATCTACTGCATCGCTGGACTCCAGCAATGCAAGCTGTAAATTTCCCTTTTAAGAGAAGCCTCTTTAGAAGTGGCTGCTTAATGACCCTGAACACTGGCTTGTTTTTAACACTAGAATAGATGAAGAGCTTGTTATTCATATTGTGGGGAGGGGGGTGCTCTAAATGCCAGAGCACTGCCTCCTGACTTAGTTATGTAAATGAGACTGCAGAACACTAACCTCTGAGCTGCTGCCTCCAGTTCTGACTGAAATCTCTCTAGAGAAGTTGGTAGGACTAAAGGGAAGCTAACTGACCTGAGAAAGGAATGAAATGTAGATGAAGGAAGTCAGCAGGCATGTTCTGAAAACAGCAGTCTTCTTCCACAGAAGAAGAGGAGAACCCTGTTTCATTTCCTCATCAGCAGCCCAGATCCCATTAACCAGGCCTGATTTTCTGGCTCCAGTAATTTTTAGATTGTTACCTTGTCTGTTCCCAGATCTGGGCAAGCCCTCCAGGGGTCCCTCTGTGGCAAAAGTTCAGGGCCTTCTCCCACCATATTATTTAAATAAACAGATAGATAGATGATAGATAGATGATAGCTAGCTAGATAGATAGATATAGATGATAGATGATAGACAGATACATGAACATAGTGAGTCATCAATACAAACTTTCTGCTTTATTGTGAAAAATATATACAGTTTTCAACTGCATATCCAGAACCTTTTTAGCATCATCTAAAAAAAGTGGTCCCTTTTAATACTTGAGCCAAAAGTTCCCTCCGTATATATATGGATGTTGGGTAACATCTTTATTGAAAGTTCAGAAAGTACATAACTACATGAGCACCAAACATGGTGAGATGCAAACAAAAAAGAGAAAAAGAGAAACAAAACCCATGTAGAAGGGAAAACAAAGGGGGGAGGGGGGAACCCAAAACTGTATATTTTACAAGGTTGTTATTGTGCTTCACCAGATCTTAACCTATCTGGAAGAATGGATTCCAAATACCACTGAATTTGTCCATGGCAAATATGCGTTTATATGCAAGTTGTTCATATGTTGCGAGTTTGTATAAGTCGTCATCCAATCGTAGAAGGGAGCCGCTTTTTTATCTTTCCAGTTCATCAGTATCAGTCTTTTTGCTGTAGTAAGGGCACGGAGTCCAGTCATATTGTCCTTTTGTAAGGTTCCATGTGCTGGGTATATAATTCAAGAGGATATTTTGCTCTGTAAATGTAAGGTGGTTCTGCACAGTTCTGTTTCAGTTACCTTCTGCCAGAAATCTTTCAATATAGGACAGTGAAAAAACATACATTTTAGAGAAGCATTATCCCTATTGCATCTCCAGCAATTAGATACCTTTTTAAAACAAACGTAATAGGGTCCAGTCGCGGGTGGCACTGTGGGTTAAACCACAGAGCCTAGGACTTGCCAATCAGAAGGTTGGCAGTTCGAATCCCTGCAGCAGGGTGAGCTCCCGTTGCTCGGTCCCTGCTCCCACCAACCTAGCAGATCGAAAGCATGTCAGAGTGCAAGTAGATAAATAGGTACCGCTCTGGTGGGCAGGTAAACGGCATTTCCGTGCACTGCTCTGGTTCGGTAGAAGCAGCTTAGTCATGCTGGCCACATGACCTGGAAGCTGTATACCGGCTCCCTCGGCCAATAAAGCAAGATGAGCACCGCAACCCCAGAGTTGGCCACGAGTCGACCTAATGGTCAGGGGTCCCTTTACCTTTACCTTAATAGGGTCCAGTATATTCTAAATATCATTTTTTGTTGTATTAGGCTCAATTTAAGATCCAGAGACACCCTTGTTATAGCACTTAAAACAGTTTCCCACTGTGTGGTCAAAACTGAGATCTCTAATTCTTTATTCCAATCCTCCCTCAATACCTGCATATAGTATTGGTTTGCTAGTAACAAAGATTTTTATATGTTGATGGCCAGTTGATGGCCCTCCAAATAATTTTTGACTGAGATTTGAGGTGGTTGCAGGAGGAAAAGGGCTTCCAACCCTCTCCTAATTTCTTTTATTTCACGCATCCACTCACCTGTTTCACTACCAGTGATTTTGTAGCAGTAGCAGTGGCCTTCCTGTTTTGTTTTGTTTTTAACCCAGAATTCCCCTCTGAGTGACAGTGTGTTGTGAAGTGGCATCACACAAAGGGGAAAATGCAGCCAGTGACCACTGGGAGGAGCATCATAGCCTTTGCCAAAACCACGAGTGAGTTTCACACGCACCAGCTTTGTGCCCCATTCACTCAGAGAGACTGTTGAAATTGTCTCCACTTTTCTCAATTGCAAAGTAGGTTAAAAAAATGAAGGGGAGGCCATTTTGGCTCAGCTCACATCTCCCCTATTTGTGTGTGTGTGTGTGTGTGTGTGTGTGTGTGTGTGTGTGTGTGTAATCCATCCATGAATAAGGAGCCATAAGGGTAGATCTGGAGAGTATTATTAATGCAAATCAAGGAAATTTAAATGTTCTTATTTTGTACCATCTGACTCACAGTGCTGTTGAGAGCAGACTTGGGTAGGCAGGCTGTGATGAAGAGGAAGAAACAGAGAGGGGAAACAGAAGGTTGGGAACCTGGACTGAAGATCTCCTATTTCCATCCCAACTTCAGTCGCTTTGGCAGACAGACCAAGGATGTTGTACAGTCTTGATCCCTAGAACCAGGCATCCCCTTCACAGATGGTAGCAGACTCACTCAATGTGACAGAGCATGCACTAGTAATCCTGATATTTCTACAAGGTCTTGCAAGTGAGTATGTCAAGCCTTGTCTTTAACAGCTTGGCAGGAGGGGTGGGGAAGCCATTGGGACATCTTCATCACTTCTGTTCAGTCCTAAACTTCTTGCCTTGCTCCTGTTACTCCTGAGCACTGTTTCTACTGTTGAGACTGTACTGTTACTTGCCTGCATAAAGACCTCTTTTTTACTTACAAGTAAGGGCCTCTGTCTGATTGTGTTGGGCAGAAGTCAGGACATTTTGTATAGTTTATGTGCTACTTACTGTTTTGCATAATTCTGGATTTTGTACTCCTGGGAAGCACCTACCCTGTCGACTCGAAAGCATCCCATCCAGCAACACTTTGGAGCTTCTAAAATGTTAGTAGGTTTTACCCAAGCATGCCTTTTCTATCAAGAGGACTAGGAATGTACTTTTTAAATAATTGAAGTGGGGAGTTTCGGAAGCTGGGCTCCTGTCAAACTGCGGGCATAGGTTTGGCTATGTTAAATGACTTGCACAGGTGCCATTTTAAGCGTGAGCCTAACCCCAAAGCCTCTGAATAAATGAAAAGGACTACTCTTTTCCTCATTAAAATGGCAGGAAGTACCTTGATTTGGCATTGCAGCAACCACTAAAAGTAAAGGTAAAGGGTCCCCTGACCATTAGGTCCAGTCGTGAGCGACTCTGGGGTTGCGGCACTCATCTCGCTTTATTGGCTGAGGGAGCCGGCGTACAGCTTCTGGGTCATGTGGCCAGCATGACTAAGCCGCTTCAGGCGAACCAGAGCAGCGCACGGAAACACCGTTTACCTTCCCGCCGGAGGGGTACCTATTTATCTACTTGCACTTTGATGTGCTTTCGAACTGCTAGGTTGGCAGGAGCAGGGACCGAGCAACGGGAGCTCACCCTGTCGCGGGGATTCGAACTGCCGACCTTCTGATCGGCAAGTCCTAGGCTCTGTGGTTTAACCCACAGCACCACCCGCGTCCCTTGCAGCAACCACTAAAACAGTTCAAACTTGTTTCCTCTCTTCCTTCTTACCCCGACATGCTTACCTGCTCTTCTTTGCAGTTAATTCACTCTCCCTTGCTGTCTTATTTTTAGGAGTGATGTCCCATTTCCTCCTGCCATTTTTATGAAAACAATTCTTCCCTTCTCCTGCAGCAACACCAGCACTCATTTTATTATTATTATTTAAAAAAACCCCACTCCATTTTGTGGAATGCATTTGGAGTCTGAAATGCCAGCAGCACTCTAAAACTAAATGAGCAGATGATATCGCCCAGATAACGATGAGGATGTTGGGCGCTACTATTAGTCACTGCAATTTGCCACAAAAGTGATAACATGCTGGTGCTGCATTATATACGGAGAGCTTCAGCTTTTGCAGGGACTGCCTCCCTCAACAGTCTTTTCCATCTAGGCACTGCTGTGAATATCCTGTGAAAAGTGAAAGTAATGGAGATGGAGAGGGGAAACTAATTCTCTGCTCGCACTTGCTGGTAAGTAGGCAACGGCAAAACAGCAACCACCTTAGGAGCTGCTAGAAATGAACCTGCACTCTGGTACAGGGGCAGCTAACAAGATGCCCCCTATATGTTGTTAAACCACAACTTCAGCCCCAACCAGCATGGCCAAAGGCCAGGGATGGTGGGAATCAACATCTGGATGAGCAACATCTGGAGGGCACCTCATTGGCTACTTGTCTGATCTCTGAGTCTCCCTGTGTGCTCCTCCCAGTAGATTGTCTATACAGCAAGGACCTTTCTGCTGAAATTCAGCTGGTCTGATTATTTGGAGGCCTAGTAAAATTCCTTAAAATGCCATGCTTGTTAGATGGAATACACAGAAGTTATAGGGCAGTGGAAGAGCAGCTAGGCAAGGAAACCAATACAGTGGTACCTCGGGTTACAGACGCTTCGGATTGCAGATGCTTTGGGTTACAGACGCTTTGGGTTACAGACACTTTGGGTTACAAACTCCACTAACCAGGAAGTGGTTGCTCCAGATTAAGAACTTTGCCCCAGGATAAGATGAGAAATCGCATGCCAGCAGTGCAGCAGCAGCAGAAGGCCCCATTAGTGAAAGCACGTCTCAGGTTAAGAACCGTTTCAGGTTAAGAACGGACCTCTGGAACGGATTAAGTTCTTAACCTGAGGTACCACTGTAACGAAGATGACTGTAAATCAAATAGGAATGTTGCTCATCCCAGTCAGGGGCGCCGACTTATAAAAAATATTGGGGGGGGCGGGGGCCCATACCGACTTATAAAAAATATTGGGGGGGGGGCCAAGACCTCCAAACCGCTGCTGCTGGGGGAACGAAAGGGGCGAGCCCCGGGCTGCCCCGACCTTAAGTGAACCTGTGAGGGCCCGCCCTTTGCGGCAGCCGATTGGCTGCCGCAAAGGGCAGTGAATATTAATGAGCTAGGGGGAATCCCCGCTTCTCGCGGGGCTGACGCCAGCCCCACGAGATTGTTGATGGGTCGAGAGCCCGCAACCCCACCCCCTCTCTAGATCGGGAGTGGCTTTGTTTTAACTCATTACTGAATGTATTTTAAAAGGTAACTATCGTCAAACAAGGAAAATAAAAAATACCAACATAATTTTGTGATTTTACAAAGCATAATATAACTAATAATTTTCTTAAATTATTGGGGGGTGGAGCCCCCCCAAACAAATTTTTGAGGGGGCTCGGGCCCCCTCAGGCCCCATGGAGTCGGCGCCTATGATCCCAGTGGACCTCTGGCAGCACCTACCACTGTCATGTGACCATCAGAAGACTGCCCAGAAGGCAGTCAGGCTGAACAGGGTTTCCCACCCCTGGTCTAGCTGTTAGCTCTTCCCACTGCCCACCCCTCTTCCCTCTCCCTCCCTCCATATTGATACATATTGCTGGGCAAGCCTTCCCTCCCTCCCTCTTCACTTTCTCCAGATTTGCAGGTTGGCCCAAAGGAATCTTTGAGTCTTCTTTTTGCTGTTGCATCCAAAAGAAGCCCTGCATGCTGTTTCAAGAGGTAATCAGGCAAGAAACATGATATGCCAGCAAAGTCATTAATCGTTCTATCTCTTTCTCCACTAGAGCCATTTTGATAGCAGCTGGGATGATATTATCTCTTAATCCTGAGCACTCAACTGTTTCAAGAGCTCATAATCAAAAGAGGCATATCCCTCTCCACACATTTAGCATATGCCCCCTGTTCTTTGTATGGGGATGGGATCGTGCCACATGGTAGTTTGGGGCTAATGCTATCATAAAGGTAAAGGTAAAGGGACCCCTGACCATAAGGTTCAGTCGTCGCCGACTCTGGGGTTGCGGTGCTCATCTTGCTTTATTGGCCGAGGGAGCCAGCGTACAGCTTCCAGGTCATGTGGCCAGCATGACTAAGCCGCTTCTGGCGAACCAGAGCAGTGCACGGAAACGCCATTTATCTTCCCGCCAGAGCGGTATCTATTTATCTACTTGCACTTTGACATGCTTTCAAACTGCTAGGTTGGCAGGAGCAGGGACCGAGCAACAGGAGCTCACCCCGTCATGGGGATTCGAACCACCGACCTTCTGATCGGCAAGTCCTAGGCTCTGTGGTTTAACCCACAGCACCAGCCGCGTCCCTTAATGCTATCATAATACTAAAATAAAAATATTCCATGCCCTACCATTAGGCACAGTGAAGTAACTGCCTCAGGTGGCAGAGTGGTGAGGTTTTGGGTAACAGCTCAGTGTGTCCAATGAGCCCTCTAAGCCAGCTGACTGCCTTCAGGAGCGATAGAGGACAACACCAGGAATCAAGTGAGATCTAGCTGTCAGTGTCCACTAGGAATGGGGCTGGGGAAATGTGATTCAGATCCCATTTGAAGGTGAACCTACCTAATTCACATTTCCAAAACAATACACAAACTGAAACACAGCCATCCTTCAAAAGTTGTGCTTCTCCAGAGTGTGTAATGCAGTTGTTCAGCCAACTAGTGTGTACAAAAATGCCTATACTGGGGAAAATATAATAGTGAAAATGACACAAAAATGCATTGTTTTAGAGGAAATTGCTTTGCAAAAATGTGTCTGTTAGGCAGGATTGCGTACAGAAACATGCATATTAAAAGAAATTCACACTTTGGTCCCCTTCCCTTTTTTCCATTTGCAATACGCAAATAATAATGTTGAGCATTTATTTCCATGGATTTTAATGGGAGAGTGTTAAGCACATGCTTAACTCTTCTGTTGAAATTAATGGGAGTTTAAAAGCTATTGAAGTTTATTCTGCAACTCTGTGATTGGTTTGTGTTTCTGGAGTCCTCATACACGAAGTTGCACTTCTGTGTCTCTTTTTTTATAAATACTGTATGGAAGTAAACTTCTCTTGGAATTCAATATCATTGAATGTGTGATTGTACCTTTGAAATGTTGAAAAGTCCTCTAAGAAGTAGCATATAACTTATTTTGCAGCCCTGGAGTTGAAATTTATTAGAGAACATCAGTAACTGACATTCTTGCAAGCAGCGTATTCTTGCAGTAAAACTCTGTCTTCTCGTGTTAATCTTCTTTTGTGACCCACAAAACTCTGTTCTCATGATAGCATACTTACAGCTGAATTCGCACAATATCCATAATTTAAGCCCAATGACAATTTGCTCACCTCCATACAAAATAAGCAATGCTTTTGTAGTGATAATACTTTTTAAAATATGTAGTATAAACACTGACAACTGGAAAACACTGGCCTGTGAACGCTCCAATTGGAGAATAGCCTCTACCAAAGGTGTCATGGACTTTGAAGAAGCAAGAACTCAGGACGAAAGGGAGAAACAAGCTAAGAGGAAGGCATGTTTGGCAAATCCTGACTGTGATCAACTCCCACCTGGAAACCTATGTCCCCACTGTGGAAGGATGCGCGGATCCGGAATTGGTCTCCACAGCCACTTATGGACACACTATTAAGACTGTTCATGACAATCTTCAAATCAAATCAAATCAAATTTATTTACGGCTATTAGCCCATAAAATATGTACAAACATAAAAGCACAGAAGCATAAAAACCAATACATCTAACAACAGAAGGGGAACACCACGATGCAAGGGTGGGTCATTGAGCAGTGACAAGTAACAGCTTGGGGCCCGGAAAGATCCAAGGGACGGTTCACAGAAAAAGGAGAACTGGAGACGAGATCCGTCATGCAGTCTCATCATGACTGTCCGATTAGGTTTTTTGTTGTTGTTGTTGTTGTTTTGTGGTTTTTGTGTGTGAGATAACCGCATTCAGGAATCTCGCCACCTGCAGAGTTACAGAAGGATCTGTATCCTGCAAAAGCAGTGCGGCATGTGACTCAACAGGCCTGCCAACCAAGCGCAGTAAAGCAGGACCCAGGAATTTAGTCCTAGCTATGCTATATAAGGGGCAGTTGAACATTATATGTGGAAGAGATCATGACAATCTTACTCGGCTACATGTAATCACCAAATAAGAAGACACGTACCCCCTCAGCCTCCTTTCCATATTTTTGGGTGATAAGGTGACAAGGGAGCTGCTTAAACAGCAAGAGTCTGAAACAAAACAGCATGTCCATTCCTCAGGTCATTTGTGGAGACAGTCACCATGGGAAAGTACACAACAGAAAAATACTATGACAAATTATTTGTCCGTGATCAACCCCAGCCAGCATGGCCAATGGTAGGAACTGGCATCCAAAGCATCTAGAGGATACTGGGCAGAGGAAGTCTGTTGTAATATATGCAACTTGCTTACCATGTGGAACCTGGAAGATGCTGGGAGAGAGTGCAGAGATTCTCCATGCATTTGGGCTGACGTTTGAGCTACTTGTTTGTGTGACTGCTGACATATAGAGCCTGTCTCATAAAGCTAAACCAAACACTCTGTACCAATATACCTTTTCATCTAGAATCTGGGGGTGGGAAAATATTTCCTGAAACCATTCTGCCCCCACTAACTTTTTTTTAAAAAAAAGACTACTGCCACCACTTACTCAGTTGTACTACTCCCCACTGGAGGGCACCATGTTAGCTACTCCTGAACTATGAGATGGAAGAACCCAATCTATATTGTCTTTGAAAAACAACAAGTGTTTGGCTTCGTATGAGTTAGGCTAGTGTGTGCATGTGTGCTATGTATCTGTATGTAAATGTCAGGGGTGCCAACTTGAATAAAATATTGAGGGGGCCCAACCTAGCCCTGCCCTGCATAATCAATCACATGATGCAGTGCACAGACACCATTTGAATGGCAATGCCCATCAACTTTGAGGAGGCCTGGCTCCCTCAAATATTTTATTGGGGGAGCTGAAGACCCCTCAGCGTTGGGTCCTATGGTAAATATACATTAATTAATAAATAATAATATGGGGCGGGGGAACCCTGGACCCTGTGTGCCAAAGAATCACAGTGTAACGAAGTTCTGAGAGTTATAGGGCATTCTTATTCCCTTTTCCAACACTGCAGTTCCCAGGCAAAGCTTTAAGCCTGTAGCCCAGATAGATCTTTCCATGGCTAGTCAGAAGGATTTCTGTACTCGTTTAGAACTGGGAACATTTCCTGGTGCAAAAAAGGCACTAAAAAGATGTGAGCTCTGCACCAATACATTTTGCAGTTGAATAACACTTCCCTTACACAAGGTTTGTTATTGTGATACAACACCCACCCGCCTCTCCTCCTTCTCACCGCACATCCGGCAAAGCCTTTAATTATTTATTGCACTGCAAGAGGTTTTCAGTGGAAGATACAAGAAAGGCCTTTCCTCTTGTTGTTTTCAGACTAATTCTAGCTCAGTTGCTGATATTTCAATTGGTGATCCAATCTGAGGTGCCCAATCTAAAAGGGAAGCTTTGTCCATCCGTCCCTAGCGCCACTCAGGTATCTCGTTAAAAGGTGGAGAAGGTTGCCAGGGATTATTCAGCAAGAAAGCCTTGTGTCATTAAATATGAGTTCATCCAGATTTCAGAGGGAATGAGACAGCTCCTGGGGACTCTCAGGGGATGCCAGGCTGCAGCATGAATGTTGCTCGCACATTGAACTGAGACCAAAAAAACGACTGCCAAAAAAACTGAGCTGGAAATGGCAAGTTGCCGAGATGTCCAACTACAGCAAAGTTTACGAGGGAATCTTAGCAAAGAAAAGCTTTTCTTGAGGAGCTGGCCTGCTTTTTTATTGTCTGTAGCATCACTTTAGAAAAGGCTTTGGTTTGGGCCTAGGCCTAAGGCACCCTGGTACTTCCTTGCCCTGGGCTTGGGAGTTGGCAAAGTGATCAGGGCCGGCCCAATATATTTTACTACCTGCGACAGGCAGGATGCCTGTTCCCATTCATAGGAGCATTGGAATCTGTCTTACACTGAACCATTGTTGGTCCATCCATCTCAGTATTACTGTCACTGACTGGCAGTGGCCACGGTTTCAAGTTTGGGACACTCCCAGCACATCTGAAGGCAGAGCAGATGCGGTATCACTGAGCTTTGACTCTTCCCCACACAAACAATGAACCGACTTTCCATTGAACCATTCACTGAAGCATCAGGCTAACTTAGGGAGCATAGGGCAGGCTATTTGAATGTGTTTTAACAGATAAACACACACCATTCTTACATATGAGCACATCTCATAAATGATATCCATATTTCTATTCTTGGATCAAGACCTGAATACAAATTATCTCACATGGAGAAACCTTCAGGTGACTATTTATTATAGATACATTACACTGGTTGTTGGGGAAGGAACAGCAATTACTCAGGACTAGCTCACACATGCATGTTCATCACTTGATGAATTCAGCAACAAGTGACGACATGCATGTGTGACTGGCTCATCACAGAAAGAACACACTGCAATGGGACATCCCATTACTTCACAATCAACATTTTTCAGTGATGTCATTTTGCACATTCAGCTGCCATTTATCGAGTTATTAAGTGACGTGCATGCATGTGTGAATAAGGCCTAATTCACACATGCATGCACGTTCCTTAATAACTTGACACTTTATGACTGGCACCTCACAAAAATTCTGATTCTGCAACTGTCAGGATGGTTGTCAGCGGTTCCCGACTGGGTACCCAGGAAAGTATAAAGACAATGAAAAGTTTCTCACCGTCCTTTTTTATTTCAATCTTTACAGAGAGAGGCTATAGAACCCAGCCTCTTGGATAATGCTGTTGCCCCAAGTGAATCTTTCCCCCACCCCAGTCTCTCCCACTTTCACAATTGTCACTTCTATGGGCGCTGCTACATGCCCTCTGTCTTTGAGCTCTTTGCTCTCCTACTTTTAAGGCTCACCGGGTTCTGGGAGATGGAGGGTCTGGAATACTTTCTAATGACAATGTGTTAGCCAGCTGCTGCTCCGGTTCTGCCTCCTCCTCCTCCTCTCCCATTATTTCCCAACTTTCCCCTTCATCTGCCTCTGAGCTGTGACCTCCCGCAAACCACTGTTGTAACTCTATACTGTCTTCCTCTTCCTCCTTCCTGAGAGGGTCAGGATGGAGGGGGCAGTCTCCACCACTCCTACTCCTGTCCCCAGTCCCTGACAGGAACCCACAAATGCTGTGGGGCTAATCAGAACAAACGGGAGAGCTGTGGCATGTAAAAAGAATAAGTCCTTGACAACATTTTGTGTTGTTACATGAGATTTCACCAAGCACAGAACGTTCTGAGAACCATTTAAATGATCACTCATGGACTAATAGGTTATTTAGAGCTGAATCAACAGCCAAATGCCATTTTAAGTTTATATCCTGAGGTAATGACTACATCCCTACCCAAACATAACACTTCAAGGAGTGAATATCTTCCTTCGCACATGCATCTCTCGTTATCTGATGACTGCAACATCAGATGACAAATTGGATGCGCCACAGCAGCTAGAGTTTTAAATATCACATTCTGAGGGCCCCCCCCCCCAGTCAAGTCACTTCACCTACTGTCAATCATCAAATATACAGGGAAGGAGTATACAGATATCATGTGGTCTAAGTGCATATGTGAACCTGTGAGCTGCATTCCCTCAGATCATATTGACCAGGAATGGGAAACATGTGGCCCTGCAGATGTTGTTGGAGTCCAGCTCCCACTATCCCCAATCAATGAAGCTCTGCAGCTGGGGCTGATGGGTGATGGAGTCCAACAACATCTGGAGAGCCCAACGTTTCCCAGCCCTGATTTTGACTATCTTAGATAATTCACAGACCACTGTATTTCACTATGGAACTGCACCAGAGAGATCAATTCTGCTGTTCTTTATAGAATCACTCATCCTGGGATTAAAGAGAAGTAAGGTGAGTTCCTTATCTTGCCTGGGAATGTTCATACTCTTTCAGTCTACTTTTCATGTGCATCATGTCTTCATACCACGAACATTTCTGAAATATACTCAGAGTCAAGTGTGGATTTCATGCTCTTTATTCAGCTCAGAGTAGTGAGGAATGGAAGTTTCCCCAAAATGTCTGCTTTATATACATTATTTACACAATGGGCCCCACGTGATTGGCTAATTCTGGGATTCTCCTGTAGGCCAATCAGGTTGCAGATTCACTTCCACCTGGAGTTGGATTGGTGGCTCCTGTGGACCAATCTGACTGCTGCATTCTGGATCCTATTGTTCTAGGGGCAATCAGACTGCTGCATTCCGAATCCTATTGTTCTAGGACCAATCAGACTGCTGCATTTTGGATCCTATTCAACTCAGTACATAAAAATTTCTCTGATGAAAATAGGGACATCCTATTCCATTATTATTAGTATTATTAGTGTTATTAGTATTACCCTGCCCATCTGACTGGGTTGCCCCAGGCACTCTGGGCAGCTTCCAACATATATAAAAACATAATAAAACATTAAACATTAAAAACCTCCCTGTGTAGACTGCCTTCAAATGTCTTCTAAAGGTTGTACTGATCTCCTTGGCTTGGGAGTTGCATAACTCCATACCCTCCAGCATTTCTCCAATGAAAATAGTGACATCCTAAAAAAAAAAAAGTGGGACATTCCAGGATCAACTCAGAAACTGGGATTGCTTCTGTAAATCTTGAACTGTCCCTAGAAAATAGGGACACTTGGAGGGTCTGCATCTGATGTTATGGACCCCATAGGAGCCAACTCCTAGAGGCTGTAGATAAAATATAAAAAAAATATGAGGAGGCCTGGCCCCCACAAAGTTGATAGACATTCCCATTCAAATAGTGTGTGTGCACTGCGTCATGTGATCAATTACAGGGGGGTATTACCTGGGCCTCCACAATATTTTATTCAAGTTGGTACCCCTGATGGACCCCCTTTCTTTAAAACAATAATTAACAGTCATCTGTCAAATTTAAAAATGCCTCATATTTGTCTTCACAAGAGACAACATGTTCCTATGCGGAACTGAGGCTGAGGCTGAGGCCCAGTGAGTTGGCCAGTCTCCTCAGTAAGACTTAGGTGGGATTTGAATCCAGGCCTTGCTGCTTCAAGCCAGTCCAACATGTTTTCCACTGAGCCATAGAAACTTGTTGTCAGAGATGTACTCTTCAGCAGGCTAGCCATGCGAGTAGCATATTCTTGTTGTCAGCAAATAATGCATTTGTCCTGCATTATAAGCAGCTCACTCTCAGGAATGCAAAACTGCTTCTCCGCCTCATCTCACCTAGTGTGTTCCATCCTGCTCGAATTTTGCTCCCTTCCATTCTGTCCAGGGAATGAAACCAACCCTGAGCCCAAATGCCGATTCAGAGAGGCTGTTTGTTACCCCAAATCAAACCAAAACCTTAAAAAACCGATAATCTCAGTGGTGGCTTCAGCCAGAAACAACACCCTGAAGTAAACTCTGGTGACCAGTTCAAGGAAAACACTGAGAAACTCAGCAAGATTCTGATTAGAGAGGCAGCCAAATGAAATGTTTTCAAGGAAGAGTTGGGGCGGGGGAGAATGATACAAGCAGCAACATTCACATGATTCCTTGCTGTGCAGTGACTTCACTGCATAGCAGAGAGTAAAGTGTGTTGCCTGGCACTCCCAATTCAGCAATTTAATACTAACCTGAAATCGGTTTTCCCCGTCATTAGAACTTATTTTAAAAATAAAACCCAAGATACACAGAGCTAAGTGGATGCAGATAACCATAACTGAAATCTAACTGAACGCTGAATACAAACAGAATTGCATTGTAAGGTACCTAGCTAGTTAAAAGAGGTAGCGTATCATGGCGGATGCCATGTCCCCTATAAAGGCCTTCTAAATAGCTGTATGTAGATCACGGGATGCCTTGCACTGCAAAGTGTGGTTGGCCCTCCTCCCTCACTGCTTTGCCCCTGGTTTTGGTGCAGGTCAACTAAATGTTCCTCCACCTCCCTTGTTCTCTTAGATTCTGGCGGATAGCTAGGGCAGCTTGGAAAAGCCCTCATGCCAACGTGTGAGCATACAACAGTAGAGGCAGGGCTGGAAAGCTTGAAGCCTGCTGCTGCAACACACGAGATGGGTTGAAGAAAAGGAAATACACATTGGCCCTGCCCCGTAGCTTGACCAATCACAGCTAGGAGCGGCTAGGAGCTAGATGGAGTCATAGATCTCAAAAAAAGGTGTAGACACTGGCCAGCTTCCATTTTTAATAATAATAATAATAATAATAATAATAATAATAATAATAATAATTTATTTATTTATACCCCGCTCATCTGGCTGGGTTTCCCCAGCCACTCTGGGCAGCTTCCAACAAAACACTAAAATACAATAACCTATTAAACATTAAAAGCTTCCCTAAACAGGGCTGCCTTTAGATGTCTTCTAAAAGTTTGGTAGTTATTTTTCTCTTTGACATCTGGTGGGGGGGGCGTTCCACAGGGCGGGTGCCACCACCGAGAAGACCCTCTGCCTGGTTCCCTGTAACTTGGCTTCTCGCAGTGAGGGAACCGCCAGAAGGCCCTCGGCGCTGGACCTCAGTGTCTGGGCAGAACGATGTAGGTGGAGACACTCCTTCAGGTATACTGGACTGAGGCCATTTAGGGCTTTAAAGGTCAGCACCAACACTTTGAATTGTGCTCGGAAACGTACTGGGAGCCAGTGTAGGTCTTTCAATACTGGTGTTATATGGTCTCGGCGGCCGCTCCCAGTCACCAGTCTAGCTGCCGCGTTCTGGATTAGTTGTAGTTTCCGGGTCACCTTCAAAGGTAGCCCCACGTAGAGCGCATTGCAGTAGTCCAAGCGAGTGATAACCAGAGCATGCACCACTCTGGTGAGACAGTCCACAGGCAGGTAGGGTCTCAGCCTGTGTACCAGATGGAGCTGATAAACAGCTGCCCTGGACAGCTGTGAGTCCAGAATGACTCCCCTACTGCGCAGCTGGTCCTTCAGGGGCACAGTTACCCCATTCAGGACCAGGGAGTCCTCCACAGCTGCCCGCCTCCTGTCCCAATGTTTGTTTTGGGCTGCTCAGAAGTACATAAAGGCAAGAAGCGGGCAGGGGGAGTACTGGCTGCAATGAAGCCCACCTGAGAGGTGCCAGAACTAGGCTCCAGTGCACTCCTGATGAAAAAAATGCACTGGGTATAAATGCCCCAATAAACAAGCAAACGTTTGTCGTGAACTCAGTAGGTAGTCCTGCCAGAAATCTATGTACTTTCCCCCTTGAAGCAAAGGTGGCACTGCGCAGCCAATTCGTCTCTCTAAGGGCCCATCCACAGTTTCGTTCTTCTGTGAGTTCAAGTAATTTCAAGTCCCAGGTCCAAGAGAGTTTTGGTTTGGTCCTGCTGAATTGGAACAAATATCAATCGGGTTTTCAGCCTCACACAGGAATAATGAATGTCTTTGTAGCAGAATTACAGAGATAATACATAAAGTGCTCTGAGGACCCACAAAGAAGCTGGGCGGAAACTGTGGCCCTCCAAACATTTGGTGTACTGCAACTCCCATAATCACTGGCCCTGTGAATTAGGGAAGATGAGAGTGGAAGTCCTATAGGCAGAGCTGGAGGCACATCCATTCCCTAAATCACTAGCAACATTCTGTATCGTTACTCAGAGACAGTACCAGACACATCAAACGCTTAAAGAAAGCAAGTCAATATGTTTCACTGGTGCCTTCTTAACATTGTTCCAATCATCCCTTCGCTCTTCTGGTTTCCCACCTGCTGTGGGGAACAACTAGTGTGTCCTGCTTGCTTTCGAAAGCAGGAGGGAAGGGCCTCCATCCCTCCTGGGCTAACAATGTAATACCCACCTGTGTCTTTGGTGGGCAGAGGGCTTGGGTGCTGGCTGTTCTGCACACTTCAGTGTAGGAATTGATATGCAACCTGTATGTGGCTCGCCATAGGTGTTGATGGCAGCACACTTTTTATATGCATCCTTCAGCCCTTCCTCACCCCATCCCAAATGGTAGGAATAGATGGTGTGATCATTCTCACACAGTCTGCATTTCTGTGAAGGGGTTTTGTAATGGGTGACGATGTCTTGGGTCTGCACCACACAGTGGAATAGCTGTAAAAGGTCTGTTCACATTGGTGAAAATCCCAGGGATGTCAGCAGTGTCCATTCCCCCAAATTTGCCTATAAATATAACAACAGACTGGTTAGCTCAGTTGGCTATGTGGGAATATTGAGGAAGGTAGGAGAGGATATATTGATTAAGTATTATCCCTCCTCACTTATGCAAGTGAGCAAGCAGCAGAGCACATTCCATTGCAGGTTGCTGGAAGCAAGTTGATGGATCTGTTAGAATAATTTGAGTTAAGCAATCCAGTCTGGCTTGTCCAGTCTGGATTGTTCCTGGCAAATTTCCCCTTTTATTTCCCTCCTAAAATAATAAAAACACAACAGTCTTCTTTAAATGTAAGAGTAAAGTTTTACTTACATTTAGTTCACAGCAGTAATCTGAAGGCAGGTTTTATCTTGTGGTCACAGTTACATTTGTAGAGAAGAGAAGTCTGAGCTAGGCCTCAGACTTTCCACCTTGTGGCTTCCATCCTCTGTAAGGATGAGCCATGTGCTGGCTAAGAGCAAGAAGAGGAGGTCCAAGAGAGAAGTCCGAAAAGAGAAAATGGAAAAAAGGGAAGATGGCTGCATGGCTAGCCCTTTTACATGGTCAACTAGGGTCACACCCATCTACCTGGTCACACACAAGGGGAAGAGGCTCCAGAGCAGGTATGAAAGGAAGTCCTCCCTGTCTGGAGCCACATTCCCTTGTGTGTCCACTCTAGGCAACAGGAAATGTTGTAGTTGACTGCTTCAGCGATGATACATCTCACAGTTTAGAGCGTGGTCCTGATAACACCATGGTTGCGGTTTCAATCCCTCCATTTTCCTGCATTGTAGGGGGCTGGACTAGATGGTCCTTAGGGTCCCATCCAACTCTACAATTCAGTTCTATTCTAAACTTCTGATTTATGATGTTAACATTGTATGTGTTGGGGCTTTATTTGGATTTCGAAAGGTTTTGTTGTGATTTGCTATTACTCACGCCGAATATTATAATTTACTTAGCACATAAATTGCAGCTAGCTTGCTTAATTGCTGAATGAATGAATATGAAGAAATGAATGGATGAATACTGGGACTCCTCCAGTGGAAGAAGACCACGTAATCTGCTCGTAAAACATCTGGTGGAAGGGTTGTCAAATTTTTAACTGGCCTTCCTCCTCTGCTTTTAACAGAAACACTTGACATGAATAAATTAAAAAATTCCTTCTCCCTCCATGGATGAGTCCAGTGATGTGTCTTGGGGGGGGGGGGATGATTTTCAGCTGTTTAGCCTGCAATCCTAAAACCCCCTGAGACTTACTTCCAAGTAAACATGCATGGGGCTACACTGTTAATTTCTGCCTATCCTTCTGCTGTTGAAGGCTCAGGAGCACTGTCAATTAAAAAGTTGACACCCAAGCTGTTAGTTTGTAGCCACACTCTAAATCTTCATGTATTCTGCCCCTTCTTGACAATTTAAATATAATTGTTTGAAACAAATGTGATAGGATAGGTAGGTGATAGAGATGCCTAAAATAAATACACTGAGTAAGCTGCCAGATCTCAGTTGAAACAGATTATAGCCTTGTATTTATTCTTAAGCGAGAACCATTCTTTTATAGGTGGTGATTCTGAGGGGGGATCGTGATCCGATCCTGAAAGGCTTCGTTTCTATTAAATCCACCCGCTACACGTGTTTATAGCTGTTTCGGTGGTTGCTAATAGGAACGGTTTGCTCTCTGAAGGAGAAAAATAGTACTTTTATTTTTATTTTTTTACAGAAAAAGAATTTGGGGTGGGGGGGGCGGGAGCGTGAAAGAACTACAGGATCCTATTTAAATTTCCCTGCTAGTAGATCGTGCCTGCGGTGGTTCCTTCCTGGCTCGGTTCCAGCTTTGATCTCCTAATTTGGACGTTTCGTCTTCCCGCCCCCTCTCATCAGAGGCTGGCGTGGGCGTCGTCCTCGCTATTTATGGAAAGGCAACAAGCAGGCAACGTAGGAATGCCTTATTTATAACCTGCCTGCCTGTTTTTCTGCTCTCTCTTTGCACCACCCTGTCCCTTTCCCTCTTCCTCTTCCTCCCCCCCCCCCCAAAAAAAAACATAGGACATAAATATAAGCTCAGGATCCAGACCCATGCAGATACCTTCTCCGCTATTCCTTGATCCTTTTTTTAAAAAAAATGGCTTTGTGTGCTTCTCTCTCTCTCTCTCTCTCTCTCTCTCTCTCATAATAAATAAATAAAATAAGCGCAAGGATTTGGGGCAGGCAAGCAAGAGCTTGTCGTCCTTTGCACAAGCCGTATTTGCGTGCTGGTGGTGCAGATGGAAACGGCAGAGAAATGGGGTCGGGGGAGATTTCCCCGGGGGAGCGCCGCTACCCCCCACCCCCTTGTATTGAACAAACCCTTGTTTGCCTTCCCCACCCCACTTCCCTTTGAAAAACACCTTCCAGGAAGACTGTTACGAAAACCGGAGCAATTTACAATCTCCTGGTAATTTTTTTTTTTAAAAAATGCATAATAACGATTACACGTTCGGAATCCAGACATTCCGCCCACCACCAGACGTCTCCTGCAATGTTCTCTCTCTCACACACACATATATCCAACGCGAGACACTGTACTGTACACATGAGAAATCGGCTAGTAAAAAATAAAACAGAATTCCTGCACCAAGTTTCCTCCAAAATTACATGGGAAATTATTGGTTTGGCCAGCTGCTTTGTCAAATCACACACACACACACACACACACACACACACATTTATATATAACAAATATTATATATATATTCTTGACACACACGCACATACATATATCTGTATATCTATATCTCTATATATATCGCACATCCGTAGACACGAATCTTCGCTGGCAATCGGGTGGTTTCTAATTATAGAGAAAGAGAAGGTGGGTTATTCATAATTCATGCGCGCTCGGAAATACACCGAGGAGATGCAGATCGACCCTTTATTGAAGGCCTTCCCTACTGCTGATTCTTTGTATTTCTATGGCAGGAAAGATCCCGGGGGGGAGAGACAGTGAGAGTCTGGAAGAGCTTGCGCCTATTTCCTTTTTCTTCCTGAAAATGAAATCTCCACCCGGTCTCCAAACGGGGAGGTTTCCTCCCCCCCCCCCCCATTTAAGGCAAATGTGGTTGCAGTCCTTTGAACAACAAATATGAGGGTTAGTCCCCTTGACCTGAGCGGGACTTACTTCTGAGTAGACATGAGCAGGGTCACGTTGAAATGTACCTCCGCTCTGAAGAGGCGCCTATCTGTTTCTTCCATCAGTCTGATCTAATTCTGTCCCTCTTTTCTCGTTCTACACTCCATCATCAAGTTCTGCCCATCCATCATTATTCCCACAGCATCTTTTAATCCATCTATCTCTCTCTACCCATCCAAATTAACCCTAACCCACCCCGCATTCCTTTTTCTGCTGAGAGGCTGGCTGGGGACTAAGGAGGAAACTCTGCCTGGTCCCAACCCTGTTGAATCTTGAGAAATTATTGTTATTGTTATTATTATTATTAGGCACAAGTCTAGTTTGATGATGATGATATTATTATTATTATTATTATTATTAATAATAATAATAATAGTACTCAGCTTCCAACACATCTAAAAGCATCATAAAGCCCCCCCCCAAGTGTCCCTTTACTTTCACCAGCGAAGGTTATTTTTACAAAGAGAAATTGCTTGGAGATTGGGAAGATCAGTTCCCCCTGTGCCCTCTCCCTCTGTGTGTGTTTTACCAGCTAGAGTTAAAATTAAAATCTTAACAGCAACAGTTATTGTCATTATTAAAGAATAACTGCACCCATATGAAAACGACAACGAGTCTCGTGGCCTCTGAAAGACGAACCAATTTATTATGGCATCAGCTTTGGTAGAGTCGCGTCTACTGACTTGCGCTCCCCATCCAGCCATTCTCGGCATCATTATTACTAAGATACAATTATTGTGCATAGAAAGGTGCTACGGTCACGTTACAGCAGTTTCCCGTCCTCTTTGGCACGTTTAACAACGCATCTTGGTTTTGCAAAACCTTCGTAGTGCCGCCCCGACTCTAAGGAATCCATTCATAGGATGGGATCGCCAACAGTTGCAAAGGCGAAATCTGGTTGTTAGCAACCAACCAACGAACCAACCAATCCCACCACGGCGGGCATGCTTAGGATTGCGCTGTGCGTCGTAGGATCTCAAGCAACATCTAGTGGGGGGAAAAAGACAAGGCCACGTTGCACCCCCAAGGTGGGCGGGCCGTGGGTGCAGGAAGAAAAGAAGAAGAAATTCTGGAGAGCCCAGACGCTTGTTCTTGGCTGCGAAGCTGGGCCAGACGGTCTGTTATTTGATCATTACCAAAAAGGAGAAGGCGGTGAAGAAGAATGCGCAACGTTTGCAAGTCTGGCGCTGCCTGCAACCTGGCTCCATTTCCCGGGCACATTTGTTGCTGGGATTCAACCCATCGGGGAAATGCAGATTGACTCTCCCTCCCCCCCCCCCCGTGCTTGATTTATGGGCTGTTACGCTTAGCCGTTGCTTACACTTCGCGCCGCGGCGCTTGCAATGCGCCACGTTCAGCATGGAAAGGGCTCGTTGCGCCAAGACGACCTTCCTTGCTTTTATGGCGCGCGCGTGCGTGCGCGTGCCTCTCTAATCCCCTCCACCGCGAGACCTCGTCGCGCACAGCAGATTAAAAGCAGGCGAGGGAAAGAGCAGGGATCTTTACAAACACAACACGCGTAATAAGCACGCCTCCTTTCCGTGCCCAGACATTCGCCTCTCTCCAAAATAACGAACGAAACCACCATATTTACGTTTGATTCTGCATAGAATCTCCGGGATGCAATAAATAGGCGAGGCTTTTTCCTTTTTGCTACCGGATCAATAAGGCCTTCCCGATCCCCAATTGCAGCTGGAGCTTAATTAATTCCGGAAGAATTCTCAACATCAGCTTCCCAGCTCCAGGGTTTTCGTTTTATAAAAATGGGCCCGCTGCCCTCCACCACAAAGCAGATAATAAATGGAGGGAGGGGTTGGATCAAAACGACAGGAGGGTTGTTGGGCAAAGGGGAAGCAGCTAAACCGAGGCAGGTCATTGGTCCACACCCACGTTAGTTTTGTCGGTTCTGACTGGCTGCGGCTTTCCAGGGTTCCCACCTGAAGATCTGGGGATTAAACCGCTGAGCCACATTCCTTCACCAAAAGATTCGAACTCAGGACACCGGCGGGGCTAAATGAAACAACGAAATGCGCGCGGGCATCCCCTTAATCTCTGAATTTAAGTCTCCCGTTTTAAGCGGATTGTGTTACTATGTATCCTAAATATGGATATTTATGTATAAAGTTTGAGTTCAGTTTGTTTTTTATATTTTGTAAACCGCTTAGCAGCCTATTTTTTTTGGGGGGGGGTGTTATTGGTTTTGTTTTGTTCTTATTTTTTGTTTTGTATGTTGGATTTGTAATATTGTAACGTTATGTTGTGAACCGCCCTGAGATCTACGCGTGAAGGGCGGTATACAAATTTCACAATAAAAAAATAAAAGTGCAATCCTATACCCACTTAACTGTCTGGGATCAAGTCCCATGGAAATTAATGGGACTCACTTCTGAGTAGACATGCGCAGGAGTCCGCCATTAGACACTCGCGTGCTCTTTGAGCCTTTGTGGGGAAAAGACGCCCTTACTTTCCCCTTACAATGTAAGTAGAAGGTATTGAGGAGAGCTTATTGCAAACCTCAAACAGATAGATAGACATATGCTAACTGAAACTGGATTGTCCATCCACCCGGAGCGCCACTTAACAGTCTTCAATAGCACTTAACATCTCTAGTATAATAGTATAACAGTATAATAAAGATACATTATATTATATTATATTATATTATATTATATTATATTATATTATATTATATTATATTATATTATATTATATTATATTATATTATATTATATTATATTATATTATATTATATTATATTAAAAACATAATTATACAATAATACATTTTCCATTTTATGGCCTTTAAAAGGGGACCACAATAAATCAATATATATATATGCACCCCACCCCCATTTGTTAGTCTTGTCGACAGATCCAGGGGCATCGTTTCCAGGATTAGGAGAAGCAAAACTGACCACAGTGAGTTCTGCTCGTGGGTATATTAAGCGCACACATCCACGCAGCCTTGTATTTTGAAAAGGTTTGTTGTGGTCCCCTTTTTAAGGCCATAAAATGGAAAAATATACTATTGTATATTATGTTTTTCTTATATATTATAATTATATACTATATTACATTGTAACACACACACAGTATATAAAATAACAGCTCGAGTTATTGTGTATAATAAAGATGATAAGTGCTGTTGAAGACTGTTAAGTCGCACCCCGGGTGGGTAGACAATATAGTTATTAATTTCAATATATCTATGGATATATACGCTCTACCCCCCCCAAAAAAAAACCTCGCAAGGGCAGTGCAATGCTAGAAAACATGTCCACACCAAAGAAAGTCCCGCTGAAATCAATGGGACTTACAGGGCCATCCGACACAGAAGTAAGCCCTCATGAGTTCAGTGAGACTTACTCCAAGGTAACTGAGTCTAGGGCGGCGACCTCACCCTACGTCACGCCCCCCATCTCATCAGCATCTTAAGGATTGGGGGCTCAAAGCGATATAGAGTCTCAAAGATCCTAGAGAAGGGAAACCGGGTGACCCCCCCCCCCACAATAGCATCCGTTTGGGGATCATTGTCTCTTATGGTTCTGATAGCATGGCACTCCAATGGTTAACACCCCCCCCCCGCCCGGGAAATGGGAGCCTTTGTATTTAATGAGGTGCGCTTCCAAAGAAGCCTGCTTAGGATTCGCTGTAGGAATCCCATTAACAAAGGCAGCTTTTTGAAGGTAGCTTTTCACCATTCTTTTAGCATCTTTATAAACCACGGGCCGTTTGGAGATGTAGCCAGGCTACAGTAGCCTTAAACCCGCCCCCCCCCCCCCCGGAACTCCGAGAAAGGGAGAGCAAACTGCCTTATAGTGATAAATATTAAACATCAACATAAACAAAGCTCTGCATTTATTTCCACACACAAAAAAGTACCATCAGCTTCACTCTCGACACAGCTAGGTAAGAACCCAAGAGTTAAGCCTTCATTCTGATCTCATCGATTTCAGGGTGACTCTTATTCCCTTAGCACCAAGAATTCTTCTCGCATGTGAGAATCTGGCATTCTCGCGTTTCCCCCACTTGCACCTCTTAAAACCTGCCCCGCGTCTCGCTAGGCTCTAGTAAACCATTACTCCATGTACTAGAAGAAAGCACATTTCAATAACTATATATAATATAATCATTCTATATTATATATACCATTATTATTATTATTATAATAAAATTATATATAATAATATACATTCACCTTTTCTTAAAAAATAAAACTGCATCCTCATTTCAAACAATAATTTTATTTTATATCTTTTTCTATACTTTGTAGCAAATCTTTTATAACTTTTTTTTTTGCTGAATTGCCTTTATAATAAACTTTCTTAAATTACATTTTTTTTCTTTTAAAATCAAGGCTCTTTTAATACTTTCCCCCAAAAAACCATTACGCTGTGTGTTAATTTTAATTTAAATTTTTTTTTTACCTTAACGTATACGTTCCCCCTCCCCTTCCCCCCGCCCCCTGTGATCTCCACTGTTGGATAGTTAAGATATCGTACGTCAATGGTGGAACACCTAAAAAAGAAGAGGGGGGAACTTTGAAAAAGAAAAGAAGAAAAGAAAAGAAAAAAGGCAGTGACAATTGGAAAAAATGCCTTGACTCTTAAGTAAAGCTCAACTCTCAGCAAACTCAGCAGCATTCATTGGGTCATTTCAGCGAAATCGCCTTTTAATATTTGTCCCTCTTGGCTTTCCCTCGTTCGGTTCTCCTTTCGCTTTCTCTCTGCCCCCCTAAGCCACACCATCAAGAAAGGCAGGGGGGCGGAGAGTCTTACGTCTTTAAAGTGGAATGGCCGGAAAAATTCTTGGAAAACAAAAGAAAACACGAGTTCCCAAGGAAAGATGATCGTCTGTGGGTTAATTCACCATCGAGTGCTTCTTCCCGCACGTGGCCAAGCGAAGGTGTATCCATTTCCGGTTCCCTTCTCCCCCTCCCCCCTCTTCCCTTTCCTTTGTTTTTCCCCCACCTTCTTCTTTTCCTTTTACATTTCCTCGCTCCACTCATCCTTCCCAGTCGATGTTTCCCAGAAGAGCCCCTCCGTTTGTCGCTGCAAGCAGTGTCCTCACTAGCATCCTAGTTTTATTATTACTCTTATTACCTATTAACGCTTTTTATTTTATTTTATTAGGAGTATTCGGTGGTGGCTCGAAGGCCGTTCCTGAGATTTCTTTTTGCACACAAGAAAGAAGGGCTCCAGCTGACCTTGGTCTGAAGAAGAAGAAGAAGAAGAAGAGAGGCATAAAGCTGAGGTCCGATTTTGGCTGTTGGCCGGCTTGGAGGCCTGCCATTTGGTACCATTTGGCAAATCATCAGAATGCAAAAGAAACCAGGGAGGCCAAGAGAGAGAGAGAGAGAGAGAGAGAGAAACGTGCTTCTTGTCGTCGTCAGAGTGGTGGTGGCGGTGGCAGTTCTTGGTGGCGGCCGTTTATCTCTCTCTTTCCTCCCCAAACCTTTCTCAGGCAGGTGTCATGGCGGGCATCATGGAGAATTTGCAACAGATCTCCCCCTCCCCTCGTTCCCCCAAAGCAAAAAAGATGGAGACTTTTCCTCTGTAAATCCAGTTCCTGGAGAAAGAGAGAAGAAGAAGGTGGGTGGGCAGGAGGAAGAGGAGGCGGGGCAAGGAGGAAACGTCATCGTCGTCGTGTGGACAGGCGTGCTCTACACGAAGTGCGGGGCAGGGGGGGCGGCCTTCTAAAATGAGAAGTACGTCGCCAGGGCCACCGAGAGAGCCACCAGCAGCAAAGGGGAGGCAGAAGCCACCACCGACGAAGCCGCCCGCTGTGTTTTGCTGCACAGGACAAACAAGTTGCCTTCGTAGTCAAGCTTTTTGGATTTCTCTTTCAGTTTTTCCCAGACGTCTGTCACCCCTTCCTGGCAATCCGTGAGGGCTGTGAGGGTGCAGGCATGGAAATCGTCCCAGTACCTGAGTACAGAAGGGGGTGAGGGAAAAAAAGACAAAGGACAGAAGTTGGTCAGGAATGGTCGGCTGTCACAAGGCCCTCCCTCCCTCCAGGCCTAATCTCTAATAGGAGAACATCCACTTTGCAGGTGGGGCTGGCAGGGACCCCTGTGATGCAACTGTGAGCTGGGTGTACTCAGTATATGGTAGCTTCCTATGTTTGTGTGTGATTCCTGCCAGCCAGCCATTCTCTTTCCCAGGATACTCCATTCCACCCACTCTTTCCCTCCCACCCGCAACAGCCAACATTCCATGGCTACTGAGCATGCTCTGTCTACATTGAGCTGCTCCTCTCCCTCCCTAGGTTACTTTGCTGACCTTTGGATTAGTGCCTTTCCTGGCTGCAGAACAGTAGGAGAAAACAAGTTCCCTGTCAGTGCTAGGTGTTTACTCAATGAGTAAGTTAGATCAATGTCACCCCCATAATTGGACAGCAGAGTTTTAAAAAATACAAAGTAATATTTGTGGTACAAGTTCTTACCCAAAGAGCAGATGGCAGAACTCATCGTAAGAGAGACATTCTCACCCACCCACATAGGCTCTGCCAAAACAATGTATTGTAGAGTTCATGTGTGCATCACATGAACACAGTGGAATAGGCTTCTTGCTTCAGAAAACATTGCATTCTCATGCAGATTCGTTATTGATAGACTCATCTGTTAATTAATCTATCAGTTAAAATCCGTTTCACCAGGTTTCAGCCCACTTTCAACGCATAGGCCAGCTCAGGAAGATCTACTCTGACTTGGTGGTAGCACTTCAGTGTCTCAGCAGAGTCCTTTCTTAGCCTCTGCTGCTAAGAACAAGAAGAGTCCATTGAGTGCAGTAGCCTGTATTCAAACAGATTCTTTTAACTGGGGATGGGAGAGTTTTTCCAAAGGACCTTCTTCATGCAGAGGACTGCTGCACTATGAGGGTCTCCTCACTTGGAATCTCTCCCCGCCTTCCAATCACAGTGCTGTGGATATGTAGGCATGATAGATGTCTTGAGGTTCTCTCTCCCAATGTTTAGTTTAGGAAATAAAAGGGCTTTGGAATCACTGTCTCCCTCCCTTAAAGCGTGTCTGGTGGGGCAGGATGTGTGTGTGGGGGGGGTAAAGGTAAAGAGACCCCTGACCATTAGGTCCAGTCTGGCCGACTCTGGGGTTGTGGCGCTCATCTCGCTTTATTGGCCGAGGGAGCTGGCGTACATCTTCCGGGTCATGTGGCCAGCATGACTAAGCTGCTTCTGGCGAACCAGAGCAGCACATGGAAATGCCGTTTAGCTTCCCGCCAGAGTGGTACCTATTTATCTACTTGCACTTTGATCTGCTTTCGAACTGCTGTGTTGGCAGAAGCAGGGACCGAGCAATGGGAGCTCACCCCGTCGCGGGGATTTGAACCGCCGACCTTCCGATCGGCAAGTCCTAGGCCACAGCGCCACCCGCGTCCCTGATGTGGGGTGTGGAGAGGTGTAATTCCCCAATTGTGATGGGAATGCACTCAGCATAGGCTCAAAGGGACAGTCTTCTTTTATAATTTCTAATGTTCCAGGGCTGAGTTCCTGAGTTTAAAAAAGTAGTTCTCACGAGCATATCACAAACTATGCCTTAATTTACAATTGCATTGAAATTGTGCTTCAGGATTGGAGGATAATAATAATAATAATAATAATAATAATAATAATAATAATAATAATGATGTTATTATTTGTACTCCGCCCATCTGACTGGGTTGTCCGAGCCACCCTGGCCAGCTTCCAGCAGATATAAAAACATAATAAAACATCAAACATTGAAAACGTCCCTATACCGGTCTGCCTTCAGATATCTTCTACAAGTTGTATAGTTATTTATCTCCTTGGCATCTGCTGGGAGCGCGTCTTAGAGTTTTAAGGGACCCAAGGGTCATCTAGTCCAACCCCCTGCAATGCAGGAATCTCAGCTAAAGCATCCATGACAGATGGCCACCCAACCTCTGCTTAAAAACCTCCAAGGAAGGAGAGTCCCCCATCTCTCGTGGGAGTCTGTTATTATGAAGCTCACTGGGTAACCTTGGGCTATCACTGCTGTGAACTGCCCTGAGATCTATGGATGAAGGGTGCTATACAAATTTAATTAATAAATAAGTTAAAATAATAACAAAATCGCTAATGCTCAGCCTAACCAACCTCACAGGGTTCATGTGAGGATATAATGGAGGACAGGGAACCGTTTTAGCTGTCCTAATCTCCTTGGAGGAAAGGGTGGGTGTCAATGTAAATGATAAAGCCAAATAAATAAATAAATAAATAAATAAATAAATAGGTAATATCTTACTTCACTTATTCTGGGGCTAAGTCCTGATACTGAAAACAGCTGCTAAATCTGAGTCTTCTTAGCATTAAAGCTTGATACTCTTCCACACATTGGGAAACCGGTTTGAGGGATAACCTGAGAGCCTGTGTGTGTGTGTGTGTGTGTGTGTGTGTGTGTAACAGGAATTTAATTGGGGTTTAATTAGCCCTAGGAGTAGACATGTGCTTAAACCTCAGTATTCTAAAGAATCAGAAACCACATATTTCTGCATTACATCATTTGGTCTGGATTGCACTAAATACACCTAAAGAACCGGGGGAAGTTTATTGTGGTGGGAAAGAAGCTGGTAAAATAAAAACTAAATATACCATAAAAGACCTAAAAGGGGAATTTCAAACAAAAAAAATAATTTCCCACACTGTCAGTGTCCAAATTACATTAGCAAAATGGGGCAAGGGAGCAAGCACAGAACAATAACAAGTGGTCCGTCCCCCCCACCCCTCCACAAAAAAGGTATATACAATGGTCTCTAAAGCTTGTTGCACAAACAGAATTATAATGATGCATTTACAGCAAGGGGGTTTCACATGTAAAGTCCAAGTGCAGCAAAATGCCGCTTGGTTGATTAAGGTACAGGGATAATTTCTGCACAAAAACACGATGTAACCTAACATGCAAGTAATTACTGGAGAGCCACAAATCTTTGACAAAGCTCCTACAAAGTCGCCCAGTGGCTATCAGTTGCATGGCTCCATCCATTGGAGGGGGGTCGGAAGGCACATTCCAAGAACACTTAAGTCAAGGGCATCATAAGCAATGCTTTGGAAGGATCCTTATGTGCAAATGCTGCCACCCATTTTATGGCAATATCTACATGGCAAACTCTGTCATATTTACGAACATTTAGGCAGACTATTTTAATGGTTGCACAAAGGTGCTGGCAGCAATTCTCTTTCACATCCCAACCTTCACCTTTGTCTGAATAGATATATTGGGCAAGGAACCATAGCGCCTTTGAATGAGTGCCAATGCTAACTCAGTAGAAGTTCATTCCAAGTTCCAAGGTAGTTGTCCTTAGGATCAGCTTGCTGGCAGATTATACGGGCTGCAGAAACTGGGAATTGTAGTCCAGTGCCTACTTTCTGTTTGGGATCATCATGGATGGTTTAGCAGAGATTTCTACATTGGAAGGGGTTGAACCAGATGACCTTTGGGGTCCATTAAAAGGTAAAGGGACCCCTGACCATTAGATCCAGTTGTGACTGACTCTGGGGTTGCGGCGCTCATCTTGCTTTATTGGCCAAGGGAGCCGGCGTACAGCTTCCGGGTCATGTGGCCAGCATGACTAAGCCGCTTCTAGCGAACCAGAGCAGTGCATGGAAACACCGTTTACCTTCCTGCCCAAGTGGTACCTATTTATGGTATCTACTTGCACTTTGACATGCTTTCGAACTGCTAGGTTGGCAGGAGCTGGGACTGAGCAATGGGAGAGGAAAGAAAAAATTCTAGGAAAAATGAAAGAAGGAGAAAAGAAATTGAGGTCCAAACCAAAGTCTCAAGAGATCTTGAGAGAGATAAAGTATTATCAGACGCAATATATGGAATTGATGAATCAAGAAATAGAATGGAAAATAAAGCAAATGAGACAAAAAACATTTGAATCTGCAGATAAATGTGGGAAACTTTTGTCATGGCAACTAAAAAAGAGGCAGAAATTGAATACAGTGACGAGTTTAGAGATGGAGGGAAAGACTATCTACAAACCCAACGAGATAAGTAATTGTTTTCAAAGTTTTTTTAGGAAATTATATACACAAGGGCCAGTAAACGAACAAGAAATTGAAGAATTCCTTAGAAACTATGGATTACCAAAAATTTCAGAACAAAATAAAAGGATCTTGAATGAGAAAATAACAGAACAAGAGATAGAGGGTGCCATTCAGAATATGCAACTGGGAAAATCACCAGGACCAGATGGTTTGACTGCCAGATACTACAAAATGCTGAAGGATTGGTTAATACAACCATTAAAGGAAGTTTGCAATGAAATTATGGAGGGGAAAAAGGCACCTGAATCGTGGAAAGAGGCTTTCATCTCACTTATACCGAAAACAGAGACTGAAAAAAACCAGGTTAAAAACTACCGCCCTATATCTTTACTCAATGTGGATTATAAATTTTTTGCAGACATTTTGGCAAAAAGATTGAAGAGAGTGTTATTAGGGGAGATTCATAAGGACCAAACTGGCTTTCTCCCAGGGAGGCATATGTCAGACAACGTGAGGAACATTATCGATATTTTGGAGCTGTTAGAAGTTGACATTAATAGAAAGGCTGTTTTAATTTTCGTGGATGCGGAGAAAGCCTTTGACAACATTTGTTGGAGCTTTATGAAAAAGAATCTCCAAGGGATGGGGGTAGGCCAAGGTTTTGAAAACGGTATAGGTGCAATATATTCGGAACAAAAAGCAAAGTTAATTGTAAACAATGTGGTAACGGAAGAAATACCTATAGAAAAAGGTACACGACAGGGTTGCCCAATATCCCCTCTGCTTTTTATATCAGTCCTGGAGGTTTTGTTAAATATGATTAGAAGGGACCAGTTGGTTAAAGGAGTTCAGGTCGGAGCCAGACATTATAAATTAAGAGCATTTGCAGATGACCTAGTTTTGACTTTGCAACAGCCAGACACTAGTACTAAAAGAGTGTTAGAACTAATTGAAATATTTGGTCAAGTAGCAGGATTTAAATTGAATAAACAGAAAACAAAGGTTTTGGAGAAAAATTTAACAATGGAAGAAAGAGAGGTTTCAGAGTGAAACAGGTTTGGAAATAACGAAAAAAGTGAAATACCTGGGGGTAAACTTAACATCTAAGAATGTGAATTTATTTAAAGACAATTATGAAAAATGTTGGTCAGAAGTAAAGAAAGATTTAGAAACATGGTCAAGGTTGAAACTGTCCTTGTTAGGTCGAATTGCTACTATTAAGATGAATGTACTGCCTAGAATGCTATTTTTGTTTCAGACCTTACAAATTCTGGACAAGATGGATTGTTTCAAGAGGTGGCAGAAAGATATATCAAAATTTGTCTGGCAGGGCAAAAAGCCCAGAATAAAGTTTAAGATTTTAACTGATGTAAAAGATAGAGGGGGGTTTGCCCTGCCGGACTTAAGATTATATTACGAAGCAGCAGCTTTCTGCTGGCTGAAAGACTGGCTACTTCTTGAGAACACAGACATTTTAGATTTGGAAGGATATGATAATTGTTTTGGTTGGCATGCATACTTATGGTATAACAAGGCAATGGTGTACAAAGGTTTTAAAAACCATATTGTTAGAAAAGCATTATATAATGTTTGGAGCAGATACAAAGACCTATTGGAAAGTAAAACTCCCAGGTGGTTGTCACCAATGGAAGCCAAGGGGGTGAAAAAACTTAATATGGATTCTAAATGGCCAAAATATTGTGAAATCTTAGAATATGAAGGTGAAAGGGTTAAGCTTCAGAGCTATGAAAAACTAAAGTCCAAAGTTCGAGATTGGCTGCATTACCACCAGATAAATGAGACATTTAAAGAGGACAGGAAAATAGGATTTCAGAAGGAGAGGTCAAAGTTAGAAACGGAACTGTTAGAACCCAATACTAAGAATCTGTCAAGAATGTATAATTTGCTGCTTAAATGGAATACACAGGAGGAAACGGTGAAATCAGCTATGATTAAATGGGCACAGGATATCGGTCATGACATTATGTTTGCTGACTGGGAACAGTTATGGACCACTGGTGTTAAGTTCACGGCATGTAATGCCTTAAAAGAAAACATAATGAAAATGATCTACAGGTGGTACATGACCCCAGTCAAGCTTGCAAAAATTTATCATTTGCCCAATAATAAATGTTGGAAATGTAATGAGAATGAAGGTACCTTCTATCACCTATGGTGGACCTGCCCGAGGGTGAAAGCATTCTGGGAAATGTTCTATAATGAAATTAAGAAAGTCCTTAAATGGACATTTACTAAGAAACCAGAGGCTTTTCTCCTGGGCATGGTTGGCCAATTGGTGCCAAAGAAGGATAGGATTTTCTTTATGTATGCTACTACTGCAGCAAGAATTCTTCTGGCAAAGTATTGGAAGATGCAAGAACTACCTACTCTGGAAGAATGGCAGACAAAGGTGATTGATTTCATGGGACTGGCAGAGATGACCGGCAGAATTTGTGACCAGGGGAAAGAGGCAGTGGAAGAAGACTGGAAGAAATTTAAAATATATCTTAAAAACTGTTGTAAAATTGAGGGGTGTTAAGATGTCAAGGGGTAAGAAGCAGAGAATTACAGCTGTAACCAACAAATTTATGGGAATTTAATGAAGGGAACTAAATGGATAAATTGACTAAAGGGTTGCTAAAAAAATTCTTTCTAAAATAAGGATGCAGCGAAAGGGAGGTATGGGGAAGTCGATTGAAAGAAGTTACAAGAAAATAAGATTATGAATTTATTTATGTGTGATTTGTTTATGTTTGTTTGTGTTTTGTGATGTGTTTGTCTTTTAATTATGTGTTTTAAAAATTGAATAAAAATTATTTAAAAAAAAAAAAAACAAAGTCGCCCAGTGGCTATCAGTTGCATGGCTCCATCCATTGGAGGGGGGTCGGAAGGCACATTCCAAGAACACTTAAGTCAAGGGCATCATAAGCAATGCTTTGGAAGGATCCTGATGTGCAAATGCTGCCACCCATTTTATGGCAATATCTACATGGCAAACTCTGTCATATTTACGAACATTTAGGCAGACTATTTTAATGGTTGCACAAAGGTGCTGGCAGCAATTCTCTTTCACATCCCAACCTTCACCTTTGTCTGAATAGATATATTGGGCAAGGAACCATAGCGCCTTTGAATGAGTGCCAATGCTAACTCAGTAGAAGTTCATTCCAAGTTCCAAGGTAGTTGTCCTTAGGATCAGCTTGCTGGCAGATTATACGGGCTGCAGAAACTGGGAATTGTAGTCCAGTGCCTACTTTCTGTTTGGGATCATCATGGATGGTTTAGCAGAGATTTCTACATTGGAAGGGGTTGAACCAGATGACCTTTGGGGTCCATTAAAAGGTAAAGGGACCCCTGACCATTAGATCCAGTTGTGACTGACTCTGGGGTTGCGGCGCTCATCTCGCTTTATTGGCCAAGGGAGCCGGCGTACAGCTTCCGGGTCATGTGGCCAGCATGACTAAGCCGCTTCTAGCGAACCAGAGCAGTGCATGGAAACACCGTTTACCTTCCTGCCCAAGTGGTACCTATTTACGGTATCTACTTGCACTTTGACATGCTTTCGAACTGCTAGGTTGGCAGGAGCTGGGACTGAGCAATGGGAGCTCACCCCGTTGCGGGGATTTGAACCGCCGACCTTCTGATCGGCAAGTCCTAGGCTCTGTGGTTTAACCCACAGCACCACCCGCGTCCCTTGGGGTCCATTACAACTCTACAATTCTATGATCATATGATCCAAAGAGAGATCACTGTAGGGGCCTTCATTTTGGCCTTCTTTGGTGAACTTGATGATGGCTCACAACTGGCATCCTTGCTTGCTGCTGTTTCTGCTTTCAGATATGTCTACTAACACCAACTATTCTTAAGACGTTGGGGTGAACAGTGTGACCTGTTTTGGGGGCTGCTGGTGCATATAGAGGCAGAGTGCGCCTCCCCCATGGCCCCAATACTTGAATGTGTGAATGGCTGAACCCTCTAAGTTACCACCAGTCATTAATGGCACAAATGCGGGCTTCACTTGAGCTAGAAGTCACCATGGCTTAGTCCTCAAATTTTCTCTCAATGCCAGGGTGGTTCACTGTGAACATGACTAAACACCAGGAAAAGCTTTGTGACAGCAAGAGCTGTTGGACAGCGGAATGGACGCCCATAGGCGGTTGTGGCCTCTCCTTCCTTGGAGGTTTCTAAGCAGATTTGGATGGCCAGCTGTCTTGGATGTTTTAGTTAAGATTCCTGCATTGCAAGAATCTAGAAGAGGCTTGGGGTCCCTTTCCAACTCTACAATTCTATGACACGAAAAGTGATGGGCGTCTTTGGAGTATGTGCAGAGTGCCTTTCTGCCACCAGTGGTCTCTGAACTTGCTGGAACATTTCGATGTACTCTGATTCTATGAGATCTCCCCAGAGCGTGCAGTTCTGACCCACAAGCTCTTCCCACGGACTGCTTTTAGGCAGCCCTATTCCTTTCCTTTCCTCAGCTCTGCCTGTGTGTGTTATGTAATATGCCCCTTTCCTTTGCCATGATGAGCACGCACCGCCTGCGCGCCTGACCTAATCTACTTGCAAGCTGACCATCTCCTCGCTCCAAGATTAGAACCGATTCCTTTTTGCAGAACAAACAACAATAGCATCCCGTCCCAGCTGGGCCGCAGAGTTGCCTTTTAGAGCAGAGTGGCGCCTCCTAATCTAGGCCGGCGTCCACAGGTAAGTGCCTACATAAGGGCTCTTTTGTTCTTTCCCTCCGCTCCAAAGGATTTTAAAACGAACAAAACCCAACAGCAACACCCTAACCCTCCCCGTTGCCAAATGTAGGCGTTTTGGCTAAGGCTGGCTATTACTCTGGATGGCTTGGGGCGGGGGGCGGTGTGTGTGTGTTGGAAACGTGGCGCAAACTCTAATTTATGAGCACTCGGGACTGGTCTCGTGGAGTCCAACGCTGGCTGCATTTGTAATAAATAATGAGGCATGGAGATGGCGTGAAGGCTGGAGAGGGCGCCTCTTCTACTGTATTTCTGCCGTAATTGCATCTCCCAAAGGAAAACTAAATCTTCCCTGAGCTTCTTTCAATACACACACAAGGGCGAGAGAGAGAGAGGAGAGAGAGAGCGAGAGCGCGCGCACAGGGAAGGAGGGAGGGAAGGAGGGAGAGAGGAGGCGACCTCTCTAGAATCTAGGCGCATGATCCGTGGAGCTGCGAGGGGTTCTGACTCCAGAATCTAGGCCAAGGGGGTGTGTGTGTGTGTGTGTGTGTGTGTGTGTGTGTGTGTGTGTGTTGGTAGGGGCGCCTCTCCCTCCAATCTCCTCCTGCTCCCCACGTCCTTTCTGTATCGCGCAAGGCATACTGCAGCTTATTTTGTATTTTTTTTTGGTAGCTAACTAGTTATTCTGTCAAGCAGGATCCCAGGCAGACATTTTCTGGGAAACAACGGAGGTTTCCAACACGGCTGGGAAGCGGGAGTTGCTGTCTTGCGCGCGGGGGCAGCGAATGTCTCCGCTGAATGTACGGTACATTATGATGGCTGGGCGGTGGCTGGCGTTTCTCAGGATTGGAGGGAAGGGGTATCTTTCGATTTCTCCCCACCAGGACCGCGCCATGTTGCTGCCAACACCAGAGTATTTTGTTGCTGTCTCATATAGATAGAGGTCTAGCTGGAATGCCAGTCATTCAAACGAAATGTCCTGAGGAAAGGAATAGAAAGCAAAAGGCAATTCCTCGCTATTATATTGCGAGGTGGGACGTTGGATTTTGCAGGGAGAGGGGAAGAATGGGCAATTCTCCTTGGAATTTCGGCTCCCATCTTTATAATCACCTACACTGTTCCTCCCCCCCCCCATTAACAAGAATAAAACCAATAAAACCGCCCAGATGCAACCCAGTTCTAAACAGTGATTTCAAAAGCACTAATTTCTAAATGAATAAATTTACCTTTGAGGTAAATATACAGCCCAGTTTGATCTGAGCTGCTTTTATCCTCGCCCACACAATTCAAGAGGAAGTAATTTTGGATTCAAGCCGATGGGTACTCGGATTTAACAGGGAATTAGTCCCAGTGCCTTCAGCATATATATTTTTAATATTTCGAGCAAGTTAAGTTTCGGTGTCCAATTAAGCCTTGCAGAAGCCATCAAGACTTGAAAGCCTCAGCACATTTACAATCCGATTCTATATAGGCAGGCTTTTTCAGAAGTAATTCCCAGTAAATCCAGTGGTATCACTCCCAGCAAAACCAGTTTAAAGTGTCAGGCTGCAGCTGTGGTGTTGGAATCAAATTTCATTTGATTCTGTGGAACACGATCATTACAGTCTTACTTGGATGTTAAGTCCAATGAGAGGGGCTTACTCTCAAGGAAACATGACAGCGGTTTGGCTGCGTGTCAACTTCCCATCTGAATAGTGGACTGGAATGGGACAACCTAACTCAAGACATTTTGGTACATTTTGGTAAAATGAAATCTTGTTTTCGAATTTTGCTTAGCAGCGAGTAGGTGGAAGGCAAATTTGCGCACACAGTCTGTCCACTGGTTTGGGATTTAGATTCGGTTGCCCTGTAGAAATATGATCTCTCTCGTTCCCTCACGGGAAACAAGACCACTTGCATCCATAGCGCCTTCGGGGCTCCAAAAATGGCTTGCAAAAACCACACCAGGCTGTTCAGTTGCAGTTTAAAACTTTTTAATGTCTTCGTTGTTTTAAAATACGAATTCTAAAGGGATGTCCTATAAGGAGGCTTGGGACAGGGAGACCTAGGTTTGAATCCCCGCTCTGTACTGCACAGTTGGGTTGTCATATTTTGAAGGGCAAAAAAGGAGGAGGCAATGACGGCTATTCAAAGCAAATGAATGCAATTTGTCTCAGATTCTACCCCTGAAATAGAGGACGTGTCCTGGAGAAAGAGGACACATAGCAACCTTAACTGCAGCAACTCTTGCAACGGATGGGGTGGGGATCCCAACACAACACCACATTATCACGATTCAGTTTAATATGGGCTGTATTGCATTACATTACACACACAAAACAACACTGTAGTAAGTGACCACATGGCATGACAAAGCAGACATTTGTACTGAAATTATAGTGCGATGCACTGTGTGATTACATCGCAGTTTTACATCACATTCTGAAACTTTACCAGCCCTCGCGAGCATTTTAAAGCATTATCCACCCCCTTTCGCTCATTTTGGGTAGCTATTCCTCATCATACCTTCAGATAGAATAAACCCATTCCGTTAAAAGCACTTCCTAGTGGACTAAGGAGACAATAGAGCCGGACACCTCTGCTGCAAGCCTTGTCTCAGGCATTGAAAACTACCGTTTCAAACCTCAGAGGGACAATACCAAATTTTTTGGGAGTGGAAGCAAAGTTGTTATTCCTATGCATTTTATGTGCATGACGCTATTAATTGAGCAGGCAGGGATGTGAATACTGTCCTGCTGATTATTGTTAATAGCAAAAAGAAATCAGGAGGAAAATAAAAGAACCATCGCACAATGTGACAGAATAATAACAATAATTTGAAAACCCCTAATTGTAACAGGGCCTAGTGAGAGCCGAGATATGAAATGCACACATATTTGTAAGCAAATCCCGTTGAATTCTGACGGACTTTACGTTCAGTTCAAGGTGCTTAACATCGGGGTATTAAAACGACGAGGTTGTTGCCATTTACATTAACAGGGTGAAGACTGCAACCAACATCCATGCGTGCTTTGCATGGTTATACTTAGCTTAGCATTTCAGTCTGTTGAGGATTAAGCCTGTGCAGCGTGCAAGCAAACTACACATGAAAGAACAACTCCTCTGGCAAGCTTGTAGCCTTTTGTCTGGCTACTGAGCTTTAGGTTCGCATGACAGTAGGCACAGAGATCTCAACAAAAAGTCAAAGCCCCACTCCCCGCAAAACACATGCGCACACGTATGCAGTGTTATAAAGTAAAGAATCACCGTGAAGAGCCATAACAAGAAGAGGTGCACCTACCGGCAGATTGTTTCGAGATTTCTCTTGTCGTCCAGGTCTTGAGGGTAGGTGGCAATCTTATTGCCCATCTTGAGCACACAGTTCGAGAAGCCCTGAAAGACCGCATCGCACTTGCCCGCCGCTCTGACTGCTTGCACCAGGTATGCTGGGGAACAGATCAGCACCACGTCAATTGGACAGCTCTTAGCAAGGTAAACAGCGCGCGATACCCAACCCTGAATTCCGACTCCAGAGAACTATGATCAATCCTATCCATCACACTTCATCTACGCACGCATCTACACGCGCGCGCGCGCACACGTCTCAAAGCTGGAAGAGGATCTGCTTTGCTTTGTTCTCATCACAAAAGTCATTTTCCCTTTCAGGATCATTTAATTGGACCGGATATATTTTAAATGAAGATCACACATATCAAACCGTCTTTTGACACTTCTTTTTAAAGTGTCCTTTAAATAAACAAATAAAATGCAGTTGCATCACTTATAATAATAGCAACCTCATTTCTGTGGAAGTTATTCCATATATATGTATAATATATACTGTATATATGTATAATATCCTCTTAAAGATACTCTGTTTTGAATTATTTGGAGTGGAGTTTAAAATATTTCTCTCCCCTCCCCCGTTTCTCTAAATTTCGCTTACTTTTTAAAAGCAAAAGTCAACTTCAAAAAACGTCAAATTTATTTCAGCAGTTTAGCGGTAGTTAATAATCATTACGCTTAACCTTCAAGTAGGTTGTAGCAATCTGCAGAGCCTTTCAAAAACTGGAGCTGGTGGGTATTTTATGGTGAAAAATGGAGCTGGTGGAGGAAAAAAGTCTGGAATAGAAATCACCAGGCATACATGTAGGTCTTCTCTTCAACAAATTGTTTCCACAGACCCACCCCCTTTGGAAATGCGATATATAGCGGATGCAATGCAATGCACTGGGGAGAACAGTGAGTTGCTTAGTCGCATGTGAATTCCTATTAATGTGTAACTTGCATCAGTGAGAACCTAAAGGGAGGTTGACATGTTCGGTGCATGCTTAATCCCTCGCTCTTGGTCCCTCCTCCTCCTCGCCCGCGACTTCCCCATTCAGGTTCTTCCACTGAAGTGGAGACAGAAGAACATCCTCTGGGCTCACCCTGTCTCATTTAATCTCTCCACCACTCGCCTTGGCTGAGTTCTCCCCCGCCACCCCAAGAGCCTCTGCTCTGCTGTCTCTATCCACCACACACATCATCGACACTGATTCTCCACTATCCACCTTCTGCCTCTCGCAGTGAAATCCCCAAGTAGCTCTGAAAGATCTGCAGGAAGCCTGAAGCCTGGAGACCCTTCCCTGGGGGCGGGGGGGGGGGAAAGACACGGCTTCCTGACGTCTCTTTTGGGTGCAGCAGACATCAAATCAAAGGGGGGGACCTACTAATCTGAAGGACTTCGTTGTTCATTCTACGCTTTCCCAAAGGGAAGCTATCCCCAAACCAAGGCAAAAGGCTCTTTGATCATAATGGTTCTAGATATTGCACTGGTGATGAAATCTCTCTCTTCATCACTGCAACGCGCTCTTTCTCTCTCTCTCTGTCAGTGTGTGAGTGAGCGGGGTGGGGAGTAGTTGAGTCATTTTTGCTTGCGCTCTGGTGAATTGACTACATTGCTTTCTCTCTCTCTCTCTCTCTCTCACACACACACACACAAAATCACACATATCAAAAGCAGCCGCAGCAGCAGCAATGTCTCTGGCTTTGCAGGAGCAGGTGTGTTGCTAGCGAGGAGCATACGGGGGCTTTATCCCTACCAATCCTGCAGCAAATGAAAGGGCATTAGCGTCTTGTTGGTTTAATTGATCACTGGCTTGATCCCCAGCAAACCGTCTGCGGCTCTCGTTGCCCAACGCCACAGCCTTCCAAAGCAAGCGGGTTAGGGAAAAATGTCCATTTCCCCTCCGCCGTGTGCTTAGTGCGCTTGCCCAGCCTCGGGGACATTTACAGCGTAGATTAGAGATTGCAAGTGGAAGAGAGAGTTTTTATTTATTTTTTACACCTTTAGAGAGGATCGAAGGTGTGTGTGTGTGTGTGTGTGTGTGTGTAAGGGGAAATCGGTTCTGGAATAAAAGAGGTCCTGTCCACAATGCTGAGTGTCGGTGGAAACCCCCCTCTTCCCTCCCTCTTCCCTCCCTCCCACTGATTTATGGCTAACCTGATTTAGTAACCACCTCCCTCCCTCTCTAACCCACTCCCCAGCACGTCAAAACACGCAGAGGCTGCAGACATTGGCTGCCACACACACTGGAACCTACAAACAAATAACACACATAGGAGACCATCCCCAAAGTATAGCGCGTCCTGTTAAACACACACACACACACACACACACACACACACCCCTCGCGTTTTAAAACTGTCTCTCCTCGGCTGAGGCATCCTGAAAGGGCATGTTCCCAAAGGAAAGTCTTCGGCCCACGTATTTGACGGTCTTCCTCACCCCCCCCCCTTGCAACCAAGTGTGAAGGGTGGCAATGACGATGCTAACCGGAGGAGTGCTAAGAATAAGCGCCTCTCCTCTCCCACCTGTTCAGTTGACCTGGTAGTAGCTGCCACAGGAAGAGAAGGGATCGTGTAGCAAACAACATTTCGCTCCTGAATTTGACCACCATCCTGCTGCCCCGCTAGAACAACCTCCAGCACCTTGGAGAGCTCCTCTTCTCCTGCCCATCACGTAGGGTCGTTTGCTCTTATGAAAGCTTGACAAAACCTCATTCACAACAGCGTACAAATCGCACACGTGTTTTGGTCTCCTTTTGCTGTTTTTTTTTAATGAAGCTAAAAGAACGGTAGATGTGAAGAATGTGTGGCAGACACACAGACACGTGTGTAGATGTGTGTGTGTATGAGTGTGTGCGTGCACTCTTTTTGCACCTCCCAGGTCTGTTTCTGTTTTTCAGAAGGTCTTCATCTCCCCCCTATTTTTCCTGCCTTCTCTCATTCAGCAAGCTTTTTTTGCCCCAAAAGGTCACCCGTCTCAGGCTCATTCGAGGCACCAGGATCAACACGCAAAAGAGGGCATATATTCTGAAGCACACACATATCCTTAACTCATAGTATTTTCCATTTCCAAACCCAAATTCCAGCACTCTGCCAATAGAAACGATATCCAGATGTTCAAAGCCCAATGCTATGTTATTGTCTAACACTAGGCAAGATTTTGGATTGTCTAATGGTCATGTTGTGAGGGGGAAGGAATCAAAATTCCTTCTGGGAAAAATGATCCCGGAAAGACTGCTTTGTTTTTCAATCAGTCCATCTCCATAGCTGCCTTTCCTATACAAACACACACACACACACACACACACACACACACACACACACACACACAATACATATATTTGCCTGTGCGTGTCCCTCTCCGATTCTAGCCTTCCTAATTCCTATCCTGACTTGCAAATGGTGAAAGAAACAAATGGACAAATTCATTTCGAGGACAAGGGCAAATGCCGTGTCTCTTCCTGGAAAATAACCTTAGCCGGACATAGAGGTAGAGGCTATTTCTTAATATGGAAATGCACACAGAAGTGAAATTCCAACGTTGTCAAGACACAACCTTGGGGGAGCTTTACACACACACACACACACACACACACACACACACAGGATGGCCCTGCATGCAATTAATTCCATTCTTGGTTCTATTTTTACGATCGTATTATTTATTCGTCTGTATTATTATTATTATTCTTCCAGGAGTCGACAATGATCACTTTCCCCCACCGCTCCCCAGCCGCCTCTATTTCTCAAAAGCTGCAGAGACAGGCGAGAGAAAGTGAAATAAACCCGAGATCTGCAGATTTGGGACAGGGAGCTGGAGGGGAGGGGAGCGTTTCCGAAGGGGGGGGGGGAGGGTTGCAGTTCTTTAAATCTACATCCACGACAAACGTAGAAGGGCACGCTTCCCAGTTAAGCTGCCAGTCGAATTTACCTTTCCTACCACCGCAGCAAAACAAGAAGGTTTCGCCTCTAAATGTTGCTCAATGCAAAACCCGAAGTGACGCTTAACTTCCAAGGAACCTCCGAGGCATAAACTCCCAACAGCATTCAAATGAGGACCCTTGAATAGCACATCAAACAAAACCAGGGACAAACCGAGCCCCGGGTCCCTCTCCCCAACGTGCAATGAAGTCCGTGCTATTTTTAGTAACCCCCCGTCCAAATATAAGTATTTTAAAACAAATCTTTTAGGGAGAGAGGCTCAGAAAACCCGAGCCACCTTAGCCAAAGATCGCTTTGATTTCTCCTTCCTTCTTCACCTTTTGATACAAGAGGCTCCCTCTTCCTCGTCTCCAGTATACTTTTGTAAAACGATTGCAGTTGGGACAGAAACTTCAAACTGTCTTTTGATTTTCTTGCTTTCTCTCTCCCCTTTTGCAAATTCGGATTTCCAAGTGGTGGAATTACATTGTTTTGTACCAATCTCTCTTAATTTCTCTTCCCTCTCCATTTATTTCCTTATTATTTTTCGGCCCGGAGGTTGGGTGGGTGGGGGGGTATGAATAGGATGCAGCCCTCCAGAGATGCAAGCTTTTTGCGCGCGCGAATATATTTGGGGCAAGAAATAAGCAACACAGCAGTGCAATTGAGGAAGGGGTCTTTTTAGGCAGGGGGAAGGGAACTAAAGGGGGGAGATTTTGAAGCAACCAGCAAACTGTGTTTTCTCAAACAAAAGCGAGAAGAGAGACATTCGGCGCTGCAGACCTCGTATTGCAGAGTCTTGTTGTCACAAATTAATGGCAATCTTTGGCCAGCAATAATTTGCCTATTACGGGTTGCTTTGCATATATTTTTTGTTTACTTTCTCCATGCATACTTTGGTGCATCTGAAGGCAACCCCCCCTTTCAAAATCATCCCCCCCAATCCCTTGCTTCCATAAGAAAGTGTGAGTCCACTTACCTAGCTGCACAGCGAGGACCAGAGAAATGTATCTGCCGTTCAACTTAAGTCCCATCCTATATTGAGTACAACCATTTGCGACTGCAGATCTTTCGTATCTCTTTCTCTTCCCTGTCTTTCTTTCCTTAAAGTGTGACTTGGGGAAATGTGGGGGGCCGTTGCACCCCAGGCATTGCCAACTAGTTCCGAGCAGCCGAGAGACTTTTCCTTTCCTTTCTGCTCTGCCCTGTTCTTTCTTATTTTTTTTAAATTATTTTTTCTCTTTTTTCTCTTTCCTCCTCTTACAACACACCGACACGCACACCGAGCTGGAGAAGAAGAAGAGAAGAGATCGAGGGAAAGGGGGCAGAAACAGACCGAGAAGGAGAGAGGGAAGGCAGAGCAGGGAATGGTTCAGCTCCATTAGGAGGGGGCGGAGGAAGTACAACCTCACGCCCACAAACAGCCCTGACGTGAGGGATGACACTGAGTGATATTTTTTTTCCAAAATAAAAAATGTGCACCTTGGAAGAGAGAAACGCCATTTATAGACATTGCAAACTGGATTTAGCCAGCTCTCCCCTCTCCTCTCCGTTATTACGGTTTCCCCTTTTGCAGTCGCCGCGCTCCAAGTGACCCCGAAAGACCTCTAGGGAGCGCGTGGGCCTCCGGGCGCACCTTGGCGGGCGCCAAAGCGCAGCAGCACCCGCCCTCTTCCTCTCGCCTGGTCCAGGCCCCTTTGGCCCTGCGCTCTCCCCATCTTAGTGCAGTCCCACCTTTGCTTTCCCCTTGGCCGGGCGAGGCTCCAGACAGGCCTGCAGGGGGCGCTCTCTCTCTCGACCACCGCCGGCCAGACGGTCTCCTGGCGAGCAAACAGGCCAGGGACTAGGCGCGCCTGGAGAGAAAGGTGGTCCCAGGAGGAGAGCAACAGGCGCAAAAAGGGCGCAAGGCAGTGGGGGGTGGGGAGGTGGGGGACGGGACGGGCGCCCCCTGAAGATTTCTGCCCGGCAAGCGATTGCCCTGATTGTGCAGTGGAAAGATGGAGCAACATTTACATTCATGGGGAAGGAGAGAGGAAAGCGGCGGATGGACCCCTTAGGGATGAACCACACCATACCCAAAGCAAAACGCCCTCTCCAGCTAAGTTTATTTGTGTCCACACGCGCAAACGTGCCTCGCCACGCATCTCCCGGTTCTCATTCATGTCCGTGTGTCCCTGGCTAACTCTGAAAGGCTGCATCTGCCGCCGCCCGGTTATGTAATGCGGAAAAGCAGCGCCCAGGTGGGGAAATACCAGTCGCAATGCCCTCGCTCTTGGCTGCGCTCCTGCTTGGGGTGGGGGGCAGCTGGGGGTCAGGTGGTTGCAGTCAGGGCACTTCACCTGAGCAAGAGAAAACCCACAGCGCCTGCCAATTCAGGAGTAATGTGCCCCCTTGAGCGCAGTGTGGTTTACTCTCGGGGAGGCGGCGGCGGGTGGGAGTGGAGGTCTATAGGACTGCAGTCTCAGTCGGTTCCGAGTAAACCTGCGCGCTGGATTGGGTGGGAGGACGCGCCCGAACTTCCTTTTTTTAAGGGTTAGGGTCTCCGTTGGAGACGCATAATAATAATAATAATAATAATAATAATAATAATAATAATAATAATTGTGTGCCCGCACCCACCCACATCCGTGTGTACAAATCAAAGGGGGGGGGATTTCGAGTGCTTATCTGTCTGATCGCGTTGCAAGCTAGCGATAATGTGTTGATGTGGACAAGACGTGCTGGCGGTGAGCTAGCTCTCTCTCTCTCTCTCTCTCTCTCTCTCTCTCTCTCTCTCACCACCACTGCAGAATGTGAGAGCTGTAGCCGGAATTTTATAATCAGGTGAGGCTCCTAGAGTCGCCTCGGGGAGGGGGATCACGGAGGGGAGGGGGAGGGGCTTTGCAGAGAAAGATGGAGAGGAGCTACAGGGGAGGGGGTGGTGGGGTGGGGAACACGAGCGTGAGCAACCGCCCGTCCTTCCCTCCATCGCCTAGGTGGGGATAGCACGGTAGAATCCCCCTCCCCCGCCTCCCTCTCCCTCCCCCACTCCCACTTCTCCGCAGCAGCTGCGGGGGCGGCTGGTGCCTGCCGTTTGGTGGTTCTGTCCAAGTCCATCCCCTGCAGTGAGGAGGAGGAGGATTCTGGAGTCTCCCCTCCCCCACACTCCTTTAGCTATGACGTCACCTGCAAGTGGCAGGAGGGGAGAGCTGGTTTGTCCCGGATCTGGTGCCTGCTCAGAATTTTAATAGGCCTCTCCTTACAGGCGCCTGCTGCTCCCTCTCTAGCTCTGCCGTTCTGAGGTTTGTCTCAGCAGGTCCCTTGTCTTCTTGCATGATGCGGCCTAGGTGAACCACAGAGGTGGGCAGGTGGGTGAAGGAGCGGGTTTCATCCTGTCCCTTCCTTCCCCAAAGGGCTGGAGCAATTGCCTGGCATGGAAGTGGCACAGGGCAGCAACAGGAAGTTCTCTCAGGAAGGGGATGCAGCCATCTTGTTTCTGTCAGAGGTTCGTTGTTTGGTTGTGAGCCTTTGAGCGAGAGTCTAGACCTCTCTTGGTGCTCAAACAACAACAACAACCAGTAATGGTCCGCAGCAGGGGCCCTGAAGGAGAGTTTGCCCGCCATGACTTTGGCCACTTCCAGCGTCTTGCTGACTAGCAAGTGCGATTCAGTCATATAGGTTGCACTGTTAAATTGGATTTGGCACTCTTGTGGACTGTTCACGGTAAGGAAAACGACAGGAAAAATGCACCGGAAAGCGTGGGACCATTAATGGTGATGTTGGACGACATCATCTAACCACTCAAAGAAATTGGACTGCATATGCACTCAACAGTGATGTCATGTAATTTCACACGAATGGGGTGGATACCATTCAGGCTAAATGCTTAATAAACAGCTTGTCTAGAACAGCTCTCCCTCTGCAATGCCCAGTTGCATATTCAGGGCAGCCATTTCCATTGGCATGGGGCAACAGCAAATCCCAACAGGTCTGACTCATGCCTCAAAGGAACTGAGTCCTCCTCTCACATCTGTCCTCCAAGCCACCTTATGATCCTTTGCATAGGGGGGTCGAGCACACATGCAAATGTTCCTTCTTCGCACTCACAGAATTACAGAAAGAGGATCCCAGAGGCTAGTCTGGGGGGGGTGTCATATTCTTTTGCACCCATTGTGCATTGTCAATTTTGCAATAGAGGACGGTAACTTAAGGCACAATCTTAAATACAATAAGCTGTTGTAAAGCAAGCTGGTGTAAGTTAAGTTGGTGTAAAGTTACACCAGATTCAAACTCAGCTGCTGGCTGAACTGGCCCAGGTCTGGCAGAAGCCAAACATGCTTCTAAAATGGTGTTTCGAGGTACACCATCCTTTTTGCTGGCTTAAATTACACCAGGTTGGCAGATCACATGAAGGAACAGAAAGGGCTTTAGGATCCAGCCTAAGCTGCCCCTCTGCACCCAGAATTCCCCTTTTGGAGGGCTTGACACAGCCAGCTGAGTCCTGGCTCAGACAGGATAGGGGAGATAGGCTGGCACATCTCTGGCTGAGCTGAGGATGAGTTAACCTGGCAAAGCCCAGCTGTGGCAGGAACCTCCCAGCTTAGTCGTAAATCCATTGGATCCTAACCCACTTATAAGATTGCTTGCTTAGGCCCCAACTAGACAAGATGCCATTTACTCAACCAGCAACTACATTGGAAGCTTCCATTGCAAATGGGAGCTTTTATTTCATTGTAAATAGCAGCGTGCTCCCCCCGCCACAAATGGATCAGAACCACAGGGGGAAGAAAGGGTTAAATCCCTCAAAAAACCCCATTGAGGGTCCTGATTCAGGTCAGGGAGCCGCTTGCACCTACTATTTACTTTAAAAGAGACATCACTTTTAAAAAAGCCACCTGAGGTCCAAATGTTCTCATGGCAAACCAGTTGCACCAATGCTTTTGTTTTTTAAAAAATACAAATAAAGACTGTGGATTTGCTCACTGCCGCATAACTGGATTTGCTTCTAAAACTCATTTCAGATTTTAGATGAATTAAAAGTATGAATAGAAACCAAGGGCTGCTAGTTGCAACAATGGTCAAAAAGTCCTTATCTTTCCTGCCCACTAGAATTCTTTGCTTTGGCTTCTCAGCTGCTTACTCAGGTAGAATCTTTTATTACCCAGTACCAGATCATAGGCAATACACACTGTGATTGCCCAGGAATCCAACTAAGAGGTCCTGGAGATAGACAGCTGCTGATTATGTACCCAGCAGGGTGGCCAAACATCCAGGATTGGTTTTACCTTTGCAAGAACTTGTCTGATGACCGGGAAAGGGATTGCACATAATTTGGGAACTGAGGTCCCAGGCATTTTTTCAGCTCTGTTAGGAATGCTGCTCATCTATCAAGAGGAAGTGAGCAATCCATCCTGCCACCCTCATGCCTCTTTTCAACTTTTTGGGGCTGTGAGCTGTGTCACCTGAAACAGGTTGGGGCATCCGTCTGCATCGAGAGACAATGGAGTGTGCCACCAAGGGAGAAGTCAAACCGCTGCATTAGCAGCACCGAAGTGACCTTCCATGGTGTGCAAGCCTGGGCAGTGTTCATGGAGGTCCTGGGCTGCCCAGATGTCAAGATCTCCCCTCTCAACCCACCCAACTGATGTGCTCCAAAGGAAAGCTGAGCAATAGGCTTGGCACCAGCTTGGCTGCAGCAGTTGCCAGAAGGAGGCGTACAAGGCGCCATTCAACCACTTTAGGGACTCCACTCTGGATTTGTGTAGGGTTTACTCCTTCGCCTTTTCTCCTCCTGAACATATCCCATAGGGCAGTGGAGGTTTAAAAGTAAAGGTAAAGGTACCTCTGACCAGTCGCGGATGACTCTGGGGTTGCGGCGCTCATCTCGCTTTATTGGCCAAGGGAGCCGGCGTACAGCTTCTGGGTCATGTAGCCAGCATGACTAAGCCGCTTCTGGCAAACCAGAGCAGTGCACAGAAATGCCGTTTACCTTCCACTTGCACTTTGACGTGCTTTCGAACTGCTAGGTGGGCAGGAACTGGGACCGAACAACAGAAGCTCACCCCGTCACGGGGATTTGAACCACCAACCTCCCGATCGTCAAGCCCTAGGCTCTGTGGTTTAGACCACAGTGCCACTCGCATCCCTAGTGGAGGTTTAGGATCAGAGTTTTCCTTCTAGATGGGCTAGCTTCCCAGGTGACGAGCCCCATCTGCTCCTCACTTCCCCTTCTACAGCACATGCAGAGACTGCCCTCTTGACCTTCAAATCCACTATTAGTCTTCTCTGCTCAATCCACTGTAACCTGCATTCACATGCAGAGGAAGTTCCTAACCCACTGAGGGTTTGAGACTCATCGGCTCTCCTCACCTGGTGTAGCCAGCCAGTCAAGCATGTTCTCAGGGTGTGGCCACTGTCACTTGCTGACAGCTTCTTGGCGCCACAGGAGAGAGCTGAGTGCGAAGGTGGGCAAACTACCCCAGAAGAAGAAGAAGAAGAAGAAGAAGAAGAAGAAGAAGAAGAGGAGGAGGAAGAGGAGGAGGAGGAGGAGGAGTAGTAGTAGTAGTAGTAGTTTGGATTTGATATCCCACTTTATCACTACCCGAAGGAGTCTCAAGGCGGCTAACATTCTCCTTTCCCTTCCTCCCCCACAACAAGCACTCTGTGAGGTGAGTGGGGCTGAGAGACTTCAGAGAAGTGTGACTGGCCCAAGGTCACCCAGCAGCTGAATGTGGAGGAGCGGGGAAGCAAACCCGGTTCACCAGATTACGAGTCTACCGCTCTTAACCACTACACCACACTGGCGCATGACATGTCCTCCACCAGAGGTATTACCTAACATCCCATAAAACAGGTAAGGCAGGTAATAAAACTGAGGAGGAAAAAAGTGAAGATCTCTGTGACGGTGCTTAGTTTCATCTTTAACAGTGCTTCTATAGATGCTTTCTGCAGCAGGCTGGCATCCAAATGTCTCAGGAGATTTCTTCACTTTGCTATGGAGAACTGTACACTACAAAATCCTGTGCTCTGTCTTAGAGCATGTGCTCTGCATGCCAAAGGCTCCAGGTTCAGTTCCTGGCATCTCCTGCCTGAAACCCTGGAGAGCCACAGCCAGTTGTGTAGACATGGCTGTGTTAAATGGTCCAATAGTCTGATTTGGTCTAAGACAGCTCCCTATCTTCCCATGTCACTGCTTTCCACTTTCTGCTGCATCCAGATATTTTTTTACGGCAGCATAGCCCGGCTGCACGCATTTCCTCAGCTGTCCTTACCAGCAATTACCTAGTTATCACCGCCACAGCACAACTGCTCTCCCTCCGGGTTCACACTACCAAATTACCCCCTTTCCTTCTATTTCCCTACCACCAAATTACCACCTGTGTGGTCAGCTCCTCCCTTCGCTGCATAACACAGCACAGATAATTACTGCCCTTCACTCAAATCCCATGGCTTAAGCAGCAGGTTGTAGGTTTTGAGAGTAATATGAGGCTGCTGCTGTTTGCCAGCCCCTGTACTTCTGACGAGTAAATATAATGAAGTGGTTGTACTCTAGAAAGAGAGAGTGCCAAACAATATAGCCCTGCACTAGATGCACCAAAAAAAAGGGGGGGGGGAGCTTGTTTTGCTCTGTCTCTTTTATTTTAAGAAGGGAGACTTTTGAATGACAGGTAAAACAAATAGCAGATCGAAACTGCCCCATACAGGGATTGAACCTGCAGTCTTGGCATTATCAGCACCATGCTATACCAACTGCGCTATCCAGCTAACCTGTCTATGATTGCACCATAAGGCTGCAATCCCAAACATGTCTAAAGCCTCATAGGAAACAATGGGACTTACTTCAGAGGAAACATACATAGGATGCACTGTAATACCAGGGCTTTCCCCCCAGGGGGAACTCACAGGAACTCAGTTCTGGCACCTCTCAGGTGGGCACCATTGCCATTCTAAGAGAACAAGGGAGGTGTTCATGGTGAGTTCCAGCACCATTCCCCCCCTAGAAAAATAGCACTGTGTAATACCATTTTATCAAACCATCCATTTTCTACAGGTCCTGCACTCAAAAGTTGAATGTAACGTTGACTTTGGCTAGAATGCACATTCACGTTAATCCCTCCCCCCTTTTTTTTACTGTGATAGCAGGATTAGCAAATGTCATATCATGGCTTACAAGGCATTTTCCCTGTATATTTGGGCAGAGAACAGTTACTAAAATTTACCTATTTTGGTGCAGTGCAACATGACCTTTCTGGGACCTTGGCCACATAGATTTTTGCCTTGCCGGCATATGTGAAATAATTCTTCGTAGGTAACGGCTGACAAAGAGACATGTCCATAGCACCCTTGTGATTTCTTTTTTTTTTAGTGGAGGGGGGGCAGCTTGCAGCTTGGACAGCCATTGCATCAAGAGAGGTGGGAAGAAGTAGGGACTGAGGGCATTGCAAGTCATCGTTTATTTGCTTATTTATTAGACTGGTTAGTTGCTTGTTCCCCAAAGGTCTCCAAGCAACTTATAGCACATTTGAAGGCATAAACATTAATAGATTGTGCCACTTACAAATTCAAACAAAACAAAAACAAATTTATACAGCTCCAACACCCACAACTACACACCAGTATGGCCAGCATAGATAGGTAAAGTTAAAGGACTCCTGGATGGTTAAGTCCAGTCAAATTCAACTTCAGGATGCTGCACTCTTCACTGCTTTCAGGCCAAGGGAGACGGCGTTTATCCACAGACAGCTTTCTGGGTCATGTGGCCAGAATGACTAAACTGCATCTGGTGCACGGAGGACTGTGACGAGTGCCAGAGCGCACGGAAACACTGTTTACTTTCCCGCCACAGCAGTACCTATTTATCTACTTGCACTGGTGTGCTTTCGAACTGCTAGGTTGGCAGGAGCTGGGACAGAGGAACAGGAGCTCACTCCGCCAAGCGGATTCAAACTGCTGACCTTACGATTGGCAAGCCCACGGGTGCAAGGGGGGGGGCTGCGACGCTTTTCTGGTTTCTCAGCACCATGTGCTGCTGCCACTTACCAAGAGGGGGAGGGACAAGCAGCAGGGAGCTTAGCAGGGAGCAAAAGCATCATTGGGAGTGTTGCATGGTACAGTGTCTAGTTAAACTATGGAATTCATTCCCACAAGGGGTAGCGATGGCTTGAAAAAAAGAATTTGACAAATGGATGGAGGATAAAGTGATCAATAGCTACCAGCCATTTACTTCCACAGTCTGAGGCAGAGTGCTTTTGAGTACCAGTTGAAGGGACAGGTGGACTACAGACAATGAGGGATAAACTAAATTGATACCAATTTTGTGTGTGTGGTACAGGTGCGGAAGAGGGGGGAAACTCAGAAGGTCTGGGACAGGCATACCAGATATTCCATAGCTAACAAATTTTGCTTTCTTAATAACAGCTCCTAAAATACATGTCGCTTTGCAGCTGCTTGAGTTGTGGCGATAAAATATCTATCGACTGCAGTTTTCAAAGGGGCAAGGCCTTTAACAGTAATCAGTAAACTGAACCATTCATTTATTTGATAGATTTATTGAGTACCTATTGCCAGAGCCACTATCGAACTCTAGTAAAAGCCAAAAATGAATATTTGAAAACTTCAACCTGAATTTTCTTGTAGGGGTCAGTATTGTTCTTTCTAGGAGGTGAACTTCAAAGACAGAGAGAGAGCTTTAGTAAATACTAGCTGCTTTGCTGACAGCACTTGTTTCCCTTTTAAAATGTTCGTTTGCCACTTTCTCATTCTTCAGTGGTGCATCCACACTTGAACTTCTCAGTCTAGTTAAAACTGGAAAAATCTACAGTCAAGGAACACCAAATGTCACAAGAAGGTGGTCAAGCTTTTGAGTTTTGAATTCTTAATCATGCTGGATGTCATGTATGAAGGGCGGGGGGGGGGGGAGCAGGCATAGTGTTAAAGGCACCAAGTCTGCAGATGTAGTACTCAACTCGGGTGGCGTTGTGGTCTAAACCACTGAGCTTCTTGGACTTGCCAGTCGGAAGGTCAGCAGTTCAAATCCGTGCAATGGGATGAGCTCCTGTTGCTCTGTCCCAGCTCCTGTCAACCTAGCAGTTCAAAAGCATGCCAGTGCAAGTAGATAAATATGTAGTGTGTAGTGGTAAGGTAAACGGTGTTTCCGTGCACTCTGGTTTCCGTCATGGTGTCCCATTGCGCCAGTGGTGGTTTAGTCATGCTGGCTGCATGACCTGGAAAGCTGTCTGTGGACAAACACCAGCTCCCTCAGCCTGAAAGTGGAGAAAAGTGCTGCAACCCCATAGTCACCTTTGACTGGACTTAACCGTCCAGGGGTCCTTTACCTTTACCTCTTTTTGTTTTAGTGTAAATCAGAGTCTCGGAGGAGTTTTGCAGGCTTGCAGGACCATCTTATACATGGCTGCACAGGTGTAAGTTCTATTGGGTTCAATGGGTTAGGTAATTGGGTATAGGATTGCAAGCATAGATTGTTTTTGTTTGTAGTATTTATTTACTTATTACGCATATCTACCACCCATTCAACCAATCCCTAGGAGTGCTTTACACAAACAAACAAATGCAAAATTTGCCAATCTAGGTGCCAACAGATTTCGGGGTATGTGGGGGTCTGCTAGGACAAAGAAACACTAATAGCTGATCTGCATTCCATCACCTTGCCCTATTGTAGTTTTGGAGTTTGAGGCTCCCCATCTTTGGGTTACAGGGTGTTTCATTGACATACACCCTGCTGAATCCCATGCTATGGTGGCTTACAGCAATATGCCACAGATTTGCCTGACACCTTCAGGGTGTCATCCTGAAGTGGAAACTATGATGTTAATGTTCTGTCTCTCTCTGGTTACCCCAAGCTATGTTCTGCCACAAACCAAAAGGAAGTGGTAACCTCAGGTGGTGGATTTGGGAAGTCATTAAGGAAAACAGTGTGGGAGACGCAAAGAACTGAGGGCTGCTCCATGGAGCACAGTTTCTGCAGAAGCCTCATTGGAATTGACAGGAGTTTTGCAAAAGGACAGCAGTGTTCACCCAAAGCTCTTGTTCATTTCAGCGAGGTGCTTTCACTGAAGAAAGTCCCAGAGAAATGTGGCCTATGATTCAGCTTTCGAAAAGGATGCCATTTGGGTTTTGTATCTCAGGCCCAGAAAGGACTTGGGCTAGCCTTGCATGTGACTATAGCAGTGTTCAGTTTCTGTAGCATGGATTTGCGCTTCCACAGTAAGGTGTGCTGAGATGTCATCCTGGCCACTGCAGCATATAATGAACAATTCTCTGTTACAGCCACAGCCAATAAAGAGATATATGTCTGTATGTGTGGGTGTGGGTGTATACATACAGATATATATTCTGCTGATTCTTGTCATATTCTTAATCTGTTTTAGGCACATCATATTAATACCATTGTTTCTGGATAAAACGTGGCTAACGGAAATGCCATGGTTAAAATACGACAGCTGCTGCTCAGGAGGTGGCAGGCAGAAATTTCAAGAGTCGCTCAGCAACCTGTCATCTATCTAAATCGTCTGGCAGCCTCCAAGGTTCGTGTCTGGATTTTTTGCTTTACGGAGTGAATCAGTAGGATAATGGTGTAATAGGATGGACCCAGACATGGGCGGCATACACCTCGGAGGCTTTTCTTAAATCGTGTTTGCATCAGGCAGTTTCCTGGGATATCATCTGGGAATCTGCACTGCATCCCAGGTCAACTCACTGATGAGTGCTCTACAACCAGGAAAGAACTTCTCATTAAGGAACTCGCTTTCCCATTATGTTTATTTATTTATACACTGCCTTTCCTCTATGATGGCTCCCAAGGTGGTTTACGATAAAAAGAAGCTAAGACAATGTATGATTACAACAATTAGGTGGTGGTTCTTCTTTTTTTGAAAGCCAAATAAACAAAAGCCTAAGCAAATAGCATCAACAGCGGGGCAATCAAAATAGCATCAGAAGAAACAAAACAGGAGCAAAAATAACTTGCTTAATCTAATTGCTGGAGATGAATTGAAAAGGTATGATCACACGGACGCAAAGAGAGGAGACCGTATCCTAATGGAATGAACCCTAATGAGTGTTCCATAGAACAGGGACCACTGCTCTCTTATTGAGGGCAGCTGTTGAATAATCCATAACCAATCATAACTAGATCAGGGCCTCATGGATGGATGTTAATGGCAAGGACTGGGTGCAGTGCTCCTTCAAGAGAATGTGTGCTTCCTGAAATGGGAGCAGAATGTGCAGTATCTCAGCAGCATCACAATACACCAGGCGTGCTATCTATGGGGCCCGTTGTGTTCTCCCTCTGCAGCAAAGCAAGGCATGGGTCTTGGGAGAGAGGCGGTGGCCTGGAGAGAGTCCCAAGGGCCAGATAGAGAGACTGAGAGGGCCACATTTCACTCACAGACCCAAGGTTCTCCATGTCTGATTTAGCCCAGCCAGGATCCTCAAGGCAGCAGCCCTCTTTCACTCTTGCTCAGTGCCAATTGGCATCCAGTGGCATTCTGCTTCTGTACATGGAGGTTCCATAAAAAGGCATCATGATGAATCACCATCCACTATGTGTGAGCTTACATCCAAACCCGTGTGCCCCACTCCATATCATCCTCCACCAGGGCTGCAGTCCCACTTAGGATGAAATCCACATGGACTCGGTAGGACTTTACGGCCAAGTAAATGAGCGTAGGACTGGGCTGCCATTGTGAAGGTGCAGCTTGTGAAAGGCTTCATAGTAATGCTACAAGTCTAGATTTCCCAATCAGCACTCTGGACAGCAGCCCTCCCCAAAACTGTAGGGGGGAAAGTACAGAATCCATTGGACCTTGGGATTTCTTTCGAGGGGTGAAAAGAATTAATGACGTGTAAAATGGCAGCAGTAGGTCCTTGACATCTAAATAAACTGACTCATTCTAAGGGCTGCCCTTCATGCTGCCTTCCACCCACTCAACGACAGCCCAGTCAATGATAGATTTATTAGAGAGCCTGGCTCATTGGTTTTTATAAGGAAAAATGTCCTTCCCTGTGTACACGTGGCAGCAAAGTCCCATCCTTTTGCCAGAGGGGTCGACCGTGTGGGTTAGAATGAATGAGCCGTGCTCGCAAATGAGTGATCACAACCCTAACCTCTCACAAGTGGTTCTGAATCACAGCAAAGTGAATGAAAAATGCCCTGGATTCCCAGACAATGCGCTCAGAACCTGTTGCCCATCTTGGCATGCAGAATCAAGGCAGCAAAGATTTGCGAGAGCAGGCGTGTATAAACATATCTAAGTTCCCCGTCTTGGAGTCACTGGCCTCTGACACCTTGTAACAACACAATTTGGGGAGCCTCATCAAGGCCATTTCACACATTACAAAAGGTGGATCTTGCTTTGCCACCATGCGTACTCTCAACACAGAACTGTTGGGACTCCTTGATTATATGTGTTTTCAAACTTCCCCCCCACTCCACATTCACAGTTTATAGTTTTACTTTTAGCGCTCCGCTTATAATCTCTTCAGCGTATTCTTCTCAAAAGTCTAATGTGTGAAGTGACCCCAAGGAACCCTCTGAAGTGTAAATCTGAAGTGTAATGAGCTTAAGTGCGTATTGGTCTCGATTGCAAAGGTTTGGCTTAGACTGGCTTTAAAAGAATCAAATGCCATTTGGGGAGATTCCTAACCTTGCAAAACACTGGTGTGTATTTTCTACTCAATTTCCTGTCAAACATAGAATGTTTGACACATTTGCGGATTCAGTTCTGGGGTTGGGTAAATCTGTCAGTTATGGTTACGCTTAGTTTCTCATTTTTCCAATTATAAGTTCAGTTCTCAACATTTCCATGTGATTTTGCAGATTTTTTTTTAAGCCCTCATGAAAATTTATGAGCGTTTTAGTCAAATTTCTCCTAGCACACACATTTTTGTATACAGTGTCGTATACAAATAGCAATTTCCCCTATAATGTATATTATTATTATTATTATTATTATTATTATTATGTACGCTCTTTTCACTAATATATGCTTTGTTATCCACATTTAACCACAGTTTGTGCATTTTTGCACACATTCCTCAGCTGAGGAATTGCATTGCAAAATTCAGAAAAGGGGCAAATTTTGAAGAATGGATGGCTGTGTTACAGGTTACATATTGTTTCAGAAAGTGCAAATTAGGGAGATTCGACTTTAAATGTGAACTGAATTGAATACCCCCCCATTTGCACTTATCCCTTTGGGATTCTCTGTATAGTTGTTACATTCCTATGCCCAATATCATTTATGCTGATTAGAGTGTGGTGCTGATAACAAGAAGGTTGCAGATTCGATCCCTGTATAGAACAATTGCATATTCCTGCATTGGAAGGGGTTGGACTAGATGATCCTCAGGGTCCCTTCCAACTCTACAGTTCTATGAATCCATGAATCTATGCCTTGCCCAACTCTAATTGACCCAGTGCCCTGGAAACCAGGGTTTCCGATCTGGTCATCAAGAGAGGATATTTTAGGTTTCAAACAGGTTAAATTTGCAGGGTTTTGCAGAAGAGGGCAGTCTACCTTGCACCAGTATTTTGTGGATATTTATGTCTGTGCTGAGCCTCTGTCTCTGAGTCTGTGTTGGATTTCAGATTTTATTGTGATCTGCTTTTTTGTTTGGCTTGCTATATAGCTGCATCGTTCTGCTTTTTTTGTGCACCGCCTCAAGCCATTGAATCGGAGACATTTTTTAAAAAATCCAATAAATAAACACAAAATAATAAAATGATAGTTTTGCCAGCCTTCCAAAAAACACAGGGATGTAAAAATGGTAGCAGTACTGCACTCCAAACCTTTGCAAAAGAAAAAGGGGGGAAAGTCACAGTCTCAGGCTAGTAATAGATTCTCTGGAAAAAAACACTGGTTTTCTTTCTTTTTGCTCCTAAGGCAAATCTTTGGAAGAGGCATTGCCTCCTGGGAACCTGCAGGCTCTTATTAAGCACAAGTTTAGAGATCTGCTAAGTATGGGCTGTGATTCTCAGTGTAAAATGGCCATAAAACAAGTTGAACTGACCCCAAGAGATTCTCCCTTGGAATGGAAAGAATATAGGAAATGGCCTTCTGCTGAGTCAGGGCATTGGTCCATCTGGTTCAGTGATGTCCCCACTGACTGGCAGCAGCACTCTAGAGTTTCATAGAATCACAGAACCAGATGGGACCCTGGGACCATCTAATCCAACCTCTTGCATTGCAGAAGGAATATGCAGCTGTTCCATATGGGCATCGAACCTGCAACCTTGGTGCTCTCAGCACCACATTCTAACCAACTAGAAAACCAACTAGGTCTTACCTAGAAATGCCAGGAACCAAAGCTGGGACCTTTTGCATGGAAGCTGGAAGCTACAGCCTTTCGTCAGGAAAGTGGGTTCAAGTTGCATCCCTGAGCACACAGCTAAGGCAGTAAAGGGAGTCTGGGTATTCTCCATCAACCAAAAGCCTTGCTTGAAGGACACTACAAAGTCACTTTACCAGTTGCCAACAATTGGTAATTAGGGTTGCCCAAGCCTCTAAACAGCCCACTGCAGTGGGAGATGGGCTCCACCCTGCTGCTTCTTCCCTAACCCTAGTCCTGTCACCTGTCTTCTCCTTACCTGGCTGCTACAGTAAGCAGGTCTCCACAGAAGACAAGCAGTGGGGAAGGTGCCATGGAGGTCAGGGTGAGATGCATTGGAGATGCTGCACTGGGAGACCAAAAAGCATGTGCCAAAATCCAGTTACAGGACACGGGTGGCGCTGTGGGTTAAACCACAGAGCCTAGGACTTACTGATCAGAAGGTCAGCGGTTCGAATCCCCGCGATAGGGTGAGCTCCTGTTGCTCGGTCCCTGCTCCTGCCAACCTAGCAGTTCGAAAGCACGCCCCAAAGTGCAAGTAGATAAATAGGTACAGCTCCAGCGGGGAGGTAAACGGTGTTTCCGTGCGCTGCTCTGGTTCACCAGAAGCGGCTTAGTCATGCTGGCCACATGACCCGGAAGGTGTCTGCAGACAAACGCCGGCTCCCTCAGCCAGTAAAGCGAGATGAGCGCTGCAACCCCAGAGTCAGTCACGACTGGACCTAATGGTCAGGGGTACCTTTACCTTTACCTTTACATCGGCCAGTTTCAGTTTCTCTCCATTTCTCTCTTGTCCAGTCTTGAGTTCCGTTCTCCTCATCTCCGTATCAGTTTGCAAAAAAACATACCACCTAATGAAAATTCATCAGCGCTGCAGATTTCTACTAACAGATAGAGTTGATAGAGTTTTGCTTGCTTTTTTGCCTAACAGTTACATTTTTGCAAAATATCCCCCCCAACATAACGTGTTCCTGTTTATTATTTTCACTAATATATATATTTTAAAGCACGTTTCCCTATTCTATGCATTTTTGTACACATTAGTTGACTGAAAAACTGCATTGCAAAATTAGAAGCGTTTTATTTATTCATTTTATTTCTTTATTAAATCTGTATGTGTGAAGAATAGCCGTGTTTTGGTTTGCGTATTATTTCAGGAAGTGTGAATTTGGTGGGTTCACCATTAAAATGGGAACGGAGTCAAATTTCTCCTTCATTGCTACTTGCACTCAAAGAGTCTAACTGCTCCCTCCATTCTTTAAAGTTTGTTAAAGCTCATTATTTTAATTATGGCACACAGAGACGGGTTAGAGGCAGAGAAGTGGTGCTTGTATTTTATTGGGATGGGTAGGATATTTCCTTATTAATCTTAACTAGGTGAGCATTTTATGTAGCTTGTATTTCTCATTGTTTTAATTTTTTTCTGGTTTTAAATTGCTTTTATTTGTTAAATGCAATAAAATGCATGTATACTTATAAATAATCTACATAAATCGCATACACAGGAACCCACTTCCTAATAAGGGTCACTCTTGGTGAAAGTTGTAATGGTTTTTGCATTGATCATGACTGTATGTGTTACCATGCATATTTCCAATGCCAAAAAACACTTCTATCTACACACACACACACACACACACACACACACACTATATATAGGTGTGTGTGTGTGTGTGTGTGTGTGTGTGTGTGCGTGCTATTTAGTATAAACACACACACACTATATATGCTATTTAATATAATTGACACTTTCTGCTCAAATCCCTACTCCTAGTAAAGATGACAGTTTGACAGACTTTGCAAAAACAATAAAGTGTCTCAGAGCTTAGAAATAAAAATAACCAATAAATACATCGTGACATCTTCAGATAAAATGTGACAGAAAAAATGTACTTATTTCAGTGAAACAGCCAGAATGATATGGATTATAACCCTTTGTATCACAGTCAAAAGAATATCAGATACGAACAATATAATTTATTATGATAGTCAAAACTGGTTGGAAAACCAGTTAGGTGGTGGAGGAATTCTATTCAGTGGAAGTTTTGTCATAGGAAAAAGGATCCCCTAGACTGTTAGGTCCAGTCAAAGGTGACTATGGGGTTGCGGCGCTCAGCTTGCTTTCAGGCCGAGGGAGCTGGCGTTTGTCCACAGGCAGCTTTCCGGGTCACGTGGCCAGAATGACTAAACCGCTTCTGGTGCAATGGGGCACTGTGATGGAAACCAGAGAGCATGGAAACGCCATTTACCTTCCCGCCACAGCGGTACCTATTTATCTACTTGCACTGGTGTGCTTTCGAACTGCTAGGTTGGCCGGAGCTGGGACAGAGCAACGGGAGCTCACCCCATTGTGGGGATTTGAACCACTGACCTTACAATCGGCAAGCCCAAGAGGCTTGGGGGTTTAGACCACAGTGCCACCCACATCCCTTGTTGTCATAGGAAAGTGTATGGGGCATTACAAGCAAGTAAGAGCAGGTGTGGGTCCCTTGATGTTTGTTTGGCAAATTTCAGTGTGTGACTGGAATCTGCATTTCAGCTTTGGGGAAACTCTCTTCCTGACCCCCATGGCTGCTATTACAGTTTTGTAATTTCCCCCTTCGCTTCCACAGTCAGGAAAACTTCAAAGGTGACTTCAGTTTGGAAGTCCTTCATTTATGCAGAATTTATATATTCTGTACACATTTATTCTCTCCCGTATAACAGATGAAGCTGTGGGCTAATCAAACACTAAAAGCTATAAAGAGTAGCTGTTTTCCCCCTGTTTTTTTCCACCTGACATTGTGTAATGTTGCCTATCACTGCCAATGCCAACAGCCAGCATCTGCTTGTGTCATTCCTCTCCAATTTCTTGTGCAGCTTGAAGGAGACCCCATGCTCTTGTCACCAGGAAAACACCTGTCCCATGGGTCCCTGTCACCACATTCTTCCCAAATAACTTTCCTTCCTCCTTTCTATAACCTTTCATTTACCCAGAAAAGGTGCACAATTGAGCATTCGGGGGTTCTGTCCCGTAAGTAATGTGAGGGCATCTGCTCATGCTGTTGGCTGGGGCCCTCACAGTCAACTAGTTATGTGCTGGGGGCCCATAAAAGCAGCCATTGTTTCTTCCTGAATAGGGTGGCCAATATTTCTTACGCCACATTCCCATTGTGGATAATGGAAGGGACAGTGTACGCTGGACCAAAGCTAACAGTGAGTGGGGCCAGTCAAAAGAGATTGGGGACACCCAACCTCTTCCATGCCAACCTTCCCCACTGCGCTTGCGCTCTCTCTCTCTCTCTCTCTCTCTCTCTCTCTCTCTCTCTCTCGTCCCAAGCCCAGAAATTGAATGCAATTAAGTGCCCGTAAGTTGTTCAGTGTAAGATCAGCCGTGTCCTCCACCAAACCAACAAATAAAAGCACAAAGAATGGTTTGTTGATAATAAAGAAGAAAATCATTTGAATTAGAAAATGGGCTGTTGGCTTGGACAGGAAGGAAAAACCTTGTCAGCCTGGCTAATAAACTTCAGTCACAGCGGTGACCTGCTGACAGGCTCAACAAACCACAGATGTCTTATGTCTTTTAAATGACATTTCTGCAAGCTGCCGGCTGGACATTAGTGGGAAATGATTGGGTTGACCTGATTGGATGTTTAAGAGGATGCAGAAGAGGATGCGCAAGGCTTGTAAGCAACGCTGGAGAAGGACACTTCTGGGAAAACACTGCGACCCCTTAATCATGTGGCCTAACTTTGTGCTGTGGCCCTCCAGATATTGTTGGACTCCAACTTGCACCAGCCCCAGCCAGCATGGCCTGTGGTTGTGTATGATGGGAATTGTAGTCCAGCAACTTTGGAAGACCCATAGGTTCTCCACCCCTGATCTAATTGCATAGTTGATACGGTCTTCAAACAAAAACATCCTGAAGGTCCCAGGCCACAGAGAGGTTAGGCTGGCCTCAACCAGAGCCAGGGCTTTTTCGGCTGTGGCTCCGATCTGGTGGAACGCTCTGTCACAAGAGACTAGGGCCCTGTGGGACTTGACATCTTTCCGCAGGGCCTGCAAGACAGAGCTGTTCCACCAGGCCTTGGGTCAGGGCACAGCCTGACTCCCTCCTTTGGCAATCTTCACAGAACTTTAGCCTAATGGTTGCCATTAATTTGAGTTGAATTAATTTTATAATGAAATGATTTTAGAATGTTGTACTATTTTATTGTTGTTAGCCGCCCTGAGCCCGGCTTTGGCTGGGGAGGGCGGGATATAAATAAAAATTATTATTATTATTATTATTATTATTATTATTATTATTATTATTATTATACAGACATGCAGACATCTCCCTTTGAATAGGATGGATGTGTCTGAATGGATTTACACACACTCATGCATCACCTGGGATCTCATCACTTGATGTCACTCGGAAGCTCACGGCCAAATAGGTGAGCTACTTCTGTTGGAAAGGATCATGTTCAATTCGTTAAACTTGCATCAAAGGGATGGTGAGGGTTCGTCTGTGGAGTGGGATGCACCTGTGAATCAGGTCACAGATACAGAGGCTGAGGTAACCCCTGCTTTCTGGGACTACTGGCTGCATGCAATAAAGCACAACCGGAGCTGGATCCGGCCTTTAAATAAAGTCCCTGTGTTCTCCTTTCCTATTGATCCGATTAATATACTGAGAACCTTGAGAAGCTACTATTCAGTGCTCTTTACCAGTTAAACATACATTTGCTGTTGGAAACGATACAGCATCTACCCAGAGTGAAAACTTTATGGAAATATTTGCTTAACAAACTATAGCAGGCACAACTGATGTGAGGGATTGGTATTCTTAATGCCAAGTTTCTCTTGCAGAGCCTCACCACTCAGACACCTCTGCAGTGCACCAATGAACAAAAATCACACAGTGAAGCTAACCAAACTGAAGCTAGAAAGTGAACAGAGCAGATATCCTTTCAGCCCTGAATTCTACGGTCATTGACTAGTACAGACCCTCCAAGTGCATCTACTTTCCAGGGACAGCCCCAGATTTACAGAAGCCATCCCAGTTTTTGATTCGAACCTGGAATGTCCTGCTTTTCCTTAGGACACCCCTATTTCCATTTGAGAAATGTTGGAGAGTATTGGATAGGACATCCCTATTTTCATCAGAGAAATATCGGAGGGTATGCTAATACAGATGAAAGGCAACTTTGTGAGGAAAGTGGCTGAGAAAGACTCTACTTTCTGGATTCTTCTAGGGGGCAGTTGCAATCCAAAAAGCTGGATTGAAAGCAGTCCTTATTACTGCAAGTGAAAATGGCTTGATGAGATAATGGCAAAATGAGAACCAGATTTTGGCTTAGCATGTCATCTGAATCTGGGATCGTGGTTAATGTCTTTTTTCCTAACAAGAACCTGCAGCCATAGGACACGGTTACAGACTTCGTTTTTCCATCTGTGTCACCATCCCGGGCTAATCATTGAAATTACATGGACATTTATCCTGAGGCACATTGTTATAACTTTCAAGCCAATTGGAGCTCTTTATTCTGGAAACATAGCCAATGGGTTGTTGTTTTTTGAGTGGTGGGTGATGTTGTGCAGGGGGAAGTAAGCAAATAGCCCATATGAAATGAACAGGCTGTTGAAAAGTTAGTTTTTAATTATTTAAAAATTGTTATTAATTTTTCAGAATGCAAACAATAATACAAACTCCCCTGCCACAGTCACCTCATAAAATTAATAATCAAGATACAAATACTATATATTAAGGCATGCAATATAAAAGCAAACAATGTTAAGAGGTAATGAGAAAAGGAGGGGAAATACACAGAAAACTGAGCAGAGGGAAGCAGTCCAGTGCGGTTGAGAGTTCATTTCTTAAGAATCATGCAGCATATTTTCCACGTCTCGTTTGCAACCATCATGGCTGCCTGGTGATATGGCACCAGCATAAAGTGTCTGGAGTTACCACTTACACACAATTCAGAAAACGTCATGGAAGAACCATGCCTAAGACCCTGTGATAGTGGTTTAATGGCGAAGTAATAAAGCCCAGGTGATTCACGGTGTGTTTGTCCTGCATCAACCTTCCTGCTGCCTCCCTCCTCCCTCTCTGTAACCAGCAGCGACTTACTAGGGTTCAGTCCCACCTGGCGAACTACTTCTGACTAGAGAAAGCTACTTTGGAGGGCGAAACGTAGAACTAAGTGCTCCCTCCACAGAGTGGTGGTCTCATTGGGGACAAAACCCAGTGCCCCAAGCAACAGAAAGAGCAGGGAGGGCCCCATTGCACATTTTTAAAAATAGGTTTATTTTTATTTTATTTTTTGAATTCTGTCTGAACATAATTTTTCTTTGATTTTACAAGTATAAAATTATAAAAATAGCATATGACATATCCACAATTAAGAGATTCCTCTGAATCTCTGGACTTTGCACCTTCCCCCCATGGGATCTCTTATTAAATCTTTTCTACTGCATCTTTTTCTGCTATATATATATATTACCCGTTACATTACAAGTGTTATTGCAATCCTGGTAATGTTTTCACCTGTTTATAGTGGTCTCCAAGATAAATTATAAAAATTTTCCCATTCCTTATTAAAGTTTTGGTCTTCTTGGTTCCTGAGCTTTCCGGTAAATTTTGCCATTTTGGCATAGTCCAACAATTTAATTTTCCACTCTTCTCTGGTAGTGACTTTATCTTTTTTCCATCTGGCCCCATTGTGCATTAAGGGTGTTCCCATAAAGTAGGAGTGGAGAAGCTCACTATTTGGCTCATGGGATTCTCCTCAGGCCACACTCCTCACCTCAAGTATTTTTGCCTCGCTGACATGTCTCCTTGAACTCTGATAATTGCTTGCAGGAATAGAGAGGGCTTGCGTGTGTCAAAACCAGCCTGCTGGCAGTAAGGTAAAATGTACATTTGTGTTCTGCGTGCTGTTACCTCAGACGCCACCTGTTACTGGTATGTGGATCTTCAAAAATTGCCTAGAAAAGAAAGCAGCCCTCAGTATGACAAAAGGTTCTTCACCCCTTCCGTAAACCCATTAAAGTCAGAGTTTGAAACTAACTACACCAGGGGTCATGCGTGGCACTGTGGGTTGAACCACAGAGCCTAGAACTTGCCGATTAGAAGGTCGGCGGTTCGAATCCCCGCGACGGGGTGAGCTCCCGTTGCTCGGTCCCAGCTCCTGCCAACCTAGCAGTTCGAAAGCATGTCAAAGTGAAAGTAGATAAATAGGCAACGCTCTGGCGGGAAGGTAAACGGCATTTCCGTGCATTGCTCTGGTTCGCCAGAAGCGGCTTAGTCATGCTGGCCACATGACCCGGAAGCTGTACACCGGCTCCCTCGGCCAACAAAGCGAGATGAGCGCCGCAACCCCAGAGTCGGCCACGACTGGACCTAATGGTCAGGGGTACCTTTACTTTACACCAGGGGTCGGCAAGGTTTATCTTGCCTAGGCCGGATCAGTCCCGTAGAGATCCCTCTGTGGGCCAGATCGCATGTGAGCGCGCCCGCGATTTTCGGAGTCTGTGTGTGCGTAGACGTCCCTGATTTCCAGTGTTGTAGAAGTGAGTCCCTGCGCCGCGCGCTGTGCTGGTTTAGCGCAGTGCACGAGCGGGCGACTCGGTTCAAGGGCGGCTTGTGGGCAGGTCAAACTACCTCTGCGGGCTGCTTCCGGCCCATGGGTCTTAGGTTGGTGACCGCTGAACTACACAACTACTGCCACACAGGGCTTTTTTCAGTTGGAACTCACTGGAACTCAGTTCCGGCACCTCTCAGGTGGGATCTGGCACCTCTCAGGTGGGCGCAATTGCCATTCTAAGAGCGTGGTAAGTTCCAGAACCTCTTTTTCTAGAGAAAACACACATAAGCACACAAATTTGAAGCACATACACCCTCAAGAAGTTTTCAGCCCTTGAAACTTGTTTCAGGAACAAAGTAGACTTTCCTCCCTTTAAAGGGAAAAGCAGGGGTGGGTAAGATTGTGGCTCTGGCTGTAAGTTTTAATCACCCCACCCCCTGCCACCACTTCATTTCCATTAGCAAAATGAGTCCCTCAAGCTGCTAACTGGCCTGCAAGGGGAGAATTTAGTATCCTGGAAACATATAGTTGGCTGGGGAAACTATGTGATTGGAAAGGGTTAAGCCCTCCCTACCTTCAGCACCAATCCTGGCTTTCCGTCTGATTCTGGGTCTCCCCATGGCTGCTTTTCACTTTAACAAAATGGCCCACAGGAAATCTTGCTCATGGATCTTTCCTGTCACGTCAGCTTTGGCCCTCAGAGTCTTATTACCTGCTTTTTGAAGGAACAAAAATCCTACCACGAAGAACTAAATTTATAGCTAACCTACAGGGAGCTAAATCTATAGTTGGTTTTTAAAACTTACCTTAAGCTTTACCCTTGGCTTAGCTTTCAGGATTGTAAATGAGTTAAGGCAGTGGCACTTAAATACTCTCTCAGGAGACAAAGAGGCAGAGCACAGCTAGTTGAGCGGCATTTGTTATGAATGAAAGCTGTGGCTGGGTTTTATTTTGCCCAGGTAACCAATGCCCCATTTCCAATTAGTAGTACAGCTTCATTTCCCTATCAACATGAGGCCTTTATGGCGAAATATGAGCACGGGGATCCGATAGAAATTATCTTCAGGCAGGATCAATAAGGACACCATAAAGCAGAATGCATTACTTTTCTGCCCCTGCTGTAGTGCTTTCCCTTGAAAACTTCTTCACAGGCTGCTGGGATTCTGATCAAGTTACTTCTTACTACAGCCTTGTACAGTGGTACCTCGGGTTAAGAACTCAATTCATTCTGGAGGTTCGCTCTTAACCTGAAATTGTTCTTAACCTGAGGTACCACTTTAGCTAATGGAGCTTCCTGCTGCTGCTGCACCACCGGAGCATGATTTCTGTTCTCATCCTGAAGCAAATTTCTTAACCTGAGGTACTATTTTTGGGTTAGCGGAGTCTGTAACCTGAAGTGTCTGTAACCCAAAGTACCACTGTATATAATCATTAGCCTTGTAGTCATTGGTGACCAGGAACCACATGCAAACCAGTGTTCAGGCTAGTAGAAGATGGGTGGAGCATTGAAATCAAATGGGTTGCTAGAGGAGGATCCCCCGCTCTTCGAAGATATACAGATTTCCAAATCCCCCCAAATCATACCATATATTTGGACAAGCTCAGACACCCACCTGAACCTCTTTGGGCTCTCAGGGTCAAACATCTCTCCCCATTCTCCAACAGTGTTTTGTACTTGTTTTGTATTTAGGTAAAGGGAAAGGGACCCCTGACCGTTAAGTCCAGTCGTGGACGACTTTGGGGTTTTGACACTCATCTCTCTTTACTGGCCAAGGGAGCTGGCATACAGCTTCCGGGTCATGTGGCTAGCATGACTAAGCCACTTCTGGCGAACCAGAGCAGCTCATGGAAACGCCATTTACCTTCCCGCCGGAGCAGTACCTATTTATCTACTTGCACTTTTGACATGCTTTTGAACTGCTAGGATGGCAGGAGCAGGGACCAAGCAACGGAAGCTCACCTCGTCGCGGGGATTCGAACTGCTGACCTTCCGATTGGCAAGCCCTAGGCTCAGTTGTTGTTGTGGTTGTTTAGTCGTTTAGTCGTGTCCGACTCTTCGTGACCACAAGGACCAGAGCACGCCAGGCACTCCTGTCTTCCACTGCCTCCCACAGTTTGGTCAAACTCATGCTGGTAGGTTCGACAATACTGTCCAACCATCTCGCCCTCTGTCGTCCCCTTCTCCTTGTGCCCTCCATCTTTCCCAACATCAGGGTCTTTTCCAGGGTGTCTTCTCTTCTCATGAGGTAGCCAAAGTATTGGAGCCTCAACTTCACGATCTGTCCTTCCAGTGAGCACTCAGGGCTGATTTCCTTCAGAATGGATAGGTTTGATCTTCTTGCAGTCCATGGGACTCTCAAGAGTCTCCTCCAGCACCATAATTCAAAAGCATCAATTCTTTGGCAATCAGCCTTCTTTATGGTCCAGCTCTCACTTCCAGTGGTTTGTGTTAAATGAAGCTGGGAGTGCTGGAAGAGCGAAGGCTTGCTTGATCTAACACATGAGGCCATTTCTGTGCTCAAAATCCCTCATGCACACATACACTTTTACTGTCTGCCTTTGGGCTTCCCCTCACGTCTAATTTATGACCACAAGACAAAGAAGACAGCGATTCAGTCTCTGGCATGCGTAGCCTTTTCAGACAGCTGACTTCTCCAAAAGTGCTCACCTGTTTCTGTTACGTTTGCACCAGGGAAGCAGGAAAGAGTGAGTGCCCTTTAAAGATTTGAAAATAGTGCTGAAGGGGGGGGGGGGGAACGGACATTTCAGGAGTTAAGAAATTCAATCCTAGACAGTTTCTAAAGACCTATATAGTTGGTATTGTGCACCTGTTCATTACACACACACACACACACATCAATCAATCAATCAATCTGAGAGGGTAAATCCTGGAGATACAATGCTGCCAAATGCAGATTATATTCACATTTGTAGAAGTGGACAAAATTATTAGGGTTCATCAAGATGCAAGTCAGAACTGGCCCTATTCTTAGGCAGACTGGGGTAGTCACTTCAGTTAGCTGATTTTGGGTATCATGTAAAACCAGCCTGGTAGCCAGGAAGGTATTGCCTGTGGTACTTTCACTTGGTAGTAGCCAGCAGAAAACCCCCAAATGGGGTGGAGGTGGAATGCTTGTGGTTTTGGATTGACTGGTCCTGTGAAAAATGAACCCAAACCCATCCCATTCTGCAACCTGGCAGCAGATGCCCCATTCCACTCCACCTTCTGCTCCCAGCCAGGATTTAGGCTTGCTCTGTAAGTGGGTAAAGTGATCCCAGTTTGAAACACTGTAGGAGGGAGGGGGAAAGAGTCTTGGAAGTGGAGCTGAGGTTTCATGAGACCTCTCCCCCCTTTTGAGAATCAGAATTCTACTTTATGCTTTTATTCCACTTTATGATGTATTGATTATTGTAATTATGCCCTTTTGAATCTTCCAAAATCATATTAGATTCAATTACAGCAAGTGCAAATGCTATTACAATATAGGTTCTGGACGTGCTAGAAAACTGAAATGAGATTATTTTCAGAGAGCCACCTGTGCTTTCCAGTAAGACATTTTGTACCAGCTGCATTTATGTTTTCCACATCCTTCTGGTTGTCCTACTCTGATGTCTTTTTGAAACAGGTGCCAAGGGCCTGCAGTTCCAGAGCAAGATGATCCGCTTTCAAAAAGATCGGAGTAGCAGGTATTCTGTTCTCTAGATCAGCCTTTCAACCTGCCTTTCAGTGCTTTGGAAAATGCATCCACACAAATCCTATTAGCCAAAGCCTAGTTATCTTCATGTGTAATCAGGGCGCATCCCTCATATAGACCAGCCCTGCACTCACAAAAGGTGCTGAAACAGGTCAGTGGCAGAGCACACGCTTTTTGTACAAAAGATCCCAAATGCAAATTCTGGTATTTCCAGGTAGAGCTGAGAAAAGATGCCTGTTTGGGTGCATTTGGATCCAAGGATTGTTTTGTTAATTTCCCGGGTTTACAATGCTGGTACTTCTGTCCTAGTCTCCAATGTTCATTTTATGGTGCAGTACCTGTTGTGTTATGGGACTATAATTTTTTTAGCTCTCCTTTTTGCCAGGATCACAAATATTTGTAAATAATTTGGATTTGGGGTGGGTGGGATGTTAGTGATGTGACATATATGGGCCAATAGGCAGCTGCCACATTTGACTTTACTTAGACAAGGGTGGCGCCGTGGGTTAAACCACGGGGCCAAGGATTTGCTGATCAGAAGGCCGGCGGTTCTAATCCCCACAACGGTCTCTGCTCCTGCCAACCTAGCAATTTGAAAGTACATCAAAGTGCAAGTAGATAAATAGGTACTGCTCCGGCAGGAAGGTAAACGGCATTTCCGTGCGCTGCTCTAGTTCGCCAGAAGCGGCTTAGTCATGCTGGCCACATGACCCGGAAGCTGTACGCCGGCTCCCTTGGCCAATAAAATGAGATGAGCGCCACAATCCCAGAATCGGCCATGAATGGGCCTAATGGTCAGGAGTCCCTATACCTTTACCTTTAGTCAAGCTGAAAACATACACACACAAAAACCCTGGGGTTCCCCACAGAATTTGAAACAGGACAGAAAAAGGAACATGTTTTCAGGGTCATTTTCAACTCCCCCACCACCACGCACACTTAAAATGTTACATGTTTCATCACCCAAATAATTGGTCTGATCCATGGTTTCTAGGAGGCATTTTCAGCCTATATTGAGACCAGACCTTTTGTACATGCTAGCAAATGATAATTCATCAGAATAGAGCACTGTTTCCTTTCCAAATGTCAAAGAATATTCATAGATTTAGAAAAAAAAACAAAAACCAAAACACGAAACCCTGTTCTGCATTTAGCCAGCTTTGTAGATTCTCTGTGTGCTGTTACGCTAATACCGGTCGCTGAGATTTCTGCACACAAATAAATAAACTTACGTGGCAAGCTCATTAGTGCTTTGCTGCTGCATTCTACTTGGCTGAGTTTCGGCTTCTGATTTAGGGTACTGTGACACTTAGCAGCATGCTGGGTTTTTCTGAGCAGGTGGCTGGGCCAGAATAGCACAGGAGTGAGCTGTTAGCTGAAATAATAGCGAGCAAAATATAATCTCTCCTCCAAAAGCAGGTCGCTCCCATGTGGATTCTATTCTAAATACAATGTAGTGCAAGTGTTCTTTTCCGTGTAGACTAGAGGAAGAGGAAGCGTCCTCGTATCAAGATGTGATCACAGCCTGACAAAGAGACAGATTCACCCATGGCAGTGCCACACCGGAGAACTCATTTGTGTGTCTTGCCTGCTCAGGGAATCTCATAACAAATCAGTCCAAAAGTGTCTCTCTCTCTCTCTCTCTCTCTCTCCAGCATCCCTCCCTCCCTTGTGTGTATATGTACCTGAGCACTGCTCATTATAAAGTCATGCTTTCTGTACTTAACAATGCTTCTGAATGCACTTGGAGACATACAGATCTCCAAAAAGATGTTTCATTTTAAATCAGTAATTCTCTCTCTCCCTCTCTCTCTCTCTCTCTCTCTCTCTCTCTCTCTCTCAAAAGCCATTGTCTAGAAACAATAAATAATAATCAAAACAAAAGAAAGGAACAGGAACTATATTTAGAAAATCTGTTTTAAAATTTGAAGGGTTGGGGGGGGGAGCAGGGAAACAGTTATATTATCCCTTTGGGTAGCACATAACTACCAGGAAGAAAAGAGGCATCTAATAACTAAATTAAATTATGTTCCTGTTGTTACAGTCTTGGGCCTCTGTGGAATTACTGAATATCCACTCCTTCAATACTTGAGGAAAACTGCTAAAATTCTCCAAGCTATGAAGCTCTAAAAAGGCAGAGCTGTGAAGCTCTTAAAAGGATCTTTATAGAAGAACGGGCTCTTGTTGACTAATGGATCTAGCAGATAATGGTCTTCGTTTACTATTTATTGGAATCAGCAGAGAGGACAGATTAGATTGGAAAGAACTTTGCATGTGTGGGGCTTTTCTCCTTTTTTTTTTTTAACCTTAAAAATAAAATTAAAAAGCCCATAAGAAGGGTGCCCATGAGGCCATTTCCCCCAAACCACACTCACCTGGCTCTAACCCTGACATCATGTGTGTCATCGTGTGGGAGACAGGTAAAGGTATGGCTTCATTTCTAAGCAGTTCTCAGAGAAATCACTTGGAAATGCACTTCAAAGGCACGGTTGCCACCTGACATCCTTATGAAGTCAGGAGATTGGCACCCATCTGCCAAACCTGGCCTGCAGGGCTTGTGAAGATAAAGATCTCAGTCTACCAGGCTGAGAAAGTTCTCGAACCCTGGTCTATAACTACAATCAAGTGGTTAAACCAGTAACCTACTGGCTGGCTGGCTAAATGGCAGGTTTTGTAGGCCCGCCATTTGCCTTCGAAAACAAAGTTGTCTGGGGTTTTTTAAGCTTTCTTTAAACTATATATTTTTTTATTTAAGGAACCCATCAGTTGATAAAAAAAATGTGGCATGCACTTAGTGCATCTCAACCTTATACCATGCTCTAGTCGCAGATTTCATGAGTGCCTGTTTTAGAAAATGTTACATTTATCAACCATATTTTCCTTTACAAACTTAGGCTTTGAATTTAGAGAGTTCCCACCTGGCTGCATCTTTGGCAGGCCAACGGTTAATGCTCTGCATATATGATATATAATGTACTGAAAGAAATTGCTTCTATGCTGGGAAAAATATTATCGGTATGCATTAATATTTCCAAATCAATAACAAGTTCTCTTTTTAAAAGAAAAACAAAGCAATTGGCAAGACCTTTACATGAACGCGCTGATGGGCCAGACCCATTAGAGAACTGCCAATACTCGGAAAAAGATTCTAATGAAAGGCAATTTGGTATGATCCTAAGTTGTAACATTTCTTTGTAGCATTTCTTTACAAAGATTCTGAAAAGGACTTTAGCAAAAATGACCATTAGTTATCCAACATGCAGAACCTAAGGATCATATGTTTAGCTAAACTCATTCTACCCCAATAACTTGGGTGGGTTGAAATAAACTGGGCTTGACCCTGCAAGCTTCAACTGACTTGCTAGCATCTCCTATAGCAATGGTCTTCAGTGGATGGGTTGGGTGGGTCATGGCCTGATCCAAGCTGGGTTGAAACAGCAGCACTACCACCATGCAAATATATGGTAAAATACTGAGAAGTGGCTCCCCATATTTATGTTTGAGTCAAAGGTGAGTCCTGCACCTGAAAAAGTTGAAAACTACTGTCCAGTGGTACCCATGACATCCCCTCTAAAATCCACAGTGCACAAGAGTCTGTTTGCGTTTCCTGTTCAGTTCCTACTTGTACTAGCTCAGACTCTCCTACACTAAACATGTTCACATTTCCTTGGGTGCCTTGGGACTTTTCCATCCATTCTGAATCGATGAGAAGCACAAGGAGCTACTCTCTGTCAGTGAGTGTGCTGGTGGCTGATGTAGGAGCCTTTCCCTACATGGGGCAGCTGATGAAGACATGCCCACACCACTTCAGATGTGGCAGCCATTATGCCACAACTCCATAGAAGCTATTTTGTGTTATGCCATGCCTCCATGGCAGCCCTTTTTGTTACTGGTGCCCACAGCACTTTCTCAAAATTCCAAATGTGGCCAGCAGCCCCCAAAAGTCGATGACCCCTGCTTTAATAAGTAGATCAATCATTCAGTAGATCAATCAATCACTTAATCAAAACTTTAGACAACTCATGGATGAGAACCAATATTGATCGATTGATTTTCAGTTATTTCTATACCACTCACCACCATATAGTCACAGGACAGTGTAACATAGCAAAACATACCAACACAGATTTCTAAAACAAATTAAAATGTTGATGCAAAATGTTTGTCAGCAGGAACTAAAACAACAGAAAAAAAGAGAATAAAACAGCAATGCGTACCATGCAAATGGATCTCAGTGAATTGCACCTCCTGATCTCCAAGGGCTTAAGGCATGTCTTCACCTCCTTCTGGAGAGAGTAAAACATTGAGGAGAGATTCGCTTCAGTGGGGAGTTTGTTTCCAAAGTTTTGGAATTGCCACTAAATCTGGCCAGTGCCAAACCTCAGAAAGGTCATGTGTGTGTTGGAGCACAGAGATAAGCAAACAGCCCACTGCGTCAACAGTGCTGTCAATCTCACTTTGCAGGAGAAACCTGGAAAAGGATCAAATCGGACCTGATTGATGTGGCGAGTGGCGGCGACGAGGAGGTTTGGATTGTAGCCACAGCACAGGAGATCTGATCCATGTTCCTCCTGTCAAAGCCCAAGCCCAAATCTCTCCCTCTCATGGTTGGTCTGCCCGTGAGGTAGGTTGAGGTCAGTTCCCAGGGAGATCTTGTACACTGTTTTTCAGGAGCCGACGTGCGGCCCAGGTAAGGGAGACTTCAACAGGGGCAAGGCAGCAACACTGTGGGGCAGGATAGCACTTTGCTCCTTCGTCTCAGGGGGTGAAACAGGACAAACACTGCTCCTGCTCCCCATCTAAAGTGTGTATATGATGGGAAGGAACTGCCTGTAAGTTTTTTCCTTCCAAGGCTAATAGCAGCTTAGCTTGCCCACCTAGGTAAAGGTAAAGGGACCCCTGACCATTAGGTCCAGTCGTCACCGACTCTGGGGTTGTGGTGCTCATCTCACTTTACTGGCCGAGGGAGCCGGCATTTGTCCGCAGACAGCTTCCGGGTCATGTGGCCAGCATGACTAAGCCGCTCCTGGCAAACCAGAGCAGTGCACGGAAATGCCGTTTACCTTCCCACCGGAGTGATACCTATTTATCTACTTGCACTTTGATGGGCTTTCGAACTTCTAGGTTGGCAGGAGCAGGGACTGAGCAATGGGAGCTCACCCCATCAAGGGGATTCAAACCACTGACCTTCTGATCGGCAAGTCCTAGGCTCTGTGGTTTAACCCACAGTGCCACACACATCCGCTTGCCCACCTACACATCACTAAAGAAGACCACACAGCTTTGCATGAAATGTGCATATACTAATTCACAACACATCTCACCACAGTAGGGAAGTCTGAGACAAGGCAGCATACACACTATAAAGCACAGCCTGGGAGTCATTTTGGACTCACAGCTGTCCATGGAGGCGCAGGTCAATTCTGCTGTCTACCAGCTCCATTTTGTATGCTGATGGAGACCCTACCTGTCTGCGTACTGTCTTGCCAGACAGTGGTTATCTTCTTGGGTGGCATGCATATCTGTGGTACGACAAGGTAAAAGCTAATCGAGCATTCAAAAACCATATTGTCAGGAAAGCTGTGTTTAATGTCTGGATAAGATATAAAGACTTATTGGAAAACAAGACCCCAAGTTGGTTATCACCTATGGAGGCCAAGGCTTTGAAAAAACTCAATATGGAGGCCAAATGGCCGAAATATTGGGAGATACTAGAACAAGATCGAGACACATTGAAATTGCAGAGTTTTGAGAAACTAAAAGATAAAGTGCGAGATTGGTTACACTATTATCAAATTAGAGAGGCCTTTAACTTGGATAAAAAAATAGGCTTCCAGGTGGAAAAATCGAAATTAGAAACAGAATCGAAATTAGAAACAGAACCTAAAACTAAGATACTTTCGAGAATGTACAACTTGCTGTTAAAATGGAATACTCAGGATGAAACAGTTAAATCAGCTATGATTAAATGGGCACAGGACATTGGTCATAACATTATGTTTGCTGACTGGGAAAAGTTGTGGACCACCGATATGAAGTTTACGGCATGTAAGGCCTTAAGAGAAAATATTATGAAAATGATTTATAGGTGGTACATGACCCCAGTCAAGCTTGCAAAAATTTATCACCTGCCTGATAACAAGTGTTGGAAATGTAAAGAAACTGAGGGAACATTCTTTCACCTTTGGTGGACATGCCCAAGGGTTAAGGCTTTCTGGGAAATGATCTATAATGAACTAAAAAAGGTATTTAAATATACCTTTCCTAAGAAACCAGAGGCCTTCCTTCTGGGCATTGTCAGCCAATTGGTGCCAAAGAAAGATAGAACACTCTTTATGTATGCAACAACCGCAGCAAGAATACTCATCGCAAAGTATTGGAAGACACAAGATTTGCCCACTCTGGAAGAATGGCAGATGCAAGTGATAGACTATATGGAATTGGCAGAAATGACTGGCAGAATCTGAGACCTGGGAGAAGAGTCGGTGTTGGAATGTTAAAATGATGTTGGATATAAAGATAATATGGCATCAGTGACATAGTAAAAAGAAATATGCAAAAATGTTTTAAGAAAAAAGGGTAACACCAGAGTAAAATTATGTCGAAACTAAATAAAGGATATAAGGGATTAAGTTATAAAGAATATGCAAGAATGTATTTAAAAAGAAAGGGAAAATAGAAGACATAATAGGTTTGAATGTATAATATTGATTAAGATTTGAAAGAGGGTAAGGAGCTGCTAAATTTGATTGAGTAAAGGGGAATGCAGGAAAGGGAGACGTGAGGAAGTCAGGAAAGAGGGTTATAAAGATAAGAATTCAAAAACTTTTTTTTTTTCAATTTCTGTTCATTTTCACTTTTTCTGTTATATGTTTTTATACTGTGTTTTTTATCTTTGTTGGATTATGTTGTCTTTTATTCTATTTCTCTGTTGTTTTGTTTGATTGTAATATCTGTTTTATTACATAAAACCAAAATAAATATTTTTTTTAAAAAAAAAGACAGTGGTTATCTTCTGCTTGGACTACTGGAATGCACTCTGTGTGGGGCTACCTTTGAAGGTGACTCAGAAACTACAACTAATCCATAATGTGGCAGCTAGACTGGTGACTGAGAGCAGCCACCAAGACCATATAACACCAGTCCTGAACGGCCTACGCTGGCTCCCGGTATGTTTCCAAACACAATTCAAAGTGTTGGTGCTGACCTTCTGTTATGCACTGAGCTTGAAGGAGCGTCTTCACCCCCATCGCTCAGCCCAGACACTAAGGTCCAGCGCCGAGGGCCTTCTGGCAGTTTCCTGACTGCGAGAAGTGAGGTTACAGGGAACCAGGCAGAGGATCTTCTTGGTAGTGGCACGCACCTTGTGGAATACCTTCCCATGAGATATCAAGGAGATAAGTAACTATACAACCTTTAGAAGATATCTGAAACATGCGTCTGAGACACCTGAGACATGCTGGAAGTAGGACCGGATTTAGGTTTGATGAGGCCCTAAGCTACTAAGGTAACGGGGCCCTTTATATCATAGCTGTCAACGTTTTCCTTTTTTAAAGGGAAATTCCCTTATTCCGAAGAGGATTCCTTGCAAGAAAAGGGAAAAGTTGACTGTTATGCTTTATTATGTGCAGCTGTCCTTTGTCAACAACAAATTGTCGCTGTTTTTTTGTGTTGAATTTATGCTATATGGTAATTTATGGACCTAATAGGTATCTAAAGCCCATTTGCACATAACAAAATATGTATTTTATCAAAGTAATTGTTGAATTGAAATACAATTAAGAAGAAGTATATTAATAGTGAAATACAATTAAGAAGAAGTATATTAATAGTGAAATAATTATTAAGCCCTAACTTAAAATGATTTTTTATTCATAACAAACTTAATAATGCAAACACATTGGCATTTGGCAATAACAAAAGTTCCTTTAGAAACACAATTTACAAAGACTCATAATTTTGGGGGGCCCCAAGAGAATGGGGCCCTAAACTATAGCTTGTTTAGCTTATACATAAATCCGGCACTGGCTGGAAGCCACCCAGAGTGACTGGGGCAACCCATTGAGATGGGCGGGGTGCAAATAAAATAATAATAATAATAATAATAATAATAATAATAATAATAATAATAATAATAAGAAGAAGAAGAAGAAGAAGAAGAAGAAGAAGAAGAAGAAGAAGAAGAAGTTTGTTAAGGCCTCTGGGACTTGTAACTCTGTGAGGAGTGAGCTACAGTGCCCATAGTTCTTTGAGGGTGGAAATGTGCCTTGAAGAGTAAAGGTATACTGTTTACGCAGATTGTGTGACTTCTGTGCTTGCTCAGTTTATTCTCTAAATGTTGAAGGGCATCTTCAAAGTCTTGACTGCTCTCCCTTCTGTTGTTTCTTTATGTTAAAAATTGCATCTGGACTGGACAGTCTTTCAAACAGAGGACTATCCTCTGACACACTTCAAAGTGATAACCGTCAGTCCTCTCTAAATGACACATGACTATCCTATAGCAGTTTCAAGGGTGTATGTGAAATTATATTCGATTTAAGCTGGGGAATCAGAAGAGGGGGCAAAGCATTTGGCCTTCATCCAAATCAGCTTTCCCACACACAGAGCTGCTTTAAAACCAAACAAAGAAAGCCCCTGAAGAGATTTCTCCTACCACATAACTTGTTTTTGTGTGCCAGGCATTCTGTGTGCCACGAGAATTCAAACTCTGCCCCTGCCACCGTGTCCTGATCCTGGTTTACATGTGCAGCAGAATAAGGTGGAAGAATCCTGAGGGAAAATGTGGTCTGCGCCACTTCAGACTGAAGGTGGGGGAGGGGCACGTGTGTTTAGACACTTCCCTGCAAGAGGAAAGGTAGCACATCAGGGGATATTTTCTCTACTGTGCTGATTTTCTCCTTGCAGGAAGAGGTTGTATATATTACAAAGGGAAGCAGGTGGGGTATGTGTGTGTTTGTTTTAAACACCTCCCTGCAAGAGGAAAGGTAGCACATCAGAGGATAATTTCTCTATTGTGCTGGTTTTCTCCTTCAAGGAGGTGTTATCTATTTTACATAGGGAAACTTTCAGAAATGTGAACCTCCTTCCTGCATGGTGAAGTGGTAATGCGCGTTCTACCATCTTAGATCAGCAGGAACTCGCCTCGCTTCATGTTATATTTCTGATCTTCTCCAAAGGGACCCTGCTAACGCCTGTGCCCAGAGAGCAGGATCAACTATAGGTAATTGCTTAAAATCTTCAGAAATTAATCAGTATCCAAATAACATAAATAAAGGACTCACCCATACAGCTGCGAATAAAACATTTTAAGTATGTTGTAAAGTGTAATAGGGACGTGGGTGGCGCTGTGGGTTAAACCACAGAGCCTAGAACTTGCCGATCAGAAGGTTGGTGGTTTGAATCCCCACGATGGGGTGAGCTCCCGTTGTTCGGTCCCTGCTCCTGCCAACCTAGCAGTTCGAAAGCACGTCAAAGTGCAAGTAGATAAATAGGTACCGCTCCGGCGGGAAGGTAAACGGCATTTCCGTGCACTGCTCTGGTTCACCAGAAGTGGCTTAGTCATGCTGGCCACATGACCTGGAAGCTGTACACTGGCTCCCTCGGCCTATAAAGCGAGATGAGCGCCGCAACCCCCGAGTTGGTCACAACTGGACCTAATGGTCAGGGGTCCCTTTACCTTTACCTTTAAAGTGCAATATACAAATGTGACACTAGATGGTGACAGGGAGCTATGCCAAATTCAATGTTCTTTTCAAAATGTTTTTATATGTGTGTGGTTTCCACCAAAATAAAGCAGTCTCTCAGGGCACATCAAATGCTAAGCAGAAAATGAGGGAGATCTAATTCTTCTTCCCACACATAGGCTCTACTTTGTTATTTGTTTTGTTTATTCATTGACAGGTATGTTTGGAAACTATCTTTGTCAGCTATGTTGGTATAATATCATAGAAGAAAAGAAAAAGTTGGCCATGCCTTTTAAAAACACACTGTAAATTTTCGCTTCTTTCATTGCAAGCTATTTCACATTTCCTTCACTAACTCTGTAAAGCATAGGAGCCATGTGATTAGTTATGTGCGGCAGGGCCTACCTGGGCCCCCACAATATTTTATTCAAGTTGGCACCCCTGCTGAAAAGGCACCCATATTAAGATTTTTGGGAACCAGCAAACATATTTGAGTGTAACTGATGAGCAGGCAGAACGATATTTTTTTAAAAGTTTGTTTCATTTTCACTAATTACTAATAGGAGACCATGAGGAGAGGGGAGGGGGGAAGAGGGACAGATGCCAAATTCTTCGATATTCTTTAGGCGTCTTGATGATAAACTGCCAAGCTGGGCAAGAGAAACTTTCTGAGTCCGCTCTAACCCAATAGTGTCTGAGCTGAGCTCCTGCAACTTGGAATCAGATTAGCTGTATCAAAGCTACAGTTTAGGCATCCAGTTATTGATTGCAGACAAATCAAAAGCAGAGACATGTTTTCTGGCATTTGGCTGCTTTGGGCCAGTAAATAAGACCTGGCATGAACTTGTTGAGATACTCAGACGTCCTTGGGAACGCAGGTTGGTGCATCAAGGCCTTCAATATGTTCCAGCATTGAAGCTTTTAAAGGATTGTGCTTTGCATTTTGAGCCAGAACTAACAAAGGGGTAGCATGGGAATCCAGAGGACATTGAAACCATGGGAGGCAAAGGGATTTCTGGCATTAGTTGCTGGCTGGGTTTCAAGGCCACTTTGCGCATTACTCAGATGCAAACTTGGGGTTGTCATCAGGGGTGCCATGAGAAAGCTTTATTAACTACAAACTGTCTACCAGCTCCACCTGGTACGCAGGCTGCCTGCCCGCGGACTGTCTCGCCAGAGTGGTGCATGCTCTAGTTATCTCCCTCTTGGACTACTGCAATGCGCTCTACGTAGGGCTACCTTTGAAGGTGACCCGGAAACTACAACTAATCCAGAATGCGGCAGCTAGACTGGTGACTGGGGGCGGCCGCTGAGACCACATAACACTGGTCTTGAAAGACCTACATTGGCTATCAGTACATTTCCGAGCACAATTCAAAGTGTTGGTGTTGACCTTTAAAGCCCTCAACGGCCTCGGCCCAGTATACCTGAAGGAGCGTCTCCACCCCCATCGTTCTGCCCGGACACTGAGGTCCAGCGCTGAGGGCCTTCTGGCAGTTCCCTCATTGCGAGAAGCAAAGCTACAGGGAACCAGACAGAGGGCCTTCTCAGTAGTGGCGCCTGCCCTGTGGAACGCCCTCCCATCAGATGTCAAAGAGATAAAAAACTACCTGACATTCAAAAGACATCTGAAGGCAGCCCTGTTCAGGGAAGTTTTTAATGTATGACATATTAGTGTGGTCTTTGTGGAAGCCGCCCAGAGTGGCTGGGGAAACCCAGCCAGATGGGCGGGGTACAAATAATAAATTATTATTATTATTCCAAACTATGAAATTTGGGATTCCCTCCAAACTGGTGCCAAGGTTTTGCACTTGTTTTGTACCGTTTTCTACAAAATGAGTTGTTCTGCAAACCTCATGTTTTCTACCCTCCCCCAAAATGGAGTAATTGATACTCAAACCCGGGGTCACAGGTATCCTGCCCCCAAACCCCAACATTGTCCAATTCACTCCAAACCTGTGCCAAACATTATGCAATAGTTTTGTACCACAAACCCCACATTCTCTATCACCTCCCCAACAGAGTGATTGATGCTCAAAATGTGGGGTTTTGCAGTGCAAAAGTGTGGCTTGAATCAGACAGTGTTGGATTTTGGGGTGTTAACTACAAAACCTGGTATGATGGTGATATTATTCAGTTTGCAGGGTGCAAAACATGTCACTCATGGTACAAAATGGGTACGGAACTTGGGAGGGGATCCCAAATTTCGTGGTTAATAAAGCTCTGCAAGATCCTGGAGCCAATCTCAGCTCTCTGATAGCACCTCGTCCTGCAGTGCTGCTAAGTGGGTGCAGACCTAATTGGCCCTTTAGAGCAGGGCTGGGGAACCACAGACCCAGGGGCCAAATGTGGGTCCCTCTAGGCTCCTCAGGACTCATTCTAGGCCACATCCCCTCTGCAAGACACACTCCTTGTGTGTGTGTGTGTGTGTGTGTGTGTGTGTCTAAGCCTCTGGATTTTGCACAGCCAGAGTGTAGCCCCATGTACAGAGGTCTTCCACATTGACAAATACTTGATCCATCAAAGTAGCAATGCCAAGACTATGAAGACTTTCATTCTAGCAATGAAATACGGTCCCTTCTCTAGAAATGCTCATTATATTACAATGTGTCATTAGCAGAAATCCTACATCTTGGGAGGAGGTATAGGATTGTGATGATAATCTCACGGCAATACCAAGTCCTAAACGGCAAGTTTTTGCCATTTTTTTTCTTAAAAAAAATAAATAAATTAGAAAGAGTTGTTTTTTGTTTAGATGTTTCACCTTTTCGTTTCCTAGCCTTCTTCTCGGGTTCAATTTTCATTTGTCCCCCTTAGGGCTTTTTCAAGCATGGCTAAGAAAGGAAGAAGAGAAGAAGAGCAGAAATACAAGATCATTGACATTTGTGAAAAATGCAACTGCTACGTAAAGGAGGAAAGGCAAGCTCAGTGCTTTGACTCAGCAGAGCATCTCTTGCAAAATAAGATGAATGGAAGGGGAGAGGCGAGAGCACTGTAGAGCCACGGATGACTTGGAAAAAGGGAAAAGAGGAGAGAGGCTGGTTTATCCTTCACGTGAGCCAAGGACGTTTAAAAGCAATCTGGCTTTTTCAGCCAGAGGTGCAGAACTGAAATCGCTTTTACATTTCTATTCGTTCAAAACAACAGAATGTTCACTATCCATTTCATTGCTCCCCACCCCTCTTGCTCTGGGTGGGAATGGAGGGGGCGGGGAGTTGGTCCTCTTTGCATTATAATGCGAACCTACACTTTTCTGAGTTTTGCAGTGTCAGCCTACAACCAAAAAATGTGTTCCACAAGCAGGCATATTAGGGAAAAGTGGGCATTAGGACACAAATGTTAGTGAAATGCACCACGTTTGGAAAAACATGCTTGCAAAAAATTGCCTAGTAGGAGGAATGTGCACTAAAACTGATAAATTCAAAGTAATGTAGAAAGGTGTGAAGCTGAAGTTAAGACTGGAAAAATGAGAAAGGGAGTAAAACCAACAGCAATCTCTTCACCCATCCCCAGTCGGAAGGTGCATGAGGCCCACACCCTTACTGAAATTGGTTCGAGGCCTAGATGGGTGACCAGGTTGAAGCCTTGGAATCAATGAAAGAAGAAAAGCAGGATGCAAATATAAGTGGGTGGGGGATAAAAATTAAATAGGTCTGCACCACATCTTAGTTTCCCCCTCACATTCTTATTTCCCAGCCTACCTCATCCCAGTATGGTGTAGTGGTTAAGAGCGGTTGACTCGTAATCTGGTGAACTGGGTTCAATTCCCTGCTCCTCCACATGCAGCTGCTGGGTGCCCTTGGGCTAGTCACACTTCTCTGAAGTCTCTCAGCCCCACTCACCTCACAGAGTGTTTGTTGTGGGAGAGGGAGGGAAAGGAGAATGTTAGCCGCTTTGAGACTCCTTCGGGTAGTGATAATGTGGGATTCCAAATCCAAATCCAAATCCAAACTCTTTTCCTCTCCAAATGCAATCTACGAGTGCAGTCTAGGAGTGCAATATTATACAAATTTTTTTTGTTGGCATCGCATCCATCTGTCTTGAGAGACAATAGAGTGTGCCTTGGGTGTGTGATGAAGTCAAGCCTCTATGTTAGCAGCACCGAAGTGACACATCCCCAGGGTGCAAGCCTGGGTCATGTGTATGGAGATCCTGGGCTGCCCAGACAACAAGACCCACCCCCCTCAACCTCACTGATGTGGTACAAAGGAGAGTCGAGCAATACTTCTGAACACCCCCACACACACACTTGACCGCAGGAGTTGACAGAAGGAGGCGTACAAGGTGCCAACCAACCATCTTAGGACTCCACTCCAGATTTGTGTAGGGCTTACTCCTTAGCCTTTTGCTTCTCCTGAAGATATCCCACATGGCAGCAGAGGTTTAGAACCAGAGTTTTCCTTCTCCTAGATGGGCTAGCTTCCCAGGTGGACCAGCCCCATCTGCCGCTCACTTCCCTCTACAACACATACAGAAACCACCCCCTTCACAGTTGGACCCACTATTTGGTCTCATCTGCTGAATCCACCAGAGCCTGCCTTTGCATGCAGGGGAAGTCCCTAACGTGCCGAGCGTTTGAGACCCACACCTGGTTTAGCTGGTTTACTCAGAAGTAAATACATAGAGTTTAGTGGGTCCTTCCCCCAGGTAAGCGAGTGCAGGATTGCCACTTACACCTGCAGTCCTATATAGTATATACACTTACCTGTGGATTGTGGTCCATGAACACTTATGCCATAATAAATTTTGTTAGTCTTTAAGGTCCCCAAGATTCTTGGTTGTTCCTTCTGAATTTTAACTCTGATGTATGTTTGGGCTTCCTCATATATCTCTCTGGGCAGACTTGCATGGGCTATTTCTAAGCTGGTCTGGGATGAAAGGAACAGGTTTTTGAGAGCAGGGCTGCTAAATATGCATTTGGGGCAGCAGGCACAGTAGCTTTGCAAGAGCACAAAGGAAACCAAGGATTGGTTCGCCCTTGCATGTGGCATTTGCGTTCTGCAAGAGCAGCCTGTGATTTCTTGCATGCTATTATGCTTAAGCCATATGAGTTCAGAAGCTCCCTCATTAAGGTCCATCCAATTTTCTGTTCTATATATATAGCTGCATCTCCCTGTATTGGCAGCTATGTCTGTGAAACCAGCCAAGGGACAGAGAACGAAGGCCATTGAGCAGCAGCAGCAATTTTCCCTGGAGTTCTGTGATTTTCTTATAATCGGTATCATGAAGTCACACGAGAAACTAGTCTGTAGCAAGAAAGCGAGACGAAAAATGCAATGTTTTAAATTGCCGCACACTATCAGTACTTGAATTTTAGAACGGAAGGTATGGGGGACTCTTAATGCAACCCACAAACCCTAACCCATCACTCTGCCCAATTCTAATTGAGCCTTGCCCACCTCAGTAGCCTTCTGAAAACAACAGCTATGGGGCACAACACACAAGATAAGTGGGAGCAGGCCCCACCTGGTGATTTGAGCACTGCGCAGAAGAGACATAAATGAATTGTGTCTCAGCTCAGCTGTGACACCTCGAGCCCTGTCCAATTAAACAAGATTAGCTGTAACCCAAAGAGGGGGTAGAGTTGGGTTTTGCCGTCAGCTGTTATTTGCAGGGCACACGCCGGCAGAACTACTTTATCCAGCAACAGGGTTTACAACGAGGAGTGAAGACCTCCTGCAATCAGCATTTCCTGATATCCTGCAAAATGAGGTTTCCTGTGCACAGCCTGGCCTGTTAGCTACTGTCATTTGACCAGAGACTCTTTAGCCCCATCTAGAGGCAAGAGGCCATCTCTGCAATCACCCGGTGTGACCTATATATGCCAATATCAAGCTCCCCACCTGACTCCCAACTCAGAACCAAGGGCCTGCAATATAGAGGCCCTTGCAGACACAAACTCTGTCCATGCTTTTTTAAAAACAAAACAAAAGACCTTCTCTGTATTTACTGATCTTGTAGCACAGAGGACCAGGGACATCTTTATCAGCTGAAAGGGAATCAACATTTTCTAGAAACAAGTGCAAAAAATATCCCTTAAGTGTTTTTGAGCATTACAGAAGTTTCAGGATCCTTTGCAATAATGGGAACTTTGATTTGCAAGCAAATAAGCAATCCTGTCAGTTAACAAACACCAGGGTCTCATCCTAACCCTCTTAAGGACTCTTGGTTTCAACTAACCTGCAATGAGGTGATTAGAATTGCAATGTTAGGGATGCCCCTAACATTTACAGATAGGTAGCCGTGTTGGTCTGCCATAGTCAAAAATATGCATGCACACGAAAGCTCATACCAAGTACTAACTTAGTTGGTCTTTAAGGTGCTACTGGAAGGATTTTTTTTATTTTGTTTTGACTATGGCAGACCAACACGGCTACCTATCTGTAAATGTTAGGGGCATGATTGTTGTGCTACATAATTTGTAATATAAAGGTCGGGCTCAGTGAAACTGCCTTAGCTCACACCGAACAGCACTTAGGATCATAAAAAGCTGCCTCATACCAGGTCAAGTGATTTGACTACCTAGCCCAGGGGTCAGCAACCTTTTTCAGCCGTGGGCTGGTCCACCGTCCCTCAGACCATGTGGTGGGCTGGACTATATTTTGAAGGAAAAAAATGAACGAATTCCTATGCCCCACAAATAACCCAGAGATGCATTTTAAATAAAAGCACACATTCTACTCATGTAAAAACTCCAGGCAGGCCCCACAAATAACCCAGAGATGCATTTTAAATAAAAGGACACAGTCTACTGCAAGCCGGTTTGAGAAGGCGATTGGGCCACATCTGGCCCCTGGGCCTTAGGTTGCCTACCCCTGACCTAGCCTAATCTTGTCTCTTCTGACTGGCAGCTGCTCTCCTCCAGGTAAAGGTCTTTCTCATCACTTGCTGCTTGATCCTCTCAAATCTGAAATGCCAGGGATCAAACTTGGAGCATTCTGCATACAAAGCATACCCCTCTATAGAAATGTTGATCCAAATTCTTTGTGCACACCCTCTATGGCTCTAGATTTGAGACTTCCCGACTACCCCAGGGAATAAGAATCAGGCTGCATCCTTTTCTTGCATCTCTGAACAGCTGGGTCCAGATGCCCTGTGCAAGCTGCCATACACCAGCCTTCCCCAACCCGTTGCTCAGCCAGGATGGCCAATAGGCAAGTGTGATAGGAGCTCTAGTCCAAAATACTAGGAGAACATCCCCAACGGGTTGGGGAGAGCTGCCTTAGACCAAGGCACCCCATAGGTCCAACTCAGCAGGAGACTCTTAATCTCAGAGTTGTGGGTTCGAGCCCCACATTGGGCAAAAGATTCCTGCATTGCAGGGGGTTAGAGTAGATGATTCTCAATGATTCCTTCCAGCCATACAATGCTATGATTGTAGGCCAGTTGTGGTGTAGTGGTTAAGAGCGGTAGATTCATTATCTGGTGAATCAGGTTCGCTTCCCCACTCCTCCACATGCAGCTGCTGGGTGACCTTGGGCCAGTCACACTTCTTAGAAGTCTCTCAGCCCCACACACCTCACAGAGTGTTTGTTGTGGTGGAGGAAGGGAAAGGAGAATGTTAGCCGCTTTGAGACTCCCTAGGGTAGTGATAAAGCGGGATATCAAATTCAAACTCCAAACTCTTCTTCTTTCTAGCTCAGTTTTTTCTTTGCAGGTGTTCTGCAGTGTTTCAGATAGGAGTTCTATCTCATACCCAACTTGTGATCTTTGGCTTGGGAGCCACATGTTCTTCCACTCAGGCACAGCGCTTCCCTGAACAACTGGAGAACAAGTAGTAACTCACTCCTCTCAGTTCAGAAAGCAGTAGGTCTGGCTGATGTATGATATCTGCCAAAAGCATGCAGGTGGGGAAGTTACTTAGTGCAATGGCCTCCCAAGCCATAAAACGAATTGCAAGGGAAGGCCCGACTCTGAGATGGGGATGGGTTAGGGTTAGGATTCAGTTCACATTTAAAAGTGAACCTATCTGATTCGTGCTTTCGAAAGTGTTACTTGAACCAAAGCACTGCCAGCTTTTGAAATATACACTTCTCTGCATTTTGTAGCGCGTTTTGTCAGTCAAGTAATGCTTACAAAGATACATATTTTGGTGAAAGTAGCACACAGAAATGCATTGTATCAGGGGAAGTTAGTTGCTTTGCAACAATTAGTTTTGCCTGTTGGGTCTGTCACTTCCTTTTTGTTCTGTAACTTGGCTATTATTTGATTGCTTAGCTGCCTCAAGCCTAGGATAAGCCACCTTAGAATAACAAGGTGTTTCTGTCAAGGAGATGAATTCCATATAGAGGAAATCCTTGCGTGTGAAGAGGTCAAAAGAGATGCCAAACTATGATATTCATCTAATAAAATTGCTTCTCAACACAGCCTCATTTTGCACACGCAATTAGGGAGATTAGAGAGGAAGGGAAGAACAATTATACAAAGCAAGTGTTTTCAATAGAAGTCTGGGATAATTGGCTGCAGAGTGAACATTTCAGAACAAACACACTGCCTTCCTTTGGCTCCAGAGCTCCTGTGCAAGAGAAGGTTGCCTGTGTGCTTTGGTAGGTTGGTAAGAACTGAGCTCATTAGACTAAGCTTTTGCCTTTCCTGTAAGTTTCACATAAAATCACCTAATGCAAAACCCTTCCTTTGTGAAAATCAATGGCATCCCCTCTGCGACTTTGAGGAGAGCTCCAGTGCAAAGGGTCAGGATGGGAAAATATCAGAGGAGTCAAATTGGCTCTGTGGCCAATGTGAAACGTTCTGTGACTGAGGTAATTGTGTAATTGGGACTGGATTCCATAGCTTCCATCGGTCCCTTGTGCACTCGTCAAAGGCAAAACAATCACAGACCTTTCCTAGCACTTAATTTTAAAAAATAATAATTTCCTCCTAGGAAATTGCATCCCAGCTCATGGGCGGTATTTAGTTTTTACTCAGAGTAGACCCTTTGAAATTAATGCACCTAATTTATCCATGTTCATTAATTTCAGTGGGTCTACCCTGAGTAAAACTTGGTTGAATACCACCCGATGCTTCCATTTTAATTGAATTACCTGTGTGGACCAGGAACACCACAGCACTGATGTGAAATAGCCCCTTTCCCCCTTTAAGTGCTTCAGTAAGACTGGATGTTACAGGAGGCTGTCTGTCTCTCCTCCTCCTCCTCTCCCTGATAAAGTGTAGTAAAGAGAAATATGTGGTGAGGACTTACTGTGCTCTTATTTTCAGCGCGCGCGCACACACACACACACACCGAGCATAAACCAACGAAGTGGAGGAGGTGGGGGATTTCAGAGATGACATTGCATCACATGTTTTGATTTGCTGCGAGGAGGAGTAGATGGAGAGCTGCTGTTTTCAATGACATCAGCTTAGTTCTCCAAATTCTAGATGCAGCCGAAGGCTGTAGCTGCACACACGTACTAGGGAATACACCCATTGGACTCAGTGGGATTTATTTCTCAGCAAATTGCTTCAGGTTGCATTGCATGCCGTGTCCCAGACTGTAGGTCTGGGAGGAAGATACGGATGCAAAGGACAAAGAGCAAGATGCACGTTGGAAAATGTGCAGTTTTGCTGCTTGAGAGTCTCTGTTGTAAGGTTTGTATGTACATCAGCAATCTGTGTTGTGGGAGCACTTAGAAAGGTCTGGCATCAGCTTAGACATGTAGAGGGCCAGTGTTCTGCATTAACCAGACTTGGTTGGCATTTGCATTTATGCTATGGATGCTTAAACTCCGCAACATAAAGCAGGCATCTGTTCCACAGCAAAATGTATCATTTCATAGTGGATTCAGTGTGGAGCAAGAATACTGTTTCCCATTCGAGATTTGCATTTGGCTAGAAAATTGAACACCCACCTTAAATGTCTCAACAGCAACTATCCACAATGGCTACCTTCTCTCTACACTGGGTGCCTCTGGGTCCCAGTTACCACGGGAGGGGAGAGTGTTGTTGCACTCAGATCCTGCTTGCGGGCACCTAACTGGCCAATGGGAGAAACAGGAGGCTGACTAGATGGGCCAGGGGTCGGATCCAGCAGGCTCTCCTTATGTTCTTTTGCCATCAAACTACGATGCAGAATATTCAAAGCAAAGCAAATTGAGTGTGTAATGGTGACTTATATTCAGCTGTTTGCAGGTGGGTGGGTGGGTGGGAGGGAGGTGTTGTTCCATAGTTTTCCCCCTAAATGGTTTTTTTTTTTTTTTTTTGTATTTCTCCAAATCTTGATGCTTCTGGACCCCTGCTGATACCTCCCTCTTGTGCATGGGCGGTGCTCTTTTGGCTACATAAGGATAACAGAGTTGGCTATGTAATATTATTGATACTGGTACATAATCATGGCCTGGTTCCAGCTTGTCACCAATGCCGTAAGAGCTCATGTGGTGGAGAAAAAGGCACCCCATGCAGTGAAGTTGTGTTATGTTTACTCCTTGTTGATTTCTACCCTCTTCCTTTTTTTCCTTCTTTTTTTTGAGAAGGAAGTCTATTAATTGGTGTTTCTTTGCAATGTGCATGCTTACCCAGCCCTGCACCACAGGAAAACTCTGTTCCAACAGATGACAGCTGAGAACATAAGCATCCTATCTCCCACTGCTTCTCTGCATCAAACTGCCCCTTCCCAAAGTTGGGATTGTTGTTGTTGTTTAGTTGTTTAGTCATGTCCGACTTTTTGTGACCCCATGGACCAGAGCACACCAGGCACTCCTGTCTTCCACTGCCTCCCGCAGTTTGGTCAGACTCATGCTGGTAGCTTCGAGAACACTGTCCAACCATCTCGTCCTCTGTCGTCCCCTTCTCCTTGTGCCCTCCATCTTTCCCAACATCAGGGGCTTTTCCAGGGAGTCTTCTCTTCCCATGAGGTGGCCAAAGTATTGGAGTCTCAGCTTCAGGATCTGTCCTTCCAGTGAGCCCGCAGGGCTGATTTCCTTCAGAATGGAGAGGTTTGATCTTCTTGCAGTCCATGGGACTCTCAAGAGTCTCCTCCAGCACCATAATTCAAAAGCATCAGTTCTTCGGTGATTAGCCTTCTTTATGGTCCAGCTCTCACTTCCACACATCACTACTGGGAAAACCATAGCTTTAACTACACGGACCTTTGTTGGCAAGGTGATGTCTCTGCTTTTTAAGATGCTGTCTAGGTTTGTCATTGCTTTTCTCCCAAGAAGCAGGCGTCTTTTAATTTCGTGACTGCTGGGATTAATATACAGTAAAGCCCTAAGTCATGCAACAATCATGCAGCTGTTTCTCTAATCATACCAACATCTGCCTGTCTGCCTTGTCCCTCTCAAAGTAGCTCATAGAGGAGTAGGAACCTGTGGCCCTCCAGATGTTGATCTCCAACTCCCATCAGCCTCAGCTAACAGGGCCATTGAACAGGGATGATGGGAGTTGGAGTCCAACAACATCTGGAGGGCCAGATGTGCCCCATTATACAGGATTCCCAGAGGTCTCTCCTTCAGGTATTGGTCAGACCTATAGATGCTTGGACACGGGTGGCGCTGTGGGTTAAATCACAGAGCCTAGGGCTTGCTGATCAGAAGGTCGGCGGTTTGAATCCCCGTGACAGGGTGAGCTCCCGTTGCTCAGTCCCTGCTCCCGCCAACCTAGGACTTCGAAAGCACCTCAAAGTGCAAGTAGATAAATAGGTACCACTCCAGTGGGAAGGTAAACAGTGTTTCTGTGCGCTGCTCTGGTTTGCCAGAAGCGGCTTAGTCATGCTGGCCACATGACCCGGAAGCTGTACACCGGCTCCCTCGGCCAATAAAGCGAGATGAGCGCCGCAACCCCAGAGTCAGCCACGACTGGACCTAATGGTCAGGGGTCCCTTTACCTTTATAGATGCTTAGTTTCAGGTACAGAAGGGTATCAAGTGCACTGGTGGGTCTTTGGCCCCATAGGCTATTGGTGAAAAAGCAGAATGCTTCAGTGTTTGGCTTCCCCAATTTTTAAAGGTCAGTAGTACAGTTTTGCTGACTGGCAAAACAAAGGATGCCAAAATACTTTTAAAACAGGCTTCCTCAACCTCAGCCCTCCAGATGTTTTGAGACTACAATTCTCAACATCCCTGACCACTGGTCCTGCTAGCTAGGGATCATGGGAGTTGTAGGCCAAAAACATCTGGAGGGCCGAGGTTGAGGAAGCCTGTTTTAAAATGTTAGCTGCAAGTCCTTTTCCACTTTGCAGAAACTTGGTATCCAAGCGATAGGAAAGCAATCACCCAGTGATCTCTGTGGTGTAAAATATATTTACTGTGAAGTAAAATATATGACATTTTTTTGATGCACAGTCTCAGAGTTTATTCTCAGAAAGAATGTGCAGAAGTAAGAGGAGTACTCTGTTACCAACAAGAAACAAGGCTCAAGTCTCCATGCATTTGAATTCTGGAAAAGGATGAGCAGGCAAACCAGACTGAGCCTAGACAATTAATCTAATGGCTGAGGGTGAAACTTCTGAACATTTTCTCTCCCAAAGCTGGTAGGTCCATATTCTTATTGCCTTATATATATGTACATGCATACATGCATATTTCCCTCCTTCCCTGTCTTCAGTTTAAGTGCCAGGCAAAACTAATACAGCTTTAATACACTATGCAGTAAACACACACCTAATTTAAAATAATTAGATAATAAAAGCTGGGAATTTTAACTGAAAAGCATAACAATGTTAGTGCTGAAATCTGCACTCTGCTCCTATGGAATGGATAGAACATTTGGCATTCTATCCATAAGAATACTAACTTCAAATATATGCCCAGCTGCTTTTACCTTCTTCTAAATATTGCATCCACGCAGTTTCTTAACAGGGAAATATGTGAAGACATTTTGTTGAAACTGGAAGATGGAAGACACAACCCTTTTAGAATATTATAACATAAAACGATAAAATCTCATTGCAGTTGTAAAGGGAGGGAGGGGAAGCATCTGTAGGAGTGAAATTTGAGCATCCCAGAACAAAAGGCTTTACAAATTACCATAACCTTTGAAACAAACATGATTGTCAGACGGGAACCTCTGTGACCTTGCTGTCACTCAGTGTGGTTTTGAGCACACTATGTGAACCTTGAGGAAAACATTGCTGTGCATCAATCCTGAAGTTGTCATATTGGACCTCGCTTGTAGGGGTTGCAAGGAAAAAGTCAGGAAGGAACCTGTGCAACATAGGAGAGATGCATCCAGGAAAATTCATTCTTTTATTGCATACATTTTGGTTGATAAACTGGAAAGAATGTGAGCTTTTGAGCCTCAGAAGGTTGTCCTTCAGACAAATGGAAAGCAGGTGATACAGCTCATTATAGCAACATGAATCAGAGCTTCTAAGCAAATGCAGTTCATCAACAGCACACATTTCAGTTAGATAATATTTCAGGAAAGAGACTCATGGCGCATCAAAGATTTGTCTGACGTGGCTTAATAATAACTTCAATCTTATCTTCTAACTCATTGGAGCAGCAGCTGGCAGGATTGAATACAGGGGTCTCAATGCACCCACACAATGTTTTAATTCAACCCCAGATTCTCTGTCAATGCAGCCATATATGTTGGTCCATGGAATGGCAGCCATGTTAGAGACAGGAGGATGGCCCAAGTGGTCATTGCAACAGAATATCCTGGCAGGCCAGCGTAAGGGATGCATATTTCATCTATGATCTGCTACACTCCGTCTTTTCTCAGAGTGGCTATCTAGAAAAACTATGGTCTGGTGAGGTGTTAAAGCATTTACATGACAGGTCATATGACTCCCCTGACCCCACCCCCTTCAGTTTGTGATGTCCTTACATTGACCACCATTTTCAAAATGTTCAGAGGAAACGTATTGGACATGGAGGTGCCCATAAGTGTTCAAAATTATTTGTGGCATCAACTCCAAATTTGTGCACGGACAAGCTTGTTCCGGGATAGTATCTACTTAGGCCATTTTATTACTCTTGGCAGAATTTTTTAAAATATAAAATATCAAGCCTTAATTAAAATTAAAATTAAAGTTCAAAGCTCCCCAGAGACTGGAACCTCTTAAAATTGTCCTGGCTTTAATGTAAGAGGCCATAATTACATAGGAACAAGCAGGAAGAATATAGCCTACAGCTTCATTGGCCTAAATTAATCTAATCTTGAATAATTTTCTGCACTTTGAAATACATTTTTCATGGGTGGAGACTGGGGGTGCTGGATCCTGGGGACTGTGCCCTTTTGGGGCCCCCTATATTTTGGGGGTAGGGGGTCAGTCCTCCCCCATCCCAAAAGTGCAGTGGCTCCAGTGGCCGTCTCCTTCTCCTCCTCCTCCTCCTGCCGTGGGTCGAAGCAGCCTGCCCCTGGTGGCGGCACCAAGGAGGTGGCGCCCCCGCCCATTGAGCCATGTGGCCACTGCATTTGGCTCCGCCCCATCTTCTCCTGATGTCCTGGTAACACGTGCTTGATGTTGACCCCCCAATCACCCTCACAAGCTGACACCTCTGGTGGCAATGTTTAGTTACCTTCCATCACTGGATATATATACAGTGGTACCTCTGGTTACGTACTTAATTCCTTCTGGAGGTCCGTACTTAACCTGAAACTGTTCTTAACCTGAAGCACCACTTTAGCTAATGGGGCCTCCTGCTGGTGGCGTGCTGCCGGAGCACGATTTCTGTTCTCATCCTGAAGCAAAGTTCTTAACCCGAGGTACTATTTCTGGGTTAGCGGAGTCTGTAACCTGAAGCATCTGTAACCCGAGGTACCACTGTATAGGCAATTCAGTGCCAGATCTGGGCATAAAAGAACAGTGTGCATGAAGCTATGACAAGAACAATTGTAGTATAGTGGCAAGAGAGTTGGAATAGAATGCAGGAGGCCTTTGAATAGGCTAGCCCATGAAGCTCACCTTGGCCCTTCATTACCCCTCAGTCTAACCTAAATCATTATGGGAGGGGGCCATAATTCCAACCCTAAACTCTTTGGAGTACCGGCAGGATGCAAATGAAATTAACCGCCACATTTCTTGCCTGAAAAGCATGGGCACGGGCGTGGAAGAGACCTATTTTGCTATTGTGCTGCTCTTTTCCATCTTAAATGACATTGGCGCAAGATATGGTAATTTCTCAATGCATGTTGTTGCCACCCACCCTTTTAAAAGTCTGGGTGTTTAAAGAGTGTGGTTTCAGGGTTTTTGTAGGATAGCTTTTCAAAAGGAAACTGCAAAACAAGAGTAACCATCCAACTAGCCACACACCATGTATACATACAAGATTTGGATTATGAATGAATTCGGATTAGGGTAGATACTTCTACTTTATATTTCCCGGTAATGAAATTTCTGAAATACAATGTGTGGGGCAGGGGCGGGGGGTTTGTAGGGATGAAAGAAGAAGGAGAAAGCCTTTCACACAGCACTTTCAATATTAACATCCAGCTCGCCATAGACATGTCGGAGAGCATCGCAATTCAAACTTGCAATCAGCTTTCGGGGGCCGGACCGGTTTGGAACACATTTTTCTTCCCAGGTCAAGGTTGAATTCCTTGGAACTTCTCTGCAGCGAGAAAGAATAGTGTAAACATGGTGGTAGATGGGCCATAAATCTGAACTGTAATACATGAGTAGGTAACTTGGTGATAGAAAAGATAACCTATGTTTTAAAGAGGGGGGGGGGTTGCCCTAAAGGGGGGGAATACATCAGAACACCCCTAGAGAATTCACAGCTGTAATTCAGAGGCAAAGTGGACAACCCAAAGCAGAAGAGAATTGTTTAAAGTTAACTGAGAGGCAGTGTGGTATGGTGATGAGAGTGTTGACACCAGGGTTCAGCCATCAAGCTTGTAGGGTAATTTTGGGTCAGTCACTGTCACCTAGCCAAACCTACCTCTCAGGGTTGTTTTGTGGATAAATGACGATGGGGCAAATCCATTCCTTGAAGAAGAGTGTGCTGTCTCTTATATCACTTAATTATAAGCAATTCTGAAAAGGTATTCTCTCTAACATTGACTTTGTGCTTTGGGGGGGGGAGGTAAAGGTAAAGGGATCCCTGACCATTAGGTCCAGTCGTGGCCGACTCTGGGGTTGTGGTGCTCATCTCGCTTTATTGGCCGAGGGAGCCGGCGTACAGCTTCCGGGTCATGTGGCCAGCATGACTAAGCTGCTTCTGGAGAACCAGAGCAGCGCATGGAAACACCGTTTACCTTCCCGCCGGAGCGGGACCTATTTATCTACTTGCACTTTGACGTGCTTTCGAACTGCTAGGTTGGCAGGAGCTGGGACTGAGGAATGGGAGCTCACCCTGTTGCAGGGATTCGAACCGCAGACCTTCTGATCAGCAAGCCCTAGGCTCTGTGGTTTAACCCACAGCGCCGCCCGCGTCCCTGGAGGGGGGGAAACCACCCTTCAAATATCTCAACCCTAGCAAGATGACAAAAAATAACCTGGTCCGTATCCCATAAAAGTGTCCCCCCAGAATATCATTTTGCAGTGAAAATAATAATATGTTATAGAAGACTGGAGGGTGCACTTCCAACAGGACATTGTCCGGAGATAATTTTTTAAAACCCTGCGATATATCCCAAAAGATTATTTTAATTTTTAAATTTTTTTTGGCTAATGGAATAAAACTTCACTAATTCCATTTGCCCGGAGTAACCTTAGTGATGGATGATTCTCAGTAATGTGCTAAGCCATCAACAATGACTGGTCATTTATCATCTTCCATCTACAGAAACAAATGGGATTATTATTTAAATAATCTGCTACGATTTGTTTTCTCTGAGTATAATTTGAAGCTTCTATCCAAGCCAAATGAGAACTCAATCAGCACTATGTGTTATTATGCAAGCCCAAGAACCCCAGCTTTTAGAGTGGTACTTCTTTTTCTCAAAGGCAGCTTCTAGTTCTCTTGGTTTCAGAGGAGATCTTGAAATTGCCCAAATCCAGAAACCTACCGGGACTATTTATTTATTATTAATATAAAAATCTGGTGAGTGTAAAAACAAGACTTATCCATCAAGTCCGTCAAATCACTATGAAAGAAAACCATCATAGCATTTATATGGCAGCCTTTATAGCAGTCAGACCACTTTATAAACATTGTTAGCAGCCTTCACTGCAACCTTGTAAGGTAAATTAGTATGACCATCTTCATACTAAAGATGGTGGGGGAGAGACCAAGAGATACTAGTTTTCCTAGCGGGTTCATGAGTTAGGTTGCAATCCTAACCCCACTAACCTGGAACTAAGCCCTAATGAATTCATAAGGATTTACTTTTGAATTGACATGATCAGGATTGTGCTGTTGGGTGACATATTAAACAGTGCACTTCCTGGATCACAGTTCACACTTTTAGACTGCAAGCCTAACCACGTCTGCTCAGAAGTAAGATCTGTTGAATTCAATGGTGTTTACTCCCAGATAAAGCCACTTCCGACCTCGGGAGGAAGTGGTGTTACGGGCTTCACACCCCCAACACATGCGCGGAGGCTGGGTTCCAGCCCCCACGCGATCAGGGGAATCCTCGGGCTGCGTCATACCTTGAGCCAGCCAATTGGCTGGCTCGGGGTGTGTGGCTTGCCTCATTTAAGGCAAGTATGGCCCCGGGATCTCCCTCTTTGGTTCTGCTCAGCTGTTGAGGTTTTCCCGCCCACCCGCCCTTTAAGGTTCCCCTTCTGACCTTGCTATGGACCTCACTTGGCTGCCATTAAGGGGCCTGGTAGGAATTTATTCCACTTGGCAATTGGCACTGGTTTTTTTCCTACCTCGTAGCAAATCATCACAACTCCTTTGGTTTTGGCGGTTAGGCATTGGTAGGGGTATTGTTATGTAGATGTGTTGGGGGGGAGCGCCATCACCTCCCCCAAATATTGAAGGGTAGTCCGGTAAAGGATTCCGGGGGGCATGGCCTCGTTTGAAGCCTATGGAGGCCAGGGCCTAAAGCGCGCCCCCGAGTGGTGACCCTGGGGGAGTCCCTAGTTGATGTGTATCAGCAGGGCTCCCCCTGCTGGTGTTAACCCTTCCCGGTCTTCAAGCAAACAGGCTGAAGCCGGGTAGTCAGATAGGACCAATGCCTAAGCCAATACCGCTCTTTATCTGTAACCAATAAAGTTGTGGCCAATTTTAGCCCATTAACCTAAAATAATGGTGTCATGTGTCTTTATTTATACTGGTGGGAGGCGGGAACTCACCACGCAAGGATTGCAACCTTAGATTACCTCAGGGAGATACTGTGACAGTGTTATGTTTTATATTGCACCGGCATGCATTGCGTCACTGTAAGTCAGGCATGTCCAAAGTCTGTTTCGGGGGTCTAATCCGGTCTTTCGGTCAGTTTAATCTGACCCCTGGCAGTTTATTTCCTGTGGTAAAGGTAAAGGTAAAGGGACCCCTGACCATTAGGTGACCGACTCTGGAGTTGCATGCTCATCTTGCTCTATAGGCCGAGGGAGCCGGCGTAAAATCCTAAAAAAGGTCAACAACTCCTTGGTCGGCCCTTTGGTCGGTCCTCAAGCATGTTCACTTCATCAAATCTGGCCCTCTTTGAAAAAAAATTGGACACCCCTGCTGTAAGTGTTCATATTCCTGTGAAAACGCAGGTTGGGCAGCCAATGCTATAACCACAAATTTCTTACCTAAACAGCTTTGCGGTTGGTTTCAGTAGACCAGGCCCATCAAGTCGGACCCAGACATCAGTGAGTTTCTGTTTCAGTGGGTTGGCAAATTCCACTATCACTGCCATTTCCTTGCCAACTACCTTTTCCCCAGGAACCTGTGGAAAGGATGCAAATAAAAAATCAGATGAACTTAAATGTGTAAACAAGTATATATTAATGTATATTTAACATGAATGGTGGTTCGTGTTGCATTTGGCTGTCAGTGACTGATCCAACCAAATGGCTCATTTTGGCTTTCACAAAAACGCCTATGTGGTAGAGAAGGAGAAAGATTGCTATTGGACTTCCAGGCACAGGATGATAACCCTTAGACCTCGCCCTGGCAATACCTCCTGTGGTCTGGCGAGTCTTTCGTCTGACAGGGACAGAAGGAATTAGCACTTTTGAAATAAAAAGGGAAGAAAGAAAAATGCTGTCACACTGCACAATGCATAATTCATGGCAACATCTGTGGTATGTCACATTTATCTTAGCACATGAGAATAAGTCAGTTCAGCCTATTCTTGTTACGGCTTTATGAATTATATTAAACCTTCATTTCTTCCTCCCTGGTCTTTTTTCTCTTTCTTTTTTTTTAAAGAGAGGGATCATGTTCTCTCAGTTGAATCAGACGGCAAGCTGCTCCACGGAAGGAACCAATTTGAGTTTGTATTCAGAATTTCTTACCTCTCCTCCCCTCATACTCAGATACACATGACAGAAACCAGGGGTGTCAGGTTTCTTTTCTCCACTAACCATTGATTCCTTGCCCTCGTGCTTGAAAAAGACTTTCAGAAAGCAAAGGAAGTGCAGTCATGATGGGTAACAAAGCTGGCCAGGTAAATCCAATGGTGTGTTTATTTGGATTTTGCTTTCCATTCAGCAAGTTTACTATTCCTACTTCACAGCAGAAGGGGAGACCTGAGGAATCTAGGAGGCTTAACCCATAAGCTTTGGCCATAAATAAATAAATAAATAAATAAATAAATAAATAAATGGATTATACATTTTTAAAATGTGGTTACTGAAGATACAAGCTCGAAAGCAAAGTTTATTTGACTTATTGGCTTCCTCGGCAAAATGCTCGGAAAAGACACACTATATCATTTGAGGACACTGCCGATCAACATTTGTCCAGGCTAATTAGATACACAAAGGCTGCGGCTGGAGGAGAGTTTTGAACCAACCTTGGTGTTTGATGAGGAGAAGCCGTTTCCCATCAAACTTCCAAGATTTTCTGAGCTTGTATTTGTGGGACATAGTGTGCTTCTTTTGGTGCATGCATGCTTCTCATAGCCTGTACGGCTGTTGCCTGAAAAAGTGCTATAGTCACTCTGGCGTGCCCACTCAAGCTACGGTTGAGGAACCTGTGTGTTTTTCCAGATGTTGCTGGATATCCCCTTCCATTATTCCTGACTGTTGGCCATGCTGGCTGGGACTAAAGGGAGTCAACAGCATCTGGAGGGCCCATAGGTTACCAAACCAAAGTATTGCCATATATGAGGCCACCACCTTGCTGAAGTGGATCCAGGTCTGTTCAGTGCCTGGATGGGTGATTACCTAGTAACCACTTGGACACCATCTCGGGTTCCATCATGCAAGCAAGACAGGATATGCAACCAAAATGAATAATATATTCCCTCCCCTATCAGATGCTGGAGCTTCCTTATCCATCTCACTTTATCTTCTAGTATACCAAGCCCCAATGGGCAGATGAACAGAGACTCAGAATACATCTGGAATCAGAACAGCAGCACTGGTCTCTTTGCTGGGGATAGGTGAATCTGTCAATTCTGATTTCTCCCAAGTTTCTCATTTTTTTTCATTCTTAAAGTCAGTTCTTCACATTGCCACATCATTTTCTGAATATATATATATTTTTAAATAAGTCCTCATGAAAATCCACCCGCATTTTTGTGCAAACCTCTCCAGATAGACACATATTCCCCCAAACATAATGCGTTTCTGTATGCTATTTTCACCAGTATATTAATTTTCATGAAGACTTTGTTGGGAATCTGCATACGTGCAGCTACACACACAGAGTCAATTAGAGTTTGGCCGACAGCCAGGGCAATGTGAAGGAGTAAGTCTGCCTGGTGATACAGAGGCATGGAGACAGCTCCATGATTGGTCAAGCTCTCTCACGGGAATAATGATTAATGGCCTACTAACTGGAATGTGTGTTAGTACGAGTTCGAGTTCAGGAGTTGTGAGTCGTGTATGAGAGAGCTAGCTAAAGATCCGTGTCCTGTTCTGTTCCTGTAAATAGTCCACTGTATATAATAAACACCTAACTACAAGTTCCTGGTTTCTGCTTCGTCCATCCTGTCTGCAGTCAAGTTGCCAATTGCTTTCATGAACTCTGTGTTTACTCTGCTAGGTCTGGCTAAGGTCCTGCAACTGGTAAGAAAGTTGTGAAACACCAATAGGTTTTGCCAATAGACTTTACCCCAGGATATGCATTTTTATACAGGTTAGTTGGCTGGAGGACTGCATTGCAAAATCTGGAGCATTTTGAAGGACGGCTCTGTTTCGTGTTCATGTTTTGTTTCAGAAAGTGCAAATTAGCTAGGTTGGCCTTTTAAAAATGTGACCTGAATCAAATCGATGCCTGCCCTCCTCAACCTGTTGCCATCCCTGAAACTGACCTTAAGGAGCAGCTGGGGTATTTTCAACACAGTGCTCTTCTGCCTGGCCAGGATCTTCTCCGTTTCTTTGACACGGGCTGTGACAAAGAAATGCAGGGAGGCTTGCTCCAGCAACTGGCTCATGTACTCGCTCGACTTGATTAGCACCTCGACAGTTTGAGCTGACAAGAGGAACAAACAAACAGAGAAAACACAACTGAAGCCTGAAAGCAATATAGTTGCCAGTTATTACTTCCAGTCCTGCTGATGTCGTATTACCCATAGGCCATCAGATGCAATAAAGATGCTGCTCACAGGGAGGGTCAAAGCTTTCAAAGGCACAAGGAAGCTTCCAGTTGTAGAACTGCTGGATTGTTTGCTGTGATCTAAACACAGCAGTGACATGGGGGGGGGAATACAATGTAGATTTAGATCATTTTTAACCCATGGAAATAAAGCCATTTCTGCAGCTAGGAGTGTCGGTAATAGGAAGTTAGCCCCTGACGCAGAAGGCATTTCATTGGAGAGGCACTTTCCCCTTGTGTCAGGATTCGTCAAACTGGCAATTTCGGTTTCTGTTCTCAAGTTCAGTTTTCCACCTTTCCACACCAGTTTGTGATTTCCTTCCCTTTCCCTTTTTTTAAAAGGTCATCAGCATTTTAGTGTGAGTTTCTTCCAATGGACACATTTTTCTATGCATTTTTGCCTAGTCTGCACATTTTTGCAAAGCAGCTTCTACTATTTTTTTATTTTTTACTGCTGTTTGCACTATACATGCATTTATGTGTACACTTTACCCCAGTACGTGAATTTTTGTACACACTGCTTGACCAGAGAACCGCACTGCAAAATTCTGAGAATCGCATGTTTTCGGTTTGCATATTGTTTCACCAAGTGTAAATTAAGTAGTTTCACCCTTAAATGTGAACTTAATCAACTTTCTCCCCCATCCATACCCTTGCGAGGTTTGAATCCCTATGATAGAGGGGGTTTTGTTTTTAGACATGCGTCTCCTAGGATGATAATAGGATAGGATTTTTTTTCAGAGTTGCAGAGCTGGTCAGCAGCCACAAAGAGCAGAACTGTGCTTCTGACCTCTAGCTACATTTCCAGATGTAACAAAAATCCTAACCCTTCACACTGAGGCTGCCATGTGAAAAAGATGTGCTGATTCTCCCTCTTTGTTCCACCCACATCAAAATGGAGCCCCTGCTTTCATTCTTATCACTATTCCCAGGCAACCATCTGACCTAGATTTCCAAGACCTGTCAGGAGCTCTTTGATGTGGCCCCTCTGCTGCAAAGGAATTACACAATACCCCTCTAAGTCTTAACCCTAGATGAAACTTAGAAATAGTCATGTCTAACACTCCCTGCCTTCACCAAAAAAAAAAAGGGGGGGGGGAGTAGATTTGCTATGGCATGAGCGAATCTTATTTTTTCACACTTTGGAAAAGATTGAGTGGGAGAAACATTTCAAGATAAAACCAACAAGGAGTCTCGTGAAACCTTGAAGATTAACCAAGTTATTGCAGCATAAGATTTTGTAGGCTACATATTATGCCAAAACAAATCTGTCCATTTTTAAGGTGGCTACTAGCCTCTTTTACTGTTTTTTGGCACAGCAGACTCGGAAGAATAGCCCTCTGGAAGTCTGAGAAGAAGATTGCAAACCTGACCATCCTAAGAAGTTGTTAAGTATAATTGATTTAATTGAACACAGAGAGAAAAGGTATGTGTATTAATGAAGGTTTAAAATGAAAAATGGCTAAATGTGTATTGCTAACATTGGGGTTTTCCCCACGGTTGTTTTCTAAAGGATTCTGAGCTCCTTAATGGGTTAATGAATAACTGTTGATAGTTTTCTATTATTCTAAACAGTTGTGACCTTAGATCAGGTGACAAAGGTATTAAGTTGCAAATTCACCAACTTGAAAGGGTGGTGCTTGATAGTATTTCTCTGGGGATAGAGAATGTTGTTGTTGTTGTTGTTTAGTCATTTAGTTGTTTCTGACCCCATGGACCAAAGCACGTCAGGCACTCCTGTCTTCCACTGCCTCCCGCAGTTTAGTCAAACTCATGTTGGTAGCTTCGAGAACACTGTCCAACCATCCTGTCCTCTGTCGATCACTGCCTTGTCATGGCTAAGGGGCTTGAATAACTCAGAGAAGCTATAAGCTATGCGATGCAGGGCCACCCAAGATGGGCAGGTCATAGTGGAGAGTTTTGACTAAACGTGATCCACCTGGAGCAGGAACTGGCAAGCCACTCCAGTATCCCTGCCAAGAAAACTCCATGGACAAAGACAACAGGGACAGAGAATAAAAGGATGCAAATGAAGGGAGAATAAACAGCCAAAGGCCAATGGAGGCTGGAATACAGGCTGTGGAGAGAGAGAGAGAGAGAGAGAGAGAGAGAGAATGAGAGAGAGAGAAAGACCTTTGCTTATAGGTCTGTTTGGATTATTTCATATTTTCTAAGATGTCGAGTCTGTGCTAGACAGCACAAGACATTGTATGGATATTTTGTGTTGTATCTTTGATGCTTATGTTTTGTTTTTTGAAGAGTTCTGCCAGTAAAAGTTTGAATATTATTTTTATGGAGCTGGACAATGATTCAATCCCAAAAGGAGTCAGTCCTTATGCTTCCAGTTGCTTCAAACTGCACAATATTAATATCTGCAACAGAAGTATGCCATACTGAAGTGGCAGCAAATACAATACAGGCCACATAGGACTGTACACGTAGAGGAGACTCGGATTGTGACCAGGAAGTTGCTAGTTCTGCTTAGGACTGGGAAAGCCAGGAGAGACAACAAGTGTCCTAAAATGGAGTGCCATTACTACTACTACTACTACTACTAATAATAATAATAATAATAATAATAAATTATTTATACCCTGCCCATCTTGCTGGGTTTCCCCAGCCACTCTGGGCGGCTTCCAACAGAATATTAAAATACAATAACCTATTAAACATTAAAAGCTTTCCTAAACAGGGCTGCCTTCAGATGTCTTCTAAAAGTCTGGTAGTTGTTTTTCTCTTTGACATCTGGTGGAAGAGCGTTCCACAGGGCGGATGCCACTACTGAGAAGGCCCTCTGCCTGGTTCCCTGTAACTTGACTTCTTGCAGTGAGGGAACCACCAGAAGGCCCTGTCTGAGACTGGCCAAAGAGCTTCCATTGAGAGAGGGGCAAGATTCTTAGCAACTTTTAAAGGGCTGCTTTCAGTGATAATTTTTTTAAAACAGCCGAATATTTTTAAGAATAATTGTTAGGTTTTCTTCTGTCTTTTATATATCTCACAATAGCTAACAATCATATTGATACTGGTCAAAGAGTCACTTTTAACCCCAGGGAAACCTGAAACTCCATAAGGCCATTTCATAACGTACAATCTGAGAGTTGCCAGAAAAAAGATAGGCATTCCTGACAAAGACTCCCTTGTGGGGAAAGTGAATGACCCCCCTTCTCTCCTGAGCAGTGCCTGTGTGCCTACTGTCCTTTAAAAAGCTAAATTTAGCTGAACAGAACTGATAGCCCCTTTGAAGACATTTGAAGTATTCAGAATCTTAAACTTGATTTCCACCTACACAATGCCTTTAATCATGATTTGGAAGACCATGTGCTCAGTTTCTGTTTGAAAATGTGCTTTGCTCCTTTCTTTCCATAACAGCACTTATCATCTCTTGTGTGTGTGTGTGTGTGTGTGTGTGTGTGTGTGTGTGTGACTGTACCCAAATGCACATAGATCACTGTAGGGTTCCTCTTCATTTGTACCTTATCAAAAAGTCTGGCCAACATGTAACAAGACAGGCTGTTCAACTCTGCCTTCCATGCATAGGCTATACTAGTGGGTAAGTTGTAGGAGCAATCCAAGCCATTGGCTTTCAGCGCCCTCTGCCTCTATGCAAAGAAACGTTTTATGTGAACTGATACCTATTGTCAGGGACCATGCTGAGGAGGAATTGCACTGAGGAAGAATGGTGGGAGCCGCCCCTTCCCCCTGACCCTGAATCTTCCCAGGAGCAGGAGGACAGTATAGATTTGGAACAGTGGTTTGCAGAAGGGCATAGTTCAGAAGGCAGAAGCTGGGAAATACTGGATGGGGAACAGCTAGGAGAAGAAACACGGGAAGAGAGAGGGTTAACAGATTCACAGTCTCTGGACGGCATTCCCTCCCCCCTCACAATCCCCAAGGACACGGAGAGATCAGAGTGTGTCAGAACAGAAAGTGCAGAAGCTACAAACTCAGATTACAAGATGCAGGAGTGACGCGGATTAATAGGGATGGAGGGGAGGGGAGACTTACTTGGGAGTATCACCATTCTAGGGAGACGCTTTCTTTTGTCTCTCACTGTGATTATTAAAGAAACTAACTGGTAAGACTTTCCTTTCATTTGATCTGCTTATTTACTGCCACAGAGAAGGAAGCCGATTCCCCGAAGCCTGACACCTATGCAAGGCCTTGCGGATGTGAGTACGTCCAACCCATGTGATTTCATCATGATTTTAAGGCTCACTCCCTCAACCCATTCAGAGGTGAACAACTCTGGGGACATCCCCACAATAGCCTGCAGTCCCCAGCATCTTTGCTGCTTTTAATAATAATAATAATAATAATAATAATAATAATAATAATAATATTGCAGCAGGTCCCCCATAGGTCACCACAGAGGCACTCCACTACATCAGAGGGCAGAAGGCAAACTTAGATGCAGGTTAGCACTGACGTTCATCAGGGTTTTTTAATGTATTAAAAAACTGGGAATCGTGGCATGGAGGAGAGAACACAGAGCGGCAACCCAGCTCCCTCAGCTGCCATGATCCAGGAGAAGTGGTGGTAGCCGAACTGAGGAGGAGGAGGGCAGAAGACAGAGAGAGATGCAGGCAACATAAAACCTGGAATGAATGGACCTGAGCTTCTGCCTGTATCTGGAAGTGGCAGTGGGATGCTTGGCTCCAGTAGTGGCTGTAAGAATCCTTCTCCCTGCTGCTGCAGCCAATCACCCCAATACTGCTTCCAGAGAAAGACGGAGGCAGATCCATGCTAGCCTTTTTCTTCTGCCTGCATCTGTCTCAGTTTCATGGCTTTGTCTCCATCTCAGCTCTACTCTTCACCTTCCGTGGAGAAAGATCTGTCTGGGTGAGAGGCTGCTTTTGTGGCAGGAAGATGAAGAAACCTTAAACTGTTTGGGTCAGTTTGGATCAGCTCATTAACTGATTAAAGATTAAAGCTGCTGAGTTTGTTGTTTGAGGAATAAAAATAATGTCCCTTGTGCACAAGTATGTAGGGCGCACCCTAATGAAATGTGCTGTTCATGCCTATGGCAGGTCAGGCTGCATGACACACACAGTTCTGTTCTTCAGTGCGTTACTATTACTCCTTGCCTGCCTCGCACCAGCATCTGAGGCACTCTGCCTAATGGTAGGGCTGGCCTTATACCAGATGAAGACTGTTCTGTTCTAACTGGCTTTTGTGTAATTCTGTCTCTACTGTTTGCTGCTGCTTCCCTTCTGTTGCTGCTAATCCTGAGCTTTTTAAAATCCTTTAATTAAATTGAATTTTTACATGTCAATATATTAACTATTTCATTATGGAGAGCATATGGATTATATTACAGTTGCTGTAAGATGCTTTGAACATTTTAAATACATAAAACATTTTCCTTTGGTTTCTTGCATCATGTTCTACTGTGAGCCTTGAAAAAAAGGGGTGGAGCTACATGTTTTAATTAATGACACACCATTAAAATGCAGAAACATATTCTTGCCTTACCTTTCATGGGTTCCAGTTTTACATCAAAACTGTGGTTCTTGAATTCAGCCTTTGGGACTCCAGTATAGAACACTATGTTGCCAGAAAGGTAAGATGTAGCAGTGTACAGATTTGGGGTGTTGTTTCGAAAAGTAATGTTAACAGTGATGTCACTGCCAATTGTTGAGTCTTCCACTGAAAAGTCCATGTCAACCTCCGCGGTAGACACAACATCCTGGGTGTGAGATTTTTTAACACCATACATGAGGGCAGTCTCCAGGGCTAGACGTTCTTCATCTGTGCCTGCAAAACAAATAGAAAATAGTTTTTTTTAAAAGCACGTGAACCACTGGTCATGTTCCCACATCATGCTCAACCGTGAGCAAGAAAGAACCACAGTGAACTCATGTACTCTCCTTCTCCCTGTGAGAAGTGTTTCTCTTTCCCTTTAACCGCAGTTTGTCATGTCATTTGCTATGGTAAACTGTGGTTAGCACTAAACTCGAGTTAATTATAAACAAGCCCAACTTCAAATTATAGTTTTTGAAGCTGGCTTGTTGAAACAAAACTTCGTTCAGTTTAGCTACAGTTACAGATCCAGACGACGTGGCAAACTATGGTTAACTAAAAGTGGCAGCCAACGTTCTCAAACTCCTCTTATCACTCAAAGCATATTTATATGGTCTAGAAAATCTAAGGATGAAAAATGCCAGAGGCAATGGAGAAAGAAGAGGGAGAGACATGAGGATAATAGGAGATAGATATGTTGAAGTACAGTGATATAAATAGAGTTTTTTAAAGTTAGAATCAAAGAGTTAAAGTGAAGATTCACAGAAGAGCTAGGCACCATGCAAGTGGGTTAGGAAGGGGTTTTAAGCAAAAAGGGGCAGCAAACTCAGCAGTTGGTGGGCCATAGGCTAAATCTGGCCCTTGCTGGAAGAAACATACCTGACATTTGTTCAGGTGCCTCATCAGAGTCAGCAGCGTCTTAGCATGTCAGACTAAATATTGGGAGTTCCAGGTTCAAATCACTAGGTCTGTTTGGGCCAGTCATGGTGTCTCAGCAGATTCAGAAATTTATAAGCCTGCTAAGATATGAACTAGCCTTGTGGGTGTGCATGCCTTCCCTCTGTTCTTTTCTTTGCATGTGCATGCAAACAAACCAACCAACCTGGAAATCTCCAATTAGCAATAGTTTCCTGTTTCATTGTACCTGGAAACTGTAGTTAACAGCTTTGGACTATCAAGACAGCTTCTGAACCACAGCTTTCTGGTTCAGATTAATCAGATGAACTCGCTAGTTGAAGAGTTCCTTGTTTATTTGCTCTTGGCAAAAGAAGAGCTTAAGGGCTGCATGAACACCCATAAGACTTGCTCATATCCCAGCTTATTAAGCTGTGGTGCTATTGTCCGAATGTAATCATTGGGGAAAGTTGCTTTGAATGGACAATAGGTGGCAGCGGGGGGAGGGGGGAGTTGCTTTTTGGATCTGTGTACTGATATAAATGAAACTTGGTTCAGGTAATTATTGAGTTTTGCCGTGAAATTACCTTCTTTGAATTTGTAGAGCTCAGTAATATCCCTCACTTTATCTCCGCCCTCTTCTTTGGTCACGATTAATTTCCCAATTTGGGTCTTGTCAACATGTTGAACCACCTTAGTTCCATTTTTCATTGCTTTTGAGTATACAACATCACTGTTCACCTAAATATGAAGCAAAGGCAGAGCGTGAAGCCATCTGCTGGCTATCTCATGAGTCAGTTGATCATTAATTCCCAAACTATGGGCCATTAAAGAACAACAACTGTGCCACAAGAAATAGATTGATTACAAATGTATAAAGACTTCCATGAGCCCAAAGCATAAATTTGCAGGGGAGGCTGCCTGATGGGTCACTTCATGAATCACTTCTATGATCTTGCCTCCATCTTGCTTTCTCCCCTTATTTCCATTCACATTTTCACTTTCTCATGCTGCTTCACTTCATTACCTTTCCCCCACTCCAGCCATCATGCCTTCTGCTCATCCAGCGTGCCACAAGGAAACTTCCTATTCCATGTGAGCTAATTCAGTCTTTTCTCATCCTTCAAATCCTTTTCAATAACCTTTCTTTTACTAAGCTCTGGCTAACCAATTATAGCCTTTCATTTTCTGCCACCAAACTTCTCTTGTCCTTTATGAGGTCTTCTCCACCTCTCTGTTCTTTGTGCTGACTATCTTGATAAAGACTATTAATGGTCATTGCCCGGTAAGGGCATTAAGATCAAGAGGGTTAGTCTTTCCATGGCCTAATGATCATCAGCTGGTGATGATGCAGAGGCAAACTTTTTCATTGGTGGCATGCGTGTTATAGAACATACAGTGGCAGAGCTTCATGTTTCAGCACTGGGGGGCGGAGAGCAGGCATGGGTGGGGCTGGTGCACACCCTGGGGGCGTGGTGTCCCGACCACAGGGTTGTGGCTGCATCCTGGGGGCATGGCACCCAGCACGGGTGAGGGGGCAGCTGCAATGGCACCCCACTGGGATTGCGCTGCTCGGGGTGGTGTGCCCCCCCCCGCACTCTTCTTCCTCCGCCACTGGGAACATACTCCCTGGTGAAATCCAAGAGGTTTCATCTGTATTGGCATTCTGCCGTCTTTTATAGATTCACCTGCTTACACAGACATTCCCATGATTTCTCAATGTGAGTTGCCTGTATTAACTGTGGTGTTGCTTTACAGTGGCACCTCGGGTTACAAACTTAATTCATTTCAGAGGTCCGTTCTTAACCTGAGGTGCGCTTTCGTTAATGGGGCCTCCTGCTGCCACTGCGTCACCAGTGCACGATTTCTGTTCTCATCCTGGGGCAAAGTTCTCAATCCGAGGTACTACTTCCGGGTTAGCGGAGTTTGTAACCCTAAGTGCTTGTAACCCGAAGCATTTGTAACCCAAGGTACCACTGAAATGGGATTGTTTTATTGCAGATGTTTATATTATCATGTTAGTTTTTGTGTAGTAGGCTTTTATACTTTGTAAACCGCTTAGAAGCCTATTTTGGCATTAAGTGATCTATAAATAACAAACAAACATAATTGAAGTGGATAGCTTAACTTGAATTTACATCATATTTCTCACTAAGACCATGTAAAGAAGAATACGGATGCATACCTCTGCAAAAACAAAAGGTGAATCAAACTGGAAGCAGACATGGCCATGCTTAATGGCTTGAACAGAAGCTGGACCACACCGATACATGCCTGAATGTGGAGAACCAAAAGGGGAAACATGTATTGAGTCTCCTGCTGTGCCACCTGAACCCTTCCACTCCTGCTTGCAAAATTACTTCTGATGTCAGATCTTTCCATACTTTCTGCCCTGATCAGCTGTCAAACAGAGACCATTATGAAAGCCAAGTTACCAAAAGATTATATAATGCAAATTTGCCTCTCCTAGCCACAAAAAAAAATTAATAAAACTCTCTTTAGATAAAATAAAACCCTCCAAGGCCTCTTGGAATAATCTCAAACTGGTCATCCCAAAATGCACAGAAGCCCAAAGCATTATTATTTTTTTAAAAAAAAATAGATGTTGCTCTTAACAATAGTTAATACATTGCCACAGAATTTGCTGTGCCCTTTACGATCACCAGCACAGAAGGAGCTAGGAATGTTTCCCAGGATCAAGTGTATAATTTACGGCTTTCCCATATGCTCCCTAATGAATGCTGTCAGACTGGGGCAGGTTGAAGCAGATCCCGTATGTTTTGATGGCAAGCACTGGGTGCTCAGAAACTGTGGCTCTGGTCTTTGAACTGCCTGGACCAAATGTTTACAGTGCAACCAGTATTCCACTACTAAGTCATGAAAACAGATCAGGGCTTTCTATTTCAGGAGTGTACCTCTGAATACTGGCAACTGGGGACAAACAATATAGGAAGGCTATAATGTTTTTGTCTTTCTCGTGGCCTTCCCAGAGGCATTTGGGTGGTCACTGTTAAAGAATGCTGGACTCAGTGGACCTTTGGTCTATTTCGGCAGCATTTGTCTTAGGTTGCTTTTCTTAGGAACTCACTTGACAAATCTCCTATTCTGAAATGGATGATACTGTATTACCAATTATCCCTGCTGACAGTGAAGGTAGGAGTTATTTTGGAGTCCAAATGGTCTAATTGTCTAACCGTTAGTGGCCAGCCAGTCTTGTTTTGTCTTGATTCTTCGACCAAAATGCTCCTGAGATTTAAAAGATTTGATTCCAGTATAATCCAGATAGTCTAGTCCAGACAACTACAATTCCCATCATCCCTGACCATTGGTTCTGTTAGCTGGGGATGATGGGAGTTGTAGTCCCAAAACATCTGGAGGGCCGAGTTTGGGGATGCCTGGTCTAGTCCTCTGTCTCATCTCTGAAGTTGCTCTTAATGTTTCTCTGGCTTTCTTGAATATAGATGCTACTCAGTCTGCTGCTGTCATACTAGCGATATATACAAAGATGAAATCTCTTCAAAAAGGCCATTCAGTAATTCCTCTTTTATACCTTCATAGAGAGTTATATAAACCACACTGGCTATTGTGTTCCATGGAATTTTATTGTTAGGATGTTGGAGGGTATGCCCTTCACTCTGCCTAGCTAAGGGTCATTCCATTATATTTCTACGTTGGAATCAGATATTGGTTGAGGTTTTTTAATTCCTTCTGTCTAATGTGAACCTACCATCAGTGGAATTTGTTGCCAAGGAGTGTGGTGGAGTCTCCTTCTTTGGAGGTCTTTAAGCAGAGGCTTGACAACCATATGTCAGGAGTACTCTGATGGTGTTTCCTGCTTGGCAGGGGGTTGGACTCGACGGCCCTTGTGGTCTCTTCCAACTCTATGATTCTATGATTCATCATGCAGTGTGGCAAAGGGACGAGGACAGCGCTGTGGTCTAAACCACTGAGCCTCTTGGGCTTGCCGATCAGAAGGTCGGCGGTTCAAATCCCCACAATGGCGTAAGCTCCCATTTCTCTGTCCCAGCTCTGGCCAACCTAGCAGTTCAAAAGTACACCAGTGCAAGTAGATAAATAGGTACTGCTGTGGTGGGAAGGTAAATGGCATTTCTGTGCGCTCTGGCTTCTGTCATGGTGTTCTGTTGTGCCAGAAGCAGTTTAGTCATGCTGGCCACATGACCCGGAAAGCCGTCTGAGGACAAACGCTGGCTCCCTCAGCATGAAAGCGAGGTGAGTGCTGCAACCCCATAGTTGCCTTTGACTGGACTTAACCATCCAGGGGGCCTTTACCTTTACCTTGCAGTGTGGCAAGGAAGAAATATGCTTACCATCACTGTTTTCTTGAGGGGTGCTGTCCACAGCTTGCCAGCCTCCAAAACCTACAGGGAGGTCTGGTCTGGTCATCCAAGCCTCATTCCAGCAATGGTAGTTCCTTTAGAGAAGAAAAGAATAATGTTCACATATTAAACAGTACCAAACCTAAGGGGGATCATTATTATGGCTGTTCCGTTAATGGACATTTAATGGAAATAATTGAATCCTAGAACTGGCTGGCTAGTTCTAAATAATGCATAAACTCAGTGGCCAGACTTAAAGCACCCTCACACAGTCTCTTTCTCTGATAGGCACAGCTATTGCTTGCACACTCTGCAGCTGCTAGAGGGAGTGGCACCAGTTGGTAATCCACTACTTGAATGAGATTCTGGAGCTGACCTCCATGCAACTGCTAATAAAAAATAGGCCCTATAAATTGAGTATTGAAAGCCTTTCTTTGGAGCAGTCACCAGCAAGAGCAGCTGGGCCTAGGAACTTTCAGAGCTGAGGGTGGCTGCCCTGTGTGGTGAGCTAGCTCAGAACACCTTCTCAGCAGTGACATACAGTGGCACCTCAGGTTACATACGCTTCAGGTTACATACGCTTCAGGTTACATACTCCGCTAACCCAGAAATAGTACCTCGGGTTAAGAACTTTGCTTCAGGATGAGAACAGAAATCGTGCTCCGGTGGCGCAGCAGCAGCGGGAGGCCCCATTAGCTAAAGTGGTGCTTCAGGTTAGGAACAGTTTCAGCTTAAGAATGGACCTCCGGAACGAATTAAATACTTAACCCGAGGTACCACTGTATACCGTAGATTACGGCATGTTAGGCGACTGGGCATATAAGACGACCCCCCAACTTTTGCTGTTAAATTATAGCGTTTGGCCGCCCGCCAAGCACCGCCAGGGGCAGAGCACGCACCCCTCCGCTGCCTCTGCCATCACAGCAGCAGCAGCCCGAGGCGAGGCATTTGGTGGGTGGAACTCCCTCCCTCCCGGCTCCCTCCTTCTGGGAATCCGGCGGTCCCCATGGTGGCAGGGCGGGTGAGCCCCGGCCGAAGCCGTGCACCACCTCACGGTTGCTGCTGCTTCGGGAGGCGGCATGGGATGGAGGTGGGGGGTGGCTTTTACCATCCTTCTGCCCGTTGCCGTTCCAAGCCAGCCGCTGCCATCTGTCACAACCATACCCGGCGTATAAGAAGACCCCCGACTTTGGAGAAGATTTTCCGGGGTTCAAAAGTCATCTAATACACTGGAATCTACGGTACTCAAGTCTCATGTCTGGCCACACAAATCTAGTCAGGTTCCTGGGGCTTCCTGGACAGGAAGGGCTGCAAAGGACTTGGGCTGGGATTGTGCCCAAGAAACAGGCTCATCCCTTGGCCCTGGCCTCCTCACATTCTGGCTTCTCAGCTCGGCCTTGACAGAAACACCACAGGGTCATCATCCCATTTGAAATCTGTCCAGGATATTTCAAACTTTCATAAAAAAACCAAAATATAGCCATGCCATTTTCATTCCACTGGTTCAATAAGGCTCCAGAAAGAGTGCGAATAAGGGAGAACAGGCCTCTCAGAAGACACTTTTCAGACAAGCTTCAGGAGATTTGAGGAGGGAGGGGAATACAGCAATTTCCTTAAAAAAAATAATAAAAAAAATTACCTGCTCCCTCCCAGTAGATGAAAAGCTAATTACATAACCCTGGCCATTGTCTCAGATACTCAAGCAATAATATTTGCAATAATGTCTTAGGAAAATATAAGGATCGTTAAGCTCAGCCAGTTTCATTGATAATGGCTGAGGGAAAGAGGGACGAGTAGTTTGCATTGGTGTGAATCTGAGGCTTGCTTTAATGAGACATTTCAAAGTGGAAATGAAAGCTGGGGGAAACTTGTCAGTTAGGTGAGTTAATGAAGCAGGACGGGATGGGTGTGTGGGGGGGAATTATTCCAGGAAAGAGATGCACACTGCCTGAATTTTTGAAACTGCTGGGAATGCTGTGATGTTATAATAAATAATAATAATTTTTTATTTATGCCCTGCCCTTCCCGGTTCTGGGCTCAGGGTGGCTACCAATAAATTTAAAACACTTAAATGTAATGCAACATAGAAGCAGCATACATTTTCCTGAAGCAGGATATGTTTAAAATGGTTTTAAATATTCTAAATTCGGCTTTGAATGAAAAAAGGACCACATTAATATCACATCAAAATTAGGATACAAAACAATTTAGGGTACAGCTTCCACTGAGTGGTACAAATGAAGAGAAAAGACATAGAGGAGGAATAGAAAGAACTATAGGTTAAATTAATGTATGACCCAAGAGGTTGTGCATATCATGTAGCAATAAATATACCATGGAGAGAGAAGATTAAAGGGGGAGTTCAAAAATGTAATCAAGTTCCCAAAAGGAAGCAAGATTTAAACCACTCCGGAGCTTACCCACAATTGTTATAGATCTGCAAAGCTCCACTTACTTTAATTTTGAATTAGGTTTTAGAGAATTGCTGGACAATGAATGACTCCATGAAATGAAAAGTATATGAAAGCATTAGATATATATAGGGGAGGAGCGAGATCAAAGCATTCCCTTACAGCCTAGAACAGCCTGTCTCAAGCTCCGGTTCCCAGATGTTGTTGGAATTTTTCTTTCCCGAACATTGACCATGTTGGCTGGGGATACTGGGGTGGGTGTGTTGTCGTCTAACAATATTTGGGGGCCCAAGGGTGGGGGAGGCTTGCTTGATGCTACATGGGACAGTTCCACTGCTGAAGCTAAGAAGGTCTGACCCTGAAACTTGCCTACATGGGGGGTGAGGTGGACTACCAGAGAAAGAACTATGTGTAAGCTGCACCTTGGAGGAAGACTCGGTTATAGGCATAATCCTAAGTAAGTACAGTGGTACCTTGGGTTAAGTACTTAATTCGTTCTGGAGGTCCGTACTTAACCTGAAACTGTTCTTAACCTGAAGCACCACTTTAGCTAATGGGGCCTCCTGCTGCTGCGCTGCTGCTGTGTCGTCGGAGCCTGATTTCTGTTCTTATCCTGAAGCAAAGTTCTTAACTTGAAGCACTATTTCTGGGTTAGCGGAGTATGTAACCTGAAGCATATGTAACCTGAAGCGTATGTAACCTGAGGTACCACTGTAAATAAAATAATTTTAGAAACAGGTGCCCTGGAAAGCATAGTGCAGCAGATGTTTACTGCAAAATGTCCTTTTTGGTGGTGGCACCCCAGACTTGATTTTATTTCAACGCTAGGTAAAGACCACTTCTAGTTTTCCTAGTTCTTTTCATCTGTTCTCATTTTCTCCTTTCCAGTTGTTTTTATGCTTCTTTCGTATATTTTGTGATTGATCTGCTCTGTTGCCATGTGGTTATAGGACAGTATATCAATACATATAAATCATAAAGAAAAGTTAATTTCTGTTGCAACTAGGGGTAGGCAAGTAACTTTACTATATTTCTTGCTCGCTTGTATGCACATACTTCTATCCCACCCTCTTGGGAAGTAGAATTAGTTTTGAGTTATGAAATCAATCAATAGTGCACTACATCATTTTTGATATCGACTTTATGCTCCCTGCGGTTTGTGCCCACTTTCCGCCACTCCGGTTACAGTATAGCCAAAGGGTCAGTAAGTACATCCTCCATAACGAAGATTCATGCACACACACAAAAAGAATAATACAAATGGAAAATGTACAAGGCTCTTGATTGGGGTTTGAAATGCAAAATGTGGAACTGTCTCAATTTTATGGAAATTATAAGCAACAGATACCTTACCAGATCGAGTCTTTTGTGAGTCTGGAATCCACCTTTCCATCTTCATCAACAAAGACATCCAGCTGCAAATTGGCATCATTATCGTGGGCTGAGGAATAGTTGGTGACAACCCTGGCAGGAATTCCTATGCACCTCAAAACTATTAGAAGAGGAGATTATTTTTTAAGAAAAATGTTCAAGTCAATGCAGTGGTGTTTGCATGAGACTAAACAGATATAAATCTTTGAGGGTTACTGAGAGTATTGTAGGAAGGACAATTTATCAATAAACTATAGAGACTAAGTTTTTTTGTTTTTTAGGGTGGTCATAAAAGATCTAAGAAACATACCTGGCAAATTAATTGTCAGAATAGTGAATGCTGACAAACTAGAACTGGCCACTGACCTGCATTCATAACCCTCCCAAGACCACCCCCCATGGGCCACTTTGACAGGTGGACATCACGACCCAACTGTCAGTCACCTGGCACCCCAGAACATGAGATGACTCTACTCCAATGGGAAGAATCCTCCAGAAGGAAGACTCTAAATGCACCCCCAGTTCTTCCTTTCTTCCTTCGCACCCTCAGGAGGAAGACTTGAGGGTATGCTTAGAGTGTGACCCTGATTCTTTCCTTTGCAGCCAAAAGTTGCCACTTAATCAATTTCACACTTTTTTCGTTTCCTGTGCGGAAAAATGGCTACAGCCAATGTAATGGACTTCACCTGCAGCCTTCACAAAGGCTAAGGAAGTACAAAAACAGAGTTTTTATATGTACGTAACGACATTAATTGTACTTCTCCACAGAATTTGTACATTATCTCTACAGATGCATGGATTTTAAATATATTTAAATATATATGGCACTCAATTCATTGATATGTATATTGATATTGGTAGTTTAATCTTGCTGAGACTGTTTTTTGCATTTTTATTAACACACAGGTTTATTGTTGAACATTGTTTTTAAATTTATTGTTGTACAGTGGTGCCTCGCAAGACGAAAATAATCCGTTCTGCGAGTCTCTTCATCTTGTGGTTTTTTTGTCTTGCGAAGCATCCCTATTAGCGGCTTAGCGGATTAGCGCTATTAGCAGCTTAGCGGCTATTAGCGGCTTAGCGGCTTAGCAGCTAAGCGGCTATTAGCAGCTTAGCGGCTTAGAAAAGGGGGGGGAGCGGAAAAACTCGCAAGATTCGCAAGACGTTTTCGTCTTGCGAAGCAAGCCCATAGGGAAATTCGTCTTGCGAAGCGCCTCAAAAAACGGAAAACCCTTTCGTCTAGCGGGTTTTTCGTCTTGCGAGGCATTCGTCTTGCGGGGCACCACTGTACATTGTTTTAATTGTTTGTTTTTCTTCTGTGACTGTACCCCCAAGTGTGTTTTATAAGCTGGTCTCGGACCATAATAAATTATCTATCTATCATCTATCTATCTATCTATCTATCTATCTATCTATCTATCTATCTATCATCTATCTAACACACAGGTCTCTTATTGCTTGTTACACACATTTGTATTGTACATTATTATAGGTTGATTTTTTCATTACATGTTCATCTTAATATCAGTTTATTATTCAAGTGAAGAGCCACTGCAAGTTGACAATACTGAGCTAGGTGGACCAGTCTAATGCAGCTTCTTGCATAGAAGAAGCCACACCAGGGCCTCCTAGGACCTAATAAGACCCGAGATCTCATGTTTGACACTCCTGCAGTACGTAGTTCATATTCTGTAGCCCTAAGGTGGCTGCAGTGTTTCATGCAGAAGAGTAATGTTTCTCGCGCATTCATTTTAATGGTTTGATGACAAATTGCCTGGATTCCTCCAATGCCATATGCACCTATTGATTAAGCTTAATTCGAATGCCCTCCCAGACTTTGAGTGTGCAAGCCATCAAGGCTCATTGGAAATAATTCAGCTGACAATTTCAAGATTAATGGCTCTGCTCCTTCTTTTTCAGAATGTTTTAGCATTTTTAACAGATGACTGTCCCAAAATATTCAATATGGTAACCTTGGGAAGCTGAATCGTTGCACCCATACAGCATTAGAAACCCTAAATAGCTGGAAATTAATTTGCTGTGCATATTAAACACGGAGTTTGTGTTTTAAAAGATGAATGTGATTGCCATAGGATGTGGTTTTATTGGTGGAAACTTTTCCTGGAGTTCTGTTAAAATGGAATTGTAATTAATTATTGTGATTTTTATTTTATATGTGATTGTAAATGCTGGTGGGGTTGGTTTTTTTTTAATGCAAACCATTTAGAGCTTGGGGAAAGCAAATGCCTGAAATAAATGCAAAAGTTTCAGCTCATATTCATGGGCTTCTCAGAGATTTTTTGATGGGCTTTATGTGTGATCATTCACAATTATTGATTCTCACAAATAGTGGTGGCTGCTGGTGCCCATTGAAACCAGCAGGGAAGAAAGCAGGAGGCCAACAGTAGGTGGAGCCAGAGTCACAGAGGCAACAACGTCTATGTTTACCCAGCTACTCCCACTGAGTTCTACATAGGCTAAGGGAGGAAGAAGCTTGCAGATAGTGCTACCCCCTGGACTGTTCATAAGTAAGAAGGCAGGCAGGCATGGGGCTGCTTGAGGGCAGATTGAGGCTGGTCGGGCAGTGCCCCATTTGTCCTAATGGATCAGACTCCACTGCCTTAATACAGTCCTTCTTTTGGATATATATCAAAGTATTTTACTTATCCTTTCTTGACTTTCTGAGCCCCTGTAGCAAGTGAACCTGGGAGTAGCAAGTAGAGCATGCTTTCTGTAAATTGTGTTAGAGATGTACCGAGTTCAGAGCGTTCAAATGTTAATTTCCTTGCAGACATGTGGTGTTTTTTCGGAACATGGCTCAAGGTTTACTTTAATATGTCCTTACAGCATTTGCGTAAAATCCACTCTCACCATATTCTGAATAAAGATTCATAAAGGCATCTCCCATGGAATGAAAGTGGATGTGGATAAATTGGATGTTTCTTAATGCGTAGCTGTTCTTTATATCTGGCGATACCTACTTATATTGGCATAACTACGAAGGGAAAGATAGGTTTTGCTCTGGAGTTCTGCCAGCTGTGACAGAAACAGGATGTTTGTTACAGTTTGCGTCTCTTCTACATATGGCAATATATGTTTAAACAAGGATGTACATTCCAACATCTTCCATTTTCAAAAAACAAAACACCACAACAGGCTAATGTCTTGGCTATTTATCACTTGGCTAAGTGCTTTGCAACAACAGTACCGAAAGTGCCCAGCTTCTGCTGTCTGCATTTCAGCAACATAATGTTTCCTTTCATTTGAGAGAGTTAGTGGATGGGAATATTGGTTTATTTGCTTTCAGCATGTATATCCCACCGTTCACCACAAAGTCGCAGGTCATCACTCCTTGTAAGGCAGGGTCACCTCAAAAACCACATTGCAGAGCTGGAAAAGGTTTGGAAAAGGGCAATGAAAATGTTCAAGGGGATGGCCTCGGCCCAGTATACCTGAAGGAGAATCTCCACCCCCATCATTCAGCCCTGAAACTGAGGTCTAGCTCCGAGGGCCTTCTGGCGGTTCCCTCATTCCAAGAAGTGAGGTTACAGGGAACCAGGCAGAGGGCCTTCTCCGTAGTGGCACCAGCCCTGTGGAACGCCCTCCCATCAGATGTCAAGGAAATAAACAACTATCTGACTTTTAGAAGACACCTGAAGGCAGCCCTGTTTAGGGAAGTTTTTAATGTTTGATGCTTTATCGTGTTTTTAATATTCTGTTGGGAGCCGCCCAGAGAGGCTGGGGAAACCTAGCCAGATGAGCGTGGTATAAATAAATAAATAAATAAATAAATAAATAAATAAATATTATTATTATTGAATGACTCCCCTAGGACTGCAGCATTTGCCATTTTTAGTTTACAGAAAAGGCACATAAGAGGTGCTATGATAGAAGTTTATAAAATTATTTATGTCGTGGAGAAAGTTGTATGTATGTGTAAACAAGCCATAAATAATAAAGACACCATAGTGTCCACTGTTGCCCATTCTGAGGAAACCAAGCCCTTGGTAAGCGCCTGGAACCCTTGGAGATTGGGGTGGCGTGCAACAAGATTATTGTTATTTGGTGCAAGCATCAATGCAATCTCAGAAGGGTATTGGGAGGGCTCTGGTTCATTCCAACGTGAAAAAGAAACAGTGTCCGTGCCACAAAAGATTCATTGCATATTTTATCTCATACTTACAAGTGTTGAAGACTCCGGCAAAGACCCAGCACTGACCATACCGCACCGGTTCTTTAGAACTATGATATTCCAATAGAATTTCTACACTTCCAGTCCAAGAGGAGGGTGGCACTCCGTATTCATAAACGCTGTTCCAGGAGCCATACACCACACCGTCATCATCTTTAGAATTGATCTGGAGGGAGAACAAGCCAGTGAGAGGCCCACCAGATGGGTGCTTTATTGAGAGTGCATTCTGCAACATGTTCCTCACACAGTAAAAGGTGTGTTTATTCTGCTCTATTAGTTGTTCTGCAATGCTTCCCTAGCCCTGCCACAATATTGCTGTCTGGAAGAGCTACAGTGCAACAAAAGCAGGATAAAACAAATTAATAAACCAGGACATTTGTGGTAGAACAAGTTTTGGGATTTCAGGAGGTAGTTATGGGATATGCACTGCTTGGAAACGAAGCAGTGGGCAGCACTACTGCAGGCACAAACAATATTGAAAACAGGATCGTGTCTGACTGCCCTGATAGCATCATGAGCACAATCACCCACAAAAGGTATATCTGGAAGGGTCCTAAATTCACACAGAAAAGACATCCTTTAGGATTTGAACCTGAGTCACAATCCACACAGAAGAACCCCAGTTTATGCATTAACTACCACTCGTGCATAGTTATGTTTGACTGCAATTCCCCACACAAATAAGAGTTCTGGAGGTGGGGAGTCAAGGCTGTGTATTGTGGGAGGAGGGTGCCCCTTAAGAATACATTCTTACAGGCAGGATTATGTGAGAATGCATTCTCACATAATGGGATGATCCATAATGCACCATTCATAAACAGCCTTTACGCAAAGCTGTCATGGGCTTTGAAGACGCTTGAACTCAGGACGAGAGGGAGAAACGTTCTAAGAGGAAGGCATGCTTGGCAAAACCTCACCATGATCAACTCCCACCCGGAAACCAATGTCCCCACTGCGGAAGGATGTGTGGATCCAGAATTGGTCTCCACAGTCACTTACGGACTCACTGTTAAGACAATCTTACTCGGAAATGAGTGATCGCCAAAGAAGAGGAAGATACATAATGTGATTCTATCCTCAGATCACCTCCACTGCTCATTGGGTGAATGCCAGGTTGCCACAACAAACTGAGCTGCATTTTTCTTACAGGCTTGTGGCCTACAACAGGCTATATTTACACACGTACAAGTTGTTCTAAGATCTGTATGAATGAGGAAAGCTACAAAAGGACTTTCTTCTGGTCACTAATGGCAAGTTTGAAGGAATGGTCTGATTTGAGTGAGCTGGTATGGGGAAGCTGGGGATCTAGTAGTGACCATTCTTTGGGAAGGTACATGCGCCTGAAAAATTGGAGAGTATGAGGTTAGTGTGCCTTCAAAGCGCGAGCTTTCAAGCACACCCAAAACCCCTCAGCAACACCAAAATGGTTGTGTGATTCAGCTCCAAACTTATCAGCATTTAGTGGGAAACGAAATGTGTCCCAGAAAGCATTTGACCTGTTTTGCAAGAAAAAGAAGAGAAAACTTCTATTTGACCCCCTTGCAATTCCAATGGTTTTGATATAATTTATCCTGAGTAAGCGGTGTATGTGTGTGTGGAAATAGGCTGTCTACCGTGTGCCCATCATGAGAACAAGAAAGATTTTGCTTGTCTAACTTTGCTCGGGGTAAGGCTGTATGGAGTGAGAGTTTTGCTGACTAATGACTAAATGGATAGCTATTAGTGAGCAATACATTTCCTTCCAGCAATTTGAACCAAATCAGTGGAGGCTATGCGGAAAAGCTCCTTTTGCTCTGTACCTTGTAATTATGTTAATACCGAGTTGCTACATTCTTGCCAAATAAATCACGACTCTCATTGAAAAGCTTTTGGCTGGATTAAGTACTGGTTTCTAATTAGAAAATCGACTTCCTGTGAACCCTGAGATAAGCATTCAGCAGCAGACCTAAAGGGGTTTCAGGGCGAGACCCTGAGTGGCCGTCGCCAGGAAATAAAAAGGCACTAGGCAGGCTGGATGGCAGTATCATTCCGCTTTCCAAACCAGTGGAAAACCAACACACTGTGCCTGGCAAATGGCAAATTTGGCAGACAAATTTGTGGCCCTGCAGATGTAGGTAGACTGCAACTCCCATCATCCCTCACTGTTGGCCATCCTGGCAGGGGCTGGTGGGAGTTGGGGTTCATCAGCAAGTGAGCCAGAGGCTTGCCATCCTTGGACTAGAAAGGAGCTACAGAAACAACAGCAGCAGCAGCAGCAGCAACAACAACAACAACAACAACAACAACAACAACAACAACAACAACAACAACAACAACAACAACAACTGTATCCTGCCCATCTGACTGGGTTGCCCCTGCCACTCTGGGTGGCTTCGAACAAACATAAAAGCACAGTAAGCAAATGGATAGCTCCAATGGTTAGAGCATGGTGCTGATAAGACCAAGGTTGCAGGTTCGACTCCCTTAAGGAACGGCTGCATATTCCTGCATTGCAGGGAGCTGGACCAGATGACCTTCAGGGTCCCTTCCAACTATGTGATTCTATGAATAAAACATCAAACATTAAAAACTTCCCCATACAGGGTTGACTTCAGGTGCCTTCTAAAAGTTGTATAGTTGTATAGTTCTTTATGTCCTTGACATCTGGCGGGAGGGCGTTCCTCTGCCTGGTTCCCTGTAACTTGAAGAAAACCACCCACAAACCACCACTCATGCCTGGAATAATAATTAAGAGCCTTCCAAATCAAACACCAAATCATCTACACCTTAGAATGCAAAAAATTAATATTTAGCACTTGTATGGTGTTTCCACGTGTTCAAAGGGTTTCACATAGCCCATCCTTAAAACAACCCTGTAAGGTTAAGTCTGTACAGTGGTACCTCAGCTTAAGAACTTAATTTGTTCTGGAGGTCCGTTCTTAATCTGAAACTGTTCTTAACCTGATGTACCACTTTAGCTAATGGGGCCTCCCGCTGCCGCCGTGCGATTTCTGTTCTCATCCTGAAGCAAAGTTCTTAACCTGAGGTACTGTTTCTGGGTTAATGGAGTCTGTAACCTGAAGCATCTGTAACCCGAGGTACCACTGTATAATTATCCCCTTAAGGTAAAGGTAAAGGGACCCCTGACCATTAGGTCCAGTCGTGGCTGACTCTGGGGTTGCGGCGCTCATCTCGCTTTACTGGCCGAGGGAGCCGGCATACAGCTTCCGGGTCATGTGGCCAGCATGACTAAGCTGCTTCTGGCGAACCAGAGCAGTACACAGAAATGCCATTAACTTCCCGCCATAGCGGTACCTATTTATCTACTTGCACTTTGACGTGCTTTCTAACTGCTAGGTTGGCAGGACCATGACCAAACAACGGTAGCTCACACCGCTGCAGGGATTCAAACCGCCGACCTTCTGATTGGCAAGTCCTAGGCTCTGTGGTTTAACCCACAGCGCCACCTGTGTCCCATTTTTTCCCCTTAGAATCCACTTAATATATTGCAGACTGAGAGAGAGAATGTTTTGCTTAAAGCCAGCCTAGTGTGCTCATGGCAGAGGTAGAGTGGCCATGTTATTTACAGATTAACAGTCCTCTAGTTGAAGGGATGTTCATAGAATCATAGAGTTGGAAGGGACCCAAGGGTCATCTAGTCCAACCCCCTGCAATGCAGGAATCTCAGCTAAAGCATCTGTGACAGATGGCCATCCAACCTCTGATTAAAAACCTCCAAGGAAGGAGAGTAACAAAGAAGCAGAAGAGGAGAGCAGGGACTTTGACACAGGTCATCTGGTCACAGTCTTCCCCACAACAGTGAGACGTATTGTATTTCTACTTAAATTACAGAGATTCCCCCCCTCCAAAAAAAATCTGCATATATACATACAAATTATCGTATGCAAATCTGTCTTTCACCCTTTCTTTTGGTGATGCACAAGTGGCCTACATATAGACAAAAGTCAACCTAAGGACCTCTTGATTGATAGCTCAGTCTCTTACACTATAACCGCACTTACTTGGAAGTAAACACCACTGAATGGAATTAGACTTACTTCTGAGTAGACATGATTAGGGTTGTAGTCTCTGTCGCTAGACTTTTTGGGGAACCTAACCCGCTTTTATTTTATTTTTTGAGACCCTATTATTTTAGACAGAACTGGATCTACCATGAGCCAGGGTGATGCAGCTTGCCTCAGGGTGTAGATTTGAGAGGTGCTGATAAAAGGCATTACAGTATCAATTGCCTAATTTATCTAAAACGAGCTAGGAGACAGTCCAAAGCTGTGGGTGAGCAAAATTTGGTTTTTTATTTTATATTTTTTATTATCAGCGGGGATGCTATTTGAATTGTCTGCCTTAAGCTCCAAAGCATTTTGGGCTATTTCTGATTTTTACCAGGACACACTCCCTCCCCGTTCTCTTCCCCTCTTTTTCTTTTTTTAAATGTCTAATTATCACTGTAGTCCTAATTTTAAAGAAAAGTCGATAAATTTCCTCTAGGCCAAAACACTGAGACATTAATGAAAGGGGAAAATCACTGTTTTGCATTCCAAAACTGCACTGCTGTCATGATCCTGGTGGCTTGAATTTACGGAATGCACGTCTCTCTAGCCTGTATCAAAAAGTGCAGCATAGTCAGAGGTGTAGTGGTCTGAGATTGCGACACAATGTCGTGCCTGTGGCATAGTGTGTGACGTCATGCACACAAAGTCCCTATGTGGCGTCAGGAGATCGGGAGGAGCCAGGAGGCAGAGCTGAACGTGGTGGCACCATACTTTCAACGGCCAGTGGCTCCTCCTCCTGCTGCTGCCGCCGCCATGGGCTGGGGGCTGTTTCCCCCTCTTCTCCATGGCAGGAGGAGGAAGAGGGGGAGAAGGAGCCAGTCACTTAAGCAACACCACATTCAGCTCCATGCTTCGCCCTGATTCTTTTGAACACGGGGGATCCACTCCCCCCCAAAAAAATATTGGGAGGCCCATTGGGCCCCCGGGAGTTGGCACCGCTGGCTCCTAGGTTGACTCCGGAGAGGACACCAAGGAGAAACTGTTCTGTATGCTCCAAAGCTAAGTATTGAGGAACACTGAAAACACAAGGGGCTTCAGTTTAAAAGAATGTTGTGCAACTTCTGCTACATGGACTATGATATCGGAAGACTCCCAAGCATTTGTCCCCCTTTAAGCACTTTTTCCCCCTTTAATTTTTGGGGGGCCCCCAAGAGAGTGGGGCCCTAAGTTATAGCTTATATGTAAATCCGGCACTGCTTTTCAGTGGTACTCCACAATCTGTTGCTCTAGCCCAGCTGTTGAGCCAGCCCTGGGGCTTTAAAACTGAAGTGTGTGTGTGTGTGTGAGAGAGAGAGAGAGAGAGAGAGAGAGAGCGCAATTGAGATTGATGGGGGCATATTGACCTAAGCCAAGTAACAAGCAAATGGTTCATTAAACTCCACACATTGCATCCACTATATGTTCATTACGTACCACTGCAGAACCAACGCGACTGATTTTGACCGGATTCCCTCGGCCTGAGAGATCCAGCTGTGCTCTGTCCATCAGGTATAGGCATGCATCCAAAACACCTTCTTCAAACTAAATAAAAGGGAGGAAAAAGAAAGAAACAGAGAATGGATTTAGTGCTCATTCTAGAAAACAAACAGGAAACAAATGCTCTTTGCTTCGAAAGAGGGAGGAGAATTCTTTTTTCAATTCCATGTAGGAAACACCAATTTTCTTATACAGTATACGAATTATAACTTCAGCTGTGCCACTTCAGATCAAACCACCAAAAGATGTTTGATATACTTCTTTACACAAACAACAAACAATCCTTAGCCATTGAAACACCGCCTCTCTATGGCTTGAGGCACCTTACATTGATAATATAAAACCATAAAACTGCAATAAAAATTATCATTAAGCACCCCCCATTAATATACTACAAAACCAACATATCTCAGCAGCAGTAGTACAAAGCTTTAATTAAAAATTTCAGCAGCCAAAGGCCTTTCTGAAAAAGAGAGGGTGCAAGCTCTAAAAAACTAGAAAGATGAAGATAATGACCAGCCATCATGAAGTCTACGTACTACTTCCATGATTAGAAGCAAGCTGCCTCTGAATACCAGTTCGCCGTCACTTCCTGTATTGTACATAACATGGCGCACAGTCCAATTTGCAGCTCACAAGTGGTAGAGTTCATATGGGGAGAGACATGTATTGTAAAGGTGAAAATATATAAAAATTAAAGTGGGTGGGATTGTCCAGCTTAGACTTAAAGGTGGCTCCAGAGTATGTCACTGCTTTAAGCCATGGTTGCCACTGGTGCATGACAAGACAGGCATAGTGCTGCAGTTCAAAGGTGGCTTATGCAAGTCAGCTGCACATCAGACCCATGCAAACTCGCAAGGGCAGATTCTGGCTGCTTTACACAAGAGTCACACACGGAGAATGCCCTTTTGGCTTCTTCCATATATGTAGTTGTTCTGTTGAATAAGGTCAGACCACACCTGGAGTTCCGTGTCCAGTTCTGGGCACCACAGTTTAAGATGGATGTTGACAAGCTGGAATGTGTGCAGAGGAGGGCAACCAAGATGATGAAGGGTCTGGCAACCAAGCCTTTTGAGGAGCGGTTGAGGGAGTTGGGTATGTTTATCCTGGGAAAGAGGAGGCTGAGAGGAGATATGATAGCCATCTTCAACCATCTCAAGGACTGTCACATGGAAGAGGGAGCGAGCTTATTTTATCCTGCTCTGAAGGGTAGAACTTGAACCAATGGCTTCAAGTTACAAGAAAGAAGATCAGGAAAACCTTTCTGACATTAAGAGCTGTTCAATAGTGAAACAGACTCTCTCAGAAGGTAGGTGAACCTTTCTTGGAAGTTTTTAAGATGAGGCTAGATGGCCATGTGTCATGGATGCTTTAGCTGAGATTCCTGCATTGTAGGGGGTAGGACTAGATGACCCTAGGGACCCCGCTCAACTCTACATTTCTATGATTTTAAGGAGCCCTTCCAGATGCCCTTTCTATTGTGCATTTGTGATGATTTGTGCTCATGGTACTAACAGGGCAGTTATACACAATCCTGCTTTCAATACTGTTGCACTGGCAAAAGTTTCAGGCCAGACATACTGCTTTGTCACCAATCAGTACACGACCCCTTAACTTCCTTCTGAAATCCTGTAACTTTTTAAACCACAAATGTTTCACAAGTGTGCCCTGCTTTTGCGCCCTTCCAAATGGCAATAATGTGGCAACACCGGGGAAGCGTTTCAGAACAATGAACAAAGCGGAACAATGCGTGAATCCACCGTGAATGCAAAATTATTGAATCAGTGGCATGTTGCAGAATACACCTGCGGCAACTCAAAGCAGCAGCAGCCATTTTGAACTAAGATGGTAGCCTCCAGAAGTGTAGTTATTTATGTCAAATATTCAAATGCAATATCATGTTGCAGTATTCAGCTTTTGGATAACTTTAAAATACATCGGGTGGTGGAATAGCACTGGGCAGCCCTAGCTCAAATTAAATCTATTCTAAACTCTCTCTACTGCCACTCCAAATATAGATAGTTTGCCACTAGTTGTACTTCTGATTATTGATGGGCCTAGCAAGCCTTGCAAAGAGAGACCAGCACCGGCAAGTGGCCTGAAACTGTCTTCGAGAATGAACTCTAATAAAGGAGTCTAAATTCTGGGATCCAATGACAACAAGGACAGGAATAAATAGGGGGCAGAAGTGCCTAAATAGAGCAGAATTCATTATGAAAGAGCCTGCCCTGTGATACAGTCCAATTTGCTCAGAAGAAATTGCATAGCAACCAAAAAATGACACTGTCTCTTGGAAAACAATTGCTGAGATGGTGGCAAAGGCACATGAATTCAATTATGAGCCTCTCTAAGCGGTGGTAAACAAATGAGCAGATTATATTTCTGTTGCAAGCTGGACCATTGCAATTGTTGAAGCTTTTCTTTATGCGTTTGGGTTTGCCTCTGTTTCTTTTCTTTTTTTAACAAAAAAAATGCTAGTTGGTTAAAAATAGCAACAATAAATTGATTGCATCACTGATTAGTTAACATACCGACATGGCGATGAACTATCTAATGCAATTGCATCCAGGTTGGACATGACACATTTATCATCATTCATCTCCTTGGCTCTGTTACCTATAATTGCATTACTTTTCTCTCTCTCTTTTGGAATGGAACAGAAGCTCATTACTAAATAATGAGTTATAATCCTATCGTGTGAAACAGAGTTCGCAGTGGAGGTCAACACTTTCCCAAAGGAGATGCTTCCAGCAACAATATCATCTTCAAAAAGCCGAATGTTTATTCAAGGAATTGGCCCATAAATCTCAATGGTGTACAAGAGTTCATTGGTGTAAACAATCCTGGAGTAAGAAAAATGCTTTGGTAGCAGCTCTTGAAAAATGGTCCTTTCACAACTGGGGATGCGGATCCATTTTTGAGCTCACCATACTTGCCACATGCTTCATCAAATAAAAGTTTTTGTTTATCTCTGTGCTGTTGGTTGAGGCAGTCCTTAGTCTGCCCCACTTTCATCAGAGTCTAAGCGAGCCAGATTTCTTAACATCAAGTCATCCCTGCTGTCAGTAATGCAAGGTAGGTGAATAAAGTGCAGACTTTGCACCAAAACTATTGCCACCAGCGGTTTATAATGCTCTCCCAGTGGGACGTGGGTGGTGCTGTAGTCTAAACCACTGATCCTTTTGGGCTTGCCGATCAGGTCGACGGTTCGAATCCCCACGATGGGATGAGCTCCTGTTGCTCTGTCCCAGCTCCTGCCAACCTAGAAGTTCAAAAGCACACCAGTGCAAGTAGATAAATAGGTACCGCTGCGGTGGGAAGGTAAACAGCATTTCTGTGCGCTCTGGTTTCCATCACGGTGTTCCATTGTGCCAGAAGCAGTTTAGTCCTGCTGGCCACATGACCCAGAAAAGCTGTCTGTGGGCAAACGCCGGCTCCCTTGGCTTGAAAGCGAGATAAGCGCCACAACCTCATAGTCGCCTTTGACTGGACTTAACCGCCCTGGGGTCCTTTACCTTTCTTTCTTATAATGCTACACAAAGAACTTCATTTTGATCACATAAGTGTAAGAAGGACTTTTCATTTCAAGCAACCAATGATCCATCATAACTACATCAATATCTGGCAGTGCCCAATATCGAGATGGCAGGTGCCCTTTACATTCCTTGATGCAGCTACAGCTTCTCCTGGTTATTCCTCCCCATATTCCATTGACTATCTATCAGAACTCTGCAGCACTGGCCAAACTCCAAGGGTGATAACAGTAAGAAATTATACTCAAAATATAATTCCGCACATTGTGCAGTACCAAGCTTGAGTTTGCCTCTGAGTGTACCCTCAGCAGGTATAGCAATCCCCTGGCAATAGGAAGTACTAAGATTAGACCTTCATCATTGTTAGATTGTTACCTGGTCAAGGCCTATTCGGAAAAGGCTGCCTGGCCCACTAAAATGCTCTGCCCATGGGGACTTGCAGAAACTAATGGATGTTGGGCATATAGAGGAGATACCAGCAGCAAATATGTTGATGCTTCAGAGGCATTTTGGAATGAATGATCGACTGGAGCAAGAAACATTGTCAACCCCTGCTTGCCCACTTTCCCTGCTGCCATCTCAAACGACCTTAGCCACCCAGTATGGAGAGGAGATAAGAGCTCACTTGGGGCACAAGGCAAATCTGCCCATGTATGTCAAGAGCCCGTTTTGAAGCCTAGAAGGTGACAGCAATGTTGATAAAGGGGAAAACATTCTTCTCTGCCACAACTGCATCTGTAGGGTTGTGTTCCAGAGGCTGTTCCAAGCAATTTTCAGTTTTCCACTGAAAATGGGCATTTGCTGGCGAGTGAGACATCAGTTGCTTGTTGAGATAACTTTTGAAGATGGTGAAGTTGTTCAGATCCAGTCTGATTTGTTTGTGACAAAGCATAGACCAGAACAGTCAGAAGCAGCCACTTTTTGCAATCACTAGGATCGCTTCAGCCTAGGTGCTTTCTCTCAAGAATGCTGACTGGTTGACTAGGGTTGTGAAGGCAATGCCCATTTCAAATAGTCTATCTTGGCTAGTTAAGGCCAACTGAGAGGAGCTTGAGACTTGCTGGTGAAAATAGCGAACATCTCACTTTGGAAGGGACCCTCCTGACAAAACCATTCCTAGACTTGTTTCAGGTCTTCACTTTTGAGGAAACACAGAATATTAATAAAATAACTGGATAACACATCACTTCTCGGTCCATTTCAGTCTGACTTCCACCTTTAGCAACTTTCACAGATTACTTGCATCTGGAAGTTGACAAGGCATTCTCCCTTCTCAATGATTTTGGATGTCTCAGTGGCAGCAGATCACTAAATTTTGTTGGCCTGGCTTGAACAGCCTGCGGAGATGTCAAATCTAACTGTCGAGTGATTCCTTTCCCCTCAGAATGAACTCAGTGGTCATCACTGGTGATCCCAGCTCAGCCCTCTAGCAGTTGACTTATTGTGTCCCACATGGCTTGATATTTATCACTGATGCCTTTTAACATCTATCATCCATAGGAAGCTGCTGACAAAAATCATCCAGAGCTTTGCTGGTGGGGGTCATAAATTAGACAATACGCTTTCCCTCGAGTTCCATATTTCATTAATGAAGCATCCAATACCAGTTTTCTCAGTATTAAACCACTGTCTTGAGGCTGTGGTTGAATAGATGAGCTCTTAAAACAGGATGAAATTGAATCTGGACGTGGTGGAGATACTGCTGGTAGGAAATCCTAATACTGCGAAGGGTTGGCAGAATGCTACCTGCAATTGGCCAGTAGGTCACAGGGCTACTTGAGGTCAATCCTCCCATTGCCTTATCCAGCCAGATGACCCGCTTACAACATCTGCCTTTCCTGCCCCTTCGCCTGTCTCCATCACTGAAAATTAAGGCTACCTACTCCTCTCCCATCTCCTATCGGCTTGAAAGAAGCACCAGTGGGAAGAAAGAGGAATGCAAAGATTGAGGCAAGAGTAAGACATCTGCCTCTGTGTCCTGATTTGGTTCTTCTGTTTGTTCACTCCAGGTAAGAGGGTATCCCATTCAGCCCAGCAGCAGAAGGGGAAGAGAGAAAGGGAGCTGCGTGTTTGTGAATGAGAAGAATGAGTGAGAACAAAGAACACATGTGCTCTGATTCAAACCACATCTGCAAATGGAGAGGGGAAATGTCCATTGGGGGTGTGGTTTGCATTCAAATGGTTGGAACGCACCTGCATCTGCTAATGGACTTTAAAGAGGCCTTTGCCCACCAACGAGCTGAATCATAGAATCACAGAATTATAGAGTTGGAAGGGACCTTGACGATCATCTAGTTCAATTCCCTGCAATGCAGGAATATGCATCTGTCCCATATGGGGATTGAACCTGCAACCTTAGCGTTACCAACACCATGATCTAACCAACTGAGCAAGATGGATACTGGAATAATGAAGTTGTCGCCTGATGTGATAATAACATTAACATCGAGTGATTGACAGGTGGGCAATCCCCCTTTAAAAAAAAAGAGGTGAGCACACACAAACTGATACCTCAGGTTTCTGGAACTTTTGGAGGGTGGGAAGTAGGGGGACAGGACACACAGTGTCAATAATCTCATCAAGCACTGCCCACTAGGGTGGATGAAAAGCATCAAGCTAGATTTGGGAAGCATAAAACTGAAAGCACTCTTATGTGGATCAAAGCATACAGAAGCGCATATGGAAGAATCAACGTACAGCGGTACCTCTGGTTAAGAACTTAATTCGTTCTGGAGATCCGTTCTTAACCTGAAACTGTTCTTAACCTGAGGTACCACTTTAGCTAATGGGGCCTCCCGCTGCCGCCACACGATTTCTGTTCTCACCCTGAAGATTGCAGAACGCACAAAAAAATATACATTTCCTACAAAAGAGACACAAAACTTTTGATTCCTGATAACCTGAGGTACTATTTCTGGGTTAGCGGAGTCTGTAACCTGAAGCATTTGTAACCTGAAGCGTCTGTAACCCCGGGTACCGCTGTATATTATCCACCTGCCTGTCCTATCCTTATGCATCAGATGTGCACCCATCAAAAAAGGTATCTGAAAATATCTACAGACAACATTGGTGCAAATGCTTAGAACTCAGATCCAGGTCAGGCTTTGCGAGTCCTTACGTGTGGAGTAATTCAATTAAACATAGCAGGTTGCCTCCCAAACAATTGTGGTAAGAATTTCAGCCTAATACCCCAGAGTTAAAAAAAAAATTGCACCAGTGTATCTGCCTGAAGCCTGAGAGATCAAGGTTCCAGGAATGTCACACAGCACCACTGTGGTCTGTGGTATCACCCTGGCCCAGCAGACAGTAGCCCACCTTCAATCTTAAGTGTTCATTTGCTGGCGCACCAGATCTTAGGACAGCAGCATAAGTGGCAGAACTTCCAACATGTCCATTCAAAAAAACTCACCTGGCCATAATTCCAACTCCTGGATCTTATGCTATCAGGCTCTCCATAGAAAATAACCCCAAGGTCATTCAGGACATACTCTTGCCTTTGCTTTTCATCATCCAGAAACACAGCATCCTCTGCAACAAAACGTTGTGTGTGAAAGCTCGTCAATACAGTTGTTTTGCTTATAATAGATGCCAGCATTTAGTACTGCAGAATGATATGACGCTAATGAAAAGGCTGGGTTTTTTTTGTTTTTGTTCATCAAGCAGAGCAGTAGGATTTCCTTCCTTCCCTGCACAATTCCTTGTAATTGGGAGCCAGGTATTCTTCAACTTAAAAGGAGGAAAGGGGAGGGGGGAGGAAGGCAAATCTGCACTGCTTTGAGCAGGATCTGTAAAGCGTGATTAAAATGTCACCTCTCATCAAGCATTTTATGATTTTGCATCGCTAAGTTGAGAAGTCCAGAGTGCCGTGATGCAATTAGGCATCTGCATAGCGGATCAAAGAACAATTTTGAAACTTCTTAATCGGCGACAGAGAGCGAGTCAATGTCAAAAGATTTAAAGGGAGAAGCCTGCCCTGGAGTTGAAATGCTGGAGGAGGCTGAGGGTGTGGTTCACTGATCTATGTAAATAACAGCACAGGGATGGGGAAGGCGTAGGCGCATGGTGTGGAGGGCGGGGCCAGAGGCAAAAGTGGGTGGAGCAACAGCTGTAAAGGTTACCTTTGTACAGTAAGCTGGTCTCTACATACATTGCTCTCTATCCTCCACACCTATCTAAGACACACCTTCCAGTCAGGCAAAAACACCCAATGAAATTGTGAAACAAGGCCAGTGAGAGGTGTGGTTTGAAAAGAAGGGGTGTGGCTTGGGTTGCATCCTGAGAGGGCCCCACGCCTGAAGAAGAAGAGTTTGGATTTGATATCCCGCTTTATCACTACCTGAAGGAGTCTCAAAGCGGCTAACATTCTCCTTTCCCTTCCTCCCCCACAACAAACACTCTGTGAGGTGAGTGGGGCTGAGAGACTTCAGAGAAATGTGACTAGCCCAAGGTCACCCAGCAGCTGCATGTGGAGGAGCGGGGAAGTGAACCCGGTTCACCAGATTATGAGTCCACTTCTCTTAACCACTACACCACACTGGCTCTCTGAGGTTCCCTTTCCCCAAATTGGAACCTGACTTGATGTTATGACTAAGGATTGATGTCAGGAGACTAGGCAAGGAAGTTTTATGACTGTGGCAACAAATGGGAATGAGCCTGCACACCAACCCCACCAACCCCCACCGCTGTTCTTTCAAGGAGGAGGAGAGGCAAGCTATCCCTCCTCATCCCAAAACATTTTCCTGCTGCTCTGTGATTTTTGCCTGCAGACAAGAGCAGCAAAATCTAATTGGGTAAGAAGCCCAAAGCCTCAGTTTGCTTAATCAAATCAGTCTGTTTCTGATCTGTGTCAGTTTCATAAGTGCTTATTCATAAGGCCATTCTGCCCCATCTCCAGATTAATCTGCAATTTGGGATGGCGCGGGGACGGAACCTGCACAGAAATGTTATTGAAACACGTACTTTCAATATGTGTTTGAACTATTTGCATTTCTAAAGCACATTATTGTAAAAGATATATTTTTTAATGCATTCTGGTCCATTTTATTCGAGCTGAAAAATGCATTGCAAAATTCAAGAAAGCATGAAAACAGGAATATAAGATACATTCTGATCCACAGGTTAGTAAAGGTCAGGAACCTAGAAAGCACCCAAGCTTTCTGATTTGCTGCAGCTCTCCAGGTTATAGATGGGGGACAATCCCAGCCCTACCTGGAGAAATTGGGGATTGAACTCAGAAGCCTCTGCATGCAAGGTAAATGTTTTGCTGCTGAGCTACTTCCCCAGTTTGCCACGGAATTCACATAAACCAAGTTCCTCAAGCATCCCTATGGACAGCTCCATCTTCTCTTTTGAAATGGAGGCTTCCTTCCAGCTGCTGAGGGTGGGGGTGGATGGTAAGAATCTGTTTCCAGCCTCAGGCTCTTTTTGATTTGCATGGCTGCAATAGAGCTGTCAGCAGCGAAGGGCTCCGTTTCAAGCAGGTGGTTGAAGCTCTCCCAGCCTGCAGATCTAAGTTCCCCCGTGCACTGTCTCTGTTCAGACATCATGTAGATCGTCACAGAGAAAGCTCCTTTTTTACATACCCTCCTCCCAACTAACCCTGAAGTGAAGCACCTATCAGCAACTACACCAGACTGTGGCACAAGCAGCATGCCAATGTTCCCAAGACATAAATAAAAGGCTGTGTGAATATGCCGTAATAAAGGTAGGTGTGAGCAGACAGGCTAGCAAGGCTGTAATCCTTTGTAAAGGTAAAGGTAAAGGGACCCCTGCCCATTAGGTCCAGTCGTGACCGACTCTGGGGTTGCGGCGCTCATCTCACTTTATTGGCTGAGAGAGCTGGTGTACAGCTTCCAGGTCATGTGGCCAGCATGACTAAGCCGCTTCTGGCGAACCAGAGCAGCACACAGAAACACCGTTTACCTTCCCGCTGGAGTGGTACCTATTTATCTCCTTGCACTTTGACGTGCTTTGGAAGTGCTAGTTTGGCAGGAGCAGGGACCAAGCAATGGGAATTCACCCCGTCATGGGGATTCGAACCACCGACCTTCTGATCAGCAAGTCCTAGGCTCTGTGGTTTAACCCACAGCGCCACCCGCGTCCCTGTAATCCTTTGTACAAGAACTCAAATTCACAAATTCACAAACCTTTTATTGGCATATAGGCAAGAGTCCAGTAAGGTTCAGTACAATAAAATGACCCAGCAAAACCTGTACCTAACGTTCAAGTTAATGCTGGATAATATTCACAAATCCTCTGCAAAAACCTGGCTACTATCACCATCCTCTCTGCATCCTGAGTAAACAAACTTTACATTCGTCTGAACACCATTCCCTGCTAACGGCTTAATGAACTTAATGATACAAGGGACAGGGCAAAAAAACATGCACTACTGATTCCATTTGTCTCTGTCCACAGAGGGATAGTGTCTCTGCGAGGGGAATTTTCTGGAATGTCCTCAGTAGCACATTCAGTCCCGCTAGCATCTATGGCCTGTGTTGATTCAGACTGCTCAAATGGGAAGGATAAGTTGCCGTGGGTTGCCCACATCATACCACCCCCAGACTTGCACAGACACTATTCATGATTTCTTGAAATTCGTTGTCTAACAATCTGCGTTTAATTATCTCAAATTTCCCAGTAAGCAGTACAAGGAGTCTAGATCTCACTGAACTCCATGGGGCCTGCTTCTCAGTCCGTTTTGCATAGTATGCAATTCTTCCTCTGAGGACCTGACTAGATGAGTCTGTAACCAGAACATTTTTTTTTAAATAGTGCTGGGACACCATTTTCGTCAGGACTGCACAGCAGGGGAGAGGGGAGGTTTTGTAAAAATTCTACTCATAATTGATCCAGAGGCAATTCCAACATATAAAATAAACTTAGCATGTTGCAGGATTCCCCCAAAATAGGCCAGGGGCAATTAATATTTCCTCCAGCAGAGCTTTACTGCTACTGAAGGCAAATGAGCATAATGGTTACAAACCCAATACATTCAGGACTGGCACTGTCCATGAGAAATCCAGTTTCAGCAGAACTTAACTTAAATTTACAATAATTTATATTAAGACTAAGACTTAGCACTTAAGCATACTATATACAAAACACCACACCAGAAGGAGAGATAGAAAGTGAAAACCAGGCTCCTTCTGGCCGATTATTATAGTCAGCATGACCTTGAGTAAAAGAGATAACAGAACTAATTTAAACCCAGCTGTTCAGCTTCTCTGAAGGAATAACCCAAACATCATGAACCTTCTGCATGTTTCTAGGCAGAACAGAAACTTACATGTCAGCTAGAAACTTTCAGTTTGCAGCAGTTTGTATCACACAGAGAAGCTTCCAGAACTCTCTTGAATTAATTGGAATAGGAAAGATCTCTACCAATACTTTCTGTACCAAAAAATGAAAACTGACAGGTTTAACCCTTTCTTTTTCTTCCACAGTCCTGATGTAAATGACCCCCTGAAGCAGCTATTGACCCCAGAAAGGAAGCCTCCTTTGGCACCAAGAATTGCAGCTGTACAGGAGGGGGATTTTTCATTATGACCATGGTGGTGGAGCAAAGGGCTAAACACCCCTCCCCGCATGCCTCTCTGGTGCCTACTATTCATTTATTTTGATCTGGTATGATTGCATGCAATGTGTTCAGCGCCATGGGTTTTTTGGCCCTATGATAAGATTATAAAAGCCAGCACTGAATATATAATCAGGGGACATGATGCAAAAGTAGACATATGCAAAAAGTTGCTGTGTTCATCAGTATTATGTGGCACCATCACACAAACATTAATGTCTTATCTTTGTTTGCATGCACAATTCCACAGAGTTCAGCAGACGGGTTTCCCCACTTCTAGTTGCTATACCTGGGATCACAGAAGCAGAATTTCAAAAAAGGAAACTGGAAGAGCCAGTCCACATATCTGGTATGGTGGTAAATTCAGCAGACAGCAGAGGCCAAGTGAGCTGGGAAGGTCTGTGGGCAAATACATTATTTGCTCGATATCCACGATCCTTCTCCCGCTGTGGCGCATTTTTTGTTTTGTCCATATTTCTTTTCTACTCAGGAAATATTAGAGGTTTTCAATCAAGTTTGCTTTTCATTGCTAACCCCCGCTTCACAAATATTTGTGAAATGAGGTAGAGATTAATGAATTTCCCTTTCTTTGTCAAAGGTACTCAGTTTTTCAGTATTCAGTGAAGTGTGGTTGAAAGAGACCGAGACAGAGAGAGACAGGTCTTTGAATTCTCTCCAGGAAGGGAAGACTGCTCCAGAAAACAAGGCCTTTGATTTTTGACAGCTATTATGGCAACTGAGATTCGGTTGAGCAAGAAATCCAGAAATCTGACTGCGAGTTCCCTACAGGTAGTTGCTGCGCACTGATGGAGCCCTGCTACTGATGTAGGGGAACTATTTCATGGATATAATTATACATGGCCTTATCAAATGAAGCCCTATGCATAGAAGGAATGGCCCCTACTGTCAGGGAGAGGCAAACGGGAAAAGATGAAAGGACAGAAACCAGACAGAAAGGACAGAAACCAGAGAGCCTAAGGAGATTATCAGCAGCTTGTCATCTGACAGTCAGTCTGACGGAGAGGGGGAGGAGGATGACCCTGGGACAAGTCATGCTGTACACAGAGGAAGTAAGGGGAGGAGTTTTCGCAGACTTGCATGCTGGGTGCGGAAAAGGAGGAAGTAACATTAGAGGGAGCAACTGCGCACAAGGGGAAGGAGGTTAATGGAAATGCTGGAGATGTACATTTGAACTTTGTCAAATAAATCAATTGTTTGGAACTGGCTGGGAGCCCAGAGTCTTATGTATGGCCAGCTGGACAGCACTAAGCCTCTGACACCTACCACCAAGCTATAGTCCGTTCCCCATAATGACTTGTGCAAAGTCATCCATGTGATTTTTATGGCTAAGCGTGGAATTGTCTCTAGATCTACCAAATGGATGCATATGAATGCTAATGAGAAGAGATACTTCCATGCTTTTCTTAAATGAATGGAATTTTTTATAAGATTGTGTGAGAGAGAGTTAGCCTATCTGAGTGCTAGTATGATCCATTTGACACATTATGGGCTCAAGAGACAGCCTTTTCCTCAATCTATAAAATGTAGGAAAATATCGACCCAACTGCACAGTGGTGTTTGTGAGGCACACCAGATAATTAATGTGTGATACAAAGGGAGAAATAATTTTGGGTTCTACTCACGTTTCTTTCTTTTTAAAAACAACAATAACACAACCTTATCAAACATTAAATCAGCCTGTTGGTTGATTCTGTTAAGTTATGTGTGTGTTGGCTTATTGAGAAACAAATTATAGCCAAAGACAAAAGGCTAAAATCTAGCTACAATCTTCATCGTGAACATCCCTCCCTTTGTCATATGTGTCTAAACCACTGAGCCTCTTGGGCTTGCTGATCAGAAGGTCAGCAGTTCGAATCCGGGCGACGGGGCCAGCTCCTGTTGCTCTGTCCCAGCTCCAGCAACCTAGCAGTTCAAAAGCAAATCAGTGCAAGTAGTAGATAAATAGGTACAGCTGCAGTGGGAAGGTAAACAGTGTTTCTGTGAGCTCTGGTTTCTGTCATGGTGTTCTGTTGCACCAGAAGCGGTTCAGTCATGCTGGCCACATGACCCAGAAAGCTCCCTCAGCCTGAAGCGAGATGAGTGCCACAACCCCATAGTCGCCTTCAACTGGACTTATCCATCCAGGGGGCCTTTACCATTTACCTATGCGCTCTTTTAGTAATATGAATAGTGGGTTAAGGCTGGGTTGAATAGGAACAGAGGAAGCTGCCTTATATTGTGCATCTAGCCCAGCACTGCTGGCACTGACTAACAGCGGCTTTCCAGGGTTTCTGGCAGGTAACATTCCCAGCCCTACCAGGCGATGCCAGGGGATGTATCTGGAACCTTCTTGCATGCAAAACAGATGTTCTCCAACTGAGGTACAGCCCTGGACACACACATACACACCAGTTTCCTGAAAATGTTCTCCCCTGATAAAAATGGGGGCCAGTTTCTTGGGGTGGAATTTTAGGAGGTGGTTGCCACTTCCTTTCCTCGGACTTAGTGGGGACTTCAGTCCACAGAAACCTGTGGAGAGAGCCTCATGCCACTTCCTGCCAACCACACGTCCCCAAATGCCTTGGAAGCGATGTTCTACAACACAAAACAATATCACTTCCAAGTCATTCTTGGCTGGTGGGAAGCTATGGGGAAAGCCTCTTTTTAAAAAGGTTTTCTTTAAAATCTGAAAACTCTTGGCCATCTTGTAAGGGTGAGCACGAGCTAAAAATCAGAGAATTTCTTTTGCCCCATGACTTTTGGGGTGGTTTTTTGCTTTGCCTGCATCCACCCAGTGAACACATGAAAAAGAATCTGTTGAAATCTGTTTGGCACGATGCTTAAAAATGTATATGGCTCTTCATCTTCATATTCTTTATGTATAGAGGATAGTTCTCCACCCCCTATAAAACTTTGGGTTTGTACAACTACGTATGCATTAGTAGCTTAAAATACAGTGAGGTTCCCACCCCACCCCTGCTGAATTGTGTTTCAAGTCACGTTTGCACATTGCTGTACACACCAGAGAAGGAGTGAGGATGTCTTTGTTTGATGCACCCTTACCTGTTGGCTTTCCCATGCACACACACACAAACCACAACTCCTGTTCATGAAGCTATTGCCTGAGCATGTGCAATGGCTGTACACACAAATGTACGCACTTCAGCTTAACTGCAAAGTAGATCAAATCGGATGGAAACTGGTTTGAGGGAAAATGCATCGAACAAGAGAATTTCTCAAGAAACTACAGGATAGATATGGATTGTGGCTAATTTTCCATGTACGTGGCATCAAACCCCAGTGGCGGAAGTGCACTGGAGCCAAAGGAAATGGAAATGTGTATATACTAATACTAATACTACTACTACTACTACTACTACTACTACTACTACTACTAATAATAATAATAATAATAATTTATTATTTATACCCCACCCATCTGGATGGGTTTCTCCAGCCACTCTGGGCGGCTTCCAGCAGAATATTAAAATACAATGATCCATCAAATGTTAAAATCTTCCCAAAACAGGGCTGCCTTCAGATGTCTTCTAAACGTCTTTGACATCTGGTGGGAGGGTGTTCCACAGGGCAGGTGCCACTACCAAGAAGGCCCTCTGCCTGGTTCTCTGTAAATTTGCTTCTTGCAGTGAGGGAGCCACCAGAAGGCCCTCGGCGCTGGACCTCAGTGTCCAGTGTACACAGCCTACAGTCACTGAGGCAGGGTTTTTGATCATGCTATCGACTACCAAACATGTTAATAGGACAATCCTCCTCCCCACATCCTCTGCACATTCCTTACCTTCACACCAGGGGTTGAATAGTATGTACGTATCTGTGTTTGGGTTTCTCCTTGTCCTGAGAATGCCAATCGGAGTCAAGATGGCGACATACATGCGGAATTTCCCGACAATGCAGTCAGCAGCTGGCATGATATTCAGGCCAACAGAATTTCCATCACTGTGAGTGATCTTAGCACCCCATTTGCCGTTTTCCAGCTCTTGAACCAAAGGGACGATGATATATGTGCCTTTGCTTTGTTGTGGATATCGCCCTGCAGAGATGGGAAGAGAAGAGGCAGAAATATGGTTTTGCGTATGAGTGCAGCAGATGAATCGTTGTCTTACATTTTGATGGTGCAGCAAAATCTGGGCTGGGAACTGTCCAATGGAAGTCAGTAGGATTACAGTAGATTTACTGCTCTTTTTTTTTTTACTGTCTGCATAATTTAGCTTTCTTGTCAATGTTTTTATCTTTAACATCTGCTTGCTCCTTAAAACTAACTTGCAGAAGTTTGTATTGTTTAAATAATAATAATAATAATAATAATAATAATAATAATAATAATAATTTATTATTTATACCCCGCCCATCTGGCTGAGTTTCCCCAGCCACTCTGGGCGGCTCCCAATCAGTATTAAAAACAATACAGCATTACATATTAAAAACATCCCTGAACAGGGCTGCCTTAAGATGTCTTCTGAACGTCAGGTAATTCTTTATCTCTTTGACATCTGATGGGAGGGCGTTCCACAGGGCGGGCGCCACTACCGAGAAGGCCCTCTGTCTGGTTCCCTGTAGCCTCACTTCTCGCAATGAGGGAACCACCAGAAGGCCCTCGGCGCTGGATCTCAGTGTCCGGGCTGAACGATGGGGGTGGAGACGCTCCTTCAGGTATACAGGACCGAGGCCGTTTAGGGCTTTAAAGGTCAGCACCAACACTTTGAATCGTGCTCGGAAACGTACTGGGAGCCAATGCAGATCTCTCAGAACCGGTGTTATGTGGTCCCGGCGGCCACTCCCAGTCACCAGTCTAGCTGCTGCATTCTGGATTAATTGCAGTTTCCGGGTCACCTTCAAAGGTAGCCCCACGTAGAGTGCATTGCAGTAGTCCAAGCGTGAGATAACTAGAGCATGCACCACTCTGGCGAGACAGTCTGTGGGGAGGTAGGGTCTTAGCCTGCGTACCAGGTGGAGCTGGTAGACAGCTGCCCTGGACACAGAGTTAATCATGGACAGCTGTGAGTCCAAAATGACTCCCAGGCTGCGCACCTGGTCCTTCAGGGGCACCGTTACCCCATTCAGGACCAGGGAATCCTCCACACCTGCCCGCCTCCTGTCCCCCAAAAACAGTACTTCTGTCTTGTCAGGATTCAACCTCAATCTGTTAGCCGCCATCCAACCTCCAACCGCCTCCAGGCACTCACACAGGACCTTCACCGCCTTCACTGGTTCTGATTTAAAGGAGAGGTAGAGCTGGGTGTCATCTGCATACTGATGAACACCCAGTCCAAACCCCCTGATGATCTCTCCCAGCGGCTTCATATAGATATTAAAAAGCATGGGGGAGAGGACAGAACCCTGAGGCACCCCACAAGTGAGAGCCCAGGGGTCTGAACACTCACCCCCCACCACCACCTTCTGGACACGGCCCAGGAGGAAGGAGCGGAACCACTGTATAACAGTGCCCCCAGCTCCCAGCCCCTCTAGACGGTCCAGAAGGATGTTATGGTCGATGGTGTTAAAGGCCGCTGAGAGATCCAGCAGAACTAGGAAACAGCTCTCACCTTTGTCCCTAGCCCGCCGGAGATCATCAACCAGCGTGACCAAGGCAGTTTCAGTCCCATGGTGAGGCCTGAATCCTGATTGGAAGGGATCCAAATGGTCCGTTTCCTCCAGGCGTGCTTGGAGTTGTTCAGCAACAACCCGCTCAATCACCTTGCCCAAGAATGGCAGATTTGAGACTGGGCGATAGTTGGCCAAATTGGCCGGGTCTAAAGATGTTTTTTTAAGAAGCGGTTTAATGACCGCCTCTTTCAGCGGGTCTGGGAAGGCTCCCTCACAGAGGGAAGCATTCACCACCCCGCAGATCCCATCGCCCAGCCCTTCCCGGCTCGCTTTTATCAGCCAGGATGGGCAAGGATCAAAGAGACAGGTGGTCGGTTTCACTCGTCCAAGCAGCCTGTCCACATCCTCGGAGGTAACAGATTGGAATTGATCCCATGTAACAGGACCAGACAGAACTCTAGCACTCTCCCGCCCTGGCCCTGCTCCCACGGTGGAGTCTACCTCCTTCTTAATCTGAGCGATTTTATCTGCAAAAAACTTTGCAAAAGCATTGCAGGAGATCTTGGGGTCCCTACCAGGCCCTGGTGGTACAGGTGGTTCTGATAGATTGCGAACCACCTGAAAAAGTCTCCTGCTGCTGTTTTCTGCAGATGCAATGGAGGCGGTGAAGAAGGCCCTCTTCGCCGTCGCCATTGCCACTTGGTAGGCTCGACGTTGAGCTCTAACCCGTGTCCGGTCTGATTCAGAATGAGTTTTCCGCCACCGGCGCTCTAGCCGTCTCAACGATTGTTTCATCACCCTCAGCTCCGGGGAAAACCACGGGGCTGTCCGGGCTCCATGCAATCGGAGAGGGCGCTTCGGAGCCAGACAGTCAATAGCCCTGGTTAACTCCGCATTCCAGCGGGCCACCAGGGAATCAGCTGAAAGGCCATCAACTTGGGATAAAGCATCCCCTACCACTCTCTGGAAGCCAATTGGATCCATTAAGTGGCGGGGGCGGACCATCCGAATCGGTCCCACCTCCCTGCGGAGGGGAAGGGTTGCGGAGAAGTCCAGTTGCACCAGGAAGTGATCTGACCATGGCATTTCTTTTGTTTCGCTTTTAGTTAATGTCAGATCACCAGCATCCGTAGAGGTAAACACCAAGTCTAAGGCATGTCCGTGGCTATGAGTTGGGCCAGACTTATTCAGGGACAGCCCCATGGAGGCCATGCTTTCCACGAAGTCCCGAGCGGCCCCTTGTAAGGTCGTGTCGGCATGGATGTTAAAATCCCCCAGGACAACCAAGCTAGGTGTCTCCAGGAGCATATCCGCCACGACCTGAAGCAGCTCGGGCAGGGAATCCTTGGTGCAGCGGGGAGGTCGGTACACCAGTAGGAATCCTGTACTGCCCCTATTGCCCAACTTCCAGAACATGCACTCAGAAAACTGGGTCTTCCCAACAGGGGACAAAAGAATCCAAGACTTGGAAGTCACAAAAATACCCTGTAAACAAATTCCTTCATTGAGTACACTGAAGGATCTTCTAAGCACCAACATCCTTGCAGGTCTCCCTATACAGTACAGTCATACCTCATGTTATGTTTGCTTCATGTTACGTTCTTTCAGGTTATATCCCGCGGCGACCCGGAAGTACCGGAAAGGGTTACTTCCGGGTTTCGCAGCTTGTACATGCACAGACACGCAAAATGACATCATGCGCATGCGCAGAAGCAGTGAGCTGCAACCCGTGCATGCACAGACACACCGCTGCGGGTTCTTTTCATGTTGCGAACGGGCCTCCGGAACGGATCCTGTTCACAACCAGAGGTACCACTGTATTAGAGTGGAGAACCGGTGGCCCTCCACCTAATTTCATGTAGGGAGGGAAGCCTGGAGAGAGAGACAGAGAGAGAAAGGAGAGGAACCAGTGGGTAAAAATGGGGGAAAGCCAAAAGATTGTGAGAAATGGAAAGAGAGGGGAAAGTCCCCTTCAAACCATCAGTTGAGAGCTTTGGTAAGGACATAGGCAGTGGGGAACAGGTGGGAGCCAAAATGGATTGGCAAAAGCCCTCTGCAAGCAATCAGTTCAGACTTTTGACAAGAGTGATGTGTCCCTCCTCTGGCAGCCTGCTAGGTGGGGAGAGAAAAGGGGCATTAGAAAGAGCCTGGCAGAAGAGGAGGAGGAGGAGGAAGGAGGAAGGAGGAGGAGGAGGAGGAGGAGGAGGAGGAGGAGGAGGAGGAGTTTGGATTTGATATCCCGATTTATCACTACCCGAAGGAGTCTCAAAGAGGCTAACATTCTCCTTTCCCTTCCTCCGCACAACAAACACTCTGTGAGGTGAGTGGGGCTGAGATACTTCAGAGAAGTGTGACTAGCCCAAGGTCACCCATCAACTGCATGTGGAGGAGCGGGGATGCAAACCCCGTTCACCAGATTACGAGTCTACCACTCTTAACCACTACACCACACTGGCTCTCCATGGCAGATCCATACCATAAGTTTAAAGCATATCCAATGCGTATTTAAAGCACATGACTGATACCAAAGATTCTTGGGAACTTTTGTTTGTTAAGGGTGCTAGGTCTTGTAACTGTGTAATGGGAAACAACAGCTCCTTCTGAGGTGGAGGTCATGTGCTTTAAATGTGTGTTGTATGTGTTTTAAAAGCACGGTGTAGATTGGCCCAGATAGCGAGAAGGGGGTGTCAGAATGAGAGAGAGAGAGAGAGAGAGGAACCTGGGGTGGATCTGACCGATGTTTTGCTCTGGCGTTTCACCCACCCACAGATTGCCCCCAAGCATATGCAGCCCTCAGTAGGGAAAAAAAGAGAGAAATTGCCACCCTGCCCTAGTCATAGAAAAGTTCCAGGCCTCAATATTAAATTCTACAAATGTTAGGATTTGCTACCAACGGGCACTATCTGAAAATAGCCAGCAAAGTAGGCTCTTCCCTAATATTAGCTACAAACATCACCCGCCCATATAAATTGAGCAGGTGGGCATGTTGCCCTCCCATGATTACCAACTTGTATAGGGTGGAGGACCTGTGGTATTCCAGATGTAGATGGCCACTAGCTCCAATCAGTCCCAGGCAGCCTGGCCAATGGCAGCAGTGTAGTTCGCTGCACAGGTGACCTGCACTTGGGGGCGGGATGAACTAGGTGCAGGTATTATGACCAGGGATTATGGAAGTTGTAGTCTAGCAACATTTGAAGGGCCAAAGGTTCATCACCCTTGGATTATGCTGAGCTACATGGACCTAACTTGGTATAATGCAGGTTCCAATACCCCAGAATTGTCCCACTCTGCATATTCCTGTAAAGTAGGAACTACTGTGCTCAGGAAAGGTGCAAAGACAGGGATATGTTCCTGGTTTAGCAGGAGATATAACTGCAGAAACACATTTTTGGGACCTGAACTTTGGCACTGAACGTGGTGTATCTAGAGATTAGATACAGCCCCTATAAAGCCCTGGATTTATCTCTATTGACAGGGTTCTTCTACTTTAATCTCCAGTGCAATTCTAGTTTATATTTTGGTTCCTGCGGCCTTGGTTGACACAACTCAGGAAACCTTCCATCTAACCCAGAATATTTGGGCCCTATGGAAGAAGAAAGAGGCCTTCAAAAGAAGGAACACAAGAAAGAAAAGCCAAATCAATAGTGCATTTGGGAAGATATAGCAAAGGACACTTTAAAAGGGGGCTTCAAAGGGAATCAGGTGGAGAGGGAGATGCTAAAGAGGCAACCAAGATGAGAGGCCGGTGGCAGCTAACAATGGGATCAGCAAGTTGAATGCCGACTCGTTCTTTGAACGGTGGCTGGGCCTGACCTTTCCTCTCTCTACAGTAGGGGCTCAGCTTCAGCTCTGCTCTACAGTATAATGGCAAGCCAAGCCCAGAAGAAAACCCAACTACTAAAGAAAGTGAAATGCCAAGAGAAAAATCAGCCTGCTGAACTGGCATATTTGGAAGAAGAAGGAGGAGGAGGAGGAGGCCTCTCTAATGTGCTCCTTTTGTGGTTGAGGAATGCATTTGATTTCTCTTTCATAGCTCATATTTTTAACTTATGGACTTGTTAGGAAGCATGCATGCATTCAGGGACAACAGACATCAATATGAGATGTAGAACTGCTATGTGGTCCAGGGATAATCAGCATGGCCTCCTCCACATGCTTCTGGACTACAACTCCCATCAGCCCCACCCAGCATGGCCAGTGATAAGGGATGATGGGAGCTGTAGTCCAGGAAAAAAAAAAACCTCTGCCCATTCTCTCCTGTTGTCCTGTATCACGGAGCTGTAGAGTTGGAAGGGTCCCAAGGCTCATCGAGTCCAATCACCTGCAGTGGAGGACCTGCCTCCCTTCCTGCATGATGCCACACCTCTCAGGTCCCACCTGTATCATGAAGACTTTCGCTGAACCTCCTAACTCCCACCTCCTTGCTACAGCAAAAGCCTAAACACTTGTAATTGGATCACACCTTTTTTCTGTGCTTACTCCTGTCTTCTTCCCTTCCCCTTCCACTATTTCCTCCAGTCAAATTTGAGATGACTGGAAGCTCCTTGGGGTAGACAACTCTCCTCATGCACTCTGTATGATGCCATGCGCCTTGATGGCATTGAGCAAATACACAGATAAATATCTGGTACTTGAGGGTTGTGGGAACAATTTAAAACTGCAAAGTGCCTGCTCAGTATTCAGCGCCACAAAAATGAAACAGATTTAAAGCACAAGCGTATCTGAAAAGTTTGTTTATGCAGCTTGTTATCACAGCCCCTTTTGGATGCTTTAATCTTTGACATTTATATTTAGAAACGGGGTAATTTGAAGCCGAATCAAGCTGAACGTAAAAAAAGAGAGAGCCTTGCATAATTAGGGCTTCTTGATTCAAGCTTTTCATCATCATTTGTTCATTGATCTTTAGGCTACTATTTGCATCCAGTGAATGCTGAACTCAAACTACATATGTAGATCAAGATAATAGTTTTGTGTACATTTATTCACTTAAAATATTTTTAACACGGCCTTCCTCAAAAAAACCAATACCTTGTTGGGATGCAACATAATAAAGTACTCAATTTAAAACAGTAATTTCTGTATCTCAATAATGTACTATCACAGATAAAACCCCATTAAACAAGCAACAGCCTTTAAAACCATAGATTGACTCCATCCCTCCAGCATTGATGGCAATCTAACACATAGAGTATCTTAATATACACATTCCTAAACACATTTTATTCTAAAAGAGGAATGCATTTTGGTGCACTGAGCTGAGAAATATTTCACCAAATTTGGAGAAGTGCAAAATCAAAAGGAGAATGGTTTTCGCATTGATGTAGTAGCCTGGAAGGTGTGAATTGGGTCGGTTTGTTTTACAACACAGACTGGACAAAATTCTCTTCTATTCCCAGTTTCCATCAGGATTTTTATATCTATCCTAACTTTTGAACCAGATGGATCTCCAAGGCACCTTGCATAAATACAATTCGAAAGACAGTGATGCTACTTTGGAACCTGTGCAACACAAAGCATGGTGACATCGTGTAACAGAACAACCATTCTACTGCAACTATTAATGAATCCTAGATTTGGAAGGAACCTTGGCAGTATTCCAGGCCACCTCCCCTGCTTGAGGCAGAAAATCCAGAGCCATATCATCCCACAGAGATGGCTGCTCAGAGACCTCCAACAAAGACAATAAATTATTATTATTATTATTATTATTATTATTATTATTATTATTATTATTAATTTATACCCCGCCCATCTGGCTGAGCTTCCCCAGCCACTCTGGGCGGCTTCCAACAGAATATTAAAATACAATAGTCTATTAAACATTAAAAGTTTCCCTAAACAGGGCTGCCTTCAGGTATCTTCTAAAAGTCTGGTAGTTGTTTTTCTCTTTGACATCTGTTCCACAGGGAGGCCTACTGAGAAGGCCCTCTGCCTGGTTCCCTGTAACTTGGCTTCTCGCAGCGAGGGAACCGCCAGAAGGCCTTCAGCACTGGACCTCAGTATCCGGGCAGAATGATGGGGCTGGAGACGCTCCTTCAGGTATACTGGGCCGAGGCCGTTTAGGGCTTTAAAGGTAAGCACCAACACTTTGAATTGTGCTCAGAAACGTACTGGGAGCCAGTGTAGGTCTTTCAAGACTGATATTATGTAGTCTCGACGGCCACTCCCAGTAACCAGTCTAGCTGCCGCATTCTGGATTAGTTGTAGTTTCCGGGTCACCTTCAAAGGTAGCCCCACACAGAGCACATTGCAGTAGTCCAAGCGAGAGATAACTAGAGCATGCACCGCTCTGGCGAGACAGTTTGTGGGCAGGTAGGGTCTCAGCCTACGTACCAGATGGAGCTGATAAACAGCTGCCCTGGACACAGAATTGACCTGCGCCTCCATGGACAGCTGTGAGTCCAGAATGACTCCCAGGCTGTGCACCTAGTCCTTCAGGGGCACACTTACCCCATTCAGGACCAGGGAGCCCTCCACACCTGCCCACCGCCTATCCCCCCAAAACAGTACTTCTGTCTTGTCAGGATTCAACCTCAATCTGTTAGCTGCCATCCATCCACCAATAATCCCTAGGTAATTGCCTCCACTCTTACCATCAACACGTTTCTCCTCATGTTTATCCAGAATCTACTTGCCTGCAACTGAAGACCATTAGATCTAGTCCTCCTGTCCTCTGGGGGCAGCAGAGACAAGTCTTTATCCTTGATCATGGACTGGATGAGAGCCAACAAATTGAAGCTCAATCCAGATAAGACTGAGGCACTGTTAGTGGGCGGTTCCCTAGCCCAGATGGCTGGGAGGTTGCCTGCTCTTGCTCTTACACTCCTTCTGAAGGAGCAAGTACATGGCTTAGTGGTACTTCTGTATCCTTTGCTGTCGCTTGAGGCTCAAGTGGCCTCAGTGGCGCAGAGTGCCTTTCATCAGCTTTGGCTGGCGGCCCAGCTGCACCCCTATCTGGACAGGGATAGCCTAACTTCTGCTATCTAGTTAAGCTAGATTAATGCAATGAGTTCTATGTAGGGCTGCCTCTGAATCTTGGTTCAGAAACTTCAGCTGGTGCAGAATTCAGGAGTCAGTTTGATCACCAAAACAAGATGGCTTGAGCACTTTGCACCGATCCTGACCCAACTGCACTGTCTGCTGATTAGCTTCTGGGTCCAATTCAGAGTGCTGGTTTTGACCTATAAAGCTTTAAACGGCTTAGGGCCACAATACTTCAAAGTATCTCAGGGTACAGGTAGGTTCACATGAAGAACTTACCTGTACCCTGAGATAATCTTCTGCGGCCCTTCTTTGTGTGACTCCTCCACGAGAGGTTTGGAGGGTGGCAACACAAGAACGGGCCTTTTCTGCAGTGGCTCCCCATTTGTGGAATGCTCTCCCCAGGGAGGCTTGCCTGGCACCTTCATTGTACACCTTTAGGTACCAGGCAAAATCGTTCCTCTTCAACCAGGCCTTGGGCTGGTTAACATTCTATATCCATTTAAATGTGTTTGTGGGAGTGGGAGGAGGAGGAGGAGGAAGAAGAAGAGTTTGGATTTGATATCCCACTTTATCACTACCCTAAGGAGTCTCAAAGCGGCTAACAATCTCCTTTCCCTTCCTGCCCCACAACAAACACTCTGTGAGGTGAGTGGGGCTGAGAGACTTCAGAGAAGTGTGACTAGTCCAAGGTCACCCAGCAGCTGCATGTGGAGGAGTGGGGAAGCGAACCCGGTTCACCAGAGTACGAGTCAACTGCTCTTAACCATTACACCACACTGGCTCTTGTGGAGGGGCATTGTTGGTTTGTGGCCTTTGTCGTTGCCATTGTTTTTATTATGCATTTTGAGTTTTTATCTTGTATTTTTATATTGCGAACTGCCCTGAGATCTACGGATGAAGGGCGGTATTTATTTAATGAAATAAATAAACAAATAAACAAATAAATAACAAATCCCTGCCTGAGCATTGGTACAGCAGAGTAATCACCTCCTGAACAGGGCAAAACACACACACAAACATTTCTTACATCCCTGCTGGTGAAGCTTGCAGGCTTATATGAAGCAGTACCAAAAACAAAAAAAAAACCCTTCAGAACCTATGAAGAAAAGGGATAGCGGTGCTGCTACCATCTGCCGGCAACAAGGTTCCGATTACATCATCCTCAATCTCATCCATCTCAAATCCAAGCCCTTGTGCACAGCAAACTCAGCAACCAAGGGTGCCTGGCTGCATGCAGCCAGCAGAGGGAGCAAGCAAGCCTCAAAACAACAGCTGTATACTGGCTTCCTGGTTGCTGCTTCCCATTCCAGATATTCCTCTCCATCCCTTCAAGCAGTATTGTTGAATGCAGAAGGTGTTCGCCCCTCCCCCCCCCCGCCAGCCGCCACCACAGATCAGATAGATAACAAGGACAGGGCTCTCTCCCTCTCTTTATTTAATTATTTATTTGACCCTTCATTCATATCACTGGCTTCCAGGCACGCCCAGGAAATATAATAATAAGAGTTATAAATGTTGGAAGGTATGGAGTTATCTGACCCCTGAGTCATCTGAAGGCAGCCCCGTATAGAGAAGGGTGTTTTTAAAAATGTTTTATTATGGTGTGTGTGTGTGTGTGTGTGTGTGTGTGTGTGTGTCTGTGTGTGTGTGTCTGTGTTGGAAGCTGCCCAGAAAGGCTGGGGCAACCCAGTCAGATTAGTAGGGTGTAAGTTGTAAAATTGTTGTTGTTGTTGTTGAATAGCATATCCCTGTTTTCATCAGATAAATATTGGAGGGTATGTTACAAGGAGGACAAGAGTAGGGGGCATCACCAAAATTCATTTTGAATATTATTTATTATTATTTATTTATTCATTCATTCAACTTATACACTGCCCAATACCTGGAGGTCTCAGGGCAGTTCACAACAAGAGCACGACATATAAAATCAAACCAAAAGCAGCAACCCAATAACCACCACCTCCCAAGCCACATTCTAAAAGGGTGTTGAATGTCATTAAGGTCAACCAAAGGCCTGGTTAAAAAGGAACGTTTTTTTCCGGCGCCTCAAGGTATATAATGAAGGTGCCAGGCGAACTTCCCTGGGGAGAGCATTCCACAGACAGGGAGCCACTGCAGAGAAGGCCAGTTCTCATGCTGCCACCCTCTGGTCAAAAGGGTTCTCCGAAGCATTATTTATCAGCTGGCCGGCAGGCCTTCAAAGCACAGCACAATGCTTTTTGCAAGCTTCTTAATCTCAGGGTCTTGGGTTTGAGCCCCACGTTGGGCAAAAGATTCCTGCACTTCAGGGGTTTGGACTAGATGATCCTCATGGTCCCAACTCTAGGCTTCTATGATTCCTTGCAAAGAGTCCTTCAAGACGCTTTGAAGTCAAGGCAACCAGCTGATTGTCGGTGCTTCAGAGTTGTGCAGGGCTTTTTGTGACGTGCTTTGAAGTCTCGACAAAAGTCCCATGTCAGCTGATGTCCTTATGATATCAGGTGCATGACATGTGAGCCACCCACTCACTTGTGAAGTGTGGCCCACAGGGGCAGAAGCTAGGTAAGGCAGATAAGGATCTGACCCACCAGTCTTATCCAGTTCATATCCTCCGATTTCTCTGATGAAAATACAGTAGACCCTCGGGTTACGTTACCTTCGTGTAACATAACTTTCGGGTTGCGAACGCAGAAAACCCAGAAGTGCATACTTCCAGATTTTGCTGCATGCACATGTGCAGAAACGCTCTGCACACCGCCTTCGCATGCACAGAAGAGCTCTATCACACTGTGCGCATGTGCAGAAGCAGCGCCTCATGTTTCAGACTTTTCAGGGTACGTGAGGACCCTGGAACGAATTAAGTTCATATCCAGAGGGTCCACTGTAAGGATGTCCTATTCCATCATCATCTCCATCTTCATCAATTTATTATTTATATCCCGCTAATCTGACTGGGTTGCCCCAGCCACTCTGGGCAGCTTCCAACATATATAAAAACATAATAAAATATTAAACATTTAAAAACTTCCATGTACAGGGCTGCCTTCAGATGTCTTCTAAAGGTTGTATAGTTACTTATCTCCTTGTCTTATGGGGTCGCATAACTCCATACCCTTCAACATTTCTCTGAAGAAAATTGGGACATCCTAAGGAAAACTGAGACATCCTAAGGAAAACTGGGATCTATAAATCTGGGATTGTCCCTGGAAAACAGGAACACTTGGGAGGTCTGCAGTTTCCCACCCTTCTCTTAAGAGAAAAGACCCAGTTAATTCCACAAATAAAACCAGAGAAGTAAACCAAAGTATACACAATGCCTGAAGCAGCTGTACCGATAAGTCTCAGCAACAGGTGATAGGTTGAAGACCTGAAACTGATCCTCCCCTGGCACAATCGCAGCTCTCTCTGTTTTGTCAAAGTGTACAGAAATCGCTGTCACAATTGCTCTGAATCATGGTGTCAAACAGCTATTAGTATTTGCCATTCTAGTGGTCTCCAGAGGCGGAGCTAGCTGCTCTGGCACCAGGAGCAGAGCCCATGTTGTGCACCCGGGGGTGAGGAGAGTGTCCCGGGGGGGGGGTGCGGCGATGTCACCCCCCTCAGGGATGACACCCGAGGTGGACCGCCCTCACCGCCACCCTTCCACCACCAGTGGTGCTCTCCAGATGTTTTGAACCAGAAGTCACTTCAGCCCCAGCCAGCACACATCTTACTCATTATGACAATTTTTTTAAAGAAAAAAATGTGCTTTTCACATCATGCCATTTGCAGCTAAGTGTTGCATGGCTAATTAATCAAACGCCCAAGTTTCTGTTAAATGAAAAGAAGAAAAGAAGAAGAAGAAGAAGAAGAAGAAGAAGAAGAAGAAGAAGAAGAAGAAGACGACGACTCATTGATTCAATAGTGGTCTTCGTGACTTGACCATGAACCATATTGTTCTCATACTCTGCAAAAGACTCCACCCTTTGAAGAAGCTGTTATTTATTACTGTTGAATCATTGTTTCCTAAAATATGTGAACCACACGCACTCCCCCCCCCAAATAAAAATGTTGCATGCCAGCTGCTAAGCTAGGAAAGACAAATATGTGACCACTGTGCACAATTCTGATACTCATCCTGATCCAACAAGTGTAATTATCCCACACTTTGCAGTGCATTTTCCCATCAGTTTCCATATCACAGGAAATCCAGTCGTTGGGGGAAGTAGATTTGTTGTGCAAAACCTCCCAACTGACTATAAGAGTGCAATCCAAATTTGTTGGTATCTGACTGACTCCCAACCTAAAAATAGTCACTGCCTGGAAGCACCCAAAGTCAGAATTAAGGAGCACATTCTAAACCTAGAGATTTGTTTTCGGTACCAGAACTGACCTGAGCTCACAGTTCTTTCACACAAAAGTCCACTCAGCCCTGGTTAGTTTTCTTTGTTTCAACAGCCTCATTTAGGTGGGGAAGTTAGTTTTGCTATTGCAATGCCTGGGAGTCAAACGCCCTTGCTGATAGACTACAAAAGGCCCAGAGGTCTCGCAGTAGATCTTAATTTACCTTCAGCTAGGGATGCTGAAAATTGCCAACAGAAACAGAAGTGGAAATTGCCCGTGTTCTCTTATTAATCCCATGTCCTGAGCAGAAATCAGTTCAGAAAGTCCTATTGGATTTTGCCACTTTCAGTCCACAAACAATATGCAATGGATTGCTATTTCTCTCCACTTGCACGGGAATTCCTTTGCAGTGAAACGGACGGCCTTTTGCATGGGGTGGAATATCATAATTACAATGCAAATTACGTAAGTTATGCAATTTTGCCATGCTGGTCAGCAAGATGAGGAAATACTGGGTGGAACTGAAACAGTGATTCATGTGAGTCATGGATAGATCAGTCAGTTAGAACGTGGTGCTGATAACACCAAGTTTGCAGGTTCAGTCCCCATATGGGAAAGCTGCATATTCCTGAATTGCAGGGGGTTGAACTAGATGATCCTTATGGTACCTTCTAACTCTAGAGTTCTATGATTCAATAATAATAATAATAATAATAATAATAATAATAATAATTTATTATTTGTACCCTGCCTATCTAGCTGAGTTGCCCCAGCCACTCTGGGCAGCTCCCAATTGAGTGTTAAAAACAATACAGCATTAAATATTAAAAACTTCCCTAAACAGGGCTGCCTTCAGATGTCTTTTAAAAATAGGATAGCTGCTTACTTCCTTGACATCTGCTGGGAGGGCGTTCCACAGGGCAGACGCCACTACCAAGAAGGCCCTCAGCGCTGGACCTCAGTGTACGGGCTGGACAATGGGGGTGGAGACGCTCCTTCAGGTATAGAGGACCGAGGCCATTTAGGGCTTTGAAGGTCAGCGCCAACACTTTGAATTGTGCTTGGAAAAGTACTGGGAGCCAATGCAGATCTCTCAGGACCAGTGTTATATGGCCCCAGCGGCCACTCCCAGTCACCAGTCTAGCTAACGCATTCTGGATTCTATGACAAATATTAAGGAGTAAATAAAAATGCTGCCGTCTTACATCCCCGCCTTCAGCCCACCGCTGTGGTAGAGAATTCTTATTCCACCCAGCCCAAATAGGTCTGTCCTCACCTTTTCTTTACAGCTGTGACTGCACAGTTATCAAGAGCAACAAGACTGAGTACCAGAGGGAAGAAGAGAAAGACAAAGTTATCTTTGTCCAAGAATCCATGGATTTACAGGAATACAGGAGCCAAGAAAATGCCGACTTTAACCCAAGAGCTCTTTTATGGATGCTGTTATGTATATCAGTCAATTGGCTTATAACAAAAGTGTTTAGGGCATTTGGACCAATATGTATGGATTTTAAGAAGCCAGTTTGGCAGAGGTCAAATGGATCCGAAGATTTACAGCCGTCCACGGAAAAAGATCATTAACGCAAGGAGGTGGCGTATAAATTTATCAACAGATTTAATGTCAGACCCAGGAAGACGCAATAAAAGGGGAGATTGATGTGATCTTTTAGCTGCCTTTTGAACAAGCCGTTATTAGGAGGACTTATATTTTCAGTAAGGATATGGAACTGACACAACATTGCCTACTATGGATATACTCAACAGACAGGGATCTGTATGCTCTGTGCCCAACAGCAGGAGGGTAAGGTATGCACTGGAATAAGAGTGTCCAAGGGATGAAGCTAAATTGCATATCAGAGATGGGAGATTTCTGGTCCTCCAGATGTTGCTGGTCTTCCACTCCCTTCAGTCTCACCCAGCACAGCCAATGGTCAGGGATGAGGGGGCGTGTGGTTCAACTAGACCACGAGGGCTATAGGTTTCTTATCTCTGCTGTGAGTCCTACAGATTGCAAGGAGAACATGGCAGGTGGGATCAGTGTCTCCATGCCTCCAACATCTCTCCATTCCTGCAAAGCAGCAGAGCACACCATGTCTCCCACCCATATTTAGCAGCTGTTTGGTGGTGACTCAAGTTACCAGATCTGAGCCCTGAAAAGGAATAGGGAAGAATGGAATGTGATGGGTAGTTCACCAAGGAATTCATGGTGAAAACCCAATTATGTATTGGGTTTTCTCTAATACAAGATTCAACCTCCTTTTGTTGAAACAGCAGCGGTCATTCAGTTTATAGTTTAAGGATTACTTCTGTTATCAGTATGTCAGCTAGCCAAGAAGCGGGATGGAGGTGTTGCTTAGCACCTAGGCCATGGCATGATCTTTTGTGAGGTGGCATGTGCTCTGATTGGCTAGATACTTCTGAGGGAGTTTCCCTCTGTATGTTTAGTTGAATGTCTCCCTGATATGTACAAGTAAGAAAGACAAAACCTCTCTGTTTCATTCTCCTCAAGTTAAACACTGTTTTTATTCAGTCTTCGTCAGTAAAGTCTTATTGGAGTTTCTTTTCTCTCTCGACTCCGTCTGTATTATTTAATTGACAATGCATTTTATCCAAACATACATGGACTATCCTTCCTTCCAAATGAAAAAGAACCTGAAAGGAAAACCTGAAAAGGCACACCTGTTCACCATATAGAAATGAAAAAGCTAAATGCATGCTAATTCCTAACTAGCAGATTTAATAAATGGCTACACGATTATTGTGCAGCAACAGAAAGGGGGGGGGCAGTCAATAATACAAATGCAAAAATACAGCTAGTTCCTAGGAAGACAAATTAAATGTCAAATCAAAAATAATTCTCAAAGAGTTTATAACAGTAGGGGAGACGGCTGTGGAGAAAGATTTGCATCAGTAAGTCATGTAGACTGAATAGTAAATTTGCCACAAATGTCATGGACTCAGTAGTTCGCAGGCATTCAGATGCAGGAAGAGAATGCAAATGTAACGTTAATTTCAGTGGATTTACTCTAGGTAAAATGTGGTTGAATACTGCCCTATATAGGTAACTGCAGCACACAGAATTAGCTTATTAGTCAACAGCAACTTTAACACAGCACAAATGTTTTTCATAAGCAGACTGTTCTTCCATTACGAATCAAGCATTGAGTAATCAACAAGTAATCGATGCAACATGCAGCATGTTCTGAACCAACCAAAGAAGAAAAGGACTATTTCTTTGTACAATAAAAATGCACAGAACTCGTTACCAAAAGGATGTAGCAATAGCCACTAGCTTGGATGGCTTTAAAAATTGTGACAGTTCATGGAGGATAGCTTTTTTAAAATGGCAATAATCCATGGTAGTTAAATGGAACTTCAGTCTTTAGATCAGTATACTAATGATTACCAGGTGCTCATGTTACTGATGTTACTGAGATGCTCGGTCTGGCTGGAACTCTGTACATGCTCCAAGGCTCTGTGCAACTTAGCTTTGCTGTGTGCCATTGTGATGAGAGAGAGAGAGAGACCCTTTGTTGAGGCCAGAGCTGATCCAAATACATGCCAGCCAGCCAGGAACTGGCTGCATATGCATAATTGAATCCCCTGAACCCAGTGCCAGATCTAATGCAAGCATCACCTAGGATTTGGCCATTCATCATTCCCTGTGAGCAGACAGATGCCAGCTGGCAAGCATATCTTGCAGTGAGTGTCCATTTGCATTTTCTGAAGAGGTCCAAGCTCATCCTCTTTCAGGGCACCTTATTAAAATGAGATTTGATGGGCAGGGAATGCGATTTGCTATTTTCTTTGGGATTAGTCAGCAGGACTCCCCCGTGGAGAGGCACTTTCCAAAGAGAAGGTTTTTCTATTTTATAACAGGATCAGGAAGGTTTGAAATCTGACCCTAAAATCAATGATTATATGATTAGCCCAAGCATCACCCCCTGCTCTCCGCTCGCTCTCGCTCTCTCTCTCTCTCTCTCTCGGCTGCCTGCCTAAGATGGGACCACTACTTTGACAGGCGGAAGGATGATCTGAAACAGCAAAAGCCTTTTTGGAATATCCAAGGCTAGCTGTGGCCCTCGACTAATCATGAAAATTCAAGAGATGATACAGCATTTTCTTTCTGTTCCTCCCACACAAGGCAAGTCATTTCCGTGTCTGAATCCCCTGACCTTCTTTTAACCTTCCTTATTACCCCAACCTGACTCATCTCTGGCTATCAAAAGGGTTCTTCATATGAACTTTCCTGCTCCTGGATGGCACAGGGAACTGTGGTTAGCTCTGTGAGATTAAGAAATAAAGAAAAATTACAAGCAAGGGTGTGCCTCAAACTCAGTCTGGAAAGTCCCCATGAACTGCGTACACAGGATAAAGAAATCCAAGGGGCGTAGGCCCATATCTGATAATAGATGAAGTGGTTAGTGTAGAGTGGACAATGTATTAGAAATGTGTTGAACTCTGATAAGTAGATTGTAAGCCAAGCCTCTGAGAGAGGGGCGGCAGCTGTAGGGATAAAACTGCTGCGCTTACGCCTGATCGAGGCTCTTCGTATCTACGGGTACGGAGGGTCCGCCTTTGCAAACGCGACTAATAAAAGGGTTAACCTTATATTGAAGTCCTTTGTCTGTTTGTTTCCACGAACGACTTCTCACAATTCTGGCGCCCAACGTGGGGCCCTTGACGGGTGGCTTGAGCGATACTCGGACCCCGGGCAGGCGCCCCTCCGTCCTTTCGGAGTGGCTCGGGGCCGGGATTTGTTCATAGCGATCCACAAGGGCTAAGACAGGACTCAATATAGGTGGGAGAGACAGTCTCGATTATTAGCGGTCAGGGACCGCGAGAGCCCAGCGGGGACGCCCGCCTGTTCACTAGTCGCGAGAAGCGGCGCTGGACTGTATTGGGTGAGTAGACGTGAGAATTTTGTAAACTGTGTTACGGGGCGGGGGTGAGAGACTCGTCTCTTGAGTGAAAGAGAGGTTCCATACGGACGTGTGAGTGTGGATCAGGGCTCTGCCCTGACGAGAGGATTAGCTTGCGGTTCCGTCTATCCCGCGAGGGAAGCGGCCAGGCGATTCCGTGTGATTGTGATAGAGAGTGAAGTTGGAGACATTGTAAACCATGGGTAAGGGTCAGAGTAAGAGACAGAAGGAGATAAATGTGAAGGGTCCTATAGACCCTAATAGTCCATTAGGGCAAGTATTAATACAATGGAATGAGGATTATATGAGACAATATACAGTTGGTTTGTCAAAAGTGACTATGATTAACTTCTGTAGGGTGATTTGGCCAAAATACCCTATAGGGTCGGACAAAATGTACAACTGGAACCCTGAGGGGGAGACTGAAAGGTATTGGATGACACAATTGAAAAAGTACCTTATAGAAAATAAGAGGAACAGGAGGATGGATTAAAATGGGAAGAAATAAAAAGGACACTGATCGGGGCCCCGGTCTTAGCATTGCCCAATCTTCAGCAACCGTTCCACTTGTAAGTAACGATCGGTTCCCAGACTGCTGTAGGGGTCTTGTCCCAAAAGAGAGGGGGGCGATATCAGCCAGTTGCATATCTTAGCAAAACCCTGGAACCAGTAGTACGGGCATGGCCCACCTGCATCCAGGCGGTGGCAGCAGCGGCTGTATTGGTGGTTGAGAGTAGAAAATTGACTTTTGGAGGGGCCCTAATAGTTCATAGCCCACATCAAATATCTACTGTGATGACGGGGGCAGCCTCCACCTGGATGACGGACGGTCGCTTAGTAAAATATGAAACTATTTTGAGGACAAGCCCCAATATTACTCTGGGAACTGACCGAAATTTAAATCCAGCTGAGTTTCTGATCGGGGAAAGAAAAGAGTGGGAGCCAGATGAACATGACTGTATGAGTACTATACAATTAATGTCAAAAGTCCGGGAAGATTTGTCAGAAGTGCCCCTAGCAGAAGGAGAAAGATGGTACACTGATGGTTCAAGTTATGTTGAAGAAGGGAGGAGAAAATCAGGATACGCTATAGTTAAAGAAGATGGGGAAATTCTCGAAAGCGGGGCTTTGCCGGCAACCTGGTCGGCTCAGAAATGTGAAATCATGGCCCTGATACGGGCTCTCGAGTTGGCAAGGGGCTTAGAGGTAACCATATGGACAGACTCCCGCTACGCATGGGGGGTGGTACATACCTTTGGTAGAACTTGGCGGGACCGGGGATATATTAAGGCGGATGGAAAGCAAATAGAGCACATGGCATTGTTAGAAAGGCTATTGAATGCCCTTACTGGACCAGAAAAGGTGGCAGTGGTTCATATTTCAGCCCACACCAAAGGAACGAGTCCCGAAGAAGAAGGAAACAGGTGGGCTGATTTGAGAGCGAAGGAAGCCGCCAAGGGCATTCCTAGAGCCGCACTGGTTCAACAATATAGTTTGAAAATACCTGTCTTGACCAAAGCAGACACAGAAAACCTGGTTTTTACCCCCCAAGAAATTGATTATATGAAGAAGGAGGGATGGAAACAGAGGGATAATTGATGGGAAACCCCAGCAGGACAAGTGGTAATACCAAAAGCTATAATGATGGGGATCCTAGAAAAGGTGCATGAGGGTGGGCACTTCGGGACGGAAGCAATGATCAATATGGTAAGACCCCTATATTGAAGTAAGGACATGTGGCCTATGGCACATGCCATAGCCTGGAAATGTTTGATATGTCAAAAAGTAAACAAGACCAGGGCCAAAACAACTGAGAGAGGAGGGAGGCCGTTAGCAGTATGGCCTTTCCAAAGAGTGCAGGTAGATTTCACTGAACTACCCGAAAGGGGGGGGCGGAAATATTTATTGGTGTTCAAGGATCATCTCACAGGGTGGATAGAGGCTTTCCCTAGCAGGAAGGCGACGGCGCAGGTGGTTACTAAGGCTGTTCTAGAACATATCGTTCCCCGGTTTGGTATAATCGAGGCCATAGATTCAGATAGAGGCACACACTTTACCCAGAAAGTGTTACAAGAAGTGATGGTAGCCCTGGGGATTAAATGGGACCTCCACACACCATGGCATCCTGAAAGCAGTGGGAAGGTAGAAAGGGCGAACGCAGAAATTAAAAAACACTTGACTAAATTATACTTGGGAAATGGGCTACCCTGGACGAAAAACCTTCCCCTGGCTTTGTTAAGAATACGAATAGCACCAAGAAAGGACCTGGGACTCTCCCCCTTCGAATTGGTGATGGGAAGACCATACCTAGCCCAGCTGGGTCAGCCCCTGGTAGAATTTAAAGATTTGTTCCTAAGAAAATATTTGCGGTCACTCTCCCAGTCTTTGTTGTCTCTTCATAGACGTGGCGTTTTGGTCCAGCGTCCTCCACTATTGGAACATCAGCACACATTTCAGCCTGGTGACCGGGTCCTGATAAAAGCGTGGAAGGCGGAGAAGCTACAACCTGCTTGGGAAGGTCCGTTCCAGGTACTGCTTACCACCGAATCTGCAGTAAGGACCAGAGAGCACGGGTGGACGCACTATCATAGGGTCAAGAAAGCTCCGCAAGATTGGAGGGTATCTGTTGATTCAGACAACCCACTAAAGGTGACGCTTACCAATCAGGGAACCAGGAACCAGAGAGGACTCAAACGCTGACCTTAATGTGCCTATTCTGTGATTGCGAGTGCTTCTATGAATGTTGTTGTTGTGCCCATTGTGAGTGTTGTGTACTATGAGTGCATTGTACAAGGTTATGTAACATAATCTTCATAGAGGACATAATTATCCAATATTGCACAATCACCTTAGAAGGAGAGGTCCATTGTAGTCTGACTAGAACCCCTACAGTGGTGCAAGCAGTGGACCAATTAAGACAGAAACAATGACAAGGGAGGGAGTAAAGAAAGTAGTGATGGGAATTGGCCTGTTGATCATGTTAAGGGGTGTCACGGCCAAAGAAATTCAGAATTGTGACCAGTGCATCCAGACTACTAAGACTGGGACTATGATTACACGAACTCTAATGTATTACAACGTTGCTCTAGAATGTGTGAAAAAAATTAGATCCCTGTGTCCATAATCAGACCCAATATTTTAGATGCAAAACTAGAGAAAATAAGACAGAATGTTACGAGCCCCTAGCAGTGGGACCCATTACATCCAGCATATATGTATATGGATATAAAGGGGGAACAGCAAACAAAGCAAGCGAGAGAGCGTCCATGTTTTCCCTAGCACAAACTAGGCAGGGATATATAGCCCATAACTCCACCAGGGGCACAGCGAAGATACATGTTTGCTTTGATGCGTGCATTGCCATCGCCAAGGGGCAAGGGCCTAACAATCAAGCTGGAGTCACCTGTGGATCATTAAGCTGGGAGAGATCCTATCTCCAAAAGAATAAGTACCTGTCCCAGCAGGTTGCCGGTTTTAATGTAGGGGCCACTCGGACGACAAATTATTGGTATACCGGTGAGGTGGAAGGGACACCCCCATATTGGGGCCCAGAGGGGATCAATATCACCAAGGGGGCGGCTTTAACGGCCTGTATTTCAGGGAAATGCAACCCTGTATGTTTATGGGCTAAGGAACGTCCTTCCGCTAGCCCCAAATATATTCATTTTGGTTTGGGGATAGATGGAACCGGAAGGGATCCTTATGGGTAACTGATCATAAAAATACATACCACAAAAGTTAGCAAAAAGCTCATTTCAGTATATGAGAGCTTCGAGGAAGAAATACAGCAGTTAAACAACTTACCCCTACCCCCAAGAGCCCATAACATGTTTTTAAGCCTGGCTGAGACCATCGCCAAAGAGTTAACTGTGAGGAATTGTTTCGTGTGTGGAGGAACAAACATGGGAGACCAATGGCCTTGGGTGGCTCACGAGGTAAATTACACTGAGGTCTGGAGAAATGAAAAGAAATACACATACTATCATCCAGGCAATGAGATACGAACCCATACCGACAAATGAGGAGGAGAGAAATCACTGGGAGCAGCTATGTGAGTTTGAGGCAAGGTATAAAAGAGAGGGGGGATTGTGAGATTAAGAAATAAAGAAAAATTACAAGCAAGGGTGTGCCTCAAACTCAGTCTGGAAAGTCCCCATGAACTGCGTACACAGGATAAAGAAATCCAAGGGGCGTAGGCCCATATCTGATAATAGATGAAGTGGTTAGTGTAGAGTGGACAATGTATTAGAAATGTGTTGAACTCTGATAAGTAGATTGTAAGCCAAGCCTCTGAGAGAGGGGCGGCAGCTGTAGGGATAAAACTGCTGCGCTTACGCCTGATCGAGGCTCTTCGTATCTACGGGTACGGAGGGTCCGCCTTTGCAAACGCGACTAATAAAAGGGTTAACCTTATATTGAAGTCCTTTGTCTGTTTGTTTCCACGAACGACTTCTCACAGCTCTAAACAGAAAGTGGAAGCCTCTGGTATCCTCCTCACATGAAATGTAGGTTGTAACGCTAAACTATGGCTATGTCTAAAACCAAGCCATTTTATTCCCTTCCTCCCCATAGTGTTTAGGAAAGGTGAGGCGTTAACAACTGATTTACAGAGGCTGCAGTTCATTTGTGTTGGAACTCACTCCACTCATTTCTCCCTGGACAAACCTTTATGTATTTTGTGTTTTTAATCTCGTATTATTATGCTGTAAACTACCCTGAGATCTACAGACGAAGGGCGGTATACAAATTTAATAAATAAGCAAATTACACAACGTTCTCTGTCTCCTGCCATGGCTCATTTCAAATGTAGATACACAGTCCCACCCACCCCAGTTTGAAGTGCTGAGAAATAATTTGTTTTTGCTTTATTTTTTGCTTTTCAAAGCAAAGACCAATATCTTCTAGATACCTAGCAGTCTTTGCTATCTGTAAGGACACCCTCCTCCAATCCCATCTCATCCACACACACACCCCGTCTAGTATAATAATCCAGTGAAGAGAAGGGTGGTGGTGAACATCACCATTTGACACTTACCTATAATGTACTCAATCCAGAAATGGTCCTTTTCTGGATTGTATGGGCGGTTGAATGAGAGTTGGATGTGGAAGGGCTGCCCTCGGCGCACAATCAGCTTGAGGTTGTAGTATCGCTCCGTGTGGTGTTCTCTCTTATTAATGTCATCTTCACGGTTGAACAAATGGACGTCCTGCACTTCCAGAACATCTGCAGGTACACAAAGAGATGACCAACATGGCATTTTTAGTTCCTTCTTGTCACTTGGGTCCCATCCCAGAATTACTTCCTTTCCCTTTACCATTTAATCTCACAATTTTCAGACACCGACTTTTAATTCTTTAAAGTAAAAATTTAACAAACCCACTTGCAGGACAATCATAAATTAAATCAAACTCAAGGACCACAATACCTCAAGGACCGCTTCTTTCCATATGAACCTACCTGGACCCTGAGATCATCTTCTGAGGTCCTCCTTTATATGCCTCCTCCTCGAGAAGTCCAGAGGGTGGCAACATGAGAACGGGCCTTCTCTGCAGTGGCTCCCTGTCTGTGGAATGCTCTCCCCAGGGAGGTTTGCCTGGCGCCTTCATTGTACACATTTAAGCGCCAGGCAAAAGCATTCCTTTTTAACCAGGCCTATGGTTGATCTGATTTACATCCTATGCCTTTTTAAAATGTGAGGGGGGTTTTTTTGGGGGGGGTGAGGCTATTGGGTTGTTGTTTTTATTTTTATTATGTATTTTGTGGTTTTCTATCTTGATTTTATTCTGTGAACCGCCCTGAGACCCCCAGGTAAAGGGTGGTAAATAAATTCTAACAACAACAACAATATAAAGATTAAGCTCATTGAGCAGCAGGCATTACCATGCAAATGATCCAGCGTTACCATGCAAATGATCTAAAGAGCCTAGGCAAACATTCACCTGGTCCCTCAAAGGCACAAGGAGGATAAGGCTTTTTCATATAAGATATGGCTATCATATCAATGGCTACCAGCTGTCTATTACCTCTGGTATCAGAGGCAGTGTGCCTCTGAAAACCAGCTGTTGGGGGTCATGTGTTTTCATGTCCTACTCATGGGCTACCCAGAGGCATCTGGTTAGCCAATGAGCAAACAGAATGTTGGACTAGATAGACATTTGGCCTGGTCCAACAAGACATTTCTTATGTTCTTCAGTATTGGCCTCAGGCACACTTGCCTGGGGAAATGCTCCAAGGATGGAGTGCCACAACCAAAAAGGCCCCGTCTTACACCAACACAGATGTGGCTCCTGAGAAGGAGTTCAAAAGGCAGAGTTCATCATTGTGCATGTCGATATGAGAGGCAGCAGTCCTGAGCTATATAGGTTCAAACTTTCCCTCTTTCCTTTCCAAAGATCAGAAGTCAGAAAAGAATAGGAGTACTAAGGGGGGCATGGCTCATGCACAAGCAAAGTGGCAACTTGAATTCAGGCCTTTGACAACCAATTCAGGTCTTCCAGGTCCTTGTGACGTTTGCAAGTGCTACTGAATGCCAGCTCATGATGCAGGAGCTATTAGGCACACAGCTTTTTTTGTTTTTTGTTTAAGCCCTACCAAGTCTAATTTTGCCTGTGGGCTGGAGCTTTCTCACCAGTTCTCTACCGCCTGCCATTCATTATGTATTGGGCAGAGCCGTGCTTCATCAGATAATGCATGTCACTGGGATTACCAGTACGACTTGGAAACTCCAGACAAGCTCAATTCCCTACAGGCTGTGTAATGTAGAGATTCTATGTACTGGGGAAGGAGGTGTTTCCCCCCCCCCCCAGCTGCTCTACAGTGATTAGCATTCAGAAACAGGACTCAATAGATTGTATTATCATATTTGTCATTACCTCCCAAATCCCTGCTCAAAAGGATATTGCATCAATATCTGTTGCGTGACAGAATAGGGGTTGCTTTTCTTTTTGGAGTCTACTCTAAGGGTGCTTCAAGTTTAGCACATGATGCAAATTGGCTGCTTTTTTGATATCTGTTTTTAATTTCACAACAAATATGGCACTGGAATGAAGATGAAATCAACAACACATTGCTGTTTTTATGATATTGGCTCTAGACACGATGCTGGTTAAAGTGACCCTTTTGCTTAATGGATGCTAGGAGATGGCTTTTAATTTAGGATTAGCATTCTTCTATAATGTAACCAGTTCAGTCTTGAACAATCTGTTTTAGCAATTTTTATTTAGATAAGGAGTCCAGAAATGTTCGCCCAAAGGATTGTCCTGTGATTTTGAGGCAAAATCTAGTAGCTGCTAAGGGATGCTGAGCATCCAGCATGTTTCTAGACCTCATGACTTGGCAGGGGGTTGGGGTGGGAAGGAAACTAAAGCCATATAAGCAGTACTTGAAATTCCCATGGAATACTGTACAAGTGTTTGGATGAGGTTTCATTAAAGGGCAGTTGAGACTTGTTAGCAGAGGACCAGGCTGCTTTCTGTTAGGATTGAGCCCCCCCCCCCATATGTATTTTTTGCATTTTGCTTTAACGATTGGGCAGGAAGCAAAAGAGTTGCCACATAAACTAAGGGTGATTCTGGGGTCTGTGAAATGGTGGCTGGGGGGGGGGGAGATTCCTTAATGAGAGAGTTTTCAGATTACTAAGCTTTGAAACTTCCACTATTTACAGACTGACTTGGTTTTAGAAGCCTGACTGCATTATTCTTTCAATGCGCCTTGCTTTGATTGTGTGACTTTTCTAGCTATCACCACTGTCTGTTCAACTCAGGACATGTATAACATTGCATTGTTTGTTTGTTTTTGTTGTTGTTATGTTCAGTTAAGAGATTTCTGTTAGAAAACTGGAGAAAGGCTCTTGAGAGACATGAAGCCTGCTCAACATTACCATCAACGCTTTAAGCGTAAAAGGCACCATTTCATGGCAATGAGCTCACTTTTGCTTACGAACCCAGGAGCCCAGCCCTATTGCTGCTTTAGATTCCCCAAACTGGATGGATCGCAGGACGATGAATTGGATTTAGAACCTTCAGCTGTGAACTGCAATAAAGTGCTGCAGAGCAGAGTGCTCCTGTTCAGAGTTCCGGCCAGTCTTGCCTTCCTCAAGATACCTTGTTCCATTCCCTCTCCCCACTGGGTTCTATTTTCCCAAGCATGGGTCCAAGAGGTTTTCTGCTTGTCCCATGCTTTCTGGGTTTTATTTTATTTTATTGTCCTAGCTGCCCAGAGTAGCTGGGGCAGCCCAGCCAGATGGGTGGGGTATAAATAATAAAATTATTATTACCCAGGAAAATCCACTGTTTACCACTGAACCAGAAGAAACTTAAATCTGCAGGAAAAACCCATTGACGTTTGTTCGGAGTCAGTGGTAAATTGCAGGTTTCCCCTGGGTAAAGTAGCACACACAAGCAAAAGTGTGGACAAGCCCTCCATCGGCAGTTTGTGCCCACTGAAAAGACTCAATTCTCTTTGAGTTGTCCTGGATTCCACACACACACACCTGCTACCTAAGGGATTTTTCTAATGATTTGCCAAACTTTGAGCCTACTGCTCACTCCCTCTTCTGTGTGGCTGGTGCCATCTTGGTTCTTGGAGAAGCAAGTTTCCTGTCAGTATTTATGGTAGGCAAGGACAGTTCTCTGCATGAACAACTATTATCTAAATACATTGGCGTGGAGGGGAGGTACTTAATAGCGAAGGGGAATACCAGTAAACATGCTCACCGTGCAGGCAATTATACGGCCCTTATTAACGGCAGCCCCTCTCCAGTCAAGTCATTTGAATTTCCCATTCTCGACTTCTGAACATCTGACTCCTGACCTTACGGGACGTAAATGAGGCCTCATGAATGATGCAGCCTCTTTGAAGCCTGTAATGCATACTGGAGGCAATCCCCACTACCTCCAAATCAAATTTTAATGCAACAGCTGAGCGCCCTTATTGTAATGTCAAACAAAAGAGCCCTGTGGCTGCCCTGAGAAAATATACTGCCCTGTATGCTGCTTCCCATTACAGGAATGCTCTAATAAGGCTTGTCCTTGGGCCGACTAGAGAAAGGCACGCTGATAATTTCCCGGAGGATTAATCATGTGGTATCATCATCATAAAACCACGTTTGAAAGCTGGTTTCAGCTCCATAACACCTATTCCCGGCTGACCGTTTCCACGCCGTTAAAAGTATGATTTGAACTTCATTCTGCTGCCTAGATCAGGGTATGAATTGATTTTTAAGTTCCTTGGGCTTAAAAAAACCCCTCAGTTTATTATACTATACTCCTATGATGAAGAAGAAGAAGAAGAAGAGAAGAGTTTGGATTTGATATCCCATTTTATAACTAACCTAAGGAGTCTCAAAGCGGCTAACATTCTCCTTTCCCTTCCTCCCCCACAACAAACACTCTGTGAGGTGAGTGGGGATGAGAGACTTCAGAGAAGTGTGACTGGCCCAAGGTCACCCAGCAGCTGCATGTGGAGGAGCGGAGACGCGAACCCCGTTCACCAGATTACGAGTCTATCACTCTTAACCACTACAGCACGCTGGCGCTATGCACAAGTACTTGGGAGGAAGTCCCAATGATTTCAGTGGGGTCACAGGAACTGCAGTTTCTCATGCCAGGTCAGGCTATTTATTTAGCGAGCCAAGTATCTGTAGGATGTCAAATGCAGTCAAACCAACAATTCATGTTTTGCCAGAAAGGGCTGAGGCTCACAGAGCTCTCCTGTGAACTTGCTAGAGAGAACTCTGTGAGATCACGCCCCTTTGTGTCCTGACAGGAAGAAGGTGTAGCTATATATGATTATCCCTGCTTGGGCTCTTCTCCACCATGCCGCTGTGCTAGGGGGATCAGGATCAGGTCTGCAATGATAGACTCAAAGTGAACCTAGAAGGATATAATATTAATTTATTATTTATATCCCACCCATCTGGCTGGATTTCCCCAGCCACTCTGGGTGGCTCCCAACAGAATATTAAAAACACGATAAAAGATTTAAAACTTTCCTAAACAGGGCTGCCTTCAGATGTCTTCTAAAAGTCCCTCACTGTGAGATCTGAGGTTACAGGGAACCAGGCAGAGGGCCTTCACGGTGAAGGTGCCCACCCTGTGGATCGCCCTCCCATCAGATGTCAAGGAAAAACAACTATCTGACTTTCAGAAGACATCTGAAGGTGTTCCCTGTTTAAGGAAGTTTTTAAGGTTTGAAGTTTTATTCTGTTTTTTTAATCTGTTGGCAGCCGCCCAGAGTGGCTGGGGAAACCCAGGCAGATGGGCAGGGTAGAAATAATAATAATAATACAGTGGTACCTTGGGTTACATACGCTTCAGGTTACGGACTCCGTTAACCCAGAAATAGTGCTTCAGGTTAAGAACTTTGCTTCAGGATAAGAACAGAAATCGGGCTCTGGCGGCACGGCGGCGGCAGGAGGCCGCATTAGCTAAAGTGGTTCTTCAGGTTAAGAACAGTTTCAGGATAAGAATGGACCTCCGGAACAAATTAAGTTCTTAATCCAAGGTACCACTGTAATATTGTTGTTATTGTTGTTGTTGTTGTTGTTGTTGTTGTTGTTGTTGTTATTGTTATTATTGTTATTAGAGACTTCCTATGTACTGTGTGCCTCGGAGGACTCCAGTTCTGGCAGCAGCCCATGTCTCATGTTAACATCTCAAACTGCCTCCAAGAGAAACACCAGCAAAAGTTCTTGCAAGGCATGGAATCAATCTGCACCGCTGTCTAATAAATTCATCACAGCTCCGAGTATGTGACCCTGGGAGTCCATGAGCCACCTCACCTTGAAATGTTAACTCCCTCCTGACGGGAGGGGGCGGGGCGGGAAGCCAGGAGGTCACGGAGCAAGTCAGGGATGCGTTCAGCTCAGCGTCCCCAGTGGCCCAGCCCTCCCTGATATTCCCCATCTCCAGGGCAGCTGATTCTCCTCGCAATCACACCCCCACCGATTCTTCACGCCGGGACCATCTGCTCTCCTCGCTCCCTTGTACGCATGCCAGCAGCCAATTTACAACTACGTCGCCCCCCCCCCCCACGACAAGAGTGTTGATAATTTATGCGAGAGGAAACCCCTACGGGGATTTCTACCAGGATGGTGGCAGGGGCGGGAGTAATTCCCTCCTGCTTGCATCCTCGATGCCAGCTCTGGCAAAATGCCAGGGCCAAATGCAGAAACCCAAGAGCAGAAGATCTTATTTGAATGGAGTACACTTATACAGGAGTAAAGTGTATTTGTGAGGGAGGTGTCAATACTTCAGCCCCATAAGCAAAACTGAGAAGAGTTTTCAAATGCAGATCGCACCCTTCTAGTGATTATCGACGTATTTTCACGTCTCTGGGCACCTGCTTTTCATTTAGTGACAACTTACCTTAATTCTCCTTATGCTGATATACGCAGATATGTAAAATTGTGGTGGCTTTTTTCTTCTGTGTGTGTGAACCAAAGTTGCAGTACAGGGGGGGAAGAGGTTAAAGTGTCTTTCTTTCTCTCTCTCTTTGTACTGCTTATGCTTTGGAAAATTAATTAATTAATTTTTTTAACACTGGTTATTAATGTGGTGGTGATGAAATGAAGAAGTAAAAGAGGAAGAAGGCCATCATCATGATATGCATATTATTTGTTATTTATTATATAGAGATAGATATTTGCAGTCCATAAGCAGTATGCATTGCAGTGTAGCAGACGAACGGTCCCTAAAATTGGAAACGGGTGAAGCAGAAGGAAAGGAAGGAAGTGGAAGCGAGGAGACGCAGGGACACAATGTGCAGCTGTTCTGGCTTAGCTTAGATGCAGCACACCATGGGAACAGGCCTCTGTATTACAACACCCTGCAATTTTTAATGGACTAGCAATGAAGGAGAAACTTGGATCAGCAACCCCAAGAGCTTGTGGAGCACTTAAGAGTTTGTTTGCACACTTGAAGGCTCTGCTCATTGCCTCCCTCTGCTGCAGTCTCTCCGGGCTGAGGCCACGCGAAACACGACTCACGCTTTTTAATTAAAGACTTTTATTGCGAAGAAAAAAACAGCCGTGGACCCTGACCCTCAGCAGATCTGGGACCCACAGCTGCCTTTTTCTTCATTAAAAAGGAGAGATCGTGACACTTGTTTGAAAGCAGGCAGTTTGGACCTTCCTTTGTATTGGATGCCACTTGGAAGAGTCCCCTGACCTTCAATAATACCTTTGCAGGAGCATGAAGAGCCTGCAGCAAGAAGTGAGGACCCCTAATTCCCCCTTCTCCCACTGCGGCATGAGCAGAGGGCTATGTGTTGTCCTTTAGGACCTAACCCTGGGCTTCAGGTTTCTGCAAAATCATAGAATCATAAAATTGTAGAGTTGGACAGGACGTGGGGTCATCTAGTCCAACCCCATGCGATACGGAGAAATGCAGTTGTCCCATATGGGGATCAAACCTGCAACCTCGGCATTATCAGCACCATGCTCTAGCCAACTGAGCTATCCAGCCTGACTGTTTCACATCAGGTGAGATCTCAAGTTTCACCATGCTGAAACTCCAACCAACCCCAACCCTTTTATTTTCTTGTGGGTGCTTATAGTCTACAGTCCACCATGACACCATTGCTGTCCCAGCTGAGTGGCCTCAGGTCCCATTCCCTGGCATGTCCATATCATCCGAACCTGGGGTTGTGGTTAAGGTCTCCCCTCCTTCACTGTAACCATAGAGCAAACATTGGCTACAGATCACGGTTAAGGTGGATCAGGTTAAGACAACACGCTAAGCCAAATGTGCCCTAAACCCAGGGCAAAGCAACCTTCACATTAGAGGTTTAAAGACTGTCTCAAGGCAAATCTTTAAAAATGTAGTATAAACATCAACAATTGGGAAACACTTGCCTGCGAGTGCTCCAATTGAAGAACAGCTTTTACCAAAGGTGTCATGGGCTTTGAAGACACTCGAACTCAGGACGCAAGGGAGAAACATGCCAAGAGGAAGGCACACTTGGCAAATCCACACCATGATCAACTCCTGCCTGGAAACCAATGTCCCCACTGTGGAAGGACATGTGGGTCCAGAACTGGCCTCCACAGTCACTTACGGACTCATTGTTAAAACCGTGTTTATGGAAGACTATCTTACTCCGCTACGAGTGATCGCCAAAGAAGAAGACTAAACCATGGTTTGGTTTCGTGTGATGTGCTAGCAGGACAAATGTGTCTTTAAGAAGGTTGATTTTATTTCTCTGAACCCATTCAAATCTGCCTGAATTGTAAGTCCACAATGAACTAAGGCCCATCTAGTTCAGCAGCTTGATCTCACAGTGGCCAAACACTGTAGAGCTGGAAGAGATCCCAAGGGTCATCTAGCCCAACCCCCTTGGGAAAGCCTGCATGTAGGACATGAGCATAACAATGCTTTCCCCACTTGTGATTCCTAGGAACTGGCACTGCCGCCAACAGCAGAGGTATAGCATAGCCATCCTTCACTAAGTTCATCTGGTAGTAAGACTGCAAGAGGCAGCCAAATGGCAAATGACCACCCGTTAATTAAAATCAGGAGGGCAACTGTACCCTCCATCTCACATCAGTGGAAGCAATGTTAATTTTTGCCACTCGCTTATAAGCTTTGTCGCTTGTGCCAAGCCACAGGGCCCAATCTAGCACCCTGGTGGTCATTTGTGTATACAAGAAATATTATAAAAATAAATCAATATCCTCCGTCCCTTTAGTTCTGCTCCTTCAAGGGACACTTACTTACTTACTTACTTACTTACTTACTTACTTACTTACTTACGGTAAAGGTAAAGGGACCCCTGACCATTAGGTCCAGTCGTGACCGACTCTAGGGTTGCGGCGCTCATCTCGCTTTATTGGCCGAGGGAGCCAGTATACAGCTTCCGGGTCATGTGGCCAACATGACTAAGCCACTTCTGGTGAAACCAGAGTAGCGCACGGAAACGCCGTTTACCTTCCTGCTAGAGCGGTACCTATTTATCTACTTGCACTTTGACGTGCTTTCAAACTGCTAGATTGGGCAGGAGCTGAGACCGAGCAATGGGAGCTCACCCCATCACGGGGATTCGAACCACCGACCTTCTGATTGGCAAGTCCTAGGCTCTGTGGTTTAACCCACAGCACCACCCGCGTCCCACTTACTTACTTACTTGGATTTATATACCCTATACCTAGATGTCTCAGGGTGGTTCACAGGGGGAAAATCAAAATATAAAACCACAAAATACACAATCAAAATAAAAACAACCACCCAATAACCCCCCCCAAAAAAACCCCCACATTTTAAAAGGGCATCGGATGTCAGTCAAATCTACCAAAGGCCTGGTTAAAAAGGAACATTTTTTGCCGGGTGCCTAAAGGTTTATAATGAAGGATAAGCCCTGGGGATGTGGGATCCTGTATCTTCCCATCTGCATTAAGTCATGACTCATTCAAAATAAACCCCAACCCACAAGATCACATTTTAGGAATTTAAGAAGATGCCATATACTGAGCCAGGCCATAGCTCAGTATTGTCTACATTTATAAGCATTGGCTCTCTAGGCTGATCTAGACACGGTCTCTCCCAGCCCTTGAGATGCCAGGGATGAAACCTAGGATCTTCTGCATGCAAAACAGTTGCTCTACCACCGAGCCACAGCCTCTTTCAGATGCATTCTGGGAAAATTATGGATTACCTCTAAACCTCAACATTTGGCAACATGCCCAACCTGGGTGCAGGTCCCAGGGGAAACACGTTTTGCTCTTTCTAAACTGTGAGGCTCCTCGCCATACCTTGGAGCTTATATCCTCTCGGCACCAAGCCAATCGTCTCCATTTCAGGAACTTCATCTTCTTCTGCGTTGGAGACATTGGGTGGGAGAGCTCTTCTCCCACTCGGACCTGTGGGAAACCCTTTCTTCTTTTGCCTCTCTGCCGCTGTTGGCTCCGTCATTGCAACTCGGTCTCTGATATCCTCTTGAAAGGGAGGAAGCAGGGAGATAAAAGGGGAAATGTGAGCGAGTCAGCAGTGTACCGAGTGTGCGATGCCACCAAGTTAGGAGGGTTTCTTGAGGACGTCAAAAATATATATCAAAAAACAAAGCAGCTTCAGACCAATGTCAGAATATTACTCCCCCAAGTTCATCTGGTGATTGGTGCAAAGTTGGAAAGGATATCTACATTTTTAAAACTCGAGGAACATCTGGGGGAAATGAAAATTCCAAACTTTTGGAAAAATCCCATGCAACAGATTTTTTTAAAAAAATAATAATGATGATGATGACATTTGGAAGGTGAAATGAAAAATTTGTCTACCTGGACGTATAATCCTTCCCAACTAAAACACACACACCCCATATAGTACAACTCACTAGAAATTACCCTCTTAATAGAACAGACATGTGCATGTGTAGAGCACACTTCCTAGAAAGAACCTGAACATCTTGCTTGCAAAATGCTTTGGATTAGAGCAGCTCAACTACTTTGAAGCCCCAAGTCAAGCAATTTATTTTGCCACGTATTAATTAAATAACAGGAGGCATACAGTCAGCTAGAAGAGAGATACCTTCTGTTTGGTGTAGGTTCTCCTCCGTTTCACAAGTACAGCAAACTCTGACGTAAGATATCCTTGAGCAATTGCTATATATGGCCTCCACCTTCCCCCACCCACCCCCTCCATTCCCTCCCCTTCATGCCTGCAACAGGACAGCTCCCATCAGATACCAGCAGCTGCAGCTGAGACTTGCTTTGCTCTCTCTCTCCCCCCCCCCCTTGCTAGTCTGCCCTGCCTTCACAGAAAAGAAATGTTCAGATTAATTGGTGGGAAATCCTTTGGTATGTCTCCCAAGTGGAAAAATTAGTCCCAAACCTCAGGGGTGTGCCTGGGAAATAAAAGAGTGTGGCTGTGTTAAAATACAAAGAACAATGGGAGTTAGTTGGCATCATGAACCATTAAAACAATCTGCATGTCCCTGTTGGATGCTGCACAGTATCTGGGATGGGACCATCCCAAAAGTTGGACCTGCAAGAACCAAAACGTTTTCCAGTTAAGTCAGAGTTAGAAGTATCTGCTCATGAATCTGGCATGAATGCCCTGCACCTTCAAGGATAGTTTCGTGTACTTCATAGCAGCTACCCAAATAGAAAATTGAACGTACACTGAAAACTTCACACGATGAATGAATTTTCACCATTCGGATCCAAAAGTCTGCATTTTGAACGTGAAATTTTGTTTGACTGAGAATTTGAAATTCAGCTGCTTTAGGCTTGCTGGAATCCCCCGATAGTTTGATTTTGGCAGGTAATGAAAAATGTTGAAGAGGGCATTGTTTAGGGTTGGAGCCTTAGCTGATAGTACCTCCTTGAATCTATTTCCTTTCGATTTTCCAAGCTGTTTCACATTTGGAAGATCTCTCTTATTCTGCTTTGTATATTATTTTAATGCGACTTTTAAGCATGTTTTTTATGTGCTGGCTATTTTAATGCATTGCAACTATGGCTTTCCATGTGCTAATGAGGGGAATCCATCAGCAAAACTGGGGCAAGAGGCCTTTCTGCGATTCATCCACCCCCTCTGTGCAGCCGCCCTGTGCCCTCCTCCCAAATCTGATGTCACTTTCCAGAGTAGATTTAGGGGGAAGCAGGGGGTTGAGGGGAGAGGGGAAAATCACCTAAAATTGTGTCCTTTAGCCCAGATTCCTTCCATCCATGGACAGGACACATTGGCTAACATCTCCCCCATTGTCTTTTATTATTAACCACCCTATAATTTGATTGACTGGTGGAGGAAGGTCATACCACTCATTCCTGCTTCCTGCTGATTGTGCAGGAAGAGACTTTCCTCCATCTATGGTTAGCCCAGAAGCCAAGCAGGCTGGGAGGACAGAAGTGATCATTCCCTTCTCCACTAGCTCGTTCACTCGCCTGCATGTGATTTCTGCTCACCTATGACTACCAGGCAAGCCATTAACGACAAGTCTAGATTAATGGTCAGATTCAGTTTAAGCCAGTACATCCATCTCATAAAGGCATCAGCTGTCAAACACTAATTAGCACTGCATGTTATCTACCAATTGCTGCCAGGTTTATTTATTTTTATTTTTAAAAAAAATAGCATTACATGTAATGTCAGCTATTAAATATTGTGCCTGTCAGCAAATGCTATTGCAAGCCAGTATTGCCAACTATGAAACAGTGATAGTTTCCAAAGTGTCTTTTGGGGAACTATGGATTCTTTGGAATGAGAAAATCAGTAATGGCAGCCAGACTTCTCCCAAAGACTATGAATCACTTTTGCTGCTTTTATTGGGTTTTTTTTATCCCTCCCAAAGACAGCTTGCTCTTCATTGCCTGCCTTCCTACACACAGGGGCAGATGGGGCTCATCCACCTGGGAAGGTAGCCCATCGAGGAGAAAGGAAACTGACCCTAAACTTCCACTGCCTTGTGAGGTACCTTCAGGAGAAGAAAAGGCTAAGGAGGAAGCCCTACAGAAATCTGGAGCAGAGTCCCTAAGATGATTGGATGGGGTCTTGTACGCCTCCTTCCGGCAACTCCTGAAGCTAAGCTAGTGTCAAACTTATTGCTCTGCTTTCCTCTGGATCACATCAGCGAGGCCAAGAGAAGGGGGTCTTGTTTTCTGTCAGAAGGCAGGTGAGCAACCTCATCCTACCTGTCTCACCCCACCAACAGGCACTTCTTAACGCAACAGCCTCCACTGGCTGCAGGGAATGGAAGAGGAGTGTGGCGCGCCATAGCATAAATGGGAGCCTGTTGCGTGGACAGAACAGCAGCATCAGATACACCCCACTGACTCCATAGCGATTTCGTCAGGTGACTTCACTGGAAGGACTGACAATGGAGATACGTCATCGGAATGCTTCTCGGGGACGGGTGAAGCTGATGTATTCTTTTGTCCTCCGTGCAATTTGGGGAAATGCTAAAATCAATTCTGCTGGTATACAATTAATGATAACACATAGTAAATCTAGGTAAAGTGGTACCTCGGTTTACAAACTTAATCTGTTCTGGAAGTCCGTTCTTAAACTGAAACCATTCTTAAACCGAGGCACACTTTCCCTAATGAGGCCTCCTGCTGGTGCCCTTCCACCGTTTGGATTCCGTTCTTAGACCGAGGTAAAGTTCACAAACCGGGACACTACTTGCAGTTTTGCGGAGTTCGTAAACCGAATCGTTCTTAAACAGGACTGTTCTTAAACCGAGGTACCACTGTATAGGAAAAAAAGTCTAAAGCTCTGATCAGAAGTGTTATCTTCATCTCAGTTACATGGATGTAGGCACTCTTGATAATTTTACAGGATTTGATTTAATTTTACAGGATTTGATAGTTTTTTACATGATCAATCAAACAGGATTTGTTAAAAAATAGACATATTAATGGACGCTATATGCAATGCTGTGTACAATGGCAAAGCCTCAGGAATACCTTGAACAATAGCCTCCCCAGACTTTTGGCAAAGTTCAATGGAAACATTTATTTCAATTTTTATCTAAAATGATATTTGGAAATTCCTTTATATTAATTTTTTAAAAAATTGTATAGCAATAGTACAGCAGTAGTTAAGGTGAATGGATTCAGAATACCTAAACATGCGAAGAGGCACCGAACAAGGATGCCCCTTATCACCACTATTATTTGAAGGAAACATTGACTTATGCTAATAAGAAAATAACAGGAATATTAAGAAATGGACATATAATAGCATTGAACCTCTTTGCTGATGATATTGCCCTAATGGACCCAGAGACATCCCTGTCAGAGGTCATTAGGGAAGTCCGTTTACCTTAACCGATAACAATCACTTTACATGAGAAGTTAACTAGGAGAGTCCACAGCTTGAATGATGTATTTGATACCGACAATTTTGTTGAAATATGGCACCCCTTTATAAAATATTCCAGTGAACATCCTGATAACTGGCACCCACACATACAGATTTGTCAGCAAATTTGACACATTAGTCTTCTGTTTTGGGGCAGGGCAAGGGAGAAACGATAATATTGTTTCCTTTTATATTTTTTCTGGGAAATTAATAAAATATTTATAAAAACAAATTAATGATAATTTTGCATTGGTTTTTGACATTTCACCAATAGCGATCACCAAGCAATTGGTGATTATTCCCGTGGTTTCCATTGCCAAGAGATCAGCTAATCGCAGGCACTGTGTATCTATAGGGGAAGCTGAATTAGTCGACATCAAATGATTAAAATGCGACGGCAGAACAGCAGAAGTCATTAGCAGTCTGCTTTCCTCTGATGATATGTTACAATTGCGTGCCTCGTTTTTTGGCTCACTGACTCGACCGCAAAATGTTTTCCTAGTCTTGCAACAGACACTTAATAAGATTAATTCTGTCCTTGTGGAACCAGAGAGCATTGTCAAGACACCGAAACCTCGCTGCATAGTTTCAATGGGTTTGAATAAGCCCCTCTATCCCCCCCTCCCTGCTTCTCCATGCAAAAAAGAACAAAGAAAAAAAGAGGGGGGTCATGCAATTAGATTTTTTCAATAAAAAAATCTGAATCAGTGAAATTTTGGGTGGAAAAAAATGAAAGATTGCAAGCGAAAAAAAAATTTTAAGCCTTGGCTTTGTCATCAGGTTTAAAGACGGAAATACATTTTGGAAATTAATTAGCAAGAACTGTCAAATCATTAGCAATCCTCTGACAAGAAATATAATGAATAGTCCTTGGGAACGATGTCTCTGTGATACCTGCAGAGCTAGATGGTAATTCATTCAGAATCTCAGAGTATTAAGTGTGAACTTTCTCAACTGGAATCACAGCACATCAGAGAGGTACAGAATTTAACCATGCAAGTTGCTATTAAGGACAAATACAGAGAGAGAGAGAGAGAGAGAGAGAGAGAGTTAAGAATAGTAAAGTATTTGAATGCAATTTAGAATGCTGGCTACCTTGTTATTGTTAGACACTATCTAATTTAGTAGTAGTAGTAGATATATAGGTAGAAGGTAAAGGTAAAAGTAAAGGGACTCCTGACAGTCGCGAACGACTCTGGGGTTGTGGCGCTCAGCTTGATTTAAAGGCTGAGGGAGCCGGCGTTTGTCCACTTCCGCAGACAGTTTTTCTGGGTCATGTGGCCAGCATGACTAAGCCACTTCTGGTGAAACCAGAGCAGCACACAGAAACGTGTTTACCTTCCCGCCGGAGTGGTACCTATTTATCTACTTGCACTGGCATGCTTTCGAACTGCTAGGTTGGCAGGAGCTGGGACCAAACAACGGGAGTTCACCTCGTTGCAGGGATTCAAACTGCGACCTTTCAATCGGCAAGCCCAAGCAGCACAGTGGTTGAACCCACAGCGCCACCCGTGTCTCAGATATATAGGTATACGTATTAGTAAATATATGTAAAAACAACAACACTCTGATGTTCCAAACTTTCCACAACATATACACAAAAGATATAAAGGCAAAACAAAAGAAATTCTTCAAAGTGACAAGAGATAACATAAAATCCCCCAAAACAGAGGAGTAAAATAGAACTATATTTTGACTGAGCTTTGTGGGGCCACATTTTCCACCTAAGACAGGCAAACACTCTTTTAAAAAAACATATACAGTGGTGCCTCGCAAGACGAAATTAATCCGTTCCATGAGTCTCTTTGTCTTGCGGTTTTTTCGTCTTGCGAAGCATGGCTATTAGTGGCTTAGCGGCTTAGCGGCTATTAACGGCTTAGCGGCTTAGCGGCTATTAATGGCTTAGTGGCTTTAAGAAAAAGGAAACAAACTCGCAAGAACTCGCAAGACGTTTCGTCTTGCGAAGCAAGCCCATAGGGAAATTCGTCTTGCGGAACAACTCAAAAAATGGAAAACTCTTTCATCTTGCACGTTTTTCGTCTTGCGAGGCATTCGTCTTGCGAGGTACCACTGTACAGGACTTGGGTTCAATTTACTACTGAACCAAGTTTATCGTTTTGCTGTGGAGTGATAAGGCCTTGAGCAGCTTAGAAGTGTGGGTTATTCAACAGTTTAATGAAGAATAAAATGAGAATTCTCGGAATTCCTAGATTCAGGTTTGGGGCAAATATTCTCTTGGTGAGAAAGCCCCAGCAGAGATTTAAAATAATAGAACATGCAGCAAAAGGAAACGTTGAAATATAGGTTGTTAGATCTTTAAAATATCCCTTTTGCTTCCTCTTTAGCACAGAAAAGACCACAGAGTTTGGTAAGTTAAAATTGGTTTTTACTTACAAACTCTTCAAAGGTCAGATTCATGTGCTTTTCCACATAACAGTCAGAAAACACAGGCAGCAAAACTTAGGCTACAAAAATTGGCAAAATGTTTCTAAATCATTGGTCTAGAAACACAAGTACCCAAGCCTGCCGCTGCCTAAAATACGCGTTTTTGCAGAGAAATTCTTCCTAATATAATGCACTTTTATATGCTATTTCCATTAATACATTTTGTGCACACCCTACCCTAGTATATGCATTTTTGTACACATTACTTAGTTGGAAAGCTGCACTGCCAATTTTGGAGAAGCATGAATTTTGTAAGATGGCTCTTTCGGTTCATATATTGTTTCAGAAAGTGCAGATTAAGTAGGCTCGCTTTTAAATTAATCAAATTTTTCCCTATCCCTACTTGGAAGGAAAAAGAAAGGGGGTGATAATTGACTCCCCTTCCTTCAATTGGAGCCATAGGAGCTCAATGCATGCCTTCCCACCTCCTTCAGAAATGCTCCTAAAAATTGGTAGTTGGCTTATGCATAAGCCCAAGAAAATCCTACAGGAAGAAAAATTCTATAGAGAGACAAGCCAACAGCAGATATAAAGACAAAGAGGACACTATATGTGTTCCACTCCTTCTAATAGCGAACTCAGGACATGAGTGGTGCCCTGACTGTAGTCAACTTATGGTATAAAAGGGTTACCGTAGTTAGAAAACTGGAGAACCTACCAAAATACCAGAATCATTAACCAGCTTGTTGATGAAACAGGGGCCATCATTATCTATCTTTTGATGTGGTTTTAGGAAAAGAGGCTGATTTGATCACCATACTGGATGACCTTTGCTAGCAGATAGAAAGGGGCGTGTGGCACTTGTTATTTCTCTTGAATTTCTCAGCGCCATTTTTTAATGCCATTGAAAAGCAAAGGTGAGAAAGGCCTCTGAGTGTGGTAAAAAAAAAAAAAAAATTTCAAAACCTCTAGTTGTGCCGAACTGCATCTAATTCAGCTCAGTGCATTTTGAACCAAGTTCTGATTCCGTGGCATTCATGTGCTCAAACAGTTTCAGTCTCCAAACTCTGTTGCAAGGTTTAATTGGGTGAGATCATGCAGAAATTTGGGGCGTTGCATCATCCGGATGCTAATGACACCCAGCTCTCTGGGTGTCTCTCTTTTCTGTCTGGTCTTGGGGAGGCAATGGAAATTCTGAATAAGCGTTGCGTCAGGGATGGACTGAATGAGAGAGAACAAACAAGCAAGCCCAGCGCAGCGCAGCGCAGCCAAGTCAGACATAATAGTTGCTGGGAGTATTGACAGCCTGGGGGTTTGGTTCTACTCCTCAAAGACTTTATTTTTACAGCTGGTGTGGAAAACCACAGGTCTATGTACTCTTCTAACAGCATAGAGACTGAGGAGGAGAAAAAAGACAAGCAATGATACCGTCTGGACTGGGTGCAGGTAGGAAGGCAGAGAGATGAGGGTTGGCTGAGGCAGGCACCACTGTTTCCAAGCATCTCTGTCTGACCCTTAGGACATCTTCTAGCCCACTATCTCCTCCCCAACCACACCTTGTACTGGTCCAGCATCTTGGATCTCTTTGTGTCTTGACATCCAGGATCTTGGATGCCTTTGCTTGGCTGGAATGTGTCACTGAGTTGTGATCATGCTTCTTTCTTCTCTGCATGGAGGATAGAGAGAACAGGCTAGCCAAATGCACACACAGAGAGAGGTTATGTGAGAACATAAGACGCTGCTTTGTACAGAATCAGACCATTGGTCCATCTCACTCAGGATTGTCTCCGCTGCCAGGAATTCTCCAGGATTTCAGATGAAGGTATCTACCTTGAGATGCACTTCCAAGAGGCACCCCCCACATGACTGGGAGGGGGAGGCACCTATGTCAGCACCACCATGCTCACACACAGAAATAAACCCTTTGCCCACCCTCTGTTGAGGATGGAAGGGAGGGGTCCTGTAAGTATGTTTAATATAGGAGAGGCTCAGCCTGTGCAAGCAGGAATGGAGCAAGAAGAGCAAACAGTCTCTTGTGAATAGTAGATTTTCAAAGGGATATTTACAGAGACCTTTCATGGGTACCATAAGAGGAACTGGTGAGCATACTGGTAACCGGGGGCAACTGGTAGGTTCAAGGGGCAAGGCCTTTTCAACAGTGGCACCAAGTCTGTGGAGCTTTCTCTCTGAAGAATCCCACTCCACCCTCTTTGTTTCATTTACATACCAGGTGAAAGCTGTGCTTTTCCAGCAAGTCTGTGATACCCTCCTAAAATGGAATAATTTCTTTGTCTGACTGCTTCTGTTGGTTTTCTTTGACTTCTGCTTATTTAAAATGTTGTTAGTTTTGCTTCTGTTTCAATGTTTGCTCCTTGTTTTGACATATAATTTTGGGAGCCACCTTGAATATCTTTCTGGATATATAACACACACATAGTCACAAAGAGAGACTCAGAATCAAATAACGTTTGGTTAAAAGTGTGACCCCATCACTGGCCTTCTGAGCAAATGCAAAATTCAACCTCTGGAGGAAGCTGTGCGTGTCTCCCCCCCAGGAGCCTTCAGCGTGAGGAAAGCGTTGCGGAGGAGTTTCATTTAAGGACAGGACACACCGAGAGAAAGGGGGCTGGGCAAGACAGTGCAATCGCATACAGTCCCTTGTGCTTAGCCATGCGTCATGTACAATTGCTCCTCTGTGCACATTCACAGCTACCCACCTGGGAGCCTTTCACAGAATCTGACAATGACAATTGAAAACAAAAGAACCAAACTCCACTCCGAAAAACAGCAGCAAACTCCAGGGCTTTGAGTCCTGGGAGACTCATGTTCCCTAGTCCTTAATTTATTTATTTTGTGATGGGAACGGACTGGCGCGCGCTCACTCTTTTGACAACTCCAGAGGACAAGAGTCGTCCTTCCCCCTTGTGGCTTTGTCTTCGTGGCAGTGGAGCTGCTTGGTCTATTAGACTCTGCTGAGCAGTGCTTCCTGTCCCTGCAAAGCAACGGATGGATGGATGGATGACTCAGAGCTACTGCTGACATGGGAGTGGAAGGCAAGTGACAGAGGAGAGCAAATTGATGTCACAAGGCATCTGTGTCATCCACTTTGGGGAGAGACTGTGGCTCAGGGGTAGAGCATGTGCTTTGCATGCAGAAGGTTCCTAGATCAACCACTGGCGTCCCCAGGTAGGGCAAGGAGAGACCCCTGCTATATGGACCAATAGTCTGACCAAAAGTAACTTCCTATGATCTGCTTAAGAAGAAGGATGCACATCGAATGGTGTGACCTCCCAAAGACATGACCAGCTTTCCATGTAAACAGACTGTGCATCGTAGAACGTGCCCCAGGATGCTCTGCAATGCACAATGACCACAATAGCTGCAATGGTCATACAGGGATTCTTTGGCAGACTAATCCATGTAAGCAGGGAATCCTAAGACAAGATGTTGAGGAGGAGGAGGCTCCCTTGGAAGGAAGGGCACAATGCAAATGTAATCATAAATAAAATAACAACAATTATAATTAATGCCACCTCTGCTCTGTGCCAGAAAGCAGCATAAAAAGGTAAAGGGACCCCTGACCATTAGGTCCAGTCATGACCGACTCTGGGGTTGCGGCGCTCATCTTGCTTTACTGGCCAAGGGAACCGGCGTACAGCTTCCGGGTCATGTGGCCAGCATGACTAAGCCGCTTCTGGCGAACCAGAGCAGCGCATGGAAATGCCATTTACCTGCCCGCCAGAGCAGTACCTATTTATCTACTTGCACTTTGATGTGCTTTCTAACTGCTAGGTTGGCAGGAGCAGGGATCGAGCAATGGGAGCTCACCCTGTCGTGGGGATTCGAACCGCCAACCTTCTGATTGGCAAGTCCTAGGCTCTGTGGTTTACCCCACAGTGCCACCCACGTCCCTCCCAGAAAGTAGCATAGCAACTAACTAAAGAACATGTGGGCATTTCTTCAAAGAGGGATCCATGACAGCTGCGAAAAATGATGCTATCATTCCAAGGCTGGCCTGACCATTTCAGAGAGTGAGGCAGCTGCACCAAGCGCTAGAGAGCAAGAAGTAGTGGCGAGTTTTTGGAAGTCATAGCCATGTGTGCTATGCAACCTGCCCAGCACAACCTAAGCTAGACTGTTGCCCTCAAGTGTTGTGAAGGATGCTGCCCTCATCACCGACCGCTACTGCCAGTTGGTTTGGGGTTTTGCAAAAAGAATGGGGAAGGGACGCCATCTTTCCTTTGCCCGAGGCACCAAAGTGTCTTGGGCCAGCCAATGTATATACATGCCATACATTTAAAGTTCACCCCCCCCACACACAAAAAGAACCTGAGAACTGTAGTAAACTACAGTTTCTAAGATTCTTTCAGAGGAGGAATATGCTTTAAATGTACAGTGGTACCTCGGGTTAAGAATTTAATTCATTCTGGAGGTCTGTTCTTAACCTGAAACTGTTCTTAGCCCGAGGTATCACTTTAGCTAATGGGGCCTCCCACTGCTGCTGTGCTGCCACCACACAATTTCTGTTCCCGTTCTGAGGTAAAGTTCTTAACCCAAGGTACTATTTCTGGGTCAGCAGAGTCTGTAACCTGAAGCATCTGTAACCTGAAGCGTCTGTAACTCGAGGTACCACTGTATAGTGAGTCCACAGCCATCCACAAATGACTGATTTGCACTGCCTGGGTGCTGCTATGTGGTTTCCTACTTGGGCAACAGTTATTCCACAAACCGTAAACTTTTGATCCAGCTGGTGAACCTTTGATCCATGAGTCAGACGAATTGTGAGAAGAAATTGCTAAGATTTTCATAACCAGTATGTGCTAGTTTGTTCACTTTCCTTGAACTCAGCATGTTTTTCTTTGGGTCTGTTTCCTGTTTGCGCCAAAGATTATTGCGCAACTTTGTCCTAGGCAGGAAGAAAAAGCGGGTTCAGCTTCCTGTTCTCCAAGTCAGCAATCTTCACTGCGAGAAACAAGAACATGCTTGAGGAAACCACGGGAACAAGTCTTTTACTATTTCAGGCTTCTATTATCCTGGTGCCCCTTACTTCTTCCTAATACTAGTGAGACTATTTACTTGGAAGCCACCTGGATTTCCTTATGACTGGAGATAACAACAGGCCAGAAAACAAGCGCTCTCCTTGCATTTACGGGACTTTAGCAAGATGCCTGGCCCGATTCTTCCGTCAAAATGTGCTTCCTACCAGCAAGTCATTGACCACCTACCGGTAGTTTAGTACTGTCTACTTTGACTGGAAATGGCTCCCCACCAGAGGTTTTTCATATTATTATGCATTTAATTTATCAGTCACTTTTCACAGCAAAAATCTCAAAGCAACTTTACAACCAAAGAACACAGCATATAAAAGCAAAACCAGAGAAAATTTAAAACACTAACAATGCAAGAGATGTAAAAAGCTCATCCAAAAATGAATTAACAAGGGCCAAGTCCTGCCCACTCCAGAAAAAGATGAGGCCTTTCTCAGCAGTGGCACCCTCCCTGTGGAGCACCCTCCCCACCAGATGTCAAGGAGATAAAGAACTACACAACTTTTAGAAGACACCTGAAGGCAGCCGTGTATTGGGAAGATTTATTATATTATGTTTTTATATGAGTTGGGAGCTGCCCAGAGTGGCTGAGGCAACCCAGCCAGATAGGCGGAGTATAAATAACAATGTTGTTGTTGTTGTGAAGGCCATGGTCAACAGAAAAGTCTTAGCCTGGTGCCTAAAAACTGACAGAGATGGTGCCATGAAAAGGATGGATGGACTCATGTTACCAGTAATCACTGTTTCATTAGGTGCTTCCAAACTCTCCCTATTTGGAGGCAGGTCTCAATCACATATTGACAGATTCAGGTTGTGCAGTTAAAGTGGATCTGGTCTCCTGCCCAAAAACAAAAATAAAGCATTTAAAAATGGGACTCTTTACAGTAAGGAAAGTGATGGGAACATGCACTGGAAAGTGCAGGGTTGTGACTGCTTGACACAACCTCATAAAAAAGCAGCCCTGGACGGTTAAGTCCAGTCAAAGGTGACTATGGGGTGAGGCACTCATCTCGCTTTCAGACTGAGGGAGCTGGCATTTGTCCATGGACAGCTTTCCGGGTCATGTGGCTAAATCGCTTCTGGCACAATGGAATACCGTGACAGAAACCAGAGCGCACGGAAACGCTGTTTACTTTCCCACCACAGCAGTACCTATTTATCTACTTGCACTGGTGTACTAGGTTGGCTGGAGCTGGGACAGAGCTATGGGAGCCCACCCCATCACATTGATTCGGACCACTGACCTTCTGATTGGCAAGCCCAAGAGGCTGAGTGGTTTAGACCACAGCGCCACCTACATCCTCATTCAACTTTTCTGGAAGCATATCGCAACCACTGCTCAGTAAGCAGGCCATCTGGAAGGAACCAAAGTTTCAAAAGTCAGAGTCTACATCAGGGTAGCCAACGTGGTGCCCTTCAGATACTGATGGGCTACAACTCTCAGCAGTCCATACCAGTGTGGCCAATGGGCAGAGATAATGGGCATTACAGTCTAACAATATCTAGAGGACATCATATTATTTACCCCTGGTCTACTTGTGCACTTCCTGCAGAGTGTTACAATGAAGAGCGCTCAACCTCCTATGAAGAACATTTCAGAATGGCATGGGAATAAATGAATGAATGAATGACTTATACCCCACCTATCTGGCTGCTTCCAGCATAACATAAAAAATAATAAAATGTCAAACACTGAAAAACTTCCTGATACAGGGCTGCCTTCAGATGTCTTCTAAAAGTTGTGTAGTTCTTTATCAATAATAAATAACTGTTATGAATGAAGGGAAGAAGACTTTCACCAGTCATCCATGATGTCACATGCACTAACCAATAGGTGCCCATGACACTTCAGCAACCGTATTTCAGATGGTAACCGTACAGCAATGATCGTACTAGCCGGTGGGCAGGGGCATCTCCAAAGATCAGAAGAATTTTTAGAAAAAATCTCATCCCACACTTTTGGAAAAGTTTTTAATGATAAAAGTCTGATCATCACAACACTGACTTAATGATATACAGAGCTTAGATCCAGCTTTAGAACATATGAGTCATGCTTCAGACATGTCCTTTGCTGCTTGTGAAAAGCCTCATAATTATTTTTAAATTGAGTTCAGTGCTGAATGCTTAAAGCCCAGCAATATCTTTTGACATCTGGTCCCTTACCCTAGAATATTATGCAGCAGTGATGGGGAATGTATTGTCTTCCGGATGCTGCTGGACTACAACTTCCATCACCTTGACCATCGGCCATGCTGGCTAGGACTGATGGGCTCTGGAGTCCAACAACGTCTGGAGGGCCACAGGTTTCCCATCCCTGGCATGCAACCATGTATTCATTTAAACAAAGGAGGACTGTGTTGGGTATTAATGCTTAGAAGAGCCCAGAGTAGTGGTTTTCACATTTTATGCATTCAGGAAACATTTGAACTCCAGTGCCAACTCATCTGCTACAGAACTCAAGCACATTGCAAAGGATTCAGGGCCACTTTGTGGTCTTTGAGACTTGCCTTTTTACCTTGCACAAAATTACAGTAAATCCAACAATACAGTTGTAGCTATGCACTGCCAGGGAAGTTCAGTATTGGCAAATTAAATATACTCCGAGGAAAACTCACCCACTGATCTCTGAGGAACACCTAATCAGCTTCCAAGACGCAAGCCCGCCCACCCCCACCCCCCCACACACCCAGGAGACCCAGAGCCAAGTGCCCAAGTATTCCTGCTCACATATTAATGTGTGTGCATGCATGCACACTAGAAATGAGATACACCATATTTTTCCGTGTATAAGACGCCCCCACGTATAAGACGCCCTCTATTTTTAGGGACTCCAATTTAAGAAAATAGGGGGGAGATTGCCCCGTGTATAAGACAACCCACAGTTTTCCACATAATTTTTAAGTAAAAAAAACAAAACCCTAGTCCTATACATGAAAAAGTACGGTATCTATTTCTCCACATGGAAATTTGACTTCTGGAGACCCTGGGGTAAAAGCCAAAGACTGAAGAGCTGGTTAGCAACTTTGGCAACTCACAAAGACAGCACTTTCACAAGCTATTCCTCAAAGTCACAAATGGGAACATGACAAAACAGGGATGGTTTTGTAGTGCATGCTAAACAGAACTTGATGCCGGAACTTTCAAAAGTTGCAGAATGCAGAGCATCTACAGATCCCAAATTAGAAATCTGGAGAACATATTGTTCCTGCAAGTTCTTGGTACAACACAGCTTGCCTATGACTCTTCTTGCTTCTCACTTGTCTCAAGGCCCCTCCAGGGTTGTTGTTTTTAGGTGTACTGTATTCTGCAACAAGTCACTGATGCAGTAACAGCACATCAGTGCTGGATTTATACTGGGCTGCCCACACATCCTTCTGCTTTATTCAACGTTCTGCTATTCTCCCCCAATGTTACCATATTATTGCCATCTACAGGGGCGCTCTTGCACTACAGCACAACTAGAGCTGGGCACACGTACACACACCACAATAAAGTTACAGGATTTCAGCAGGAAGTTATGTGGCAAGCATTGATTGGAAATGAAACAGTATGTCCATCCCTGAACCTTTGCATGCTCAGACAGTATCGAAAGCAGGATCATTCATAACAGCCCAGATACCATAATGAACATAATGAACCATCATGAATGCACAATAAAAAAACATTGGCAAGGACCCCGATTTGTCTCCATCTTCTACATCAAGTGAAATAAACAACTGTTTGAAAACACACAGACATGATCTGAGGAACAAACTACAGTGGTACCTGTGGTTAAGAACTTAATTTGTTCTGGAGGTCCATTCTTAACCTGAAACTGTTCTTAACCTGAGGTACCACTTTAGCTAATGTGGCCTCCCGCTGCCGCTGCCACACAATTTCTGTTCTCATCCTGAAGCAAAGTTCTTAACCTGAGGTAATATTTCTGGGTTAGCAGAGTCTGTAACCTGAAGCGTCTGTAATCTGAGGTACCACTGTAAGGTGTTTAGGAGCTGAAAAGCTTCTTTTGACCTTCAATTTCTTGGCGTTAGTGCCAGCATTCATCTTTCAGACCCTAAGGTAAAACACACACATACACACCTATCCTGGCTCTGCTGCTGCAAGTCAGGCTGTGTTAGGTTAGTACCTGCCCAAACTAGGCTCAGTGCCTACTATACCTCTCTGTCCTCTTCTATAGCCACCCTGACCTTACTGCTTCTGCCTCTCTCCTTCCAAGCCAGCTGTACATAGAATGCAGGGATATTTTGCCCAAGGTGTGGGACTTGAACCCACCACCTTGACATTAAGAGCCTCGTGCTCTACTGACTGAGCTATGCAGTCAGAGGCAGCAGCGTTTAGCACTTCGTTTTAAACTGGGAGGGGGAAACCATGGAAAGTCGCTGCTGGCTGGGATAGGCATTGCTGATTTTGCTTAACCAATGATCTAGCATGTTGTTGTTGTTGTTGTTGTTGTTTAGTCGATTAGTCATGACCCCATGGATCAGAGCACGCCAGGCACTATATGCCTGTTGTCTTTGTCTATGGAGTTTTCTTGGCAGGGATACTGGAGTGGCTTGCCAGTTCCTGCTCCTATCTAGCATATAAGGAGCTTTTGATATGTTCCTTAATGACTGCATCAGCTCAGTGGGCCACAATATGCCTTAAGATGGCCTGTCAATGGACTTGGCAGGCAGAATGGTGGAGAAGGCCAAGCCCATAGCATGTCCCTTTGTACAGGCCAAGGTATGAGCGTGCAACTGAGAATTCCTTTAAAACTACGATCCAGGAACCTTCATCTCCTCTTTTAAAAGCCTTGGTATTATTCATAAATGCAGCTCAGGAACTCGGATGCTTTGCATCCAACTGAAAATGCCTCCAACAGGCACCCTAGCAAATAGACAGAGTACCAAAGATCTAACAGCCAATTAGACCCCACAAAAGCCCTCGGATCTGTTCTATGAAAAAAAACCAGCAGAGCCAGCCCAAAAGCTGCCGTACCCACAACAGTGGAACATGTGCGGTGATTGACTCTCCGGTAATTGGATTTTAGCAGCACTGCGGAGTTGACTATAAGAAGCCACTGTCTCTCTGGTGTTAAATATTTGCACTTGGGATTTGCTCAATCCACTTCGCAGGGAGTTCACGGGAGGAAAGGAAACACTCAAGGAGGTGGGTGATACGAATTCTGCTCTCGGCTAAACAGGGTATTAAAGGCTTGGTTCCACCACGATGTTCCTCGCTCACCTTCTGTGAAAACAGGGGTTAACGTTGCCTGGAGAAGAACTCTCAGACAGAAGCACAAAGCACAAAACTTTGCCCCATAGAAATTACCACACTAGTGATAGGAGTGGAAGAGATTCCCCCAAAGACAAGTACTTTGAGGGGGTGCAAAGTGCTTGAACAAGCTTTGGTAGAAAGGTTGGGAGTTCATATTGCTCGGGGAGAACTGAGGGCTCTTCCAGCCAACCTGTTTATTGAGCATTCATCCTGATTTGCTTGTACAAAGCTCACCCGGAGCTCAGATTAGATCCAGCCTTTATTGAGCTTTAATTCTGATTTGTTTGAGGGGAGGTGATACAACAAGAGGGAAGAGGAGGAAATTGGATTCAATTCTCATATAAAGGCAACATTTCAGGTGGTGCAACTTTACAGGTCAGCTAGGCCAGAGGGCTTGGAGACTTTCAATGTTTCTGTAATAACAATTTTATCCAGAAGTTCATGTTTTGAGAGCTGGCACCCCAAAAGGCAGTCATGTTCTTCACAGCAACATTTGTTCAAAAGCCTTTGGATCCTGCTCCTCATCTTAAAAAATCCCCGGGGCCCCTTGGCTGGTGATTTGGTTGGTTCTGTTCTGTTCCATAAAACTCCTTTTGCAGGAGGAGGGTATCTTGTTAGGGCCAAAAAAATGGTACAAAAAATGTTACGAGGTATTAAAAAACAAATCATCATATGGTATGGGAAATATTTTAGTATCTGCAGAATGGCTCTAAATCATTTTGCACAAGAACACAAGGCAAAGGAAGGCTGAAGGAAAGGAATGTCCCTATTTATAGCATTCTGTGTCACTTCTGTGCAATTTCAGTCTTTAGAAATGTTGATGAACTGATGCATCTGTTTTCCAGGCAAATTTTATATATATATAAACACACACACACACACACACACACACACACACACACCTCGTTGCTCTTGGTAGCTCATAATTAAGATAATAAAAACTGTAAAGACAGACTTTCCTTTGTATCCTCCGTGGGCATGGATGTGAGACAGGAAGCCAAGACAAAGTGTGAACTGCTTGATGCAATGCTACTTTCATTGGGACTTGCAGCAGGTTCAGTCATTACAGCATGAGAGCAGCTCGTTCTTATTTTAGACGTTAACACATCCTGGCAACCAATTTGAGCGTCCTCAATCTTCTAAAGTGTGGAGTTTGTTGCTAAAGTCATGGGTGACTATTAGGCTACAGCCCACCACTAAGGACATCTTCCTGTGCAATCCCCGTTGAAATTAATGGGAAGAGAGCAACAGCTGGGCAGATGGAACTTGCCAGCTAGGATATTAATGTCATTTCAAATCTGCTACAGATTGCAAAGGAGCGCTCACAAAGGAGCTGGAAGGTATTGCAAAGTGGTTTGCTTTGGCTTTGCAAGCTCAGACCTCCGGCCGCCTAGCCTGGGAGCACACAACACACTCAACCAGAGCCAGGGCCTTTTTGGTCATGGCCCCAGCCTGGTGGAACGCTCTTTCACAAGAGACCAGGGCCTGCAAGATTTGACATCTTTTCGCAGGGCCTTCAAGACGGAGTTGTTCCACCAGGCCTTTGGCCAGGGTTCTGTCTGACTCATTTTCCCTTTGTATAACAACAAGCACGAAGGAGGTTTCCCAGCCCGCTCACAGGACCTTATAATATCAGTTGAAACAGTTGGTCCTGGTGAGTATTAACTGCTTTCAATTTAACCTGACATTCAGAAGACATCTTAAGGCAGCCCTGTTCAGGGAAGTTTTTAACGTGTGACATTTTAGCGTATTTTTGGTCTCTGTGGAAGCTATTAGTATTAGTATTAGTATTAGTATTAGTATTATTATAACCTGAGGACTGCCATTTGTTTAGTTTAATTTTAATTTATTTGAATTAATTTTGGGATGCATTTTAATCAATTGGTTGCTTGTTTTTATGTATATTGTGTTATTAATATGATGTTAGCTGCTCTGAGCCCAGCTCCAGCAGGGGAGGGTGGGATACAAATAAATAATAATAATTATTATTATTACTACTACTACTACTACTACTATCACACCTTTAAAGCACATTCAAAGCACGCTCTTTCCCTCAAAGAATTCTGGGCACTGTAGTTTGTCAAGGGCTGCTGGGAACTATAACTCTGTGATGGGTAAACAGCAGCGCCCAGGTTTCTCTAAAGGAAAGAACGTGATTTGGAGGAATTGTGTATCCCCAGCCGTAGAATCTGTTTGCAATACACTAAAATGCCTCAGCTGGGAGTTGTCCTCCATCTGCAGGCAAGGAGCGCTTCTCTCCTTTCTGAGACACCACAGCTGCATATCTAGGGTAAGAGTGCAAGATTTCTATGCTCAGTGCCGCACAGCAAGATTACTCATCTCACAGAAAAAGCAAGACTTGTTCTGCCATGGGGCCTGCACTGGTAATTATGCCACATGATGACGCCGTTCTTAATCACAGCTCTGGAGCCATAAAAGCACCATGCCTCCCAGCTATATTTCAATTATGGGCATGTTACAGAGAGCTCCAGGGTATCTTCATCGGAATATATCCTGTCCACAATGTCAGAAAGAAGGAAATGTATCACACACACACAGGTGGACAGGGGGTGCATGTGCTAAAGTATATATAGAAGCACATTTGGAAACATTATCTATAGCTTAAATAAAAATGCAATGGATTTCACCATAGTCGGGTAAACTGTGACCAGTCTGCTGCTCAGGCTGCTGTCCAAATGCTTACCTGTTGATGGGAAATTCTGAAGGCCCCTGCTTTCATTTATTATAGCGCTTTGTCTTGAAACTAGACGTGGGTGAGTGATATAAATAGAAAGGAATGTAAGCTCTTTTTATATGCAACAACGGCAGCAAGAATATTATTGGCCCAAAAATGGAAGCAAGAAGAATTACCGACAAAAGAAGAATGGAGGACGAAATTAATGGACTATGCAGAACTGGACAAACTAACAGGAAGGATTTGAAATCGGCGGGACCAGAGATTCACAGAAGACTGAAGTAAATTTACGGATTATTTGAAAAGTATTTGTGAAGATCAGACGACGTTTGTAGGTTTGCAATAAGTTTTGTGAGGAGTATTATTGGAATTATTGCAAAAATGGATAAGGGGGAGCATGATTAGTTAAGAAATTTAAAGGTAGTATAAAGTTAAGAAATGCATAAGAAGTGATTAAAACAGTGGATCAACAGAGGTGTTGATAGAAGTCCAAAAAGATTGTATAAGTGATAAAATTTTGTGGTATGTATTATAATTTATATGTTAAAATCAATAAAAAGTATTATAAAAAAAGAAAGAAACTAAACGTGGGCAGCCGTTCAGATAGAAGATTTGCCTCTGCAGTGGTATTTTTTCTAGAAAAAGAGGTGCCAGAACTCAACACAAACGCCTCCCTCGTTCTCTTAGAATGGCAATGGCGCCCACCTGAAAGGTGACGGAACTGAGTTCCGGCAAGTTCCGGCTGAGGGGGAAAACGTCCCTGGTTCTTTACATGGTCAGCTGAGTGTTCTGTATATTTGCAACACTTCTGAAAACGTTAAAAGGGAAGAGGATCGTGAGGAACAGACCGGGATCTGATCCATTGGAACAAAATTTCAGAGCCTCTTAGCAAGGGCGTAGCGCTGCCGTACACCCTCGCAGGAAATATATGCAAAGAAATGTGCTGCTTAAAAATACAACAAAAACCCAGGATCAGGGAATTCAGAGTTATGATCCCCAAAGCAGCTGTTACTTGAACCTCTCGCAGCATATGGAGCACTTTCGTTTACAATAGGAACATTATGTTTCAGCGCATGGGTGAGTTATGAAAGCTGCGAGAGACAGCACAGAGAAGCCCTGCGATTCTGTACAGATCCTGCCTGGCGCCTTTGGCATGCAAATTGGGCTCAGCATCAGGGCAGAGTCACGTGACAGAATGAGTAAAGAGAATGTCCAGTGCAGGGTTTCCCAAACTTGGGTCTTCTGCTTTTTTGGGGACTACAACTCCCATCATCCCTAGATAGCAGCGCCAGCGGTCAGGGATGATGAGAACTGTAATCCCAAAACAGCTAGAGACCCAAGTTTGGGAAACCCTGGTGTAGTGTGACCACGTGCGAAAGTGCCTTTCCCTCACGGCTGGGAAAAAACCCAGAGACATCTGAGCTACACCAGTTGGTGGTTTGGTCGGCTTCAGAACCAGCACTTCCTCCACCACCTCCTTGAAGGCTGGGAATGAGGAGGAACAGAATGGCGATGCCTCCCAGATCTTCTCGTCCATGGAAGAGTCCCAAGTCCCAAGTCGTCTGTGCACAACCCTGGACCCTTTCTGCTCCTTCCAGGTTATGGATGTCTCATGCATACCCTCCCACGTTTCACAGATGGAATAAAGGCTTGCAAAAATTGGCATGTTGAGCAAAATGGTGTGCAACACTGGGTATAATAGAATAAATTTGCACTAAATTGAGAATGAATTTTCGTGGCATACAAAGGATGAACAAGTTAAATCTGTGATGATAGACTGGGCAAGAGATGTGGGACACAATATAATGTTGGAAGATTGGGAAAGGTTGTGGAAGAAAGGGGTTAAGTTCACTGCATGTACGGTATGGGGAACATATAACTTCATTTTATACAGAGAATCTCGGGTGTCAAATTACAAATCTAAGCATAGCGAACACAAAACAATGCAGAAGCAAATTGGAATTTTATTTTATTTTAATGTACAGATACAGGATGACTCTTGAAGCCTGTTCAGACTCCTAGAATATATGCTTTTGACAGTTTGAGTTAAGTGCTTAATCTGAAATTTCTTCCCTTGGATGATTGTGAACTAAAACCCACCATTTATGTGGCCATTCTTTAGTTGAATGCGTTTGTACCCACAAAGTTCCGAGTCTGAGGTGGCGGGAACACCTTTTACTACGCTCTAGAAAAGAGAAGCGTTTTCGGTATGCCGAAAACTCTCTTTTCAGAACTGCTGCGCTTATTAGAATTTACACCTCTCCTTGGATTGTGTATATGCCTTTTCGTTCAATGAGATTTTAGTTTGTTTTACTGCTGTTGGGTTCTTGCAGCCAACAACTTTATTGATCAAAGTGTAACTGGAAAGAGGAGCTGTCAGGGACTGTTTTTTCCATAAAAACCAAAAGTGCTAGCTCAGCAACCTCCAAACCATCGTGCTTCTTTTCCCTCCTCCTTCCTCAGAATTTCAAGTAATATGTACATTGAACAACTGCTGTAAAATGTATTGGGGAACTTACTTTTCCTTAGCATTATTTAGTTAGTTAATACGCAAATCAACACGCACAGCACTTTACAAAATACAAGGGCAACAGGTCCCTGCTGCAAGGAGCTTGCTATCTAAATTTAACGCGGGGAGTGGGGAACAGCAGGGGAGGGGCAGGTAGAAGCCTGCGATCTAGGGCAAATGGGGCACAGACCAACCTCTGTCTGCCCTCCATCAGTCACTGTCTGCCTGTCTTCTTTTTTACAAAAAGTCTGGGGGGAGTGGGCTCTGCCTGTCATTTGCTATGGCTTCACCTGGTCACTGTTTCTGCCACCTTGCCACCACTAGACAGATGTCAGCAGGAAAAGGATATCCAGTTGTTTCAGTTACACGTGTTTGGGCTCCATTAAACTTTAGTCGCAGTAGAGCTGATCTGAGAGCAGACATGACAGGATATCTAAAGTAAACTGCACATTCAGCTCACTTGATTTGAGCAGGGGGTGAGGTAGTAAAATGTTTCTAAAATACATCTTAAAATGCATTAAAACTACATTTCGCCTGAATATCTGTTTGTGACGCCTGAGTAATCCTGACCATGGTTGTGCACGTGATTATGTTAAAAACAAAACGAGGAATAATTTGAAGAGCAGCTAGCAATATTTGTTTACCCACTCTCACATCTGAACTAAGAGCTCATCCATACTTTTGTTTTGGTCGTATCCTGGGTTCAAGAGCTATTTTCCATTACCCCTGCGTGCTCCTGTTAAAATCTGATGTTAATATCTAAATCGGATCTTGTGTCTGGGGCTAGCCAGCTGGCCTCCCGGCCCTCTGCATGTCGACAGTACCAAGGTGTTCGAGAACCAAGGTACAACTGTATTGCCCCAAATGACTCCGAAATGGGTATCCAGATTTCCAGTGCCTACACGTAAAACTAGAGCACCACATCTACCAGCATGCACAAAATGGCTTCCCCTCTCCACTCTGTATTGCATCCACCACACTCAACAGAGACATGCATTCCAGACTGAAAGCATTCTTAGCATTGCTCATAAAAAATGCCCTTTGGAGCCACTGTGGACCTGAGATCCTATTTGGGCTGCTTTGCGTCTCATGCAGTCCTATTATTAGATGCAGCAATCATAAAAAATCACCATAAAAATAACACTGCCATGAATAATATTGCATGTATATTTGTTCCATACATACATACAAACAGCAAGATCATCAGGAACTAATTCTGCATTTAATTGCTGGGACCACAGTCACACCTTGCAGGTATCAAGTCTCAAAAAGTTAAATGCATAACTTCTGGAGCACCTTGTAACATTTCCCAAAACTGCACTTAATAAGTATTCCAGAAATGCACAACAAGATCATCTACCGCAAACTTTTATTGGCCATTATCCTGCCCTGAATATGGTGCAATCACCCCAAATGCAGTAAAACTTGGTCGTTTTTCACAATGTTTCCCTGTGTAACTGACAAATTTATTGGCACCATAAAAAGGGCACATTTTTTTAAAAATCCCAAGGGTGTCTTAGAAGTAATGGTGTCAAACATGTTCCTGTTTTCATTACTGTCCAGGCCACCACAGGACCCAGCTAGACTCACTGTCTTCTCTTTTCCTTTTAAAGTTAGATCACGCTGGAAATTTACATCTGCAACTCTTGCTTATACCAGGACGGAGTGATGGCCAAGGCCCAGACTGCACATGATACTGGCAAATCCACATCGTTAAATGCGGGTCTGCCCCATTTGTGTGGGGCAGACAAAGAGGGACATGCGGTGGGGGTGGGGTTGCTGCTGCACACCTGTCCCGTTCCCGCCCCCCTCCATGGCCTAATAATGCTAAGTGAATGGCAAGGTGGGGCTTTTCCTTGCGTTTCCTCACTCCCAGAAGTTAAGGTCACTAAAACAGAGCACAGCAACTTCATACTGATATCACAGTAATAGTGCTTTACTGGACATTACTAGATTCAGCTAGGTAGCCGTGTTGGTCTGTCGCAGTAGAAATAAAAATAATAATAATAAAATTCACTTTTTGAAATATGGTAACCCTACCTAGTAATGTCCAGATAAAAAAATAATTTTAAAAAATTGTCCAGTAGCACCTTAGAGACCAACTACAGTAAGTTTCTTTTATGTATGAGCATGCACACGAAAGCTCATACCAAGAACAAACTTAGTTGGTCTCTAAGGTGCTACTGGACAATTTTTTAAAAAAATATTTTTTTATCTGGACATTACTAGGTAGGGTTACCATATTTCCAAAAGTGAAAATCCAGAAACAAAAATTGTTGAGTTGCTTGAGGAATTTCACCAAAAAAATCAACACTTCTGACATAGGTTGCCCCAGACATTTTTTCCGGTTTTTGGAAATTCCGCCCGAACGCTATTTCTGAAGGGTGAATCCCGGATATATCTGAGAAATCCCAGGTGTATGGCAGCCCAATTAATGGGGGAAAGAAGAAGAGAGGATATTGTTTTCTGTCTGATGAAATTTACAGAGCACTCCTTGCTATAGAAAGCCGGCGTAAGCTCCCCCTATTCCAAACTCTGTTCAGGAGAAAATTGAATTTTTGCTGGCTTAGTTCCACTGGTTTGCTAGGTCATGCGACCAAGCTGAAATGAGTTTGAAACAGATGTATATTTCTTCTTGCCCTGTCCTGCCCCAAAGGCGGTTTTAGGGTAGGGCAACTGGTTCAGCCACCTTGGGTGCTGTGCTAAAGGGGGCACCACAACAATGCTGAACAACGGAGCGTGAGAGGCAGGGGCCACTGAATTTTAGCATCACACAGGGCTCCACTGACATTTGTGAGCCCAAAGTCTGCCACTGCCTGCCCACGCCATACACCCTTTACACCCACTTGGAATGACCTTTTTGGGGGGACTTATACCACCTGAGCTGTGAAAGCCCAAGGTCTGCTGAGTCAAAACTCTCTCATCCATTACTCCCATTTGGTTTCCACAGCACCCTTAACTACCTAATTTGGCTAGAGAGGATTAACCAGATCCCAGCAGCCTTCTTTGGGTAAACTTTATCTAGTAGTTCAATTTGTGTAATGGCTATTTCTTCAGTCGAAGGGTGGCTAACCTGCAGCCCTCCAGTTATTAATAGACTCCAGTTCCCATCAGCATAACCACTCATCAGGGGTGATGGAAGTTGGAATCTGGCAATATCTGAAGGGCTACAGGTTAGCCAACCCTATTCTAAAAGAATCTCACAGAAATCTAGCAAACCTCTCTGTCCACCCGATACTTGCTTTTATTTTATTTTTCTGCATTTGTGCATTGTTTGAATACCGAAAAGAACAAATATAGGAATTAAATTCAGCTGTGTATGACTGTTTGTGCATACTTTCCAGGCCTGGAAAACGTCAATATAGCACTTAATCAATGCTATCTATAGAGGAATATCCCTTTAGCATAGAATATAGCCAAATAACACAATTTCTAGCTAGTTTGGGATTTTGTTCCCATTTTAGATCCCCAAGAGGCTAAGAAAGAAAGAGTTTCACATGGGGGGAATCAACTTCTGCTTCTTTTCACACTTTATGTCAACCAGCATGACATCAGGCAATAAGAACTTTTATCTTTTCCACACTGGGCTTATCTGTACTGCTGACTTAAACTGGTTTTAAGAGCCATTCATTTCTCTCAGGTACCTTGGGGCTCTCACTAGGGTAGCAATCAAGAAACAGCATTCCTTTGGAATATTCACCCACCCACCACCATCACAGATACAAATTTTCAGGAGACCCAAACTGTGGTGTTTGCTTCTGGCATTTGTTAAAAACATAGCTTTTTGCTCAGGCATTCCCTAGCCATTAACACTAGATCACATTGCGCTGTTTCTGTGATACTTGGGGAGAGTGGGGAGTTAAGATAGCTTTGGTTTTGTGGTGTTGTGTTACTGGTTTTGCCTTATTGAATGTTTCAACATCAACTTCTACTATAAACCACTTAAGAGATTTTTTTTTTATCCTGTAAGCAGCCTACAAATTTACCAATTACAAATAAATAAATAAGTCACAACACACATAAACACCCCAATCCCAATTCCCAGGATTCTTAGATGGAATCTAAAATACTTAAAGTGGTATAAAATTAATGTGGGTAATTCTTCCATCACAATCAAGACTGGGTTCAAGTGTCACTGTCTAGGGCAGGCATCCCCAACCTGCGGTCCTCCAGATGTTTTGGCCTACAATTCCCATGATCCCTAGCTTACAGGACCAGTGGTCAGGGATGATGGGAATTGTAGTCCAGAACATCTGGAGGGCCGAAGGTTGGGGATGCCTGGTCTAGGGTCTGTCTGGAGATTTCTCTCACTCTCTTTAATTCCATTGTGGGTTAAGTCCCCCTCCACATAAACGTAGGACTCCCCACCACATAAGCACAACCTGAGACGTGGCCAAACAAGAGTGTTTAATCCATTCAAATCCATTCAAATCATCTTTCTCTCCCCCCCCCAAAAAAAACCTCACAAGGATATTGCACATATTCAAAGTTCCCTACTTTCTCCCAAAGTCTAGATGTGCCGAAGTAAGCCTATAGCCTTACTCACGGTTGCTCCGAGGATACAGTTTGTTGGTCAGTGTCCTTCCAACATTGTCAATCCAGCAGGTGGCAGTGAACAGGCTGCTATGCCCTTCTCAGCTCCAGCCAATTTTTTAAAACTGCATCTCCTAAAGTAGTTTTTTAAACTTCCCCTTCTTTCACACTGGAAACTTCAGCAAGGAAGAAGAAGACCACCTATTTAAGAGTCAGTCCATAAAAATATCCAGAGTAGTTTACAGCTGCGATGCTTAGCAAGCATCCCTCAAATGCTCAGCCAAACAAATTCACCTCATAGAAATATATTGTAATATAAGATCTAATGCTAACCAACCAACTCCTTATATGTCAACTCAAAAAAGAAAGAAAAACATTCCCTAGTATCAACACCCTTTTATTCCAAGTCTTGAACCCATATCCTCTCATGACTACTTGTCACAGTGACTGACACCCCCCCCCCCGAACACTCTACAAGCAACCATTTCTTCCATTAAGATATTGTAATTTGCACAGTTAAACAAGCCCAAGAGGCAATGCTGTAAAAAAGGAAAGGAAAATGGATTTGCATGGAGTTCCACCTAACATGCAAATCCATTTTCCTTTCTTTTTTTTACAGCATTGCCTCTTGGGCTTGTTTGCAATAATGATGCAGTACCTGTCTCACAATTAGAGAGTTGCAGCTTACGTTTTTCTAATGTTCGACATTACGTCCTTTTTTAACGGTAACTTTACAGGTGTTTGGAGCAACCAGATTGTTGCCTAGTTGTTGTTGTTTATACTACATTTTTCTAGATTTGCCTTGAGAGAGTCTTTAAACCTCTTTTGTTGACCACCAGCATTACGCATTCCGTTTTCAGGTTTGGAATAGAGTAGTTGCTTTGGAAGACGATAATCAGGCATCCCCACAACATGATCAGTCCAGTGAAGTTGATGTTGAAGAATCATGGCTTCGACACTGGTGATCTTTGCTTCTTCCAGTACACTGGATGATCGAGCAAGTGAGGGCTAAACAGCAACAGGATAGCAACATACATTTGTAATGTCAAGGCTTAGGGCTCCAATAGTGAAGATTCAAAGCCAAATACATCTCAGGAACAGTTGCCTTCAAGTGCACCCCACGGCAAGTTCATTTTCACTGTGGGTTCTGTGCACATGCTGGTAGGTGCTTGTGAACTTCCTGTAAGCAACTAGTTGGCAAATCTGAGAACAGGAGGATTCAATGGGTCAATGCAGCACGGCTCTTGATATTTTTATTTGTTTCTTTAAAGAATTGCTATACCATCTTGAGAGCCAGTGTGGTGTAGTGGTTAAGAGTGGTGGACTCGTAATCTGGTGAACTGGGTTTGATTCCCCGCTCCTCCACATGCAGCTGCAGGGTGACCTTGGGCTCTGAAGTCTCTCAGCCCCACTCATCTCACAGAGTGTTTGTTGTGGAGGAGGAAGGGAAAGGAGATTGATAGCCGCTTTGAGACTCTTCAAATATATATATATATATATATATATATATATATATATCGAGGTATCAAATCCAAACTCCTCCTCCTCCTCCTCTTCTTCTTCTTCTTCTTCTTCTTCTTCTTCTTCTTCGAAGAAAGGATTCTAAATTAGTGCAAACAAGATAGTCCCTGCACTCAGGCTTTCAGTCTCTAAAGATATGATACCAAAGGAAAATGGGAAGGAGGAGCGAATAAGCATATTTAGGTTCAGGTTCCTGGCTACAAGTTCTTATAATAACCTCCTGGAGTGGAAAACGTCGAAGACAAACAGCCCAAAGTTGGTGACTTCTCAGCTGGGAGTAAACGACAACCATGGTGTAAAATATTCTCCATGGCTTGGGAACATATCAGAGGACTAGGAAGGCATCAGATCTGAATGATTCCCTTATCTTTTCAATTGTGCTGATACTGGAGCTCTGTTGATGGCAGAGTAAGAGTTGTAGCAGCAGCAGAGGGAAAGGATCCAACATCTCTTCTGTAGTTTTAAACCCTCTCTGAACTCAGAGAACACTCTCTGTCCTGTGGGTGGAACATCTGGTGCTACCTATGTATGCAGAATGCCTTAGGGAAATAAATAGCTCTTTGCCCAGCACCAAAAAGACATCTGTGCAGGTGCCAGACACACCTCTCTGGAAAGCGGATTCTGTAATTAGGGTGCCACCACTGAGAAGATCCTTCCCCCCCCCTCACTTCAGATGGTGGAGGTACCTACAGAAGGCACTCTATATGGAACATCTCAGCGTATGGAGACAGTTTCTCCCTCAAGTCTCCTGGTCATTATGAAGTTCTTTGAAGGTCAAGATCTATAAATTTGACTGGTAGAGTTGTCTTTCCCTGGAAGACAAAGAGGGGCATCTGGGTTGCTTCAAGCAAGCAAGCTACAACATCACTGTGAGAAAGGTTCCTTGCTACAAGTTCAGGTTCCTGGCTACAAGTTCTTATAATAACCTCCTGGAGTGGAAAACGTCGAAGACAAACAGCCCAAAGTTGGTGACTTCTCAGCTGGGAGTAAACGACAACCATGGTGTAAAATATTCTCCATGGCTTGGGAACATATCAGAGGACTAGGAAGGCATCAGATCTGAATGATTCCCTTATCTTTTCAATTGTGCTGATACTGGAGCTCTGTTGATGGCAGAGTAAGAGTTGTAGCAGCAGCAGAGGGAAAGGATCCAACATCTCTTCTGTAGTTTTAAACCCTCTCTGAACTCAGAGAACACTCTCTGTCCTGTGGGTGGAACATCTGGTGCTACCTATGTATGCAGAATGCCTTAGGGAAATAAATAGCTCTTTGCCCAGCACCAAAAAGACATCTGTGCAGGTGCCAGACACACCTCTCTGGAAAGCGGATTCTGTAATTAGGGTGCCACCACTGAGAAGATCCTTCCCCCCCCCCTCACTTCAGATGGTGGAGGTACCTACAGAAGGCACTCTATATGGAACATCTCAGCGTATGGAGACAGTTTCTCCCTCAAGTCTCCTGGTCATTATGAAGTTCTTTGAAGGTCAAGATCTATAAATTTGACTGGTAGAGTTGTCTTTCCCTGGAAGACAAAGAGGGGCATCTGGGTTGCTTCAAGCAAGCAAGCTACAACATCACTGTGAGAAAGGTTCCTTGCACAGACATGTGAATCATGGCAGGATAATCCAGTAAAAAACAATAATTTGGGCCCCTCTCCAGAGCACTGGTGCTTATACAGGCAACCAGGTAAACATACATGCATTGCTAAGAAACCCAAGACTACAACCGTAACACTCTACTCACCACTAAGAATCTCTGAGACAAACCTGGTGTCCCTATAAGATTCATTGAAATATATTTGAAATTTCAACATAAAAAATGAGAGAGACAAATCAATTCCAGTTTCCAGCACTCTTCTCCAATGGTCAGTAGTGCTGTAAAGGAATATTGGCATCCCTGATAAAGGAGCGGCTCAGAAGAAATTAAATTTTAAAAGGATGGAGTAAGATATATTGATCCCAACCTTTCCAGAGTGTAAAATATTAACCAGAGGGCCTTTATTTTACACCAGACAGAGCTATTAGATCAATTAAAAACAAGGGAAACTTGGCTGCAAGCATGTGGAAAACAGCTCTGATTGAAGTCTTAATTTCACCTGTTCCCCCCCCCCCCCATTGATATCCGTTAAGTTTGAGAAGATTAATTTGGGTATTTAAACAGGAAAAGGAAAAGAGATTTTCCTTCACTTGTACATGTGCATTAAAGAAGACTATGGCTAAGAAATCCCAAGCAACATAGATAAAATGCTCATTCTTACGTTTCGGCCTGAACACAAAAGCATCCAGATGTTCATCTGTTTGTCATTAAGCTGCTGTGGTAAAGGAGTCATAGCATGGAAATGGAAATGGTCCAACAAACAGCATTATTTGACTAAGGAGCGATTTGAAATCCTTGCTTAGTCAAATATTTCTTGAGAAGTTGTTGGGAGATGATGGAGGAGAAGGTGGAGGAATTGGCTGTTTTTGTAAGAACAGCATCCCGTTTTCAGATGGTGCCTCATGCCTTTACCTTAAAATGATAATTAGTAACCTATTGTATGAAGGAGGATCCAGACTGCAGGGTATTCTGAATGTTTAAAGGTACACCAGAACATTTTTATATCGTGAGATTGGCGCTCTGAACCAGTCTCTTATTACCCTGGTTTTGCCTGAACTGTCATTGATGAGAGATGGGTATGTATTTGCCCAAATAACTTTAATCACAGAATTATACAACCGTGGAGTTGGAAGGGACCCTGAGGCCCACCCCCTGCAGTGCCTTTAAAGCACTATGATACCACTTTAAACCATCATGGCTTCCCCCAAAGATTTCTGGGAGCTGTTAAGGGTGTTGAGAATTGTTAAGAGACCCTCCCCCCCATTCCCCTCACAGAGCTACAATTCCCAGAGTTCCCTGTGAAAAGGGACTGGTGACTGTTAAACCACTCAGAATCATAGCTCTGGGCAAGGGTTAGAATAGATAAGTGTGCTTATCTTTTCCTGAAGTTGGAACATGATAGTTAGCCACAGGAATAAGAAGGGGAATGAAATAAGCAAATCCATAGCTATAAGGGGGGTTTTTAAAGCAGGAAGTGGAAGGAACTGATGAGCTAAGAGTCTGGTTGAAGGGTCTTGTGAAGCAATGCCAAAATCGTAGTCAAGGCTCTGAACTTTCAATCAACCTATCCATAGTGTTGCAGGGCTCGGCAAGTTTTACCTCGCCTGGGCCGGTTCACTCCAGCGGAGATCCCTCCGTGGGCACGCATGCGCAATTTCTGGCATCTGCGTCTGTGCAGGTGTGGTTTTCAGCATTTGTGCATGCGCAGACATGATTTCCGGCACTGTGGAAGGGAGTCCCTGTGCCACGCTGTACTGGTTTAGTGGAGCGGTGGGGACTCTCCAAGTGGGCGGCTCGGTTCGGGGGCGGCTCGGGGGCCGGTTAAACAATTCCAAGTGGGCCGCTTGAGGCCCATGGGCCTTAGCTTGCTGACCCCTGTGTTAGGGGCTTCATAAGCTGAGTGCTTACTTGGAAGAAGTTACTACAGTGGACGCTCGGGTTGCAAACGTGATCCATGTGGGATGCATGCTCACAACCCATAGCGTTCACAACCCTTGTCTGAACAAGCGGGGGTTGCAATTTGGTACTTCTGCGCAAGCGCAAAGCGTGATTTGGCGCTTATGCACATGCGCGACCGCCGAAACCCAGAAGTAACCTGTTCCAGTACTTCTGGGTTTCGGTGGTCAGTAACCCGAAGAAACGCGACTTGAAGTGGCTGTAACCCGAGGTATGACTGTAGTTCTACAGTGACCGAACACAAAGAAACCCAAATAGGGGTGTCTCCACTCTCTTTTTAGTGTAACCAGCTATTCATGAAATGCCCTCCAAAATTTAACGTTACAGAATTCCTGGTCCCGGTCACAGAATGGCTTTCTAGAATTTGTAATGACCAATGGCACCGTGGTCAATTTTGAAGTGTATATACTTGCCATAGCCAGGTTCCTGTAACCTCATCCCTTCTAAGGCTATACAAGAAAAAGTAACTTTTTACCAATGTAGGCAGTATGGCATCAATACCAAGTCAGTTCCTCGCCTCCCAACTTCCCCATCTACCCATGAGTTTGTTTGACATTTTCAGCCTGATGAAGATGCCTTGCTCACTATTTTGTGGGTTGGACATAAGAAGGGGATTCTGCATATTTTTTGTTCCCCCAAAATGAGAATGAGAAATGTTGCACGTAACAATTATTCAGGAAAAACAAATCTATCTATCTCTATGGGAAGCACTGTTGCTGCCTTAAAAAAAAAAGCCTAAGGAATTAGCAGAGTCCTTAAGATTTGGTTTGTCCTGTCCTTTTGAAAAAAGATTAATGAAATTTCAAAGGAGAGTAAATTACTATTGGAAGGCATATTGAAAAAAAGGAACTGTAGCCAAATGTAATTAAGATATTTTCAAGATTTTATTATTATTATTTGCAAAAATCAATTGTGGTTCCACGTCCAATTCCTTTAAAATAGCTTCAGCCAGTATTCCCAGTGTGTAAAACTGTAAAAGCTCCAACAAATTTCTGTCCAAACCTGATTAGTTTCTCATTAGCAGGATAAATGTCTCCAAGAAGCAATTGCACCACTCTGCTTGGCTCCATTTTTAGGACTTAAAAAATATATTCGCTTTCAAGTTTCAGACTTAAAAGGGTACACCTGATGCAAGAGAAAAGGGAAGCATTTCCGTTAGCAAGACTGATAATATCTTAAAACACAAATACCTTTAGCCGTGTTTTACACTGTTCTGATAGATCTGTCTAAGGAAAAGAAAGAACAAACACCCAAATTAGTGCCATGCAGTGTGTCAAGGAGTACAACAAGGCTGTATATTGTCTCCCTGCTTATTTAACTTATATGCAGAATTCATCATGCGAAAGGCTGGACTGGATGAATCCCAAGCCAGAATTAAGATTGCCAGAAGAAATATCGACAACCTCAGATATGCAGATGACACAACCTTGATGGCGGAAAGTGAGGAGGAATTAAAGAACCTTTTAATGAGGGTGAAAGAGGAGAGCACAAAATATGGTCTGAAGCTCAACATCAAAAAAACGAAGATCATGGCCACTGGGCCCATCACCTCCTGGCAAATAGAAGGGGAAGAAATGGAGGCAGTGAGAGATTTTATTTTCTTGGGCTCCATGATCACTGCAGATGGCAACAGCAGTCATGAAATTAAAAGACGCCTGCTTCTTGGGAGAAAAGCAATGACAAACCTAGACCGCATCTTAAAAAGCAGATACATCACCTTGCCAACAAAGGTCCGTATAGTTAAAGCTATGGTTTTCCCAGTAGTGATGTATGGAAGTGAGAGCTGGACCATAAAGAAGGTTGATTGCCAAAGAATTGATGCTTTTGAATTATGGTGCTGGAGGAGACTCTTGAGATGGACTGCAAGAAGATCAAACCTATCCATTCTTAAGGAAATCAGCCCTGAGTGCTCACTGGAAGGACAGATCGTGAAGTTGAGGCTCCAATACTTTGGCCACCTCATGAGAAGAGAAGACTCCCTGGAAAAGACCCTGATGTTGGGAAAGATGTGGGGCACAAGGAGAAGGGGACAATAGAGGACAACAGAAGAGGATAGTTGTTTCAACAGACTCAGAGTCACGAAGAGTCGGACATGACAAACAACAACAAGTGTGTCATTAGTGAAGAGGTCTCAAGCACTATCCGGTTCAGTTTTCTTGGGTGAATTTCAGTTACTGGGAGTTAAGACAAAGTGCTTTTTTAAGTGCAGCCAACCACTTGTGTACTCGATCTACTAAATCTAGCAAGAAGGGGGTGATTCTCAAGAGAGAAAATGTTAGGTTTCCTGAAGAAACCTAAACTGCCCCGAATATGTTAACAACTACAGGGTGGTGTTCACTTCTTGGGCAAGTGTCTTGAGAGAGCAGAGGCAAGGCAATTGCAGTCATTCTTGAATGAAACAGATTATCTAGATCCATTTCATTTGAGCTTCAGGCCCAGTTCTGGGATGGAAACTGCCTTGATTACTTTGTGGGATGCCCTTTGATAGGGGAGAGACAGGAGGAGCGTGACCATGTCAATTCTTCTTTTGATACCACCAACCATCGCACTGGCTCATAGTCTGTTTCCAGGTCCAGCTTAGTCTTGTTTCCACCAGCCTTCCTCAACCTGGTGCCCTCCAGATTTTGATGGCTCCTGGGACCCATCAAGCCCAGGAAGCAGGTCAAGGATTATGGGAGTCATGGTCGAAATCATTGTGGGGTAAGCAGACTCCTATAATTAATGCATGAAAGGGGTTAAGACCATAGAGTAAGCTGTCCTCCCAGGCTTAGCTAGGTCATCCCCCCCCTAGTGTCAGAGCAGTGTCAGAGCAGGTTTCAACGTTTTGTTCTCAGGCGTATAAATAATTGTAATTAATTAGGCATTGGCACTGCTATTCACACCTTGCCATACAGATTACTGAGGCAGAGGGTTGTCTTTATGGTACCCTAAGTAGAGACACCGATCAAAACCTGCATCTCATCTCCCTTGGGTCTATAATAACCAGGTAGACATCAGTGGAGGTAGCCCAAACTGAAGGAAAGGAGGCATTGGCTGCAATGTGACTCTGAGTCTGTTGAAACAGCTATCTCTTCTGGGGCTTTCATTCACTGTCTGAAATAAAACACAAAAGCAGTAATCAAGCAATTCACAACTGGGGACGATTACTGGAAGACTTTATAGACCTTTTCCAGGAATATCTTTCACTCCAGCACCCATAAAAAAAACCCTTGCTCTCTCCTGGACTAATTTCCCCTAGTAAAACTAAAGCTATAATAACTACGGGCTGTGCTTTATTCTGGCCTTCGGTCTAGAACTTGGTGCTTCAGAGTCCTTCGTCAGACCCTCAAAGTGTCCCTATTTTCCAAGGACAGTCCTGGATTTATCCCGGAATGCCCCGCTTTTCCTTAAGACGTCCCTATTTTCATCGGAGAAATGTTGGAGGATATGGAGTTATGCAACCCAGAGTCAAGGAGATAAGTAACTATACAAACTTTAGAAGACATCTAGGGAAGTTTTTTTAATGTTTAATATTTAATTATGTTTTATATATATTGGAAGCCGCCCAGAGTGGCTTATGCAACCCACTCAGATGGCCAAGGTGTTGTTGTTGTTGTTGTTGTTGGCACCCCTATTTTCATCAGAGAAATGTTGGAGGGTATACTCTGTAACTAAAAGAAGGGATTTTACAATGTGATGTGATTAATTTTTACTTTTATCAGCAGGTGTGGTTGATTGAGACGAGGATTTTAATTTAACCCTAAAGAGGGGGTGGCATCCTGTGGTTATTGTTGTTCTTTGTGTGTGCTATAGACCAGGAAAGATCAATATCATGCCCTCCATATGTTTGGGGCTGTAATTCCTTTCATCCTGACCATTGGTCACGCTATTGGGAGATAGTGGTAAATGTAGCCCAAAACATCTAGAGAGAACCTCATTTATTACCTCTCATGAACTGCAGCAAGCATTTTAAAAGTTGCCCAGTGAGAAGACATGAGTGTGCTTTTTTCCCCATGGAAGTCGTTTTTTTCATCCCTAGCTATTGTTTTAGGCTTGTCCCAATGCACATGCCAAGAACTCTCTGAATCATGAGACCTCTAGCTGTCATCATTCCTTGCCAAAAAGCAGCTTCTCATCTGGTATGCTATACAGACAGCTTTATTTTAACCAGAAGTATTGTAAGAATTGGTGGGTCGCCATTCTGAACACTTTACAATCAGGTGGGATGTGTTGGGAAACAACTCAAAATCAAGTTTGGTCATGAGTTTGCCGGCCAGTTTAATCTCTCTGTGCTTTATTATTCTCTTTTCCACCCTCTCCAAAAAGAGAGAACAGGCTACTTTATAAGAGATATGCAGGACAAGGAACCTCTAATGTTGAGATACCATCCAACTGAGAAATGACTGTTGAAGAATTGACCAAAGCACTGGGCAAGAGATTCAACACCTTCAGGTTGTGAGACAAGAATTTCTAACTCTCTCCTCTTTCCTCTTTCTATAAAAACTGAACTTTAACCAAGTGATTTGCACTAAATGAAAATACTGCAATAACTGGAGATGGGAGGGTGGAAGGAAAAAAATGAGAGTTCATAATTAACACAAGATGCAAAGTGGAAAGAAAAGGAAAGAATATAAATCAGAAGAATTTCCAGCAGTTAGAACCTGTAAAAACAGCCGAAAACATCTTGTGGTTGAAACTATGAAAAGTTTGCAGCTGTAATATAAAGTTTGCTGAGCATCCCTTCGGAAACTGAAGCAACAAATTATATATGTAATTTGGTTCTTTCGGCTGCATTAGGGAGATAATGGTAATTTAACATAGCATCAACAGCAGCTTCTCCCAGAAATGCTCTCAAAATTATTTTGTCTTGTATTCCAGTCCTGCTCTGCCTAGCTGCTAGAAAATTGAGATTTAAACAGGGCTGGAGGCTTGCCATAAAGGATAGATTTACTAGATTTATATTTCATAAAGCAAAATCAAATACTCCTCAGTGCATCAACTCAAGCCTGAGCCTAACAAAGGCCATTCTTCACAACTGGAACCCACACACAGGCCTGCTGCTTTTTGAAAGAAAGCCAGCAAAATCCTATTTTAGATATGTGCACACACATATTTTTACCCCTCCAGAAAAGGGGGAAAGGAAATATTTGTATGCCTAGCCAGGAGAGGCAAACAAACGAAAAGAAGCAGATGATAACATCTTTGTTATTCATTCGCACATCAGCTCCCTTACTGTAGCTTCTCAGATCCAATGTGACTATAAAAGCAATTCTTTAAAGGCATACCTAACAGAATTGCATTTATGGAGCAAAATTCACTCCACCGTATTGTAAGGGAGGGAATAAGGGAGGTTCCCTCCTTTTAACTCTCGGGATTAATGTGACAGTGACACAGAGTTTAAAATGTGATGTCTTCTTATGCACCTCTGTGTCGTGCAATCTAAATGACACCCCAAAGGAGATGCTACTGCGTCATTTACCTAGAAAAATAAACGAAAGACGTGGCACTGTTGAACGGCATTTGGATCTGGCGTAACTATATGGCAGCTTAACTTGCTTTGCGCCGGTTTCTTGTGCAAAGCATTGGTCCTTCTCTGAATGGAAAACACCATGTATGAAGTAGCCTGAAATTGTTTAATGGGATTGCACAAAGGCACTGATAATATGCACAGAACCCGCTGTAGCAAGAGGGTGTGTTCAATAATTCAATTTTTGCACCCGAGGGAATCAACTGGCAGGCCGCATTTCTAAAAAACAAACAAACAAACAAAAGAGAAACCTTTTTGCTTCATCATCTACTTTTCTAAAGTTGACAAAATGGGGGAAAAGCTAGAAAAGCAGCTGTTAACGGATAATGACAAGTAGTTTCTTGTGGTCTTAAAACAAGCCATCAATTTGCAGGCAGCCTTTTAGATTCTACAGGCTAAAAAAGAAATTCAATACCATTCAAGCCTGTTGCATGTTGCTGAATGATTAAGAAAAAAGAAAAAACCCAGGAGGGGAGGGTGGGGATGTATTAAAAAGAAATGATGTCCCTGTGCTTTATCTGGATAATAATACCATTTGGATAAGCATTCCACAGACGCTTGGCTAACTTTCATCCTGGTGAAAAAGAAAAACAACACAAGGAACATTTAAAACGCTACAGCAAGGTATTCACTTATTTTGCTGCATCGATGTCGCCTGAGCTAGGAGTGAACTCATTTTTTGAATGATCACAAGTGCCATGCTGGATCAGGCCCAAGTCCCATCTAGTCCAGCACTCCATTCTCACAGTGACCAACCAGATGTCCGTGAGAAGCCCAAAGGCAAAACCAGAGTTCAATAGCACTGCGATTCCCAACAACTTGTATTCCGAGGCATACCGCCTCTGAGAATAACCAGTATCATGCACAAACATCAGCTTGGGGACGGGACCGACCCTACCAGTAGGCAGAGCGAGACAGCTGCCTCAGGGAGCAGCAGCAAGGCTTCAGAGGCAGATAGGTGTTTGCCACACTGTCCCTTCTACATCCCCATAATGATGCATTCGGGCATGATGTCCTGTCGCCAGTGTTGAAGTGTGATACGGAAATAGGGGAGCGCCATCTCGTCCTTTGCTTCGGGCAGCAAAATCTCTTGGGCCTGTCCTGTTTTGAAGCGTTGTGATTCCTTCATTGGGACTAAAATGCTGGTTTAAGGCACTTCAGGCAATACATGTGGTTAATCCCATACAACAAAGGCAGCTGCTCTAATTGTCAAAGTGTTATAGACGTTGAGGCAACACTGCCACACCCCTTTGCTATCCTATGTATTAAGTGTTTCTGTAATCTCTTGCTACACCAGTCGGTGGAACCCTCTGTTCTCTTTTGGCTAATCCTGGACCTAAGATCTTCTTGGTGGCTGCTCCCAGACTTTGGAGCTCCCTCCCTAGAGAAGTTAGACTGGATACCTCCCTATTGTTCTTCTGCTGGCAGGGGAACACCAAAATGGATGAGACACGAGAGCAAGTTGAGGGAGCCCCCAACCCCAACCTCAGGATCCGTGTTAGCACACTGCCCCACATCCTACTGGACCACTTCCTTGGATTTTTGGCCCATCCTGACTCAGCCAGCCTGTGACAAAAATAATTATACTGGGTGCTTTCCCGGGGGGATTTCAATGTAACTGGATCACTCCCATCATGACCAAAATTGGTCAACAGGGAGTTACGTTTGTAGATAAGGAAAGATATCTACGTATGACATTCTAAGATATTTGCAGGAAATGCAAAATGCAAGACAATACAAAGAGCAACACATTGTTGAGGCTATCTTGCATTTCTGTACTGTAGCCCCATGGCACTTCCAGCCTGACGGAGGCCCTGCTCGTATCACAAGTGACAAAATACCACAAGAGATAAAATAATGCCGACGCCACCCCCCCTCCCCAAAAAGAAAAAGAAAAAGCCATTCCTGTTCTCCCTTACCTCAAACAGATATTGTCTCATTGAGATATGCCTAGCAGTTTAAAAAAGTACTCTGTAAGTGATTCTTGCTGTGGTCTGAAGAAGCCACCAGAAAAACAATATGCTGGCACATTGTTTAAATATTTACAAAAAAAACAAAACCAGCAACCCATATGCATTTAAATAAATAAATACTAAAAACTACTTGCATTCGCTGAAGAAGAAAAGGCAGGGAATTGCCTTATGGATTGCAAGCGGTAAGCAGCCATTTCTCCTTCTTTCTGCTTGACCCCCATGCCTCCCCTAACAGCCCTAGATCACTCTGGGCTGCCCAGCTTCACCCAAGGCAATTCAGGGCTGTCTCAGCCCAAACCAACACCCAGCTTCCCCCGAATCGGCCCAGTTTGATTCAGGACTCATTCAAATCCAGTGCACAGCCCTAATGTAAACTCCTTGCATGTAACATCTAGCACTTCAGGGAGAGAGGCTCCCATGCTGCTGTTTTCTGCCTTCAGGGATGCTTTTGGTATTATGTAAGGGAACATTCAACAACACAAGTTTCCTGCCCACGATTTGATATGATACAGTCCATTCCACCACTGAAGAATAATGTACCACATTCCGTTTGCTCTGTAGGCCAAGCTACGTGGAACAGCTCTGAATTTCTACGGGGAGAGCAGACATTGCACTTATCAGTAAGCTGCACCTCAAAATAAGTAAATATTTCAGTTTTTTTAAATTTCCACACACAAAAGGGGTTAGAGTGAGCTGAGCTCCAGCAACATCTCAAAGGCTGCAGGTCCCTCAATCTCCATTTTAAACAAATGATGTATTCAAGAAGTGTGAGCAAACCATACTCTGGCTCCCACTTTCAGTTTTGCAGCTCCACCCAGTTATGAGTTAGACTTTAAGATCACATTTGGTACCTCTCGAGTAGCCTTTGTGAACCTGAAGTCCTCCTGATGTTTTTCGACCACAACTCCCAGCACTTGCTAGCTAGGGCTGATGGGAGTTGTAGTCCCAAACACCTGGAGACAGGTTGACAATGGCCGCTTTGTGGACACAAGAGAACATATAAGAACATAAGAAGAGCCTGTTGTATCGGGCCAATGGCCCATCTAGTCCAGCATCCTGTTTTCACAGTGGCCAGCCAGATACCTGTGAGAAACCAAGGAGCAGAACATGAGGACTAGAGCACTATCCCTCCTTGTGGCTTCCAGCAACTGCTACTGTATGTGGAAGCATTGTTGCCTCCGACTGTGGAGGGAGGTAGAGCATGGGTTAGTAGTCATTGATAGCCTTCTCCTCAATGAATTTGTCTAATCCTCTTTTAAAGCCATCCAAGTTGGTGGCCATCAGTGCCTCCTGGGGAAAATTTTATTTATTTATTTATTTATTTCATACATAAATATTGGTCTGACCGTTCTTTTTATTTTCTCTGACATGATGCCTAGGAGAAAGGATTCTGGTTTTTTTCTCAAATGAAAATCTAAACATATTTTTCAGTTAGTTATACTTTCCTAGAATCCCACTATTTCTTTGCACTCCCACCACATATGAAGAAAGGTTCCTGCCACATTGTTGCATCTCCAACAGATATCACTACAGTTTTTATACATTTTTGCCAGTCTGACCGGGGTCAGGTACCATCTGTGCCATTTTCATTACATTCTCTCTTAAATTATAGCATGCCGTAAATTTGATATCTCTTTTCCACAGCCGTTCCCATTGGCTCATCATAATGTTTTTCCCTAAATCCTGGGCCCACTTTACCATCACTGTCTTCACTAAACAGGGTGTGCTGGTCCCGGGGGGGAAGGTTACCGTTGGCGTAGTCAAAGTCCGGTCCTGGGTCAATAGCCTGGAAACAGTTCCGAAGGAGCAGGACGAGGTCCGAAGCAGGAAGCCGGGCGGGAACAGGAACACTGGAGGAACAGGACTGGATGCTGGCCGAAACAGCTCTTCATCAGCGTTGCTCCCGCAACCTGGGACTGGGCTGACAGGCCTTTATCTTCTCTGAGGCCAGGGGCAGTCCCGGCCCCCAGGAGACCCGCCTCTCCTGGCCTTAAGGCAAGCACTCCTCCTGGGAGAAACCAGTTCCCTTCGCCTCTCTGCCCTGAGCCTCTGCAGTTCAGGAGAGGCTGAAGGGTTACTGGGCCCAGGGGGAGACTCACCTGCAGGCACTGAGTCCTCAACCACCTCTGGAGCCAGAGTGGAATCACCTGGTGCCTGCTCCTGAGGATCCGGCACAGGTGCAGGCGCTTCAGAATCAAGGCCCTGCCCCAGTTCAGCCGGCCCTGGAGGCGGGGACTCCTGTGCAGGCTGGGATTCCTCTGGTTCAGCCTCTGAATCGGAATCCCAGGCCATCACACCGGGCTGCCTTCTGACGTCTTCTAAAAGTCAGATAGTTGTTTATTTCCATGACATCTGATGGGAGGGCATTCCACAGGGCGGGCGCCACTACGGAGAAGGCCCTCTGCCTGGGCCCATGTAACCTCACTTCTCGCAGTGAGGGAACCGCCAGAAGGCCTTCGGCGCTGGACCTCAGTGTCTGGGCTGAACGATGGGGGTGGAAACGCTTCTTCAGATATACTGGGCCGAGGCCATTTAGGGCTTTAAAGGTCAGCCCCAGCACTTTGAATTGTGCTCAGAAACGTACTGGGAGCTAATGTAGGTCTTTCAGGACGGTGTTATGTGGTCTCGGCAGCCACTGTCAGTCACCAGTCTAGCTGCCACATTCTGGATTAGTTGTAGCTTCCAGGTCACCTTCAAAGGTAGCCCCACATAGAGCACATTGCAGTAGTCTAAGCAGGAGATAACCAGAGCATGCACCACTCTGGCGAGACTTCCATAATTCAACTATGTGCTGAGAGGGGAAAGGGTGCTGAGCTATCCTAAGCAGGATGGAACTTTGTCTTCTCCAGGGACCTGTCTCCTGTCACGCTGAGGGGTGGACAGGATGGGAAGAGGTCCTGATCTGCTTGTTTTCTTGTTTCAAAACTTCCCTCCTCCAGGCCTTCAGATTCCTTCAAGGGCTAGGTGCTGCTCCTCAGTAACGCTCAAGCCAAAGGGAATGAAATGCAGGGAGAATGGAACTGTATTTAATTATTCATTTTATGTAATCTGAAATGAATGGGACTGGAAAGTATCATAGCAGCCTGGAACAAACTCTCTTGAGATGGCATCACTTTAATCACACCACAAGATGGTCCTCTTAAGCACTGTTGACATAAGCTGAAATAAATCAGAGCTATCCTCCATTATATTATAAGCAAACAGGGCTCTGAGAGAAGAGAGAGAAGAGCCAGAAAACAAATTCTTAGGGAAAGAGCTGGGTGCAAACAACAATATCAATGTTTGGCACATCCCCTTCACTCTTCGTGTAGGCAGGGCATTAGCAAGCAACCTAGAAATGCCTAGAAATCAAATAGGTGGATACACTCGGTAACTACATGCATAATGAACTCCAGGACAAGAAAACAGCTTAGCTTCTTACAAGGTTCTTCCATTGAATCCTGCTAAAATGCCCTTTTGCCAAGAATCTTCCTTTGTTAGGCCTCAGCTGCACTATACATTTAAAGTGGAATCATATCACTTCACACAATCATGGCTTCCCCCAAAAAATCATGAGAACTGTAGTTGGCTAAGGGTGCTGCTGGGAGTTATCGAGAGGCACCCAATTTCCCTCACAGAGCTGCAGTTCTTACAGTGGTTTAACCCTCAGACCCTCTTCCTAGAGAAATCTGAGAATTGTAGCTCTGTTAGGGGAGACAGGGGTCTCCTAACAATTCTCAGCACCCTTAACAAACTACAGCTCCCTGGATTCTTTCATAACTGTTTAAAATGGTATGGCACTGCTTTAAATGTATAAGTGTCAGGGACCGTGCTGAGGAGGGCTGCACTGAGGAGGAATGGTGGGAGCTGCCCTTTCCCCCTAACCCTGAATCTTCTCAGGAGCAGGAGGACCAGTATAGATTTGGAACAGTGGTTTGCAGAGGGGCATAGTTCAGAAGGCAGAAGCTGGGAAATACTGGGTGGGGAACAGCTAGGAGAAGAAACACGGGAAGAGAGAGGGTTAACAGATTCACAGTCGCTGGACAGCATTCGTCCACTCTCCCCAAGGTCAAGAAGAGCGCAGAAAGTCTCAGAACAGAAAGCGTATAGGGTACAAGCTCAGATTACAAGATGTAGGAGTGATGTAAATTAAAGATCACAGAGGGGTGTGATCCTTAATTGGGAGCACCACCATTCTAGGAGATGTGTTTTTTGTTCTCTCACTGTGATTATTAAAGATTCTAACTGGTAAGACCTTCCTTTCGTTTGATCCTTCGATTCCCTGAAGCTTGACAATAAGGTAGATGGGACCTAAGTGACGGTAGCTATGAAACCTGGTGACAGGAAGGATGTTTGTCAATGCTAGCAGAAAATAAACCTGCTTAGTCATTGTTCACCATTCTCTGAAAAGCCCTAGGCCTCCCTAACTACGTGTTCCCAACAGTTTGTGAAACCATTACCACAATTCTTTGGAGGAAAGACATTACACTGAAATTTTACACTTTCAAAGAGATTCACATGTGTAAAGGCTCTTTGAACCAAGGCTAACGTGAAAGCTGTCATGTGCTTTCAAAAGCCTGTATAACTCTACTAAAGGAGTAAGTTAATGGACCAGACCACCAGCAGTTCATTTAGAGCAGTCTTTGACAACTGGGTGTCCTTAATATGTTTAGGACTACAACTCCCTTCAATCCTGGCCAGCACATCCCTCAACCCAGTAAAAAGACTGAGGAAGCTGCCTTATACAAATCAAGACAATTGGTGTCCATTATCATTAAAGAAAGCTAACTTTTAGTTAACCATTTGCTGACTTGCCTTGACACTCCAAATCTTACCTTGCCTAATGGTAGGACCAGCCCAAGTGCAGATTATTGCTTCATAATCCTTCCCTGCTCTTTTCCATTTCCCACTACATCCTGTGCTTTGCACATCCAGCAACCTGCCACAATTAAGCACCTTTCTGATGTTTTTCCAGATAAGTAAATCCAGAAGAAGAAGAAAAACCTGTGAACTTCAGTTAGAGCTCATCCATTTACTGCTGAATCAGAGCAAACATCAATAGGGTTTTCTGCAGATTGACTTTGTTCCAATTCAGCAGGTTTTCCCGAGGAAACAGGTGGGACAAAAGAAAAACCTCTCAGACCCATGCCTAGAAATTGTGTGGAGGGGTCCTTACTCAGCCCAGGAATTGAGAGATACTGTTATTTGGGGGGCATGAAAAACATTCCAGCTTGCAACTTGAGCAAAAGCAGGAAAGAAAGGAAAAACTAACTTGAAAAGATGCCCTATCTTCTAAGGAAGGATTCCCATGTCCCCACCCCTAAGCAGATTTTAAAAGCAAAGGCTTTTAAAGCAAAGGTTCAGCCACCAGCTGAACAAATGCAAGCCGGTTCACATTATTGAATATGGCATATACACAAGAGAGAAGAGCCAATGACGGTAGGGAAGCTGACTGTGCTAATCTGAGTCAGCAAGTTGAAATTCAGCTATGCAGAACTGATTCTATCCACCCAGCCAAGGTTTGCTTATTATTATTATTATTATTATTATTATTATTATTATTATTATATTCTTATTGAAAACTAAATGTTTAGTTAACCATCTGCTGACTTTCAGCTGCCTGAGGTGGCCACCTTAAAGATAAAGGTAAAGGGACCCCTGACCATTAGGTCCAGTTGTGACCGACTCTGGGGTTGTGGCGCTCATCTCGCTTTACTGGCCAAGGGAGCCGGCGTACAGCTTCCAGGTCATGTGGCCAGCATGACAAAGCCGCTTCTGGCGAAAAAGAGCAGTGCACAGAAACACTGTTTACCTTCCCGCTGGAGCGGTACCTATTTATCTACTTGCACTTTGACGTGCTTTCGAACTGCTAGGTTGACAGGAACAGGGACCAAGCAATGGGAGCTCACCCCGTCACGGGGATTTGAACCGCCGACTTTCTGATTGGCAAGTCCTGGGCCCACAACGCCACCCGCGTCCCTTGCCCAATTGTAAGACCAGCCCATGGGCAGATTATTGCTCCATAATCCTGCCCTGTTCTTTTCCATTTCCGATCACTCACCCTCCTCTCTCAGCAGCTGAAGCAAATCGCACTTTTGTTTCCCATCCGCACCCCGCAGCATGTGAGACAATGATGAGCAATGGGGAGAACCAGACCAGAAAGCACAGCAGTGACCTTTCCTGCTGCACAGGCAACACTGAAGGTAAGAGGGCAACCTTGGGTTGCCAGCTACGTTCTTGTTCCACTGGTGCTGCTTCTCCTTCAGAGTCTGTGCCAGTTCTGGACTGTTGGTCAAAGGGCAGCCCTGCAGTGTCTTAGCACTTCACAATGCCCCTGCTACTAACACTGACAACTCAGCTCCTGTCCTTGCTTTTTATCCTGACACACTGGGGGGGAAATTAGCTTTCCTGACGACTTCTATCCAAGCCAGGAAAAGCTTCCTCTGTTCTCGGTGTATTGAGCTGAATTTGTAGGGATTCAGGGGAATGGAAATGTATTTTTTAGTTTTTTAGTTTTCCCCCCCCATTTCATAAGTTGTATTTTTAAGCCATTCACCACCCTGGGCTCCTGCGGAAGGATGAGAGAGATAGACAGATTTCCCCCTACATATATCCCCCTCACCCATCTGTTTTTCATTGATTTCCATCTCTTCCACCAGTTTGCAAAATCAGAACTGAGCCTGTCTGTTCCTTCCCTAGAGTGGTGGGACGTTTGCCGGGGACAATTAGCCGACACAGGAGGGAGTATGCAAGCACTCCTCCTCAAATCCTTCCCTGCCAATGTCCTCTCCCCAATATTCTCTTAATTCTTTTTTAGGATTTAATTTCCACTGAGGATGGGACTAATACATGACTGTATATACATGGCTTCTTGCTTCTTAAGTTCTTATGACACCCGTTTGCCTAGATAATGTCTAGCTTGGCTCTAGTTCTAGAATTCTAGGGGAAACTGTATTGACTGCTGGTCTCCATCATGTCCCAAGAGGCTGGAGATACAAAGATACTGTTTAATGTGGTCTGGGCTCTTCATGATGATGACCAGCCAGAGTGTGCATTACCCAAGCCCTGAGTGGGCCAGGGATCCATTTTGGGAACTGCACTCACCATATGAAAATGCCATTTTATTCACGGCAGACACCTGGAAATTAGACACCAGACTAATTTGCCAATATGGACACTTTAACAGTTATGACATTTATGGGAGCCTGGGTTAATGATTTTTTGTCTTGCAAAGATGTCACCTAGCTGTCTTGTTACACAGGATGAGAAGAAGGCAAGGGCTTTAAACAGAGGTGTACTAAACGCACTCTGGAAAAACAGCACTGGGGGATATATCTTTGATTTTGCCTTGAGTCAGTTGACTGTATATCTCTGCATCAGTGGGTGTGTTTGCTTTTAGAAGCTGCCAGCTTTAGGACATAGAATTAGAATGTCTATTTTCAGTACAGATGGGACGCGGGTGGCGCTTTGGGTTAAACCACAGAGCCTAGGACTTGCTGATCAGAAGGTTGGTGGTTCGAATCCCCACGACGGGGTGAGCTCCCGTTGCTCGGTCCCTGCTCCTTCCAACCTAGCAGTTTGAAAGCACATCAAAGTGCAAGTAGATAAATAAGTACTGCTCCGGCGGAAATGTAAATGGCATTTCCGTGCGCTGCTCTGGTTTGTCAGAAGCGGCTTAGTCATGCTGGCCACATGACCCGGAAGCTGTACGCCGGCTCCCTCAGCCAATAAAGCAAGATGAGCGCCGTAACCCCAGAGTCGGTCACGACTGGACCTAATGGTCAGGGGTCCCTTTACCCTTTACCTATTTCAGTACAGAAGAGGGTGCCTGAACTCTTTGGGGGAAATCTCATTTCATGCAGCTTCTCCATTCATTCCTCTATTACTACGGAAAAACCACACCAGCAAAAAAAATTTTTTTTTTTTAATTCTCCCATTAAAAGGACAGGATATCAATGCTGCAATCCTGTGTAAAAGGACTGGGAAGTAAATCCTATTGACGTCAGGTTCACGCTACAAAATTGCCAACCCTGCATAGAAATGCTGCCCTTTCCTCTTTAGATGATCAAAGTTCGGTCAGTGCTCTAATTTTAAAAGCATCCATTGAAATATTTGAACTTGCCTGCACTGTCAACAATCCTGTGCTCAGGTCAAGAGTGCTTAAGTCCCACTAATAGAAGTCAATGAGACTTTTGCTTGTGAAACTGAATTCTGTTTGACTTCCTTCTGCGTCTGATCCCAGTGAGTCCTTAACACTCAGAAATCTGAATTTAAAGGTACGCAGCCTGCTCTGGCAGCTTTTTGAGACTGGAACAGGTACCATCGTTTGAGCCCCCTAGTTTGAGCCCCCAACTCACTTCTGTTGTCTAGCGTAACAGAATCGTAGAATCATAGGGGAGGGACCCACGGGTCATCTAGTCGAACCCCCTGCAATGCAGGAATCTCACCCTTGAACTGGGAAGAACATAAAGCATTTTATTAATTTTTCCGAATTAGAAACAGTTGCAACACTGGTTAATGCCTAGCTATTGACCGATGATTAAATGTTCTGTACAAGACTTTTTGGACTGGAAAAGTACAGTCCAAAAAGGTCAAAAGGAAAAGTTTCTCTCTGTGTTGATTTCATTTCACAAGAACTTGAATAAGAAGTTCAAGAGGGAGATTCATAATTACAAGAGAGGGAATGTATAGCGCCTGGGGAGGTCTCAAGTGGCTTCCCAAATAAAGGGGGGAGATGATGGTATGAATTCTGGAGTTATTAAATTGAAGGTGATTTTTTTGTTTTTAGTTTTTAGTTTTCAGGAATTTGAATTTTCCCCCCTTCCTATTTCTACAGTTCTTTCAGCTGCTGTGTGGACAGATAAAATCATGCAGGTTTGGGATAGGCTGAGAGAAGCTGATCAAGTGAGCTTTGTGTGGGCATTTTCACATCCAATTTGGTGAGGCATGGAAGGCTTGTAATAATTTGCTGTCTGTACTGGAGGCATCCCACAAAGCACAGCAACGGTGAGCGTAGCAGGGCCAGGAGCTATGGAAATTTGTGTGTGGCTGCCACATATAGCGAATTACAGGTGGAAGCCTTCTTAGCTTCCAGACTGCGTTCATCTACCCAACCATTGGATCTTTCCGGGTAGGAAGTAGAAGAAAGGTTTTTGTTTTGCAGCTTACTCTTGCTTGAGCAACAAGGTCTTTCTGAGCACACTGGTATGTTCCTGTATTTCCTCTGTGGTCCTGACTTCCGCCTTGCTCTGACAGGTCCAGCTCAATTCATTTTCCTGCCTGAGACAAAGGACGAAATGGCTCCTCCTGGCGCCAATTCCACGCACCAAAGCTGACTGGACTAGCAAATGAATCTTAATTCAGTACTGGACAGAGGATGGTGCTCTCCAGTAGTGTACCTGAGCACAGCTTGCTAGTTTAGGGATATTATGACACACACAGCAGAGGGCAATGGCCTGGGAACTCAGGAGGAAATGGATTGTGGGGCTGTCCCATTGCTTCCCAACATCTGCTCCACTCTGCCTAATGGTAGGCCCTGACCTCTTTGGTTCCTTCCTTCTGCATCCTGATGTGTCCCTCAGTTGTGTCTTCATGACGAATAACCTTTCACGTGACTCTTAAGTCTCAGTTTCTGACTCATCTCAAACTGCTGCTTGTTGCCCAGCCTGTTCTATTTAGAATTGGTTTTTTCCTCAAATTTGGGTCCCCCGGTGGTTGTTGGACTACAACTCCCATCACCCCTAGCTAGCAGGACCAGTAGTCAGGGATGATGGGAGTTGTAGTCCGACAACAGCTGGGGGCCCAAGTTTGAGAAACACTGATTTAGAACAATGGCCTTTGGTGATGCTTTGATAGTACCATGGACAGTTCTATGCAAGATTTAGGCTGAAGCCTCTATAAGACCAGAGCTGAGATGTTGCTTCAGCAGCAATCAGCCTCCGACTGCACCTTAAGCAAGAACAGCAGCTTTATCTCAGGTGCTATCTCTACCTTTGATGAGCGGAGCCTCATCATTCTGAAGGACCAAGCCTTCCCTTAGCAGTTGGAGTCCCCCGAGTCAGAAGAGGAGACTGTGATGTCCTCAGGCCTGAGACATACTTGCGCCACAAGCTTATCTTGCACAAGATCTAGGGCTGAGGGCAAGATTCTATGACAAGATTCAATTCAATTCCTATGAAATACTGCTCTTCACAACCTACTGTTCATGCATATATGGCAGGGATGAGGATCATCGGGTCTTGGAACCAAATATGGCTACTCTACCTGATCCTTCAAAATCTCTCCAGACCAAACACCTCTGCCCAAAGAAAAGCGTCCTTTTCTGCCTAATTTTGCCTCTGGCCCTGCCCCGCACTAACACGTTACCTCTGGGAGGTTGTTCAGAAAGGAATGTGTCCCTCAGCCTAGAAATGCTTCCCTACCCCTGACATACAAGGACAAGCCAGATCATTCTCCAGGCCACTGATCTTTAATGAAATAGCCTCCGCTTCTCATTTTAATAATCCAGTTTTCTAAAAGTCTTGAGGGAATAGGCATCAGTCAGGGAAAGGTGGTGGTGGAATGAAATAAAACTTACAGCCTTTAAAAATAGGCACACACAAAATATTTTGCCACCTGCCGTGCCAGCAATTAGTATACATCTCGAAGACAGCAGCCATGTGGCAACCTGCTTCAGGTTGAGAACGCTGCTCGTGGATGCTCTGCCATGGCGCAGCGCTTTTGACAGGATTCCTAGGGAACACGATGAAATATTCATCAGCTCATATTTGTAAATGGCCTGGCAACATACTGAGTAAATGACCTCCGATGAAACATCCGCATTAAAATGGAATAGAAACCAGACGAAGCGAGGGAGCTACAAACAACCCGTGTGTTTTGTCGGCGCTGAAAAGCAGCGAACACAAAAACAGAAGGATTTGCCGGTGTGGAGCCACTGTCTTGGCACTGAGCTACAAACAAGGAGGACACCTGTTTACCGGGGAGAGGCTCACGGCGGGGCTGCCAGCACTAGACTGGTCCTTAAGCATCTCCAGGAACGCGTGTGCCTAGAAAATAGCTGCGGCAAAGAGAGGGTCTTGTTTTATTCTCTGCACTAAACACACACGCCTCCAGGCTGCTTCACCATTGTGCAGGCCGCCACAGCCCATTCGGCGGCTACTTATTGGCACCTGAAAGGAAGTCTGTGTGATGGACGAGCCAGAGTTGCACCTCCTCTCTTTCCTCCCTCCCTTTGGCACCTCTGTTGAAACTGAAATTGTGAGCTCTATAGGACAAGGATATAGACAACTTAGGAAGCGGCCTTATACTGTGGATCTGTCTAGATCAGTATTGGTGACACCGACTGGTAGCAGCTCTTCAGGGTTTCAGACCAAGATCCCCTCTGGTCCTACAAAGAGATGCCAGGAATCAAAGCTGTGGCCTTCTGCATGCAAAACAGCTGCTCTGCCACTGAGCTATAGCCCTTCCTGAAGTGAAGGCCCAAGACAGGTGTTGATCATCATGTGAGCTCCGCACAGGTGGGCTGTAGCGAGCTGCTGACCAGCCTGTGGAGCCTCTTTTTATTGAGACAAATATGCAAGCTAGGCAGATACATTTTGGGGCTGTGACCTTTACACATCCTCCATCCCGAGATCGTGGGGTGGTACTAAGTTATTTTGGCACCTGTTCCACAGCATCATTTTCCCCTTGCACAGTGTATGACGAATGGAGACAAAAGGTCTCTAAGGAAAAAGTTACAGACAGGACACTGCTGACTTCTGAGACCGCAAAAGGTCAGACCTAGGGGACGATGTTCCGACAGCCATGGCTTGTCTGAGGGGGGCTTTTCCCTGCACCCCAAGGTCACGCGTGCAGGCAGACGTGGCTGCCTGCTGGTGGGGAAGTGTGCTCCCTCCGGACCCCACTCCCCACTCCGCGATATCCCTACACTCCCGAAGACAACAAAGTGTCTTCATCACATCACGCTGAAAAGTGCCTTGTTTGTGTCAAGTATATTATTATAATAGTAATGAAAAGATGCAAGAGGCCCTATAAGATAAAGGCCGTCTTTGCCTTACATGGGAAGAAGATACAGAGCTAGGCATTCAGTTCTTTGCATGGCAAGTTCCCGCCTCCCCCCTCGAAAAATAAAGACACAGGACACCAGTATTTTAGGTTAATGGGCGAAATAGGCCACAACTTTATTGATCACAGGAATTGAGCGGTATTGGCTTAGGCATTGGTACTATCGACTAACCGGCTTCAGCCTGATTGCTTGAAGACCGGCAAGGGTTAACCGCCAGTAGGGGGAGTCCTGCTGATGCACATCAACTAGGAGCTCCCCTGGGGTCACCGCTTGGGGGCGTGCCTTAGGCCCACACCTCCATAGGCTTAGGACAGGGCCACGCCCCCCAGAATCCTTTACCGGACTACCCTTCAATTTGGGGGGAGGTGATGGCGCTTCCTCCCCCCCCCCTTTCATCTGCATAACAATATCCCTACCAATGCCTAACCACCAATGCCGAGGAAGTTGTGACGATTTGCTACGAGGTAGGCGAAAAACCAAATGGCAGGTGTTAATTTGCCAAGTGGAAAAAAATCCTACCAGGCCCCTTGACGGCGACCAACCGAAGTCCATAGCAATGTCAGAGAGCCAAACCTAACAGGTGGGCAAGGTGGGAAAACCTGATCAGCTGGAGTGCAGAAAGAGGGAAATCATTGGTCACGCGGCCCTAAATAGGCCAAGCCACGCCTCCTGGGCCAGCCAATTGGCGCGACCAAGGATTCCCCAGTCTCGCGGGGGCTGTTAGTGAGCCCCCGCGCACGTGGGGAGGGCGTGAAGCCCACAACCCCACCTCCTCTCCAGCTCGGAAGTGGCTTTCTAAAACAGGTCTGCAGTTCTGCAAGATCAGTTCTATAGCTTGCAATCTTTCCTATTTGGAAAGCCAGCTCTTTGAAGGACTGCTTCCTTTGGGACCCTCCCCACCCAAAAAGAACTATTACAGATACTCCTGGAATATCACATTTCCAAACACGAACCTGTCCAAGGATGCAGGTTGTGTAAGTAGGAACTTCCACATTTCCTTGGTTTTGTCTTTTGGGGCTGAGAAGAGAGGTGGGTTTTCTCTCTTCCCTTTCAAGTCATCATCACTATGCAGGCGGTGAAATTTTCAAGGAGGTTTCCAGTTCTGCAGTGCCTCACTGCTGACGGTTAGGTACCCGTATAGGAATGTTCCACTCGCGGGGCTGTGCAGTGTGTACAAGACCATTTCAGAAACCTGCCAAAAAAGAAAGATGTTGGTATTCTGAGATAAGCAGAGGCATCTGAGTCCAGCTGGTTTCCCCTCTATCATTCCTTACGTGATACTGTCACTAAACCAAACTGGAGACAGGCAGACACACACGAGAGAGAGAGAGAGAGAGAGAGAGAGAGAGAGAGAGAGAGAGAGAGAGATGGATGGATGGATGTTAAATGTTTCACATTGAGAAGATTTGTCTTTAGGTCAATACTATATTGTAGAATGAAGAGGTGGCTTGCAGAAATTAGAATGTAAACAGCACCATCTGGTGGCTAATGGAAGGGGGAAATGTCTGGAGCAAACACATTTCCACAATAATTGCTTTTGAACACTCCATAGTGCCCTGCAGATGTTTTGGACTACAATTCCCATCATCCCTGGGCATAGGAAATGCTGGCTAGAGCTGGTGGGAGTTGTCGGGTGGGTGTTGGCTATTCCCACTAACACAATGGGGACTTTGACCCCCTCCTCCCCACTGTGGTGCCCCATCTCCCCCATCCTACTAGTCTCTTAAGACTCACCCACCACCCCTGCTGAGTCCCATCTGCACCGTGGCCCTTTTAAGACCAGGCTCCTGTTTCTCTGCCTTCAGCTCCCAGTGGTGACCACCATGCTGCAAGGGGCAGAGAGGCAGGATCTGTGTGACTTGTTTTCGAAGCACCTACATTGGAGAGTCCAGTCCAGGGGCCAGCAAATTTTTTCATCAGGGGGCTGGTCCACTGTCCCTCAGACCTTGTGGGGGGGCGGACTATATTGGGGGGCGATGAACGAATTCCTATGCCCCACAAATAACCCAGAGATGCATTTTAAATAAAAGGACACATTCTACTCATGTAAAAACACCTGGCAGGCCCCACAAATAACCCAGAGATGCATTTTAAATAAAAGGTCATATAAAAAAACGCTGATTCCCAAACCGTCTGCGGCCCAGATTTAGAAGGTGATTGGGCCAGATTTTGCCCCTGAGCCTTAGTTTGCCTACCTATGGTCCAGTCCACCATGCTGATGGCAGGTGAGCCTCAGGCCCCATGTGGCTTCGATGATCTGCTGCTGCGTTCACTCACTCTCTCACTCAGTGCTGGGGCCATGCTGTGAGGGGTGGAGGGAAAACAAAGCCTTGAAATCAGGTCGCCCCGATTTCAAATCAGAAGCCATGGTGGCTTTACCAATTACAGGACTGTGGTAGGAAAATCAGGACAGTTGGGGGGTATACCGCTCTCCAACCTCCAACCAGGCAGCCAAACGGCCTCGGTCCTGTATACCTTCTGGCAGTTCCCTCATTGTGAGAAGTGAGGTTACAGGGAACCAGGCAGAGGGCCTTCTCAGTAGTGACGCCCACCCTGTGGAACACCCTCTTTTCAGGTGTGAAGGAAATAAGCAGCTATCCTATCTTTAAAAGACATCTGAAGCCAGCCCTGTTCAGGGAAGTTTTTAATATTTAATGCTGTACTGTTTTTAACACTTGATTGGGCGCCACCCAGAGTGGCTGGGGAAACTCAGCCAGATGGGCAGGGTATAAAGAATAAATTATTATTATTATAAATTATTATTAGCTCAGTTCAACACCACACCTCACCCAGGCAAAAGTACTTGAGGAGAGAGTGGAGCAGGACATGCCATGGGGCTCTCCTTAGTGTGTAGCCTCCTTAAAGTCCCAGACCCCTGGCCCAGAGCCCTGGAGGGCGGTTGGCCCCAAAGGCCTGTGGTTCCCATCCTTAATTTAGATGGGAAAGAAGGGTAAACAAAAATTGTGGCTAGAGGATTTTAAAAATATGTGGGTCCCAAAATGCAGATTCGGGGAGGCCCTGGATCTAGAAAGGGTTGAAGACTAACACATGCCTCTTTTCAGACAAGGATGTGCTAACATTACCAGCGGAAGCTTCCAGTGCGGATGTCTTTGAAAAACAAAGAACAAAAATGACGGAAGACATGATTTGCATTTGTACCATCATAGCGGCAAGTGCTGCTGTCAGCTTGAGCAGATCTGTGACAAACCGTACAACTGGAAGGTCAGTCAATCGCACAAGCCTCCGCCTCTGGGGCAACGGGGTTCCTGTGTTCCATTATAAGTGGCGACCCAAAGCAGGCACAGGTCACTGTTAAAAGCCGCCTAAAATGGACGCTGAAATTCTCTGATTCCTCTAGGCATAGTTGACTAAGCCACGCTGCATTGCAAACCAGATTCCCTGCCATAATGATTCGGGTATCTCCTGCCTCTTGCCTCTTCCTATACAGCATAATCCTGCACATTTACCTCAGATTTTCCGTACAGTTAGTGCGTTGAATTTTGAAGTGGCATTGGTCAATTTAAAATTTTAAAAAATCGTGTCACTACTTGGGTGAGATTTCACACATGCACAAGGAAGCTTTGTCTCAGTACCAATTTTAAATGTAGATCTATTTCAATTATTTTGTCCTTGCTAGTGCGTGTGGTTTTTCTTCCCAAACTGCTAATTGTGGCAGCTTACTGTCTAACAGCAGCACAGGCCTCCTCAGAGGTGAATCCCATTGATTTCCATGGGGATTACAAGCCAAATATATGAATTCACACATGGCGGTAAGAGGTCAGAATGTGTAAAATTGACTTTGCAAGCTAACATCCAAATTGGACTCGCACATAATTCTCAGCTGGAACTTTTTGTCAATATTAAATACAGCACATTCGCCGCCAGTGCCAGACACTCCTTCTCCCTCACATTCCCTTGGATAATTGTTCTTGCTTTAACCAGACATTGCTATTGGTTTGCTTGATCAATTGTTTGATCAAACTAGACAGATCTATGGCCCTGCTATCCCTTTCCTGGGCCAACTTACGTGATCTGCACTGCAGCTCAGTTCTAGATGGGCTGATTCTGAGCCTGCCCACTTCTAACAGGAAGTAAAACAACACAAAGAGTGCAAACCTTGACTTGTGCTTACATGTGCTGCTCTGTATATAAAATGAACTCTCAATTGTTACTTTGCAAGCACTGATCTGCGCTGACAGAGCCCCACTGAGATCGGCTGCACTTACGAGTTCCCCATTGAGCGCCATGGGATCAGGGCTGTCAGTGAACCTTGTTTTGCCCACTTGGGTTCAAAATGCATCTGCAAACAGATTTCAAAGTGGCTCACCATAACTGCTGGCCCTCAACAGGTCCCTTTGATCTTTGAATGCTGCCATGGATCCCCTGGGTGTGTTAACCACCAATTGGGAACCACTAGTCTAATATCAAGTCATCACAAAATAGAATGCTATGGAAGCAGTAGGTTGGGGGAAAAGGATAAGGTAGGCAGCATGAGAGAGATGTATCAAATGATTCATGGCTTACCATAAGTGGATAGGGAAGAAATGATTCTCCTTCTCTCGTAAAGCTAGAACTCAGTGCCATACAATGCAGCTCAGTGTTTCAGGACCTACAAAAGGAGGTACTTTTTCACACAGCTCATAGTTAAGTGATGGAATTCACCCCGACAAGATGCTGCCATGGCCACCAACTTTGGATGGCTCTGAAAACCATCCTGGAGGGTGAGGCTATCAACAGCTACCAGCCACAATGTGTATATATTGCCACCAGTGTCAGAGACCTGCTAGAAATAACTGTCGTGCAATTCTACTCAATATTGATCCAGAGCAGATTCCAGCATTTAGTTAGCAGAGTAAAAACATAAACATGCTGCAGGAATTCCAAAAAATAGACCAGAGGCAATTGTATTTCATCCAGCAGAGCTTTACTGCTACTGAAGACAAATGAGCATAATGGTCACAAATCCAATACAGTGGTACCTTGGTTTTCAAACATAATCCCTTCCGGAAAACTGTTCGAGTTCTGAAACGTTCAAAAACCGAAAACTCAACAGCCGACAGCTAGGCCTCAGGATCTTGCACTCAGTGGACACCGCGTGGCATGTTCAACTTCTGAGGCGTGTTCAAAAACCGAAGCATTTACTTCCGGGTTTACAGTATTTGTAAACCGAAATGTTTGTCAACAGAGGCATTCGAAAACTGAGGTATCAGTGTACATTCAGGATTGGCACTGTCCATAAGAAATCCAGTTGCAGCAGCCTTAACTTAAACTTACAATAAATTATAGTAAGACTAAACCTTAACACTATAACATACTGTGTACAGAACACCACACCAGAAGTAAAAAAGATAGAAAGAGAAAGTAAAACCCTGGCTCCTTCAGGCCTCTTATAATAGTCAGCATGACCTTGACAGAAGAGATAACAGAACCAGTTTAAACCAGCTGTACTCAGCTTCTCAGAAGGAACCCAAACATCATGAACCTTCTGCTTGTTTCTTTCACACAGAGAAGTTTCCTGAACCCTCTTGAACTAATTAGAACAGGAAAGATCTCTACACATCAGATCAATACTTTCTGCACTTAGAAATGCAAACTGACAATAACAAATGGAGAAAGTGTTGCTGCACTTGTGGGCAACCTGAGTATTTAGAGTGAGTTCTTGTGCTAACCCCTTGAACAATTTCAAAGGAGATTGAAGCACATGGTTCCATGTTCTGCCACTCAATAATATACCCTTTCATTGTTGTTGTTGTTGTTTTAATAAAAAACAACTTTTTGTGATCTGGTATAGTCCGTTTCTCACATCATAGAACTATACTGGTGAAATATCCACAACAATGTAGTAGGGAAACCCTAGCCCCTCTCAGATATTGGCTATGTAGACAACCACAGCATCCTTCTCCACAAGATTGAGAAGCCAACCGTGTAATGATTGCACGTAACCGAGGGTGGAGCCACTTACTACATTGCCACTGCCTTGTTTCCATGCATGTATCAGTCGCATGAAGAATGTCTTTAAAAGGAGACCAGGAAGAGGCTTTTTCCCCTGTAGTGAGATCCCTCCCTTCCTCACGCTGATAAAGTTCTCAAGAACATGCGCCAGAGTAGCGTCCAGGGAGAACTTGCTCCCATTGCCCTCTGGAAGCAATCATTTCTGCCTCACCCGAAGCTGACAACGCTCACTTGACAAATCAATATCAACACATCTTTTAAATTGGGATTTTTCACAGTATTGATGGACCTCATGCTTGCTTTTTTTCTGAAGTCATTTGGGCTCTGGTGTGTCACTGCAGTAGGGGGAAATGAAATGTTTTTGAAGCTTAAAGTGAAATGATGGTGATGACGATGATGATGGCTTTTTCTTTGCATACAGTGGCAACTTTTGATTATCCTTATACGTTTTTCAGCACATAAGAATAACTCTCCTCTGTCCCTAGGATCCTTACACAGCATTACCACTGACGTTTTTCAATCTGTGAATGTGTTTAAATGCAGTCAATTCATCGAGTGAGAAGCTGCACTGTAGATCCATTCAAAAACATTAATTTCATTAATGCACATCTCTGCAGTATCCTCATTTCCATTAGTCTGCTAACACCTTGCTTTGCAAGTAGTTCTATCAAAATAAAATGGACCACTCAAGGCAAAACTACATACCCATTTTATGGGGATCCATTCCCAGACCCACCAGGTGTATAATTTTGCTCTTGTTAAAAAAAAAACACCACACAAATTAAACACATCAAAATATGCAATTCTTATGTGATACATTAAATTTAAGATGGCAGCATTAAAGACTTCCAAATCCAGACCGGGAAAATGAAACACAAGAGCAAAAACACCACCTTTAAAACTCCAGGCGAGCTGCTTCTAGAAGGGTTGTCCCTAGTACTACCCAATCATTCCTATTCTGTTGATGTTCTACCAGGAGAAGTGGAATTGACTTTCCACACCTTCCCTTTACACTTCTTCTGTGTGTCATCAACACCAGTGGGTATGACATAGCTGCTGCGTGGTTGAGAGCATTTAAAACTCAGCACTTGTTCACTATAACCCAGGGCAGGGAAATTTTATGGTCCAGAGTTAGGTTTTGGTTTTAAATCAAGGTACTGCAAAACAAAATCTGGCATTTGGTGGGGGGGGCACATTATGCTCCTTCTTGAGTAGTTTGTCCACCCTGCACTCAGCTCTCAGCTGTGGCTTCTAGAAGCTGCCAACATGCAACAGCAGCCACATCCTAGAAACAGCTCCAACTGGCTGGCTAAACAAGTGAGGGAAGACGATGGGTCTCAAACTCTCAGTGAGTTAGGGACTTGCCCTGCATGCAAAGACAGGCTCTGGCAGATTGAGCAGAAGAGACCAATAGTGGGGCCAATGGTCAAGAAGACAGTTTCTACACGTGAAGGGGCAGGTGGGGCTTGTCAGCCTGGGAAGGTAGCCCATCAGGGAGAATAATAACTCTAATAAGAATAAGAATAAGAATAAGAATAAGAATAAGAATAAGAATAAGAATAAAAATAAAAATAAAAATAAAAATAAATTTATTTATACCCCGCCTTTCCCGGTTCAAAAACCGGGTTCAGGGCAGCTAACAACAAATTTAAAACACTTAATCATAAAAGCAGCATAAAATACAGTATAAAAACATGAATAACAATAAAAATCAAAAATCAATTACATAATCCCCAGGGCTAGCTGGCTGAATTGGTCCTACTTGGGCCAGCGAGGAGGCCAGGGGAGAATTAGCTGTGGGGTCTCACAGCGGGTGATCTTCATAAAAGGGGAGGGGGAGGGAAGAGAAGGGAAATGAAAGATCAAGCTGAATTTAAATTAAAGGCCAGGCGGAATAGCTCTGTCTTACAGGTCCGACGGGAGGAGGTTAAATCCTGAACCCCCCCTTATCCTAAAACCCCACTGTCTTGCAGGTTATCTTTAGGAGAAGAAAAGGCTAAGAGGTAAACCATATGCAAATCAGGAGTGGAGTCCCTAAGACAGTTGGATAGTGCCTTGTACGGCTCCTCTGTCAGCATCGCCCTTGAGCCAGTGTCACCAACTGGACTCATGCACTTCAACCCCGACTGGGCTAGGTGAGCTGGGCAGCACTTCCAGAGACCACCTTTTTCACAGGAACAGGTCAAAGTGCTGTGGACTCACAGCTTAGAGATGTGAGCACCGGATTCACTTCCACAATATAGTCGTCGCACAGCAGAGTACAGCAGAGTCTGGCAGTGTATAAACGACTCGGAGAGCAGCTCTGTAGAATATCTTCTTTTATTCTATAACTACAACTATAATACAAAACTATATACAGAGCTAAATAGGTCTAAGCATAAATGAATGCTGCACTGAGTGTCTGCAGCTGCTCTTAGCAGCAACCTTATCTCTACACACGATCTCTAACACTCAGTCTCTCTCTCTCTCCGACACACTGACTGACTGACTGACTTGGTGCTGGAGCTGAATAAGTAGAAAGCAGAACACTGCTCCTCCTCTCTGGAGAATCAGCAGACTCGCCAGGAGATTCTTGGATATGGGAGGGGTGAAATCTCCTGCAGCGAAGCTGGTGCCAAACATATTGCTCTGCTTTCCTTTGGCAGTGAGGCCAAGAGAGAGGTCTTGTTGTCTGGGCTGCCCAGGACCTCCATGCACACTGTCCAGGCTTGCACACCATGGAAGGTCACTTTGGTGCTGCTAATGCAACGGATTGGCTTCACCCTTGGAAGTGCACTCCATTGTCTCTCAAGACAGACAGATGAGACTTCCAGGGCAAGCCATAGCTCAAACTGACCCATGTAGTTCCTTTCTTCTCACCTCTTCTCATCTCCTGAACACCCGCAAGTTTATAATACAAGTTATTATATTTAAAAAAACAAAGCAAAACAATAGCAGAGAAGGGCTATTCCTGTGTGCACATTCATAACTGTGACATTTACTGGCTGGAGGAACACGAGGCTACATAAGAGATGAAACTACAGCCACATAACTTTTCTCAATTCAGACACAACCCGCCATTAGTCTGGAAAAGAAAGCTCTGTGTTCACTCTCTAATAACAGGGATACTCAACCAAAGGTGCAGACCATCAGCTTCAAATTCACTCTTAAAAGCATTGCATCACACAGCAACTATCCCATTATTTAAATGGAAAGTGCAGAGAGTCCCTTACTTAGAAGTAAGTCCTATTGAACTCAGTCAGTAGGTCTTATTTCTGAGTGGATTATGTATGAGATTGCAAAACTGGTTGGACTTTTGCTTGTAACCTGATGAAGCATGAAAGTGCTATAAAGGCTTTTGGGGACTGCATGGGCGATAGCATGAGTGTTCTTGCCGCATGGAATTGAGGTTTAGCGAGTGACTCATTCTTGGACCCTTCATTATTAGCACACGGTAGCAGGAAACACAGCCCAGAGACCTTAAAAGAGGAACACCGCCCCTCTGGTTAGCCATTTGCTCACTCTTTTATACCATCTCAAGGCACAAGCCCTTATTGGATTAACATTTGTGTAAGCAGTTTGTGTAGTGGCTTGGAGCTGCCACATTCACTAGAAGGAGGAAGCAGGCAAACAGGCTGTTTTCAAGATAGAGACACAAGCACACAGTCCCTCTTCCTCAGCGTGAAGATGTTTAAAGTTGTTTCCTTTGTCTTTTTTTTGGTTTATACCACCCCCAGCGTTGAATGGCCTACACACCTCCTCTGCAAGACTGATCGGCTGGAGGTAAACTACAGAAGCTGTGGTGAGATCTTTTAGCTCCATTTAACTTTTCCTGATGGGCAGAAAACAGACAGCTGCAGAGCAGTGGGTGGCTTGCTAGAGTTGGACATGGCAGACCCGTGGCAGATTCCACATTCAGCCACAAAAGGTTTTGGGTTAATCTAGGACAGTCACTCATCCCAGTCCAGAGATTTATGTGTATCTGGGTGTGGGTGGGTGTATTCCTTTCATGTGCAAGAATCTCCATCTTTTTTTTCAGTGGAGGGACCTGATTGACATACAAAAATGATCCAGATACAAAAATACACTTTCTGTGTGGATTGTTTCCTCCCATTTAACTAAATGGAGAGACCATTCTGTGCAAGGAGCTTCTTGCATACATCAGTATTCCTCTGTTTAGAACTCATCACTAGATTGGAGCAATTGTTTTCCAGCCTAATCATAGGACCATAGCTTGGGGAGGATGAACCATAGCTAAGTTGTAGAGCATATGCATTGCGCACCAAAGATTCCATGTTCAATTCCTGACTTATCCTGGCACTGATTTGAAAGACTCCTGTCTGAAACGCTGGAGAGCTGTTCCTGGTCTGTGTAGACGATGTGGAGCTAGGTGGATCAACAGTCTCATTCAGTGTATCATTCATTCTGTGTTCTTAATCTGCTTCCACTGGGCCATGGAAGCTTTGCATGAGATAAAACTGTGCATGATGAAACTTTCAGTCATCAAGATTAAAAACAATTGTAATAAATAAAGAGATACATAGGAGCCAAAGCCTAGGGGCCAAGGTCCCTTCACCCCCTCCCATAAAATATTTGAGGGCCCCCCCCAAATTGATGGACATTGGCATTCAAACGGTGTGTTCACCACATCTTGTGATCAATTATATGGGATGCGACTTACCTGCCCCCCCCATATTTTATTCAAGTTGGCACCCCTGCAGAGATATCATAAATAAAAGTCCCTAATATATGTCTTTCGCCAATTCAGCATGAATTTGGGCTTTCAAACCAATTTCTAATAAAATCAACAAGGAGGCAAGGACAGGCCCACTGCAAAGATGACGCATGAGCAGTCAAAAAAAATAGGCATAGCTTGGAATAATGCAATTTCTTAACTTCTTAATTTCTTAAGATTTTATCATACATGTTTATATACCAATTTATTTTCTCTCTGTACAGGTAAAACTCGAAAAATTAGAATATCGTGGAAAAGTTCATTTATTTCAGTAATTCAACTGAAAAGGTGAAACTAATATATGAGATAGACTCATGACATGCAAAGCGAGATATGTCAAGCCTTTATTTCTTATAATTGTGATGATCATGGCGTACAGCTGATGAAAACCCAAATTAACAATCTGAGAAAATTAGAATATTAAATGAAATCAGCAAAACAAGGATTGCAAATAGAGCAATATTGGACCTCTGAGAAGTAGAAGCAGATCTTGCTTTGCATGTCATGAGTCTATCTCATATATTAGTTTCACCTTTTAAGTTGAATTACTGAAATAAATGAACTTTTCCACGATATTCTAATTTTTCGAGTTTCACCTGTAGCATAGACATTGAAAGGCTGCTTGCCACAGTGGTGCAAATTCTGGATTTCCCTCTCCCCCACCTCCACTCATACACCCTTCCATTCCACCTGGCATGAGGCTTAATGTGCTACTCAGAAGGAGCCATGTTATCCAAAGCTGTCGCCGTGCTCAGCCATGCGGCGGCTGCTCCTCGCGGCAGCATTTCCCATGGACTGTGGGCTTGTTTGTTCTTCAGATCTGCTGGAAAGAATAAGGGAAACAAGCTGCTCCAAAATGAATGGAAAGGCAGTCACTTGGCAGTGCTTCCTTTTCAACTCGGCACCTCGGCTGGCCTTGCGCTGCACTGATGCGCCCTGCAGTGGGGACAAAGGGAATTAGCTTCATAGGCATCTCATTCATAAGAGGCACGTGACGTGAAAAGTGATTAATGGCAAAGGAAGAATCTGAGCGTTTGTTTTTCCAATTCATGCCAACACAAAGACTGCCCTCCCTGCTTTCCCCTCCCCTGAAGCTCAGGCGCAGCTTTGCACATCCATTAAAATAAAACCAGTGAGGGGCACGAGGAGCAAATAAATATTTGGAATGAAATCTTTTAGCAGCCGATTCTTAGGAGACGAAGTTAGCTTTCAGGTATTGTAAGCGGATTCCCCTCCTGTAATAGGAAAATAGAACTGGCGCTATGAAACTGGCTTGTTTTGTCCCTTCAGAAAAGGAAAAACACACAGATGCCCTCTTACTGGTAGTCCAGTCCTGCCAGTCTCAGCTTTTCTAGACTTGCTACATGTGAGCCTTTTCTCTAGTCTAGACACATGGGGTAGGGGGTATTTGCATTTTTAAAACCCATGAGGTAATTTATATGCACAGCTTCAGATTTATAAATGATTACTAGAATTCAAATAGAAATACAAATTTGCATCCCACCACTGCAGAGAAGGTTAGCAACAGGTGAGCAGGGTGCCTGCTCAGTCTGTTGTTCAGGTCCTGCTTGCCATTGATGGGAAACCTTGTGGTTCTTTTGTCTTTAAACTGGACTTTAAAATAGAAGAGTCCTGCAAACAGGGGACTGTCAACAGATGAGCCACTTTTTACAACCCAGTTGTAAAAGCCAGTTGTGAGCATCCCTGAGATCTACGGATGAAGGGCAGGATACAAATACAATAAAATGAAATAAAACTCTCTCACACACATGATAAGCAGACAGGTTGTTGTTGTTTTTTTAAAGTATTTTCCTATATATCTCCCAAACTTTATACCATCTGGTTCATGCCACAAACATTGACTAGCAAACACAATCCTATACCTTGGTAGCATGTTCCACTGAAACCCATGAGGTTTTCATCAGAGTAAACATCGTTAACTCAATGCTATACATGGTTTTGAAAGGTGTTAGCCAGCCCAACTTCCTTGAATGCTTGGTTTTCCTTACAAATGGATGAGTAAATGAATTAACTCTGGTTGGTTAGCAAATGGGGGCCTCTGGACTAAATCTATGCCCCCCAACAGCATAGATTTTTGCCCATCCAGCAGGTTATCTTCCACTTCTCTGATCAAAATGGGACCCTCCTGAAGTGTCTTCTCTTGAGGGGAAAAAGCAGCCATATTGGGTTATGCATATTGGTCCCTGCCCCCCAACGACAGATTGAAGGCTAGTGAGTTTTATGGCTGAATAAGGGCTTGGACCTGGATTAAACATCCAGCCCTCTATCAGCTGTGGCTCTCATGAATCAGTTTCTTCAGTTCATTTCTCAAAAGAGCTTAAATCGAAAGCATGTGATTCGGAAGATTAGGTCTGTCTGAATTTCTGTGCTTCCTTTGTATCAAATTAGCGGGCAGAGACACAGAGAGCTTTTCTTAAAAAATAAAAAGTTCATACCTGAGGAGAAAAAGGATCTCTCTCTCTCTCTCTCTCTCTCTCTCTCTCACACACACACACACACACATTTTTCTCTCTCCACAGCCAAAGTACTGTTCCCACCCCTCTCTCAGTCACTCTGACAAATTAAAACCCAGGCTCATCAACCATCGTGACAAGAGATCAAGAAAAACAAACAAACCCAGAAGCCAGTACATTTCAGATTTGTCTTTCCCAGAGGTTGTGGGCTTAGATTAAACTCTGTCATTTAACATGAAGCATAACCCGGTGCTATTTCCAGAAATCAACACCGTGGCAGCAGGAAGAAAAATATCCCTAAGCTTCAAGGCACCAAAATGGCTCCCCAGTGCATGCTTAAGGAGAGTCAGCAATAAAGACAGATTAGGTGCCAGATGGTTTTACTGATCATGTGAGGCACAAATCAGGGCATGTCAATAGAGGGCGACTTATAAAGCACTCAGGTACCTGACGCACAGGATGACATGAGCTGGTCCCAGCCAGGCTCTGCTCTTTGGGTAGACAGGCACTGCAGTATTGGCAGTCCTTTCTTGAGGGCCAAATATTGATGCCTTCACACTGAACCAAGCAGTTCAAGTTATATTGCTTGAAGCAGGCTCACGAGAACCGTTTCAGGTCTCGGCAAAGGGAGAGGGGGAAAGGCAAAATTCACCACTTGGATTTAAACACTTCTGGGTGTTTCCAAGATTAAACCGCAAAAAAAACCTATTGTTGTGAATTCTGGGGGGTGGGCTGTTTGCCTGAGTTCCCTTACAGGGTTGCCATACATCCAGTTCCCCAGACATATCCAGGATTCAGCCCTTGTATACAGTGTCTGGGAATTCCAAACGTATGGCAACCCAGATGTTTGGGCAAAACTTTTTTTTAAAAAAAGCTCACTTTTTGAAATATGGCAACCCTACCTTCATGTTCCTGAATCAAAGCAAGGATTTAATTGCTGGAATAGCCGGGCCAGTTTCTTGGTGAGATAATGGCACAAAAAGCACAAAATCCAGAGTTCAGTTGAGGTGTGTGTGTGTGCTAGAAGCAGGAGGCTGCAGGCTGAAGCCTGTGAGGGAGAGAGATGCTTGATTTCTGATGGAATTCAAGGCAATGGGAGAAGCAAGACCTTCTTGGGGTGTTAATGCTGTGAGCACTGTGAGCCCCTCCATCATATGCTCAGGCAGTGTTTCTTTTCCAAGGGGGGGGGAGGTGCCAGTACTTCACTGGCAGCTCCTGTCACCTCACTGCCCCACCCATCATGAGCATCACCAGCGAAGCAACCAGGGTGCACATGGTGGGCAGCAGAGCACACTACATGGTGGAGCAGGGCATCACTGCCATGCCACCCACTCAGTCTAATCTCAGTCTAATCAGTCATAGTTTTTTGCCTGTGTATTCTTTCCTCCCCTAGCCTCCTTCTTTTCCTCACACATTTCAATAAGAACACTTCGGGGGGGGGGCATATCCTGGTTTGCAAAGGGAAATTAAACCATCGTTTCCCTGTTAGAGTGCCTTAAGAAACTGTGGTTTAACAAGCCACAATAGAAGTACCAAAGTTGAGTGTGTGCAGGGCCACACGCTTCATTCTTGGTCTAAAAAGCCCAGGTGTCTGAGATTGAGCCTGTCAAGACCAAATGTGTCATAGTCTTCTTACCATGGTTTGCAGTAATCAAAGTTTGCCCAACTCAGTTGTTATAGTGAAGATGAGTTATCACCAGCCAGGAAATAAGGGAGAGGAGACAATGGGTTGAATGTGCTTTGGGATGAGCACATTCAAGTTGCGCTCCACGGCAACCCGGAAGTAATGGAGCGCGTTACTTCTGGGTTTCGCCACTTGCACATGCGCAGATGCTCAAAATGACATCACACACATGTGCAGAAGCACCAAAACATGACCTGCGCACGCGCAGACGCGTGGACACGGGTTACGTTTGCTTCTAGGTGCAAACGGGGCTCCGGAATGGATCCCGTTCGCATCTAGAAGTACCACTGTATGCCGAATTAGAGCGGGGAAACAGGTGCTCCTGAGAGACCAGGGTTGTCTATTCTGGCCAACAGTGACTCTCTAGGGTCTCAGATAGAGGTCTTTCCTTTCACCTGCTATCTGAGATATTTAAGAGGAAAACAGCAGCAGCAATAGCCTGGAGACGCCAGGGATTGAAATCTGTAAGAAAAGCGTTTACTCTGCCCATTGGCCTTGCATCCTAAGCCTTTGGGTGTGTTGGGGCACACATGCCTCATAACCGGTTGACTGCCTGAAATGTTACAACTTCCTCCTTTCTCAGGCAAATTGTTTGGGGGGTGGGTTGTTTCATCCTCCAGCAGGAAGTGGGGTGGCAGAAACCCAAAGTGTGTTCACAGTGCTGCAGACCTCCTTTTAATGACCTTCTGCAACTATGCAAGTGTAAAGCTGAAAGGAGGGGGAGAGCTTGCATCAGCTGTCAGAAGTTTGGGGAAACACTGCGTTCGGCAAAAACGTTTAACTATGATTTTTTAAAAATCATTTTTTCATCAGTGCTGTTGGGAGTATTAAATGAGAGGGTGTATTTTTAAGGGTTTTGAAAGCACTATGTAAGTGTTAAGAATTATTCATTCATGTGTTCATTTCCAGCTTCCTTCCTGCTCTATTTTAGTGTGAACCTGGGGGATGGTGTGTGGGGAGTGAGCTAAAGTAATTCACTGCCCTGCCATTGTTTCACTGCTCCCAGAAGTGTAATACGGAAAGGCCAAAGGATCCCCCCCCCCCACGCAAACACACACTAAGAACTGCATGAACTCAGCCAGATCGATGCCTTAGTAGAAACCCATGCCATTGATTTGCAGGATTCTGTTTTTACAAAAAATAATTTATTTTTTTTTTTTTTATAAATATTTATTAAGGTTTTTTTTTAAAATATAAATGCACACATAAAACAATCTTACTTTTATAACAACAAATTCTTCACTTCTTTGGACTCCCTCACGTCCCCCTCTCCCATTTACATCATTAAAAAAAAAAAATTTTTTTCCAAACAAATTATCAACTTGTTTACAATCTCATGTCCACACATTCCAATATGATTTAACACTTTTTCCAATAAAATTTTTATATTTTCTTTAGTCTCACTTATCATCAAATTTAAATCTAGTTTAGTGGTGGCCAGTTTTTTATAATCTAGCATCCTTCTTAACATTCAAACAAATTACAATGTTTTTGTAGATACATCTTGAATTTCTCCCAGTCTTCCTCCATCTTTTCTTCTCCCAGGTCTCGGATTCTGCCAGTCATCTCGGCCAGTTGCATATAGTCCATCAGCTGCATCTGCCACTCTTCCAGTGTGGGTAAATCTTGAGTTTTCCAATTTTTTGCGATGAGAATCCTTGCTGCCGTTGTTGCATACATGAAAAATGTTCGATCCTTCTTTAACACCTTCTGGCCGACAATACCCAGAAGGAAGGCCTCTGGTTTCTTAGTGAAGGTATACTTAAATACCTTTTTCAGCTCATTGTATATCATTTCCCAGAAGGCCTTCACCTTAGGGCATGTCCACCAGAGGTGGAAGAATGTTCCTTCATTTTCTTTACATTTCCAACATTTATTGTCAGACGAATGGTATATTTTGGCAAGTTTAACTGGGGTCATGTACCATCTATATATCATTTTCATAACATTTTCCTTCAGAGCATTACATGCAGTGAAGTTCAACCCAGTGGTCCACAACCTTTCCCAGTCCTCGAACATAATGTTATGCCCAATATCCTGTGCCCATTTTATCATAGCCGATTTAACCATTTCGTCTTGTGTGTTCCATTTTAGCAGCAAGTTATACATTCTAGATAGTACCTTGGTTTTGGGTTCTAACAATTCTGTTTCTAACTTCGATTTCTCCACCTGGAACCCTAGCTTTTTGTCATTTTTAAAAACTTCTTTAATCTGAGCATAATGTAACCAGTCTCGCACCTTATCCTTCATTTTCTCCAAACTCTGCAATTTCCAATTGTCTCCATCTTTTTCTAATAATTCCCAATATTTTGGCCATTTGGCCTCCATATTGGGTCTTTTTCGGGCCTTAGCCTCCAGAGGTGAGAGCCACCTTGGAGTTTTGTTTTCCAATAAGTCTTTATATTTCGTCCAGACATTGAACAGTGCTTTCCTGACAATATGGTTCTTAAAGGCCTTATTGATCTTAACTTTGTCATACCATAAGTATGCATGCCAACCAAAAGCATTGTTAAAACCTTCCAAGTCCAGCACGTCAGTGTCTTCGAGAAGTAGCCAATCTTTTAGCCAGCAGAAAGCTGCGGCTTCATAGTACAACTTTAAGTCTGGCAGGGCAAAGCCACCTCTTTCTTTCGCATCTGTTAATATCTTAAACTTAATTCTGGGCTTTTTGCCCTGCCAGACAAATTTAGATATATCTTTCTGCCACTTCCGGAAGCACTCCGTTTTGTCCACAATCTGTAATGTTTGAAACAAAAACAACATTTTTGGCAATACATTCATCTTAATAGCAGCAATTCGGCCTAACAAAGAAAGCTTCAATTTTGTCCAACTATCCAAGTCTCTCTTAATTTCAGACCAACATTTTTCATAATTGTCCTTAAATAGACTCAGGTTTTTTGCTGTTATGTTTACCCCTAGGTATTTTACTTTTTTAACCATAGTTAGTTCTGTTTCTCTCTGAAACCTTTCCGACTCTGTATCTGTCAAATTTTTTCCCAACACTTTAGTTTTCTGTTTATTTAATTTAAATCCTGCCACCCGACCAAAATCCTGTATCAGTTGTAATACTCTTTTCGTACTAGATTCTGGCTCCTGCAGAGTCAAAACTAGGTCATCTGCAAAAGCTTTCAATTTGTATTGTTTCGCTCCGACCTGAATCCCTTCCACCAACCGGTCCCCTCTGATCAAGTTCAAGAGCACCTCCAGAACCGAAATGAATAACAAAGGGGAAATCGGGCAGCCTTGTCGTGTTCCTTTTTCAATTTTGAACTCTTCTGTAACCACATTGTTAACTATCAGTTTGGCCTTTTGTTCTGAATATATTGCGTCAATCCCATTCTCAAACCCCCGTCCCACTCCCATTTCATTCAAATTTCCCTTCATAAATTTCCAAGAAATATTGTCAAAGGCCTTCTCCGCATCTATGAAAATTAACACTGCTTTTGTATTTATGTCTGTTTGCAAAAGTTCCAAAACGTCAATAATGTTCCTAGTATTTGCAAACATATGTCTACCTGGGAGAAAGCCTGCCTGGTCTTTATGAATTACTTCATTAAGCACTCTTTTGAATCTACTTGCCAAAATGTCTGCAAATATTTTGTAATCCACATTCAAAAGGGAGATGGGACGATAGTTTTTGAGTTGTGTCTTTTCAGCTTCAGATTTTGGTATCAATGTGATAAAGGCTTCCTTCCACGATTCCGGCGCCTTCTTCCCTTCCATAATTTCATTACAGACCTCCATCATTGGTTGGGTCAGATAGTCTTTTAATGTCTTGTAATACTTGGAGGTCAAACCGTCTGGCCCTGGAGATTTGCCCAGTTGCATGTTCTGAATAGCTTGTTCAATCTCTTGTTGTGTTATTTTGTTGTTCAGGATTAATCTGTTTTTTTGTGACAACTTTGTTAATCCATTTCTTTCCAGAAATTGTTTAATCTCAACCTCATCTTGCGGCCCTTGAGTGTATAATTTTTTAAAGTATCTCTGGAAGCACTTTCTAATTTCCATGGGGTTCTGGATATTTCTTCCTTCAATTTCTAGGTTTGTAACTGTATTTAATTTCTGTCTCTTCTTCAACTGCCAAGCTAGCAGTTTTCCACATTTATTTGCCGATTCAAAAGTTTTTTGTTTCATTAATTTAATCTTCCATTCTATTTCTTGGTTTATCAATTTAGAATATTGGGCTTGATATAGTTTAATTTCTCTCAGAATCGGCTGTGACTTCGGGTTTGATCTTAATTTCTTCTCCAATTCTTTAATTTTCTGCAAAATCTTATCTTTCCTTTCATTTTGTGTTCTTTTCTTTACAGTGTTCTGTTGTATCAAGAACCCCCTCATCACAGCTTTGCTTGCGTCCCAGATAGTTCTTTTTTCCACCGTAGTGTTCATATTTATTTCAAAATAATCCTTCAAGGTTTTTTGGGCCTTCTTGACAATCTCCTGATCTCTAAACAAGCTATCATTCATCTTCCATCTAAAGGAGCCGGTTGGCAATAGTGTCATATCCATCTTCAGCGCATTATGGTCGGAGCAGGTCTTTGGGCAGATTTCCACTTTTCTGACCTTGGGTGCCAGACCTCTAGATATCCATATTTGGTCGATTCTTGTCCAAGTCAGTTGGGCTTCAGAGAAGAATGTTCCCTCTCTTCCCAGGGGGTTCTTAGTTCTCCAAATATCAATCCAGTCCATATTGTCAGCCATTTCAAAAAAGGTCTTTGGTAGTCTGCTTTGATTTTGTGACGTTTTGATTTTGTGACTTATCCATTTTTTTACAAAAAATAATTTAAAGCAATAATGTGTTAGAAAATTATCCACTAACCGTTCAGGGTTATTGAACCAAATCATGCATGGGCAGTAAGAGGTTATTGGTGGAGGAGGTGATGGAACAATTCTAAACCCCTGTTCAGGTATTCAAAGAACGAAAGGGGAGAAAGAGTGGAAGGGGCAGGAGTTTGTGGATGCTAGCTCCTCTCCCCAGTGTCCCTGTAGGCTATGCCTTCACTCATTAATGCTAAATGCCTGAACAGGAATTATTTATGGGAGGAATTCGACTTTGTGCTCTTCAGACCATTCATTCTGCATAAGCATTGCAGCTTGACAGGCAAAGCGATTCCCCCCTCTCCTTCCTCCTAGGAGTTCTCCTGACCCCTTCCAGAGCTAATTTCAGGGGGACAGGATGCACAAGGAGAGGAGAGGAAAGGCTTGTTGTGTAATTGGAAATTCTCAAGGTTCCTAGGTGAATCCCGCCCCATGCGTTTGGCTGAACTAGCTTAGTATTCCCGTGGCAATCAGGATCCTTGCACACCCAGGGTTCCTGAGCACAGGGAAGGTTCTAAGCATGCTCAGCCAAACAAAGAACCACCATCAGATCTTCAGCCTTGCTATCCAGGGGATCTGGGTTGGTTCAGGTGGAGAAAAGGGGCATTGGGGGAGAGCTGGTACATGCTTTTATTCCCTCCTGTTTCTTTGAAGACCTGAATAGGGCTGTAGCATGTTTCTATTAGTGATTCCAAAATGCTGCGCAGGTCTCCTCTCCCCAGTGGCTCATAGGAGCATCAGATACTTCATTGTTTGGGACAGAGCAACCTGTTGCTTAGATTATTGGCTGAAGGCATGAAAGAGATAAGGATACAGTGGTACCTCGGGTTACAGATGCTTCAGGTTACAGATGCTTCAGGTTACAGACTCCGCTAACCCAGAAATAGTACCTCAGGTTAAGAACTTTGCTTCAGGATGAGAACAGAAATCGTGCTCCGGTGGCAGCAGGGGGCCCCATTAGCTAAAGTGGTGCTTCAGGTTAAGAACGGTTTCAGGTTAAGAACGGACCTCCAGAACGAATTAAGTTCTTAACCCGAGGTACCACTGTACAGAGTTGGACAGGCAGCTAACCAAGTATTTACCCAAGTTGTTCCCTGGCTGAAGGCCTTTTTGATAGGGCATCATTGTGCATGCACACATCTCAGCAAGCTTCATCTCCAGAACAGGAGTTCATTTCCTTTTCCCAAGTCAGACTGTGGGTCTGTCCAGCTCAGTGTTGTCCAGTGTTCTCCAGATTGGGCTCTTTCCCAAACCTACCTGGAGATGCCAGGAGCTGTCCTTAGGTGTTTCCTGCTTGGCAGGGGGTTGGACTCGATGGCCCTTGTGGTCTCTTCCAACTCTATGATTCTATGATTCTATTCTATGACTTTCTCCGTGCAGAGTTTGTGTGGCACAGCAGTCAACCCCTACTGGAAACAATATTCCATCCTCAGAGGATGTTCCCAGAGCTAGGGTCCAGTTCACCATTTTTCCCCTTTCTCTTGGAGCATTGCGGCTTCCCATTGGTTCCCACATGGTGCATATGCAGTTATTCCATGATCAAAAGGATGAAGTGTGACGAGTAAACTTTGAATTCTGCGAGTGAGAACAGATTGGAGAAAGTGGGTGGAGGGAAGACTGTGAATTCAACAGTGCCACTTGTTCTAGAATGTGGCAGCGACATGAAAAGTTGAAGTGAGAGTGTCATTTTCTCCTAGGAAAGAAGGGTAAACATTATGGCTCTGTGAGAACTGAGGATGTGTACATTTGCAGCCTGCAGTTGGACGGGTGAATGAATGGGGCTCCCTGAGTGAAATAAGGAGAAGGCTGGTCCTCAGTCAGGACTGCAAACTGGGCTGGGCTTCTTTTCCCAGTCTGTGCATTTCAACATAAGAAGAGCTTGCTGGGCCATCTAGTCAAGCATCATTTTTCACAGTGGCCAAACAGATGACTGCAGGAAGCCCAAAAGCACAACAATACTCTCCCCTCCTGTGGTTTCTAGCAATGAGTATTCAGAAGCATTGCTGTCCCCCACAGTGCACTGCTTAATCCGAGCCAGAGCTCACCTGGAGTTAAGCCCAGAATCTGCTTTCAAAAGCATAGCTCAGCATCAAAACTTGGGAAACAATATAGACAAGCGTGCCTTTCAGCTTATATACAGCACCTTTCCTTTATCAGCTGAATAATCACCAACAGCCTCCCCACCACACAACCTGGGGAGCGCAGAAACAGCAGACAGACAAGCCAGTTAGGTGACATGGGACCCAGGCTATTTTGAGCATGAGTGTCAATCAGGGCCGTGTTAATTGGCTGTCCCAGGCACAACCCACTAGGTTGTGTATCCCAAGCTACACAGTTTTCTTAAATGGCCTGCAGCACCCTGTAGAGCAGGCATGGCCAAACTTGGCCCTCCAGCTGTTTTGGGACTACAACTCCCATCATCCCTAGCTAACAGGACCAGTGGTCAGGGATGATGGGAATTGTAGTCCCTAAACAGCTGGAGGGCCAAGTTTGGCCATGCCTGCTGTAGAGGATAGGAAAAAATGCTGCATTTACTGAAATTAGCCCAATCTGCCATTCTGTGGATTGCGCACGCGCACACACACACACACACACACACATATATATATATATATACAGAGAGAGAGAGAGAGAGAGAGGGAGGGAGGGAGAGAGAGAGAGATTTCATGACATCTGAAACAAAATACAAAATGCCAGCTGCTGTACATCTATCCCCACTGCAGGTGCAAAACTAATCCACACTTGAAGGCACAATGCACAGATAGAAGAATTACTGTTCTCAGATCTGTGACTTGTGCAGCATACAAGCAACATTTTTTGTTTTTTAGCATACAAGCAACATTTTGAAGAAGGAAGGAAGTGTCTCTCTCTCCCCCCACCCCTGACCTTCTGCACAAAAATAAAAAAAAGTAAAACATTCTCTTGCAGAAGTCAAATTACCATTATCCAGAAGAGGCCGAGGAGGAAATGGGAAAGGGGTAATGAAAACACTGAAAAGAGAAGTCAAAATCAAACTGGTTTTGTAGGTCCTTCCTGAAAATACAATTACAAAATAACTGTCAGAAGTTTTTAAATGAAAAAAACCACCAAACAACATTCTAACAGTAACCGTGTAAAAAAAGAAGAAAAAGATTGCTGCCAAGTTCCCAACATACATTAAAGGGAGATGATTGGGTGCTTGTCTCATTGGCTGAAATTAATGTGTGACATGGCTTCAACTGTGTTGGCATTTTCCGCACCCCGCACAAAAGGCAGCCAGTGAAGAAGACTGAGGGAACAGAGAAACACGAACGCTAGGAGATCACACCTGCAATATTAAAAAACCAGTAGGGAAATTTTGAAGCCTAGCTAGCTTTGACATGCAACCACTGAAAACAGAAAGAGCAGGAATGGTGAGGGGCAAAATTAGGGCTCCATTTCAATAATTGTCCCATAAGTCAGGTCTGGCCTTCAGTGAATGAAGAACAAAGGAAAATGCAGCCTTTTTTCCTATAGCATTGGCTTTTAAACTGTGGCCTGGGAACCACCAGTGGTCCTTGGTGCCCATAAAGTAGTTCCTGGCACATAATGAAAGCAGAGGAAAACACTATGAGGTTATTGGGGGGGGGTTGCTCTGTTTCAAGTGCCATCTCAGCAGTATTGGGGGTCTGACTCCCAAAAAGAGCTCAGGTTTGGATAAAATCTAGAAGGAACGAAGGGGTGGCAATACAATGGTTTCAGAATTCTGGGTGACCCTGAACAGCTCTGGACAGCTCCGTACAGAGCTCAAGTGGGAGACTCCATACAAGTTGTTTCAAATGTTGTTTCAGCACCAGTCAGCCTCAGACTGAGCCTCCAAATGGAACTGCAAATCTGAGAAGCTGGATCTGTATACTTGCTTTAGTAGTCATCAGCTTCACCTGAGATGGGGAGACTGTGGTCCCACTCGAGTTTATGACCTGGAACCCTCAAAGTCAGAGGAGGGCAGCATGACCTCCTCGGACCTCAGGAGTACAGGCATTGTGGGCTCCTCTTGCACAAGTTCTTCTGGATTAATATGGACATCAGGGTCTGGGGGCAATTGCTATGCTATGCTATCCTATCCTATGCTATGCTAGTGTTTATTTATATACCACTTTTGCACCCAAAGCAAAACAAGGCAGCTTCCTATGCTGCTATGTAACTGCAGCAGGTTTTGAGGTTCCTTGAGTTCATAGAATAAGGAAGAGTGGTGGCACTCATAGAGAAATGGAACAGCACATCATCAGACCAAAATAGTGGTTCTCATTACAACATTTCATTTCAGAGTGGCGCTTTCATTGGACATTTGATCTTAGGGCCCCTCCAGGCTGGTGTTTTATTTCAGGTTTTATTCTTAATGCAATTAGTGCATTAGTGGGAAATATCTTCTACTTTGTTTTGTCCTGTAATGCTTTCCCAACGCTACCACATTATTGCCGTCCAGAGGGGCTATAGCCCAACAAAAGCAGGACAAAAATAACCAGAACATTTGTGGTCTAAAAAGTGAGACGATTTCAGCGGGAAGTTACGGCAATGGTACTGACTGGAAATGCAGCAGTGTGGCCAGCCCAGAACTTGTGTAACTGCAAGCAGGGTAGTTGTGTGTCCACCCTGGTAGCATCAAATCATCATGAATGAATATCCAGTGGAGCCACCAGATTAGTAGAGCAATATTTTCTGGATATCTCTACCAAACCTCCCATTTAGGGGTCCACTTGCTCCTAAATCAAGTCTCCTTTGTAATGTATAGAAAATTAGTTCATCTGTGGCTTTCATTTTCTTTTCTTCACAGATCCACTGCAAGATTTGGCTTTTAGCATTGACACCTGCTCCAGTGTAGTGCCCGAAACTATTAACATCAGAATAGCAACCATTTTAAGTAAGTATAATGTGTTTGACTGTCTCCCAGGACTCTCAGTCCTCAGAACTCAACCGCAGCCAGATGATACCTCCAAGGATGGGGGTGACTGAGTCCCTGAAGCTCCCAAGAGGCGATGTCCCTAGACAATGAGGTCTCCATCCTACCCTCCTTCCTTCTCAGGGTGTCTCAGATGACTCCTCTCCTGAACTACCATCAGCTTAAAAACACTCTCTTCCTATGCTGCACCAAACACAAGGGTTGCAGGGTATCTTTCAAGTATGGCATAGCACATACCTACGTAATGGGACACATAACCTTTATTTTCCAAAACAGACCCCTGCCAGGGAAGCGGGCGGCTCAACCTGACCACTCTCTGGCAGTCTGTATAATGCACCCATCGACTTCAGACCAGTGCTGAAGCAACGCTCCAACTTCCTTACTTCCAAACTTGCTTTTATCTATGTAATAGCAAATCACATGCGACGAATTGCCCTTGCAAGAGGCCAACCCAGATCAGGACCCAGGGAGCGGGGCAAGACTGAGTGTGTGTCTAGATACATTCAGCCAATCTGAGCCCTGCGGTCTTTCCCCCAACATGTACTTGTCTAATGTGGCCGTTGTGGACATAAGTGTTCAGTTGGACTTACTCCCAAAAAAGTGTGTATAAGACAGCTGCCTAATTTTGGAAACCATCACTATTTATTACACTCAGAAACACATAACATCTTGCTGTCCCCAAGGTCCTCTTCAATATGCGTAAATTTGAAGGATATCCTTCTTGGCATCAGCATCCCAGTAATGGAATTCTTTCCCTTTTCAGATTCACTGGACATGGACTTTGTTGGGTTTTCAGGGCCAAGCTGAACTTGTTGTTCATACTGTTGATTTCAGCTTGTTCGTTGTGTTTGTTTTAAATATGTGTTTTGCGTTTATTTTAAAGTAACCCTCTCTGGGATTGTCTTGGCAATGATGAGCAAATAGGAAATATTTTAAATAAATAAATAGTGGTGATTAAACCCATTATGTCAACAAAGAACAAGATTTCCCTCCCTCCCTCTTCTTTAAAAAAAGAACAACTAACATAGTGACAATGTTCTGATTTCCATACAATTGCTCATTAGATTTATATTCTGTCTCTCTCTACAGGGTACAGCATCAGGAAACTGTCTGTGGAAGTAACTCTTGGCATGAATGGGGCGAGCGTTCCGTTTTACTCCAAGGAACTTTGCGAAGAGGATCACCCAGAGTTTCTTTACTGCGGAAAGAAGAAAGGAGGTGATTAATTTTTCAGGAATAACATGCTAAATGTTCAGTGGCTAGCAGTTGTAGTGAGCAGGGAGAAGGTGCCGTGTCAGTTGAACACACCAGGTTGGAAATATCTGACCAGCCTGTTTAATTTTACACAAACAATTTTGCATGTCAAAATCTTTTCCTGCAAAAAGCATTGTGCTAGAATTTTCTTGTAGGAGGTTCTACTTACAAGGCAGAGCACAATGTGAAGGTATACAAAGCTTACAGGTAGACAGGTGTTGCTCTGGTCTGGTAAGCAGATGGACGGAAGACTACCAGGAAAGCTCATGGGTGCCTTGTTGAATTCCAGGATGAGCAAACATAGGACACAAACATCTTAAATAAACACAAGCCCAAGGGATAAGTGAAGCACAGCACCTTTAGCAAGGAAAGGGCAGTAATTCAGTGGTAGAACACCTGATTTGAATGCAGAAGGTTGCAGGTTTGATCCTTGGCAACTCCAGGTAGGGCTAAGACTGTCCCCTGCCTGTGACTCTGGAGAGCCACTGCTGGTCAATGAAGACAGTTCTATGGTAGACGGATCAGTCCTACTACCATTCATTCCTGATTACAGCAAAATGTCTACAAGTAGAAATATGACTGGGTTAAATTATACAAGAAGCATGGAGCAATTGCAAAACACACAGTTGCCATTCAGTACATATGCAGTAGCACTGTTTTCATTACGCTGGTATGCATGGTATTGGTCACATCAACAACACTGAGAAAATATCAGTAGTGTTTGCGATAATGAACAACATTCCCACTGCCAAACATGCATTTCCACAGCTGTATACCATAGGGGTAAAACAAATTGTATTCTTGGCATACATAACTGGTAAGCAGGGTGATCAATTCGTTAAAGATTTGTCAATCAATCAACCAACCAATCAACCAGCTGCCTTGCTCGGAACAATTCACTAATGAATTTTACATAAATATAATGACCTATTGCAAAGTCATACTAAAACAGCCTTTTTAAAGCTTCCTTCCCACATTACTTAAAATAACTCCTCATTTTATCCTAGCTTCTAATAAAGACAATAAGGGGAAGGCATATTTAAATTTTCTCGATCATCAAGATTTGACATTTGGAGGAATTACATTTGCCTGGCCTGCAGCGTAAGAAGTCCTTCAGGGGTTTTAAGTGTTGTGAGCCCTATCAATTAATCAGGAGGAAAATGGTCATCCGCCATTAACACGTTAGTTTGTTAAGCCTGAAATGCTATACTGTATACACTTACCTGGAATTTGGCGAGTCCAACAAGTTCTGCTGAACTGGGCACCAGCACTAGAGGGCACTGCAGGGCTTCTCAGCTACAACATAGTGACTTGAGCAGAAGGGAAGGTGAGAGATGGGGGAGGGGTGCCAAATTTTGGCTTTGCATAGGGTGCTGTTGAAATGTTAAAGACCAACATCTGCCACTGAATTTGGGCCAGGAAAAGGCTGAGCCACAGAAGCAGGTTTTTAGAGGTTAACTACGAGGGCAGTTTGAACATGCTACTGCTTGGTGGAGCATCGATTATTGCTCATTGCTGTGCAGCCCTCTGCTATCGGTAGATAGCACACACACGGACAGTGTGCAATAAATGAGAAAGAGACGTGCTTTGATAACACAATAAGGTAATCATGTGCAAAGGCCCCCGTGGCTCTTTCTCTGCTGCAGTCACATCTCAATCTGAAACATAATAAACACCGCGCTGTGAGTTTCATGACCACGCAACAGTTCATCTACTAAGATGGCCTCGGAGGAATTGCTAGCACTTTTTAAAAAATATGTCACAGAATAATAGACAAATACTACATGAGCAACCAATCATGCAAATTATTGAAGTCGGACTGATGGAAACATTACATTCCGTCTCTCTCTCTCTCTCTCTCTCTCTCTCTCTCTCGTATATTGAATTCAAGAAAAATGAGAAGAAGAATAAAGGCACCCACAGATCTCCTGGCAGTCTGCCTTATTCTGATGAAGTGTTTAATAAGTACCTGTAGAAAATACATTAGAGAGTACTGGAGTCCATCGCGGGTCCCAACACAAACTGCTGTGCACATGTTAAATCAGAAGGCCACATTTTTCTGGGGGTTTGCCAATCCTCAGTAAGACAGGAAGTAAGACAGGGGAGCCTTCATCCCGCTGCCCTGCGGAGCCTTCGCGCGGCTATCCCTGGCTTTTGCGGGAGGTGGGGGGAGGGACAGAGCGAGGCTCTCTCACTACCCCACCTCCCGCAAAAGCCCCCAAGAGCCGCGCTCCCTTTAAAGAGCTACGCGGAGCGTGTGTGCAGCTCTTGGGGGCTTTTTTCCCTGAGGAGGGAGAAGGGCAACCCGTCAGTGATGGGCTGCCCTTCTCCCTCCTCGGGGAAAAGCCTGCAAGCGCCGCACACACGCTCCACATGGCTCATGAAAGGGAGCTCTGAGCAGAGTCTGAGATGCATACAGGTTCTGCTCAGCGCTCCCTTTAAATATTTTTTCCCCCTTGAATTATCCCCCCCCCCAAAAAGTAGGTGCGCCTTATGGTCAGGTGCGCCTTATGGAGCAAAAAATACGGTAAGTCTGCCCCCTGAGGCAGAGGTTCCCCACCCTGGTCTAGAGCAAGGAACAGTATTCCACAACATGGAGGCAACAAGCAAGAAAGACCCTTTTCATGTGTCTTCAAGACATGCTTTGGAAATGAATTGCCATCTCTGTCTCTTGGCCCTGTTTTGGTTCCAGTCTTGTTGGCACTGGCCACATCTATTTGGTATACAGGAGGAGTCCTACTGCCCACACTCAGTTAAAACAGCTATAAATACCCATATGTCCCAGTCACTGTGATAAACTGCTAGATGTCCGAAAAGTCTGTATGTTCTTAATGCACCAGGGAAGGAGCGAGCTGGAGAAAGCACATTAGACATCTACTGGAACAGCAACTCTGGATCTCAGTTCATTTCTGAGCAGGGATTTCATTTCTAGTTTTCTTCCAGGATATTGGAGTTATCCATTATAACCATGGGTATTATATGCACAGACAGTACACTACCTAGCTGTAAAATCATTTCTGGCTCTCTCACTTGCTACTGATTTATTTCCTTTGCAGAACTAATCTACTATGAAGGGCCTGTCTCACTGGCATTCCATGAGCTCCCTCAGGTAGGCTTTTTCTAGTTTGCCCTCTGAAATACAAGTATTATTCGAGTAGCAAAACCACCATTGGCAGTGATGACATTATAAGTGTACATGCCCCCCAAAAGGAGCGAGCCAATCATTGCAGGGTTCTTCTGATCTAATAACTTCCTCTTCTTTCTTTCTAGGGAGACCTTGATGTAAAGGTGGAGTTTTTAAATCAAGACCATCACACTATTATTTGTGCTAATTTCACTGTTAAGAGTCACTGAAAGGGTCTGCTATTTTTAATGCAGCCATTAAGGGGCACGACTAAAGGCACCACGAAATAGAGAAGGGATTTGTTTTACTTTTGGAAACCCTATTGTCTGCAGTCTGACAGATGTGGAGTAGCAAAATAATGTAACACGCAGGTTTGGTTGCAATTGCTGTTTACATTCTGTTGACCAAAAGAAAGTACAAAATCCCTGTACGCCAATTTGTCCCAGCAAGGTTCAATGCAATATATTCTGCTTTCCTTCCTATAACACTCTGCTTCCTTTCATTACATGTATTGTTTAAACTCAAGAGTATGAATCAAAGAATAAGTACATTGAGGTTCTCTCTGTTACTAATTCTTCCAGTCTGAAATTCAGTTCTCCACATTTCTGCAGCTTTTTGCAAAATCCTCTTTTTTTAAAAAAAAAAAATTTTCATGAAAATTCTTCAGCATTTTCATGCAACTTTTTCCTAATAAACATATTTTTATACGCAATTTTGATTAGTATACACTTATGTGCAAGCAATTTCTCATCATATAATGTATTTCAGTATGTTTTTTTCACGAATATATTCATTTTTATGCAATTTCCCCCTAATATATGCATTTTTATAAACATTGTTTAGCTAGAAAACTGTATCACGAAGTCTACTGTCCCAGGGAAACTGGTGGAAAGTATTATTAAAAATAAAGTAAAGCATATGGAAGAACAAGTCTTGCTGAAGAGCCAACATGGCTTCTGAAAGAGAAAGTCCTGTTTCATGAACCTATTAGAGTTCTTTGAGAGTGTCAACAAGCATATAGGAAGAGGTGATTTGCAAGACATAGTGTACTTGGACTTTCATCAAGCTTCCAGCGAGCCTCCATGGTTTCCCACATTCAGTTAAAGCCCATGAGGTAACAGCCAGGGGGTTGCAGGGGACTGAATAAATATTAAATGGAAAGAAAAATGCACACACCACCCTCGGCCACCTCATAACAATAAAGTAATCTCAATCATATAACTATCAAAAATATAAAGGAATTCTAAAATGCCCTGCAAATGCGGCACAAATACAAACGCCTCATTTGTAGGGGAAGATTTTTCTCTCTACACATTTTGTAATCACACAAAGATACCAATTCTTCAGCTGAGATGCAATAAGCTGCTTAAAGTCACAGGGGAGAGGTAGGCCTAAGGCATGTTTGAACTCAGCAAGGGATGAAGTCCGCCTGCACCTGAAATCTGGCAAAATCCTCCTTACCACATGTCACAGTGAGAGAGAAAACTGAGGTCCTCTAAGGAAAGAGAACTCACCCCGAGAAGGCTTAGTCATGTGTTTGGAAGCTCTGTAACAGGCATAGGCAACCTTCATCCCTCCAGATGTTTTTGGACTACAATTCCCATCATCCCTGACCACTGGTCCTGCTAGCTAGGGATCATGGGAGTTGTAGGCCAAAACATCTGGAGGGCTGAAGGTTGCCTATGCCTGCTCTGTAACAATTACCAAACACTCTGTGTGTGTGTGTGTGTTTGTGTGTGTGTGTGTGTGTGTGTGTGTGTGTGTGTAAAGTCTCCAAAGATATTTCAAACCACTTAACACCATATACATGCTTTTTTATATACATACATAACTTCTTCTTGACTTCCCACCCCTCCTTTCCTGATGTTTATTTTTGTTACTCCTTTTTATTAGCTGTTTTGAAACACATCTGTTTTTTTATTATCTAAGCCCCGATCTCATTAATTCTTTGAATAATCTGCTGCTTGTAATTCAAATCCTGCCTGCGACTTCCAAGTACGGGTGATAATATGATAGATATCAATGGTTTCCATTCTTATCAGTGAGCTTTTCGATATCCCCCTTGCTCCCACTTTTTTAAAAAAAATTGTGTGTGGATATATAGTTAAATCCTCCCAGCTACTTGGCAAGATCTTTACATGCAACCTGTGCAAAAGGGGCACAGTAAATAGTCATTATTATTCCCCTTCTGTGAAGGACACATGGGTGCCCCATGCTAAATCTTCACATTCAAATAATAGGAAGTCCACCCACAGAAATACTTTAATGGCCTGTGCACTGCAAAAGGAACGTCTAAGAGTGTTACTACAGGCCTACGTCATGAGTCAAATGTGAGGATAGTGGGGGAATTTACATAGGAGAATCAGCTTGTGTCCTACCTGCAGATTCTTCTTCTTTTTACCTTCTTACCTGAGAACTCCCAGGTAAGTTCCGCCCACTGTTGTGTGGGCTGGTGAATCTCTCCCCTTATCTGACCAACTCTCTCCTGGCAACGCAGTTATTGGGTATCTGACAAAGTTAGGCGGCTACCTCCTGGTGTCCAGCCTGGGGGGGCGGGGGCATATCCAGGCTGTACTGCCGGGAGCTGCATGGGATCAGGTGGGGGGCTGCGCGTGACCGTGCAAAAGGCACGTTTTGATGTGGGGAGCGGTCAATATTATTATTTCGTTTTACAAATTAAAATTTACATTCAAAATCACGAATAATAAAGAAACAAACAAGCAAAGACTCGATCGAATCTCGGGACTCCCCCCCCCCCAACCCTCCATGGGTTCTGTCACTAATCCTTTTCCACTGCATATTTTAAGTCACTTCAGTTGTTTCAATATCCCATATATTCCTAGTTCTTGTTACGTTACAAATGTTATTCAGATCCGTCTAAGGAGCTCAACTGTTTACAGTGGTCACCTGCAGGTTCTTCTTAACAAATGAGCCCCACCTTGGCTGGCTGGTGATCCACATGTCGTACCCTGAGTGCTGTTGGGGGGGGGGAGGCAAGGCATAATGTAAAAAATGGAACCTAGAAGTAAGCCTAGATGAGGCAAAATCAGAGCAAGAGATTGGAGTTACAGTGGTACCTCGGGTTACAGACGCTTCAGGTTACAGACTCCGCTAACCCAGAAATAGTACCTTGGGTTAAGAACTTTGCTTCAGGATGAGAGCAGAAATCGCATGGAGGCAGCGCAGTGGCAGCGGGAGGCCCCATTAGCTAAAGTGGTGCTTCAGGTTAGGAAAAGTTTCAGGTTAAGAACGGACCTCCAGAATGAATGAAGTTCTTAACCTGAGGTACCACTGTACAACCATTTGCAGGGGAGATCAGCAAATGAAGCTAAGCACCTGCCGATTCTCCCTTTGCAAAGCACCCTGTCCCTGCCTCACCTTTGTCTCGGCAAACGTGGGTGTGTGGACACACGCCTACCAAGGTAGCATGAAGTCCTGTCCTAATTTAGAACTGACTGCATCTGGCTGCCTGAAATAGCTTTGCGGAGCCAAACACAGCCATGCCTAGCAACCTCACAGATCCCGATTATAACCTGAGCGAAAAGAACATCCTACAGTGACACACAGCTCCAGAGAGGAGGCGGAAGATGCTTTTAGAGAAACAAAGAGGCCTGCGATCTTCCTGAAAATCAAGAGAGGCAGAGGCTCAGGTTCTTTGCTCAAAAAAAAGCTTTCTCGGAAGATCTGTGTGTGTTGGAAACAACTTTGAAGTTTGGGTTTTTTTCCCCCAAAGCGTAAGGCTTGATTGTCTTCAAAAGGAGCCTTGGAGGAGGAGGGAGAGCAGCATGCAGTGCTTTTATTTTTAACACCCTTGTGTGTAAGTTATCACTTTATCAATGAATCTTGAAGCAATGTCCCCAAGGCTCTCCACCTCTTGTAGATATTTGAGACCTAGTGCTGGCAACCCTCACAGCCAACTCTTATACTCGTATACTTAACAGGTTTTGCTAGGGTTTGACCATTTTCCTTGTCCCACCTTTTTTTTGGGGGGGGGGAATACATTGCATTATGCATATATTACCAAACTTGCATGGTCACATAAACATCATCATGACATGCATTGTATTTATGTATGTATGTGTGTATGTATGCATGTATGTATATTATTCCTGTACCACCTTTCATCAGAGGACCACAGGGCAGTTTACAAGATAAAAATTATCATCATGGAAATAGATTACGTGTTCGCGGCCTGTAGTTTGGGGTATAGTTATGTACTATTTTTGTGTATAATCCCTGGACCTTCCAGGGGGGAAAGTAGGCAGCTTGAACAGAACTGGGTGTAAAAAGGGATCCCATAGGAGACAAATCTCAAACACAGTGGCACTCAAATTCTTACTGAGATTCATTTGTACCTCATTATTGGCCCATCCATATTTCACACAAATGGCACCTCAGTACACAATCACATTCCTGAATCTCTTGCTTACAAGCTAGCGGCAAATGCAAAGCAGCCCTATGTTGCAAACATTTCAAGCTACCTAGATACAGCTGTTGCACAGAGACCAGATCAGATACAGAGTCAAACTATGGTTTGTTGCTGTGCGATTCAGCCCTGTATTCAACAGAACAGTCATACCTCGGGTTACAGCCGCTTCAGGTTGCGTTTTTTCAGGTTACGGACAGCCGAAACCCGGAAGTACCAGAACAGGTTACTTCCGGGTTCCGGCAGCCGCGCATGGGCAGAAGCGCCAAATCGCAACCCGCGCATGCGCAGACGCAGGTTGTGAACACTGCAGGTTGTGAACGTGCATCCCAAACGGATCACGTTCGCAACCCAAGCGTCCACATACACTTTTGATTTGGAGTGCAAGAGGGCCCCTCCAAACAACAATCGCAAACAACAAACAACATTGGGGGAAGCATTGCAGGACAACCAATCAAATAGATTAACACCACCACAAATGCACTACTATTGCATCAGTGACATTTTACAGAATACACCTGCAAAGAAGGAGAAGGAGAAAATGCCGGTCTGGGGGGCGGCCTTTAGTGCTCTGCATTGGCTCTTGCTTAAACAATCCTTAAAACCAGCTAGCAGGTGGCAGCGTTAACCTGTCAAAAGTCACACGGCCTTGAGGCAGCCATAATCTTTTGGCAGGAAGCCAGGTTATAACTGACCAGAAAGCCACTGAAAGGGCTACTTAAGCTCATTATTATTGTTGTTGTTAAATGACAGAAATGGGAATTTTTGAAACAAGCAGCAGCATTATGGCTCTGCTATAATCTGCCGTGGTTTTTTTTTTTTTTTTTTTTGAAAGCACACACCTTCCAGGCTTCTTGACAGTCATTGGTAAACTGCCTAAAATCCTAGTTACTGAACGGAAACAGAAGTTCTGACAGGGCTTTTCCCTCACATGCCTAAACTGCTAAATTCGGAGGATTCTGGGCACTGTAGATTACCCCTCATAGAGTTACAAGTCCCAGTAAGCCGTCACCATTTACAGTGCTCAGAATTCTTTTTGAGGAATGGGGAAATGTGCTTCGAATTTGCTTTAAAAGTATAGTGTTTATGTACCGGTATGTCGCAATCAATTAACAGTAGCATTTCTCACAACTTGCATAGGGTTGTATAGTTTGTGTGAGCTGGCCCTGCCCTCTATCTGGAGCATGTATGGGTTTTGATAGCCCAGAAACGACATCACTTCCATCCCTTTTCTGTTAATGTAGAAGCCAAAATTCTCAGAATTTTTGGAACTGCAGGCTTTCAGAGAAAACCTAGCAAATCATTCTGTGATCAAACTGAGGTCGTAACACGTTGAAGTGCATCAAACTCTTGGAGCCCTGTTTGCCAATTTGGTGCATGCGTGTGTGTGTGTATGTGTGTGTGAGAGTTTTCCAGTGGGGACACTGGAAGAATCCTATTCCACTGTTGTGTTATTTTGTAAATTGCTTTGGGTTACTTTTTGTGAAAGGAAAGCGACGAGTCAGTGCAACCGATAAATAAAAATAACAACAGCCTTCTTCCATGCAAACATAAAATCAGCTATTTGGGAACTGTGTTTGGACAGTAATATTCCAACTACATCACCAAATCTTGGCCAAAGGCAGCAAAATAGCCATTTAGCTCCGTCCAAGCCACTAGCAAACTGCCAAGTGATTTGCTACTCCAGCTAATCTGAATCGCTGGTGGGCATCTGAATGTTTTCTCCTCTTAATTATAGTCTTTGTGTTACAGTGATTTAGACGGCTCTTGCCTTTTGTTTGCAGTGAGGGCTGGGCGCGCATAATAGCAGGTAACACAGTACGGCTGCAGGAGGGGAGGGCAGGCCATGCCAGCGTGTGCAAGAGCGAGCTAAAAAACAAACCAGTTCGTCTGGAAACAAACAGCACAACAGCAAAGGAGTGTTACTCATTGTCCATCATCTCCCCTCCATACTCATGCAAGGACAAGAGGCAGGAAGCCAGGGAGTCGTCATCCCCCGCTCCCCACACAGTGTTTGCATACAGCTAATTACTGCCACCAGTCTCCTTGGCAAGATAGGAGGGCATTTATTCTGGGTGCCTTTAGAAAGTCAGGGCAATTATGTTCTGTGCCCTGTCCCAGACTTGTTGTAGCTAACCAAGCGAAGGAAATGAGAACCCCACCGCGTACACACAATTCATTCAAAGAGCATATAAAGCACACAGCCCTTCCAAGGCATCCTAGGAACTGTAGCTAGAATTCCCAGCACCCTTAGCAAACTACAATTCCCAGGATTCTTTGGGTGTGGGGTGTGCTTTAAAAGCATGGTGTGTGAGCAGATTCACTTGTCAGCAATTTTGTGTTGTTTTTTAATGCACCATGCCAGCTGTCATTAGCAGATACTGAGCTCAAATAAATTTATTTGTTTGCTCATTTGTATATTAATGCACCTGTATTCTACCTGTCTTCCAAGAGTTCAAGGTGGATGGGCTTAAATAGTCTCATAGGCCAGATGGGAAATTTTGGTCTCAGTAATCTGGATTATTGGTATTCCAAGACTTGGCAAATTGTCCTTCTGGGGGCGGGGAATCTCACATAATCTAGAAGTATTCAGGGGGCAACATATTTGAGATCACTTCTTTGCCATTTGTTTGAATTTCATTTTATATACAAAGAGTGCCAGGTTCCACTAATTATAGACCACACATCCTTTCCCTCTTGGTATGATATATTATTTCCCTGGAAAAGACCCTGATGTTGAGAAAGATGGAGGGCACAAGGAGAAGGGGACGACAGAGGACGAGATGGTTGGACAGTGTTCTCGAAGCCACCAACATGAGTCTGACCAAACTGCGGGAGGCAGTGGAAGACAGGAGTGCCTGGCGTGCTCTGGTCCATGGGGTCACGAAGAGTCGGACACGACTAAATGACTAAACAACAACAACAACAATGATATATTATTAACTCAGTAAATTGCACACCTGAATGCTACACTTCTTTATTGGCAATTGTGACAACTGAATCTCTCTCTCTCCCATAATGGTTTTGTCTTTATTTTTATTTTTGAAACTTGTTTGTTCATATTAAAACTCAATAAAAAAATACTGGGGGAGGCGAGAGAATTAAACCTGGAGGGTTTAATTCATCTGAACAGCGCTGAAGAGACATAGTCAGGCTGAGAGATGGTAAGTTGCCCAAGGCTGCTTTGGTGGCTGAGCACAGATCCCAGGTCTTCCTGGTCCAAGTCCAACGCAGTGCTCCACACACCACACACACCATGCCCTTCATCCATTTTGTTATCATCCTTCCTCCAGCCCTGAACTTTTGTCCTAAGCAACATACTTGGTTCCCTGCCAAAGATGACTGGATTATATTTTGCAATTGTTCTCTCCGTTTCATTAGTCATTAACCCAACACCACCTTTCCACTCCCCCTTGTATTCTTCACTCTACATTGTGCCTAGATCACTTTGACATCTTAAAGTCTCTCCTGGGCTTGCCAAGAAAAAGAACATGCTCTGCAATGCTGAGGAGGCACTCCCTTGCACCACAAAGAAATGCCAGTTGGTTCTTGGAGGCAAGGCATCGTACCTTACTCCCAACAGGTGCAAATTCTTCAGCCAAGAGCGGGGTGTTTGGCCCCTGGTCCTGCTCAAGTCAGATAGAGTACAGTTAGCTTCCTGAGGACAGGACAGGAGTCGTGACATGTCCGGTTATAAACTAAACAGAAGTTCAGAAAATGGCTCACTCTTACAATAAAGGTTTGTTGCTAAAGTAAACCACCTGTTAAATATTATCCAGCTAGATCACTCGTTCTCAACCGTACAAGCTGCACAATTACAGATGTTGAAGTTACTCTTTAAACTCCAGGCAAGAATGGATTCAAAGACTGAAGATGTGCGTTTGTTTACTGAACAAATTTCAGGTCATGCAGGATGGTGGACTTCAACTGGCCAATGTCAGACCACATGTTGTGAGGGGCTGAAAATCTGGAAGTTGTGGCACAAGTTTTGGAGCAACAGCAGACAGCCTGGTAATAACTAAGGCCAGAGACAGAGTCTTTTTAGGAACAGATATATAACCCCACTGATCACCTCAGGTCTGAGCTAGAAGCCGCAGTTCTGCCCTTTGGCCATCTGCAGTGAGGGCTCTTGAGAGCAACTCCCTCCTCTGTCAAGCTGCCACAGTGGTGCAGATAGCACTGGCCCTGGTTCTTGCCATCAAATCCCTGGTTCAAAACCAACAGCCCCTTTCACTCAGTTAATTTACTGGCTTACACGTTGAACCATTTGCTATCTTTTGTGTCTATTGACTTGCTTACTTCCTGTGTGGTGTGCACACCATCAAGATCCCTGCAGTTTGCATGCTGACTCTCCAACCTACCCATCATCATCACAGGAATCTGCTAGTAATAATAAACCAGGTATTTTCTCTGCAGCATTGGCCATCTCAAGCCAATCAATCAGGACAAAACTCAGTAAGTACCATCTCCCTTAAAGCACAGCAATGCTCCAATAACAAAAAATGGGGTGATGCTCTCTCACCCTTGAAGTGACGCAAAAAGGAAGGTTCCCACTGGTGTTTTCCTTTCAGAATCAACACACAGAGTGGGGCTGAATTATGATGACAGGTGAATCCCTACTGAGTGACGGAGAAGTTGCCAGGTCTTATAAAGCCCACTGACTACTATCCCTTCTTTCTGATTCATGTGGGTACAAATAATACTGCCACACATAGCCTGCAGCACATAGCAAGGGACTGTGAGACACTCCTTCCTGTAGAAGGTCATGTGGCCCAAGAAGAGAAAGGAAAATCCCCTTACTGTCAATGCACAGGCCTCATGGCATCATTCCAAAGGAAGGAGTCAAGATGAAGCAGAACCCCCTGGAGAAAAACTAGCCTGAAAGGTGCAAGGGTCATCACCAGGGTCATTGCCACTGCATGGGTACCCTCTGCCACTTGTTTTAAGGTGGCCATATTTAACAAAAGAATTTCAAAGGGAGGCTCTGGCCTGATTACAATCTGCTGGATCACAATAAGTCAAGACGTTCCTCTCTGTTCCTTTGGATATGAATAATGACAATGGTTTCCTTTCCCATTGCAGATGTTAATTAACACAGCATAGCAGAGTTGCATTGTTTCATCAGACTACTGTTGTAAAGGCTCACAGGGCTTATCTTGCATACATTCTGGTTCTAGCTGAATTGTTACTTATCTGGGCTTCTTGTCTTCCACTTCTCTTTGATCTCAATGCTTACAGATCTTCCGCCTTACTCCCCTCTCTCTCTCTCTCTCTCTGTGTGTGTGTGTGTGTGTGTGCGCGCGCGCTTGTTTGTGTGTGTTTCTGCAACTGAGGATTATGCTCATCTAATGAAACCTGACGTGTACTCTAGTGTACTCTAGTCCAGAAATGTTTGTGCCATTTGTAAGTCTTCCAAGTGCCACCAGACACTTTCCTGATTTTGTTTGCAGCAGACTAATGCAGCTGCCTCTCTAAAAATTGATACTGTACAAAGGTATAGAAGTATGACAGCACCCAGAGAGATTAGCCATAAGAGGGCAGCATGCCCTTAATATAGATACAGTATATAACAAATTAAACAGCGCTTCCATTCAAAATGTCCTCAGCTAGAAGAACAGAGGTAATTTTAAAAAACCACACACGAAAAGGAAATAAACTCCCAGGATAACAGTGTGTGTGTGTGTTTTAAAAAATTAAAATATATTTAATATTAATTAATAATATTGCCCAGATAATATTCTTATCTCAGTTATCTAACTAACCAATAGATCAGGCAACTGATCTATTAGTTTAAGGTGGGTTAATTTTCACTCAAATGAAGGACAAACTTATTTAATTTTGTCGCCTTTTTTGTTGTTGTTCTGTCATGCCACCGTAATAGGGAACAAAATTGGGAAAGTGGGAAACACTGGTCTCTGTTTCTGCTGTTCAATGGGTTGTATAGTTACATTACTGTTCCTTCAAATCTCCTAGAGGCGTTTTGCAGACAGGTATCAAAAGATGTAAATTTATTTAAATGTAACTAGCCAAGGAATGATTTAAAAGACAGAGAAGTCATCAACTAAACATTGACAGCTCTGCATTTCAACCATCTGATGCCAGGAATCTTACATTTGTGGCTGGGAAGCATCCACAGGCATTACAGGCATTAATGGCTGAGAGAAAGATGGAGGCAGATGGGGACTGGGTTCTCACACAGAGTTAGCATGAGAGAGTACCTAGAGAGAAAATCACGGGCATTGTGCTCATCCCCCAAGTCCTGAAGCCAAACTCACTCAGGCAAGAGACAGAAAGAGGGAATATACCCTCACATGAGATTGCCGAAATGGTGATTAGGAGCATGGAGCTGGGGTTGAGAGGAGGCTCCATACAGTGGTACCTCTTGTTAAGAACTTAATTCGTTCTGGAGGTCCATTCTTAACCTGAAACTGTTCTTAACCTGAGGTACCACTTTAGCTAATGGGGCCTGCCGCGCCACCGCTGCTCGATTTCTGTTCCCATCCTGAGGTAAAGTTCTTAACCCCGAGGTACTATTTCTGGTTTAGCGGAGTCTGTAACCTGAAGCGTCTGTAACCCGAGGTACCACTGTATTATGTTCAAGCAGTGAGAGAAAGATAAGCAATAAAACCAGGGTCACATCCATTTAAAGGCTTCCCCCCCAAAGGAGACTGGGAATTGTAGTTTGCCAAGGGTTCTGGGAGCTCTGTAAGGGGCAAACTACATTTCCCAGGATTCTTTGGGGGAAGCCATGTGCTTTATAGTGTGGATGTGACCTGAATGCACTTATTGCAGTGGAGGGGATATGTGCAGATATTTATCAGGCAAAACAATGGTTGGCAGCCTGGAGTCTGCTGTTATTTCTCTCCCCCACCCCGCAATCTTTGAGAGCATGAGATAGGTCTGTTGATTGAAGGGGGAGAGGGGATCGCTCTTCAGCAGGGCACCCCACTCTGAAATTCACCCCTCAGGATACAGAAACAGCTTGGCGTGCAGATGTTTTGTGGCCATGACATTATACGGGCATGGCGGGAGCCGTGAAACTTGATCTTGCCACCTGGATACAATCTTCAGTACCCCGGGTGATCAGACTCTGGAAATGTTAGCTTGGCTGCCGAAGATGTGCGTCACGCTTCAAAGAGCGTAACAGCAAACTGCCAAGATTATAAGTGGCGGCGGTTCCCCCATCTCCACCTGGGGGGTCAGGGGAAAGCACCATCCCTGCTTTGAGCAGCTAATTTATATCAAGCTGTTCTCTCACCCTCTTTCTCCTCACAAAAGGGGTGGGGGTGGTTTCCTATTCCACAATTGAACAAACTGAATAAAACTAAAACACACACACAAACAAGTTGGCAGCCTTTTACTGCTGATCAATGCACCCAGAATTTCTGTCCCATGATACATACTAACCACCCAGTTCCATGTTTGCAGTTATTTACACAGATTACTGTCCTCATTGTGCCTACATATGAGCATTGCAAGGTTAGGGACCATCCCACATTTAGCATCCCCAAGCATATACACAAAGAGGTGATAAATGCCTATTAAACTGATGCCAGCTGATTGGTAGGTGCGCATAACTTTTGGACTCGTTGATGGGTCAAGATCAGCCCAAAGGCTGATCTTGTATTCAAGGCTAGACAATCTTCATTAAGATACCTTAAATGTGTGTCCTAAGCCACGACTGTTATTTTTGAAAGTGATTCATTCAACTACATCATTCTCACGTTGCGTTGCAGCATAGGTCCAGAGTTTTATTTTATTTCTTTACTTACATCGTTATAACCTGCCCTTTCATAAAATAAAAATGCATCGAATACAGTGGTACCTCGGGTTACATACGCTTCAGGTTACAGACTCCGCTAACCCAGAAATAGTACCTCGGGTTAAGAACTTTGCTTCAGGATGAGAACAAAAATCGTGCTCCGGTGGCACGGCGGCAGCAGGAGGCCCCATTAGCTAAAGTGGTGCTTCAGGTTAAGAACAGTTTCAGGTTAAGAACAGACCTCCAGAACGAATTAAGTTCTTAACCCGAGGTACCACTGTATATACAAATGTGTCTGTAGCGTTGCCTATTTCTTTCTTGTTAACGGTTCTTTTACACCAGCTAGTAGAGGCACAGAAATTGAGCAGGTGAATTGATTCCCCATCACTTTACCCGCATGCCAGGAAAAAGCTGCCCTCGATAAATTTCTGTATGTCAGACTTCACAGGATTAGTGGGAGGGGGGAATGTTGGCAATGCTAGAGAGATCGACTGCAGGAGGCAGGGGGGGGGGTCCTGAATCGTGCCAGTGGAAGCCACACCCTGATGAAACTTTTCATTCAAGGGTGAAATCAAGAGATTTATTAATGCTGAGCCAGAAACACAATGTACAATCTTAGCAAAGCAGAAACTTAACTCCCATGAATCTTTGAGCCAAATTACATGTTCTGAATACTCTCCTGACATAGCCCTCTCTGGACTGTACCACTTTAGAACGTAGGTGGATAGCAAGTTTGAACCCTCCTCCACATTAAAAGTTCCCTGCCCAAGGTTAGCAAGCATCCAGCTGCCAGATCTGAAGCCCTCACTCCACACTCTGAATGAAAGACTCTTGCATTTAAATCAAAAGGATCACATCTGTTTGTAATAAGTGCAACAAGGTCAAAGTATCCTTGAACTTCAACATTGCCATTTTTCCTCTTCCATTTCCACCCTGAGCTGCAAAATTGCTTTGGATGTTGGTTTAGCACAGTAAGAGAAATTTGATGATGGGGACAGATAAATAATAACTCGTCATTATTAAAGGGCATGGTCCACCCACCTCTGATCATCTTCATCTTCTATTACTGTCTGTGATGCAGGAGAAATCCTTGGTGGGTTGGGTTCAAAGTCAGATAAGGATGTTGACGGTGACCCAGCGAAGGCCACAGTGAGCCCTGAAGGGTGAAGGACTCAGCAGAGAGAGGAAGAAAGAGAGAAAGTACAGCTAATTAGGACTAACAATGACCAGGCAGCTCAGGGGTTAAATAGGCAGCTGGGGGTACAATATGGGGGCAGCTGTCATAGAAATGAAGCTCAGGGTTTTCTGCTGGAAAGAACAGCCATCCTGCCATCTACAGGTGTTGAATGAGAAGGAGGCTGAGAAGGAGACATTTTTTCCAGTCCATTCAAACCAGGGTCCTGCAATGCAGGCAGTTGGACTAGATGACCCTCGAGGTCCCTTCCAACACTACAATTCTATGATTCTGTTAAATGGACTTTTCAAGGTTGCTGACTTTCCGCTTCATGATCAGCATGATCAGGAGCACTGCTTAGAGCATGGGTAGGCAACCTAAGGCCGAATGTGGCCCAATCACCTTCTCATTCCAGCTCGTGGACGGTCTGGGAATTAGCATGTTTTTATATGAGTAGAATGTGTCCTTTTATTTAAAATGCATCTCTGGGTTATTTGTGGGGCATAGGAATTTGTTCATCCCCCCCCAAAAAAAAAACAAATATGCTCTGAAGGACAGTGATGAAAAAGTTTGCTGACCCCTGGCATAGATCATATATTCTTTGAAGAGCATCCAGGATCTTCACCTAAGGAAGAAAATAATAATAATAATAATAATAATAATAATAATAATAATAATAGTAGTAGTAGTAGTAGTTGTAGTTGTAGTTGTAGTTTCCCCAGCCACTCTGGGCAGCTCCCAATCAAATGTTGAAAACAGTACAGCATTTAATATTAAAAACTTCCCTAAATGAACTTCCCTAATGAACCCCATCAGCAGGACTTCTGCTTGTGCAACAGGGATATCCCCTTGCTCCCTGCATGCCCCCCCCTAAAAAAATGGCTCAGGGGGAGTTGGGAGGACAGTTCAGGGAGTGGAAGAGGATGTTCCCTCTCACAAGGTGATATGCTTGCAAAGAGGAAACATTTTCAATAGCACAACATTGAACTTCACCCAAATATTCTCGTTATAGCAGGCAATAGAGCCCACGTGCAAGAACTTAGCTTTTCTGCTCTCTCCCCCAAACACAGTGTGACGTTAACGTACTTCAACGGAAACGCAACACAATGACAAATTTGAAGCTTGCTTTGCCTGATCCCACAGCACCAATCAATAATGAAGGGACGCTCTTTCCCAGTGTCCACCCCAACTGCAGAAAGGCCCAGCTGAGAACAAATGGAAGCAGTCTTCAAATCACTCTGTAGAAAAGAGCAGGCGTCGGATTAATGGGGTTTACAGCAATACATCACTCTCCGTAAAAAGGAAAGGAACCCTGTGTTTCCTCCATCCCTTTCCCACCCCTGTTTTCATCGCAGCTAATCGGGCTGCCGCAGCAAAAGCTCTCATATTCCAGTGTCTTCAGGACAACCAGTTGCATATTTCAGAAGGGGGGAGGGATTTTTATTTTATTTAGAAAAAAGAAAAACAAAACAGAATAGAACAGAATAACCAGCAGGAGTCTCATTCCTGCTCAATAACACATTGCCATTTAAATTGATTTAAACTGCACTAATTTCCCCAAGGAACCATAGGGATGATTGTTTCGCGAGGAAATTCCATTCTTTTAAAAACTAGCTTTATGACGGAAGAGGGTTACCTAAGGGGAACCCTCAGGAACCAGCTTGTGCTTCTCATATAGAAACAGTTTAAGGCAGCAGTGGTCAGCCTGGGTCTGATGCAAGCTGCTCAAGAGACCCTCCCAAGGAACTGGAAGCACAGTGGACCAAGAAGAGTGCCATGGTCCCAAGCTAAGGAACCTGCCAAGTGCCATTTCAAGTATGAAATACGAGGATGCCCTCAAGGCCTCAGGAGGGGAACCTCTGCAACCCTCCATGACTGTCTATCTGGCCCTTGGGATCCTCCCAACAACACACACCCATCTCAGGCTATAGTCCTCATCATCCCTGCTTTGCACCTCCTTGACTGTTTTTGCCTTGCTGGAATAATAATAATAATAATAATAATAATAATAATAATAATAATACCCCGTCCATCTGACTGGGTTGCCCCAGCCACACTGGGCAGCTGGGTGGAATGTGTCCTGAAATCTGTTCAGGGCCGACCTGTGCATGAGGCGAGGTGAAGCAGTGGCCTTAGGCAGCAGATCCAGCCTTTTCTGCAGCTGGTGGTGGCAGTGGTGGTGGGCAGTGGCAGAGGAGGTGGCTGGGCCACAGAGGACGTGACTACAGTGGTGGGCGGCCATGGAGGAGATGGGTGTGGCATTTTCTGTTTTCCTGAAGCAGCAAAATGTTCTGGGCTCGCCCTGACTCTGTTAATACTGTGACAAAAAGTGGGTGCCATGCTCAGTCACCCCTCTGCCCAGCAGCAACAAGATTCCAAGGGGTTCCAGGCACCCACCCAGGGTCTGTGTTCCTTTGAGAATCAAGACGTGGCAAAGACTGTTGTATCTTTAAGAAATATGATTTATTCACATATTTACACCTGAGTTTGAAGGGAGGAGTCCAGATCTTTTCAGCATGGTCATCTCAAGAGGGACTTGTTCCTCACAGCAGTGCAGCACTGGAGTCCAAGGCATCTTTCCCTGCCAGCTTTCAGCCAGCCTTCCCAAGATGGATCCTTGTCTTTTCTCTCTTCTTCTTCTTCTTCTTCTTCTTCTTCTTCTTCTTCTTCTTCTTCTTCTTCTTCTTCTTCTCCTTCTTCTCCTTCTTCTCCTTCTTCTCCTCCTTCTTCTCCTTCTTCTCCTTCTCCTTCTACTTCTTCTTCTTCCCAGCATACCTTGCTAAAGACACTCTTTTCCTGTCACCTCTCTCACACACCCTGTCACCTTCAGCCACCACCACCTTTTGTCATGTTAACACCTCTTTCCCAGGTGAGGCCCTGGCTTGGAAAGGAAGTTTAGCCTGTATTTTTCCACTGACCTGCAATACTCCATGTGGCTCAAGAAATGAGAGGTGTGTGTTGTTTTGCCCTGTTGTTTTGCATATCCCATGAGATCAGGGGATTTGAAATCTGATCCACAAGCATCTGTATGTCAGAGAGGTGGGTGAGAGGGTTTGTAGAGCCTAATACATTTTTATTGGTGCAACTGATGCAATTCATTTGCCTCCATGAGATGAAGCACCTATGACAGCTCTTAAGTCTGCACTGCGTGTCTCTGTACTTCTGAACATAAAAGCTTAAGTGCGTCTCAAAACAATGACCTTCCTGGTAGTTGTACTGCTCTGTCAGTCTATATATCTAGCCAGGTCCTTTTCAACCCAGATGTTTAAAGGCATCAATCCTGTTCATTGATTTAATCCCCACCAAAGTCACAGATGAAGTAGAACCATATAATGTCTGGATCAGTTTTAACCTCCAAGATCCTTTCTGCCCCAGTTCCCAAACGTATTCTATGAATGGAGGAGCACTTGCTTGCATGCACACAAGTGGCTATTGTTGGAATCGTTAGTTGTATGAAATGAAAAGGGGATTTACGGTGCTGGGTTTCACAGTGGCATTCTGAAGCTTAAGATCAAGGGCTGTGACATTTTTATAGTCCTTTTCCTCCATCCCCAACATAAATATGAAGCAACTTTAAGGGAAAACATCTGGTCTCACTTTTCTTTTCTCCACCGCCGTTCCCATCTGACAAAACGGCAACGCCTGCCAGTTCTCCCTAGCAAAATTAGCTGTTTGTGCTTGTTCTGTTCGAGAGCCAAGGCTCTCTCAACTGTGTCATCTCTGGGAGGCGAAAGTGCTCTAAGCACTGCGAGAGTGCAGTCCGTCTCAGGCCAGAGGCATCCTTGGTCTGGCCATTTGAAAAAGCAACACCTGACCCACAAGGCTAGACGCCTGGATTTTCCTGGACATTACTGAGATTTCAAAGCAGAATTGACACCTGGGGGAGTTTCCAAAGTGTGGTGCTTTGTCCCGGATCTTAGTATCTTTGTGTCTTCGTAAAAAGCTCAACAACTCCAGTGGTTTCCTTAAAAAGCTGAGCCAGGGGTGTCCAGGTTTTTATTTCTGGCAACCCTACACGGGGCCCAAAACTGCCTCCCATGTTGTGATTTGGAACAGAGCTCGTGAGCCACGTTCAACATCTCTACAAGCCACACTGCTTGTTAAAAGCATTAGGAAAACAAGCCATTTAAATCGAAACGGGTGTGGGCTACTGCCCTAACATTGAGATCATCTTTTACAGCTCAAGAACAGGGATTTCTTTTTTCCTTTCAGAGCAGATTTGGTGAAGAAGCCAAAAACAACTCACTACAGATTTCTCCTGTTAAGAGGTCCTATGATAGCCTGCAGGCCCCATCCATGCCTATTAAACGTCTCACAACCTCAATACTTCAAGGACTGCCTCTCCCATATGAACCAACGTGGACCCTGCGGTCATCATGAGAGGCCCTTCTTTGTGTGAGGTCCAGGGGGCAGCAACACAAGAACGGGCCTTTTCTGCAGTGGCTCCTCATTTGAGGAATGCTCTCCACAGAGAGGCTTGCCTGGCGCCTTCATTATATATATTTTAGGCACCAGGCATAAACATTCCTCTTGTTCCTGTCCTCCACCCATCCAGAGTAAACAGGCACCTGTTTCTGCCACTCCGGCCACTGGCTATACTGGGAGGAGCTGAAGTCCAGCCACAATTGGAGGGCCACTGGTTCCCCCTCCCTACTCTAAACAGTTGCGCCAGGAGACAAATGGTCTCTGACTCTGAATGAGGCAACTTCATAGAGGCTGCTGTCTGTACCCATAGATCTCTGCCAACTAAAGGAATCAGTTTATGCATGTGACAATGTGGATTTTTACCCATGATGAAACTTTAAGCCACAAAAAAATGGTTTAGTTCTGTTAAGGTTTCACCAGAAAGTCTCCTTCATCCTCTGTAATATGTAACAACAAAGACAACTTTGATGTGAATTGGCTGTATCCACAATCCACAATTCGTTCCAGTCAGTGTAAACCCTTCAGTTCCTTCCAAATCAGAGTAGGAAGGGAGAAGGAAGTAAATGCTTTGCAATCTCTTCCTTAGCTTTATATGCTTTTTTTTTTTTTAAAGTGCTTTATTAATTTATTTTTACCAGAAACACACAGAAGAGGAAAAAGGGGCAGAAGTACCGAGACACAAAAAAGGCCTCTGTTTCTCTTTGATCTGGTGTTGTACAAGCACCAGGGAGAAGGGATCAAAGAAAGCAGTGGATATGAAAAACACCTAAATTAAACATGGTCTTAGAATGGTTGTTGCAAAATAATAATAATAATAATTTAAAAAAATGCCCTGAATGTAAATATTGAAATATTTCCACGGAACCACCTTCTTGGTTCAAAGCACCTTAAAAACTCCTCTATCCCAGATACATTTCTGGACTTTCTGGACTATCTTCAGGAGGGAGATCCCATAGTTCTAACTGCTCCTATCTACTAGGGATAGTTCCTGGTACCTGCAAATCACTGTCTCTTATATAATTGTCATCATCATTACCATCAAACAGGATTCACATACAGCTCAGTTATCAACACCTCAAAGCACTTTACATAACATGTACTTTAAAATCACCGATAAAATAGGACAACTGACACTATATTATAGTCTAGAGCACGGTTGGCTAGCTCAGACCCAGGGATGTTATCCAGCTGCTCTCCACGCCCCATGCCCTCCAGCAGGCCCACACAAATTTGGGCAGAAGGGACAAATGGAACGACAAAGGATGACACTGCCCTGGGGTAGGTGAAGAGGTTTGAACTTCTCTGCCCAGCCCAGTGCCCTGATGAGGATGCGAAGTATCCCTTCCCCAGTCATCAGATCAATTGCCTGATTATCAGGGAGGAAAAATAACACACATACACCCTCAGCTAATATCAGGTGGAGAGAGAGAGAGGCCGTGTGTGTGTGTGTGTGTGTGTGTGTGTGTGTTGGCCAGCCACACATACCCAGGTGACTGGCCAAGGGTTAACCATTAGCTGCCGCCACCCCATCAGAGTGTCCGACTAGGAGTCCTGGGTTCCAATCCTTCCTCCACCCCCTTCACTGGTTGTGAGAATGAAAGGTGGGGGGGGGACTGTACATAAATCACCCTGAGCCACTTGGAGAAAGGAAGGCTATAATTAGAAGAAGCAAAATAAATAAAGGCAGCACCAGATACAGCACAGTGCACTCTAAGAACTGCCCTGAACCTTTGTGCTTGCATTCAACTCCAGAGGAACTCCCACCTTTCCATTGCGACGGGTTCCTTGCATCGATTCTGTTATCAAATGCCCCGTCTCCTTAAAGAAGCTTTGCTCAGGCCAGTTTTGCAACAGTACGTGAATGACAGCTCTTGTAGGATACTCCCTTTATTTCCTCAGCAAACATTTGTTATTTTTTGGGACAAAATGCCATCAATGACAGTTGCAGATTATATAACTCTATGGAAAAGCAGGATTTCCTGGTGTGCAGAAAAAAAAGTAAAGATGCACCACAATGGCCTGGATTGCAAAGAGGAACTAAATGCAGCAAAGCAGAGCGAAACGGTTCTGGACCCCCCCCCCCCTTTGTTTGCTCTTGTATCCAAAATACAGAAGAAGAGCCTAGCAGGGAGCAGCGGATGTCAGAGTCTGCAATTTCCCTTCCTTTCTTTGCTTCAGCTCCTCAAAACTGCCTCGGCTGCCTAAGTGCCCTCCCACAGGCCTGGCAGAAGCAGCCAAGCATATTCTGCCCCAGGAACAAACCATGCGATGCTCGAGCCGCACACCTGTGAGCCACACATGCAGGCACCTGTGTGAGCCACTCGCTCGGCCTCTCCTCTGCCGAACCTACTCCAGGACCTGAACAGGGGCTGGGAAATGCCAGCCCATTCTGCAAGCCACGCCAAAGGAATCACGGCAGCTGTCGAAATGCAGATCGCCCGCAGCCTGACAGTTGGGAGGCTTCGAGTAAAGCGTTTTTTTTCCTGGCAGCGGAGAAAGCTGCGTAGAGGAGAAGAGGTTAAGAAGGACAGGAAGCCTCCAGAGTTAAGGCAGACTTCGGGATGTTTTCACAGAGAGAATCAGAGGCGCAGTAGGCCATCTAGACTGGAGAAAGATAATCTCCAGAAGAAGGCTGTCGAGTTTCAGCCTTTAATACAGGAATCGGGGCCACATTCCATTCTGAGCAATCCTCCGAGGGCTGTATGGCATGGATGGGTGTAGCAACAAATGAAATTGTTGTTTTTTGTACTAGCTTGTTTCTGTTGTTGTTTGTGTTGTTGTTTAGTCGTGTCCGACTCTTTGTGACCCCATGGACCAGAGCACGCCAGGCACTCCTGTCTTCCACGGCCTCCCGCAGTTTGGTCAAACTCATGCTGGTAGCTTCGAGAACACTGTCCAACCATCTCATCCTCTGACGTCCCCTTCTCCTTGTGCCCTCCATCTTTCCCAACATCAGGGTCTTTTCCAGGGAGTCTTCTCTTCTCATGAGGTATTGGAGTCTCAGCTTCACAATCTGTCCTTCCAGTGAGCGCTCAGGGCTAATTTCCTTCAGAATGGATAAGTTTGATCTTCTTGCAGTCCATGGGACTCTCAAGAGTCTCCTCCAGCACCATAATTCAAAAGCATCAATTCTTCAGCGATCAGCCTTCTTTATGGTCCACCTCTCACTTCCATACATCACTACTGGGAAAACCATAGCTTGTTTCTATACTCACTCAACTCCATCCCAAAAGGCTCCAGACTCTTTTCTGCAGGCAGATGCAAGGGCAAGGAGGAGATGGAAAACTTTCCTTCCACAAGCATCTTTAAGTTAACAGTATTTTAGGATCCAAGTCCCCGAGGGTGTATCTGGCCCGAATTAAATTTCTAAGCCCTTACACAACTATCAGATTTGCAAGGCAGTTTATTCATGTGATATTAATTCCAGCAACAATGCCATCACATTGTTAAGTCAGCCACAGTAATGCACTAAAGCTCGACTCTGTAGAAGCTCTCACATATGGAACGATCTGCGAACCACTGTTTTAGCTTCATTGCATTAAAATCCACTGGGTCCCATTTAAACATCAGTGGTGGTGTTGCTAGCTAAAAATGCAAAAGCCCTGCTGCATAGCTGAGGTCCGCAGGGATCTGGGACAACCTTCAAATCTTCTCTTTAAAAGCAAATCACACCAGAAGTTTTCCCACCAAGCAACAAAACTGGCATTGGAAGTTCTATTGTGACCAGGCAAAACTGTGAGGGAATGTTTTTACAGCCACAGGAAGCTGCAGGCGAGGTGGGCAATTTGGGGCAACCATGATGCTATTGATAAAATCTTTGAAATGGATCTGAGTGGGCATCTGAGGAGATTCCCTTGAGCAAATCCATTTATTTTTGTTTGTTTGAGCAAGAGCGATTCACACACATACCAGGTCACATTCAGGTGTGGTTAAGTAATTTTAGATGCTGAACTTATTTAATGGTCTTACACGGCCACCTTCCTTAGATGGCAATGTAGATTACTTCACTTTTTTCACTACTGATTTTAAAAAGCACCTTTTTTTAACCAGATCTGCCTAGTATACCCTTGTACTATATTATTCAAAAGGGAACCTCTATGGCAAATCCCTGCCAGTGCAAGGGGGTTTTGATTAAAGACCTACAGTATTTGTTGTTGTTGGCCTTTGGGGGATAATGTACAGTGGTACCTCGGGTTACATACGCTTCAGGTTACAGACTCCGCTACCCCAGAAATATTACCTCGGGTTAAGAACTTTGCTTCAGGATGAGAACAGAAATCGTGCAGCAGCGGTGCAGCGGCAGCAGGAGGCCCCATTAGTTAAAGTGGTGCTTCAGGTTAGGAAAGGTTTCAGGTTAAGAACGGGCCTCCGGAACGAATTAAGTACGTAACCAGAAGTACCATTGTATGTTCCCTTCAGGTTTCCACTTAATGCGGGAAGATCTGGGCAGAGACACTTCCTTATTCCATGTGTAAGAATACCAGATGTATCCTTTGAAGACCTAAATAGGGCTGGTGACGCTTGGAGATTGGGTAGGGTTTCCTCGCCATCTAGCCTCCAGCCCATGGCAACTTCCAGTCACTGCTGACCCCCAACTGTGACATATCTGCCCAAAGTATGCAGGTGGCACTGTGCTCTAAACCACTGAGCCTCTTGGGCTTGCCGATCAGAAGGTTGGCAGTTTGAATCCCCACGATGGGGTGAGCTCCCATTGCTCTGTCCCAGCTCCTGCCAACCTAGCAGTTCGAAAGCACACTAGTGCAAGTAGATAAATAGGTACTGCTGCGGCGGGAAGGTAAACGATGTTTCTGTGTGCTCTGATGAGTGCCACAACCCCATAGTCGCCATTGATTGGACTTAAACCACCAAGGGGTCCTTTACCTTTACCTTTTTTTACTAGCAGAAACTGACCTCTGGAGGCAACATTGCAAATTTTATTTTTATTTGTTTCTTTGGTCAGGCATGGGCCCACAGTGCAAGAAATTACGCTTGTGACTTTGTGCAAAGGATGCGGTGTACTTGTAAAATGCTGCAACACCAGATAAGACACCTCAGTTCACTCCTATCTGGCACTTGTGTTTTGACAACGTAGACAAAATTACTTTGCCAACTCAGAAGGCTAACCAGGCCCAACCAGTAACTGAACGCTTTTCTTCCTTTTTTTTTAAAGGAGTAGGCATTGGAGAAAGCTACAGGAGGCCAAGAAAACAATGGAGCTCACACTCAGATGTTTCCCTGAGCAAATGGAAAATTGGGGAGTGTGTGTGTGAAGCTGTAAGTACCATTGCGTCGTGCTAGACCAGAACGGATGGAGGCCTGTCATTAGGTTCGCTGAATACGGCAGCCGATACAGAAGCTCAACTATTCACCAAACGTTGTTAATTTCAAATTCTGTCTCAAAAGCTCTTTGCACTCGGTTGCTTCCGTTCCAGATACCGAATGCATCAAGCTGCTTTGCTAACAGCCTGCTGGGTTTTTCCTTCCTCACAGAGCAGAGAGAGAAACAAGAGGAGAAGCTGTTGGGCTTGTCGGGTTCCACAGCACTCTGCGTGAGCCACTTTTCCACATCCATTCAAGCAGCTCAGGGGAGTCTGTCAGGGTCAGGAACCGGGACGACAGTAGAAGAGTCCTCACCACCCTGCTGCAGCAACAAAAGGGGACCGTTTATAGAAAGGAAGGAAGTTCTCATGCATACGTACATACACATCTATAGGAGTCAAACTTTCAGACTTCCACATCAATCATGGATGTTAAAAAAAGATGAGAGATTGGAGAGGAAATGCTATTTAAAACAAATCCCCATGTGCAAAATCACTCCAGTGCACTGTTCCACAGGGCCTAGCAGCTCCTGTTTGGTAAGAGCAGTTTCTACATGAGCTGCAGGGCAAACCCATCTCTTTGCCTGAGAGAAAAATGTCGAATCTACCTTACAGGGTTCTTCTAGGGATGAAAACTCTAGTAGTATGTTCCCTTTTGTGCGTTTAGCACAGGGTACATTCTTCCTTAACTAAAAGCAGCTTGGGGGTGGGGTGTGAGGAGAGAATCAGTGTTGGATCGCTTGCACTCTGGACCGTTGCCACCCTTGGCTGATTAAAAAAATGAGCAGGGAGGGGACAGGGAGGAGGTAAATGTCTCCCTGCGAGAGGGGGTGGTCCATAAAGGAGACAGAGGTCAAACCACTCCTTGGATTTGGAAAATCTAAGTAACTACCGGCCAATTGCCAGTTTCCCCTTCTTGGGCAAGGTTCTTGAACAGGTGGCTACTTCAACTAGGCCTTGGGCTGATTAACATTCTATGGCCTTTTAAACGTGTTTGTGGGAGGAAGTTATTGGTTTGTTTTTGTTTTATTATGGGTTTTGTGTTCCCATGTTTTATTTTTATATTGTGAACTGCTTGGCAAACTTTGAATGAAGGGTAGTATAAATTATTATTATTATTACAGTGGTACCTCGGGTTAAGAACTTAATTCGTTCTGGAGATCCGTTCTTAACCTGTAACTGTTCTTAACCTGAGGTACCACTTTAGCTAATGGGGCCTCCCACTGCCGCCACTGTGCAACTTCTGTTCTCATCCTGAAGCAAAGTTCTTAACCTGAGGTACTATTTCTGGGTTAACGGAGTCTATAACCTGAAACGTCTGTAACCCGAGGTACCACTGTATTATTATTCCCAATTGTGACTGCAGTGTGTGTGTGTGTGTGAACCCTTTCATCCCATGGTACACTTTAGGCATGCTGCAACTGGCACACGTTACCATTTGGGTTTCCAGAAATAAAATGGTTTGGTTGTGTTCGGGTGAGGAGCAAATGGAAGGCGAGGACTTGTGGTAGAGGCTGCCCACCAAAATATCACCGTACACATACCAATCCATCCACCAAAGGGGGGGGTGCATGAATGAGCTCACATATCAGGAGTGACAGTGGCTGTATAATGGGTTTATTAGTACAACACAGACACACACACATATATAGGCTGGCATTTTGATGATGATGTAATGGGAACCCTGCAGGGAAAAAACATGTATACCTGTGCAACACTGATTCCTACTATGGCGCAATGGGTCTGCCTGTTGCCCAAAAGGTTGGTGGTTCGACTGTGAACAGGATTCCTGCATTGCAGGGGGTTGGACTAAATGACCCTTAGGATTCCTTCCCACTCTATACAGTTCTGTGATCCCTATCTGGAAGCATTCTAATTAAACCAATTGTTCGTTTTATTTTAAGCACCCACATCTTAATTTTCAGGTGTACAGCTTCCCCAAGGTGTTTGTAAAATGTAGAATAGAGTGGGGGCAATGATGATAGTATTTAATAATGATGTATGCAAATAACAGACTGGACGACAACAACAACAACAACAACAACAAAATAAAAACAATAGTCTTCACGTGACACTGAAAGGATTTCAGAGACACCCCCAGTTGACCTTCACTGGAGTTTCAAAGGCAACACAGCAAGTCATGCTCTGCCTCACCGCAGATGACCCAGGGACCCCCAAATGGGGCTCAGACAAACTTTATAGAATCTGCAGTGCCGTTTTACAAAAACAGATACCTTCCAACATCTCGTAAATGTACCGACTGTCAGCAAATACCGTCGCTGTTGGGATGGGATGGGTGGGGAGCTGCATTAACAATAACTGTTCACTTTCCAATGTGTATGGGCTTGTAAACAACACTTGCTTGGTTAGCTCTGGCAAGCAAGAATCAACCTCACCCCCTAAGGGACCATGCAGAAAAGCCTCCTTAAAATGGGGAGAGTGTTGTGTCATTCCTTTGCAGACCCTGCTCTTGAACCACCAATGAGTAAGACAGTGGCCAAGTTGGCAGGATTCGGGGGGGGGGGGCGCTACTAACTTTTACGGCTCAGTTTCCAAGGCTGGGTTTCCCACATTTGTCATCAGGTACCAGAAACTAAACAAGAATAATGATGGCCAAATGTTGTTTGCTTGCATGTTTTTTTGTTTTGTTTTTTTCAAACTGCCAGCAAGAGACATGCTGGCATCTGTTGGCAATTCTGATGCAAAGCTTCCACCACACACCTGGGTCTTTTTCGAGCTTTTATGCATCCTGAGTGCCACGGCAGGCTGTCAGCTGTTATTTAGCAGCTCACGCTAGCCCTCATTACGAAACCTGGAAGGGGTGCAGGAGCTGAAACTGGAGAGGTTTCAAACAAGAACCAGAAGTGGCTTTGGAAGACGTGCAGAGATATGACGACACCCCACGCTTAATTTTGGGTGGTCTGCTTTTCAAAGCTGCACACACAGGAGCCACACACATGCACTCTCCGTGCCTGGTTTATGCATCTGAGCACTCCACACGCCCCAAAAGCAAAGGCAGAGTTATTTCAGTTGCTTGAAAAAAATGGACTAAGGATCGACAGTCTTGAGAGCCACAGAATTAGAACTTGCAACAACAGATGCTTCAAACTCACATTTGCATCTGGCCCTTCCTCAGCTATGCAGTTCACTGGGCGACCTGGGGCCAGACAGTGCTTCTCAGCCTAACCTATTTCACAGGGCCATTGTGAGAATAAAACTAGGGAGGCAGAGAATCATGTATGCAAGTTGGGCGAAAGCTGGAATAGACATGAAATAATATCAGAAATTATTCCATTCCTCCGATAAGCAACAGGCATCATGATGTTATGAGTTGTGAAGGGCCGACCACTACATAACCACTATATTCAGTGAAGGGTTAGAAATTGGACAAACTTATAAATTTACAAAGGCTAGGAAATAATAGTGGCAATCTCCCTCATGAGGTCAGGCTGGCAATGGCTCACTGGGTCACTGAAGAAACAAAAGGCTGAGAATGGCCTGGTTTGTTGGATAATGGTAAGTCATGGGCGAAGCATAAGACCCTCTGGCCTAGTAGCTTTTGGGAAAGGGCTACTGATGTCATATCTGCCAAGTGTCCCGGAAAAAACGGGACATCGTGCCGGCCATTTTGGGTGCCACAATCTCTCACTGGGCTCACCGCCTGAAAAACAGCTTTCTTCAGGGCCAAGTTTTGGGGTGCAGGGAAGAGAGTGAGGGCCACATGACTTGCCAGAGTGTATGCCCCAGAAGATGTGCATCCCAGTTTTGGGTTTCCAAATTTGGGCAGTATTTGATGTGAACAGTGGAGGGAAATGTCTTCTGCAATGGGCTTGGGAAAGAGGGGTCGCCAGGGTGACCAGGTTGGGATGTTGGAAGCAGACAGGGAGTTGCTGTTTTCAGCAAGTGCTGCTGCGAAGGAAAAGGAAGTGGGCAGAACTCCATACAGGAATTGAAGGGCAGCCGACACAGTGGATGGTTGGCAAAGACTGTGACAGAGACAGGAGATGGGTGAATAGGATGCCTCTGAACCCAACCGAACGCTCTGCATCCCCTCCGTCTAGGTGCAGGTTGCATGTGTGTGTAAATAAATCATATCCCATAAAGACACCACAGTCTCTAATGTGTCTTAATTGCCCCCCAAGGGAACACAGACCCTGGTACGTGCCCCTGGCATCTCACACTGCTCATGGAGATTAGGCTGGTATGGAACAACATTTAAAACTTGATGCAGGCTCGAAGAGCCTCCCGCACAAATCAAGGCAACGAAAGCTCAAGCTACGCAAACCCACGCAATGTTGGCAAAGCTTTAGAACAGAGGCAGGGAAATGTTTTCAGTCTGAGGGTCAACTTTCCATGGGAAGCATGTCTGTGGTGTGTGCAAGAGGCATTAGTGGGCGGAGCAACAGTATGCTACAAAATGCCTATCCCCTGCCAACCCCCCAAAAAACTAAAGAGAAAAGCAAGAAGCATTGCCACATTTCAAGGACAAACTCTAGTCTGGTGCAGAGGAGGCCTGGTGAGCGTTATGGCCTGGGGAGAATTTAGAAAGCCAATAATTTTACCCCATTTCAATCTGGCTTCAGGCCTTCTTTCAGCACCTGAAACTTGGAAGATGTTGGCGGCCCACTTCCTTGAGAAACAGGCTCTCCCTGGGCCAAGTTCCACGGTCTCCACATCAATTGCAAAATTATATTTGAGGGCCTTAGGCATCTCAAAAGCCTTGCTATCCACCTCCTCCTCTGCCCTAACTACATCTACACACATTGCAAAATGGGCAGCTTATTTAAAATACTTTTTAAAAATCCCATTCAAGGCAGTTCCTAATAAGAAGAAATTATTAAAAGACACCACAAATCAAACATTAATGCTGCTTGGACTGCCTGTTCTTATTTTCAAATCCTTCTGCACATGGAAACTTGGCCGCTATTCCTCTATTGTGTGTGTCAAAGTTAATTGCCTCCAGGGGGGTTATGAGTGTCCGTGGCCAGTTTTTACAAGGAAGTGTCAGCGTGTGAGAGAATTTAAAAGAAGCCCGATATTCTTCCAGGGTTGCTTGTCCTTATAAGTGTGCCTCCCAGTGGAAAGAGAGAGACATGACCAAGAGCAATTCCTCCCATTTAAGAACTACGAATCCTTTCCCTTTTGCTATTATTTTTTATTGATTATTAGTCAGGCAAAGGCACTGTTCCTCTAAGTTGGATTTGGTGGCATAAATTTCAGAGAGGAATGAGGGAAAGTAATTAGCATATTATCTATTCCAATGGCCTAGCAACTAAATAAATGATCAAATAATTCAACAGAGGTGAAACAGCAAGCATGACCAATTTAAATCACTACTAATAAATATAGTGTTATGTATTGAAGTTCTCACCCTTGCCACCAGGGGTATTGTGTATATAGTTTTCACTCAGGTCCACGTCAGTTAATTTAGACGGGAAACCCAGCTGAGCTGTTTAGTTCAGTTCAGTTCCAGCTTACTATAAGGAACCACTTGGAGAAATCCCTGTCTCGTCTGCTTTGTCAACCCACTACTTAATACAGTGATACCTCAGGTTAAGTACTTAATTCATTCCGGAGGTCTGTACTTAACCTGAAACTGTTCTTAACCTGAAGCACCACTTTAGCTAATGGGGCCTCCAGCTGCCGCTGCGCCACCAGAGCACGATTTCTGTTCTCATCCTGAAGCAAAGTTCTTAACCTGAAGCACTATTTCTGGGTTAACGGAGTCCGTAACCTGAAGTGTATGTAACCTGAAGCGTATGTAACCCGAGGTACCACTGTACATAGTGTTTTGGCAACTTAACTTTTTTTTATAATGGCATAATGCTTTCATGGGCTAAAGCCTACTTTATTAGATATACTCTAGCCCATTAAAGTTTACACCATTACAAAAGTTGCTAGCCTTTAAAGGTGCCACACAGAATACTGCTGTTGATTTTGATGCAACAGACTAACACTGCAGCTTCACCGGAAATTAGTAGTGAAACACACATACGGTATTTATGTTTGGGAGAAAATTTACTTAGTTGCAGTTGGCAGGACAGAAAGAAATGTGAACTATCCCTCAGCACATGCTTCATTTAGAAATGTCCCTTTCAACACACTGGATTAAAATATAATCACATACAACACCCCCCCCAAAAGAATTAATGCATATTTTGCGACCTCCAAGGTTGTTGTTGTTTTTTTAAATATAACATTTTATTGCGAAGATTGTTTGATACAGAACAGCAATTACTTTCATCATGTTGAATTTAGAAGTAACATACAACTGAATGAGAAGAGGAATAGAAACAACCAAACAAAACGCGTGATTCTCTGTTCATGTGGCATAAACCAGTCTTGTACATAACTTGTAGCAGCAGTTTTTTTTTAAGAAGTTCCCTTTAGAAAAAGAATAATATTATATATATCTGCATGTGGATTCTACACACTAATTGTTGTTTCCTTGCACAGGCTGATTAAAGTTTAACGATTGAACTTCCTTCTCGAGGGGACAAGCGGGGAGGGACAAAAAAGACAGCCCACGCCCCATCCTCTTATCTCTAGCGAAACTTGACTCAACCAGCCCAGGGACAGTGCAAGGGGGAGAACCTGCAATGGATACGTTGGCTCCTCAAAACTATTATGATGCTAAAAGAAACAAGGCAAGGATTTACCACAACACCTCAGTGTCTAGACCTTATTTCCTTTCCAGGACCTTTTCCCTTAATCGCTTCGAGGGGCTAGAACAAGGATGACGAACCTGACGCCCCCTCAAAATCTTCCTGGATTCCAGCTCGCATCAGCACCACTCAGCATAGCCAACTGCCAGGTAGAATGGGAGATGCAGCCCAAACGCACCTGGGAGGGCTGCAGGTTCCCCACGCTGCACTAGTGGATCTACTCCAAGTGTCCTGCTCTGTCCTCACAAATCATCTCACCACAGTTTCATGATCCAACCAACACAGGGGGTAGCAACACAGAGACTCATCATGGGACATGGAGGTAACTCCAGTGTCTGCTCTAGGGTGATGGGAGAATTGGGGGTTTGGGTGATGGAAGATAAAAGACTCTTATAAATCATTGCGAAGCTGGAATTAAATCTCCAGATGAACTTTGTCAGCCTCCCCCAATCTGGTGCCCTCCAGAGGTTTTGGACTAGAATTTCCACCAGCCCTGACCATTGGTCATGCTGGCTGGGGCAGGTGGAGGCTGCCATCCAAAGAATCTTGAGGTTGCCAGACAAGAGAAAGCCTGAGCTATGCCATTACAGCTGCAAACGTCAACTGCCTCTTTTAAACCTTGTTTCCGTTCTTCCGTATGTATTGCTTTCACAGTCAGGTGCTTATTGTAGTGATTTGAATTTTCAGAATTTGCTCCATTGCAAATCCAACAAGAGAATTTCAGAAAGGGGTGGAGGGGACACGTTGTTTTAAAAAGCCCTGAGAGAAGAGGAGGTGGGGAGGGAATAAAAAAACAAAACAAAAAAGAAAGTTGTAGAGACGAATTAGCTGAACATGCAAAACTAAGCCTAAGATTCACCCATAGTTTAAACACGTTATAAATTTCACAGTTTAATATGGGGGGGGGGGTTGTGAATGTGAGGAGGATGGAGGGGGAGGCAATCAACAAAAGGGGGAGGGAAACAAGAACAGAGGGGTTTTCTTCCTCCATCAAACGCAACTAATAAAACATCAATAAAATGTGGCAAGATTTTATAATCTACTAGGATATAGATAAAGGCTAAATAAAGCTTTAAATCAATAGTGATTATTGCTAGCAGATGTCCCGGCAGGGTGCTGGGAAAATATTTGCCACATTATTCCTGCAGCATAGAGTTTAGTTCACATCTGTCAAACCTGCGCCCGCCCACCCCCAAAAGACAGAAACCATGTGAATTGGCCTGCGAAGAGACTTGGCATGTCCGTGGAATGACCCACACAGTCTGGGGTGGGATGGGAGCAGTTTTTGACAGTTCTGGTTTAGTTAATGGCTTCTCCCCCACAGTATTGCGCAGTTTAATGTGGAGAGCTGCAAATTTATATATATATATATATATTTAAAAAACCAGCCCAAGAACAAAAATACCCCCAAATAATAATTATAATATAATAATAATATAATAGCAATTAAAAATTAAGGGATGCGTTAAATTGGCTTTGATGAAAAGACTCATTTAACAGAGGGATTTTGTAAAAAGAATCATTGGTACTGATTTTCTACTAATCTGGAGGAATGGTTTCAAAACATTTTTTTTAAAAAAATCCTCAATGACAACAAAACCTTATCTATACCTCAACACCTTTCCCCTTGCTTCTTATTATATATTTACTATTTTCAGCTCAGAATGATTTCTACCCTCTTCCTGTGCAGTCTGATTCGAAGTGCTAAGAAGCAGCAGACATTCAAAAGATAATCGGTGTCGGGTTTTGTCCTTCCAATTGCCAAACTGAATACCGGGGTGCGGCTGTGCAAGATCACTTGAGGTACGGAGCCTCACTGAGGGCAGGAGAGGTTAGCAGTGTGAAGAAAAAGAAGAAGAAAAAGAGGCCCAGGGTAGTAAAACAGCAGGGGCTCCAGAAACGCTTCACTTCCCTCTTACCCCAGAAGACTAAGGGGCAAGTCTGGTACCCAACTAATTCTACTCTTAAGACACATTGAAATTAATGGGACTGAAGTTAGCCATGACTAACTGAAGTCCACCGATTTCAGTGGGTCTCATTTGAGTGCGACTTAGTTGGATACCATCCAGAGCATCCTTTCCCAAACTTGGGTCTCTAGCTGTTTTGGGACTACAATTCCCATCATCCTTGACCACCGGTCCTGCTAACTAGGCATGATGGGATTTGTAGTCCAACAGCAGCTGGAGAGATCCAAATTTGGGAAACCCTGATCCAGAGCTTTCTGCACAATGCCCAGCTACTGCGGCAGAATGCTTATGCTTGATCCACAAGTCAATCTGAACAAGAATACTTGGGTCTAATGTGGTGAACATTCTGCTGCAGACTACAGGTAAAACCCAGCAGAGCCCATCCTACAGAAGTTGGTTCTGTTCCGTTTTCAGTTCTGAAGGTTCGCACACCTACAGTTCCATTGCCCACTTCCAAAGGCTCCATTCTTACAGGAGAGATGGGAAGTCAATGTACTGGACTCACAGCCAATGGAACTGAGGGACGAGCCCAATGTTACTTCCCAACATTTTAAAAAAGGAAGCTACAGAATCGGTGAAACCATCCAAAGATGTGTGTTTCCATCAAGCTGGAAAGGTTGAATATAGACACACAGACCTCAGAAAACTCATGAAATGTATCTGTGAGAGCCATTCTGCAGAGCCTGATGGCAGCAACGTGACCGAGAGGCACAATTTAAATCCCACTCTGTGTCTGTATCTTTAAATGCAAATGAAGGAATGTAACAACGCAGGTAATCTTGATCATGTGATTCAAGAGAAGGAAGTTCAAACTAATGGATTGTTTTTCTCCCTCTAAATAAATAGGTTCAGGGTGAAAATAAAGCTTACATCCCAGCATGCCAGCTTAACTGGTCTGCAGGTCACAGTCCTAATGTGGTTGACTTGCAATGGCTCCTGCTGCCAGCAACAGGATATGCAGTCTAATCCTGGCTCCCAACTGCATGCAAAATTTTGGGAAGGAAATTTATTTTGTCAATCCCTAGTTTTATCGCTGGTAAGTATTTTCTTTATTTTGCTTTAAAGCACAGTAAGGTAGCGGCATCATTTAAGGCTTGCAATTTTCTTTTCTACATTTAATCTGGAAGACTGAATCATCGTGCTCATTAAAAAAAATTGATAACGCAACTATTGCAGTTTCGAACAACGTCAACTTCACAGAATCCTGCAGTGCCTTCCTCATGCAATTTGGAGGACCTGCTTGCCCCTCGCATTTCTCTCCGCGCCAGCCTGCTGCTAATTCCATCAATCCTTCTCCTTTTCACTAACTCGCAACGAACTGTTCACCCATGAAATGCCCCCTGCCCACACCCCGTGCAATTTCAACAACGGCTTGGGCCTTGTCAATGCAACCAACTTGGATAAACTGAATAAACAGCGGGAAGGAGGGAGCGGGATGGCAGCAGTGCTCAGATGACCATGTGAACAACCCTACAGTCATGCCACCTGGGTGCATGTGGACTTGTCCATACAACCAGGGATCCTGCAATTGAAAAATAAAATGGCACACACAACCATGTACAATGTGTATGTGCATAGGGCACAAGTGGTTGTTTCCCCCCCCTTACAATCCCACTCTCTCCCTCCTTGCAACACTCGTTCAGTCTATCTGCTCTGGTTGCTTGAGTTGGCCTACACTTGATTCTCTAGGACTCTGTGTAAATACAGTAGAAGAGTTGCAATTCCGACGGGGAGAGTCGGGGAGAGATTAGATCACAAACATTTAAGCAGGCAATCCAAACTGCGTTGTAGATTTCCGTGGGCAAATATTGCCCATTGGTTTCTGCTGAACGCAGAGATTAGCAAACAGACAAAAAAATTTTTTTTAATAAAATATTAAAATAACAATAATATATTGAAGCACAAATCAAACATATATATATAACAAGTGGGTGCATAATTTCCATAGGTTTTTTTTTTCTTTTTAAAGTCGCTATGCAACTCTTTCTGTAGAGTCTTTAAGTCCACAAGGGCCAGAAAGAGCCTTTTACAAAAGGACAGTAGCTAGGACATCATCATCATCGCGAATGCGGAAGGGGAGAGGCAGAGAAGCAGAAGTCAGTGAGGTTGAACATTTTGCTTTTCCTGGTTTTTGGCTTGGACCAAGTTTAATCAACCATGTTTACACCTGGAACTGGTTTTAACTCTCCCCCTGCCCCCCCCCGGGTGTGGCAAGTACAAAAAGAAAAGTAGCAAATCAAGAATAGGAAAACAAAATCAACACCTTATTTCTAGTTCCTCTGTTGGGGGTTTCTCAAAATCTTCTTCCAGTTATCGGCTGCCAGTTTCCAAGGGCTTACTTGCCCCAGTGACTCCTTGTTTCCAGCTCAGAGAACACACAAAAGCGGCTATCACAGATATACAGTAACAAGCTCACACACCCCAATACAAAAGGTAACATTAATGCTCAAATGAAAAAGGTCCTCTCCAAATAATTGTCATTAATATATTTTTTTTAAATCATCTTTTTGTTTGCGTGTGTTGTTTTTTTTTTTAAAAAAAACCTATGATACCAAAAGACCTAATAAAGTAGTAAGGCACTCAAATCAGTATATAACTGTAGTCTTTTGCATTTTTTTTATATACTGAAAGACTTATGGCACTGAATCCAGACTGCCATCTTCCCACACCCACCAATTCCCCAGCCCTCAAGCCCATTCCTGCATAACTGACAGCAGGCCAATTCAGCATCTCAAAAAAGAAAAAGAAAAAAAGCTTGCATTGTCAACTTTATTCCGTGTACGCTGGGTCAGTTCACTGGGGGCGCGGCTGATGATTCTGCATCCGTCATTCGACTCCCAAGAGCTGAGGTGCACTCTCTGTAGAGGCAAGAATGTGACTCATGGAAGATTTTTTGTTGTGAATCTCCAGCAAGTCCTGGATGAAGCCAGACGGGCTCCCGCGATCACCTTTCCCTCGGGACTCTGTTTGCTTCTGGGCGTTCTTGCTGGACTCTGCAGGACATGAGCCTGCCGTCCGACTCCCACTGGTGGGTTTGTCTTCTTTGCAAACGGCCTCCTTTGTGGCGTTGACAAGGCTTTCCTTGCGGCTCCTGGTGACTGGGGAATGGCTTCCGAACCCAGCGAGCGAGTCGTACTCGTTTTCCGAGATGGGGTTGGTGCTGCTGTGGAGAGACTCGTTTTCGCTTTCTTCCTCGCCCCGAGAGTGGCCGTCCTCTCGGTCGCTCTCCTTCTCGTGGTTCTTAGCACTCTTTACTTTCTGATGGATACGCTGGTGGCGAACCAAGCTGTGCTTCAGAGTAAAGGTCCGTTCGCAGGTTTGACATTTGTAAGGTCGCTCCCCTAGGATAAAATCAAGACAGAAAAGTTTACAAACTCCTTCCTTCCTTCCTGGGTTGGAATGCAGTCTGCCACATAACACAAACCTATTTTGCAGAAGCTGGCAGAAGGCAAGCGATTGTGCTGTAAAGGTAAAGGGACCCCTGACCATTAGGTCCAGTCGTGGCCGACTCTGGGGTTGCGGCGCTCATCTCGCTTTACTGGCCAAGGGAGCCGGCGTACAGCTTCCAGGTCATGTGGCCAGCATGACTAAGCCGCTTCTGGCGAACCAGAGCAGTGCACGGAAACGCCGTTTACCTTCCCGTCGGAGTGGTACCTATTTATCTACTTGCACTTTGACATGCTTTCGAACTGCTATGTTGGCAGGGGATTGTGCCATATAGCAATGCAAATTTAGGTTTCTTAGAATATTGCCCCTCATAAAACGGCAACCCTGCATTTTTCATCTGTCAAGACCATGAAAACATCAGCGATATCGTGACCTTTGATTTCCCACCATGGAAGAGGTGATTCTGCCAGGATGGAAGCTCATGTTGGTTTCACTAAGAACTGATCATGTTTATTGTCACGGAAAAGGGACACCAGATTTCAATGAGATCAGGGATGGGGAGCCTGTGGTCCTCCAGTTGTTGTTGATGGCAACTCTCATCATCCCCGATCTCTGAGCCATATAAACTTGCACTGATGGGAGTTAGGAACCCATCATCTGGAGGGAGGGAGGTTCCCCATCTAACCACTCACAGCAAACTAAAAGCAGGAGCTTTTACAGCAAAACAAGAAACTCTATGGACCATAGTCTGAATGTACTCCATGTTTTCATTTGCTTGCTTAACCCCTGACTCTTGGGAGTAAAACCTGGCAAAACCAGTTACTTTTCTGAAGATCTGTGCATCTGCACTTTATTTTCATACTTCATTGGCTCCCAGTACATTTCTGAGCACAATTCAAAGTGTTGGTCCTGACCTTTAAAGCCCTAAATGGCCTCGGTGCATTATACCTGAAGGAGCGTCTCCACCCCCATCATCCAGCCTGGACACTGAAGTCCAGCGCTGAGGGCCTTGCTGCAAGAAGTGAGGTACAGGGAACCAGGCAGAGGGCCTTCTCGGTAGTGGCGCCTGCCCTGTGGAACGCCCTCCCAGCAGATGTCAAGGCAATACACAACTATTTTACTTTTAAAAGACAACTGAAGGCGGCCCTGTTTAGGGAAGTTTTTAATGTCTGATGCTGTGTTGTTTTTAATATTCAGTTGGAAGCTGCCCAGAGTGGCTGGGGAAACTCAGCCAGATGGGCGGGGTATAAATAATAAATTTTTATTATAATATTATTGTTGTTGTTGTTGTTAGTCTCTCTACAACCATAGTTAAGTGCCCCCAAAAGATTATTTCCAAGGGGGCTTTGACTTTGCAAATAGATAGCTAGAGAGATGCTCTTAGCAAGAATTAGGCCAAAATAGTTTGACATGCTGCATGCAACGTGAGTGATTTACGAGGTGTTCATTCTTCACGTTTCAGCTAGTGTGCTTTCTGCAGAAATTTCGTGAAATGCCTCCAGCAGCAGTGACAAAGCACTTTCCCTCTGCAGTGTAAACAGGCTTCCTTCTCTTTCAGGGAAAAACACACACCAAATTTTCACTTATTTTCCAATTGGCATAATACAGCCCTAGGAACACGAAAAACAGCCCAACAGCTCATGAATCAGCACTTCCTTTTCAACCTTCAACCGAAGAGCAAATAAAGTAATGCACAGGGAGAATGAACTGAGTTCTATTTCCTCATGGCTGTGCTTTGCTATAACGAGACTGGTTAATTTATTTTATTTTTTCATTTTTTTAAAAAAGGAAGGGAAGGCCAGGGAAAAACAGTTTAAAAAAAAACTACAGCAAAAAATTAAAAGTGGGTAACGTGCTGCAGCTAAAGGATTCTGGATATTATAAGGGTTGAAGAGAGCACAAGAATACCTCTTTGAAAAGAAACATAGTAAGCACTCTAGCCGTATATACAAGGTGGGAGATGGAAGGCTGTTTTCCCTCCTCTGCCTATTGCTTGTCTACAGAAATAGGCAAGTCAAACCTTCCTGGTTGAGGATCGTCTAAACTGGTGGCAGCTCCCTAGGTTTTCAGACAGGGGAGATGCTGGGAACGAACCTAGGAGCTGCTTCACACAATACTCGGGCGCCAGGCTACAGCCTTTCCTCACAGTCATACTGTTGTGAATAATGCCCTCTTACCTGTATGGGACCTCATGTGCCTCGTCAAGTCTTGCAGAGACCAAAATCGCTTGTTGCACACTGTGCAGACTTTCTTCCTCTTGTCTGCCTTTGACTCGCTCTTAGTCCCGCCATTCGCTTTTGGCTTCCTGTCGTCGTCGCTCTTCTCCGAAGACTTCCGCTCCATGCTCTCCCCCTCGGAGATGCTCTCACTTTCCTCGTTCTCCTTCCCCATGGCCTCACCGTCCATGGGAGACTCTGCTGCCTTTAGGTCTCCTGTGGGCTCTTCCTGCTCAGGAGAAGACTCCTCCTGAGCCATAGGAACTTGGCCTCCGCCTTGGACACTCTTGCTTTCGTCCTCGCTGCTCTTTTCGTCCTTCCTGTCGTCGCGCTCGTGAGCCTTTTTGTGCCGGCTGAGAGTGCCTGCGAACTTGAAGGACTTCCCGCAAATGTCACAGGTATGCTTCTTTTCTGCCTGAATGCCGCTACCAGTGCTCTGGTCGCTCTCAGCCAGCTTGAAGTCCATGAGCTTGCTAGCAAAATTGAGGTCAAGGCTCCTGTTACTGGCAGAGTCTTCTTCTAGCCCCTCTTCGTCCTCACTGAGTTTCTCTTGTGCATCTTCTTCCCCTTGAGATGTGTCCATCTTCTCCTCCTCTTTGGGACTGCACTCAGGGTCTGGAAGCTCAGCGGCTTCCTCTAGGTGGTTTCTTTCACCAGAGGTCAAGTCTAATGCTTCACTTCCCACACTTGCATTCTCCAAATCCGATTGGCTGTCTGCAAGAGAAAACAAGAGAAACATTGAAGTTCCTCAGCAATCAAAAGCACCAGGAATCATCACACACACATAACGTTTCACTTCACAGCCACCCACGCATAAATTTGTTTTGAGTCAGGGTCCAACACATTCCTGGTCAAGGATAACATCAGAAGGCATGATTGGATGTGTGTTTTTCACCAACTTAAGAGCTATTATTCTTGGACCTCCAAGTCAAATCAATAGTGTTACAGCCAACCTTGGTGCAAAACACTTTACCCCAACTCACACGCCCAACAGTAGCATGGCAGTGCCTTGGCATAGCACCCCTGAGCATCTGTTCCATGTGATTAACTGTTTGGGTACAGCTGACAGCTGAACAAAGCCAGCATGAAGACACAGAAACTTGTATCTGCACAAGATTTGGTGCGTACAACAACAAGGATTGCCACATTTTGTTTTCCAACTAAGAAAAAACAAACTGCATGTTTTTACTTTTGTCGAGTTGGCAATTTTATTTTAAAAGGAATGTGCTTAGATGGAAAAAGCCTAAAAATGTAAGAAAAATTAAAGACAGATCTACCTGTTAGCAAAATGCACTCACCCTGATCTAACATGAGGGAAAGGATATCTATCTTGTGTACAGTGGTACCTCGGGTTACGAATTTAATTTGTTCCGGAGGTCTGTTCTTAACCCGAAACCGTTCTTAACCTGAGGTGCGCTTTCACTAATGGGGCCTCCCACTGCCGCCGGCACATGAATTCTGTTCTCATCCTGGGGCAAAGTTCTCAACCCAAGGTACTATTTCCGGGTTAGCAGAGTTTGTAACCCAAAGTGTTTGTAACCCGAGGTACCACTGTATATGATTCCTCCATACCTGACCTGAGAGCAGGGCAGGGCATGACGGAGTTCAGTACCCCTGATGGGGTATCTATTTGGGAGGGGGCACAGAGGGCCCCATCCTTCTGTTGAGTAGATCTTGACATATTGTTAAAAGCTTTAAAGCTGTGGAAACGAGATCCCTTCAGCATTTTCCTGTCCTTCTATTGGATCAGGGCAACCATTTTAAAACTGTTGCCCCTTTGCTGCCAATGAATGGCCATTCCATTTCTCCTCTTTCTTTCATGAATAGCCAATGCAGTAGATGAACACCATATCTTTAGTTCTTAAGAACTAAATGCAAAATTGGTGGCTCGCTTTGAGCCTGCTGAAGTTCTGGAGAAATCAAAAGCTTGCTCGCTTTTGTGACATTTTGGTTGGCACTAATATAGGTTTTGCTCAACCATGGATTTTGGGCTACTACTGTTTTTTAACAGACCAACACAGCATCCTTTAGTTTTTTTATTACATCTATTGATATATTGGCCTGAGTAAACTCAATCACCTTGTATGGTTAGCACGCATCTGAGTTTTTGAGAAGGCCTTCTACACATGACAAGCACAAGAAGGCTAAAAAGCTACAGATTACAAGTCTAAGCCTTCAACTCATGAATGCTTAACAGCTGCTGAGTAACTATGGGGGATTTACAAACTCTTGATAAAAAGAAATGTTTAGGTTCCTTTCATGCTGATACACAGAGCACGTATTTATGAACGAGAACCTCAAAACCTAAGATAGGGAGGGTCCTTGGAAAAGAAGATGACTTTCAAGGCCGAGACGGACAGAAATCAACAAGCTATAGATGTTTTAAAGCAGACTGGTGATAAGATGTTGGGTTTAATGGGAGAAAATGAGGATAGTTGGACTGGTGCAGAGGTCACGTGGAACCGCACAAAGACCACAATGCACACATTTGTGAGCTAACTGTTTTTAGCGGTAGGAATGTTCAGCGTTTTGAGACAAAATGGCAAACATAGCTAATCCCCAGGAACAAAAAAGAGAAGATGGTTATGAATATAACCATATTCATCATAGCAGATTGGCAACAGCTTCATCACAACATTCCTGTAATTCAGAATTTATCACAGCAGTTAGGTTACAGCTCAAAAGATGGCATTATGAGCCCAAGAACCCACAGCACAGAATGGAAGGCAGGGAAGTCCCCAAGAGCCAATTCAGTCTGTGAAACAACCAAATCAGCAATACTTGATCACATGAACTATTAAGTGGCTTTCAGTGGGAGAGAATATTTTAACCCTATCCTTCCTTTATAGAAAGAGGAATCATCACTTACCACGTTACATACAAACGCACACACACAGTAGAAAACAACAATTAACACCCCCCCCCAAAAAAAAATCAAAAGCACAATAATTTTTTAACTGTCTCTGGCGGCAAATATCCCGGAATCTCCCCTTGAAATCACAAGTTTGCATTCTGCCTTTCTAGCAAAGTATTTGCTAGCATTTCTCATTTTTTCTTACAACCACAGCAGCTTCCTAGTTCCCCTTTTACCGACTCCTCCTTTAATCAGCATCCATACAGCTAAGTAGTTTAAGCTCAAGAAAAGCAAAATGCAGCCCATCCACCCACACCAAGAACCTCCTGCAGGGACAACCACATTTTGACCGTTGTCATAGCATGGGGGGAAATCCAGAAATTTGGTTGCTTCAGGTAGCAGAACCAACAGGATGCAGTGGCTACAATCCTGAGTTTGGACATGAGAAGCCCAGGTTCAAATCACCATTAGAATCATAGAAGTGTAGAGCTGGGAGGAATCTTGGGGTTTTCTAGTCCAACCCCCTTGCAATGATGCTCAAATGGTGGTCTTGCGTGAATTATTCACCCTAAGGCAGGGATCAGGAACCTGCTCCCATCAGCCCCTGCAGGCATAGCCAATGGATTATGAAGTTGTTGTAGTCCAACAAGATCATGAGATCATGAGGACCAAAAGTTTCCCATTCCTGCACCATGGGATAACCTACCCTACAAGGTTGTTGCAAGGATAAAATGGTGTTCTGAGTGGGTATTTAATATCATTTTCGGATACTAGAATGTGGGAATTATTCCAGTCGGATTATCTTTTGTGTGTTCCAAGCTTAGTTTCAGGAGCAACCAACTAATGACCACGTGAACTAATTGGGGTTGGGAAATAGGATGGTGAGCTATGTGTGGCATTTGGAAGCTGCCTTCTCTCTTGAAAATTAGGTGGTATACCAGTTTTAAAAATAAACCTGCAACTAGACTCCCTATTCTTGGAAGTTGCCCACCTTTTAGTATTCACTTAGCACATTCTGTTGACTTTCCTTGAAAGAGAGGACCTATTTAGCAATACATATTGCTCTGCTTTCCTTTGGACCACAGCCGCAAGTCCAAGAGGGAGGTCTTGCCTGGGCAGCCCAGGATTTCCATACACACTGCCCAGGCTTGAGTCCTGGGAGGTCACTTTGGTGCTGCTAACACAACAGTTTGACTTTACCCCTGGAAGGGCACTCCATTGCCTCTCAAGACAGATGGATGGCAACAACAACAGCAGGACCTATTTTAGGGTGCACACACTCCCAAAATAAAAACCGTTAATGTTTCACTAAAAAATACATGGCTGTTGCATGTATTGTCCCTATAAGCCTATTTAAGGGTGGCAAAACGCTTCTGGCTTTTGTGAAAGAACTAGGAAGCAAAGTGTGAACAGTGCATTCTTGCCATGGCTAAAGGAGGAACTCTTTACAGGGTGGGGCAGAAACTGGAATTCACTACTTAAAACCTTGAAATCTAAGAGACTAACTGGGTGGAGCCTCCGAGGTATAAAAAAACCCCCAAAACAGGTCTAACTGAAATGCCTACATATGAATGCAAGAGATAAAGGACTATATCATTTGCATAACTGACAGTTATGCAACGCAAGCATGCCAGCTTCCAGGGATTTCAGTTATAAGCTACTGTTCTGGGTCCTCTGAAGGACTCGTTTTTCATTCTTTCAGTCACGTACTGGGGCGGTAGCAGCAGCAGTGGGGAGGACCAGAAAAGGCCGAAGTTAACACCTGCTTCTATGCATTAATGCATGCATGCATGCACACACACACACACACACACGCACGCACACACACACACACTGTACTGAGGGAGGCAAATAATGCATGTAATAGCAATGAGAAAGAAGTTACGCAAGGCACCTAAATTTGCAACAGCCCTATGGAAAAATAGTGAAGATCCACTATAGGAACTTTCAATTTCTGCAGAACAGCCAGGTTGGTTTTGGGTTCTCTGCCCACCCCCACCTCCCAATCATCACGATCCAATCTCAAACAGCATCCACTAGGTGGAACACTTTGGTAAGCTAGGAATCTTACAGATAGAAGGATTCACCAAAGAGACCTTTCTCGTTTCATGTCTGAATTTTTCAAGAGGTACCTGTAACAAATGCCTCACCATCGTCACAAGCTGTCCTTTATTCAGCCATCTGTTATAGGAAGCAACTCCAACCTATCGGGGGGTGGCAGGAGGAGAAGACAACTTTCCCCTAAACTAAACAACCATAAGGGTAAATTCCAGGACACACACCAAACCTCTGGTTTCCCTCCTCAAGCTACTAAATTAGCTTGTTCTGAACCTACCTGCACAGCAGCGTTAGCAGCTGCTGAGCTGGTACCCAGGCAAAATTTAGAAACTTCACAACCAAAGCACCAACACTTTTTGTTGTTCTTGGGGTATCAGAAGTTTCATAGTCTTTTTGCAAATTCAGTACATCACTAGAAACATGTCCTACGTCTTCAGATTCAGGGGGAAGCACAATGCACGTCGTTTTAATCAATGAGAACGATCTGATTTACATACAACTGAAAATTCAGATTTAGTTTAAAATTCGAACTACTGTGAAATTCTGAATGGATTGGCAAATCTGAGAAACGAGAAAAATGATCAGAGATGATTTGGGGATGCAATTCTACACAATCTGGACTTTTAAACTGGGAGCACCTTTGGTAAGGTGGCAGTTATTTTGTGATCAAAACATTCCCCGCTGCAAAGACTAACTCAGGAGATCCAATTGCTATTTAATTTCATTTTGGTTCAACCAGCTGTTCAACGAAAACTGGGTCAAACCTTATCAAAAACTTCCTCAGCACACAAGTGTGTCCTTTTTCAGTGCAGTCATACCTCGGGTTACAGACGCTTCAGGATCTGCGTTTTCGGGTTGCGCACTGCACCGAACCTGGAAGTACCGGAACGGGTTACTTCTGGGTTTGGGCTAAATCGCGCTTTGCGCATGCACAGAAGCACCAAATTGCGACCCACGCATGCGCAGATGCGGCGCTGCGAACGTGCCTCCCACACGGATCACATTCGCAACCTGAGCGTCCACTGCATGTCTGTAATTTTAACAAACTAGACTTCAGAAGACATCTTAAGGCAGCCCTGTTCAGGGAAGTTTTTAATCTGTGATATTTTAGTGTATTTCTGGTTTTTATGGAAGCCGCCCAGAGTGGCTGGGGAAACCCGGCCAGATGCGGGGTATAAATAATAAATTATTATTATTATTATTATTATTATCATCACAACTACAATTTGCAGAACTTGGTCATAATAAGGCAGTGTTGCTGGAAAGCTCTCTTGCTGTAACGATGGGGGGGGGAAAGTATCTAAGTTGCTTAACCTATTTAATCAAACTAGAAGCAATGAAAACAACAACTACCCTGGGTGCTATCAGGTCATTATTTACTCAGCACCCACTCCCTTCTCAGGGCTGTACAGAAGCACAGCTATTGTGTAATACACATTGTGAGCCTTGGTGATCTCGTATGAAGTACGGATGGGCCATCTATGTCCAGAATGAGGGGACAATGAATGCTTCCCTCCTTGTTCTGAAACTACCTCTCTCCAGCTCTGGGTGCCCCACCTGGAAAAAAACAGCAGGTTGCGTCAGGAGGAGCATGGGCAGGATTTAACAGAGGGCCTTTTCTACTTATAAACACTGGACTTTAACGGAGCTGGAGGGCATTTACAACAGAGGAGGACTGCAGCGCAGTGTAGCATCTGCTTTGCATGCAAAATTGATGGTTTGAAGTTTGCACAGTTCGCTTCCCAGCATGGCTGGGAAAGATTCCCAGGCTAAAACTCATTGCCGGTCAGTATAAATAATACTGGGGGACTTCTGGGAGAAGGAATGGCGGATTGACCATCTCACTATTGGCTCTCCGCTGATAGAAAATAATTATGTGGTGACTGGTAATAGGCAGATGGCCTGGCTATTAAATCACCCTGGAAGATAAGAGTGATCGAACAGGAGCAAGCTGAAATGCTTTGATGAAGTGTAGACAGTATTGGGCTAGTATTCCGCAAACTTGGGTCTCCATCTGTTTTTGGAATACAATCCCCATCATCCCTGTCCACTAGTCCTAGGAGTTGTAGTTCAAAAACAGCTAGAGACCGAAGTTTGCAAAACCCTGGACTAGGTGGCCCAGTGGCCCGATTTGATATAATCTTCCTAAAAGAGGGCACCCCTCATTGTAATCACACATGTCTGTGCTGCTGTGACACCTAGCCAGTCATTCATCTGAGGGGCCCGAAGGAAAAAAGAAACACGACTTTGTTTTAAATTCTGGAACAACCTAAAAGAGCTACCTGTGCTATCATGAGCTCCAGCATCACTTTCTTTAGACTGGGGGATAAGCCCGTTTCTTCTCAGACAGTAGTTGACAACTCCGTGTTTGCGTAAGAGGTGGCGTTCACAGTTAGATTTGGTGGAAAAGAAGGCATCACATTTTTGACAGGGGTAGGGCTTCTGACCTGAATGGAGCAGGGAGAAAAAACACATTTATCTTCTTTCTAAAGTCTCACAGGAACTCCTGCGTGATTTTCTATACCCTCTGCTTGCTTTGCGCAACTGCGGCTGAGTTTATAGCAGCTCAGTCCTCCTCTGAAGGAAGTCCAGAACAGAAAGGGGAATTACTTCCCAAACAGCACTTTTAAGACTGCAGCTGTGGCCTAAGTCAACTCACATATAAAATAAAATTAGGAAGGTTGAATATCAAGGCTCTGAAATTCAAGCCCCCTGAGAAGTGTCCAATACAATAGTACTCAAGTTTAAGCTCTTCTGGGCTTAAAAAAGCAGAGCAACTATTTTGAAGCAGAGTGGTTAAGAAAACTCAACTGTATCAGAGTTAACTACTGTATTACACAGCCTGCCCTTCAGACACCATGATCCTGCACTAACCAGATGAATCCAGAAGAAACTGCATAGCCAGCTGACTGTGGAGGATTTTAATATCTGCTTTTGGATTGGTTTATGCAGTAGTGCACTTATCACGCAGAGATGTCTTCACTGGATGACCTCCCCTTGTTGCTGTTGAAACACATCTGCATTGGACATATCTCTACAGTAGTACCTCTGGTTACGTACTTAATTCGTTCTGGAGGTCTGTTCTTAACCTGAAACTGTTCTTAACCTGAAGCACCACTTTAGCTAATAGGGCCTCCCGCTGCCGCCGGAGCACGATTTCTGTTCTCATCCTGAAGCAAAGTTCTAAACCTGAGGTACTATTTCTGGGTTAGCAGAGTCTGTAACCTGAAGCGTCTGTAACCTGAAGCGTATGTAACCCGAGGTACCACTGTATATAGTTTGTAGGATGTTTTTCCCAGTAGAGTATGTTATAGCACCAAGAGAGACTGGTCAGATTGCGAATATTTGACAAGATAACATGCAAAACTGGACGTCAGGGCAACAAAATGAGCTGGACCCAGAGGAAAACAGCTGAAACAGGTGGGAACTTAGGAAGAGCAAGGGGGATTAGGGTGGGAATGCATTATGGATGCCAAACAGAGGCTGGCTGGAAAGGACTCAGTGTGCTCTACATCATACATCTAACCACCACAGAAATGTCTGGCAAAAACACAAAGACACACTTCTCTCTCTCTGGGAGATGTTTGAGAAGCACATGGCAAGTCATGTTTGGGGGAAGGGCAGCAGCGGAGTGATAGAGCACACGCTTTGCATTCAAAGAGTCATGTGGTTCAATTGCTGGCTTCACCAGGTAGAACAAGGGAAACGTTCATTCGAAACCCCAAGGAACCTGTGCCATTCAGAGTAGACACTATTGATAAGGGAGCTTCCTTGCTGTTCCAGCTGCTGCAAGGAGCCATCACCTTGCAGAGCCCATTTTAGCCATCTGGCGTTCCAAACAAGTTCATCACACTTTAGAATCCAAGTTGAAATGTCAGTGCAGCTGTCATGATTCTGTACTATTCAACACAATGTGGACTCTGATGAACAACTATGACACTGCTCCATTAAAAATATCCTAAGCTCAGATATCTCCCCAGCCAAGCTCTCTTTCAGATGCAAAAAGTTTAATGTCCTTAGGAGGAAGGGAGTCTGCCATTTCACACGTTAACACAGCGCCAACAGCAACCTCTGATCTCTACACACCAGTAGGATGCAAAAAATAATGGCGAGAGAATAGGACAAGGAGGAATCAGCTGCTATAGGAAAGCCAAGGGTGAGTGCTACTACTGCCTCTCCAAAGCACAATGCAGGCTTTAAGGATGTTTCTGTCACATTGATCTTCCACCCAAACTTGGCTTTTGCACTACTTAAAATCTGAATCTGAACTTGAAAGGATCATGTGATTATTATTTTTTTAAAAAACACACACGAAATCATTTCCACAACATGCAGAGACCTGGAAGTGGAAGACTTGTTGGCTGTCTTGCTAATTTAAGGTTACCATTCCGAAGGTCTCTGGGATGGTTCACATGGTGTTGTTTTTGTTTGTTTTACTACACAAATAGTGACTTTCTCTTGCCAACAAAAAGCGAAAAATCGACTCCTTCAGATTTGACAGATTGATGCTGATTACTGATGTAAACCAATAGAAAATACTTGAAGTGAAAATGGGCCAACTTTCCATTTTGCAAAGGAGTAGTTCGGTGTGGCAGGGAACTCTACCCTCTGTGGCACTTGACCAAAGCCAGTGTAAATCAAAAGCAACTATATATTTCACACAGAAATACAGCAACGGCTCATCACTGCCTAAGTCCTGATTTTATTTAAACCCAAAGGAACAGAAGGGTAAGAATAAACGTTGAGTAGAGAGGTGGCAAATCAGAGATGGTGAAATGAGTTTCAGTGATGTCTGAAGAATACAGCACCAAAACATGAAAGCCTGTTGACAAATTTCCCAAGAGTACTCCAGCCGCTGCTCATTTCCAAGATGAGCTAACACCCACTGTTTTCACACACACAGGCTTCAAAAATACATTCCATGTGCCATGTCACAAAATAAATACTTCTTTGGCGAGCTCTGCAACAGATACAGGTATACAGGCAGAAGTGGGCTGCACTACAGACAGTGAGGGTGCCGTTAAGAGCAATCACCAGGAGCAAGGACTTTCCCCTTCCCTTTTCAGCCTTTCGTTTGTTAACATGGAAAGCATCTTGCTAATGTAATGTCAGGGCTGTGGGGGGATCTTCCCTGGGCGCTGTCACATCTCAGGAATGCAGCAGAAGTTCACATTTTGTCATCCGCTTCCTTCCCCATCTACCCCAAGTCTGTTGCACAAGCAAATGACTCATCAACATTTTAGTGCTGGTGGCTTCAGCCACAGCACAGGCAACTGCCAGTGGAGACTTCCAATGGTGTTCTGAGCGGCTTCAGACTCTGGGCTAGCAGAGTTAAGGCTCTTCAGGACCACTCAGAGCCTCCTTTTTAATTTGTTTTTACTTTGTTGATAGTTCACAATGTCAAAGGGGCAGGGGGATGCACAGACAACTATCGTGGAGCTGAATTGACTGGGGGGAAATGATATTCTTTACTCTCTATGTATTTTGTTGCTAATGATCTGAAAACTAACTTTGAATACAGTGATACCTCGGGTTAAGTACTTAATTCGTTCCAGAGGTCTGTTCTGAACCTGAAACTGTTCTTAACCTGAAGCACCACTTTAGCTAATGGGGCCTCCTGCTGCCGCTGCTGGAGCACAATTTCTGTTCTCATCCTGAAGCAAAGTTCTTAACCCAAGGTAATATTTCTGGGTTAGTGGAGTCTGTAACCTGAAGCGTATGTAACCTGAGGTACCACTGTGTATGTATGTGTAAGTAGAACCGTCAATACTAAAGTTGCAAAGGGCAATGAACGAATAAGCTATATAGGTATGCTCTGCACTGAGTTTTCTGAAGGCTCCTCGTTTTTCGGAATGCTCTCTCCCCAGGGAGATTTGTCTGGCACTTTCATTATATATCTTTAGGCACCGGACAAAAATGTTCCTCTTTAACCAAGCCTTTGGCCGATTCATATTCTGCAGCGTCGGTGGGAGTTTCTTGGTTTTAACTACTTATATGTATTTCTAATCTTGTGAACTGCCCTGAAATTCTTTCGAAGAAGGGCAGTATGTAAACCTAATAAATAAATAAAAATTAACAGCTGGTTAGCTGATGCTTATAGACTGTGGGGAAATCGTGTGAGCATAGGTGATGGAGAGGAGCTCATATCAATCCCCAACCATGTTATTTCAGAAGCACCCCTGGGTTCAACAATTTAACCAGGGACTATGTTTACATGAACCTGGAATATGCAATCTGCACACACACACACACACACACACACACACACACACACACACACACACCATTTTGAGGCCTATTCCTCAGTACAGTGTACTCCTATAGAGAGTTTACCTCATTTCTGTCAATAAAGCTTCAGTGTGCTCTCATCACCCGCCTTCCTTGCAAAGCTAAAAGGTAACCCAGCAATGCCACCAGTATCTGCACACCCGAGTGTCCCAGCATTTTGCAAGCCAAGTATCTGAAAGAACTTGGATAAGATGTGCTTCAGGTGAGCAGAAAACTGCTCCTGTATCTCATTCACTAGGATGCCTCTGAAAAGTAAGCTCTGGGCTGTGGAAAACTTTATAGAGGTTGACCCTTGCTCTCTGCAACGAATGTGGAAGTATGCAGGGTGCTACATTTGAAGGAGAAAACTTCCCAACTGTTTCAGACTGGAAAGACTACAAATATCTTATTTGGAACCAGAGAACCTCAACAGGAAAAATTCCCCAGGGATGCTCGAGATCCTTCAGCAGTAACACCACTTCACTTTCAAGATGTCTACCATGAGCACAATGAGTTTTCAGTAGCAAACCAGTGGGAGAAAAATATGCTACTGTGATAGTTGCTCAAGTTTATTTTGTCCTTTGCTCTGCCTTTCTTTTTTGAGAGCAGCTGTGGCCTCTGAACCGCGCAACTAAACACCATGAGCTTAGATATGAAAACAGAACCACCAACTATGGCCATCCACTGCAAGAAAGGAGGTCTGTTTGGTTATTATGGTGTGTCTGGGGATTGGTAGAGGAGGGCCAGAGCTGCAGCCAAACACAACATTCACAGCAGTCTTAAAATTTTAGAGGACTTAAGAATTAGACTTATAGTAAGGCCCAAACTATGTGTTACATGCAAACGCTCTTTTAAACGGTAGCTCAACAGCTTGTTTAAGGTAAGAAAAGCCACTTTTGGTGGTGGCAGATGGAAGTAGAGGCATAGTGAAAACATTGGAATGCTCTTTCGCTTTTCCAAATCCCACCATTCCCCCAGAAATTTCTCTAATCCTCAGGATTATAAACGTGGAGGAAAAGGGAACTGAACATCCCACAAGGGAGAATAGCTACTATGGGGGATCTGAAGCAGAGATATGGACTTGGGGGACAGGACCGAGCAGCACTCCCTCTGCTGTTTCTCCCCTTCCGCTCATCCCCTTTCTGCAGTTTCCTCAGACTAGTGTGGCAGGTAGCCTAAACCAAAAGATCCATTTAACCCAGTAGAGTCCACCCAGACTGGCAGGGATTCTCCAGGCAGTTGGCCAGGAATGTTTCCCAGCCCATCAGATTTCTGACTGGGGATCCTGAACACTGAACACTCAAGCAAAACCATTGTTCCAGAAGTCCTTCAAGTTTTGCATTAGGGCATAAGAAAGCCCTCAACCAAAACAGCACTTATAGATGCTATGGGATCAGATCGCACATGACACTGAGCCGTTTTGGGCAGAATGGGGACAATCCCCGAGCTTGCATGTGTGTTCCCTCCAACTCCATTCCCATCACTTCCTTCTTGGTTTCCAAAGCACCATGGTTTAGTTGTGCAAGCTTATATTCCTGTAGCATTACATGCATGCTGATTCAATACATCTAGCGTCAGTCATTACAAATGGCCTATTCATCAACGTATGAACACACACTTGAACACTTGAGTAGGTTTATCTCAAAGATGACCTGCTGGATGGTTAACTGGGTAAGAGCTCACATCATTCTGAACAACCCCACTGCACCCTTCCAGGCTCTGTGTACTAAAGCTGGTTCATCCTGGCCATTTCCCTTAGGCCAGAATGACCCCCCAGCCCACCCCAAATCTATAAGGATGTGCTCTACAGCAAGCATCCATTGCATGGGTCCCCAAGGCCATTTCACAACAAAAACTCTCTTACCTGTGTGAGTGAGCATGTGCCGCTGTAAGGAACTCGCCCAGGGAAAAACTCTCGGACAATGAGGACAGTTGATTTTCTGAAAGCAATTTGAGTAAGCGTTTCTCTTTCCCCCCAGGAGTTTGTCTTCGGCCGTTTCTTTCTCCTCCTCACTGGTTCCGTTTGGGTCAGCCGCTGCTTCTTTGAAGTCCTCCGTCGACTGCAGGAACGTGCTGAACTTATTGGTGTCTGTGGTTGCCAGCATCTTCTCTATGCTGGCGAACTCCCCGCTCGACTCCAGGTCCACGCTGCTGCTGCTGCTTGCCTTCAGCTTGTTCTTTGCCCCTTTCTTCCGGCCTCTCTTTTTCACAGAGCCAGACGTGGTGGACTTCTGGGGCCCGTTGGGGCTGCATGCATGCGGCGTCAAGTCAGTAGAAACGATGGGGTCCGCCTGGGCTGCAGCCGCGGGAGCTGCTTTCGGTTTTGGGGTCCCCAGCTTCTCAGGGCCAGCAGCTGCTTTGGGGACAGAGTCCACAGCGTCCGTTTTCAACAGAGCGGGAGCAGACGACACGGACGAAATAATCTGCGCAATGGAAGCAAGGGGTGGCAGCTCTTTCGCCACGGGGGGCTTTGGCAAGAGGGGTGGTGGCTTAGGCCTCAAGGGCCGAAGCAAGGCAGCATTTCCCAGGAGGGAGGGAGAAATGATTGGGACTGTCAAATGCAGTGGACCCTTCAATGGCTGGGAATGCCCGGGAGCTTTGTTTTCCGGGTTATTGTTCACTGGAGGAGACTGCTGGCCGTTGTGGAGATTCTCCTCGTGCCCTTCCTTTGTATCCTGACTCGGAGCGCCATCGTCTTTTTCCTTCTTTGGAGCTTTGGGAATCGACAAGTCTATGGGCTCCATAGAGCCGTCGTAAACAGAAGACCCGAACGGGCTCTCCTGCTTCACCAGCACAGAGTTCAGGTCTTTGTTCTTTTGCGAGAAGTCCAGAGGCTCGTCGAATTCCATAGGGAAGCTACTTGCGTTTTCGAGTTTGATCGATGCGTGAGAAGGGGCGCCCCTCAAGAAGCCGTTCTGCGACTCCAGGAAGGGGGCGATGGGCTTGCGGTCTAGGTAGGTGCTGTCTTCAAGAAGCAGGGTGCCTGGCTGGCTCTCGGGAGGTGTGCAGTCCACAGCCAGCACATAGCTCTCGATCTCCCTCTCCTGGATGTGCAAATGCTGCTTAAGGATGTGGTGGATGCAGTTGCGCTTGGCCGAGAAGGCGGTGCCGCACTCCTTGCACTCAAACGGCTTCTTCTTCTGGCAGCCGCTGTGCGTCCGCATGTGGATGCGCAGGGCTCGGTAGTGCTTCAGGTCCTCCCCACAAAACTTGCACACCGTGTCCGGAGAGCAGAAGGCATCCACCATCTCTGCCGCGTTGCTGGCCACGTACTCGATGTTCTTCTCGATGTCCTTCCGCGTCGTCTTCAGGTGCTTCTTCCGCAGGTGGCGCTCGCAGTTGGCCTTCACCGTGAAAGGGTAGTGGCAGATCTTGCAGATGTACGGCCGCTCCCCGCTGTGCGTCCGCAGGTGCCGGATCAGCGCCGCCTTGTCGGCGGCAATGTAGTCGCAGATGTTGCACTGGTATGGGGAGATGCCCAGGTGGGAGCGGATGTGAGCCCTCAGGACCCCGGAGAATGCGAACACCTGCTTGCACAAGTGACACGGGAACGTCATTTTCCTCACGGCAGGGGCCTTCTTGCTTGCTGCCCCGGCAATCATGGCTTTGAAGTCCCGCTCCATGACCTCCTGCTTGATCTTCCCACCCATCGTCAAGGGCAGCAGGGCCTCGATGATGCTGTCTTGCTCCAGCTGCGTTTTCATCTCGCTCTGGCTCAAAGGCTCTGCCTTGGCCTGGGGAGAAGGGCTGGGTTGGTTTCCTGCTTTACCGTGAGGAAGGTGAGAGGCCAAAGTCGACTCTTCGGAGGTTCTGAGCGGCTTGGGTGGCGCCGGAGGAAGGCTTGGGCTGACGCACCCGGGCGAGGCTTGCTGAGTGCTGACCAGCAGAGGAGGCGTCGACGTTGCGACGACCGTCCTGGGCGCCACCAAGGGCTTTGGCTTCAGCGGAGGCATGTGCTTGAAGAGGGACTGCAAGGGGACAGGAGGCGCCTTCGAGAGGGGCGGGAGGCTTATCGGCGGCGTCGCAGAGGAAGCCATCTTCAAGATCTGCTGGATGTCCGCCAGCTCGCCGGAAATGGGCTTGACGACAATGCTAGTGTCGGGCTGAATGATGAAGCCTTTCTGGAAAGGCTGTAGTGACAGGAGCTTCATGTTTTCTTTCGTGGGGGCGAGGACAGAGAACGGCCCTCCCACAGAAGCAGCCTCCAGAGGAGACATGTTCAACTGGTTAGCACTACCAGGTTCCTGAGGTAGGTTACATTTCAGTGTTTGGAGCTGCATTTCTTGGGCCTCATCTGAAGCCAGCTCCTCCTGCTGGGCAGGTTCAACGTCTTTGGTATGCTGCAGCCCCAAGGATGCCATGTAAGCTTTCCGGTCCGGGTCCTCCGAGGGCAGTTCGTGCTTGTCTCTTTCCTGATCCGCGGCGTGGGTCTCTGCGTGCAGCTTGAGTGCTGAGCGCATGGGGAACGCCTTGTTGCACACCTCACAGACATACCGGTGATATTCACTGATGCATCGCCGCAGGTTTGTTTCACACCAGACCTACGAGACACCACACGAGAACGCAAATAAACGTCACGCAGCCAGAGGTGAAGGAGAAAACATCTACTCTCCTGAAGCGGCTAGCTTGTATACTCCTTGTACACAATTATTAATTGCTGAATTTATAGAGTCACCTGTTAAAAATATTCCCTGAGCAGCATACATACAAACAAAGCAATACTTGAACCCCCTCCCAACAGAATAGGGTCAAAACCAACAAAAGAAAATAAATTCAGCAAAAAAACAGAAAACTACCTTTCAGCACAACAGATACAGTATAAAAACAGCCCAGGTTTAAAATCACAGATCAAAAAGTGCTTTGTTCCCAAAAAGAAAGAAAGAAAGAAAGAAAGAAAGAAAGAAAGAAAGAAAGCAAGCCAAATGGGGCAGATACCTGAGAAATGCGAGGAAATTTCCTGCAGGAGAAATCTGTGAATCCCAAATCGTGGAAGCCTGCAGGAATCGAAGGGTTATTCTGAATAAAAGGCTTTCCCAGTGGGTCCCTTGGAAGTTGTTTATGAATAACCGCATTATGCCGCAACAAACCCCGGTGCGTACGGAAGGAAAGGCAACAGATGTCACACCTGGAGGGGGGAGAAGAAAAAGAACTTATGAAGAATTTTAAAGTACCATGTCACATACCTGGTTAAATGTTCAGCAAACCTCACACCACCTACCCCAACAAAAACAGAACACCCATCTATTGTCATCTACTCTGTTAGCTACTTATCAAATAATACCAGTACAATACCAAAACCAACAGGAGTTTGTATTTTACAACTTGCCTAAGGGCAAGCTGCACCTGTTTTCTTACTCTTGTCCATCTTCTAGTCTTAGAAGGTCAGCAGTCCTTCGAGGCTACAAGAAGGAAGAGTCAGCCAGCTATATACCCTTGGCTCGATACACAGAGGCTCAGATCCAGCTCTCCGTACCACTGTCATGGCGTTGGAGAAGAGTGTGAGGGGATGGTGACAGTGTGGGAATGCGACACAAGGATGCACCATACTTGAGTTAGTATTTTCAGAGTTGCATCAAAAGGAAGCACATCACGGAAACTCGGTAGTTGAAGTCAGCACAGACAGTTTATAACCCAAGCTGCAGGCAGCTCACCAGCCATATTGACAAGCTTAGTAAGACTCCTGGCTCCTCAACAAAGGCCAGATACTTAGATCGCAATGCATAAACTGTAGGCTACAACCCAGCCTGGTAGGCCATACAGTGGGTAGGTATGTACAAAGGACTGGTCATTGGCATTTTAACACCTCAAATCCCTCCCCACCCCCATTCCACTACCAGCTCCTGGAGTTCCTTGTCCCAGCAGCAAATCCTTGCCCACCCTCCCTGGTCCTTGAGATTGTTGTGTCCCATTGGGTCTTCTTTGGTCACACAATACAAATATGGCAGCAAGCCAACCATTCCTCAGATGTTTGGAATATATGGATTTTTGAAAATCTTTATTATCTAAATAACTTTCCATGTTATCATTCGGAGTCTCCTTCCACTCGTCTTCTTCTGGTGCAATATGTAAATGCAAGTGCTCTGGTATGTTTCATTGGAAACTGGGTTTTTCCTAAGCATAGCGTTTTAATTTTTATTTTGTAACATTCATTTTTGCTTGTCATACTGAATAAGTGAGCACCACAAGTCCAAATGCAAAGAGAACGACTCCATTGGGTGCAGGAAGCAGTTTTATCAAGCACAAAAAAGCTTTCCAATTGCCTTTCAAGATCTGTTTTTGTTTTGTTTTTAATTTCCCTTTTCTTTATACTTATTCCAGAAGATGTTAACATGCTGCCTCCTGCAACTACTTCAACTCAGTGATTTGTCCAATCCTCATAAGCATGTTGGTATCACTGCAATTCTCAAGAAAACAGCTTCCTGAACCCATTGGAACTCCTCACTTTCCACTTTTTTTTCTTTTATAGGCGTTGCCGGCAGGCTGAAATAGTTGTTGTTTGTTATTGTTGTTGTTGTTGCTGCTGCTACTATTACTACTACTGCAACAGCATTTCCACTGTAACACAGACCACTGCAAATTCGGAGCCCTGGGGAAAATTTATAGGCAACGCTTCACAGAGAGAGAAGGTATCTTGGAATTACTTCATATAATGTGAGTACAGAATCACCGCAAGGCCAGAAAGCATTTGAAGTAACACTCAACACCTGTTGTCATGACTGCAGATGGAAAACTGAAGCAAAAGCCAGCAGGGGAAAGTAGTCACCCAGAAACATTTGAAACAGCCTGTATCAGCCAGACACTCTTGATTTCAACACACCACTCTTCCCAAGACCTCCCACCTACTCTCTGGCACCTTGTTTCTAAATCTCTCCAAAAAGACAATGAGGGTCATTGTAAGTGCAGTCTCTCAACTCTCAAGGTCTCCCAGGATTTGCAAACCCCACTTGGGCTTCTCAAAAACCCTTGCAATTCGCACGCTGCAGTGATACTATTATTTAGCAAACCACTTGGGTCCATGGAAGATGGCAAGGGCTGAGGGAAATATTAACAAAACTCTCATGTTTTCCCCTGCTACTGACCTCAATTATTCACTGGTACTGCAGGGAGGCAGGACAACAGACAGGGAGGACAAAAAGGGCTTTTTGGAGCAAATCTCAAGCAGCTCAAGGAGTAAAGGTAAAGGTAAAGGGACCCCTAACCGTTAGGTCCAGTTGCGGACGACTCTGGGGTTGTGGTGCTCATCTTGCTTTACTGGCCGAGGGAGCCGGCGTACAGCTTCCGGGTCATGTGACCAGCATGACTAAGCCGCTTCTGGCGAACTAGAGCAGCACATGGAAACACCGTTTACCTTCCTGCCAGAGTGGTACCTATTTATCTACTTGCACTTTGACGGGCTTTTGAACTGCTAGGTTGGCAGGAGCTGGGACCGAGCAATGGGAGCTCACCCCGTCGCAGGGATTCGAACTGCCGACCTTCTGATCGGCAAATCCTAGGCTCTGTGGTTTAGACCACAGCGCCACCCACGTCAAGGAGTAGCAGACCTCATCTCATCCCAGCGTGGTCTTGCAAATGTCAAAAGTTACTAGTCCACAACATTTGCTTGTTAATTGACTAGCCTCCTACCACTATGGATGCCATTATTTGTGGTGTAAAAGGAGCCAACACAGAGGCAGCTGACGAGTTGTTTTGCTGCTCCCCAGCAACTACCGTACATCAGTAAAAGGAAGAGTCTGCCTTTATTTTTCAAGATGGATATTTTTCAGCTTGCAAGGGGCATAGTAATTCCGCAAGGGGAAAAGGTACCATTTGGCCTCTGCTTCAGGAAACCAGTTTCTTGGACTGGCATTGCCAAGCTGAGCACCAGAATACACTTAAATCAGCTTAACAATAAGCACTCGTGTGGCCTCTCAATGCTTTAGTACTAACTGTAATAAAGGGTAAGAAAAATAAACAAATATTTGCTTAAATATAGTGAGACTCCTTTTCACATTTTTGGGCCTAATTTCTGCTGCTGCTACTACTACTACTATATGAGGAAAAGTACACAATAAGAGCCAACTATTTGTAGGTGCTGAAGAAAGTAGATTAAAAAAACAGCACACTTTTCTTCTTCTGTTTAATGGCTTCCGAGTGAGCATTAGTTAAAAGCAAGGAGCTGGACACCTCAAACTGAAAAAGGTTTAGAAACATATGGAAATACTTTGTGCGTGATGATGTCAAAAAAAGAGGGGTAGGGAGAAGCTTGCAGTCTAACAAGAATACCCCACACAGACTGTCAAGTCAAATAAGGAAGGGCTAAGTTACTCAACAAAGAGACTGAAGAAGACAGAAGGAGTTAAGCAGAGCGACAAATGACAGCAGAAGATGCTATGCTTGCAAGGCAGTCCCACTCGGCCACACAACACTCTGGGTGACCTACCTCACAGGGTTGCTGTGAGCAATGAGAACCATATATACCACTTTGAGCTCATGTTAGAAAAAGGTGTGTGGGTTGCATTTATATCCCTTTTTTGTGTTACTGTGCATTCCTTGCTTGCAGGTTCTTAAGAGTGAAAGAAAGGCATTTTGTACAAGCTCAAAGGCACTTTAGTATCCATACGTGAATGTATTTTCAAAGGCAAAACTGTTCCATTTTACATGAAGCCTTTTAGGTTCTGCTTATTTTCAATGGGCGTTTAAGCACATAGTTAACTTCGCTCATGTAAAAGCCAACAGCAATCCAGAAATACCAAACTTTGTAATGTGCCCAATGTTAGTGCCTAGGCCTATACTACCTTTTAAAAAAAATCAGGTAGATGTTAGCCACTGTAATAAAACAAAAAATTAACCCAAGCTGCACTGACCCAATGAGAGGCTTAATCATTTACACTCAAATAGCACACACTGGTCATTAACAGAAATCATTTTCTTAAATCTACAAAAATGCTACTTTGTTTGAAAAACAAAATTGAATCAAACTTGCTTCCAGGAGGGAAGCATAGAGAGGAATGCTGTTCTTTAACATAGTTATATAGCAGCTTTGAAAAGAAGAAACACCAGTTAGCACTTTAAAGCAAGAGACTTATTCCTTGTTGAAAGGATTTCATTGTTCACCCTTGTCAAAATGTGCACTGGTTAACGTCCCTATTAACACCAGCCAGCTTGCCACATTGCTCTCCTTTCGGGACAAAACCCTCCTCTGTCTCTCCACACATGGGCTCTGAGGAGGAGAAACAGCATCATCAAACAGCTGCTCCGCAGTTGCCGGTGAGCAGAGCAAAGGCACAGTGGCTACTCTCAAGAGCCGCTGTGATGTCCAAGGAAGAAGCCAAAGTTAAAAAGCTCCCCCTGCCCGTGTGTGTAGCTGGACCAACAAGACAGCTTACAGCTATTACCACCCTTTCGCCTGAAAAAATAAAAAGGGACTAGTACCATTACCAAACATTTAGGCCTGTATCCAATACAGTGCTAAGCAACACATTCTATCAGCAAAAGGATTTCTGCTTGGAAAACGCAACTTCCCCTCCAATAGCCTCCTCCCTTGCACCCCCTTAAATCTGTTCTGGGGCTCCCACAACACTAGGAGCAAAATTGGAGGCGGAACATGGGAGGAGAGGGGAAGCTCTTGCACTAATGGAACGAGTGTTTCGGACGGGACTGACAATCCTCAGCCTAATTTCATACAGGAGGTAGGAAATCAGAGAAAGGCCGGGGGTGGGGTGGAGGATGGAGGCAGATCAACACAGATGGTGTGGTGGAGGGCACAAGCCCCCTGCAAGCAAGCAGTTCAGACCTCCTTGGCTGAGCGCCTCTGTAGACGTCCTTCCCAGCCCTAACTAGAGACGCTAGGGATCAAACCTGGTTCTCAGCCTAAACTAGGGCTGGGTGAGGTATCAATACATCACCCATTATCACTTTGAGGTCCACACTGTTTCCCAATACAGTGGTACCTTGGGTTAAGTACTTAATTCCTTCTGGAGGTCCGTTCTTAACCTGAAGCACCACTTTAGCTAATGGGGCCTCCCGCTGCCGGAGCACAATTTCTGTTCTCATCCTGAAGCAAAGTTCTTAACCCAAGGTACTATTTCTGGGTTAGCAGAGTCTGTAACCTGAAGCGTATGTAACCCGAGGTACCACTGTATCCGACATGGCAATATATCGCAAATCACGCCGTGGTGTGTGCTGTGTAAAAAATCATGGTGTGGGGGAATCACGAAGCCCGTCATCGCCTCTCTCGTGATTCCTGCCACCCGTTGCTCTGTTGTAACAATGTGTTAAAGGTAAGTAAAATAGTACAGGTTTTAGACCTCTTAAGTAGTAGCAGTTGCCAAGACGTTATCCTGTTTGCTTCTACAGTAGTACCTCGGTTTATGAACTTAATCCATTCCGGAAGTCCGTTCTTAAACCAAAACTGTTCTTAAACTGAGGCGCGCTTTCCCTAATGAGGCCTCCCACCGCCGGTGCCCTTCCACCATTCAGATTTCGTTCTTACACCGAGGTAAAGTTCTCAAACCAAGACATCATTTCCATTTTTGTGGAGTTTTTAAAAACCAAATAGTTCTTAAACCGGACTGTTCTTAAGCCGAGGTGCCACTGTTCATAGTTCCATCCTTATTTCAGACATAGTGATCTATTGGTATATTGCAGTGTTTAGCTGGGGTTATACCATGATGTTGAAAACTAGACATTGCTCAGCCTTAGCTGAAACCATGCGAGAGAACTGTGGTAAATTGAGTAGTGGGGCAGTGATACAGAGCAGAGAACCTTTGGAGAAAAAGCCCTGCAGCTTTCAGAAAACCGTGTTTTGAGTCTCTGAAGCCGATGAGCAATTTAGGAGAAGATTTATAGCCTTGGCAGGGATAGAAAGCCGCACACAAGGAAAAAGGCTCTGAGAGAAGAAGGCCGAGGCGGCTTCTTGTTTGCCTTATTGGCTGTGTGGCATTTCCCTGCTCTGCTAATTATATCGGTCATTCCTATGTAAACGCACCAAAATAGCTGGAGCCTCTCTGGTGGGGCAGAAAACTGTTGCCTTTAAATAGCCCTAGCAGGAGGGGAGCGAGGATGAAAAGGATAGTGTTGTGCCTGCAACACCAGCCAGAGATAATAATGGTCCCTCACAGGAGACATCCCTGAGATGGCCTTGCTCTGTCTAGCTAATGCAGCTAATTAGGGTGTAACTTCAGGATAGTTCACTAGGAGGAGAGGCTCAATGGGAAGAGTTAATTCCATGGCAAGAGGCCTCACTGCTCCAGCCAGTTGTCTAACATAACAAAAGGTCCCATTATTCCCACTCCCCCAGGAGACTTGTCCTTACCATAATTATCTGGCAAAGATGCATAATGTAAAGGCTTTACATCATCAAAAGAGACTGCCCTAAAAAGGGGGGGGGAGGCAGGGAAGAGTCTCTCTTACCTAATCAATGGATTAAGGATGTGTTTTTCCTTCAGTGGGTAAACAAAGGAGGGCCTTAGTCCTCCAGACTTTTGTATTTCAGAAGATAATAGGGCTCACTCACCAAGGCGATACCAAAATCCAAGGTAATACCAGGCATTTTTTTGTTCTTGTTTTTATTTTGCCCTGGGATGAATGTTGCTCATTTGGTAATACCAGAACGGGGGGGGGGGGGGGGAGAGAGGGCAGCCCTGTCACTAGTTCATGCCCACTCATTGTACCAATCCAAGCCAGGTCACTCAAATCTTACACAGAAAAAAAAGGCAATGAGAAGCGTTCTATGGTGATGAAGCTTTTTCTTGTTTGTTTTTTAATTAAAGGTTCTTAAATTGTACTGTTTACTGAGAACATTAGTTACTAGGCAGTGTAAAAAATCTTGTTTGTTTGTTTATATACCGCTCTTTCTTTAAAATATATCACAGTGGTTCACAACAATATAAAACCATGTAGTAAATTTATAACAAGTTGAAAACAAGTTAAAAGCAAAAGAATTAAAAACTTCAGTAGACCATTGTGGTGGATGTACCCTTAATTGCCTGCATAGACCTGGCAGAATAGAAAAGTTTAAGAGTTGGCACAGAAGGCACCCTCATAATCTCTATTGGCATGGTGTTCCACTTGACCGGGCCAATGACATGAAAGGCTCAGTTTGTCATTGTCATCAAATGAGCCTCGCCAACTTGGGGAACAATCAGAGATGTTCCTGAAGATGATCTCGGTGATCAAGCTGGGATGGAAGGGTTCAGGTGGTCCCTGAGATAGCGTGGACCTAAGTTGTTCAGGGAGTTGCAAGTCAATGCAAGAACCTTGAACCTGGCTTGGCAGTAGATGGGCAACCGGTGCAGTTGTTTTAACCATGGTGTTACACTTTCTTGACCAGAACCTCTCATCAGCAATCTGGCCACAGCGTTCTGCAACAGATAGAGCTTCCAAACCAGACCCAAGGGCAGTCCCACACAGAGAGCACTACAGTAATGCAGCCTTGAGGTTACCAATGTGTGGACTACAGCGGTCAAGCTATCCCTGTTGAGGAATGGCCGCAGTTGGCAAATCAACTGGTAAAAGGCACTCCTGGCCACAGATGACACTAGGGCCTCTAGTCACAAGGATGCTCCGAGGAAAAACCCCAAGCTATGCACTTGCTCCTTCAGAAGGAGTGCAACCCCATCTAGAACAGGTAACTTGCCAATTTCCTGAACAAAGGAGCCACCCAACCAAAGAGCCTCTGTCTTCCCAGGATTCAAAGACAGTTTCATCCAGTCCACCAACATTGAATCCAGACACAGGTTCAAAGCTTTCACAGCCTCTTCTGATGTTATGGAGAAACAGAGCTGCGTGTCATCGGCATACAGGTGACACCTCACTCCAAAACGTCTAATGACCGTTCCCAATGGCTTCACATAGATATTAAGCAGCACTGGGGAAAGAACAGAACCCTGTGGAACCTCACAGCACAAATGCCAGGGGGCCAAGGAACACTCACCCAGTTAATAAACTAATAAAATTAAACTGGATTTTTGTTTTAAGCAAAACCCAACATGTGCTACCTTTCCTAGCAAAAGTCCTGCACACTTGCTCTAGCCCCCAAATCCTGGATTTTAACATGCTCAACATGAATAGTTCCCTGATAAAAGGAGTATCCTAGGAACTCAACTACATCCATCAATGCATGCTGAGCTGCTCCATGAGAAAGGTGAATCTTTTTCAGTTTGCCAAGGATTCCCCTTCAACACCCACCACATGGAGGCATTATATGCTCATACATTAAAATGCATGCAGGGCCTCTTCCCACTGCTGCCAAATGCGCAACCATCAGGCACATTGATGGGGGAGCTTAGCTAGTGCTTTTAACATATGGAGTGCATCTGGACTCTGGTATCTCATCTGCAAGAAGCGGATTACATAGAACGTGGGAAGTTGTCTTGTACTGAATCAGGCCATTTGGTCTGTCAAAGCTCAGTACTGTCTATCCAGACTACGAGCAGCAGCAACAGCTCTCCATGGTTTCAGGATGAGGGTGTCTTCCAGCCCTGCCGGGAACTGAACTTGGGACCTTTGGCATGCAACGCAGATGGCTCAACTACGAAACCATAGCCTTTCCCCTACAATGGTTCATCACAACTTGCCAAAACAAAAATCCTATCAGCACCATGCCAACCCCCAGAGCTTTTGCCACTTGGTCAAAAACTTACAGCAACTGGAAGAACATTTAAATTGTTTTTTAAAAAAACATAACCTCAAGTCAGATTCAAATGAGGTTTAATACATAAATAACCTCATTTACTCAGTCCCACTGAATTCAAGAGGGCTTAAAATGTGTTGGAACATACATTTGCATCAAACAACAATCTTCTACAACAAGCCACATCTCCCGTGCTCTTTTATTACCTCAGTGAGGTGTCTGGATGCGCCTCCATGTGGCTTTCCAGCCCATACTTGCACAAAAATTCCTTGAAACACACTGGACAACGATAAACTTCATCCTCGGCCTTCTTCTCAGCTTCACCACTTTGCAGTTCCTCCACGGCCTGTTTGGTAGAGAAGGGAGAATTCTCTCATGCAAAAACCTGACTGAGTGCACAAATTCACATGGAGTGTGATTCCAGCCTCTTTGGGCTGCTTTGAACCTTCCCATTGTTTTGCCCAAGACTAAATACTCCCCACCATACAGAATATGAACACATAAGATGAGGAGGGTGACTTGTTATGTGTTTCTACATCAAAGAAAACAGCTTTCCGAGAAGAGGGTCATTGCCAGCCATGAAATTTGAGGGATTCTGAGAAAAACAACAATATTTTTAATCAACAGTCTTATAAGAACAGCAGACATAAAAACGCTGTATTCAATGTTTTAGTGACATCCTCTTTTCAGGTCAGCCACTGCAGATATGGAGATGATCATTTGGACCTTTGGATTTCCTTTGTGTCTGTCTGCACAGTAGCAGCCATCTGTCAGGTTCATTCACACTTGCCCAACGTTGTACTGCATTAAAACGGCACCAGGCTGAAGCAACGCAGAAGGCTGTGCTCATAAACTTGCCTGAATGTGCCCTGGTTAAAAGCCACGACAGGACAGAGGCACACAACCAAGTCCCGCCCGCAAAACCTTGGGGCACATCCAAATCTTGTGTGCGTTGGCCCTGATCGTCCTGCACTGAGCAAGGAAGGTCCATAAGGGAGGTTCATGGAGGGGGGGGGCTCTGACTTGCATTTGCTTGAACACGAATCAAACTCTCCACTTGGTTCTAGTCCCTGACAAAGCAACGCCCCCAGCTGCATGGAGGGGTCAACTCCCATTCAGACAAACGCCCTCACCGGACCTTCCTTCCTCAGCAAAAGAAAGACCCAGCTCAGGGACTGAGTGGGCAGGTCTGATGTAGATAGGGATGTAGGGCGTGCATGACTTTCAAACCACCTTTGAAAGCATCCTACTTCCCTACAGGTGACATCATAGCACATGTCACTTCATAAAAATGAATGTGTACCACACACACACATACACACCTACATTTTTGAACTTTTTGGCAACCACAAGCCTATTATGTCCCCACCTCCTCTCTTCCATTGCCATGTGATGAAGAGAATTTCTAATGTATAATTTTAAGCTGATCATCCTCTTCTTCAAAAAAAACCCCCACCCCACACATAAATCAAGGAAGGGGGACCTGCAGTCCCCCATATTTTTGTCTGAATACAACTCCCATCATCCTTGACCACTGGCCACACTGGCTGGGGCTGATGGGAGTTGGAGTCCAAAAACATCTAGGAGGGCTGCAGGTTCCCCCATCCCTGGAATAAATGGAAAGATATAAAGGGAAAGGGGGAGGGGGAGAATGTAACTTTGGGCAGAGCCACGCCCTACTTTTAAAGCACATCCCATAAACATTTAAAGCACATGACATCCCCCTAAGAATCCTGAGAACTGTAGCTGTGTGAGGAGGAAACTACATCACCCAGGATTCCTTGGGTGAAGTCATGTGCTGCAAATTTGTGTTGGGTGTGCTTTCAACGTATGGTGAAATTTTGCAGAAAACATTATAGAAAAACCTTTTTGGCTGGAATTCGCTCCTCTTTGTCTGCCTCGGTTTCTAGGCTGTGTTTTCGTTTTGTGGACAACCGCCTGCGTTTCAGTGGGGAGGCAGGTGCTGTACTTGTAGTAGTGCCATTTGGATCCTTCTCATGGATTTTCATATGTCTAAAATCAGGTGGGAAAGGGAAGAGAAGAGAATATATATAAAAAATGAGCCGGCTGTTCCACTATAGATTCTGAACCAAAAAGAAGACGATGATGACGATAATTAAATTATATTAATTCATGTGACTTATTGATAATGTGCCTTCAACCCATATATTGCGCCATAAATTGTATCTGGTTATGTCAGAGGTAAGCTGATTGTTTATATTAAAGCTTAATTGTCAACAATGAAGCAACCCTCGATGATCTACAGCAACAAGAGAAGGCACCTCAATTTCCATGTTATATTATGATATTACCAGTATCATGGTCAGACCAGGAAGTGGACTTAGGCAGTCCCCCTGGGCAGTGGAATCCCATGGGGCGGGACCCCTGCTGACACCCCACCCATCACTGGAGAAGCAGTAGTGGATTCTGGCAAGATCTCGCGGGAGTTCAACGAGATTTCATCAGAAGCTGTTGCCATGCAACCCCAGTAAGCAAGGCTTCAGTGGGGGCGGCAAAATGGGATGGGCTGCCCCAGACCAGTATTATAACCTGAAGGATACATTGGAATTTTGTGTGTAATAACTGGGGAAATTGTATATTCTAGAATGATCCTGCTATTCAGTACAGTAAATTGGATTATTCTTTTTACAAGTTCAACAGATGTCCCCCCTCAAATAAGGGTAGGGCAGAGATTAATGGAGTTAGCAATACCAGAGATTTTGCGGTACAAAATACAATGAGAACAGTTCTTTCCACACTGGCCCTTTGCAGTGCTTTTACAGTGTAATCTTAATTAGCAAGATTAGATGCCTTTCACTTTTCCCAGACTTGCCTTCAACAGATATTTGACAGAGAGCATGCAAAAAAAAAACCTCTCAGCTACACATTTTAGCTCATCTCAAAAATGATATGCAATGAAGTTTAATCCCTAAAAGGCACCCTACACATATCTTACTAGTGCATCTTAAAAAAAATATCATTGTAGTTATTTCCCATTTGCAGAAGTAAACCTGAGCGAAAATAATCCGTTTCTCCTGTATTGCAAAATTCAATATGAAGTTTTAAGAATACAGAATTAAAAATACAACTAGGATACAATCCTAGTTAACAGGGAACTTTTGAGTAGATATATATGATTACACACTACTTTTCTCACCATCAGTTGCCAGATAAAATAGTCTCCAGACCCCACCAGATGATCAGCCACAGGGCAATTCATTACAGCTTTTGAAGCAGAGAATTAATGACACAGAGATCAAAACACACACATTCTCCAAATAATGAGGGGTGAAATACTATGGAGAATGGGAAATTTGTATTAAGCAAGTGCAGAAAAGCAAGGACTCCTAATGTGTGAGTTTTTGGGTTTTTTTAAAGAAACATGGCAGCATCATGGTTTCTGTTTATTTCCTACAAGGAAGCTCTTCAAGTTTCTGATGAAGTGCCAGTCAAGTACAAATGCCTATATATTTCCTGCCTATGATGTATATCATACCTTATATATCATTTCGTAACATATATATGCTACAGCTAGTGAGTTTCTCCTAAGCCAGTTTCACTCCATTTGTCTCACAGGCATGATATAAAAAAATAAAAGAAAGATACAGTGATTCTCGTGATTCTTCCTTGTAGCAAGGAGGAATTTTTCAGTCTCTTTAGGGCATTTTAACCACACCCTAAATCTAAAAGGACATCAGCACAATCATCTCCCTCCAAGGTCCCCGGGGTGAGAGGAGGACGGATGATCACACAATGGGAAAACATTAATATAGATATCCAGTTGCACTAAAGAGTCCACAAATATCAGAAGAAGAAGAAGAAATGCTATTCACACAGTTCCAGAAAGCTCCATCTTTTAACTAGACTTTTAACTAAAGAGAAGGAGGAAGGAAAACAACTGATCTTCAGGACAGACCCCAGTTGTCCAAACAACTCACATTCAATCACAGCTCTGATGTCACTCATTGTCTAAAATGACTGAGTGGTGGGAGCAGCCAAGTTGGCTCATCTTAATGAAATTACTTAGATAGATACTTGAACATTTTGCTTCCTAACTTTTTTGTAGGAGGGCTAGAGACTTGCCTTCCATTAGGAAAGCTCAGAGTCTGGTTCCCCTGCTGGCTTTGGGCCTGATAACCAGTTAACCTTTCTGCCGTTTTTGACTACGTAAAGATCCAAATTTGGAGAATCAATTCACAATTAGTACATATGAAATAAAACCGCAGGCAGAAGGCTTTACTAAGTGCACAAGATAAATGCTTGAATGAGCATCAATGTGCTCCATTTTGAATAATCGCTCTATAGGGCTAAGTTAGGTTTCACAAGGAAGTACACAAAATGACAAAGAGAATGAGGAAAACAAATCACTCGATTATGTTCCTCTCAAATGCACTTCTGGGTAACTGCTGCTCTGGTTCCACCTTAACAAGCAGCTAGATTCAACTCCCACCCACTCCAACTTGCCCAACTGGTTCTGCTTCGGCATGCAAGAATGAGCAAATATCAGAATGTACCTTTCTTGTCAGCTCTCTTTTAAACAAGACCAAGAAACTGTCACCAATTTTATTCTGTTTTTTGTGTGTGTGTGTGTGTGTGTGTGTTTTTAAAAAGGGGAGTAAAGACAAAGAAACTGAAATTCAGCATGGGAGTTTGCCTGTCACATCACCTCCCATTTTCTCATTTTGCACGCAACTTGCCTGCAGACTCGAATGATCAAGAGCGTAAACCATACATAAGAAGTTGGCTGACAATGCTCATAACAACAAGCAAGGCGGAATAACATGACACTGGGAGCATTCTATGTCCTGGACAATTGTAACGTAAAGACTTGATGATAAACCATATGGGAAAGGGAGAGAAAGTCAGCATGGGGAACAGAACTCACCACTTACAGAAATGGTGCCTATGCTAACACAGAACTGACCCAAGGTTGGTAAATATAACATTACAAAAATATAAAGGGACCACATCACTTTTTTAAGTGTACACTTAAAAAATTAAGGTATGTGTGCTTGCAAACATCTCACTTTCTCTTTCTCATACTCAACTCTAAAGGGGCTAGGATTGGCTATTGCTCCATTCCATTCAAAGCATGTCTGCTCTCAAAGAATGATTTAGAAAGATCAGCATTAAGCTGTACTTCTCCTGCAGAGAGAAAGATCAGCAGCTACACCGCTTAGAACTAAACTGAAAACATTTCCATCACTCTGCCACGGAGTTGTGCGTCTTCGCTGTCAACATGCCTCTGAATGCAAGTTGCTGGGAATCACAAGTGCAGAGAAAGTTGTTGTTGCAGGATCCCCATGGGCATCTAGCTGGCCACTGTGAAAATGAAATGTTTGACTACATGGGTGTTTGGGCCTGAGCCAGCAGGGCTTTTCTAACGGTCGCTCTGAAATCCCATGTTTAAATTATCTGATGCAAAGCAATTCAGGGCACACCTGCAAATGCTCCCAAAGGAACACAGAATTATTATTATTTTTCCATTATACATGCCACTGTTCAACAAGTTGCCCCATTGCTTTTAGTCCTTTCTTGGTGCTACATAGGTCACAACTATAAGCACCCTAGGAATAAATTGTGACTTCTTCCTAGGATTTTCCCTTTCTTGGTAATAAGTGAGGATATGCAGACCCTACCAGTTCCTCGGTATCTGAGGGGAATAATGCAACCGCGCAGGTGGTCTGTGCTGGCGAGACACATTGCCTGCATTGCACACAACCCCCAAAACAAATAATCCTGTGAACATGTCCTTAGACTGCATCCAATCTGTTCCAAGACCTTAGGTTCTAGGGATACATTCTGCATATAACACAAACTACTATACAGTAATTCTGTTAGGAGAACCCACGCCTAGGCTCAGGGCAAGATCAAAGCCGGAGAGCAGAATTCCCAAAACATCTGAAGACTCATGGATGGGGACTCTCTCACACACCTCCACACCCAGTGCATGAACTTGGGTTTGAAAAGATTAAGGGGTGACGTGTAAGTCACAGAAAGAAAATTAACAAGCCTTGCTATTTGAGCAATGTGCTTCGGGGGAAAGGAGACACGAAGGAGGCACCAAGCAACAGGAAAGGGACGGCGAAACCTCAAAACGCTACTGACAAATACTTTTTGCACACGTGTCGCCTTGACAGAAGAACACTTTTCTTCTGCCTCCGAGAAAGCGAGCCATAAACTGCAACTTGTTGGCATAGCTGTCAATGTTTCCCTTTTTTAAAGGGAAATTCCCTTATTCCGAATAGGATTCCTCGTAAGAAAAGGGAAAAGTTGACAGCTATGCTTGCTGGGCATTTTACTTTTTTTTAATATTAGAACTATTATTACAGATCAATTTGCCAGCATGATTTTGAGACGTTGCCTCTCTCTTTTACTTCCTTTGATTTTTGGCGCTAGCCTTCTGACAAAGGAGCTAACTTTACACAGAAAGCAGCAAAACACGCCCCCCCCCCATATAGAACTTCTTAAAAACGAAAATGCCACACAACGAAGTTTAGAGGTACAGTCACGTTGCATATTTCCATTGCACATAATTAACAAAAATGGAGAGCAATTGTGTGCATGTCATGGATATGAAGGAATGGCCAATTAATAATTTTTAGATAAAAATACATTGTTCATTGCAAATGCGATGGAAGAAGAGGAGGAGCCACGAGCGAAAGTGAACTTTTAAAATGTGACCCTTTTTTGCAAGACTACGGGCAACGAAAGGATCTTGGAATTTGGAACAGATGGACACTGGTCCTTTCTTGGGAGTGGGCATTTTTTTACTAGTGTGCTGAGTTTTCATCAAGAATCACTACCAGGCCTCCAGGCTTATCTCCACAACCTTGATCGTTGTAAACTGCATTCTTAGGATTCTCATGCGTAGTGCCTGAGAGCAGCACAAACTTGCTTTGTGGCAGCTCATGTGCTCTGTTTGGTTTAAATGCACTAATTCGGACACCAAAACCATATTTATTTCTTCTGCCTCTGAAATTACTTAAGGAGACTCAAAGCATAACATATGCAGATATTCAAAAATACAAGTATGAATAGAATGGTTTGGAAAACAAAGCTTCTACAGATTACGTTGTTATGGTGCAAGCAGAGGTGACCAAAGATCAATCCACACAAGGAAAGAAATCACATTATAGTATCCATCTCACCAGTGTGAAGAGTTTTAAAAGTGAGCTCAGGTTGTTGTCACACACACACCCCTTCAAAACCTAATATAACCCAGAAGAATATTGGCAGAAGTTATCTTATCTCAGGTTGAACTAATTGCCTATCTAGTTTGGCATTTTGCATTCTGACTGGCAGCAGGTCTCCAGGGTCTCAGCCAGCAGTCTTTCCCATCACCTTGCCATCACTTGATTCTTCTGAACAGGAGCCGAGCCTGAGACTGGATTTGGGAACTGCAGGATGCAAACCTGTCCCCTGCTACTGAGCTATGCAGTCTTACGCCATGCAATCTGAGGAAATCTATAAGCCTGATTTCTCAACATGCAAAGGTCAGTCCACAGGCCACATTCTAGTGAGCAAGTGTGGATGAACCACAGAACCCTGCTCCACATCATGTGACAGAACCTGCAGTCAAGCGCCCCCTTCTCTTGCAACTCTAATATGCTGGAACATATCTAGGGATGAGGGCTGCTTTCAAAGCCATCAATATGCAACGCTGGGGGGTAATTTCTTCTGCACTATTACTTCCCGCCCCCCTGAATTCATGGCTCAGCACTTCTGCACAGAAGAGCCAATGACTGCTGCTATGCCAGCCTAATGGCTAAGGCAGTGGTGGGGAACCTGTGACCCTCCAGATATAGAACTACAGTTCCCAAATTCTAACCACAGGTCATGCTGGCTGAGGCTGATAGGAGCTAGAGTCAGCCGCCATCTGTAGAGAACACCATGCAGCTAAGACTCCGGCCATTTATTTAATAAGCTATGTTGGTAAACAGGTACTTAAAGGGAGGTTAAAACGCAAGGTGCAGTGTGATGAAAGAGTCCAGTCTAAAGTAAGTAGGGCAGCTTGTTAAAGGACATTTTGTTCAAGCTCTGTCCTGCAGAATTGGCACAACAGGGAAATTTAGACCCAAGAGTGACAACAAAGGGGCAGAAGCTATGAGCAATTCGAGAGAAGCTCACAGGAGGAATCCATGTTCTCCGGCGCAAGCCCCACTGAAATCACACTCCCGTTTCATTACGAAGAGGTTTGGGCAGGAAAACTTCCGTGTGCCCTTTGAGGCTTTATCTTTAAGGCTGACAACAGAAACTCGACCATCCAGGTGAGAAAACAAACAGGCACTTCAGGAAGATGCTATCAGCGAGATCGTGTCTAAACCAGTTTGCCTTTTATGAGGATTAGGCACAGGAAGGAAAAGTTCAGAAGATGTACCATGTACAAAAGACTGGAACTTTGTCTGTCTCTCTTTTTGTGTAAAAAGAAAAAGACCCCTGCCTCTTAAATGTGATCGATTGAGTTTGCAGGTTCAGAGAAGCATCAGAATTGAAAGCCACCTAATCCAATCCCTTGAATGATGCAGGCAATCTAGAGCTAGAGCATCTCCAATGGAGCCTCTCGCTAAAGACCTCTAGTGAGGAATAGACCCAAGGTAATTAGTACCACTGGACTATAGGAGTATGCGAAATCCAATCCCCACCCCCCCTACTTAGCTCATCTTTTTAATACTCTTATTTTAGAGAATTAGATTTTTAAAAAGCAAAAAGTCTACAACACTGAAGGAAAAGGGGGATCTACCTTAACCACTTAAGCATGCTGAAGGTCGGGGTGATGGAATGATAGATGCGGTTTTGTCCAAGGTACACGTTTCACCCTGGCAGAAAGCTACCAACCCCAGAAGGCCCTCACTTTGCAAACCTGCCTTGTTAATAGAAGTTAATGCATCATTAATCGATGTCAATGCCTTCTCTCCTGCGGCCTGTTACCTTGCAAGCAAAGCCTCCAAGAAGATGGAATTAATAGCCAAGCTGTTGTGTTTGAAACACACATTGTATTTTGGGACAATGCCACGAGATGCAACTAGGATAGGGCAACAGGGAACACCTGCACGGAAAGTTGGGGAAGTTGAGTAAAAATGGTTGAAGGAAGTGCAATTTGGAATAGGGTTTTTTTTCCTTGGAAAAGAAATCTAGGCATGTTATTAACATGCGTGGCACAAGGCATGCCCTTGCAGATATGACTCAAGCGCAGCAACTTGAAACATTTCAGCCCAAAGAGCCCCGCCTTTGCTTGATTCAGGATAAGCTCACTGTTTTCTCAAGGGAATGGGATGTCTTCTGGCACCAGTTTTTGACTCGAGAAGGAAACTGCAAACCTGCACGTATTAAGTTCGTATTTACTTTTATCAATGGAGCATGGCAGCACCTCCAGCACTGCCCTCTGGACCTGACCAGAATTCCACAGGCGTCTCAAGTTTTAAATGGGGAAGGAATTGGGGGGTGGGATTTCAATAGCTTATTTGGAACTTTCACACTAAGCCTCAGCAAATCTGTTGTTGTTTTTTGAAAAAAAACAATAGCTCAAGGATTGCACAAGATAAGGCATTTAGGGAAGCAGTTAAGACATCTCCTCCTCTCTGAGCCTCTTCTCTTTTTCATATATAGTCTCTAGGGAGTTGGCAACATGTGTCTTGGGAAAGCGGCATAGGAGATGAGCAATGTTCTTCTTGTTTCTCCGATCAGGAGTGATAATAACTGAAGCTGCAGGATTCTGCCCATGTGACCGAGGAAGCAGCAGCATGGGGTGTTGGGATAAAAAGTGCTTGGTTTGTGCAAACAGCTAGGACAAAAGTAGCTAGGTGCATTGGAGCAAGGCAGTGACCATTTTACCAAGATCCTACCTAAGGCACACATCTCAGGAAATCTGAATGGGCAGCCCTGCAGAGCAGAAAGATACGGCAAGTGGTGTCAACATAAATTCTATGCTCATTTGTCTCCCGAGGTGCACAGCTCGCCAAAGTGGTTCTGCAAACACATCATTGCTGCCTCTCTCTTATAATGGGCTTCTCCATAACATTAAACTGTAAGATAGGGAAGATGCATGGTCAACCTGACACTATTTTGCTGGGTCAGTGCATGGAAAAGTATTAAGGAGAGCGATGGAATACCAACACCGTGGTTTGCTCCTTGAACGACTATACAGCACAGCAATATCCACTATATATGTGGCTTTAGGAAAGATTAAACCAGCTTTCCCATGCCAGACTCTCTTCCAGGGGTTGTTGAACTGTAGCTCCCCTTAGCCCTAGCCAGCATGGTCCAAGGTCAAGGATGGTAGGAATTGTATTCCTGGAAGCACCTGGATGGAGGAGGCTGGACTAGACGAATTCATGGAGTAGGAAAAGCAAAAGTCATTAGCCAAGGACAGCTAAAGAGAACCTCCAAGTGCAAGAGAAGCACACCTCTGAATGTTAAGCAGGGACACACTGCTACCTTAGCACCTTGCTGGAAGGTTTCCTGAAGGCATCTGACTGGACGTTCTTAAGAAACCAAGATGCAAGGAGGCTATATGGTGCGTAGACATATCTGAGAGCTTACTAGAAGAATGCATTTGATTATATCAAATTCTGTGTGCTTTCTTCATAAAGAAAAGTACTGCTAGAGTTGGTGGGGAGACATCTCAGTCCCAGGGGCCTCCAGCCTTCTACGCCTGACCCTCAGTGTTCCTCTGAAGGCCACACACCCTTCTCAGGGCTGACCCCGCTCCTCAAACTGTGCTTCTGATCAACTCTGCCCCTGATCAACTCTGCCCCACACTCCCCTCCTTGAGTGACATTGCCTAGCTTAAATGTGTCACCTGAACTGCCTCTTCCTTGCCTGGATAGAAGATGAAAAGGGTTGTGTGAGGGGTGGGGAGGATAAAGGGCTTGCCCACTGTACAAAAGAATCACATTCATTGCTTTGCCCAATGTTGCATTTGGCTGTGCAAACTAGCAGCTCATGGCACCCAAAAGGCTCCCAATGAAAGTACATGACCACCAGCCTGAAAAAGGTCATCTGCTGCTCACTTATCTGTCCCTCTCCCTCATTTGGGCATTGGATCTCTCTACCTGGCCAAAAAAAAAGCATCTAATTCAAAATAAAAAATAATTGAGAATTCTTGGGTGCAAATAAAGCATCTGCCTATGTTTCAAGCTGCATCTGCATGCATTTCATTTTGCATCACTGGGAATGCATCTCGGCTCTTTAGCATAGAGTATGATCATCCTGGGAAACAGAGTGTCCTATAAAACTCTTGAGGGGGTGGGTGGCAGGGAAATCACCCTCCCCTCTGGGCTTGCCTCCCTAGAAATTTGTGCTTTAAAGCTCACATCTGAAGATCTGCCTAGAGACACGAAGTTAATACAAACCGCTCTGTGATTAGCAATCGGTTTACAAAGATCCCTATCTCATTTCATACTGCTCCTTGCACAGAGTACCAAACCTTGGGGTGGAGAAGTGCAATGCGTATTACAGCTGTGATGCAAGAGGTGTTAACAACTTCTCTCTGCTCTAGTTCCCTAATGAAATCCCACTCACCTGCAAACCTTGCTATCAGCCATGGAGGGGCGGGGGGGGGGGACGACAGTGCCAGTTTTACCAATCCAAGTCACTCCTCCTCCTGGCAACTACACGAAAGCATCAGGAACAAAAATGACAATAGATTCTGAAGAGTCCAATATGGATCTTTCACATGATGCCAAGTTGGGCCTTGACAGGAAGCATCCATTACCAGCTCTTAAAAAGGTAAAGGGACCCCTGACCATTAGGTCCAGTCGTGACCGACTCTGGGGTTGCGGCACCTATCTCGCTTTATTGGCTAAGGGAGCTGGTGTACAGCTTCCGGGTCATGTGGCCAGCATGACTAAGCCACTTCTGGCGAACCAGAGCAGTGCACAGAAACACTGTTTACCTTCCCGCCGGAGCGGTACCTATTTATCTACTTGCACTTTGAGGTGCTTTCGAACTGCTAGGTGGGCAGGAGCAGGGACCGAGCAGCGGGAGCTCACCCCGTCGCGGGGATTCAAACCGCCGACCTTCTAATCGGCAAGTCCTAGGCTCTGTGGTTTAACCCACAGCGCCACCCACGTCCCTTACCAGCTTTTACACCCTTCACAATTCCTGTGGATTCGCTTTCGTGTAGGCTTATTAACTACATGGGCTTACTTGGAAGCGAAGCCCCACCGTAGTTCACTGGTATTTACTCCCCACCCCACCCCCACCCCCACTCCACAAGTATATGCATAGGACTGAAGTCTTATAAAACTGCCCATTTTAGAAAGAAGTATTGTCGTTTAGCAGCAACACATTTCAGGAACGGAAGTATATATGATGCAACATACAAATCAAGCACAAATTAGGGATGCCTTTAGAGGGGCAGTATTTTAGTGCAGTGGTAACTCAAAAGTTGAACAGAATCCATTCTGGGAGTCCGTTTGACTTCCAAAACGTTCAGAAACCAAGGCGTGGCTTCCAATTGGCTGCAGGGAGCTCCTGTAGCCAACTGGAAGCCGCAGAAGGTGCGTCGAACGTTCGGATTCCAAAGAATGTTCGCAAACCGGAACACTCACTTCCGGGTTTGCGGCATTCAGGACCCAAAACGTTCGACTCGCAAGGCATTCGCAAACCAAGGTATGACTGTATTTTTAGCTGGGTCCTAAAAATGACAAGAACCTTCTTGAGTATTAGTAAATTATTGGTACTTGGAAACTTGTTGGAGAAAAGCGCCACGATCCATGGGCATCACAAACAGATGTGTGCAGGGTTTTCAAATATCCACCACCAAACACACTGTCCATTCCTGCATTGCAGGGGGTTGGACTAGATAGCCCTTCCAACTCTATGATCATATGACTATGATTCTAAGGGACAAATGCAAGGAGCTGCTGGAAGGAGGCCGAAAAGAAGGGATTCTTTGAATTGCAGCCCTCAGGTGGAACAGGGCATTCAGTAAACGGTCACCAACATACACTCTCACATTTATCAACCTTTTCCCACACTGTCACCTCATGGCCAGCTCTCACCTGTGCATGTTTCCATTGGTGGTGAAGGACTGGTCACACACCGAACATTTGTAAGGCCTTTCGCCAGAATGGACTAGCATGTGGCGGTCGAGGGAGCTTGCGGAGCTCAGAGACTTTCCACAGATGCTGCAGGAATGGTCTGTCCCTCCAGTGTCCGTGTTATGCTAAAGAAAGCAACAGATTGTTGGTTTTGAGTTCCTCCTGTGCAGCTTCAAGGACATGTCAGTCAACTGCAACCATCATCATCATCATCTAAGAAGGTTTAATGCAATGCATTTAAAATTAGCATGGCATATCTGCAGCTAGCGAAAGCGACAGGAAGAGTAAGAGGCCAACCAAAACAAAAAGTCTATAAGGATTGGAGAATCTTTAAAGAATATTTAGAAAACTATGGAATAAAGGGAAACATCTTGGCAGAATTAGACTGATCCCTGTATTGTATAAATATAAGTTTGTAGGAAGGTAAAAAGAAATTATATAAGAAATATGTAACTGTGCGGTATAAAGTAATGGACAGACAAAGTACAGTGAGATTAAATGGAAGTCAGTTTTAAATTTCTTTTCTATAAATTTTATAATTGTGTTCAATACCAGGAGTATATATGATGATCATTATAGTAATCTTCTTATATCTTATAGTGTGGTGGCTTGTTTGATTTTTCTGTTATATGTTTGTTTGTTTGTTTGTTTGTATGTTTGTTTACTTGTATGTACGTCTGTTTTTCATAAATGTATTTATTTTAAATTAATAAAGATATATATATATTAAAAAAGCATGGCATACCTGGGTAAGGGTGCAATTCTATACTCCCCAAAAAGTTGGCTGAGGAGCTTTTTAGCACATGACCTAGGTCCATCTCTGCTGGTGGAGAAACAAGGTACATAGGCAAACGATGCTTATGTCACCTGAAGCCCCCCTAGACACTGGCAGAAATGGGGTGGGTCAAGGAGGTATAGGTATGCCGTATCCAAACTGTGAAAAGCACCAAATTGGCTAAATTCGCTTGGGACCTGAAAGGCTTATGCTGAAACTACAGACCATTTCTTCCTTGGCAGAGTAGCTTTGTAAAACCTCTGATTATTTTACTATACTACCAAAGGGGGAAGGAAACCTTAAGAAGTGGCAAAAAAATAATAATGGGAAGGACAGTAAATGCAAATGTACAGTTGAGGGAGCGAGGGAAGAAAGCATAAGGAAACAAGCTGATAGCCTACTATAATGTCTGTGCATTTTATTGTACTGATAGTTGTTTGTCTCCAAGGAAGACACCTTCAATTTTTTAAAAAAAAGATTTTAAAAAGTCACCGGCTTACCTGACGAATATGCATTGTCAACTGATGCTGAGTAGTGCAAATCTTTTCACAAAGAGGGCAGGTATAGGAAGACTTGTCATCTTTTGTTTCCTGCATACAAAATAATTTTTAAGTTTTTTAAAATAAGAAATCAATCATAACACACATTTTAAAAGTAATTTAAAATTTACAGACTTGAGGTTTTTATCCCTTGCCCATTCATGCAGAGAATGCATATGCAGCAATAAAACATAAATTTACACAGGAAATTATTCTAAATGAGACTCTTTTTAGAAAAAGAAAGAAAAATAAATTTGAAATCACAGTCTGAGTCAGTGAAATTGAGTGTGGTGCGGGATGTTGGCTAGAACCTAATCCTTCATCAAGCATTAGGTCTACCCAGCCAAAAGTCTACCCAATCCAACCCAGTGGATGACCAGATGGCTTTTTGGGAAATGCAAAAGCTAAGACATGACAGCAATGCACACCTCCAACAGTTGTTGTTTAGGGAGTAGCATTCAGGGGTATGATCCTTGAAATAGCCCACAGTCTTCATGGCTAGCAAAACAGCCACTGATAAACTTTACCCTCCATGAATTTATTTAAAGTCCTTTCTAAGCCATCCAAACCGGTTGGCCATTATGGTTGCCCATTATTACCGTATCTTGAGGGAGAGAGTTCCATGCAATGTGCTGCTTGAAGTATGTGCTTCCTTTTGCCTATCCTATAATCTACAACCATTTAGCTTCATTATAGTGAGAGAGGGAGGAAAACTTCCTCTCACCCTATGCACTTTCACTACACATGCATAATGCGCCGTCTTGGAACTACACCAGATGGGATCTGAATAAGTAACATGGCACACCTCGGTTTCTCCACCTCAAAAACTTAAGGTAGAGGTGAGGAATCTCCCCCACCGAGCAGAGACACCCCTTCTCTCTTTATGCTCCTCCTCTCCTCCCCTGGAGGACCACAGGTCCCTTTGCACCTGGATACCTGTATTTGGTTATGAATTGGGTGCAAGGGTGGTTTCACGGTTTCCTCTCTGCATGGGACAAATTGATTTTTGCTTTCATTTGTGCACTGCACTCCACTGCAAAGGGGAACTCAATCCATATAGGATGCCAGCAGCTGCCACCCTCACACATACAACGCACCCAACGTTCCCACTGCAGGGAAGCTCAATGATGAGAGATTGGCTGTCTCTCTTAATTCAAATGACCTTGTCAAACATTCTTGATCCTCCAATAAGCTTCCGACAACCCCTCACATTGGTGGAGAGGGGACTACAAGGGGAAAGGAAATGCTATGAACTAAAAAAAAAAAAAAAGGAACAGCTAAAAATAAGGAGTTGGGGGGTGGAGAGAGAAAATTACAACAATAGTACAAGGAAGAAATAAATTCCCTTAGCAAGCTGAAAGGTTGGCCAGTCTGAAACTTCCCCAGCTACAACTTGGCCAGGATGTTTGTGCTAACAGAAGAGATCTTCCCCCTTTCTTTTCTTTTAAAAGTTGTCCACAGGATGCTTCACGAGAACAAGTCGCCCACACACCCCTGGCGTAAGTGTAGGCTTTGCATCACACCTCTATGACAAAGCAGTAGGCTTCCACCCTCAGCACCAGCCATTCCAATAGCGTCTTCACGTGTAGCCCCAAGTACGAGCCACACCCACTTGGCAATAAGCCCCATTTCCTGGAGGATCCCAAGTTTCCCTCCCTTGGAAGGAGATCTAGTCTCATTGTTGAAAGCTGCAAGGAAATCCTAAATAAGCTCATCGTGCCCTTTGGGTGGTAGGGTGAGCAAGAGTGGCATTTGCATTCAAAGAAAGAGGCTGGATGTAGGCATGATTGACACTTTCCTTAGAGCTGCTGCAATCAGAAATTAAAATGAATCTACTCTCATGTAAGAGAAGAACATCCTGTGTTTTTTTGTAAGGATGCCCTTGAGAGGCTGACTAAGACACCAGCCTTTCCAACCAAGGACAGAATGGGAACTTTTGGCTTGAACCAAGTCTTCTCTTGCCCAATTGTTTTAAAACAGGCAACATGATTCCCGCCCCCCATTCCACAGAACAGGGCACTTCTTTCCCACACTTTGTTGTAGGCTTGCAGATAAGCCCATAAAAGCTACTGGCCAGCCAAGAAGCTAGTAACCTGTGTTTGTTTCCTTGCTGGCAGTACAAGGAAGGGGAACACAGACTACGAGCATCATGGCAAGCTAGCAAAAGGAAAAGGAAGGCAAGGCAGGCAGACTGGTTGAGCACAGGATATTCCTGGATTCCTCAACCTGCACAGAACTCCTGGTCGCCTACAGGAACCTGGTGATTGCTAAACACAAGGCTGCCTTATCAGTAAAGTTCAAACACTCCTGTTTCGAAAGAATCCTGCCTCTCTACTAACTCTACTCTCCTTTCGTTACTCCATTATGAACAAGGACATCATTTCCATTCTGAAGACAAGGCTGAACCGGTGGTTTAAGCTTCAAGAGTCACTAAAAGTCGAAGAGTTGCATCATATGTTATATATAGCACTGCAGGTACCCAGCTGCCTTCATCATCCTCTTTTTCTTCCCTATCAACCTGTGTTTGGGGTCTGAAAATCCCCTTTGAATTCCTAGCAGTTATTACCAATTTCAAAATGACTCTAGTTTAACAGAGAAAATAAGATTTGGTAACAGAAAAGCGTCTGGACCCCACAACATTAACCTAAATCAGGGACAGCCAATATGGCGTTCTTGAAGTACAACTCCCATCAGGTCCAGCCAACATGGACAGCGGTTAGGGATGATGGAAGTTGTAGTCCAGTCACATGTGCAAAAGCTATCTACTATCTCAATGGGCTATCAGAGCCCATTGGATCTCAGAAGTAAGTTTCACCCTAAGGGGATTAATTTAGACTCCGAGTTGGCATTATCTTGACACAGAAATGACACACAAGGAATGTTATGCGCATATGTTTTGGACTACAACTCCCATTAGCATCAGCCAGCAGAAGTAATGGCTGGAGATGATGAGAGTCAACAACATTTGTTGGGTATTATGTTGGAGAAGGCTGTTCCCTCTCCAACCATGCATATAGAGAGACATGTCCGCTCAGGATAGCACTTAATGCATCTGATGAAGAACTGAAGCTCATGCCATAACGATTTGCTATTTAACAGGTTATCACAAAACTCTAAGTTTTCTGATGTGGTTGCTGCTCGGGCCCAAGTTCTCTCCCGGAGACCATTTGGACTCATTGCATTGTTCCTATGAGATTCCGTAACACTCAGATATACAAATGCATCCAACTATTTCCATCTATCTTTTTTTGCATTGAGCTATTTTCACGTATCAGGGTTTTTTTAATTATTCTTTTCAAAGAAAACCACTGCCAATCAGTAAAAGTGTGGTTGTAAATCAGCTCCTTTCATCAGTGAGAGGATCAGCCTACTGTGCAGAAGTAGTATCTCAACAGCTGCTCCGCCCACCTTTTGCCTCTGACTCCACCCACTATGGGCATGGGTGTTAAGATTCCTCACCTGTCCTTCAATCCATTTATATTTCCAGCCTTGGCCATTTCCTCTAGCTGCGTGTCCCCTGAAGCTTAAAGATCATCGGGTAAAGCAATTTCTTTTCGCTAGTCCTGAACCCTGCTGCCTAACAAATTTCAAGGGTCTGAAACAGGAGACACCCACCTCCCCTTGACTGCCATTATTATTATTATGCATATTTTGCCTAACGCACCTATGTGCGTGCACATGTTCCCATCCAAACACTCATGTGCACCCTGCACACAGCTCCTCCCAAGGACCTTTCGTGTTAGTTTATAGGAACAGCCTTCAGATCCAATTTTACTGCAGCCCTGTTAAATGTTGTCTCAGAGCCGAGAGCACAAACAATATTGGGAGGAAAATCCTTGCAGCTGTGCTGACCATTTCAGTGCTTAATCCCCAGGGCTATTCTCTGAAATCAGGCTACGGTTCTCCTTGCTGGAGGAAGGAGCTAGCTATCTCTCAATGCAATGCTATTAATTGTTTCGAAGCCTTGCTTTCGACAATGGCCCCCTTTGAAATCGGCAAATCAACAAAGGGCGATTACTTCTCACCTTGAAAGCAAAGAGCAACATGCACAGTGTGACACTGCCAGAGTTGATTAGTGCAAGCCTTCTGATTTAATATTAACCCAACCCCAAAAAACCTCTTCCTAGCACTCACTCAGGGTCCAGGTTGCATACCATAACAGCAGTGAACCAGACAAGAGAGCAGCAGTCCAAGGAAGAGGATTTGTTTGACCCAGTCTCAAGCACAAACAGTTTAGCATAACTTCTCCAGCTTGGGCTAGAGAATTTTAACATGCAGCTCTGCGATGACGGAAGAGTACTTCCCCAAGTTAAGAGACAAAAGTACCAGCTAATCTGATAACAACTCTGACTTTATTAAAGTGACCCGACACTCCTCCACTAGCAGCAAACATCTCTTTAGGCATTCTGTGTAACGTTACTCTACTTTCCCTTTCGTAGAAGGAGTCAAAAGAGCCCCCATTTCGTGACACAAATTAAAGGAGGGGAGGAAACATGGTGTGATTTTCAACGGGATAATAATCCTAACCAGAAACTAAGTCGTCTGTCACAACTAACACTTAATGAAGGAACTAAAAATTAAAATGGGTAATGAAACCTTGACCAAAAAGTTATTTCCACAAAAAGGTGATGCAACATATGGTGGATTTTTAAGAGCTGTCTGTCAATTTACTGTCAATTGGCCAGAAGAATAGTCAAAAGGCATCTCCCAAATAATCCAAAATCTTACTATATTTGGGGCAGGAATTCATCTGGTTCTACATTCTATGGAAGTGGCTAGCCAAACACTTTTAGAAAGTGTATACGCAGCTCCTAAAAAGCCACCAACATCTCTTTTGCTTGGTATTTCCAAGGCACACAGCTTTTTAAGAAAATGGTTTCATTTTTCTATAAAGACCAATCTTCTTCTTTGGCAATCACTTGTAGCCAAGTAAGACTGTCTTCCATAAACACGGTTTTAACAATGAGTCCGTAAGTGACTATGTAGGCCAATTCTGGACCCACACGTCCTTCCACAGTGGGAACATTGGTTTCCGGGTGAGAGTTGATCATGGTGTGGATTTGCCAAGCGTGCCTTCCTCTTAGCACGTTTCTCCCTTGCGTTCTGAGTTTGAGTGTCTTCAAAGTCCATGACACCTTTAGTAAAGGCTGTTCTCCAACTGGGGTGCTTGCAGGCCAGTGTTTCCCAGTTGTTGGTGTTTATACTACATTTTTTAAGATTTGCCTTGAGACAGTCTTTAAACCTCTTTTGTTGACCACCAGCATTACACTTTCCATTTTTAAGTTCGGACTAGAGTAGTTGCTTTGGAAGACGATAATCAGGCATCCGCACAACATGACCAATAGTACCAGAACAACCACAGTAAGACTGATTGCCGGAAATCAAACAATCCACGGTTCTCCCCTCTCTATCTCTCTGCTCCCACTTCTCTCACCATGCCAGAGATTTCCTATGCACAATCTTGCAATTGCCACTCCCTTCAATTAGACAGAGGGGACTGCTGTTTGGTGAAAACACTTCACCCAACCTGCAACAGCCTTGGCGGGTAGCTCCCCCAGGAAAAAAAATGGGGCTCATTTGCCTGCATGCTGTCTAGGTATCACAGGATGGTTTGAACAGTAAAACCTAATTAGTAGCTAACTTCTGTGCTGACCTACAGGGAAAGCCATTCTTGGCCTTCCTCCCTTATTTATTTATTTTTATAGCGCAAGTATCTCTCTTAATCCCGTCACATTTTCTCCCTTGATCCAGCGCCCAGTGAAACGGCTGGTGGAATTAAAAGGTCAGTGGCTCCAAGCAAAAAACGACACACAGCCAACCCACCCACCCTTCATGCTTTTGCAGCAGTCAGCTGTACAGTAGGGTCTTCGCCACCCACCCTGTTCCAAAGCTGAGCTGCGAAATTTTGTCCTCCCTGAAGGAATCAAGCTAAGAAGCCCCTGATAGGGTATGCAAACACACACAGTGTTCTGTGAGCTATACTGCAGAGTATCCAACAATCTGACTATCTCTGGGATCAAGAAATTCTTGTTTTCCAGTGTTACGATAATCTTTATTGCCATTGTCCCATACAGAACAGCGAAACTGAAAAAATCTACATCAGACATTCAAAAACCAACAAGCCTGCTATCCCAGCTATCCCAGCCTGTGTAAAGTTATACCCAAGCCTTAGGTCAATGGCGGGAAACACATGCTTTGCCAAGCTGCACAGGAATTTTGGTCCTGCCACAAACCCTTTAAAAAGATTCGTAAGAATTGCAGCATTCGTTTTTGTTTTTATTTTAATCCCAACAAACTAGTGGGCTGTTGTTTCTGGTTCACATAAAGAAGATATGGGCTTTAGAACACAGTGGCAGGTCTTTAAATTAAAAAATTGAATGGCTTGACAGCTGCATTTGACCATTTGATGCGTTCTTTCTTCAGCGCATGATACTGAGAACTGGTCTCTGATCACATGCAAATTAGTTCAGCATTCAGATTAGTTCGTGACGTAATGGGTGGTATCCAACCAAGAGCTTCCAACTGGCGCATGGACTTTTGGGTGAACAATGGGATTTTGCACTCCCTCTCCCCTGTGCACCCTATGTTTGTTCTGGGTGTCTACCAAACCCCCAGAGCAGATTTGGGGAGGGCGCAGAGGGAGAAGTCCTGCAATGCAAACAGAAATCCTTATGCTAATGGGAATTGGATACCGCCCAATTTCTCCAAGGGTGTGCGCATAAGTGTGGTCGGTGCCCTCAAAATTGCTTCATGTGAAATGGCATCCATTTATATCAAAGTTAAGTGTGTTGATTCTTTACCTGGTTTCTCCTGCCAATCCGATTGGGAGCAAGAGGTTTCGGTGGGGACTTGGCATTCTGAGATGGTGCGGTGCCATTTTCAGCGATCTTCCCCAAGCTCATAACAGCTGCCATTATGACGCCGACACGCAGCAAATCTGCGCCTTCAAAACAGTTTGGGAACTGTGGTGCCGCTGTGCAACTGCTTTAAGCCTCCGAGTTTATTCTCTGGAGCTGTAAACACCCAAACAAATTGGGTGGTGAATTTCTGAGATGGAGAATCAGATCGGTCATGGGAGCAACAAACCCACTAAGAGCTAGAATGGGCGGCCAGGCCTGGATAGGTATACACTATTGACTTTTTGTACACACAAAGCAATTCCAAATCATACAATACATTACATCTTGAATGGGAATCTGTTGCCCAAGTTGCTGTTGGACTCCAACTCCCATCAGCCCCAGCCAGCATGGCCAGGGGTCAAGAAGGATGGGGGTTGTTGAACTACTAGTGTGCCATAAGTTCAACATCCCTGCATTAAACATGGTGGTGTGGTTACCACTGAAAAGGCTTCCACAATGCATAATCAGCAAGATCCACCTGGTCCAATTGCAAAATTTCCACACCAGAAATCAGTGATATACGGCCAGACCACACAATCTGGCCTATCCATATTGGAAGCCAATTATAGACATTATAACCACTGCATGGAGACGCATCAATGCAAAATAAATTCCTTCTACGCTAATGCATGAACCAGGCCTTCAGTTATTCTGGTTAGGAAGACCTCTGTGGATTATTCACTTTTAAAGAACTGGAATTCTTAAAGGCATGTTAAATTGAAGCACATGTACAACTTAACCCCATGTATAGTTACTCCAAAGCGAGGACACTTTGGAGTGATCATTGCTTAGGGTTAGATTATTTAATCACACTTATTCCCAGTAACTCAATAGTGTTTAGAACTGTGGCACTGATGTATGAAGAAAAACAGAATTTCCATGCATCACCATTTGCGCTAAAGGAATATCAATTTTTGTCTAGTTATCCACAATGACATACTGTTTTAAGCAACAGCGACATAAATATTTACAGGATAGCTTTATTCTTAAACCAGTCATTCTAGCAGAACCAATTACCTTCATTTTCCTTTCTTGACACTGTCTAGTGAAGCTTCCTTTCCTTGTGTGCTGCTTTTCGGTATTTGCCTAACAAGCTGAAGACCACCTAAATCCAGAAGAGAGCCTTTCCTCAGCAGCACCTGTTAGCAACGAGCGAAGAGAAAAAGAGAATAGGTTAAGTTGTGGTTTTTTTCCAAGGAGGGAAGCTGAGAAGTAGTGTTAAAAAAAGAGAATTTGGTACATATTCAGTTGCCGAAAACAGAAGCAAAAGCAGCACAAAGGATTAGACAATGGATCTCTTCTTACATAAACTTTTTCGGCTAGGTAAAACTTTGAAAGCTTCATACAGGCTGTCTCCACACGCAAACACACAATGTTTCGTTCTTAGGAGAGTACAGTACAACACAAATTACGGAGGAAACAGAGATGCCTCCAAATATTATCAGGTTAAGAAAAGCAATAACAATACAGGAACTATAAGCGCTCCTCCACTTCAGACTAACAACTGAAAATCTAATTGTCTTTTCAGTCAGCTCCTCACAATCCACCCATAAGAGCTGCATCAGACCCAAGGCCCAACTACGGCCAGCATCCTTCACTCAAAGCAGCCAACCAGATGTCTGGTTTTATTGCATTCTGCACACTGCCTTGAAACACGTGTGAAAGGCATTTAACAAATGAATGATAATGATAATAATAATCCAGTGCGTTTTTCAGCCGGAACTTGCTGGAATTCAGATCTGGCATCTCTGAGGTGGGTGCCATTTCCATTCTAAGAGAATGAGGGAGGTGTTTGTGGTGAGTTACAGCACTTCTTTCTTTTTAGAAAAATAGCAGTTGACAATAATGTAATGCAGCACAGAGAATGCTAGGTTTGGTTTCAAGAATCTGTAATGCTTAGGAGTCTTCCTGAGGCCTTGGGCCCTTCACAACGTGCTCAGTTGCCTATAAGGTCCCTGCCTTCACACCTTCAGGGGAACCTTCTGCCACTCAAAATGTCGATGGAAAGCTAAGAGCGCTGTTTTCATGGCTGTATTCTCATGAAACGCTTCCCTGAGGAAACTGACCTTTGCCCTCAAGGAGCGAGTTCCCAGGACATTCGTGTACGTCTGATGAAAGCTGCACAGAAAACGGCTAGCTACACTATAAAAAAAGGGACCCGCTTAGATCAAGGGTAAAAACGAGAAGTATTAGCAGAGGTTAAAGTTCGCAGGAAGGCTCCACCACTTCCATTTTGATGCTGACACTCTTAAGGGGTGGGGTGGGGGGGTGAGAAGGCACTACCAGAACTGTAGGCTGGGAGATCTCTTGCAGACATAAACAGGCTATCAGAAGCTACAGGGCAGCAAAAGAAAACGGCTGGCTTTTGACAAAGGCCAGCCCTGAAGCAATACCACAGTAGTCAGCCAAAAACATCCCGAAAGAGGAGTTTAAAACACAAGTGATTGGGGGGGGGGGGTGCGGGAGAGAGAAATGAAGTTAAAGTATGTTGCTTCCCATTCAGTCTCAACAGGAAAACATTTGCTAAATCTATTTCCTTCTTTGCAATTCTTTTTTGAAGTGCTATTTGACTGCATGCTGAAAACTCAGACGATATTCACTCCCTGTAAAAGAGGGGGCAGTAAATGGATGTTTACAGCATCTTTTCTTTCCTGAATGATAAGAGGAAAAGGCCACCTTTTAATTTTCCTTTTCCTCTCTCCATCCCCCACCCACCTCAGCCGTTCAGGATGCTAGCGTCTTTGTTTTACTTGTCATCAATATGCTTCTGCGGAAAAAGTTTCCCCAAGCCAGAGTTTCTCTGGACAGGCTTTTGCATTGAGCACTCCTTTCTCTCCAGCCACTGACCTTTGAAGTTTTGGGTTTGCTCTTGCTTCTAAGATGCCAGTGCAAATGGGACCCTGGTGGAAGGTTAGCAACTGGAGGAGTCAGATCTGTGTCAGCACAGTTGGAGGACTAGTACAAAACTACCTAGAAGAAAGAAAAGCAAGAATTAAAGCTCTTTACCAACTGCAGTTTTCTATGGTTGTTTCTTCATTGCATTTCTTGTCACTGGGTGATTTGGGGCCTGTTGCCATGACCTACTTCACAGGGTTATTGCAAGGAAATCTGCAAAAGCGGGGGAAAGTATGCTACTTTAAGTTCCTTTGGCAGGGAGTAGGATAAAAGTGTTGAAAATGAAATACTTTAAATGGGGACAGTTCGATAAATAAAGGAATCCTGGAGCAAAGAGGACTCTTTCATATTCAAGCATATAGGTCACTTTGAACATCTCTGTGAGGACTAGGAACTGAGGAGGAATTTATTTGGCATATGTTTCACAGTGAGCCAACCCAATACAGCAATTCCAAACTTGCTTGTGGACCTGACTGCGACCTCCAGCCAGATATTGTGATGTAGTTTTGGTGTGCAAGAAGTACACACAAAAGTGTGCATTTGATGTACAAAATGCATATACCTTTGTGAAGAGGGTGGAATGCACCTATGGTTGAGCACCAAACTGGAACAGGACTGAATTAGACTGCTCAGTCCATTCCTAATAAGGACTACAAACTTGTATTTTTAATGAAAGGCGGCATTCTTAGAACACAAGCCTGCAGAATGTACTAAATTGGTGGTTGCCTGATGCATGCATCTACTTTGGCTCAATGAGTTTCGTACTTGTGAAATACGGTAGGTCTGGCGGTAAAGATTCATGAATCTTTATGTGGAATTTAAATGTCTAGCAGCAACAGAAAAGCCCTTGGTCTTTTGGACAGACTCTTCCGTATGATGAAAACAAAACTTGATGACCTAAGCCAAAGGATTGAGAAGTCAGCGCCTGGTACTTGGCATATTCATTTTGTATCAGCAGAGTGCAAGCCTCTAATTCCCCAAAATATTTTTTACTGACTTTCATAACTTTCACAACTGCCTCAGTTCATGAGCAGCTAAAGGAATCAGCCACTGCATTGCCTTTCTGGAATTAAGAATATGGGCATGGCTGAAGGTCTATGGTTCTCCTAGCTAGAGATAAACTTTTCAGAAAAGTCTACGCATTGGAGGAAAGAGAAAATAATTCGTTTCCTTCGAAAAACCTAACAGAACATTTCATTCTCTGCCCTACAAGTTTTAAAACTAAATTCTAGTTGGCTGAGTCATTTTTATCCTGCCTCAATGCCAAAAGTGCCCTCTTGGTAGTGAACAATAAATGGAATTTTAAAGAGAGAGATTATCTATCAATACCAAATAAACTATAGATGCTACTAAGAACACTGAGCAACAGATACATCTTAAGATATTTGCAAACACCTGTCTGAACATAATGTAGGAGTGAAAAAAGCTTTCCTTGCGCTCATCTGCTTAAAAAAGCACCCTGGCAAATCAGCTACATCCCCACTTTAAAAGTTTGTTAGCAAATATTGGCATGTGAGGTTGCAGTAACAGAGCTGGTTCAATGGTGTAACACACTCTTTACACTGCACCACCCACCCTCTGAGATGAGGAGGGATCCCAAACCACTCAAGAGTCCACCGTGTTGATTTTGCACCCAGTGCAACACTGTCCCCAACTAAGAATAAACCGAAGTCACTCCCTGGAAGAAACGGCAAATGTGCTCACACAGCACACAGTTAGGCTGGAAGCCAAACCTGCCACCTGCAGCTCCAGTGTCTAGGGCAGGTGTCAAGACTCACAGAACTGTGAAGTCTGGAAAGGACCCAAAGGCCAATCTAGTCTAACCCCCTTCAATGCACGGAGCATTGACGTCACTTGCCCAATGAAAGGAATGTACATATACCTGAGTTCCAAATTATGGACAGTCCACTTGCCCTACACAATACAACAGTACCCACTGAGTCAACCTACATATATCTGATGCATAACCAACTCTGGGGTACCACGACATGGTGGGATATTTGCATCATGGAACCCTGGGAAACGGCTTTTATATGTAGATGTCTCAAATTGGGGGAGGTGGGGAGGAAGAAGTGAGACAAACTGGTCCCCAACTCTCAACAGCAATTCTCAAGGTATCTTGTAAAAAGCTGCCATTGTCAAGGATGTTTATTATCCTGCTAACCCAACACTTAGCCTAACCTTACTAGCATAGAAGCATCTCTACAAAATCACAAGGAGATTGATTTTAGCTCCAAGACTCAAGATCCTTTCAACTGCATTAAATGAAGGACCTTATCTATGCAAAACCTACCCTGTGCACCATGGAGCTATAGCCAGTCATCTGATTCTATGCACATGATATGGGGAGGGCTGCTTTCCCTCAACATGTTGCCTCACAGCCCTTTTTTGTTCAATCAGCTGTCTGGCTTATCTCGTCTGCTAAGAGAATGCCAGAAAACAAGGGTTTGGCCTGTTGCAGAAGGCTTCAGAGAACATGTCCAGGCAAACTGGAAACCAAGATTTTCAAAGAGGTGCGTTTTTTTGCTTAAAGCTTCTAGCAGCATCTTTGGCTATGCAAGTCAGAACAACATGGGCAATTTCAAATGCGTACCACCACTTCAGGCAACAACTTGAGAAAACTGGAAGCAAGCGTTTCCCATTTGGCCCCTTACACTTTGGGCAACGAGAAGGGCATATAAGGAGACAGCTTTTCCCATAGCAACTAGACACTACCCATGAGATGCTACTTTGTTGTAACGGTAACCAGATACATATATTCCCAGAGTCATCCTTAAAAAGAACAGGCCCCAGTCACTAAGCATCCTTGTCTCTCCTTTGAAAGCAAGAGTTCCCTAGATTGAACTTGCAAGCCACCACTCTGCATGCGTCCCAAAGGCTGACAGCTTAAAGGAGCAACCTAAAAGTGTCAGTGAATTAATTTCCGGCTTCAATTGTGTGCGTGCACGCATGTGTGTTTGAGCAGCCATGTCATAGAGATTCCTGCTTCTCCCTGCAAGATTGACATGCATAGGCTGAGCTATTCTGTAGCTGGGAAACAGGGGGTTGTTGCAACACGCCTTGTAATATTCGAGGTGGTAGCTTTGATTCATGATACCTCTTGCTTTGCATCTTCCCTTCACAAGGTGATTTATCGGATTTGCACCGCACCCTTCCTCCAAAAGGAAAATCTATTCATTACCACTGTTAAGAGGAGAGGCTTCTGCAAGCCAGCAAGGAGAACCAACAGGTCCCTCACTTTGCAAGTTTCTCGCCCAATAAAAGTGATGAATCAAAACAACCAAAGTAGCAGCCCGTACCAAAATCGGGCTTGAAACCAGTATGAATGGGTCGTGGTAATCAGCTTCATTCAAGCATGCCTGAAATATTGCCTATGTTCTCTCAGTCACCTTGCTAGAATAGGGGGTGCTGGCAACTGGGCAGTCCATCTTCCAAGCCTCTGGATCATGTTCTGTATACCGTAGTCAACCTAGCTCAGATGAGAGACTGGGTACCTACACCACACCTGACTGCTTCATTGACAGTGCAACTTCCCAACTTTTAGCTAGTCTTGAAGCTCACCTCCCACGCCTGCCCTTATAAATTTTTCTGTTTAGTAAATGATTCATTCTCCCATTAAGGGTTTTAAAAAGTAATGCTGCTAGCTCTCAAGTGCTTAAAACATTTTTTGTTTATTAAAAAGCCTTTCCCTGATATGTGACCCAACCACTGACGCTTTTGATCAAATTTATACTAATGTTTTACAATAGTATCTCTGGTTGTGAACAGGATCCATTCCGGAGGCCCATTCGCAACCTGAAAAGAACACAACCCATGTCTGCGCATCTGCGCACAAGCGGGTCGCACTTCGCCACTTCTGCACATGCGCGTGACGTCATTTTGCACATCTGCGCATGTGCGAGCAGCAAAACCCGGAAGTAACCCATTCCATTACTTCCGGGTCGCCACGGGACACAACCTGAAAATGTGCAGCCTGAAGCAAACGTAACAGGAGGTATGACTGTATTTGCCTCCTACAGCATTTTATTATTTTATATTGGACACCACTTTGGTATTTATTTATTTTTTAATGGAGCGGCATACAAGCAAAAATTAAAATACAGTGTTCCTTGTTTTGGGACCTAATCTCACACTGCGGATACGACAGAATGATTAATCTGCATCTCCAGTTCTCATGACCACTGCAAGAGTTCCTCATTCGCACTACAAGTTCCCGGCCATCTGAACTCATCCTCTGTGGTTGCAACAGTTCCTTGGGATCAATGGTGCCAAGAAAACTCCAAACAGCCAAGAGAGATCTGCAGCTGTTTCAGCCACTCAGCTCCAAAGACTAAACTGTGAAGGCAGCAGGAGACAGGAGCTAAAGCCAAAAGCAAGGTGACGGGAAAATGGAAGGAAAGATGCAATGCAAGAGGTTCCAGGAATGAAAGCTGATTTACTGGGCCACAGAAGGCCAACACGCTTAATAAAATTATCTCCCATCCTGCAGTCATCGCAGACATACAACTGACAAGCTGCTGTGCATGTTAGGGTCTGTACAAGCATTAAGTATGCTGCACAAAAGATGGTTACTCAAGACACTCAAATTTAAACACACACCAGGTTTCTGATTTCCATGGAGATGAGCAAGTTTAATCAGATGGACACTACACAATTTCTTTCCCCTTTTACCTCCAACTCCTTACCAATATTTTTTTAAAAAGAGTATTTTTCAGGAGTGTTTCACCAAAATAATCTTCCTTATATTTAGAACTTATCCCAGGTCTAAAAACCAGGACATAATATTCCAACCTTGATGAACAAAAATAGTAGCCACTGTGCTCTTTGAGGTTTGCACGTTTGCAGAAAGAAATTTGCTTTCAGAATACACAAGCAAAATGCATCTAGCTTTTTAAAAAAATGAAGTGGAAAGTTTTCAAGGCCACTAAAGTATTGCAAAGAAGCTGGACCAGAGAGGACTTCAACATGTTGGTTAGATAACAGAGAAGAAACAATTCAGCTAACAGGGCCACTCTATATTTAAAATGTGGAACACAAGCTTTCAAGTCTGAAAAACCTTTCTTTTCTTTCTTTCTCTCTCTCGCTTTAATTAGTCTTTACTAAATATTTTCTTGTGTTGCAAACAAGTACATATAGCATCTCCATTTTTGATTCATAAAGTCATTTTCACAGCTTGTTTACGTTCTGTATGAGACACTATCATCATGAAAGAGAGGGAAGAGACACAGGGAAACATTCATTAATTCTATTGCATAGTGCTTGTGTAGGGTATGTTGTTTCATCATCACATGGGGAGGTCCTTTATTTGTACATTTATTAATTTTTATTATTGCATTCAGTTGGTTGCAGTGCGGTTTGCTTTTGTGTGTGTGTGTTGTTGGGTCAGATTAGGCATATTCTTTCAGCAGAAAGTTTGGTCTTTTCTTTCTTTACCATCTCTTTCATGTCTGCAAGAAACAGCAGTGAGGTTTAGCTTCCCCTACAAGGCCTCCATCTCCATGATGCATCTTTAAAATGCAGAGTTAAGCTGTCAATTAAAAACGTATTCATCCCAGATGGAAAGTGGGCTATCTCTACATGACAGGGAAATACTGCAGCAGTAGGAAGCAGAACCACCTAAATCGCAGCGTAACGCTCATTGCTACAGCTGGTCCTTATTTATTTTTTAAGTCAAACCAAACCTGTGGGCAGGCAATCTGGGACTGCAGCAGGCAGCGTAATTAAGAGGCTTGCTGCAAATTACCGTTTTCAGATACCAGTTTGCACACTGGAGACGTTTGCCCCCCATCAATTGGTCATGCAGATGCCTAGGCATGCAACGCCATGATGAACAGGCCAGGAGCAATCAGGCCTGGCTGTTCCTATTAAGGCACGGTGGAAACCAGAGAAGCCGTAATGCCGCGGCGAAGGAAAAGCTGCAATTCAATGATGTCAGAACTCTCTGTGGGCATTTGCTCTCTGCACCTGTTATAGCTGGGAGGGGAGGCAGGGAATCTCCCCTCGCAGCCCCCGGCTTACAGGCCTGGCAAGCGCAACCAGAGCATGCCACAACTCTTGAAAACTTTGGGAACAATACATTTACTCTGTTCATCTTCACGGCAACACATGTGCTTTCCTCCACGCTTTGAAAAGGAAACGGTTGAAAGCTAATCTGGTCAGTGCACATTTATGCAGCAGTTTCTCTTTTAACTCTGGGATGTGTGTATATAAATATGTGTGTTTTCTTACTGGCTGCCCATGTTCAGTTTGTTTGTTCTGTCAGCAAGGTGGAAAGGGGGGTAGATGGGGGACAGAAGAGAATTTAATCAGCATAGTTCATACACAGGAAGCAGTGGGAAGATGCTCACCACCAGGCTGCCCTGGTTATGACCTTCAACCATCTCAGAGACTTCCCCATCCTTTCGGCAACAAATCCTTCTACCATTTTCCCACTGGAAACACTTCCAGTGATAGCACTTTAAGTAGAAACTGCTGCTGCTAACAACACCTCACTTGGAAGCTATCAGCAAGCGGCAGAATTTTCCCAAATCTTGGCATTCTCAGGTTCATGCGCAACATGGAAAACGCCTCTCCCGCCTCCCAGCTGCAAACAGAAACAGGAATCAAATGACCCATGGCTAGCCCACAGCTACTTGTGTGCAACAATGGTAACTCAGAGGTCCAATTTTTTGCCGCAGCCAAGAGGCACAAAGTTCTGCCATGAAATAAAAGTTCGCAGTTCCAACTAGCAGCTACTGGTATTTCCAGGGAGCACCTGATCTCGTCCTTTGAAAAGCACTGGTTTTTAGTGATTTCATTTTGAGGTTACAATATAATTTGCACCTTATTTTGCATTTGAAAAGTTCTAATCTACTTCTGGTGCGCCCTGCTTTTCTCTCTCTCTCTGCAATGAAAAAGAGGCGGAGGAAGAAACCCATGGGTGCATCCTGGAAACTGCATCCCATAATACGCACCTCCTCTGTTGGGTCATAGCTCAGAGGGTACTAGGGAATCGGATGCAAGGAACAAATTCTCCTCCCAAGACAGACCATCATACATTTTACACCTGAACTTTTTTTGGCTCAACAGCACATGTCGTAATTTAGTGAGTGGGGAGGAGCACCACTGCCTTGTATCTCGAAAAAAGGATGCTCAAAATCTCATTGTATTTGATACTATCTGAAAACCCAACTAATATTTGTTTCATACAATGCAAAACCCAACAACACTCTGCTCTGCACATAGAAGCTTTCTTAATGGTGGCTATGTCTACTGCATCCTTGGTGCCTCTTGTTGTGTGTGGGGGGGGTTTTGGGGGGGGGGTTCCGAAATAAAAGCCAGCAAAGAAACAAAAAAATTGACAAAAGATCAAGACTGAGGAAGGATGAAACTATTTTTTAAAAAAATCAAAAATCACATTCCACAGCATGGATTTTGATCAATTGTAATACAGCCCCTACGAATTTAGTTTTAAAGCGGCGTTTGCAGTCCTGGCTGCTGCTCTTTCCCAGGATGCAGGCCCCGCTGACAGGATTAAGTCCAGGCAGACTCAAGAAGCTGGGAGACAGCTGCCACATAGTCATTTATTACAGAGTGCCACTCCTCTGGAGTGAGAGAGAAACAGACCCTCTTATTTTCAGCTGTGTTATCAGAAGGGGTTTCTTTGCTCAGAGGGTTTTAGCGACTAGGCCTCTCCTGAACAAATATCTCCTTGGCTGTCTCCTCCACCCCCACCCCACCCCCCACCGCTTATCTTTCTCATCCTCTTGTCCTATGCTTCCAGTCAAACACAGGAACTCTCCCTTCTAGGTTCACAACGACCCAGGGCTGCCATTTTTATATTACAGAAGCCTCCATCTTTTCAGCCATGAGTCTCAGGAAACTCCCCTGAAACACAGTTAATCCTAGCGGAAACATGTACAGGGTGCTTTTCTCCCCTACTTTTGCTTTTTCTTCTTGTTTTCGACTGCTCAAAAATATTTGCCAAGTCACCTTCCATTTCAATAAGCAAAAGGCACTATTGCCCTGTGTTTGTCACACCTGAAGCTTGTGCATGAGAGTCAGTGTGGCGTAATGATTACTAATGTTGGGCTAGGACCTGAGAGAGCAGGGTTCGAATCCCCACTCAGCTATGAAGCTCACTGGGTGACCTTGGGACAGTTACCATCTCTCAGCCTAACACATAACTGTCAACTTTTCCCTTTTCTTGCGAGGAATCCTATTCGGAATAAGGGAATCTCCCTTTAAAAGGGGGGACGGGGACGGTGACAGCTATGGCCTAACCCATGATTTCCCAAACTTGGCCATCTAGCTGTTCTTGGACTACAACTCCCATCATCCCTAGCTAGCAGGAACAGTGGTCAAGGATGATGGGAATCGTAGTTTTAAAAAGGTGGGAGACCCATGTTTGGCATAACCTATCTCACAAGGTTGTTGTGTGGATGAAATGGGGGGGGGCACGTGCGCCATATTGAGATCCTTGTAAGATGAAGGTGGTATAAAAATGAAATGAATACTACTCATGAGGAAAAGTCCTGCCTCTGTTCAAAAGGGCTCACTTTCAGAACAGCAGCCTTGTGCACCCTTAACCTGGCATCATCCTCATTAATTTATTAGGATTTATTTCTGAGTAGAGATGAACAGGATTGGGCTACTTGATCCCAGACCTTGTGCTGCTCCTCCACAAGGGGCTGGCGGGGGTCTCCCAGTTACATGGTCCCCTCACACACACCCTCCAAAATTGTCCAGTTTTATTCCACAGCTTGGAATTGGGAGTGGCTGCTGTCAGGCTCCCTTCCTGTTATAGTTGCATTGCACCCTCTGAAGTTCAGTGCAACTGGAGGGAATGAACCTCATCCCACCTGTTTATGCAAGGGATTTTATCTTTTTTTTCAGAACGGCTTTTCAATAGCCACTCACCTGGGACAATTCTCTGGCTTATTATTATTTATTAAATCCGAACATCACACTTAACACAACACAAAAACACAGGTGACTAGACAAAAGAACGTTCCAGAAGTCATGATTGTTTTGTTGTCTCCTCACCCACCCACCCCTTCCTTTCACGTCACCAATGGCTAAAGACAAAAGGTCTGCAAGAGTGAACTGGCTAGTAAAAATGTTTGTGGGCCAGTCACTTTTGCTGACTTCTTCGCCAGGCTGGCTTTAACAACGTGCTAAAACAAAGAGGCTGAGAGAGATGGAGTCACTCCCAAATAAGGGACTCGGTACGACATGTGGGAAAGTGGTTAAATGAATCTTAATGATGGCAACCAGATGGCAGAACTCACCTATCGAGAATTAAGCCACAGCTGACACAGGCTCCCTTCCTGGGATCAATGTCTAAATTGCGAAACAGGGAGCAGCAGCGAGGGAGCCCCACTCCCTGTCAACAAGCTATGGCAGAGGCAGAAAAAGGTTCTGGTATCACATCTGGTGTGGATTTCCAAGTTTCCGTTTTGCCTGCTGGGAACTGGGACAGAGGAAGAACTACTTGCTCAAGGTGATTTGATGTGTTAAGAGAATAACACAGGCAGTTGCTTTACACTGAGTCATCTCTGACCACTGGTCTTGCTAGCGAGGGATGATGGGAGTTGTAGTCCAAGAACAGCTGGAGACCCAAGTCTCCAGGGATCTAACTCAATACAGTCTACACTGACTGGAAGCAGCTCTCCAGGGTTTCAGGTGGGGAACATTCCCAACCCTACTCAGGGAACCTTCTGCATCGAAATAATATGCTCCACCACTACAGCCCTTCCCAAGAAGAAAGAAGGGGAAGACACGCAAACTCAATGGGGCTTCATTGCACCACAGTATTTTCGCATTCTCAGCAGCTAGCATCAGATTATCCAAAAACTATTTCTGAGGAGTGTCTGTGCAGGACTGAAGAAATTTCTCAAGCTCCTGTCTTTTAGCATTATTCTTTTTATATATCCCGCTTTTCCTCCATGGAGCTGAAGGAGGTGTGCATAGTTCTTCTCATTTTATCCTCACAACAACCACCCTGTAAAGGTGGATTAAGCTGAAAGTGAGCAAACTAGAAAACACAGCGAGCTTCATGGCCGAGTGAGGATTTGAACCTTTGGGATGCCCTCCAACTTCACAATTCTATGGTTCTGGGTCCTAGTTTGACGTTCTACAAATTCTTAGGCATCTAAACAGCAGAGCATCTTCTACAAGCTATACTAAATCCCAAATGGGCTCAAAATAAAGAGCAGTAAGCTTGTTTTTCAATATCTCATTTCAACAGACTTTTAACGCAGTTGCCTGAGCAGAATGCCCCTAATGATGCCCCTAATTTCAGAAGCAGAATATCTGCAGTGTCACCTCCTTTTCAGAAATCTTGATCTGGCAAACCCTTATTTGTTATCTTCCTTTCCGAAGTAACAAAGGGGCTTTAAAATAGCAGTAAGATGGCTCAAGGGAGCGTGGCTCGATTCTGGGGATTATTGCGTTTTGGAGGATGTCAAGAACGTGCATCCTAGCTGTATTTCATACCCTTATGCACCCGGGGGAGCGATTAGTTCATGATAAGGCCATTCCCTGGAGTGCCTAATTGCTTAACTGGCTTACCAAAACAAAACGGCTGTGCCAGTCTGAATCACACCAGATTACGGGAGACGCCTCTTCCCTTTTCTTCCTTTACAATCTCACCCATTGACTAAAAACACACACACAGCACTCGGGAGACCTACGGGTTTTTGAGAATGTACTTGCTGCTTAATTGGTAACAAATGCTCTGGAGTTTCTCGCCCCTTCCCTTTGGGTGAAGCATCAGCAACTATGGATGCAAAGAGAAAAACTGGGGGGGGGCACGGTAAAGGGGGGAAGAGAGAGGATGCAATAAATATAGATCAGATGACTTTCAAATAGTAGCTCCATTCAGTTATTGCAAACTGCTGTAATTATTACACAGCCTATAATCAACTGGGAGCTTTAAGGCAGAACGTTTAAAGGAGAGGGTGTTGTCTGGATTCAGTTGCGGGTGGTGGTGGGGCTAAAACCTAGCGCTATTGGTGCCATTCGAAGAAAGAGATTCTATCAATAAGCTAGGAAAGGGGGGGGGAACATTGCTGTGTATGTGATTTCTATGCAAAGCAGCCTATTCTGCCACATTAAAAAGGGGGCAGCAAAACAGAATCCTGCTATTCCAGGCACCAGAACACTTAACAAGTCAAGCATCCGTCTGGCTTATGCCTCGCTTCTTCTGTCCTGAATTCATAAGAAGTACCCACAACAGGGCAGCCCCTGTTCTGTACTTTTGGTTCATCTTGCCATCCTACAGCACAAGCGAGTCCGCCCCCCTACACACAGCTGCAAATGTCTGTGTGTTTTTTAATCTTTTGCTGACCACGCAACGGCAGCTGGATTTCCTGCTGCCTTCCTAAAAGGGGTTGGTTCAACTTAAGTAAATACTGCTTGCATTGAGACCTTTGGAGCCTTGCCCAAGCAATGTTACTGCACAGGTCTCTTACGTTCCGCAACATATTATGTTCTGCCTCACTGAGAAGGGCCTGATGCGGTTAGATATTGGACAGTCTTCCATTTATTTTCTCTTTTTGGAAGACCTAGCCTCTTTCCACACACCACAGTTTATTGCAAAGCTGGGAGGGCTTCTGACTCCTGAATCTGCACTGACTTTAATTCTCAAAATCAGCACATTCGAATTAGCAGGTTGAGCTACTGCCAAGAAGAAAACAGGCATATTGTTGCTAAACAGATGTGTATAGTTAGCATTAGTTCATTACTTTAGATCACAAGCACAGTCAGAATGGTTGCAGAATTCAAGTCTTGCAAGTTAATTCAAGCTCCCCGCGTTTGTAATTCTTCCAAGACAACGAAAATGCTGAAAGAATTTCAGGCAGATCTCTCAGCCAGGTCACAAAATATGAGAAACCAGCAACTCCCCAGAAATAGCCTTGGGACTGGGGTTCAAATCCTACTTAGCTATGAAACACTTAGGCAAATCATACTCATCTCAGCTACAACTGGTTGTTTGTAAAACAGTGACCTAGAGTGTAACAATATTACACAGCAGCAAAGGTGATAGTTGCTTATTAGCAATGTGCAGGCTGGATGGATTTTGAAGGGGTGTTGTTGTTTTAAAATTATATTTATAGAAGAAAAAGCATGTCTTTACAATAGGCAAACCTCTCTGCCAAATTATCTGGCTAAGTCTTTTATTCCTAATAGGATGTTTGGATAACCTGTGGCCCTAAAATGCCAAAACATGGGGGGAAATATGTAAACACTGGTTCAGTTTCATCTCTGCAGCTATAAGGAAAAAGATGTGTTTTTATTTAATAGTTAAGAACCCAGAAATACAGACGGGAGCCTTGGGAAGCTAGTGGTCAAGTCTGATCGCTAAATGGTTCCTTCCAAAAGCTATACATCCACACAGTCATAGTTCTTCCATAAACAGAATTTGTTCCAAGGCAAGTCAGCTACTCAGCACTTAGCAGCACTGCCTGCTAAGGACCAGGATAATCACAGGCTCAGTTTATCATCAGGGAAACGTGCATCTAGCTCTCTATGCAAACTGACACCAACCTGCCTACTGGGCTCCCTTAAAGGAAATGTGTTGCAAGCCAGCTCCTGCATCAGAAGAAAGCTCATGTTCTGCAAATTCCGTGAATCATCCTTCTCAGTACTGATAGGGAGTCTTTTTCAAAAGCTTTGCCCTTGAGAGAAAAGGGGGAAGAAGAAATTGCAGCCCTTTTAACAGGCTTCAACTGATGCTAATAAAAAGAAAGAAAGATGTGTGTATCAGAACAGATAAGTTCATCTCTCGTGAATTTTGCAAACTGCTTCCTTCCATCCTCCTGTCCTAAAGTTTGCTTTGTTTCTTTCTAAATGTAATCTCTCCCACCCACCCACCCCCCAGCCCAAGACCAAAGGAAAAGCTGTGCTTTGCCATTCCTTTTGAAACACTGCATTTCGCTAGCTACTCTCGCACCACTTGCCTGGAACAGAAACAGAGGACCAAGGTCAGTGCAGACGTGGGGGGGCTTGAAAACTTCAGCCCACACGAAGCAGAAGGAGCCATTCAGCATCCTAAGAAGCCTCACCAAGCCATGTAGGGACCAAGGTTCATTTTCTGCAACCCACACCGTTAAATTTCTGCACAGAGACCTATTCAGAAAGCTTCACCCAAATGCCATTCAGAACCACGATGGAAGAAATTATCCCTTGCAAGAGAAAAATATATGAAATCAGCATCAGCCAACTACAGTGGTACCTCGCAAGACGAAAGTAATTCGTTCTGCGAGTTTTTTCGTCTTGCGAGTTTTTTCGTCTTGCGATTTTTTCGTCTTGCGAAGCCCGGACTTTGGAAAAGCTTCAAAAATCACCAAAGTCTTCAAAACCTCAAAAAAGGCATGCTATGAGTTGCTCCTCAAAGTCAAGTCGCAACTGCACCCCCTGAATGCACGGTTTTAAGAAAAAGGAAACAAACTTGCAAGACAAAGGAAACAAACTTGCAAGACGTTTTTGTCTTGCGAAGCAAGCCCATAGGGAAATTTGTCTTGCAAAGCAACTCAAAAAATGAAAAACTCTTTCGTCTTGCGAGTTTTTCGTCTTACGAGGCATTCGTCTTGCGAGGTACCACTGTATAGGTAAACTAAGAGCATCTTCTAAGTTTCTGCCACTGAAGCTCTCAATTGCAGAATTTTATAGTGAAAACAGAATTTAAAGAGCTTGGGTACTAGAAATGAGTAAACAATGAATGCCAGGCTATGGAAAATTACGGAAAATGACTATGTATTCTTCTACTTGGTGCAGAATGTGAGATCCTGCACTTCAAAATTCATTCATTCTTCTTTTCTTAACAATTACTGTCCTAGGCTGCGCAGTCTACTTAGGTCCCAGTATTCCTTATTATTTATTGGGCTCCTGAAAGTAAATCATTCTAGTTTCTCTGAAAACTTTCGAGGAAAAGCTACAGCGCCAGTTCTGGATTCCCTTGTGGCTAACAAGAGTGAAATTAATTCGCAACTCCCATCTTAGCTCACCACTTTCTCAATAAGGATTGTTACATTGTCTCCCCACCCGTCACAGATCAAAAAAAGAAAAGATTGGGTAAATCCATGCCATACATTAAGAGCACACGACTTCCTCCACAATCCTGGGAACTGTAGTTTTTTCAGGATGTGAGGGGGACAGTAAAATTTGGGGAAATTTATATGCTTTAAATGTGCATCAGATGTGTGTTAAATGTATAGTGCGGATCTGCGCAATGTTAACACAATGACACCAACCAGACATGTGCCTACCAACAAACAAAACCAACTACAGGACTGTAACTTCCACGTGGCTGAATTTTTTAATGATTATTCCCATTCTGAGCTATGTACATATGCGCAACTACCCTTAAAAATCAGCCTAACTACAATCTTATCAGGAAAACAGTGGGGAAGACCCAGAGTTTTTCCCTCCAGCTGGAACTCAGTTCTGGCACCTCTCAGGTGTGAACCATTGCCGTTATAAGAGAGGGGGGGGTATTCACAGTGAGTTTCAGCACCTCTTTTTCTGGAAAAATAGCACTGGGCAGACCTAACTGTGAAACACCTTTTGCACAGGTGGCGCTGTGGGGTAAACTACAGAGCCTAGGACTTGCCGATCAGAAGGTCGGTGGTTCAAATCCCTGTGACGGGGTGAGCTCCCGTTGCTCAGTCCCAGCTCCTGCCAACATAGCAGTTCGAAAGCACGCCCCAAAGTGCAGGTAGATAAATAGGAACCGCTCTGGCGGGAAGGTAAACGGCGTTTCCATGCGCTGCTCTGGTTTGCCAGAAGCGGCTTGGTCATGCTGGCCACATGACCCGGAAGCTGTCTGCGGACAAACGCCGGCTCCCTCGGCCCATAGAACGAGATGAGCGCCGCAACCCCAGAGTCGGTCACGACTGGACCTAATGGTCAGGGGTCCCTTTACCTTTACCTAATAAATCCCAACTATAGAAGCCATTTTGATTTCATATGAAAAACAAAAATTACCACACTCAGAATTTATGGCAATCTCCCTGAATACCAAGGACCTTTTCACACCTTATAAAAAAACACACCTTCTTTGGTAAGAGATCATATTGAACCCATTGCCGTGCTGCTGTACAGAACAATATAGTACAAGTGGGCTTTTTTGCTGTGTGGACATGCTCTGGAAACCCTTCCCACAAAAAGCCAACATGCCCAAGTTGGCACCCGCACTTACACAGGCTCCATGTTAATTGTGTACAATGGCTTGAAAGAGAATCCCGACAATCTCTTCTTAAACAAAATGCATGTTTCTAGCCCTCATGCTGCCAAGGCACTCAATTCCTGCATTGCAGGGGGTTGGACCAGATGACACCCACCGCCCCTTCCAATGATTCGATGATAAAGCTGAACCAGATTTTTTAAAAAAGAAGGGAGCAGTGCATTAGGATTTTGCTAATGATGGGCAAAAAAGGAAGCACAATAAATTTCTTTATTCTCCTCATTGGGCCTCCTGAGATGCTGTCCTTTTGTCTCTCTCCCCTGACTCTGGTGGATGTCAGGACTCCTGTATTCCCCTATATATTGCCCTATTAGACACACTGCATAAATATGCACACCAGACTTGTACTGTAAGAACTAACACAATAGCCAAAGCTATCAGGAGCTTTTTACAGGAAAGTCCCTGGACTCCCATGAGGTCGAATGAGTGAGCTGGCAGCAGGGGAACGGAGAACTCTGTCCCTCGTCCACACCCACCACAGAAATGAAGTTTGTGTTGCTCTTCTATCAGTCCTGCAGCAGGCCAGTTTAAAAGGGGGGGGGGGACTGTTGCAAGCTACTGACTTCTGCAAGCTGATTCACAAAGCTGGTGAGCATCTATGCACAATATCCAGAAATTTAGCAGCCTGGGCCAATGTGGTAGGAGCTATATGCAATAAAGCCAAGGGCCCCAGGGCAGCAATTGTGGGAAGCTTTGCTGAACAATTTAATTCAACAACTTCTACCTTTTTAGAAATTTCTACCCTCCCCTTTTCCAGGAACTCTACATAATACAAGCAAGCCAAGTTACAGATTCCGAAAAGCTGCACCTCTGTATTGGCGAGAAGCAATTAACAATGCATGGAATCCCCTCTGTTTGCAGAAAGTATTCCAGCTGCATAACTTGGAACGGTGGGATGTTGTGGGACGGCAGTGTTGTCGGCCTGCGTGCTGCATCTTTCGAGGCATGCACAAAAACCATACGGTGCGATAAAATGTGATGTGCCGACTGTGTAAGGACACCTGGCCCAAGGCATTGTGGTGCCAAAAGGACTTTCCCCCATTACTTCAGCCTTACAATGAGCACAGTCAATTAGCGAGTTAAGAGAGAACAGCAGCTCCGCAGCTCCAGTCTCCCAAGATGAATTAAGGGCTCTTTGCAGAAAACAAACTTGATCTCTACAGGACGACACTTGCCAAGTCCTGACAAACAAGCCAATCATCATGAGTGTAGCTTGAAGTCTACTAAATCTTAATCTTTGTTTAGAGACACTCAAAACCAGCCAGTTTTTTTCACGGGTTACCTGTAATTTTAGCATCACCAGGCCTTCCCAGCTCCATTTCCATTCCTGGCACTTCCTACAATATCAACAACCACTATTATATTCCTCACTCAACAGTGGGAGGGGGGAATCCAGGGGGTCAGTGGGAGGGGCAGAACAGGGCCGGTTGTCTGAGAAGATCCGATGGCCATGCAAGCTTTCCTCGAGAAATCTCTCTCAAAGCTTGTAGGTGTGTCACATTCCTTTTTCTGAGCATTCCCGCTGTGTAGAAGGGGAAGGTAAATATTGGTGTGGCGCGTAGAGATGGCAGCTCAATAAAGATACTGACAGTCAAGCAAAACAGACTGCAGATGCAATCCAAGAAACACATCCCGAAAACCGGATTTCAACAAGGGCAGTCCTGAGTACTGACTGATGCAAAGATCTCTTCTCGCTTGGACCAGATAATCCCCACATGAGGTGGCAAAGTCAACTCACTGAGGTGAGGGGATCACTGAGATGGATCATTTTAAGACTCCCGTTTGGGGGTGGGGAGAGAATTACAGCTTTTGAGCATTGCCCTACATCAAAAACTACAGTGGTACCTCAGGTTAAGAACTTAATTCGTTCTGGAGGTCCGTTCTTAACCTGAAACTGTTCTTCACCTGAAGCACCACTTTAGCTAATGGGGCCTTCTGCTGCTGCATGATTTCTGTTCTCATCCTGAAGCAAAGTTCTTAACCCAAGGTACTATTTCTGGGTTAGCGGAGTTTGTAACCTGAAGTGTATGTAACCTGAAGTGTATGTAACGTGAGGTACCACTGTATATGCAAACAGAATATTAAAGTTCTAGCTCAGGCTTCCTCAAACTTGGCCCTCCAGATGTTTTGAGACTACAATTCCCATCATCCCTGACCACTGGTCCTGCTAGCTAGGGACCATGGGAGTTGTAGGCCAAAAACATCTGGAGGGCTGAGCTTGAGGAAGCCTGTTCTAGCTCAACCTTCTGTGTACAAGTCAGAAAACTGGCATGGCAGGAAATGCTTTGTGGAGGGCAGCATTAAAAATGTGGAGTCTTCTCACCTGAAGTGGTGCAAGGAACTCATTTTGGTGCACAGGCAGATTTAAACCTTAGGATCCCCCTACGTTTTAACTTGCTCATAACGCTCAGGAAAGTCAGAAGCCCTGGGCCACACAAAAGGAGCTGTGACCCTTCTCCACAGTAGAAATGGGCAGATGTTGGCACAGGAACAAGCTGTAGGGCCTCCAAATGGCCCAGGGCTTCTCTGGCTAGAACAGCATAGGAAGGAAACATACTGCAGCTCCCATACCATGAAGGTAAATGTCAGGAAGGGAAGGAAGCCCTACCACATTTTACAATGCTGTAAAATCTTCTCTTGTCCCAAGCCTGCTGGGCCTTTAAAGCCGCTTTCAAACACTTTCAATGGCATACATAATACAGAACTGAGCCTCATAGTGCGATGGAAGAGGCAAGCAGATATGGCAGAAACGCATCACTGAGGTTGTTGTTGGGTCACACAGAAGACCACATTTTGGGCCGTATTCAAAAGCACACCAGTGCTCCGATGTGGAGCATAATTACAAGGAAACAAATACTGTTGAACTGAGCAAGACTTGCTTCAGAGTAAACCTGCTCTGAATCATAGACTTCTCTGCTCTCTCAATCACCCCTTCCTAAGCTTATATAAGCCCAGTAGTGACCAGCATGTTCTTAGACTACCACTCCCAGAATTCCTGAGCATGGCAGACTGATGGCTAGGACTGATGGGAGTTGGAATCTAGCAGATTCCTGGACAGTGCCATGAGCATCACTCATAGTCAGCATGGCACTGCCTTAATGGTTAGTCATGTAAACCCTTGAGAATGGTTCATTCCCAGCAGGAATAAGCATTAGAACCGATTTTACATAGATAGCTAAGACGGACAAACACATACATACATAGATCTCAATTATTACTATAATTGAGGATGGAGCTGCCCTGTATCCAAATGTCTATGCACGAAAAAAGCTCAGATGAAGCAGAAATTCACTCACGGGAGCAGAGAATGAAAAGACACCTGCTGCACAATTCTTATATCCTGTTCAGCAAGTGCAGAATGTGGGAAAACTTTACTTCTTACTTGTGTTCTCCCTCTGAAGAAGAGTTTGGATTTGATATCCCGCCTTTCACTCCCCTTCAGGAGTCTCAAAGCGGCTCACATTCTCCTTTCCCTTCCTCCCCCACAACAAACACTCTGTGAGGTGAGTGGGGCTGAGAGACTTCAGAGAAGTGTGACTGGCCCAAGGTCACCCAGCAGCTGCATGTAGAGGAGCGGGGAATCGAACCCGGTTCCCCAGATTACGAGTCTACCGCTCTTAACCACTACACCACCCTGGCTCTCTGAACATTTTTATTAAAACCTGAAGCAGATGGAGATCTTTGAAGTTTGATATTTAAAGCAAAAAAAAAAAAAAAAAAAAGGCACACACAAACTCTCCAAGGCATGCCCACGTTTTACTTAAGGGGTGTAGAGAGCATCAAAAGATGCACATTTTCTGGGCAAACGTGGGGAAACCCACTTTACCTTCAAAAGTGAATAGAAACAGGCCCATAGCCAAAAGAGGCAGTTTGAAACACGTCTGATTGCTCGATTATATAACCCATTAAATAGCATGTTAAGCTACTGGTTGCCAAGTCCCAGCTGGGCGTGGGGGGGGGGAGACTCCCGTGCTTAAATTGATGTGAAGGATACAGCTCCTTTGCCTATTGCATCTCCAGCTGCACAGCGATTAAAGACACTCTTCCTTTCTTGTTTTCAGAAATACACTCTCAAGGACACTGTTTTGACTCCCAAAGTAAGCTCCTGAAACACCTATCCCCATGGATGATCAGATTCTACAAAGTTAGCTTCACCTGGCAGCATGGGCTTTGTAAGTATGGAGCACAATGTTTATCCATTCATTCATAAATACATTTATATCCCACCTTCTGTCATGGAAGCCAAGGCAGTATGCTGTACACATAGTTCACACCATCTGTGGTTCCCTCCACCTTGTCCTCCAAAGTTGCCTCTGAGAGCCCGGCTTGCTGTCACACTGCAATTCACAGCGCCACCTGTTGGCAGCCAAGCAAACTGCAATGTGATGACATCCTTAGGAAAATATGTACCAGGAGAGAAAGTTCAGGAGGAGGCAGAAATGTAAGTAGCTTTCGAGGCCACATTTGATCTGTGGCCTGCCTGCCTGTTGTCTACACCAAAGCTGACATTAAGTCCATCACATGAGTCTCTCTGATACTGTTCTTAAGTTCTGTTAAGGCACTTACTAAAGAGGGGAGAAAGTTTGTTTTATTTCTATAATAGCTATAATTTCTGTAATATTGTTCAGCCACCGCTACAGATCAAAATTGCTACCCTACAAATTTGAAAGAGCCTTGTGGTAAACAACTCACCTGGGTCAACAGAGATATGGAACTCCATGAAAGCAAGTGGCCTCCTTCAATGGCTAGCATGGAAATGCAGCTTCTTATAAGGGTAGTAAAAAATAATTTTAAAAAATTACAGGCTAGTAACTTCTCGCTTATTTACAAAGCTGACATATAATCATAAAATGATGGAGTAGTGGGCGGAGGGGGAAAGGTTTGCAAAAAATGTGCATCCTTAATATACTTTTAATCAGTGCAGCTAAAGAGTACAGTGGTACCTCGGGTTACATACGCTTCAGGTTACATACGCTTCAGGTTACGGACTCCGCTAACCCAGAAATAGTGCTTCAGGTTAAGAACTTTGCTTCAGGATAAGAACAGAAATCGGGCTCCGGCTGCACGGAGGCAGCAGGAGGCCCCATTAGCTAAAGTGGTGCTTCAGGTTAAGAACAGTTTCAGGTTAAGAACGGACCTCCAGAACGAATTAAGTACTTAACTCGAGGTACCACTGTGCTTTTAAAGGGACAAACTAATCCATGTAAAGTGATCTTGAGTGTAAACCCTTAGGTCGGAGCAGGATTTGAAAGGCACAAGGGAACACAGAGCAGTCGCATTCGGACACTCTCCTCTTTGCAAAGTCCAGAGAAACATTCCCCCCCCCAAAAAAAAAACAGCTGTGGGGAGGGGCAGGATAGTCTCCCATCCATTTCTGTAGCAGCATTCCCAGCAAAAGCCGTTCTCCTCCTCTTCCAGCCAAAATGACAGGTTCACATTTAGCTAGTCTTTTTTAGACAGCGCCGTCAGAGATTCTCAATTGAAGCTCAGAGGCAGCATGCTACGTGCAACTTGTGTGTTTGTCACCACCACAGCAGCACACTGCTTCCATTTCCTTCTAAAGCGTTTCCAAAGGGGAAACGCAGTGCTTTAAAAGTTGTTCTTCCCACCTCACACCCCACCCTGTTCTCTCCAAAAAGCACAGCCACTCCTTGCTTCGGCTGATTACCAAGCAAGGTTAAAACTTCCCTGTCTCACAGAGGCTGTGTGTGTGTGTCCCTTGATGAAGCGTGTTAATCGGCAATCCCACAATACTGCCCAATACCCAAGCAAGACCTTTGGTCCATCTAGCAGCTCTCTGTGTGGCAATACCTCTTCCAAGGTCTCAGGCAGAAATTTCGCTACCTGATCCTTTTATTCCTGGAGATGACAGGATTAATCCTGGAACTGGGATCAGCCTCCCACAAAAGTAGCTCTCTCTGGCCCCTGAAGGCTCTTTCTGAACCAGGTACAACACACACAGGTGAAATGTTAAACTTAACCTCTTAAAAATTAAGAGACAGTAGGAATTATTCTTTAAGATAACCTAGGAAGATCCCAGCACCAGGAAGTATGGCTCAGACACTGAGCTGTGAATCAGGAAGTTCCCGCTGACAGGAACTCACGAAGCAGCCTTAGGCAAACCACACCGCCTGTCACCACCGGTCCTCTTTCTGCAATATAAGGACAATATTCTTCCTTATCAGTTGTTGTAAGGAAGAGCGCTAAAATTTATGTGAAGCTGCTCCCGTACTAAAGGCAAGTAAAAAATAATTAGAACTACAGGAAAGTAATACTTTGCCTGAATAAAAACTACAGTGATACCTTGGGTTAAGAACTTAATTCGTTCTGGAGGTCCGTTCTTAACCTGAAACTGTTCTTAACCTGAAGCAACACTTTAGCTAATGGGGCCTCCTGCTGCCGCTGCACCGCTGCTGCACAATTTCTGTTCTCATCCTGAAGCAAAGTTCTTAACCCGAGGTAATATTTCTGGGTTAGCGGAGTCTGTAACCTGAAGCGTATGTAACCTGAAGCGTATGTAACCCGAGGTACCACTGTACTATGCCAGTATAAAGGCTGCAACCCTACCATGGCCCCTTAAATCCCTGGGAAACTCTTGGAGAACGACAGTCATGTAGTGTATCCACAGCAGTGACTAGAGGAGGAATGACCACTGGGAAGAGCAAAGAGAAGAAACACCATGTTGAACCTGTAGTAGCAAAACTAGGCCCCTTCACCTGCCCCACCTGCAATGAAGCATGTCTCTCCTGTATCTGTCTCTACAACCACAGCAGATAATGTAACTCTCCAACGGTTTGATTTTACCCCCAAAGATCCACTCTACTATTGTCTCTCAAGACAGAAGGATGCCCCAAACAACAACAACAACAACAACAAAAATGGGTTCTTGCAACTAAACTGAATGAAAGGTTGCAGGCTGACTACAGTATATAGATAACTCTGGGTGTGTCAGTAACAATAACTGATAAGCATTTTCTCATTGTACACTGTGCTTGGAATGTTTAGTGAATAAGTAAATTATTCGCCTTTCTAAACAGTTTATCTTTTATTTTAATTTAAGAAACAAACACTTGTAGAGAGCTTTCAAGTGTTCTGCAGGCATTATCTAGCTGCCAACCTTGCAAACAACCCTGTAATGCAAATTAGGATTAACATCCCTCAACATGCAGATGGCGGAACAGAGAGAGACTAAACTGACTGACTTGCCTTTGGGCCACCTTCTGAGTTCATAAAGGTAAAGGGACCCCTGACCATTAGGTCCAGTCACGGACGACTCGGGGTTGCGGCGCTCATCTCGCTTTATTGGCCGAGGGAGCCGGCATTTGTCCGCAGACAGCTTCCGGGTCATGTGGCCGCTTCTGGCGAACCAGAGCAGCGCACGGAAACGCCATTTACCTTCCCGCCAGAGCGGTACCTACCGTATTTTTTGCACCATAACACTCACTTTTTTCCTCCTAGAAAGTAAGGGGAAATGTCTGTGCGTGTTATGGAGCGAATGCCTACGGATGGCGGGGGGATCTGCTGCAGTAGTGAGCAGAGGATCCATGGTTCCCCTTCCTTCCCTCCTCCATGGCTCGCTTTGAAACAGCAAAGCGGGAAAAGAGCCGCTGAGTGGGGAGGAGAGAGGGACAGAGAGCCTGCTTGCTTTAAAGGAGCAAAGCGGGAGAGGAGAGGAGCCGCTTACACAAGTGTAAGCGTCTCCTGTCCGGTTGGCTCCTTTAAAGCAAGCAGGCTCTCTGTCCCTCTCTCCTCCCCACTCAGCTGGCTAAATAGCAGCAAAGTTTTTCAGGGAGGGAGAGAAGCAGAGCCTACTTGCTTCTCCTCTTATACCCCTCTTCTGCATTATTAACAGCATCCTTCTCCACCCACCCCACGCGTGTTCCTTGTCCCTTGAGTGATTTTCCTTCCCTCCCTACTTAAAACGTGGTTACAAAGCACGGATCCACATGGATCCTCAGGATTTTTGCACTGGGTCACCCCAGATTCACCATCAGATCATAGCACGTCCATGGCTACAGCTTGCACCCAAAAAATCACGCACCGACTGTTGCCTGGGGCCGCAGTGGTGCAAAAAAGTGGTTACAAAGCATGGATCCACATGGATCTTCAGGATTTTTGCATTGGGCTACCCCAAACTCACCATCAGATCACATGTCTGTGGCCACAGAATGAACCACAAAAATCATACATCCACTGTTTCGTTTAGAATATTTTTTTTTCTTGTTTTCTTCCTCTAAAAACTATGTGCGTGTTATGGTCGGGTGCATGTTATAGAGCGAAAAATACGGTATTTATCTACTTGCACTTTAACGTGTCGCAGGGATTCGAACCACCGACCTTCTGATCAGCAAGCCCTAGGCTCTGTGGTTTAACCCACAGCACCACCCGCGTCCTGCTCTGAGTTCATAGCATGGGCAAAATTCAAAGGGCTTCCCAGTTTGCAGTGGTTATGCTACACCACCTGTTCACCAGGAGAGTTACCACTGATCCAACAACTTGCAGGGTTAAGAATTGTAACAACTCTAGAACAGGACATGGCAAGCATCAGATAACTTTTAGCAAGTTCTTTCCCTTTGCAAAAGCTAACAGGTATCAACCCCATTGTTGCACAGTGATCCAATTTTTTCTTAACTAGCTTGGGGAAAATGCTAACGTGCAGCTAACAGCTGCTTTGTAATTGTGCCAGGACTCAATTGTCCTTTCCATAGCACCTTAAAAGCCAAGAGGCAACTGGAAACTAATAGCAGGCAGACAATAACAATAAATTCTTAAGCCAGGTGCAGTTTATAATCAGCCGCTGAAGCTCAGAACCCCAATCATTAATGTTGTGGGATGGAACTCGATTCAAGAACTGCACAGGCCAATTTTTCCCCCTTTTCGTTCTCGTGAATTCCCTCAATCAAGGAATGAAATTCTCCAATTCTCTTTTGAGTGCTTCCCCCAAGTGCTTACAACTAGACATTGCTTCAAGAAACATTCGCACAGACTTTAATTACAAAGCAGCTAGAACACATTCAATGTAATAAAAAACACGGAATACAAGGGCAGCTCAAATTAATTTAGCTTCCTCTTATAATCTTTGTTTTGTGAATGTACTACCACGGTTTTAGGGGTGTTTAATGGGGGGGGGGGTAGAACAAACTGTTTTCCATTTGGAAGAGTGACCTTCCAACCTTGACGTGTGATGTTAACACAGGAACAGGGATGTGTGTGAAATTGATCTATATTAAAATCCAGGGTCACGTGGCACAAACAGAGTCTGCATATCGTCAAACAGCGTAGCTTCAACTCAAAACCCGCATACAGTGGTACCTCAGGTTAAGTACTTAATTCGTTCCGGAGGTCCGTACTTAACCTGAAACTGTCTCTTAACCTGAAGCACCACTTTAGCTAATGGGGCCTCCTGCTGCTGCCGCTCCGCCAGAGCACAATTTCTGTTCTCATCCTGAAGCAAAGTTCTTAACCTGAAGCACTATTTCTGGGTTAGCGGAGTCTGTAACCTGAAGCGTATGTAACCTGAGGTACCACTGTATTATACAGGCAGCCATACTGTTATTAGTATGTTTTATACTGGTCTGTCAATCAAGAGACATTTACATTCAGTAAGTGCATTTTTATTCCTCATCATGACAGGCTTGACAGTCTGAGCCACCCCAAAAGAATAGAGAACATTTTCAGTGACAGCCACTATAAGCCAAGTGTGAGGGAGGAGATGAAGCTTAGGAGACCAGGTGCAAAGGACCACAAGGCTTTCAGAGTTGCAAAGGAGGGAATTTCAAGAGGTGTATCTTGTGAGAATGAGAAGAATCCTTCCTGTTGATGTTTGTACCTGGGTCTTCCAGACGATCATTCCCTTCCTCCTCGTATCACATTTTGCCTGGCTTTCTCCATCACCACTTGCCTAAAAATAGTCCCATTTGGTAGCAACCAAGCTGGGCTCAGAACCAAACTATTTGGTTTTTAAAGAAGATAAAGACAAATTCATGGCGGATAAAGCTATCCATAGCTACATCATGTCTATGATCTGCCTCCACAGTCAGTAATGCTTCTGAATACCAGTTGCTAGAAACCACAGGAGGAGCGAGAGCTCTTGTGCTTTGGTCCTGCTTATAGGCTTCTTCCCATTGGGGCATCTAGTTGGCCACTGTGAGAACAGGATGCTGGACCAGACTAATCCAGCAGGCTCTACACATTTTCTTAACTATTTGCACTCTTCTGCCACTTGCACACCCACATGACTGTTGGGAAATGGGTAAGAAAACTGTTGAAGAGCAGCACACAGGACCAGGAGGAAGCAGGTGGAGGTGTGGAATCCCCAGGTTGCTACAAACACAGGGAGACTGCTGACACCCTGCCAATGTGAACTCCTTTACCTTTAACAGCAGTGCTGGAGTGGGGATTTCTGCAGTTGCAGCTCTTCTCAGCCCTCCATGAGAAGCTGCACTGGCTGAAAATCACACTCCTACACCTCGCTGAAAGGCACAAAAGCACCAACTGTGAGGGGTAGGGCTGAAGCCAGTGTTGGAAACTCAGGTATATAAGCTAAGCGACAAATGGCTCCTTAAACCAGGGTTACAGTCGCCAAAACAGAATGCCTAGGTGCCATTTTGGGGCCAGGCAGCTCAAAAGTCATATTTTTTCAATACGACTTTTTGGTTCCTGAAATTCATTCCGATTGTGCAGATAAAATATAACAGAATTCAACAGGATGTGTTGCTAGTGTGTGAAAACAGTAAAGATCCAAAGATCCCCTGGCATGTACCTCCAGATGGAGGCGCCATCCTGGTGCCCAGCGGCAGAGGAAGCCGCTCAGGCGCCCAGGGTGGAGTGCCCAGGGATGCGGCAAGCCGCCCATAGGAGCCATTCTACAGCTGGGAAGGAGGCAGCACGCAGACAGTTTGGGCAGTGTGGAGCCTGCGTGCGCCCAAACCACCACGTCTCTCCCAGGAGAGACGTGTGGCTCGGACACGCTGCAGACCCCGCAGTGAGTGCCACCTGGCAGTTTGTCACCCCCCTCCGTGGTGACACCTGGGGTGGACCGCACCCACCGCACCCCCCTTCCTCCGCCCCTGCATCTTCACTTGGTGATAAGTGGACAACAGCCAGACACAAAATGCACCTAGTGTCTGGCGAATTTCGAATGCTGGCTGAGTCTATTAGCAGCATAACTGCCAACATCCCACTGATCAAAATTGGGACGCTCAGGGGTTTTTTGTCCCGCACTCTCATGGCAACCAGCTGATTCACTCAATTGCGCAAGACCAAAAAATAAGCATCTTTTGATCTGGTGCTAGCCGATTTGTGCAAGAACAAAAAAACCGAGCATCTTTTGGTCTGGCGGGACAGCACAAGACCAAAAACCAGGACATTCCAGGATCTAATCAGAAGCCAGGATGGCATCTGTAATTCTGGGAGGTCCCACTCAAATCAGGACAGTTGAGGAGTATGTAGCTGGAGGTCTTTGCAGTGTGGAATCCTTGAGGTCAGAGAGTCAGGGCTTGACTGAGAGACGCTTGAACCTAGAATGCCATCAAACCCGCCCCCGCCCCCCCCCAAAAAAAAACACCAATTGGCTGATCAGGCAAAAGGCCCCCTGTATTTAGAAAAGTCCTGGCCAATCCAGAGGTTTCCTACAGACTGCCAACTGCAGGGGCCATTGCTTTGGAGCCATTCTGCACCTAAAGGAGGCTCCAAGTCCTGAGAACTAGATACTTGTCCACAGAAGCTCACTAGACCTAGCTCAAGCCTCCTTCCCCAACATTGTCTCTCTCTTTGCATCGAGTAAACCTATCTCCCCACCCCAAAAATAATCAATGCTATTCGAATGAGAGCCTCTAAAAATTCTTGTTCTTCTACTAGTGCTCAAGCCCTAATAATTAAATGAGCATTTAGAGGCAGGAAAGGAAGGATGTGTTTACATGCATATCTGTTACACCAGACTGCTCCTTTACTTCATCTGTTTGTTAAACTGGCCGTTTTGCTTTAAGAGAATCCGCAGAAGAAGACGACGACAGTGGAGGAGGATTTGGAAGATCTTCTGGAAAAGGCTAAGACGTTGGAGGATGTTGTGCGCACAAAGATGCAGCTATTAAAGAGACCACAGTGCCCTCATTTAGTCCAGCAAATAGGAAAGTGGTTATTCTGTTCTGCAGCAGCTTTAGTAAGTTCTCAAACAAAGAAGCTTGATGAAGGCAGACAGAGAGGGACTTATCAGCTTAGGAAATGGGAAGGATGCTCCAATTAACTACCAAGCAGTCAGACGTAATTCACTCTGATGAGGCCAATGAGAGAAGACAAGATGGAGAAAATTCGTGGCCCAGCCACTTATACAACACTCAAAACATTCCCCTGCTGGCGGTTAAGCTGCCCACTCTTTTCTACAACTTTCCCCAACTACGTCAAGAGGTCATAGGTACGCTGATCATCCTAGGGAAACAATCCATGGGAGAGTTGTTCTTGTACAAGCCCTAGTGACACAAATCTGTTTCCATTGCTTCGACTCCATCTCTACTAGAGGAAAATTCACCTGCTGAGAGTCCTGCATGTCAGAACTGCAGTTGAAAGGCAGCGGACCCCTCCTAGCAACAAGATCCCGTGAATCTAGTGTGTAGCAATGGCAAACTAGCAATGGCAGCTTGAGCCAGGATCCTGCTCTTTTCTGATGCCGTTTCTACCCAAGGAAGTGTGCACAAAAATATTATTTCACATTAAAAAGGCATGCATAGTTAAGTGTTTTTAGGGTTGGAATGCAATCGGATTCATTAAAAAATGTGTATTTCACAGGAAGGATACATTAAATTGTGTGCATTTTGCATACAGATTTTTCATGTGCTGTTTCATTATGTCCACAAAGAACAGGGACAAAATGGAGCTACAAGTGAGTGCCAGTGAAACTGACACAGAACAGACTTAAGCTAGTTGTGTATTCTGACTTGTCATAGACACACTATAATATTGTATTCATCTGATACTGGAAAAACAATTGTTTATTACAGGCAGTGACCATTTTGCGCACATCTGACACACAATGGCCGACACATGCACCACTTTTGGCCCCCAACAGGGGCAGAATGGGACAAAATGACCCGGATACGCAATCCCTGTGCAAACAGGAAGTTGCCTATATTATTATTTATTAAATTGTATGCTGTCCTCCATCTGAAGATCCCACAGCAAAGAGACATGGGTTAAATAAAAAGTTGAAAAGCCTCAAACTCATCAGCTCTCATGGTACAAGAATAGGCCTTGTGACTCTTCCACTTAAAATCTGTTGTTTGATCTGGATTTAAAGTAATTGTTACTAGTCACAGGGATACTTCAACCTCAGTACAGATCATTGCTCTGTATTAAAAAAAAACAAAAAAAACAGTTCCCTTTCTCTTCTGTCTGTTTAGCATTATAGCCAGTGTAAAGGCCCCATTTAAAAATTACACCATGTGCAAGAAGTGCTATGCAGTGAGCTGCGTGCCTATAGTGGCTCACCACAACGATCAGGCAGTTTTCCACATGTCACCTCAAACTGTCATAAAGTTAGGCTCACATCATCATCTGCATGGGGAAAACACTTCACCATAAAATGGCTCACCATGTATCAGCAGCCTAATCTAGAGTGGTCAGCCCATGGCAGCTGTATAACCTCACCCTAAGCTAGTCATGACGTAAGCCTGAGAGTATTTCAAGTTAGCCAGTTTCAGCAAAGAAGTACTTATCTGGAAAATGCCAGCCCTGAACCATTTCACTCTTCACTGTATATCTATGGAGATTATCAATCAATCAGTCATCCAATTTGCATGCCACCTTTCCAAAATTAAAGCCATGCTCAAGGCAGCTTACACGCCACACAAAAAATTGCATCACTACAAGCATAACAAAAGTAGCCATAAACAATAAACAAGACGTCAAAAACACACACAATCAAACTGAACAATTCCCACATAAATAATGAGATACAAAATAAAGATACAAAAAAAAATTAAAACCATCAACAACCCACCCCAACAAAAACCCTTAAACAAGACCCAAATCCATGAGCCTGTTCAGCACTCCGCTTTTGTAGCTGGAGTCAGTCAGAGCCCCACTTGCCCAGGCCAGGTGGGAAAAGGCCTACAAGATTGGGAGCAGACCTTCCAGGACTCATAGCAAAGGTGGGGTCTACCAACCCCAACAAACCACCCTTGCTTTGCATCCTATTCAGAAAGTCCCATTTCCCCTTTGCGCCCAAAGAGCCCCACAAAAACAAATAAGGAAATGATTAGTAGAGAATGGGAAAAGGTGCAGTCATGATAAATATCATGTGTTATTTCATATTCCAGGAAGGCCAGCTCCAGACCTTTACGGAAGTGCGAGGTGCTCCCCACACACTGCCCACTATCTGCATATACTAACACATATGTATTATATATACAGGGCTGCTCCTCAACTGGTGTGCTCTGCATAGATAAGATCTGATGAAGTGGCCGTGGAAGCCTGCCTTGCCTGCCATACAGTGGTGCCCCGCAAGACGAATGCCTCGCAAGACGAAAAACTCGCTAGACGAAAGGGTTTTCCGTTTTTCGAGGTGCTTCGCAAGACGAATTTCCCTATGGGCTTGCTTCGCAAGATGAAAACGTCTTGCAGGTTTGCTTCCTTTTTCGTAAAACCGTTAATACCCGGGGAATCCGCGCTCCGCAAGACGAAAAAATTGCAAGACGAAGCAACTCGCGGAACGAATTATTTTCGTCTTGCGAGGCACCACTGTACTGTCCATTGTCAGGAATCTGGAGAGTATCGCGAAGGAGGGCCTAGAGTTTAGGATCACAACTCAGTCAACAAGAGCCTGAAACTCTTAATCTCAGGGTTATGGGTCTGAGCCCCACGCTGGGCAAAAGATTCCTGCATTGCAAGGGGTTGGAACAAGACGACCCGCGTAGTCCCTTCCAACTCCACAATTCTGGCAACCGCAGCAGCCTTTTGGAAGCTCCAGTCAGTGATGGGTCACCTGCTGGTCTGCAGGCCTCATCAAGATGCCAGACTCTGCTAACCTTTGACAGCAAACATGCATTCCCAGTGCTAGCATACATCTAGGGCAACACAGCATCCTTTTAAAAAGCACTGCTGACATCTCCGCTTGCTGGAAAACCAATGAGTGTGTGTCCTGGCAACCCAGGGTACATTAGTGTGTGCCCTTTTAAAATGTGTTGGGGAGATTACTGGGTTGTTCTTGTTTTTATTTTGTATTATGCTTTTTTCCTAAAAAAAAATGTTTAGGGGTACTCTCATTTTCTTACTCATTTTGAAATACTGCCCCTCAATGAGGCCAAACTTAGATTCACAACATGTTTAGGGGTATGCGTACCCCCGCATTCCCCCAGAAAAAAGCACTGCTATTATGTGTCTTGTGTGATTTCTTTTTTTGTGGTTTCATATTGCAAACTTCTCTGGGACCTGTGGGTATAGGGCGGTATACAGTGGTACCTCGGGTTACAGATGCTTCAGGTTACAGACGCTTCAGGTTAAAGAGTCCGCTAACCCAGAAATAGTACCTCAGGCGGCACAGCAGCAGCGGGAGGCCCATTAGCTAAAGTGGTGCTTCAGGTGAAGAACAGTTTCAGGTTAAGAACGGACCTCCGGAACGAATTAAGTTCTTAACCTGAGGTAAAGCTAAGGGGGCCCCTGACCATTAGGTCCAGTCGTGACCGACTCTGGGATTGCAGCACTCATCTCGCTTTATTGGCCGAGGGAGCCGGCGTACAGCTTCCGGGCCATGTGGCCAGCATGACTAAGCCGCTTCTGGCGAACCAGAGCAGAGCACAGAAACGCCGTTTACCTTCCCGCCGGAGTGGTACCTATTTATCTACTTGCACTTTGGCATGCTTTTGATCTGCTAGGTTGGCAGGAGCTGGGACCAAGCAACAGGAGCTCACCCCATCGCGGGGATTCGAACCACCAACCTTCTGATCGGCAAGTCCTAGGCTCTGTGGTTTAACCCACAGCGCCACCCGTGTCCCAACTAACCCGAGGTACCACTGTACAAATATATGGTGGTGGTGGTGGTGATGCAAGCATGCTTTGTATTCCTGAAGAACCTACATCACAGTCGAATACTGGAGCAAGCAGAATCCCAGGCTATATATGGTATGCTTATCCAACGATCTGACATAAAGAGGTTACCAAAAAAAGGGGAAAAAATACAACGGTGAGCAGAAGTCTCAGTTCAGATCCAGAGTTTTCTGACGACCTGCCATCAGCCACCAAATGGCTTCACATCATTCCTTGCAGGCATGCGAGCCGAGGGTTCTTGAGAAGCCTCTCGAAAGCAAGAAGTTCCACTCTGCTGTACCAAAGAGCAGCTATCTGCAGAGCTCTCCACAGTTGCTGGCTCGGCTCCACCCCTGCCTACTGCTGCTGCTGCTGCCCCTCCTCTCTGCCCCATTCACAAAGCAACCCCATAGAGGGCACGAAAGTACATACAGCAAAGAATGCTGCCTGTTCCAAAGGTTGACGAGCACCGACAAGTGCGCCATCGACTTTCTTTAAGGAACAGCTGGGAGCAGCCAAGAGCACCGGCGCTCTCTGCCCACCCCATGCACAGGCAGGAGAGGACCTTTGTAAGACTATTTCATAACAGATCCAAAAAAGAAAGGGGTGGTTTTTTTGGTTTTTTTGGAGGGAGGGTAGTTGTTTAAAGGGGTGGAGGAAGGAAGGTTTACTGGAGATGCCTCAGAGCAGGCAGAGCAGACTCATAACTAGATTTAGAGTCCTGCCTAACCTGTTTTGTGGTATGTACTGTTTAACTGTGCTCTTTCTTTCCTTCCCTCCCTCCCTCCTTTCTTGGCAAGAAGATCCGCAGCCCCTTTTCCTCCTCTCTCTTTCACACATTTCTAAGAGACTGCGCTGTGTTAAAGTGGCATTTCAAAAGAAGCCCATCAGACTGCCACAAATGTTTATTAAGGCATACGACTTCTATATTTTGTAGCCCTGAATTGTTCGGAGCGTTTTGCTTTCCTAAGTTCCTTTATCCCTCTTAGCCACCTCTCCTATTGCGAAAACCGAAGGTTCTCAAATAAAACACCTTTTTTCAAAGTAAACCTTTTTTTAAAACTGTACACCGCTTTGAGACTTTTTTCCCCCAGTAAGCGACAAATAAATATAACAAGTCTAGCCAGTCCGAACTTGCAAACCACCCTGCCTCCCATGCAGTAAAAGAAAACAAACTTTTCCTTTAGCATTGCAAGGGCACATGCATGTCAATGGAAGGAAGGGGAGGGGGGAAATAAGAGGTTTGCCTACATAACAAGAAACTGCTAAACTTTACCACAGGACACAGCAGCAGAGAAAAGAGGGCATTCTAGTGATGGAAAGAGGAAGATGTTCAGCAGCTGTTAAGCAGCTGACATCAATCATGGCAAGGGAGCAGTTAACAACAACAAAAAAAAACCCAACAACAACTGAGAGCAGAGAAGGAGGAACGAGGAAGGTAGGAAATAAAGAGGCTTCTCAAAGCCTAGTAACGTTATTTGAATGCACTTCAGAGATGCTCAGTGCAAAAGCTGAGCTGGACAGAAAGCCAGGCACAAAGTTCTAAAAGCAAGCCTCAGTACCAGTGATGTCCAGTTCTGGGCACCACAGTTCAAGAAGGACACTGAGAAACTGGAATGTGTCCAGAGGAGGGCAACCAAAATGGTCAAAGGCCTGGAAACGATGCCTTATGAGGAACGGCTAAGGGAGCTGGGCATGTTTAGCCTGGAGAAGAGGAGGTTAAGGGGTGATATGATAGCCATGTTCAAATATATAAAAGGATGTCACATAGAGGAGGGAGAAAGGTTGTTTTCTGCTGCTCCAGAGAAGCGGACACCGAGCAATGGTTCCAAACTACAAGAAAAAAGATTCCACCTAAACATTAGGAGGAACTTCCTGACAGTAAGAGCTGTTCGACAGTGGAATTTGCTGCCAAGGAGTGTGGTGGAGTCTCCTTCTTTGGAGGTCTTTAAGCAGAGGCTTGACAACCATATGTCAGGAGTGCTCTGATGGTGTTTCCTGCTTGGCAGGGGGTTGGACTCGATGGCCCTTGTGGTCTCTTCCAACTCTATGATTCTGTGATTCTATGATTCTACCATTCAAACCCCATCAGGCTGAGGCCCAGTTTCTGAGACCCACTTTGTTACAATTCCCAGCATTACAACACAGAATCTGGAGTAACACAGCCCCACAGCTCTGCAAAGTTACCCCTTTCTCCAGGTGTGCATGGCTTCGCCAAGAGCTATTTACTGCTTGAGGCCCTTTCGCTCCTTTTATCGTTTTTTCAATGAAAAGCACGACAAGGGTCTCTTGGGATCCAGGACGCTGCTTCAGCAGTCCAAGCCCTACACAGACAGAGCTGTGTGTGTGTGTGTGTGTGTGTGTGTGTGTGTGTGTAACAAGAACTGGAAATCTTGGAAGTGAGATCCATGGTAAATCTCATAGTGGCTTAGTTCAGGCATCACCCTAAGCTGAACCATGGTTTGGAACAAATGCGTGAGCTCCTGGAAAGGAGATCACAGCAGTTTTGCTCGTCAGCAGTCATTTTACTGCCGTTCCACACTGACAGTGCCAGATGATCCAATCCTAAATCACACAATTTAGCTCTCTCTGCGCTAACCACAAGCTGTAACCAAGGTTTGCCCTGTGATTTTCTGAGTCATGGTTTGTTGGCTTAGCACAGCAGCAAAACTAGGAGGGAGGAATGAACTGACCATTATTGCCTCTTCCAGAGCCCACAAGCCAGTCCGGCTAAACCATCATTTGGCTTAGCATAACAACAGGGAACAGGCCATACATCAGCTGCTTTAACACTGTACCCTCAAAGTGCTGATACTCTACTTTGAATAAACCTGAATATTTTGGAATAAATTTTATTTCCTTGTTTCAAAGAAGAATCTACTTAAACATTGTGCTGAGCCAATGCAATACCCCAAACCGACAGGGTCAATGCAGCCCTATGAAACCCTCCCTCAAGATAATTTCCTCACATCAGTCTGAATTTGGGCCTTGGCTACAACAGTTTAACAGCTTCCATTCTGGAAAACTTTTAATTTTGTATATCTTCTCCTGATGCTGCACATACCAAATTATAACACGCAGTTTCCAGTGGCAAGGTGACAAGGACATTTGTGGACCCCTGCTCTGCAAAAAAGAGGCAAAAGAGAACAAGACTTCTGCGTCTTTCAATGGTTGCAGGGGTTGGAATTCCTATAGTGACCACTCCTCTCGTTGTTGTATGAGATGGTGAACATACTGAAACTTCCTCCATCCAGCTCTTTAAAACAAGCAGTGTCCTGATGTTGTGTTTGAAGACTTTTCTCATCAATAAGAATGCACACAAGCTGAATAAGAACAATGAGGGACAGCATTTTTTTTAATTTTCCCAGTCGCCCCACTGCCCCTCCTTGATTGGATATCCAGATTAAGTAAGGGAGATGGTGTTTGCAACTAAAATAATAATAATAATAATAATTCCAGCCCACCCAAATAACTACTACCTCCACTTGTGTTCTGTTTCCTGTTCTGCAAAGCCACCCAAAGCACTGGCATCATAAGCCTCAAGCGCCTCTTGCAAATGTTCCAATACCTACAGTGACAGCCAAGCCAGAGAGGTTGAAATATAGCGCTGTCAACCTTGCCAGTTGGGCTAGGCAGCGCCTTCTCTGCTCTAAGGTGGGGCATAGCAGGTGCTTATTATTAATCAATGTGTCATTCGGAGGGACCTCTGCAAATCTGCAAGGGATCATTAAGACAAGCCCCAAAATATACAGAAAACAAGAAACATTACAGCCATCACCACCTGAGCATGTCCGCTAAATAACAATTTTGCAGTTCTCATCTGCACTGCTGCATTTATTGATGATTGATTGATTGATTGATTGATTGATTGATTGATTATGTCTGCATCTGGGGAGGAAAAGGTGCATCACTCTTTTTACAGATGGAAAGGGATAAAAAAGAACTCAACCGACAGAAGACAAAATGATGTTGCTTCAAACACACCCAAGAAATCTGGTTTGTGCAAAAGACCTTCTGCAGACCAAACTGGACCCAAGCAGAGTAGGACGCAGCCAGTTATATCGAACAGTTGTGCTTCCAGCAACAAACAGGGCATTCATAAAAACTGGAAGAGCCTCTGTTCTGGGGCTTTAAGTTCTGCAAATGAAACAATCCACTGCTGACGCTTTTCAGAGGGAGTGCTTAAAAAAAAAAGTGTTTTGGGGGGGAGGGAGGGAGATGCCTCAGCTGCAGAAAATGTTATATGCAGAATATCAATTAAAAATAAACACACATGCGGCGCTGAAAATGAATGAGAGCTACTGTTGAGCATTGTCACTCATTACTGAAAAGGTTGCCCCAAGGCAAAATGAACAGTATAATAGAAAATATATGGAAAGCTGGGGTTGGGGAGGAGGAACGGCAAAGAGGAGGCTGAGTGAGGGGGGGCGGGGAGACAGACTACACATTATGCGCTTTATAAGTAAAACAGGAAAATAAGGCATTTTGACACTCCAGCATACAGATTTTGCATTTTCATCAACTAAACAGGAGCACCTAGTTTGCTTTCCTAATAGCAGCTACACCATTTCCACACTTGCACCAGAAAAAGGAAACATCTGGTTCTAACTGCCATTGTAGTCCAACCCCTTATAAATGTTTCAATGAGTTCTGAGCTATTCAGCCAGAGGCTTTTTACACCAAACAGTATCCCTTTAGTGGTACCAGGGTGATAAAGAACCCCAGTCCATACATCCAACAGGTAGACCATGCCTTCTGCCTAGATGGCAGAACAGCAGTTTGCAGATCCCACACCTTAATGGTTACTCTTGCTTGAGACAAAACCAGCTGAGCTCAGAATACCTCAGTTATGTCAATGTTTGATCAGTATGTGAAGCCACCAAGCAAGCTGGAGGTCGAGGGGTTGCAGGAGGAGAAACAGGAACAGAGAAACAAGAATTACAAACCATTTATATGTGCAAGGTTCTGTCCCATTTTAGGAGAACGGTCCACATGTGACCTTCATAATTGACCAAGAGGGTATTTCAAGGCTGTCCTTGGAGTGGGGAAGGGGTGTCCCTGTTATTTTGCAAATGCTTCTCCACAAATCTTCTCCTGGGTTACATTGGGAGTTGAAACAGTAGGTAAAATAGTTTATTTTCCAACCAAGTTGTGTCTCTAGCCTTCACAAACCTCCCTGAAGAGACCAACAGGTATCTTACATCATCTGCAGGCATCCCAAATTTAACTGGTTTGTACTCTCAACTCCAAAACCAGGGTCCCCCTTTTCAATGTGGAAAAGAATATTCAGAGGTGTTCTATTTTTCCTGAACAATGCCAGGCTGTCAATTCCACAGCAAGATGAACCTCCTCTTCCTGGCAACATATAGGAAATGCACAGTTTTTTCTAACAAGATAACAACCCCCCAAATTATTAAGTTCTATACAGGTACTCTTTGAGAACATTTTGGTCCCACGGACTAGTTTTAAGGAGTAACAGGTGCACTCAAGCAGAGGACAGGAAGGACATTGCCTTTTTCCTGATAAGAAAAGCACAAGGAAATCTTTGGAACGTATTTATTAAGAGAGAGAAAGAAGTAGCAGTGTTAGTAGTAAAAAGTTAAAGATGGGATTGGTCAGGGTTTGGAAGATGCTACTCCCCACCTGTTTGAAAAGCTGCGGTGCTCCTTTTCTAAACTACATTTAGAAGACAACCACACGCAAGCAAAACTTAAAATTCTGTTGTTGTTCTTCTAAGGGCTCGGCATATTTCGCATAGTATTCTTGACACCAGTCCTATAAGGTAGACCAGCATTTTCCCCCTACTGCAGGTTGGGGGCAGAGGTTGAGACATATCAACTTGCCTAAAGTTTCCGTGTGAGCTTATAGAGCAGGTGAGATTTGAGCAGAGGCTTGCCTGGTTCCTATTTTATTATCCTCTGGAGGCTTGGAGAAGACTTATTTCCCCAATTTTTTAAGATAACAATCTTAATCCTGCTGCTTCATGCTGGCATGGTGCCAGCATCCAGCACGATGGGGGGAAAGGCCAAGGGCTGGTACCAGATCAGCTAATGCAACTCTGCTGGGTGGCAGCTACGGCAAGCAGAAATCCATCCCCTTGGCATGGGTGCCGCCTTGTTAACGGCACTGGCACCCCTACACACAGAAAGAGAGTATATACATACACCACACTTGGGGCTGACAGTCTTAGCAGTGGCGCCAGCCAAGTACATGTGGGTAGGCCATTAAGGGCGCAATCTGGTTCTAGCTGCACTGAGCAGGGCTTTGGGCCTGACCAGGGTGCATGTGCTAGCTGGCACCACACAGTTTATGATGCCAGTTCCACCAACGACGTATGCATGTCAAAGGGCAATGTCAGTGTCCTTAACAGGGTGGTGCCAGGAAATAAATGCAGACTGCGTGGGGCCAGAGCTCTGCTTGCCACCATGGGCTGCACCCACTAGCTATTAAGGAACCTCAGGGATGCACACACCACAAGCGACTTACCTAGGGGGCCAACAGAGCCCTCGTATTATAATTTCCGCTTCTAAACCTAGCTTTTTGCTAGATTGGCTTGTTCATTTTCATAGCATTTGCTGTTATGTCGAAGTGAACTAACCCTGTCAGAATCAGGAAAGAGCTCAAAAACACCCCAGATCATGGACACCGCAACACAGCAACTGCAGGGGTTTTTTGCTGAGAAAAATACTGTTTGAATTAAATTATCATGAGCATGGCCAGCATCTTGGGGATTCTGATGCTCTCAAAAGAAAACTTTTAAACTCTTCCCTGTTCCCTCCTGGTTTCGAGTTCATCAGTTAAAACGTCGATAATGTTTAAGTATCCGAAACAGTAGGGTAGCTGTGTTTGTAAGCCATGCGAAGGCTGCAATTGCAATACCGCCTTCTCAACGTAATCTCTCTCCACTCCCCTCTCGGTCCCTTTCCAGAGCTACAGGCATGAAGATGCAGGCCAAAGTACAAGCAAGGGAAATTAGCCAACCGGAGCTGCTGCGGAGGCTCACCTCCTCCCTAACCCCATGTGGCATCTCTGGACCAATCAACAATCTCCACCCAGCTGTTCAGCTCTGCTCCCCGCACCCAATGACTGACAGCAGTGCACTGTTACTGCAGAAGGTGTCATCCATCACTGGAGAAAGAGAGCTTTTCAGTGTACCAGAAACTTTAGACATCTTAAATCCATCCTAACACCTGCATTTTCTCCTTCCACACCCTGTTCTTTTCTCTCTTTTTAAGGGGGTGGGGTGCGATTTGAATGCATGCACACATACAGATAAGAGACCCAAAAGCAGACCAAAAAAAACTTTGAAAACTTCTTGTTATAACATGGTTTTCAGCCACTGCAAAAAAAAAATAAACTCTGCATACAAACAACTTGTTAAGGATCTGAAACACCCTGCCATTGCATTGTTCGTCCAACATTGTGTAGCACACACACAACCTTACATTTGCCTCTCCTGAACCTTTAGGAGCTATGGGTGGCATGATACTGCTAAAAAACAGAAGAAAGAAATAGACCTGACAGCATATAATATATGCCCAGATGACAGAAGACTGGCTTTACTAAAGACTCACGGGCATGCAAAATGCTTATCGAATGAGGCAGCTAGTATTTCCAATGTGGAGACTCCTCTAATTTCCCTACACAGAGTCTATTTTTAATCACCAACTACATGCACCCTCGCGTGTGCATACGTGCCACAGTATAACTGAACAAGCTCAGGAGTTCAGTAGTTCTATTTCACAGTTAACTTTGTGCTTTCATGTATGAGAAGAAACGTTTCTCCCCTTTCCTTTAGAAATTTTGCAAAAAGCAGCTAAGGGCACAATCCCGCTGCCTGAGCTGAGATTCCCACATCCCCAAAGTGCAAAGTAAACAGTTTGTCAAGTACATCCCTTAATTCCTCCCATCAAGCCTGGACTTCCATCCTATCTCATAACTCTCTTAACTTATGAACAGCAACTGAAGGATTAATGACAGAGCCGGGAATTTTAACCTAGGGCTAGGGCCAGAGATTTGAAGGCATCTATAAAGTATGAGAGAAAGAGACCAGGTACAGCTCTCTCTCTCCATGTCCCATTTACTACCTTGAAAGCCTCTTACTATTTTCACGTCCAAAACTAACATCTCACAACTGCTCAGTTTGCACAAGGACAGCTATGCCTATCACGTTACGCAGTTGAGAACTCGTGTCATCTAAGCAAAGCCACAGCCAGCCCCAGAACATTTCAAATTAGAACTACGCAACACACCATCTCCCAAACTTAGGTCTAACCAGGGTTGCACACTGCCAGTGCCGATTGGTTTCATTCATGAGCAATAACATGACGCAACGGCAGCAAGGCTACAGAGCGTGCTCAGACAGAACAAAGTGACCTGCAAATCTGTTTACCCTAAATTTGTGCTTTACTTTTGAGATCAAAAAAGTTCAATCCTCATGGCACTTTACAGGAAAGACCTCTTGGGTTAAGTTACTCATTTAAAGTGGAGCAAAGCTTTGTTGGTCTAGAGAGGGCCATGCAAGTAGACTGGAGATTAATTTGCCAATATAATTTCCTAGTTATGGAACAGAATAGGCAATAACGGCTAGAATTTACTGCACGTTTATCGGGGAGCGCATTCATTTGTATGCCAAGATTTGAAAACGATACACATTTTGAAAACGGAAAAGATCAGGTCCAGTTCCAGACCATTTTTCTCCAACATTGTTGCTATCCAAAGTGGGAGATGCTAAGCACAAGACTTTCTGCAGACAGGATAGGGCCAGAAATTGGCATTATTATTTTTTTCAGTCTGGCAATAAGTTCAGGCCATAAGCTGATACAGCATATGCCCTCAAAGGACACAATTTAGAAGCACCTTCTTGATGTACAAGAATTGGCAAACATCACCCCTGACAAAAACACTTGTGTGAGACTGGATGGTTTAACTTTCTTGGACCGTTGCTCGAGCTGCATGGCCTCTCTCTACTTTTTTTTTTTAACTGCAAGTTACACCTTAAAACATGGCAGGGAAGAGTGAAACCATTCTCTCACCAATTTGCTTTCTAGCCCCTACATCCCCTTATTTAAAACCAAAAAATAGTAGTAGTAATAATAATAATAATAAAAGTCTTCCATCCTTTTGACCTTGGACTTGTTCATTTTGTCGGTGTCTTTCAGCACATTCTCTTTGCTAACTATTCCACACACTGCAAGCCCTGATAAAAGTGGTTAATGTTTACTGAAACCTGCGCATGAACTGTACTAAACCTGATAGGGAGGAAAAAAGGCAACGTTCTGCTAACAACATCTCTGACCTTTTTTATTAAAAAAAAAAAAGCTGCACACATTTTGACTTTTTAGCAAACCTTTTTCAAATAAATTGTATGTAGTTTTGGAGTGGGGGAGAGGCTGAGGAGAGAAGGGCAGGCAGAAAAAGATCAGAAAAAGTAATAAAAAAGAACGAATTTCTACACTGCATGCACAGCAGCTGACCCAAACACAAAGATGTGTACCAAACCAGCCTCTTGGGGTCCGGGGAAAGGATCCATTAAGTTTGCTTCCTACAGAAACAGAAGGAGCAGCAGCAGGGAGCAGAGAAACCAAAGATCACATCACATGTGTACAAGGTTAGCAAATAAAAGCTGTCAGAAGAAACATATTGGCATTTATTCTAAGGCAAAGGTGCAAAAGCTGTGACCCTCCAGATGTTATTGGGACTGCAACTCCCATAAGCCTCAGAAACATGGCCAATGGCCAGAGTTGCAGCCCAGCAACATCTGGGACGGCTACAGGTTACCCATCCCTGTCCCCGGACTCCTACTCAGGTGCACAGGCATGACCTAATATCCCATTAAACTCAGTGCCTGCAGTTATGCCGCTGCACATTACAACACAAGGTTTCTGTGACGGAGGCGGCATGATGCAGTTTCGCAAAGCGAGAAGCCAAAAGCCAAGGTTTGGGGGTGCCAGAATAAATCTATTACTTTGGTCCTGCCAGCCTTCAGCAGCCAACCTTCCTCAGGACATCAACAGAGCTCTCCCAAATTTTCCAGGCTATCGCTGTGCTTGCTATCATTTTGTACAGATTAGCTATCGCTTTGTGCTGCTGGTTCAATGGTTTCTTCCACACAGTCATTGTTCTGACCCAGATTTGGGGGGGGGGGGAGAGAGTGCATTGTAACCCATCACCATAATTTGATCTGATAAATTTTCCATTCTTCTTCTTCTTCTTTACACATCAAGAAGGGAAATGGAAAGAAGGCTTTTAATTATGTTAACATATTCGTGCATAAGGATTAAAACTCAATCTGAACTCTGCAAAGAGCAGCTCTTTTCTCTCTCTCTCCCCCCCCCCCACTTTTTTTGTAAAGCAAGATGCTCTCCCAGGTGTTTAAACCAACTTTCCCCTGCTCTTCCCTACACAGCAGCAACAGAAAGGCAGTCACCTTGGAAACAAACATTGCCCAGTGTTTGCAGAACAAACAATGGTACCTTTTCAGCCAGTATGAAGCAGGCAAGGCATGGGGCAGCCAAGCAATCCTGGGGCTTACGGGAGTGTTAACATATTGCATTCATTCAGAGAGTCAAAAAATAGTTCAGCACTAGAAGTGAGACTCTCTCAAAGAGTGAATCTTTGGCTGGAAACCACAGCCAGACAATCCTGTGAGGTCAGCCCAGTCTCCCAACTAGGTGGCAAACTTCGCTGCGCAGTTAAGCCTGACAATTATTTTAATTGCCTCATGGAGAAAGCAAAGCAGTTAGCTCATCCCTCCAGAGCAAACTTTGGAAAAGGAGCGAACGCATAAAATGCATAGGCGTTTGCATCCATATGTTTTATTCCACTAATTTTACAAATGCTTCCCACCAGATGACAATGTTTAGGGTTGCCGTCTCTGTGACTGAAAGGTGTTTATTATTTCCCCCTGAAAACTGGGTGCAGAATTATGGAAGAACATGCAGGCATCTCACCATGGACCCAGGTCTCAGCCTCAAAAGAATGCTGCATTCAGCAGACAAAAATGGTGATTTATAAAAAGTCACCACCTCAACCTGAATACACAAACAGAAGCAGGGCACTCAGGTCACAATGCTAATTTCAAAAAGTTGTTGGGTTTTTTAAGAGAGACTGGTCGTATGGTTCTGCACAGTAAACAACCAACAAGCTGTTAAAAACAGTAGCGCTTTAGCCTATCATAAAAAGTAAAGGTCTTATGCTTATAGGGATGCAAATGTAAAGATATCCTATGGGGGGAGAGAGAGAACTATGAGCTTGACACCCAGCGACACCACTTTGCATAGAAGGAATAAGAAGTAGCAGAGTCTGGCTGGATCAAGCCAAACGCCCTTCTAGTACAAGAATCCTGTTCAGCAGATGCTCATGGGAAGAACTCAAGCAAAACCCTAGCACAACAACATTTTCCCCAAATGTGATTCCCAACAACAACTCAGCGTTCAAAATCAGCCGAGCGCCTGGCACATTTTGCAACAGGCAAAAAACAGCCTTTTACGAGGAAGTTGAGATGTTTGGTCGCCAAGTTTGGTGCCTAACATCTCCATCTGGCTGGCTGGTGTGGGTCTTTTGGTGTTGCGGTGCTCCACAGACCACTTGCCTTGTAATCTTGGTTTTTTTATTAAAAGGGGGGGCAAAGCATAGTGTTGTGGTGACCATAACCTAGTTTTAAGGTGCCATCTGGCTCCTAGATTTTAAATCTCAGTTTCCAACAGTGCAGTGGTACTCAAAGGTCGCTGCCTCAAAGAGTGCAGGTTGAACATGGCTTTTTAAGTATCAATGGCTATTCTAGCCACCATGACTATGTCAACAACTATACACTGCACCTCTGCACCCAGCAGTTAGTATCCAGTAGTCCTTCCTCATACCAGCAGGAATATAAAAGTGTCAAAAACTGCTGGGACTCTCTTTGCACACGGTCAACTGAACTTGTCAAAGCTCAAGATGTGCGGATCATTTAATGTTTTAAGCTGTGGTGCAAGCAGTGAACTCCACACCCATAATTCTGTTCAAGCAACCAATTTAACCCGCAATTCAGTATACAAAAATATCTGACACAGAAACACAGGAGCCCTGGAAAACGATGTTAAGCTGTGTGATGCTCGCTTGGTTTCCCCTTTGGCAACCCCAGCAGCTGATCAAAAAGGAGGAAACAAAACCCTAAGACGGTTAAGGAAAAAACAGCATTCCGAGTGGACCATCGCTGTGCTTCATCGCCAGCTACAGCTCTGCCCTGAAATCCTGGCTACATTCCTGAGAACAATTACATATAGGAAACGCCTGTTTATATTAATTGCATTAAAGCAGAAGATACTACTGCTTAGCTGCCTTTATTATTGCAACCCTAGAAAGCTAAATCCTGTTCTTCCTCTCCCCCTCTTAGCAGAGCCTGAGAGGCAAAGAAGGAGTTAAAAATGTATAAAACATGGTTCACAATGACCCGTTGCTCACTTAATAACAGCGGCGCACAAAGAGAGCGCATGACTGGAAGCAGAAATGTCTCGAGGATGCTGCTCCTATGTTAACATGCTGCACCTTCTAAGGAACTTAGAAAGAAAAGGGGGGAAACTTCGGGCCTCATCCCTTTTCCACCCTCCACTCCCAGCACTATTTCTCCCTACAGAAACTTAAAGAGTAAGCAAGCTCCCCCACACAGATGAAGGAAGAGGAGATTGTGAGCTTATTCAGCAACTGCCAAGGAAGAAAGGGGTTAAGCGTGACCATCTCGCTGAGGGAAACAGAAAGAAGCAGCAGGCAGAGGTGCAGGCACAAACAAAACAAAGAGTGAAAGTTATCGGTAGCTTTCAAAAACCGCACCCACAGAAAAAAACGCCTCTCCTCCACTACAAACACAGGCAAGCAGAGCAGAACAGTTGCAGCAGAACAAATCCGTCTCTTATCTCTATCTCTCTCCCTCCCGATCACAAGTTTTCAGGACAAAACTCTTTCAGTTGCAGGGGGCTGGGGGCAGAGAGAGAGATGAGCAGCCTCGCCCACCCAACCCCTCCTGGTCTTAGTCCCCACTGCCCTTTGCTAATAAATAACATTTTAAATGAAGCCTTGGTGACCCTTCCCAGCTTCTGCCCAGCCACAGTTAAGATACTGCTGCACACAAAACAATAAACATCTGCAGCGTGTGTGTGTGTGTGTGTGTGTGTGTGTGTGTGTTATAAAACCCTTTGCCTCCCCAACACATCCCAGCCACCTCCACTCCTCTATTAAGCAACCCAAAAACTGTTGTACAAGCTTCTGGCTAAAAAGGCTTGTGTCTACCCGCTGCACGATTTTGACAGGGAATTGGCAAGCAATGTGGCATAGTCTTCCTCAAATCTGAATTATCAGAGGCACTTAGCTTCTCTTCCTTCACAAAGTGGTTCTCTTGTCATTTTTAATATTTACCTCACAAAAATATATAGTGTGAAGCCATGCTTTAAAAAGACTGCAGAGGCGATACGAAACAAATTCCTTCCAGTAGCACCTTAAAGACCAACTAAGTCAATTCTTGGTATGAGCTTTCGTGTGCATGCACACTTCTTCAGAGGCGATGTTACGGTTGCCAACTTTATTATTTTTCTCCTTTTAACCAGACCTTGGTTCAATGTCTTGATCTGCCAACATCCCTCTCTGTTCTGGGAAATCAAGTGATTTTTTTTAAAAAAAATAACAGGACAGACTATTGTTTTCTGGTCAGCTGGCAACCATAGGTGCTACACCTTTTCTCTTCAATGGCTTTCCACAAAAATCAAAAATAAAATTTAAAGACATCTTTGGCAAACCAGCATTGTCCAACTCTTACCATGCAAAAGAGCCCACAAGGTAGCATTCAATTCCATGGATGGTGTTCTTCACACCTGCAACACACCTTACCTCTCTAGATCAGTTTTGAAATTACACGTTGGAGGCAAAAGTAAAACACTCACTCCCAAAAAACCCCAAAGCACCAGTTCCGAACACACCAATTCCAATTTACTGAGCTTACAAATCAGACTGCAATTCTGTAAGAGGACACAAGGGTCAAGATCCACAATATCAGGATGGAAGCGTGCTTGGAACTGAAGCCCAGCTTGTATTATTTAAACGTGCAGAAACCCAGAAGGTAACCAACACTTCTTCCATCCTTGTTGCAGATCAATGCCAAGATGATTTCCAATTTCGATTGTGTGGTTAAAGACACAGGAGCCTTACAAGGGGGGAAAGTAGGCAAACTTACCATCTTGAGGCTGGAAAACAAACTGAAGTACACTATACTCCTATCACACAGTCATGCTCTAGTTCCTCTTCCCCCTTCCACAGTCATTTTTATGTTCCACAAAGTGAAGCAGAACTTGCAGTAGCTGCATTTGCCAGCCAACCATTTATTTTTAAAGCGGGGTGGCACACTGTTGACTAAAAGCAAAGGTCTATCAGTATAGTGCACCTCATTTACTTTATGTATATTGCTGCCAACTCATTCCAGCCAGTGTAAGTCGAGTTATCCAACTTTTCAACCAGCTCCTGCAGCTGTGCGTGTCACAGAGCAGATGACCACATCCCTCTCCATTTGGGTACCAATTTTTGAACAGATTGCTCCAGTGGAAAAAAGACACAAGCAGGCCAAGCGCTCTCCCACAGGACAGTCGGCAAGGCTAAAATGAGATGTGGCTGACCACTGTTCCCCGTGACAAATATGCAAAACTGAAAGACCACCTTTCCCAATATAAACCGCCCCCGACACTGCGTTCATCATCTGAGGTGATTTGCCGTGTGCCTCCTCCACGTGAGGTCCAGAGGGTGGCAACACAAGAAGAGGCCTTCTCTGTAGCGGCCCCCTGTTTGCGGAATGCTCTGCTCAGAGAGGTTTGCCTGGCACCTTCATTATATATACAGTCATACCTCAGGTTACAGACACTTCAGGTTTCGTTTTTTCGGGTTACGGACCACCGAAACCCAGAAGTACCGGAACGGGTTACTTCTGGGTTTCGGCAGTCACGCATGCGCAGAAGCACTAAATCGCACTTTGCACATGCACTGAATTGCAACCCGCGCATGCGCAGCAGACACGGGTTGCAAATGCTGCTGGTTGCAAACGTGCATCCCACAAGGATCTCGTTCACAACCCAAGCGTTCACTGTACAGTGGTATCTCTGGTTGCGGACAAGATCCTTTCCAGAGGTCCAGCCAGGACCCAGAGGCTTTTGCAACCGTAGAGACTGCTTCTGCGCGTGCGCACAACAGTCTACCGCTTCTGCGCATGCGCGCATGGCAAAACCCCGGAAATATGCTTCCAGGTTTGCCGTTTACGTAACCAGAGGGGGACGTAAACGGAAGTACGACTGTGTTTAAGGCACCAGGAGAAAACATTCCTCTTCAACCAGGCCTTTGGCTGATTAAGACCCTACAGCCTTTTAAATGTGTCTGTGAGAAACGGGGGCGTTACTGTTTTGCTGTTTTGTTTTATTTATTTACTTGTTTTTATTCCTGTATTTTATTCTGTGAACTGTCCTGGGATCTTATGATGAATGGGGGGAGGTATGTAAATCTAATAAATAGGTAGCAAATGCATCACTATTAAAAGCCACTACTATAACATATTCCATTGATTTTTACAAAGTTCACTTTGATCCAATGCTCAATCTTCTTCCAACATAAGCAGCTGACCAGAGTATGACATAGTAAGAGCACATGATACAAGTGGAAAGCACTTATTGACACTGAAACTGCTCCAGAATTTATTTTTAAGGCTGTCACTTTTTTATACAGCAACAGCTCTACAGGACTCTTGGTAACCAACACGACAACTCTGCAAAGTAGGCCAGTAGCAGGCCCGGATTGCTGATAGACGATCAAGGATGAGAGAAAGGACTGCTCAAAGTCATCTAAGATGAGACGTTTAAATTGGGGGGCTTTCTTTGTCATCAAGCTCAAGCTACTCCAGTTCACAAATTTGGCTCTATCTTATGTAGATTCACAAATTTGTAGAGTTCGAAGGGACCTGGGGGTCATCTACTCCAACCCCTTGCAATTGCAGGAATCTTTCACCCAACGTGGGACTCGAAACCACAGCCTAGAGATTAAAGGTCTCACGCTCTGCCAACTGAGCTATCCCTCCTCATACCATGTATAAAACAGGTTTTGTTGGGTTGTTGTTTTTTAACAACCAACTCATTTTAAATTAAGTGAGCAATAAAAGAACGTTCAGTTATCTAGCGTGAGCCAGAGTATTGCACACCTAATTTTAAAAAGCTCCGAACCTTCTCCACTCTATAGAAAACCTACAATAGCCTGTTTAACAGGGCCGCTAAACACACACACACACACACACACACACACACAAACACACACCTGAAGCCAGCATGGATTATCTAGATGCAATACAATTGATTTGTGGTGAATTCTCACAAATTCATTAGGACTAGGAACACTTGTTACACCCATCAATGTGCTATTATAAAGATTCATTGGTTAAAAAAATTGTCTCTCTCAACAGATCAAATTATTATAAAATCCATGCAACGGTAATCACCAAAACAATCTTACCACTTACTCACAGAAATATATTAATCAGAACCCATTAAACAAAATGGATTGACTCCAATAATTAAATATAAATGACTGCTGGAAAACCCAAACTTTGCCCCCAGTGTCTAATTACAGCTGTATTAATCACAACAAGGTTCATTAAGTTTGTTGTACCCCCACAAGTCAAAGTTGCACTCAAAATGCTCAGAGCTGGCTTACAGGGTGTTTTAACAAGTAATGTTTTGCTGCTACTAACAAAAAATTATTTCCCCATTTTATTTTCCGGTTTTGTCCAATGCAGCTGTAAACACTAGAAATTCATCTAATAGATTAATTTTTAAACTTTTATTATGAATTATTGGCAATTCATATACATTTTTTAAAAAAACACAACCACAGTGCTTTATAGCTCCTGCTAATGATCTTACAGCTATTACATCCATTCTATAGACATGGAACCTGATGCTGAGATGTCCAAACTTCCCCAAGTCCTCCATATGGATGACAAGGAATTTGAACTCATAACTCCAATTCCCTGTCTATTGTACAATGCTGCACCTCCACATATAGCTCCATCGGAAGTAGAGCATGAGACTCTAATCTCAGGTTCGTGGGTTCAAGGCCCCACATTGGGCAAAAGATTCCTGCATTGCAGTGGGTTAGGACTAGGTGACCCTCATGATCCCTTCCGACTCTACACTTCTATGATTTCAATACATGACACCAAACAAGTGATAACCATTTCCCATGACAGAGACACAAAAACAACTCTCCTTCCTGACACCGAGGTCACAGTGCTATTCACATGGTAGCCATATGAGCAGATATGGGAAGTCCATTCTGACTCTCATGTTAACAGTTATGTTCCAGTGCCCAGCTCCATGACCTCGTTCCAATGCATGGAGTCAACCCTGAAACATATGAAGCAGCAATAAAGACCAATCATTTCCTATGCAAGGGCAGCAGGCCTTTCGCTAAGCACTGACGCACACAGGCAACTGTCACTGTGGACCAGGGAAGAAGGCAGCTTCCATAGGAAGCCAATGCAAACATTTCCACCTAGACTTGAGGCCCAGCATCTCACAACAATGAGCTGCAATACATATCAGATTCCTAGTGTTCTTAAAAGTTTTTTTCCCCCAAGCTAAGGTTCATCTCCATGCTAGAATTAAATAATAATTCCATTTTCACATTATATGGAAAGTGATCCTAAGCCTGCTACTTATGTTATTAATTATTATTATTTATTGAATTTATATACAGTGGTACCTCGGTTTAAGAACAGTCCTGTTTAAAAACGATTGGGTTTATGAACTCCACAAAACCAGAAATAGTGTCCCAGTTTGAGAACTTTACCTCGGTCTAAGAACAGAATCTGAACAGTGAAAGGGCAGCGGGAGGCCTCATTAGGGAAAGCTGCCTCAGTTTAAGAACAGTTTTGGTTTAAGAACGGACTTCTGGAACGGATTAAGTTCATAAAAAAGGCACCACTGTACCGCCTCTATACCTGCAGGTGTCTCAGCACAAAATCAGAACACAAAACCACAAAATACATAATCAAAACAAAAACAACCCGACAAACACCCCAACACACTTCAAAAGGGCATAGGATGTCAATCAACCCAGTTAAAGAACAATTTAAAGGCAATTTAAAGGCAAGAGTACTCTCTTGCTGGGCAGCAGCAGTCCTTTTGAAGCCTGTCAGGCCCCACCCTGGGCCAGGTGGAGAGAGGGAGAAACAGGGCCCTCAGGCTCTCAGCATGACTCTCCTTATACTGGTACCCGCACATAGGCCTGGTTAGATGCAAGGATCACTACCCACTCATCTCCCATAAAATGTCTACTGAAAAGCCGTGATGGACAGGGAGAAGAATGATTCATAAGAGCTTACTTTGACATGACTCATCCAACATCTGTTCGTTGAAGACAGATGCTCAGAGGATTACTACCTGGAGGCAACTGGGAACAACATAGCAATGAGATGATGCCTCCCATCTCCTTTGCAATATTCAGTGGCAGATCCTGGTACCAGGATGTGAGGAGCTCAGGGACATTCTGACCTCTGCCAACAAACTCCATCTCCAGTTAGAGAACACTGAAGATCTATGAACTTGACTGGCAAAGGAGGAAGGCTATCTCAGTAACAGGAACCATACAACAGAAGTAGGTTGACCAAGTCTCATCACACATAAGACCAATTTACATCTCAATGAGCACGAAGTGATATACAGAAAAAGTGTGCATCTTTTTGCGCTCGTTTTCAAACTGACTTTTAAACTTCAGAACAGAACAAGGATCTCAGCCCCATAAGTTTCCACCTCAAAGGGGCTCAATACAAATTCTCTGCCAATAATACTAAGCCAGACTTATTCACACATTTTTTAATAGGGTTTACTTGTCCAGAGGTCTACTTCCCCTCGATAGTGCTGGGTCATATGACTCAACGCCTGTGAATGCCAAGAGAACTCTTATGCCTCTTGTTTATAGCATGTGACATTGTGGCACGATGGCACCGTGCTTCCACGATTCAAATTCCTTCACTTGCTTGTCTGCATGATGATCTACAAGCAGGAAGAATCAAAACATAACACAGGCTGAAGTGGCATCAGCAACAACAAGCACCAGGAAACGAGAAAAGGACAGTTCTAGCATTGCTTGTGTCACTTCTCTCCTAAGCAAAACAAAACCAATCAACTCCAAAGGATTTTTAATTCAAGATGAACTGAGGCTGTAAGTAGGGAACTGGATCCCGCTGGCAGGCCAAATCTTTCCTTCCCCAGTCCTTGCAAGTCAACTCTTGACAGCTGGAAATATAAAAATGAATACCATCTCCCAAACCTGTCTTTTTGACTGACCTGTCAATCACCTGACATCATTCTAATGTTACCTGTGACATCAGGTGTTGGGCAGGTGAGCACAGTTTGGAGAAAAGGGGCTTGAAGGCCTAATTAAGGGGCCTGTCAGACCAGAGATTCTCCATCATTGCCACAAGAAAAAACACTTCCAGGGTGAAAGGTCACACACACACTCTCCCATCCACACATTCCACAGTATCTATAGTGAGCATACCAACTATTAATAATAATTATAATATTTATAATATTTATAATAACTTTTATTTATACCCCGCCCTCCCCGGCCAAGACCAGGCTCAGGGCGGCTAACATCAGGTATAAAAACAATTGATTAAAATGCAACTTAAAAACAGGATTAAAATACAACTTAAAATGCAGCCTCATTTCAGTAGAAGCCCAGATCAAAAACTGTTTGGGGGGAGAAAAAGTCAAACCTTCACTAAGGCCAACTATCCAGACTGGTCCTACGTGGGCCAGAAAAAAGCCAGGGGTTCCATCACAGAAGCCAGGTCCTGCGTGGGCCAGAAAAAAGCCAGGGGTTCCATCACAGAAGGAAAAGGAAAGAGGGGGAGGGGATCAGGCTGATTCCAAGCCAAAGGCCAGGCGGAACTTCCAAGCAGATCCTATGGATTTTGGAAGGAATCTAACTTTATACCAATATTGTTGTAAAATATATCTAGCCCCTAAAAGTGTATTTTTTTTCTAAAAGACCAGCACCGCCGATCAGAATCCCATCAGTAGTCTTCACAACAGCCTTGCATGAATGAACACACAGTTTGGTTTAATCTAAGTGCTGGTACCTGAATGTCAACATCTCGCCAACCTGCCAGCATCGCAGAATGCTCAAACATCTGCCTCCCGCATGAGAGTGCCAGGCTTACCTTCCCAGATGCAGGGGAAAACACTCCAGGGCTCCACCCTACATTTCACCCTAAAGCAGATCTAGGGGGTGGGGTGGGGGGAGAATTGTTGTCTGTACTCACCTCCCCGGATTCCAAAAACGAACATGGAGGCAGAGCTGACTGCCTCAGCCAAAGCGCCAGCAGGAAGAGGGAAACAGATGAGATGGAATGCAGAGCAGAAGAAGTAGGAGCATCATAGAATTGCAGAGTTGGAAGGAAACACGAGTGCCATCTAGTCCAGCCCCCTGCAGGAATCTTTTGCCCAATGTGGACCTCAAACCCAGGATCCTGAGATTAAGAATCTCATTCCAACCTCCTATAATACCTTTTGATTACATTCATATGTACATTAAAAAAAAAAAATATTATGGTAACCTGTTCACCCTAGATAACGACACCCTTGATGTATTAAGAACAGAAATAGAGAATAGAAGCTATTCATCCAATTCCTGCCTTCAGTGGCCAGGAGTGTCATGCAGGAAACCAAAGCAAAGGACTGGGAAATCTCCCGAGCCACCGTATGCCATAGATGATAGATAGATAGATGATAGATAGATAGATAGATAGATAGATAGATAGATAGATGACAGACAGACAGACAGACAGACAGACAGACCTGTCTTTTGTGTAAATGTAAAGGGGGGTAGATCTTTATCGTGAGGTCCAGCACCGAGAACGTTCTGGCGGTTCCCTCACTGCGAGAAGTGAGGTTCCAGGGAACTAGGCAGAGGGCCTTCTCGGCAGTGGCACCCGCTCTGTGGAACGGAGATGTCAAAGAGAAGCACAACTACCAGACATTTGGAAGGCAGCCCTGTTTAGGGAAGCTTTTAATGTTTAACAGACCACTGTATTTTAATATTTTGTTGCAAGCCGCCCAGAGTGGCTGGGGAAACCCAGCCAGATGGGCAGGGTATAACTTATAAATTATTATTATTATTATTATTATTATTATTATTATTATTATTATTAATTGACTGTGCTTATTGTAATTGGTTTTAGAATTTCTGTTGCATCTGTAAGTCACTTTGAGTCATTTCCACAAGTAAAGCAACTAATAAACATGAAGGAATCTCAAGTTCCCCTGGGAATAGCAGTAAATGACCGCAATGTCATTTTGCAAAGAATCACAGCACAATTTACACAGCACATGTGGGATTCTCCAGCTAGTTATCGAAATATCATGTGCATCATCATTGAGGAGAGAAGTAAATGTCATCCTTCTAACACTAACAACCCAGAAGCACTGTGATCCCGAGTATGTACCCTAAACCAATTTTAGCCCCCCACTACTGCTTTGGGGGCACAACTCCTACAGTATAAGAACTTACCTAGTGGCAATTACCATAATCCACCTACAATTATAGAGCCAGATTCTCAACGAAATGACCACTACTCTATGACCCAAAATAAATACTGCACCATTCTATCTTAATGGGATAAGCATCAGTTAACTCCCCGGGGTACTAATGCCACTTGGCTATGAAACCAAGGAAGCGAAACAGACAATTTCCTAGTCCATTTTTACATTGTGATTTGAGCGGACCAAAGAGCTGATTAAATGGCTAGCTAATCTACACAAAGCAAAAGCCATTTCCGAAACTTATATCAGTAGATGCAGGTCATCAAAAACACAGAAAACATTAAATATGTTTGTGTGAGATCAACCCATACAGCACACTCCCATGTAGGTCTACTCAAAAGTGGGCCCCACTGAGTTTAAGGATACTTACTCTAAGGTAAGTTTACTGGATTGCCCAATTGTCCAAAAACCTGGAAAACTGAATTAAGATACCTGTCTAAAAGTCACCAATTATTATGTAGATCATGCAGTGAAAAATCCATTCCTGCTCTCTTCAAGAGCACTAGAGATAGAAAACATGACCATACATGTCCACAGGAGTTCAATTCAATTGCATGAATCCATTTTCTGTTTTCAGGAAGGTTCACTTTCGATACATATTCAATGATCACATTTGAAAGATTATTTTAGGAAAGACGTAGCTGTTTCAAAGAAAGATGCCACAAGCCTTATAAAGCATTGCATACACTGGCAGCCAGAACAGATGACAAACCATCTAAGGTTGCAGCAAGTACCCACATACTTGGGAAGAAGACCAAGTCACATCAACAGAATTACCCTCCAGAAGACTGCAAAGGGCTGCAATGTTAATTCAGCTCAATTCATTGGGCATTGTCCTTTCACAGACATATACAACATCACTGCAAAAATCCCATAGGTTTAAAAACTCAAGTTGATTTGGTCTCAATTTAATATTCCGAGGATTGAAGTTATTTTGCATAAACACTATAGCAAAATCTAATTTTCTGTAGAGGTATGTTTTGAGTCATGCACATTGCGTAAAGAGGAGTCTCAACCACACACACAAAATTGCTAAGGATCAAGAAGCATCTGCACTCTTGAGAATTATTTCAGCCACAGGATTTAATAACCTGGCACCCCACTTCTAAAAATACACCTATCAGCAACAGCACACTGGACAGCTTATTACCAAAATAGCATCCTGTGCAAGGCAAGTGGGCATGGTCATTTTGCTATGCCGCATGCCAGGTCCAATGTAATTTTATTGACAAGACACCATGTACAAAAGTCTTGTCACAAGTGCCACAAGCTGGTCTTCTCCCAGTGCAAACAATGCACAACATAAAACCTATTCAAAAAAGACTACTGAGATTCAAAAAAAACCATGTGAATCTCAGTAGTCTGCAACGCGGCCTGCTGAGAGTGAACAAGCAGCAGAGATTCTCTGTGCACAATTAAATGCAAAAAAATGATTAAATGTGTGCTTACACAGCAAAAAAAAGAGGTGATGCCCAGATGACTATGGACTTCGCTTTCCTGGGAACTGCTCAGGGTTTGTATTCTCCTATACACATTTTGTTGCGGTGTATAAGGGGAAAAAACTCTGTATGGATCCACTGCCTTCCAAAGTATTTGTGGTCCAAAGACTAGTTGGCCTTTTCTTTTAAAAAAAGTGAGTAGGAAACATGAATTCACCCACAAATGAAGTTTAGCAATGGTACGTGCAAAAAAGCTGCTTCAGCCACAGGGTGTTGAGAATCACACTCCTTGACTCAACGGGTTGCTTAACATTTCATGCACCTGCCCACTGTCTTCAGAGCGCCTGGCTCTGCAACCAGTCGAGGCGGGCTGCTTACTAAATTGCAAGGATGCCAAAAGAGGGAAAGGAAAGGCATACACACAGGTAAATAAAGGATCTTCCCTAGGGTGGGGGAAAGAGTTCATATTCTTTCACATATACCTCAGGTTACATACGCTTCAGGTTACATACGCTTCAGGTTACAGACTCCGCTAACCCAGAAATAGTGCTTCAGGTTAAGAACTTTGCTTCAGGATGAGAACAGAAATCATGCTCCGGAGGCACGGTGGTAGCAGGAGGCCCCATTAGGTAAAGTGGTGCTTCAGGTTAAGAACAGTTTCAGGTTAAGTACGGACCTCCGGAACGAATTAAGTACTTAACCTGAGGTACCACTGTATATCGGTGTCCTGCTCCCGCTCTCTTTTCTTGTACGAGCTCCACCCAAATGGAAGACTCAATTGTCTTTTCATCAATAGCAATAAGCAAAGCCACACACACATGTCTGTACACTTTCTGGGCTGGGGAGCAGTTGCAACAGCACACAGAGCTGTTTGTGAAGGGGCGCAGAACAGGAAACGGCATGTGTGCCGCTGGGAGTCAGCTAAGAAGAGAAAAAACTCAGCACAGCCATTAAGGCAAGCCCAGCAGTAAGGAGTCCTAAAAACACAGGGGTTAGAAAAGATAGTGTTTCTAGGAACTCCATATTATCTTTGCACATCTCATTTTGTCAGCGTGCTTGTGGCATCACAGAGGCTAAAAGACCGAATGACCACTTGGGGAAGTCCCCTGCCTTGGCAATAAATGTGCTAGGTAGCCTTAGAGCAGGGTTTCCCAAACTTGGGTCTCCAGCTGTTTGGGGACTACTATTCCCATCATCCCTGACCACTAGTCCTGCTAGCTAGGGATGATGGGTGTTGTAGTTCCAAAACAGCTGGAGACCCAAGTTTGGGAAACACTCCAGCCAGCAGAACCAACAGCCAAGGATGACAGGACCTCTAGTCAAATCTGATTTAAAGTTATGCCTACTGCCTTGGAAACCACCAAAAATGGCATCACCAACATATTCCATTAGCCACGTATTGCGAGCTAAACATTTCCACCATCTTTATTTCGTGCCTCTTGTAACCAGTGTTCGAAATTAGCCAGGCTCGTTTTGCGACTGGAGCAGGTCCAGTTGCGACCATGTGGAAATCTCTGGATGCCAGGTTGGCAAAATGTCGCTTTGAGAAGGATCTGAAATATTTTCCTTGAAGCTTAAATTGGATTAGTTTATTTGACATTTTAACGTGCTGTAAACTGCTTTGAGATTTGTTATTTAAAATATATAGCAGTATAGAAATGGAATTAATAATAGTAATAATAAATTCCATGGGGGGGACACAGCACCAAGACATTCCATGGTGGCGACCGCAGTCCAGGTTCAAGGTGCCATTTGGTGATTAGATTACATATCTGAGCTTCTAACACTGCTTGTAACTTCTGTGCATGCCGTAGATGAGGCATAGGCAAACCTGGCCCTCCAGATGTTTTGGGATTACAATTCCCATCATCCCTGACCACTGGTCCTGTTAGCTAGGGATGATGGGAGCTGTAGTCCCAAAACACCTGGAAGGCCGAGTTTGCCTATGCCTGCTGTAGATGTGTTAGCTAGCACCCCAGTTAAAGCTCCCAAATAGAGAGCTATTCACAAAGGCCACAGCAAGCAGCAGGCTTCTGTTGTTGTTTTTAGAGACACTTCCTAGAATACCAATATGAGTAAGAGAAATAAGGGGTAGTCATAGCACATGACATGCACAAACACAGAGAGCAATCTCAGTAAAAGGCCACAGCCACACTTCACATACTGACACAGCAGAATTCCACATGCAATTGCGGAATAGAGCACAGCCCGAGCTCTGCTTGATCCGTTTACCCATATTTAGGTCCCTGGCTCCAGCAGGGCTCGAAGCATGTTTCCACTAGGGTGGCCAGATGTAAAAGACAACACACCTCTGGTGTTCTCTTAAGAGCTGTGCAGAAGAGCAACCATTGGCACAGCCAGAATTCCCCCATCCACGTAAACCTTAAGGGTCATCAGAACTTGGTCTTCCCTTTTCCCATCTGGTCACCTTCACTTAGAAATGTCAAGTCTCTCTGAAGCCAAATATGTGTCAGGCAAAGTACTGTTTCCAAAAGGAGCAGACAACCAAGCACAACTGCAGCGTCTTATTCGTTTCTGTGGGGTTTGTGCAGCAGCAAAAATCAACCCAATGAGTATTTTGTGGGTTACTGCCGAAAGCAGGCATGAGGCCCAGAAGGTTGTGAGCATGCAAACAGTGTTAGAAATTCAGATATATAAACTAATCGCCAAATGGCACCTTAAACCTGGGTTATGGTTGCCGCAATTGAAATGTATAGGTGTCAGGGTTGGTTGGTTTGCAACTGAACTATTAATAACAATAACAATAACAATAACAATAACAATAACAATAACAATAACAATAACAATAACAATAACAATAATAATAATATAAAGCTGTATAATAATAATAATAATAATAATAATAAGGAACAAATCTCAAAAGTGGTATACAACACATTAAAACATCAAATAAAACAATCCAGAATAAGACAAAATCAAGCTTCAAGGAAAGTATTTCAGGTCCTTCTCTAGGTGACATTTTGCTTTCCCTTGTTGCCAACCTGGCAACCAGAGATCTCCACATAACTGGACCCATGCCAGTCACAAAATGTGCCTGGCTAATTTCGAACACTGCATGGAACCTGCAGTTACTCCTAGCTATTGGCCATGCTGTCTGGAACTGATGGCAGTTGCAGCCCTCCGGAAGGTGTTGCAACTACAGGTTTCCCATCCCCGAGAGAGAGACCTGTGTCTTAAAATCAGGGGTGAATACTTCCTTCAACCACTTCCTTAAAATGCAATAAATTTACCTGCTAGGCAGCTCCACCTAGTATTCAGTGTTTTTGATCCCTAAGTAACCCTTTCCACACAGACCTATTTCCAAAAGAATCCCTGAAGAGGATTCTGGGGCACAGACAAGTCATGTGGGTCACATATACTGACCAGGCCTATCAGGCTTTAGCATCACCCCACATGTACCATGGGTATAGCCAAGAGTACACCTGACACTTCTTTGCAGCAGAAAAATGGCTGGTGATCCAAAATGGCGGCCTAGTCATGTTTCAATAAAGTTTGCGGAACTATAGCTCGGTTAGAGAATACATGCTTTGCATGCAGAAGGTCTCCAGGTTCAATCCAGAGCATCAGGTAAAACAGGTCTAGAAGACATCTCCTCCAAACCTGGAGAAGTCCTCCTGCCAGTCACAGAGGCTTCCCCTGGCAACCATGAAGCCTACAAGCCCCCCACCCCTTTGTCATGTGGTGGGGAGGGTTGTTACAATTTCTCCCCCAGCCCCTCAAATACACAAAGGTGAAAGAGGAAGGGAAAGCATAAAGGTGAAAGCATCACTTTCTCCCACTCCCTCTTTCAACTCTACGTGCATTTTCAAGACACGGATTGGCACCTGAGCAGCTGAACGGAAAGTGAAGCTACCAAAAGCATAAGAAGCGAGAAGGATAGGTGGGAAATGGGGGGGGGGGTGTTCCAATTGGGCAACTGGGAGGAAAATGTAGCAACCAGAGAGAGAAAGTGGGGTGCCACAGAAGAGAAGGCAACAAGACATATCGGATATAGTAAAATGGATCCTCTTGGAAGTTGCATAATTTTTCGACAGGTTCCTCACACATCCCAACCAAATCACAGCTCCCATCTGCTTCCATTGAATGAAGCATACAAATTATGGATCCAGAGCTGTCACGGCACAACAACATAGATTCGAATCACAGGTCCAAATTGATCTTCAGGAGGCTTACAAGGGCTTCCCTCAAAACCACCATCACATCTCTGTGTCCAGAGAGATGCTCTGTGGTTTGTTGTTAGTTTCGCTGTCACCCTATTTAAAAATGGCCTTGAAAATCCGTTAGGATCCTTATATTGCATCAGTGCTTTTGTGGTGCTGGCTGGCCTGCACTGGATCTGTTTTATTTGGTGTTTTAATGTGTTGCAAACTGCTTTGAGATTTGTTCTTTAAAATACGAAGTGGTATAGAAAATGAAATTAATAAAAATAAACCCCATTGCAAAAAAAAAAAAGGATGCCTAGACATTCCATTGCGGTGACCATAACCTAGGTTTAAGGAGCCATTTGGCAATAAGATTATATATCTTGAGTTTCTGGCACTAGGTTCGAACCTACAATTCTGAGATTAAGATTCAAGCCTTCTGTAGTCTAAAGAGAAGCATCAGATGCTGCTGCACTGCTTTAAAAACCAAGCGTTTCAAAACTACCAGGTTAAGAAGAGTACTCCTGTCAAAAAGAGCAAGCAGCCTTGCAGTGCTAGTTTTTCTGTGAGTCCCAAGAGAAGAGCCACACATTATTATTTTTTTAAAAAAGAGCAAGGCCACAGAAGCCTGCAGAGTCCTTAAGATTCCAGAGGCATGTGCCTCAGAGTGACGAACTTCAGCAATATGAGGTTACCCCGCTAATTTTCTCTGAGCAATCCAAGCCAGCCCTCTGTGCAACTACCAAGAAAAGCCGAGTCGACATTCTGGTCTGAGCCAGACAAGTGCAAACTGGATCATGCATAAAATCTGGACTCAGAGGGGACAGGGAGGGTGTGGCACATTCCCTAGCAACCAGCTGCAGAACTTTAGGATGCTTCAAGTGCTGTTTCTACGAAGCATTGCTTCAAATGACGAGGTGCCCCAAAAATCCAAATTGCAAGGAAAATCCAAACTGTATACAGAGTTTGTTGATGACGACCAGCTGCATGTAGAAAAGGTGTCTGTGCAGAATTCTCCACACCCCTTTAATCACATACTTTAAATGGAAGCCCAACATCAGGAAATGATAAACAATCCTTAACTGAGCAGCAATTATAACTCTAATAAATTAACGGGCTTGCCCATTAATTCCCAGGAAGCAAAGATTCCACTTAAAATAAAATAAAAGGGACAAAAACAAAACCTTTTTTTTTTTTTTTTTTTTGCTAAGGACCACCCACTAGCCAGCGCTGCCAATGCCATGGTTTGGCAACTTGGGAACAACCCATGTCTTTGCATACCTCTCCTCCCCACTGGCTCAGGCACTGCCTCTTCTCCCTTTCAGTGCAAGATAGCTATCGTTAGCATGTCATGAGCACAAGCCAGAACCCCAAATTAAAAAGGTGTATGCTGGGGTGGGGGGTTTAAAGAGAGCAAAGAGGGGCATGCAAACCCAGAAGATGCTCCTGACTGCCAAATCATGGGTCCGTAGCTCAGTGGCAGAGTATTTGCTTAACATGAGGAAGGTTTCAGGTTCAAATCCTGACATCACCAGTTAACTGGACCAGGTAGCAAATTATGGGGAAGACTGTGTGGCCAGTGACCCTAAGAACCACTTTTTTTTCTTTTCTTTGTATTTACCTAAGTAGTAAAGAAATACCCAGGTGATTTGTATGGATGTTCACTCACACTGAAAAACATTCACTGCAGGGATCTGCCAAACTGAAAGCCAAACCCCTGAGCGCTTGCAAGAGCTATGCTTGATGCAAAATGGCATTTCAGAGAGAAAACGCAAGTCTCCCTTTGGAAACCACACAAGACCTTGTAGTGCTTCTAATTCCAGAAAGGGACACATTTCTTTTTAATCTGTTGCCCCAAGAGTCCTGTGTCATCTTAAAGACTAAAAAACACACACCCCAACAAATCAGAACGTGAGCTTTCGGAACGGAATGCAGGCTCTCTCCTGCAGGTAAGTTAGGCAATACATCTGCCAGTCTTTAAAGGTGCTACCCTAAGGGGCTTTTTCTTCTGAAGGAAGGCGCTAGAGAATTTGCACTAAGAAAAGGAGAAAAGGATACAATGCAGACCCAGTGGTCTAAAGCAAAGGGGAACAACAACTACTACAAAAAAAGTCAGGATCTTCAAAGCAATTGATAATCCCCTTTAAACATAACAATGTTATGTTTGGGGTTTCAACTGCTTCCCTCCGCCTTGTTGGTAAAGACCCCTTGAAAATCTGCAGGTGAATCCTCCTTAAAACTATTCAGCTGCCCTGTCTCAGAGGCCTTCAAATTCCCTTAGCATTACTTACCTGAATCACATTGAATAAACAGTCCCCACCCATCACCTACTTCTTTTGTCTACAGCACCTATTCAGGGAGAGCTACCTTTATTGACCGCAAGGCCGGTGAGCATGAAAAACTGGAGAGGTAGCAGAGAGAACCAGATGCACTAGAATGGCTTGCATCCTGCTGCAGGCAACGAAATCTACAGGCTATTCTGCTGAACCGATGGGGAGCAACTCAATATTCATTCCAGATCTGCAAGGTTTGGTTAAAAGGACCCTGCCCTTCACAGGTGAGCTGCTGTTCGGCCATATATCCCACTGAGGAAGCCAAAAGCCATTTTAAAACAGCACACCAAAAAGTCACGTTTCTTTTGCATTTCACAGAAAAGCAACTGCCACGGGGTACAGCTTTTAATTGGGCTTAGAAGTGAGCACATCACATCCATGTTATCCTTAAGATTCACACCAAGAAAGAAGCAAGGTTGCTTCAGTTTGGCCATTTCTTCTGCCAACACCTGTTGCTGCCTTAAATAATGTATGTCCTACCTGCAAAACCATTGCCCTATTTAATGCCAACAAGGAGCAGAACTGGGCTGCAAGGTGGGAATGTTTCAAAACTGTTTTTGTATTAGAAAAGGTACAACCGCTCAATTTCTCCACTGAATCTATGGCTAGGTTAGGTACTCCCTTGTTTTCAACAGCCTATATTTCAGGGTGATAACGTTCCATAACATAGAAATGGGCATCCTTTGTTTCATACGACTGCTACCCAGAACGGTATCGTTTCATCCCGTCACTCATTTCCAACAACTGGATTTAGCACCTTTTGCACAGAAATGCACAGACTTAGCACCTGTTGCAAAATGAAACACATGAGGCTCATCTCCTCAAATTCCCCCAGTTCCTTTGTGTCCTAAAAACAACCATCTTCCCACCACACATAGACTCAACGCAACCTGGAAAGAGGTGCGACAGAAGACGCATAACCTTCCTAAACCTGCATAGAGAAGATGCCAAGACCACCCTATGGTAGCAAATTAACACAACATAGCTCCTCAAAAGAAGTGCAATGCTTCAACCAGGCAGTACACTTAGCAGAATGTGATCGTGAAAGAATCCTACAAAAAAAAACCCCACCAATCCTAGTTTACGAGCAGGAACAATTTGGAATTTGGTTGTGGGAAATCCACACTGAAATACTTGCTCAGCTGTAGTGCTAGTTGACTTTGCATGACCCACCACTGTCCATCTTGCAGCCAAATTTACCTCCCTTGGCTGCTGTGAGGCAAATAGGGCAGGATACTAATAATCCTCCACAAGAGGTCCAGAGGGTGGCAACACGAGAACAGGCCTTTACTGCGGTGGCTCCCTGCATGTGGAATGCTATTCCCAGCAATGCTCCTCTGACACCTTCGTTACATGTATTTAGGCGCCAGGCAAAAACATTCCTCTTTTCTGGCTTATTAAGCAATCTTTGGTCTTTTAAATTGGGGGGGGGGGTATTGTTTTTGTTTGTTACCATGCTATGCGTTTTTCTGTTTTTATATTGTAACCCACCCAGTGATCCTCAGATGAAGGGTGGTATACAAATTTAATAATAAAATAAAAATGCAATGAATACAAGCGGAAAACACACTTTTCTCCTATTCGAGCCAACTCATATTTCGTAAGTGAACAATTTCATTTAAAGAAGAGGTATCTTTGTAGACAAGAGCATCCATAAACAGTACAGGTGTCAGGGTGGCAAATTTGCTTGAAAGAGATACGTGAGAAACACTCATAAGCCATAGAACACCACCTAGTTTATATACTTATCTTCACATTATATTTCCATGAACCCAACAGGCATCAGATTAGTGAGTCACACGCACTGCACAACTTTCTTATTTGCTAAGAATCGATTCTTGAAAAGCAGTGTATATTTCTGCCCTGACATGTTTCCGTCCGCACTATTTGTTTCAAATTTAGTTTTCATTGTTCCTGCCACAGCCGTGAAGACTAGCAACCACAGGTTTCTGACAAGATTTTGCTGCATACACAAGGCCCAGAGAAAATGGGATGATAAACCTATTTCTTATCACAACTGCTGGAGACTCCAGGGCAGCCCACGATTTCTGAGCCACTTTACAAATTCAGAATTCCTAGCCTTAACAGGGTTTTCCCTATCAATTAATAAGATAGGGGCCATTGTCATCACTTATCTGCTATCCAAAGACGCTTCTTTGCAAGTTTGAGGGCAAAGGTATTTTAAAAGGAAGAGGGGTGGGGAAGAAGAGAGAAGTAAAATGTAAATTAATTCCTACCCCTTTCTAAGCTTCGGGTCGCTCTTCAGAAATGCACTTTATATCTGTAATGGGGGAAAAGAGAATAAAAAGTTAAGCTAAGTGTTTTGTGTGGAAAAAAATATGTGAACCAGTATCCAGAAAGTTAAAAAGTGATGCAAATATTAAAAAAAAAAAAAACCAAACCAACATTATTCATCTGGTAGCATGTCACATAGCTTTCCCCAACATAAAATGAATTGACACAAGCACACAAGCTTTGAGAACAGCACACAAGTTACACACCATGACTCCAGCTGTGCTGTAATAGACTTCTTTGTTTCCTACACAAATCTATCTGATGTTTGAGGCAGAAACATTGCATTCCACCTGTGTTTCAACTCACTACATCAGCCAGTACTGGGGGGTCGGGGGCAGGAGGTACGAGAAAAAGGAATTTCTGCTGCAGAAGTTTCTATAAACACCAAGTTGGAAGCAAGTATGTTCTCAGGACATTTCCTGATAAATTGCCACCATCAACCCTAAAAAAAAGAGAGACTTATATGGAAGCACATCACATTTTGAAAGTTACCTGTAACCAAGCCTTCTATCCTACTAACCCAGCCACACATAGCAGGGGGCAAATTCAACATGACTTGCTTCTGAGTAATGATTATTAAACTCATGATGCCATGTGCTGTTAACTTCTCAACTCTATGAAAGCATCCATTAAGGGAATGGAGGTCATAATTCTACAAATACTTAAGATATAGGAGTTTACATATTAAGAATGTGATATGAAAATATTTCCGACGTTAAGCACAAAAGTTTAGTCTGATTTTAAGTTTGAGATACCCAGCGTGGTAATTTAAGAGAGAAAAAAACATGGTTTTATTTTATTTACAAAAGGAAAGGAGAAAGAGGATGAATCCCTGATAGATGCACTTGGGTTAATTTTAGCATCCTTCTGTTTAGCTGCTTAGCAACACTTATCCTATGACCTTCTCCGCACCACCTACTTTCGCAAGGGATAACATGTATAACCTGAGAGAGCTAGCAATGATAGCCAGTTTTGACTAGCAGCGTAAGACAGCCGATGCAAAAACCAGCTTTTACTACAAGGGGGAAAAAAAGAAAAAGAAAAAACCAGGGAAGAGCATCTCTAATTATGACACCTTCAGTAATGGAAAAGCTGAGTGTAGATGCAGAAATGCATCTAGAGTACATAAATCATCTCGAAGAAATCCAGGAAACCCATAAGGCTACAAGGGACATTTTGCAAAGGCCTGGAAGAGGAGGGGCAGGGGAATTTTGAAACGCACTGTCTGCCCTTAGGCCAAAACAAGTTTGCTAAACCCACTACTAAGTCACAAGAGATTTTCCCACCTGAGGTTTTACTTTAGCAATCTCTAGAGATTCTCAGAAGTCCAAGCAAGGTTCATCATATGACAAAGATGCAAGGATGGGTGTCATCTATCTGGCTATTGAATAGGATAAGAGTGAGCTCTCATCAAATTGTTTGATTTTCAGAGCAGTTCAATAATCGGAGGTGTTCCGGGTTTTAAAACTTCGTATTAAAAACTAATTATAAGAGGGGGGACAGTTTTATTAAATGGGAACAAATTAGCTGAAAATTTTCAGGTAGCTTTCCCCTAAGCTTAAAAAGTCTGCAAAATTTTACATTAACCCAAACTTAACATACACCACGTGTATATGGCTGGGATTGCTATAAGAGGCAGACACACACATACACAAGACATCAGTTTCTGGCCAATTGCCCTGAAACAATTAAAGCCATTAGGTGTGTCTTAAGCGAAGGATGAAAAGAAGTGTTGTGGTAACTTGATTGATTGGATGATGGAGCCATGCTGTTTCTGAGTTTCTAACACACAAAGGGGTCTATTCTCCCAGGGATGTACTTGCAACACCAGTTAATGCTAATGGGCATTATGCAGACACATCAAGAGGAGGTCTATACCCCTAAGCCTTCAAAGGGAAAATAAAACCCTAAAACAAATATGGCTTGTGTGACCATGAGTCACTGGGTCCATGTCTATTTCCCCCTGCATGCGCATATACACATATTCATCTGAGGAGAGAGAACCAAGCCGCTGAGGGCAACTTTTTTTAACCCTTCCCAAACTGCATCCAATTCCTCATGCCACCATACCCTTTTAAAGATATCAGCCAATAGTTAGTAGAAGCGTCACAATTCCAGGAGTTACTGAAAAAGGAGCTATCTTAAAAGATGCAAGCATCGGTGTGAAAAGCAGAGAGAATTAAGATCCCCCCTATTGCACAGGCAATTTTTTTCCTGCCCAAAGGATCAGAAAAACTGCTTTAAACACGAGCGACCTTGTCCAAAAGGTAAGACATATGCAAAGTAAAAGGCAGTCAAAAAATGTAAAGTTTCGAGCATTTTTCCCTTGCCAGGAATCAACCAACTAGCTTAACTGCCTTCTCAGGCTGAAGACACCAGATTTATGCTCAGATGGCACTCTCTCTCTTCATATATATATATAATATGCTACAGATTTCCCCCACCTAGCACCAAAAACTGTAAAGAAAAAGGACCAATCCCATCTCAAGAGGGAAAACGAAGGGAAGTGCAACTCCGCCATCCTTTTCAAAGTCAGACCATTAAAAGTCAAGGAAATGGCATTTTAATGAGTTATTTTCTCCCCACCACCCAAGAAAAAAAAACAACCTAAACCCCCCCCCCCACAATCTCCCCAGGAAGAGTGCAGTTTGGGTATTGCTCTGAAGCCCCTTCCGAATTTGGGACTGTCCATCGGGACCTGGGCTCTTCGTTCTCTCTCCTCGCCAGGCAGAGGAGCACAAATGTGCTGAGCTAAGAGAAACCGCTCTCCCCTCCTCTTTTATAACCCATCAAGGATGCATTGCAGAGCACTGGGAGAGGCGGGAGAGACAGATAGTGTAACGAAGAGGTAAGAAAGGGGGTGGGGGGGGGAGAGAGCCGGAGGGAGGGGAGGGCAGAGCCAGAGCAAACTTATCAACCCACATGACAAAGTTCAATCCACCTCCACCATCAACAAGCAGCAGCAGCAGCAGCGGCGGCTCCTCCTCCTCCTCCCTCTGCGAAAGTTTTCACAGCATCTCCAGCCTCCTCTCTCTCGCTGCTCTACTCTGCCCGGCAACGAGATGCCTCTCTTTGCCTGTTGCACAACTGCGAGCTAGAAAGCTGGAAGTTACTTTGGCCGAGGACGGAGGAGAGCAACCACCACGTTTGCCATGGCTGCTCTTCACCCACATACAAAAAGCACCTTCTCTCTCTCTCTCGGTTAAATAAAGGCAACAGAGAGCGAGCCCAACGGCAGGGAAAAGTTTGAGCAAGGGCAGAAAAAAGTTTGATCAAGTTGCAAAGAGCGGCGAGAAAATCTCTCTCTTTTTGCAAACTCGCTCCATGTTTGCATGGGTGTGGGGAGGTCATAAAAGATCGGGTGGGTGTTTATTTTTTCCTGTCCCCCTCTTTCTTTTCCCTTTTTAAGTTCCCAAAGAAAGGAGAGACATCATCTCTTTCTTTTTGCAGCCACAATCTTTTAAGGGGAAAAAACGGGGGGGGGGGAGGGTGGCGGGGCAGGGAAAGACGTCTTTCGACCAGGGGCGGAGGAGAGAGAAACCTTTCCCCCGCTGCTTCTTAGCAACGATTAAGGTCGCAGTTTCCTAAGAGACGAGTCCCGACTAGTCTGCATTAACACGGAGAGAGGAGAAGAGGGGGGTGCAGGGGGGGCGCTTTTAGAGAAGTTTTGGATGTTGCAATTGTGGGGGGATAGAAGGGGGTGGGAGAGTTAATAGCGACGTCCTTGTTCCTAATCCGAAAGGGTCGATTAAAAGGATTAAAAAGAGATGCGAGAAGAATCTTTTTTTAAAAAAAAAAACACAGAAAAAGAGACAGACCTGGACCAGTTAAGTTCAGAATTCGACGCAGAAGTAAAAGAAGAAAACAGAAGTAAATAGGACACGCGACACATTTTCCTAGGTTCGGACGCACGCGGGGCTCCTTCCTGTACTCGTGACGATGCGTGTGTGCGTTTCCTCCTATAATCCATTGGAAGGGGTGGGGGGAGAGAAAGATGTCCCTCGGACCCAGTACAACGGGGGGGGGGGGAGAAAAGGAAGCGCAGATACCCTCCCGCACATACGCATACGCATACACATACCCCAAAGGACCATAAAACACGCCGAACCCTTCCAAAGTATTCAAGGAGGAAAGGAGAAGGATGACGCGCGTGCACCTTTGCTGAAGGCCAAGCGAGAGAGAGAGAAGCAGAACTGATCTTGTGAAGGCTCCAACCTCTCCCTCTTCCCCCCCCCCACCCCCGAGGGTGAAGGGGAGGGGAGGGCAAAGGGAACGAGAAGTACCAAAGTACAATTATATATATATTAAAAAGGAGCGACAGAAACAACACACACACACAGATGCTTCCAGCAACCGCCCTTGCGAACAAGGAGGGGGGAAAGTTAGCAGATGCCCAAGAGAGAGAGAGAGAGAGGAAAAAGAGACCAAGTTTTTTTTGGGGGGGGGGGAGAGAAGAGAAGAGTTGTACCTTGAGAGTCGACTCCACTTCAACTTAAAGGGAGGGGAGCTGCTTCGCTCCCCATCATCTTCAAATCATAAAAGCTTTTCCCTCTCTCGCACAACCCCAACGCAACAAAAAAAAAATTGCTGGAGAAGGAAGAGGAGAGCGAGCCGGAGGAGGATGTAGTTGCAGGGAGCGGAGGCCAATTGGGTTAAAAGATGCTTCTCCTTCTCGCAGGCCCATCCAAATCGTTGGTTAAAAATAAACTTTGCAGTAGGAGGGGAGGGAGAGAGATGATCTGGATGAATTCCTGAGCTCAGACGGTTTAATATGGATGAGCATCAGGTCCTGCAGGCAACAGGCTGCAACGGGTGTTGCTGGTTGGTACAGTTTGCAACACGGAAAGAGCGGTGGGGGGAGCCGAGAAGGGGAGGCAGGGAGGAGCGGGGGATGGGAAAGAGAGAGAGAGAGAGAGAGAGAGACAGAACGCTGCCCCAACTCAGCATCTGCTCAGCACCACTGCCAAGCAACTTTTCAGAAACTTTCCTCCACGACACACACACAAAAAGCAAACAAAAAAAAAAAACAAAACACACCCGGCCACCTCTCGCTCCCTCCCCAAAAGCTACATTTGCAACACCAGCAAGAGAGTCGCGCCGCTTGAAAAGGGGGGGGGGGCACTTTCTACCTTTCGCCGCAAGTGTCCTCCTTCCTCATCCCCACCCATCCATCCGCACGTTCGTAAGGGGGGGGGGAAAGTTTCTTTGCACGCCTCGGAAGCTCCCCCAGGCAGCTTCGCTCCCAAGCTGCGCCTTTCCTCTCTCCTCCTTCCCAAGAGGCGCAGGTAGAAAGTCGCCCTCCAGCATCAGCCTCGCCTACTTACGTCGGACTTGCTCCGGGCTGGGCTGCCTGGCTCGAGCCAGGATGGAAAGCGGCGAGGATGGTGATGAGGATGAGGATGATGATGCACGGCCGCCCCCCACACCTCCCTCTCCCGACCCCCCCGCACGCCACTCAAAAAAAAAAAAAAAAAAAGTTAAGGATAATAACCGGGAAAGGCCGGGGACGCGCAATTACCAAAGGAAAGCAAAAGTTTCCGGAGGGAGGGAGGGGGGAGAGCGAGCAGCAGCCGAATTCAAAATGGCGTTTCGATGGATGTGCAAAGTTCATCAACTCCCCCAGAACTTCCCTTCGTCCTCTCCTCCCTCCCGGAGGAGGATGAGGCGAAGCCGAGGAGCCCTCCGGCCCGGCAGCGGCGCCCGACGGTGCCCCCAGTCCCCCCACCCCGCACGGCGCGCCCCCGCTCACCCTCCGAGGCAGGCGCATCACGTGTGGCTCCGGCCAGGCTCCCGGGGACGTGTTACTCAGCCAGGCTGCTGCTGCTGCCGCTGCCGCCGCCGCCGCCTCTTGCAAGCGGTAGCATCCCTATCTCGCTCGCTCGCTCCCTCTCCTCGCCTGGGAGGGGCTCTGCTCCTCGCAGCAGAGAAGTGAGTAAAAAACTTTTCTCCTTCCTCCTCCTCCCAGTTGCACGGAGCCAGCTCAGCCTCCTCCTGCTGCTCCTCGCTTAAGCAACTTTTTGCTAACCATCGGGACAAAAGTCCAACTAATCTTGCAATAAGAAATAACTCCCCCCACCCCTCTCTTTTGCTTGCTTGCTTGCTTGCTCTCCTCCTCCTCCTCTACCACCCCCCTCCGCCACACACACACACACAAAAAGGATGGTGGAAAGAGGGAAGTTTCCAGACTAGAAAGTCTCTCGGTGGTAAAGTACCATCTGGCTGCTGCTGCTGCTGCTCCCCTCCATTACAGGCTTGCAGTTGCAAGGAGGAAGCGCCGCCGCCGCCGCCGCCGCTGCGCAGAGAGAGGCAGTTGAGTGTTAGGGACTGATAAAGCGCTAGGGATGCAGACGGTGCAGTATCGTCTTTGAAGGGATCGCCCGCTGCCTGTCTCGAGCTGCTTAATCCATTGTCAACCAGGTGCCGCGCATTCAGCTCTCTCTCTCTCCCGTCTAATTAACGAGAAAGGCAGAGAGAAGCCCCACGTCGTGGCTGCTGCTGCTGCTGCCGCCTTCCAGCCTGGAGCGGATGGAGCAACAAGTCCCAGCAATTAGCAATACACTTGCAACCTTAGGCATGGAAGCCCTGGGTGGCGGCGGCGGCGAGCATCCCTTCCGTGTCACCAGTTGCTCCACCATCCAGACGAAGAAGGAGGCGCGGGGAGGCCTACACAAACACACGCAGCCTTCCTAGGTTTAGGTTGATTGAACACCTGGCAATTAAAACGCAGACAATGGTGGTTGTAAATAATTCTCCTGAGGCATAAGGTAGGCCCAGACTCCTGGATATTTTGAGGAGGATGCTAGTGGATTTAAAAAAAAATCCTCTGTTTAAGAAATCTGGTACCAGCCACCTCCCCCCCCCAAAAAAAACCCCTAAAGTCAGATTTCTTTAAAAAATCCCTCTATCAAATTAATTTCTGGTTGGTTGAGGGTTGGTTTTTACAGTAGCACAGGGTGGTCCATCGCCCCTGCTATTTTTGTAAGAGGATATGATCAAACACTTAATCTCCAAGCATACAGCAGAATCCTAAGAACATTTGCTCACATGCAGAGTCCAATAGGTCTTAGTCCCAAATAAATATGCAGAGGATTGTGGCCTTAACTTGGCTTTGAGACCATTGAAAAATATGGAATTCTTTCCTGCTCATTCTTTGCTTCCACATTTCCCCTCCCTGCTATGCTTGACAGGCAAGTAAAAAGTATCCAGAGAAAACTGTTTGGTCCTCTGAATCAAAACACTCTTGGAGGTGGCCTTGAGTTCTAGTTTTGGCATAACTATATTAACAGGTATACAGCCCCGGAAGCATGGTTATTTCTGGTTTTTAATATCATTTTTGCTATACTTTATTATTAGCTTTGAGTGCTACGTTTAACAGCTTTCCTTGGGTCCGGATGCTGCTGAACTGCAGCTTCCATCATCCCTGACCGCTGGCCATGCTGACAGGGGCTGATTGAAGTTGTCGACCCAACAACATCTGGAGGGCCACAGATTCCCCATCTTACAAAATGTCTGACAAAACGCTGCAATCTGGAGTGTTCCTGTTTAGGTTTCCAGATGTTTCATTCCTTTTCATTCCCCCACTCCTTCTGGCCCTGTTTCGGCAGAAACACTCCAGAAAATGAATTTGCTCTCGGTATATAGAATATTTCCACGGCTGATTCTGGATGTTTTAAGAGCAGCTGTGCTCAGAATATGAGGCAGGTATGAGTGGAGAGTCAATGACAGAACAGAAGTCTTGTTCTCTGGCAGCTCCAGTTAAGATGGGGGTTTTTTTTGGAAGAAAGCTGGGATAGACTTAGGCCTCAGGGACCTTGATGTGCTGAGAGCCTGAGCGAGCAAGACAGGGCTAGCTAGCTCCACAGTCTGCCTGCCTCTATATGAGGCACCTTCCAATTTTCCATGTGCCTTCCTGACTAGTGGTTGGAACTGGAAGCAACTCACACTGAAATTCCTCCTAAAGGAAGGAATCGGAGCAGGTTGGACCAGGAAACGGAAGCAACTCATGGATAATTCTTTCCAAGGCAGGGGTAGCCAAAGGGGGGGGGCACACCAGATTTTTTGAGGGGACTGCAACTCCCATCATCCATGATCATTGGCCAAATTGACTGGGATGGATGGGAGATGGAGTGCGGAACATCTGGGGGGGGACCACATTTGCTAGTCTTACACCCAAAGTGAAGGCATCTCAGGTAACAACATGATTCTCCTACAGCCTGCCATAGTCCAGGAGCACAATAGCCTATCTCTTATTATGGATAGACATTTTGCCACTATCGCACCTGCTTGCTCCCCTTCCAAACCTTCCAGCTTTTAGAAACTGCTCTTAGGGGCAGAAATATATCTCCGTGGGCTTCCAGTCTTTCCCTTCCTGCCTAAATTCCTTCTGGGGATGCCAGGAGGGAAAAGAGCTCAGTTTCCAGGCAGTACCAGGGAGAGGAGGAAAGGAATCTTCCTCTTGCTGTGGCATGATTCAGTGTGTATCCCGTCCTCCACCCTTCTGAGGAAACCGCATGGGGAGCTGAGCCAAGCCTGGGCTCTGCCAGGGAGCGGCTATGCTGTTACCTGGGATGCCTGCACTTTCCCCCCTTTCCCTCCTGAGGAAACTGAGCAATGCCAAGGAAGTCCCTGGTCCCTCCTCTCTTGCAAGCAGCAGGTGCTTGTCTTTCACTTCTAAGGGAAGGGAAGTTGAGGCCAGGCTGTGCGAATGGAAAGAGAAATGCCTCTCTTTATCCGCCAAGAGGAAGGTTAGAGCTGGGGGGGTTATTAGGACACCTCCTACGCCGCATAATTACATTCCAAGACGCGGCACGTTTAAGTTAAATTGCGAATATTTGAAACAACATTGGGAAAAGTCTGAAAACACCCCACCCCATTCCGCCCCTTTTGGGGATGTTTTTGGGTCTCTTCTGAGTTCAGCACAGTCACACACAAATCAGATGCCCCTAAAACGGTTGCTGCCCGTATCATTGATTTTAATAATTTTCTAAATTTCATTGTTTTGTTTGTATAAATTCTATGACAGAAATAAACACAATTTCTGACCGGCTGCACTGAAACACAAGCTGCTAACACAGTGTCGAAGTTCCATGTAAAAAAAAAAATCTCAAGAGGCCAGCTCATGTTGACAGTTCTAGTATTTAAATTATCTTCTAGGACAGCACAGCAAAGCACACACTTAGTTTCTGAATGTACAAGGAAGCAGCAGTTAATGGAATATAATCCAATGGTGTGTGACAGCTTTTTCCAACCTGGTGCCCTCAACGTGCTTTGAGATACAACTCCCATTGGTCGCATCCAACACTACTCTTTGGCAAAGGTTTACATACGGTACATATCATTTAGCTACCGGGTGGTTTTCCTACAATTTCTTGCTCCCTTGAATTTTGCAGGAACCTTGCACCCACCAAACATGACATTCAGCTGCAGGTTAGCTTATATTTGCTTCAGTATCTTATAAACAGACGCCATATATATTGTTTGGGAAATGTATAGTGTGGGGAAAATAACAGAGATTGATTATATTATAAATTAATCAGTAAAGGGGCAGGTGATTAAAGATTAACTGCTTGGTATATACTGTCATATATTTAATTCTGCTACACAATTCTGCATCCAGTAATAGTTTCAGGATGCAATTATTATAATTATAGTGTCAGGCAAAAGGAGAGACTTTAAATAATTGCTTACGGTGTATTCAGATGATCCAAGGGATAGTTACAGTTGTCATAGTGTATCTGGTTAACCGAAGCTTTCGCAAGAGGTTAATCGGCGGTGTCACTTTGTCTTCTAAGAACAATAGCTTACAATGAGAAGGAACTTCCTTCATGATACGGTTATCTCCAATCGGGAAGGGGACCCACTAAGGGCATCTTGCCCAAGGACCTGTCAAAACCTGGAGCGATTGTTGGTTCTTCCAAAAGCTATTGGCACAAGTAGAACCTCCATAATGTGAGGAACTATGTGCTTGAATATCGAATACCAAAAAGCAACTTCAGAGTGGTAGCCATGTTGCAACAAATCAAAGAGTCTTGGGGCACCTTCAAGATCAATACACAGGGCAAGGATGGCAATGTGGTACCCTCCTGATGTTTCTGGACTGCAACACCCACTGGCAATGCTGGCTGGGGCTGATGGGAGTTGAGGAGTCCCCCCGCAAAAAAAAAACACATCTGGAAGCCCCCACATTGACTACCTCTGTATCAGGGGGCCTAAGCTTTTGTGGGCTACAGACTGCTTCATAAGATGCACAATGTTTGTCTTCAGCCAGTGGGTTTACATGGGCATATAGGGGTGAAATATAGAGAGTGGAATCAAATGTTCACAAAATGTAAAAAGCACATTCTGTGACATTCAGTTAAATGTATGGTGAATAAGCACCGCCACCATCAACAACAACAACAGGAACTACATTGTGATAACGCAATTATCCTAGATTTGCATTGTAGTGAACGGCTATCTCTGGCATCCTCTTGATAGTCAAACGCCACCAGGCCCAGCTGATCACTTTGGGGAGACAGTAGTTGATTAGCCAAGCGCTCCCCCCATTCACAACAGAAGTAACAACTTGACAATAACACAAATTATCCTAGATTTGCATTGAAGGGAATGGCTAGGACTTAAATCACATTGACTTCTGACAATCATCATTTTTATAAAGACACTACTTGAGCCAAAGAATTGATATCCTGATCCAGGAAGACAAATTCTGACGACTGCATGTTGTTTGACTGTAGAGCAGAGGTGGGGATCCAGTAGCCTTTCAGATGTTGTTAGATTAGAACTTCCTTGACTGTCTTTTGACTATAATGGCCGGGGCTGATTGGAATCCAACAACATCTGGAAGGTCAAAGCTTCCCGATCTGTGCTGTTTTAGAGAGCTGAAAGTGACATGTTAGAGCTATTATTATCTGAGGCATGCACACACTTATTCCTTTTTGTTCCACTATCATTTCTGCTCAAGCAGGTCTGGCAGCTTTCGATGCACCGCGAAAATCTAAAAGGCCTGTTTGACCAAGGAATACAGTGAGAAGACAACAGAGGGCTTTATCGTTGCTACTTTCACCTTTGCGGAGAGGGAAACAACTACCTTTCATAGAATCATAGAGAATCATAGAATCATAGAGTTGGAAGAGACCACAAGGGCCATCGAGTCCAACCCCCAGCCTTTCATCTCCAGCCTTTGTGCCCATACTCCTAAATTCTACATCATGTCATAAGAGGAGAAGGAAGAAGTTGTGAGAGAAGAGCAAATAGGAAGTAGCAAGGCTTGTGTCTGTTAGGCCTGGGGGGAAGTGAGACAGCAACCAGGAAAAAGAGTGAATGTGCATGGGTAGTTTTGTGCGAGAAGGGCAAAGCATGTGGAAACCACTAAAGGGAGAAAGAAGGCAGAACTCACAGTAGGAGTGTGGCCTTGGCAGCTGCTAGGAGAGGGGAGTGCATTTAATCTTCCTCGAGTAACACTCAAGGTATTTTCCACATTTGCTCATGGTGATGGGGCAGGGAAATAACTGGCAGTCTAATCCGATACATGTCTACTCAGAAGAAAGCCCAACAAATAGAGTTGCCCAGGTGACTATAAACAGGATTGCAGCCAGATTTTAATATGAAAGAAGCTTCTTGTGCAATTATTTTTTAAAATAAAGGTTGTGCAAAGGTAGAGTTTTAACCACCATCACCACAGGAATATGGAAGGAGAACCTTTACCTGTTGCTTTTCTTTACTACACCATTGTTTTATAGTAAGAGGAATCCAGCAATTTATTTGTTGTTTTTGTTTTTGTTTTTGTTGTTTTTTGTTGTTGCTGTTGTTGTTTTTGTTGTTGTTTTTGATGTCTGAACCTGATCTGGATCACCAGAGTCTTTCCTAGGCATCATAGCTCCTTTGAACAGTTTTTAAATAACTTTATTGTTGATAGCTAATAAAAAGCAGATAATTAAAACACGTGTGGCAGGGATAAGTTCAACAGACATGCTTCACCCCTGTCACTGTCAGCCTGATCCTATGCATATAATTCAGATGTAAGCTCAGTTGTAGTCGGCTTCTCCCAGGTAAGGAGAAGCAATAAGAATGCCATCTTACACAGTGCATTAAGATTGCTACAACAGGCAAAAATAAATAAATCACTAAAGGTCCGCTAATACCCTCAGTACTTTTCAAGCAGACTGGCGGTGCAGGGTAGGAACCACCAGCATATGGAACTTCAGACCGAGATGCGGGGAGAAATTCCTTTGTCACTTGTGAGCCTCAGAACCCTTAACCGAAGGTAAACTTAGTCCAGGCTGGTTCTAGCAATCCGGTACGGTGGTAGAAGCTGTGTGCTGAGGCCTGTGTAAACCATCTCTAGATAAGTGGTTCTCATATTCCATAGGCCTTGAACACCTTTGCAAATAATCCAATCTATCTGAGCCTGCAGACTTGCACAAGTGTTCATACCTGTGTCCTCTCCCACAATCCACTACCTGTACCCTGTGAAGAGGAAAAGGAGCGAGGGAGAGGGAGAGGCTGAACACGACGGCGTGTTTGATTCTTGGCACAATTTAAAGTGCTGCTTATGACCGATAAAGTCCTAAATGCTTTGTGATCAGGTTACCTGAAGGGCAGCTTTCCCCCCATATAAACCTACCTGAGTTTTGAGCCCTGCCAACATCTGGGTGGCAACTGGGGAGAGGGCCTTTTCAGTGTCTGCACCCAGGCTCTGGAACTCGCTTCTCGGGAAGAACCGTTTCAGCTCCTTCCATGACAACCTTCTGCAAGCCAATAATAAAAATGCTATTGTTTAGGTGACCCTCTTAACTGAGTTGTTTTAAGTGGGCACATAATGCTGCAAAGTGCAATATCAGTTTAAACAAACATGCCACACACCCCTAGCACTTCCATCACAATTCAGTTCTTAACCTGCACACACACATTTACATCTGCTATACCTGTTGCAAATGCATTAGTTTCTGTATCCTTATCTTCCACCCCAAAGCTCAATGTAGTTGATAGTTTATTTTTGCAGCAAACTTGCAAGGTGTATTCAGCACAGAGAGGGCAAAATGACTGGTGAAATATCACATAGCTTCATGACTGAGTAAGACCTGAACCCAACTGTCCCTGGTCCTCTATTATATCGCGCTGACTCTCTATCATCACCCAACTTTCCACTTTCTTACCGCAAGTTGTTTCCAGAATGACCAGGAGAAGCAGGGAAATACATTGTGCCTTTTCACCTGTCTCATAGCAGTGGCTGGGAGGCAGAACATAGTAACTTTGGGACCAGTAATTCATACTCTCCAACTATTCTCCGATGAAACTAGGGACATCCTATTCCAATAATGTTGTTATTTATACGCCACCCATCTGGCTGGCTTGTCCCAGCCACTCCGGATGACTTCCAACAAATATAAAAATATAACGTTTAAGAAACATTTTAAAAATCTTTCCTATAAAGCTGCCTTTTGATGTCTTATCTCCTTATCTCCTTGGCTCAGGGGTCGCATAACTTCATACCCTCCAACATTTTTCCAATGAAAATAAGAGCGTCCTAAGGGAAAACAGAGCACTCCAGGATCAAATCAGAAACCAAGACAGCTTCTGTAAATCTAGGACTGCCCCTAGAAAATAGGGGCATTTGGAGGGTTTAGAAGTTTGCCCTCCAAGGGACACTTGGAGGGCCTGGAAACTTGCTCTTTCCTCCCCCCTAGCATGGAAAGGAGGAGCAGAGTTGAAACCAATGCATTCTTCTAGCTTTGCCTACTCATCTAAGGTGAATAACAATAGCTTCAGGCAGGGAATTTGCCAATCTCACTGCCCAAGTGATTGAACTTGATGTGCCTGGGACCAGGAGGTTTTCCTGAGTCTTTGCATAGCTGTTCCAAGTGCTGCCACAGTGTTTGGCCACCACAGTATGGAAACAAATTCCCAAAGAGGTGTAAATTAAGTGTTTGTTTTAGGGATCGCTACCCTGTCCTTCAAATGCATTTGCAGGGCAGTTTACAAAATAGGTTTTAAAAAACAAAAATGAAATCCTAGAAGCAATAAATCTAAAAGCAGCATAGTAAAGCCATCTTATTTATTTATGTTATATGCCGCTTTCGAGCATAAAATTCTCAAGAAGAAGAAGAAGAAGAAGAGTTTGGATTTGATATCCCGCTTTATCACTACCCAAAGGAGTCTCAAAGCGGCTAACATTCTCCTTTCCCTTCCTCCCCACAACAAACACTCTGTGAGGTGAGTGGGGCTGAGAGACTTCAGAGAAGTGTGACTGGCCCAAGGTCACCCAGCAGCTGCATGTGGAGGAGCGGAGACCTGAACCCGGTTCCCCAGATTACAAGACTACCGCTCTTAACCACTACACCACACTGGTGTAGTGATGGAGATGAGATTAAAACAGATTAGACGTAAAGGCCTGGGAAAATTATATCTGGAGCCAAAAACATAATCAGAGGTGAGCAGGTGATACACATGAATTGTGGATGAGAAATATAAGTCTTACCTTGATTTAGGGAGCAATCCTGTAGCCCCTGGGAGGGCAGTTGAGGGGGGGGGCTATAGGATACCATGGAACTCCTTGCTCAAAGTCAGAGAGGGAAGCCCAAAGTCAAAGACCTTCTCATTGCAACAGCAGAAAGCTTCACTGCCAGTGCTCCTTATGCCTTCAGTGGGGGTTGAGGAGGAGTGAGGGAGTACTGGAGATTTTGAATCCAACAGGAGCCTGGATTCACCAGGCTACTTAACTGCACTTAAGAACGCCAACCAGCTAGCATTTTACTGGACCAAACTGTAAAACAGTAGTAATGGAGTCTGAAAAGGCAGTCAAATCAATATAGGCCCTGACTACATGAGCAATGTGGGGAACCTCTGGCCCTCCAGGTGTTGCTGAACTACAACTCCCATCATAATGAGAGCCAGTGTGGTGTAGTGGTTAAGAGTGGTAGACTAGAACTGGGTTCGATTCCCCGCTCCTCCACATGCAGCTGCTGGGTGACCTTGGGCCAGTCACACTTCTCTGAAGTCTCTCAGCCCCACTCACCTCACAGAGTGTTTGTTGTGGGGAAGGAAGGGAAAGGAGAATGTTAGCCGCTTTGAGACTCCTTTGGGTAGTGATAAAGCGGGATATCAAATCCAAATCCAATCTCTGGACATTGTCCATGCTTCCTGCAGCTGATGGGAGTTGTAGTTCAGCAGCATCTGGTGAGCCAAAGGTTCCCTACATCTGCTATAGGAGAAGTATGGAGTTTTTGAAACCAGCAGTTGGCTGCTCTAATGGACAGAATAGTACTGTTATTTAGACTTTGAGTGGGGATTTGAACCAGGATCTCTCTGGGCCAGTCATGAAGCTCACTGAGGTGATCTTGGGCCAAGTATTCTCTCTCCCCGCCTAGCCTACCTCTCAGGCTTGTTGTGTGAATAAAATGAAAGGGAGAGAACCAGGAGCAGCACCTTTAACTCCTTGGAGGACAGGCAGGATAAAAAAAAAACATAACAGATCAATATTTGGCACAGTTAGCCTCAGCAGAGAAAAAGCATTGTGTTGTTGTTGCTAGTAATGGCTCCATCACAGCATCATTTCTGTCTCATAGACCGGGTTGCCTGTGAAATCTTCTCACCCACCAGTCCTTTCTGCTAGGGAAGGAGAAAAAACCCAAAACAAATTGCTAATAATGCATGGGCACGTTCCATTTCCATTTGTGGTCTGATTTGTTTCCTCTTCTTCTTGACATACTTTGAACTGATAAGATCCCAATTATTGGGTGACATCGTGTCACGTCTTTCTCGCGTATGGATAAAGATTAACCTCAGAGCCCCCTTTTAATAACATTATATTCTCTGACAAAATTAGCAATAAATGTGGAAAATGTAAGAGCTGACTGGGAAGCCTCTTGTGAGATGGGGGGAGGGGTTGTTTATGAAGCTGAGGGCCCAGTGGATTAGGAATCAGGCCTAGCCTTTTTACCTCTGGGAACCTGGATTCCAATCCAGATTAAGGACACAAATGGAAATAAATTTGATGAATTCATCCTGGCCCCAGCTAACCTGATGTGGCTGTATAAGCAAAACAAAAACTCCAAACCTGCCACCATTCCTGATATTTCAACAATGTAACATGCCCAATTTTAGAATTTTTTTTAAAAAACTATATTTTTAAAACACTCAAATGCAAATAATACACTCAACCACAAAACCAATAGTCCAACTGACACATTTTATATTGGTTCTGTGTTCTTTTGTTATTATATCTGAAAGAATGTCCAGAGTGGATCTATAGGTGATGTTTCAAGTATAAACGGTAGATCCTAGGTGTACAATGTTATACTATTTATTTACTTGAATATCTGTACTATCCTATAATTACTTTTCTCAAATAAATAAAATAAATTTTGGAACGCCTTTCCCATTAACATTAGGCTGGTCCCTGCCTTGCATTGTTTTCAGTGCCTTCTGAAAAATCTTTTTTAATCTGGCAAGCCACTCAGGTATGTAACTTTATCATGTAATGTTACTATGTATAATGGTTTTTGAAATTGCTGATTTAATCTATATATTGACAACATTCTATATTAATTTGTTTATAAGTTTGCTTTTATTGATACAGTTAAATGAACATTTTAGATTGTTCTTTGTAAACCACTTAGAGTTTGTCTGCTGAGTGAGCAATATATAAATATGTTAAATATGAATAAATAAGTAAAATAGGTTCAGTGATTTTCTTACTTTTTTATGAAATAATTTATAAGCCAGCTTTCAGGATATAATTTTCCTGCCAAGGTAGTGTACAGCAATTTCATAAGACCATCGTCTTCATCATCTAAGGTGGTTCAATTTGCACTCCCTTAAAATTGAGCAGTGCCTATTAATTCTTCACAACAGTTACAGAAAGTGGAAATAAACAGAATTTTTTTTGTTTTAAAATTGCGCAGATGGACATACACATAATTCCTCGGTTGACAATTCCACATTTTCCTCGACAAAGAAACGCTGTGCACACAAAGTTCAGTAAATGAGGTTCAAATGTGATCCGTAACAGAGAGTAGAGACTTAAGCAAAGGTAAGCTAAGATTTTCTAAAACCTAAAACTGTAAGGTCGCAGGCCGATTTCTGTGTACATTACCACAGAGAACAGCTGTCAGCAGGTTTCTGTGTCCTAAACAGAGAATGGAGTAAGCTCTGCTTTGCAGAAGTTATTTGTTATGTCTGTTTGCCTGGCCAAATTGTATCCCTGGGCCTCCTGGGAATACATAAGAGGAAATCAGGAAACAGGACGTGTCTGGTAAATGTGAAGGCTACCTAAGATGCTGCTATAGAACATATCTATTGTTCTATGCCTGGCTTGTCTTTCTCTCCCTTGTCTTATTCTTCCTGTTCTTTCCACCTGTTCCTTACCTGAGGGACTGACTTCAGGTTATGTGCAAATGTATGCAATGAAGTCCCTATAATGTTTGTGTACTTTACAGATTCAAAACAGTTTCGGGAAGGGTGGTTTTGAGTGGAGAAGATGCTTAACCCTTTCCCCATCCACTTTCCTGTCTACTCCTAATAGCTTCTTCAAGTGAGCAACTGGTTGAAGCTATAAGCTGTGTTCCCTTGTGCAAAATGGGTACTTAGTTCCTCGCCTTTTCCAGCTGATTTTGGCCTGGTTGCATGTTCCTTCACAGAGATTCCTAAGTCTCCATTTCTCTCTTTTCCTTTGGCCTCTGTTTATACATGGTACCTGATGGATATGCCTGAGGTGAAGTCTGAATAGTAGGGCATAAACCACTCATCAGTATTTACATATTAATGCAGTTACAGGATCTATTCACACGTAATCAGTGTGGCTTAAAAAGTGGACAGACAGGGTTTTCCTGAACTCCTTTTCAAGACATGTTTTGTTTGGCGCAGCAGTTCCAATCCGTAGGCCAGATTCAGCCAGTGCTTTTTTTCCTTAAAAAATGTTTAGGGGTACAGTGGTACCTAGGGTTACATACGCTTCAGGTTACATACACTTCAGGTTACAGACTCCACTAACCCAGAAATAGTGCTTCAGGTTAAGAACTTTGCTTCAGGATAAGAGCAGAAATTGTGCTCTGGTGGTGCGGCGGCAGCGGGAGGCCCCATTAGCTAAAGTGGTGCTTCAGGTTAAGAACAGTTTCAGGTTAAGAACGGACCTCCAGAACAAATTAAGTACTAACCCAAGGTACCACTGTACTCTCATTTTGACTCAAGAAAGTCACCATTTTATAGTTCAAATTGGGGAAAATAAATACAGTAAATGGACAAAAGTACAAAGATTCACAAAATGTTCAGGGGTATGTGTACCCCTGCGTACCCCAGGAAAAAAAGCACTGAATTCAGCTAAGGAGTCCTGTTAGTGGAAGTCTGGGCAAGGACTTCTTCTAGCACAAGAGGGCTGTCCACCCTCTCTCTACCCCTCTCACCTTCCAAATTAAGCTCTGGGGGTTCAGGAGAACCCCAAGAACAGCAAGCAGGCGGAAGTGGGAATTGTTCTGTCTAGCATGCTGAAATGCATACACTGATGGGACAATTACCATAGCGCTTTGTTGAATCCCTCCCCACCAATGTACCTGCATTGTGCGCAAAGTATTGCGAAGCAGATTGGAACAACCTCCCCTTTCCTCCTTCCTTGGGCTGTTCTGGGGGTTCTCCTAAGACTCGTAGCAGATTTTGGGGAGGGCACACAGTGTGCATGTGGAGTGGCAATATCGTTGTGCAAGCAGAACTTGTATACAGTGGTACCTCTGGTTGCGAACAGGATCCGTTCCGGAGGCCCGTTCGCAACATGAAAAGAACGAAACCCGCAGCAGCGCATCTGCACACGCGGGGGTTGCGATTCGCCGCTTCTGCGCATGCACGTGATGTCATTTTGCACTTCTGCGCATGTGCAAGCGGTGAATCCCGGAAGTAACCCTTTCTGGGTTACTTCCTGAAAGAACATAACATGAAGCGGACGAAACATGAGGTATGACTGTATAGCCTTATACATTTTGGGATTAATCAATGGGATAAAAGATGTGATTGTGTTTGGGGTGACATTGAGGGCTTTCTGGAGGGCAGGGGCTTTTCTTCTGCCCATCTGTGTGTTCTTGATGCAATTTGCACCTTGCCTTAGACCCCAAACAATAGTGTGTGCAATTATTTACAAATACAGTGCATGCCTTTAAATAGGCAAGGCAAGGAAACCAGGGCTGTAGCTGGATTGTAGCACAATATTTTTGTATGAAATAACTCTCAGGTTCCAACTTTGGAGAGCTGCTGGCAGCCAGTGCTGGCAATTCTAAGCTAGATGAACTGATGCTCCAAGTTGGTATAAGACAGCTTCCTATGTCCTAAAGCAATGTTAACTTTAAAAGGCACAAACTTATACAAAACAAATAATATCTCTCTCTCTCTCTCTCTCTCTCTCTCTCTCTCACACACACACACACACCCATATTTAATCAATTATATACACACACACCTTATTTCAGTTCTTCTTTTCTTCCAATTAATTTCCTTCATCCTCAACACGGTTCCCCCCCCCCCAATTTTTGGTAAACTGTCTTCTTTTTAGCTCATTATTACCCCTTTTTATTACGGTTTTTAACTTAAGAACCATGAATTATTCTGCAGAAGTCAATTGAAACAAGTCCAAGTATTAATTTAAGGGCACTGCTTTTTAAGATATTCTCTATATTTTACCTATTCTTTTTGGAATTTTTGCTTGGTTTGACCCCTAATTGTATCCTCCGAGCTTTAACACCTCCATGAACGTAGCCAGGATTTTTCTTGGGGAGGACAGGACTTTGTTAGGGGGGCAGAGCTGTCGTGATTGGTCAGTTAGTTGTTTCAGTTGTTTTACTTGATTGGGGGGGCTGTCCCTTCCTTCCCCCCTGGCTACGCCCATGAACACATCTAAGATATTGAGCTCAGCATCCAGGTTATAGCCTGACAAAAGCAATGAATACAAGTCATCACAGTGTACTATGGCAAAGGTGCCTGTAAGGCAAGGAATAATAATGCTAAGTGACTCAGTCAAATTAGCTTTGCCAGACTGGCTTCCAGAAAAGGTGGGATGGACAGGAACGGGAAATGGGTGCCTTTCTTTCTGCCCAAAGAGAGCTGACAAATTCCTAATAACAGAAACCTGTTCAGTAAAACTTCTAACACTGCTTGTGTCTATAAGTTAACTATAAATGTAAACCTTACACAGATATGAACCATTCAGTTATGATTGCTATTCAAGGTAGTTAACCATTTGCTTTAAAAGTACAAATACTAATATTTTCCAAAGCTGTGTTAGCCTGTTGCATCAACAACGACAAAGGCTTGTATCCAAAGTAGTGGTAAATCTCTTGTTCCATTAACACAAGGGTTTGCTCTTGCATTTCTGAATGTCCACCCTCTCTTCCCTCTGCATGGCATGATCTGTTAAAACAAATGAAGGTTCGCAAGTGAACAACAAACTGTGGCTACAGAAAATGTCAATAAATACCCCATGGAAATCACTAGTGATTCTACACCAGTGATATGCTGCAGAGAAAAGTCAAACAGCTGGAAGTTTCCACTTGGATTTACCTTTGCAGCCAACAAGTTGCTTTTTTAAATTGTTGAATTCTTATAGTTTAAAATCTAAAAGTGTCAAGGCCCTTCAGGACAGTTTGGATCAAGGAGGGAGAGCACCGTACAGTAGAAAATAAATAAAAAAACTTAATCAAAAACAGCTTACCTCTTCATCTATACAAGCGGTCAGAGCCCCCATTAGTAGTATAAAATGAACGTGTAACGATTATCTCTGAATAATAGTATCTTGATTGATGCATCTCTAAAGCCCACCTATGCAAACTTCAAAGAATCCTGGTTGGGCTAAGATTCCCAAGTTATGTGCACAGAGGGGCTTATTACACACATGCACATCTTACTCTCAAATCTTCCTGCCGGAGACAGTCATGCTCAACTTTGGCAATGACCTTTAGAGTCACAGGGCATGTCCAAACCTTAGAAATCCCCACCTGCTTCTTCTTAGCCATTCTATCCTTTCCCCTTTCACTCCACACACCCATTTTCTATACATTTCCTTAAAAAATGCAGGTAGGGAGATGTGAGTCATTTGAATATATATTTCCCCATCTTGGATGTTTACGTCTTGGAATCTTGCAACAACACCAAAACGATCAGCAAGCCATTTATTTGCTGGTGTATTTAATGCTTGACTATGCTGTTTCTTGTTTTGAAAGCTTAGTTCACGCTACACACCATCAAATTTGCAGAGGAAAGATATGGAGAGAGATCTTTCAGTCTCCGGTTTTGCTATTTTGCCTTGAGGCATAAGGGTGGCTGATTAGCTCTATCTTGGCAGATATAACTAACTGCTTGTTCTTGTTTTTTGAGCCATCACCCTTCTTCTCAGGAGTTTAAGGCTGGTGCACATGGAAGGTTTGTCCCACTTCATCCTGTGCAGGCTGGCTAGGTGGAAAAACTATGGCATGACCAAGGCCACCCAGTAGCTTCATCAACCAAAGTGCTGGTTCATATAATGCTCCGCAGCCTCTCTCTTTTCATGACATCCTCATTTCATAAAAGGAGGTAGAATAGTCAGTGAGCTTTTCCAGAAAGCTCTGAAGCTGGTCAAACGTACTATTTCAGTGGGATGGTATTGACAGTCCATGCATAGAGCTGCTGCCATCAAAGGGTGCATATGACAGTGTGTACCAGGAGCTGATTACATGTCATGGATGGCATGCAGCACAGCAGCAGTCACAGGTGATAACTTATCACCATAGGTGTATCATCTGACCTGGATGCTAGTCAGCATGATGTCTGAACTACCCATGGTGGCATGCATACTATCCCTTGAAAGGACAGTGAAACACTGCTGGGATTTGGCTGAAAGAGAATTGAGCTTGGTGGACCAGTGGAATGCTGTGGGCGTAGTGTAATAATAATAATAACAATAATAATTTATTATTTGTACCCCGCCCATCTGGCTGGGTTTCCCCAGCCACTCTGGGCGGCTTCCACAAATACCAAAAATACACTAATATGTCATACATTAAAAACTTCCCTGAACAGGGCTGCCTTAAGATGTCTTCTGAATGTCAGGTAGTTGTTTATCTCTTTGACATCTGGTAGGAGGGTGTTCTACAGGGCGGGGGCCACTACCGAGAAGGCCCTCTGCCTGGTTCCCTGTAGCTTTGCTTCTCGCAATGAGGGAACCGCCAGAAGGCCCTCAGCGCTGGACCTCAGCGTCCGGGCAGAACGATGGGGGTGGATTTTCAATCTTGATTTGATTGAAGTAAGGCTTTTGACAAAGTCCCCCATGATATTCTTGGGGCAAAGCTGGTAAAATGTGGGCTGGATGAGGCAACTGTTAGGTGGATTTGTAGCTGGTTGGCTGACTGAACCGAAAGAGTGCTCACTAATGTTTCCTCACCATCCTGAGAAAAAACACAAGTGGGGTGCCGCAGGGTTCTGTCCTGGGCCCATTGCTGTTCCACATCTTTATAAATGACTTGGATGAAGGAATTGAGGGGATGCTCATCAAATTTGCAGATGACACCAAACTGGGAGGAGTAGCTAATGCCTCAGAAGACAGAATCACGATTCAGGATTACCTTAACAAACTGGAGAACTGGGCCCAAACTAACAAAATGAGTTTCGGCAGCAACAATGGTAAGGTTCTACAGTGGTACCTTGGGTTACATATGCTTCAGATTACATACGCTTCAGGTTACAGTCTCCGCTAACCCAGAAATAGTACCTCAGGTTAAGAACTTTGCTTCAGGATGAGAACAGAAACCGTGCTCCGGCGGCACAGTGGCAGCAACAGGAGGCCCCATTAGCTAAAGTGGTGCTTCAGGTTAAGAACAGTTTCAGGTTAAGAATGGACCTCCGGAACGAATTAAGTACTTAACCCAAGGTACCACTTTGGCAGGGGGGAAAACAGCTGCACAAATATAAGATGGGGGGACCTGGCTTCCCAGTAATATATATGAAAATGATCTAGCAGTCTTAGTAGACCACAAACTTAACATGAGTCAACAGTGTGATGCAGCAGCAAAAAAACTAATTCTATTCTAGGATATATCAACAGAAGTACAGGGTCCCGATTAAAGGAAGTAATTTTACTGCTCTATTCTGCCTTGGTCAGACTACATCTGGAATACTGTGTTCAGTTTTGGTCACCACAATTCGAGAAGGATATTGACAAACTGGAACATGTGCAGGGGAGGCTGACCAAGATAATCAAGGGTCTGGGAACCAAACCTAATGAGAAATGGTTGAGGGAGTTGGATAAGAGGAGTTGGATAAGAGTCTTGGATAAGAGGAGACTGAGAGGAGATATGGTAGCTATCTTCAAATATCTCAAGGGTTGTCACATGGAGCAAGCTTGTTTTTTCCTGCTCCAGAGGGTAGGACCCAAACCAATGGTTTCAAGTTACAAGGGAGATTCTGACTAAACATCAGGAAGAACTTTCTGACAGTGAGAGCTGCTCAACAGTGGAATGGTCTCCCTTGGGAGGTTGTGGACTCTCCTTCCTTGGAGGTTTCTCAGCAGAGGTTGGGTGGCCATCTGTCTTGGATGCTTTAGCTGAGATTCCTGCATTGCAGGGGGTTGGACTAGATGACCCTTGGGGTCCCTTCCAACTCTACAGTTCCATGATTCTATAATCCTCACAATTCCTCCTTAAAATTCCAAAACAATCTACTTTTTCAGAAGTGTACTGGGACCTGTCCCTTAATAAAAAGTTAATCAGACACCCAACTGATCTCTCAACTGGGAAATTTAAATCTTTGAACAAGGCTGCTCTTAACTCTGCATAGATTATGCAAAAAATAACGGGAGATGGTGTCTGTCTCATTTCAGCCACTGAGCACTCTTTGCCTTCAAATCAGAATAGGAAAATGTCATAGTTCACTCAGTTAGGATGCAATCGCAAACTTGTGGTTTGGCTAAACCCAGATGTGAGAGATGGTGAAAGTATCAGTGGGGAGAGAATACATGAATCCAGGGAATGGGTCTGGCAGTCAAAAAGTGTTTTTGGATTTTTAATGGGAACTGAGTGTGTGACCAGTCATGAGGGATGCATCTGCAAAGCTGTGTGAATAATCTGAGATGCTTCAATCTGAATCTTAGCCAGTTCTGAAATTGGATCTATAAAATACAAAGATCATTTGAACGTGAAAAAAACGAGTTTAAGCAAGTTTTCACTTGCACAAACCAAGTATTCTGAGATGTCTGTAAGCATCTTCTTTAGAGGAGTTATAAACCATAATTAAATACTTTAAAAGGGGGGGGGCACTAAAATAATAAAACCTTCAAGAAAACATGCTTCGTGAATATTGCTCTTGTATGAAATTTTCTGTTTCAGAGGTTCAGTTGTTACAAAACTCGTTTTGTAAAGCCCTCCAGCAGATGGGTGTTATGAAAAAGCAACCCGACTGGTTTAAACACATCTTTTCAGGACTGATAAGCAGGAGTTCGTTTAAGTGCTTCTGAGAAACAGGAGCAAAATAATCATTTCCTTCGATTTTCCATTCAGCGAAGTTCAAACATGGGCCAATGACACATTATTCTCATGAACTAATATACACCCATTTTTAATGCGATTAGAAACACTTCACAATAGTTCACATACTGTTATCTGGACCAGCGTCACATCCTTTTAATGTCTGCCTTTAAACCCGTTTTGCAAGTACCAGGAGGGACTGAATCTTCAATTGTGAGCGCCTTTGATGCTGTGCTACCAGTCTGAGAATCAGGTAGACAAATAGTTGTATTGTAAGCTGTTAAAGGTGAGAGTCTCAACCACTTACATGGTTTTCTGAACTTGGCTAACACTGCAAAATGCCTTTAAACTTGGGATAAATAGAATAATAGATTTCACAGTCCCTGCATATACTTATTTTGGGAGTGGGCAAGCTGTTATCTTTTCAACCTGTTCGTACAATTTGGACGGCAATCCTAGGCACACTTACACGGGAACGAGGCACCAAGAAATTGAGTAAGAATGAGAGAAGTAGAAAATTAACTGAACTATGTTTGGTGAACTCTGAAGAATTTCTGTAATTGGTCTGTAGGCTGCATACACACATTAAAACTGATTAAAGTACATTGGGGAGTAATGAATAGTTAAAGCTTCCTTAAGGGTCTCTAATCATACAAGTTGTATTTCTCCAGAGCATCCACAATGCAGACATGGTAAATTACAGCCCCTCTTCTTTTACATACGATGCCATAGACACAGCTCATGCGAGAACTCATGAAGGCCATTAAAATGATTTGCCCCAAAATCCTATTAAGAAACAGCTTTGAAATTAAAGTGCTTGCCATCACCCACCAGGAAACTTGGTGAGTCCTTTGCCAAGGTAACCACACTACCCCAAACAAAAACCAGTCTGTTTTATGATGAGGACAGACAGGCTGAGAAGAATCTAGCTTGAGTTTCCAAATGCAAAGCTGATTGGCATCGCCCACAATTTTAATTGTGCCTGGAAAATCTGAATATCATGTTTTGTGATACTGCGGAAGCGCTCCAGTCTGGGTATTCCATCCTTGGCACTTTTTTTACTAGTATAATAAGGATTTGCATCTAAACCTTGTTCAGTCCACAGCCAGATGCAGAAAGTGTAATGTTAGAACTAGTTTGCAGTAAAAAGGGAAAGGGGGAAATCCCTCTCTAGCTGCAATAAGCACAGGATGACTCTCTCTAGTAGCTGTGCTCAAAGGCTTGGGCATATAGGGCTTTCAAAATGTACAGTAGAGTTGGGAGAAAAGCAACTGGATTCAAATCTTTGCTCAGCTCCAATGTTCACTAGGTTGTTGTTGTTGGGTTTTTTTTGAGAGCATAGCCTGTTCCTCAGCCTCACCTAACGAGCGAGGATAAAATGTGATAACCCTGCTATTTAGAGATGGGCAGGATATTAATGCGATGATACGCTTGAACAACAGCCCCTGCCATGTCCCACATTTCAAACACAGCTTCCCCTGTGGTGTGAAGTGTGCTGGCCTGGCGAGACAAGCAGAATTAAGTTTTGAGGTGCAGTCATTTGTGCCCGTTGCACCAGATCCAAAGATCCAAGAGCACTTGTCTAAGGCAGGGGTAGTCAGTGTGGTACCTTCCAGATGTTTTGGACTACAACTCCCATCAGCCCCACTCAATACAGGCAGTGATCAGGGGTGCTGGGAGTTGTAGTCTGAAAAAAATATTCAAATACCTCAAGGGTTGTCACATGGAAGATGGAACAAGCTTGTTTTCTCCTGCTCTGGAGTGTGGGATACATATCAATGGACTCAAGTTAAAAGAAAGGAGATTCTGAATAACATCAGAAAGAACTTTCTGACTGTGAGAGCTGTCAGTAAGAACGGATTCACTCAGGAGTTGGTGGACTTTCCTTCATTGGAAGTTTTTAAGCAGAGGTAATCAGTCATGGATGCTTTAGTTGAGAATCTGGCATTGGACTAGATGACTCTCAGGGTCCCTTCCATCTCTACGATTCTATAATTCCATGATGCTATTTTGGCTACTCCTGGTCTAAGGTTTCATCTATGGTACCCACAGACTGCAGTAAAACCAGTGTTCGAAACTCCCATTGTTTTAGGCGCATTTTGCGACAGGGAGTTTCATTAGTGCAAGCAGTTTCTGAGCTCTGGGTGCAGATTTCAGATTAAAACTGCAGAGTAGAAGGAAAGGAGGACCTTTTCCTGCCTCCCCACTTCCAACTACTCTCTGGAAACTGGAAAAGAGACCCTCTTAAGAACATTAGTTGGGTGGGCAGGGGAAGGACTGGACCATGTGAAAATCGAACATAACATTTTAGCTGCAGTTCATTCATTTTCAGCTTTGTATTGCTATTTAAAAAACCATGCCTAGATAATTCCGTTGTTGTGCCCATAACCTAGGTTTAAGGTGCCATTTAGCTCCTAGCTTTCATTTCTCATTTTCTAACACTGGGTAAAACTCTCCACTTGTTGAAAATAGTGCCTCAATAGGCACCCAAAAGACAACAGAGGAAGCGCCTGTCTTATATGTAGCGGAAGGGAATTCCAAAGGGTAGGGGTCACCTCTCTAAAGGCTTGGTTTCTATATCATACAAAACAGATGTCCTGATGAAATGGTGTCTGCAGGAAGCTCTCACCTGCAGAGCACAGAGATCTGTTGGGTACATAAGGGATGAGTTTATCTTCTGTACACCAGTACCAACATTTTGAACTAAGCCCCACAGCCTGTCCTGATGGGGACAGTCTGTCCCAGTGAGTAATTCAGTTGCTGCATTTTGCCCTGGCTGCAGCTTCTAGGCCGATCTCAGGGGACAGACCCACATGGAGCACATTGGCATAGATCGGTGTGGCAGTTACCAGTGCATAGCTAAACAGTGGTCAAAGTATCTGATACAAACAGCTAGGGGACAGTTTGGAGAGTAAAGGGTATATTTCCTAAGAAGCGGAGGTCTAGAGACGCTTGGAATTGATGGAGTGCATTTTAGTAGCCCATTGGTGGCTGGCTCTTCCATGAATTATGTACCACAGATGCAACAAAGATGAGAATGTTATAACTTATTACAAAGTGATTTCTCCCCAAAATCTAAGGCTGCGATATTTAGTGCACTTAATGGAGAACAAACACCATTGAACTCAGTGGGAAATCTCTGAGTAAACATGCACAGAACTGGGCTGCTTCCTTTGCTTAGACAAAAGGAGTATACAATTTCTGTCTCTGAGGTTTGCTGTTGTCTTTTGCAATTAAAGACAATTCTCCCTCTTTATAGGTAGGTGTCCACTTAGTTTTTATTACATTTTTATCCTGTCATTCTTCCAAGATCAGGGCAGCATCCACAGGATTATTCCATTTTATGCTCACAAGAATGCTTTGAGGCAGGCATGACTTGAGAAACAGCGTTTGCCTAAGGCTACCTAGGCTGCAATCTTGCGCCCTTGCCAATGAATTCTTTACCATTTATTTCAAAGTAAACATGCATAGGATTCTGCCTTGAAGATTTGCATCCATGCCTCCCCAGCCCAACTCCTGTGCATTCATTATTAACCCGAGGGCTTCTCTGGCAAACCTAGAAAGAGATCTGATTACAGCAGTAAGCCAGAGAGGGACTTCTCAAAGTATACATTTTGTTCTTTTCCCTTCCCAGCAAACGCGAAGCCGATTTGCCTAACCAGCTTTTCAAGAAATGCTCAGGGCCCAGTTAATGCCTGCATAATGTGCTCCTTCGGCCAACTCCAAGGGTGTGTCTACAGGGCATGGAAAAAATGGCACTTTGTCTCTGCAAACTACTTTCGAAATACTTCTTGCATTAGAGCTTCAGTATTGCTTCGGGCCTGCACCCTGCTTCCTCCTCCTTTTAGAAAAGCTCACCTAGGATATTTACTGCACCATTGCATCCAAGCTAAACTTGGTTGCTGAGGAAACCAAGTCGCCCCCCCCTTTCTCCAGAGGTCACAGCGTACACACGTCCTTCAGAATCCCTTGGTAACCATCGGCCAGCATGGTTGGGGAACATCCATGGTGTAACACAGTCTTTCCATCGCTAAGGTGCTGCAGCCTGTGTCGGAGACGGAGTGGGGGGAGCAGAGTCTAGTTACATTCCTGACCCACTTTCCCATCCCCTCCCTTTTCCTCCTCCCCCCTGAGGGAGCAGCCAGTAGGAGCCTCCGCTTACAAGAAGCAGCACACCTTCAACTACCAGGCAGCGCAGGGTGTGAGCCGCCGTCTGCCTGCCAACTGACTCCTGTCTCCACAGTTTCTTGCTCAGCTATGACTCAATCCAAACATGCTTTCTCAGAAAGACAAGTAAGATGGAGAGACACCTGCAACGGAAAAGCCATGGTTGCAAACTTTAGGCTGGGTTGATCGGTTCTACCCGAGCAGATTGCAGGGATGCGGAGAGGTCGCTATTAGATCCACCAGGGTTTCTCATTCCCAGTTCTTCAGCAACGGAATCGACACAAAGGCTTCTCCCTGCACACCCTTTCATCAAAGCCGCAGCCACCCCTTACGGTTGAAGCGCTATAACACCACTTTAAACAGTTGTAGCCTCCCCCAAAGAATCCTGGGAGATGAAGTTTGTTAAGACTGCTGACAGCTGATAGGAGAACCCCCCCCTACTCCCCCCTGAAAAGCTACAGTTCTCAAAATGATTCCTGCAGCTCAGCATCCCATCAGACGTGCTGTTTAGCTTGGTCTGCGCTGGAAAGCTGGCCTGTTGATATGGTAAATATCGCAAACCAAGCTTTGTGTGTTAAGTGCAAAAATGACTTTTTGGGTGATCGTTCAGTCTTTTAAGTTTATTTTAAATGTGGCCACTAAAAAAAAACACCCTCCCAAAGTGAGCCATACAGAGGCAAAATCCCATTATTAAATGAAAACAGATTCAGCACGACAAATATACTCGGTGTTGCCCAGACATCTGACAAAATGAAAGCGACTTTGCTTGGTGACGGAACAATGAAAATATTGGTGCCTCTCTGGGGGAAAGATTCCCTTGATCAGGGGCCACCACTTAGCAGGCCTGTTCTCTTGTCACCCCCCCCCCCTGGAGCTCCCTTGGCAGTAGCCCACAGAGAAGGGTCTCAAATTATGCTCTCAGTGTCTGGGCAGTTCATAGGGGAAAGGCAGTCCTTTAAGTATAGGGATCCTCAGCTGTATAAGGCTTTAAAGGGCCCCCGGGAAAACCCAATTTTACCACTGAATCAGAGCAAACGTCCATCAGGTTTTCTGCAGATTGATGTTTGCCCTGATTCAGCACTAAAGAGCAGGATTTGCTGGGGGAAGCGGCAGGGCAAACAGAGAACCACTCAGTCCTGTGTCCAGAGAGCACAACCAGAAAACAGCTTGGACCCAGAGGAAGTGGGGACGAGCCCAAACTGACAGCCAGTGCAATCAGTCCCAAACCAGCATTATCTGTCCATGCCGTCTTGTTCCAGTTAACCTTTCCTCAGAGGGAAGTGTCTCAAGCCTCTCGATTGTGTTGGTTGCCCTTTTCTGCTCCTTTCCCCAATGTCTTTTTTGAGGGGCAAATGACCAGTAACCCATGCATGGTATTCTAAGGGTGGTTGCACCACCCTAGATGAGCATAAATGCACTACAATACTGGCAGTTTTATTTTCAACCCCTTTCTCAACGATCCCTAACATATCAGCCAACCCCAGCCTTGAGATCAAAGGAGACCCTTCTCATTGTTCCATCTGCCTGTGTGGCTTGCTGTGCGGTGACACAAGAGAGGACCTTATCCCTGATTGTGAAACTCCCTCTCCCTGGAGGCGCTGGAGGCCTCTTTGCTGGGCTTCCCACATCCTGTTAAGACATCTGTTCACTCAGTCTTTGGGTAGAGGTGATTAGACTGCTCAAGTTCTATCGATAAATGAGTGACTGCTGCCGTGTTCTGCTTTCTGCATTCTGTTTGTGTTGTTCTAATACATTTGGATACTGGTTCCTCCCCCGCCCCCAAAATATCTGTTTTGCAAACAGCCATGGTATCTAGAGGATGCCACACATCAACATTTTCAATGATGCCAAGCTTATATAATCATAGAATTGTAGAGTTGCAAGGGAACCTGAAGGGTCTGAGGTAAAAGGTAAAGGACCCTGGACGGTTAAGGCCAGTCAAAGGCAACTAAGGGGCTGCGGCGCTCATCTTGATTTTCAGGCCAAAGGAGCTGGCGTTTGTCCACAGACAGCTTTCCGGCTCATGTGGCCAGCATGACTGAACCGCTTCTGGTGCAACGGGACACTGTGACAGAAACCAGAGCACACAGAAACGCTGTTTACCTTCCCACCACAGCGGTACCTATTTATCTACTTGCACTGGCGTGCTTTCGAACTGCTAGGTTGGCAGATCTGGGACAGAACAATGGGAGCTCACCCCGTTGCGGGGATTTGAACTGCAGACCTTCTGATTGGCAAGCCTGAGAGGCTCAGTGGTTTAGACCACAGTGTCACCCGTGTCCCATAACCGCATCTAGTCCAACCCCGTTCAATGCAGGAATCACAGCTAAAGCATCCATGACAGATGACCATCCAACCTCTGCTAAAAAACCTCCAAGGAAGGAGAGCCTGCAACCTCCCAAGAGACCGTTCCACTGTCAAAAAGTTCTTCCTGATGTTTAGTCAGAATCTCCATTCTCCTACCCTCCAGAGCAGGAGAAAACAAGCTTGCTCCATCTCCCATGCAACAGTCCTTAAGATATTTGAAGATAGCTAACATATCTCCTCTCAGTCTCCTCTGACTAGGTCTCTTTTCTAGTCAGTCATCACCAGTTCAGTCCCCATTCTATGTGAAACTGGTAGGACTTTTGTTTGCCCCAGCATTCATCCAGAGACATCCTTTTGGAATTCCCCACAATCCCTTTTTTGGCCTTACATAAGAAGAACCAAGGGACGTGGGTGGCACTGTGGGTTAAACCACAGAGCCTAGGACTTGCTGATCAGAAGGTCGGCGGTTTGAATCCCCGCGACGGGGTGAGCTCCCGTGGCTCGGTCCCAGCTCCTGCCCACCTAGCAGTTCGAAAGCACGTCAGAAGTGCAAGTAGATAAATAGGTACTGCTCCGGCGGGAAGGTAAACGGCGTTTCCGTGCACTGCTCTGGTTCGCCAGAAGCGGCTTAGTCCTGCTGGCCACATGACCCGGAAGCTGTACGCCAGCTCCCTCGTCCAATAAAGCGAGATGAGTGCCGCAACCCGAGAGTCAGTCACGACTGGACCTAATGGTCAGGGGTCCCTTTACCTTTAAGAAGAACCAAAGGCCCATTTATTCCAACATGCCATTTATTCCACAGTGACAAACCAGACACATAAAGTGGTACCTCAGATTACATACACTTCAGGTTACAAACCCCGCTAACCCAGAAATAGTACCTCGGGTTAAGAACTTTGCTTCAGGATGAGAACAGAAATCATGCTCCGGCGGCACAGTGGCAGCAACTGGAGGTCCCATTAGCTAAAGTGGTGCTTCAGGTTAAGAACAGTTTCAGGTTAAGAACGGACCTCCGGAACGGATTAAGTACTTAACCCGAGGTAGGTACCACTGTACATAAAACCCACAGGGAGGACTTGAGAGAAACTACATGCTCCCCAACTTGTGATTTCCAGCAACTGGTCACCCTGAACAATTTGATGTCATCAGCAAACTTGGCCATCTCACTGCCCACCCCTAATTCCATGTAATTTATGAACAAGAAGCCCTGGACTTGGGCTTGGTGAAATAAACAGTCTGCTTATATGTGTATATGCAGTTGTTTCAGAGTAGGCAATTAAAACTATTTTCATGTACATTAATTTAGGGAAATGGAATTACGGGATCCATTATACACTTAGGAAGCAATCCTATACATGTCTGATTTACTCAGAAGTAAATCCCATTAGATTTATTGCACTAATTCCCAGGTAAGTGGGTGCAGGACTGAAGTCTTATTTACGTCCCTTGCTACTGGTTAAACAGAGCTGTTTCCTTTACACTTTTTGCAAATGTTTGGGGATTTCCACATTGCAAGCAAGCTGTACAGAAATTCGGAGAAGTTGCATTAAAACTAAATTATGTGCCAATTCTTGCGCTGAGAGGGGCATTTGCCTAATAAATCCAAATACTCTCCCATATTTGGAAAAAAAATCTACTCATGCAATACAGGGAATTGGCTGATCGCTTAAATTCAGCGTTTTAAGATTTGACATATTTCCTAGTTTTCCTATTATAGTTCATCTTCATGTAACCTCTTCTTGTGTTGGATACAGAAAAGTAAATAGTTACCCTCCAGGATCAAAAATAATCTTGTTCCACATCACACATAAGGCTTAGGGTTGCCACCTTGAACAGCAGCAGAGCACAACGGACATTTTGCTGGGGAAATGTCACCAAGAACCACCATCTCTGCAAGCGTTTTTAGATCCACAAGGGAGAGTCTAATAATTTCCCAAGCGAGTTTCAGGGCATGCTAGTCATTTTGCTTCCGTTTATTTTCAGCGCATGCAAATGCAATACCGTTCTCCCGCAATTCCTTCTGCGGAAGGCGAGTCTGCAAAACACGCTTTTAAGTGGAGAGCAAAGATGCTGCACGTTGCTGCATTTCGAAACCAAAAGGTGCCTAGAAATCGCGCGCTTTGGGCCGTAAAGTCTCATTGCTAGCCGAGGGCGGGGTGGGGGGAGAGTCTCAAGAGACGAGGGAAACGCATTCAGAGGCACTTGGAAATTTATAAACCGCGCTGAGCCGCAAATCAAAACTCGGGAAGGACACGACAGAAATGGTTTTTATCAAAAGTCTGCAATCGGCTACTTTTTTGTTTAGTTTTCTTTAATGCTGGTGGGGTTTCTGGACCACTGACAGAATTTCCGCTTGTGAAGCTTTTCCTAAGGTGGGGTTGTGAATAGCAGCAGCTGAATTTCTGCCTGTTATTCGGGCGTTAGGAGGATCCAGAAACCAAGATCATGGTCAGGAGGGGTGGACGTTGCACCCCCTCCCTAGTCTGTGTTGTGATGGGGAGGGGTCCAGAGGCGGCTGATTCTCCGACTTGTCAAAGCGTCGATTTCCAACCCCGTGAGATCCCCACCTGCAAAAACAGAAACTATTGAGATCTGCCCTGCAAGACAATTACGCAGAGCGAGGTAAACCCGCCGCTGAAACCAACGGGCTGCACGAGTTCAAGGCTATAAACTGCTGAAAACCCAACTCAATTTAAAAAGACGGTGGGGTTTGCTTCGGAATAAGCAAACCAGAAACGAAGCCAGCCGACTCCCGATCCGAGGACGGGAACTGCAAAGCCAGCAGCTCTTTAATCTGGACTTAAGGCTGCGATCCTGACAACAAGAAAATAGTCAACGCGGTTGGGGCGCAGCGGGACTTGCCGCCCAATAAAGACGCGCGGGGTTGCGCGCTAAAGTCTCGATAATATGCGGGCCTTACTTCCGAGGAAATTGGGTTGCTGGTTCTCCGACTCGTGCAGAGGGCTCGGATCGCGCCCTCTTCTCCCCCCTCCCCTCCTTTCGGCTGGGCGGCTGCGCGCTGCGCTCCTCCACCCCCTTGGAGAGCCACGTGTCCCTGCCTGGTCTTTATTGTGCTCGGGCTGCTCGCCCGCCTCCTCGCTCCCTGAAGCGCGCCCAGAGCTCCAGCTTTGCACACACGCACGCGTGCACGAGGAGACAACTGAGCAAAGGCGCCGCCGCTTGTGGTTCCTCCTGCAAGCCGGACTTTAAGGCTGCTGATCTTATGCTCAGCAGCGCCCCACTGGACCCGCTTCTTGGTAGACCGGGGGACAGAGGTTGGGTGGCAGCGGCGCTTGAAGCCGGGCTGCTGCTGCTGCTGCAAGGCGCCGGGCTAAGTCTGCTGCGGAGGCGCAGGCAGGAGCTGCTGCTGCTGCTGCAGGGAATCCAGTTTCCGCCTCGCCACCGGAGGAGGAGCAGCAACAACACTGCCCAGCCCGGGGTAAGGAGCAGCGCGCGCGCGCATTTTTCCGCATTTCTCATGTCTCGAGGGAAGGGTGATGGGATGGCAGCTTAATGCAAAGCTCCCGATCCTCTCCAACTTCTCTCCCCCCCCCCCGACGCAGTAAGTCAACAGGTGCGGTTTTGCAATGCGCCCATTGGATAAGGCTTCCCCTGTTGAACTTTTTTTCCTGCTAAAGGTTGGGGGCGGGGGGCGGTTCGTGTTGTAACGCAGAGGCGGCAAGGTGTGCGCTGAGGTTTAATTCTATTTCTGTGGCGCCCGCCCTTCAGTCTTTGAAGCCCGTTGTCATCTCTGCCGGAGAGGTCCGAGCTGCAGTTTTTTCAATTAGTAACACATGCTTCTTTTATAAACTGCCCGTGAGATTACCTGTTCCTGCTGTCATGGCTGGAAAGCCGGGCATCCTCTTCTAGAATGTTTTAATTTTGTGGTACGTCTCCGCCTGTGCCCACGCATTCATTCATACGCACTATAACACTTCAAGGGCTTGAGCGTGTCGGTTTTCTCTGTGTTCTCCCTCTTCAGCCCCACAATAAGACGCACAAACATTCCATATATCAAACTGTTCTCAATTGTAGAGTTGGAAAGGACAATGGGGATCATCTAGTCCAGCCCCTTGCAATGCAGGAATCTTTTGCCCAAACCTACAACCCTGAGATTAAGAGTCTCATGCTCTACCAACTGAGCTATACTGACTTCCATAGTTTGCGTAGTTACTGGTTCCTTTAGACCCTCACTTTCTTTCTCTTGTAGGCTCAACTGTCATCAACCTTCTGTCAGCTCGCAAGTTCCTGTTAAGTGCTTTCTGGGTTGTGATTTTTTAAAAAATAAAAAATAATTTAAATTAACTCACAGCGACGGTATGTACGTAGGGTTTCCCCCTGGGCGTGTAGAAGCAGCTAGTTTTCTTTTAGGTGGTCCTATGCTTCTTCCCAATTGATTGGTACTCAACCACCTGAGTGTGCTATTAGAAGGAATGATGTTGCTTTAACTGTGGCCTGTCATGTTTCCACATAAAAGTATGGTGTATTTACAGCAATGAAGACAGGAACTTGGTGGAGGTTTCTCATGTACTAACTCTTAACGTGGGCTTGAATGGGCCTTGTTCATCACCAGAGGGGAATGCCACAAGGTGCCACAAAAGCGGAAGGGAACTGATGCTGAGAATATTTATTTTATTATATTATTAAATTTCTATCTTGCCCTTCCTCCTGAAGGAGCCCAGGTCTTAGTATAAAAGCTGATCGCTTGAGCCCAGGTGACAGTTTCCGCAGTCTGCCACGGAAGGGATTTGTGGCCTTAGCCAAGTCATTCAGTATTTTTCCAGACTATTGTTCTTTCACATTTAGCTGCTACATTGGCGGGCAACCTCTGGCTTGGGGGGCAGGGGGGCATACACCCCCCCAGTCTGCTCTTACATGGTGACCCTTGGAATCTGACCCTCAAGTGTCTCTCTTTCTTCATTCTTGTATCCTCACTGAAAGAGTGTCAGATCTATACTTATATCTAGTATGAGAAATTGGTACAGTGGTACCTCAGGTTGCAGACGCTTCATGTTACAGACTCCGCTAACCCAGAAATAGTACCTTGGGTTAAGAACTTTGCTTCAGGATGAGAACAGAAATCGCACGGCGGCGGCGGGAGGCCCCATTAGCCAAAGTGGTACCTCAGGTTAAGAAAAGTTTCAGGTTAAGAACAGACCTCCGGAACAAATTAAGTTCTTACCCTGAGGTACCACTGTATTGGCCTCTACCATCATGCAGCCCCTGACAAATGGATTGCCCCTTAGGCTGTGTTCCAAATTCGCCAGGCACATTTTGCACGTGGCTATTGGCCACTTGTGACCAAGTGAAGATGCCCAGGTGTCGGGATGACTCCTGACATCTCCACCATCTGGAGGTGCATTCCTGGGGATCCTCAGATCTCGACTGTTTTCACACACTAATACTACAGCCTGTAGAATTCTATCTGTTATATTTTTTCTGCACAATCAAGAATGAATTTCAGGAAACAAAAAAGCCGTACTGTATTGAAAAACACAACTTTCAAGCTGTCTGCCCCCCCCCCCCGGGAACTAGGCAGCATTCCTTTTTTGGCAACTGTGTCCCTGTTTGAAGGAGCCATTTGGCACCTACCTTATACAGTGGTACCTCAGAGGTCCGTTCTTAACCTGAAACTGTTTTTAACCTGAAGCACCACTTTAGCTAATGGGGCCTCCCGCTGCTGCCGTGCCGCCGCCGCGCGATTTCTGTTCTCATCCTGAAGCAAAGTTCTTAACCCGAGGTACTATTTCTGGGTTAGCGGAGTCTGTAGCCTGAAGCGTCTGTAACCTGAGGTACCACTGTATATCTGAGTTTCTAACACTGCCCATAGGAGAGAGAGAGAGAAATGGCCCACTCCTGATGCAGAGGGCATTGGGCATAGCAAGAGTCCTTGACTTGGCAGATTGTGTGTGTGTGCTTGTTTCTGGGAAGCTTTGCTTCCAGGGAGTGGTGCTGAATTTCTCTTTATGGTAGTGAGAGATTCCTAGAAGCAGGACCAATTTCCAACCCATTTTTCAGGATCATTTTGATTAGAATAGCAGCAAGGCCAAGGCTCATGTGTGCTTAGAAGTGTATAAACAGTGCATGAGCTAGTGTATGGGTAGGCAAACTAAGGCCCGGGGGCCAGATCCGGCCCAATCACCTTCTAAATCCGGCCCGTGGATGGTCCGGGAATCAGCATGTCTTTACATGAGTAGAATGTGTCCTTTTATTTAAAATGCATCTCTGGGTTGTTTGTGGGGCATAGGAATTCATTCATATATTTTTTCCAAAATATAGTCCGCCGTCCGCCCCCACAAGGTCTGAGGGACACTGGACCGGCCCCCTGCTGAAAAAGTTTGCTGACCCCTGGGTTGGACATTGACTAGGAAAGCACAGGCTCAATTCTCTGCTCAATCTCAAAGCTCGCTGGGTGACTTTGGACCAGCCACTATTTCTCAGGCAAACAAAGTTACAGTATTATAAGGATAATATATTTGTAAACTAATGTATGTTGCCCAGATTTCTTTGGATGGATGATGGGATACAAGTGAAATATAGAAATATTGCTGTTATGTCTTTAAAATCCAAATTGTTGTCTTAAACTAAATACTGTATCAGCTAAAAGCTCCCTGGCTTTCCCCCATGGTGGTTGCAAAGAAAAACTTGATAACTGTAGTTTTCAAATATTTGGGCAAGCAAAAAGCAAAACCCAAATGCACCGTGTCAGCAAAGAACGTTATTTTTAAGCTGATCTCATGACTTGTGACATCGGGTTACACAGATCTACCAGGCTCCTGTCAGCCTCCGCTGATAAGAAGGAATTTCTTCGATAGAGAAACTGCAGCTGGAATTTGAAGGGAGGGAAGGAAGCACAATTCTGAGCATATTTGCAGAGAATTAAGGATCAGGCTGTGTGGACAGAGTCTCTCATGTGAAACTTAAAATCAGCTTTATTTTAAACCACTCTACAGTGAGAATGTGTAAGCCTGCTTTGACTACCGTATACAATTGAATTCTGTTCCACATTTAATCCTGAATGAATGAATAGCATTTTACATATGGCGTGATTAGTGTGAAAGAAATGTAGACCGCATATTCTCTCTCCCACCTACTTTGGAGTAAGCCCCACTGAACTCATTGGGACTTGCTTCTGAGTAGGATAGGAGTGCAACTGTTACAGATATTTGTGCCTTGATTGCCTTAAGCATAGATGGCCTGATCTGCTATTTATTGTTGGTTATTTTAATCTGTCACCAGAAGGTACCGAGCCATGGATGGAGATCTTCTGAGAAACTGGAAAATGGAGGAGTCTTCCATCTTCATGTTCTACCAGCCTCTGAAGAGATACCAAGCAAAGGTGGCGCAGCTTCAGTTCTCTGCTAGGACTGTGTAAACTTCTGTGCCTTCCTAAGCTATTACCTTCTCCTCGTGTTTCATTGCTGCTGTTATGGTTGCAATTTTATGCACTCTTACTTGGGAGTAAGTTCCTTTGGACACAGTGGCACGTATTTTTTGGGTAAACTTGCATAAGTTGGAGCTGCATGATAACCAATAATAATACCCTCTTGATGGTACCATAATCTGCAGTCCCAAGTCGCAGGGCATCTAGAGAGGCGTTTTCGGTGCCTGCTCCGACACTATCAAACTCCATACCTTGGGAGACTTGCCTCAGGTTGGACCACGTGTAAAGCACTTCTGAAAAATTAGAGTTGGTGAGTGGAGCACCACCATGTGGAAAGAGATCTTCCGTGATTCTGAACACGCATTGAAAATACGAACGGACCAATACAGTTTTAGGCATGTTTGTTTCGGCAAGCCTATGTGGCCTATGTAAAATGTTGATACGTGTTTCAGTCTGATATTTAGGCAATTGTTGGTTTTAATTATTGTTTTAAAATAATTGTTTTTAATGATGATACTATTTTTTAAAACTATTTTTGTAGGGTTATTGCACTAAATAATAATAAATGAATGGATTTTAATAACGAACTAAACAAAAGAATAACAAATTGTGGACCAAGGAGTAGTCTGCAGTGTGATTTTAGTCATATTTATATATTATTATTCTTAGAAGAATGATTATTCTTCAGAGCTGAGCAGGCCCAGAGTATGTTCACCCAGGAGTTGGATTCCTGGATCCTAACAGCAGTCCATTTCACTCTCCGTACATCATTCACCTAGCAATGGTTAGAGTTTCGGTATAAGCTCTGAACCATCACAGCCCCGTTTCCAGAATGAAAATGGGTTATTCATGCAAATTGCATTTCAACTGCTGGCTTTAAATGTGTTGCGATGTATTTTAACTATCTTCTTTTTAACTATTTGTGTTTTACAAGTTGAGATGGGCTATAGATATATTGGCGTTTCCGTGTGCTGCTCTGGTGCCAGTTCCCCGGAGCAGCTTCGTCACTCTGGCCACGTGACCCAGAAGTGTCTGTGGACAGCGCTGGCTCCCGGCCTCTAGAGTGAGATGAGCGCACGACCCTAGAGTCTGTCAAGACTGGCCCGTACGGGCAGGGGTACCGTTACCTTTACCTTTTATAGATATATTAAATAATAGTCACCTGCTGTGTTCGAGGAACGCTTAGCTATATTGTGGCAGTTCATAATGTGGTGAATTTGCAGGATAAGGGAAAGAGCTGTTAGTCAGTGCCAAACAGGACCGGCCCACCCATGAGGCAGTGTGGGCAATGGATCAGGTCTCCAAGGAGTCCCGCAGCCATGGTGACAACAATGGCTGTGGCGCGCTGCTTGAAGTCCTGATCTGCCTCTACAGCGGCCTTGTTCCTGATGTAGATCTTCACTCACCCATTCTTCCCCTGTTGTGGGAAGAACCGTTTTGTGGCTCGCCTCGGGTACCAAAATGTCTTGGGCTGGCCTTGATGGTGAAGATCTCAAGGTGTTCATAGATTATGTTTGTATACCAGGAAGTTCTCCAGTGTTGAGTCTTCCTGCATCTCCGACTCTTAATAGCAGAAGGCACCCCAAGCAAACGCACTACCAACTATCGGGACGTAAAATAAAATTGCAGTCCCACCCTGAAGTGGTTCATCAGCCAGAGACTAGGTAGTCAGTGGGCCACCGGCAATGCTTTCCTTGAGATGATGGGCGTCCCCAGTCATCAGTGATATCTGGCAGATTGCAGATACATATTCTGTATTTCAGAGGCTTGGCCACCTGTCTCTCATGTAGATTTATATAGATTAGAAATGATCTCCATATACTTAGGGAACAAGAAATCTGTTAAATCAGGTAACAGAAACTTTTAACTAATGGCATATCGTTTTCATGGCAGCTTTTATCCAGAAATTTTAGAATCTGATTGCTGGGTCTTTGCCTGCCACTAATTTTGCAATAAACAAAATACACTTCAGAATATGCAACACAAACAAATTATTGAACTACTATAAATGTGTGGAAGCTGCGGTTGTAAAACATAAATTGTATGTTACAATGCCTACTCAGATATGTAGAAAGTTGGCCTGTGTTTTGATCAGGCTGTTAGCTTATTGTTGATTTTTTAATGTTTTAAATAGCTGTTTTTAACTGTTACTGATTATTTATTTATTTTTATACTTGAGCTACTTTGAGTTTTTAAAAAACAATTGAGTGGTATATGAACTTTTCCGAAATAAATAACATGTTATTTTTGTTTTTGAACTGTAAGAGATTTAAGGCTGCATTCCTAAACTCCCTTGCTTAAAAGTGTTATTTGTTGAAATGGGTGGGATTTATTTTGATGAAACATACGTGCGATGGGTATTGTTGTCAAATGTATGCCCATCCCTGCGGTCACACTCCTGTATCTTAGGGTAGTAACTGAAAGAATTGCATGACCAAAGAAATGGAGCGTGTGTACTAGTTAAGAGCTGGTAAAATCGTCCTAAGAGTTTTGTGAATGCCTCTCCTACAACACACTGTAGGATACTCCAGAGTGAGGAAGGAGAATACGGAATGATTCTGTAACCCGACCTTAATAGCCAGTTGGTGGTCTAGTAACCATATACAGTCGTACCTTGGAAGTCAAACGGAATCCGTTCCGGAAGTCTGTTCAACTTTCAAAGCGTTTGGAAACCAAAGCGCTGCTTCTGATTGGCTGCAGGAAGCTCCTGCAGCCAATCAGAAGCCCCGTCGGACATTCGGCTTCCAAAAATAGTTTGCAAATCGGAACAGTCACTTCCGGGTTTGCTGCGTTTGGGAGCAGAAACAGAAAACTCTACAGGTTTTATTTTGTAAAAGGCTTTAAGTTGTATCAATAAAAGATGATATTTATAAATGGCCTGAAGTTTTCTAGACACTATTAAGAAAGTAACACAATCCCTGCTCACAGGCCACAATCTAAGACCCCATCTGCATTAAACATTTAAAACAGTATCTTAATATTTTAACCAGGGATGGCTTTCCCCCAAAGATTCCTGGGAGCTATAGTTTAAGGGCGCTGAGAGTTGTTAGGAGACCCCTATTCCCCTCTGAGCTACAATTCCTAGAGTTCCCTGAGAAGAAGGATTGGCTGTTAAATCAGCCTGGGAATTGTAGTGAAGGGGAATAGGGATCTCCTGACAGCTTTCAGGATCCTTAACAAATCGTAGCTCCCAGGATTCTTTTGGGGGGAAGCCATTGCTGGTTAAAACATGATACTGCTTTAAATGTATAGTTAGTGCAGATGAGGCCTAACAGACACAATACAAAAGGAAAAACGTGTTTGGGGGGGAATAAGCATATGCAGGAACAAGTAAATGATTCATGACCAATTGGGAAGGCTGGCAAAGGGGAGATATCTGGGAAAGGAAGTTGTTCCAGTTGGTGGAGTGGGCTGTGCTGTTTCTCCTCATCCTCTTCTGTCCACTTCTGAATTAGTCTCAGGAGCACAGCTGCCAGTCATTGGAGGGGAAAGTACTACACATTAATCATAAACTCAGAAGCAGAAAAAAAAGAGTGGAGGAAAACAACGAAGTTCCACCACACTTGGAAGTCAAGGTATCTCCAACAAACAGAATGCTCTCTGCTGATTCTGCTGTTACTGGTTGATCAGCAGAAAGCCCAGCAGCGTCTTGTCTTCCTTACCCCATCAAGTTGCAAAGAAGCTGCTTGGAGCATGGTGTTCTTTACACCAGAAGGAAGTGGGAAACTTCTTAACACTGGGCTCTGAGCAGAGAACCAGGAATAGGCTTTAAAGTAAACGAGTGGGAACAGACTGTCATTGAGTAAATGGCAACCAGTGCATGTTAGAATTTGCTGTTTGCAGTTTGCATCACCCTGCTAAGGATAAGAAGGGTTATATTGTACATCAGCTGATGTGTGCTGACTTAATATTAGGATTAGTTTGTTTGTTTAATTATAAGAATTGGTTGGCTTCTGTGTATTGATCTCAGTATAATAATGTGTCACACTTTCTGCCTGGTATCTTTTGACCTTAATAAGGTACCTTCTCTCGGTGTCCCTGTCTGTCTGTCTGTCTCTCTCTGTGTGTGTACACTTTACATTATTTAAGTGCCAAAATGGTTTTTGGCCCACAAAAGCCTATTTCAGTCTGTTTGTTACTCCTTATAAAGTGCTATGGGACTTCGTTGTTTTGCTGCAACTTAACAATACGGCTGCCTCACTGGAGAATGTACCTTTGTGCGAAAAGGGAATTGCCTGCTAATTTGTGCACAATTGCTAACTTTGAATACCTTTCCGCCCCTTGTGGAATTGGAAATGGTGAGTTTGATAGCACTAGGTTAGCGCCGTGGCTATACAGATTCACCTTTCCCCTACCTGGTGGCTTCCAGTTGATGTTGGACTCTCAGCTCCCACCAACCCCAACCAGAACGGCAAATTATCAGGGAAGGTACAAAATCCAAAGAAAGCTTTTTCTCTTTGCTTCTGGGCAAAAGCTCTTAGCGTCTCCCTCTCCAGCTGAAATTTCACACACGCCTCTTACTCCCCCACAGTTAATGTAATTAATGTTCCTTGGCATGAACATTAATGTTCCCCCAGCATGTTCCACCCCAACCTGACAAGAGGAGGGAATTCTTCCACAAAGCCTGAAGCAATCAGTGAGAATTGCTCTGCAGGTCAGGGATAAGGATCTAGCTCCTGCAGGAGCTTTTGCAAAGTCTTGTATTCATGCTCTCCTAACAAGGTACCAAGAAGAAGCCCAGTCTGCTCATAGGAACTTCGAGATGATAGGTTGTCTGCTATCTCTTTGTGGCTGGGGAAAATGAAGGTGGTGGAGGGACATGTTGGTTGTTTTTGTTTTTTAAATCCTGGGGCTGCATAAAGTCTAATCTGTTGTATATTGATGCATTTAAAATTGCATGTGCTCCGCATTTATTGGAATGTTTAAATTCTTCCTTCACCTGGAGAGGTACAGGAGGTGAACATCTGTATCTGGAAAGTATCAAGCAATTCCCACCTGCCCCCCAAAAGGAAGTCTAGCCCATGGATGCAGCCTGTTGCAGCTTAAGGCAGAAACACCAGTGGGGCTGCCTAGTGCTAATCAGTAAATCTAAATTAGTGATTTGCTCTTGAGCTAAGCAATGAGATGGGGACACGGCTGGCGCTGTGGGTTAAACCACAGAGCCTAGGACTTGCCGATCAGAAGGTCGGTGGTTCGAATCCCCGCGATGGACTGAGCTCCCGTTGCTCGGTCCCTGCTCCTGCCAACCTAGCAGTTCGAAAGCACGTCAAAGTGCAAGTAGATAAATAGGTACCGCTCCGGCGGGAAGGTAAACGGCGTTTCCTTGCGCTGCTCTGGTTCACCAGAAGCGGCTTAGTCATGCTGACCACATTACCCTGAAACTACGTCGGCTTCCTCGGCCAGTAAAGCGAGATGAGCGCTGCAACCCCAGAGTCGGTCACGACTGGACCTAATGGTCAGGGGTACCTTTACCTTTAAGCAATGAGATATTTCTTTTCAAAGGCAGCAAAACTCTGTGTAGCACTTGAGTCCAGTTTCTTGGCAAGCTTCAATGCTGCAGCCAAAGTAGTCTAAGGGTTGGTCTCAAATATGTGATTAAGGCAGCGTATCTTGAACTTTTAAAAGTCTACTGCATCCAGTCCTCACCTTGCTGCTGCCCCCTCTCACCCCAGCATCAACCATCTCTTTGAAAGCTAAGTATGCAAAGATCTGGAAATGCTGCTCCAGATGCCCAAAGCTGCACACAAGAATATGTAGTTCAGGGGAAATCATAGGTGCTTTTAACAGGAATCTCTGCCCATCCCCTTCCTGCCTTTGGGCTCTACCCTTTAGCCTGGAAGATAGAGGTCTACCAGTAGATCGCAACCTGAGAGAACTGGGTCAAACTGATAGCTTGACCATAACAAGGTGTGTGAATTAGGCTGCTAAAACAAAGATAACTTGGTTCTCAGGGAACCAGGAGTGGAGTTTGGGGTTGGAAAGACTAGGAGCTCATTTCTGGTGCCAGAAACAAATTCCTCAGCTGAACCAGTGTGGTGTAGTGGTTAAGAGCAGTAGTCTCGTAATCTGGGGAACCGGGTTCGCGTCTCCGCTCCTCCACATGCAGCTGCTGGGTTACCTTGGGCCAGTCACACTTCTCTGAAGTCTCTCAGCCCCACTCACCTCACAGAGTGTTTGTTGTGGGGGAGGAAGGGAAAGGAGAATGTTAGCTGCTTTGAGACTCCTTAAAGGGAGTGAAAGGCGGGATATCAAATCCAAACTCTTCTTCTTCTTCTCCTCACACAGCCACTCAAGTTCCTTCAGTCCAACTGTGTGTCTGCCCTGGCTGTTATTCTACCACCAGCCTCTGGTTGGTGGACCTAGAATCTCTAGTAAAAACGCACCAGCAAAATTTATCATTGAATCAAAAGTCTGTCCACCCCTGTCTAAAAGCCTGTCTTCAGTCTTGGAAGTAGCGGCGAAGAGTGCATTTGAGGACATGCAGAGTGCATTTTCCTCACAACAGGCTAACCACAGCCTACTCCCTGTCTGTCAGTGGAGCCGGATGTAAGCTCAAGGATGGTAAACATTAAGCACAACAGTGGAATAAGCTGCTCTGCACAGTATGAAAGAAGGGCAAAGTCTGGGCACAGTGAGTTCGTTTGTCTGCTTGATTTCCTCTGGTTTGCAAGGTAGTTATTACTGTTTGACAAAATTCAGCTATCCAAGGAGAAGCTCTTTATGGTTAGTATGACCTACAAGGAAGGGGAATAAACAAAACATAGTACCTAATGAGCCAGTCAAATTTACAGATATCCTTTTAAGGGGGAAATATCCTTACAGAGGGACACGGGTGGCGCTGTGGGTTAAACCACAGAGCCTAGGACTTGCCGATCAGAAGGTTGGCGGTTCGAATCCCCGCGACGGGGTGAGCTCCCGTTGCTCGGTCCCTGCTCCTGCCAACCTAGCAGTTCGAAAGCACGTCAAAGTGCAAGTAGATAAATAGGTACCGCTCCGGCGGGAAGGTAAACGGCGTTTCCGTGTGCTGCTCTGGTTCGCCAGAAGCGACTTAGTCATGCTGGCCACATGACCCGGAAGCTGTCTGCGGACAAACGCCGGCTCCCTCAGCCTATAGAGCGAGATGAGCGCTCAACCCCAGAGTCGGTCACGACTGGACCTAATGGTCAGGGGTCCCTTTACCTTTACTATCCTTACAGAAGTCAACCATCTTTCAAGTCCCTTGTGCTAGTTTGTTGGGTACAGCTTGATGCCAAGATGAGCATTGCCTACAGAAGTATTTAGTCCCCTATAAGCAAACAAATAAATATAAGCCAAATTGTGACACGGGATTGATCATCTTGTTACAAATTTGGCTGTTTAGGCTGAAGTCCTGTGTACGCTTCACCTAGGAATAAGTCCCACTGAAATCGTTTGGTCTTACTTTTGAATAGACACATATAAGATTCCACTGTTAGATTATTGTGAATGGATTTGCCTAGCATACTACCTAAGAAGAGATCACAGGTTAAGCAAAGAGGTTTAATGTTCTTTAATGGCTGGAATATTCTCTCTAGCCTCATGTTACAGCCTCCTGCTGCTGGGAGAGGCAGAGAAACAACAGTTTGAATTTAGGTTACTGACCAAGCGATGGAAGTTCTGAGCTGGAGTCAGCCCAAACTGGGATGCAAGTAGGGGATGGTGAATAAATTACAAGAATTGTTTTGTGGGAATCTGCTGCAAGGTTACTAGTTGTGCTGCCTTCTTTAGGTGCCTGTTTGCTTCCAACATGCTCTTCCCCTATACTTATAACAAAGTTGCTATAAATCTCTCATAACTTGAACAAAAACTAGGCCACTCCTAAAACACTTATTTCAGTCAGGAAAGCGTCCTTTTTAGAACACGGTTAGTTGAATGCTGTCGCTAGTACCTTCTGACCTGCTCCTGCACAGGTTTTTTTTCCCACAAACGCATTAAAATAAAGATAAAACAAAAATCAAAGTCACGCAAATGTCAGCAACATTTTCAAACGAGGTGGAAGGGGGTGGTGTCTTTAAGCTCCACGATTCTTTAACGTGCAGGGTTTTTATCTGCCACATGTTTCAATTTCCTTATTTTCCTTGGCTTTTCATCTTGCTTGACATAATCCAATTAAATGCCTCTTTAGTATTTGGTTGTTATAAGGGGGGAGGGAGAACTCATTCATACTAGGCTGTCTGAGAAAATTGCAACAGGACACGCATTAGTAGAGAGAGTTTGTGGGGAGCATTAAGGGAAAACCTGAAACCTCACTGCAATCTGAAGTCCATACTATTACCGCAGCACCCTACCATCATCTCCCCATCATTCAGATCATGCCTTCTTAGTGATTGGGGTCAGTGGTGTCCGGTCAGGTCAAGAACCAGGAAGATCTGTGGCATGGCTCTGAAGACTAAAATTGATGCTCCGTTACCTCCTTGAAATTCTTCCTCCCAAGTATTTATTTATTAAACTACTTGCATATATATGGTACACAAACCTCTCAAGGTGGTATACAACATATCAGAATAAAATCAGCAAAAAGCAACCTTAAGAACAGGCATAGGCAAACTCGGCCCTCCAGATGTTTTGGGGCTACAACTCCCATCATCCCTAGCTAACAGGGCCAGTGGTCAAGGATGATGGGAATTGTAGTCTCAAAACATCTGGAGGGCCAAGTTTGCCTATGCCTGCTTAAGAACATCAATAAAACATCAGTAAACAATGGTTGGTTAAAACGGAGAAATCCATGTTGCAAAGGACTATCAAAACAATACAGTGGTACCTTGGTTTACAACCATAATCCATTCCAGAGGTCTGGTTGTAAACCAAAACAGGTTGTAACCCAAGGCGCGCTTTCGCCAATGGGGCCTCCCCCCCCAAAATTGGTTGTAATCCAGAAAAAATGAGTTGTGATCCAAAAAAAGGAACACACGCTTCCGGGTTTGACATGGTTGTAATCCAAAACGGTTGTAATCCAAAGTTGTTGCAAACCGAGGTACCCCTGTATAGTTTTCAAAAGGTGTCTGAAAGAAGGGAGAGCTGATTTCTGCCAAAACTCTACAGGCAGGGAGTTCCACAGAGCAGAGCCTGGTTCCTACCGAAGGCCATCTGAACCCCAGCAGTGTGGGGAACCAGAAGTGCTCTAGCAGGGAATCTCAGTCATTGAGGTGGGACATAAGAAATCAGATGGTCCTTAAAGTACTTTTGGCTTGGGGATTAACACGAGTACTTTGAATCTGGCCTGGTAGCAAACTGGCAAGCAGTGTAGCTCTCTCAGCAGTGGAGCAGCCTAGCCACTGCATTTTGTGCTAGTTGAAGCTTCTGGGCCAGATAACAAGGGCAGCCCCACATAAAGCATAGTACAGTAATCAAGCCATGAGGTTACAAATGGTGGTCAGGCAGTAGTGGTTGAGGGATGGTTGCCGCTGATGTATTAGCCAGAGCTGGAAAAAGAACTGGCCGCAGAAGACACTTGAGCCTTGAGTGACAGAGGTGGATTGAGGGTTATATCCTGTACCCCTCCCAAGCGGTTCAGCGATAGAGGACACAACTTGCTGCCTGGTACCCATGGGTAGGATCATTAAGAGAGAATTAGGTGCTTATCATAACTGACACCATGGAATCACAAGACAAAGGGCAACTTCTCTGCGGTGCTTTCTGCCCGAGGCTGGGCAGTGAGTCACAAGCACCAACCTGCCCAGGCAGTGCCGCTACGGCAATGACGTCAATGGCCTCCGTGCATTTCAAGCAGGGTGTGGCCTGAGAAGGGAAATGCTCTTTCCTGGAAGATGTGCACAATAAATGGGAGCTCTTGGCTTTTTCAGCTCATGCCAAGAGGCACTTTCTTGGTTTTGCACACGAAACAGTAGCGGGTGGGGCTGTTCTCTGCTCAGGTGTGTGGCCAACATAGTCTAGCTGAGCCCAGTTCTGCTGCCTTAAGAACAAATGAATTGGAACTGCAGGACTAACCTGGCCATGGGCACAGGGCTCAATGCAGATGTGTCACACCTGGAAGAATTAGGGGGTTTATTCCGCGTTCCCTGTGTTGGCTTTGTGCTAGCTCTACTTCTCACTCATGGGCTGGACCGCTGCAAAGGTTGAAGCTCATATGATGGGATGCTTCTGCATACAAAAATTTGCTGCATTTAGCAAACTGGCACATTTGCTTTCTGTGTGATGGGCATCATTTTTATTATTTTTTTTCTGCATTTGACCATTTGAGACTCCACTTCTGTAGCAGAGTAAACTAGCCAAGACACAGCTTTGACATCTCTGGTGTGTCTCAGGTTGCATTCATAGAAGTTGCTCAAGCATCCTCAGATTAAATTTGGAGACAGGAGCAAGGCATTGACAATTGGTTTGGCTTCATAGAGCAACAGCAACCATTCCTGCTGCGACCTAAGCGACGGTTTGGATTACTGTTATGTCTCAACCTGAGCTCATCGTGTCTCTCATTCTAAACAAACCATGTATTGTCATGAAGCCTTGTTCTTGGCTTACCACTCATAGCTTGTGGGAGACAAATTATGAGCCTGGATTTGGGTGTGATGCTAAGCAAACCATGGCTTGATTCCCAGGAGTGTGGCAGGACCAGGGAAGGAGCAAAGCAGCCACAATTTTCTCCCTGTGCACACTTGTTCGTTCATAGTTAAAGCCATGGTTTGGCTTAGCGTTGCATTTTAAAGATTTTAGAAGCACCACCTTTCTTATTAATCTCTTGTGCTGATGACAGCCCCTACAACTCTGTTTGGCAGTCCAGTCACATGGGACATAGAGGGCTTCTGAGAGATCAAACCTGATCATTGCAGTTTTTCCTCCCCCCGTCCCAATAGTTCGGAATTAGCTGATAGGGCTGTTGGAAGAAGCAGCCTAAAAAACACTCAGCTTGTCATGGTCTGGGGTTCACACTGATTATGTTCAGGGGATAACAACTTGAACAGCTGCTTTTGATTTCTTCTTAATCTGTAAACATGTTTCCACAAAAGCATGACTCAAATAATCTCTCGTGCTGATGGAAACTAATCCTGAGTATAAAAAAGCAAAACAAAAACCCAACACACTGCAGGCACACCTCATTGTTTTTGCATTTACAGGCAGTAACCCAATTCTTATATTATGGGAGCAGTGTGTTTCCTTCTCCTCGCACTTGATTCAATGCTGCTTCTGTCAGGGTAGTTGACACACATCTGTCTCAAGACACAATGGAGTGCACCTCCGGGGGTGAAGTCAAACCACTGCATTTGCAGCACTGAAGTGACCTCCCTGGGGCACAAGCCTAGGCAGTGTGTATGGAGGTCCTGGGATGCTCAGGAGACAAGACCTCCCCTCTCAGCCTTGGTCCAAAGGAAAGCAGAGCTATATGTTTTACACAAGCTTGGCTGCAGGAGTTGCCGGAAGGATGTGTACATGGCACCACCCATCCATCTTAAGGACTCCACTCTGGATCTTGTTTACTCCTTAGCTTTTTCTTCTTCTGAAGATGCCCCACAAGACAGTGGAGGCATAGGATCAGAGTTTTCCTTCTCCTAGATGGGCTACCTTCCGAGATGGACAAGTCATTGGCTGCCCTCACCTGGTTTAGCTGGCCAGTAGAAGCCCTTCCCAGGGTGTGGCCATTGTCAGATGCAGGCAGCTTCTAGGAGCCACAGGTGAGTGCAGGGTGGGGACCAAAGGTGGGCAAACTACCCCAGAAGTATTACTCCTTCCCCTAACACCCCATACAGCGTGGCAGAGTACATATGAAGAAATAATGTAGAAGAGTCAGAACCCAAGTGTAATGATGCTGCCCTGGTCTGGCCTGTGATGCCAGCACAGTTCTCATATGACTCTCCTGTGTTGGCAAGGCAGGTGTTCGGTGGTAGAGTAGAAGGTCCCAGGTTCAGCCTCAGGGGTCTCCAGGTACAGCTGGAAGAGAACCTCTGAACCACTGAAGAAAAGAAGAAGAAGAAGAGTTTGGATTTGATATCCCGCTTTATCACTACCCGAAGGAGTCTCAAAGCGGCTAACATTCTCCTTTCCCTTCCTCCCCTACAACAAACACTCTGTGAGGTGAGTGGGGCTGAGAGACTTCAAAGAAGTGTGACTGGCCCAACGTCACCCAGCAGTTGCAGGTGGAGGAGCGGAGACGCGAACCCGGTTCCCCAGATTATGAGACTACCACTCTTAACCACTACACCACACTGGCTCCCAATCAATGAAGACAATGCTGAGCTAGATGGACCAGTGGTCTGACTCATTATAGGGCATCTCCCAACGTTTCTACCCCACTTTCCCACCTGCTTTCTTACATTTTGCTCCGACTGGGAGCAACATGGACCACTGCCGTAGGGAAGTAGAAGACGGCACTGTGCTTCTGTCATTTAAGAATTAGGTCAAACTTGGATGTCCTTCTGGAGCTAAACCCTAAACAGACTTCCCTGAACTGCTCGGAAGGGAGAGAATGTTCTTCTGTTAACAATGGCAGCAATCTTGAGGATTGCCAGTGCATGAGGTTCCCAGAGGTTGGGGGTGTGAACTGCAAAATCAAGATGGCCGCGGGCCAGACTGGAAACTTTTATTCATACCACTAATCACTTTTAGATACCAGCTTCAACTCATTCCTATGCTTGTTCTAACACTGTGCAAAATTGGCATGGGAGGTTGACTGGCTGATTTTATTAATTACATTTTTCTTGTACTCTTTCCAGTAATGTTACCTATGGCCTGTTGCCCAATGTGTTGAAAGGAGCACATTGAGAGGGAAGAATCATGCCCTTCTGGGCATCCTGCTCTATCACTTGCGCAAAAATGAGCTTCCCCAGCAACTAACTTGCTTTATTGGCTTTCATATCACCCAAGGACCACACATTTTATTCCATTAGTCAGGCTTTGAATTCCCTTTTTTAAAAAAGAGAGGGAGGGGGAATGAGACCTGAAAGGCCACTGAAAATATGGCCATTTGTTACTAGGGTTCTGGCAAGCAAAACTAGTATTGTAATATTAAAAAGGTGCCAATTAAGAGTCATTCTATGGTTTCTCTGTGAGTTCATGTGTTATAAATCAAACCCCATTCACATATACGATTCCAACATGAACTTGATAGCTTCAGAAGAAAGATGTGGACTATTTGCTAATTTTCCCCACCGTTATCAATCAATTTATTTGTATGCCTCCTTTCCAAAGTTAAAACCATGCTCGAGGTGGCTAACAACATATCAAAATATCACGTAATTACAAGCAACAAAAGTAGACCTAGACAATAAAAAATAGTATCAATAGCAGCAGCAACCCCAACAACAAAAGCCCCTAAACAGTACTCTAGCTCTCTACAGTTATTCACATAAATGTATTGGTGATTTAAAACATTCTGCTCTTTCATAACAGAATATAACCCATGCTTTATGGAGTATGATTTGCATCCAAGAATTTAAAAAATCTTCAATCATGTATATTAAGGTGAAGTTACCCCACCAGTGCAAGCCTTAATTGCTGGTCTATTGATGTCTGTGTGAAGCACTAGTGATGTCCCTATTTCCTGTATCTAGGTGTTTCCTCTCATGATTAATAGACTATTCTTTGAGCTGTGGGTTCCTTAAAATAACACAAAATGGAGCAGAGACAGGCTCATACAGGTAGATAACAGTAAATTCACCAAGATACGCACACAGAAAAGGGGAAGACTGATGAATAGATAGATATGTACATAATCATACTGAAATTGTAAAGTGTGTGTAGCTCTTTATGTAGATATAACCACAGATGTGTGACCATTTTGAATGTCCTGTATGGGACAAATACGTTATGACCTCTTTCATTATAAAATGGGATGACCTGTAAAACAAAGTCCCATCTTGCCATCCCAGTTTTGGCCCTTTATCTTTTATATCTGTGTAATGTGTTCCTGAAACAGAATGGGTTACAAATAAAGTAATAAGAAGATGATGATGATGATGATTAATTGAATTTATATAATGCCCTATACCCAAAGGTCTCAGGGCGGTTTACATAAAAAGATCACAGTATATAAAATAAAAAAATAAAAATATTAACTCAATAATACCCCCCCCAAAAAAAGAGCCACAGTTTAAAAGGGTATGGGATGTTGGTCAGGTCAAGATTAAATATTTTAAAGTGGTCCGGGAGCTTTGCTAGGGTTTGCAATGCCATAAAGTGTTTTTTAAAAATAGCTTAGGATTTAAGACACAAATAATAGTGAAGACTACTGAGTTATCTAAGGATGTAAACATTTCCCCACATGTAGGCCAAACTACATGCTCATGCTTGAATTATGGAAGGGTAAGTATCATTGCGTGTTGCCTAATACAAAACATCTGTAGGTGACTTACATGCACAATTTAAAAATAACCATCAGATTTATCAATTCATTATTGGGGGGGGGCTGCAACTGCAATATAAGTACCCATATATTTGGGGGATTAGCATAGCAGAAAGGATAAAAACATACATCTGTGGTAGTACCACAGCCGCAGTCCAAAGAGCCACCATGCAACGTATTTTAGGAAATGTAAGAAGTCACCAGGAGAGCCATCTCTCAAGTCACATGTAGTTTGGCCCTATGTGTACACAGGACTACAGCCTTAGGTTTTAGATGCAATGATTTGCACGCACCTTTGGCAGCATGGCTGTTCCCAAGTGAGGGCTTAATATTGCAAATGGGCCATTCAGATATAGCAAATGGCAGCAAGTTTTTTTTAATTTATTGGATTTTCTCCAAGAAGGGTAAACCCAGATCAAATGGTTCTGGAAGCACCCTAAGTTGCACTGATCTCTTCTGAGTGAGAATGCACAGGTAAGAGTTGCCATGTTTCAGAAAGTGAAAATCTGGATGCAAAAGTTGTTCAGCCTTTCTTCTTCTTCTTCTTCTTCTTCTTCACCAAAGTTGTTGAGCTCCCCCCCATTCCAACATTGGTTGACATACGTCCAGATTTTCCTGGACATTAAAGCGATTTCCGCCCTTACACTGCTTCCGACTGCAGTATTCCAGCTATGTCTGGAAAATTCCAGACATATGGCAACCCTAGAGGCTGTTAGTCATGACTAACTTCATTGGATTGTGATGAAGTTATTTCCAACCTGAATTTGCTGAGCTGGGATTTATCTGGAGATCTGACACAATCTGACTCAGACAAGACTAGGAGTGGGTGGTTCAAGATAGAAAGTGATTGCCCTCCTTTAGATGTTAGTGTATACATTGTTCCTCTTGCTTTGCTAATTCATCACAAACTGGATAAGACCCCATTTGAATGGATCTGCCATTCTCTTGATTGGATCTGATTTTTCTTCCATGCTTTGCATTGGTGATAACATACTTGCATTTCTGAACCTTCTGGTCACATTTTGTAATAATATTTCTGTCCCCCACCCCCTTGCTGGCTTTCTTTTGGACCAGCTACCACACCAACAAAAAACAGCACTTTATGCATCATCAGAGAATGGTCCAAGGAACTTTGTGCCACAATAAATATGATGGTCTTTAATGTTCCACAAGTCTGCATTGGTTTTGCTGCAACAGACTAGCACAGTTACCCCTTTGGAATATTGCTGGAGTGTCCCTATTCTATTAAATAATTTATTGTTATCAGTGGTACATTATCTGATAAATTGATATGAAGCACTCAGTATAGTGCAGCAATAAAACTGCTAGCACATTTGCAAAGCTAAGCAGGGTCCATTGTGGTTTCAACTTGGATGGGTAGCCATGTGTTGAGATTCCTGCACTGCAGAGGGTTGGACTCTAGATGACCCTTGAGATCCCTTCCAAATCTACAATTCTATGATTCTTTGAGATCAAGAGCACCTATCTCTTGACAGATAGATTTAAAGTGAAAATAAAGTTAAGAATTTAGCAACGTGTCCGAAGTCCGAATATTTCCGACACCCCAGAGGAAGAAAAGCATCTTAACCGAATCACCTCCAACATGTGCGCACACCTGCTTTTAGTAGACATTTGGCGGAATTTGCCCACGATTCCCTTATCGGTGATGGACTCGAGTTGTGTAGAGGCTCAATGTGGCTTGCTTATAAAGATTATATTTTTTTATTATAAAAAAAAATTGAGAGGAAAAAAATCCATGCAAAAATCTTTGTTCCTCCAGCTATGTTAATTTAAATTTCAGAAAGTTATGGTTATTCTTAGGCTGATCTGGGCCTTTGTGCTGCTGGTCCCCTTCTCAGCTCTTCCTCGGTTCAGTTTTACCCAGAGTAACATGATAGTGAGCAGCTGCTCCTCTGCATCTCCCATAGTGACATCCCTTCCTTTTCATTTTCGGCTGAGCATTCCAAACCTAAAGCCAGCCTTTGTCCAGAATCCCAGAAATCTCAGCACATGTTACAAAATAACCCCTCTGCTCCCAACTCCCTTGCTCCTATAATGTTAACCATGACTGTATATATAGTAGATGGCGATTCAAAATTTCTTATCTCCAATCTGGGTTTCCTACGCACGTCCCCCTACCCACCCCATCTCTTTCCTGTGTATCCTCCTCCTCCTCCTCCTCCCTCCTCCTCCTCCTCCTCAGAACCGCTGTCTTCTCTGCAGGAAAACCTTGCGCTCAGTGTTTTTCTGGCTGCTGCAAAACTCTGGTGAGTTTGAGAAGTTCCCTGTTAATCTGCTCTGCAGATGGATGTTTCTGGATAGGGCTCAGCAGCCAGACCCTCCCTTCTTTGTGCTTATCAAGTGAAGCAGAAAAAAAACAGCACTAATTTAAATATGCTGACTGAATAACCAGCGAGACAAGATTGATTTGGATCTCACCCATGAGTAGTAAAGAAAGCAAACGGACCAGCCTGGATGTGGCCTCCTCCTCGCAGTAATTCATTACCAGTAAGGTCCGCAATCAGTTTTAACAGAGAGGCAGTAGGGAAGTGTGGGTTAATTATACGCAGGGAGAGGTGCCATTGACTAACCTACAGCCATTGAAAGCCAATGCCTTCTTGTTGCTGGCATTATTGTGCATGGGCTATGGAAACCTGACTTTAGGTCCCCACAGGGTGACCTCGGGCCGGTCAGCATCGCAGCCTGACCTATTCACATGGTTGTTTTGGAGATCGAATGGGCTAATCCCGCGTGTGACCTTGGAGGAAGGATTGGATACAAACGCAAGGAAAAGATTCCAAAGTCTTGCATCACTTTATCCTTATGCTAGGAAACTGCTCCACCTGTTACATGTCTGTGTTTCAGGCTGCTGTTAAAGGCACAGAAGCAGGGTCCTTCAGAAAAGGTTATACAGTGGTGCCTCGGGTTATGAACTTAATTCGTTCTGGAGGTCCGTTCTTAACCTGAAACTGTTCTTAACCTGAGGTACCACTTGCCGCCATGCAATGTCTGTTCTCGTCCTGAAGCAAAGTTCTTAACCCAAGGTACTATTTCTGGGTTAGCGGAGTCTGTAACCTGAAGCATCTGTAACCCGAGGTACCACTGTACATCTCCCCCAGCATTTTGGTATTATTGTTACTGTTACTGTTAATTGATTGATTGATTTTCACCCACCCTTCCCCATAAGGCTCCAGGGTGAGATGCAATGCTATAAAGAATACAAGGAGGAATTCAACATAGCTCTATGGCTATTGTTTCATTGGCACAAGTTTTCCAGCTTGCCAGAGGGAATGGTCCTTCACATTCCCCCCTGCTCAGTATTCTGGGTGTTCTTGTGACCCACCCCACACCAATTTCAAGGGTCATGGGGGGAGAGACAGGGGAAGCTTTGTTGCATTAGCAGAAGTCCTTCCACCGGCTTCCGCTAGCAGGAACTGATTAGCTGAGCCCCAACCACAATATAAAAATCAGTTAAACCCAGGCCTTTTTTAAAAAAGCTGGAACTCACCAGAATTGTTCCAGCACCTCTCAGGTGGGCATCATTGCCATTATAAGCAGGAAGGCGTTCATGGTGAGTCCTGGTGCCTCTTTTTCTAGGAAAATAGCATTGGTTGAACCAGATTACATGCTTTATAGCTCAACTGGGGATTTGAAATGATGTTTGCCGAGCTATGCACTAGTTTGTTCCGGAACAGCACAACAGTCTTGTGGCACTTTAAAGTCCAACAGATGTATTAAGGCATACACTTTTGTGAATTGCAATCCAAATCCCATGGACCTGGGAGTAAGGCCCATTAAATTAAACAGAACGGCCTTTCAGCTAGAGGCTATTTTACCTCTAGATTGCACTGTAAATTAGTCTTTAAGGTGCCACAAGGCTCTTTGTTATTTTGGCTGCAAGAGACTAAAGCGGCTGCACCTCTGGAAATAGTTATTCTCTCAGAACTAGCCAGGATACATTTATGTTCTTTTCAGGGACGTAGAACTTGCCCTTGACAAAAGTTGCCTTGGTCCGCTAACGTTGTTGTGGTGAGGAGACATTTTCACACACTGGTTGTGATGTAATCTCATGGAATGTGAGCCATGAAAAGTACATATGATGAAACGATTTAAAAACGACGAGTGCATACCACACGATTTAAAATCTTGAAGGGGAATAGAGGAGAGCAGAGATGAGAACAGTAATAAAGCGTGGACTTTTGGACTTTGGCCAAGGTAAGGCTTATCCAGGGAGCTTTGAGGATGCTCTGAAGACGTGCTCCAGTTGGCATTTGCCTGCTGTCCAAGTGTTTATAAGGAAAAACAAGATGGATGAGGCTGTTTTCAGTTTCCCACATTGGCAGGAGCGAGACGCTGCGAGATTGCCGCAGTCATCTGAGTGACTAACACCAACATGTGGTGCTTCAGATGCGTACATTCAAATCTCATGCCAAAGCATAAAAATACCCCCCCCAATGTTGCGCTGGCACCATCAAGCTTTTATTGCCCCCCCTGCCTCCCCCCCATACCACATCTGGTCCTAATCTAAAGTGTGCCTCTTGTCTCCTGTCTCCCCACCCTGCTACACCTTTTGAATAAGGGCACACTAGAAACAAAGGAAGCCTCGTATTTCTACATTATTTTTACATTCGATCCAGCAAGGGAGTTCTGCACACTGAATGAGGGTATCTCTGATATCACTGTAATTTCTTTCCCTCAGTCGTAGCCCCATCCTTTCTGCACCATTACAGAGAGTCTTCTGAAGTCCAGTGGTACCTCGGGTTACATACGCTTCAGGTTACATACGCTTCAGGTTACAGTCTCCGCTAACCCAGAAATATTACCTCAGGTTAATAACTTTGCTTCAGGATGAGAACAGAAATCGTGCAGTGGCGGTGCGGCAGCAGCGGGAGGCCCCATTAGCTTAAGTGGTGCTTCAGGTTAAGAACAGTTTCAGGTTAAGTACGGACCTCTGGAACGGATTAAGCACTTAACCTGAAGTACCACTGTAGTGGTGGGGGCGCTCAAGGGACCGAAGCAGGAAGGAAGTGGAGAACCCCAAAACGCTGCTAGCCCTTCTCTGACTCCAAGCCAGAGTTTACTTTCTTCATCCAAAGGATGCCAGAAATGTTGGTTTTGTTCTCACAAGCTTTCCTCTCAGAGTTTTGTGGAATGGGGACAGCTGCTCATGAAGAAACTTGGATTTGTTCTTGGCATCCTTCTCTCCCTCCCCAGCCCTGCTTTTCAGTTATTCCATTTCTTCTCATCCCCAGCCTGCTTCTGCTTTTCTATTTATAACATTGTTATTGCCGCATCATGAGGTTGTATGGTCCCATGATGTGGTTGTGTGCCTGCGTTGTATCACAAGGTAAAAGAAGGCTACAAGAAGAGACCGTCCTCAGAAAAGGGAATGCAAACAACTTGCTTCTTGACTCAGGAGTACTGCAGGCATATTGGCTTTCTTGATAGCTTTCCCACGATCTTTCACTTCATATCCTGCTCTTTCCTTGCCCCACCCAACCAAAGGAATGTATCCATGCTAAAAAACTGAGAGCTGAGAAGATCTCCTGGTCTAACAGACTGCCTCCACCAGCACCTCTGAGAGAGAGGTTGAAAATGCCCTTTTGACAACAACATCTGTGAGCTGTCAGTACAAGGTTTGTCCAGGCTGAGGAGACTTTCTGAGACATTTTTTACCTTTCCAATGGGTCCAGCTTCTAGCAATTATAGTGTATGAGCTTAGTATGCAACGCTGTGTGAGTGCATGAGTTTGTGCATGTTTGTACACACACACACCAACACACACACACACACACACACACACACACACCTTCCCCAGAAGCGACACTATAACTCCTGTTATTGGGAGTGGGCCATTCAAGTTGCAATCCTATACCTGCTTACCTGAGAGTAAACACACTGAACCCAAGGGGTGGTACTCCCAAGTAGACATGTATATAATTCAATTGCCCTGTCACTATCAACATTCCACTGCCATCCTTTTAATTTCCCGCTCAGTACAGTTTTCAATTCCCCCTCTCCCCAAGAATGGATGGCAGCATTCCACTTAAATATGGGTGAAGGTAAAAAAGGGTGTTCTTCTTGGCATGAAGTTAAACTGCCCATGACCTTGGTAACACCAGCTGCTAAGAATCTTATCTACATAGGCCTACATCTTGGGTTTACATTTTTATCACAAAGTGGGGTGGGATATTTATTTAATTTATTATTAAATTTATAGCTGGCACCTGCCTAGATAATGAATTTTGGCTGCTGGAGCTTATATAGAAATTAGATAAGCATCAATTACGTGTTGAGAAGTCCCTTGTGAAATCTCAGCCACAAATTCCGTAGGTGGCGTTAGGCAATTTGTTGACCTCACCTCTGCAATTTTATATATCTGAGTTGGAAAGCCTGTGGCCTTCCAGTATCTCTGGCGATGAGCCATGCTAACTGGGACTGATATCTTCCTGAAGTCAAATGATGATGATGATTTTATTATTTGTACCTCGCCCATTTGACTGGGTGGCCCCAGCCACTCTTGGTGGCTTCCAACACGTATAAAAATATAATAAAACATTACACCAACAAGATCCCAAGGGCCACAGGTTCTCCATTCCTGATGTATTCTAACAGCGAACTCATTTTTAAGTGCGAATCTTTAGGTAGCCCAAAAAATGGGAGCATTCACGCTTAAGAGGGAGGTATCAGCAGGCTTAGGGAATCCCAAGGCTTGTAGAACTACAAATCATATTTTGGCAGAGGAAACGACCCTAATGGAAGAGAATCTCAAAACAACCCAATGTCAATGGGTACAGTGGGGCCGGCCCAACCGTTAGTCAATAGACTGTGTGTGCCTGCCCTCCACCCCCTAAGCCAGCCTACTGCCCTCAGGTACAATGGAATTGCCAGGGTTTAAGTAAGTTTCATATAGTTAAAGCTATGGTTTTCCCAGTAGTGATGTATGGACGTGAGAGCTGGACCATAAAGAAGGCTGATCGCCGAAGAATTGATGCTTTTGAATTATGGTGCTGGAGGAGACTCTTGAGAGTCCCATGGACTGCAAGAAGATCAAACCTCTCCATTCTGAAGGAAATCAGCCCTGAGTGCTCACTGGAAGGACAGATCCTGAAGCTGAGGCTCCAATACTTTGGCCACCTCATGAGAAGAGAAGACTCCCTGGAAAAGATCCTGATGTTGGGAAAGATTGAGGGCACAAGGAAAAGGGGACGACAGAGGACGAGATGGTTGGATAGTGTGCTCGAAGCTACCAGCATGAGTTTGACCAAACTGCGGGAGGCAGTGGAAGACAGGAGTGCCTGGCGTGCTCTGGTCCATGGGGTCATGAAGAGTCGGACATGACTAAACGACTAAACAACAACAACAAGTAAGTTTCAGTCTTGTTGACTGGTGCATAGGATGGGGGAAGCACCGTTGCTTCAGAAATGAGATGCCTTGGGCTAGACCTGGGGAGCAGAATGGCCAAAAAGGTGTTTAAATGAGGAAAAACCACAACCACAATGCCGTGATTATGGATTTTGTACCCGACTGAGGTGCTAAAACATTTCGAGGACTTTGGCAAGTTCAGTATAAATTCTCAAGAGTTATCATGCTGCTGTGAATCCAACAGTGAAAGGAAAATGGCGGATAATTACTTTTCACCCTGAAAGCATCCATTATAAAAGCTTCAGCTGCCGTCAGTTTCTTCAGAATTTATGAGGGGGGAATATCATTGCCTTACTGCGTTACAGTCTCTAATCTCCCTTCCCCCATATATAAAGTGCAAGGTTGTTGCCCGCAGTCTGTTTTCCATCGCTGTGCTCAATTTATTTTTAAGTGAATCAAGATGGGCCCAATTTTAATGCTCCGAATCACCTGTTCCCTTCTGCCGTTTAAGCAACTCTGTTAATGCTCCCATAAAACACACATCCATATTTTATTATTTCTGCAGTATTTTCCCAGGGCTTTAATTATATTCTAATAAATTGACTGTTGAAATTTAACAGCTATTGGCTTTTGGCAGCAGGCCCTGTGGGCAACACCTTTGGTGTGCGAGAGCAGCAGACAGTAGCAGCCCTTTCAGGTGTAAATATAAGAGTCAGCCACACAGTTTACACTCTCAGATTTTATTGCACTATTGTTTGGACTATATTTAAAGTTACTAAAATCTTGTTTGGGGCAGGGGAGTACAAATGAATTGGAAATCAGAACGATTTGAGTTTGTGGGCTGGAAACTGGAGTGACCAGGTACAAAAAAGGGGGGCAATTTTTGAGTGTGTGCCTTTCAGTGAATTTTGGCAGGTGCAATTTTCCTCAGTCTCTGTGACAAGCTGCACCTGCTGAAATCTCTTCTACTTGACAATTAAAAACAACACTGACTCCCACAGCACCTCACAAACTCGCCCGTTTATTGTGACAGAAACTTTCATGAGAGAAGGCCCACTTTGTCATATATCTCATTCAGAGATGCTTACCACACTATAAATGTGTTAGTTTTTAAGGATTCTCTGTTGTTCTTCATAAAGCGCATTACACAGCTGTTCCTCTGGAATTTACATCTATTAAAGATCAAGAACTATGTCCTCCTTTGCCTCTAGTTACACCGACCCACAGTGCTGGCCGAATTTCGCTGCCTGAAGCACAGGACCAGCCCAATCTTCAGGATTCAGCCACCATCATCTGATCAGAGTTATTTGTTGTAGCAGCCAATACCTTAGAACTTAAGCTCATCTGGAACATTGTCCTCATTTTTATATTTGCTTTTTCACTCTCTACTCATAATAGAAGCGATAAACAAATCCTTTTTATTCAAATCTTCCTCCTGCATCTCGCTGGCATTTGGTTTTTCCTTCCCTTGCCCCCCAGAACGCCAGCGTAAGTGACTTTTTAAAAGGATTAAACCAACTGAAAGAAGACAGATCTGTCAATGGCTATTAGTCGCGGCAGCAAATTAGGACCTCCACATTCAGGAACAATATACCTGTGTGTGTGCATACACGCTGAGGACAAAACAACAGAGAATGGCTATCATACAATGCTTTGTTTGTGAGCGTCCAGAGGCATTTGACTTGGAATTGATAGAAACAGTGAGCAGAACCTGCCAGAGCGTGCAAGGCGATTGCGACATTCTTATTTTTATTTTTGCTAATATAACGTTTGCTGGTGAAAGAACCAAGGTGCTTGGATGCCTTTCTCCCACAAAGTGTCTCTTTGCTTTATTGGCATTCTGAACCCATCTGGGGAGTAGCTCAAAGCTATAATTTGAATTAGCCAGAACCTGTTGCATTCCATTATTCAATTGAAAATATAGAGCTTTAGGCATTTCAAACTAGTTTAGTCTGATTATTATTAACTGTCTTAAAGCGATTCTCGGAGAACAGAAATAACAAGCATTAAAAGCAAACATAAAAGCACCAATAGAACAATAACGTAAAATGCTCATCCATAAATATATATATAAAGGACAACTTCACCCCACTAAAAGGATGAGCATAAAAATAGGCTACAAATATAACTAATTACAGTTCAAATGAGGGACTGAGGACCTGGGTGAATAAAAATGTTTTTGCCTACCATTTCAAAGCAGACAAAAGGAAAGCATTCCACACGCGAGGAGCCTTCACCGAAAAGGCGCCATTTTTTTTGTTCATTTATAACTTTGGTTCCATTTCAGCAGAAAGGCAACCATGAGATTATGGTTGCGGTTCACTAGGGGGGAAACCCCTCTCTGAACTGCGTTCAGTTTGACCCCCTCGTTCTTTCAGTCCGTCCTGCAGCTTTCCTGCATTCCTGGTCCCCTATCTGGAATTCCTCCTTCTGCCTGCTGCCTGAGTTAAGTTATTGCTCTGCTTCCAGTCTTGTCTGCTTATCTGCTTCCTGCCTTCAGTTCCTGGGCCTTCCTGATGCTGGTTGCCACCCTGCTGGCCTTCCCAGAACAATCTGTCCAGCATCTTATACCGGCCGATCATCATAAACCTTGCGGGGGGGGGGAGACACTTTGTGTATAGTTCTTTGAACTAATAATGAAATCTGATTCTGTTCCTTTGGGCCAATCGCTTTCGGACCTTCCGCAGATGTTGGTTGATTCAGCACTGCTAAGACAATTTTGCTGTAACCAATTACTGGACTGCTATTGCGAACGGTCACTTGTACTTACTTTGCAGACATCTAAGCTCCCACTGAATTGTCACAGGCTGTCCTGTTTGCATGCTGTTACCATTTCACCCGACCTTTCCTAGTTTTCCAGCCCTTGGCACAAATACGTATAGCTGACACCAACTGACATTCTGTGCATCTGATAAAAGTGGTTGGCGCTGCTCCACAAAAAGCTTATTCCGGTTAGTCTTTAAAATAATTTTGTTGCTTTTGTTGCAGCAGGTTTAATACTGCTACCCTCTGGAAGTTTTTGTAACTGTGGTTTCCCCCTCTGTTGCCTGGAGTCAGCCCTGCTTTCAAAAGGAGCTCTGGTTCAACCTGATTATCTTCAGTACTTTTTTAACCTGCATTCTTAAAAGACATTTCCTTATTTTCTCTGGTTTTTTCACTATGCATAAACCATCCCGCAAAGGCTAAACTGTCATGGTGTCATGCTTTGATTGATCACCAGGAAAAACTCTTAGGTATGAAATATTCTAAGTAGCAGCAGGTACATGGAATAAGAAAAAACAGATTCTGTACCTCTTAAATAGCTGCAATAGAGAGGGTGTGCTGTATTTCTGCAGCATGGAAGTAAAGGTAAATGTAAAGGGACCCCGACTGTTAGGTCCAATCATGGATGACTCTGAGGTTGCGGCACTCATCTCGCTTTACTGGCCGAGGGAGCCAATGTTTGTCCACAGACAGTTTTTCTGGGTCATGTGGCCAGCATGACAAAGCCGCTTCTGGCGAAACCAGAGCAGTGCACAGAAACACCGTTTACCTTCCCGCTGCAGTGGTACCTATTTATCTACTTGCACTTTGAGGTGCTTTCGAACTGCTAGGTTGGCAGGAGCAGGGACTGAGCAACGGGAGCTCACCCCGTTGCGGGGATTCGAACCGCCCACCTTCTGATCGGCAAGCCCTAGGCGGTACTAGTGATTAAATCAAACCAGGAAAAGTGAACCAAAGGTAAATTAACGAGGCTCATGCAGTGTGCTTTAAGGTTGCTGAGATGCACAGAGTGACCAGCTGCCAAGAGAGGACACCCAAAAGGCACAAGCACTGTCACTCATCTAAGGAAATCCTCACTGTTAAATGTGGAGGGTGAGAAACTTAGCCACAGGCGGGACATGCCTTCTGGCTGATCTGAGCTGCCTGGCTGGGCACAGAGGGGAATTAGCATCTCAGGAGGAACTGCGCTTCAAAACAATCTGGGGCTTTAAGCAGCATTTGTAACATCTTGGGCTGAACCCAGAAGTGAATGCAATAAATGTACAGGATTTGCTATCATGCACACATTATGTACTCACATCCTGTTGGGCATTGGCCGACCCACCGCTACTACTATTCTGTAATAATGTCATGACTAAGGTTACCAGATTTTTTTCAATGAATCCGGGGACACTTTTCAACTTCAATGGATTTCGTATGGGGACTGATTTGTAAATCCGGGGACTGTCCCTGGGAAACAGGGACGTCTGGTAACCTTAGTCATGACATTATTTAGCTTCTTAAGGAGCTCAACATACATGGGCAGGAGCTGGCCAGGGCTGTCATTTAGAGAAGGCCAGGGAGGATATCTGAGTTTCAGACCGTGCATGGTCATTTCTCAGAAGCGCCACAATATTCATTATTCACTTATTTGTCAAGCAAATCTGTAGACCGGTCGGCAGCATAAAGCCATCGATATGATGGTGTACAGAGGAAAGCCAGAATAAAAAGAAGAAGCACAAGCATCAAGAAAAAGAAAATGAATTCAGTGATCTCTAAAACACTACAGCTCTGTAAACAATGACAGTATTTCACCAAATACAACCCCCCCCCCCGAACTTCCATAAATGACTGGGGAAATCTTCCTAAACAGATAGCTACAGTGGTACCTCGGGTTACAGACACTTCAGGTTACAGATGCTTCAGGTTACAGACTCCACTAACCCAGAAATAGTACCTCAGGTTAAGAACTTTGCTTCAGGATGAAAACAGAAATGGCGCGGCGGCAGCGGGAGGCCCCATTAGCTAAAGTGGTACCTCAGGTTAAGAACAGTTTCAGGTTAAGAACGGACCTCCAGAACGAATTAAGTTCTTAACCCAAGGTACCACTGTATTCAGTAGGTGCCTAAGCATCACCGGACAAGGCACCGCTCTGATTTTGGCCAATATCCATTTGCTGGTTTTGTTTATTTATATTTATTTCCCACTAGAATATCTAAAAAAATAAAATAAATGTAAAGCGACCACCTAAGTGGGCCTGTGCCCTAATAGGATTGCAAATCCATTTGTGAAGGAAAGAAGGGTGACAAAAGTTGCTCTATGGCAACTAAAAAGGTGAGCAATAAGTCAGGAAGACCCTTGTCCAAATCTTGCTTCTTATAAAAACCCCTGTGAATTTAGGCTTATCGGGACGCGGGTGGTGCTGTGGGTTAAACCACAGAGCCTAGGACTTGCCAATCAGAAGGTCGGGGGTTCGAATCCCCACAACGGGGTGAGCTCCCGTTGCTCGGTCCCTGCTCCTGCCAACCTAGCAGTTCGAAAGCACGTCAAAGTGCAAGTAGATAAATAGGTACCGCTCCAGCGGGAAGGTAAATGGCGTTTCCATGCGCTACTCTGGTTTGCCAGAAGCGGCTTAGTCATGCTGGCCACATGACCCGGAAGCTGTACGCCGGCTCCCTCGACCAATAAAGCGAGATGAGTGCCGCAACCCCAGAGTCGGTCACGACTGGACCTAATGGTCAGGGCTCCCTTTACCTTTACCTTTTACCGTATATCCAAGAACAGGTTTTTGTTTGTATTGCTGTGAATTGTTCTTCCCCACTGAAATAGCTTTGCCCTCCTCTTCTGAAAGTGAAATGGGTCTGTTACAGGTGCTGCTTTTTATATTTATATTTTTTGTTATTAGCATTTTATTGCAAGATGCGTTTTTTTATTGCGCACGGTACTGCTTACGCACGCAACATTAGCCATTCCACCCCTCCCTCCATCGCCCCATCAATGCCACGCAATAAAGCGTGGACACTGGGCCAGTGTAAGGTTAGGATGGTCCTTAAAAACCTGTGGTAAATTGCTGCTGCCCTTATGTGACCCATGGTGGGGGCCCTGTGTGCTGGGGTAAAAAGTGAAAAGCAGGTGTTATTCAAGGCACCTCATGTAGACTGATTTACTGGGTGGACTTGAGGGATGAATAGAGGGCACGAAAATAGCCGAACACAGTGAGATGAAAGGGGTAGGCAAAGTTTGCGAATACCAACCGGGACGGATAGGAATAGCTTTGTGAAGATGGTGGAACTCTGGGAAGACAACAAGCACACAAGGACATTGAGTGGCTCCTGGCAGCCCAGTGCCCTGGCCCTCGTAGCATCATTGGCTTAGGGGAAGGAAGATAACACATAGACAAGTTGGACAAGTATCGCTTTCATGGGCACATTCTTCCCATTTCACTGTCAGTGTGTGAAAGGTCTTGAAGGCTATAGTTGCCAGCAGTGCCCCAGGGGCTACAGAACTCATGGGCTTTTTTTCCTTTTTAATGGAAAATAAAACCCCTCTAAATACACAAGGACAAATTCTCTTGAATTTTTTGCAAGCCTGATGAATTTTGACTTGTTTTCTAGGAAAACAGAATGAGTGATACCTGGAGGGCTTGCTTTTCCTCCCCCCCCCCCCTTTCTATTTCTTCAACCACTTGCTTCGTTCCGCTCCTCCTTTTTAAATTTCTTTTTTAATGGCACCTCTAAAGTATTGCACGGTCCTGGCCAGACATCTACACTATCTGGAAAAGCCAGTTTGAATATACAGGAATGTTGTTAGATGGGATGCATGGGGGTCATAGAGCCATGTGGGTGACCTGGTGAGTTTCTGAATATCTAATAGCCTGACCACCTGTCTCAAACCATCTCACACGAGGGTTTAGGTGGGGGGAAAGGGAGGCGGAACTGCACGTTAAAGGCACAAGGCAAACCAATGCAAGCATTTTAATGGCATGGATAAATACGCACTTAATGATTTTTTGTTTTGTTTCAAGTGTCCAACTCAATCATGCATTAAGATGCTATGAGGGGGCATGCAGGAACTGCTGCCACTACCACCGCTGTGGTACAGGACCTACAGCTCCTCATGTCCCAATTTTCAGCCTTTGCACCATCATAATGATGTGGGTGGCACTGTGGTCTAAACCATTGAGCCTTGGGCTTGCCAATCAAAAGGTTGGCGGTTCAAACCCCTGCAGTGGGGGAGTTCCCATTGCTTGGTCCCAGCTCCTGCGAACCTAGCAGTTTGAAAGCACCCCAAAAAGTGCAAGTAGATTAATAGGTACCACTCCGGCGGGAAGGTAAACAACGTTTCCTTGTGCTGCTCTGGTGTCGGTGTTCTGTTGCGCCAGATGCGGCTTAGTCATGCTGGCCCATGACCCGGAAAAACTGTCTGCGGAGCGGACAAACGCCGGCTCCCTTGGCCTGTAAAGCGAGATGAGCGCTGCAACCCCAAAGTCGTTTGTAACTGGACTGAACTGTCAGGGGTCCCTTTACCTTTCTAATGACATGAAGCAACTTGAGGACTCAGCAGTGAAAGGCATCTCACCCCTTTTGTTTGTTTCTGTCTCATCCACAATCTCTGCTAGTATAAATATCTATACTGGTACAGGGAAACAGCAGGGCAAGTCAAGGAATTCGACATTAAAGAAGGATCCACATCAGTCAAGGTTTCAGGCTTTATATTGCCATGGAAGCATATTTCTAGTTGCTGGAGGTGGCCAAAGCAGGATATAACTCCACCAAGTCTTCCTGACTTTTCAGCTGCTTAGCTACCTGAGCTAACACCTTGGCGTTTGCAGGTAGACCTGGATGAAAAGAAAGCAAAGAAACTGCAATGGCCAAGACAAAATCCCGTTTTGCAGAAGAAAAGCTGGTGATGATCTGAACACCACCCCCACCCTATACCCAAAAAAGTCAGGCAAACTATCTACGTACCCTCAAACAAATAAAACCCAGGCCAAACAGGCAATATCACTCCCCCACCCAGCAATGTAGCATTTCAATGGTTAAAACCTGACTTTTTGGGAAGGCACATAGTACTGACTGTAGATGTCTGGATCTTGTTCGTTTTTCTACTGCTGAAGTTGTGGATGCTTTTATGGACGTTTTAATTGCAGTGTTTTAATGGCTGTTATTAGCATTTTAAGTATAATTTTATGGCTTTGATTGTATTGGCATTTTAATATGTTCCACATGGCTCTGGTTAGCATTTTGCGAACACAATTTGGATATTTTAGCAAAAAGCGATTACAGTGGTGTAAATAAATTGCTCTATTGTAAATCCTGGATTACAAAATGGGCACGGCTATGAAAGCAGGAGTCAGCATATCTGAAGGCCGATGACATTACCATAGTATTATCAAATGCTGACTTATCGAATGAAATATCTCTGTGAAGAGAAGAAGATTGGAACAGGGAAACCTTGGAGAATCACTGAAGGCGATCTTAATTTCATTTTCACACTGTCATCTGTAAACAGTTGTTGCAAGCTCTGCAAGGAGAGTTGGCACTATTTCAGTGTGTCTGTGTGTTATTGAATTGTTAAGCCATTGCTGAAAGATGATATAATGTCAACTGCTTTTGTTGTTATAACTAGCAGTGCCCATTACTTCAGGCACAGCCCTTCGTTTTGGACTAAGTTTGCCAAATCTCTGGACCTACTGCTGTACCTTCAGAATCTTGAAGCAAAACAGTAAAATCTCATGATGGGATCGAGAAGCAAAGGGGGCAGATGATTATCCTCACAGTCCATCCTTATCCTTTTTCAGCATTTTAACTGAAGTCCTCCTGTTCCAGATTCCAACTAATCAGCCACACCTTCTAGAATACTCTGTTCTACCCTACTTCACCATCAGGTTTTTTTCCTGTTCCACCACCCACTGAGTGTGTTTGGTCTTCACTGGGCTATTTTTGCAATTCCTCCCCCTGAGGATTCCACCCCCATAAAGAACTGCCTGCTGATACTCCCTTTTGTGCTACATAAGGATTTGTTTTGGCTACATAAGGATCAACATTCAGAGATGGAGTTTACTGTTAGTATATAGGACAGACAGACATGTGAGCAAAGTACTTTATATCTTCAAGAAGATTAGAAGCCCCCCCCCTTTTTTTTTTTTTGCTCCCTCTAAATCCCTCTGGGTGTGCATCTCTCACTTCTTCGCTCTCGATTTACTCTTTTTTTAAAAAAAAAAAAAATTTCATTAGAAGGATTTCAGCTGCAAAACTACAGTGGTAAAAGAAAAAAAGAGAGAAAAAGAAAAAGAAGGAAAAAAAGTGTGAAAATATGATTAAATGCTATAATGCAATAAGTATACACAGTGCAAGGCTATAACTGTTTATGCAGGAGTAAGTTCTGCTGAACTCAGTGGGGCTTTTTCTTAGTAACACCAGATATTTAAAGTGTATGGCTTCCCCCAAACAGTCTTTGGAACTCTAGTTTATCTCTTAAAGGTAAAGGTAAAGGGACCCCTGACCATCATGTCCAGTCGTGGCTGACTCTGGGGTTGCGACGCTCATCTCACTTTATTGGCCGAGGGAGCCAGTGTACAGCTTCCTGCCTTAGCATGATTAAGCCGCTTCTGGTGAACCAGAGCAGCGCACGGAAACCCCGTTTACCTTCCCGCCAGAGCAGTACCTATTTATCTACTTGCACTTTGACATGCTTTCAACTGCTAGGTTGGCAGGAGCTGGGACCAAGCAACAGGAGCTCACCCTGTTGCGGGGATTCGAACCGCCGACCTTCTGATCGGCAAGTCCTAGGCTCTGTGGTTTAACCCACAGCGCCACGGGGTTACAATTCCCAGTACCCTTAACCAACTACAGTTCCCAGGATTCTTTGGGGGAAAGTCATGTGCTTTACATGCATGGCATAGATTGGAGCTGTGTTTAGGGTTGCACTGCCTAAACACTGTATTGGGCTTTCATTTGTTGGAAGCCAAGCAGAGCGGCTGGGTAACCCTCAGCTCGGTGCCCTATGTGGGAAAACCGCTCACACTGCCCTAAATCCAGCACTACGCCGAGTAAACCACAAAGGTGCAGGATGAGCTGGGGCTGCAGGAGTAAGTGGGAGGGTGGCGGCAGCAGCAACCACTGGACTCTAAGACCCACTGGCAGCACTGCAGGGCTGTTGTGTTGCAGTCAGGCAACAAAGGGAGTGAGGAAAGCTCTCTTCCCCACAACCCGCCGCTGCTTCGTCACAGCGACGACGTTGGCTACCTCTGCCCCAGGCCTTCCTGCTCCATCCCCACCTCCCATCCCATTTTGGGGTTTGAACTACAGAGACTTGGCCAACTCTATTTCATCACTGTACTGTGTGGTTTGTACAGATCCGTAGCTGGGAAAGACTTAAAAACGAGAAAGGGCATGCCGGAGACCTTTTAAACAGGCAGCTGCTTCAAGATACCTGTTTCCCAATCAAACACCTGTGTGGGCCTGCAGCAAAGCTTTTGACTAAATAGAAGTGACAGGAGGTTTGCGTACATTATTTATTTATTTCTAAAGATGTGTAGGTCATCTTTCAGGGTTTTTTTTTTTTATAAAAAAAATCTAGAGTAGCTTATCAGTAAAACAACAAAAACCAGAATAAAATATATAATAAAGTAGAAGGTCAAAAGACAGCAGATATTGTCACTGGCCTCCATCTGTCTCAAGAGACAATGGAGTGTGCCTCCAAGGGAGAAGTCAAACCGCTGCATTAGCAGCACCGAAGTGGCCTTCCATGATGTGCAAGCCTGGGCAGTGTGCATGGAGGTCCTGGGCTGCCCAGATGTCAAGATCTTCCCTCTTAACCCAACTGATGTGCTCCAAAGGAAAGCTGAGCAATAGGCTTGGCACCAGCTTGGCTGCCAGAGTTGCCAGAAGGCACCATCCAACCATCTTAGAGACTCCACTTGATTTACGTAGTGTTTACTCCTTAGCTTTTTCTTCTCCCAAAGGTGTCCCACAAGGCAGCAGAGGATTTGGATCAGAGCTGTCCTTCTCATAGATGGGCTACCTTCCCAGGTTGTCAAGTCCCACCTGCAGGTATATTAGCAGTGTAAAACAGAACAGATGAATCAAATGGTCAAATGGTATCAGAGCAGGCACAAGGGAAACCTCACTGAGGAGAACACTCAACTCCACCACCAGGAAGGCCTTTGTAAGCCTCTCATCACCCACTTCACCTAAGACAGTAAGTGCACCCCAATGGCCTTGGGCAGGCTTACAATAGAGAAGCCAATTCATCTGAGCATCATCTGTGTCAGGTGGTGGAGAACCCGTGGTCCTCCAAATGCTGGAATCCCATCACTCCCAGCAACCACAGCCAATGGTTAGGACAACAGCATCTGCATGGCCAAAAGTTCCCTGGCCCCAATATTCGTGCTTGTATTTGCAATGTAAAACCCACCCAATGGATTAAAGTTTATCAGTTCTGGAATGGATTGTCAAAAGCCCTTGCGACATGTGCATGGCTAATATTTAGATTCCCAACCTAGTAACAGAAGTACCCTTCCGCCTTTACTAAACATGAATAAACTGTCCAGATTCTCTCTCCCTTTGTATACAATAGTCAGTGCTGGGCCTGTTCGTTTTCTCCACTGGTTGATTCATTGGTACAAGGCCTTCATGCTTCTGCACCCTTGGCAATGTTCCCTAAATCACACACTCATCGTGCCTTTGCAGCTGCGCATTGCAGGGCAAGGGGAGCAGTGGACAAGCAAACTTACTTTCTGGGGCACTTTTCAACTGGCTGCCACTGAAAAAAACATCCAAGAATTCCCAAGAACACGTCTGCAAAACGGCTTCTTTATCAAGCTTTCTCTTCCCCTTTTACGCTACCTGCCTTACTCAATTTGTTAGCCTGAGTTATTCTGTGCATCATTTGCCATGATGCGAGCATGCCCTTGTGCATGAAGCATGTGCAGAGTGCTCCGCTCACTGATTTACTAGAAATCACCCACATTGCAGGTCAGAATGTGTGACTTGCCACTGGCCTCTCATTTTATAATTCTCCAACAGTTGCTTGGAGTTTATCTAGACAGCCTCCCAGGTGGCTGGAATAAAAGCAAGATGCGCATGAGCATCATGGCGCAGCCATAGCATTGGCTCACACGACAGAGAGAGGCTATTGTGTGGCTACCGGATCCTTGCATTACACCTCTAACAACAAATATAAATAAAGCAAGCAATGACAGCGTGCACAGAGAGACAAGAGACAAAATTTGTCCGACAAGCGTGGTGCTTAGTGACAGTTCCCATGAAGCCTGTGGCTCCATACATTCCAGGGACTGTGGGTTGTTATTACATGCATGGACTCTGGCCAAAGGGATGGCATGTTGCGCAGGGCACAGAAGGTCGTAGTAGAGCATGGTGGCAAGGACAGAAAGAAAACAGAAAGTTGCCCGTTCCAACCCTTCTCCCCAAAGCAAGGTCTTTCATACACTGCTCTCCCACTGGATGGGCTCTCAAACACCCTGAAAACTGTGGGTGTCACGGTCCAGTCTACAGGCGATCAAAGTCCCAGCTGAGGACGTCGGGACTGGGGGAAAGATGGTGGGGTGGGAGCAGGAACAAAAGTCCAGAAGCCAGGAGTCCGAGGGTCAGGAAGCAGGGAGTCACAAAGTCAAGGGTCCAAGGGTCGAGAAGCAAGGAGTCACGAAGTCAAGGGTCCAAGGATCAAGAAGCAAGGAGTCAAGAAGCTGAGGTCCGAGGATCAAGAAGCCAAACGCACCAAGGCAGGAAAAGTGTTGCTGTGGCAAAGAGCCAAAGGGAAATGCTGACCTTATATCCCTTCCCACCTCTTGCCACCAGGTGCAGTGAGTTACAAAGCGGCCTCACCTGTGCGGCCACACCTTGCCTCTCCAGAGCAAACTTAGGAAGGCCCCAGTCCTGCAAAGCTCTACTGGTCACAGGGCCTGGCTCCTGCATGCACTTCTGACAGTGGGAATGCTAAGGAAGGTAGAAGAGGATATATTGTTTTGATATTATCCCTGCTCACTCATGCTAGTGAGTGAACAGCAGAGCACATTCCCTTTGCAACATATTGGAAGCAAGTTGATGATTCGTTAGAATCCTTTAATTCTCTCTCTGTGCCCTTTTACCTGGTCAGTGTGGGTCACACCCATCTACCTGGTCACACACAAGGGGAGGAAACTCCAGAGCAGGTGTGAAATGAAGTCCTCCCTGTCTGGAGCTACATTCCTCTATGTGCCCATTCCAGACAACAGGAAAATGTTGTACTTGACTGCTCTAGTAATAAATACATCCCACGAAAGCACACTGCCAAAAGAACGCAGCTTTGCTCTGGCTCCTTGACCCTCATTTCCACAAAGAATGCGAGGTCTTAAAAGAGCACATCTGTGGCTCAAACTTTACAGTTTGAGGGAACTCTGTCCTTGGAAGTGCTGAGATGTGTGAAAGGGCCCCCTCGGAGGAGGAGACGTGATCCAAGCCGCTTCCTGCCTGACAGGAAACGGTGACAGAGCCCTGATGAGCTTAGTGGTTCTCCATCTCTGCGGCGAAAACAAACAGGCAGACAAAAAAGCTGGACCAGCTCATCCTCCAGGCTGCTTTGTGAGTAAGAGGGGAGTCTTTATTGTCCTTTCAGTGGGGAAGCGTTTAGCAGAGAATCCCTCTGCAAACTCCCACAGCGTGAGCTGGCCTGTCACTTATAATCACAGGGCTTGTGAAGTGGTAATTAAATTGTGCAACGTGTCTGAGTCGCTCTGATTGGGATGTTCTAGCAAAGCAGGCAGGCAGGGCGGAGTTCCCCCGGCTTTCTCTTCTCCCACCCGAATGGAAAGGTTCCAGGGAGGGAAGGGAGTGCAGCATGTGAAAGGCTATTACTGAATTAACTGGGCACCTGCTGCTGCCATTCTTCCAGGGCTGTAAAAAAACACAAACCACCATGTAAGCAGTTTGCGGCGCACTGAGCTGAGAATACCCATCAGGGGATGCTGCAGCTACAGAGAGAGAAGCTGCAACTTGGCTGGCAGGCTCAGGCTCAAACTTCACAAGGGCCTGGGTCATCTATGGTCATGATCCCAAAATAGATCCAGTTTACTGACCATCGATAGTCAAGGCCGGGGTGACTGAGTGAGCACGCACCAGAAGACTCATTCATGTTGGCAGGTGTTATCAGCACCCAAGATATACTCCCCTTTGACTCAAAGGCAGAAGCATCTATGATTTCAGCTCCCACACAAGAAACTGCGCCATCTTTTGTGACGGGCAACACTGCTGTGTGTGTGGGACTGTAGCAGACTCCCCCTCCCACATCTTCATATAATTGCAAAGCTGGAAGGGTAACCCCTTGCCCAGGGCCATTCCGGCAATGCAGGAATCTCGGCTAAATCATATCTTGCAAGGGTTCTCATCAGCACTGCGAAACCTGCGTTCTCATTTTCTCAATTCTCCTTATTCATTTATTCCTTATTTCATTTGTTGTGAAAAGCATCGCTTGAGGGGATGGAAAATTGCAAGAAGTAGGAGAACTCTAAAGAGCATCCGCTCCCCTTCACTTTGTCCTCGCATACACACATGACAGGCAGCAGGCAAGGGCTGACTAGTGCAAGAAGCTATGCAAGGGCTAGCTGCCCAGTCACCACCCTCTATTGACATGGAAAAGAGAAAATCCTGACACTCTGTGCCTCTGGCCAAGTAGCTTTCAGATGTGCAGAGTCCCCCACCCTAATGCAATCAAAGACAACACCTTAGACCCCACCTGCATTATAAAACAGTCTCATACACGTTTAATGGCTTCCCCAAATAATCTTGGCAACTGTAGCTGGTTAAGGGTGCTGAGAGACACACACACCCCGCTCCCCTCACAGAGCTACTATTCCCAGAGCTCCTTGGGAAGAGAGATTGACTCTGGGAATTGTAGCTCAGTGAGGGGAATCGGGGTCACCTGGCAATTCTTGCTACCTTTAAACTACAGTTCCCAGACTGCAGTTTAAAGTGCTGTAACATTGCGTGGGTGGCTTAGTCATGCTGGCCACATGACCCAGAAGCTGTACGCTGGCTCCCTCGGCCAATAAAGCGAGATGAGCGCCACAACCCCAGAGTCGGTCACGACTGGACCTAATGGTCAGGGGTCCCTTTACCTTTACCTTTTAACATTGCTTTACATTTATAGTGCAAGTGGGGCGTGGGAGCTGGGAATTATTCTTTGAATTCCAGCTGCCCACCACCAAAACACACCAACCCCTTGCACCTCTTACGCTAGCCTGTTTCCTCTGCTGCGTTACAGGAGTCTGTCCCATCAGCAGTGGGATATAAATAAATATAATAATAATTTTTGGCATTGGGGAGGTTGTTGCTTTCAGTGCAAGCTTGAATGTTGAAACATGGTGAAAACTTGGAAGAGGTATTAAGCTGCCCACTTGAATAACTTTTAGTCTTGCAATAAGGAAGGGGGCAGAAAAAGAATGGGAAATTTCTTCATGCCCAGGCTTTTGTAGTGTTCCTGGTTCTGCAAGGGGATGGGGCAGAGGGGGAAGAAGATTCTAAACGCATAATAAATAAGAGCGTACTTTGGAGATCAAAGGGAAAAGGAGGAGAGAGGCAGCTTGCTTTCATCTACTTTGGGGGTTCTCACACTGTCTGTGTTCCTTGAATCCTTTGTCAAGCCCCTCTACTCTCCCCACCCCCAGTCAACAGATTATGAAGCGGTCCAGTGTGTCTGTAGCTCTCTGACACCCTGCAAACTGGTCTTGCTCTACCTCAGGCTGCCCTAAAAGCTAAGAGGGAGGTTTTACTGCAATACACGAGCCAACCAGATTGCAAGCAACCCTGTCTGTGCTTCTTTTCCTCTATGCGAGAGCAGGGAATGAGCCGAAGTTGTGAGATTACGGCTGCAGTCCTGGCAACGCATACTTGGGAGTAAACCCCATTGATTTCAGCAGGACTTAACTTGCTTCTGCGGAGCTGTGGTTAGGGATGGCACTGCGAATCTGTAGCCAAGCAGCCCTGAGATAGCGAGGCGCAGGCACGGTGATGCCAAATGCTAAAAGAAATGCAAAAAGGGAAGCATATAGAAATGGACTCTTCCAAAGGCTGTGCCCTTTCCCAGACCACAGCTGCCCCCCACCCTGCCCCAAGGCTATACGCAGGCTGGAATGCGTCCCTGAACTTCTGCATGCCTGGAAGCAAGGATGGAAAACTCAGAGAATTGTCTAATTGCCGGTGGTGTGAGAGGCAATAGAGAAAACTGTTGTTAAGTCCAAGTGCTAATTTTTCTCCAAATCACATTTGATGTCAAAATATATCATAGTACTTCTTTATTACATAAAATGATTACCGTATTTTTCGCCCTATAGGATGCACCAGCCCATAGGATGCACCTAGTTTTGGAGGGGGGAAATAAAGGGGGGGGGAAAATTTTCCCCCAGGCCCACAGAACAGGCAAGCCTTGGGAGACCGTCGCGACTTCCCGCTGGGCTCCCACTGCTTGCGGATATCTGCCTGAAGCCCAAACCAGGTCGGGGAACAGCGGGATGGCGGCGCTGCGCCTCCCTGCTGTCCCTCGAGCTTGTGGGGCTGGCGGCGGGGAGAAGCGCGCTTCTCCCCGCCGCCAGCCTCCAAACCAGGTCAGGGAACCGAAGCTCGGGGTGCGCTATGCAGCGCGCCCCAGGCTTCGAGATGCAGGCTGCTATCCGCAAGCCTAGGGAGCCTGACGCGGGCTCCCAAGGCTTGCTGAGAGCTTCCTGAAGCCTGGAGAGCGAGAGGGGTTGGTGCGCACCGACCCCTCTCGATCTCCAGGCTTCAGTGAAAGCCTGCATTCACCCCATAGGACACACACACATTTCCCCTTCATTTTTGGAGGAGGAAAAGTGCGTCCTATAGGGCGAAAAATACAGTAATTTTTTTTAAATGACAGTTTGAGTTTATTCCCTATCGGGGAACTTTCCTTTTAGAGCCAGTGTGGTGTAGTGGTTAAGAGCGGTGGACTCGTAATCTAGGGAACCGGGTTCGCCTCTCCGCTCCTCCACATGCAGCTGCTGGGTGACCTTGGGCTAGTCACACTTCTCTGAAGTCTCTCAGCCCCACTCACCTCACAGAGTGTTTGTTGTGGGGGAGGAAGGGAAAGGAGATTGTTAGCCGCTTTGAGACTCCTTAAAGGGAGTGAAAGGCAGGATATCAAATCCAAACTACTACTACTACTACTACTACTCTTCTTCTTCTTCTTCTTCTTCTTCTTCTTCTTCTTCTTCTTCTTCTTCTTCTTCCTTTTATAAAGCACATTCTGAGCAGCATTGGTGAAATAGGTATTTTGCGGTTCCTGCAACAGATTTCCAAATGCTCCAAAGACTGTGGACCCCTGGCCCGTGGTGACATTTAGCGAGGGTTGCCAACTTTTCAGTTAGTCTCTGAAGTCAAGCCTTTCACAACAGTAGACATAAGCGCATGATACCTTTTATCTCCATAATGTGAAAAGCACCATCTATTTATTACTACGTATCAAGCTGCTCCTAAAAGCATGCATGTAAAGCCCGGATTGAAAAATTGGCACAGCTAGGCTTATGAAACTGACTGGGAAAGTGGCCTGGCTTGGTTGTGTGCCTTGAACAGTACATTGATCTGCAGAAAATAAGCAGCAGAATATTTTCCCCAACATGGAGGCTTCCCCTTCACTGAAGCATTGTACTGTCATGAGAAAAGGAAGACTGGTGAAATTCTTGCTTCCATGCAACTATTTAGAGGTATAGGAGTCTTCCAAGGCTCTGGAGCTGGCAACTGTGTAAGTTTCTGGTTACTGTATAGCATTAGAGAAGGACCAAGTATGCCTAGGTTCGAAATACGTAACTGTTCAGAGCAACCTACATCACAGGGTTGTTTTTTGACTAAAATGAGGAAGAAGAACTGTATGCTCTACCTCTGATAATAAACAAACAAACAAACAAAAATGAAGTTACAAATAGTCTTTCAGAACAGCTGTAAGCTTCTTCTGTCTAGTCTTGCTTTTGCAAATGCAAATGCAAACCAGATGTAGATTTGGGTTGTGCCTGTGTTATGTGCAACAGGATTTCAGCTAGATTTATCAGTAGCATGGCCAGTTATGCATTTGCTAAAGAAGAAATACAATTTCCCCCAAAATTGGACAAAATAGGGCACAGATTTGCATAAAATGCGCACATGCTAATTTATGCCTATTTAGAAATGATTACAGGCAACTCCCCATGTAGGCGGAGGTTACATTTCTGGGTACCGTGCATATATGTGAAATCGCATATAGTGGGGAACACCATCTAAGAAGCCTATGAACACCCTCTAACCTTGGTGCAAGGGCTCCTGGGATTGCTAGCCATTTCTCTGCTTTTTGCACAGCATTTTTTTTTTTTTTGCAGTTTTCCTACTCTTTTTGGGCCATTCCCCACCACCACCTTTTTGTACAAGTCAAATATGCATTAAGGGGAAACATATTGTATTTCTATTTAAATGGTAGTAGAGGTGGTGGGGGAGACGGTGAAGCTGTGGGTTTTTCCAATCTGCTGTTCAGATGCTGTCAACTCCAAGGCCCCTGCTGTGCTTTCCTGTAGTTATCTTTAAACTGGATTAGACCTTCAATAGATGCCTCCTTCAGATAAGAGGACTGCCCTTTTATAAATTAGGACAAATGGCCTCACTGTGGTTGGCATGTTCAGTTTAGATCACAGTTCCTTAACAGTTATCAGTTCAAAAGGTGAAACTGAGACCACACAAAAAGTGCTGTTTTTGCAGAAAAGTATTTCCTTAAAGGACTCCCTTTAAATGCTTATCTGAAGCAGTTAATTTCATCATTGTCATTATGGTGAACTGGGTTGAACGGAAGCAATGGAGGAGGGGGTTCCTATATCTTCCACGGTTGCACAGAAGAGGAAATTTCAGCCAGAGGAGAACTAATATATTTCTGTGCCTGAGGCAGAAAGTCCAAGTGGCCTCCGGCAATGATACAATCCCATTAAACAGCTGACAAATGGTCCTCTAATGTTATCACAATATCTGCCATTTGAGACAGGCTGAATGACAAACAGCTTTTGACAAGATTCCTCCTTCTGGACAACTTTTAGAAGTACAGATCTGTGTCCTTCTTTGCCTGATGCACAGGAAAGAAAAATATAAAGGTGGGGAGGATAACTTAAAGGCAGCAAGCCTCTAGATTTCTTGAATTATCTCTTACTGTTCTGCTCCAGAAGAGCACCAGGGCAAACTAATCTCGTTGAACTGAAAGAAAGCATGTTTTTCGCAGAAGCAAAGAGGTTTACATTTTGCAGGTGCCTACGACACCCTTGGAAAGATAAGAGCAGCAGGCAGGGATCCTATGATTTGCCCTCTGGGTCTAATTATATTATATATTCATGACAAAGACACTAATTGCTTAATTATAATTAATTGTTATTATAGGTTTGATCTGGAACCCAAAGCAAGGATTGGGGAAAACAAACATCAAGCTAGTTGTCTTCTTTGAAAAATCCAGGCTAAATCATTAATTGATGTCACAAGCCTGCCTGAGGGCTCTGTGGAGGCTCACGACTTTAAGAATAAATGTAGCCTTCTTAGCTCATAAGTAAAATTCCAGAGGAATAACAACAACAAGGTCAATGCACAGTTAGGGAAAAATATTTGACAGCAAACATAGCTTATTGGCTGATTTTCAATACTTATATTTATATCCTACACATTTGGTCCAGAGTAGCTAACACAGCATATTTGAAATAGCAAATCATATTAAAATAATAGTGGTGATGATGCAAAAAGCAATTCAGCTTTGGAAAACCAGGTGACAAATTAAAGCAGGTCGGCATTCAAACTATTCCCAAAATTCTAGACTCAGAGAGACCCTAGTAAGCAGTTCAGTTCAGCACCCACAACATATGTGCTCTCCAGCTTCTGCTTAAAGATGGACTGTCCACTCTGTTTCTGGGTAATAGTTCCATTGTCAAACTGCTCTTACTATCAATATGTTTCTCCTAAAGTTTCACCAAAATTTACCCTCCATTAGATCTAGTCCTCCTGCCCTCTGGGGGCAGCAGAGGTAAACTCTTTGCCCCCTTCCGTGTGACAGATCTGATAGCCCTTGCGGCATCCAACTGGCCATCTCCATAAAGCAAGCAGGGAGGAAAAGACTTGAAATATACACCGTTGTAACTTCTTCCTTAGACATGTTGAGTGAGGGGACCTGGGGACTTCCCAATGTGGTGAGTTTCATAACCCGGTCACTGCTACCATGAAGGCTACAAAGAGGAAGGTACATCTCCTGCTTATTGCCGTGTGTGTCAACTTGGAAGGAAGAAGATGGCCCATTGGATAAGCCTGGTCCCAAGCAGTTGAGGTCTTAAGGCAATAACCAGTGCCTTGAAATACTGTGCATTTCCTCTTGAATGAAATGGGTCTTGGTTTAAATTGTTACCTGGTATTTCAAAGCAATAAGGGCCCTTTAAGGGTCTGAACACCTGAACCTCAGCATATAAATATTTACCCAAACACATCTGCCTGAAGAATGCTCTAAAAACGGCCAGCTTTGTAGCCAAATGTCGGCGGGCTTCATCTCTGGGGACTTCAGTGTGACATGGAAAGTATGCGCATACAGATGCATGCATGCTGCTCCCAACACACACACACCATCCAATTTCTTTAAAAAAAAGGATTGTGGGGTGTAATTCAACATCACCAGCGGTAGACAGCCTAAGGCCCATGGGCCACAAATGGCCCACGGGGGTTGTTTAACCGGCCCACAAGCTGCCCCCAAACTGAGCCGCCGCTTGGCGAGTTCCCGCACGCTGTGCTAAACCGGTGCAGCACGGCGCCGGGACTTGCTTCTGCAGTGCCATAAATCCTGTCTGCGCAGACGCAGATGCTGGAAATCGCAGGTGCACACACTCACGCACGCGATTCAGCTCACAGAGGGGGCTCCGCGGCAGTAAACTGGCCCAGGCAAGGTAAACCTCGCCGACCCCTGAACATCAGCTAAGATGGCCGTTCTGTCAGCACACTCTCCTCCACTCCATGTCATGTTTTCAGGGTTTTCCTAACCTTCCCAAGCAGAAGTGGGGAGGGTGGGGGGAGGTAGGTGTAGGGGGAAAGTCCCATTGCACTAGCGGGACTCATTGTACTGGCTTCTGGTAGCAGGGATTGTGGATGTGCATCAAATACAGAGTTGCCAGATTTCAAAAAGTGAAAATCAGGACACATAAAATTGTTGAGCTTTCCCCCCCCCCCCGGCAAATCTCAGAAGAAGAAGAAGAAGAAGAAGAAGAAGAAGCAGCTCTTGAGCTATTTTTAAGGGAAGTCGCCAAAATCTAGACTTCCGACATGGATTAGCCATACATCTGGATTTTCCCGGACATTTCAGTGATTTTCGCCCAGACACTGCTTCCGACTGCCATATTCTGGATTTGTCCATGAAATTCCAAACATATGCCAACCCTAATACTTCAGCATACATACCATGGTAGGCCTGTGTATTTCAGACTGGTAAATGCATGGATTGGACCTTCAGCCACAACTTAATCAATGTTTTAATAGCTACCAGACAGTGAACATACGTAGATGGATATTTACTATTCCCAACCAATGAATCGCTTTATATATAAATTTCAAGGCAATTTGCGATAAGAACAATTTAAGAAAAAGACAAGGAACAACTAAAGATATGAATTACATATCTATACCCAAAGCAGCTGGAACAGCTTGTTGAAACAAAATCCCCCCCAATTATTTCCAAAAAATACATGTAGTAGGTGCAAGTTGTATCTCAATGGGAATTCCTGCTCCACAAAATATACTCCGTCAGGGATGTAACTGAGCATTGCTGCCTCTTTCTATGAAGAAGAAGAAGAAGAGTTTGGATTTGATATCCCGCTTTATCACTACCCGAAGGAGTCTCAAAGCGGCTAACATTCTCCTTTCCCTTCCTCCCCCACAACAGACACCCTGTGAGGTGGGTGGGGATGAGAGACTTCAGAGCCCAAGGTCACCCAGCAGCTGCATGTGGAGGAGCGGGGAATCGAACCCGGTTCACCAGATTACGAGTCCACTGCTCTTAACCACTACACTACACTGGCTCTCTATGAGCAGCGATGGCACCTGCTAGAACACATGGGGAAGTGCAGAATGTTGAATGAGCTACCGAATTCTTCCTGAGAATTTTAGCCTCTTTTTTGCTTTTTTTAAAGTAGGTTTCCAGCACTTAAGACTAGAAAAGTATGCATGGAAGTGAACGAGCAATGCCTCTTTCCATGATCAGCTAAAGCAGATTAAATTATGCAAAGTGAGGAATTCGTCTCTTGAAATATAAGGCAGCTGCTTCCAAGACTGGAAATTCATTAGCGTTTCATCCTAGAAAATAATGGCTTTTTAATGAAAACAGATTAAGAAACAGAGGGCTCTTGGCTGATTTGCTATGGCATACAATAAAGTTATTGTTTTGCTTCCTCCTCATCTAGGGGGCCTTTCTCCATAAAGCAAACATGAATTGGGACATTGCTTGCTTGCTTCCTGTAGCAGATCTTAAAAAGGCATCACATGTCTTCATATGCAGCGCAAGGAGTTTTCTGTCCATTCAAGAGCTTTCTTTTGAATGGTATCTTTCTAATTCATCTGATTGCTTAGTAACTTAAAATGCTGGCTACATTATTGGTCAGATATTGGGATCTGATTTCGGGCTGCTCTTGCCAACTGCTTCTGAGCCCAGTGAACAGAGTTTTGATATACAGAAATGAGCAGGTGAAGCTTTTCCCAGATCAGAGGATGATCACCCACCAAATAGAGGCCGTAGATCAAATGACAGGGACAGCTTTAAGAGTTGGCACCCTAACTACATATAGGCTGTATAATATTATACAGGATTAGGGCTGAATCTAGACACATCAAAGAAGTGTTTCAGTTTAAAGAGTTGCAAATTTAAACAGGAAAAACAGGTGGAGAAAAATGGGGCTTCACAACTTCACATCTGGTGGCACAACATTATATTGCACATGCAACGCATATAAATCGCTTTTTCTTTACCAGTCTATATATCTGAAGGGATGAGGAATGGGAAGAAGAACTCTTTCCAAGTGAGAACTCCCCAATTGTGCTTTCTTTTTTCCCTCCCCCCCCCCATTGTGCTTTCAAGATGACTAATGCAAATTAATAAAATGCTGCAATGTTTATTTAATTTAAAACAATGGGTTTTTGATGTTGTTGTTTTTAGATTTGTGTGGGGGGGGGGTAGAGTTAGCCTAGGAAGACAGACTTGGAGACCAAAGACTGTCAAGAAAATATATGGGAATCAAGAGAGATGTGGGGAGTCTTCAGGCTACAGAAGTTGCCAGGTCACACAATCCAAAGATTCTTGTCACTTTCTCAAGTCCTCAGCTGCTGAGAAAGATACAGCTTCTGCACTCCTGCTTCTCCCTCCCATCCTTGTGAAGACTAAAACAACAAGAGTCTTCCATGCTCTAGCACAGCGTGGAAAGGTCCTCAAGAAGTTGAAGGACTCCAAACTCCCACCATCCCCAGGCAGCATAGACCAATGGCATACCTTCCAACATTTCTCCAGTTAAAATAGGGACGTCCCATTCCATAATGATAATTTTACTATCTAAACCCCACATATCTTATTGGCTTGCTCCAGCCACCCTGGGCAGCTTCCAACATATAAAAAAAACATTAAACATTTTTTTAAAAAAACCACCTTTCCTTGTACAGGGCTGCCTTCAGATGGCTCGGGGGTTGGATAACTCCATAGCCTCCAACATTTTTCCAATGAAAATAGGGACATCCTTAGAAAAAGTGGGACATTCCGGGATCAAATCAGAAACTGGGATGGCTTCTCTAAATCAGGGACATCCCTGGAAAATAGGGACACATGGAGGGTCTGCAATGGTCAGGGTTGATGAGCATTGCAGCCCAGCAACATCTGAAGGGCCCAACCCTGACCTAGGAAAGTGGTGGGGAGGTGTGGGGTGTGATGAGAGAAATAAAAATTTGGGTGAGACAGAAGAAGCCCTAGCTTTATCCTCTTCCACAGCCCCCTGTTTTAAGACACCACAGGTTCTCCAGGTTGTCATCTGCACTAGCTCTAAATACTATTTTTGTAGCAAAATCTTTTTGTCAGTATTGGAGGAGTAAGGTTGCTGGTAATTTCCTCTGCCAGCTCTAGAGTAATGGAGGGGAAATTTATTACCCAAGTTGCGTTGTGTCCTAACAAACCTCTGATAAACACAGATCAGGCACAGCGATTACAGCTGCAATCCTACCTCTGTTGCGAAGTAGCTCCATTGAATACAGTGGGACTGACTTCTAAGCAAATATGCATGGGGCTGTTGGTCTAGAACAGGGGTAGGCAACCTAAGGCCTGTGGGCCAGATACGGCCCAATCGCCTTCTCAATCCGGCCCACGGACAGTCCAGGAATCAGCGTGTTTTTCCATGAGTAGAATGTGTCCTTTTATTTAAAATGCATCTCTGGGTTATTTGTGAGGCATAAGAATTTGTTCATTTCCCCCCAAAAATATATAGTCCAGCCCACCACATGGTCTGAGGGACGGTGGACCGGCCCACGGCTGAAAAATGTTGCTGACCCCTGGTCTAGAATATACTCCTTCAGGAACTAATTTTGAATGTCTCTCGGGTATTTTACCTTTCTGAGCTGCAGTCCAGTGTTTTTGCTTGATCTCAGCTGAATACAAAACATGTGAAAAAGCACTTTTGATGGAATTCCCTAAGCCGGCTGGTGGGCAGAGGGGAATCCAGTTATCCCCTCTCGTTTTTGCTTGTGGTGGGTTGTGGGGTCTGTGTGTATCACAGGAGCCAGCAGTGCTGTGTCTGATCATGCTTATCAACCACATACATGCAATTGCTGTTGAAAGGAATGGGAATTATGTGTGTTTTGATGTGATAAGTGGAGTTGACAGATGCCAGGCTAGAAGGGGCCCCTCTCTCTCTCTCTCTCTCTCTCTCTCTCTCTCTCTTTACCTTTAAGACCTCAGGAGCAAAGACTTCCTGCCCCCACCTTCCCCAACTAGCTGTTGTTGCTGCTGCTGCTGCATTTTCTACACTCACCTCTCTGGGTACAGGCTCTGCAATTCACAACCTCTGTGGTTTCAACAGTCTTATTTTGCTCAGACTCCTTTAAGGAACCTGGAAAGCAAAGACCTTGAAAAGTGTTGCTCTTTGTTTATGAGGATTCAGTTGAACCCAGTCAGGACAAGCTATTGGAATTTCTGCTCTGGGCGGGAAAGGAGGAAAGGGCAGAGGGCCCGGCTTTGCAAAGGATGCTATCACTTAGCGCAGGGGTAAGGGGTCTCTATTTATAGCCAGAGGGCCACATTCACTACTGGACAATGTTCAGGGCCTTTGCCTCTTTTTATTCCCCCCCAATCTTGTTTGACGCACCTGAGCTTGCTCCAGGTGAGTAGCTGTGTCTCGCCCCTTAACAAAGCATGTGATTGTCACCTGCCTCCCCCCAGCTTAAAAAAGCTGAGTGACCGCAAACCTCCTCCCGGACCCAAGAAATCTCGTGATCTCCACCTGATCGGCTAGTAAGCTGGGCTGTGTTGTCTCGCCTGCCTCAGTCTCTGACAGCGTACTTGCTGCTGTGCCAAACACCTCAGATCCCTTCGTGTTCACACAGATAGGGGGAGCACCTCTGGTTCTGGTGATGTGTCTACTTCCTTTGGTTCCTGTGAACTGTCAGTTGCAACTTTGATGTTCTCAGATGTCCACTGAGAACCTCTTAAATCCCCAACTTCCCTTTCTGCATCTTCAGCTCATCCCGGTGTGTACCAATAGTGGCTATACCCCACGCCTTTGCTCTAGTAACGGAAGAAGGCTTTGTGGCATTGGGTGTTTTGTTAGAGCAGGGGTCAGCAAACCTTTTCAGCAGGGGGCCACTGTCCCTCAGACCTTGGTGGGGGGCTGGACTTTATATACAGTGGTACCTCGCAAGACGAAATTAATTCGTTCTGCGAGTTTTTTTGTCTTGCGATTTTTTTCGTCTTGCGAAGCACGGATTTTGGAAAAGCTTCAAAAATCACCAAAGTCTTCAAAAACCTCAAAAAAGGCTAGCACACCGCGTGCTATGAGTTGCTCCTCGAAGTCAAGTCGCAACTGCACCCCCTGAATGCACAGTTTCAAGAAAAAGGAAACAAACTTGCAAGACAAAGGAAATGTATGTAGAGTTTGGTGTCAGCGTCGCTTGTGCAGGTTCTCTGCTGTTCACTTGTGTTCCTTTGGTGGTGAGAAAGGTTGGAGTTGGCCTAGGGTGTGGTTGTTTGTTTGTGATTGGCTGTGGTGATCTTTGTTTTCATGTGTGAGTGGGGTGGGTGGGTAGGTGGGTGTTTTGGATCAGGTTAGGGCTGGACTATATTTATTTGGGGGGGTGATCGAATTCCTATGCCCCACAAATAACCCAGAGATGTGTTTTAAATAAAAGGACACATTCTACTCATGTAAAAACATGCTGATTCCCAGACCGTCCGCGGGCCGGATTTAGAAGGCAATTGGGCCGCATCCGGCCCAAGGGCCTTAGTTTGCTTACCCATTGTTAGAGCATTAGTTAACTAGAGCATTTGTGATTTCAGGATTGGAACTTGACTGGGGAATGGGTCCATGGGAGCCATTTCACATCATGCAAGGCAATGCAGATGCCTTAGTGCTTCCTAGGTTTTTCCTCACATGCTGCTATGTAGCACAGTATGTTTGCAAATGCTTTGGGACACAAAGCTGCACCGTCTTCTGCTCTGCCAGGGAATGTAAAGACACACCTCAGATTACTGGGTAGATGCAGACTAGCACCCAGGGCGCTTCCAGACTGTTGCTATTTCCATCTGGGATTCAATCACATCCTGGCAAATTCAGGTTGCACAGTTGTTGCTGGCTGGGAGGCCTTGTATGATGAACTCACTTCCCAAAATAAATTAAAAATTTAAAAAATTGTCCAGTAGCACCTTAGAGACCAACTAAGTTTGTTCTGGGTATAAGCTTTCGTGTGCACGCACACTTCTTCAGATACTTCCCAAAATATTGGGCTTTCCGATCTGCTCAGAGGAAACAAAGTAATTCTGTGGAGACTTGGGTGTGGAAGGGAAGAGAGTGAGAAGGAATTTGGTTTAAGATCCCGGCTGAACTTTTGCAACAAGGGAAGGAGCAAGAAAATGCACCGGAATGTGTGGTTTAACACTGGCTTTGATGTCATCTAACCTCCCCACAATCAAATCAGGACAAATGCTCGGTCAACAAGTTGCCTGGATGCGCCCATCACCAAAGTGTGGAGCTCCCCTGCAAAAAGTGGTGGACCTACATTTGGGGGGGGGTCTTGAAGCTTTAACTGTCATGGGCCCCCCTTTGCATCCAGCCACGAAGTCTGTTATCTTCTTCAATGGAGTTCTTCCACAACAGATGACCACAAATTTATTACACCTGTGCTACTGACTCTCAAACTTTGGGATTGCTGAAATATATCCAACAACAACAAATCAATCGATTTGAGTTGTTCGACTCAAATTAGGTCTGCTTGCAAGACCCAAATTTGTTAAACAATGTGGACTAAAGTCACTTCTGGGGCCCCTCCAGGATTAGAGGCCCTGAAGCTTAAGCGTCATTACTTTCCTACTAGATTCTTCCCTGACTGAAAGTGCTTACATGGCAAACAGCACATTGGAAAGTGATGGCAGGCTCAGGTTGCCACACATGTCAGCTCATAGGGAGCTGCTTTATGTGCATTTCATTCAGTATTATCTACTCAGCGCAGGTGGCACTGTGGTCTAAACCACTGAGCCTCTTGGGCTTGCCAATCAGAAGGTTGGCAGTTCAAATCCCCACAATGGGGTGAGCTCCCATTACTCTGTCCCAGCTTCTGCCAACCTAGAAATTCAAAAGCACGGCAGTGCAAGTAGATAAATAGGTACCACTGCAGTGGGAAGGTAAACGGTGTTTCCGTGCACTCTGGTTTCCGTCACAGTGTCCCGTTGCACCAGAAGCGGTTCAGTCATGCTGGCCACATGACCTGGAAAGCTGTTTGTGGACAAAGACCAGCTCCCTCGGCCTGAAAGCAAGATGAGCACCACAACCCCATAGTCGTCTTTGACTGGACTTAACCATCCAGGGGTCCTTTACCTTACTCTGCACTGACTGGCAGCAGCTCTCCAGGGTTTCAGACGAGCCAGCTGGAGATGGCAGGGATTGAACCTGACACATTTTGCAGACGCAGGTGGCACTATGGTCTAAACCACTGAGCCTAGGACTTGCCAATCAGAAGGTCGGCGGTTCGAATCCCCACGACGGGGTGAGCTCCTGTTGTTCGGTCCCAGCTCCTGCCAACCTAGCAGTTTGAAAGCACGTCAAAGTGCAAGTAGATAAATAGGTACCGCTCCGGTGGGAAGGTAAACGGCATTTCCTTGCGCTGCTCTAGTTCTCCAGAAGTGGCTTAGTCGTGCTGGCCACATGAACCGGAAGCTGTATGCCAGCTCCCTCAGCCAGTAAAGCGAGATGAGCTCCACAACCCCAGAGTTGGTCACGACTGAACCTAATGGTCAGGGGTCCCTTTACCTTTACCTTTAAGTGCCCTGACACTGAGTTATGCCCCTTCCCCCATGTCCCCACTCACTGTGTCAGTGAGTGAATATGAGAAGCAACCCTCTTTTGTGTGGAACCAGCAGGATCAGGCATGTGACACTATCGAAAAGGTTAGCATGTTTTATTACCTGGTGTGAGCAAAACAAAATAATGGCTCCCAATCTTGTGTAGAAACGACAGATGTGGCAATCCCTCTGCTGGCAAACAGACCTGTTTATCCCCATGCACTAAATTAGCCCCTGCTACTAAAACAAGCTGAAACTTCCTTCCACCCCATGTAGCCAGATGTGTATAAAATAAGCTTTTTCCAACTCCATTCATTCCCCAACTCCTCAACCGCCCTGCTGCTGTATCTAAAATGCACTTTCTATATAACACACGGCAGAGACTGGAACATTTGCTTTCAGAACTTGGTTGTTGCTATGAAAAGATTTAAGTCAGGATTACAACAAAGTCTGAACAGACATGATGTTTAGGAACAGTTCTTCCCACGATTTTGCTAGCGCTATAGAAGAGCAGCTTTTGCATTCTGTTCTTGCGTATCACTTTTATCCGACATGCTTTGACCTGATAATAAATCCCACTGAATGAAATGGGAATTGCTTCTGAGTGGACATGCGTAGGATTGCAGGCTAAGTTGTCCTTATTTAAAGAGTTGTTTCTTATTTCAGAGTTCCAGGACATAACAGACACAAAACGGTGAAGCAAGGTTTCTGCATGGTGGCTGACATGGAAGGGCGAGTCAGGAGGATGGAGGAGATGGGGGCGAGGATCCTGACGCGCCCTGGGAGAAGACTTGCAAGCTGACCTGGAGCATGAATTTTTGAAAGACCCTGAACATCAAGGCAGCCCTCAATGGGTCCCTGATGAAGGAGCACAGCAAAGTCAGCTGCAAGCTCTGCCACCGCTACTGCCACCATTGAAGGAGATGCAGGCAACTTCTGCAACAGGCCCACCACTGAAGAGAGGGTGCAAGTCATTGAGCATGAGAGGAGTCATCCTTTCTCAGCTCACCCAAGAACTCAGCCAAGTGTGGAATGAAGCTAACTGGATTTGAATGGTCTCATCCAAGTAGCTGAATGACTGTCATGGTTGCCATCCAAAACACCTGATTCGTACCTGACCTCCTATTTGAAGTTTCGGCTTAACCCCAATGCTCCCAGCACCTACAGAGAGAATTCTCTGTATAACGCAAAAGCAAAAGATTCTCAGAAAGAAAATGAGAAAACAGATCCCAAACCATAGAGCTACTGTTCCTTATAAGAATATTATTGCACCAGGCACAATCCATGGGAAGGGCTCCCGGTTTGCTACTTCTGTGCAATCCTATGCACCCCACCCATCTCATAATTGCAGGTATGTGCATGATATTCCTGCTTTGGTCACAAGGCAGCACACAGGGAAATTCTGCCAGTGTTTTCCGCCTCCCCTCCTTGCAATCCCTCTGAAACACAGGCCCCAGTTATTGGGGATTAGATAGAACAGATGCATGTAAGATGCTTAGCGCTTTGGTCCAGACAAGGCCACTTTCCAATCAGCTCAGAGGAAACAAGGTAATTAGATGGAATCTTGGCCAGAGAGAGAGAGAGAGAAGGAATTTGGTTGTTACTAGACCATAAGATTCCTGTTCCAGCCCCTTCCCTCTTTTCCCCGTGTTTCTCATTTCCCTCTCCTTGTACACAGCAGCTGATGTCAGCTAAGAGCTGCTAAACAGGTCGAGTCTCTGCTGAAGAAACTTGTGTCACTTAAGCAGGGCAATGAATCAAGAGTGTCCTTTTAAAAAGCAACAGCTTTTGGATCGGAGACAAACGGCGCTGTGTGTCCCTCTAGCTGTTTCTGGGATGGCAGGGAAGTTGGCAGGAAAGCTTCTCGATACAATTTAAGCTTTGTCTGACGGTCTCATCGTTAAGGAAATACACTCTGCTAATAAAGACAAAGAACATCAGTGCTGGGGAAGTGGTAGCATGCGGAGGGGAGATGAGCCACAATCACTGAGTTTCTGGTTATTACCAGATAATATGGGTTGGGAGCGTGTGAATCAGACAGACTGAGATGGTTTGAGTTGATTGGCCAAACTTTTGGAGACTTGCAGCAGAGAATTGGACACAAAATGCTGTTTTGGTCACATGTAACTTTGACCCTCTGAAAGCCCAGCTCTACGCATGTTTAGTTTTTTCACTCAGAAGTAAGTCCCACTATGTTTCCTGGGTGGCAGGATGGTCTAAACATGTCTCTGTCAGTGATGAATACCTATGAACCTGAAGCAAGCTTCCCTTGTTGAGTAACAGAAGTAGAGAATTCCCATTTCTCTTGCCTTCCCTACAGAGCTATTGATCGAAAGAGTGAAATAGTAATAGTCTGAATGTGAGTGAGGGAAAGAGAGGAGCAGGAGACTGAGGTTTGGTGGGGCAGATCCTTCAAAGAATTTTCTTCATGAAATGTTACATCTGAAAACCCCCCAAAACATTCAGGGCTGCTTTGGGAAACGTTACTCTGCCTTCATTTATTTTATTATATGAGATGGACAAAGAAAACTAACAACCCTGCCTCATTTCTCCAATTAATTTTCAATTAAGTGTGCATAGCTCTATGGATGCTTACCACACTTCCAGTGCCTCTGGCAGAAGCTTTTCAGCAAACAAGTGCTCATCAGAAACTGCAAGCATCATCCTATGGGCAAGAATGGACAAGCTATCTATTTGTTTTGGATATCCAGTGTCACCTTGCAAGAGAAACTGACTTTCTGGAAGTAATTAATTATTTTGTATTGAATGAGGGCAGGAAAGAAAGTTTTAATTTGAATTGGTTTGTTTATGAAATGCTTGCAGCTGTGTTGGAAACATTAGAATAAAAATAATCAGAACACTGACAAGATAATGCCTTTATTAGGACCAAATAAAGGTGCAAAATGACCAGCAAGCTCTTCTCCAGGATCGGATGTTCGTTAAATAAAAGCAGGAGTGAAAAAACCGACATAGTAAAAAGCCCCCAATGTGGGCTATGATGTAATTTCAGAAATGTCGAAAATGCAAATCTGGAATTAAAATAGAAACTTTTCTGACATTATTCACGGTATTGTGTGTGTGTGTGAGAGAGAGATAGGAACTTGATGCAGAGGGGAAGCCCATGTTACAAGTTTATGCTGGTCTGAAAAAATGATGCTAGGCCCCTGAGTGCATTTGATTTTCACACACCCACCCCAACCCCCTCCATGATCCCAGTGAGCCAATTTTATCACAGTGCTGCACTATATGGAATAAAAAATTATATTGTGCCTTCTGTAGGCACCCACTCCTTTTTCCTTCCTTTGTCACTCTGTATAGCCCCCTCTCTTAAATATGTGAGACCTTGCTCTCCGCTCCTGCACAAACAGGCTTGTTTCCTTTCACTTCTGAAAGGCAGATTCTGCAGTCAGTGTGGAACGCTGCAAGGTTCAAGGTTGCAACCAGCCAGACTTCCCTTCTTACATGGATCCCCTCTCCCAACATTCAGGATTTGCTGGTCACAGGCCATGTTCGGGTCCTCATTGGGCTGGGGTGGTTTTGGGGGGGCAGAGGGTCTCCTTTGGGTTTTACCCTTCAAAATTTTTGCACTTCTGCAAACTTTAGGGTTTCCTGAAGCTTTAGACTGCACTCCATCTCATGTTTTGGAGTACATAACCCCATTTTGGCTTCATCATTGTTGGTACTTGGCATCTGAGCTATTAGTGATGATTGATTGCATCATCATAGTTCTTTCAAGTGGTCAAAACTCTTTACGTTGATTTATGGAGTTATAATCCTTACAGTAAACCTGAGCACAAATATTAACCCGCATTGTTGGAATTAGCATTTCTATATTGCAGATGAGGGCTGAGTCTTTGTCCTTCCTTCCTTTCTTTCTTTCTTTCTTTCTTTCTTTCCTACTTACTTACTTACTTAGGTAAAGGTAATGGCACCCCCGACCGTTAGGTCCAGTCATGCATGACTCTGGGGTTGTGGCGCTCATCTCGCTTTACTGGCCGAGGGAGCCGGCGTACAGCTTCCAGGTCATGTGGCCAGCATGACTAAGCTGCTTCTGGCAAACCAGAGCAGCGCATGGAAATGCCGTTTACCTTTCCGCCGGAGCGGTACCTATTTATCTACTTGCACTGTGTGCTTTTGAACTGCTAGGTTGGCAGGAGCAGGGGGGAGCTCACCCCGTTGTGGGGATTCGAACCGCCGATCTTCTGATCGGCAAGCCCTAGGCTCTGTAGTTTAACCCACAGCACCACCCACGCGTATCCCTTACTTACTTACTTACCTACCTACGAAATGTGTGGCAGGAGTTTTGAACCACTCCCTCATATGTATCTGAGTCGATTCAACCCTCTACACCAGAATATCCAGGTACCAGAGCAACAGTCCCATGAAGAACTATTGCAATTTATCAGGGATGCATCTACAGAAACAGAGCAAAGGGACATTTATGGACATCATTCTAAATACTACATCTGAATCGAGCCTCTGTCTGGGTCTGTGGATACTTTCATTGAGGCCTAGGCATGTGTGTACATCCCCTTCCCCCAATCCACTTCAGTTTCTGCCAAAATCCGCAACCAGCTGTCATCTGGTAAATGCAGCTACTTGTGGAGGAAAATAAAGTTAATTCTTTTGAACCAGCAGCTTCTCTGTTGTGAAGGCTCAGGCTGGCAGCATTTCTCAAGCTGCCACTTGGAGAGTACTTAACAATGGCTCGTTGTGGCAGAGTTTTGACAAACAGCTGCAGCAGCAGAGTCCGTGTGTATTTTAGTGCTGGTACCAAGGGTCTCTTATGCCCCTGTGTAGGAGTAGGAAACTGAAGAAGAAGTGTGCATAATAAAACTTTAAGAACCTTTGAAGATATAAAGTACTGGGAGTTTAAGGCTGCAGGATTAGTTGGTGCTGCACTGGCCTTTAACCCCGACTCTATAAAAAGCTTAGATCTAGGTATAAATGTCACAACTCTTTGAAATATCCATCTTCACCATCTTAGTCCATGTTGTGGATCTAAATATGCACTTGTCTAAAACAGAAAAAATATGCTAAAATTAGTAATTTTAGTCATTAGTAATACGTGTCCTGCAATCCTAACCAACCTGATTCTGGGAAGACACACTCCTGCCATGCCACTTTCATCATGGCCACAGGCAGAACCTCCAGGAGAATGTTCGAGATCATGCCTTGCAAGTTTAGGCTTTCTAGTTTATGAAGAACCTGAGACCAGTGTGGGCTTGAGTGCCTAGGCTGGGTCTTCTTAGGGTCAGGCTGCTTTGAAGTGCTGCCCAATGTTTCTACAGGTTAAGCAGCTCAGTGTGTTTTTAGGGTGGCATAGTTTGTTTGATTCTATTTTGCTACTGCAGGTGCTCTTTCCGAATTTGCCCCTTTCCTGAAGTGTAATTTGCTTCCAGATGGCGCCACTGTGTGGCAACCTCGGATAACACTGGGCAACATTTTTTTACTTTTTGAATGTTGTCTAGATTTCTACAACTGATTTAGGGCACTTTTGCACTGCTGAATCAGGAAATGGCATCAGTTTCTCTCCATCAGGTCAGGTTTTTGTGCTATGTTGATTTGAAAAAAAAAAATCAGATCTTGTGACAAAATTGATTACATTTTTGTAGCATTATCAGCTGGTTTTTGTCAACACATATCGTCCTAAATATGTTTTTAAGAGAAAAAAATGTTTTTCCAACAACATATATTGATTACCTGATAGAAACATCGATTACTGTAAACTGAATAGTGGGCATTGATAAAGGTAAGTACATGTAAATTGCATGTTGCTTCACCATTTTTCAAACTTCAGGGCTTGAACTTCCGTTTCTTTGAACTTCTGGAATGCTCAGCGGCAGGGAGGTCTATCTTCAGAGTCCAACAGTAGTCAGCCATCATGACTGCATCCCAGCGACCCTGATACCTGGTCTTCATCTTTTTCATGTCCTGGTGGAATCTCTCCCCCTGCTCGTCACTCATTGAACCCAGGTTCTCAGGAAACCGGTCCATATGTCCAGCATGTTGTTGACAAGTTCTGCGTAGTTTCTGGCCTTATTGTTGCCAAGAAAGTTCTTCACTACCAGAACAAATGCCTTCCATGCTTCCAGTCCCACTTCGTTCATTGAGTTTCTGAACTCTGGATCTCTGATGAGCTGACGGATCTGAGGACCATCAAAGATGCCAGCTTTCAACTTCTCCATGGTCAATCCTGGAAAAGCCTGGCACAAGTAAGTGAAGCAGTAACCATCCTTGTCCAAGCCTTGGTGAACTGCTTGATTAAGCCGAGCTTGATGTGCAGCAGTGGGAAGAGTATTCTGTCTCTGTCCACCAGAGGGTCGTTGATGACGTTCCTTTTTTTGCAAGGCACCAATTCCTCCCACACAGGCCAGTCCTTCTTCGTGTAATGCTGAGCATGGTCCCTACTATCCCACATGCACAGAAAACATGGGTACTTGGTGAAGCCAGACTGTTGTCCCAACAAAAAGTTCACCATCTTCAGGTCAACACAAATAAACCACTTATGCTGATCATAACCAATTTTCTCCAGCACATACTTCACCGCTTCATAGATCTCTTTCAGTGTAGTCGAGTGAGCCAGGAGTATAGAGGCAAACTGGTTGCCGTTGTGTAGCAGAACACATTTCAGTGATTGTTTGCTGCTGTCAATGAACAGTCTCCAATCTTTGGGTTCGTACTGTGGCACTCCAAGCTTGAGCAGAAGCTGCGCAATATTTACACAGTACACCAAGTCCTTCTCTTCCAAGAAAAAACGGAGATACTCTTGATGCCTGTTGCGGAAGAAGCTGATGCGAGCACTGTCAGAGAGGAGGTTTTTTTCCTTCAATCTGCATGCCAACAGTTCGGCAGAGCCCTTTGACAATTCTTCATGGGGCGGCTGCCCCATTAACTTAGTTTTGATCCCCCAACTTTATGCTTTGCCGCACCTATTTATGGAAGATTTCGAGGTTTTATGACTTCAAACTGATCCCTTTTCGACATAATCACCCAGAACTATCGGACCTGAATACTTCTTGTCATTAAAATAATCATTTCCAATCAAAACAATTATTCGACATGGCATTTTACCCCCACCAACTTCTTCTAAAATGCTCCCCACAAGCACACATGTGAACAAAAACGTAAAAAAAAAGACATGTGGCCATAGCTCAAAAACTTGACCTGATTGAGCAAAACCAATGTGATTTTTGGATTCAGCACATCAGATTCATCCTAAATCAACTGAAAAAACGCAGACAACAAATTTGTTGTTGACCAGTGTAATTTACTGTTTTCCAATTGCTTCTGCAAAATGCTGTTTGCAAGCCTTTTTGCCACTTCCTGTGGCCTCTTTTTAGTGTTGGAGGCGCTATTTCTATTCTGCTAGTAGAGCTGTTCCTCTCCACTCGGGGAAACACAATGCTGTCGATCCCACTGCTTAATTTCTATAGCCAATATTGAGAAAACCTAATCCGCAACTGGACCTAACGGTCAGGGGTCCCTTTACCTTTACCTTTTAATCAGTACAGTGGTACCTCGGGTTACATACGCTTCAGGTTACAAACGCTTCAAGTTACAGACTCCGCTAACCCAGAAATAGTACCTCGGGTTAAGAACTTTGCTTCAGGATGAGAACAGAAATCGTGCTCCGGTGGCGCAGCAGCAGCAGGAGGCCCCATTAGCTAAAGTGATGCTTCAGGTTAAGAACAGTTTCAGGTTAAGAACGGACCTCCGGAACGAATTAAGTTCTTAACCCGAGGTACCACTGTATTAGGGGAACTTCTGCATGTTTCTCCTCTCCATTTCTGCCTTACTGCTACAGTTACAAAACAGTATATTTTTTTTTCTGATCCTGAACCCTCTCAGGAGTATTTGCACAGTGAATAGGTGTCTTCTTTTTTGCCCTTTCTCTACAGCAGAGGTCACCAACTTTTTGGGTATGTGTGCACATATAAAAATGTGATGAGTGAACAACCACCAGCTGCTCTCCTTGTACAGTGGTACCTCGGGTTAAGAACTTAATTCGTTCTGGAGGTCCGTTCTTAACCTGAAACTGTTCTTAACCTGAGGTACCACTTTAGCTAATGGGGCCTCCTGCTGCTGCCGCCGCGCAATTTCTGTTCCCAGCCTGAGGTAAAGTTCTTAACCCGAGGTACTATTTCTGGGTTAGCGGAGTCTGTAACCTGAAGCGTCTGTAACCTGAGGTACCACTGTACCCTGAATCAATTCCTCTCACCCCACAACCTTGGTATTAAAAGTTGTCTGGATACACACACACTTCCAAGGGATCTGAGTCAGATCCAGCAGAATTAAAATGGATCCTCTTGAATTTGCATCATTTTACACAGCGTCTCCCCCCCCCAACCACCTGCAGATTAACACTTGCAGTGGTAGACTGCACAATAAAAATCGCAGATTCGGTGCTTGCTAACACCACAAAAACACTGATTCAAAGCACAGATCCTTGTGATTTTCACATAGGCCAACAACAAAACTGCCAACAAATTACAGAAAGCACTCATGAGTACAGGTGATCTGCGATTTAATGGTGCTTTGGGGGGGGGATTCATAAGAATCCATGCTGCAGTATTGGGAAGGATTAGTTTCTTTCCAGGAAAAGCACGGCCTTGAAGGAAGGACATCTGGATCTTATGAAAACAATGGCATAGCATCTGTGCAATTACGGCAGGGTGGGGGAGAAAAATCATCTGGAAAAGGTCTCTACATTTAAGGGAATTAGATGGCAAGTGTCAGCAGATCAAAAGACCCAGCTGGCCAGTAGCTCATATGCAACAACGGCCAGAGGATGTATGTTGCAAAAGAGGCATTGCAAAATGAAGCAAGTCAGGCTTGCAAGTCAAACCAGCATTTGTGCCTCCAGCTTAAATATACTTGCACTATTGTTATGTCCTTCAGTTTACCTTCTATAGATTTCAAGCGAAATGTGAGCCAGAAAGTCCCTTGAAGTCACCAGGAAGCCTTACACTTTTCCACATCTACACTACTTACTGTAGACCTGCCTCACAGGTCAATGTTTTCAGAATTACTGGGGAAATCTTCACAACTGCAAAAGCATCAAAATGAAAAAATGAAGCCTCTGCTTTTCCCAGTGCTTGTCCAATGTTTATTAGAATTCATATGGAGCGGATTATTTCCAGGATTTGAGCAAATCATCATCATCATCACATACTACCATGGCAAATATAAAAGTGAGGGATTCCAGAGGAATAGTGGTGTTAATTTCTAACAGAGGCGACAGACCTGTGGCTCATTAAAACCTAAAGTACCAAGAGATTGCTCCCCCAGCAATTAAAATAAATAGTTCCAAAGTGCAGCAGAAAGGCTGTTTTTAAAACCAGCACTAACCATCAAAATTACAATTATTCTGTGGGTTCAACACTACCGTTGTATAGTATTTTTCTTTCCAAATAAGCATGCCGCCATTTGACCTGAAGTGTATATAGAAGCTTTTCCTATATATATTTGGCTGGCCTTTTGAGTGGTCTGGTTCAGGGGTTTATATTATTTGTTTTCCAATGTCAGGCTCTTTGTTTACTAAGATTTACTGGAGTCTATTACTGACAAGAACTTCAGAATCTACTTATAATGTGTTCTGGGGCCATTTCCAGTTGATGCAGCCATTTCCAATTGGTGGGTCCAGCCATGTGCTCCCCTGGAGCCCTACCCTTCCTGACTGGTTAGAAAATCAGCTGAAATGAGGTGACCAGTAAACGCTTCATTGTGCGAGGGTGTGGTGCCAGCCACACTTAAAAGAGGCGGTGGTGAGGCTGCTGCTTAAAAAGCCCACCTTTGGTGTGGCATCAGCCAGCTTCAAACACCCTTTGGGGGGGGGGAGGTGGTGGCAGAACCATTACTAGAGGACACTGATTTTCTGCATCTTAGTTTAGGCCTGGTTGACCAGATGGATGGGCCAGTAAACTGAATCCTTGGAAGATGTAGATTCTTGAGGCTAGGTGGTTCCCATGTTTGGAAGACAGGCTAGTTGCCTGTTCTGAATGGGGCACACCCTTTAACACTTAGAGGAGGGGGAGTACTCCTGGATACACCAGTCAGTGGAGGACCAAATGGTCTCTGTTACTAGGAGTGCCGTTTACCAGCTTTGTCTGGTACTCCAGCTATGGTGGCATCTGGATTGGGGTCATTTGGCAACTACAGTCCATGCACTGGTTAACCTCCAGCCTGGATGACTGCTCTACGCTCTGTGTGGGACTGCCCTTGGGCTTGGACCAGAAGCACCAAAACAGTGGTGAGACTGCTAAAAGGGCATGCAACCACTTTGCTAAAACATCAACACTGACTGCCCATTATACTAGGTCAAGCTCAAGGTTCTTGAGCTGATATACAAAGCCCTGAACTTGGGCCCAAGTTGCTTCAAGTGCCACCTGAGCCTTTCTATCTGGTCTCTGTCATTGAAATGATCCAGGAGTGCTGTAAGTTGTCTCCCGTGCCACAGACGCCCAACTGGCCTCAACTAGAAGCCAGGTATTTAGTGTCCATGATCCCATGCTGTGGAAAACTCTTCCAGCAGAGATTTGGCAGACATCCTTGCTTCTGACTTTCAGTTGTCTCTTGAAGACTTTTTCATGGCAATAGACCTATGCAGCTGTTTAAACTTTTATTTTTAATTAGCCAGTCACCATGCTACCCAGATTTGATGATATAGGGGTATAAAAAACTATCCCAAAAGCTCATTATATATAAATGGTCTTTTGAACAGTATTGCTCCTCTCCCCCTGCCGTTTACATATATTCCTAGCTGAGAGGTTAGCTTCACATGCAATTATGAATTACAGTGGTGCCTCGCAAGACGAAATTAATCCGTTCCGTGAGGCTCTTTGTATAGCAGTTTTTTCGTCTTGCGAAGCAAGCCCATTGACAGCTTAGCGGATTAGCGCTATTAGCGGTTTAGCGGATCAGCTGATAAGCAGCTTAGCGGCTTAGGAAAAGGGGGGGAAAGGGGAAAAAACCTGCAGGAACTCGCAAGACATTTCGTCTTGCGAAGCAAGCCCATAGGGAAATTCGTTTTGCGAAGCGCCTCCAAAACGGAAAACCGTTTTGTCTAGCGGGTTTTCCGTCTTGCGAGGTGTTCGTCTTGCGGGGCACCACTGTACTTTCAGCTTCAGCGTCGCTGCAAAAACTTAAGCATTTTACTGTGACTTACAACATAACTGGCACAGTAACAGAGCATTCCAATTATATACCAATGCTTTATTGGAAAAAGGCTACACAAACTTAACTGAACAGGGCATGGTTTTCATAGTACTGCAATACTAAGATATAAAGATGTAGTTATATATCAGTTGCAGCAGAATTCAGGTTATCAGATATCCAAACTAATGAGAGCACAGTCTGCACTTCTGGCAAGAAATCCCACCAACCTGTCATTATAAATTACCGTAGGATGCTACTAGCAAGAGCTAGAAGACAGTTTAACACGGAGTATCATAGCTTAGTAAATGACAGGGAAGGTGGGTCTACCTCATCAAACCAAGTTTTACAATGTCATTGACATCAAGATTGCTGTAAATAATGTATTCTACTTCAGTGCAGCACACATTACTAAATGGCTAATTTGTTATCAACAGAAGTGGAATTTTAATGATCAGTACGCCTGGAAATTTGGTTACATTAACGAAGACCACTGTCCTGCATGCCAGGTTTGGCCACAATATCTTTGAGGCGTGACCAAACCTCTTCCTAAAAAGTGACGCTGAAGTTGTGTTTCGATCCACAACCTTGCTATAAGATGGAAGAACTCAGAATTCAAATTGTGATGAAGGAACCTTCATGCGAGGTTTGCCAACAATATCTCAAGAGGTAGCAGAACTGATGCCAAAAGATGTGTGAAAGTGACATCTTGATTCAAAATGGCAGCTACCATCCAAATCTTGACTGCCACCCCCTTGTGCAAAATTTAGCGAGGATATCTTGAGAGCAGCCAAACCTACAGAGAACAGATGGCACAGACAAATCACTCCCCCAAACTAGATTTTGATGTGAATTATTTGTGAAATAGGAATTTTTCATTTCTTCCCTCTACACTCCAAAAGTAGAGATTGACACTTTTTGTCAGTTATTAACAAAATACATTACTAGAAATGGAGCAAATCCTGAGTTTCAGACCTCATTTTTAACAGCTGACAACGTTCCAGGAATCTTACAACTTTGCACATGTTCCTAGTACTCTAAGGCAAGAGGAGCTGCCATCTTCTTCACAAGGAACCCAATCTCTTGATATTTGATGTTTGACAATATAGCTATTATATGCAAAGATTCTATGTTAGTATAGATGTGGGTTCTGCCCTGAGAGTATTAAAATACTGTGGCTGAACGTAAAATACTGTGGCTGAACGTAGCTTTTTGCTGGTTCAGCATCAGGCTTTCTTTCTTTCTTAAAAGGAGTAACAGAACAAAATAGATTAGACTTCATTTTCACTTTGGCAAAAGTATTTTTAATAATGCGCCTTTTGACATTCCTGCAAGTTTCAAGGTACTTCAACTCAAGTTCCCTCAGAATGTTGTTTTTATTCTCTTAAACTTTGTGGAGTTTTTCCTCAAAACAGTAGATGAAGTAAACCTGTGTCTGCATGTATTACTTCTGAGTGCAATGAAGGCCGAGTGTTTTCTTCTTCACCCCTCAAAATTTCTATAAATAGAAAGCAAGTACATCAAGGAAAAAGGCTCTGTTACAATCTTCCCAACTTGTTTTTTTATGTGCAGATCTTTTTTCTTTTTTAAAAAAAAAGCAGCATCCAAAATCAATGGGGGAAACAAAATTGAGGTAAATACTCAAGCTACAATAAAGTTAGTTTGAAATAATTGTCATTTGTGCTTTAGATAAGTCCATGCAAGTTTAGGCCACATCCACAATTCTGAGTCACCATACTATTAACAGGAATTGTGCTGTTCACACATTTATTTGATTTGCCTTGCAGTGGGGCGATTGTGCTTTAAAAAGTTAATATGGAAAAAAGTTACCAGCTTTTTTGTGTGACATGCGGCTCATTCACTGAATGGATGGAAGACAACAGAAGTAGTTCTGAGCAACTGCAGCAAGACTCATTTGGACAGAATGTCAAACTGACTTTCAGAGTTCTGTACAACATTCCCACTTGCAGTAGCAGGGTAATGTACAAAACCAGAATAAAGCTTCCTAGGATTCCAATCTCTTGGGTAGGAAGGAAAACATGAAGTCAAATACTATAGACAATTAGAGTGTAATCAACAACAATATAGTAAAATACCTGTCATAAGGCCCAAGTCAGAATGCAAAGGTGACGTGTATAGCTATTAATCCAGTCACAGATTCCTCTCTTCCCCCATCCCAAAGTTGAGAGATTAAATACATCCTTAACTCTGTATACCCTCCATTACCTGTTTGCTGAATGTGACAAGCATGAATAATCCAAATTAGAAGATTGCAAATTGATGTTTTCAATGTTTAATAAAACTTTGTAACAGGATATTTGGGTCACATGTATTTTTTTTGGGGGGGGGAATACCATATTAATTACTAATGCATAATAATTAAAACATAATGGTTTCCTGTTCAGAGCTCCATTTAATAAGCTGAAAGAGGAGCAAAATGATACTGCCAAATTAAACACTGAGTATTTAAAAGTTATCCCTTCCATGTGGACTATTTCAGTGAAGGGGAACCCTAAATGTAAATGGCAGCACATGACTTTTCCTTTTTTAAAAAATATATTTAAAAAAACTTTAAACTTAAGCAGTAAGGTGACGTGCAAGTATTCCAATGACTTTGGCTTAGATAGGCATCATAGGCGATCAAGCTATAATTATTTTCTGATGCAAGGAGGAAAGACAACTGAAAATGACAACTGAATTTCATGTGCAAATGAGGCCTTTGAAGGTATACAACACCTTTGTTTCCAATCTTCCAGTCCACTTTCAGCTGCTGCATTTCAGGCTACCACTGGATGTACATTATTAACAATTGCAAGTTAAGCCAAAGAGATCAACATGACTTTAAATTAGGAAATTAACATACTTTTAGTTTCTCATCAAGTCAAACTTACTGAGGTTAATAATGGAATTGATCCTAGTTGGAGGGTTCCCTTCTGAGCAAAATGCAGAGCTGAATTTATCGCTAGTCATTTCTTTAAACAAGTAAGACATCAATAAGAGTTCAAAAAGGGAAAAAGGCACAGGACTAAAAAAACAAACTTAATTTATGTTTTTACTGTTGTTTTAGAACTTATTCTTTTGTATACAATCAAATATGGGAACAGAAGAGCACAATTCCACTGTACAGGTTGTAAGTTGTTGCCCAAAGACATGTTCATGAAAGTCAAACCTTGTATCCAGCTTTATCTAAGAAATTCAATGCATTTTTCTATCCATGATTGGGTTTCAAATGGTGGAAGAGTCTCTACAATTATAATGGCCTGGTCTGCATGACACGCCAAGCCAAATTATAGCTTAATGGGACTGGAGGAACATGCAGGCTCCTGGAGAGGAGCTTACAGACTCTTTGCTCCTCCTGCATCTTTTTCACTCACATATTGCGCTCAACTAGGCTTAGCTTATTGTCTGAACCAAGCCTTGTGGGTAAGCTTTCTTCCTGCCAACTCAAACTATGGCCAAGAACATACCTGCCCGTGGGGTGGGTGGGTGTGCGCTACAAGTTACTTTCTAGGAGCCTGCCTGTTCCACTGCTCCTAGTAAGCCATATTTTGACTTAAGAGTGTCATGCAAACCAGGCCAATGGTGAGGACCAATTTGCAACCATTTGAACTAGGCATTCAAAAGTTACCCAACTTGCTATATTCACCAGATCTGCTGACCAAGTCAAACTACTAACAATTTATACAGATGTACAGTTATATTGCAATCAAAAAAAGGGGGTGATGAATGCCAAAGTGAGCACACAATTCATATTTCACAACTGCAGCTGCTGTAGAAATCCCTTATTTGACACATATGTAAGAACATTTGGGATCTCAGACTCAGTGTGCGCTTTATGTCAAACAGCAGCAGCAATATTGTAAGAAAACAAACACTATACTGCTAAAAGCAGTTACACCGGCTTGTGCCTTTAGAATACTAGTTACACAAAAATGCGACTCAGTGCTTCATGAGAGGTTCCAACATGCGTACCAAAAAGGAGCTGCATACATGTAGCAAAGAATATGATAGATGACTCTGAGTAACAGATAGGAAAATGCATAAAGACCTTCTTTTATGACAGGATACAATCAGAACAGGGTAGGAAACGACACATTTGCATTTCTGACGACGTCAGAAACAAAAGGTGTGCAGATGACAGATCAGCATAATGAAGAGACTCTAAAGGCACATTTCAGATAGCACAATGATTCTTAATTGTTTCTTTAAAAGGAATAAGAAGTGCATTGTAAGCAGTGTTCTCTGAACACAGCCAAATGCTTATAGTCCAAATGTTTTTCATAGTATTCTCCTCAGTCGATATGGCTTCTCAGCACAACTCCCAATTCAAGCAAAAACAAAAGGGAGGGGGTTGGATGGCTGGGTTAATAAAGGCTGACTGTACTAACAGTATTTACTCATCAGATCCTACTGATCTCTTCTGCGCCCTCTTCCGGGGCAGCCGTCTTGGGGAAGCTTTGTCTGAAGGAAAAGAAGAAGAAAAGTTACTCAATGGGATAAGTTAAATGAAATATTTTGGGGGCCAGGGGGAGAAAATTATTTTCTAATTTATTCCCTCAAAGAACGATCATGCAAAAGGCAGATCTGAGAAGCATCTTATATACGTTCTTCAGTTATGGACATGCAACTAGTAGCCTATTAACAAAGATGTTCCTAAAACAATGCAGGATCAAAGCATTCAATCTCAGCTCTGTGATGACAATGGGTGGCTTGAGCAAGAGTATTTTGCTCTATTTTAGTTTCTAAATATAGAACAGGTGTGTATCTGTTCTAAGGATGAAGGAAACATCATGCCCTACTTCCCTCTAGGCTCAAGGACAGCCAAATCAAAAACTAATCTTTACATTCACAAGCTCAAGTTTCAGTATCTGTAGAATTCTAAATCATACAAAGTAGAAAGAATGCTAAGTATTCAGGCAGTAAATTCCCCAAAAGGTAACGATATCAGTCTCTTATGGGCAAAAAAAAGAGAACTATGGCACCTTACACTAACATTTTAGCAAAAGCCACAATAAGTAATAAGCCACAATAAATGTGTTAATCTTCAATATTTAATTAGTATTCAGTTTTCTAGATGGTTTACAAGTAATTGGCTGATTAGTTGTGGTGACTGAATTTTGCACACTGATTCGAACCACCTTTTGGTCTTGATTGCATACAGACAACCTTAATGGGGCAAAGCAGAAGTGAATGAATGTAATTGTGGGGTTCCAACTCTAGACCTTGTAACCTTACATCTTTTCTCAGCTCCCTGGCCATCCTCTAAACCTCCCTTGCTTCTCTAATGAATTCCTATCTATTCGCACAGCCCCTTCCACGTATACAACCTTTGTTTTGTCTGAGTCCTACTTTCCCCTGGGCTCATTTCTTGAACTCGATGTCTCCACCATCTATTGTTTTCTCACATTCCCGTTTTTCAGGCCTCTGCCCACTTTGCAACATTTCCTCTAGCTAGTTTCTTGTTGAGCCTCCCTCTGCCCCCTTCCCTCACCCCCATAGCAGGCAGCCCTTCTGCACTTTAAGTAGTATAACGTTTCTTTTTTTATAAAAAAAGATCCCCTTCTCCATCTAGCTAGCTTGGCTCAGTTCCCTGTCACCTTTATCCTCTAAGCCTCATTCTTCAGACATTTTGGTTCTGCTTCTCAGTCAGCTCCCTACTCTGCAATCTTTCTTGAGCATCCTTCTTTCTCAGCAATCCGTCACCTATCTTCCCAGAATATAGCCTGTCCCTGTGTGGCCTTTTATTTCCCATGCACACTTGCAACTTCCTTGGCACTCACAGAGGTTGGCCTAACGTTTTAGCTCCTACAGCAGCTGGATATTGCACTCCACCACATCAACTCAGTCAATGTCAGAGGCTTCACTGCCACAAACACAGTACAATATATATTAGTAACTATTTGCCCCTTTATCGGTTAAAGCACCATGATCATGAAGTCCAAGCAAGCAGCAATCTTAATGTATTTTAAAAGCCCTCTAATGTGTTAATACTTATTTTCTATGCAAATTGCTGTTTAGCATCAATAGTTAGTATCCTATGCTATGGAACAAGTGATGTGACAATTAAACTTTTCTATCACGTGTTCTGAAAATTGTCGGTGGTCTATTTTGTTTCTGGCAATCTGAAGAATGTAGCCATGGTTTCCTTTGGGAAATCAGGCATGTAAAGTAGATGACATCCCAGAAAGTGCAGATACCACTGAGTTCTGGTGACTGAACCATGTTAACAGTGTAACTGAGTTAGTATCTGAACAGCTGCTCCCCCAAGATATGCAACAGTAAATGTACCAAGTGGGATTAACTCCAGATTTCTGTTGCATCTTCAAGATACTGGTGAAATCCTCCAAACCTTATCACTTTAACACCACATGCAATTATGTGAAGTGTACCAACTAAGCAGAAATGGGTTCAATGTATAAGAACCTAATTAGTGCACAATATACATTTCAGAAGCCTCAACCCAATAAAGTGTCTCACCTCTTCTACTTTGCACTGAAGCCACAGGAAAAGCAAAACAGAAGAGACAGTAAAGATATTAGAAAAGTCCACAAGCATTTAAAAGATCTAAGAACATATTTGGACTAATTTTTGAAATCAGAAGTCACCAAAATGTACAGCTAAAGCTCCACAGCTCCCAACCCAACAAAAAACCCTGTACACTTGTCACAGAATTACAGTTTTGTCCTCACCTAATGCTGTATAGATTCAGCAAGTATGCTTTTAACCAGTATAAGAAACAGTCGGTGATTTCACTATTGACTTTACCACTGATTTCAATATTATTGAATACTATTATCTTCTTCAAATTCATATGTTTTCTCAATTTTTGGTTGGAGTCTCATTGAAGTTTATAAAACAATCTAATAGTAAAGGAATAATTCTTTCTGGAAATAATTTCAAGTGAATCTGGCAGAGTAAAAAAAGGAACATTTAGAACAATCCCTTTTCTAAACAGTTAGAGGCAGGCATATTCAACACTGCAGTTAACATTGTTCCCCCAGATGTTGTGAACTACAACTCCCATATTTCTGACCACTGACATTCTGACTAGTGCTGATGGGAGTTGGAATCCAAACATCTGGAAGATACTGGTTATCCTTTTATAAGAAATTCATTAATGGACTAACAACCTATGGTAATATGGATACTTACTTATCTGGTTTAAAGTTTCTTGAGGAATCCAACTCATGTCAACATCATTCTGATTCGACGTCCCCATCTCTACTTTTTGAGCTGGTCTTTTTCTCTGGAAACATTAAGCACAAGATTTAATAAGGGAAAGAACAAAGAACTCCACTGAACTCCACTTAAGCCATTCAACTTGTAACATGTTTTTGTGATCACAACAGCGGTTAACTTCAAACCTAAAGCTGCTGGCTTTACATTCTAGCAGCAGTTCTAATACATGGTGGCATGAGCATCAATAATTTCTTAAAACAGTGTGCATATTTTACAAATATTTAAAGGTAAAAATCCTAATTTGGGATAAATCTCAACATCACAGATAATTTCAACTTAATTGATTGAATCAGTATTAGGGTGAGCCATAATCTATGAACCATTTTTGAAGTTATATTATTCGTGGCAAATATAGTTGGTTAAGCCAAGTCAGTATGAAAAACACATGTTGGGAGGATCAAATATAGGTCTGACATGTGGAACTCTTGCAAGACGTCAATCATCACATGCTGTACTTGTATCTGATCTTTTTGATGAAATGAAAAATGGCATTTTAGCCACTTTTCACTCTCAACTATGGCTAAGATTTGCTTATATAGTCTTCTATTACAGCAACTCAACATCAGATCACATTTTACAACATTCTGTTTATAAGGAAGTGTGTGCAGATGCAATCCAGTTACCTCCAGGTGCAAAGAGAATACCACTGCATGAAAAAAATCATTTAAATAAACAGAAATTGGCCTACGGTCTCTAAAGCAAATATTAGCTACACTTCTACTGCATGGTAGTTTGATCTTTGTGTAAAATTGCCTTGGATTAAGGTTTGCCTCAAGGAAAGCAATGTTCTAATATATGACATGATCTTTCCTTCCAGGTAGCCTATAGCAGTGTGTACAAGTTTCAGTCACCAGCCCATCCACATATTAAAGAGAGCCAGTTAGTTTAACACAGTGTCTTGAGACCACAGTCTGGGTCCAGAGTAGCATCTATAACCGGAAAGATGACCTGCAGAATTTCTTACCTTCCTAGATTCCAACAGCTGGTGTAGACCAACAATGACAAGCAGGCTAAGTCCACCAAGGAACATATACATAAAAATCCTTGTTTAGAAAAAGGAGAAGAGAGGTCTAGTAAGCTTTCATTTCTTTAAATAGAAGAAAGCTAAACAAATCATCCCTGAATACCTTTACCAGATTAAGTAGACAGTTGCTGTCCTAAAAATGAACACACACTCATATACCCATCCCAACATCAACCCCAACTATACTTTGTAGAACACTTTATGAAGGACTCATCTCTTGATAGGAGGAGCCAGATTAACCAACCAAGGGACACCAGTTTCAACTCAATAACTTTGGTGGGACAGTTAAGTTCTCAACTAGATAAATTCTCCCCACCCCAAGCCAAGATGACAAAAAGAAATTAAGAATGATCCAAATTACTGCTAAATCTTAAATCCTGCAAATAAGACATGTACCTAATGGAGCTATGTGTGGGAAACAAAAAAATCCTCGTCTTTCATAGCACTGCAAAGCACTTATGAGTTACTACTCTAAAATCAACAAAGGAGATAATATAGACCTGCCTCGGTGTTGAGATCAGCAGAAGATGCCTTGCTGGTTACAGCATGGTGCTGATAATGCCAAGGTTGCAGGTTCGATCCCAGTATGGGAGAGCTGCATATTCCTGCATTGCAGAGGGTTCAACTAGATGATCCTCAGGGACCCTTCCAACTCTATGATTCTATTAGAAGTTAGTGGGACGGTGGTGCTTGAGAGAGCATTTTCTTTGGTGCCTTCTAGATTGTGCCTTGTCCTCTGAGGTTTGCCCACCCTCATTACTATACATGTTTTGTTTTTAGGTCAAGACACACCTTCCACAGGCCCTTGGGGGTGGAAGATGCTACACAGTTTAATTTAAGATTAACAGTAGATAACCTGTTCTAGGACTGCATGATGAAGGGGGGCAATAAAAGCCTATGAAAGAACAAATAAATAAATAGGTTATTGAAATTAAGTCTTACGTTTCACCATCTAATCCATCTTCCTTTTCAATAATGGTAACAGTCTGGTTGAAAACAGCATCTTGAAAGAAGTTTCCCTAAAATGAAAAATTCAGCAATGTTAAAGGCTGCCCAAGATAACAGATTCAAGCCAGTATGTGGCAGTAATGTTAATACAGTGGAACCTTGGTTCTTGAATGGCTTAGTTGACAAACAAATCGGCTCCAAAAATCTGAAAACCCCTAAGTAACTGTTCCGGTTTTTGAATGCTTTTCAGAAGCCAAACATCTGATGCGGCTGTCTGCTATTGTTTCCGGGGCGCCTGCACCAATCGGAAGAAACATATTGGTTTTCAAACGTTTCAGGAGTCGAACGCACTTCCAGAACGGATTAAGTTCGAGAACCAAGGTTTCACTGTATATACCTCCAGGGATGAAATGCTTCTCAGCGCTTCGTTCTTGTCTATAATTTCCACTCACATTGCAAATCACAATAATCAGAAAAGCTAGCTTACAGGACTCAGTGTCTTGTAGGCCTCAGGTTGTCAACACACATTTTCAAAGCTTTACTAGGAGAAAATGTCCACAACAAAGGGATGAAAAGCGACCACTCAAAGTGGAGTTTGTCTAGAACTTTTGAAAAGGACAAATAAAGTTACATTTGGAGATTGATGAAGCTTTTTACCTAGGTTTGGCAAGGTGAGGGGAGAGAGAGGAGGCGGCAAAATCATAAAGATAGTATATGTTGACCAAAACAACAAGAACAAAAAAGACCAACTCAGATTCAAAGAGTGTCAGAACATTCAGATATTGAGGAGTGTATAATGTTGTTGAGAAGAGTTACAAAAAGTAAAGACAGTGTTTTAAAAAGCAAGACTGCACCTGTTCAAATCAGGGTCCAAGACATGAACTCTAATGTCTCCTTCCAAAACCACTCATCACAAACTTTAGACTATCATATTGGAATACTATCAAGGATTTGGCTATACCAGAACTTGCAGAATAGATACCCAAGCCTAAGCAAGATAAAAATGGCACACTTGGATAAACATCACTTAATACTCCTGGATAACATCAGCAAATGCCTAGTTTAACACTAAGGAAACCTTGCCAAGCTTCCAGGCTGTCACTCACATTTTGGTCTTTGTAGTTCAGATTGATAACCAGTCCAAAGGGGCGACCACCCATAGGCTCTGCAGGAATGAAGGAGTATTCAAATGTGGCCTGTCTCTGTGGTGGAACAACCGTGTTCAGAGGAAGAGCAGTGAAATTCTGAATGAAAAACTGGTAATCTTGAGGGTACCGGAACGAAGCATCTAGAGACTCCACAATGAAGTCTTCTGTACCCTTGTTAGTGAAGCCAACTAAAAACTTCACAATGTTGTTTGCTGGAAAATCTAGGAGGAAATTAGAAAACTGGTTAAGCTGAAACTGTGTGCACAACTCAAAACTTGCATAATGTTGCACTATAATTAGACTAAACTGATAAAGTGTGCTGGTCTGAGGTAAAAAGGAGGCCATTTTTTACCTTCTCCTTTCACAAACAAGATGGTTGTATCAGCGCTAGGGGATGCTTTCGGTTCTCCCGATAGATCTTCTTCCTCTTTCTCTTCTGTCTAATACAAGAGAATGTTTTTGAAAAGCCTATGACGAACAGTGAAGCAATGAATATCTGAAGTAAGACCACTATTGCAAAATCCCACATAAAAGCATTTCCATGCAAAAACATTAATGTTGCAATAAATATTTGGAATTTCTTGAAAACAATTATTAAGAGCACAATCCTTTGTGTGTCTGTTTGGAAGCAAGTCCCATAAGAAAGCAAAAACCCCATGTGCTGCCTATGTCTAACAGGGCTCCTTTGGAAGGATGTTTGCTTGCAAGCTGGATTCATGTTTCTTTCTGTTTAGTTGAGAGAAGCAGAAAGAAGTGCAACCACTCAATGCAACATGACTGCTTAGACTTGGTTTCTCCATCTTTGTCCATGACAATTATGTTATTTTTTCATGTTGTGAACTGCCTTGAGTATGGTGTGAAATATGGAAGTGCGACATACAAATAAAATTATGTATGCATATATCATGTACTCCAGAAATGGAGAGGGAAGAGGGTGGGGAAGGTGAACAAATCAGAGGTGAGCAACTTACCTTTTGTAAATATAGTAGGTATCAGAAAGCTAATGTTCATGTTATCATGTAACAAGAGGAGGCCAATACACAACCTTACAAAACAGCTACCAAAACACCAAAATAGGTGCTTGTACACCAAACCACAACTAAGAACAGCCAGCTGCATGAAAAGCAGAAGTGGTCAAATGTACAAAGTATAGAAAAACTTAGAGTTACTAAGTAAATTATCAAATACACGTTTGATAATTGTGTCTAGGCAGTGATATTATACAAAATCAAAACCAGCCTTCTGCTGTTGTAATATTCACTAGGATTGGTGTATTGATGGCAATACAGCCATCAGTAAGATTTGCATACAACTTGGTGGCAGTAATACAAACTGTGGCCATCAAGCATTGTACTTCCCTTTTGGGCTTTTGATATACAAGAGGGAACCATTCTGGAGGAGGGAGACCTGTAGTGGCAGGCTTAGGAAAGAGAACACCATAAGCCTAATGCAGTTATTTCAAAGTGTGACTCTTCCCTCCACAACTGCCTATGTGGTTATTCCAACCACTCAAAAAATATTCCCCTCCCCAATATACTGCTGCATTTCTATCCCTGCTACACATTTTTTTGACCAGCAGTACAGCTCCTTGGGTTTAGCAAAGGTCCATTTTTACTATATCCTACTTACAGTTGGAGCAACACAAGCATTATGATTTGTGGATGTTCACTATGGCAGTTAACAGGGCCAGCCCAATTTCTCAGCGTGGCAGCCTAAGGACAGCTTGGAGGAGCAGTAGACCTGGCCTCCAAGGAGCATGCCACCTGTCCCCCTCTTCCCAGCCTCCTTTCCATCCCACCCCCTGTGAGTGGGCTATGGCAGGTATGCAGATGAGGAGAGAGAGGAGTGGCATTTTATGCTTTACCTCAAGAGCAAAACATCCTGGGTAGACTCTGACAATTGAGTACTCTTGATAACAGGTTATCTGCTGTAAAAACTGTAATAATGGACAACATAAGCTTGTGAAACAGAAACAAATACTTGTAGATGTACCAATTCTGTGGGTTCATCTTCTTCAACTTCAGCTTCATCATCTTCATCTTCAACGACTGTATCTTCAATAGCTTCTTCATCTTCTGTGGCATCTTGGGCAGCCACCAGCAAACTAGAACCTAGAGACAAGGTAAATGAAAATTTATTTTAAATGTAGGCAAAGTTATTCTCATGTTTAACTTTGCTTATGAAAGCTTTCATTACACTTACTAAGTTATCAGTTTAGATAAGTTGTGAGTTGCACTCATGTCTCTAGTGAAAAGCATCACTAGAAGTTCAGTGTAAGAAGATCCAGAGTTTACTCTGATATTTATAAAGCAGTTGTCAATATTAATTTTCAATACCACCTAATATTGCACTAGGCACCATACAGATTAGAAACGTAAAGGCCAACGACACTGGCTTAAATCCTACCAAAATACATTATAGAAGGGACAGAAATAATTAAAATAAAGATTTCCTCACAAAGGTATTTTTAAAAAAACTATTATTGCAAACACACAGAAGTCATCCCACGACCAACACCCTGAACAGAACTTTAAAGTATGGGCATGTTAATTCAGCTAAAAAGTAGCAAGTATCTACTTGGCAAGGAAAAGGACCTCTAGTGAGCAGGTTAGGATCATGCAGAATATTTTCTACCTCACAGTGGGGTATATCTTAGCAGAAGCTACAACTGAAGTTGCACTATGGCAAGCTAGCAACTTTGATTTATTAAGGTTAAGAACTCTGGAATGTGGAGGTATGCTAGTTTGTATCAGCCCACACCAAGTTACACAATCACAGCCCATAAAGAGCTATTTGCTAAAATAGAGCATGACAATGCATGAAAGAGCTTGAAATAAAGGATTTTAGGACACCTCCTCCAAATGTATGGCAAAAGCAACCCCTCTTTTTTTGGTCATGGGGAAGACTCCAAATAAAATTTCCCTTCCTTTCAGAATGTTACAAAAGGAAAGGTCTTAGTGCCATCAAGCAACCACAGCTCAAAAGTTTCATTACAACTCAGTTCAAGTGACTTCAAGAGAGCTTAAGATCAACATACTGGTTTAATTTAGCTGTCTGTTGAGCAGAAGCGTTAAACTAAATCTCTTAAAATGTGATAGTAGACTTTCATCACTAGGATTCTTTAGTGATTTCCTTGAAATGTTCATTATGCTAAAAGCACTATGGCAGACCACACAAACTTTTCCAAGCAGTAGCATGCTTTCAAGATTTCATGATCTCTCCTATATATTTGAGAAAGAATGATGATGTGGCATTATAGTGGAGAGGAGGGAGTGTATTCAACATCTGTTATCGCAGCCAGGAACTAACTACCAAGAACTGAGAAGTGTAATTTTCCAGTTATCTTAAACTACTAATGCTGAAAGAGAGCTACCCTGAATTTATCTAAATATTTTGAATGGGGGACAAAAGTGGAAATGCACAGCAATTAATTTGTGGAACCAGCTCTCAATCAGAACACTTTGCTAAAAACACTAAGCACATGCTATTGCAACTGCATAAATTCTCTCCCATTCAACAAGGAATGTAGGTACCGTATTTGACTTTGTTCCAGAACAAAGAACACTAACTAGAGGTTCAAGAAAACTGAATTGGAGCCAAGAGAAGAGACATGCAAAATCTCCAGAAGAGCTACGTTATAACTGATTAGGTCACAAAACCAAAGAGAAAACACACATGTATCTATGACATTGTACAAGAAAAAATGGTAATACAAAATCACTGCAAATGAAATTAAAAGAGTGCTAGTTTTAATCTGAAACTAATAAGCCTATGCCAGTAAGCCCAAATGATATCTGTGTTGTTACTATGAGAAGGGTCATCCATAAAACTTTAAGGATCTTTCCAATTGAGGCAAATATAATTCAAAGTGTAAAGTGATGCACAATGAGGCAACCCCCCACCCTTTCAAATGAACACTGGTGGGGTCTGAACTAGCAGTTACTAAGAAGGAAACATCTTGGGTCTGTGGTGGACAGCTCAATGAAAATGCTGACCCAATGTATGACAGCTGTGGAAGGTACTTGGCATGTGAGGGACCACTGGGGAAATAAATGAAAATAACTGGCATCATTGTAATGTGGTATTATACATTACAGTGCTACCTCGGGTTACATATGCTTCAGGTTACAGACTCCGCTAACCCAGAAATATTACCTTGGGTTAAGAACTTTGCTTCAGGATGAGAACAGAAATTGTGCTCTGGCGGCACGGCAGCAGCAGGACGCCCCATTAGCTAAAGTGGTGCTTCAGGTTAAGAACAGTTTCCGGAACGAATTAAATACTTAACCCGAGGTACCACTGTATATGGGTGGAATCAATCCACCCCCTACCCCAGTTCTGATATGCAAGTTCATGCTGTTTTAAGGTGGATTCACCTTGTGGTTAATGCACAAGGCATATATCAGAATGCATATATATGCATAAGGCATATATATCACCCATCCTTTATGGTATCTGCATATAATACCAGCAATGTTTTATTTCATGTTTGAGCTTTATAATTTATGTAATTTTTGTTCCAGAATGTTTAACAATTCAAATACACAACATTTCTGGATTTATGTTTTAAATGGAAATAATGCCAGTGGTCTGCCAGGAGTAGGTTTCGTGCTGCGAGGTTTGAAGAGACAAGTGTTACTGGCAAATACAGCATGCCTTTTAAACACATAACCCTCACCTAGACCTCCAGCTGTGTTACCGCACCCTGTATAATTAACCTTGGAAAGCACGTGCAATATTTTCTGTGAAGTATTACCTACCCCATAACCTTGATCACACCTGCATATCAATAATTGCCCTACATAAGATCACAAACTTGTATTCTACACTAGCTGCCCCCTGTATTCCTTCATTTTGTACTCAACTACAACCCCAACCACAAACATTGTTTCAAAATCGAAAGCAATCTACATTTACACCATCTGGTTGAGTTTAGAATATGTTGATTAATTACTTAATTAAACATTAATTGAACTCATTTGCTGGTATGATACACAAAATCAAATCTATGCTGGTCTCAATTTATACTGACAAGCTTCTTGAGCAAGGCCCTCCCAAAAATTACTTGACCTTGGCTTGTACTGCTGCAGAAACATCCAAGAAATTGCAAGTAATTTGTATGATAATGCAATTTAAATGCTGTTATTGGATTTACTCAGCAAAAACATGAAGGTCTCAACCCTGACCATGGACAACCACAGGGATATATTCTAAGTTGTCAAATAAACTCAGGAAAGTAATTTGATTCAATTCATACAGTTCAGCAGACCTCTACCAGTTCAGACACCCAACTTTTGAGATCAGTAATCTCCAAGCTCTCCACAATTTTATTAGCTGTGAAATCACTACTGAACAGAACCCAACAGATTTGGGGAAAACTGTCTTCAGTTACAGACTCCCAAGGTTCTTTCAAGGAAACTTGGCTGAGCCCCTATGAATCCGGGACAAGTTTCCTCTGGGCACGAGTTTGCACTTTCTTTCCCATTCAAAGCAAGGATCTCAAAGCTGCAGCTTGTACACTAGTGCAACAAGTTGATCACGAGCACCTGAAATGTTATGATGCTTCCGTGTGAGGTGCCTGCACTTCAACTCTCCCTCTTTTAAAGGGAACAAGAGAAACTGGTTTCCCGATAGCTGTCCATTTGGCAAAGGTTGCCAAAGCGTACCGAGCTTTTCGGCTCGCACGTCTCCAGGTGGGGTCAGAGGCCGAACCTGAACGCTGTGCTGAAAGTAAGAGGAACTATGTGTGATTTTCCTCTCTTCCTTCCCCTTCAGCAGCAGCCAGAAGGAATCACAGCTGCACCGAAGGAGACACATGAGCAACCGAAGGTAGAGTTTGCAGGGTGGAAAAGCGAAAATCCTCGCACAACCTCGGGCTGCTGACACGTGTCAGCTTTCGAGTCCCTCAAAAAGGAGGTTAACGAGAAATGTAGAAGTAAACGAAGCTACGACCAGCCAGCACCATGTGGCTGTCGGAGGTCTGGACTGACACGTCAGCCTAGCGAATAGGGGAGGGGGGGAGAGAGCAGAGGGAAAGGAGCCCCCCGCCCCACTCAGAAGCCGCCGCCCCCGCCTTTCAGAATTCACCAGCCGAAACGGCACGCGCGAAGCCGCCTCACGCGCTGCTTCCATTTCAAAAAAGCACAGCAACGTTCCTCCCTCCCCCCCCCCGGCCCCTCAACCGCCGCCTCGCGTACGCGCGCGAGGCGGAGATAAAGCGGAGCCCCCGCTCGTTCTCTGTCGGTCCGCCTCACCTGGGCCGCTGCGGGCGCCGCCCAGAAGCAAGGCGGCGGGGAAAGCCAGGAGCACGAGCAGCAGCAGTTGGGGAACGGACCTCCTCATGGTAGCGGGCCGACTAAACGCCCTCGGCGGCAGTTACTACTTTTTCCTGCCGCGACGCAATGGCGAAAGGAGCTCATCCGGCCCAGGTCCCGCCCACCGTAACCCCGCGGCGCCCTCGCGTCACCGCCCTGTCACGCAAGGCCCGCGGACTCCGCCCCTCTCCTGCCCCGCTCCCTCCCCACCGCCCAGCTTTGCGCGGAGGACGTGGCTTCCCCTGGAAGGAGGAAGGAGGGGCACGTGACTGCAACTTGGCTGGTTTCAAGCGCGCATGCTCCGCGCGACCAACAGCTCCTTTTCCTCGTCAGACTTGCTTTCCAGAGCGCAGGCGCGAAAACTTTTTACCGCGTGGAGCGCCTCAACCACGGGCTCTCTGGAGCGCATGCGTGGAATCCTATAGCTCGCTACAGACGAGCAGAACCGTTCAGTACCTTTGACTTTACATGCGGACGCTAGCGTGTGTCTCGTTGCGTGTCAGCACGAAAGGGATAAGAGCCTCAACCGGCGACCTTTTTAAGACACTGCCGTGGGATTGCCTCTTTCAAGATCCGCAATAATCAAAACCATTGTTCTTCCGCAACGTTTTGATACGCGATGCCCCGATGACACAATGCATTGGATGGATACACCCCAAAATAATATTTGGAAGATTCCCTCCCACGCAAAAAAATAAAAAATCATGCTCCTTAGGGTTTCAGTCGTGGATCTTTCCCAGCAACCACATTAGCAATGGCAAAGGATGGATTTGGGGATTAAGCAAGACTCATGGCCCCTGCTTGTTTCGATTGCAGTGGTAATTTTAATTAGTTGATCACAGTCAGTTACAGGTTTCTTTGTCCGTTCTCCACTCCCACTGCTTCACTTGAGCAGTCTTAAAAAAGAGAGACCCGTGACCCCTGTCAGCATTTAAATTTCCCTGTTGTGGAGGTGAGCAATGCATATGGGACAAGCAGGAAAACAAGCTCCTTCCAGTCTCTGGAGTGAGATAATGGGGTTGCTCCAGTGGGTGCCTCTTTACCTCAAAGAAGCTCCCATATGAGCAGGAAAGAGATCCCCCCCCTTCCCCCCTGTAAACCGAGTGTTTTATTACACCCGGGAATGAGGAAAATATCCACTACTGCCATCACACAATCCTCTTCAGTATGACAGGACACAGAAGCATCTCCCCCACCCCACACACATGCCTCTTACGAAGTGAGAATCCCTTAAACAGTTTGTGGGGCTCAGACTATTATTATTATTATGGCAACAAAGTATCTTCCTTGTTTTCACATTGGCCCATTTTAGAAAAGATTGCCTTTTAAAACAACCCCAAACCAACATTGGCATACTCTGTCCGGCTGCTTCTGAAATTAGAGTAAAGTATAGTAAAATGACAAGGGTTTTTTCAGAAGTAGTACGGAGAGTTGCATTCTTCAACCTTTAATCTTTGTCTTTCAAATTGGTCCGGTCAGGAACCAATCACTAAAATTTTGCATGGTTTCCCAACAAGTCCCTGGAAAGGTATAACTCACAGGGGTGCCGACTTGGGTCCCAGGTTATTATGGGTGCCTCAGACAGCATCTCTGTGCTCTTGCGATGCCTTGGACATGACTTCTGGTGTTTTGTGAGGCACCAAAAGTTGCGTCGGCAACCCTGCAGTGCACCCACAACAACAAAAATTGTGGGTGCTTGGAGATGGCACCCTTGATAACTCATAAGAAGCTGAAGACTATTTCAAATGCATTCCTGAACAAGTACCACACACATTGTTGTGGGATAAAAATTCAGTGGGGCAACTAAATAGAGCTTCCCAACCAGAGGTCCCTGAAATGCAAGCAGTGGATTAAGTGTGCACACAATTGCAGCTTTAGAGTACTTACTTGGGGGTGGTCCTGTTTAACTTGAATGGGTCTGATTTTTGCAATTGCAAACTCGATTGCAAAACCTTTTTAGTGAACTGTAAGCTTTAGGAGCCTTTTTTGGCTGAAGACTGGGCTTTTAAAATCTTTAAATAAATAAATAACTGCACAGTACTTGCCTCAACCCCAATTGGGTGTAAATTCTGTTGAACTCAGTGAATCATTCCTCTGTGTATGCATAAGATTACATTTCAGTAAATGCATTACTTGTTTTTCTAACTAGGTATTATTTCTAGCACTGGAACTTATTGGACAACAGAATCTATGTGGATATAATACTGCATATTGGGAAGCAGATCTTGGTGTCTGGGAAGTAGAAGGTGTAAAACTTCAATGTACTTGGGTAGGTTAAGAATCAGAAATTTTGGGATCAAACAAGGTTAAGTATCTCAACCAGAATTATGTGTTAAGACATGAAAAAGGTTTCATTCTTTAATTCACTTAGCAGCATCTTTGGAAAAGAATTCACTGTATTCAAACACACTTCAAACTGTTGTCTCCTAATAATAAGAAAATAACATTATACTCACAAACCAAGAAAAAAATGAAGGTTTCTATTTTTTAATCAACTTTAATATGTCATTTGTAAACCTACTTTGCTGCGGTGACAATGACAATCATACTTGGCATATTTAATTGTTTGTCCTTTAGTAACTAAATGGGTTCCACTCAGTTTTTGAAAATCCTGAAAATGGAAGGAAAAAAATTACAGTTCAGATTTTCCTTCAATTTTAAGTCACTAAAGGTGATATCCAACTATGCTGCATGCAGAGTAGACCCAGTGAAATTAATGGAGTAACTTGACACTGGTTATTTCAGTGGGTATACTCTGAGAAGGCCTAACAGTGCAATCGTCCAAGCTTACTCAAAAGAGAGAGCCCCACTGTTTTCAATGGAACTTACTCCCAGGAAAATTACACAGGATTACAGATTTAACGTTATATCTCTCTCTGTTTATATAATTTTGATATGTAATGCTGAAAATTGCAACATGAGATTACAGATAAGGATCCAAAGGAACTTAAAGTGCTTTGTTTTGTCTTATGCCGTTAGCAGAATTAAGTATGTTTTTGACTCTTCTATGGAAATCAGTGAAAGATAAGTGCTTAACTTTGGACTGTGTCCAATATAATACAACCACACATAATATGCTATATTTTCTTAAAACATCTGAATAAAAATGATAATTCTTTATTTAAACATTTGCAGTCTGCCTTACACTAAAGCAAAGTAGTTTATGACAGTGCTGTTCAGGGAACAGATGGCATTAAAAACCTTAGTTGGCCTGATAAGGGACCAGCATTACCCTTTCAGGAGCAAAATTTGGACTCCAGTTGCTGATCCTTATTTAGGGCAATATATCTTGACTTACCCCCTGAATCCACATTTTTGGGAAAAATGAAGACCACCCTTGCCTGTGGAAACATAAAGAAAGTGCTCACTTAATGCTTCCCCACTTGAAAATGTAACTTCTGGCCATGTAGGTTTGGGGAGTGAGACAGCAGAGAGTAAAGTTACTGCCCAAGATTGAATCAATACCCACAAGTACGCAGGGCTAACAGCACTGAGGACTAGATTAGATGTTACAGGCAAATGCAGGCAATATAATCTCAAATATTCTTTTTTTTTTTACAGGAAACAGCAAGTGCAGAAGGTTCAGTCCCCCTTCCTCTATTTTCCCTAGTCTGATTGTCCTCCTGGCAGCATCTTTTCCTGTTTAAAACGGCTGTCATGGTACTGCTATGTGCAAGTATATGGCCACTATGGGTTTAATGGGCAACTTCAGGCAACATAATCGTAGGTGCATTTTTCATGAAATACATATGCACAGTAACGGTCTCGGTCCATGTTATGTACTGAGTCGAATAGGATCCAAACTGCAGCAGTCTGATTGGTCCTAGAACAATAGGATCCAAAAGGCAGCAGTCTGATTGGTCCTAGAACAATAGGATTCAGAATGCAGCAGTCTGATTGGTCCTAGAACAATGCAGCAGTATGATTGGTTGGCAGGAACCACCCAATCATGCTCCAGATTGAAGTGAATCCACAACCTGATTGGTTTACAGTACAATTCCGGAATTAGCCAATCATGTGCAGCCCATTGTGTAAATAATGTATATAAGGCAGATACTTTGAGGGGACTTTCATTCATTCCTCCTCACCACTATGAGCTGAATAAAGAGCATGAAATCACTTTGCGACTCCGAGTATATTTCACTGGCGACGAGGATGGGATCCCGCTGAGCTGACTGCCACACACAGCACCGCAGCACCGCCACCTGCCGCACCGCTGCCTCGCACCGTGTATCCAGGCTTCAGCTCCGGGTCACAAGGAACTCAGAATGGCAACTGACAGCAACTTCTCGCCGTTCAACCCAGCATCTGGAGACTGGGAAGCGTACGCCTCCCGTTTCACCTTCCTCCTAGAAGCCAAAGGGGTCACCGATGATGAAGACGCCAAGAAGAGGGCAATATTCTTCAGCGTCTGCGGAGAGGAGACATTTGAAATCGCCCGGGCTCTCCTTGCGCCTGAAGACGTTGCTACTGTTCCATACAAAACAATAATGGAACAGCTGAAGGGGCACTTTTCGCCACAGCCCTCAGTGGTGGCTCGTCGAAATGCCTTCTACGCAAAGCGGCAAGCCCCTGGGGAAACCATAACTGGGTTTGTGACCTCTCTCCGCCAAGCCGCCCGGTTCTGCAACTTCTCAGAGCTGGAGAACATGCTTCGTGACCGCCTCGTCGGTGGCCTGAGGGATGAGAAGCTGCAACGACGCCTCTACGCTAAGAAGAACCTAACGTTCCAGGTCGCTCTGGAGGAGGCCCTGGCAACGGAAGCTGCCGAGAGGTCGACACAAGAGGCACGGCCGAGCCAGCCGTCCCAACCGAGGGTCCACCATGAAGACCTCACCGACGACTCAGGATCTGACAGGGAGGAGGTGCACCGAGTACAGCAGCGCACTCAAGCAGCCCACATACCACAGCTGCCTCGACGAGAAGGAGGGAACTGCGCAAGCTGTGGAGAAAGTCATGAGAGGAGGACCTGCCGTTTCCGCAATGCAGAGTGCAGACAGTGCAGAAAATCGGGACACATCGCCCGGGTGTGTCGGGCTCGGCCCACCCGACACCAGGCATCAGACGACCAATCCAAGAACCCCAGGTCCCGGGGCCCAACGCACCAAGGCAACTCGACAGAGCTCACGGACTTCCAGGTATACCAGTTGCCCCACCCCAACATAGAGAAAATTTATGTAGAGGTACAGATAGAGGGGGCCCCATGCCGCATGGAGCTTGACACGGGTTCAACTCTATCCATAATCTCGGCAAGGACCTTAAGGAAACTGTGTCCTACTGGGGGTCCCAAACTCAGGCCGGCCCCATTCACCCTCCGGGACTTCCAGAAATGTAAGGTCCCCACAATGGGGGTGGGGACCTTCAGGGTGCAATACCGAGGGCGGACGCGGCAACTGGACTTGCTTGTGGTCAAGGGCCCCTACATTAGCTTACTGGGATTGGCATGGTTTGGACCACTGGGGCTAGCTGTCACCGGGGTGAACCACACTAGCTTACAAGTGGACGTGGACGCCATATGCAAGGAATTTCCGGGGGTTTTCGATGGGAAATTGGGACAGTATACGGGCCCCCCCATTGCTCTACAGCTTGACCCCGCAGTACGACCAGTCAGGCTCAAGGCCCGCCGGGTCCCGTTCGCTCTGAAACCCCGTATAGACGAGGAATTGGACCGGCTCGTGGAGCAAGGAGTGCTGGAACCGGTACCTAATGCCCCCTGGGAAACCCCAATCGTCACACCTGTCAAGCCTAATGGCTCAGTCCGCATCTGCGCAGACTACAAATGTACCATAAACAAGGCCCTCACGGCCCATGCATACCCAGTGCCAGTGGTCAGCCATGTCCTTGCCACCCTGGCTGGGTCGAAAATTTTCGGCAAGCTGGACTTGGCCCAAGCATATCAACAGCTGCCAGTAGATGAGGCAACAGCAGAGGCACAGACGATTGTGACGCACAGAGGAGCATTCAGGGTAAAGCGGCTGCAATTCGGTGTCAGCGTGGCACCAGGCATATTCCAGAATCTAATGGACTCTCTCCTTAAAGGGATTCCTGGCGTCACCCCCTTCTTCGATGATGTGTTGATTGCCGGGCCCACACCAGAGGAGTTTGAGGACCGCCTCCGCACCGTTCTGCACCGTTTCCAGACAGCGGGTCTCAAGGTAAAGCGGGAAAAATGTCTACTAGGAGTGCCCCAGGTGGACTTTCTGGGATTCATGGTGGACGCAGAAGGGGTCCACCCGACTGGGGACAAGGTACGGGCCATTTGTGATGCCCCAGCGCCCAGGAACAAGACTGAACTTCAGGCCTTCTTGGGACTATTGAACTTTTACCATTCCTTCCTTCCCCACAAGGCGGCGGTAGCGGAGCCCCTACACAGACTCCTGGACAAGCGGGCCCCTTGGGTGTGGGGCCATCGCCAGGAGGCCGCATTCCAGGCAGTCAAGGACTTGCTTGTCTCAAACTCGGTCTTGGCACACTTCGACGAGAGGCTGCCGGTGGTGCTAGCATGCGACGCCTCACCCTATGGCATTGGCGCTGTCCTGGGACACCAACTCCCAGATGGAAGAGAGGTACCGGTGGCATACTTTTCCCAGACACTCAACGCAACCGAGCGGAACTACTCACAAATCGACAAGGAGGGCCTGGCAATCGTGAAGGGAGTAAAAAAATTCCATGATTTCTTGTATGGGCGGCCCTTCACCGTGGTGACTGACCACAAACCGTTGCTTGGCTTGTTTGCCCCCGAAAAGCAGACCCCCCAAGTGCTGTCTCCTCGTGTCCTCAGGTGGTCAATTTTCCTTGCCAGCTACCAGTATGCACTGATTCACCGCCCTGGGAAGGCGATGGGCCATGCGGACGCCCTCAGCAGGCTACCACTACCAGAAACAGGCCCCGACCCGGCACCTGCACAAGAGGTTATGAGCCTGGAGCTGCTTCCCGACCGCCCCATTCAGGCACAAGAAGTTGCACACCATTCCAAGAAAGATAGGGTCATCTCCCGGGTCCTGGACTGGGTGTGGAGGGGATGGCCCAGCAGCAGCCCCGGGCCAGAATTCGCCAGCTACACAACCCGCAAACATGAACTGTCGGCCCACAAGGGGTGCCTGTTTTGGGGAAGCAGGGTCGTTGTTCCCCAGCCCCTCCGCAAAAGGGTCCTCACAGCCCTACACGAGACACACCCAGGGGTAGTAAGAATGAAGGCCCTTGCCAGGAGTTATGTGTGGTGGCCGGGGATCGACGGAGAGATAGAGGCCTGGGTCAAACACTGCCAGGCCTGCCAAGAATCCCGCCCAGATCCCCCAAGGGCCCCAGTCCAGTCCTGGGAGTCTGCCCGAGCACCATGGTCACGCCTGCATGTGGACTTCGCTGGCCCCTTTCAGGGGAAAACATTCTTCATAGTGGTGGACTCCTACACCAAATGGCTGGAAGTCGCACTGGTACCATCCACTTCTACATCCGCAGCCATCCGGGTACTACGCAGGCTGTTTGCAACGCACGGGCTCCCTGACACTCTCGTCTCAGACAACGGGACTGCATTTACGTCAGGAGAATTCCAAACCTTCACAGCGCAGAACGCCATCCGCCACATCCGTTCGGCGCCATTCCACCCTGCCACCAATGGCCAAGCAGAACGCATGGTGCGGACCACCAAGGACACCCTTCGCCGCATGACGCAAGGGGATTGGGAGTACCGCCTTGCCACATTCCTTCTAGCACAGCACAGCACCCCCAGCTCAACGACTGGCCGGAGCCCCGCTGAACTACTAATGGGTCGGCGCCTTGCAATCAGATTGGACCGCCTTCACCCCGATAGAGCTCAGGATGAGGTAGGGGTGGGGGAAGGCAGGAACCCCCGGACCTTCGAGGCCCAGGACCCAGTGTACGCAAAGAATTTTGGGGCAGGCCCTGCATGGGTACCCGCCACAGTCACCAGGGTCACTGGCCCCGTGTCGTACGAGGTGCTAACGGATGGGGGGCAATGCTGGCGCCGCCACTGTGACCAGATACGGCGACGATTCCCGGGAGAAAACCAGGAGGAGGAGGACAGGTCAGAGGAGTCCCAGGGGAACAGTGGGGCAGTGAGGCCCATAGAGCAGCAGGGGCCAGCAGGAGAGGCAGAACCAGTAAATACAGAGAGGTCCCGGGAGGCCGAAAGGACACCGGAGCCAGAACCAGAACCCCGGACCAGGGAACACCCCAGGCCGCAACGCACACGTAGGCCGCCAGCGTACCTTGAGGACTATGAATGCGACCTCCCGGGCAGGACTGGAACTTAGAGGGGAGGGGTGTTATGTACTGAGTCGAATAGGATCCAAACTGCAGCAGTCTGATTGGTCCTAGAACAATAGGATCCAAAAGGCAGCAGTCTGATTGGTCCTAGAACAATAGGATTCAGAATGCAGCAGTCTGATTGGTCCTAGAACAATGCAGCAGTATGATTGGTTGGCAGGAACCACCCAATCATGCTCCAGATTGAAGTGAATCCACAACCTGATTGGTTTACAGTACAATTCCGGAATTAGCCAATCATGTGCAGCCCATTGTGTAAATAATGTATATAAGGCAGATACTTTGAGGGGACTTTCATTCATTCCTCCTCACCACTATGAGCTGAATAAAGAGCATGAAATCACTTTGCGACTCCGAGTATATTTCAGTCCAGTATACCTGAAGGAGCATCTCCTCCTCCATCATTCTGCCAGGACACTGAGGTCCAACGCCGAGGGCCTTCTGGCGGTTCCCTCGCTACGGGAAGCAAAGTTACAGGGAACCAGGCAGAGGGCCTTCTGGGTGGTGGCACCCACCCTGTGGAACACCCTCCCACCAGATGTCAAAGAGAAAAACAACTACCAGACTTTTAGAAGACATCTGAAGGCAGCCCTGTCTAGGGAAGCTTTTAATGTTTAACAGAGTATTGTATTTTAATATTTTGTTGGAAGCCGCCCAGAGTGGCTGGGGAAACCCAGCCAGATGGGCGGGATATAAATAATAAATTTATGATGATGATGATGATGATGATGATAACAGAACAAATGCAGGCATATTATCCACCTGATAGTTGAAGCCTGAAATTTATGTGATGGTACTGGGACTCAGCATGTTGGAAGGTATGTGTAACTGTCCCAATACCCTCGTGAGCAAAAATTATGAGAATTCCTTTTTTTTGTGCTCTGGAGGGCCCCCCAATATTAGCAGATGGGAGCTATAGTTAGGTGGTGGCAACATTTTATTATTTTATAACAAGCACTTCAAGATTATGTTTACCTGTCTATGCAAGTTGTATGTAAAGGAAGACATTCGTAAGTTTGATAATAATGTGAGCACTTTCAGAACCCTCCTCTTCTTGAATGTGAAATATATATGAAGTTTACCTCAGCTTTCTGGTATTCATTTTGAACTTCTTAATTAAATCTTCCAAATCCTGGTTTCTTTTCTCTAAACTGCCAGTAAGAGACAATTTAACCGATTGGTACATTTGTTTCAGTTATATGCAGTATGTTCTCATAGAATTTATCAAGATATAGGCTGTCACTGCAATGACGACTTGAAAACTGCTATTCCAGTCTGAAACACATTTACTTGGAAATAAGTCCAATTGATGTCAATGCAGTTTGCGTCCAAGAAAAATAAAAAAATGTTTTGAGACTCGGGATACAAATACACTTTTAAAAGAACAGGCAGCTAAGGTTCTTGGTTTGTAGATAGATTTGCAATTTCACTTTTTCAATCCAAAAAGAGTTTCTTCATATGTGTCTGAAATTTGTATCTGAAATAGTAATGGAATTGTCATAATTTTGATTTCTTACCCGCCCTTTCCTAAGGGCTGAAAGCAACATCACATTTAAGAAATGATCACCCAGCAAACCCCAATAGAAAATATAAACTACTGCACTAAATGTGTGAAAACTCCAAATGCGTGCCTTGAAAGCCCGTCTACAGAAGAAGGTGTTGCAACACTTCCTGAAAGTCCTTTAGGTTCAAGTTTCAAAGATTCCCCAAGAGAAGTGAATTTGGGACAGTCATAAGATCACCTCTACATGCCTTCGCTGTTTCGATTTAATGCTGTGGATTGTACATATATAAAGTTCACTTCCCACCCCCCAAGACTCTTAATTTGCCTGTGACCATTCACAAAATGCCTGACTTTGCCACTTTTTTCTGGGTAGGAAGAAATGTGGGTTAAACCACAGAGCCTAGGACTTGCTGATCAGAAGGTCGGAGGTTTGAATCCCCACAACGGGGTGAGCTCCCGTTGTTCGGTCCCTGCTCCTGCCAACCTAGCAGTTCGAAAGCACATCAAGTGCAAGTAGATAAATTCGAAACCACGTCAAAGTGCAGCGGGAAGGTAAACGGCATTTCCATGCGCTGCTCTGGTTCGCCAGAAGCGGCTTAGTCATGCTGGCCACATGACCCGGAAGCTGTACGCCGGCTCCCTCGGCCAATAAAGAGAGATGAGTGCTGCAACCCCAGAGTCGTCCATGACTGGACCTAATGGTCAGGAGTCCCTTTACCTTTATACTTTACCCTTTATACTGAAATTAACGAATAACTCCCATTTACTATTTATTTATTTATCAGTCAGCATTTGTATGTCTTCATATAACATAAACTTCTCTGGCAGTTTAACAAATAAATAAATATGGAAGCCACGTAAAGGCAAAATAAGGCACAAAGCCACAAAATCAAAAGCAGCATAAAGAAAACAGAAATAAAACCACATCCTCAAAGTTAAAACACAGATTAAAAAACTGAGAGGTTCTTTCTCTGTCTTCTCTGGTTTTTCCTCTGTCATAAAGCACCCTTAGTGTGGGGCACTTTTGTGTGAGAGAAGGAACAGGGCAAGGATCTTTTTGTCACACAAAAGCACCTGAGGATGACGTGAAGTGTGACCCAGGACAATGCGGCTAAGGGAAAGTCCTGAGGGACAATTATTCTGTCCATTATTTTTCTTCCTGTCACTCAATCCCAAAATCAATCCCTGGCCATTGCTAATGTGACTGCAAACAGAGGGGCCTGGAGAGCGACCTTTGGCCCTCAGGCCTGAGGTTTCCAACCCTCCAATATGGGGAAATGGCCTGCTTAATGCTGCTTCTTCCATTTTGTTTTCCCCTGAAACTAGCCAAGACTTGTTTTCATCCCTGTGGGATTTCAGACCCCCCATTTGAGAGGTTAATAAAATTCCAAAACAGTGGCAGAATTAAAAAAGGGGTGGGGAGAAAGGAAGTGTTGATCTATCTGTGACTCTACTTTGGAGAAAAGCACCTCCTTCTTACTGAGACTTCCTTACACATGGATGGTGTGCCATGCATCATTTGCCACTGAAAATAGCGGTGTGGTCAGGTGTGAACCTGGAACAAACTAAGCCCTGAGATCGCATCTTTAGGCTGCTTTCACACCAAAACAGCCCAAGTTAATTTGCAACCCCAGAGAACATTGAGCTGAACACACTTCCTCCTCAAGAAGCAGAGCAGCTATTTGATTTAGCTAGAGAGCAGTGACTCCACACGTCTCTAGTGGCCACCAAAACTGTATCTAATGGGTGCAGCCATGTGCTTTAATATCAGCCCAGCATTTGCTTAGAGAGTTCCTAATCTGAAGTGGCTCTATGAAATACTGCAGTGCTAAAACACCTGATTACAAAATTTCATTTAGGTTTCACTCAGTTTTCCAAGTGCAGGAATTGTCTCTTACTATGTGTTTCTGGAACATATACAACAGAAAAGAATCCAGAAGCAGTGCTATACCTACTCAGATATTTCTGAATTGGCTTGTTCAAGCCTTTTGTCAGCGCATTCAATGATTTCCTCATAAGATGTCACCTTTTAAAATAAAATCAGAGAATGATTTAGCATAGTACAAAAGAAAACAGCCAGTGAAATCTCAATTAAAGCATAATATTATCACATCTTTGATTGTATATGATATTTTATTAATTGTGATCTGCCTTGAGTACACTTGAAAATCCTGCCTTTTTGCAACATTATAGCAATACATAAATATCAGCATTATCAGTGATCTATGGAACGTCATCCACATGAGCACTGCATACAGAAATCAATTTTTAAAAAACACTGCATAGAATCCCAGTGAATCCACTGGGGTAATTAAATGTGTTAAATGGGCTGGAGGTGGATCTTACTGGTATATTTACACTATCACTCTGCACTATGACAAGGGTCTGATCCTGCAAGTGAACTGACACATCTGATCCTGCAAGTGAACTGCATCTCTCCAAAAAGAGATTTTTACAGCTTGCATCTTTCCATTCTTTTGGTAATGAAAACAAGTTCTTTCCTTTTAAGTCATTTGCAACATTTTATTCTTTATTTTACTGCCAATAGATGGAGAGTTGCTTGCTCTTACTTCTGAAAACTGTGTGAGTAAAATCTTTGCCAAGTTAAGTGTCTGTGATTTATTCTAGCCTAAGCATTTTTTGTGGGGAATGTTTGTTCAAAGGTGGATGAAGCCTAGGTGTAAATCTAACCAAGTTTCTTGGAGCTTTGTTTCAGGGGTGTCAGTAGCTCAGTAAAGAGCTTCCAGACACATCTGGCCATGGTTGGGAGCAGAATGCTGGACAAGATAAACCTGCAACTGATCTAGCAATGAGTACAACTCCAGATTACAGTTACTATGTTTTGAAAGTGAATCGAGTTTTTCAACCTTGTCAGAGTAACATCAGCTCATACTCATACCTTGCATGTCAAGCTGCCCAAGACCTTCTGAAGCTCGAGAATTTCTCCAGTGAGCTTCTTGCATACTTCTTCTTTGGATGCCAGATTAGCTTCCAGTGCTTTAATCTTTCCAAAGAAAGAATGTCTCATTAAAATTAATGGATATAACTTGGCCAGGTTGACTCATTTTAATGGGTCTACTCTGAGTAAAAGGTCATTGAATACCACCCATTATTTTTGTCTTCTCCAAAGTGCCTAGCACGTTACTAGGGCTAGTCATGTTCAGCCACAGATTAAGCCTGTCAACACCAACTATTTTTCCTGGGATACATCCTGGGAGCAGCTGATACAATCAACACACCATCTCAGGAGTGTGCCCATTTTTTCCCCTTGGGAAATGAATGCTTCTTCAATGAAGTACGGTGGTGCCTCGCAAGACGAAATTAATTCGTTCCGCGAGTCTCTTCGTCTTGCAGTTTTTTTGTCTTGCTAAGCACGGCTATTAGCGGCTTAGCGGCTTAGCGCTATTAGCGGCTTAGCGGCTATTAGTGGCTTAGAAAAAGGGGGGGGAGGGAAAAAAACTCGCAAGAACTCGCAAGACATTTTCGTCTTGCGAAGCAAGCCCATAGGGAAATTCGTCTTGCGAAGCACCTCAAAAACGGAAAACTCTTTCATCTAGCGAGTTTTTCGTCTTGCGAGGCATTCGTCTTGCGGGGCACTACTGTAATGGACTAAGGCAGGAAAGGGAATTGCCTCATACAAACATGTGCTTATAGGGCCATTTGTTTCATCCAGAAACTATTTAGTGTGGAAGTGCCTCTAGAAGTGCACCCAGGAGCTATTCAAAGCAAGCTTCTCTTGGCTCTTTGCTTATCGAATCATAGAACTGTAGAGTTGGAAGGGACCCTGAGGATCATCTAGTCCAACCCCCTGCAATGCAGGAATATACAGCTGTCCCACATGGGGATTGAACCCATGGCCGTGGTGTTATCAGCTTCACACGCTAACCAACAGAACTATCCATTATGAGGGCTAATTCCTTTGGTGCTGTTTTGGGCTAAAACTGATCCCTTTGGACAACCATGAGGCGGCAACCATCAGGCATGTAACAGAATCGGGAACAGAATTCCCACGGATTTCTGAAAACCTTCCAAGGAGTTAAGTCTTGCCAACAAGAAGAGGAATCCTGGTTTTCTGGAAATGGAAGCATTTCATGGAAATGATTCCTGAACCCTCTTTCTCTCATATCTACTCACCTCAGCTTGGAGCTCATCAGTTTGCTTGTGGTATTCACTCAGTTTTGTTCTCAGAAGATCAGGCAGGTCTCCGCCGTTTTCTGATTCCTCTGTAGCCTGTGAATAAATACCCATTCAGAACAAGGAATTAGCCTTTAACAGCACAACCCTAGTATGTTTACTTGGAAGTAAGTCCTGCTTACTTCCATTTGGCTTACTCCCTAATAAGTCTGTTTAGGAACGTATCCCATATTTGCTACTTTTCTTAGCAATAGCAGGCCTTTATTATGTATACATAGCAAGTCTACAGTATTGACCCCATGGTTAAGTCCCCCTAAGTATATAGAACTGCAGTCATATTAATGAAACTTTTTGTTTTAAATTAATGCTCCATAATACACGAAATCCAATTCTCCTTCTGATTTTCTTTTAATTTCTGTTCTTTTTCATAATATTGAACTCACCTCAGTATCGGGGTCTTCAGAAGATTTCTCATTAATAATCAACTCCCTCATGGCTGCTATGTTTTCCTTGTGTTTCCTCAACTAAATATTTATAGTGATGAATTATAGGCAAGAGAGGGAAAGGGAAAATTGAACATATTTCATTCAGTTGTGTTTTGCTTCTCCCCAGACTTTCTTATATGCTATACATATATCCCAAAGCAAAACTGACATATTCAAGAAGTGGTAAATTTTATTCATGTTAAATCACTATCCATCTTGCAATGGCACATTAATTGATCCCAGCAGACTGCTCCTGTACTTGTGGCAGGGCATGTAGTTCAGTTTATCGCTTAGTTTGTAAGAAATATGAGGATTGATGGTTGAAATGTGTTGTTTTTGTCCGTATGACAGAACGCAGAGGATCCTTATGAAGTTCACCTGCCATTGCACAGCATTCTCATGAACAAGACTCAGACGTACAGACCAACCTCCCATCGAGAATAGCTGTATGTGCCCTGAATTCATAAGTGGTACTTTATGGATTTACCGTATATATTCTCTATCGTATTCAGACCACAGAGCTTTTTCTCAGAACATAACTATCAATCTCAGAGTGGCTCCAAGGAGCACACTGCAGCCGTCACTGCCATTGCTACAGTGGCAGCAACAGCAGGTGATTTATTCCTTGGAAGCTGAATCTGCTGCCCTGGTGGATCCTGCTGCCTGAGGTGGTTGCCTCACATTACCTCATGAATGGGCCGGCCCTGCAGAGGGGGCATCTGGCGAAGGGCCTCGAGTGATGGACACAGGGTCCGGTTATATTCAAGTTAGGGGAAGCATTCTGTTAGATATCAGGGTCCTGAGCCGTATAGAGCTTTGCAGGTTAAAAAAAACACTTTGCTCCTGTCAGAAGTCTTGCCACTATATTGTGCACCAGCTGCAGTTTCCAAGCTGTCTTATGGTTTTATTATTAGATTTATATACCCTTCATCAAAAGATCTCAGGGCGGTTCACAAAGTCTCACAACACAGCACGTTTAGAAGATAATTAGCTATTTTGACATGGGGGTTAAGGACGACAGGAGTGTTCTTACATATGCAAACACAAAAGCAGGGAGGGAAAACAACCAGTGCCCCTACCTCTTTCTCCAAGCTTTTCTTTTTAAATAACAGGCGCTGCATTTTCCCCTTCACTTCAATAACAGTTTCACTTTCTGTGGAACATTCAGCAATTGCCTGATTATCTGTGTCCTATCAAACAACAGTGACATAAAACAAACATTGTTTAAACTCCAAATGGACACCAATTAGTTTCCTAAGAATTAATGCATCACTTGTAATAAAGTGAATTTCTAAACATGATGGTTGTAGAGCAGCAATTCCCTGATTGTGTGCTGAAGAGGAAGCCATTGGACTGTGAGAAAACGGTTTGCATGTTTCAAGAAATAAGTCAATCCAAATAATTCAAGTTTGACCCCATAGGAAGCTGTTCTGCACACAAATCGCTCCCCTGGTCTTGCCTTCTTCCTGGTAGGAGACATGGCTAGATGCTCATGCAGAAACAGACAAAATGGACTCTTTTGAGTAAAGTGATTCTTACTTATAGACAGACTAAAGGGATGCCCATATGAACCCGCTCCTGCATTTACTGGACACAGGAAGGAGTAGTGGGAATGCAACTACCGGCCACATCGCTCCCAAATCATTGAGCATTGACATTAACCAGAAGCAGGACATACAAGTGTACACCTGTATGCATGTTCAACTGACCAGCTGTCTTGGACAATCATGGCTCAAAATTGCACAGAGAAGCCCGACACAATTGGTCCTGCACAGGGTCCCTTTTTCATAATGCAGAAGGCACAGCTGCTGGAGAGGCATGGCCAGCAGACATGTTAATTTCAGGGGAGGATAGCCAGTGACGGCCTTCCTTGTAGTCCCCTCAAGCATTCACTGAATGCTTGAAGGATTTCGTAGTGACACCCCTTTAAAAAAAGAAGCCCTTTTGTGGGCAAGGATGAAGCGCAGCTCACAGTCTGAATCAGAGTTGAAGTGTGCCTCAGCTATCAGAAGTTTAGGTAATAGGTAAAAAAAAAACAGGGGAAACCTTGTAAACATCACTGAAGACAGCAGGGAAATAAAAGGGTGAGATTCAGAGAAAAGGAGACACATTTCAGCCATTGGTTTCAACAGAAGTTTTATTGAGTAGTGAATTTGCTCTGTAGCAAACGTTCTTAGGATGGCTAACACACAAAACCAAGGCAAGACTGGGTAGCCATTTCCATCAGGGAGAAGCAGCGAGCGGCCTTGTCTTTAGAAGTAAGGCGGTCGTTCTTTCCCCACTGCTTTTCAGAGTTGCTCACTCATCAGTTGTTTGTTTCCTTAGTGTACTTCCAGACGTACTTGACCTGGCAATCCACATGTGGATTATGGTGGTCCCCATTCTGACGACTGGCAATCCAAACCAACTAGCAAGATATACACAACGGACACACCAACCATTATGCATAACCAGCAATGGCAACTCTAACCTTAACAGGTGAGAGTGCACCTCTTTGTAGAAGTACTTCTTCTCTCACTTCCTGTTCAGTGCTACCAGTGTCAGGGGAGGCGACTCTCTGGAAGCACTCAGAGGAGTTACATAGATCCACATAACCCAATGGAAAAGAAGTTCCTATTTTCCACTGGTTCATATGTGAGACTGAAGAATGTAGCCACATGTGAACCAGGGTGTATAATTCCTTGGAAGGAATCAGATTCATTGACTGCTGAGGCATGGGTGGTCTACCATGTAAGGAACACTATTTCCTATAGAGAAATGCTACTGAACATTACAACACGGTACAGCATGGCACTCTTCTTATCCAAGTATCTCCAACAGAACTCAAGAGTTGTTACTCAGTTTGCTTCGAGCTGTGATTCCATTCTTTTCAGAGCTGGGAAAAAAATCTTACTCAGCTGGTTTAGAACAGGGACTTGATGTTTTCTGAAGTTTTTTTATAAAACGATGGCAAAATGTCAGGATGCACCCTGCCATTTGAATATGTCACCAAAGACGCTAATAAGCAACTGATGCTCTGCATTAAATACTTCCCCTTGTTTAGTCCTGTGGGAAATGTGAATTGTAAAGACTTTCCCATACACTTGACTTCGATGCTCATGGAAATTTAATGTAATTTTAACGCAAGCTATTGCTTTGTGTACTATATAACTTTGCCTGTACCGTTGCAGGCAAAATATAAAAGCACACCCATGCCCAATCCACACCAGAGATTACGCTACACATTTGAAGAAAGTACCATACACTGCACTAACAAAGATACCTTGTCATGATTGCCTGAACTAGCCCTTTGCCTGCAAAGGTATTTTCATAATAATGAGGGATAGAACCTTGGCATTTACGAAGCACAAAAAGTTAGTGGGTAGTATACAAAAAGGATGGGGAAACTCGCAAGTACACATGCAGACATTTAATTAAAACCTAAGTGTATACCTTGCTAGTTATTTGTTCAAAGTGCACCACTAGCCACAGAGAGAGCAGGAGGACATAACCAGGTGTTTTCCATGTGATCCATAGGTGTCCAACTTTTTAAAACTGGGAGGCACATTTAAAAGTACCACAATCACTGCGTACACAAGGACTCAAGGAAGAGCACACAATAAAATACAAAATGGGGTCAGTACTGTTTCTGTCTGATGTACTGGTGTGAACAAAATCATAGTTGGTTTGGGCAGGTTTCCCACCCTCTCTGAACCCCTGCAACAAAACAAAACAACAAAAACAACAACCCAGACAGAGAATGCTGCATTTGTGTCATGTCTGATAGTTAATGATTTAGGAGCCAGAGAAGTGCTACTTCCTAAATAGTAACATCCATGTGATCTGTCTGCATAATGGTGACGGAAGAAAAGCTGGAGGGAAGGGAAACATAATAAAGACGGATTTGTTTAACTGGCAGAGTTGAAAGATCCTTTATTTCAATCTTGTTGGAAATATACAGTACAGTGTATACTGGGTGACGGGCCGTTCTGGATGGACCACAGAATTCATGTTTTAGGTGCTATCAATGTGGCTATTGAAAAGGGCTGTGGTATTTTGCATTACCTGGCAGGTAAGTAATCCTTCTGCAAGAGCCAGAAGACTGCAGATTTTTGACAAGAGGTGAGATGCTTTCTGGACATAAGGAGAATTGAAATGGTCTTCTTCACTGTGGAGATCTCTGATGGACAAAGCTGAATGCATTGACTTCATGTTCTGTTTTGACAGAGGATACAGTGAGGTACATTAGATTATAATATAAGAAAACAGGTTGAACATAGAATATCGGCACTGTAAACCTTTTAAAAAACATTATGGAAGCAAAATATGGGGTTTTGATTGCCTACAGTAAACTTCCTCAACCTCAGCCCTCCAGATGTTTTGAGACTACAATTCCCATCATCCCTGACCACTGGTCCTGCTAGCTAGGGATCATGGGAGTTGTAGGCCAAAAACATCTGGAGGGCTAAGGTTGCGGAAGCCTGCCTTACAGCTATGGATGGGGGGACGGGGACTTAAGCTTAAAACTTGTGTTTCCTCCAACCCTAAGTTCAATATCTTATTTAAAACAAACACCAGAACAAGAAAAATATATATAAAGATCTCTGCAACAAGTATTTTTAACATAACAAGCTACTCCAAAATCATTGCCATCTTTTGTCCAACTGCTGCTTACTGTTCATAATTGTATGAACATTTCCAAAGTATGTTTTGCTTAAAAGTAAACATTCCAGGAGCTTAAAAAGACATACCAGTTTAAATGCATGTTTGTGATTTTTTAAAAGAGAAAATAGGCTAATATGTCATCCTTCTTCTTTTTTTGGGCTTTCTTTTAAAATGGAATGCACTTTTTACTACTTCCATTTGGAAAAGGGTGCAATTTTGACAGAAACTGAAGGCTGAAAGCACCCACACGTGTACTCAGACAAAAATTCAAAATAGTAATGATAAAGCTCAGGGGTGTTGCCCTTAATGGTATAAAACTGAGCATACCAAAATAAACCTTCCCAAAATGTGCATGCTCCACTCAATTATTTCTTCTTTCTTTCTCAACTCTTCCCTCTTTAATCCAAGTTCATATCTGAGAATCTGGATCATTTGGGAATGCAGCTGCTCCTAATATGAAGAGAGTGCGAGAACATCAGCTTAGGTTATTTGTATATCCCTGAAAACAAACACTCATAATTTGTCAATCTTCACATTCAGAGTTACTGTTAGGAATGATGTGACCTGGGGGCGGGGGGACCTCTTCACTACAGAGGAGAATCAAAGCAGGTTTGTGTTGTACCTGAATTTTCCCTATGGCCAACATCCTTCTATAATGTTTACTCACAACTAAGTCCCATTCTGTAAAGGTTCCTTTCCAATGTTATTTAAACATTTCCTGTTTTCTAGTCCCATTCATTTCATTGCCTTTTGTTGGTGACACTCCGGGAATTAAGTTATAAATAGTCTCTTGACTACTCTAATGTTAGTTTCTGATTCTGGAGTGGGGAAGGCTTTAATTTCCCTGCACTGGAATAATGAGAGGAAATCAGTAATTAACCTTTCTCTTCTGACACTGTGACCATTCAGCTATGTTAAAGGGGGCTACTCATTACTGATCTCGGCAATTAACAGGAAGCAATTAAGTACAACAAACAGAAACAAAACTGTTAACTTAAGGTACAAGACTCTGAAGAATTTTTTTTAATATGCTTTGACCAATTGCCCACATTAACTCTGCAATTGCATTTGATTAAAAAAACCAAAAAAATCAGATCTGGGAAGGAAAACCAAGGACGGTGCAGAAAACACTGGACTGCAATCATAGCTGGATAATAATAGCAACATTAATTGGATCTCTGTGAGTGAACAAAGGATGATAATTCCATAGGAAAGGGCTGGTGTGGAAGCATCTGTAATTTTGAGCTAAGAGCAAATCAAGACCATCAATGTAGCCTTATTAGACTTTACCGATGGTAGGGTGAGCGTTGCTCCCAGAACAGGGAGGAAGGAGTCAAATGACACCGAGGTTGATTCAGAGAAAGAGTTTATTCTGCTCTCCAGATAGCAGAAGGCACTTGCATGGTCAGTTCACAGCAAGTCCAAAGAAATGAGATATTTCATGCAGTATATATATATCCTCCAGGCACCCTCTCCCCCTTCCCCAGGAATCCAACCACGTCAACTTATACACGTAAGTTGACATCCATGACCATAAACAGATATTCCTGTTCCAGTACTCTTGACCATAAAAGGTTGTTCCTGTTCCTATACTCTTATCTTGGGGCAGGAGGTCACCAACAAGGTCTGTGCATCTTTGTGGTCAGGATGCTCCACGGAACTGGCAAGGTCATCCATTGCCGTCACGGACTGATAAAGGAGAGGGCTTTGAGGACTTGTTTATACAGCTGGCTTTCTGTTTATACATTGATTCAAGAGCTCAAGTTAATGCATTTTAGAAATGCTCCCTTGGAGGAGGAAAATGAGGATTTTGGGTCCCGTTTCAGACTGACTGCACAAAAACCCATTCCTTCCCCCTTCATCAACATTTTGGAATACCTACTTCTCATATTAGCAGTGTACTTCTACTAACCCTGATCCTGTAACAGGAACAGGATGGAGCAGGGAATCTTGCCACAGGGAATGGAGTGAGAAAGAGAAAGCCTGTTTGCTCCTTTAAAAGTATGTGCAAACCTTTAAACACACACACACACACACACACACACACACACACACAAACTATGTGCTACTCAAGAATTTTGAGATAGCCTTGTATACCTTCAGTGTTTGTGGCTCTCTAATTTGTCTGCACTGCTCCTTCCACCTGGCAGACTCCAGCTGCAAGAAGCGATTCTCCTCTCTGTTCTTTGCCATCTCCTCCTGCAGCCTGTTCGCCTCTGTTCTGAACGCACAGACCTGCTGTTGCATTTTCTCCATCTCGGCCCTCTCCTTCTCAAATTCCGCCTCCAGGAGTTTAATCTGAGCAAGCAGCGTATTGTATCTGCAGCCCAGCCCTTCCCTTTCTGCCAGCCTCTCGTCCTTCTGCCTCTGCAGTTCTGCCTCCAAGGACAAGGAACGCTTCTGAGCATCCTCGCTTTCTCCCCTCAGTTTGTGCAGAGCCGACGTGGTGCTGCTGGCTTCACGCTCCAATTTTTGTACAACGTGATTCAGTTCTTGTAGCTCTTGCTCTTTCTTGAGGAGAGTGCAGTCCAGATCCTTACACTGAGCCATATATTTGACCTTCTCTTCTACCTCTGCCTGGTGCTTTTCTTGAAGAACTCTGTAGTCTGCACTGAGCTTTTCCAACTGCAGCACCAGAGCTTTCTTCTCAGACTCAAAGTCCTGGAGATCATCCTTAGTGTTTCCTGAAGCTCCCATCCTGCACTTTGGGCATCCCTCTGCCTCTTCCTTCTTCCCTGTGACTTTGCCCATTGCTTCTATGAGATCAGCAGTGTTCTCCTTCAGCTTCCTGATGGTGTCAATAAAGTCGTGCTTCATGAAAAAGTCCACCTCCTGCTCTTTAAACCTTTTCGCCAAAGAAACATCACAACAATAAAGGTCCATTACTTGTATCTGTTGCCTCTTTTGGCCTTGCTCTAGTGCCTGGATGATTTTGTTCAAATCCATATCTCCTTCCTCAAGAAGGAGTTTCTCAATTTCTTTGGTCTTCTCAGAAAATATACTTCCATACTGAAGACCCATGATATGGGGCAGGTGCTTCTGCTGGTCCAGTTCTAAGTCCTTAATGACCTTGCTGAAGTCCATATCGCCTTCTTGAAGCAGCAGTTGCTTTGGACTAAATTCCGGGGTGTTCCAGAGTTTGTCTGAAGCTCCATAAGGACTCAAGCAGCAGCTCTTTGTTGAATGGGTTGAGGAAAGAGCTTTGTCGCCTCTGTCCCCTTGTGTAACTTCTTCTGCCATGAAGGAGGACTTCTCTGAATGGAGAGGTGAAGGCTCAGCATTATGCTGTCCTTCGGACACATTTTCAACCTGTATCAACACAGATCACGTGATTAGCAAAGATTTAAGTCAAAACGTCATGGGTGAAAAGTAATTTCAATGAGATCTGCTTTCTGTAACAAGCGTACTGACGTACTGTAAACTGTTGTAGATGCTACTTGCCCTCACACACTCCTTAGTTTCGTCTACCAAGGTATGCAAGCTGGACAACTGTACAGATTGTTTGTGGTGGACATGATATAAAGTCCAACAGATTCATACTTAATTTCTTGGCAGTGCCTTAGTACTAAAAGTTGCTTCACACATGTTTTACATATCATAATTTAACCTGGGATGGGGAACGTTTCTTCTCTGGGTGCTTGCTGCCTTGACTTACAACACAGGAAGGTGTTTTGCAGAGTCAGTCTATGAATCCATTTAGCACAGTTTTGTCTACTCTGACTGTCAAGGTTTCAAACGTAGTTCTTTCCGAGCCCTGCTTCCTGACATCCTTTTGCAGGGGGGATTTTAAGTGGGATCGAAACTGAGACTTTCTGAATGCAAATCATGCCCTGTGCTATTAAACTACAGCCATGTGTACATGACTCCACTGAAAGCCATAATATTTGATGTGATCATCTGTGGGGTCACATCAACTATTGCTCACTCGTACTTTCGAGCCATCAAGTGGTGAAAGTCAATATAGAACCAATTCTCATTTAAATTAGATCAAACTATGATTTTTATTTTTATTTTTTACTGATGAAGCTGATAGTACTGCCATTTCTCATGGTTGCTTTTTCTATGATCAATTCTGCAATATTTATTACGTTATAAATTTTAAAATCTTACGTTTTCTGGTAGAAGTATGCTATTGTCCACTTTCTCTTCGCTGATGCAACACCCTATATTGCTCTTGAGACGTTCTTTTAAATGTCTGTTTGACTGCACCAGAGTGCGAATGTAATCTAGGTTTTCATCCACAGCATTTGGTAAAACCGTGAGCTCAGAGTCCTGGAAATCTTTCATTGATTCGTTGTGGTGCCCAGTCTCCATCTGTCAACAAGAGGGATTCAAAGCTGGTTCATTGTATCGGAATGAAAATATACTACAACAACCATATCTTTGCCAGACACAAAGTTCCAAGTCAAAAAATTTACAGTCAAACCTGTTTTCAAACGCCTTGGCTGCCGAACAATTCGGAAGCCGAACGCTGAAAACCCAGAAGGGAATGCTTCCGTTTTCAAATGCACCTTGGAAGTCAAACGGCTTCTGCAGCACATTTTTCCATTTTCACCATTCACTCTGCCAATAGCCCTTTGATTTTTGAACGTTTCGGAAGTTGAATGGACTTCCGGAACGGATTTCATTCAAAACCCGAGGTTCGGCTGTATGTACATCCCATATTCTCATTATAAAAGATCATAGAAAGAGTACAGAGCTTGGACCTCCTGGAAAGGGGTGAAATCTGATGGCATTCTTTGAAAAGGGCAGCTAGGGTATCTACTTTTTTGGACTTAAGAATTGACACCACCATCCTTCCCATCTACAGCACAGCTAAAGGAAGGTGTCAGGGGTTCAGGAGCAGAGACACAGGAGAAGGAGCAAATGGAGAGTGAGGAGGAGGAATCCGAGGGGGGTGTAGGCAGTGACAGTGGTCAGAGAGATTCCACGAGTCTCTCCAGCAAATCGGAAGATTCACAGAGAGGAGCGCCGATGGCCAGGGCAAGGGGGAAACCCCAGAAGGAAGGGGCCAGCGGGGACTCCCTGAGCAGCAGTTGGAAATCAGGACCAGCGTCCCCACCAGAGCGCAGTGGGGGGGAGGAGTCCCAGGCATCGGGACCAGTCTTCTCACCACCAGCGAGAGGAGATGAGTCAGGATTGACCACGCCTCCATCGGAGAGCGGGGAAACGGTCAAGAGGAAAGTCACCAGCTGGGCGCGCGCGCCAAGTTCAAATGTACAGGCGAGCGGCACAGCAGGCAGCCCGGATAGGGAGCCAGGTCCTAAAGCCCGCCGGAAGGAAGGGCAAGACTCAGGGGGGTCAGCGTCAGAAGAGTCCAGGAGGGAGGAAACCCCAGGGGGCAGAAGGACCCAGAGGAGGAAGGAACAGCGCAGGAGGTGGAGCCGGGCTAGGATCTTAAACTGGTGCGGAAGGGGTAGTGACTCAGAGGGGACTTCGCCGGTCTAGGGCCAAGACGTAGGGCTGCACGCTCTGGGGTTTGAAATGGAAACTAAACTTCAATAAAGACTTTTGTACATTACATCAACCGAGTGTTGGTCCTCTGTGAGCTGGGACCTAGAGGCAGCTCTGACAGTAGGCGTACCGTATTTCGGTCATCTGATGCTTTTTCAATCGCATTTGAGCCATTCCATTGGACGATTAAGTCTTCATTAGCCGCACACACATCTGTCTTCAGTAAAGAACCTGTGGGCTGTGTGAGAAAACTTGACACAATGGGCGATTCCTTAACAATGCAGTCCAATAAGGACTCTCCCATGATAGGCACACCTGATGTTTCCACCAGTAGCTCCTCCGCTTGCATGGCATTTTCGGCTGTGACTTCCTGTGAATCTTCTGGATCAGATTCTTCCCCCGTTCTGTACCATTCCTCCGGCCAACCCTGCATCCTGCACTGTTGCTCTGATTCTCCTTGGTCCAATAATCCCTCGTTGGATTCCTTCCACTCAGTGATAAAGGAGGAATCTTTCATTATAGGGCAAGTTCTTAGCGTCCTCAATGGCGACATTTGTTTCTCTGAAGCATCTTCAAAATCTGCACGATTACAACAAAAAATACCGTCAAATTCACTGAGAGAACCGGTGGTACTTTTCAGGTGTGCAGGATTAAAGGTGGTTCTCCTGCTCTCTGTAAGGCAGGTTCTAAAGCGAGACGGCAGTTTGAAATTCTCAATCCAGTGATTTAATCCAATATTGCCTCTCATCTTTTTGGGGGACCGCATTTGTGATTTTTATTTTTTAAAAAAGAATAGTACTAGGTTGAGCAATGTGGACTAGTAACAAACTACTGAGGCTTTGCAGTGCTAGTGCCTCTTTAATTAGAAGCTTTTTCCACAGCTTGTACAATTGTAATTGTTTCCTTTCCAGGAAAGGATGCAGCATTACTGAATTGTCCTTAACTGGCATTTAATTGGTCTATTTGCTTTCCCTGCCGAAGAAGGATAATTATTGGTTTTCTCTTTGGAGCCAAAACAATTGCTTTTTGCTTTTTTAAATTCTACTTTTTATGAACTAAACTGATGGGCAGTTAAGGGGCAATTTAGAGACTACACTGGAAGACTTCTAAAATATAGGACACTATAGTAGGATCTTGGTTGTGAGGAGATATATTGCCAAGTAAGACGGTGGTATTATTTGGGTTGCCAACAGCAATCTTACATTAGATGCTCGAGCTACTCTTGCCAACAGGAGGACTATTTTAACAGAGCAATGCTTTGCAATCATTTTTGAGACAGTACAGTTCAGCACTGTGGTACATATCAGGAATTTTTACATGACCAAGCCTTACCTCTTGTATTAGCCATGCTAATAATCACTGTCATGTATAAGAGAATATTTCCACAACCAAAAGTGCTCATGTACCTGCTGTGTCATGTGAAAGAAGGGATCAGGCTAGTCATTCAAGAGTTCAAGCACCTATTGCTTCATTTGATATAGTTAAGAAGAGGCACATACCATATGTGAAATCTTCAAACATCAGCTCAGAATGATGGTCTTCTTTGTAGAGTGTGCAGTCAAGTCCACTTTTCCTCATTGAATCCTGCACTTCATTCTGGAATAATTATTTTTTTAAGAGTCGTTAATAACCTTTGCAACTGACACGAGGTTTAGGACATCAGGACCTCAACAGCAGTAAAATGAGCTGCCCTTGAAAACTGTTCAGAATCTTCCAACTAGTTCATAATGCACTGACCAGATTTTTTTTTAAAAAAAATTATTAAATTATACACATGCATACACACTTACATAAAATAGCATAATGCATACATAATAAATATATATAATAAAGAAACAACGGCAGAAGCTGAGAGTAAAGAGGATGTGAAGAGTCACTGAGAGGAAAAATAGTGGCAGTTTTGAACAATGGCAGAGGTTTGGGTGGAGTGAGCAGGGTGTGACACTGAGGGGAGTGTGGAAGCTTGAAACAGAGTTTGAGTACAGAAGAAAGAAGATGCTGTGCCGCATTATCCTTTTGATGTCAGCTTCTGAATTGTACTCGTCTCTGCTATTTCTACTGGTTAAAAGTTATTTGTTTTTCAAACCAAACCAAACCCAGCATTCCATCCCTGCTTTACTGAAACCTCTGTTGTTGTTTAAAACCACCATTTTCATCTCAGTGAAAGGATCTCAGAAGAAGGATAATGATTGGTTTTCTCTTTGGAGCCAAAACAATTGCTTTTTGCTTTTTTAAATTCTACTTTTTATGAACTAAACTGATGGGCAGTTAAGGGGCAATTTAGAGACTACACTGGAAGACTTCTAAAATATAGGACACTATAGTAGGATCTTGGTTGTGAGGAGATTCGCCCTTGGTTCACCAGGGGCGAACGAAGGCGTCGTGACACCCAGGGTGGGGCGTCGCTACGTACGACGCATGCGCCGTACGTAGCGACGCCGCATATGCGCTGTACATAGCAGTTTGCCGACGGCAGCACTCCAGCACCGTACAGACGGTGCCAGGATCCTCTGTAGTGGCGACGGAGGGTTCCCACCGCCGTCCGTACAGCACTCAAGCGGTGCCAGTGGCAAACCGCTATGTACAGCACATGTGTGGCGTCACTATGTACAGCGCATGCGTGCAATGCCGCACATGCGCTGTACGTAACGGTTTGCCACCGGTGCCGGGATCCTCTGCTCGCAGCTGCAGTCGCAAATGGAGGGTCCTCCACATACAATGGCACGATGGCTGCTCGCGCCCCCACAGGGTGCCTTCTTGTCACCCCCGCAGACATGGCCCCCAGGGTGCACCACCCCCTGTTGCAACGCCACTGGCCTTCACCCCGCTTTACTCAAACTTGAGAACTGCTCAGTTGGTTTTCGTGCATGTCCCCCCCCCCCCGTCTCCTCTCCTCATAGACTTCTAGCATATCAAGGGCGATAATGGTGGCTACAGCCCAAACAACTACATTCCTAAGCTGCCAAGAGAGAGTGCAAGTGATGTTTCAAAGAGTACATACTTGGGAGATCTCTGAAGCTGTGCTGCAGCTTTCTAGGTCCAAATAAATGTTGCTGGTGGAAACAGGGTTTACTGCTTCACTCATGATAGTTAAAGTCTCCCAGGTGCAAAAAGAAATCCTCCTCTGATGTGCCAATTCCTAAAGAAACATAAGATTATTTTCAGTACCGTAGACACGGTTAAAGCATCACACGCAGCCTAAAACCTATGCATGTCTACTAAGGCATTAAACAAAGCAGAGGCGATTTTACGATTGCACAACGGTTCATTCACACTGGGCTGCGCCACCACAACAATGCAGGACAGGCAGAAGTAATTAGAAATCAACCAAAGCAAAGGTCTGAATGCCAAATTGCTCACAGTTCTCCGGATCCATGGAGATCGCCCCAGGTTTCTCCCGAGAGGAGGCTGCAACTTGCTTCCTCGATGCCCCGATCTCCTCTGAAGGTGCTGTTGACAGTTTCTTGTTCGTAAAAGCGCACGTGGCCAAAGGCGCGCCAACGTCACAAAGAATCTTAAGCCCCCGCAGCCGCTCCATTTGCAAAGAGGAGAGGAGAGCGCGCAGTTTTAAGAATAAACACCGCATTTCTCTCGCCGGGCGCAACCCGATCCGCCTTATGCTTCCTTGGAAGTCCTCAAGTTAGGCTCCTCCCCCATGTGTAAAGTGTGCAATCGGACCAACTGAACTCCGAGAAAACGTGGAACGGACCAAGCTGTCAGTTCCGGAAAAATAACGAAGGGTGGGATCCCCTGCCAGTCCCTGCGCTCAGACGAGCCCTCGCCTAGGATCGACACAGGGCTTTGGGTGCCGGGAAAGGGTAGAGACCGACCATATAGCGGAATAATAAGAACATAAAGCGAGCCTGCTGGGTCAATGGCGCATCTAAGTCCAACATCCTGGTCCCATAGTGGCCAAGTGGATGCCTGCGGCAAACCTGCCAGCAGTTTAAGGTGGTGCTGGTTGTTGTTCCGCCTTTCATCAAAAGATTTCAGGGCGGTTGCAATCCCAACCCCATTTACCCGGGAGTAAGCCCCACTGAATTCGCCCTGGCTGACGGATTCCAAGCAGACACGTGCAGAAATTAAATGATTCAACCCGGAGCCGGACTGGGTCTTATCAGAGCGCGCATCTTCCTAACTCCGGATGTGCATCTTGCGCAAATGGTTCAGGGGCTATGCGATGCGCGCGCCCGCCCGGCTCTCCATCCACCCCTCTCCACGCCGAAGCGAAACTCCTTCCCTCCCTCCGTGGCTCCGGCGCCGGCTCCGATCCTCTTCGCGATCCTCCCCTTCCCCTCGATTGGGCAGGCGCCGGCAGCGACGGGCGCCCGGATTGGCGCGAGGGAGAAGGGGAGGAGGAGAAAGAGGGCTGGGCTGAGCCCTGCGGAGCCGGGCAGCGTGTCGGCGGAAGGAAAGGTAGGCCCGGGCAGCAGGAAACGGGCGGCGGGGTGGGAAGAAACAGCGGCTAGGGCGCCGGGGGAAAGGGAGAGGAGGCCTGGCCAAAGGGGAGACGCAAAACCGGAGCGGGGCTTGGCGTGGACCTTTGTCCGAAAGCAGCGCTCCCCGCAAGAGGCCTGGGCAGCCAGTGCGCTTTTGCGCTTCTTCCCTTGCTGGCTGCTGCGGGCGCCGCGTTGGGGACCCCGGAGCAGAGCCTACAGGGGTTTAGGCGCGTACAGTTTCGGACCTGGTTAAAAGGCAGGCCGCCTCCTATAGTTTGTGCTACCTCCTGAGTAGCCGGAGTTGAAGTCCAGCCTGGCGCGATCTTCTGTAGGATGTACACGCAGGATGTTGCTCTGTTGAGACGTATAATTTCCACGCTTCGTGCGAGTCCCCAGGCGGGGTTGTAGTCAAGTGTGCTGTGTGAAAGGATCTGGAATAGTTGCACTCCTGGTTCTGTGCTCTATAGACTTAGTTGAGCAGTGTTTCTCAAACTTGGGTTCCTAGCAGTTGTTGGATGGTGGGTAAGGGTTCTAATCTTCAGCCTGCCAAACCATGGAGATGGGTATTTGACTGGTTAAAAAGGGTTATGGTCAAATAATGGTCAAGTTCCTTAATGGCACCACCTCCAGATGACCTGTTTATACTGATTTGCTTGCGCAAATATTATTCCAGGTTATGGAGTTTTTGCTCTGGCTTCTTAACAGTTCTGCAACAATGAGCATTCGCTCTAATTTGCTTCTGGAGTATTTACACGTCTTCCCATTGAATTGGTTCGTCTCACACTTCCCAGTGTAATTTCACCATCCTTTTCCTAATCTCAGAAAATCTTGTTTTTGTTTTTAAGGGATTGGACAGAGCACTTCAATCCGCTTTAATTGTTCAAGCCTAAATTCCCAGTATGTGCTTGAATCCTTCCTTCCAGAACAAGAACAATTGTTTTTATTTCATTTATTTACTATTTCATCATTCTTATAACCAACCCTTCCTCCCATAGGGAGGATGGCTTACAACAATAATAAAAAGCTAACAATGCTAAAATCATAATAAAACAGCCTTAACACAACAATCGGACAACAATCAGTTATGGAATATTGTAACAGGTTGAGCCTACTACATGGATGAGTACAGCATGCACACCACCCACCCATTCGCAATATATAGAGTGTAAAACATTGTCTTATTGTACCATATTTATTTTACAGGAAGTGGATCAGGGTTGCATGCATTGGAGATCTTCTACTAGCCGCAATGAATTACAGGGTGAAAATTATGAGCAAAATAGTTCCAGGGCAATTCGATGATGCCGAATCTTCAGACAGGTAATGGAACAAAAGAATTGTCAAAGTGATTTTCAGGTGGTGTGGAAGAACAGAGCTCCACAGAGTCATCTTTCTGGAGAGGCTGTTTGAAGTATGGGGAGAAAAGGACAGTAGCAATGTGATGTTGACACAGAAGAGCAGCAGAATACTTGGGGGTATTTTTTCCTTCCTTTTCCTAACCCGTTGTAGGTTGGGCCCAGTTTCCATAATGTGCCACATTATGAAATGTGATTTTGTCAAGGGTATGTTTCTGGTATGGACTTCCTGGGTTGCCTTCAGTTATAGGCAGTTTTTACAAAAGCTGCCATATCCTGTTTACAGTATCCAAGGCCTAATAATCAATCGTGCTTGTACTTTTGTTCCCAATTCCTCTTGCTGGATTTCTCGTGCATCTCCATTGATACAGAGAGGGGTATCTATGATCCGATAATGTTATTTATAAGACTTTCAGCTAATTCACTTATCAATAAGGGAGATGCACAGAAATTTAGACCGGTGTGGATAAGTAGCCGAAAAACGTAACTGCCACCAATGCTGTTCTTCCCAGTAGTCAAGTGCCAACCTTCACAGTAGCTACTTTCTTTTAAAATGCAGATCAAATGAAAGGAAGGGAGGGGATGGAATCCAACAACCAAAGAAACACTGTATCTTATTACAGTATTTTTTTTAAAAAGTCGCAAAGCTGTATTTCTCTTTTTTATTGTCGACAATATCTGTAATAATAATATACAGGATAAATCTATTTTGTTTCTGCCTACTTGCAAACTAAACTGAGTTATAGTAAAAGTTCAGAACTAATACACCCTACTTCAAAATTTCATCAGTTTCAACACCACCAATAGCCTTCTTCAGAAATTGTTGTGCACATACAGCATGCAGAAGAGGCTGTTGGGTCATCCTGCCTGCCCCTGACACCCATGCGCTCAGTGTGGGTGTCTGCAAAAGAAAAGCATGGATACATTGCTGCAAGACTAAGAATCCTCTTCACGTAAGGTTTCCAGTTGTGTGAAAGCATATTCGCATAGTTGATGTGCCTAAGCCCATCTTTTACAGATGTGGGCATTGGAGGCATGGACATAGGAAGCTGCCACATACTGAACAGGATCATTCATTCCTCTATCACAGTATTTTCTACACTTAACTGCAGCAGATCTCCAGGGTTTTAAACTGGGACGTTTTCTGGAGATGCCTGGTATTGAACCGCAAAGCGGATGCTGTACCACTGAGCCTTACAGTCCTTGCAGAGGCATTCCCTCACAGTCTTCCAGGAGCAGGGTTTGCTGAGCATGAACCTTGGAAAGGCTTGCAGGTCACCTTGATACTTGTCCCCCTTCTTGTACACAAGAAGGGCAAGGGGGAATCTCCCAGGTGTGACACTGAGCCTCGAGGAAGCTTGGAAGATAGTCAGTGAACTTACCTGGGACAGCTAACAGCAAAGCAGCAATTAATCTGTGCTCCAAGGTACTATTTCAGTATAATAATAATACTGATGATTATGATGACGACAGGGAGCTAGTTGTACTGTGTTGCTGGCTTTGCGCAACTTGATGAGTTTACCATGATTTTACTAAATACGTGCTTTTAAAATACATACGTTAGCGAACGCACACAGGCTTCGAAAGCAGCTGAAGAGGAGAAGGCAGTCTTTATAACGCAGCAGCCATGTTTGTGTGAGGAAGCAGACGAGGGTGAATTGGATGAGAGTGGTGAGGAGGAGGACGACAGCGATTGGGACTGGGACGATGCCATGGGGAAGCTCACGAAGCGAAATCCGTTATCTGCAGGCAGAAACCCTCAGGTATGTTCAAGGAATGTGTGGCTTGAGGGTGTCAACTTGTTGTTGCTCTTAAGTGAATTTTTAGATGGCCTCAGGTTTAGGTCCTAGCGACACCTGGAGGGATGATAGGAATTGTAGTCCAACAACCTTTGGAGGGAAGCAGGTTTCCTATGCCTGGACTGGATAACCTCCAAGGTTCCTTTCAATCCCATTTTCTGTAACTCTTTAATGAGGGATCTGGAGTGAGTTGCAGCATCGCAAGCTCCCTCTTCCTCTGGTGCAAATATACCCCTCCCTCCCAGGCATAACCATAGTTAAAGTGTTTATCAGAGCTTGACTTCACACGCTGATTGGGCTTTTGTGCCCAGGTGGATGGTCTGTGAAATTTGCATGAGAAGGGATGGGTTGTGCAAGCATGGTGTCTGGATTGTATAGCTCTGGTTAGGAGATCGGGAGTATCATTGTGTGACAGGGTTTCTTTTTTTTTGTTTGTTTCAGGCCAATAAGCAAATTCCTAGCTGCAACGCGGCCAAAATGTCCACTCCCACAGATAAGGCCCTAAGAAAGTTTGAGAATAAAATCAATCTAGGTAAGAGCAGTCATTCTTGTTTTCTAGAAATAGGTATTTGCTAAGGACCATATTTGCTGGGTTGAAGTTGGTGAATCCATGTGTGTCACACTCCCTAATATAACTCATCAGCATGAGTTTAAGAACTGCAGACAGGCACACAGAGCCTGAAAATGTGTTTCTCACACTCTGTGCTCCCGCCTGCCTACACCTTTGAGAACACTCCCCCCCCCCCAGCTCATGCAAGGGGGCACAGGACTTGATCAGCTGTAGGGCTGGCCGATGTATCTCGGTGGGGAGGAAGAAACGGTCGAGATACATTCCAGAATCAGAAATATATCAGCATATCATGGTATTTAGCTGCTGATATATCACAATGCTGAAAACCAGCCCTGCTTGAAAAGACTATACAGTGGTACCTCGGGTTACATAGGCTTCAGGTTACAGACGCTTCAGGTTACAGACTCCGCTAACCCAGAAATAGTACCTCGGGTTAAGAACTTTGCTTCAGGATGATATGCTGCCACCGCACCACTGGCGCGCAATTTCTGTTCCCATCTTGAGGTAAAGTTCTTAACCCGAGGTACTACTTCCGGGTTAGCAGAGTCTGTAATCTGAAGTGTTTGTAACCCGAGGTACCACTGTACTTGCCTTTAAAGCCCTAAACGGCCTCGGCCCAGTATACCTGAAGGAGCGTCTCCACCCCCATCGTTCTGCCCGGACGCTGAGGTCCAGCGCCGAGGGCCTTCTGGCGGTTCCCTCATTGCGAGAAGCAAAGCTACAGGGAACCAGGCAGAGGGCCTTCTCGGTAGTGGCACCCGCCTTGTGGAACGCCCTCCCATCAGATGTCAAAGCGATAAATAACTACCTGACATTCAGAAGACATCTTAAGGCAGCCCTGTTCAGGGAAGTTTTTAATCTGTGATATTTTAGTGTATTTCTGGTTTTTATGGAAGCCGCCCAGAGTGGCTGGGGAAACCCAGCCAGATGGGCGGGGTACAAATAATAAATTATTATTATTATTATTAAATGATTTTTGGACTAAAAAGAAGCTGAATGTAGTACCTTGGTTGTGGGTAATGGCTTTATTTTACAAACATTGCAACAAGGACATTTTTCTTGATGTGTCTTGGATAAGGAGCATGATGCATTTTCAGGCTGCAGAGTCAGAAGCTAGTTTTAAATTGAGAGGTGCAGGTAGGTGAAAGGGGAATTGGTGTTAATTTCCTTATATGTGTGTGTTTCCCCCTCTTCAAGACAGGCTACACTTTGCTGACTCTGTTATAAATAAAGTTACTGAGAAGTCCAGGCAGAGAGACGCAGAAATGTAAGTAGTGAGGATGACCCATTTGTATTTCAGTATTATCCAAATGAAGCATAGTGGACCATGAAATTCCTTGTTTCCACTAGGTACCGGGTGAAAGACAAGTCAGACCGAGCAACAGTGGAACAAGTAAGTCACACAAAGTATCAGACAGTTGCAAAAAAAAATCTCCATTTAAATAAAAATCAAGAGTCCTCACCTTTTAAAAAAGCTAACTGACGTAATAAAATGCTTCAACCACATTTACTCAGAAGTAAGTCCTGAAGAATTCTTTGGTGGGTGTCCATAGCTCTAGTTTTTAGTGTGCTATTGTCTTTCACTTTTGCTTAATATTGGTATTTACTTACTCCATTTTAATCAACCATTTTTACTGTGATTTATTGCTTGGACTAACATAGCACTTAACTTCCTAAAAAAACCAATGCTCTTAGCTCTCTTTGTGTTTTTATTATTTTATATAATCTCTTATATGCAAGAATTTAGACAGGACCAATAAATGCAAGAGAAAAGTTTCTGGACAGCAGTTCCAAACAATGCCATTTCATAGGGCTGTTTTGTTGCTTTCCTGAGGTTCTGGATCCAAGGACTAGAATGATTCTGTTCAAGATGCTAACCAGAGGTGTCATATCGGAGATCAATGGCTGCATTAGCACAGGAAAAGAGGTTGGTTTCACAGCAAAAAGAGCCAGCTATAGTAAGCTGTTTAGTCTAATGGTCTTAGACCAAAAAGAGGGTCCCAATTAAACACACAACACATTTTCAAAATATAAATAAAAACCAAATTAGTTCAAACTCAAGTTATTATATAAGCGGCAGACAATTATACAGTATAAGCATGCAAAGACAATGGAGAGGTTGTACACTACACTAAACAATGTTTTAGTCTTACTATGGTGAGCTGCAGTTGTGTGATGTCTTCCTTCTACTTTCAATCAGTGCTGTGAGAAGATTACAAGCTGAATCCTGGTAATTGTAATACAGAACATAATGTAATCCAGCCTATGAATTCTGAGCTTTAAAAATAATTACCTTTTGGAGGGTCAGATCCAGCTTGCAAGCTGCCAGTTAGAAGTCCCTGTGCTAGATGATTGATCTTATTTACCGTATTTTTCTGTGTGTAAGACTAGGTTTTTTTCCTTTAAAAAAATGCCAAAAATTAGGGGGTGTCTTATACACGGGGCCATCTCCCCCCATTTTCTTAAATCTGAGTCCCCCAAAATAGGGGGTGTCTTATACATGGGGGCGTCTTATAGATGGAAAAATACGGTAATAAGTGGGTTTGGTATGTACAGCTGTGTAGCAGAACAGGATTCATTTCATGAGAACTTTACATCCATCTTTATTATTTTCATGAAAGGAATCTTGTTCTGTGCGCTTCATGCAAATTGTGTGCATCATTGTCGCCATGGTTTGCACATGCATACAGAAGTATGCAGGTATGCCCCCACCTGCCTCTTCAGTTCATGATCCAAGTGTTTGGGGACTGAAAATGTAAACAGAAATGTGGTTCTACGCAGGTGCCTTCTGGAATAGGGCTGCACAGGTACAGCGGAACCTCGTGTTACGTACCGTCCTCCTTGCGAACACTTCGGGTTATGAGCTCCGCTAACCTAGAAGTAGATGCTCCAGGTTGCAAACTTTGCCCAGGGATACGAATGCAAGTTGTGTGGCGGCGGCAGCGGGAGGTGCCATTAGCAAAAGCGCACCTCACTTTAAGAACGGTTTCGGCTTAAGAACGGACCCCGAAACGAATTACGTTCGTAACCGGAGGTACCACTGTACTGACCTGTTAGCCTTGTATTTTGGTCTGCTTAGTCCTTAATAACCTGTTTTTTTTGTAGACCAGGTAGGCAGTAGTTTCTTGGGATGCCTTTAGCTTGGTGGATTAAGTAGACTTTTGTAGTATAGGATCTCCTTGGATTGTAATCTTAAAACTATGGGGTTTTTTTTAATAACAGGGTATTTATCCTTGAATAAAGATCAGATGATACATACCTTGATACACTTTTGTTTTGCCCATTTGCAATTTGCTAGGCTAATGTATATCATGCCAACACAGCAAATGGAGAGAACAGAGCCATAAAGATTTATAAAACGTCTATACTGATGTTTAAAGATCGGGATAAGTATGTGAGTGGAGAGTTCAGGTGAGTCTGAGATTTAAATTTTTACTTATGTGTGCAGGCTTACTTGACGTTTTCCATAACAATAATTTCCATGCTGGGTTTTTTTATAATTACATTTGCCTGTTGTTGTTATCTCAAGGTTTCGCCATGGCTACTGTAAAGGAAACCCAAGAAAAATGGTCAAGACGTGGGCAGAAAAAGAAATGAGGAATTTAACAAGGTGACCTTTTTCAAACATTTTGGCCAAGACTTTGTTCCCATATGCCAGCTTTCATCAACCTGGTGTCGTCCAGCTGTTCCAGCCTACAACAGCCGTCAGGCACAGAGAGTTGTAGTCCAGAACACCTTTGCAAAGGCTGCTATGCTCCATTTTGTAGTGGATCAAATGAACATTTTAATGGGCTCCCTTGGGAAATTAAAATGGAATCCTAGGGTTTCAAGAGATGAGAATTTTGCTAACCCCAGTCCCTTTTCCCATAGATGAACATTCCCATTTCCCCATAAGTCATTCTTACCTTTCTGACAGATAAATGGAGTCTTTTTTGTGCTATAACTATTAATGGGCCTTTATTTTTTTACACTTAGAACATTTTAGTAAGTGTTACAAGTGTTTTTTAAAAAAACCCTTCATGCTGGATAATATCATTTTGGGGGGGCCTTTTTTTTTTTGTAGGTTACATACAGCCCAAATTCCATGCCCAGAACCTATTATGCTCAGAAGTCACGTTCTTGTTATGAGCTTTATTGGCAAAAATGACATGTAAGTATACTCAGAAACTTTGTCGGTGTTTGTGTATTTCTTTATATAAAGAAATCACTTTATTAGCAATTCAGTCCTGTATCTAGTCAGAAGCAAGTCCATAGCTCTGTTACTGAGTTTTCCCAACTATCTCAAAAAAATGCTCTTGTATTGTCATGTAGTTCAGACAGGGCTGTCTCATCATTGCTGGGGGGGGGGAGCCTAAATAATAAAAATCTGAAAGCAAACGGGCAGAAACATAATATAATTAGTTAGATGCGAATAACTGATACAATTCGTTAGATGTGAATACAGTGGTACCTTGGCTTTCTAATGTAATCCATTCCGGAAGACCATTCAAGTTCTGAAATGTTCAAATACTGAGGCGCAACGGGTGTTCTGCAAATTTAATAAACAAATATGAGAAAAATAACATATGCACTCAGCGGGAGCCGCGTGGCATGTTCGACTTCCGAGGCAGGTTAGAAAACCAAAGCGTTTACTTCCGGGTTTACGGCGTTCGAAAACCGAAACGTTTGTCAACAGAGACGTTCGAAAACCGAGGTACTACTGTACATACTTGATTAGCTTACCCCACCCGTTAGAAATTACATTAGTATAAGCAAATACAAAAAACACATGTGCAAAGAAAATGAGAGAGATGTCTACTGAAATAAAACAAATAGTGATAATAATAGTAACTGTGATAGATAGAAGACGCCATAGAAGGGAAAAAAGGAAAGAAGAAAAAAATAGAGGAAGGGAGGGGAATAGGTGTGTGTTTGTTTGTGCATGTGTGTATAATGCAGTGGAGAGTTATTCAGAAGTCAGGCGCAGTGGTACCTTGGGTTAAGTACTTAATTCGTTCCAGAGGTCCGTACTTAACCTGAAACTGTTCTTAACCTGAAGCACCACTTTAGCTAATGGGGCCTCCTGCTGCTGCCGCGCCGCCGGAGCCCAATTTCTGTTCTTATCCTGAAGCAAAATTCTTAACCTGAAGCACTATTTCTGGGTTAGCGGAGTCTGTAACCTGAAGCGTATGTAACCTGAAGCGTATGTAACCTGAGGTACCACTGTATTTGAAAATAGGTTACAAGGGGAGGTGTTGTCTTTGACCCTTTCTTACAATAGCTTATGCCTCCAAATACCAGTCTCTGAGAACTGCAATTGGGGAGAGTGCTGTAACACTCTGGTCCTGCTTATGAGCTTTCCATGGACATTTGGTTGACCATTGTGGGAAATGGGACATTGGACTCGATGGGCCTTTGGCCTGACTCAGCAGAGCTCGCATTCTGTTAGCCAAAGTGGGTATGGTATTGGAGAAGAAGGAGGACAGCTGTTGATTATATTCTGGTGTTTTTTGTTCTCTCTCCCCCTTTCCTTTTGATCCAAGGCCTGCTCCATTGTTGAAAAATGCCCAGTTTTCGGAATCCAAAGCTCGGGAGTTGTATCTGCAAGTCATCCAATACATGAGAAGAATGTACCAAGATGCCAAGCTCGTTCATGCAGATCTCAGTGAATTTAACATGCTGTACGTTTTAAAGAAGCTGAACGTTGATACTTCTTTCATCCGTATATGTTACCTTGCACAACTCTGCCCTGGAGCTAGGGTGTTGTCCTCCTGGCTCCACAGCCTGTGAATTTGAAAGATGCTTTGTGTCATTGTTACACAAGAGCTCTTTAAAAATTGGTGCCGTTTCCAAGAAACAAAATAAAAAATGAAAAGCTGAATTTATCCTACAATATGGTGTCAAATGTAAATGAGCTTCTATTCTCCTTTTTTCCTAAAACCATTTTGGGGGTTCAGTGAAGGTTGGCTGTCTTTCTGCAGTATAAAAATAAATATGTAGAGCAAGAGATGCAATTGGACTTAGATCAAGCATCTTTTGCCATCCTAAGATTCAGGTGTTTGACATGCTCCTTCGTCTCTGTTTCCAAGGTTTCCCTAAAGTTAAAACCTTGGTCAAGTATCTTTTATGAGTCTATATCCAGCTTTTCATGGATCTTAAAGACATCTCTGGCATCTGCGCTTAGATTCTCCTGCCTCGCCTTCCTTGGTATGCAGGCTTATGGCAAGAAATAAGAAATGAGATTAAGAAAATAGCTAAAACACATTGATCAGCCTTGTATCTTCTGATCTGCCCTCAGCTTTCAAGTAGAAAAAAATAATAAAATAATAATCATTAAATGCATTTTAATTTAAGTAAACAAAACAGTCGTAGGGCATACAGTGGCCTTATTTTGCAGAAATGACTTGTGCTTTACATTAGCTGAAATTCTAATGACCTCCCTCTTTCACCCTAAGTGGTAGAACGTTCCGTAAAAAGTCTCTAGTAAACTTTCAGGAACAGCAGTACTAACGATAGCATCATGTTGCTTATTCCCACTTCTCCAGGTATCACAGTGGTGAGGTATATATCATAGACGTGTCCCAGTCTGTGGAACACGACCACCCACATGCTTTAGAATTCCTGAGGAAAGATTGCTCTAACATCAATGGTGAGTTCCAGCTAAGGAACATCAACATCCTGGATATCTTGAATATTTTTGTGTGCATGATTTAATCCCCTGTCACTTGACAGATTTGCATGCATGGATCTGATCCCGATTGCTCATACATAAAATGTTGAATGGGCGCTGGTGTAAATTTTCCTGCAAATTAAAAATGTTATTGAGTTATCTCAAATGATATTTTGACTCAGATATGCTTTGAAGATTGGTTGCTTCAACATCAACTGCCCAGGATAACTCTTGAGGACCCCACCAAATAACAGAGTTATTCTAGTAATAAAAAATAATAATAAATTTTATTTATATCCCGCCCTCCCCAGCCGAAGCTGGGCTCAAAGCGTCTAACAACAGTAAAACGATAAAACATTCTAAAATCATTTCATTCTAAAATTAATTCCAATCAAATTAATGGCAACCATTGGGCTGGAAGTTCTGTGAGGATTGCCAAAGGAGGGAGTCAGGCTGTGCCCTGGCCAAAGGCCTGGTGGAACAGCTTTGTCTTGCAGGCCCTGCGGAAAGATGTAATTTTTTTTATTTTACAAGAGTTCAGATATTCCACACTGCATTTGGTTTGCATAGGTGCTAATATCTTATGTTGCCTTTGGTCCTTTCTGGCAGATTTTTTCCGGAAGTACAATGTTGCGGTGATGACGGTGAGAGAACTCTTTGAATTCGTTACAGATCCATCTATTACAAACGAGAACATGGATGCTTACCTTGAAAAGGTAAAGCTTTAGAGATTTTGCCTCTATGGGAAAGCATTAGGAGGGAAGATAGAGGTTCAGCTTTCTTACAATTCTCTTTTTATAAATGAAAGCTGATTTAGCTATTGTGAATAGCAACGATGTTGTTTTTGCAAAGGTTTCTGCATCCTGCTATAGATACGGAAGTATGATACACATGCACTGCTAATCAAATATGAAAGGTGAAAAAAAGTGTGTCCGTTTTGGTCCTTTCCCACAAACTCACAATGCCTGCATTCTTGGTCTAGTACTCTACACTAATTCTCAGAGTTAACCTTCCCCAACCTGGTGCCCTCCTGTTATTTTGGACTACAGCTCCAATTATCTCTGACTTGGCTGCTATTGGTTGGAGCTATATAAGGTTGAAGACTTAACCACTTGATTCAGTCAGTTGCTTATTTGTACTGTATTCTTCTACTCATATGGCATATGGAGTGGCTGTACAACATAAAATGCACAACAGAAGTACAGCATGTACATTAAAAATGCTAATAATAAAGTTTAAAAAAACACAAATGTAATATGAAGACAGCAATAGTCAAACCTTTAAAGGATTATAATTCTTTAATTAGAATATGTTTTAAGAGGCAATGAAAAGAAGGCACAGAGAATAATGTGTTTCCACAGGACATGTATTAAGACATCCAAAGCTGATTTTAAAGCATGGGAAGTTCTGTATCAGATGTGAGAGTTGTTAAGATAACCAGAACCTGGACAATTTAGAGCTTTGAAGGGCAAAATTAGCAGTTTTAATTGAGCCCAGACGAAACAGGCATCCAGTGAATTTGAGAAAGAATAAAGAGTTACATGCTCTGGAGAAAAGTCTGGCCTGCACGTTTTGGACCAATTCAAATTTCCCATCTGTTCTTAAAGGCAGTCCCTTGTAGAAAGCCTATTCTGGGAGAGGGACAGCCCCTCTGGGAGAGGTAGTGGTCACTGAAATAGGAAGAGCTATTTCTGATGGCTACATGGAGAGCATTTAGGTCTTGGCGGCCTTTGAGTCATTGTTAAAAGTCTTGCATTATATCCTGTAGGCAATGGAAATATCGTGTGAGAGGACAGAGGAGGAAAGGTCCAATCAGGATAATGTGGATGAAGAGGTAAGCCAGAGCTTGGATTTCCTCCCTGGTTTCTGTATCTGTTGTGTCTCTTCTGTGAAATGTTCCTCAGTAATTTGACAATGTTCTGCAGTGTCTTTATTATAAATGTTTTTACAGTATCTAAATGCCCGTGAGATTATTGGCCTTGCAGTCTTTCTATACTTGAGTATTTCCACCTGTTCCTAAGTGGCCCCTCATGTGGACTACACAATGGCAGTGTTCCCGCATCATGCCAAACCATGGTTTCTCGTGTTGTTGTCTGTATGGCAAAGTGGTTAACACTAACCATGGCTGGTTTCACAAAAGCCAGCATTAACCACAGGTTGGGTCATCAAAACGAACCATACTTTGTGTTACTCACAGTTCTGGGTCCAGATAACACTACAAGCTGTCATTAACTGGAGGTGAAAGCTTCTGAACTCCCCCAGGAGAAGGAGAGGGAATGGGGCACAGGAGTCCAGGGTTTGCTGCAGCTTGTGTTATACCATGGCTTAGCATGATGTGGTAATGTGACCAGTGTAGGAACACAGTGATCACAAATAAGGTTTCTAATCACGCCAGCTGCTAAATGTGTTGACATAATTACAACAATTGCTACTGGCCAAATCTAGGCCATCTGATTTCCATGTTGCTTGTCCACGTAAACATATTCCTGAGAACCAAACTAGACATAATATCAGAGGTCGACGATTTTTGCTGATCTAGTCATATACTCTTTATTAAAACTTCGGCATTGCAGAACTGAATGAATGTTTGTGGTTATTTCATCTTGTTAGGTGTTCAAGAAAGCGTATATCCCAAGAACTCTGACTGAAGTTAAGAACTACGAGAGGGATGTTGACATAATGATGAAGCTGAAGGAGGAAGAGACGGCCTTAAATGTGCAGCAAGATAATGCAAGTATCCTTGGACTATGTGGAATTTGAGGTTGCACATACAGTGGTACCTTGGGTTAAGTACTTAATTCGTTCCACAATTACAGCCTCAGTTGGTCTCAGAAATGGTAGATTATTACTATAAAAGGGATGGTCATGATGTAAATACTGGGGCAGGTTACCTAAGGGACAGCTTCATACTATATATCCCTGCCTGTTATCATATTTTTTGCTTTATAAGAATCACTTTTTCCCTCCTAAAAAGTAAGGGGAAATGTGTGTGCGTCTTATGGAGCGAATTTAGGCTGCGCAGCTATCACAGAAGCCAGAACAGCAAGAGGGATCGCTGCTTTCGCTGCACAGCGATCCCTCTTGCTGTTCTGGCTTCTGGGATTCAGAATATTTTTTTTCTTGTTTTCCTCCTCCAAAAACTAGGTGCGTCTTGTGGTCTGGTGTGTCTTATAGAGCGAAAAATACGGTAATTGCTGCTCAGATAAGGCACTGCTGAGAGTAGTGTGTGCCCCAGAGTTATGCTTAGTTTGTACTAGAAACGGGCTTTTAGCATTCCTGCTGCATTCCCTCTGGGAATGCATTCCCTCTGGAATAAGTTACCAATTGAAATCGAACAAGCGCCTAGCATCTTTACCTTCAGACATCTACTGCAAACGTGTGTGTTTTTTATCTATGAAAGCATTCCCTGAAGGGGTGACACAATCATTCTATCAAATATTATTTGTTTATCTTGTAAAAAGGTTTTTCGTTGTTTGTAGAAATTGCTTTAGTTTTCATAAAGACTTTGTGGTTTTTGTGTCTGTTTTATCTCATTTGGACACTGCTTCAATGGCTTGAGGCTATGAATCAGTTTATAAATCTGTATGCATGCATGAATAAATGCTTGTATTCACAGAACAGCAGGGTGTTAATGGGCACACTGAGTACTTGATGCAGTGATCAGTGCTTTGTGTCAACTGAGCCAATGTAATGTAATGGGTTGGCTGAGGGACATAGAATGGAGACACCCAACTTCATACTGCTGCTTCCCCAAAAGGCTCATTGAGACGGATTACCAGGATAATATATATGAAGCCCTTGGACATTTGAAACGTGCTATATAAATGCAAACGTTTATTCCAGGTTTCTTATATTTATTTCCTATGCAGATTCTCTACCAGACTGTGACAGGGTTAAAGAAGGATTTATCAGGTGTCCAGAAGGTAAGTCTGAGATTGTATTCTTCCGTGTGTAAAGATCACTTTGTCTGAAGCTTCTCAGAAGATTAAATTTGCATTGTATGTATGTACAGTGGTGCCTCGCAAGACGAAATTAATTCGTTCCGCAAGTTTTTTCGTCTTGCGAGTTTTTCGTCTTGCGAAGCACGGTTTCCCATAGGAATGCATTGAAAATCAATCAATGCGTTCCTAAGGAAACCGCCTTCAGTCCAGGTCCGGGGACAGTCTGTCCCCCGACCTCTTCTGAAGGCTGGAGGGGGGGGACAAGGGCTTTTCTTCCCACACCCAGCATTTTAAAAAACCCCGGGACAGCAGAGGACTTCTCCGCTGTCCCGGGGTTTTTTAAAATGTTGGCGGGCGGCAGCGCTGCCGTCCGGGAAAGCGGAGAAAGCGCTGCGTTTCTCCGTTCTCCCGGGAAGGAAGGCAGGGGGGAGCAAAGACTTTTGCCCCCCGCCGGCGTTCAGAAGAGGTCCAGGACCTCTTCTGAAGGCCGGTGGGGGGCGAAAGTCTTTGCTCCCCCCCCCCCCGCCGCCTGCCTTCAAAAGCCGTCCGGGAAAGCGGAGAAAGCCCTGCGTTTCTCCGCTCTCCCGGGAAGGCAGGCAGGGGGGAGCAAAGACTTTTGCCCCCCGCCGGCGTTCAGAAGAGGTCCAGGACCTCTTCTGAAGGCCGGTGGGGGGCGAAAGTCTTTGCTCCCCCCCGCCGCCTGCCTTCAAAAGCCATCCGGGATAGCGGTGAAAGCACTGCGTTTCTCTGCTCTCCCGGGAAGGCAGGCGGGGGGGAGCAAAGACTTTGCTCCCCCCCGCCTGCCTTCCCGGGAGAGCGGAGAGACGCAGCGCTCTCCTTCTTCTGAAGGCCGGTGGGGGGCGAAAGTCTTTGCTCCCGCCCGCCTGCCTTCAAAAGCCGTCCGGGAAAGCGGAGAAAGCGCTGCGTTTCTCCGCTCTCCCGGGAAGGCAGGCAGGGGGGAGCAAAGACTTTTGCCCCCCGCCGGCGTTCAGAAGAGGTCCAGGACCTCTTCTGAAGGCCGGTGGGGGGCGAAAGTCTTTGCTCCCCCCCGCCGCCTGCCTTCAAAAGCCGTCCGCGATAGCGGGAAGCACTTCCCTGCTATCCCGGACCGCTTTTAAAATGCTGGCGGTGGGGAGCAAAGCCTTTCGGCCCCTGCCGGCCTTCCTGGACCTTTTCTGAAGGCCGGAGGGGGGGAAAAGGCTTTGCTCCCCACCGCCAGCATTTAAAAGAGGTCCCCGGAGATTTCCCTATGGGCTTTCTTCTTGCAAAGCAAGCCCATAGGGAAATTTGTCTTGCGAAGCGCCTCAAAAAACAGAAAACCCTTTCGTCTAGCGGGTTTTTCGTCTTGCGAGGCATTCGTCTTGCGGGGCACCACTGTATTAGGTAAATATGGAAATATGGAATGTTTTGTTTCTGTTAGCTGAAATATCCTAGTCTATGGAATCATAAGCTCATGTCAAACATCATACCAAACAATACACAATCAGCAGATGATGGCTTAGATCTGTTTGTCTGCTTTCATTTTCCCCACCCTCGGCTTCATAAATCCATACTTTCCTCTCCATAGTGCAGCAACCTCTGGAGGTAGGGCTGTGGTTTGTGATTTGTCACAAATGAGTGACACTGACTAGCAATGGTTTACAAACCCATTTCAAGCTGTAGTTTGTAAATTCAGACATATTTCCAAACCATAGCAAACCTCCCTTTCACCATGAATTGGCATGCCATTGTAGAACTGGAAGAGTGAGTTATATAGCCTCTTCCTCACATAGCCTTGTGAGTTATATAGCCTCTTCCTCCGTAAAAAGCAGGATTCCCTAGTTTGATATTGGAATTGTTCTTCCAAATCCCCAGCTTTTCCTAACCAGGTTGTACCCTTGCCTAATTAATCTCCAAGTTTAGAAATGGTTACCTAGTCTCCATCCTTTGCTGTCACTAGAATCAAATTGCATATTGTCTTTACAGTGACCTTTTAGCTACTAGAACAGTTCTTCTTGTGATGATATATAATACCTAGTTTGCTTGTTCACGTTCATTACTTGATTACTTTATGCTTGATGATGCAACTGACTTCACAGGAAAAAAAAATCACTGTGTTTGAGGCAATGTGAGCGGATACAAAAACTTGGCTGTGAGGGTAGATTTGTGATGGTTCATTGATGCTCCGTGTGTTCAGCCAGCTGTTGAGGCAAGAATAGGAAACCTGAGGCTCTCCAGATGTTGTTGGGACTCCCAGTTCCCATCATCCCTGACCATTGGCCATGATGGCTGGGGCTTATGGGAATCATAGCCCAACAAGCGCTGGAGGGCCACAGATTCTTCATTCCTGGCTTAAAAGTTAGCTTAGAGCAGGGTTTCCCAATATTGGGTCTTCAGCTAGTTTTGAAATACAACTCCCATCAATCCTAGCTTGCAGCTGGAGACCCAAGTTTGGGAAACCCTGGCTTAGAGTACCCTTCCCCAATGTAATACTCTCCAGATATTTTAGATTACAGTTCTCATCAGCCCCCTGCTAGCATGGCTAGGGATAATGAGAGTTTTGATCCAAAATATCTGGAGGGCTCCAGGTCATTATGACTGTATATATATATATATATATTCTCTGAGGGAAAAGTACAGCAATTGTATAAATAGGTATGTGAAGAAAGAGAGAGTTCAGCAACGTACGTTGACTCCTTTGTGAACTTACAAAAACAATTAGATTTAAGTGAGAACAAAGAAGAATTTTCTAGAATTATAGTGCGTCCAGCGTTATTTCCCATGGAGCTTTTCTTGACACTTTGAAGTCCAGAACTAGAACAACACAATTATGTTGTCTTCCTTTTAGGTGCCTGCTCTCCTTGAAAACAGAGAGGAGGCAGAATCTGATTCAGAGGACAATGACAGTTCTGACCATTCAGAGTTGGGCTGCAAAGAGCAGGAAGAAGAATATGTCCATCCTAAAGATCGACCTGCTGAAACCAGCGTGGATAAAAAGGTTAGTTGTTCAGATGCATCTTCCGTGGCGGAGTGTGTGCTTTGTGCGTGCTAAAGATTTCAGGTTCAGTCTTTGGGATCTGTAGCTAGGGCAAGGGAGAAACCTCGTCTAAATGCCTGGAGAGCCATCACTGAGACAATACCGGGCTGGATGGGGCCAGTGGCATTAAAAACCCAATTACGCAGCATTAAAACATAAACATTTATAAATAAAACCTGTAATGTTCTTTGAGTCCACTTGGTCACTTAGGCCTATTATTCATAATACTCTCTTTTTCCAGGAACGGAAGAAGATAGCCAAAGAGGCTCAGAGAGAGAAGAGGAAAAACAAGACCCCAAAGCACGTGAAGAAACGGAAAGAGAAGACTGCGAAGATGAAAAAGGGCAAATAAATCATGGCTGCCATTTCTAATGGGCAGCCTTAGCCATTCGTGATTTAATGGGTCGCTGTTTCGATAGTAAAATAAACCCCATGGGCCATTTATTGTGGTGGCCACCAAAGGAACAATGTGAAAGGGACATACTGTTACCAGTCACCGAGATTTGCTTGTGTACCCATGCATATAGTCTATAGCTCACCCCAGGAAAGTCTTCTTGGTGGATAAATAAAAACAAATGGAATCCTTTTAAGGCAGTTGGCCAGTCCAGAGAAATTTACGCAAGTTATATTTTGCAGTTTAGTAGTGTGAACAGCCAGAGCAATGCCAGATTCTTTTTTCATGCTCCAAAGCAGATTCACATGCATATGTAAATAATAATGTGTATAGGGAGGAATATGCATACTCATGAATTAAAACAAACCGTTACATTGGAACTGCTGCAGTTTGTCTCGTGCACAGCGATGAAAATTGTCTACCCATTCATCATAATCCACAGTATTGATGGTGTGCTGGAAGAGGGTAGGGAAGGAAAACAGCCAAGCTTGTAAAGGTGGTTGATCATCCTCACTCTTGGCTGTGTCTGGATTTGTGTTGACCTAGAATGGGATGGACTATGGGAAGGAACAGCAGTGCTTATTGCAGTACCTCGTCCCTGTCGTTCATCAGCAAGTGAAGGGTTAAAGAGTGGGATCCTCCTCCTGCCTGATGGGAGAAAACTAGCAAAGCTCTACTAACTGGACAGCTAAATTAAATCCTCGCCTTCTCTTTTGGAAATGTGTCATTTATTTCTCGATCGGCTTGTGACACTTCAGTGACCTTATTCGGACATATCAGTAAGCCAAATTATAGCTTACAGTAGCATAAGCAAATAAGGTGTGCTGATGCAATGAGAAAATCATGACATCTTCCATTCTCCTGCTGCACTACCAGAAGTAAGCCATGGTTTGGCTTAGTGTTACATAGGAACTTTAGGTTTGTTTGAGAAACTACCATGAGTTCAGGCTTGAATATAATGCTATGGCAAACCATGGCTTTGCTTCTGATAGCATGGCAGCTGTACAGGAGGCCAAATGGCCAGCATTTTCTGACTTGATCATTCATGGTGAAGCATTTGTGCTAATCTGGTTTAGCATTATGTACAAACTGGGCCAGTGATACTTGCTTTTGTGTTTAATTTTTCTGTGATAAATTTTTGTTCCTTCGGCTTCCTGGTTGTTAGAAGTACAGCCGTACTTTGGTTTTCAAACGCCTTGGGAGTCGAATGTATTGACTCCCGAACGATCGAAAATCGGAAGTGGTTGTTCTGGCTTTCGAAAGTTCTTTGGAACCCATATGTCCAACACAACTTCCACGGCTTCCGAAGCTTCCTGCAGCCAATCGAAAGCTGCGCTTTGGTTCCTGAACATTCTGGAAGTCGAACAGACTTCTAGAATGGATTCCACTCAACTTCCAAGGTACCACTGTACTTGTTCAAATGGTAAAACTTGGAAGAGCAGCTTTTTCCATCTTCAGTGAGAGTGGATACGTGCAGACTGAAGATCTGTGATACGTAAGAGCAATAATCTATTTGGATCTCGTTGTGCAAGTGTTACCATTTGTTTTCAAAATATTTGAAATCAGAGTTCAGAGAACAAGCACTGCTGTGTTGTTTGGGGCACAATTCTGCAGATGTGCCTACAGTGTTTAGGCTAAACAAATGCAATGCAAACTATAACTACAGTGGTATATTTATCTGGTTCGGCCTTTTAAGGAGCCAGAGTGCTCAAACAGCTGCACACAATAATGTTTTATATACCTTACCGATGGTGCCCTTCTGTTTTAAAATAAACCTGAAAATATTCTCTGTATGGGTACTGAGTCTATAATTAGAGGGCTAAATAAATTCATAGGCTACCAGTTGCACTGTGGATTCCAATAACGAATTCAATCCCAATAAATGTTCATTTTTTAAAAAAAAAACCCTCTTCGTTTTGCTGTAAAATATGAATGACACTGCAGTTGTGAAGTCAAACAAAATAATTGCTTCTGAGATGAGGGCTGAGCCCAATAACATTAGTTTACGCCACTTTTAAAATAAAAAATAAATTGCAGAACAGAGCCTAAAAACCTTTGAATAATGCAAGTACCATCATGGACTAGATTGTTCACATATTCCAGAACAGTTGCAGTGTTTTCAATGAGACTGTCCTGAAGTAAAATGGATTGTGTCACAGTCTACACTTTCATGCATATTTGGTGTGATATTCCAATTCATAGGTGCCAGAAGCAAACTTTCAGTCATTTCCCAATAGTAAAAGAAGCGTATCCTTTTTAATGTAGCATTCATTCATCAAAATACTGCATCGTCACCAGCTTCTGCACACAAAACTAGCTTTGCTGGCTTTTGAATCATGCGTTTGCTTTAATGCTTAATTGGAAGCAAGGTGTTCACACATGTGTCAGTGGTCTTAAATCAGTATTTCTCAAACCTGGAGATATGCACACACATACTATTTTAGACTTGGGTGTACTGAGCCTTTTCAGAGAAATGTGCCTCTGTATGATGTACAGCTGACAATTGGTATGCAATTCACTTGCAATCAGCAGAGACTTGCCTTCTGAGCCAGTAATAGATGGTGACAGGACTGTTTATTGCCCTTCTAAATCAGGCTTTTGGAGGAAAAGCACTATTAATTTCATTTTTTTTTAAATGATTTTTATTAATTTTACAACACAAACAACAAACAAACAAACATAACACGACTTCCCCATACCTCCCCTTCACTGCATCCTTGTTTTAAAATTTTTTAGCAATCCATCCAATTTTTATATTTAATTCTCTTTAAAATTTTCTTAAGCTTAAATTTTTACAGCTGTAATTCTTTATATCAAATCCCTTGACATCTTAACATTCCGAAATTTTACAACAATTTTTAAGATAAATTTTAAATTTTTCCCAGTCCTCTTCCACTGTCTCTCTCCTCTGGTCACGAATTCTGCCGGTCATCTCTGCCAGTCCCATAAATTCAGTCACCTTGGTCTGCCATTCTTCCAGAGTAGGTAGTTCTTTAGTCTTCCAATACTTTGCCAAGAGAATTCTTGCTGCTGTTGTTGCATACATAAAAAATGTTCTATCTTTCTTTGGAATCATTTGGCCTACCATGCCCAAGAGAAAAGCCTCCGGTTTCTTTACAAATGTCCACTTAAGGATTTTCTTAATTTCATTATAGATCATTTCCCAGTAGGCCTTAATCTTCGGGCAGGTCCACCAAAGATGATAAAAAGTTCCTTCGCATTCATTACACTTCCAACAGTTGTTATTGGGCAAATGGTATATCTTTGCAAGCTTGACTGGGGTCATGTACCATCTATAGATCATTTTCATTATATTCTCTTTTAAGGCACTACATGCCGTGAATTTAATACCTGTGGTCCATAACTGCTCCCAGTCAGCAAACATAATATCATGACCAATGTCTTGTGCCCACTTAATCATAGCTGATTTGACCGTTTCATCCTGTGTGTTCCATTTTAGCAGCAGATTGTACATTCTAGACAGATTCTTAGTATTGGGTTCTAACAATTCTGTTTCTAGCTTTGACCTCTCCTTCTGGAATCCTAGTTTCCGAAAAGCACTATTAATTTCAGAGAGCGGAGATAAAAATGTCAGGAGCATCTCTCACTCGGTTCTTTTGAATACTCGCAGAACTGTGGGTAGAAAACAAAGCTCAGGTCATGTTTCTGGAATCCACCGGTCCCGTGTTCTAACTTGTGTTTTGCGGAGTGCCATTGATCCTATATACAGTGGTACCTCGGGTTACAGACGCTTCAGGTTACAGACGCTTCAGGTTAGAGACTCTGCTAACCCAGAAATAGTACTTCGGGTTAAGAACTTTGCTTCAGGATGAGAACAGAAATCGTGCGGCACGGCGGCAGCGGGAGGCCCCATTAGCTAAAGTGGTCTTCAGGTTAAGAACAGGTTCAGGTTAAGAATGGACCTCCAGAACTAATTAAGTTCTTAACCCGAAGTACCAGTGTACTTCCGCATTGCTAAGCCTCACTTCATTTGATGTGATGTGTGCACTTAATTGTACACAGCGTTGCAACCAGTTTGCATCATTTGAATGTTCAGCCCCCTCTTAGAATTAAACTAGGTTTTTATTCACTCTTCCTCTTCACCTCAGCAACCACAACTTTTTAACAATTTACCTGATTGTCATAGGCTACAGGGAATGAATTGCAGAGGAGTACAGTGGTACCTCGGGTTAAGAACTTAATTTGTTCTGGAGGTCTGTTCTTAACCTGAAACTCTTCTTAACCTGAGGTACCACTTTAGCTAATGGGGCCTCCTGCTGCCACCATGCCACCGCTGCTCAATTTCTGTTCCCATCCTGAGGTAAAGTTCTTAACCCGAGGTACTGTACTATTTTTGGGTTAGCAGAGTCTGTAACCTGAAGCTTCTATAACCCGTGGTATCACTGTATATAGATAAGTAGGTCTGGTGGAAGAGGAATAGTTCTCTCTATCCCACTTCAGGAAAACTGCCTAATTTGTATATTGGCCATGAAGGGAGTATAAAGCTCCCTCCAACCAGGCTGGCATGGAAATACTGTGGGCAAAGAAAAGAGGAGTGGTTTGCTGTTTTTCTCTGCTAGCCTGCTTTGCGTTTCTGCACTGGCAGAGGAGAAACATAAAGTCCTCAGCTGCCGGCACAGAAACCAAGCCTGCTGCTGGTGCTGCTGCTGCAGGAGGAAGAGGGACAGAGCAATCTGTTCCTTTGCTGCAGCCAAGCACAAAAACTAGGCTAGCGAATGAGGGGGAAAGTGACCCACCCCTATAAGACATGCTTGGGAGAAGACATTTTAATTACAGTATCAGCTATACTTTTCACAGCCTCTAGAGGGAGCCTCAACTTCATCCTCATAGGACAAAAAGGACTAGAAATAGATACTGAGATTAGTACGTTTTTTGAAAAATAATATATAAAAAGGTACCAAATAAGGAGGGCATAAAAGAGGGTTACTTTTAATGTAAAAAACATTTGACATGGCAGGTCATTTGTAGAAAGAAAGGAAAAGAATATATAACCATTTGCCCCACCTTATTTAATAGGGCTTACTCCCTAGTGTGTTTTAAGATTTCAGGCTTAGTATTTTGTTTTATTTTTTATTTTATTTTTCTTGATTACAGTTTCCTTATTAATTAGTACAGTATCCGCTACTACTAATCTAACAGCAGGATTCAATAGCTATTTTATTTGGCCTTCGCCCAGAATTGTTGCCTCTACTTGCAAGAGCCCTGAGGTACCATAACAAGATGGCGGCTGTGTTGCCTCATGCTCTGCATCTTTGCTAACCCCCTTGCCTGCATTTCTGTGCTCTCCTGATGTGGCTGACATGATTCTCTATTGTTTACTGCGTAGGCCAGACTTTAAATGAGTCAAAAGTTTCAACACCTTTTTTCCAGCATTAGAGTCTGGGGTCCTGCGACAGCTATCCTCTTGTGTCACGTGGCCCAGCTCCAAAACGGTTGACGGCAACTTTAAAAACCTAGGCCAGTTCACGTATTTCTCCATGTTGCCAGTGTAGCACCATGCAAGCAACAGTGTGCCCACCAGTGCCTACAAAAAGGTCTCACTAAATAGCCCCTTGGTCACTCACAACGTATGGGAGACTGTTTGCTTTTTCTGCTCGGTTCTTGTTTGCGCTGGCTCAACATTGAACATGGCCCCATAAACAGGCCCACATTTCAATGGATGCCAGAATTCAGCACCCACCATCCCGTCTGTTTGGAACGAGGAGAGGTTCTCTGTGACTCTGGCTCACTGGCTGGGGATGCTTTCACCGTTTTGTGGCCCTCTCTCTCTTTCCGCTCTTATGTGGCAGCCGCTTGGTGTTATTCCACATCCCCACAGCAGCCATTTTATGTTATAGCATATCCTTGCACCAGCCCATTTGGGAGTGGTGTCTTCAAAATCCCTAATGCACCCATTGCCAAGAAAGGCTGGTGACCTCCTGGACATTGTAAACCAATTACTTTATACTTTCCAAATGAATGTATTAGGATGTGCCGCTTGAAATTGGTTACCTGGTTTCTGGAAGGCCGCATTTTAATACTCATAGACTTCAATGGTTTGATTTAAAGCCACCTTTTACTTATAAAGGAAGCAGGCATGAGAAGCAAAGCAATACTCCAAAATAAGCAGAGTTGCAATGGTACTGATACCTGTTGGATATTTCATATATATAATGTGTTAATTCCTCATCCTTTTTTATTTTTTTATTTTTTAGCCTAAGACATTGCAAGGCTCACACCATCCCATGACAGTTGGCAACTAACTGCAGAGATTATAAAAACCGGACAAAAAGTAAGTTATTTGTTGGCATATGAAAAAGCTGTTGCCCCACGGCAATGACAGCACATGCTTTGGCTGAGTTATTTTTTCCATTGATCTATGCATATGTGATGAACATCAGTTTGCTCCTCTCATTTCTCTCTCTCAGGTCTTCTGTCTTCTCCTTTCTCTCTCTCTCAGGTCTTCTGTCCTGTTTCTTTTGGTTTATGAAAAGGGCTGGTCTTAAGAAGACCTGACTTTTGCAATTTAAATAACAGTAAAGAATAGAAATGAATACTGATGAATGTCAGGATAGGTTAATATTTTCAGACGATACCTCTCTCTGGAGGAAGAGAATAAAAATGAAAGTGTGAGCAGATCATTGGTTCATTTCTAAAATTAGTGATGTTGGAGCAATTTGAGAAGCTGCAGCCTCTGAGCTACATGTGCCTCTCCCAAGCCTGAGGAAATGTTGTGATATTTTTGCTCCCAGCATGCCTCTTATGCCTACAACATTTGTATGGGTGGCATAACTTCAGCAGGTAGATTTATCTCTTTGCTGTCAACTATATATTTTGAGAATTGGTTTGTCTGCCCATCTGTACTCTATGAGTTTAGACGCCTATTGGGATATCATCACCAAAACTCAGCACGATGGTTCCTGAGGTAGGGGCAGTAGTCTTCAATGGCATTTGGACATCGGCTGTCATTTTTAATCAAGATGGTGGATCGAAACATGACTTTGATGTGACAGATCCAAACTCACAAACTGCATTATCCATTTAAAAATCACAATATTTGTTGGTTTCTATGAATTCCCAGCCAGCACCGGGCACTGCCGCTAGTATCTCTAGGACAAGAAAACTTTCACCTACCTAATTTCTCTTGTCAGGGAGAACTGCTCAATTTGTGTTTGTTGTGCTCAGGGGCCCTGTCAGGAAAAGGTGGCAACTCTCACCAGAGGACACGTACCCTTTATGACTTCCTTTCTTCATTCAACTTCTGCCAAACACAATACAAAGTCCAAGTTTTGTAGACTGGAAATAAGACCGCTTCATTTGTTTGTCATCTCTTTCTTTATGGCTGCTGCACCTTTAATAGCAGCCAGGCTCACAGAAACATAGCAGGTGGCACCTCTACATTTCTGTTTGTTAGACTTGCTGTTGCACCCCAAGGAGCAGAGACACTGCCAAAAATGACAGCCCTAACCCTGTGTTGTGGGGGGGGGGGGATCCAGGTTGCAGTCCTCTACTCACTTGACCTGGGACTGCAAGACCCACGGCCAATGCAGTGGGGCTTAAAAGGGACCCCTGACCATTAGGTCCAGTCGTGGCCGACTCTGGGCTTGCTGCACTCATCTCGCTTTATTGGCCGAGGGAGCTGGCGTACAGCCGGGTCATATGGCCAGCATGACTAAGCCACTTCTGGTGAACCAGAGCAGCACACGGAAACGCTGTTTACCTTCCCGCCAGAGTGGTACCTATTTATCTACTTGCACTTTGACGTGCTTTCGAACTGCTAGGTTGGCAGGAGCAGGGACCGAGCAACGGGAGCTCACCCCGTCGCAGGGATTCGAACCACCGACCTTCTGATCAGCAAGTCCTAGGCTCTGTGGTTTAACCCACAGCGCCACCCGCATCCCTTGCAGTGGGGCTTAGAAGCATATAAATACAGTGTTAGGCTGTGATCTTTTACACTACAGTTGGGAAATATTTTTCAGCACAAGGGTTGTATTTCCTTTCCAAGGGCCACATGCCAGGGGTGAGCATAGTCAGAGGCAAAGGTGGACAGAGCAACAAATGCAAAATTGACCTTTGTACAATACACTAGTTTCTACACCATGTTTAGCCAACATGGTGCCTTCCAGACGTTTTGGGCTACAACTCCAACCATCTCTGGCTACTGGCCATGCTGGCTGAGGCTGATGGGAGGTGTAGGCCACAAAATCTGGAAGGCTGCCATGTTGTCTGCCTCTGTTCTACATACACTCAAATGCCCCACTCCATCCACCACTCAGACAGAGAGCCCTGGATCCCCACTGTATACCTTATATGGGAGTAAGACCCACTGAACTTGGTGTAACTGATTTCTGAGTAGATATTCATAGGATTGCATTATTAGTGGGGAGTCATTGTTAAGCTGAGGGCTTTTTCCTTTCTTCAGCCGGAGCTCACAGGAGCTCAGCTCTGGCACCTCTCAGGTGGGAGTCAGTGCCACTTTAGGAGAACAAGGGAGACGTTCATGGTGAGCCCTGGCACCTCTTTTCCTAGAAAAATAGCACCGGTTAAGCTGTTCAGTAATTTCCCTCCTCATATTTCTTTCAAAGGAATACAGTGGTACCTCAGGTTACAGACACTTCAGGTTACAGACGCTTCAGCTAACCCAGAAATAGTACCTTGAGTTAAGAACTTTGCTTCAGGATGAGAACAGAAATTGTGTGGTGGCAGCGGGAGGTCCCATTAGCTAAAGTGGTACCTCAGGTTAAGAACAGTTTCAGGTTAAGAACGGACCTCCAGAACGAATTAAGTTCTTAACCCGACGTACCACTGTACTCTGGTGGAACACTGAGATTGTCTAATAAACTGTTCCCTCCATGTGAGAAACTGAAGAATCATCACATTCCTTACACAATAGGCAAGAGAGGAAGTTGGAACTGAATCAGAGGAATTAGATCTCTTGTCTCAACTAGCAGGCGTATCTGCCAAGATAGTAAGATTATGTGTACCTCCCTCCTCTTTTTCTCACATGGAGTGGACTCTGTAGCCGCAAGTGTAGAAAAAGTGGACTTGTAAAAAAAAAGAGAGAGAGAGAGATGCTTCACCTTTGCATCTCCTTTGTGATTAAACAACATCTAGCTATATCCTGTTTGGCTGTGTGTGTATGAAAACCTTGTCTTTGCTCAGCTCCATTCTGAAAGTTAGAAATGGAGGCTAAGGTGTTTTCCTCTTTAGCTGACATAGCACACTCAGGATTACACAAGAGCAAACAGTAGAGACTAGCCTGCTCTGGCAAGTGAAGTAGTGCTCCAACAAGCCCCAGTCTGCCCTTAGTGGCCTCCACATTTCTGCCTTCTTACCTGCCTTCAATCCAGGAGGTGGCACTGGTTATCAGCTTCGTCCTTCTAAGTCTCAGCCTGGGCAAAACTAGCATTAGACAGCTTTGCCTGTCATTGGCTCTGGTACACCTACAATTGGCCCCTCCGTTTTGTGCCCTACCAGTCTCAATACATAAAAGCATACTGGTAACTAATTCCTGAGTATGAACTCTTCCTGAAGGACGTAAGCGCTTTGCTGGATCAGCTCAGGGTCCAGTATTGGTTCGCAATACCCCCAGCAACCAGTAGACTGTAGGTGGTCCACTGGAACCAGCGAGTATTCCAAAATGTTTTCTGACTCCCTCAGATCTGGGTGTGAGCTACGATCTTGGACCGCTTTCCAGATCTTCATGTTCCCAGCAGGTTGTTAGTTTCTTCAGACAGGCACAGGCAAGTCTGAGGGAGGGAAATGTATTCCTATATAAAGTGAAACCTATTTTTCCATCAACACTTTGGTGTAGCTCCATACTTGGGTGATATGAACTGAACGTTTTCATAATTTGCAAAGGTGGCTTTACACAAATCTGGCAAATTTCACCCCAAATATATAACCATAAGTGGAAGAATTCCACCTAGGAATTCTATTCAAACAAATTTTTACTCAGAGTAGACTCATTAAAATTAACAAGTCCATTCATGTTACAGTATTAGGTGACTACAACCCCCAGTATGGAAGCATCTACTGGAATGTATTTGGGATTCAACTGTTCAGTGTTTTGAGATTTGCCAAGACCTGTCAGTTCTACAAAGAATACACAAACACACACACTCCATTTGTTGTGAAAAGATACCTGACAGTCTCTGTTCATTTATTCATTGACTTTTTCTGATTGCAACAGAAGGAGCTGGTGCAATAGGGATGGATGGATCTGCCAAAGTTTGTTTCTCTGAGTTTCTGGTTTCCTCTGCCTTGAATTCAGTCCTCTGCAGTTTCACAACAATTTGTGATAATAATAAAAACCCTTATCAAAACTTGACAGCGTTTTAGTGCAGATGTCTATTATACACCTTTTTTTTGTTTTGACTAATGCATGCGTTTTTGTAAGCAATGTTGCATAATACAATGCATTATTATTATTAATATTTGTGTTGCTGTATTCCATCTCCCAGCCACCATGGCCAATGAACAAGGATGATGGGATCTGTATTTCAACAGGCATCTGCAAAGCCATAGGCTCCTCCTCCTTGTTTTATAGTCACCATCCCAGGCTTAAAGAGGCTGTTTCAAACTCCTGGGTTACAAAAGTCACCATAACGTGAGCTTGCAGGAATATCATGTTAGTAATAGGTTTCCCCTCTGCAATGCTTTAGCCACATACTCATCAGAATAACCCAAAACTGTGCAGAGCTCCAGGCCTAGGCGTGCCCCCAGCTATGTTAATTGCTGAAATGAAAGTTGCCGCCTAACTGCTTTTGGGCAACACTGGATGAGCAGGTAAGGCAGCCTGAGTACTCGTGGAAGGTGTATCCCACACCACACTCCTTATGTGGCTTGCAAAGACTTTGATTTATGAAAAGCACTCAAATGCACCATAGCTAGGTTTGGAAACCACTGTGTACTTATGAAGTTATTGCACATAACAATATATGCCGCCCAATAACAAAATTATCTGAGTGACTTAACCATAAAAGAATACACAAATATATATCAAGCAGAAAATAAGTACAGTGGTACCTTGGAAATGGAACGGAATCCATTCCGGAAGTCTGGGTTTCAAAACATTTGGAAACCAAGGCGTGGCCTCCTGCAGCCAATTGGAAGCCACACAAGTCGCGTTGGACGTTCAGGTTCCAAAAAAACGTTCACAAACCGGAACACTTACTTCCGGGTTTGTGACATTCGGGAGCCAAAATGTTTGACTCGCAAGGCGTTCAGGATCCAAGTATGACTGTATAGCAAGAACAAAACCTTTCAACAACAGCAATAAATAGATTGAACAGGTCTTCGATTTAAAACTAAGGTTTAAGGAGATTTGGGGAAAATATAAAGGTCTGCGCATAGCACCCAAAGACTGCCAAGTGGGTTCTTCCTTAGGGCAGATTATTCCACAGATGGGGTGCCACTTCTGGAATATTTTTATTCCCCAGACATTTTCTGCACCTTAGACATATGTAAAGAACTGAGTTACTAAACAGTTAGTCTGTATTCTTAATGCAGATTGTTATGTTGCTACCAAATATAGCTAACATGCTTGTTTTTCTTACGATCTTCCTGATTTAAATGTACAGAACTGTAAAAATAACATTTCTAAAAAGTAAGCCATTTTACTTGTTTCTATAAAATGCCAGCAGGCCTGTTTCCATACCTATGTTTCTAACAAGTGCACCTACCAGGCATCTGGATTTGGCTTCCGTTCCCTACTGGTGACAAAAGCACATGCTGTTTGACGTGCAACATGTCAAGCAGTCCTAGGAGGAGAGATTTGAAAGTGTGGGATTTCCGTGAACAACCACCATTCTTGATGTTTGCTACATGAACATGTTGTCCCCATAAATAAAGTTTATAGTTCTCCATAAGTAATAAACAAGCCTATTATAGCAGGAAATCTACACATTAGGTTTTTTATCACACATCTAAATGGATGCCTGTTCATTTCTCGACAGGGGAGCCAAATGACAGCAAAATCTGTTTCCTTGAGAGTGCAGCAACAGCTAGCTTTTGTGTACTTGTTTGTAAAGTGGCTGAGGCCGACACAATAAGACCTTAATCTGTGTTGGGGAAAATTGGTGACTGCAGTAAATATGGGCGTGTGGGATGCTACTCCCACATTGACACAGAGCCCAGTAAGTGAGGCAGGCGTAGGAAACAGCACCAAGGTCTTTTGCAAGCCCAAATGCATCAAAGTTTAAAAAGTGTCATTTGTCAAGAATGACGTATGGGCACAATCAGTGTTTGTCATTGTTCTAAAACAACTGGAGCAAACTGGGAAGTTAGTTCTGCACAAGTCACATTATGCTAAATAGATTGCAGAAACCCGTTTTGTCAAAAGCTGGGTGCTGCTATCAAAAGGCTGCTGTGAGATTAGTGTATGCTGTTGCATGCTACCCCAATATTCGAGCTGTCGGGGTGATGTTACAGGGGTTCTAGGTGCGCTTATCCAGTTTTCGTGTTTCCTTTTGGAAAATGAGGAGACTGTGGTGTTGTTATGATAGCTGGTTTATTTACACAGATATACAACCTGAGCCCACGATGGAGGTGCTCACAGCATTAGCACTCCAAGAGCATCCTACTTCTCCCATAGCTGCAGCCCTGGATTTTTATTCTTATTTTTTTAATCAGCCATAGCTCTGACCCTCTCTCTAGCTTGTGCGTTTTACAGACTGTCAGCTTTACAAAATTGCAACCTTCCCCCCCATCCCATCCCAGCTCACCGTTCACAGGATTCTATGGAGAAGTCATGTCTGTTAGTGCGATAAGAGTGCTTTAAAAATATGGTGTGGATTAGGCCTAGACGAAGGCAAACTTCTTGAATAAAAATGTATAAAACCAACTGGGAACTGTAGTTTGTTAAGGGTACTGGAAATTGTTGCTCTCTGAGGGGGAACTACAGTTCCCAGGATTCTTTGGAAGACGTCTTTGTGCTTTAAATATGTGTTGGATGTTTTTAAAAATTATGTTATGGAGCAGCCCTAAGAGGAGAGCTTAGAAGAAACTAAAGGCAGAGAGTAAAAGGGTGTGTTCTGTCACCTTAATGACTAACAGATCTGTAATGCAGTCCTGGGCATGTCTACTCAGAAGTAAGTCCAGTTGTCTTTAGTGGGACTTACCGGCAGGTGGTCTAGATAAAGTGGACTCTAGCATCTGAAAACTTAAGCCATAATAAATATTTTAGTCTTTAAAGTGGCACAAAACTCTTGTCTTTTTACCAGCTATCTATTTGTATAGCTAATTGCTCCTTTCAGTCTGTGAAAACTGTGTCTAGGTCTAGGTCCGGTCATGCTCTGATTCCCCAATCCCTATTTTTCATTTTGACAGCAGAAACTGATCCCCAATTCACCCCATGAAACATCACCCTGAATTTCAGGTTTCTGAGTAGCCACCATGTCCTGATTTGAGACTGTTAACTAGAATGGGCTATGGTTTTAATCTCATTCTCAGGCTCTCCTGTGTTTATGTAGGAAAGGTCACAGAGAGCAGACAGTGCCGAGGCAGAAGAGATTAAGCAGACTACTTCATGGGTGCATCAAAGGAATCCCTAACACATCTTTCTGTTTGCAGACTGACATATATATTACTCATTTGGATTACAGCTACTCCCACTATTGGCCAGAGAAAGCCTGGGTCTTTAAACACATTTTTCAAAGAATGGAACTAATTGCAAACACTTCATTTTCAAAAAAATATAAGTCCTCCGTACTATTCTGTCTGGTGGTTAATATGCAAGAGTGCCCATGGGACTTTTGGTCCTTTTGCATGAGCACAGAATATTAGGACCAATGGTTTGATTTTATTGTCGACCATATAAAAAACTGCTCTCTCCCATCTTTCTTCCCTCCAAACCCTGCTGGGTGCTCTGCTCACAATATGTGTTGTCAGGTATGATCATTGCTGCCATGGGCCTCTCCATGAAATTATCTGAATGCGAGTTGGTTATGAGATCCTCACCTCACCAACCTGAAATGCCAAGTGCCTGAGCCAAGTGCCTTGGGAAGATTTCATTTTAAAGATGAGATGTGATAGCATCAGCAAGCAGGCACCTACTGGTGCCACCTTTCCCCAGCCTCTTACCAGTACCAGTGTTTGCAGGTGCTGAACAGAACACACAAATGACACTGTGAGGGTTGCAATTTCCCCGCTTGGCCCTGCCCTTTTGCTTTTAGCAACAGCTCGACACACCCACAATTAGCAGGTGAAACTCTCCCCACCACTTATCTCCATGCTACCAACAACTTTGCTCGGATATTCAGTCTATGCATGTTGGTCTCCCACTAAAGGCACAACTAAAGGCTTAGGACCTAGGTATTTGCTAGGCTGCCACCACCTACTCCCCTTTGCACCAGCCTCATCCTTGAGATAAAGGGAAGACTCCCTCTCAGTTGTGTTGCATTTGTGGATGGTGGTGACACGCGAGATGGAATTCTCTGCAATGGCACCCCAATTGTGTAACACCTTCACTGATTTGGTTGACGCCAACATTGATGGGTTTTAACTGTCTGGAAAAGCTACTGTCATTTACTGAGGCTTTTGGCTAAGTTGACTGGAGGAGATGTTTTGTTGCTTTCTGGCGCTGCGATGCAACTTTGATTTATTGTTGTCACTGTGGTTTGAGTTTATTTTTAAAAGATTGCTTTTTTATTAATGCATTATATTGTACTCCACTCTCGGATTAATTTTAATGAAGAGTGGGTTATAAATCACCCCAAAAAATAAATGAAACTTTAGCAACCTTGTTTATTGGACAGACACAATCCAGGGTCTGGGGAATAGTTAAGAATGAGCACATTGAGGATGAGCAGAGGAAATGGGAGCAATGCTCTTCATATAACAACCAGGAAGCATTGAAGCAAGACAAAGGGGGAGCATGGGAGTGTACGTACTTTGCATGCAAAACGTCCTGGGTTCTATCTTGCCATATCTTGTTAAAAGGACTGGATAGGGAAGGTGATTTGATGTGGAAAAAACACTGCCTGAAACCCTGGAGAGTAGACAATATTGAACTACATGGCCTAACAGAGCAATCCAGACCCCTGATCTGTTGTGCCAAAGGGATTTGGATGGAGAGGAGGTGCCTCTGCTCAGTTTTCTCCAGCCCCACAAGCCTTTGGTGGCAGGGGAGCTCTACCATAGGTAGGGAAGCCCTGACACCAAGGAGCACCCCAATGAGCCTGCCCTAACAGTGGGGAGAAACTACTGCCAGTGGCATTCTTGCTGTCAGTTCAGGCACCAAAGGACTTGCTGGATCCTTGACAGATCCTGATGCCGTCCTACAATGACAGTGAGTCTGTTCCATGTCTCCTCACTGTGTCAGCCTGGGAGTTAGTGCAGCAACAGGGCATTTTTTCCTGTCCCTCCACAGTCTGTCTTGACCTGTACAAGTGCCGGGGCTGTAGGTGTGGCAAGGCCTGCTGTGCTCCATCAAGCTCCACCACTGCCAGCCAGGGGTTGATGTTGCACCCTAATAGCTTGACCTGTTGGAATCCAGCTTCCTATGATGTAAAAGCAGAGTTCTCAAACTGTGATCCACAGAGGCAGAGCCATCAAACGTCTCCCTGCGATGCAGCTATTATGGATACAGGAGTACCTTGTGGTCAAAAAAGTTGGCACATCTCTATGGAATGCAGGGATCATCTGCCTTGCCTCTGCTTCAGGCTGAGCATCAACACATACTATAACTTGGAAACCTGCAAGATGAGTCGGAGTGACTATTCAGACACCCTCAGGGAGAAGGAAGATGAAAGGTACAAGTGAACAAGCACCGATTGGTTTAATTTTACATTTACCTACCCCATACTTTCCTGAGCAATTCCTCTCACTTTAAATTACATGAAAGAATGAACAGTATACAAGGTCACAATATACAAGGCCCTTTATTAAATGCTTAATTTTATATCCTGCTCGGCCAGTATCTCACCAACATAAACAGACTTTTTGTTGTTAGCATCCATCTATCTCAAGAGAAAAAGGAGTGCCCTCCCAGGGGGCAAGTCAAACCACTGTGTTAGCAGCACCAAAGTGACTTCCCAGGGGCGCAAACCTGGGCAATGTGTATGGAGGTCCTGGGCTGCCCAGGAGACAAGACTCCTCTCTTGACCTTGCTGATGTGGTCCAAAGGAAAGCAGGGCAATATGTTTGGCACCGGCTTGGCTGCAGGAGTTGCTGGAAGAAGGCATACAAGGCACTCTGGATTTATGTAGGTTTTACTCTTTAGCATTTTCTTCTCCAGAAGATAGCAGGCCACTCAAAGCCATTCCTGGGGTGTGGCTGCTCTCGCAGGCTGACTGAACTCAGAAAGCACCTCTGGAAAGTCAATGTGAATCCAGGTGTGGAATTTCAGTGTGAAATTCATCTAAGTGACTGAGGAACCCTTACCCTGTTCCAGGAAAATTTCCTGATGGCCAAACCTCACCAGACATGATCCACGATTAGATCTTTAGTGATGTTGTTTTTCATTTGCTTAATTTAAAGTCGCTTCAAGGGGCTTCAGTTTTGACTGAAGAAGTGGCTCTGAGGAGTACTTAACCCATTTCCCTGATGTACATTACACTCCCAAAAATCATGAATTGCTCTGAAACAGAGGGGGGAATGCAGGTACCTATACCATGTCTATATCCCCCGCCCCATTTTTAAAATAAATATTTCAGAGTGGGAGGTTTTGATATGGGAAATGGCAAAGGGCATCATTGCTCGGATCAAAATCCAGCACAGCTGCTTTAAAATGGGAAAGAAAACTCCCAAATATCTGTTACAGATAGGTAGCCGTGTTGGTCTGTCATGGTCAAAACAAAATAAAAAAATTCCTTCCAGTAGCACCTTAAAGACCAACTGAGTTAGTTCTAGGTATGAGCTTTCGTGTGCATGCACACTTCTTCAGATACACTGAAACAGAAGTCACCGGACCTTTCTATATAGTGAGAAGGTGGGGAGGGGTATTACTCAGAAGGGTGGTGGGAATGGGTGATTGGCAGATAGCTGCGATGAGCCTGTTGACGACTCTTAACGACTGCAATAGGTCTAACAGGAAAAAGCAAGGGGTGAGAAGGTGAAAAATGGCTTTGTCATGTATAATGAGATAAGAATCCAATGTCTTTATTCAAACCAGGTCTCTCCATAGTTTTAAGTTTGGTGATAAGTTGCAATTCAGCAGCTTCTCTTTCCAGTCTATTTCTGAAATTCCTTTGTAATAGAACAGCTACTTTGAGATCTTGTATAGAATGTCCTGGGAGATTGAAGTGTTCTCCTACTGGTTTTTCTGTCTTGTGGTTCCTGATGTCGGATTTATGTCCATTTATTCTTTGGCGTAAGGTCTGGCCTGTTTGTCCAATATAGAGAGCTGAAGGACACTGTTGGCATTTTATGGCATACACAATGTTAGACGATGAGCAATTAAATAGTCCCGAGATGGTATGTGTGATGTTGTTGGGGCCAGTAATGGTGTTGTCCGGGTGTATGTGGCAGCAAAGTTGGCATCTGGGTTTATTGCAGGCTCTGGGTTTATTGCAGGCTCTTGGTATCCCAAACATACCAAACAGTCCATTGTATATAGCCAGGCACTACGTTACAGCCGCATCTGCTCCAATTCTACAGACAGAGACTCTCACCTAAGAGATCTACAGCAAACCTTTTTAGAACTAAAATACCCAGCAGATGAAGTTAGACAACAGATCAACAGAGCCAGACTGATACCCAGAGAGAACTTGCTGCAAGACAGACCCAAAAAAGAAAATAACAGAACACCTCTAGTCATCACATACAGCTCCCAAGTTAAAACAGTACAACGCATCATCAGAGATCTACAACCTCTCCTGGACAATGACAGTTCTCTTTCTCAAGCTCTGGGAGGAAGACCTTTCATTGCCTCCAGACAGCCCCCCAATCTTAAACAACTCCTAACCCACAATAATACTATAACCAGACTTAACACGGACACTGGCACCAGAGCCTGCAATAAACCCAGATGCCAACTTTGCTGCCACATACACCCGGACAACACCATTACTGGCCCCAACAACATCACACATACCATCTCGGGACTATTTAATTGCTCATCGTCTAACATTGTGTATGCCATAAAATGCCAACAGTGTCCTTCAGCTCTCTATATTGGACAAACAGGCCAGACCTTACGCCAAAGAATAAATGGACATAAATCCGACATCAGGAACCACAAGACAGAAAAACCAGTAGGAGAACACTTCAATCTCCCAGGACATTCTATACAAGATCTCAAAGTAGCTGTTCTATTACAAAGGAATTTCAGAAATAGACTGGAAAGAGAAGCTGCTGAATTGCAACTTATCACCAAACTTAAAACTATGGAGAGACCTGGTTTGAATAAAGACATTGGATTCTTATCTCATTATACATGACAAAGCCATTTTTCACCTTCTCACCCCTTGCTTTTTCCTGTTAGACCTATTGCAGTCGTTAAGAGTCGTCAACAGGCTCATCGCAGCTATCTGCCAATCACCCATTCCCACCACCCTTCTGAGTAATACCCCTCCCCACCTTCTCACTATATAGAAAGGTCCGGTGACTTCTGTTTCAGTGTATCTGAAGAAGTGTGCATGCACACGAAAGCTCATACCTAGAACTAACTCAGTTGGTCTTTTTCCCAAATATCTGATCATCTTGTGTGGTTGGCCCTTAAGCCTTTCATGGCACATCTTCTGCCCCAGAGAGGGCCAAAGGGCAGTGGGAAAGAAAAGCAGCTGTACCAACTGCAGCTGCTGTACTACTGGTGTTGAATTTGAGGCTAGGGTGGGGCCTGCTGCTTAATTTCCAAAATCAGAGGTGCTGATGGGGGAAGAAGGCTCAAGTCTTCCTGGAATGAAGGATGTCTGCTAGCGTAGCTATTCTTTTTCAGTGTGGAATGGCTGCTGTGTTTACACAGTAGTGCTGGAAAAGAAGCCACATGTGCTCAGATATATTTCACTTTTTTAATCAATATGTACACATTTCAGAGCTGAGCTCAATCCCAAAAAACAGGATCAGGGGCAAGCCAGTCAGGACTTTGCAAGCAGGTGGTTTTATCCTTAAGGCTCTGTTATTAAGACCCTTTTGATTTTCATGGAGATCCCCAGTACAGAAGCAGAAATAGATACCTTCTTTTTGATGCAACACTTAAGTACAGTCACCCTGTCTATGTTGGCTTCCTATGGGCAGATGCACACCATACATTTAAACTGTATTCAAAGTGCATACATTTAAACTGTATTCAAAGTGCATTACTCCCCCCTCCCCCAATAATCCTGGGAACTATATTTCCCCCATTCACAAAACTACTATTTGTAGTGCCCTTAACAAGTTACAGGTCCCAGGATTCTTTGGAGAAACTCACGCCCTTTAAATGTGTGTTGAATATGCTTTCAATGTAGAGCATGCATCTGCCTGAAATGAGAGGCAAATCATTTATTGATCATGCACATCCATGTTTATTTTGTCTGTGCTACTGAGCCACATGTGCTTGCACATTTCTGAGTAATGCAACTGATGGAATATAGGACAAAGCTGGACCCATAGGGCATAAACTGTATTTGCACTTATTATTTAGAGGTTCTGTTGCTCACAGAGAGTCATGCTGTCATCAAGGGCGAATGTTTGTTTTATGATGTCAGCACAGATAAAATGACATATGCTGATCTCAGTGTCTGCTGAATCTAGACTGTCTGAAGCTCATGAATGAACGTTCCTGGCTTTGTTACTCTCTGGTAAACCAAACAGGAAATAATAAAAATAATAATTAATAAACTTTTATTTGTATCCTGCCCTCCCTGGCCGAAACCAGGCTCAGGATGGCTAACATCAAATATATAGGGACCCCTGACCATTAGGTACAGTCGTGACCGACTCTGGGGTTGCGGCGCTCATCTCGCTTTATTGGCCGAGGGAGCCAGCGTTTGTCCACAGCTTCCGGGTCATGTGGCTAGCATGACTTAGCCACTTCTGGCGAACCAGAGCAGCGCACGGAAACGCCGTTTACCTTCCCGCCGGAGCAGTACCTATTTATCTACTTGCACTTTGACATGCTTTCGAACTGCTAGGTTGGCAGGAGCTGGGACCGAGCAACGGGAGCTCACCCCGTCGCAGGGATTCAAACCGCCAACCTTCTGATCGGCAAGTCCTAGGCTCTGTGGTTTAACCCACAGCGCCATCAAATATATAACATTACTACAATAAGTGCATGGCCAAGATCTGTGTTTGGACCAGACAACAGGTGATGGATGAGGGATGTGTTTCTGAACAGTTCCCACAAGTGCAGATCATGCTGAGCTGTAACCAAATTTATTTTAACTGTCGGTGCTGAAAAGGGTGACTATATATTGTGCATACAGTCATATCTTAAAGAGAGGACTCAGTGAAGTCCCCCTCACCCCAGTGGGGCTAACCTGGCTTCTTAATGTCTTTTTCACCTGGCTTCTTAATGTCTACACAATTATTTGGCAGACATAATTATTGGCACTGACAGAAAGCATATGTATCCAGCCTTCTGCCATCCTTCAGGCGGAGTTGTCTGAAAGATAACTTCTCAAAGTACTGCTTGCACCTTAATGCCATTTAATGGTTTGGGTACATCATCGTTATAACATTAATGACAACAACAACAACAACAACAACAACAACAACAACAACAACAACTGAAAGGCTATGTGCATACTATATAGCTGAAAATGCACCTAAGATGTTATTTTTCTTAATTTGGATCGAGGCTGGTTTGGGGGGGAAATGCATCAAAGCACAGTATTTGATAAAGAAATTACAGGATAGATGTGGGTTGTAGTGTTGTGTGTACCCTGCTTCCCAAACAAGCAGTGGCGATGTGATGGCTGCAGAGTAAACAAGACTGCGCATTCAGCCTCCATTTTTGAACAATGTAAATAAACAAAAAACCTGCTTTTGGGGAATGAGTTGAGGGCATCAAAGCTTCATGCATCATGACATCAAAGGTCTCTGGCCAATCAGTACAATGCACAGCTGGTTTCTGCCCCAAAGATGTGGAATGGTTTTCCCCAAGCTGAGTCCTGAGGAGAAGATGGCAAATGTAAGGAGTGCAACCCTCACAGAAGCGCCACTGCTGAAAAGTATATAGCATGTACGCACCTTTGTCACGATGGCAACACCCTGCCTCAAACCTTCAGGGGGAAGCAAATTTTTGTTTTATTTTGGTGATCTCCTATTTAGCCTAATCCCATAAATTTACCCTCCACATTTTTGCTGGAACCCTGGTGTCACTGTAAATCATGCCTCTCCCATTCTGCTTGTACCTTTATTAGCTTTTTCGCACCTTCCACTTTTAATTGCAGAGGCTGATCTCCAAGGCATTTGGGGATCCACTCACAACTCCACCCTGCTTAATTGTTTGGTGTTATCTCATTTCTTCCTTTTCATTTGTGTTCCCCAAAATTGGTGGGGATTTTTTTTTTGAGGGGGGAGGAGCGGGGTGTCTGGAGCTGGTTGTGTTTTTCCTTTTAACAACAACAACAACAACAAAGATGTTTTCATCTTTATACTTTTTTTCCAAGCTTTCTTATTTGACTTTTCTCCATGTCCCTTTGGTTAACACAGTACTTCGGTAAATTTTACAGATTAGTGCCGGGATCCCTATGGGTGGAGAACCTTTTCCAGCGGAAGGGACACATTCCTTCAGAGCAGTCTTTTACGAGTGGTGGTGGAGCCAGAGGCAAAAGTGAGCAGAGCAATATCTTGTTAATTTTTACCTTTGCAAAGTAGGTTAGTTTCTTCACACTCGCAACATCCCTCTCTGTCTTCCATCTAAGCAAGCAGGGGTCAAGTACACATTCCTACCAGGTGAAAACACTAAAGGGGGGGGGGTCCATGCAAAGTGTTGGGTGTGGCTTTGGTGGGGGTGGTGGCCTGGGGAGACTCCTGACTCCTGGGTAGGGATGGGCAAATATATCAACTCGGTTCTCTCTGTTTCTCATCTTTCCAGTCTTAAGCTTCTGGGCTTTTTTAAGTGCTCATGAAAATTCAATATCATTTCAGTGTGGATTTCTCATGATAGACACGTTTGTCTACAATGTTACCCAATACGCATGTGTTTGCAAAGCAATTTTCCATAACAGAATTAATTTTTGTACAGTGTATCCACTAATACAGAGCTTTCCAAACTTTTAATGTTGGTGACACACTTTATAGTCATGCATCATTTTGCGACACCGTAATGCAGTTTTACTAGCAAACCGGAGGTTAAACTAACCCCTTTCCAGCCCCAAGAGGAACGCGGGGAGTGTTTGTGCGACACACCTACACACTGCAGCTGACACACTAATGTGTCATGACACACAGTTGGGAAAGCTCTGCACTAATATATGCATTTATACGCAAACTTTACACTAGCATATACATTTTTTTGTACACATTACTTGGCTAGAGAACTACATGGCAAATTTCAGAGAAGTGCAAATTTCAAAGGATGCATGTATTTCATTCAGTGTGCAACTTTTTCAAGAAGTGCAAATTAGGTAAGTTCACCTTTAAATGTGAACTGAATCGGAAGTCGGAAGACTTCCGGGATAGCGCGAACGGGTAATGGCGGATTCCCTCCGAGCTCCGGAGGGAATCGGCTCCGCTAAGGACGGGTCTTGCCGTGCCGGCGACACGGGGACCCTTAGAAACCGCAGGCGCTGAAGCCTGCGGACATGGAGACTCGGTGGGCACCTTAAGCGCCCTCCCCGACCTGCGAAGAGCCTTTTTAAAGGCTACGGAGTGGACCGGAGAGTGGCGTGGCGCTGAGAGTCGATCGCTGCCTTGGCGGAGCGAAGCCGCGAGCCATGACCGGAGAGCGCTATCTTTCTTCCTGAAAATTTGGACTGAAATGAAGAACCCGTGAGTAGAAGGAAATTTTGGCACTAAAAGTTTTATACCTAAAATTGAGTACGATCGGGGGGGTGTTAAAAGGAAGTCCGCACTCCCCCCCCCCACAGAAAGATTCAAAGCAAGGAGAGGAGCACTAAGGCGGAAAGATTTTGGTGTTTAAATAAATAGTTCTCACGAACTGGATTATAAAGTTATTGTGCTGGAGTGGAAAGGAGTAAAATCTCAGAAGTTCTTCTTTTTTGGCAATCCCCCCCCCCTTTGGACCCGGGAGTGCCCTGCGTGTGAGCCCGAGGAAAAAGAATAAAGAGTTTGACAGCTGTCAAAAGAGCTGTCAAACGAGTGGCAAAGATTTGGAACTGAGTTATTAGTAACTCTTTGGACCAAAAGAGTTACTTTAAAATTGAACTTTTTGAAACAAAGTGATTGGGAATAACAAGGAATAACAAAGTAACGAACTGTTGGAATAGGATCATGATGGAAATCCCCCTGGAGGGAACTAAAGACATTGCAATGGCTGCAGAAGGGAAATTATGGGCAGAGATTGAAAGGATGTTTTTTCTCGTGGGAACTTTACAAGAGCAAAGTATCACAATGAGTAAACAACTTCAGACTTTCGGTTTGGAACTGAGCAACTCTGCTAATGATATAAAGTTGATGGAAAGAAATTCTGCAGCTGCAGAGGATGAGATAACTTTGGAACTGGGGGAAAAAGAAGAGGAAGAAGGAGAGGAATTTCAGATGGAAAAAATCAACCAAAAGCCTGCAACCTTTGGGAACAAAGGAAACAAAGAAAATGACAAGTGGACCACAAATCTACAAAAGGAGAGAAAGATAAAGGAAGAAGTCCCTGGAATAACTGGAATATTGGACTATATAAGAGTAAACAAGTATGATTGGGACTTCCTCATTAAGCTGGAGTATGATAAATTGAGTGGTCCTGAGCAGGAACTGATATTGACGGACTTGGAAGGAGAAAAATGTGAGGGGCTGATGACAGAACCTCCTCAAGAAGAGAGGGCCAACAAAATGGATTATCAACAAAACTGGTGGAGAGAGACTAACTGGGGCTTAAGAGCCTCTGATGTGAGAAACCCGGGCTAAAGCAGTTAACCTATTGGGACATTGGTCTGGGAAGGGACAGAAACCGGGGCAGGGGGGGAGGGGAGAGTAGAATAATTAAAACCTGAGATTTAGAATTGTTATATTATGATTTTTTGGTGTAATATGTGAAGGGAGGAATTCAGGGGAGAAAATTTAGGCCGTCCTTAGAGAAAAGATTAATTGTGTAAAATTGGATTAGTTAAACTGGGTTAAGCATAAATGACAAATTTTAAGAAAAGATAAGAAATATTTAAGGGATGAGAGGAAATAACTTGCTGAGATAATTAATGAAATTGGAATGTGGGAGGGAGGGTGCGGGGAAGTCAATGAAAGAAGGTAATGAAAGTAAGGTTATGAAGTTATGGATGTTTTGTTTTGTTTTTATATGTTTGTTTGTATGTTAAAAATTTGAAAACCCAATAAAAATTTATTAAAAAAATAAATAAATGTGAACTGAATCGGATTTATCCCCATCCTTATTCCTGAGCGCCAGATAGGAAGTCCTGGAGGGCCGGAGGGCCTGAGGTCCACCCCCACCCTGGTTTACTTCTCACTCTCAATCTACCTCTTGTGTTTTCTTTTTTCACCCTTGTTTGGGCATAGCTTCATGGACTTCTTGGATGCTCTTCAAGGCTCCTTTGGATCTGAAAGCTCAAGTTTGGGCCGAGGATTCCATTTCTGGCTTAGTTGGTTTAAAGTCCCTGCTGTTTTATCAATACAAAAAGGCACACCCAATGTCTAATTAAAACTGGAACAATGCCATAGATCAATTGGTAGACCAGTGTTACTTAAGACCAGGTGTTATCTCACACTTCTTTGTAGCTGCACATCTCTTTGATCCTAAAATGAAACCCTTTGGGCAATGGCAGCAACAAATTTAGAGAGTATTCACACTTTCAACCAGAACAACAAGAACGATAGTTAAACTACGGGCAGTGTGCTGCGTAGAATATATGTTTAAGTGTTCGTGTCTTGGGCATGATTTCCTAGCTAAAGAGAGTTAAGGCCTGTGAGAGGCCAAAAAGGAAGAAAAAACAGGAGCATTGACACTCCTTAGGGTAGGACCCACAGCTTGAGTATTAAAATGGGTGTGACTCATCCAAGTCTTTTTGTTCCAGAAGAAGCCACACCTCTTGGAAAAAGGTTCTGAGTGCCAGAAAGAAAATTGCCTGTGCGAAAGATACCAAGTTCATGTTTGAACAAGCAGCTTTGTGGATTTCTGCCAGTAGAAAACACACACACACACACACACACACACACACACACACTGATTTTGTTGTTTGATTAATGTGAATGGGTCAATTGCTCTGTTTCTGCTAGTGGCCAGACCGCAAGTGACACCCAGGAGGAGGCGGCAGAGACTTGGACAACGTTAATATTTCTTAATGACTTGTTTTCTGACGAGGCAATTCACCCGTAAGGGTGGAGTAGAGACCCAGTAGATGAGTGATGGGAAACAGTAGTTAATGCTGTCAAAATAGGAGGGAGGGAGGGAGAGAATTGTGAGTTGGCAGAAAGAGAAGCATATTGAGCTACAGGGCCTCTCACTGGGGATCTGTTGCCTGTTTGCCTCCATATGCACTGGCTCCGTACTTGTAAATAAAATACAAATATGCCCAAAGTCACCAGTGTATTTTTGGACACTCTGCAAACAGAGGCAGTCCAAAATGGGAATGCAAGCAACACTGAGAGAGAAAATGACATTGTCACAAACTGATCCCACTTACTTGAAGACATAGATAGGCTGTTGTCTTGATGCCCTGCTTCTGAGCTTTCTAGAGGCATCTGCCTGGTAGCTGTCAGAAACAGAATGCTGAACCTGATGGATGCTTGGTTCAATTCAGCAAGTCTTTTCTTAACTTCTTATGAAACAAGTCATAGGCGCTGTTCTTAGGACCCAACTCCTAGGGGCCGAGTTCCCTTCAAAACCCCCCTAAAATATTTGACCCCCAAGATGCTGGGCATTGTCATTCAAATTGTGTGCATGTGCCATGTCTTGTGATCAATTGTGCAGGGTGGAGCTTTCATTCAAGTTGGCACCCCAGCGCTGTTTAATTTTCCAGTGGTGACCGGGAATCGGAAGATCCCAACTTTTCTCAAAGTTGAGTAGTCCAGATTTTCCTCTTTGTAAAAGCAATCATTTCTACACATCTATCCACTAACAACTTGGTTAGCCTGCAATAGGTCCATACCTTCCCATACATACACACTTCGCTTTAATTAAAAGCTACACAAGGAAGGCGTGTACACATGCCTTTGATGTTAAGGAAGATAAGGATTTAGGCCTGGCAATCCTTGGATATTCTTAGGGAAACCTCTCACTATGGCTCCAGCATGAGTACAAGCCACTTAGGCAGGACTGATTCACAATTCTTCTTATTCACTAGGAACACTTTTTCGCAGTACTGTATTGCATGCATCTTCTCCAAACCTCCTGATCTTCCTGAATGGAAAGCACCATGCTGCACGCACGCACGCACGCACGCACCCACCCACCCACCCTGTTGTGTTGGCACCATCTCTGCAGTCTCTGATCCACATAGGTGTTGCAAGAGGTTGTGCATAGATGGGAAAATTCCACCCCCTAGACAAGAATTGCCAGGAATCCAGTACAGGCAGGAAGAAAGAAAGAAGAGTGAAATGAAATTGTCAGCTAAAAAGCATCTAGAGAGCCTATGCAGGCACGAAATGGCCAAAGTAAGCACCAAGTGGTAGATCTGTGATCAGATTATTTTTATTTCTTTTCTTTAAAGTATTTGCAGAGCCTGCTAGCTTGGACAGTGGAAGGGAGTTAACCATTTCCTTAGGTCACTGCCTTGATCCATTGGGGCCACTCCAAGACACCACTCTTTTTGCACCACTGGGGAAAGCCACATAGCTACCTATGGCAGCAGTGTATTCTTGCGTGTCTATTTATTATTATATTTTAGATTTTACAGCACAGAAATTCATCCTTCGTCAAACAATTTAGTAAATATATCTGAGGGTTAGCACTTGCCCAGAAATGGAACTGGACTCAGGGTGCATTGGGTCACACCATACCAAGAGAATAGCTGCAAAATTATTGCAGCCTGAGGATGTGAACAAGCTACCTGAAGAAGCGCAGTCAACCATCTACCCCCTTGACCCCTGCCCATCTTGGCTTCTTAGAGCTAGCAATCGGAGGACTGACTGGGTGGGTCCAGGGTGTGATTAATCAGAGGAGGGTGAGGTACCACCTGCCTTTAAAAAGGCAGTGGTGGACTCTCTCCTTAAGTGGGCTTTTTTGCACCCAGAAGTGCTAAACTACTATTGCCCTGTGGCGACCATCTCTTCATTGGGCAAGATGCTGGCAGTCTAGCTTCATGCACGCTTGGAGGAAAGTGCTTATCTGAAGTCTGGACCTAATCTAAGTCTGGCTTGAGTCATGGCACTGAAAGCGCTTTGGTCATCCTGGCTGATGACATTTGTTCAGGAAAGATGGCGGGAGAGTGACTTTGCTCATTCTCCTAGACATCTCAGTGGCTTTCAATACGTGGTTCTGCTCCTGCCTCCATTTACGGAAGAGGTAGTTATGGCTTGTCTAAGAACAGAAAGTAAGGTCCTGACAGAAAGAAGATTTTTGAATGGGGGACTTTCCAGTTCAAAGCTTATAAAGCTACAGCCCTGTGCACCCATACTTGGGAGAAAGCCTGAGTGAACACAGTGGGTCTTAACTTCCAAATAAGCATGCTTAGGATTGTACCAACTATTACTGCCAGTACAGGTAATGTTTATAATAAAGGAGGGTTTCAGAAAGCCCCCTTCAAAGGGAAGGAAGAAAGCATAGCTTCAGTGGAAGGAGAAGTTACTTCAAGCTTCTCCTTCCACTGCCAGAAGCTGGAACTGAAGCACTCCCTCCTAATCGGTCAGATCCGCAAACAGTATTTATGGCAATATCCCACAGCCTCCTTCACACACACAGCCACATGGCCAAGTGATAGCTCCAACTCCCCTAATTTCCTTTGTTTTGTACATTTTTATGAGGTAGACCACAGCTTATCTTGTCTAATTCTCAGTAGCCTATGGCCTGTACCACAGTGATTTAACAAGCATTTATCGCAATGTTTCTAAATGTATTTTTTCTCCCCACTGACTGTGACAGAGTCCAGCATTTATAATGCAGGGAATTGTTCAAGAAAATGTCAAGGACAGCAAGTAATTAAGCCTGCTATTTCACTGTCAGAAAAGCCTTGTGTGAGGCAAGTAACATGATCCACTCTTGTCTATTGTCTGTGGTGCCAGCTGCACTGCCTTACTCCACCTGAAGCAAAACTGCTTAGGCATTTCAAGTTTTTCGGCTGAGCTGTCCATCAGGTCTGACAAGACTGAAACTTCACTCACCACACCCTCTGTGAGAAACATTCTGGGCGCTTCATGGAAGCAGGCATGCAGTCCTATAAAGATTTTTGAAATGCTCTTTGTCTTGTGCGAAATAACTCATAACTGAAGACGTCCTGTGCAAAGTACTTAGAATACTTCTGTCAAGGATGATGTATTTGGGAAGGAGCTATGGACAGAGCCACCTCGCTGAACATGTTCAAGATGTAGAAGGACTGGATGAAGTCTTAATTTGCTCGCTTATCTGACTTGGATCCTGACACCCAAATTTCTTCCACGGGGGTCTCAGAAAGACTTATTCTGAGGTGGTCTGCCATACTGGGCGAGGAAGATCAGCATTGTTTAGTAAAGTTGTTAGGCCTTTCTCACCACCATGAGAACATTGCCATGCACACACCTTCCGTTCTGTGACAAATGACAAGTTATTTCAGCTGTATCTACTCGAACAAAAACACGGGTAATGAAATTGCAGGATTCTTCTTTTAAAAAACACACACTTTTGACTCCCGCTGACTTCAGTGGGAGAGATTACATCCGTAAGTCTCCTCCATTGAAATTCAGTGTTGTGTTTAACAGGGTTGTATTGAAAGTATGATTTCCTATTTTTCAGTCCCGAGGACATTATATAATTGTGGCACCACCACTGAAAGGACCTTCTCCATGGTGGCCACCTGTCTAGTCTAATCTAGTCTGGTCTAATCTAATCTAACCTAACCAATGAACCTGGAATAGGACAGGTATATAGAATAGGGGCAAGAGGTAGTGGTGGAACTGGTGGAAGATAACTTCCCATGTAAGTAGAGGTCTTCATGAAAATAGAGCAATGCTATTTGTGCAATTTCCCCTCTTAAAAATGAGTGTGAGGCGCGAACATTGCACATTTCCCCATCCATTGTGCTTTCTCAATGCTTCCATTCTTCCAGTGGCGAATGTATGAACTAATGAACAGAATGGAAGCACATATGAAGGCAGTTAGTGACTGAAAGGATGCTCAACTTTATAGAGGACAGCCCTCTATCTGAAGGGTCATCCTGTCCAATTTAAAGAACCATAAGAAGAGGAAATGGAGACCTCGAAGATGTCTGTCAACAATCAGCATATGGCAGGTACCCAGGCCACCTAGTTATAGTGATCCACATGGTAGTGAGATGCACTGTATTTTTATTTGAATTTTAGTTATTTGTTCTACAAGTGCATCTATCCATATAAATCTGTGCATGCAAATTTTATTTAAATTTGTGTAATGCACTGCCTCTTTTTGGAGCGAAAAGTTAAACCTTCCCTTATCCAGTGTATTTCTGGTTTTTATGGAAGCCGCCCAGAGTGGCTGGGGAAACCCAGCCAGATGGGCGGGGTACAAATAAAAAATTATTATTATTATTATTATTATCCAGCTCCACGTCCTAATTGAATCCTCCCTCTCCCAGTGTCTGCCATTAATGTCTATGGGTTAATGGATCAACTACATTATGTCTACTTTAGCTGGTAGTCTTAACATTTAAATTACATAATCAGCATTCACACACTTTATCAGCCGTTTTAGCTAACTTGTTTCACCACTGACACTCTGTTTTCTTTGTACACTTACTGATACTCCTACTTGAAAATGTAATTAGTCAGATGCAAGTGATGCTACATGGTATTCATAGTGGGCAATTAGCTCACTGATTAAAAGATGTTATTATCATTTCATTTACATATCAAATTACCATAGAGGCATTTCACATCTACAGAGGCAAAAATGGCATTCGGAATTTAATTTCTAAAAATGAGACTTGTCTATTCTCAAACTCAAATTAGAAGTAATCCCTATTCTCAAATTCAAGTTAGAAGTAATCCCTTCTCATTTTGCCTAATTTCAGATGTGAGTGAGGCAGGCTGAAGTCTGTCACAGGAAAGCAGTTTGCACATGGTTTCTGCGTTTTAAATTGCAGCACCAGTCTGATCCTTACACCTATTTTCAAGGAGTCCAGGAATAATGCCAAATAGCCAGATTCCTTTGGATCTTCACTTTGATGCACCTTAACTGCTACCTTTTTAGTCAGTGTCACACAATTTAAAACAATCATTAAAATACTAATGCAATAGCAATAGTGCTTAAATTTTAGCACAGTTTTAAAGACTGACTTAAAAAACCCCACACTGATGAAACTGTGTCCATAGGCAAAATGGTTAATGTCTCACTAGGGTGGACAGAACAAAGGATGGAACACGCACACAGAATTGCTGTCCTGGCTGAAATGTGAAGTCAGCTGCAATTCTGTATGTAGCTTAAGAGTGGAAGAGTTAGGACTGGGCAGCATTCAAAGCTCAGTCTGGAAGAACTCTTGTTTGTAAACACCAGCTCAACCTCTGCAGTCATTTTACCTTTATTGTGAAGCAAGGCCTCTTGAACATTGCACTTTAGTAATTCAGTTTTCTAATACGGTCCTTGCCTAAGGGGTCAAGGGAGGTAACACCAGCAGAAAACAAAATAAAATAAACCACACACAACAAAGGCAGTTACTCAATTAAATGAACATTATTCACTTAGAATTAAGCCTAGGATTTGGATGTCAGTACAAAGAGAAAAATTTAACGGCTCTTCCACAAAGGTTCAAAAATCTGACAGTCTTCTCAGGAAAGGGAATCTGTTACAATATTATCAGCAACTACAGAGAATGACTTTTTTTGAGCCCGTTCGGCTTTAACTTGGTGTGCTTAGACTTCCTTGGCCTTAAAGGTCTTTAAGAGAACTTTAATAGTTGGTATAAGAAAATGTGTCCATAGGTTCATAGGAAGCAATCGTTTTTCGAATGATTGTACTGTGATTTTACTTCTTCTTTTTGCTATTATAAATTAAGCAAACTTTAAGGCATTAATATGGACATACTAAAGGGGGTGGGGCATCCCTGGTCAAGCATACCATTTTAAAACAAATCACACACTCCATACATATACCCCAGACACAACCTGTTACCCTGCATTAACTCATATGGAATAACTGGAGCTGGTTCAAGGCCCTTAGCTGCCTGATCCGGAACAGTAAATGGTATTTGGTCAAGGTCAAGGGAAGGTACATATTCCTCTCCTTTGGAAGGAAGAACTGGATAGACATGTTATAAATAAAGTATTGGGGTAGGGGCCAGGTAAGCCCCACCCCGCACAACTGATCACATGACGTGGCACATGTACAGTACACCATTCAAAAGGCAAGGTTCATCAACTTTGTGATGATATATAATGAAAAGATGTTCAAAATAACATTAGTAAAAAACCCCAGAAGCTTTTCTGTTGGGATTTATAGGGACAGAACTACAACCCAAAAATGTATAGAAACATTTACAGATAGGTAGCCGTGTTGGTCTGCCATAGTCAAAACAAAATATCTGTGTATCTGAAGAAGTGTGCATGCACACGAAAGCTCATACCTAGAACTAACTTAGTTGGTCTTTAAGGTGCTACTGGAAGGATTTTTTTATTTTGTTTTGTATAGAAACATATTCATGTATGTGACTACAGTGGCAAGAATGTTACTTTCCCCAAAATGGAAAGAAGCAGTCCCAGCAAAGGAAGAACAGATACAAAAACCTATGGAATATGCAGAAATGGCAAAAGTTGCTGGAAGAATAAGAAATCAAGATAACAAACTTTTTATAAAAGAATGGAAACGGTTTACTGAACGTTTACAGATAAATTGTAAACAGATAAAAACATTGGCAGGATTATTGCAATAACCTGCAGCTTCATAAGAAGATGAACAAATGAACAAATTAAGTTAATTTGGATATGCAGAAGATATGAAAAATAAATTTAAGGAACCGCAGAAAGCGGGGAAAGGAAGTTAAGTTTTGAAATGTCAAAAGGATTGTAAAATCGGTGAAAAGGATAAATAAAATAAAAAAAACTTGGGGGGAGGCGGTCCCCTCGAACATTCGGCCCCTAGGAGTTGACTTCCTACGCCGACCGGTCGGGAAAGAGGGAGGTTTTCTCCCACGGAGCTGCCGGGCACAGCCCCCCCCCCTCCGCGCGCCTTCCCCAGGCTCCTCGCCGCCCAAGGTGGGGCCAGCCGGGCCGCGGCGCTTTCCTTTCCTCCTGCGCGCTAAGGACGCCTGAGCTAGCCGGGCGTCGGCGTCCTCGCCTCTGGGTTGGGCCCAGGTAAAGGCGGAGAGAGAGATGTCAGCAGGGAGGGCGGCCCGACACGCAGCGCTGTAATGAGTGTCCCCCAGTCGCCGGGGGCGGGGGCGGCTCCCCGCCCAGGCTTGCAAGTTGAGCAAAGCATCCCCCAAGGTGCGGCTTGGCCTCTCCAGTGCCAGCAGGGAGGGGACTGGCCGGTCTCCTCCTCTTCCCCAGTCCCCGCCCGCCGCCACCATCTCCAGCAGCGCCGCGCCTTCGGCTGCCTCCTCACCTGGACGCCGCCGCGGCTGCTCAGCACCACCAACACCTGCCTCTCTCTCTTTTTCTTTCTTTCTGTTTTCCTTTAAAAGTTCCTACCTTGCTCTTCATTCGACCCCTCCCTTCCCCTTCGGATCCCCTTCCCCTCTTTAACGCCCACCCCCGGCCTTTGACCTCTATTTTGCCTCACCACCTTTGCACGCTTTCTCTCTTTTTGGGGGGGACGCTGTCGCTTTTGGGGTTGCCTGCCCGGAACTAACTCCTTGAGGACTTGCGCCTTGCCAAGGCCGCTTGCTGCCGGGCGTTGGAGGGAGGGGAAGAAAGCGCACGAGAGAGCGCGCCAGAGGGGAGCAGCCTTTCGCCCGCCAGAGAAGTTCATGCTTTTGTTCTGATCTGTGTGGGTTTCCTTTTCTGATTCTGAGGCACCCAAGTCTGAGCCAGCCCAGCCGCCAAGATGAGCATCAACGGATCCCACCCCAGGATCAACACGGTGGGGAGGATGGTCAGAACCGACTCCGGGCCGGATATGCGCTATGATATTAACAACCATGCGATGCTGAGCGGCGGCGGAGGTGGAGGAGGAGGAGGAGGAGGAGGGGGAAGCAGCCATACCCACACTCATAAGATGTATTACATCCAGAAAAACTACGGGGACATGAGCTCGGAAGGCTACACGTAAGTGCAACCAGTCTAGAGATCTACCATCCAGATTTTCGTCTTTTCCAGTTGCGCACGCGTTAAGGCGCGCATTTGTAGCTCGCTGTTGCTAACCCGAAGCGGTTTATGGAATGGTTCCCACCTTTGATTTGTGATCAGAGCTCTCTGTATGTGAACAATAAATCCATCCATCATTTGATGCCGCCCCTCCCCACTTTCCACATTGCACTTAATTTATTGGTGGAGAAGATAGTGGTTGCATTTGGAGTATTGGCAAAGCTATTTCCTCGGGGGCCTCTTTAAAAAAAAAAAAGCGCGCGGCGAAGTTGAGAGCTTTTTGTTGCTGGTTCTCTGCAGGTTCTGTGTTTTGAAGTCTGGCTCAGTTGCTGTTTGTTGTTGGATTTTACAGCGGGGGTGGGGAGAGAAGGGGCAGATGAGAACTTTTTGCAAGTGGGGGGTGGGGAGGAGGAATGCTGGGGGGTTTCCACCAGTTATCTCAGCCCCATTGAAAATGTAAAGTTTCATGGCGGCTCTTGTCCTTATCTCTTACATGCCTTTGGCTGATAACCTCCTGGATGAGTTCCAGCTAAGTTTTCCCAGATAAGGATTCTTTGCAGTAAAAGAGACTTCCTTTGTGAGTGGGAGTTGCCAAAAATCGAGGCTGAGAACGTCTTCATCCTTACCCAGTTCTTTAAAGTGATACAACTGCTGAAGGATAATTAAATGTTGCTAGCTTTCCCATGAGAAAGACTTTTGATTTATTATGTGTTGTTTTCCTGTTCAGAAGGCACTGCTGTTTACAAGATAACATGCACCTGTGAGCAGCTTCACACATTACATTTCCTATGAAGCTTTTAAGTGCACCCAAAAGGTATGCCACAAATGTTTTCCAAACAAGCGTATCAGATTTATCAGGGAGCAGTGACTGGCCTCAGCGTCTTGTGAATTGTGCAGTCCTTCACATGTGTAGTTCAGTAAACATGCATGTAGTGGGAAGCGGTAGACATTTGTGACTCAACGGTGCACATACATGCAGGTTGTGTTATTTCTTAATGTGGAAGTGCATTCTGTAGAAGGAAAACATTGACATGTGAAACATTCCTTTGTCTTGCTTTATTATTTACATTTGATTGGTTTTCATTTAACTGTGGCTCATAATGTGGTTTCAGTGGTGTGGTTCAGCTGTGGAAGAGGTGGACTAACTGTGATGGTAGTGCTCTTCTGAGCATTGCTCTTTTTACTGAGTCTGATACCATCCCACACATTTTACTTGCAGATAAGAAGTTACCAACTTCTGAGGAATGTGTTTTGCAGTTCAAGTTCGCAGAAATTTCTTCCTCCTTTTCTTTTAACAAAGGCCAACTGCTTTGCTTAATGAGTTCAGCAGATTTTTTTTTTTAAATAGCTGGGTTGTAGTTTGTTAGACAGCTCAGAAAAGACTTTTCCTCTGCACCATGGACACCTCCAGATCCGTGTTTTACTACTGAATTGTTGCTCTTGACACAATCATCATGCACTACTCATGGATTGGTAGCTCCAATGCTACCACTTCAATGCTCTCAGCAGGAGCTAAAATGCCACAAAAGGTGTGTGTGGGGGGGGACTCTCTTTGCTATGCTAAATTGGGTTTCAGCAGAAGGTTACTGGATAAGTACTGGAAATAAGGCAGGATGATTGGCAAAACTTTTCCAGGTACAAATCCAGGTTGCATGTGGCTGCTCTGATTAGCACCATGAGCTCAAATCATCATGAATGTGCAGTAAAAATGACACCTGGAAGCTATTCCAGTAATGGTGCCACATTGGTGTGTGGTATTCTACGAATGTAAAATTCCCAGAGGAATGTAGATAAGCTGCTATAGGAAACCAAGGACGAGTTGATCTGTCGGCATGAATGATAAAAATACAAGTTCACAGTCCACCTTGCAATGCAGCTGTTTACTTTTTCGGAACTTGGGCTGCACTTTCTATGTGGGCGTGTATCCACAGGCAGCTGGTAAAACAGCACGCTTGTTTTCAAGTCCCCCTAATGTGTTCTGTGTTTGAAGAATCATTCCATTCTCATCCCCACCCTGCCTCATAACCCTCGGCGCTTTATTTCTTCTGCTTTGTTTATATTGCTTCTCTCTCCCCCCCCCCAATTCCCCCAAGAAACTGGATGTAGGCAGCTTAGCAGGGCAGCTTCACATATATTTTACCTATTCATTTGCAATATTTATATACCACCCAATGACAAAAAAAGTTCTCTGTATAAGCATTGTATAAGCATACAATAATGCAAAGTGACAACAAATCCAAAACAGACTATAGCAGCAGAGGATAACATCAGAACAAGTGGTCTGAAAAGGACTAAAATTTTATTTTAGATTGAAAAGCCTGGGAAAATAAAGTATTCACCTGATGCTGAAAAGACCATAATGGAGATTTTACATACATTGTTCATGTGCAATATATCGAGTTTGAACCACGTCATACATCAGAACAGTTGCAGTTGTGTATTTTTGCTTGGAAGCAAATCGAATCATTTGTTGGTCTTGTAAAAACTCCAGTAGAAGTTTTGTCTCAGTGGTATACACTCAGAATGTGTTTGCTTAAGGCTAGAAACCTAAACTCTTCTTCAGGTTGGGACAAATAACCTAATTCATCCAAAATTGTTAATCCCCATTTTACAGATGGGGAATGGAGGTTGAAAGAGATCTGCCTTAAAAGTACTCACTGAGGATAAATGGGGTTAAGTTCCCAATCTATTGAAGAATGCTTCATGCAATCATGCCTTTCTCTTGATAACAGCAGCATCTAGTGGGAGATATGCCCGTGTGAATGAAATCTCACAAATAAACACATGGGTAGAGCTTTCATATGTTACATCACCACAAACGCAATATTTTTCAGTGGAATCAGTTCATACACTATGTACATAAGCTATGTACACCAGTTCTAGTGGTATAATTCTGGAGCATTCTGGGCCCAGTTCTCCCCTTCTAAAATTAAGCCTTAATGACCTTGGAAAATGTGAATAGGATTTCCTACATATCTGGACATTCAACCACCCCAGGCTAGCTCAGCAACAGCTATGCAGAGGCAAGATAGTATTTAGCATATGTAGTACAGTCTGTGATCATGGGCAGGCACTCTTGTGGATATGGAAAATGGCAGCAATGCAGTAGGTTAAATATTTTGCCAGGCTGATGAATTTCACCTGTTGGATTTTTACCTGTCATGTAGCTGTTAAGTGCACAGGAGCCCTGAAGGAATTAAACCTGGTAACCATACACAGGATTCCAGGAACTTTCCCTCTCCATTGGAATTAATACCATGATGCTTACATGGGTGTTGAAAAGTTCAGGGCTCTATAAGTATAGGTTGACTTTAGCAGTCACGGTTCTTCATCTCATTATTACTCTTCCTTTTGTGTAGGACTGAACAACTCAAGGTGCTCTGAGCTGTTCCATCATTTTTTCCAGTGTGCTGCTGTTGCATATCAGCTCCTTTGTGCTTGTGTGGCTGAACAGGGCCACCATACAAGCCTGTTGATAAATAAGACTTCAGTCCTAGCTCTGTTGAATTCAATAGAACTTGCTTCTGAATACACATGGTTAGGACTGCAGCCTAACTGAAGGTATGCAATAGATGTGCCTGGTTCATTATGACCCTAGTTTGAATCCCTGTATAAATTGCTATACAAGTAGATATGCTAAACTATTTATATAATTTTGTACTTTTTCTGTTGCAGAACTGGAGGCTAAGTTTAGGGCTGGTTTCCAAAAATTTAGCGTCTTGCAGAACTTTATTTCAGAAACAAAAAAAATTCCTTCCAGTAGCACCTTAAAGACCAACTAAGTCAGTTCTTGGTATGAGCTTTCGTGTGCATGCACACTTCTTCAGATACTGAAACTTTATTTCAGAAAGTTTAGTTACTTGTGAGTATAATTTGGTGCCTAAATTCATAAAGGAATGCTGGCTCTGTATTGTTTCAAAAGGATCTGCCCACTTGTTTGTTAATCAGTAATTTACTAGTTAGAACTGCACATAGTATTGCAAGTTTTGCAATGTCTAGCTTTCTTGTATTTCACAGGTTAAACCTTATCTGGGCCCAAATTGGAGTCTGATTACATGGCAGATTTACACCCTTGTCAGCCCAGCAAAAGCTGCCAGCAATTTAATTACTATCCTATGTAACCTCAGAAGAATGTTTCAAGATAGACCCAGGACTAGAAACCTTGCTTTTGTCTTTAGTGACAGCATAGTTTATCCATGAATTCATCCCATGAGTTCCCTTGCTGAAATTAGTTCAGATTAGATTAGTAAACCTGGTAGCAGAGGAAGTGCATTAGGCAATAGAAGGCTGTAAAAACAATAACTCCTATCTTTCCAACAAGTAGTGATTTTCCTGAAAAGCATGCAGCATTTCAGAGGAGCACTTGTTAAACACAGAATTCAGTGCATGTTTTCTTTATTTATCTTTGTTCCCTTTTTGCCTGCAAAAACTTCTGAAACCTTGCACCCTTCTCGGATATGAGTCTTCAGGATCAGGCGTTTAGCCCATTTATTATTTTTTTATGAACTGCATCCTAACTAGAAATACTGCTCTCTGTGTGTGAGTGAGAGAGAAAGAGAAATATGGAAATTTAAATGCAAAAGTGACGATACTTCCATCTGAGTTTCAGCATAGTTACCTTTGGGGCGGAGTCTTTGTCCTGCCAAGGCTTATTCTGTCGCCCTTTGTTCATTTTATTAACTAGTACCTTGCTCAGGTAGCATTGCCAGCCTCTCCCTGCCCTGAGGGCTTGAGCAAGCTGTCTCTGTAATGTTCCCAGCTTCTGTAACCCTGGGAACTGAGGAAGAGGGTGGTTTCTGTGGAACCTCAATTGACAGGGAATTACACTGCTGCCCTCAATTGCCAGCCTGTTTCTGCAATTCAGTTAAATTTTTTTTATATAACACCCTTAGCACTGTTTTAAACCAGCAATCCCTTTGAATTGTGTACACTGCAGAGCACAATAGTGTTGCCTCCTGTCGACACACAGTCTTTGCAAGTATTTACTCGATGAACATCGGCAGCACTATGCTATTTATACAGGTGTGTGTTGACGGGGGGCGGGGCGGTCCACATATTTATTTTGCTCAGATCTTTAGCCAGTTTGATGCAGGATCCACAACAGTGATGCTGAATGAGATAAAAATGATGGTGCACCATGTGGTAGAGTAGTGTGGGTTCTCAAATTGTGGTCCATGGATCATTGATGGGTCACAAGCATCATTGAGGAAGTCTGTGGCATGTCCTCATTTCAATGTCCGTATTGTTTTTTAATTGTATTTCCCCCTCTGCTCTGCAACGTCTTCCGTTTCTTAACGTTGCATGCGTTTTAATGGTGCTGAAATTAGAATTCTATGGAACGCAAATTGCAATACAATAAAATGCAAGGAGCAATAAAAAGACAATTTTAAAAAATGCACAGCATCTGGCACAGCACATTACATTTGTGACAAACACCATTGTAATAATTAAGAGGTCCACTAAGACCATCAACAATTTCCAGGCCTCCGTTGGGGGAAAACTTTGGGAACCACTGTGATAGAGCATTGGATAATCATGATGATAAAACATGTCTGCTGAAAATATTATGATTCTGTACTTATTACTTTTTTTAAAAAAAATCCTGCCCTGCCCCATGTAGTTCAGAGTACTCACCTATTTTCTCTTAACTACAACCCTGCAAGATAAGCTAAGAGATAGTAACTAGCCTAATGTCACCTATTAGTTTTGCTGGCTGTGTGGAAATTTGAACCTGGGTCTCTCGAGTCCAAACTCTTAACCACTACGTCCCTCTCACAGCTTCCCCTCCTCACCACCCCAGACCCCCCCCCATTTAGGCTTGAAAACATCTGTCTATTGACACCAGCAGAAGGTATTTTCAAGCCTAATTCCAGCATGTAGCTTCTTGATCTCTTTATCTGGTGCTTTTATAACAGGATGGCCATCTTCAGCCAGGGGGTTTTCTCCATCATGCTGTTTGGAGGTACAGAGGTTTATAGAATAACCTGCATGCGTTACCTTAGAAATTCTACCAGTGACATATACCGAGGTCAAGGTTATTAAGTAGCTTGCATCAGGTTACCTAGAGAGTTCATGGCAATATTTACCTGGGGATTTCCTGCCTCACAATTCACACTCTCAATCACCATGTTACCACTGTTCAATACACCCCCCCCCGTAACTGTTTCCTTTAAAGTTGGCCTGTGTAAGGTTTCCAAGTCTATGGTACCTGCATTGATACTTACGATCATAACAGCCGCTTCAAAATCTGCTGTAGCAAATGTCCTTCCGATGTAACTTGCACAGGCAAGTCGGAATAGCAGACTGAACAGTCATGCAAAGACCAGAATTGCAGCTTAATTTTTTAAAAAAGAAATTGGGATCTTCCTATGTCTCCGTTTTCAGAGCCCTGCCCTGTGTGAATAAATACACCAAGTCTCTTCTTTGCTAATAAAGGAAGGCTGCCACCCCATCACGATATCCCAAGTTCTGCATTAGGAGTGTCCTGTATATGCCGTGACTAATGAAATGATCACACGATAAAAAGCAAAGAGCAGAATCTGCTTGCCAAGTACACTTCAATTGTACAGAGCTAATTATCGCAGGTGGGTTAGCTCAAGAGAGGGAGAGAGAAATGATAATAATAAAATAACCCCACTAGAAGCAAAGAGTGCTGCAACACAGTGAATGAGGAACTGCAAGAGGGATAAGCCTTTCATTAGAAAAATGGGCGAGGCCTCTTTGCCACAGACTCTGGGAGAGCTGCACATGAAGCATTGTCAAAAAGTTGGGTGTGCTGAGGCAGCATGCTTGATGCCCAGATATTGTGTCATTAACTGTGTGATGATTCTCTCTTAAGTCAAATGATATGGGGTACAGAGTCCTAAAGGAGTGAAGCCAATGTGTCATAGTGGAAAGGCTGCAACACAAAGAAGTCCTGTGTTCAAATCCCTGTTCGGGCCCAGTGCAGATTTTTAGTCTGCTACTCTCTTAACCATGGCAAATGGATCAGAAGTAGGTTGTGGGCTTGTATAATCCTCCTTTTACTCACCATTAGCACTATTGCTAACCATGGTGAACACTTAAAAAGGTTGTTTCTTGATCAAGGTCTTGCATGCCAACTTTAACTCTCATTTCAAGAATTGGTTGAAAGAATTGGGAACTATAGTTAGCAATGGTTTGCATGTAATGCTGAACCATGGTTAAGGAGAACAAAGCAAGGGGAATTAATACTGGAGAGTGACTATGCTAGGAAAGTGCAGGGAACGTACAGTGGGGGATAACGTCACTGGATAATCCCTGGGAAAATTAATGTTTTGTTTTGCTGTTACGATTCTCCAAAGCAGTGTTTTGTGTGACCTCAGGCTGTTGTTAGCATTTTAAAAAGAAAGTAAAGTTCTTTATGATTGTAGAGACAGGTTTGCCTTATTTATTTATTGGAGCAATTTATTAATTGCTTTGTGTGTTTTTTTGAAGTGGTATGCAATGTATAAAAGGTATAAAATTTGTAATTATCCAAATAGCCTTCAACCTATTAAAAAAAACAAGCAAACAGGCTGCTTGGCACATTCCTGGGTTAGTTTTGAAAGGGACAGACATTGGATCTGTCTTATTTGTGCCATTTAACCTTTTAAAGGTTTAAGAAACAAAACCAATGGAAACCTAATCATAGCAGCATTCTGCAGCTGGTGCGGAATGGGTGTGTGAACGCTTTCAAAATAGTAATTACTAGTGGGGTAGATTTACACTTGATTTTCATTTCTTTGCAAGTTGCATTCAACCACAGTTGTAAATGCCAACAAAAGTTTATTCCGAGGTTTAATCTTTTTGGTGGGGGAGTATCCAATCTTGGGGGCAGTGAAGTTCACAGTTATGTATGTTTAAGGTCGCTTTGGGATTTAAAAAAGGATAATAGGTTTGTGATGGATCATGGCGCTGTGAACAATTGATAACTGGGACTCTTTCAGAACATCTCCACCAGCAGATGTTTTGAAGTAGGTATCACAGGTGATTTAGACCGGTGGAGTGTGGGTAGGAAACGTGGCAAAGATAGGGATTGATTGAAATGGGATTTGCCTTCTTCCATAGCATAGAATCATAGCATTGGAAGGGACCTCAGGGTCGCCTAGTTCTGCTCCACTGTCGAATAGCTCTTATCATCAGAAGATAATTTCTAATCAGATGTGTCTGACAGGTACTTTAGAGGAGAATCTTGGCAGACCTTAGAGGAGGTATAGGCAAACTCCGGCCCTCCAGATGTTTGGGACTACAATTCTCATCATCCCTGATCACTGGTCCTGTTAGCTAGGGTTGATGGGAATTGTAGTCCCAAACATCTGGAGGGCTGAGTTTGCCTGTGCCTGCCTTAGAACCTCGCAGTGGGACAGAGTACATTGTATGGTACTTGACAAGAGAGAGGAGTCCTGTCCTCAGTGATCCATGGCGTTTCCCCCAGCTATTTCTATTCATTTCAGAATCAGAGCATCTCCTGAAATGTTCTGTACCTCTGATCTCATATATTTACCCACCTCAAGACAGTGGTAATACGTTGCATCAATATACAGAAAAAATAATGCACATAATAACTGCTTAACTCCCTTTTTCTCTATGCCTCGTAGGCTGCATTATTTCTTTAAGGGCTACCATGTGTAATTAATGTCAGAAGTTACTGTTGCCTGCATTATCTCCAAGTGATGCATCAGTGACTGTACAAAGTCCTTCAATGATTTAATCATGGCATGCAGTATTCCCCGCCCCCCTTTGCATCTGACTTCTTTTATCCAGCGTGCCTTTCATTGTAATCCCATGCTTGTTCAGACAGGTTGGTTGGGAGGTGAAAATAGAAAGCACAGTTCCTTTTTTCACATGGGAGAATTGCTTAATTATTTAAATATGAGCAATAAGAAGTCACAACTAATTCTTGTTATGCACGTGCGCGCGCTCTCTCTCTCTCACACACACACGGCTTATCTAAAAGCAACACTTAAAAGAAGTTTTTAACCATTCCTAAAATTTAATAGTAGTCAAGAGTTTTTCTTGTGGGGCCCCACCTGAGTAATACTGCCCAGAGGTTTCTTCCTAGGGTGGTGTAGAGTTGCCTGCACACCCCACCCACATCCAAGGAAGGGTGTGTGTCTGGGTAGGGCTCATAGGCAGCCATTTAAGAGTTTACAATCTAAATAATAATAATTAGGACCAGCTACCGATCAGCCTTTGTGTGAAAGCGTAAAAAATGAGAGGAGTCCTTATTCCCATTTACCTCAAACTCAAACAGACTCCACTCAGGGTGGAGCAACTGTATTACATCTGTGCATACCTGGGCAGGCATTCTCACATGCGCACACTTTGCTCTGACTTTTCCATACAAGTTGGACAACTTCTGTACATACAGCTGAATGAATTTGGCTATGCACACTCATGTTAGCTGCCTCATGCAGTAAGCCCAAAGCACTTTGCTGAGCTAGGCCCAAGTGTGGAGCAAAAAACAGTGCTTTTTTGTGATACTCTTTCTCTGTGACACTCAGGATGCATGGACCGTTTACAAAGGGGGACATGAAAAATCTGACAGGTGGCTGTTGCTGAAATCAACAGCAAAAGTTGTTGATTTGCAAACAAAAAATGACACCTAGCAGTTTGAAAATGCATGCAGGGAGAACGGTAGGAAATTAATATTTTCATTATTTTAGCAGAGATGTTTCATTTACTCTCTTTTCTCCCCACAGTGCAGGAGACTGTGGGCTCCTCCGTGCATTCAAGGAGGGGACGTACACAAAATAAATCAAAAGCTTCCTTTGCTTTCTTCCAGTCCCTCGCTTGAATTCTGGGCCAGTAAACGCCAGTCTCTTATCTGAATGCTGGATCAAGAAATATAGGTGGTCCTTCTCATAGTGCCCTTGCTCTGAGCTGGAGGGAACACAATTTCCTCAACAATAATTGTGAGCAATCTATTCGCAAAGCCTCCTGTCACCCCTTGATTGATTTCTACCTACGCTTTAGGAAGCATTCCTATGAACTTCACTTTATGACTCACAGTGGCATCAAGGTACATTATGGACACTGGTAGGGTTTACGTTTCCATGGGAGAAAATAGGTGGCTGCTTGTACTCCTTTGGGGGTTCACAGATTGCTTTGGGGGTCCACCTCTCTGCTTTTTCTCTTCTGCCTCCTTCAAGGGCTTTGTCTAAAGTGGGAGGATGGGCATGAGAAGCATATAGACTGGAGAAGGCATCAGCAGGACGTACACGAGGTCACATAGGTGCCATGTTTCTCCTTAGAAGTCTTCTCCATTTGGCCTTGAAGGCAGACTTGACAGAGCCATGCCCACCTGTGCTTCACCTGGCATCTTACGATGCCATGCGCGGAACAGGTGAAGCCGCAACACCCAGTTCCAAAAGAAGAATCTGGAAGATTTAGGAACCCTGCTTGAATATGTCGTTTCTGAGCTTGTTTCCTTTTTCTGTCGCCCTGCACGGCAACAAGGCAGCAGTGTTAGAAACTGGCATGGAAAAGCTAGGAGCCAGAGGGCTTCTGGGACCTGGGTTGTGGGCGCCGAAACAGAATGTCTAGTCACCACAGGGGCAGTCGGGTAGCAACACTTTTTATTTATTATTTTGATATGCTTGAACTAGTACGCAATTCACGTAAGTGACACCTTGTTAATACATTTTTAGCAGAAACTGTTAGCATTTTTAGCAGAAATTTGGTGTTTACAATAAAAATATTGGTAAAGTACTTCAGTTTTCAAAACACTCTGCTCTTCATTGTTGAACTGTTTAACATATTGTCTCTCCTTAACACATACTTCGAGACTTTGAAGCACATACATTTCAGTAATCCTTGAGTGTCAGCCAGGTGCAAAAAATGGCACCCAGACTTTTTGAGGTGCTCGCAAATGGAGAATCTTTAGGCGCAAAATGCTAATTTCAAAGTCTGAGTGCAAGTGTCAAACCTAGCAGTTGCTCAAACATCACCTATTCACCTTTCCCCAACCTTATTTATTCTTTCTATAGCTGTCCATACTTGATTTTACAATCTATGCTGGCTGGTTCTGGAAACACCCAATGCACACTCACACACCCAACAGACTCATAGTGGCTTTGGAATTACAGTTGTGCCTTGGTTCTCAAACGGAATCTGTTCTGGAAGTCCGTTCAACTTCCAAAAACGTTCGAAAACCAAGGCACGGCTTCCGATTAACTGCAGGAGCTTCCTGCACTCAGTCGGAAGCTGCGTCGGATGTTTGGCTTCCCAAAAATGTTCACCAACCGGAACACTCATTTCCAGGTTTGCAGCGTTCGGGAGCCAAAACATTTGAGTCTTAAGGCGTTCGAGAACCAAGGTACAACTGTACAGTAATGGCTAACTGTGGCACCAGAAATAAGCCGCAGTGAACTTCAAGTAAATATACTCCTCCCCTCTTCTTTCTTCCAGCTGAGAGGAGATCAGAAGCTTTCACTTGTGTATTTGATTAGCTGCAGTTTAGTGTTTCGTCCAAACCGTGAAAGCCAGTCACTCAAAACTATGGTTTGTTGAAACTTTGTTGCCCAAGATGTGAATTGACGTGTTTCAGCAAACCAGATTTTCTCCAGATTTGAACATTATGACAAATTGTGTTTAATAAAAAATGCAAGTGGAAGCGTCTATCGCTTCATGGTTGTACCAGAGGAGGAAGGGGGGGGGGGAGGCCTGTGCTAGCCTGGGGCTGTCGAATGTTTTTTCCTGTAGTTTATTACTATGTCTGAAAGCAAGCAGTATCACTGGCATCTGTGACAGTAGCTTAGAAGACACTTCTTTTCATATGATTCACACCCTTTTTTTTGATGTAGTGACTTTGCTGTATCGGTTCTCTGTGTCGCGGGTTTCATTTGCGCACACCCATGTGTGGTTAAATCTGGAACTTGCCACATGAGAGCAATCTATTGAAAAATACCCCCACAGCAACATAGTAAATGCTAGAGTTCCACTGGTAAAGGGCACATCCTACTGAAATGGTCACAGTGCAAAACCGATGTAGAAAAGCCAGGCCTTGGGAAAAATGACTATAAACATCTTTCCAAGTTCAAGGCTGAATTACATATGCATGTGTAACAGCACGTGAATCAGAGTTAGGGTGGATTTGATTTGAATCACAATTTAAATCACTAGTCAGTAAGACTTGATTTAAATCATTTTTTTTACAGAAAGACTCATTCTTGCTTGCATAATCTTAATAATTACAACCAGATGAAGGTTTCATTTTTGAAATAATAAATTTTCAGAGTAGTTTTTACAGTTATATCCAAAAATTCTGATTTAGTTATACTATTAGAAATACATAGACAGATAATTATGTAATTATTGTGAGTTTTAATAAATTAACTGTTTATATTTGGACAACTTTTCTGCTGTACTTTATTGGAAGGAGAAAAACAATCATTTCCTTAATAACAATTTAAACAGTTTATTTAACTAAAACAATAACATTATAGCATATGTATCCATGTTTGTTAACTGATGTGGTTAAATGATTTTTTTTAAAAAAAACTTAGACTGAGTTTTAGCACACATGAAAACTTAAAACAAATCCTTATTTCCTGATGAATAGCCTTTGTAACTTTGTAACTTAATAATGTAACTTATATAGAAAACTATCTTTAGAAAGATTTTTCCTCCAAACGCATTTTATTTTAAAATCCGTTTTAAATAAATAAATCCAATTTAAATCAAAACTGATTTAATTTTTTTAAAAAATCTGATTTTATTCATTTTTTTAGAAAATCACCACCCTGGTTCGAGTAGACCTGTTGAAATTAATGAACATGGCTCACTTAATTTCTGTTTCTTTTTTTCTACTCCTTTACTTTGTTCGATCATACATAAGAGCCTACTTTAAATTTGGAGGGGTAGCCCTTGCTGTAATACGACAAAGTCATTTAGAGGCTGCAAAGTTTGGCAGATATTAAAAGTATTGTGCATTTGAACAGCATTGGCTATTTTGAATATTGCCAGTTGTCACTTGATGTTTAATTCATTGCTTTATGAACTTGCATGTAAATCCATAATCTCATTGAAGTCACTAGGTGAGCAATACTGTAATACTGCTGACTGTAATAATTCACTCATTAAATTATTATTATTGTTATTGTTGTTATTGTTATTTTTATGAGAGAGCTCTTGAATCTGAGTGCCCAGGATAGAATTTAGCTTACGCTGCAGAAAATAATCAGTACAAGTGAATGTACTTAGCCAGCTGGATTAAGCTTGGAAGTTTGTTGGTTTACTAAAGTATCTGTTTTAATAGAGGTGCTTCGATTTGGGAAATGCCTGAGCTTGTTGGGAGAGCTCTGATGCCATCAGCGAGGTGTGGCTCCTAGTTTGCAGCACCTCACCCATAGACAACTAGTGCAGGCTTGCACCTGTGGCTGAACGCAGCATGACCAAACACTTGCAAAGCAGCCTCTCTCACACAGTTACCCTTTGTGTATATTCTATATAAAGCGGCCTTTGAAGAAGAACACCCCTTCCTTTAACAGGGAGGTTGTTTCAATCTGCACTTTGCTCTGCTCCCCCAAAAGCAGGCTGCAGCAGTGGCGGGGTGGGAGTTGAGGAAGCCCCCATCTCCCTGCTGCTGCCTCTAAAATACCGTATTTTTTGCTCTATAAGACTCACTTTTTCCGTCCTAAAAAGTAAGGGGAAATGTGTGTGCGTCTTATGGAGCGAATGCAGGCTGCGCAGCTATCCCAGAAGCCAGAACAGCAAGAGGCATTGCTGCTTTCACTGCGCAGCAATCCCTCTTGCTGTTTTGGCTTCTGAGATTCAGAATATTTTTTTTCTTGTTTTCTTCCTCCAAAAACTAGGTGCGTCTTGTGGTCTGGTGCATCTTATAGAGCGAAAAATACGGTAAGTAGGCAAGGGACTTTAATCTCTGCTCATCTGTTGATGACCAAAGATGAAATCCTGTTGTCTAGGCTTTGTGATCCTGTTCGCTGCTGGGAACAGAGGAATGAAGGATTAAACCCTATCCTTCCAAACCATCAGCTGACAGAACCAGTGACATCAGCTGGTGGGTGTTTGGGGGAAATGGCCTGTCGAGCTACATTCGACAAGACAGAGGTTTCCCAACCTGGTAGCATACATTTTTAAAAACAAGTTATCCAAAGCTTGTAGTCTCTTCTCTACTGTACTGGTACATTTTACCTGCATAAAAGATTTTCTAAGCAGACTACATTACTAAGCTGTTCCTGTTAGAAGCACAATTTCCAGAATGTATTTTTCTGCCTTGAAAGTAATAGAATCATAGAATTGAATAGTTGTTTAGTCTCACTCCCTGCAGCAGTGCAGGAATCTCTTGCCCAGCGTGGGGCTCAAACACATGAACCTGAGATTAAGAGTCTCCTGCTCTATTGACAGAGCTATCTCAGCTCAGTCTTCCAGCTGACAATGCAGAATTCCAAAAGATGGTTTTCTTGGACTGTTATCACTATGGAATCATTGTGTCTAAAAGACAGATTAAGTCTCAGGTACGGAAATCCTCTGATTATACTGAACGTGTTTCGAGCTCTTAGGAATACTTACAAATGGAAATATCCACATTATTGGTTTCCAAACAGGCTTTCTGAATCCACTCTGATCCCTTCTCCTTGGACGTATATAAGCCCAAGCTCCCAAACTGTTTCTGAATATCTTGTTCAGGATAGGATCTGTTTACCTGGGAATACTGTTCTGGATAAAACTTCAGTAATGGCAGAAGTTTACGTTCTTCTTCTTCTTTCTTACTACAAAACCTTGTCATGCCTGGGCCCTTAGGCGCTGTTACATAAAAGCTGGTTGGCAATACCCTCACCAAGATGCCACATATATGAATCTGGAATAGTATCTTGTTTTGTAGATTGGTTGAGAAAGCAAGGTCTGTATTCTCTGTCTGGTTAAATATCCATAACAGGTTCAGAATATCAGGTACAGGCTTCAGTTTGAGCATTTATCATCATCATATCATCACCACTATCAGTGCTCTTAATGCTTTGTAGTACAATGTAAGTGAACCGCTGTCCCAATATTCTTTTAGCCTAAATTTAGACAGTTCAGAGAGGAGGTAACAGAGGAGTTGGCCAAGGATAACAAGGGATGGGTATAAAATCAAATACAGTGGTGTGTGCTTTGGCTTCATTTGAAATGAGATCTTAGTCCAGATTTCACAGAAGAAGGAGGGATTTGAAGGAAGACAGCTGGTGGTCATATATAATTCTGGAGGAATTTACAGAATGATGGGCTAGAAGGGAGAATGGACTGAGCAGTTTTGCACTTGAGTATTCCAGCTGTCCTGGTCTTCCTGTGTGTTTCTAGGCTAGACTTAAGAATGTCTGTTTCATACAGCATTCATCCTTGTGTTTGTTTCATTGGCAGAAAGGTAACCACAAGCCAGTATTTATTTATTTTTTACTTAGCTCACATTCCCACCGTGGTTTTTATGAGGCTGCAGACTCAGCATTGTAACTCTTTTGTGACACACACTCACACACAAAGGAGGGGCAAGTGTATCAAGGAGAATCTCTGTGAAGCCGCACAGGTTACAACACTTTAATTTGAATAAGGTGTGCTGCTTGCCTTTGGAAAATGCATTTAAAATCTATGATTAATTACATCTGTGTGATTAATTCTCGGCCTCTCTTTCTCCTTCCTTAGCCACAATGGAACCGGCACAATGTCCAGGCGTCAAAACACCATTCAAGACCTTCTGCAAAATTGCTCTGATTGCCTCATGCGTGCCGAACTCATAGTGCAGCCTGTAAGTTTCGTTCCATCCCTGAACCTATATGAATGCTAACCTGGGAGATTCTGTTTCCCCATTCTGAATGAGCAAGCGAAAACGCAGAACTCGGGAAAAGTGCTGCAGAACAGTTTATTACAGAGGTTGCCTGCTTTTTAAAACTTGTGTGCATTTCTGGCTTTTTTGAATAAGTTCTGTGGGTACTAGTCCCTCTGGTCACTTCTTTCCCTGCTCCCCCAAATCAGCTGCACTGTTGTGAGATGGGAAAAGATAGCAAGTGCACACAAACATAGTTTCATTTTTCCAAGGTAGAATTCAGTAGAATTAACCAGAGTAGAAAGTTTCATCCTCCAGTTCAAGGAGAAAAAGTATGATCTTCTGATGAAAGGAGTATTTGGGAGTCGGGGAGCTCAGGGGCTTTGTGGGCACCAAGAGGATGCTTCAAGGGTTCCGTTGCACCCATGTTGGTGACCCCTGGTTTATTAGGAAGGAAGGAAGAGAGGTTCTGTAGCTTAGTGGTGCAGCACCTTGTCTGCAAACTCAAAGGTTCCAGGTTCAATCCTTGGTCTCTCCAGTTACAAGGGATTAGCTAGCAGGAGATGTAGGTCTTTTGGCTAAAGACACTTGAGAGCTGATACCTATCAGATTAGGCAATGCTGTGCTAGATAGACAAATGGTATGTTCTGGTGTAAGGCAGCTTCCTGTAAAAAACATACCTAACTGTCCGAATATTAGAGAGAGAGAGAGAGAGAGAGAGAGAGAGAGAGAGAGAGAGAGAGAGTAGGCAGTATGACTATAATAGCATGTACATTTATTTACACACTCCCCCAGTTCATCCCAAGGAAAGAGCATATTAATGCCTACTGGTTCCTGTATACACACACATCTTATAAACAGTCTCAGCTCCATGTTGAGGTCTGCCTTCTTGCTTGCTCCTCCGCTGCTGGTGCTCTGCCTCTTCCTTTTCGGGATTCACTGTTTTGACAGCTCACACTTTCTAGGACAGCTTTCTAGGTTGTTTGCAGAAATACCTATTAAGAAAACGCCCTCTTAGCTGGTAGAACATAATCTCAGAAACAAATCTAGGAGGAATGAAGTGGCCATCCAAGCGGCCACTTACCAGGGAATAAGGTTGGGATTGACTTGGTATATAAAACACAACCCAATCTTGCAAGTGACTGTTCAGGGGGAATGATTGCCACTTGTCCACCTGGCCAATTGCTCTCTACTTGGATATGCCTCAATTCTCCAAGGAGGTCATGTCCTGCTCTGCCTTAGCCAAGCTGCTTTGGGGTGGCTATTACCACTGGCCTGTAGTGAGACCTTATTTAACAGAGAGCCTTGCTATGAAACCTGCAAGTGCAATTTGTTCATTCTCCTTCCTGGCCTCAGATGTTGCTAGGCCTTTAACAAACAGTGTTTCCTTGCAATGCTACCATCCTGGTGTTGAAAGGAAGGCAGGAATGAACAAAGAGTTAATGGGCAAAAGCTCCCAAGCACCTGAGTGGCTCACACAGGACAGCTTCCCAGGAGATTGTACCCAGCAGATCCTTCTTTAGACCACACTTGTCACTTGTTTCTGTACCTGGTGTAGTTTAGGCATAATAATAATGATAATGGATAACAGCAACGATAAATAATACGCCACATATTTTTCAAATATTAGCTGTTTCATGGGTTTTAGTGCATTACCGACAGAAAACTTGCAGCATTAAAAAAACTGGAGTTTAGAACATCCTACACACGTTGCGTGTTGCTATCACATTATTTTTGTGGAGGTGGTGGGGCTTTTGAACTAAATATGGTATTTTTGTTTGTTTGTTTCCTTTCACTTAGGAGCTGAAGTATGGGGATGGTATCCAGATTAGCAGGAACCGAGAGCTGGAAGATTGCTTTGCTCAGGCAAACGAGCACATGGACATCCTTGATGGGCTGATAAGAGAGATGAGGCAAATGGGGCAGCCCTGTGAGCTGTACCAGAAAAGGTATCGCCATTCTGTTTTTGTCTCCTGGCCTTTCCCCACAGACTTCTAGTTACTATATGTGGGCTTACCTCAGTTTACACTTAGCATAGTCCAGGCGCTTGACTCTGCCTCGTATTGAATCAATAAATAGATGCCCATGAATTATACGAGGAGGTTTGTACCAGGTATGTGCTCTCGTGGAGTCAAGTGGTCCTTTTCATCAGGCGTACCAAATGGCAAGCCATTCAGTACTACAGTAAATAGTGGTGCTGCATACCTGTATTGGGAAATTTTTAACGTTTGATGTTTTATTATTATTTTTTATGTTCTGGAAGCCACCCAGAGTGGCTGGGGAAACCCAGCCAGATGGGCGAGGTATAAATAATAAAATTCTTCTTCTTCTTCTCCTCCTCCTTCTCCAGGACTCTTGCTCATCTAATGAGACTGTGTACCTTGAATTTTTAATACTATTTCATTCTGTGGAACACAAAGCATGGATTTCCCCCTTCCATTCCTATTGTTTTCAAGCCAGGAATGTCACGTTCATTGCACTTATTTATTTGTCTTAAAAAAACGAAACAAAAACAAAACTGCAGTGAACAGTCTTAGTGAATCAGGCATCTAGTGCATTATCCCTATATTCCACCATTGCTATTACTGGATGTTACCCAGTAAGTTTATAGTGCTGGGGGGAAATGGAGGACTTTATCCCATATTTTTCATTACAGGCTTATGGTAGCTCAGAGCCTGCAAATGTATTCCCCATCCTCCTTTGCTCCATCTCTTTCATCTTGTAGCCCCTTGACATTGCTCTCCTTCGTTGTCCTTTCAGATTGCTTCAGCTTCAAGAGCAGATGCGTGCCCTCTACAAAGCAATCAGTGTACCTCGTGCCCGTAGGGCTAGCTCCAAAGGTGGTGCGTTTACCTCCCAGAGTGGATCGGGATGGGACGAATACACCAGGCGTTGCACCACAGAATGTCTGAACTGGATGAGGCAGCAGAAGGTAAAGTGTGCTTCGTGTTCTGGCTTTTGTTGAGAAAATGGAACTGCATTTTTCTCCCCTCCACCACCAACACCACACCAGCCAGTTCTTGTTCTGTCAGTTCAGGGAGTAGCAGGGGTGTCTCCCTGGTTTCCTGTCGCCGGCGTTACTGTGGCTTGCTGGGAAGGGTGAGGTGGCGAGATTGGTGCAGTGCAGACGCAGTGACAGAGGCAATTCAGTGCTCCTACCAAGGTGTCCCTCCCGGTAAGCCACAGCGACAGGACTGCGGAGAGGCAGTCCCCTTCCCATTGTCTGCTCCTGGGCACGGCACTTTGCAGCCTCAAAATAAAATATCAGCAGGAGTCAAGGGAAAGTAAGCCAGCCCCTTTCTCTTGAGTCTGTGTTGTTTTAGAACCTTCTGGACGCACCTATTGCAAGCTCAGAACATTCACCCAAGCACGGCAAAGATTAACTCTATGTACACAGTGCATTGCTACAGTCATCCTATTTCTGCATAAAGGAAAGGGGTGGGGAAAAATAATGGTTCAGACAATAACTGAAGGGAAAAAAAGAATACGGTGGACAGAAAAAGAACCGAATGAAAGATCTCATGTGGCTGGCAAATTAGAAAATGGAAATGAAAACAAGAGACCTGCAGATATGGCAATAAGGCATTTGCTAAAGGGGCTTGCAGTTGATTTTTATGGAGTGGCTTCTTTAAGATGACTGTTTGAATGGCAGCATAATTTCCCTACCTGTTCTGCAAGGGAACAGGCACCCCTCCTATAGCAGCCGCCTCTGCCTAGGAAGCCCTTGCAGCATTTCAGCTGTGCCAGAGTCCAACTATGGTCACCGTTTACCTACCATAAATGTGAAATGCTCTTTCCAAACAAAGCAACGTCACCTGCATAGGGCAGGAAGCAGGAGAGGATGACACACACAATCACACTATTGCTACATACTCTGCAGGTACAGAAGGGGAGATGGGGCCTCCTTTTAAGTCCCTCCCCAAATACCTGCCGTGTTGTCAGCCTGATGTGAATAGGCTTCCTTACCTAGTTGCCTTCCAACTTTCTTATCTTACCTTGACCTTCTCTGGCGTTGCGTTCTGTCTGCAGAGCCCAAGTTACAGCATGCCAAAGAAATGTGATACGTAGGGAAGCCCTGCCGGTAGCTTTTGTTTTCTTGAAAGTGTTTTGTTTTACTTCCCTGTCGTTTTGGAGATAGGAAAGCCGTGGGCTTCGGACCTGGGTTGGGTTTCTCTGGTGGGGCCGGGAGCTGGAAATGAGTCACCTTTTTCGTTCACACGCATTGACAAACGTTCATTCTTGCTGCTGCTTTGATGGCTTTGGCTCACAGTGAGCTGAAAAAAAGAAGGAATAAAGTTCTTTTTTTCAGATGGCCGACAGCCTAAAATGGCTTCGCTTGCTGGAGCCATTCCAGCTTCGCTTAAGCACAGGTGTGGCTCAGGGTGGTGTCTGTGGTAGCGTTATTGCTGTGCTGAATCATAATTAGTTCTTTTTTAAAAAAATAGCAGCTGATACCTGATTTTGAAGGTAGAAGAGAAATATCCTACACCATTCAAATGGGCAGAGCTTTTTCTGAAACACAGCTCAGCTCTCCTAAGTAACTTTCTTGCTCAAAGCCGTTTAGTGTCTCCCTTCCTCAGTGCACTGTCTGCAAAATGGGAATCTGAAGAGTTGGCATGTGAAAGAATGGGATAGGGCACACTTCTTAATACTTCACGTTATCAGTACTTAAATATTGGCTGGCCATCTTAATTTTCACATGTTAAAAGCAACGGTAACACATCCTAGCAAGGACTGTGTGTGTGTGTATAGAAAGAGCTAGTTTCAAGTTCCAATTATTACAAATTTTCTTAACTTTACCATTTAGAAAATACGAAAGTTTTTCTGTCATGGTGTGCATGGAGCTGAGGGCTGCAGAGCAACAAGACATGGTGCACAAATTTAATAGTATTTGGACGATTGCTTCACTAATGTGGCTGGAAAGGGTGGCTGGGTGGAAATGAATCTTCCCTCTAAAAAGGTGGCATGATAACTTGGCTCCTGCTGGTCTATAGCTACCTGCAGATGCCTTCTGAAGTTCTTTGGTGCCTGCTCTACTGTGGCTCCTAAAGGTAGTTTTATTCTGTTACCTTCTCCCCTTCTTTGTAGAGCAGAAAGGGACATTGGGGAAGGCTTTAGTCTTTTCCGATTTGCACGACTCCTGTGAAATAGTAACCCCAAGCAACTATAACCCAAGCAAGGATAACCACCTGGTAACAGCCAAACCATGTCTTCCTTGCAAAGCAGCGCTATATACCTTTGCTTGTGCACCATTGTTTTAATTTTGCTTCACATCGGCACCTATATAAATAAACCACTAAAGAAGATGCGCATTCTTCCTTTCAGTCTGAAATGGAGTTAGTAAAATGGGGATTTGATGCGGCAGCTATTGAACAACAAATTGCTGACCACAGGAGATTCCATAATTCCATTGGAGACTATCGCTGGCACTTGGACAAAGTCAAAACTGACCTGGTAAGATACTGATTCTGCTTCCTTGATTTTTTGCATCACTGCCTGTTTTAAATTGCTAACTGGTGGTTTCACATCTGGTGAAATATTTGAAAGAGCCCTGTTTTAGCACTGCTGTGTTTTGCTTATTCAGAAGTATTGGTGCATGAAAGAGCATTCTCTCTCTCTCTCTCTCTCTCTCTCTCTCTCACACACACACACACACTCACACACACTCACACACTTTGTATGGTTGTAAATGAGTCTAACTTGGGGTCAGCAGCAATGTATCTAGGGGCCTCCATTACACATTTTGGTATTCTATCAAAATATTTAAATATTTACACCCACTCCTTTCTGCACTCTTTCTGCCTCTGTTCTCTTTTGGACACTTCCTGGGTTGGGGACCCTTCGGCCCTCCAGATGTTGTTGAAATTCAGCTCACATCAGCTCCAACCAGCATGGCCAGTGGTGAGGGATGATGGAAGCTGGAGTCCTTCAACACCTGGAGTGTTGCAGGTTCCCCATCCCTGATCTAAAGCACGCTGTGTTTCCCATTCAGGTTGGCGTCAAGCCCCAACACGGTCTCCTTTGCCACTTCTGCTTGTCCTTTGGTTGCCAGCATTCCCTTGCCCCTTCTTGCTGAGGCATGTGGCCATTGATTGTGGCTATTTGTGATATAAAGAGGCTCCCTAGGAAACTGTCTGTACAAATTATTCCATCTTAAATTTTGTTTCTGCAGAGGCCCCCTTGGTAAATGGGTCAAATTTGTAAGCTGTAGAAGTTCTTTATTCTTTTTATTCTATTGCCCACAGCGTGAGAAGGCTGCTGTTCATCAGCTGGAGGAGGAATATGAATATCTTCTGGTAAGCTAAAGAACAACTGAATTTCCGACGGCCTTGTTATGTGTGCTTTGCCTTCTTAGCAGTGGAGCATCCTTTGAGTCAGGGAAGACAACTATGGATCCCACGAGGATGAAAAGTGCAGGTTCAGCCCAGTCATGGTGGAACTTGTCCGTTCTTAGCTTTTATTTCAACAATTAATCCTTAATTATAAAGTTGCATCTAGAAACTTGTGGGCAATACTTGCTGAAGTATCTCTGCATTGCAACTTGGCATGGCAACCCATGTCCATTACAGTCGTACCTTGGAAGCTGAATGGAATCCTTTCTGGAAGTCCATTCGACTTCTAAAACTTTCGGAAACCAAAGTGCGGCTTCTAATTGGCTGCAGGAAGCTCCTGCAGCCAATTGGAAGCCGCGCCAGACGTTCGGCTCCCAAAAGAATGTTGGAAAACCAGAATACTCACTCGTTTGGGAGCCAATTTGTAAGGGAGCCAAGGAATTTGAGATCCAAGGTACGACTGCATTTACATTTTTAAAAAATGTTGTCATGGAGCAGAATGCAGATTTCCCCTCTTTTTTTTTTTTAAGTGCAAAGTATCCCCAGCCCAATTGGGGGCAAAAGAGCATTGGGTGTGTAGCCATTTGCTTTCCAGAGCTCTGTCTTGATCCCTCTGTTTTGTTCCACAGTTTTGTTTGCACAATAAGCTTTGATCCTTAAGTCTGAAGCTCATTACTTTGATGTTTTGTAGAGATTCTCCTTTGAGAGAATGGATCAGTTGCGCCAGCTGCAAAACATCATCCAGGCCACTAGCAGAGAAATCATGTGGATCAATGACTGTGAGGAGGAGGAGCTTCTCTACGACTGGAGTGACAGGAACACCGATATTGCCCGGAAGCAGGAGGCCTTCTCTGTAAGTTACGCTAAGACATCTTTGTTCCGACCGGCTTTCCCAGGTGGATAAATGGATCATTACCATAAATATAATAAATAAAATAAAATTTACCATGACTGTCTACCTTGTTACAGTTTCAGTCTTTTTTAAAAATGTATTTGCTGGCCTGGGGTTTGAACTGTTTTTAATTATCTTCGGTGTAATTCTCCTTGAGACAGTTGTTCAGAAGGCAATTAATGAATCAGTGATGATGATAATACTTTGTGTGGTAGGAAAAAGGTATGGGTGCTTGATTCAGTAAGGCTGTTCTTGCTATCATATAGCACAAATTTAAGTCTGGAAGTTTTTCAGGCCTATAAACGTTATGCCATGGTATAAATATGCTTGATTGTATTAGTCCCATTGAAATTAATGGGCTTGACTAGCTTCATTCAGTTACAAACCCACCAACCTTACTATATGCTGGTGATATGACCTTATATGCATTCAACTTTTACTGTCCTTCTTATTTTAAGGTTGGCCTTAATGCTTGTTCCTTTTCTTGTATACAGAAACGCATGAGCCAACTGGAAGTTAAGGAAAAAGAACTCAACAAGTTGAAGCAAGAATGTGACCAACTGGTGGTCAACCAGCATCCTGCCTCAGACAAAATCGAGGTATATTTTTAACTTCCTACGTTCTTGCTCTGCTCTTTTTCTGGAGGCTGAGATACAAAGGTTCCACAGAAGTGAAAGGTATTGCAAATCAGATCTTGAACCTTGACATTTTTGGCTGATCAACAAGAGTCAGTGTTAGAAACAGTGCAGGACGACTTGCATGCTGATCACGCCACAGGTGTGACGATTCAAAGGCTGGTTGCTCTGGTTGTGCGAGTGACCGTTTTATAGCCCTGGTTTACAACTATGCATAATGATGGGCCACTCTTGGTGTCTGAAGTGGAGGGCCAAGTTTTCCTGTCGGTTTTCCTTTAAGCAAGTCCAGTTCCTTTAAGCCAAGTCCTGTTTATCGTCTCTTCCTTACTCCAAAGCTGTTTTAGGAAGTTTTGAGAGGTTTTGTTGCTAGCTAGGTAAAAGAAATGAATGAATGGAGGTTGAACTGTGATTTATTTACTCTTTAAATATATAGGCCTACATGGATACACTGCAAACTCAGTGGAGCTGGATTCTCCAGATCACCAAGTGCATTGATGTTCATCTCAAGGAGAATGCAGCATACTTTCAGGTGTGTGCAGTCATAACGGATATTAGAAGTTGAATCCCAAGCAACAGCATTTAAACTCTATGTTTGGTTGTATAATTTTTTGGGGGGAGGGAGGAGAGGATTCACAAACATGCAGTATCTTGCACTCCAACTATTAGTAAGTAAGAAACGGCAGATTGTGAGTTTAGCTTGTAGTAAGGAAGGCTTGCTAACTAAAGCATCTGAAATTGGATTGAAGGTAATAGGCTGTCTTTAGTTTAGTTTCCTTCATTTATTCTTCATATATCCATACTCTTGAAAGGGGATTGTATTCATATGTTCAAGTGCTGCATTTCCTATTAATGTCCAGTGTAGATTTTACGAGTTCAGCATTACTAATCTCTTAAAAGTCTATTGGATCCTACAAGACTACCGAAATCTCATTCAGGGCCCACTGTTATCATTATGTACAAAAAGTACACTTCACAACTTTAATTCATTTTACAACATTTGTGTTCTGGCTTTTTCTCCAAGGAGTTTAAGGCAACATAGAGGGTTCTCCCCACTTCATTTTATCCCCACAACAATCCTGTGAGTTAAATTAGACTAAGAGAAAGTGACTGGCCCAAAGCCTTCATGACTGAGTGGGGATTTGAGTCCTGGTCTCTCAAGTGCTAGTACAACACTCTAACCACTATGCCCCACTAGTGTGATTGGATAAAGATAATCATATGTCTGTTTGTTTTTTATGCATAGTTTTTTGAGGAAGCCCAGTCAACTGAGAGCTATTTGAAGAATCTACAGGATTCCATCAGAAAGAAGTTCATCTGTGATAAGAATATGTCCCTGCAAGTTCTGTTGGAGCAGATCAAAGAGTTGGAGGTATGGTTGCCACTTTGTTTTGAGATCCCACAGTTTCTTTCAACTTCAGCAGGACTAAGCCCATAAGGGCAGATTTCCTTGTATATGAAAGATACTGTTTTTGAAAGACAGGCGACATGAAAGCTCATTGTGGCTGTTTGAAGCCGTTGGGTGAGGAAAATGAGAGGTGTTAAGGGGAAGGTCTGGGGGAAATTGCAATTTCCAGGTTTTCTTGTCACGTTGATGCGATTAAAAATGAGCAGTCGCTGCTTTGGTCTATTTCACTGAGTATATTATGCTTCATATATTTGGGATTGCTGCAGTATTTTATGTACTCAAGCAGAACTTCAGGAACTTCAGATGGATTTTTTAGTTTTCTTTTCCTCTGTTATTGATTGCAGAACCTCTAATTTTAGAGTTTATAACTCTTAAGAGCTTATAGAACTCTAAAATATTAACTCTGATTTTCTCAAAATGTTACCACTGAAGTCTACCAAGATACTTGTCTTAAATTTGAAGATAATCTCAATTTGACCGATAGCAAATGCAGGTCTGTGTTAGTGAATTTGGTTCCTTGTTTAGAAGTATTTTTTGTCATGACAAACTTTCTCTGTCTTTATAGAGTGAGCGAGAGAAAATTTTGGAATACAAGAGACAAGTGCAAAATTTGGTGAATAAGTCTAAGAAGATTGTCCAGCTAAAGCCACGGAACCCTGATTACAAGAGCAATAAGCCAATCATTCTCAAGGCTCTGTGTGACTACAAACAAGATCTGGTAAGAATCATGCTATTGATTAATTACTCAACCGTTGATTGTATATATTTTAGATTTATTGGCAATCCCATCCCAAGCACCTGAGGCAGGCTACTATGTATCTTCAGTTAAAATCTGCTTAAAACAGACCAAACGTATTGGATGATAAATAATCTGTTCTAGTTTCTTCTTTACTGCAGCTGCTAAGCAGGTGCTCAGGTAGAAATGTCTTCAAATGTTTCCAAAGATGCATGGAGTTGAACTCCATTCAAATCTATTGCTTGGTATAGCCCTCGTAGGACTATGTCATTCCTGAACGTTGGGGAAACTGCATGCTTGAATGAAGTATGATGTGTTCTAAGCGCTACAGAGAACACCCTGTGATTGACCCATCAAATGGTAGATTACGGTGTTCTGCATCACACCTCTGGGCACAGAGGGCAACCCCAGTGTATTGCAGTAGTTTAGCCTAACAATTTTTACATGAGGTTATTTTATGCATGTTAATAGGAATTCATGCCAGCTTCAATCCCGTACATCTTGGCCTCTGGGTGTCCAAGCCTTTTTTATATGTGTATTCAGACCTATGACTAAAAGTTTTCTAGTCCTAGGGAGGATTCCAACAAATTGCAGCAACTGAAAACTACATCATAAGTATTTATGTTGTCCCAGTGTGTTAATGCCGACAATCGTTTTTCCTGCCTTTTCTATAGAAAACCATGCGCAAAGGAGACGAGTGCATCTTGAAAGACAACAGCGAACGTAGCAAGTGGCATGTGACTGGGCCAGGAGGAGTCGATATGCTGGTGCCATCTGTCAGTCTCATTATCCCTCCCCCTAATCCATTAGCTGTGGATCTGGCGACCAAGTGAGTTATTCATAAAACCTGAAGCCATATTGCTTGGAAAAAAAGTGAGAGTTCTTCCCTGGCTCTGTATGTTGTGTATCTTTGATTGGGTCAGAAAAGGGCCCAGTTGCTTATAACAGTGTGACTGGGTGGACTCTGTGCACCCATCTGTATATTATTTACGGAACTCAAGACCAGCGAGCAAAAATTTAATTTTGTGTTTTGAGTGGGAAGGTGTTGTGGGACTCGACTCCCATCATTCAGAACATTTGCCATGTTGGCTGATGGGAATGAGCGTTCAAGAAAATCTGGAGGACCACAAGTTCTTCATCCTTGCTATAGAACGTCAGTCTCCATTGTGTTGCAACAGGAAATCTTTCTAGAGAGTGAGCTTTCTCCACCCCTCAAGAGCCCATTTTGCAGCCTTTCTCCCAGATTCTAAGCAAAGCTAATTCTGACCGGAAACAAAAAAATTGGTTTAATTTAATTCAGATTCATTTTAATTTGTGGTTCTTCGGTACAGATTAAATATGAATAGGGTTCTTTCATATTTATTTATGTATTCTTTTGGGTTAAACGAGGTCACATCATTAGCTGAATGTATCCAATATGGTATCCAACACACTTTAGCCCTGCAGCACCTAGTTTGGGAATCATTGCACAAGGAGCAGACTTCTAGCTCTCAATGTGCTGCATTGAAAAAAGTCCACATTTATATTGAAAACATTTGCGTTTTCCTATTTGGGGTTTTGAGCCCTTATCTGCTCAGGACGCTCGACTTCTGGTTGACTAGGAGACACTGATGTTGCTTTTCGAAGCTGAGTTAACATCATTCATTGCCCCTTAGGATTGAGCAATACTATGAGGCCATTATGGCTCTCTGGAATCAACTCTACATCAACATGAAAAGCCTGGTGTCTTGGCATTACTGCATGATTGACATTGAGAAGATAAAGGCTCTGACTATTGCTAAGGTGGGTGTTGAAATGACTTCTATAAAGTTTGACCAGGAGCTGTCATAGTCTTCGCAAATGTGCGCTTTTCCTAACTTTTGAGCACATATATAAGAAGACTTGGGTATATGCATTCTAGACTTTACAAGGGCTGTCTGCCTTTTCTCAAGCCTTGTTTGTACTGATAACATGACTGGCAGTTCTGCAGTCGACTCTTGCTTTTGCTGACCAAGACACTCCCTGTTTCCTTTTATTGGCTCATTCCATTGGAAGCAACCTTAGGCTCTTCATTCTAACGTAAACCTCTATGGTTAGCTCATTTTGTCATTGTTAATCCTACAAATATAAATAACTCTTCAGAATGCCCCTCTCCTGTAGTCATCATTCCGGAGCATTGCATCAGCTTTCTTTGGCTGCTTTTCCTTAAATTGTTTCTTCCTGTTCATTTCAGCTGAAGACCATGCGCAGAGAAGATTATCAGAGAGTAATAGCTGACCTGGAGATTCATTACCAAGAATTCATCCGGAACAGCCAGGGCTCGGAGATGTTCGCAGATGAGGATAAGAGGAAAATCCAGACTCAGTTCTCCGATGCTCAGAAGCACTACCAAACATTGGTCATCCAGCTGCCAGGACAACACCAGCAGCGTCCGCAGCAACCAAATCAAGGTCAGCTTTCCACAAGAGTGGTAGTAACTGCACCGTCTGTTGCAGGGTGTAGTCGTGCTTCACCTTGGAAACTTGCACAACTTGCGACCTCCTGAGCCAAATGCAGCCCACCAACCATGCATGCAATTCACCAAGGGTGCAGTCAATTGTGTGTCCCTCTTCCATGTCTGGGACTGCAGAAATAGAGGAATGTCAAATACATGCTGGGCCAACAGATACTTGGTGAACTGCATTCAGCTTGACACATAGTAACTTGACAGACAATTAGTCCGTGGTGCCTGAGTTTGCTTTTTGTCCTCTTCCCTCCTCGCCGCTTCTTCTTTTTGTGTCATGCCTTTTAGACTGAGGGCCGGGGCTGCCTTGTTCATTACTGAGTTTATGTAAGCTGCTCTGGGAGCTTCAAATCTAGCTCAGTTTGGTCTGTGCTGACTGGCAGGAACCCCAGGGTTTCTGAGACTGTTCTCCTCCAGCCTTACCTGGAGATGCCAGCGATTGAACCTGGGTTTTTTGTACACAAAGCATGTAATTCACCACTGGATCATAGCTCTTCCCCATAGTTTGCTCATAGGTAGGCCTCCGCTTCACCAAAAGGCTCAGTGGGTATACTTAACCAAAACACAGCACACTTGAAGTCTGTGTGTAGGTAATTGGGTGCTGACCGCTATAGGCAAGCACATTTTAATCACCTAGAACAGCCTTTCTCAAGCTGTGGGTCCCCAGATGTTGTTGAACTACAACTCCCATCACCCCTAGCTAGCAAGGCCAGAGCTCAGACATGATGGGAGTTGTAGTCCAACAACATCTGGGGACCCACAGGTTGAGAACTGCTGATCTGGAACATGGGTAGGCAAACTAAGGCCCGGGGCCGGATCCGGCCCAATCGCCTTCTAAATCCAGCCCACGGATGGTCCGGGAATCAGCGTGTTTTTACATGAGTAGAATGTGTCCTTATATTTAAAATGCATCTCTGGGTTATTTGTGGGGCATAGGAATTTGTTCATTACCCCCAAAAATATAGTCCTCTCCCCCCCAAAGTCTGAGAGACAGTGGACCGGCCCCCTGCTGAAAAAGTTTGCTGACCCCGATCTAGAACCTCACATGGCACACGCCCAATCACTTGCATGTTCTTTTGCCAGGTGATGGGGCAGGAGAAATGAAGGCAGACTTACTCAGCAGTGCATACAAGTTGTTCCCTATCCACAGTGCATTGTTTGCCATGACGTCACACCACCTCGATTCACAGGGGTTAATTTTCCAAAAACCGAAAACTGACCCACTGGTTGTTTTCCCTTTTTTCTTTTCTTTTTTTTAAACCAGTCGTGACAACTGAAGTCACTCACCTGGGCTCATCCCAGCAAGTCCAGAATCAGAAGCAGGAGCTAGAGAAGCATGAAGCCTGGATGCTTATGGAACTCCAGAAGCTTCGTCGCCAAATCGAGAACTGTGAGCTCCGCATGGCGCAGAGAACCATCCTTCAGCCAGACCAAGGGGCCTCCCAGAATCTGTCCGTCAGAATCAACGAATTAGAGGTACGTGTTGATTTGCACTGGACAGGCGTAGCATGGTTGTGTGTGGTTCAGACTGAATGAAACTCTCCCAAATCCTCTTGATTCCCTCTTTTTCCACTCTTCATATTCTTAAGAAGCACCAGCAGTGCCAAGATGAATTGATATCACTAGTATAATAACACTGGTGGCATTTGTGGCCAATCTGTTGTGCAGTGAGGTCATGAGATGACGTCTATCTATGCTAGAGCAAGTATTACAGCAGCTACTAGGAGAGAGACCATAGCCCAGTGGTAGAAAGCCAAGGATCAGCTAATATGTGACACGAGAGATCTGCCTGAGACCTGGGGAGCAGTTGCCCATCACTAGAAAATACTGAACTAGATGGACACAACATTATCACAATAAAACACCCATCAACTCCACTTGTTTATAAGCAGTGCAGCACATTTAATATCAGTCACTGAGAAGACCCTGCCCCTGTCAGTCCTAACAACTCTCTGGCAGACTTTTAAAAAATACGCATTTATCTCATCCAATCAGAATTTCTTAGCTTGCAAAGATGGCCATCTTTCACAGCTGAGTATGTGTGCGCAGAGAGCTTGGAAGGATAGTAGGAAGCTTTTGGGGATTTGTACTAGAAGTTGCTTATTATGGGATTGCATACCAAAGAGAAAAGTGTCTGAACATCTCTTTCAGTCCTTTTATTTTCTTAAACATGAAACACATGTTCTGTGGGGCAAGATAGATGATACATCAATTGCAGGTTGTTAATGTGATCTTAAGAAGTGTGTGAGAATAAATAACATTTCCTCTCTCTCTCTCTCTCTCTCTCTCTCTCTCTCTCAGGGTATACAAAATGATTCTCAGGCAATAGCGGTCGCTCTCAATGGGCAGAAAGATTATCTCCCCAGGTTTAGAGGCTCTGAAAAGTATCTCTATTTGCAGTCTGAAATAAGTACCTTGTTTCAGAAACTGGAAAATATTAATGGGGTCTCTGCTGGTTATTTGGACAGGTAAGGAAACAGACAAGCAATGGTTATCCATATTATACGTGTGCTTTGCTGTTATTTTTTAGTGATTAGTGCTTTTATTTAATCAGCTGCATGTTTTAAGGATTTAAATCCAAAATACACCCGTAACTGTTAATATTTTAAACTAAGGTAACTCTAACCAAGGCAGTCCAACTTCTTCAGCAAAATAAGCTGTACAAAGCAGCGTCATTTATGCAGATGCCTAGTTTTCTATACTGTTGTTGACATCCATCCATCTCGAGAGACGATGGGAAAGTGTGCCATCGGGGGTGAAGTCAAACCGCAACGCCTGCTGTAGTTGTGGAGACTGATAGGAGAGAGACATGTTTTATTGCACTTGGGGCAGATGAAGGCGTCCAGTTTCGTTTTCTATACATATTACTCAGTTTGCATGTGGAACAGTTTGTGTGCGGGCTCAAATTTCCTTAGAATCGACTGGCAACCAAAACCAACTTCATAGAGCAATGCTATGCCTATTACTCAGAAATAAGTTCTGCTGTGTCCAGTGGCACTTACTCCCGAGCAATGAGGGGGTGGAGAGAAAAGAGACTGAAAGCAAACGATCTTTTCCCAACCCTGCATATGACTTTCTGATGGCATTGTTTTGCTATAGCTTGAATGCGCTGAGGTCCCTGCTCCAGGCAATTCTCCAAACAGAAGATGTGATCCGAGTGTTCGAAGTCAGACTTACAGAAGAGGATACTCTTTCTTTGGACCCAGATAAAGTGGAAGCTTATCGAGCCTGCCTGAAGGTAAGAGAGAGGGTTTTATGTATATATCGGAGATTGAGCCATAAATTGGTTACTCACAATGTCTTAAAGACTTTGTGCTGTTTTTAAATATAGGGGGGGAAAGCTTAATGTTATAATACATTTGTATATTACGATTTATAATTTGGTCTTCTTCCGTAAATTAACACATTCTATTTCCTATGAAAAAATAATCCAGTTTATGATTGTTTGCATTCTCTAAATATTGCTAGATATGTTAAATTTGATCATATGCAACCTATTCTGCCCTTTCTTGCAGCTGTCTGGATTATCTTGTGGTTGTGTTTACTTTCTGGTGAGATCTGAAGATAGATTATTCTGTTGCTTATTTTTTTTCCAGAAAATGAAAGGAGACCTTAGTATGAAGAAGTCGCTGCTTAGTACCTTGGAGGCAGAGCTGCAGAGGGCTCACCAGGTCCACTCGCAGTCTTGCCAGGCATATCCTCTCCACGATTTAGATCTTGGAAAGTTCACTGAAAAAGTCGGGCACCTCACAGACCGTTGGCAAAGGGTGGATAAGCAGATCGATGACAGGTTTGTTTGTGATTTCTAAAGAGGAAACTTTAAATCATGTGTTCAGTAAGCTGTAGACCTCGTGTACACATCAATGCTAACCATAGTTAATAGTTAAAGCTGAGGCATCTTGCAAAAATAATAATTTAAAACTTGCCTTTCTAGTTCCTGTAATAGTTAAAGGCACCAGGGAGATCAGCTGAGCCTTGAGAGTGGTTTGCATTTTTGCTGCTCTAGATTCATAACTCTCTAGCTTTGGGGCTGTGCCAGCTCTTTAGCCATAGTTAAGGAGGTCCAGGTTAACATTAGGTATGGTTTGTAAACCAGCCACAGACCTTGGTTGATGAGTGACTTTTAACCATACTTAATAAGCCAAAGTTAAGCTGCTGGGCTGGGTTCATACATAACACCAAGTCATTTCCAGACTGAACTGATGAGTGTTTGACTTAAGATCATGGTAGCTGAAAACGTGCTTCACTAGGAAACTACAGCTACTTCTACGAAGATTCCAGTTTATATGTTATGTTTAGAATGGAATGTCACACAGAATGTTGGAGGACCTTCCCTGACCTTCCAGCAACTGAGTTGCCGCTGTTTACAAGAAAGGAGAGGGGTTGAGGTAGAATGCAGGTCAGTGTGGAGCAAACACACTGGCAGGAGCGCTGGATTGGCTCTGCCAGTGTGTTTGCACAATTCTGACCTCCCTGCAACTTCACCCTTCACATTCTCCCTCCCGGTAAGCAGCAGCAATTCAGCTGGTGGGAGGTCAGCTGAGTGCCATTGCTTCACTGAGCTATCCACTACTGGCTGGTGGCTTTTAAAGCAGAAGGCTTTTATATTGGCATACGTTAATCTGTATTGCAGCTGTTGCATGGTATGCAGATATTGCATGATACGTACATTAACTTGGGGCTTTTTCAAGTAGCAAAGTAGATCTCTTTCTGTTCTTAGGAAGAGGCCGTGGCTCAGCGGAGGCCATATGCTTTGTGTATTGGTCCTAGGATTAATTCTGCTTGCAAAGACCTCTATCTCACATCTGGAAGATTGCGTTTAATCATAGTGGGCAGCACTGGGCTGCATAGGCCAGTGGTGTGAATTAGTTTAAGGCAGCTTCATGTGTTGCTACTTTGTCTTACAGGACCTGGGATTTAGAAAAACAGGTGAAGCAGCTGAAAACCTATCGGGATCTTTACCAGGCTCTGAATAAATGGATTTGTGATGCCAGGCGCCGGCAGGAAACTATTGAAGCCATGAAGTTGGGAGATGTTAGCACCGTCATGAGATATCTGCAGGAGCAAAAGGTATTGTCTTGCACTCAGTGTTGCAAAGTGTTTCCCCTAAGTAATTTGGCTGATGTGAAACCAACTTAGATTCGGCGAAGTATTAGGAGTTTGTGTCAGAATCCCGGATAATGCAATAATGATTAAGGGTGCAAGTTATGAGCTTGATGTCCTGATTTCAAATCCCATCTCAGCTAAGCTTGCTTTATACATCTTTGTCACCACAATTGTCTCTTGGGATCACCATGAGAGATATAGTATAATCAGTGGAGTGATTGACAAGTGTTGCCATTCTCCTGAACCAAAAGAAGACTTGACAGCTGGAAATCTGATAAAATTAATATCGTGGGGTTGTTTTTTTGCAGAACTTGCATGCTGAAATCACAAGCAAGCGAGACAGAGTGGAAGATGTGATGAAGAATGCAGAGGTGTGCTCAGCTGCAATCAAGGTACTGTTATTTTTGAACATTCCCCTAAGAATATATCTTTTCCTACAAGAGCTTAATCCTGCAAGGCTCCCCTCTCTCTTCTTAATTCTAGACTAAATCCTTCTCACCCCTCACACACTCACATTTCTCAGCACCATAGGCTTAGTTACTGGGCAAACCAAAGTTTACAAGATACAGATTCACTGACAGCCTCTGTATTTCTGGAAGTGTATCCATGGTAGTCTGGCTGGTCCAAAACTTCCAGGGCAAATTTGGAAAATCACAAATACTGACAACAATCTGAGGTGGCTACGCCAAGGGAAAGAAAATATACACAGGATTATCTTGTGATTTTGTTTTTATTTTTGTGTTTCTAGTAGTTCTGTTCAGATTGCAGTACTGAGCATACTTCTAGAAAGCATTTGAAAAAGAAAAAATCAGTGGGTCTTATTCCCAAATCCTTCTGTCATACCCCTGTCTGGGTTAATCATTGGGCTGATTTTTGGAAGTTTAAGACATGTTATTTAAACTCCATTGATCTGCTTGTACAATAAATCCTTTTCTGTTGCCTTTCATTCAGAGATTTTTTAATGCAAGTTGTGGGAAAAAGTTTCTCTATCTTTCCACCATGTCTGGTTTTAAATGCTTTTCTTATTATTTTTTTAGCAACTACTTTCTCTTCCGACCCTCTACTGTACTGATTCTTAAAATCAGGATTTGGGGTTTTATTTATTATCTGTCTGTCTAAAACACACTCTTCATTACAAGTGTAGTTCCAGAGCAGCTTGCAAATTTAATACATCACACAGGGACTAAAAACAAGGGAGATATTTACGACCAGCCAGCTAAAATAAACATCAACACTGCACCAAAATTCCACCAGAAACCTGGGCAGATAACCAGGTCTTCAGCTGATGTCAAAAGGTTGAAAGAGTAGGTTATTGCCTCCCTGCAGTCTGAAAATCCAGGTCAGGAGGCATATGGTGTCTGTCTTTACAAAATGAATTGTGTTTTCTTCTCCTTCTGCAGGATTACGAACTGCAGGCTGCAGCTTATTGCTCAGGACTGGAGACTTTGCTGAACATTCCCATTAAGCGCAGCATGGTCCAGTCTCCTTCGGGGCTAATTCTGAAAGAGGTAAGTGACAATAAAGTACATTTTCATGATAATTTTGCACTAGCTAAAGTCAGCCAAGGGTACAAAACATCCGAAAAGGGAACCACCGCAGACCAGGAAAAGTTGGAAATTAAACAGGTGCAGGAAACAGGTTCATTGACGCCAACATTATTAAGCATAATGTATTTCAAGCAAATCAGAATCAGAAATTAAAGAATTAAAAGAATCAGAAATTGCTTGCATCTCTTGTAACTTCTTTAGGTACTCAAAAGGAGCTACTAACTCCTATTACGGTAATGTATCTTTTTGTCGATGCGGGTGGCCCTGTGGGTTAAACCACAGAGCCTAGGACTTGCCGATCAGAAGGTCGGTGGTTGGAATCCCCGCGACGGGGTGAGCTCCCTTTGCTCTGCCCCTGCTCCTGCCAACCTAGCAGTTCGAAAGCATGCCAGTGCAAGTAGATAAATAGGTACCGCTCCGGCGGGAAGGTAAATGGCATTTCCGTGCACTGCTCTGGTTTCACCAGAAGCGGCTTAGTCATGCTGGCCACATGACCCTGAAAAACTGTCTGCGGACAAGTGTTGGCTCCCTCAGCCAGTAAAGCGAGATGAGCGCCGCAACCCCAGAGTTGTTTGCAACTGGACTTAACTGTCAGGGATCTTTTACCTTTATATTTACGTCAGAGTCAATCTAGAATTAGGCTGAAATTTTATGTTAAAATAATAACAACACAAAACCTCAGGCCTGTTGATGCAGACGAAACATAGTGTTTGGGATAGGTTGACAATAGATTGCTTTTTCCCTCCCTCTCCACGCAGGCTGCCGAGATCCAGTCTCGTTACATTGAACTTCTTACAAAATCAGGAGACTATTACAAGTTTTTGAGTGAAATGTTAAAGAGCTTGGAAGATTTAAAGGTAATATCCCTCTTCCTTCATGTATTGTGAATTATCCAGTTCCTGGGTTTTTTGTAAATATTTTTGATGCTGTTAATAATACCTTCATGCAATAATAAATAACATTCTAAGGCTACACTTCTACAATGGAAACCTAATTTTCTTGCTGTACACGAGTCAGCTTTTTTAGTCTTAAATTTGAAGCGTGCATTCAGCAGATTCGTACAATACAGCCTTTTGTGGACCAGACCAATTTAGACGGCAGATAGAGCCGATTCCTTGTTTGAACACTGTTTCCCATAAAACAAATGCTGCTCCCTGCACATTAAAAAATGGGCATATTAGGAAGATTTTAGAGTAGGTTTCCTGGATATGTTAGTTGTTTAGGTGCATGAGGCTTTTCCCCCCCCATGAGGCATCCTTCAAGCAGGTGATGGGCTCATCTGCAGTTTGAAGTTGTAATAGCTTAGAATGAGCTACTATCAGATGATTTGTTGCCTGTGTAGATTGATTCCTAGTTATTCCTGTTACAGTACATGCAGGGTGGATTAAAAAAACAATGATTTAAAAAAAATAATGGGAAAAATGGATTTTTAAAAATTTTAATCAGATTTTTTTGATTTAAATAAAATGTTTTTTGAGGAAAAAAATCTTTCTAAATACAGTTTTCTATTTAAGTTACATTATACGCCAAAGGCTATTCATCAGGAATTAAGGATTTGTTTTAAGTTTTCCATGAAACCTTCATCTGGTTGTAAATATTAAGATTATACCAGCAAGAATGAGTCTTTCTGTAAAAAAAATGATTTAAATCAAGTCTTACTGACTAGTGATTTAAGGCAAGTCTTATTGACTAGTGATTTAAATCAATTTGATTTAAATCAAATCCACCCTGAGTAGATGTGATTTTTCATTTTAGCTTCAGTCGTCACTCCCTCAAGTTCGGGACCCCTGAATTTGGTTTTGCACCAGCTTTACATGGGGCACAACCTGAATTTAAGCATGGCTTTGGATGCCCAGTCTTGGCCATTGAACACATGAAGCAATAAAAACAGGATCCTGAGAATGTACAGAGTAATGTTCAGTTGCTGTTAAGGAACCAGTTTTCATTCACATATTGAGATTAGCGTGCAGGGCATCCAAGAGGGAGAATAGTATTTAGTGGCCGCTGTGAGCATTAGCGCCTTCCCCTCTTTTTCCTTTTTGTATAAATTGGCCTGTTTATGGACACCTGGTTTCTGCACAGTTGTTTTCTATTTGGTCCAATATTGGTTCAGACATGATATGCGATCAACAAGTTTCTTTATTTCAAAAAAACATTTTATATCACGCCTTTAAAAATGTTTTCCTAGGCTAACAAATGTGTAAAAACCAGAAAATGAACCCCAGAGCTCTGGTTTAAGTCTGCTTTCAGAGCTTGACCTAGAGTAGCATATATTCCTCGAGATCCAATGTTTTCTGGTGCATTAGGACTTTTGCACTGAAAACCATGACATATTAAAAAGGCCTCGTTGAGAATGTCAAGAGTCTTGTCCATTATGGTTAACAAGAGAATGTGAAGTTTTTAAAATAAAATAAAATAACCAAACAGCAAAAGGGCATTTTATTAAAATTAGCTGTGGAGTGGTGATTTTTTTGGGGTGTGTGTGTGAATGAGTAGCATGCTGTTGGTCAAAAATGGTTACGATAGGTAATTTTTATCTTTCATGCTTTCTGAATCTGCAGATGAAAAGCACCAAAATAGAACTATTGGAGGAAGAGCTGAGACTAGCCAGAGATGCCAATTCCGATAACAGCAATAAGCACAAATTCCTGGAGCAAAACCTACAGAAGTACCAGTTGGAAATTTCCCAGCTGAAGGCCAAACTGATGGGTTTGGAAGAGATGAAGCGGCAAGCAGAGTTGGATGGTGGCTCTGCCAAACAAAACTTGGACAAGTGCTATGCTCAAATAAAAGATCTGAATGACAGAATAACAAGGCTGACTTATGAGATTGAAGACGAGAAGAGGAAAAGGAAGCTATTGGAGGACAGATATGACCAGCAGAAGACTGACTTTGACCAACTGCAGAAGACAAGGCAGAATGAGAAAGAAAGCCTTGGTTGGCAAAAGATAGAATCTGAGAAAGTCATCAAGGAGAAGGAGTACGAGATAGAAAGGTTAAGGGTGCTTCTCCAGGACGAGGGGAATCGGAAGAGAGAATATGAGAATGAGCTGGCTAAGGTAAGAAACCAGTTTAATGAGGAGATGAGTAATATAAAGAACAAGTATGAAACCGAGATTAACATTAAGAAGACCACCATCCACCAGATAGCATCCCAGAAAGAAGACGATGCCAAAAACCTCCGAGCCCAGATCGATAAGCTGCAGAGAGAGAACAGAGATCTGAAGGATGAGATCATCAGGCTCAATGACAGCATTTTGGATGCTACAGAGCAGCGGAGGAGAGCAGAAGAAAATATTCTTCAGCAGAAGGCTTGCGGCTCGGAGGTGGCTCAGCAGAAGCAGCAGATTGAGCTGGAGCTGAAACAGATCATTCATCTGCGCAACGAAGACAACGCGAGGTACAAGCAAGCGCTTGAAGATGCTGCTTTGACCATCCAGGACAAAACCAAGGAGCTTGAAAGAGTAAAGATTCAGCTGCAGGAAGAGGCTAAAAGCCGATGGGAACTTGAGAATGAATTGGCTAAGGTAAGGAACAGTTATGACGAGGAAATTATTAGTTTAAAGAACAAGTATGAGACTGAGATTAATATCACAAAGACCACAATAAATCAGGTGACACTGCAGAAGGACGAGGAATCCAGTAATTACCGAGCACAGCTCGACAATGTCGTGAGAGAAAATAGGAGCTTATGTGAGGAAATTAGGAGACTGAAGAACACTATAAGTCAGACATCGGAGAACCTTAGACAAGTGGAAGAAAATGCTCACCAGCAAAAAGCCATTGGCTCTGAGATCTCGCAAAAGAAGCAGCAGCTTGAGATTGAGTTAAAACAGACTGTCCAGAAATACTCCGAGGAGACCATGCGTTACAAGCAGTCTCTTGACGATGCTGGGAGGACAATTAAGGACAAAAACAAAGAGATTGAAAAGCTGAGAAAGTTGCTAGAAGCAGAAACAAACCAGAGGAAGTCTATGGAGGAGGAGAATATCCGATTGCAAAGAGTCCAGTACGATTTGGAGAAAGTAAACATCAATGCCACAGAGACCATCAGCAGGTTGAAAGTCCAAGAGCAGGAACTGGGACGGCTAAAAAGCGAATACGAGAGGCTTGCCCAGGACAAAAAAGGGAAAGATCAAGAAAGCACAAGGCTGCAGGGCACAATGAAAGAGCTGCAGCAGCAGAAACGCAAGCTGGAGGAGGAGCTTAGTAGGCAGTCTAGAGCCATGGCGGAAGAAAGTGCCAAGAGGAAGGAAGTGGAAGCAGAGTTAGAATCTATGAGGAGGTCTTACAGAGAGCAATCTGTCAAGATCACAAACCTTACTCAGCAGATAGAGGAGGTCTCGATGGTCAAGAAAAGGAGTGAAGATGACTTGAAGCACCAGAGAGAGGTGCTAGATGGTCAGATGAGGGAAAAGCAGAGATACTTGGAGGAGATAAGGAAGTACACTTCAGAGATTGAAACCTTGCGCCGCCAGGTGGTCCAAGAGCAAGAGAATCTAAAACAAGCTCACATGCGCAACGAGCACTTGCAAAAGGCTATTGAGGACAAGAGCAAAAGCCTCAATGAGTGCAAAATAGAAATTGAAAGACTTCAGTCTCTTACCGAGAACCTTACAAAAGAACACTTGATGTTAGAGGAAGAGCTGCGCAATGTGAGATTGGAGTATGATGATCTAAGAAGGGGCAGAAGTGAAGTGGATGAGGAAAAAAATGCCACAATTATTGAACTTAAGAGTCAACTCCAAACAAGCAGCAAGCATACCCTGGAACTTCAGGGTCTGATAAATGGTTTACAGAAAGAAAGGGACAATTTGAGACAGGAAATTGAGAAATTCCAAAAGCAGGCTATGGAGGTATTCACAAATATTTGATCACAACTTTACTGTCCCTCAAATAATTCAACACCAAATGCATTTCCAACCAATCATTGAACCCTAAATTTATGTATATTGATTTTAATTGATTCATTTTTAAATTTGATATAAAAATTCCAACTGGCCTCTAAGTGCAGGTCTCTTACAGGCATTTGATTGGCCACTGTGAGAACAGGATGCTGGACTAGATTGGCCATTGGCCTGATCCTGCAGGCTGTTCTTATGTTCTTAGCTGTAGGCCCAGATTTGGGTCGCTTCTAGACTAGTGCAAAGGAGATATAAATCTTACCTAGCATCTGCTTTTGTTACCTTTGGTGCTTAAAAAAAATCTTTGGGTGATATATCATTCCAGTAGAATTTAGCATTTTTCCTATGGAAAATTGGTCAACTCTTCATCATCCTTAGAAAGGAGCAGGACTTTGAAGACCAGGCCATATTTCCAAAACCTGTTCTTATAGAAGCTACCCCCTGAAGTTCGGTTACTCTTGACATCTCAACCCCCAAAGAGGGGTATACAATATGTTATTCATGAAGTTGCATATTGGAGCTTATCCTTATCTCCTTTGCTCTTCTCATTCTTTATTTTGCTGTAGGGTAGTATATGTATATACATAAATACATACATGTATACCTTAAAAAGTGTACATATGCAAAAGTGTATACATAGTTATACTGGTGTTGTATATTTGGTATACATTTTATTGCTGCTTATGTACCTGTATATTGTCTAAAATGCACATTATACATAATTATATATGTGTGTCTGTATGTGTGCATGCTATACTTGTCACTGCTTTCATTTTTTTCTTAAAAAAAAGAAAGAAATCTATGAGTCACAATCCTGCACAGAGAAGAGCATACTTAAGCCTATTGACATTGCCTCAAGTGTGCTTTCTTCTGTGTTGGAGTCTGCCCATTTTGCCTAGTAGCTTGGGCTCATAATTTTCAAGTAAAATGATAGTTAGGTTTCCCTGTCTTCGTTTACTAGGAGCAACCTATCAGGCATTGCTACAGTTCAGCCTCAATTCATATCAATTCACTCACTGAAATGAATGGAGAGCCTACCTTAAGCAATGTTTGCTGAACTATATTGGTTTGCTAGTGCAAGATTGGTCCACAAGCAGTATTTTCCTCAGTGGGGTATCTGTTTGCTCTCATTGTCCCCTCCCCACACCTGTAATTCACACGCACATTATTATCTATGTACTTTCATTCACTCAGATTCATCACATAAGATACGTGATGGAACTTTATCCATTAGTCTAGTTGTAGTCTCAAAATAAGCGCTTTTTTGAAAGAAGAAAAAGATTGTGGAATTAAGTAATTAGTTTTTTGGGTGTTTTTGTTTTTTTGTTAATGTGGGTAAATCGGCTCCAGGTAAGATCAGTCTGGATTTGATGTCGTGATACATATGTTTTGTAAACAGAGCAAGATGAAGGTCCCCTTTCAGTAGACACAAGATTTTATCAGAGGCAGTACTGAAGTGCAGGCATCCCAAAATACTTAGCTTCTGCTAGACTACTGTCAAAATTAAGACTGCATGTCGTATATATGTACAGGTGAGAAAGGGAAAATATTAAGCACTGACAGTACAATCCACCCCAAGCTAAGTATTTTTAATTCCTGTTGATTTCAAAGGGAAGAGATAGGATTGTGCTGTATGCACAAGGCTGCAGTCCTATGCACGCTTGCCTGGGAGTAATCCCCATTTAATTCTGTGGATCTTACTTCTGAGTAGACGTGTAGGACTGCGCTGTTAAACACATGCTTAATCTTTCCACTGAAACTGGCAGGACCCCAGTTTGCTGGGTCATGCCCCAGACTCTCCTGTTAGAATACTTTTTAGCCCATTTCTATCAGTGTACTATCCTGTATTAATAAAACAAATCCACAGCTGTATCCAAAACATCACATTTATTACTCAGGGCCACAGTTACCCAGTACCCCTTACAGGATAGGTTGAAATATAGGGAATATAGGATGTTAAGAAGAGGCACTAATTTTCTCCTTGTTTATTTCTTTCTTTAAAAAAACCATAGACATCCCATAGGATCCAAGAATCCAAATCCCAGTATACTCATATTATGCAGGAACGAGAAGCGCTGCTGATAAAAATTAATGCCTTGGAACAAGACAAAGCAAGGTTGCTGAGGTTGGAGGAAGAGCTGAATCGGGCCAAAGGCACACTGGAGTCAGAATCCCGCTTGAAAATGCGGCTGGAGAATGAGAAGCAGCAAATCCTGAACGACTTAAATCAGTGGAAGAGCCAATATTCCCGGAAGGAAGAGACAATCAGGAAGATTGAGTCTGAGCGAGATAAGAGCGAGAGGGAGAAGAGTGCCTTGCTGATAGAAATTGAGAGGCTGCAGGCAGAGATGAAGAGAATCGAAGAAAGGTACCGCAGTCGCTTGGAAGAGACAAGCAGAAAGAGCCAGTCGGAGATGGAGGCTGAGCGCCTGAGGTTGCAAAGGGAAATTGAGAAACTGAAGCAGCGCCCATATGTGGCCAACAGAGTCACCCAGACAGAAGATGACTTTGCCATTGACCCTTCCAAATTACTCTTCAATGGCCTGCGGAAAAAAATAACTGCTGTCCAGCTGTACGAATGCCAGCTGATAGACAAGTCCACCCTGGATAAGCTGCTGAGGGGGCAGAAATCCGTGGAGGAAGTTGCTGCTGATCTCGAACCCTATCTCAGAGGAGCTGGGGCTATAGCTGGGGCCTCTCTTAGCCCTAAGGACAAGTATTCCCTGGTGGAGGCTAAACGGAAGCAGCTTCTCAGCCCAGAGAACACCGTCTTCCTTTTGGAAGCCCAGGCAGCCACCGGAGGTGTGATTGACCCCCACCGCAACGAACTTCTCAGCGTGGACAGTGCAGTTGCTAGAGACCTGATTGATTTTGATGACCGGGAGCAAATCTACACTGCTGAAAAGGCTATCACCGGATTTAAAGATCCCTTCTCAGGGAAAACAGTGCCTGTGGCACAAGCCATCGGTAAACAGCTTATCGACAGGGAGACCGGGATACGTCTCCTTGAAGCTCAGCTGGCTGCGGGAGGAATCGTTGACCCCATCAACAGTGTGTTCTTGCCGAAAGACATCGCTTTAGCTCGTGGGCTGATTGATCGAGACCTGGTCAGATCCTTGAACCAACCTCAGAGTTTAAATAACTTAATTGACCCGATCACCAAGAAGGCCATAAGTTACACGAAGCTGAGGGCGAAATGCAGAATCGAACCACACACTGGTTTGCTCCTCCTTCCCGTGCAGAAGAGAAGCATGTCATTCCAAGGCATCAGGAAGCCCATTGACATTTCTGAGTTAGTAGACTCTGGCATCATTCGGGAGTCGACGGCAAATGATCTGGAAAGTGGAGTAATCACGGTTGAAGAAGTCAGCGACCGAATCAAAGATTTCCTCCAGGGCTCCAGCTGCATAGCTGGCATTTATAATGAGGCCACCAGAGAGAAGCTTGGCATTTACCAGGCCATGAAAATAGGTTTGGTTAGACCAGGAACAGCTCTTGAGCTTCTGGAAGCCCAGGCAGCCACTGGATTTGTTGTGGACCCTGTGAACAATTCACGACACACGGTGGAAGAAGCTTACAAAAGAGGCCTAGTTGGAATAGAATTTAAAGAAAAACTCCTGTCTGCTGAAAGAGCAGTCACTGGGTACAAAGATCCAGAAACGGGAAACATCATCTCCTTGTTCCAAGCAATGAACAAGGAACTCATTGAGAGAGGCCACGGGATTCGTTTGTTGGAGGCCCAGATAGCCACTGGTGGGATCATTGACCCGAAGGAAAGTCATCGGTTGCCAGTCGGCACGGCATACCAACGTGGCTACTTCGACAAAGAGCTGAATAACATTCTCTCTGATCCCAGTGACGATACCAAAGGCTTTTTTGATCCCAACACAGAAGAAAACCTGACCTACTTGCAGTTGAAAGAAAGGTGCATAGTCGATGAAGGAAGTGGGCTCTGTCTCCTGCCCCTGAGAGAGAAGAAGAAAGTGGTGCAGACTTCGCAAAAAAACACCCTCAGGAAGCGCAGGGTCGTCATCGTAGATCCAGACACAAATAAGGAAATGTCCGTCCAGGAAGCGTACAATAAAGGCCTCATAGACTATGACACTTACCTGGAGCTTTCTGACCAGGAATGCGAATGGGAAGAAATCACTATAACAGGTTCAGATGGGAGCACAAGAGTAGTGCTTGTTGACAGGAAAACGGGCCACCAGTATGACATCCAGGACGCCATTGACAAAGGCCTTGTGGACAAGAAATTTTTTGAGCAATACCGTTCCGGGTCATTAAGCCTCACTCAGTTTGCAGACATGATTGCTTGCAGGAATGGCGGTGATGAAGTTTTCAGACACGAGTCCACTCGTTCCCCTACGGTACTGAGTATCAAGAGTTCATCTATCAAGCTAAAGAGCAGTTCGGGCTCCGGCTCCGGCTCCTTTTCTGAGTCCCTCGAGGAAACGAGTCCAATCGCAGCCATATTTGACACAGAAAATTTGGAGAAGATCTCCATTTCAGAAGCCGTGCAACGGGGCATTGTTGACAGCATTACTGCCCAGCGTTTGCTGGAAGCGCAAGCTTGCACGGGAGGCATAATATGCCCTGTCACAGGCCAGCGGCTTTCCCTTCAGGAAGCGGTCGCCCAAGGCCTCATTGACCACGAGATGTCGACACGGCTGAAGCCAGCTCATAAAGCCTTCATAGGGTTTGAAGGCATCAAGGGCCGAAACAGAATGTCAGCCGCAGAGGCTGTGAAGGAAAAGTGGCTTCCTTACGAGGCTGGCCAGCGCTTCCTTGAGTTTCAGTTTATCACCGGAGGTCTCATTGACCCCGAAGTCCGTGGGAGAATAAGTACCGAAGAAGCCATTCGAAAAGGGCTGATTGATGGCCGGACAGCCCAGAGGTTACAAGACACCAGCAACTATGGGAAGATTTTGACCTGTCCCAAGACAAAGCTGAAAATCTCCTTCAGAGATGCAATGAATCGTTCGATGGTGGAAGACATAACTGGGCTCCGGTTACTGGAAGCTTCTTCGGTTTCATCCAAAGGCATCTCCAGCCCATACAATGTCTCTTCGGCACCAGGCTCGCGCAGTGGATCCCGCAGTGGATCCCGCTCAGGCTCGCGCAGTGGATCGAGGAGAGGAAGCTTTGATGCAAACACAAATGCCTCGTATTCTTATTCCTATACAACCGTCAGCAGCTCGCTTGGGCGCTAGTCATTAGCTAGCTAGCCTATCTGAATTTAGCATGGGAAGCATCTGCTGGGATCTGTATTCCTTCTTTGTTTTAACAAACAGAAAGAACTGGTTGTTGGTGATAATAGCACTTGCTTGGGTGAAATAGTTAAGCTGCAGAATAGAAGCCAAACCCAAATGCCAATAAAATAAATCTTTCTGGATGGGATGCTGTGCTTCTCCATACATGTATATATATATACAACTCACTTGCATGTGTGCATGCTTTCTCAATGTCTTGGGTGCAGACTTCTCATAGTAAATGGAGGAGGCAAGTTCTCTCTCTGATGTTGGTGTGCAAGCATCTTTTCTCATATATTTAGCATTTGCTTTTGTTCCCTTCAAATAGTCATGCATGGCCACAAACTATTATCCCAGGCTTCATATTGTTTTTTATCAGTGTTGATGTTTTTAAAGCCACTTTTTTATCAATGTGGATGTTGCACTGCACAACGGTGATGGTCTGAAAATCCTCTCCAACAAATGTTATACCCAATTGTGCTATGCTATATTCTCATTTGGTCACATTGCTTTTATTGGGGCAGATTTATTAGAATGTGCCTTTTCTTTTGCTGTGGCCAAACATTTCTATTCATTTTTTGCTTGCTTGTAACCCGGGTAATACCATGCAGGCCCATCTGTGTAACATTTACTATTCTGGCAATAAAAATAATAATTAACCACCTTTGATTCCTTTGTGGTAAATATCTTGACATTAAGTGTTTGTTTTGCGTGCATTCTTGGCAGTGGCTAAGCTAGCTGCAGTAGTCGACTGCATAGTGAGTACTGCGAAGTGGAGATTCCCTTAGTCTCACATTTAATGGCTGCTTCAGATCTCAGCTGTAAATATCTGTGGTTGTCAAGGAGGCTAGGCATTAGACATGCACTTTAAATTCATGGTGGGAATATGATCACTAGAAACCATGGAAGTGTATGGGAAGCCATTGCCAAGTACATTCCAAATTGCTTCTGGTTTCCTATCGGAAGTAGCTGGTGAGCAGTTTTCTAGATCTACACTTCCATTGCTAAATGCTGAAGTACAGATGTGGAGAATGCATCCATTCATTTAAAACTTACTGGATCATAGGAACATAGGAAGCTGCCTTATATCAGACCAGAGTATTTGTTCTATCTAACCCAATACTGACTGCTCTGACTGGCTGAAGTGTCTTTTCCATCACCAGAGTCTTAGGCAGAGGTCTTCTCCATTACCTACCATCTGATACTTCAAAAACAAGGGATTTGAATCTGGGACCTCCTACATTATATGCTCTACACCTGAGCTATGGTATCTCTCTTAGCTCTCTTCTGTGGCAAACCATCAGTGAGTTTAGCATGGGAACGAATTTCTTTTCTCTCGGAAAAGCAAGACACGGGTGGCTTATATCGTAGCCACCATTTAAAGCATCCTTTATGTATCCATCTATTGCAAGAACTTCTACTCAAAAAACAGCGTTGCTGGAAAGAGCAGGGGAACAAAGCACAGGAACCCTTGTTAGCGTGGCTGTTTTATAGTGGTTACTTATCTATACCTGATGGGGATACACCTGTGATTTGGGTAGACAGCACACTTTGACAATACACAAGTTAGACAAGGATGCATATAGTAGAAATTGGGGAAAGGAGGAAAAATGACACTTGCCATTTTTACTTGCAAATTATCATAATCTCATGTTGCAGTGTTCCAACACATGTCAGCAGAATCTTCCAACTGAATGTTCTATAAATAGGCAACCCCTTTACTAATCCAGGATGAGAGGGTGGGTGCCATAGTCTTACTTCTCACAGTCCAGAAACACCCGGGGGACCACTATATCCAGGGGAGCCTAGTGGAATAGCCAATTTTGGAACAGCCAAATTGCAGAATAGCCAAGAAATCCTGGATGAAGAAACAGAAATTAACAGGGTCATCCTTCTTGCTACCTGGTTTCTGAGTGCGAAGTGAAAGAATATTCAGCCATTTATTTACGTTAGTAAAATATGGCATATGCAATCATCCTTGGCTCCTTTGGTAGGGTGGGATATAAATAAATAAAACACAGTTATCTTAATTTTATCCTTGCAACAGCCTTGGAGGTTTGGGATGGAATGCCATCAGGCATTCGATTTATTACCTCAGCGAGAACTAACCTGTATTCTTGGCCACAATACGCCTTTGTGTAGAAACTGATGCGCACCTGTCCAGACTACATACCCCAAGACAGACCTGCTACATATCAGCCAGTATACAAATATACAAAGGATGCTTTGGGGAACAATGGCCAAAAAACAGCTGTGGTTAGGTCTGGTTGCTTTATTCTAAAGTGGATGCAGAGTTTCACAGAAGGTAGTTGAACATAATGGGGAAATGGAGTAGCACACTTAGACATTTGCCTCGTAAACTCTGGAATCTTACCAGGTCCAGGGAGGCCTGAACCTAGTTTTCTCCATTCACTTTTCTGCCCATTTCCTCCTAGATAGCAAAAGTATATCATGCAAAGTTCCATGAGTTGAAATAGATGATTTAAATGGTTAAGTAAAAAGCTTTGGGGTCCTGTCCTTTGTCTGCATCAGCCCCTTTACCTCCAGGATGGCCAGTAAGTCCCACTAGTTCAGTCAATCAACACAGAGTTTGCCCTGTTTGCAGAGTAACTGCATTTATTTTTTCCCAAATATTAACCCAATGCAGCACGTCAGTGGTGCCTGTTCAGATGGCAATAATATGAGAACTGCACCGCTAAAAAGAGTCTAAACTCAGTTATAAGGGTCTGCCTTATACTCTGCTAATGTCTGTGCGCACATCATTTGACGACTTCAGTATCAAGTGATAACTTACATGTGTGGATACAACGACATAGAGGTTTCATATCACATTGCCTTTAAAAAATATTCAGCTGCTCATGATCAAGAGTAGAGATATCAAGTGAGATGCATGCATGCGTTTAGCCCAAGGGCTGCATTGTATCATGGGGACCACATGCCAGTGGTGGCTGGACAAAAACTGAGCAGAGCAACAGATACAGGACTCTCTTCATTTAGTGGGCTACATTCCAGCCAAGCAAACGAGGTTTCTTGAGTGCACAGAACACATCTCTTCATCCAGACAAGCGAGGTCCATTATCACAGTTGAAGAACACATTCCAGCCACGCAACATTCAAGGAGGTTGTGCAATAGGACCAGCAAGAGTCTGCGGACTGCACAACTACACAAGCAGGCTGCTTACACTCTCAAGTGCCTTGTGCTGCCTGAATGAAAAAGATAAGGGACGGACTGCAACTACACTGGTGGGAACCCGAAAGCATCTTTCTAGTTGTTGCCATCAAGGGTGAAGGGGTCCTCTTGATTATTCACTGGAAGCTATGCCCACATATTCAAACAGCAGCAGGGCTGTGCCTACAGCACCATCATCACAGCCTTCCTGTGTACAGCTCCAAGCACAGAGGCCTCCCTCAATAGCCTACTTCAGACAACACGTGGAGATATCGGAGGGCAGAGCAGCGAGGTCCAGCTCCCCATTCATGCACTGACTAAACACAAGAAACTAAGGTTTTCTGCACTAAGCCCTAGCAAACTTGGTGCCTACACAGACTCTCAAGGCTGCTGCTCTATCATCACCCTAGTAGTTGTGTAATGCATCACACACATTACAAGAATGCAGAGCTGTGTCACACTTTCCTATTTAGCCATTTAAACATCACTCGAGACTTGAAAGTGCTATCATCTCATTGACCAGGAATCAATTGGGCTAACAATATAAAACAGCAGTACATCACCCACTGAGGGCTGCCAGCTGCATGCCAAGAAAACAGAGGTGTCGACTTAAATAAAATATGTAGGAGGCAGGTAAGCCCCGCCCCACATAATCACATGACACTGCACACACACATTATTTGAATGGCAATGCCCATCAACTGGGGACACAGGTGGCACTGTGAGTTAAACCACAGAGCCTAGGACTTGCCGATCAGAAGGTCAGTGGTTCGAATTCCCGCGACAGGGTGAGCTCCCATTTCTTGGTCCCTGCTTCTCCCAACCTAGCAGTTCTAAAGCACATCAAAGTGCAAGTAGATAAATAGGTACCGCTCCGGCGGGAAGGTAAACGGCGTTTCCGTGCGCTGCCTTTACCAGAAGCGTCACCAGAAGCGGCTTAGTCATGCTGGCCACATGACCCGGAAGCTGTACGCCGGCTCCCTCGGCCTATAGAGCAGGATGAGCGCTGCAACCCCAGAGTCGGCCACGAATGCACCTAATGGTCAGGGGTCCCTTTACCTTACCCATCAACTGGGGGGTGGGCGGGCTACTGGTCCCCTCAGATGTGTTATTGGTTCCTATGCAAGAAAATAGCCCCTTGAGATCTTCCAACTCCGGGACGATTTGCTCGCTGTTAGTTGCCACCACAGCCCTAAAACTATGGAGGCCTAGGCGACGGTTGGGAAACCAAGGGGAGGGCGTGTCCCCTGTCATTGCCTTCGGGAACAGAGAAGCAGCTTTCCACATGGCAAACCCTCCAAGTGTCCCTATTTTCCAGAGACAGTCCCGGATTTACAGAAGCTTCCCCGGTTTCTGATTTGAATGTCCCGCTTTTCCTTAGCACGTCCCTGTTTTCACTGGAGAAATGTTGGAGGGTATGGAGTTATCCGACCCCCTGAGCCATCTGAAGGCAGCCCTGGATAAGAAAGTTTTTGTAATGTTTACTTTTTATTATGTTTTTATATATGTTGGAAGCCACCCAAAGTGGGTAGGGGACAAAGAGTAAAACGGCAGCAGCAGCAGCAGCAACGGAATAATAGGACACCCCTATTTTCATGAGAGAAATGTTGGAGAGTATGGCTTTCCTCTCTTCCCGAGTAGGCTTCATGGTCCCCCGCCACGTGTGCAAAGCAGGAGGAGAGGCTTTCTTTGTGCAAATAAAGGGGCCGACAGCAGCTCCGCGGTGCCATCCCAGTTGGACTTCGGGGCCGAGGAAACAACGCTCATTCCGCTTCGACGCCATAGCGGGCGCCGTCGAGCCCCGCCGTCACTGGAGCCCCGCTGACCTTTCCAACTGCGCGCCCTGGAGAAATGGCCCAGCGGCTCCTGTGCGCGCCTCTCCTCAGCCGAGGCCTCCGGAGGCCGAGAGCAGCCGCGGGGACCCCCGCCGTCGTTATGCAGGCGAGCTCGGCCAGCTCGAGTGCCGGAGAGCCGCCCGGAGAAGGTTAGTAGTTCTCCGGTTTTGGCGAGCGAAGACGAAGAGCCCTTTGGAAAGCACCGGGGCGCGCGTAACTTTTTCGTTTCGGCGCAAAAGCGAGCCTCCTCGGCGCCGGGGCGGGCCGGGCTGGGTGTTTTATTCTGCAGCCGCGCGGCGACGCCTGCAGGTCAAGCTCCAGCGCTGCAGAAAGGAAAGGAAAATGCGCCAAGCAGAAATTCAGCAGGTCGAGTACCCCGGTCCGCACCCCCATCAGCTGCTGGCTTGGCAGAAGTCCTTTTGATTTTCGACTTGTATGCAGCACAAGGCTGTGGTTTTTAAATGCATCTATTTATTTGAAAACACACACACACACACACCTTCACCTTACAGTCACAGGGTGGTGTACAGAAGCAAAGCAAATTAAACTTAATGGAAACTGGACCGGATTAAAATTCCAACAAGAGAAGAAAGCAACATCAGAAATATGAACAGTGCAAGATGGGAACACTCATCAAAGTCGTTGTTGCATATTTGTTTATACCCCATCTTTGACGGAGACTCCAGGTGGCTTGCTGATAAAATAACTGCTGCAAACATCAGGGGAACAACTCATTAAAAACAATTAAACATTAATAGGATTAAAACTATCTAGCTATCTAGTTATAGGATCAATTAAAAGTAAATTTATCCAAACTATCCGCCACCTCCTAAGGATGTGCAACGTTTGCTGTTGTCTGAAATAATGGTGTCAAGTAGTAAGATGGACCTCATTGGACAGGGAGCTCCATGGGTGTGGAGCCACCACAGAAATGGCCCTTCCCTGTGTCCCATGTGTTGGATCTCCTCCAACACAGGGACCATTAGGAGTGCCTCATTTGCTGATCTCGGTTCGATACAGGAAAAGGTGCTCTTTCAAGTACTTGGAATTAGGTGCAGTACGGCCAGGAAAAAAGATGGCACCCTTTATCTCTGTCATGAACAACTAAGGACACAATCCTAACCCTAGATTGGCAGAGATGAGGGAGTTAGGATGTGGCAGACCTCCTGTTCAGCTGAGAGGTTCCATGTAGTGAGTTTGTGGCTCTTTGGGGATTTAAACATAAGGAACCTTCTGGTATGAAAATCCACATTAGGGTTAAAATGTTAAGTTTGGACCCTTGCCTAGCTATAAAGCTCACTGGGTGACCAAAGATTTTTGCCCGTAACCTTGAGGTCTAGAAGCATGAAACGTGAAAGCCAACATTAATCAAAAATTGGGTCACGTTCCCCTTCCTTTTTAAAAATATGAAACGAGGTAAACTAGACTAGGTATAAGACTTCCTAGAGCTGACTGTGCCTCCTTGCAGACTGTATAGGCAGTCCAATAAAAGATGGCGCACATTGCTAATACACAGTGGAGGTAATTTCACAGGATGTGAAGTGGCTCTAATTGTGCTTTGATTAAGCATGCTCTCATGCGCAGTGAGAAGGAACTTGTTCAGAGACTGAAGTCCTTCATGTTTGAGTAGGCCGAGTAAACAGCTGTGATACACATAGACTTTGATCCATCAAGCCACCCTGTACCTACATTTAAATGAAAGGCATTTCAGGAGTAACTAAGCATTACTAAAGACCCTTCATACTGTAGCCTCCTGGTTTTTGAAAAAATATTTTATTTTCTGGTGGTCTTTCTTACCAATTCATGTGGTAGTAGTACCTATTGCGCATGCTGAGATCAATTATAAACTGGCTCGTGAGCTTTATGTTATTTATGCAAACATCAGCAAAAAAATATGCCATTAAAAACTTGCTTACCTTGGCTGTTTAAAACAAAACAATGAAATGAATTTAGTTATGCAACTTGCAGTGTTACAAATTATGTTTGTAGGCATGAAAATAACAACTGGTTTTAAAATACTCATCACACTCATCTTTGTTCTTTGAAGGAGAAAGAAGTGTCTCATAATTAGGGTTGCCATATTTCAAAAAGTAAAATTCCTGACACCCGCAAAGTTGTTGAGGTGTTTTTTTTGGGGGGGGGAACCATGCCCAAAAATAGTGATTTTAAGCTTTTGGAGCTGTTTCTGTTGCTTTTTCCATCGTATTGGCATACATCTGGGTTTCCCCTGACATTATTTTGATGATTGTGCAAAATTCCCCCCTGACACCATTTTTATACTCGAAAACCAGGACATATCGGTAATTTTCCTGACATATGGCAAGCCTACTCATAATTAGCTAAGGTCAGTAATATAAGAGCAAGTTCTGCCTTCCTTAGGGTTACTGATATTGGGAGATGACTCATTAAAAAATTGAACATCTATTTTCCATTTTAATAATTTAATAACTCCAGTGTTAGTTAATTTGCATTGTGGATATTTCAGTAAAAACAAGGGCATTCAAAGCACATGCATTCAAAGCAGGCCTAGCATAGGGAGAACTTTCCACTGCAGCCACCTGAGTTCTTGGATTCTCCTGAGAGTTGGGGAGGGACTTTGGGGAAGGTGTGGGACAGGGGAATGGAAAATATGAGTTAATTGCCTCTAGCTAATTTCCTCGGATTTTCTCCCCAAGGGGAGGAAAGAATTTGTTATTTGCATAAGTGGCGCTGTGGGTTAAACCACAGAGCTTAGGGTTTGCTGATCAGAAGGTTGGCGGTTCAAATCCCCATTACGGGGTGAGCTCCCGTTGTTCAGTCCCAGCTCCTGCCAACCTAGCACTTCAAAAGCACGAATTGCAAGTAGATAAATAGGTACTGCTCCAGCGGGAAGGTAAATGGTGTTTCCATGCGCTGCTCTGGTTTGCCAGAAGCAGCTCAGTAATGCTGGCCACATGATCCGGAAGCTGTACACCGGCTCCCTCGGCCAATAAAGCAAGATGAGTGTCGCAACCCCAGAGTCGGCCACAACTGGAGCTAATGGTCAGGGGTCCCTTTACCTTTACCTTTACCTTTACCTTTACCTTTACCTTTACTATACTTTGGATGGAAACCAGCTTTTGAATGTTGTGAAACACTTGTTTGGAGAGCCATTGCCCAAGATGGAATCATGTAATCATAGAATTGTAGAGCTGGAAGGTACCCCAAGGGTCATCTAGTCTAACCCCCTGTAATGCAGGGATCTCTGCTAAAGCACCCATGACAGATGGCCATCCAGCTTCTGCTTAAAAGCGTCCAAGGAAGGAGAGTTCACAGCCTCCTGAGGGAGACCGTTCCACTGTTGAACAGCTCTTACAATAGAGAAGCATTGTGGTCCATTAGACAGAGATTTCTATCTGGAGTACTAAATTAAAGTAACTCCACTGGCTCATATGTACTGGAAACAAAATGCATGGCTTATTTGAGCTGTTTCTGGTTCTTTGTTGATTTAAAGTGGAATTTGTGCTCCCCCCACCCTTGTTTGTGAGATACACAGGCTGTTCATGTTGGAAGCATGCACATTTTGCTGCAGGTGGCATGCACCCAAGTTCCACTTTGGACGTCAAAAAGAGGTGTGAAAGTGAGACCGGTTGCTTTGCCTTCAGTGTAATTAAGGCAACATTTCTCAGCTCCCAAAAATTTGGAGTTTGTGAAAAAAGGAGATTCATAGCAAGAAAAGTGAGGAATTTGGAATCTGGGGGCTATGTGCCTGACAGTTTGGGTCGAGAACAAAGTTTTAAGATGATTCCTCTAAAACATTTTTCAACCTAAGACATTCCTTCTCAATTCAGTTATTTCTTGCTGTGCTTCAGCCCATTTTTAAAATAAAAAAATCCAGCTGTTCATTATTATTAATTTCCAGGAAATGCCCAGTGTCTTATTTTTATTCTTTGTATCCAAGCCTGATGATGAACTGCCTCACATTCTGTCTCTGGCTATTGTCTTTTTTTAAGGGAGTGGACAGGGAACGACAAGCTGCAGACAGATTGAATCCAGCCCATAGTGTTAGTTGTGTTCATGATGACATTGTAAACGTGATACAGTATTAGCTTTACCTAGTAACCGTTTCACGTGTCATCTCCTTCAGCCAGTCTTCCAAAATGTTGTTTACTATATTAATGGGTGCCTCTAAAAAGGAAAAAGGAAAAGAAAGAATTAATAACCACACACCAGGATTTCTGTTTGACCTGTTCTGTTTTCTTAGGAAGAAGGAATGTAATTACTGAAATCCGAGGGACCATAATGACAATTGGCATCAACAGGCCGGAAGCCAGGAATGCTGTGAACCAGGAGACTGCAGGATTGCTGGTGGAGGCTTTCAGATCGTTTGAAGAGAACAGCACGTTGACTGTGGCTGTGCTTCATGGGTTGGGTGAGGCCTTTATACTGTATTCCTGGGCCATTCCTGAGCCTATGCAATAGCCATTCAGGGCCATTGGCAATGCAAGAGAACTGTCCAGAAACTGGGTGTAACTGGGTGTGAGGTAAAAAGTGTATTTTTACCCAGCAAGTGTCTTCCCAGCAAGGTGTGCTGGGAAGAAGTGGGGGGGGGGGATACACACAAAGACAGACATCCATCTTGGGGCAGGATGGCTGAAGGCGGGCTGGGAAAGATGCATGGCTCTCTCCAGTGCTGCACTGCTGTGGGGAAACAAGTGCCTCTTGAGATGACCATGCTGTAAGAGCTGGATTCCCTCCCTCCAAACTCAGATGTAAATATGTGAATAAATCATATTCTTAAAGCTACAGCAACCTCTGCCACCTCTTCAATTCTCCAGAGGAGCAGAGACCCTGGAATCCCATGAATGGCTCTGCAGGGAATGGGGTGGCCTGTAACAATATTCTTCACTCATGCTCTCATTCGAAACCCAGCCCCTTTCCACCCAGTGCCCAGTGTTTTGCATATACAGTAAGCCCACAACTTCCACACATTTAATTTGTGAACATTCAGCTTTAGGCACATAGCAAAAGAAATAAATGAATGAAAAGTGGGCAGAGTTCTGGGGAAAATAACCTTGGCAATCCCACCAACCATTGAACCCAATGGGCTTTGACTAGACGTGGCTTTGACTTTTAGCACAATCCAAGGAACATAACCCCCACACAAATTGCGGGCCTACTGTACCTTTAAAACTGAATTTTGAATAGACACAAGAGCAAACTGATGCAAAAGGTATGAAGGGTGTGTGTGTTTCATAAAAGCCTTAAAATAATTTATCTGCCGTGGCTCGGGATACTTGCGTCAGCAACCAGAACTCATACATACCTACAAAATGACTTGTATATGCCTCACTTCAGGTAAGGCTCACTTTGAGCACATTGAAGTTTCTTTTGCTCTGTGTCAAGGATGGTGCCAGGTATGTAATAGTTAGGGATTGTGTTTCCACATCATAGTAAACTATGGTTCGTGGTTTACGGCGAACGTGTAGACTACTCCCACTTTGCTTTTCCCTGGTAGTGAGTAGGAGCAACCATGATCCTTGGCTTAGCGTTCCATCTGAGCTGCAGGTTGTGGTTTGCTTCACTTCAAGGAAACCATGGTTGATAAGCATGGAACAAACCTTGGCTTCTGATTGTGGTTTGTTTGGAGAGAAACAAACCATGATCCCCAGTTTGGATGCAGCACTAAGCCAAGCATTGTGGTTTGTAGCTCCCACTTGCTTTAGTAGAGAGGAGTGAAGTGGGAGCAGTCTGCGTGTTCATGGTTTAACCATGGCTTCCCGTGATGTGCAAACACAACCATGATGTCATCTCATTCATAACATGAACCCTGATTGGCTAGAATCACATTGTGAAGGATAAATTAAGTTTTTAACCAAGGAAAACAGAGCTGGCAATGGCAATGGCAATGGTCACAAATAGGCACAAAAAAAATGAATGTTCTTAATGGGAGCAGTGGTTATTTGGAGTGAGGCTTAAATTTTTCCAGGCCTTCTGAAAGCAGTTCTTTGAACCAAAAAACTGAAATGGGCAACCCACTCAGCACAGCCTTTAAAAAATTGGCCATTGTGATATGTGATAATGAATCACACATTTAAATAAGCGAGTGATAGTTGCAGCTATCGGCATGACAGCATAAGAAGCTTTCAGAGAGAAGCAAAACAGAGCCCTGGTTTTCTCTTCCTCATCTCTCCTTCCTCAGTAGATGGTCTACTTAACAATTCTGCTCTATAATTACAATATTTACTTTGCTGAGATAAAGAAAAACAGTATTTAGTGGAATCAGAAGCAGCTGCATTATTGGTAGTCTTGACGGGAAAGGATAGAGATTACAGTTGGAAACTTTAAAACAAGAAAGATTTATGTATATTTATGTTTTTTTAAGGGCTTTGTCCCCCAAGGATGTGTATACATAAGGTTATTTTTAGACCATCAATTTGATTGAGAAAATTATAGTGTTGGGACTTGAGCCGAGAACAGTGGTCCCATCTGTTAAACTCATATCTGGGTGATGCCTGCTTTGTGGCCTTTAATGTGCTGGGCTCAGCAAGTGAGTGATTCCCCTCCTCCCCTCACTGTACAGTTGCAGAGCTGGATCTTAAAGTAAATACTGCGGGCACTCGTGCTTTGGTTTTCATCATGGTGGTACAGTCAACAGCAGCTCTTTCTTCTGCTTCCAACGCACACAAGAAGTCATGGTTCCCCCGCCGCTCAAGAAAAGGCTTGAATTAGCTGCCTCTGCGGTAGAGGAAGAGTAGGGAGACACGGTTTTGCTGATGACGTGGAGGATGTTCTGGCCGGTATACATGCCACCAGGAACCCTTTGAATGAAATTCTTGGCTGTGGTTAAAATGCTTCTTCGGGGGCAGAGGGGGGAATGATGTGCCCTTCTTAGGTTTTTGTACTGGAAGTTATTAAAATGCCATTCTAAAAGGGAGTGAATTTGATACACTTACGTCCCCCCACCCCAATTTCAGGTTTTGGCTGTTCTAATTTAAGATTTAGGATGAAAAGCAATTTTGATTATTTTAATTCTGTGCTTTGTGCTTTGTATACTGTAACTTTGTGTTGTGAACTGCCCTGAGACCTATGGGTATAGGGCGGTATACAACTTTAATAAAGAAGAAGAAGAAGAAGCTGTTGTTACAGATAGGTAGCCGTGTTGGTCTGCCATAGTCAAAACAAAATTAAAAAATTCCTTCCAGTAGCACCTTAAAGACCAACTAAGTTAGTTCTTGGTATGAGCTTTCGTGTGCATGCACACTTCTTCAGATACACGTGTATCTGAAGAAGTGTGCATGCACACGAAAGCTCATACCAAGAACTAACTTAGTTGGTCTTTAAGGTGCTACTGGAAGGAATTTTTTTATTTTGTTTTGAAGAAGAAGCTGGTTGATTTGGCCTGCAAAGTTTAATTTAGTTGATCACAAGCTGCAGACCAACCAGCAAAAAAGGGCAAAAGCAATTTTAGACTGCATTAACAGGCACATTGTGTCCAAATTATGAGAAGTGATAGTTCCACTCTATGCTGCATTTGGTCAGACTGCATCTGATGCAGGTGGTTTAAACCACTGAGCCTCTTGGGCTTGCCAACTGGAAGGTCGGCAGTTCGAATCCCCGCGATGAAGGTCATTGTTCTGTCCCTAGCAGTTTGAAAGCACACCAGTGCAAGCAGATAAATAGGTACCGCTGCGGCAGGAAGGTAAACGGCGTTTCCATGCGCTCTGGTTTCCGTCAAGGTGTCCTGTTGCGCCAGAAGCGGTTTGGTGATGCTGGCCACATGACCCAGAAAGCTGTCTGTGGACAAATGCCAGCTCCCTCGGCCTGAAAGCGAGATGAGCGCTAGAACCCTATAGTCGCCTTTGACTGGACTTAGCCATCCAGGGGTCCTTAACCTTTTTATTTGATCAGACTGCATCTGGAGTATTGTATCCAATTATGGACACCACGTTTTAAGAAGGACACCACCAAACTGAAGTACACCCAGCGGGGGTCAACCAGGATAGTCAGAGTTCATCAGAAACATAGTCCCATGAGAGACTGTCGAAAAAGCACCATGGGTGGTATTCATCTACTTGTTACTCAGAGACCCATTGAAATTAATGGACATGATTATTTCAGTAGGTCTGTTCTGATTAAAACTTAGTTTTACCACCCAGTGTGTTTAGCCTAGTAAGATAAGAGTAAGTGGGGGACGTAATAGTGGTCTTCAAACAGCCGAAGAACTAACATGCAGAAGATGGAGTGGCCTTATTTTCTGTGGTTCCATAAAGCAGGTCTAGAACCAATGGGGAAATTGCAGGGAATCAGCTTTTGCCTAAGCATTAGCAGAAACTTCCTGATGGTAGGAGCTGTTAGACCACGGGAAAGGCTGCCTTGGGCAGTGGTTTGCTTGAGATATATACATGGAGACTAGATGGGCATATGTCAAGGATGCTGTAGTTTCATCCCGCTCTGCAGGTCTTAGATGATCTCAAAGGTTGCTTCCAACCCTGCCATTCCATGAAAATGCCTCTACCCCATTGAAGAACGTCTAGAATGGCTCAAATAACCTAGCCTAGCCAAACAATAAAAGAGGCTGAATAGAAACCAAACTTTTTTCTTCATTCCATAATCTAAACTTTTATGTGTGCCTTCTTCTATGTGTGTGTCTTTTAGGTGGCAATTTTTGTGCTGGTTATGATTTGAAGGAGTTGGCGCACGCCCCAGCCTCTATCAAATTGGAACAAGATGTCACCCAAACGCCTGGCCCCATGGTATGTTCCGGAGGGAAATCCTGACGATTTTCTGAAAAACTGATGCCCTTTTCCATGGTAGTGTTTTGTTTCGCTATGGAAACCACAGCGCTTTTCAGTTAAAGTTACGGACATTAAAAAAAAAGCGGGAGAGAAAAGAGGAATCTTCCCTTCTCAGAAAGTAACTCAAACCAAATGGGATTGTTTTCCCAAAAGAAAAGTTGTAAGTTGTCTACTCCCAGCAAACGTGGGAATCAAGCACTCTGCCCTGTGTTTTATATAATGTGAACTCGGTGTTTGAGTGTGCAGTTGTGGTACCTATGGAAGCAGAGGTAAATTATGCAGTGTGGATGGGAAAGCCGTGATCCAGCCTACATCAGCATTAATTTGTAGTGCTGCTTCTTGCTTGCTTGTGAGTCACACAACACATTGTGTTTCCTTTGTGTATTACTGGCCTCAATGGACAAGACTGAGTAACTCATGACCCTCCACATGTGGTTTGACTACAGCTCCCCTGACCATTGGCCACACAGCCTGGGGCTGATGGGAACATCTGGATTAGCCACTTTGTACTGATTCATCAGGATTATATTCTTAAATGACTTCAGAGAAGACGAAAAAGATGTGAGAAGAGGTGCCATGAAGTATGGGTTTCTGTTAGTTTTGAAATAAGTTTAAAAGCCCTGTCATGATAAGGGTTGCTTACCCAAATTCTAGTAGTGATGTATGGAAGTGAGAGCTGGGCCATAAAGAAGGCTGATCGCCGAAGAATTGATGCTTTTGAATTATGGTGCTGGAGGAGACTCTTGAGAGTCCCATGGACTGCAAGAAGATCAAACCTCTCCATTCTTAAGGAAATCAGCCCTGAGTGCTCACTGGAAGGACAGATCCTGAAGCTGAGACTCCAATACTTTGGCCACCTCATGAGAAGAGAAGACTCCCTGGAAAAGACCCTGATGTTGGGAAAGATGGAGGGCACAAGGAGAAGGGGACGACAGAGGACGAGATGGTTGGATAGTGTGCTCGAAGCTACCAGCATGAGTTTGACCAAACTGCGGGAGGCAGTGGAAGACAGGAGTGCCTGGCGTGCTCTGGTTCATGGGGTCACGAAGAGTCAGACACGACTAAATGACTAAACAACAACACCAACACCCAAATTCTGGGTGGGCAGTGGTTGCGGCCTGGCATGGCTCCCTCGTGGCTGGCTATTGGGATCCTCCAATTGAATCTGACAAAAATTGAATCTGGCAAGGCCAATGATGGCCTTTGTGGGGGGTGGGCCCTAACCCAGGCACAACCCTGTTCGATTATTGGCCTTCAGCCAGAAGGCTAATACAGGTTACATGCACAATGCCTGAGCCAAAACCTACCTACACCTGTAATCCGAATGGACAGTATAGGACACTAACTTCCAGAGATGCCTCAGAAGTCCATTTGGGTGTTTATTTAGCTGAATGTGTGAAGGGGCTGTGGGGGTCATTGTGTGTGTCTCTTTGTTCCTCTGAAGCTGGATTTTAACTGAATGTGACCAAATGTTCTCCTCCCAGTGGTTGGGAACACCATGTGAATATGGTTTCCAGTTACAGGAAGGACTGTAACCACTTCCACCCGAATGCTTACCAGCCCCTGTCAGACCTTCCCCCTCAACATGGGAAGAAGGGTAGCATACACAACTCCTCCATGGACACAATCAACAAATGCCTGAATATATTTTTTGGTTTCTGGAGACTTGGACATAAAGGGCTGCCCTCAGTAATCCTAGATGTCAGTATCCTAGATCATCAGTAAGCCTCTTGCTTAAGGGACGGGCGAAACTCAATCAACTTCTTTTTCCTTGGTAACGCCCTGTAATTTCCAGCTAACCTTTTGACTATATGCTCTGTATCACTGTGAATGTTATTAATGCGTTGTCTCTGGTGCTATACCAGCTGCACTGGCTCCCGGTGGAGTACAGGATCAGGTTTAAGGTGCTGGTTTTAACCTTCAAAGCCCTATACAGCCTAGGGCCCTCGTACCTACGGGACCGCCTCTCCTGGTATGCCCCACAGAGGAACTTACGGTCTTCAAATAAAAACACCTTGAAGGTCCCAGGCCACAGAGAGGTTAGGCTGGCCTCAATTAGAGCCAGGGCTTTCTCGGCCGCGGCTCCAATCTGGTGGAACGCTCTGTCACAAGAGACAAGGGCCCTGCAGGACTTGACATCTTTCCGCAGGGCCTGCAAGACAGAGCTGTTCCACCTGGCCTTTGGTCAGGGCGCAGCCTGACTCCCTCCTTTGGCAATCTTTACAAAACTTTAGTTTATGGTTGCCATCAATTTTGATTTTAATTAATTTTTATAATGTTTTTATAATGTTGTACTGTTTTAGTGTTGTTAGCCGCCCTGAGCCCGGCTTGGCTGGGGAGGGCGGGATATAAATAAAATTTATTATTATTATTATTATTATCAATACTGATTGGAATATATCCTAGTCCTATTGAATAATAGTTCTAACACAATTCCAATACCTGTTACAGGGTCCTTCGCGGATGAAGTTTTCTAAGCCAGTGATTGCTGCGGTAAGTGGATATGCAGTGGCTGGTGGGCTTGAGCTGTCCCTCCTGGCTGACTTGCGTGTGGTAGAAGAAAGCGCTATCTTCGGAGTGTTCTGTAGGCGTTTCGGTATGTTTCGTGAATTGCATGGAGTTTGGTTTTGAATGGGTATAAAAAGGTGCGTGTGCCCTGTATCTTTATAGTCAGTACAGCACATGGCCTCTGATTAGTTGATTAAGCTGCTAATTAAGGCTTACAGCACTGACCTAAAACAGGATAGGCTATAAAAGTATAAAATATCAAAAGAGATTTTTTTTTACATGAACAGTCTACTATACCTGCTCAAAAGACTTGTGAGCAGATCTGCATAGCTGACTTACTGAGTATATGTAATAAATACACAGTAGGGCCAGTTTGGCTCAGTGGAGAGATCAAAGCCATTTCGTCTTCAAATTGAATATATTTTTGCAGCGCACGTCATGTTCATTAATTTCAATGTGTTTACTCTGAGCAGAACTTTGCTGAGTGCCCCCCAATGGATTCATGGAGATTTAGGGAGGAATGCAGTGTTGCCCTGATGGTTCCATCAGGGAAAGCATTTTGCCTTGCCAGATGGAACGATGTCTCCTCTCCACCACCAACCCACACGCTGTTCCAGGGTGTATCGTAGCCCCTCCAGAGCCAATTTCAGAGAAGGTGGGGAGTGGGGTTAGAGGAAAGTCCCATTGCACAAGTGGAAGCCCTTGCCCAGGGCTTCCACTGATGGGTCTCATTAGTTGGAAGTGGAAGCCCTTGCTTCCACTTATTAGGGTCTTATTAGTTCATAGAACTGTAGAGTTGGATGGGACCACAAGGATCATCTAGTCTAGTCCAATTCCCTGCAATGTAAGGATCTTTTGCCCAACGTGAGGCTAAACCCCACAACCCTGACTTTAAAAGTCTCATGCTGTACTGACTGAGCAACCCCCAGGACAGTTGAATCCTGCCCTTACTCTCTGGCCACTATTCTCTGGCATTTCAGACAAATTGCTGACTTCAGTTGTTTCCTTGCTCACTACACTCATTTTGCACTAGCTAAAGTCAGCCAAGGGTACAAAACATCCGAAAAGGGAATCACCGCAGACCAGGAAAAGATGGAAATTCAACAGGTGCAGGAGACAGGTTCATTCACGCCGACGTTATTAAGCACAACATGTTTCAAGCAAATCAGTTTTAAAAGAATCAGAAATTGCTTGCATCTCTCGTAACTTCCTTATGTACTCAAAAGGAGCTACTAATTCCTATTATGGTAATGTATCTTTTTGTCGCCTGGTAAAGAGGCATTTGCTCAAATTGCACTGGTGTCAGAGCTGCCTCTAGGTCCCAGCTCACAGAGGACCAACGCCAGGCTGATATTATGTACAAAAGTCTTTATTGAAGTATAATTTCCATTTTAAAGCCAGAGCGTGCAACCCTACGTCTAGACTCTAGACAGGCGAAGTCCCCTCTGAGTCACTGCCCTTCCGCACCAGTTTAAGATCCTAGCCCGGCTCCACCTCCTGCGCTGTTCCTTCCTCCTCTGGGTCCTTCTGCCCCCTGGGGTTTCCTCCCTCCTGCACTCTTCTGACGCTGACCCCCCTGGGTCTTGCCCTTCCTTCCGGTGGGCTTTAGGACCTGGCTCCCTATCCGGGCTACCTGCTGTGCCGCTCACCTGTACATTTGAACTTGGCGCGCGCGCCCAGCCGGTGACTTTCCTCCTGACCGTTTCCCCGCTCTCTGATGGAGGCGTGGCCAATCCTGACTCATCTCCTCCCTCTGGTGGTGGAAAGACTGGTCCCGATGCCTGGGACTCCTCCCCCCCACTACGCTCTGGTGGGGAAGCTGTTCCTGATTTCCAACTGCTGCTCAGGGAGTCCCCGCTGGCCCCTTCCTTCTGGGGTTTCCCCCTTGCCCTGGCCATCGGCGCTCCTCTCTGTGAATCTTCCGATTCGCTGGAGAGACTCGTGGACTCTCTCTGACCACTGTCACTGCCTACACCCCCCTCGTATTCCTCCTCCTCACTCTCCATTTGCTCCTTCTCCTGTGTCTCTGCTCCTGAACCCCTGACAACTGGGATCAATGCAACTGGTATCAGTACATTTGTCTCCTGCGCTTGTTGGAGTGTTGGAAGTAGCCGTGTTGTTTGCACATCACAGTAAGCTGGAAGCCACGCAAGGGCTGATTGTGCCCTGCTCTAGCTGTGGAGAAACAATCCTTGGCAACGCATGATGTCTGCTCAAACAGATAATGATTGATAAGCCAAGTGCAAACCTTGGCTTAGGGTGGTTTGCTAGGAGTGAATCAAACCATGGTGCTTGGCTTGCACATGACCCTAAGCTCAAATATAACAATTTGCTTCTCCCCAGGGAGGAACAAAGTGGATGTGATTGGCTTGTGCACAGTAAACCATGGTTTATGACTTACTGCGATTGTGAACATAGCCAGAGTCTCTGTAGGGCACATCTCATTGCTTACCTTTTGGCCATGTGTTTCATGATAAGAAGGCAGTTGGATGGTAGATGAGGATTATACATGCCTTTATCCCACATTATGGGAGTATAATGTGTTAGGGTTGCCATATTTTGAAGAGCAAAAAAAGAGGACACATTTGCCGACTTTTACATTTGATGAGTCTCATTTTGCATACTCATGAAAAAATGAACGTGTCCTAGAAAAAGAGGACACATGGCAACCCTAGTTTCAGAGACATTAACATTCCAGTTTGCTTAAAAAATGGTTATTTGAGTGGGGTTCTCCCCCCCTTTAACTATTGTTGGTTGGGGTTTTTTTTAGGTGTTCCGCTGATAGATGGTGGCACTGTTAGACTACCAAAGCTAATTGGCCTTTCACGCGCGCTGGATCTCATTCTCACTGGGCGGCCTGTTGGTGCGCAGGAAGCATTTCAGCTTGGACTGGCTAATCGAATAGTTCCCAGTGGCCAAGGTAGGTGTCTTTCACAGCATGTCATTATTAACTGGGTTTAAAACCAGTCACAGTCTCACAACATAACCTACCTCACAGATGCAGATAGGTAGCCGTGTTGGTCTGCCATAGTCAAAACAAAATAAAAAAATTCCTTCCAGTAGCACCTTAAAGACCAACTAAGTTAGTTCTAGGTATGAGCTTTTGTGTGCATTTTGTGTGTATCTGAAGAAGTGTGCATGCACACGAAAGCTCATACCTAGAACTAACTTAGTTGGTCTTTAAGGTGCTACTGGAAGGAATTTTTTTATTTTGTTTTGACTACCTCACAGAGTTTGTTGTGAGGATAAACTGGGGAGCGGGAGAATCACGTGTACCTTCTTGTAGAAAAGATGGGGTATAAATCAAGTAAATAAATAAGATTGGACAAATCCAATGTATTATTGGGCTGCTACAACCTTGCGCGTTTCAGTTTCTTTCAACCTGAATGGAATTAAATGCACCGAGTGGACTGCAAGACTACAGCCTTTGTTGTGCTGAGTCATGTTTTTAGATAGGGAGATGACTTTTGGTCAAGATTGGACCAATAGGCTGGTGCAGCACAAAGGTCTAACCCAGGCACCCCCAAACTTGGCCCTCGAGCTGTTTTGGGACTACAATTCTCATCATCCCTGACCACTGGTCCTGTTAGCTAGGGATGATGGGAGTTGTAGTCCCAAAACAGCTGGAGGGCCAAGTTTGGCCAAGCCTGGTCTAATCTGTTGCAGGGCCCTGTTGGCATCTGCTGTAGTGAAGCCTTCACTGAGCTGGTGTGCACCACGAGTTTTGGATTACAGCTCCCATCAGCCCCAGCCAGCATGGCCGATGGAAGTTGTAGTCCAAAGTGTTCAGAGGGTTCCGGGTTTACAAAGGCTGCTTTAGATAGACTAGCAGGCAAAAAGCAATTTGGAAGCCTAGCTTTCCAGGGTTTTTTTTCCCTTTCCCCCATGGGATGGGTGGGAGAGGCTAGGCAGGATGCCTCCCCCCCTTTCTCAGAGCCGCGTAGAACACATATGTCGCATGTGAACGTATAGCATCCTTTCTGTAGCCAGCAACTGGCAGTTCTTTGCGAACTTTCATTTCATTCAGAAGACAGAACCCTGATTTCTGTTTAATTTAGAGCGCGGGTTTGACAACATGGAAATACATTTCTTCCAATAACAAGGGTGTGTCCCATCGTGAAAACACATTCCTGCTGCTAACCTTTGACCACCGAGGGGGAGCTACCTCCGTTAAGGTAAATGCACACAGCAGTTCTCTTGACTAGACTCCGGAGGTTTCCTGCAGAAGGAAAAAGGAAGACCCTTCTGAATCAGGCTTTAGCTCATTCTGAATTGGCATGGAAGCTGGCTTAAAAAAATGACCAGCAACAGCTGCTTTGATTCAGCTTAAGCTAGTGGGGCTGCTGCTGTTCTCCTCCCCACCCCGACTTGTTAACAAAACGATGACAGCATGTACGTATCTGAATGCAAAACAGGCTTTGGAAATTGCTGGTGGGGTGAGGAATCCGTATTGTAGCAGAGTTTTAGAAAGGAAATAAGCCAGGAGTCAACTAGCCATAACAAAAAAAGTACAGATTCAGACGTTTCCCTCTCTCTCTTTTTAAGGCTTTCTGTGCAAGCGGGTGTGTTAAAATTTAGATTATTTTGATCGTGGAAGTGTAATGGTGGGGTGGGGTGAGGGAGATCATTAATAACACAGTAAGTTATTCAATCCCTCCTGAAGCTGCCGCCATTCTTCAGGTCCAAGAAGTGACTAACGTCTCCACAGACTTTCTGCCCATGTGCTCTGTGCGTCCTGATATCCGGATTCCTTTTTAAAATTATGGCTGTTTTGCTTGGCACCTGGAGACGTATCTTTTGAGACAAACATGAATGAAACCCTGTTTTGTTTACCATAAGCCAGGGATGTCCAAGTGGGAGCCTCCTGTGGACCAGATCCACTCCCCCCCCAAAAATTTACCTGTCTCCCTCTAGCAGCCCTTCCAAACCTAATTGGAGATGTCTTTTCATACAGTTTAACTTGTAAGAAACAGAGTAAATGTTTTCAAGTACAAGAAACTGAGGGTGAGGTTTACCTGGGTCTGGGATGGGAGCAAGTCCTGCTGAACTCAGCGGGAATTTGTTTTGATCAGACAAGCGTAGACATGCACTAAATGTGGCATCTCTTTTGGATTTTATAAATATATGTATGTTTGAAATATACTTGGAGTCGAGTGTGAATTTCATGCTCTTTTTTCAGCTCATAGTAGTAATGAATGAAGCTTTCCCCAAAACGTCTAATTTCAAATTTATTTATTTACGGCTATTAGCCCATAAAATATGTACACCCAAAACGTCTAGCTATATATACATTATTTACACAATGGGCCCCGCGTGATTGGCTAAATGTGGGGCTGCTCCTGTAAGCCAATCAGGTTGCAGATTCGCCTCCTCCAGAAGCCTGATTAGCTGCTCCTGCAGGCCAGTCAGGTCGCTGATTCACTTCCATCTAGAGCTGGATTGGGTGGCTCCTGTGGACCAATCAGACTGTTGCATTATGGATTCTATTGTTCTAGGATTCAGCTCAGTACATAACAATGTTAAATTATTATTATTATTATTATTATTAATAATAATAATAATAATAATAATAATTCAATAGTAAGTAAAGCACATACAGTCCATAACTGGAAATCACTTTACTGCTTAGGAGCAACAGTTGCAGGGCATATTGAGCATCCTTCTGTCTCAAGAGACAATGGAATGTGCCTCTGGGGTGAAGTCAAACTGCTGCATTAGCAGCAACAAAGTGACCTCTCTGGGATGCAAGCCTGGTCAGTGAGTATGGAGGTCCTGGGCTACCCAGATGACAAGACACCCCCCCACACCCCCGGCTGTACTCCTGTGGTCCAAAGCAGAGCAGAGCAATACGTTTGGCACCAGCTTGGCTGCAGGAATTGCCGGAAGGAGCCGTACAAGGCGCCATCCAATTGTCTTAGGGAGTCCACTCTGGATTTGGGTTGGGTTTACTCCTTAGCCTTTTCTTTTCCCAAAGGTGTCCCACACGGCAAGGCAGCAGAGGTTTAGCATCAGAGTTTCCCTTCTCCTAGATGGGCTACTTTCCCAGGTTGACGAGCCCCATCTGCCCCTCACTTCCCTCTATGGCACACGCAGAAACTGTCTTCTTGACCATTGGACCCACTGTTGGTCTTGTCTGCTCAAATCACCGGAGCCTGTCTTTGCATGCAGGGAAAGTCCCTAAGTCACCAAGCATTTGAGACCCATCAGCTACCCTCACCTGGTTTAGCCGGCTTCACAAACAATTGTTGGCATACAGAGTGGCTGCCAAGAAAATAGAAGTCTGCCAGCTCCTTTCTAAAGCCATAGGATAGGTAACATGTTGAACTTCAGCTTCTGTAAGCACCAGACAGCATGGAAGATGGTCAGGGACGATGGAAGTTGCTGTTGAACAACTGGAAGGCCATAGGACTTTGTACTTTGCCATTTTGGGCCTTCCAAAGTCTGCTTCCTGGAATCACCAGGGAGCAAAATTAGGGCTTTGTTCAGGCTTAAATTTATTAAATGTCATATCCTGTGATTACTCCTATTCTCCACCTTTATAATTGTGGTACTGAAAATCAAAACACTTTAAAAAAAAAATAAACTCAAAGCCACATGTTAAAAAGCCACATGTTCTTAGTGACAGAATTTGTATGTACAGTTCTTAATTACAACATAGACCAAGAACAGACTTGTGCTTCTGTGCTTCTTATTTATTTATTATTTTAAATGAAATAAAAAATACCATAGGCGACAGGTTGCACCTAAGCATGTACCCCCCCCAACTGCCCCTATTTCCTAAGGTGAATTCTTGTTTCTTGTTGCTTTGTCCATGGCAAAGCCCATATTTTTGTATTTGGGGAGGCTTTTGAGAATTTGCTCTAAACAATATTTGCACATTGACCTAAGTTGCTATTCCAGCTCCCAAAAGTTAAATACCCCTGAGGATTGGGTGTGGGTGAACAGATGCTCTGTGCCTGGAGACAGAGTCACTAAGCAGGGGTACAGCTTGACATTTGTACACACTGTATCTGGTTGTGCTTTTGAACTGGCTAAGTGTAACCATATTTTGGGAGAATTTTTAATAAAATGCATTTATTTATTTATTTTGCTTTTTAAAAGTCATCTGAGTCCCAGGCTGTGGTTGTTAACTTAATTCTTTTCTGGTTGTCTAAAGACAGTGTGGCTACTTCCTCTCTAGCCCTTTGTAGACATTGCCAAAATAAGGGCCTGGGCAGTCCAGGGACCAGTGTCTTAGTTCTGCTACCCCCACTTGTGTTCTCATCCCTCTCCAACTTGCAGAAAACTGTCTTCTGAAATGGGGAGGCAGCAGTATTTGTGGAGGCTTCCTGTGTGTTCTAGAATCTTGGAAAATCCAGGTTCTAGAGCCCCAGGGGTGTTCCAGAAGTACAGGAGCCCCCCCCCCTTCAAAAGGTCAGCCTCCACCAACTCATGATAATGGTGAATTGTGTGTGTGTGTGCGCAGAGCTCGCACTCTTGTCCTCACTGTGCCTGAATAGGGCTTTAGTCTGTCCCACAATTCCTTACTCATCAAGATAGATACTAAATGTTACAGAATGTATTTCAGCTATTCCATAATAAATATAACTGTATCAATCAGAAGATCCTTAAGTTTTGGGTTTTTTGTTTTGTTTTGTTTTAAAGAATGCTTAAATTTGGGTTTGTTTTCTAGTTTGCTATAAAAGAAAGTGTTGTGGCCATTTTATTAGCACACTGCATCAGAAACTAGTTCAATCACAGAACTTAAACAAAGCTCTGTACAATTGATGGAGAAGAAGAGCCTTCTGTAATGTGTGATAAATTCCAGTTAGCGAATTCTTTTTATTTTGTATTGCTTGTCCGTGGCAAATCACGGTCTCTATTTTGGTGATGGCATGTGGTGGGAGAAAAAGGGTAAATATATGAGAGTCCCTGTTTTTGTCTGTGACATTTTGGGGGCGTATTTATTGTTTTAGCTGTATTTTATTGTTTTGTTGGTGAAGCGGCACCTGCAGGTTCTGGTGAGATCTCATCAAAATCTCATGAGATCTCGTCAAAATCTTGCATAATATCTTGTTGTGATATGGCACTGCCACTTTGCAGGTGCTGCTGTGCAGCCCAGGTAAAGAGGCGGCAGTAGCAGAATGGCACCTTCATGTTTCGTTGATGCGCTGCCCCTGGCTGTAGGGCCGTCTTCTCTGCCTGTCCTTCTTTCCCTTCCCTTCCCTTTCATGTCCTCTGCCCTTTGTCCACTATCTTGTTTTAGGTGGTAAAGATTCCATCCCTTTTATACAGTATATAATTTCTACATCATGCCTAGCACTTGTTTAAGCACCTACAGTGGTACCTCGGGATGCGAACGGGATCCGTTCTGGAGCCCCGTTTGCATCCTGAACAGAACGTAAGATGTGACTGTGCGTCTGCGCGTGCGCGGGACGCGTTTCGCCGCTACCGCGCATGCGCGTGACGTCATTTTGAGCGTCTGCACATGCGTGAGTGGCGAAACCCGGAAGTAACACGCTCCGTTACTTCCAGGTTGCCACAGAGCACAACTCGAACGCACTCAACCCGAAGCGCATTCAACTCGAGGTATGACTACTATTTCTTTTTGGAAGAGGCCAGGGGTGTTCTAACAACTGAACCTTATTAGGAATTACTTAATTAGAAGGTGAGTAACAGTGGAGAAATTTCCCCTTTTTAAGATGGTTTCCCATCACTCCTTATCCTCTCATGCAGCTGCCAGTGGACAAGTGGACACATTCAGTTCACATCAGGTAATGGCCAGGCCTATGAGACCTAGTCTGTGCACCGCAACATGTGCCTCAAAACACACTCCCATAATCCTTTGTGACACAGGGGTCGCATGGCAGATGTCCAGAGATTCAATGCTAGACGTTGACACAGAAAATATTTCTCAGGCACTTGATCGCACAGAAGGAGGAGATGAGGGGTGAGTTCTAACTCTAACTTTAACAGTAAAAGGGTAAGGAGTACAGAACCCTCTCCCCAAGCGCTTCTCAGCTGAGTACAGAAAAAAATAATAACTTCAGTTGGGTGGAAAGCACTAGAGGAGATGGCTCTGGAGAAGTAAAAAATTGTTATCAGCTCCCCAACCCATGCCCTGCCTTCTTGGTTAAAATCAGACCACAACCTCACACCCGTCTTTCTGCATGTTTGAGGCAGTTCTATATTTAAATGCACAGAACTGCTGCTATCTAGCTTGACACTTAGCCCTTGGCGCATATGTGTACATTTCTATATTGGGATGTATTGGAAGTACAAATAAAGTTACACTGGGTTAAGCGTGGACATGGATAGTCAAACAAAGTTGTGATTATGTGCAGAATCGTAAGTATGAGGGTTTTTTGTGTGTGTTTTTAAATCGCTTTCAAATGTTTATATAAACAAACAATATTGGTTTCTTAGTGATGTTGTTATTGAATTAATCAGTGTTTATTCACCGCAGCCATCGCTCTCTCTCTCTCTCCCTCTCTCTCTCAAAGATTTTGATCTGGGAGATCCGTGCGATATTTTTGGAAAAATATTTCTGGGCAAAGAAAAGGAGTGGTTGCTAGTTGTGTGAATTAGCAAGGTGTTCATGGGATCAGTTGCTCTGTATTTCACAGCCTTGTTTATTGTGACCACAGGCTTCCCAGCAGATTATCAGAGAGGCATTGATCCTCTTAACACCACTATGCATTGCTGTTGGTCTTCTTCTCTGGACTGAGGTCACAGTATGGAGCAGAGGGGTGGGGCCTGTTTCTCGCAGTTTGGAATATTCAGCTTTGAAATGTGTTTACTTGCCTTCAGCCAGATTTGTTTTGCAATGTGTTCAGCAAATGTTCTTGCAGAAAGATATGCAGGCAGCTGTGAAACAGAAAGTCTTGTGCTGAAGCTCCTGGCATCTGTTGTGTCTTCCTCGGTAGCAGAATATTCTCTTCTAAGCCAAGCATTCATCCCTCCCTTTTACTCTTTGCAATTGATTCCTATTACATTGAGGGTGTTTTGAGATTGGCATTACCTTGAGGAAATGAAAGGTTCCAGGTTATGGAAATGTAAAGGCAGTTTATATATAAAAAAATATATAGCGCTAGTACTTAGAGGCTTGACTTGAAGGCATTACATGAAATGTAGAACATGTGTGAATTCGTTTTAATGAGTTGTCTGGAAAGAATGAAGATGATACATACATCATAAAAGCCTATCTAACTTGCTGAAAAGCATAACACGTATAGAGCAGGAAATTAGTGATCTACTAGGTGAGCTTTGACTCACTGTTTTGGAATTACTGGATTAATACACAGGAATCACTGCACCAATAAAGTGGTACAAAGCAGAATGAGAACGAAGAGTAGACAGGAAATAATAATTGAAGCAAAGTCTCCATGGGATTAGAGATGGCAATAAAAATTTCTGTGATCAAGGACTTCCACTCCACCAGGACTTCCTGCTCATGGAAGTTGCCGCTGTGATTTTTGCTTGAAGATTATACTTTTCCTCTCATAAGTTAAGCAACAAATTGGGGTCAGTGGATCATGATAGTGTTCCCATAACTTCTGCTAGCTGAAGTTCATCTACCTTCTGAATTAAAATGAGAATCTCTTTTTGCTCTTACGTCTCAAAGAGGTTTGCTTTTAGAGTCTGGAAGAATTATTCACTCTATGATGAGAAGCCGGCTTGTTGTATTTCTGCAGAAGTATATAAGTATAGAAGATTCCCACCTCCCTTTTCTTCCTGACCTTATACTGTACTCAACACTAATGTCTCATAACAAATGTAACTGATCTGTAGAAAAGACTGTACAACTTGAAAAAAGAGACAAGGCATGTACTTTCATAAAGCAAGAAAATCTTTTTAATAATAATAATAATAATAATAATAATAATAATAATAATAATAATAAATATATATAGAAGATTTGAAAGGAGGCAAACCCAGAGCTGGGACTTAGATATAGAACAGGCCACATCCTGTAAGAAAATGCAATTTCTCCACTTTGGAAATGACCTTAAGGTCCATAAATAGCAACACTTTGGAAGTCCCGAACCCCAAGGAGGTTAGATTGACCTCAACCAGGGCCAGGGCCTTTTCAGCTCTGGCCCCGGCCTGGTGGAACGCCCTACCGCAGGAGATCAGGGCCCTTCGGGATTTGACATTTTCTGCAGGGTCTGCAAGACGGAGCAGTTCCACCTGGCCTTTGGGCTGGACTCAGTCTAACCCCCCCTCTCATTTATTTTCTTGATGGAACCCCTTATATGGGATTTGTATATAAATTTTCCCTCAGCTCTTTTTGCTGGCCTATGTAGGACCAGCATGGATCGTCCTGGTGAATATTTGGTGTTTTCTCCCCTTATGGCTTTGATCTATAGCAGGGGTCAGCAAACTTTTTCAGCAGGGGGCCGGTCCACTGTCCCTCAGACCTTGTCGGGGGGGGGCGGACTATATTTTTTGGGGGGGGAATGAACAAATTCCTATGCCCCACAAATAACCCAGAGATGCATTTTAAATAAAAGGACACATTTTACTCATGTGAAAACACTAGGCAGGCCCCACAAATAACCCAGAGATGCATTTTAAATAAAAGGACACATTCTATTCATGTAAAAACACGCTGATTCCCGGACAGTTCATGGGCCGGATTGAGAAGGCGATTGGGCCAGATCCGGCCCCCGGGCCTTAGGTTGCCTACCCTTGATCTATAGGCTACCACTAAAACGAGGCTGCATTTTAAGCTGTATTCTAACTTATATTTTAATCAACTGTTTTTTGTTTATGTTTTTACTGTATTTATATTCAGTGTTAGCTGCCCTGAGTCCGGTCTTGGCCAGGGAGGGTGGGGTATAAATAAAAAATTATTATTATTATTATTATTATTATTGAAGAATCCATTCACTCCCAGTGCAGAGATGCTGTCAGAATAACGTTCTCTCCGGGGAAGCTGATTGGAAGGAGACACAGAACAGTGAGCCATACAGAGACACACTGAGACATGAGTGGGTACTCAAGTCTAGGTGCAGGGTAGTTTTTATTATTATTCTGGTTCACTTTCCTTAATTTTAAAATATGGTTGTTTTCCCCTTTTCTTTCTTCCAGCCCTCCAGCATGCCATTGAATTAGCAGAACAAATTTCAGCATTTCCCCAGCACTGCATGCGCGCAGACAGAAATTCTGCTTACTACAGTGCGTTTGATGCCTCTTCCTTCACAGAAGCCATGCAGTTTGAGTTCGACACTGGAGTAAAGGTGGTATTAGAAGAATCTGTTCCTGGTGCTAACAAGTTCAGCTTGGGGCACGGGCGTGGTGGGGCAAAGTTGTAGCAGTTGCGTATAATGGCTCTTCGCTTTGAACGCCCGCTTTATAATAGAAATAAATCTATGTTGCACTTGCAAAATAAGAAAAGCCACATGCAGTATATATGCATATCCCACTGAAATGCAGCCTTTAAAAATGTTTTATAGAAAATCCACACTTGAACTAATGCTAATGAGGGCTATATTTTTCAAAAATGTAAACGTAGCTAAGAATTGCCAGCTATTTGTATATTTAAGGCCTAAAATGGTCACAGAATCACTGCAATTCTTACCCGGAAATAAGTCCCATTGAACTCAATAGGACTGCTCTATTAGTGTTTTTAAATGTGCCCATGACAGTATGTGTTAATTATTGCTTCTGAACTCATATTTAGTTCTCTCATTTTCATCGAAAATGTTTCTTCCTATAAATGCTTACATTTGTTGTTGTTGACAAAATACTACTGATCCCTAATAAATATTGGTCACTAATGTGTATCTGAAACCCTAAGGAAATAGGTTCCAAAATAGTCAGTTAATGAAGCCTCAATCCAGTACCTAGTTGCCTGGTAGTTAAATTCCAATGTTACTTTTTTCTGTGAACATCTGTATTGCACTAGAAGTCTCTTTAGTTTAATAGTCCGAAGGTGGGCACTGCTGTTCTCGTATGTAAGCTCATCATCTTCAAACACAGTAGTTTCTGTGTTTGCTCCACTAGGTAGCTGCTTCCCCTTGTATTAAAGTGGTTGAAGAGCATGCAAACACAAGGCCTTGACATGTGCACTTGGGTCCACCACAGTGCTGTACATGCCAGCAAGTATGTGTTATGTGGGCCAGGAATGAGTTATACAACTTTAATTACGTAGGACCTAGGACTCAGCTATACAGCTGCAAAGATAACGTTTTAAGTGTGTTTTAAGTGCATTATACAAATGAGTCACTAGATGGCGCAGGTGGGCTTAGATAGATAGATTAGATATATGGGGGGGGGGGTGTAAAGCATTTTCACAGCGTTTTTTAATATATGTGTAGATTCAGCCCTAGACCCGGCCTACCCAACTTGAAAATTGCTGAAGGTTTTGGTGGGCCACTTAAAATATTTTTCTGCCTCTTGTTGGACTTGGAGTATTCAATGCTATATGCTGTATGTTTTTTCATTGTGTTTTCCTTGATTCTTTTATTTCTTCCAATGTATTATTTTGTCTTATTCCATGGGGAAAATTCCATTCTATTGGAATAAGTCTGTTGCAATTACTGAATTCCATAGAGTTCAAATGGTAATGTAATAAAATACAGCCTAAGAAATAAAAGAAGCAATAAAAATACAATTAAAAATCAAAACGGCTATATAATATGGGCTTGCTGTGGGTCACCTGGATGAAGTTTGCTGTCCACTGGTGGTCCATGGACCACAGTTTGGGAACCTTTGTCCTACTCATTAAAGCTGCCAGAGGAAATCTTCGTGATAGGGAACAGAGTTTGGCTATGCATTCAAAAGGCCAGATTGAAATCCTGAGGCAATAACGACACTAGGTGGTCTTGAAAAAGACATTTTTGCAATACAACCCTGCATCATTGGGTTCTTATGTAGATGAAATAACTTCAATTATACCACCCTGAGCTGTTTGGAGGAAAGATGAGCTTATAAGGTGACAGATAAATTATACATTTAAGTGCAGTGTTTTAGTTTTTTTCTCCCTGATAAATGCTTTTATATCTTAAATTCCTCTGGTGATGATTTCATGAGTGTATTTACAGTACATCACTGACAAAGAGGTGACACACCTTCTGAGTACTAGCACAGACAGTACCTTGGCTTTAGGGCAAGAATTTAAAGGAGCTAATTCAAAAAGCAAACTTGCCATTTTTCCTGTATGGAATAATTTCTAGAAAGCTAACTCTGGTTCACCACCAGATGTCCTCCATGAGTAGGAAAATATGATATTCTGTATTCTGCATTCATAACATTCTAAGACAGGACAGTGAAAGGAAAGTTTGAGAGTGAGAGAGAGCAAATATTAGGAGGTGAAACATTCTTTTAATAGTATTGGTGTTTTAATTCTGTAGCCTGAGACCTCATGGAACACCTTTACGTTTTGTTCAGCAAGGAATAATTTTCTGTACCCTTTAAAAAAAAACCTTTAAAATTTCAAATGGAAAAATGTTCGTTTTACATATATGTACGTATAAATTCAAATTTCCTCTCATCAGTTCCTTGACAGTTGTAGAGCATCCAGAGGTTTTTGTTTTTGTTTTTGTTTTAATTAAAGTAACATGACCTGAATCCAAATGGAAACATTGCAATATTGAGCTCTGACTCCCCAGGGTCATACTTCTCCAAATGTGCAAGTGTAAATAAGGTCTGGCTGAAGATATATTGGTTTGCCTCTAAGTAAATATTGTTCTGCCTCTTAATAAATGAGTATGCTCCATGCAAATTTGAAGGGTGCCCAGCTAAATGGGGACGAGGGAGAAAGCTGGGAGAAGGTGCCCCAACTTATGTGTGTGACTTCCTTGAGGTCTGCAATACATTGGTTGGAAAAATCCAGCAAACCGCCTGGAGACATGTAACCTGCCCCCATGATGCCATGGAACTTGGACATCAGAGAGCAGGATCCAGGGCCCATTCTTCACTGGCTAAGTAGTCATTTGGCTGGAGTACAGCATTTAGCCCGAGGCAATTGGTAGTGGAAGAAGACATGCATACAGTGTTGCGGGCCGAAGTCTGTGGAACTCCCTCCCAACTGAAATTAGACAGGCGTTCTTCAAGCTGAACTTCAGGAGCATGGCAAAAATTATCTTACTCCGCCAGCCATTTTAAGGTAGCGTTCGGGTTTCTGTTTGGTTATATGATGGTTTTATTCTGTATGGTTTTACAGTGGTACCTCGGGTTAAGTACTTAATTTATTCCAGATGTCCGTTCTTAACCTGAAACTGTTCTTAACCTGAAAGGGGCCTCCCACTGCTGCCGCGCCGCCGGAGCAAGATTTCTGTTCCCATCCTGAAGCAAAGTTCTTAAACTGAAGCACTATTTCTGGGTTAGCGGAGTCTGTAACCTGAAGCGTATGTAACCTGAAGCGTATGTAACCTGAGGTACCACTGTATTTTACGTAAACCGCTTGTAAATGCTTGCAGTTAAACGAATGATATGCATCCCTGTAAATAAAATAAAGAACTGGCCCTTTGGGGTGCAGATTATCAAGCATATATTCGCAGAGCTCGGTTTCCAAATCCCCTTGTGCTCATGGTGACACTTCCATCCCCCTTGACAGCTTGGGAGGGGAACTGGGTCAAAGAGGTGTGCAGGCATGAATTCCAGTGGCAGCTTTCAGCCAGGAGGAAGGGGGGGGAGTTAAGGAAGGAAGACTGAATGACCTAAGGAATGAGGAGCTGGCTAAGAAGAGGGGTGCACTGCATTTGAACCCCCCCTCAAATGATCAGCTATATTATGTGGAACAGCTTTCCTACCACAGTCCCACAGTTTTTGCCCCAGATGCCGTCGTGTAAGCCTGAGTACCATAAGCTTAGAGGAAGTTTTGTGTTCTTCCCCAGAGACATCTCATTGGCTTCAGAGTAAAAAGACAACAGCAAAGTTAACATTCCCAGGTCAACCCTAGGAGTGACTTAGGCTGTAGAACCAGAAAGTATGGGTAGAGAGAGGGAGAAGAGAAAGAATCTTACCCTTTGCGGTGTTTTGTTGTGGGACCTCACCTGTAGCAATTAATTTTTAGTTATGCTAATATGTTATAACCTATATATTTTACAGCCCCTGTTTCTTCTATAGCTGATCTCTAAGGAATGCTGTCACAACATGATTTTTTTTAAGGACTATTGTGTCAACTTTGCATCAGTGGAGACCTCCTGAAAATCCCTCTGGGTTCCCTGCAGATGATAGGAGGGAAGATAGTAAGATGAAGAGGTTTCTGTACATTCCTCCCTCTTCCTTTACTAATGTCCTGCAATGGTGAAAACACTTTACGTTTAAACGGGGATGGGGTAGCTGTGCAGCTCTCCAGACATGGTTGGACTCCAACTCCCATCAGCCTTAGCGTGCATTGCTATGCATGGTGGGAATTGTAGTCCAGCAACATCTGGAGGACCATATGTTCCTCACATGGGTGTAGCTGCCCATCAATAAAAATCAGTAAAAATAGTTAACTGAGGTTTCACACCCTAACATAAAGCCTGCCCCCCCCCCCATATAAATCGTGGCTACGCCCATGGTTCCCCATCCCTACCTTAAAGGTGAACACATTAAAAAGAATTCTGTTTTTATAGGTGGAGAGAGAGAATCTTGTCTGAGCCATAATGTTTCGGTTTGCCTTAGACAAGCCCGTGTTTCCCAGGCTCAGTGCTGGCCTTTTCCCATCTGTAACACGGGAGCTATAACAGTGCTGTGCCTTTGTATGGTTGTAAAAACGCTGAATAATACGCTGGGCTGTGTGGTGGTTTTTTTGCAGCACTTAATTATGTAGTGCTCTAAGTAGTATTGTTTTTATTAAAACATGTAAAATTTAATAGGCAACCCACTCTCCCTTTTTTTTTATAGCTTGGATTGTTTGTCAGGCAAAACAAAAAGCCACTATGCCTGTTATCTTAAAGGATCTTTTGGAATGAACAAAGATTAACTGCTTAGTTTATAAAAAACTACAACAACCCTGTTCTAAGTTCATGGACTTCCTGTTAAAGTTACTCACAGGTTATTATACTTCCTGTTAACCACTCTCCTTGTGAAATAAGATACGTTGTTTTCGGTTTGAAGGCCTCCATAAATAAGTCGTGGAAAGGAGGAGGAAACACATTGTAGTATATAAACTTGTATCTGATCATTTGTGAACTTCTTTTCCATTACAGTGGTACCTCAGGTTACATACGCTTCAGGTTACATATGCTTCAGGTTACAGACTCCGCTAACCCAGAAACAGTGCTTCAGGTTGAGAACTTTACCTCAGGATGAGAACAGAAATCGTGCTTTGGCGGCGTGGCGGCAGTGGGAGGCCCCATTAGCTAAAGTGGTGCTTCAGGTTAAGAACAGTTTCAGGTTAAGAATGGACCTCTGGAACGAATTAAGTACTTAACCCGAGGTACCACTGTACATGCTTGGCAGCCAGCAAGGGTACCCATTCTTGTGACCCCTTTTCAAATGGACTTGAATCCTTAAGATCCATACAGATCCATTTTTTAAAAAAAACATAGTCATCGCCCCAATGTAAGCCAGTGTACTGATCTGGAAAGTTAGGACGGCCACGTGTGAAGGAGGACAGGGCTTCTCTGCCTTTTGATAGCTGTATAGATGAGGAGGGAATTTCAGCAGGTGCAACTTCTCTCTTGTAGCACTATGCTGTGAAGCAGCTATGTTGAACGTCCCATCGCTGCACATTTTGGGATGGTGAACTTAAGGGCCCTCCCAGATTCTGCTTTGGGTGGCAACTCTCCTTAATTCCTGACCATGCTTGCTAGTACTTATGGGAGTCTGAGTCCACCATCTGGAGGGCCACAGTTTTTTTCCACCCCTGCTTTAAAAATCCAGCAGCCTTCATCTGTTGCAGCTGGTTAGTTACCCTGTTTGCAATGGACAATTCTAAACAAGACCCACTGGTCTTAAGAGAATTTATTCTGAAAAGCTGCATTCCCTAAGTTATTCACTCCAAAGCAGCTTCAAGTAAGAACCTTTGTACAAAGTATGGCATAGGGTGGGAGGTTAAACTCGCTGTTAAAAAGGATGAGAGAATTTTTCAAGTTGTGATTATCAAGCTTTTTATTTAAATAGAATCTATCTTGATCCAGATAAGTGTTTAGCTCAGCTGATACGGTATCAGGGGATAGGAAGAATGGTGGATGAAGACAAGTTCATATCCTAAACGAAGGGTGGGGGAATCTGTGGCCTTCGAGATGTTGCTTGACTCCAGTTCTATTAGTCCCAGCCAGCACAGTCTATGGCTGAGGATAATCGGAGTTGTAGTCCAGTAGTATCGGGGGGGGGGGGCAACAGGTTCCCCACCCCTGTGAAACTCTCTGGCTTCCATGGAATTAGTGTGATCAGATTTCGTGAAAGCAAGACTTCGGAACAATTTCTAACGCAGTTCTCTAGTGAAAAGTGCCTTTGGTCTTCTTAGATAGGAGGTGTTTTATATTAGGGTGGTTTTTTTGTGGTTTCTTTCTTTAGAAAGGGTAGAATTTGTTACAGAACCTTGTTAATTTACATCAGTGGTTTGTTTTTTTAAAAAAGTTTATGTCCCGCTTTTCCTACCAAAGGAGCTCAGGGTGGTGTTAAAACTTAATATCTATACTTGGCACCTGCTTGAAGAAGAAGAAGAAGAAGAAGAAGAAGAAGAAGAAGAAGAAGAAGAAGAAGAAGAGCTAAGAAGAAGAAGAAGAGCTACTATCCTGTGGAATAACAGGAAAAGAACTGATAATGGATATGACGACTGAGCCTGTAATGTGGTGGACATCTTCATTCTGAAACACAAGGCCAAGCAAATAAGGTTAGAATGGCTGCTGATCTAAATAGTTTCTAGGTGGGTTTCCATATGCCCTCATTTCATAACAGAAAAGTCACGGGCATAAGCACACATGGATAGGGTATAAATTATATTACTGTATGTGCCGTTACAAGGAGGCTTCCTTCTGATGATCTGGAGATGAAGAGGACCATGCTGCTATTCTAAGTCCACCTTGCATATTTGCTAGAGTACTGGTCTTCAGCTGGTGGTGGGACCCACTAGCAGGTCGTGGCCTGATCCAAGGTGGGTCGCTTCAAGAGTACAAATACATAGTAAAATATATATTTGACCATGCAGATATATAGCAAAATATTAATAAATTGGTCCCCAAATGCTTGTTTTGATTAAAAGTGGGTTCTGAAAAGGTTGGAAATACCTACTCTAGGTAATGTTCCAAGCTCCCAAATGCCCTTTACTTGCTTGTGAACCTTAGATTAGACACACTGTAAGCATAGGTGTGCATGTAGCTGAGATGTGCCTGCCTTCTTTGAGGCCATTACAGAAACCCGTGCTAGTGCACCTGATTGTATCCTTCGGCACTATGTTCCTAGGTTTAAGGAATGAGGCTTCCATGGCCACACCTACAGTAGAAGAGGGTTTTTTTTTTGCTTTAAATAGCTCTTTGAAATCCGGAAGTCTGCACAGAGTTGTTCAGTGGAGTTCGCCTAACGGATTTTAGGCCAATACCACATGTGCTTCTTCAGAACTAAGCCATTATACTGAATAGGGAGGTACACAAAAGGAAAGCATGCACAGAATTAGCCTGTGCTTCAAGAATGGGATGGTACCAATTCCTACACAGAACTTAACTTCTGTTCCAAATTATCTCTCTCCTTTTGCCTCCCTGATCTTTCCCCTCCACTGCTTCCTTTTTTTCTCTTTCACCATAAGAAACATTAACAAACTTTAATACCCTGCAGAAACCTCGCTAGGAAAAAATAAAATAAAAACCCTCTCGCCTACGTTCCGTCGAAGGCATTATTTTATTGCAGCTTTCTCCAAGCTGGTGCCCTCCAGATGTTTCAAACAACAGCCTATAGTCAGGTATGATAGGAAACGCATGGTCCAAAACATCTGGATTTTATCCTGGAAGGGACTCTCCCCGCCCGCGTCAAACGCTTGAGAACCAATCTAATTCTTTAGCTCGGGGTCAGCCACGAAACCAAATGCATTCCTCCCTCGTCCTTTGCACATGCATGTTTCCATTCCGGCAATGTCCTTTCTCTGTTTTAATCCTTATCCGCCTATATCTTATTCTGGGAAACGAGCAGAGAAGTCGAGCTCTGGGGTTTGCGGGAGGGACCGCCCCCTCCCGGGGAGGAGAGGCTTCGCCCATGACAGACAGGGACCCCGAGCCTCTTTAATCGTCGCCTCCGCTGCCCATCAACGCGAGGAGGAGGCGGGCGCTTCCCTCGGCTGGGTCGTGGTACCTGCAAGAGCAACTTGCCGCCGCTCACATGAGTGACTCGAGGCTGCCCGAGCTGGCGAGAGGAGAGCGCGCGCAATTGGGATTGCCTTGCAAAGCGCCCTCAGGCTTTCGCGCGAGGCGAATTTGACAGGGAACCCGGCTGGGAATTGGGCTGCTTTGCTTTTCAATTATTATTATTTTTTGCAAGGAATTTGATTCCTGGGGAGAAAGCGAGGACGTGAGAGGAACGCTTCTTTTCCCCATTTATTATTTTTTTTTACTTTCGGCATTTTAGGTTGGGGTCCCTCTTCTTGGGTCCTTCCCACCCCTGTCAAGAAGCGCACCTTCTTTTCCTTGCCCGAATTGCGAGGGAATTTCTCTGGGAAACGGGGGCGAGGCGGCTTGCTCTTTCTCCCCCCTGCGCTGCTTTCCATTCTCACTTTGCTCGTCGACGCGCAAGCAAACGGCCGGCTGAGGAGGCAAAAAAAAAAAAAAATAGACGCCGGGCGAAACTGAGACCCGCTGGGCGGGCGCGGAACCTCCGCGAGCCTTTATATTGAGGGGAATTCGCACCTGACCAGGGCGAGGAATGAGGTTAACGACTCTAAAGGAGTCTCCCAACCCTCCCCGTCCCCTTTCAATGAATTAAGCCCCCGAGGGGGGTAGATCAAGCGAGGAGACTCAGGGCGCGCTCGAGAAGCGCTTGCGAGCAGGTTAGGCGAGGCGCGGAGCGATGCCTCCGAGGCTGCGCTGGCTTTGGTGGTGGGCGCTGGTGTGCAGTAGCGGCTGCTGCTGGCCGCCGCCTGCGCTGCCTCTGCCGCCCGTCGCGGGGGCGCTGCTGGTGGGCGGCGGCGGCGGCGGCGAGGGCGCCAGCAGAAGCCAAGAGCAGCAGCCCCAGGCGCCAGTCTCCACCTCCTCCTCGTCGTCCTCGTCGTCGTCCCCGGCGGCGGGCTTCCTCTACCGGCGCCTCAAGTCTCACGAAAAGCGGGAGATGCAGAAGGAAATCCTCTCCGTGCTGGGCTTGCCGCACCGGCCCCGGCCGGCGCACGGCTTGGCGCGGCAGGACGAGCAAGGAGCGGCGCCCCTGCCGCCGACGCACCACCAGCGGAGGCAGCAGCAGTTAGCGCCCCCTCCGGGCAGGCTGAACTCGGCGCCGCTCTTCATGCTGGATCTGTACAATACCCTGTCCAGCGAGGAGGAGGGCCAAGAGGGGACGCAGCAGGAACAGCAGCAGCAGCAGCAGCAGCAGCGCACCAGCGGCCGGGAACCCCCGACGGCGCAGCCGCTGCAGCGGAAAACGCTCCTCAGTCACCACCCGGGATCCTCCGGCGGCTCCCCAGCCTTGGCCACCTCGCAGGATAGCGCCTTCCTCAGTGACGCGGACATGGTCATGAGCTTCGTCAACCTGGGTGAGTGTGAGGAGGAGGAGGAGGGGGAAAGGGGTGGAGCCTTTGCGGAGCCCTCGTTAACACCTGGCCGCGTGTGGCGCGCGCGCTAGAAACTTGTCGTGCAAAGAAGAAGTGCGCGCGTGGGGTGGGGTGGGGTGCATTTATGGTTCTCGCTTACTCTAGCTACCCCCGCCTTGCTTCTCTCCTCTCTCCCTCCCTCTCTCTCTCTCTCTCTCGTTTTCTTGGAAAGTTGCAATCTCGGTTTATCGTCGCGCCCAAAAAGTGCCACCCACTTGCAACCGCCCCTCGCCAATTTCACGTGCTAAATGAGCTCCGAAATCTTAAGTCGCATAGTTGAGTTGCGTTCAGATGACATGATTTGCATGATGCCGTTTTATGAAGTTGGCAGGTGCATACGAAGCCCGAGAAGCGATCCTACTGGAGCATGGGTGCAGCCAGGATTTATGTGGAGTGGGGAGGTGGGTGGGGAACAGGACACCCATCTGTCATCATCCTCTGTCTGGCAGGTTCGGAATGAAATGTCTCAACAAGAGTTGCTTTAAATTACTTTTCTTTTGGCCCCAGGTGCTCAGAAAAACCTGTAAAAATCTTTCTACGATTTTTACTTTTAGTTAAGGTTTTCTTTATTTATTTACTTGATGTGGGGGGGGGCAACTGCCCCCCCTGGCTACACCCATTTACTGAATTATTGCCAGCTTCTCTGCATGTATGTATGTACCTATTTATGTAGATGTGTGTCTCTCTGTGTGTGTACCCACCTCTTGGGATGGTGGAAGTGTCTAAAAAGCACATTTGGGTGTGCAGGCCAAACAGCTAATTTGGTAGTTATGAATGGACCACTCAAAAGCAGGAGCCTTTCACCTCTCCATCTGTACAATCAATATTAATTGATTAAAGCAGGCATAGGCAAACTAGGTCCTCCATATGTTTTTGGGACTACAACTCCCATCATCCCTAGCTAACAGGACCAGTGGTCCGGGATGATGGGAATTGTAGTTTCAAAAAATCTGGAGGGCCGAGTTTGCCTATGCCTGGATTAAAGCCTCCTCTCATATCAGAGGAGCTTTTAGCTGTATGGGACATAAACAAATATTTTGAATACCTCAAAAGTTTCCTGATTCCATACATTGGGAATTTACTTGCATGTAGAAGATCCTGGGTTCAGTCCCTGGTATCGAAGATTCACATAAGCCCAGGAACATCTCTGCATAAGGCTTTAAGAGGCCTGCTGATGACTAGAGTAAGCTGTGGGCTAGATGGAGTAGTGGTTGTGACATATGAAATCACACCTATTGGGGGTGCTTCTACAATCCAGTGAAGTTCTATTGTTAATTCAGTTGGCACCCATCTGTTTTAGGAGACAATGGAGGAGCGCTCCTTTGGGGGTGAAGTCCAACCATTAAATTGGCCATTTGTTAATTCAGGATTGTGCTAATAAGGACTTTGAATATGTAATTTGCACAGTTTCATTGCTGCACATCCCTTGCTCATTAGTCACCCGGAGTAGCCACTGACTGTCCCCAGGCTTTCACTACTTTTGTGGATGGGATTCAGTCACATACCAGCAGAATCAACTTACACAATTAAAGTGAATCTGGTGCTCTTGCGCCACAAACACGCTTCCAAAATAATCGAACTTTTTGCAAGAAAAGTGATGAGAAAATGCTCTGGAAAGTATGGTGTAACAGTTGATTGACACTGCATCTCCTTGCAGACAAATCTGAATGCATGCTCAATAAATAGGTCATCTGGAAGAGATTGCTGTCTATGCCTATTGCAACGCTGTGTTCAGGTTCCGTGAACATATGGTACTGACCATGGTACTGTTTCCATATGTCTTTGGCTGGCTTAGGATAGCTGACTCTGATACCAGAGGTCTGTTTCCTTCAAACATTTAGGTCATGAGCATGTATACACATCCAATACTGAAAACAAACCCAAAGGCTTGTTATTGGAATAGGCACCTGTGCAGTAATGAAACACTTAGAGAGGTATGCAATTCAGTTGTACTCAGAGTAAACCCATTAAAATTAATGAACTGAAGTTAGCTATGTCTCTTAATTTCACTTGGGCTTGCTGATCAGAAGGTTGGCGGTTCGAACACCCACGATGGGGTGAGCTCCCGTTGCTCTGACCCAGCTCCTACCACCCTAGCAGTTCGAAAGCACATCAATGTACATAAGTAGATAAATAGGTACCACTGCGGCGGGAAGGTAAATGGTGTTTCCATGCACTCTGGTTTCCGTCACAGTGTTCCATTGTGCCAGAAGCAGTTTAGTCCTGCTGGCCACATGACTCAGAAATCTGTCTGTGGACAAACGCCGGCTCCCTCGGCCTGAACGCGAGATGAGCGCCGCAACGCCATAGTTGCCTTTGACTGGACTTAACCGTCCAGGGGTCCTTTACCTTTTCTCACCTTAATTTCAGCCATCCTCAGCTGTGGTGAGGTGCGTGTCTGACCCAGCTGCGGAGAGCAGGAGGAGAGTAAGCAACAGCTTCCCCGCCCCTCTCCTACCCTGAACTGTGGCGCGTGGGAGGGCACGCTCCGCCTCTTGCCCCCTCGCCGCTGCCTGGTAGCCCTTGGATTTTCTAATGGTAATATTAGTGTTTGCCAGCAGAGGACTGCAGAAAATGGTTAATATCAGTCGGACGTGTTCTCTTTTGTTGTGGAACTGGCTTTTACCGATACTTAGCCATCTATTTAGTTATGCAGTGTGCTGCCAGACAAGGTTTCAATAATGCATTTGGCTGGCATGCATATTTGTGGTACGATAAGGTAAAAGCACATAAAGCGTTTAAAAATCACATTGTTAGAAAAGCATTATTTAATGTTTGGATAAGATATAAGGATTTGTTAGAAAAGAAAACCCCAAGATGGTTGTCACCAATGGAAGCGAAGGCACAGAAAAAACTCAATATGGAGGCCAAATGGCCCAAATATTGGGAAATTTTGGAACAAGATGGAGACAGAATAAAATTGCAGAGTTTTGAAAAATTGAAAAATAAAGTGCGAGATTGGCTCCATTATTACCAAATAATGGAGGCATACAATTTGGACAAAAAAGTTGGTTTCCAAGTGGAAAAATCAAAATTGGAAACAGAATTGTTAGATTCAAAAATCAAGAATTTGTCAAGAATGTATAACTTGCTGTTGAAATGGAACACTCAGGATGAAACAGTGAAATCTGCTATGATTAAATGGGCACAAGATGTTGGACATAACATTATGATGGCTGACTGGGAACAGTTATGGACCACAGGTATGAAATTTATGGCATGTAATGCCTTACGAGAGAATTTAATGAAAATGATTTACAGGTGGTACATGACACCAGTCAAGCTTGCAAAAATTTATCACTTGCCCGATAATAAATCTTGGAAATGTAAAGAGACGGAAGGTACATTCTTTCACCTTTGGTGGACATGCCCAAGGATTAAGACATTCTGGGAGATGATTTATAACGAAATGAAAAAGGTTTGCAAATATACCTTCCTGAAGAAACCAGAGGCCTTTCTCTTGGGCATGGTCGGCCAATTGGTGTCAAAGAAGGATAGAACTTTTTTTATGTATGCAACAACAGCAACAAGAATACTCATTGCGAAGTATTGGAAGACACAAGATTTACCCACCCGGGAAGAATGGCAGATGAAGTTGATGGACTATATGGAACTGGCGGAAATGACTGGCAGAATCCGAGACCAGGGAGAAGAGTCGGTGGAAGAAGACTGGAAAAAGTTTAAAGACTATTTACAGAAATATTGTAAAATTAATGAATGTTAGAAAAATGTTAGAATGAAGTTATATGGCTTCAGTAGAAATGTTACAGTGGTGCCTCGCAAGACGAAAAGAATCCGTTCCGCGAGTCTCTTCGTCTAGCGTTTTTTTGGTCTAGCGAAGCAAGCCCATTGACGGCTTAGCGGATTAGCGCTATTAGCGGTTTAGCGGCTTTTAGCAGCTTAGCGGATAAGCGGATAAGCGGCTTAGCGGCTTAGAAAGGGGGGGGGAGGGAAAAAACCCCGCAGGAACTCGCAAGACATTTTCGTCTTGCGAAGCAAGCCCATAGGAAATTCGTTTTGCGAAGCACCTCCAAAACGGAAAACCCTTTCGTCTAGCGAGTTTTCCGTCTTGCAAGGCATTTGTCTTGCGGGGCACCACTGTATAAGGAATTAAATATAAACAGATTAATAGAGTATTAAAGGAAAAAATAAGGTTAGAATGTGTTAAGATAATTCTAGGATAGAAAACAGAGGAAGATGGAAAGGAATTGCTGAAACAATTAACAAGTGGAATACAAAAAGGGAGGTGTGAGGAGGTCGTTGAAATAAGTGAATGAAAGATAAGATATTGAAATTGTTTGATGTGTTTTAAACTGTTTTTGTTTTGTTTTGTTTAATGTGTTTGTGTTATATTTTTTATCTTTGTTGTTTGTAGTGTTTAAATTGTTGGAAAACTAATAAATTTTTTTTTATATAAAAAAAAAAAGAGAGAGAAACAAAATAGCTGAAGATGCTTCTGGAAGGGGGCATTTCTTTTTCCTGCCCCCACTTCCCTGGCTGGAGGTGATGTCATTAAGGTCTGTGTGTGAGAGAACAACAGCAATGCAGTCTTGAAACTGAGTCTGAAAGAAAGACCTTATGGGGAACAGGAACAGTTGCAGTGATAACTCTGAGACCCTTCTATCTTACCCTGTTTGTGTGTGTGTGTTGTGTATGTGTGTAATAAAAACCTTATATCACAGAAACTGCAGCAGTCTTCAGTAATTTTCACTGAAAGGAAGTAAAACTTAAGGGATGTTATGGGACCTGCAAAACTTCTAGTCACTCAGAGACTCTTTCTCTGTGTATGTTTGTGTGAATGTGTGTGTGCAATACAGTAGTACCTTGGTTCTCAAACGCCTTGGTAATCAAATGCCTTGGTTCCCAAACACCAAAAACCCGCAAGTAAGTGTTCCGGTTTGCGAACGTTTTTCGGAAGCCGATCGTCCAACGCAACTTCCATTTGAGTGCAGGAAGCTCCTGCAGCCAATTGAAAGCTGCACCTTGGTTTTTGAACATTTTGGAAGGCAAATGGACTTCCGGAATGGATTAAGTTTGGCGCTTTTGTTCTTGCTATTTATTTTGCGTTTTTGAGGCTTTTTCGGTTAATTTGTTTTTGTGACTGTGTGGAACCCAGTTCAGCTACTGACTGATTTATCGTGTGACTGCGGAAATGGATAAAAGCCCCCCATCCAAATAATGACTATCATCAGTGCAGGTAAGAAAAAAATAATAATTTTAATTTTTATCATCTACAATACTGTCTTATTTATTTTATAGTACAGTACATTGATTCTTGCTTTCATTTTATGGATCAATGGTTTCGTTAGATAGTAAAATTCATGTTAAACTGCTGTTTTAGGGGTTGTTTTTAAAAGTCTGGAACGGATTAATCCGTTTGCATTACTTTCTATGGGAAAGCGCATCTTGGTTTTCGAACGCTTTGGTTTTGGAACAGACTTCCGGAACAGATTAAGTTTGAGAACCAAGGTACCACTGCAATATCAGATCACTGTTCCATCTTGCCCAGTCATGTCTCTCCTCACCCTAGGTTTCAAGTAGGTATACTGCCCCAAATCCTTTTCATGCCAGGAATTGAACCTGATACCTCCAGCATGTAAAACACATTCTCTACTACCAAAATTATGACCTCTTTCCAGACGTCCTATCTTCCTAGGTAAGCCACGTGCCAGCATATTCCAGAGCATTTTATACTTTCCAGTCCCTTAATTTATGTTGGATATTAAAAGCACTAAAAACTTCAGCGGCTGTGAGTTTGTGTGGTTAAAGTCTGACATACCGTCTAGGAAAACAGGGTCTGTCTTTTCCTGTGTATGGATGGACGCAGGTTAGCGACTCGTTCCCTAAATACCCCTCCCAAATGCACACAATTCCTCTGATCCTTTGAGAGTTGCTTCTTGGTGTATATGCTGATGAAAGGCATCGCTAGGTGCAGACTCAAACATTAACTGTACGGTAATCAAATAAAAAAGCTGCCCCTTTTCTGATTTAGGAAAGGGAGGTACTTAAAGCCCTTACAGAACATGCTGATTTTCCTCTTCAACTATTTATCATCGGAAAGAGAGAATATAGCTTACTACTTGCTCCCCCTCCCCAAAAAAGTGGCAGTTACTTAGGGCTTGTCCACAATGTCTGCTTGGCCCATGCTTTCCAATAACGAGTCTGAACAGTTTCTCCCTTGCCTGCTTCTTTTCTAGGGAAAACGTGTTCTTTAGCAGGAGAAAACCAGAGTTGCCATTTGCTTCAATTGAGCATCGAAGAGCAGTTTTCCCGGAGGGGAGAAGCAGTAAGACAAGAGGAAGTGTGGCTAAACCCTTAGAACTACCGTATTTTTCGCTCTATAACACGCACCCGACCATAACACGCACGTAGTTTTTAGAGGAGGAAAATCCGTAGGCATGCCACCCGTAGGCATCTCCTCCATAACACGCACAGACATTTCCCCTTACTTTCTAGGAGGAAAAAAGTGAGTGTTATGGTGCAAAAAATACGGTAGTTTAAATATTGCAGATAAGTGAAACAAAACCAAACCAGAAGCACAAATAACTTGTGTTGTGCAGAAGCAAATACTTTAAGATTAGCAGAAATATCTGGGGCCCATGGGTTAGGGAAAAGCTTTGGTGAACCCTGTGTTGTGTGTAGGCATTTTGGTGAGGCGATTTCAAAAGACGAATTGTGCTTTGATAGTTGGGTGTAATGGTCTCCTATGAGTGCAATGAATGTTTGCAACCATTGGTGATGTAAAGACTCAGGTGGAATCTACACACATATAAAAACCGGTCTGAAAATACTTTTAAAAAAAGTGTTTTTAAAAATACACGGAATTTTCCATAAGGCTCACAATCGCCATCTAGCATCACGTTGTATATTGCACTTAAAACGTTTTATTTGCAGCTGTGTAGCTGAGTTCTAAGCTGCAGTGTTGGGGACTGGGCATTGTTGTTCCTGCAATTCTAGGCTACACAGCATGGATGCGCTGAGTGTTCTCATCGCATTCTTGTCCCTCTTAGTCAATGTGAAGTGGTGCAGGACCACAAATGACTCTACAGTCTGCACGCACTTCAGAGTTGTTTAGGTTGTGTATGTGTAAGTACCGGTACATGGTCTTGCTATAAATGCACTTCATCCTTCTGGTAGTCCATTAACACAGAGAATGAGGGAAAGCCCATAAAAATTGTTTCCAGCTATAGGGAATGTGCTTAACTTGGATGAAAGTACATTGCACAATTCTGATTCTTATCTCAGAGAATAATGCAGAATGGATGAGAATTATCTTTTCTCTCTTCTCTAAGGAATACTGACTGACAGCTGGAATGCAGTAGAAAGATGAGTACAGAAGAATAAAGTATTAAAGCAGGCTTGATTAAAATGTTGATAGTTCCTTTAAAAAAAGATGATGGCATTTGAAGAGTATTTTTGGAACTGAAATATTATGCCATTTGAGATGGGGGAATAATGAAAATGAACTTCAGCATGCACAATGAAATTCTGAGATCATGAGAGAATTTTGGTATGTTGAGTTCATTGTGGATTTATATATATATATATATATATATATATATGTGTGTGTGTGTGTGTGTGTGTGTAGATGTTTTGATAAATGATGTTGATCATTAAGCTAAGCAGTAGAACTACGATAACTATGCAGGAAATGGTTTCTTTAATGATTGCGCTGTTGAAATACCCTGCTGAACATTTTTCATGTTTTCAGTTCTAGTCCAACAATATGTTTACATCAATTTTCAAAACACTCCCAGTTGGCAACAGAAGTATGGGAACCAGAATGAACACTTTGCTAAGACATATTTTAAAAGAAGTCTGGTTAATTAATTTCATTAAATTATATTGGATAAGTTTCTTCAAAAGAACCTAAACAGTAGAGACTGCATTTTGCCATATGGAATCTTAAGCCCCCCACCCCTCCCCAAATTTACACACTAAAAGAAGGCAAGATGTTTCATTGTATCCTAACCTAGTTCTGCTGATGGTGGAGGCATCTATATGTAAGGCACAATCCTCCATTTCAGATTCTGTAGGGAAGGAAACTTCACTGGGGGAAGAATTGTAGAAAGATTCAAAGGGCTGAATCTTTCATAAAGGAAATCCTTTAATGAAGGATATTCTTTCCTAGAGGATAAAGCTAACAGTGGCTACTAACCATGATGGTTATGAAACAAACAACAACAACAACAATAATAATTTATTATTTATACCCCACCGTTCTGGCTGGGTTTCCTCAGCCACTCTGGGCGGCTCCCAATAGAATATTAAAAGCACCAAACATAAAAAACTTCCCTAAACAGGGTTGCCTTCAGATGTCTTCTAAAAGTCAGATAGTTCTTTATTTCTTTGACATCTGGTGGGAGGGCATTCCACAGCTTGGGTGCCACCACTGAGAATGCCATCTACATGGTCTTACCTCTTCTGTAAACTGGGCAGCCCAGGACCTCCATGCACCTCAGGGAGGTCACTTCAGTGCTGCTAATGCAGCAATTTGTCATGGGGCAGGAGTCAGCTTCGCCTGCTGAACAGCAGCCTGAAGGGGGAGAAGGCAGAGTGACTCCATGTGCAGCTGATCACCCTTCGGGAGAGAAGGCACTGATGAGAACCAGCTGGCTTCGGCCTTCTTAAGCAGAGCTTCCAGCAGCAGCAGCCAGATGCTAGTAACCATGCTTATAGTTTCTAGTCCTACCTTGCTGCTTCCTGCTTGTCTTGACCCTTGACCCTCGGATTCCCTGACCCCTGGATTTCCGTTTGCCTGACCATAGGACTGGACCTGACTTTGCATGCTGACTCTGCCTCCAGGCAAGTACGCCTCAGATAATCTTCTGGCCTCCCACTTCACTGAGCACTGCAGGTTGTTGCTCAGCAGTTGGTTACCAGCCCCTTGCCTGGGGCTGTGCAGCCAGGAATATGAATGAGGGTAGATAGTATGTTAATTTGCCTTCGTGTTCCGTGTTTAAAGTGCATGTGAGTTAAAGCCATGCTCAGAGATGTCCAGTCACCCATGGCAAATAAGAGCTGGGCTTTACTTCAATCTGCATGGTGGGACGTTGCTTCATATGCCACTGCAGAACAATTAAAACAATCCTTGCCACCTGTTTTGTTGGATGTTTGGAATATGTGACTCTTACTTTTTCAGAACATCGGAGCACGCTGTAATTAATCTGGTGTTTGTTGACACCCTTGATAGATATGAAAGCTGGACAATATGTTTATGACCGCTCTTTTTGTTACATTTTTTTATTTTGCATTTTACTTTTGGGGACCTTTTGCTTTTCTGAACTTTTTATTTATCTGAAAACTATTTTTTTTTTTTTTAAAGCCTTTGTGCTGGGCAGATAATCACCTGAAAGAGATTTGAATCTATTTTCTTTGTAGTCCATTATTGTAACATAAGTGACTCATGGAGGTTTGTGTTGTGGATGACTTGGTGCAGAGTTGGTTTAAGGTCTTCCGTAAGAAGAAGTATAATTCCCGAAAGAGAGAAAGAGAGAGAGAGACAGCCAGCAGAAGAATTCTGAATCATGTCATGTCATGGATAAAGTACCAGGAAATACGAATCAACACCAGAAACTTCTCACTAGCACCCAGCTTGCAAGCTTCAATGATGCATTTCAGTTCTTTAACAGGAACTAGGCTTTAACCAGATGTAATTAATTGCTGCTTTCACTTCTGTCTTCTCCCCCCTACTATTCCTAGTGTAGTGTACTACAGTTCTTATCTTAAAAAAATGAAACTTTACAAAGAAGCAGAACAATATGCCATGAAACTGAGAATTGGGCCTTAAATAGGCAGTCTGCTTTTGGCAAGGATAGGCTTATCTGTCCTAGTCTGAAAAGGTAGAGAGCATGGCCTGTTTGTAAAGACCACCCCACCCCAATATTCCAAATACGCATGGAACTGACAAAATTTCAGGGTGCCCATATTTTGCCCCCCACCCATAAATCAGAATGGTGATGGAACTTAGTTTATCAGTCATATGTTACAAAGAAATACAAGTCTGAATTAAGCAACATACTTTTAACACACCATGCTAGTTCATAGCTCTTTGGGTCTAGTGTAACTGCCTGTGTACACACTCCTGTTTACTCTGTACCCAGTACACTCCCACTGCTGGTTTGAGAAGCAGAGTACACATGATGCTAGCCACAACCCATATCCTGTATCTATCCTGTCATTTCTTTTGAAATACTGCATTTTGATGTGTTCCACTACCACCACCCAGCTTTGCTCCAAATTGAAAGAATTGAAATTGGGAAAAAGGAAAGTCCTTGCAGTATTATTATTATTTTTAAGTCGGTGATGTTTTCAGGGTAGCTTTGAAATTGCAGATCAAAAGGAGACCCCCTACGTACCGTAGATGGTGATATGGTGTCTAATGAATTTGTGAATTTGTGTTTCTGGCTTCGTGAAGTGCTTTAGCATGTTCTTGGTACTAAATATTTGAACGATCACTTTATGCAGTCTTTGTTAAAGTGGTCATGCAAAAGTAGTTTTTATGGTGCTTGTAAGTTCACAAGTTGGTGCAAAAGGGCCAGGAGTAGTTTCCCAGAGTGTTTGCCAGAAGCAGCAATATCTTTTTTTAAAACTCATACAGTATTAGTAAATCAGAATCTCTTGTTTCTATTGCTGGGGCCAGAGATTAAAAACAAAAATAAATAATGTATTACATAGTGACTAAGTGACTTTGCAAGAATGCTAATCTTCACATTTAACGCGACTGCTCTATGTAGTGTACTGATGCCCAGCCGATCAGTAACTCAGTTTCCCTCTAGATTTTTCAAACATTAGTTTATAGTATATATGTACTGGAACATTCGATACTTCACACTTATTTATTTATGCAAACGTTTTAGAATTCCTTAGAGTTCTAGAATTGCATTTTATTAGACAGCAGCAAAGTCAAGTTTGCTACCAAGCATGCACTTGATGTGGAGCAGCCAGATGACAAATATATTGTTGCAAGCCACCCCTTTCTCTGAGCAGTGCAAAGCTCCAGGTGCTTACATATTTCCTTTTGGAAATGAGGCACATCGGACACTTTGGTACCTTTAGACTATATGCTTTATTGATACATATATACAACCTGAGCCAATGATGGAGGGGTTCACAGCATCAACAACCCCAAGAGAGTCTCGCTTCTCCCATAGCCACAGCCTTGGATTCCAGGAGAAGTCAGGCATGGCTCTGGCTTTTCAGCTTGCTGTCTTTACCAGCCTGCAACTCCCCCCTTCCCCTCACATCAGGGTCAACTCTCAGCTCTTAACTCTGGCTTTATTTCTAACTATCTCAGAGCTGGAGAAGGAGCCTCACCCATTTGTTATCCAGCACAGAACCTTTGTTTTCTTAATGGCCCATCTCCCAGGTGATCTCCTGAATATGGAAAGCTGGGTTCAAGGATTAGAAGTCTGGCATATAATTTAACACCCCAAATCTTGATTAAATTCTAACACCTACTGGACCCAGGAATTTAGGGGAGTCTGGCATGCACAAATTCTTAACACCATATAGCAAGTCAACATGCTAGACAGATTGAGCAGCTGTGAAAATCATCCAGGCTATCATGGTGATGGTTTTTTTGTTGCCATAGCATGTTAGGAGTCAGTCCTTCAATTCTTTTTAAGCAAACAAAATAAAGATTAATTAAGATTCTTCAATCATTTCATTATTAAAGAATCATGATTTGCAGTTTTCTGTTGCTGCATCGTTTAAATCCTCAGCCATAAAAACTTATGTTTTTAGCGAGCTGCCCCACACAGGTGCATATACAAAAAATACTTATCTTGTCATTTTCAATATTATGGTTGCTTAGAGGGTATTGCTTGTAAAGAGGTTAGATGTTCTGTTTACCCAACGGCGAAAGGGTGACATAACGTCTATTTGAAGCAAAGGCACCTTTCCCATTAGGCAACAAGGATTAATTGAATACAGAGCAAGGCTTCTTAGGCATATTGGGATGTTTATATTTTAGCATGGAGATACTGGGGGCAGGGGGAACATTGCTGGAGGCACATCAGCACAGCGCTTGAATTTAGGGATTGCTCGTCTCTGCAGTTCATACTTGTTGGCAAGGCCCCCAATCCCACATCCAGCTAGAGAGCAAGTGTGGGCAAAACGTTACATCCATTTATGAAAACTATAACATACACAGTAATATAGAGTTTCCCCCTAAATGTTAGTGTAACTGAGAATGTTTTATGCAGGGTGAAAAGGCAGGGAGGGAGGTAATTTGCAAGCAGTGAGTGGGGCCAAAAATTAAGATCAGAGGTACTTCTCACGCTTTCTCTCCAAGTCCTCTTTTCCCTGCTGAGCTAGATAAACTGTACCTCCTCTGCAGTGTTCTTATGATAATTGGGGCTGTGCTGCTATTAAGCTTCTTCCTGTGAATGAATGAATCTTTATTTGCATCAGCCATCGGCCATAGCAATAAAACAACAATATAATATACAAAGAATAGAAATTAAAAAATCAATTATATAAAATACATTTTAGGGTTTTGAATCAATAGTCAAATAGTGGATCTTTGGATTTGGATTTGATATCCCGCTTTATCACTACTGAAAGGAGTCTCAAAGCGGCTAACAATTCTCCTTTCCCTTCCTTCCCCACAACAAACACTCTGTGAGGTGAGTGGGGCTGAGAGACTTCAAAGAAGTGTGACTGGCCCAAGGTCACCCAGCAGCTGCATGTGGAGGAGCGGGGAAGCGAACCCGCTTCACCAGATTACGAGTCTACCGCTCTTAACCACTACACCACACTGGCTCCCTAGAATATTTCTTATTCTAATTGCCCCAGCTAATTCTTCCTATGCTTAATAGCTAATGGGAGGGATTTCCGTCAGCGTTGTAAGAGGGAGAGGGGAGGTTTTTTTTTAAAACAAACAAACAAACAAACAAACCCCTCTCCTTGCAGTCTTCCTTGTGCTGTTGAACTGGTTGGCTCTTGGTGGAAAGGGGGCTGGACTGAAGAAAAAAGGGCTCCTTTGGAGAAACTTTTTAAAAATAAATTATTTTGATCCACTTCTTCCTGCTGCTTGGCTGGTGGGCCAATAGCAGCCCAGGGAGCACAGATTGCACACTGCTTAACAACAACAATAATATAAACAGAAAAAATAGAAAAGGGGGCATGTTTCTTAGAGACTGTGTGTACTGATTGGAGAAAGCACATGCTGAGCAGACAATATACAAAATTCACTTGATATAGGTTCATGCCCCAATATTTGTTGAGGGTTATGTATATTGGCTGGTTAATGTGCATAATTCTCTCTTCATGGGAGAGGCCTGGTAAATGTGCACAATTGCTGGTTGTTGTGCATACTAACCACTGAATATATATAATCAATCTGCCATTAATCTTTGTTTCATGAGCACATTTGAAAGTGATGGAAATCCCAGTTTTAACTGAGAACTAAAATTCTTAACTTCAAAGGTAATGGTTGAATACCAGATTTTCTGCAATCTGCACTCCACCCCCTCTTCCTCAGCCTTTTCCACAATTCCTTTTTTGGGGGTGGAGATTAAGCAAATTGTTAGCCTTTTATTTGTCCCACATCTTGATTTGAGGAAGGGGAAATGGGGAAGCCAGCCTAGCCACATCGCAGTCATGGAAATCTCTCTTACCCCACCAACCATTCTTCACCTCCCAGTGCAAGACAGATATTCAGTTTCTTAATTGTTGAGGTGGGAGGAACCCTTTCGTTTTACTTCAAAGCAAATGAGCAGTGGCTATAGAGATAATGATTTGTTTAAGTTATTGTTATAAACAGTGCAAGGAAAGCATAAACATGGATGTCATGCCAACATTCAGTATTGCATACTGAATAAGCTCTAGTGAATGTCATTCCCTTGCCTTTCTCATTTTCTTCAACAAAGGATGTGCAATTTCCTATTTTTAAACTGGATACTCTTTTGCTTACTGGGATTGTTAAAATGAAAGACTATAACCTTTTACTACAAGGAAAGAGGGCTCAAAGTACAGGAATATTGCTCTTTTGCTCCTTGTTTTAAATACTTAGATCCTATGCACATTTGCTTGAGAGTAAGTCTGAACACAACAGGGCTTACTTAGGAGTTATCATGTCACGTCACTGTACTGCTAATGACTGCAACAGCAGCTTAGACAAAACTTTCCATTCTATAGTGCACAGGTTGTTTAGAAATTGGAAAATGTAAATTATATACCTTTTCGTGATACTTTTTTTGGTGAAGTTATTTTGCAAACACTTACCTGACAACAAACAGTGTGGAAATTGCATTTTTAGAAGGGAGAGACTTTAAATGGGAGAGACACAAGTTAAAAGCTTTATAACAATACTTACTATAGAATAGGGTAGCATTAATTATACATATCTAAAATCACAATGGATAAAATGTTAATTGCCTGTGGATGCCAGGGAAGTTGGGTTTGAAATCGTGTAGGAAATTCTTTAAAGTCACGTCTTCAACAGCCTTGTTCTATGAACCCACAATTGTCATTAGCTTTTACTAATTTACCCAATGGAGCAGAACTGCATTTTTTTTTTTTAAAAAATCTCTGATCTAGAAGTCATACCCAAGAGAGAGACATGGATGTTTGAAGGGCCTTGTCATCCAGGGGAGATCTAAATACCTTCTTCTGTCTGTTGACTGGGAAGAAGTGTATAGGATTGGAATAGTGATACTGCTGCTGACTCACTGGAAGGACAGATTGTGAAGCTGAGGCTCCAATACTTTGGCCACCTCATGAGAAGAGAAGACTCCCTGGAAAAGACCCTGATGTTGGGAAAGATGGAGGGCACAAGGAGAAGGGGACGACAGAGGACAAGATGGTTGGACAGGGTTCTCGAAGCTACCAGCATGAGTTTGACCAAACTGCGGGAGGCAGTGGAAGACAGGAGTGCCTGGCGTGCTCTGGTCCATGGGGTCACGAAGAGTCGGACATGACTAAACAACTAAACAACAACAACAACAACTGCTGCTGAGCAATGCCTTTGGTGCAATGCTCCACTTTCCCCTCCTCCTGTGTGAATCCATTGCTTTCATTGCCTCCCTTGCAGTATGATCGCTATCAGGAGTGTCAGCTTGGCCCCGTGACAATAGTTGCCCAGGGCCATGGGGGCCATGCAGCATGCATTGCCCAGACACTTAAATTTGTGGGTGCCTGGTCCCTTCATGGGGAGTTTTGTGGGTGCTTGGGAACCAAGGGTGTTGGCACTTATGATCCATATTATACTTTTTCTGCCACTCGCCAAACAATTGGGAAATCTGCCACTCTCCAAACAATTGAAAAACTGAATAGTACAGGGTTTTTTTGGGGGGGGGGGTTGGGGGTTGGCAATGGCAGCTGCCTTTCTGGAAGGGTGCATCACCCATTGCAGATTTCTTATGTGGGTGTCCACAAGTGCCTGGGGTGTGGGTCTCCTGGCAGCACTATTAACTTAATAAAAATTTACTTGCAATTCTGCTCCAAGGAGTGCTCGATTCAACATGCAATCATAAAATAAAGCCATAACAATCCAATAAAACTAAACAGTCTGCAGCAGCAGCAGCATCCAACTAAGATGATGTGGCTTCTACACAGCATTAGCATGTGATGCCTACATAAATTGGTGTTTTTGGTCAGAAAAATGCAATAGGATTTGCTCTGGTAGGCAGGAGGTACAGAGGGAGTGCTGCTCTGCTCCCATGCAGATGTCACTGTGGAAAAAGAAGGGATGCAAAACAGGCCCCCGTCTCCTGACCTTAATACCCAACTTGGGACATACAGGGAAACAGTGGTAGGAGGTATGTAGCACCAGTTGAACCTGGTCCGGAAACCAATTGGCAGCCAATGCAAGGAAGCCAGCAGCTTTTACTAAGCTGGTAGCTGTGTTGTTCCCATGTTGCAGTGTTCCTATGTTTCTGGAGAAATGCTTTCAAGATGAGAAGACTGATACTTCAGAGTTATATTCTGTTTTTACGCAGGGCTATAGGCTTTTGTTAGGGATGTGGATGGCACTGTGCTCTAAACCACAGAGCCTAGGGCTTGCCGATCGGAAGGTCAGCAGTTCGAATCCCCACAACGGGGTGAGCTCCCATTGTCTGGTCCCTGCTCCTGCCAACCTAGCAGTTCGAAAGCACGTCAAGTGCAAGTAGATAAATAGGTACCACTCTGGCGGGAAGGTAAATGGCGTTTCTGTGCGCTGCTCTGGTTCTCCAGAAGCAGCTTAGTCATGCTGGCCACACGACCCGGAAGCTGTCTGTGGACAAATGCCAGCTCCCTCGGTCAGTAAAGTGAGATGAGCATCGCAACCCCAGAGTCGTCTGCAACTGGACCTAATGGTCACGGGTACCTTTACCTTTACCTTATAGGCTTTTGTTAATCACAGTTGGTAGTCTTGCGACTGACAGCCTTGAGCATAGATTCATTCTTTGTGGGAGTGAAGGTCCTTGTTGGAAAAAAGTTCTGACTGCCAGTGATCTAGCTGTTGTTGGCCTTGCGGGCAATATGCTGTGCAACGCTAATAGTAGTCGATTTGGAATTAACAGCCACACTTTGCAAATATTGCCAATTTAATAATAAAACACCTAGCAATTTATTTCTGGTGCAGTATTACAAAATGGGTGCATTGGTACAGTGTGTGCTCACAACATTTCTTATTTACACAACCAGGCATGGACCACAGTTGTAAGCAATGTGCATGGGAGCTTTAAATATGGCTGGTGTCCTTTGCCATAACTGTGTGCAATAGGAACAACAATAAAAACACAATAAAGCAGGCTCTTTTTCAGGTTAAAGTAGTGAATAGATTTTGTACAGTGCCTGTCTTAATTTGGATCATTCCAAAGGGATGCTTCAGGCCAAACAAAATACCAAGAGGTAGACATGGGAGTTTGGGGGAGTAAATTCCTAACAAATTATTTACATAATTGTTGAGTCAATAATTCATATTTCATTCACTACTGCAAGAGGCTAAGGTCACATTGAGATGTATCATGAGCTGGAAGGTCCACTGATAATTTACATTTGTAATTATACTCAAAACCTCCACGTACCTTGAGGATACCACTGCTGGCAGACTGATTCTATTTCATCCACTGCCTTAAAGAAGACTGGAAGCGCTAGCTTTTAAGGAAGTTGCAGAAATGAACATCGGTTAGCTTGAGTCTTCCAGTTACTCTTAGCAACACTCTTTTGGAGAGAGAGGACCCTTGGCCAGGGAAGGGCTCAAAGAGCATAGCTGTCAACTTACGGATTTGAAAATAAGGGACCAGCAGCCTCGAAAATAAGGGATCAACAATTACTTGGATAAAATACATATTTTGTTGCGTGCAAATGGCTTTAGATACCTATTAGGTCCATAAATTACTATATAGCATATATTCAACTCAAAAAAACAGCAACAATTTGTTGTTGACAAAGCACAGCTGGACATAGAAAGGGCCCCATTACCTTCAGTAGCTTATTTAAGGGACATCATCAATAAGGGACAGCAGTGGTACATGGCGCTGGTATAGTCCCGCCAAATAAGGGACGCTTGACAGCTATGTCAAAGAGAGAGAAACTGAGTGCGATGCTCAGAAACTTAAAGGACCGAAAGATAAAGCTGGCTTAGTTCTTTGTCTTGGAGTTGGATGCAAGGCAGTTCCAAGAGATGTAAGAAATAGAGGGAGGGTTGCAATGCACCTGATGCAAGCAAAAATGAAGCAACTTTCACCTGACATAAAAAGGAGATGTGAATGATACGCTTGTTAGAGATGATCGTGTTTGCCTTCCCCCCCTCCCCCTGCTGACTCCCATGGGTGTGATCCTTCTGCACCAGCTGGCCGAAGCCTGTTAGAAGTGTGGTCTGCCCAGAATGTGGGAAAGAATGGAGAAAATGTGGAAAACTTGATCATTTTGCTGAAATGAGTAAAACCCGATGGAGAAAATCTCAAGGCACAACTATGATGTTTACACTGGCAGAAGCAGATGAAAGCATGATTTCTTCATTGGTATCATAAATTCTTCAGTTTTGGAATATGAGAGGTATCTGGATTTTCTCATAAATGATAGCAAAACTGAACTTCCAACATTTATGGGGGCACAAAAACAAATCCAGTGGGTGGGATTCAGCAGAAGCTTTGTGCACGAACTTCCACTTGTGCAGTAGGGCTTCCCCCCTTCCCCTGCACACCCCCAAAACTGTCTTGGGGGGGGAGTCAGGAGAGCCCCCAGCACAGCCAGAGAGGGGTAGAGGGGGGAATCATTCCATCTGGCAAACAGAAGTCTTGTGCAGATGGAATGTTCATCATAGTGCAATGTTTAATTCTACCCAGTGTCTAAAAATAAATAAATTACAAATCATTGCATGCTGAAAAACTTCCACATTAATAGTATACTCCAACAACAGACTAGAGAGGGTTGGATAAATTAGTTTCAGGGCGTAAGTTGCTATACTCTGTAAAAATAAACCTAGAACCTTTCTAATTTGCATGGCTACAGGCCATGCCTGTAATTCATGCACCAGTGTGCTGTTTATGCATGGTAATTGTGGGAACATGGCCATTGTTCATCAGTTTTCCATCCCAATTAAGGCACATGGTTCTACTGGCCATGTGCTTTTGCCTACAGATGTGTTCAAATCTGAAGGAAGCATGAAGCAATAACACACACACACACAGCCATCACAGTGGAGTAAGCCATCGCTAAAATCAACTGGGCCGCTCCAGTGTTCAAGCTGAGAGGTTGTTGTTGTTGTTGTTGTTGTTGTATGTTTAGTGTTTTAAGCCCCCCCCACGTCTTCAGCTCTTTAGCCCTCCTTAAAAGTTCCACCCATTTCCCAAGAAAAATACATACTCATATTTTGAGAAGGAAGGGCAAGGAGAAGGCAAAGGATCAGGAGAATTGAGTCTGAAGACTGAATTAGGTAAGAAGACATCTTCGCAATAAGCAATTCCATGAGTGGCTTTTACAAAACAAATGCCAGGTGTGTACACAATCCAGACCAACTCCATCTAAACTAAATGTGGTTTATAGAAAGTATACTTTCAGATCCAAAGAGGGATTTAATCCAAATCTTGGAAATAGCTGCTCACCTGGTCACCTGCAGCAAATAAGAATAACTTTAAGGCCAACTAGGCAGGAAAACTTTACAAAATGTTCTTTTTTCTTTCAGGCTACATGTATATGGACTGGCAGACTAGGGTTTATGAGGGGCTAGTAACTGCGGGTTTATTCTGTAAAGTTGCAAAATCTGTATCGGGGAAATTACCTTTATTATAGGCCTACACAGCTACATTTACTTTTTGTAAGGCAACAACTTAACAATTCCATTCTGAGAAGTAGTTAAACCCATCTCTGACTTCATAAAAAAAGGTAAAGGTACCCCTGCCCGTACGGGCCAGTCGTGTCCGACTCTAGGGTTGTGCGCCCATCTCACTTAAGAGGCCGGGGAGCAGCGGTGTCCGGAGACACTTCCGGGTCACGTGGCCAGCGTGACGAAGCTGCCCTGGCGAGCCAGCGCAGCACACGGAAAGCGGTACCTATTTATCTACTTGCACTTAAGGGTGCTTTCGAACTGCTAGGTGGGCAGGAGCTGGGACCGAAAGATGGGAGCTCACCCCGCCGCGGGGATTCGAACCGCCGACCATACGATCGGCAGGTCCTAGGCATTGAGGTTTTACCCACAGCGCCACCCGCGTCCCTCTGACTTCATCCTGTAGCATTAAACCTGAAGCAGCATGGATGCCGTGAGGAAGACCGGGTTCCGCATTGTAGTCACTGCTCTGTGTTTCGCTATGCTTTGCTAGATCCTGGACAGACTTTTGAAAACAATCGGCACATTCCCCTGTGTGGCTTGTGTGTTGCACCAGATATGTTTAAGTGGGTGCCTCTGGCACTTGGGGTGTTTTAAGACAGAGTTCCTCACCCCCCCCCTCAAGTAACATTAAATTTGATTGGAACAAAGTTGGTGATGTAGCTGAGGTCCTCAGACCTTCTCAAGAATAATGGCTGAAAACCACCCTTTCCTTCTCCACCCCATCCCCACCCCTTCACTCGATTTTGCTGTGCAATATTTATTAAGGCTTGTTACAAGTTTGGAATACTTGTAGTGCACAGATGTTTTGTGAGGCTTGTTATTTTCTATGCTGGAGGTTATGAGTCAGATTACTGTTAAGCAAAATGTTTATGTGAAATCATTTCTGAGTCATATATTTGCATCATATACAACCTGTCTGACAATCAAAACATTCACCACTCTGCTAATGATTATACGAACTTTTCCAGCACTCTGCTCCAACATAACATAATTACACAGAAAAGCACAATAAATTACTTTGACAGCGTTCTCCATGTGCCTTATTGTGATCTCTTGACATTATCTCACCACTACTCAGAACTGCAAGACTAATATGCAGCACAACTGTTTGCATGTCGTTTGGGAAAGACCTTTCTTAACCTATTGTGTACACATTCATCAAAATCCTGATTAATAGATGGTGTAGATGTTCCAAATAAATATTTTGGGGAGGTGCACAGGGGTATAATTTACATATATGTACAGTACCTATTTATTGCAACTGAGGAATGCATTTGCAAGGTTTATAAGCTAGTCTCCTGATATATGTCAGGTCTTCTGTGCTTGTGTAGGTGATAGGTGCAAATATATTTGTGGCGTGGAAATGAGGAGCTGTGATCAGGAAGGATACCTACAAATGTTACCTCAATGGCTTGGAAGCCTTTGAGGCATGTCCACTTCTTGCATTGCTTTGGTAACATTGAAGGCTATTTCTGATGCCAACATTAGTCTTCCCAAAAGCTGAGGCAATGCTTTTCTAAAAAGGAGAACATCATGCCATTCTCCTGCATTAATTGGGCTTCTGTTGGACTGGAATGAGATGACTGCTGACTGGAAGTGGACCCATGCTGGTTTAATAGGCTATAATGGCTGGCACAATTCGTTTTAAAGGACTTTAATGACTTTTGCCCAGATCCTATCAGCCCATATGTGCAAAAGGCAGCTCTGATGTGTACACATAATTGTCATGTTCACTCAAGCCTTCCCATTCACCTTAGCTGTGTGGGTAGCCTTCATGGTCATGTCATTTTGCATGTGGATTGGCCTGCATATAATAAAGCCCTACCTCACAGCTTTTGGATTTGAGCCATTCTGTAAATCTTGCAAGAGCATACACTATATATCTCACAACAGTATGTACACAAGATTGGTCTACCATTCAGTAGAGTGATGTGAATGCTTTAGGTTAGGTGACAGACGGTGTGAGGTAAAAAGGTAAAGGTAAAGAACCTCTGGATGGTTAAGTCTAAACAAAGGCAACTGTGGGGTTGCGGTGCTCATCTCGCTTTCAAGTCGAGGGAGCCGGCATTTGTCCACAGACAGATTTCCGGGTCATGTGGCCAGCATGACTAAACCTCTTCTGGCGCAACGTAACACCGTGACAGAAACCAGAGTGCATGGAAATGCCATTTACCTTCCCGCCACAGTGGTACCTATTTATCTACTTATGTACATTGACGTGCTTTCGAACTGCTAGGTTGGCAGGAGCTGGGACAGAACAACGGGAGCTCACCCCGTTGTGGGCATTCTAACCGCCAACTTTCTGATCAGCAGACCCCAACCCTGCTGTTCCTCCTGAACTGCTGTTCACTCTCAAGGGGACGCCAGATCTATATGTATACTATATGGCCTGTCCTGGGTCCCCTAAACTGTCTTAGGAAACCTAAACAGTCTCAGGTGCAGTGAAGGACTCTCTTGTCACCAGTAGTAAAGTAAGATTCAGGTGGCATTTGGAGTACAGTATATGGACCAGGTAGTGTTTGTGTGTCCATGTTGTCCTTCCCCTTAAGCTGCAAAATGTCTTGCGCACACACGTTTCCACTTTAAATATGTCACACTAAGAAAAAACACAATTTGTGAGGTCTTATCTCTAAAATGCTAAAATGTTTGCACTCTCGTAATTCTGAAAGATGTACTGAAAGAGGTTATCGGAATACATGAATGAAACAGGTCCATTTGAAGAGACATGCTCCACTATTATGAAAATGCCAGAATCTGGTGAAGTTAGTGTGAGAAGATAAATGCAGGTGGACAGTGTGTTGGAGAAGAGCATATAACTCTCAAAAGCTATTAGCTATGAAAATTGCTATTTTAAAAAACAAAACACTTTTCAATTAGTAGACTGAGCACAGGGTTTTTTGGCAAACCTTGGTCTGTATTTGTATATATACATACATACATACATACCGTACACACACACACACACACACACACACACACACACACCCCTTTAAAAAACAACAACCCCCCACAGGCTGTCTTAAGCTGACCTTCATTTTTTAAATTTAGATGTTTTATTACCTAGATTCTACTTCAAACCTGTGTGGAGACTTTAAATGGCAAGCTTTTTAAAGAGCTGGCATGTCACAGTGTGAAAGTTTGGTTTATGGTCTTTTAGCATTCGCTTTTCTGAGCTGGATTATAATATGTGTGGATGATACTGGCAGACTCTGAAACTATAAAATACTGCTGGATTTCATCACTTTTACTAGACTGGCACTGTACAGCCTGCAGGATGGACTCTGATGACATTCTTTATGTCTGTGGTGAAAAAGTCAAGTGTGGACAATACCATAATGGCTTTTCCGAAAGTAAGTTAGCTAGGCCATACGTTAATGAGCTTGTGAGTGTGTGTGTGTGTTTTGAAGCCATAAAAAAAGCTTCCGCACATAATGTTGGAGAGCCTTGCCTTAACCGAGGTCTCTGACTAGTGCGAGTGACGAATGCCTAATTGGACTATGAGGACCAATATATTGTGAAGTGTAGTGGAAAATGCCCCAAAAATCTGCTGGATGAAGGCCATTTATCCTGAGTCAGTTCCTAGCCCTGTAAACAAACACAGCTGCTTGAGTGTAGAATCGGTGAATAAGAGCGGTAAAAATGGTGATGCGTTGCTAGTGAGATCACGGCAGAAAAAAATATGTAACGCACGAGGCTGCGTCAGGACTAGAGGCTATCTTCGGCTGAGATTGGCCGTTTCTGTTTATATAGCTCATATATTTATGGCACTGTAGGGTAACATTAACATGAGTAAGTCGTTCTCATTCCCCAACAGCTCATGTAACAAGCCAGCCAGAATGTTAAGCGCTGTTGAGCTGATAATGCTAAACTTTGAGAAATGGCCTACAAGCATTTGGTCAGATGTATCTTCATATAACATCCAATGTTTTCCCAGTGGAAATAGGGACGTCCAATTCCATAATTTTATAATTTATACCCTGCCCATCTAACAGGGTTGCCCTAGCCACTCTGGGAGGCTTCCAACATATAAAAAAACATAATATAACAAACAGTTTTTTATATATATATAAAACCCCTTTCATATACAGGGCTGCCTTGTCTTCTAAAGGTTGTGTAGTTACTTATCTCCTTGGTTTGGGGGGTCGTATAACTCCATACCCTCCAACATTTCTCTGAAGAAAATTGGGACATCCTGAAAATAGGGGTGCCCTAAGGAAAAGTGGAACGTTCTGGGATCAAATCAGAAACCGGGACAGCTTCTGTAAATCTGGCACTGTCCCTGAAAATAAGGACACTTGAAGGGTCTGTGCTCATATGTGCTCTCCCTTCCTAATATGTCCCTGATGCAATATTTATTTACGCCAGCGGAGAGTTGGTAACTGTTCCTTTAAATCTTTGCAAATATGTGGTTTAAAAACCACTGCACATTGCAAGGTTAGTGACACAAGAGTCATTGGTAAAACTTCTTCAGCACCAGTTTATCTTACAGCAGCCCATTTGACAGGTTTTGACACCCTTGAGGATAGTTGGTTCACAGAGCCACACTGCCACAAGGTATATGTTCTGTACTGTAACTTCTATACTCCCCCTTTAATAACAGGAATAGTTCCTATGGTCTAAGTGGTAGGAGGCACTGCTTTAATTTATCCCATCCCATTTAATATTTAAAAAGAGAGAGAATGTCCCCTGGACTCTTCTTTTTTGTTTACCTTTACCTTTACCTTTTTAAGCAAAGGACCCCTGACAGTTAAGTCCAGTTGCAGACAACTCTGGGGTTGTGGCGCTCATCTCGCTTTACAGGTCGAGGGAGCTGGCGTTTGCCCGCAGACAGTTTTTCCGGGTCATGTGGTCAGCATGACTAAGCCACTTCTGGTGCAAAGGAATACCGAAACCAGAGCAGCGCATGGAAACACCGTTTACCCTCCCACTGGAGCAGTACCTATTTATCTACTTGCACTGGTGTGCTTTCGAACTTCTAGGTTGGCAGGAGCTGGGACCCAGCAACAGGAGCTCACCCTGTTGCAGGGATCCGAACCGCCAACCTCCTGATCAGCAAGCCCAAGAGCAGGCATAGGCAACCTTGGCCCTCCATATATTTTGGGACTACAACTCCCATCATCCCTGACCACTGGTTCTGATAGCTAGGGATGATGGGAGTTGTAGTCCCAAAACATCTGGAGGGCCAGGGTCGCCTATGCCTGCCCAAGAGGCTCAGTGGTTTAGACCACAGCGGACTTTCGGATTTAGTGTCCTCAACTAGTACTTGGTCTTTCAATATACAGAAGGAATTTTATCACTCCGAAGATTGCATTTGAGATTATAGTACTGCCATGACTTGCAATGGATAGTGGTCACTAAGCGGGTTTCCATTGTGGAAGTAAACATGTTGGTTAAGGGGACATTTTGTACTAACACCGTGAAACCCTGGAATGGAGTGGAAACAACAACCAAGTTTTAACAGATGCTGGTATAGCTCCACCGTCCTGAACCACCCCCAGCAAAGAATGAACATACTCCTGTGAAGTTGACAGCAAGTTGACAAATTGAACCATACGTGCTCAACCATGTTGTTATTTAACTGGGAAACATTTGCACAACGGAGGGTTATTAAAATGTTTTTAGGATTAGTTATCCAGACAGGTATGTTATATTCCTACCACGTAGTGATGTAACAGCTGTCTCATTCAGACTAATGAACCTGTATCATGGAGATGGAACTGTGGGTAATGTCCCTTCATGTTTTCTGGTCTATTCCATGAGCAGCTGATGAATGGACTCTCTTCTGAGGTGTCTGGGAGGGAAGTCTGACACAACTGCCTGGAAGGAAATGATGTTCATATGCTTCTCTTGTTATGACCTTATTAAAAGAAGCTTACCAGCAGAATATTGCTTGTTCTCTTGTTAAATAAGTATTTCAAGGAACAAACTGGAATACTCCATGTGTGTTAAAAGAAGATTTAAGAGAAGCCAGGTCTGGACTGGATATAAAGACAGAGGCAAAAAAGTCTGGGAACCAATAGCTAAATAATAATCAATATATTTGGTAGCTCTTGCTTAAATGTACACAGACCCTCCAAGTATCCCTGCTTTCCAGTCGCATTCCCAGATTTGCAGAAGCCGTCCCGGTTTCTGATTTGATCCTGGAATGTCCCGCTTTTCCTTAGGATGTCCCTATTTTCAGTGGAGAAATGTTGGAGGGAGTGGAGTTTTGCAACCCTCTGAGCCAAGGAGATAAGTAACTATACAACGTTTAGAAGACATCTGAAGGCAGCCCTGTGTAGGGCAGATTTCTTTAAAAAAAAAGTTCAATGTTTTGTTATATTTTTATATATGTTGGAAGCCACCTGGAGTGGCTGGGGCAAACCCAGTCAGATGGGTGGGGTATAAATAATAAAATTGTTATTATTATGATGGAATAGGTAAAGGTAAAGGGATCCCTGACCATTAGGTCCAGTCGTGGCCGACTCTGGGGTTGCGGCGCTCATCTTGCTTTATTGGCCAATAGAGCCGCCGTACAGCATGACTAAGCCGCTTCTGGCGAACCAGAGCTGCCCACGGAAATGCCGTTTACCTTCCCGCCGGAGCGGTACCTATTTACTTGCACTTTGACGTGCTTTTGAACTGCTAGGTTGGCAGGATTAGGGACCGAGCCACGGGAGCTCACCCCGTCGCGGGGATTCGAACCGCCAGCCTTCTGATCGGCAAGTCCTAGGCTCTGTGGTTTAACCTACAGCGCCACCCACGTCCCTATAGGATGTTCCTATTTTCATCAGAGAAATGTTGGAGGGTATGCATTTATGCAAGTTGCAGTATGCCTTGCCCAGAAGGCATCGCTCTGAGGAAGGACTGCCCCGTACCTTTCTAAATGTGAGGCAGAGGTGAGGAGAAAGAGAATCCTGGAAGGGACCCCAAGGGTCATCAAGTCTAACCCTTGCATTGCAGCAATCCCAGCTAAAGCATCCATGACAGATGGCCACCCAACCTGTGCTTAAAAACCTCCAAGGAAGGAGAATCCACAACCTCTCAAGGGAGGTTGTGCTGCTCCCTGGGCAAGTATTGAGGCAAGTAAGTGGGGGTGTCTGGAGGGTTCTAATTTGCCGACCGCCAAGCCCACCACCTGAGGAAATTGTCACCACATAATTCAGCCAGGCATGTGTGTACTACCCAAGATAAACACTATAAAATTTGAGTTTGATAACAAGCTTCTATTTTTTGAACCCAAAAAAGAGCTGGATGTCAAATGTTTCTAGAATTGCTATCCAGTAAACTCAACATCCATCAACACTCTAAATGTCAGTTAGTGCAAAGCTTTCTGTATCTCATGCAGAATTTAAATTTTCTAGCTGAGCAGAATATTTACAGCTTGAAAGAATTATTAAAAAATAACTGAGCTAGTTACTATTTTTTTAAATTTTTTTTTTTTTGCAATCGGCCAATATTTCTTTAGTGGGCAAGTGCAACCACCAGTTGAACAATATTCAGGCGTTTATTCACCCATGAAAATGTCAGTTTCTCAGAAATAGAAAGATATTCAGGCTGCAATCCTATAGTCACCTGTGAGTACGTGCTGTTGAGCTCAGTGGTACTTTCTTCTGAGTAAACATGTATAGTATTGCACTGTAACAGTGGAGTCCTAAACCTACGCCCTCGAGAGGGACAGAGCAATCCACAAACACCCTTTACCTGCTAGTGCAGGGTGTGTGTGTGTGTGTGTGTGTGTGTGTGTGTGTGTGTCCCACCCAAAGCCTTACAGAGAGAGAAATGCTCTTGTCCTCCCTGCTCCCATGCAAGGAGTTGGGACCAGTAGCAGCCAATGTGGGACACTGCTGCTCTCCTGGCTGCCAAACACAATATATCACTAGTGCTTTTCACAGGGGGAGGCGCAAGGTGCACCGAACTTGCTGCAACAGCAAGAGCGTTGGATTGGCTTTGCCATACTACACAGCCCTGAGCTCCCCATGCCTTGCACCTCTCTAGTAAGCGCCAGCGATGCACAGTGTTTGGAAGGCAGCAGAGCGGTCATGCCATCCCTGTGTTCCTGCATGGGTCACTGCTGCATGGGGAGCCAGGATCTCATCGCTGTCAACTTCGGCTTTTTGCACTCATTGGGAGAAGTGGAGGGAGTGGGGACAGGCACTCGCCATGGAGACTGCAGCAAAAGAACTTGCAGGTCTGGGTGAAGGTCTGGTTTTGTGTACATTCGACCTAACATGCGACATAAGTAGCGTCTGTCCTCACTATTTTTCATTTATGTTATTCTGCGTATGTCACCGGTCCTCTGTTGTTGGGCCAGAAATTCTGAGTAATCTTCAAGACTGAGGAAAAAGAAAAAGAAAAGTCTTGGGCAAAAGCTCTGCTGTGTGGCATTTAAAAATATACAGCAATTTTAAATGCCGGTTTAACACAGTTCTTGCCATACAGCACCATTCTTTAATAACAGTCAGTGTGTGTGTGTGTGTGTGTGTGTGTGTGTGTGTGTGTGTGTGTGTATATATATATGACATGACTAAACTTGGGTGTGGAAGACTACTTTGTCCATTGAGACTATTTGGGAATTTTTATGGGCCTCCCAGCATTCCTCCTGGAGAATACTGGAGGTCTGCGAAGGAGAAGGGGGTGGGGAAGCCAACACAATAGGAGAACTCTGCCAAGAAAAGGGCCAAAATGTCCGCAAACGTTTACAGAGTTCATTATGGGAGCCAGTCTCAGCTTGCGGCTTTCCCCAACTGGAATAGTTTGAATAACTCTATAATTTTTACTGGTGCAGTTAGTACATGTGGCTGGCCACACACGGCTGTCAGCCAGATGTCTTATTCTGTGTAAATGTAAAAGGATGCTTTGGGTTGGGTTGGTTATTTGTGTCATATTTATTGGTGTGTGTGTGTGTGTGTGTGTGTGTGTGTGTGTAAGCAGTCCATACACTCCACCTCACATTTCATTGGCACTGGAACCCAAGGTTTCATGGAACTATTTAAGCCAGAATGTCCCCAAACTTGCCATAACTGAGGCGCACTTACTTTCTGAATTAAAATAGGTTGTGTATATTAAAAAAAAGCATTTCTTTCAGCCAAGGTAAGGGTAAGTGTGACCTGCCCTCAGAAGAGTCAGCCCCCTGTTTTACTGCATGAGTCAATGTTCTGGGCATGCCTTCTAATTGGAAAGAGGTGAACCCAAGACTGTAATCCAGAGACACCACTGGCAAATACCTCTCGGAACAGGGCAATTCTGCTGTGAGCAGTGAATCATGCATGGAGATGGCAAGTAGGCCTCTTTCAGAGCCTTTGATTATTCAGCTCGTTTCTCATTGCACATTAGCAATTCTCTCGGGGCATACATGATAGGAGCTGGCGATTTAAGGAAAAAGGGAAATGTGTGGACGTTCTGCATTTTTATGGATCCTGTTATTTATTACCCATGTATGTACCAAATGGGATGCGGGTGGTGCTGTGGGTTAAACCACTGAGCCTAGGACTTGCCGATCAGGAGGTCGGTGGTTCGAATCTCCATGACGGGGTGAGCTCCCGTTGCTCGGTCCCTGCTCCTGCCAACCTAGCAGTTTGAAAACACGTCAAAGTGCAAGTAGATAAATAGGTACTGCTCCAGCGGGAAGGTAAATGGCATTTCTGTGCGCTGCTCTGGTTTGCCAGAAGCGACTTAGTCATGCTGGCCACATGACCCGGAAGCTGTACGCCGGCTCCCTCTGCCAATAAAGCGAGATGAGCGCTGCAACCCCAGAGTCGGCCATGACTGGACCTAATAGTCAGGGGTCCCTTTATTTTTACCTTTATGTACCAAATATGGATGAGTCTACGTCCCTTTTATCCTCTTCCTGTTTATCTTGGATCTTCATGCTTTCACTAGTATATAGAAAGGGATAGAAACTCCCAAATTGGGTCAGCTTATTGTGGAAGGGGGGATATGTGGGAAAATGAGATGTAGCAGGTGGTTATATCTCCTCTCTATCTCCCTTCCCCACATCTTCCCTCCTCTTCCTTTTTTTTCTTCTTCTTTTTTTTTATATGGCTAGGATCCTGAGGTTCATCTTCTGCAGTCAGATGTAGAATAATGTCTGATACACTCTCTCTCTCTCTCTCTCTCTCTCTCTCTCTCTCTCTCTGTGTGTGTGTGTGTGTACGTACACACAGATGCCAAAGCCAGTGGCTGAGGGGGAAGCACTGGTGGAGGAAGAGGAGTACGGGGGGAGTGCACTGCCCCTGGCATCGTGATCCCGGTGGGGTGCCATCGTGACTGCCCTGCCTGCCCCAGTTGGGCGCCCCGCCCCCAGGGCATGTGCCAGCCCTGCCCCTGCCTGCTCTCCGCCCCCCGGTGCCAGAGCATTAAGCTCTGCCACTGAGGGGAAGTTACCTCCTGTTACCTACACACTAGGGAGTTCTAAATTTTACATCTGAGTAACCACCTTGAATTTTAAGGGTGCGGCTTATATGTGGGTGCGGCTTATATTTGGGGCAATACGGTACTTGTGTAAGACATAGACTGAGAGGACATGTGTATCTGGACATGCAATACTTGGGATTATTAGGATGCTGACAAGTTACTCTACTCCCTGCCTGTTCATAACATCCACTACTTCGCGGTGACAATGAGCACCATCTTGACAATGAGCACCATCATAGTGTCTTAAAGCTTATAAAACCAATGATGCTAATACAGAGGGGAAACCAGTGGAGTCCTTTTCGTATCATACCAGTGCCCCTTAAGCAAAAGCAAGCTGGCATCCTTCGTAATTTTCTGTGTCGTCGTCATCATCATCATCATCATCATCATCATCAACATTATTTATCAAACCCAGTTTAGAGACAAAACTTCATTCCTTTCTTTTGTCGGGATGTGTCTGAAAAAGCAACAAGCAGCTGTTTTTGTGAACGGGTACATAGTTGTGGGTAAGTGTGGGAGGTTGGGTAGCACAATAAATCAGAAGTTGGTGTTTTAAGAAGCCAGGCTGGTTTAGTCACCTGTGTTATTCTTAACTCTAAATGCTGACTCAAAGGAAGAGGTGAACTCGAGGGAGCAAAGGTTTCTTTTGTTTAGGTGCAGCCAGGCCAGGTCTACCCATGAGGCGAGGTGAAGCAGTTGCCTCAGGCAGTACAGTGCCCCCTGCAGGTGAAACACCCACCCTGGAGAAGCACAGCACCAGCATAGCCTTGTGGACAGAGATCTGTGTCATAGTTCAGCCTATTATGTGCACCCCTGTGGGGCTAGCTCAGCTGAACTACATGACTAACTTCCTTGGATCTGTGCAGAGTCACTCTGGAGGGGAAAGAGACTTGACCCTTTTCAGGGTTGCTTCCTGCTCCGTTGTGCACTACCACATTAAACTGCCCACGCAGGAAACTTCCATACAGATGTTGTCCTTAGAAACACAAGCAGGGTTCCCCTTCCTTATAAGAATAAGGGAAAACTATGACCAGCCAGGACAAGAGCATCATTGTCCTAGAAGCTTGGGTCTGGAGCCCAGGTGGGTGACTGGGAAATCTCTCTCTGTGTGTTATATGTTTGAGTTGGCAGGAGTGGTAAACAGATGAGTAAAATGAGTAGGAGACACAAGAATGTTGCAGAATGGATGAATAGCTGAGCCTGAGCAGATGAGTAATGATGTGGAAGAATTAATAAGGAGCATTGAATGAGTGATGTCTAGGCAAGTCCTGCGTCTGCTTGTGTGTTTTGGCAATGTGTTTGTGGGTGATGGGTACCAGGGTGTGTGGTCAAAGTTGCATTGTATGTACATGCTATTAACAAAACATCAGAGGAGCCATTTTCCTGTTTTTCTCAGTCTAACCCTCCCTTGCGTAATAAACTCAATATTGCACATATAGGATTAAGTTATGTCACTAATACTTGGGTTCTGGTGATTTGAAAAGATTTCACAGCACAGAAAATGGTTTGTGTCACCACTGCTCAGAATGGCTTCCTGTGAGCCTGAACAAAACAAGAATTGCCATGCTGTATTGTGTCAGTCCTAGTACATCATTCTGCTTCCAATAGTGATCAGCCAGATGCTTTTCAAAATAATGAAGGCAGAGTGTCTGGTATTTAAACCATAGTTTATATAACTGACTTGTTTCAACAAACCATAGTTAACCTTGTACAACCATTTTGAGTTCAGCATAACACCAAACTGTGGTTAATCTAAAAACAGAAATGACAACTAATCCAAGGCTTTTACAGTCACATTCTTGTCATGATAAACCATGGCTTACCATGATGCCCAGACACTGTTGTTTCATGGGTTGTCCTATAGAAGGACAAACCATATGACAGTAATAGGAACCATACAATTAGTAGCAATAAAAGAGCAACTGTTACAATCACTACAGTTAATACTAAAGATGAAGTTAGTTATAAGCTACAGAGAGTGAGTTAGCTACGTGTATGGAAGCTAATTGACGAATTAGAACATTTACATCATCTCAGGTTGTTTGGTACCTTCCCTGATTTATGGCATACATTCTAGCTAATCACTGTGGTTCTGAACAACCTTTTTCATGGGCTGTCCTGATCAACTTCAATAAAATATAGTGGGGTCCCAGGTAAGCCCCGCCCTGCATAATTGATCACATGATGCAGTGCAAACACACCATTTGAATGGGAATGCCCATTCCTCCTCAAATATTTTATTGTGGGGGCCGAAGCCCCCACAGCCCCTAGCAGTTGGCTCCTATGAGATGAATAGTGCAAGGTTTGGGATAGACAGAAGGGCACATGGCACATAGTTAAACTATGGAAATCACTAACATAAGATGTAGTGATGGCTGCCAACCTTAAAAAGGACATTTGATGAAGTTAAGTTCTAACTTTGTGGTGGAATATCAAAACTATCTACATCTACTGGGGGAGATAATTCCCAAGGAAGGCTGCTACAACAGAGAAGGTCCTGTCTCATCTCACCAAATAGTGGCCTATACCCACTGGCTGGATGACGGCTTTATACTGCTTCCAGGAACAGGAAGCAACAGCAGGAGTTGCCTTCACATCTTGTTTCTTGACTTTTCATAGGTGTCGGGTTGGCCACTGTTGGAAACAAGATACTGAACTAGATGGGCCTTTGGTCTAAATTGGAATGGATGGTTTTATGCTTTTATGAAAACTGGATAAAAGTGGCTGGATATGCTGTTGCAGCACATAAAATATTCAAGAGTGTAATGTGTTGTAAGGATCATAGCTTAATGACATTTTTAATTAAAAAAAACTGGATGGAATTTTTGTTTTAATATTCTGAAGGTTTACTTTATACTCTTTTTGAGCCTTTTGCTTAAATAACAAATGATACTGTTGATGGTTGATTAAGAAAATGCAATAATATTTGCCAGTGTCCAGTTCTGGTGAAGTGGAACTTATAGGTGGATTGGGAGGGTGCAGGCGCTGGAAGAGGTGAAAAGACAGTCTGAAACAGATCAGGATTCTAGTACCAAGGGTGACCAAAGGCAGGTTTTCAGGACCCTGGACAGAGCCCCGGAAACAGGAGAGTTGTTCCAATAAGAGCTCAGTCTCAGCTGAGCACTTTTGTGTGTCCTGGGCCTGACTACTCCTTTCTGGTCTGCAGGGGTGGAGAGATCCTGAAAAAAGGAGCTGTCTGCCTTGGAATCTGGCACTCTTTATCAGTTCCCCAGTCTGTTACTGGTCATGTTGCCTTTGTTGGCAGGCAGGCTCAGTGCCCTTGGAGGTGAGAAGGCCAACCCCTCGACAAAATCAGGTTCAAGGACTGCAGAATCAGGAACTCTGTTCTTTTTGGCTCAGGCTCCACCCTTTGTGCCTGCAAGTCCGGGTCAAGCTACTAGTGATTTGTAGTCTTTGCTACAAGGATCCAAGGAGCCTGGGAGCTTTCCAGGGGTTCATCAATATGGTTAGGTCATCTGAATTGTAATTCCAGACCACAGGTTGGAACTAGATGAACAAACTCTGCACTCATATGTTCCCAATTCTCCCAATTTGTGCTCAGATCTGAAATAATGGAAAATGATAGTTTGCTGCTAGCACCTGAACTGGCAAGTTATGGTTTGAACAAATCATATTTGCCCTGTTTGAATGTAATGCTAAACTGGATGTGAGAAGGGAAATTGGAATGCATGAGGGTTGAGGGAAGGAGTGTGTGAGCACAGGATTCATTTTTGTAGTTACAAACAGTAGTTTGGTGGTACATCTGAACTGACCTAATGTTACTAGCAGCTGGCACGCAACCCTGAATAATAATAATAATAATAATAATAATAATAATAATAATAATGATACATTTCATTTCATTTCAATACCACTTTATATTTTTAAGAGGAAAAAAACCCAAAGCAGTTTACAATATACATCAAAGCATCAAATAAAACAATCCAGATTAAACATGATGGAAGGAAGTAAAACATAGTTATCCATTCAAAAAAGCATAATTAACAGGAAACTAAAGCTTTCAAAATGAAAAATTACAAAGGAGGGTCAGTTACAGAATGCACATTTAAAGAAGCCAAGTTAACAAAAACAAAGACCTTAAACATTGCGGTGGTGGGAGCAGAGGAGGGGAGCATAAGCAAAGGGGCTCACAGAAAATTGGGTGGTGGGTTTAAGAATATGGAGCAAAGGAAGAGGCAAGTATCCAGTATTGATATCCATCTCTGATGGGGGGGCCACAGGAGAGTTTTAGACTTGTTCTAGTATTTGCTTTCAGTTCACGCAGGGTAGCAGGGAAGCTCAACAAAGCAGTTGGGCGAGTGGCCCACCTATCAGAATATTCTGCAAAGCACTGCAGTTCCATCGCAGACGGTTTCGTTGGCAGACCCACTGCAGCAGATGGATTGGCATGGAAAAGTTCCCCAAAAGTCTGAGATGTTATTGGGTTTCTTTTTCATTCCTGCTTCCACAGTCTCTATTCCTAAGCCCATTTTTAAAGGGGCAGCTGAAGGATTTTAAACAATACCAGAACATAAATTCCACAGTAAGTGCAACAGACAAACCAGATGTGTCTTGGCATACACCATGTCCATGCAGATGGTATGCAAATTATGCCACGCATGCAAATATAAGTATAAAAATTAGTTGCAGCCTTTCATTGCTTAATAGGTGGCCCTCAGCGAACATTACGTAGGTTTCCCTCCCATGTTTGTAGTGCAGAGGGTGTTTATGACAGTAGAATTTGTGCCTGCAAAAGTGTTTTGGAAAGTATAAGTGAAATAAACTTAATGTCTAACAGTGTAACACCTGTACAGCTTGCTTCTTTCCTCAACCATGTAGAGTAATTGGCAGCAAAAGAAGTTTGTTAGAGTAGCACAAGGTTAATTGGTGTGTGTGTGTGTGTGTGTGTGTGTGATTGATTGATTGATCACACACACACACACACACACACACACACACACGGAAGTGTAGCCTTTAGGCATTTTGCATCTTTCAGCATTATGGAAAACACACATTTTATAAGACGGCTCATACTTTCTATAAGAGTAGAGGAGAAGATTTGTAGCAGTTTGTTTTAATTCCATTTTGATTTTTTAAATGGATTTGGACCCTCCCCACCCCCCTTTCCCTTTTTAATCTGTTTATGGGGCAGGAGTTTGTGCCTGAAAAAACACTTGTACATAAAACAGCTGTTAAATGAATCTCCACACACTGAGATCAAGAGAACGTGAAGAAATATGTACTTCCAAAGACCTCTTTGCCAACTTGGATACTCCTTCCGAAAATAAATACAATCTTGCTACAAGTTTTTGGTAACTTAGTTACTGAAAAATAAATTGTGCTACTTAGACCTTGAAGTTAGCCTGTCCTCCGATCCAAAGTCTTTTAGCTCATAGGCAGAACCGAGTTTAAAAGATACCCTTGAATTTAGCTAATTGGGTCACACATATTATCTGTTCTTTGAGTAGCACGGCAGTTTCTGCACAGTAGTCTTGAGAGTTCTCAAAACTTTTTCCAGATCAGCACTCTCCTGGTCAGGTGTGAACTAAAACATAAAATCGTAGAATTGAAGAGTTGGGAGGCATCCCAAGGACCATCTAGTACTACCACCTGCAATGCAGGAGTCTAAACTAAAACATCCATGACAGATGGCCATCTGAATTCTGCTAAAAAACTTCCAAGGAAGGAGAGTCCACAACCTGCAAAGGGATACCGTTACATTGTTGAACAGCTCTTACTGTCAGAAAATTCTTCCTGAAGTTTGGTTGGAATCTCCTTTCTAATATGGTTTTTCATTATCCAATGCCCCCTCCCCCCCAAAAAATTGGACATGCAAATTACAGTGCTGACAGCAACAAACTGGGATCTGGGCAAATAATGAAGGAATAATGCATTGTGCATTATGGTGTTCATTGTAAGGTAAAGGGACCCCTGACCATTAGGCCCAGTCTTGACCAACTCTGGGGTTGCGGCGCTCATCTCGCTTTATTGGCCGAGGGAGCCGGCGTACAGCTTCTGGGTCATGTGGCCAGCATGACTAAGCCACTTCTGGCGAACCAGAGCAGCGCACGGAAACGCCGTTTACCTTCCTGCCAGAGCGATACCTATTTATCTACTTGCACTTTGACGTGCTTTCAAACTGCTAGGTTGGCAGGAGCAGGGACCGAACAACGGGAGCTCAGCTCGTCGCGGGGATTCGAACCGCCGACCTTCTGATCAGCAAGTCCTAGGCTCTGTGGTTTAACCCACAGCACCACCCTCATCCCGGTGTTCATTATGCATTTAGGTCAATCCCACATAAGGAATTTACCGCTTTATCAGTGCACATACAAGTACTGGGTATTGTTAGTCCATGGTGAAATGGGGGAAGTGTTTTGAATTTTCCTTAGATAATAACTAAGGAAAAGAAGACCACTCATTGGTGTTCACTCAACTCCCAACTCCAGGCAGCCTAAAAGTGGTGGAATAAGGCCACACACAAGTGACCCCAGTATATTTTAAGTGTTCCGCAGGGAACAGGTCCAGAGAATAATTGGAAGAATAGGAGGCTGGTCCCAGTGCTGCCAATCAGCATTAAGTTGACTAGCACATGTTATGTGGCTCACACAGACAGCTGTGCTCTGAAGGATGGAGAAGACGTTCACATCTCACCTCCTAAAGGATGTCCTCCCTGCCTTTGAGAAACATGGTGATAATACATATAATGCATTTAAATCTGCTTCAAGGCATGTAAAATGTGAGGCTTTTTCTAGAAGGGAGGCACTGTTCGTAGCTCCCAGGACATAGTCTGAAGGCACATCATGCCACAACTTTGCAGGAGCCAAGTACATCAGGCTCTGGCCAAGCCATCTGCATGGGAGACCACCTGGGACTTTAATGTACATGTTGCCTTGGAGTCCATAGAGGAAAGTCAGAATAGAAATGTAAGAAATAAGCAAAACTCTCCCTCTTTTTTTGACATTCCCACCTGGAGCATGAAAGGGAAAACTGTCTTTTCACATTCTGTGCTGCTTTTCATGCTCACCTGTATAAAGAGCAGCATAGGAATTACTTGAAAATGAACTCATTAGGTCACCTTTTCTAGCAGCAGACTTACAGAAGAGTTCACAATTTGTTTGGGGGCAGTGCGGCCTTCAGCATAATAATAATAATAATAATAATAATAATAATAATAATAATAATAAATTTTATTTATATCCCGCCCTCCCCAGCCAAAGCCGGGCTCAGGGCAGCTAACAACAATAAAACAGTGCAACATTCTAAAAACAGTTCATTATAAAAATTAATTAAAATCAAATTGATGGCAACCATAAGCTTAAGTTCTGTAAAGATTGCCAAAGAGGGAGTCAGGCTGTGCCCTGACCAAAGGCCCGGTGGAACAGCTCTGTCTTGCAGGCCCTGTGGAAAGATGTCAAATCCCGCAGGGCCCTAGTCTCTTGTGACAGGGGGTTCCACCAGATTGGAGCCGCAGCCGAAAAAGCCCTGGCTCTAGTTGAGGCCAGCCTAACCTCTCTGTGGCCTGGGACCTTCAGGATGTTTTTATTTGAAGACCGTAAGTTCCTCTGTGGGACATACCAGGAGAGGCAGTCCTGTAGGTACGAGGGTCCTAAGCCGTATAGGGCTTTAAAGGTTAAAACCAGCACCTTAAACCTGATCCTGTACTCCACCGGGAGCCAGTGCAGCTGGTATAGCACCGGGTGAATGTGATCTCGCAGCGAAGACCCTGTAAGGAATTTCGCCACGGCATTCTGCACCCGCTGGAGTTTCTGGGTCAGTCTCAAGGGCAGCCCCACGTAGAGCGAGTTACAATAATCAAGTCCGGAGGTGACCCTCGCGTGGATCACAGTGGCTAGGTCAGGGCGAGAGAGGTGAGGAGCCAACTGCTTAGCTTGGCGGAGATGAAAAAATGCCGCCTTTGTTATAGCTGTAATCTGCGTCTCCATGGAGAGAGAGCTATCAAAGATTACACCCAAACTCTTAACGGACGGTGCTGGCACTAATTGCACCCCCACAAGAGATGGGAGTTCCCCCCTCAATCCCATATTGTCCCGTCCCAGCCAGAGGACCTCTGTCTTCGAAAGATTTAACTTCAACCAGCTCCCACGTAACCATCCAGCCACAGCTTCCAAACATCTGATCAGTGTGTCTGGGGCCAAGTCAGGATGGCCATCCATCAACAGATAGAGTTGGGTGTCATCAGCATACTGATGGCAGCCCAACCCAAAACTCCAGACAAGCTGGGCGAGGGGGCGCATAAAGATGTTAAAAAGCATCGGGGAGAGTATCGCACCCTGAGGCACTCCACACACCAAGGAGTGGCACGATGACAATTCCCCCCCAAGCTCCACCCTCTGTCCCCGACCAGAGAGAAACGAGTGCAGCCATTGAAGGACTGTGCCCTGGATCCCCATGTCGGCAAGGCAGTGGTCCAAGAGTTCGTGATCGACCATGTCGAAGGCTGCTGACAGGTCTAGAAGAATCAGCAGCCTCGACCTGCCTCGATCCAGCTGCCTGCGGAGATCATCTGTTAGGGCGACCAGAGCCGTTTCGGTCCCATGACCAACGAGGAAGCCAGACTGGAATGGATCCAGAGCATACTTTGTCCTTCCTTTGATGTTTTCATAATAACTTATTATTTATACTCTGCCCGTCTGACTGGGTTTTGGAAGCTGTAATCTGTATTGGGTCCCCAGCATGGAACCCATGAATTTCACAGCACCTTTCCACATCCCCCTTGGCATCCACCAAGGCCACTTGATTCTCCTCCTCCTTTTTCCTCTTCCTCCTGTCCTTCCCTGTTGTTTGGCTGTGGAATTTCCCTATGCTTTGGAAACCTGAATAGGAGAGCTACATCTATTGCATAGGGAGTCTCTGGATTTTTGGAGGAGAGATTGCGGAACAACATCGGTTGGAGGAGAACCATGCATGGGCGAGGGGGAATTAAAGGGAGGGCAAGGGATTGACGCAAGGGAGGGACGCAGGTGGCACTGTGGGTTAAACCACAGAGCCTAGGACTAGCTGATCAGAAGGTCGGCGGTTCGAGTCCCTGCGACAGGGTGAGCTCCCGTTGCTCGGTCCCTGCTCCTGCCAATCTAGCAGTTCGAAAGCATGTCAAAGTGCACGTAGATGAATAGGTACCGCTCTGGCGGGAAGGTAAACAGCGTTTCCATGCACTGCTCTGGTTCGCCAGAAGTGGCTTAGTCATGCTGGCCACATGACCCGGAAGCTGTACGCCGGCTCCCTTGGCCAATAAAGCGAGATGAGTGCCGCAACCCCAGAGTCGGTCATGACTGGACCTAATGGTCAGGGGTCCCTTTACCTTTTTTTAAGGGGTTGACAGTCCATGTTAAGCCGAGGTGTGGATGGGCCCATTAATAGCTTTCCCAATTTCAGTTTGTTAATCAGGTTCAAGTTGCTATTCCACAGCCCTTCAGATTGCAAAAAACCCCCAAAACAAACCAAAATACTTTATTACATATAACAAGGGGGAAAGAAACCGAAAACGTTCAAGGACACTCATTAAGAATACTCCAGTTTGTATATTTCAATGCCTGTAAAAGAAGGTTTTCAGTGTAGGCACACTTCTGCATCAGACCTCCTTCCTGCAAGTTTGTTTCATGTCTGAGTGTGTCCTTTCCAGTAGACTGAAATTCGTTGTAAAGCCATATCCCTTTAAAGTTCCTCAGGAGCGCAGTACAGATGTTTTTGCAGTTCGTTTCCAAACAGCTGCCTTTCCTTTCTTTTGTCTGTTTTCCCTTATTTATCAAATCCCTTGGGGAAGGCTCCCTTGGCTTGGAACTCTGGCAATTGTTTCCTCGGCTGAAAGTATTTGAGAGCTGCACAGAGATATTGCTTCACAAGTAGCACCTGTTACTACAGTAGGTTTATAGATTTAACAGGTTGTTTTCGTTGGGCGTGTAGGGGGGTTTGTGTGCGTGTGAGCGAGGGAGCATATGTGTGAAGATTCTGTAGGTTCCATCAGCCTCGGAGAGCTGTCATTCCCCAGCGACACGCCTGACATATCTAGCATTCCATAAAACAACGCAGGAGGAGATGGAAAAGAACTCACTCGCAAATAGAGAAAATGCTTCTTGGTCTGTGGAGCAACGGCTGAGGCCCCAAACCCCTGCGCAGGGAAATCGAAGCCAAGCTTTTCCTTAAGGGCAGTCCATCTTTAAAGCTTTAACTAGGTGGCTTATCTCACAAGTTCCCCTAACTTTTGATACCTGGGCCCCTTCTTTCCTGGATTAAAAATGGAGATGCACTTGGCCCAAAGCATTCCAGGAACAAATATAATCATTCCTTGTAACTGACCAGAACAATGGGCAGTGGGGGGGAGGGGGGAGAGAGATACATGTGTGCGTGTGTTTGTGTGTGTGTTGAGCTGCTTCTTTGGAGAACTGTGAAAAACTATGGATTTGCTGCTTGTAGGAAGTACTACACTCTGTTTCTTCATATGCTAAAATTCGCATGTGTGCAAGTAAATGTAAATAGCACCAGCTTCAAGTCATCTGTCCTTATGGTAAGCAATCAGGTAAGCAGTGCTCCTGGAACTCATTAAATAGGAAAACTTGTGACGGATGACATGCAGTTGATTAAAGTCCACTTCTCACCCTGGTGATAAACCTGTGTGTTGACTTCGCCAGGTGCTTGGAGGGGGCTGCAGAACTGGATTCTCCTGTATACAAAACCTTGCACATAGAAAACCTGATATCAGGGAGAAAGTTTCTACCATAGGCTTCTCCCTGATGTGCTAGTATTCTGTATGCAGGGATTTATTTTAAAAAATATATATAGATATATTCATTTTTCTCCATTTTGCTCTTCCCACAGAGCTTTTGTTCACCCTATTGAGATAAACAGCAGCTTGGGATGGACACGGGGATTATAGAATCATAGAACTGTAGAGTCAGAAGGGACTCTGAGGGTCATCTAGTCCAACCCCCTGCATTGTAGGAATCTGCAGCTGTCCCATGTGGGGATCGAACCTGCAACCTTGGTGTTACCAGCACAAATGCTCTAAGCAACGGAGCTATGGAGAATACTGAGTGTGGGGAAACGGTTAACCCACCCGCTCTTCCAATGCCATTGTGGCTCCCATCTAATCCTGAGCGCCCTGCAGCTTCTTCTGAATTATTTTTTTAAAAAAATGTTTGTGGGCCAATCACAGTTGTCTTGCATCTCATGTAGATCAGCTCTGAGAACTAGGCAAAAGTACTGCCTGTTTTCCAAGTGCCGAGAGGTTGAAAAAGCTGAGAAGTGTTGAGTTTGAAAAGAAAGCTGACGTTGTGGGCTACTTTTAAAAACAACCTGGTTTGGAATGAGACTTCTGCTCCCTTCATGTGAGGAGAAAACAGCACAAGCATTTTAACCCAATAATTACACAAGAGCTGGTGTGGGGGTGGGGGTGGGGGGGCAAGGGCAATTTTATATTGTTCCCACATTCTTAGAGAGCCAAAGAGGTGGGGAAGGGGCAGGTTAGCTGCTCAGCTATGAAGTTTACGGACTGGCCTTGCACTCAGCCCCTGTTCCGTCAAGCATGGGATTCTGCTGCAATTGACCTCTCTGACATGTTTAATGATATAATTAGAAAAGCTGTTGAGGAACAGGAGTAGAGTAACTTGCTAAGTCGATCATGTCGGGAGCACCATCTTTTCTTAATTCAGGAGAGTTTACTTTGGAAAAGCTGCTTGCTTTTACCATTAGATAGATACATAATTCTGCTCATGTTGAAATGCTTGCGTTGCATTTAAAACTAAACCTAACAGATTTTTCAGGTACGCCCGGGGCCACTCTGCTTTTTGCTGTATTGCTGAGGGAAGCTGTTTAGCTGGAGATGGATTTTGAACTTTTGTCCGGAATTCCGTTGAATTCTTGTTCGGAGTCAAGTATCCGTGCAGACCTTGAAAACCCAGGCTGTAAACTGATGGCAGTAACTAGAGACAGGCTTTGTCTGGAGCGGGAGAGCGCCTGACATAAACCCTTCGCCTCTCTCCAATAAATAATGCTCTTGACAATTCTTGGAATGTTTCCCTTGTATCATCTTTAAGGCTCTACTTGTGACTTGCTGTCACCTCATTGTTGGCATAACTTTTTTTTATTGTTGAGCTCAAATGAAAGGGGGTAGGGAACCAACTACAAGAAAACACCCATGACGTGAAGCTTGATGCTCAAGAGCTACGATTTAAGTACAAACTTCACTAAAACCTACAAATCTTCCACTGTGAGCTACAGATAATTGTGTAAAGGCTTTGCCCATCTTGCCTTGCTGTTATTTCCATAAACCGACACCCCCACCCACCCCAATACCCTTTATTCGTACACAGCAAGCCTGATAAGGAACTGGGTAGCTCAGTTGGTAGAGCACAAGACTTTTAATCTTAGGGCTGTGGGATTGAGTCTCACATTGGGCAAAATATTCTAGCATTACAGGGGGTTGGGCTAGATGACCCTCGTGGTCCCTTCCATTTCTGTGATTCTATGAAGTTTCAGGGAATATCACCTGACCTGTTCAATTGGTGAAAAAATGTTTCCTTGCCAGCGTGGCTGGTCTTGCTGCAGTTCCTTTTTGGGCCAAAAATATGTGCTGGGGCACAGGCTGAATCCCCCAGACTGCCACTTGAAGGCCTACTCTGAGCATTCCCTGACATGCTTTCACTCCTGCTTCCAGCAACCACACACTGTTCTTACTGCTTTATTTCCAATAACCTTGGCTTTGGCTGCCTGGCATCTTCTTTGAATAAATTGCCTAATATTTCCAAGTGCTGTGCAGATATCTAAAGGTAGTCCCTGTTTTCAGGCATACAATCTAATGAGACACAGCACAAAAGGAAAAAGGAATGGGGAGGGAAGAGGAAAGCAAACATTGAAGCAGCTGCTCATTTATTGGCTAATAGATGTGGCTGTCTTGGTTTCTGCCTCATTGTTATGTTCCTCCTGGAAGGCAGTGTGTGCAGCCTCTTACCTTCCCAGAAGCCCTTGGTCTCCTGACCAGTGGCAGAAGCCAGAGTGTGCCTCCTTTTCCTTCTTCAGTCCCATGGAAACCTTCTGCTGGAGCAGAGTGCTCTTTCTGGCAGAAGCAAGAAGCAAGCAGTTGCTCGTCCTCTGTCCAGTGGATGGAACCAGGCTGGTCTCTCTCTCATGTTTTATGTGCTATTGTTAGATGTTTTGGATGCTTAGAGAGGAAACTAAATAAGAAATATGACTACATAAGTATGTCTACATATGAAATAATTTGAGAGCACATGCAACAAAATATTTGTTGCTTTTAGTAAGGTTTTTTTAATATTAAAAAAATGAATGAATGAATGAATTTACAGAATGGATTCTTAGGCTAACATGCCACATTATCATAGACTCTACCCCATTGCCCTAAATAAAAAATGCAATTGAAGTGGTCACACACAAATTTGCTGCACTGTGGCCCCAAGTTCCAATTTAGTGCAGAATTGGGAATGTTTGAAAAATGGAGAACTGAGCATGCAATGGGACATTCTGATCACTGCTTCAGTACTGCAGTATTTCTGCCTACTGTGACCTTAGGGTTGGCAGTGGAGAACAGTCTCCAAAGAGGGAAAACCGGACTCCAATCTGGTGGTGTGGGTTGGCCTTCAAAACGATTTTAACCTGTCCTCTCTACAAAATTTTCTTGCAGCTAGGACTCCCAACCCTAACCATGTCCAGTTGGAAGCAAGTACTTACACCCAGGTTAAGCGAGGTCAGGACTGCAGCCTTGAGCAAGAAATGGCTGCCCTGCTCATGTCATCCCCCTCAGACATTGCTCTTTATTTCTGGTTTCTACTGCTTCTGGGTAGGCAGTGACGATTTAGAATCTAGATGAGTTATTTTCCTGACAGTGAAACAAGTAAACACTGGCTTTGAGGTTTTATTGCTGAAGCCTGGATTTGTTGTTTGCAATATGCACATAACAACTGTCCTTGTTTTCGAGCAGGAACAGGCAGTAAACAGGAAAGCTTACAGCTTAGAATTCCAGAAAAGCAGATGTGCTCAAACCAACTAATAGGTTTTTTTCTCTCCTACCAGTGGTGACCCAAATTCTGTGTGACAAATGCTCACAGTTGCCAACTCTGAATTTTTGTTAAGAGCTGCCCAGTTTATCCAATTAGCTTAGAATAAGATGAAAGTCGAAGGTAATACTACTTGTTTTAGAACATTTACTGTGCATTTGTATAAAACTCTGTGGCTTAGAATGAAACATACGCTACAGTGAGTAAATATTATGATTAATTACATTATCTGTCCCTTTTCTAATATACACGCAAAGGACATCTTTATTGGTAAAACAGAAAGAGAGTGGGGGGTGGGGGAATCAACAAAATATGAGCAATTTTGAAAATAGAAGAGAAATTCTAATTTCTCTATTTTGCTGTTTTGTGTATTATCTTCACAAATACATGCATTTTCTGCATATAATTCCCATTAATATGCACATACTTGTATGCATTCTTTGTTTGGAGAAAAGCACCATTAATTTGGAGAATTGAAGTCTTTGAATGAGAGGTGTGGTTCGGTTCACTTATTGGTTCCAGAAGTGCAAATTTGATTCACATTGAAATGTAAACCAGATGAATTCTCCCCCACAAAAAAAATCTAGTTCAATAGGCACTGTTAACACAAAGCACAAAATGATATTGATGGTAGTCACCTGCAGCCAACCCAAGACATTTTGCTGCTTGAGGCAAAGGAGAATTTGATATCACCCCTGTCCCATTACAGATATAGAAGCCAGCGTGGCTGGCAGCTGAATATTACGTCAGAATCCTCTGGTCACATCTGAAAGTTGCAGGTTAGCTTAGGGGGCACAGGGCTGGCCATGTGTCACACATAAGGTAAAGGTAAAGGGACCCCTGACCATTAGGTCCAGTCGTGGCCGACTCTGAGGTTGCGGCGCTCATCTCACTTTATTGGCTGAGGGAGCCGGCATACAGCTTCCGGGTCATGTGCCCAGCATGACTAAGCCGCTTCTGGTGAACCAGAGCAGCGCACAGAAACGCTGTTTACCTTCCCGCCAGAGCGGTACCTATTTATCTACTTGCACTTCGTGCTTTCGAACTTCTAGGTTGGCAGGAGCAGGGACTGAGCAACAGGAGCTCACCCCTCCACGGGGATTCGAACCGCCGACCTTCTGATCAGCAAGTCCTAGGCTCTGTGGTTTAACCCACAGCGCCACCCGCGTCCCTCAATGTCACACATAACACTCTGCAAATATCTCTCTCCTCCCTGCCCTGACTGTCTGAGACAGCTGCTGTACTCTCCCTAATGGTAGGGCCAGCCCTGGCAGATTCCTTTGTTTCTTCATCAGCATGATATTGTGTACTATCAAGGCAAGGTTTTTAATGTATAGATAGGTGTGGTTTCAAAATGTAGCCAGAAAGAGGTTTATTCATTGCAGCAATATAGAAGATTTTCATTAAGATAAGGGGACAGAAGCACCTTGCAAACTAACTTGTCTGATGTTGCAAGGACCTTTTGTAGGCAGTAGTCTGATGAATGAGGGAGGCTGAACAGGTGGTAGGCTGAACAGTGATATATAATACACCTACTGTCTGCCAGTTTACCTACCTCTTGCTAATTAATTAGTGATGGACATTTAGCATATCGCTTAATCCCCTTCCATAGTTCTCCTTCCATTCTAATTACTCCCTAAAGCAGTGTTATCTGTTAATAATTTCCACCAAAGCAATGACAAAAGAGAAGAAATAAGGAACGAATAAGCGAAAACATCAAAATCCTGCTCCCACTGACATTAATTTAAAGAGGAAATTTTCAGTGTTTCTTAAAAAAAATAATCTCCAGTTTCCAAGAATATTGATAATTTAATTTGACAAATACTTAACACTTGCTGAACAGTTTGATCAAAGCTGTACAGTTTGCACAAATGGTTGAATGCCTACATTTAGTTTATCAGTAAGCAAACGGCAGGAACTTAAAAGTTTCTCTTTAATTTTGGCAGGATGTTTGTAATGCTTCGCTTAAAATAAAGAAAAGAAAGAGAAATACACAACCCCGTTTTGGAAAACAAAATGCTTTTAATGTTCTACTTGTGGAATTCCCCCAACCTGGACAGCTGGTCAGCGGCAGTTCTGCATACTCTCATCCCATAGCCCTCAATATTTACTTTTCATGAATTTATAAAAATACTACCACATGTAAACTTGCAATTTAATTTTACTTCAGTTGGGGTTATTTTGGCCAAGCCTTAAACCATAACAGAATTAGTCTGAGAATACCAAGTATGAAAACTTAGCAGTGAATTACTTCTGGCCTAGGAGCATAAAAAGTGTTCTGTAGGTTTTTTCTGGAAAAGTATTTTTATTATTATTATTTTTTAAAATTAAATATATAAATTGGAACAGAAAAATATTATTCCCTCTTGAATCCACTGCAACTTGTTAAATACTGCCTTGGAAGATCCTTTTCTAAACATTTTGATTCCAAAATCTCATTAAAGTCAGATTTATAGCCGAATACCTTTTTTATGTTGGGCTGTATCCATCCCAATTAGTTAAGAAAACCTTAGGTGTCAACTATAAAAATTCTGAATGTGCAAACTGCTGCTCCCAAATGTTCAAGACACTCTAAGGAATATATAGACTTTTATGAAGCGTACAATTGAATACGCAGAGATTTCTGGCTTGTAAGTGTAAGGGTAAAAATATATGTGCCTATGAAACTTGAGAGGTTTGCTCACTATTTCTCATATTGGTGTGATGGTGGAGGTGTCATTTCAACGTGGAGGGCAAGCTTCTTCCAAGATTTTGGATGTACTCAGGATTAAATAACAGCACTTATTATTTCAGTTTGTTTTATATACCTCAGAACGTGATGGCTGTTGACGCAGGTCAACATGGCTTAGGCCCAAGCTATCTGAAAGGCTATTCTCTCATATGAACCTGCCTGGGATCTTCAGGGAGGCCCTTCTCTCAGTCCCACCACCCTCACAAACATGCTTGGTGGGGATGTGAGAAAAGGCTTTCTTAGTGGTTGCTCCCAGACTCGGGAACTCCCTCCCTGGGGAAGCCAAACTGGCTTCCTCCTTGCTTGGTTTTTTTTTTTTTTTTAATGGGTTTCATAAACAAGAATAATGTTACACAAATAAGTATACCAAGTTTTCTCATGTCATATGTATACAGTGGTACCTCGGGTTACATACGCTTCAGGTTACAGACTCCGCTAACCCAGAAATAGTACCTCCGGTTAAGAACTTTGCTTCAGGATGAGAACAGAAATCGTGCTCCAGCGGCGCGGTGGCAGCAGGAGGCCCCATTAGCTAAAGTGGTGTTTCAGGTTAAGAACAGTTTCAGGTTAAGAACGGATCTCCGGAACCAATTAAGTACTTAACCCGAGGTACCACTGTATCACAAAAATAGCATAATAAATGTGGAAAAATATCTACAACATATGTTTCATAATTAGTGGTCAGTGTATGGGTTCTTGGTTTATGAATTGGTTTAAACAATTAGGAAGGAGGAGGAGGAGGAGAAGGAGGAGGGGGAGTGGCGGGTGAGGTGGGTGATTATGCTTCTATTATTCTACTTAGTGTGTGTGAGGGGTTGTGTCAGTGTTACTTGTATGGGTTCTCTTACTATTCACTTGTTGTATTTCCTTGGTGGTGAGAGAGGTTGGGTGTGGTTGGTTGTCTTTGGTTGGCTGTAGTGAGAATTGTTTTTGTGTGTGAGCGGGTGTGAGTGTGTATTTTTGAATCAGGTTAGCCAGATTGATTCGTATGCTGCCGGCGGTTTCTTCTTGTTTTGTTGGGCTGTGTATGTGGTAAAAGGGAACCAAACCAGGGTGAAGGCGTCTTCTTCTGTTTGTTCCCGTTGGTTAGTTTTTCTAATAAGGCTGTTCCCATACTATTTGATACCATTAGTCCAGGCTTACTCCTGACAGGTCTCTCCAGTGTTGGCTCATTCCTTGTCATTGACCTTCTGTTGGCAGGTGAAGGCTTTCTTGTTCCACCAGGATTTTGGGAATTAACCTTTATTGTAATTATTTGTAGGTTTTAAACAGATTTTATACATGTATATACCGTATTTTTTGCACCATAACACTCACTTTTTTCCTCCTAGAAAGTAAGGGGAAATGCCTGTGCGTGTTATGGAGCGAATGCCTGCGGGTGGCGGAGGGGATCTGCTGCAGTCGTTAGCAGAGGATCCATGATTCCCCTTCCTTCCCTCCTCCGTGGCTTGCTTTGAAACAGCAAAGCGGGAGAAGAGCCGCGGAGTGGGGAGGAGAGAGGGACAGAGAGCCTGCTTCTTTAAAGGAGCAAAGAGGGAGGGAAGAGGAGCCTTCTCCCCTTATACCCCTCTTCTTCATTATTAGCAGCATCCTTCTCCACCCACCCCACGTGTGTTCCTTCTCCCCTTAAACTCCTCTCCTGCATTATTAGCAGCATCCTTCGCCACACACCCCACACGTGTTCCTTGTCCCTTGAGTGCTTTTCCTTCCTTCCCCACTTAAAACGTGGTTACAAAGCACGGATCCACATGGATCCTCAGGATTTTTGCATTGGGCTACTCCAAACTCACTGTCAGATCACAGCATGAACCACAAAAATCATATATCCACTGTTTCGTTTAGAATATTTTTTTTCTTGTTTTCCTCCTCTAAAAACTACGTGCGTGTTATGGTCTGGTGCGTGTTATAGAGCGAAAAATACGGTAGTTTTAATTCTAGTAATATTTATTTATTTTTTTAAAAAAATAATAATTGTTTTTTCAGTTTTAAGAGGTTTTTTTAAAAAATCTGTAAGCAACCTTGAATCCAGCCAGTGGAAAAGGCAGGGTATAAATAAATAAATAGATGAATAATAACAATAAGCAGCCAGCCATTTTTTGTTAAGCATATGAGCCATATATCCCTAGTACCTGGTGTCCATTTAATTGTTTACAGCAGTGAACATGCACAGTGTATATAGAACCAGTAAGCTGACCAGAAAGCGATCATATGTGGTCTGAAACATGGGGAGCATTTCTTCTCCCTGTCCTCACTAAATGGTAGCCCTGGTAATAAGCATTTATACCAGGCATGGCCAAACTTGGCCCTCCAGCTGTTTTGGGACTACAATTCCCATCATCCCTGAACACTGGTCCTGTTATCTAGGGATGATGGGAGTTGTAGTCCCAAAACAGCTGGAAGGCCAAGTTTGGCTATGCCTGATTTATACAGTCAGCCGGTAACTTATGTGCATTTAACTTGTGCATGTTTAGCTTTACACTTTTAGCAAAATAATTTTAAAAAGGGGTCTAGTGTCCAACTTTGGCAATCCCACTAGCCACTTCACACAATGTGTTTTGGACTATACATGGTTTTGGTTTTAGGCGCGGTCCCCGAAATGTAACCCCCGTGTAGGTTGCATGCTTAGTGTACTTCAAAACAATTCATACTATAGCTCTGGTGGCTAGAATGACTACTGCTGGGCAGTAAATTTTCCAGTATCTCGTGAGCTTCCTCAGGACATCATACATGCCTTTGCAGCACTAGAAAATGTGTGATGTTGAGCAACTGAGTTACCAGAACAGAACTGGTTGGAGGCTAGAAGTTTTTAGTGAAGGGGGAACTTTGCAGGGGGCAAAGGTCTTCTGACACATATTAATCTTTTTTTTTCTTTTTTGGTTGCTTGGAGCCATGTCCTGAATTGGTTCTCTAGTTTTAAATGTTTGTACCCACACATTCCCATGAAGGTGATGGTGTGTACTGTGGAATCAATGGTCTCTGTCCAGTTTCAAGGAGAACTGCCAACATGGTCAAGAAACCACTGTTCCTGGGAAGTTTTGTTGCCAGTCTAAGCAGGAGGGTCGTGGTCTAAATGAGAATAGAAAAAGAATGAATCGAAAGAAGCATGTAGAATTGTCAAAGGAGCAGTGTGGAGAAGCTGTCCCTACGTCACCCTGATTTGTGTGTGATTAGGTAATTCCACATGTAGGTGGGTGAGTTGGGGGGGGAGGCATAGGACTGCCAACTTAAGTAGTTTTCCTATCTAATTATATCCAAGCAGTCACTTAGATTTGGATTAAATGTTGGCCTGTAGTAATAAATAAGAATAATTTGCCCTAGTATAGTACCCAGAGGAGGATGCTATAATCAAAAGCACTGGAAATGAAGGATTTTTAAAAAACTTTGCTAGTTCAATTTGTAAGGTAAAGGTAAAGGGACCCCTGACCATTAGGTCCAGTCGTGGCCAACTCTGGGGTTGCAGCGCTTATCTTGCTTTATTGGCCGAGGGAGCTGGCGTACAGCTTCCGGGTCATGTGGCCAGCATGACTAAGCCACTTCTGGCGAACCAGAGCAACACACGAAAATGCCGTTTACCTTTCCGCCAGAGCGGTACCTATTTATCTACTTGCACTTTAATGTCCTTTCGAACTGCTAGGTTGGCAGGAGCAGGGACCGAGCAATGGGAGCTCACCCTGTCACAGGGATTTGAACTGTCGAGCTTCTGATCGGCAAGTCCTAGGCTCTGTGGTTTAACCCACAGCGCCACCCACGTCCCAGTTCATTTTGTACATTGTGCTAATTATGCAATATGTTTATTTTATTATATCTTTTATCATTGTCCTGTTTTCTTTAATAAAAAATTGCATTCCAAACCACCCTGAGATAAATATTATGAAAGGTACTATATAAAACACCTTAAATAAATTAACAAATAAAATGGATTGTGGAAAAACGACCTCTCCACTTCTGTGTTGCAAATGCTTGTGAGCGCCGCTGTGTTTTGCTGTTCTTAAAGCTTCAGTAACCCCCTCCTATTCTTCTCTTCCCTCCTCAAATTGTAACAACTTGTGCACTTAAATCAAGTTCTTCATAACTAGCGTCTGACTCATTGAAACCTGATAGAGACAGCCCTGCAAGAAAGAAGTGATGTTGCAGCTACGGACCACGCCTGTCTGGATCCACATGAATCTTAATTAGAAACAAATTTAAGTGAATAGGGAATCATTTCCTTTTTGGATTAAATTATACCCTCTTCTGTGCGTAGGCGACTCTCCTGAAGCCAGTGTGAGGTGTGTGTGTGTGTGTGTGTGTGTGTGTGTGTGTGTGTGTATTGACAGGAGAGAATCTGGCCTTGTTAACTTAAGATCCAGGATGAGAGTATTCTAAGATGGAGCACAGATAGCTGGTGCCAGCTCACGCTTCTCTCACAGGTTTGGCTTGCTTTTAATGCGCTCGTCTGGTTTCTAGAAATGTTTGAGGAGCTCCATCAGAATTGGGGTGGGGGGTGGGGAATCTTCTCTCTCTCTCTCTCTCTCTCTCTCTCTCTCTCTCTCTCTCTCTCTCTCTCTCTCTAACTCTTTACAAGCGTTGGTTTAGTTTGTTGAATCAGATGAAATAGTTTCTACCCAAACATGAGATGTAATCTGGAAAAAATCTCGGAGGAGCAGCTTCAGCCTTAAATTGTCTGCACGTGTGCCTTTCACATCAGCTGCACCTGCTTGGCAATCACCAAGAGAAATCTTTTCACTGGTGGCCTCTATGATAAATGACAGGCACATAACTCACAGCACTGCAGCTCCGTTAGGAATTGCAAACAGTGAGGCAACTTTAGTGCCAGCTTTGATCATTTAGAATTATATTAAAATATGATATGATTATTGAGATGAAGAAATGGGGTTGTTGAAAATGACTCAAATATCTATGAAAACTTCAGTATACAGTGGTACCTCGGGTTACATACGCTTCAGGTTACATACGCTTCAGGTTACAGACTCTGCTAACCCAGAAATAGTGCTTCAGGTTAAGAACTTTGCTTCAGGATGAGAATAGAAATTGTGCTCCGGCGGCATGACAGCAGCAGGAGGCCTCATTAGCTAAAGTGGTGCTTCAGGTTAAGAACAGTTCCAGGTTAAGTACGGACCTCCGGAAGGAATTAAGTACTTAACCCGAGGTACCACTGTGTGTATGTATATATATATATATATATATATATATATATATATATATATATATATGTGTGTGTGTGTGTGTGTGTGTATATATATATATATATATATATATATATATATATATATATTGGGGGGGCGGACGGACAGAGGCAGCTAGCCACTTTTCTGATTTCTTGGGGAAAGTGATATATTTTAAGCATGTATTTATTCTCTGTTTTAATGCTTATTTAATATGTGTTCAGGGTAGGCAATTTATTAATATGTATTCACTCTTAAAATATTACCTGCCATAAATACTTGAGAAGGGAGTGTGTCTGAATTTCAGATATGGCAGGATGCCAAGGTAGAGTACTGGTTAAATTGTTGGAGAATGACCTGGGAGACCTGGGTGCAAATCTGTACTCAGCCATGAAGCTCACTGGGTGACCTTGGGCCAGTCACACATTCTCAACCAAACCTTCCTCATGAGATTTTTCTGGAAGATAAAATGAGAGGGAGCAATCCATGCCTCACTGACCTTCTTGGAAGAAGGGCAGGATAAAAATGCCACAAATAAATGTGGTTCTGCTTTGTGAATAATCTTCCCCCCACCCCTTAAAATCATTGTGAAGGATAATCCAAAACAAGAAACATATGGCCTCAGGCAGTGGCTTGTCTGCTCCTTGTTCCCTGAGTTCTTGATGCTTCCCTACAATGAAAATTTAATTTCTCTTGGCTTCAGGTGCCTAGGTGATTATGTGGTAAGTTCAAGCATTGCTGAAACAATTTGGTCATGCATGTTAACCCTAGAGAAGGTCTCGAATCAAGTTAAGATAGCCGTCCTGCATAAAAAAAAACAATGATCTGAGCCATTGTATTTTTTTTTTTTTATAAATATTTATTAAGGTTTTTTTTTAAAATATAAATGCACACATAAAACAATCTTACTTTTATAACAACAAATTCTTCACTTCTTTGGACTCCCTCACGTCCCCCTCTCCCATTTACATCATTAAAAAAAAATTTTTCCAAACAAATTATCAACTTGTTTACAATCTCATGTCCACACATTCCAATATGATTTAACACTTTTTCCAATAAAATTTTTATATTTTCTTTAGTCTCACTTATCATCAAATTTAAATCTAGTTTAGTGGTGGCCAGTTTTTTATAATCTAGCATCCTTCTTAACATTCAAACAAATTACAATGTTTTTGTAGATACATCTTGAATTTCTCCCAGTCTTCCTCCATCTTTTCTTCTCCCAGGTCTCGGATTCTGCCAGTCATCTCGGCCAGTTGCATATAGTCCATCAGCTGCATCTGCCACTCTTCCAGTGTGGGTAAATCTTGAGTTTTCCAATTTTTTGCGATGAGAATCCTTGCTGCCGTTGTTGCATACATGAAAAATGTTCGATCCTTCTTTAACACCTTCTGGCCGACAATACCCAGAAGGAAGGCCTCTGGTTTCTTAGTGAAGGTATACTTAAATACCTTTTTCAGCTCATTGTATATCATTTCCCAGAAGGCCTTCACCTTAGGGCATGTCCACCAGAGGTGGAAGAATGTTCCTTCATTTTCTTTACATTTCCAACATTTATTGTCAGACGAATGGTATATTTTGGCAAGTTTAACTGGGGTCATGTACCATCTATATATCATTTTCATAACATTTTCCTTCAGAGCATTACATGCAGTGAAGTTCAACCCAGTGGTCCACAACCTTTCCCAGTCCTCGAACATAATGTTATGCCCAATATCCTGTGCCCATTTTATCATAGCCGATTTAACCATTTCGTCTTGTGTGTTCCATTTTAGCAGCAAGTTATACATTCTAGATAGTACCTTGGTTTTGGGTTCTAACAATTCTGTTTCTAACTTCGATTTCTCCACCTGGAACCCTAACTTTTTGTCATTTTTAAAAACTTCTTTAATCTGAGCATAATGTAACCAGTCTCGCACCTTATCCTTCATTTTCTCCAAACTCTGCAATTTCCAATTGTCTCCATCTTTTTCTAATAATTCCCAATATTTTGGCCATTTGGCCTCCATATTGGGTCTTTTTCGGGCCTTAGCCTCCAGAGGTGAGAGCCACCTTGGAGTTTTGTTTTCCAATAAGTCTTTATATTTCGTCCAGACATTGAACAGTGCTTTCCTGACAATATGGTTCTTAAAGGCCGATCTGAGCCATTGTAAGAATAACTTGGGACGCGAGTGGAGCTGTGGTCTAAACCACTGAGCCTAGGACTTGCCGATCGGAAGGTCGGCAGCTCGAATCCCCGCAACGGGGTGATCTCCCGTTGCTCAGTCCCTGCTCCTGCCAACCTAACAGTTTGAAAGCACGCCAGTGCAAGTAGATATGTAGGTACCGCTCTGGCAGGAAGGTAGACGGCGTTTCCGTGTGCTTCTCTGGTTTCGCCAGAAGCATGCTGGCCATATGACCTGGAAAAACTGTCTGTGGACAAACGCCGGCTCCCTCGGCCAGTAAAGTGAGATGAGCACTGCAACCCCAGAGTCATTCGCGACTGGACTTAACTGTCAGGGGTCCTTTACCTTTACCTTTATAAAGAATAATTTAGAACTGATAAGGCAGTGGTTATCCTCTTGTCTTTGCTGTCCCCAGTAAAACATCAGTGTGTTGAATTGAGTCCTCAGAATCAGTGCAAAGTTTCCAACTTTGAAAGGCAAGGCAGCTGGTCTTCACTTACAGCATGGGAGGGGAACCTCTGGTACACAGGCCACAGTTGGCTCACCTGGTATTCAGATTTGGTGCATGGCTGCCAATGCCCAATCAGGAACCTTACACTCCTGATTATTCATTGGCAAGGGGAAGCAGGCTTTGACTCTGCCCTGTATTGGCTGATGGCCTCTAGAGCTGAAGCCTGTTAGAACAGCTGCATTAGAGCTTTATCTAGCTGTTAATCCACTTTTCCTCCATTTACATGAGACCGGAGTAGTAATTCACACTCATATGTAATTGTATCTGTATATGAGGAGCAGCTTAAGTCTTTCCTGTTCATTACCAGTAGGTGTTCCCTTTTGTGTTTCCCCCAGCTTCTAATTGGTTGATTCTGTTATGCCAATTAAGTACTGACAGGGCATGCACACAGAGAGTCGAATGCTTCATCTCACTATAACTGGTAAATGGCTGCTGACCTCATACAAATGTGCCTTTCCTTTTTTTTTGGACCCAGCTAACCTGATGCATAGAACACATTTCATCATGCAGTTGAGCAAGCAGGGAGTGTAAAGGAAGCATTTTGAAACTGTGGGTTCTTAGAGGAATGTGTTAAAAGCTGGGATTTCAGGAAATGAATAACATGCCCCTCTCACCTTTGCAATTAATTCTGGGGCTATGTAGCCTTGCGTATTGACAAATAGTTATATTATCAACACATTAAAAAGAAGAACCTGGGCAGCGATATTGGATGTGAACCATCCTTGTCAGTACTGATAAGCTTCAGTTTGCAAATGCATACGAGAGTTTATTTGTTTTACTTGCAAAGAATCTTCTTAATGCTGTGGCTGAATCAGTTTGGTCTAGGGCAGATGAAACATCTGACTGCTTTGGAAACTTGTTTTGAAGATGGTGTTTGCAAATAGAATGCTCTTCTTAAGAACAGTTGCAAGTTGAAGAGTTATCAGTAAGTTTGTAAGGCCAGGTTGTTTTTTTTAAAAAAAGGCTCACAGTGTATGAATATTTCAGCGAGCTGTTGATTTCCTTGTTGAGTCATGTTAATAAGCATGGCTAACCACCGATGAAAGAGTGATGAAGACTAAATGAAAGGAGTCTGGTAATATTGTGGGGAAAGCATTCAAAAACATACACGCCGTCGGCATTCCACAATCTGAGCTAATTGTAAAAACATTTGCTGAAAGCTCCGAGTTACCATCTTTTCCCTATAAAACAATAAGCCTGTAGCATTTCAAAACACAATATGGAGGGAACAGGGAAGTTACCATTCGCAGAGATTCCTATGGTAAGAAGCGTAAATAGCTCTAGTTTACTGGAGATATAGTACCTCTCTGGTGGTATCTAGCTTTTATGTTGCATAGGTAGAGCCTATGCTTAGCTCTATTTAAAATGACCTAGGAATTGCCTTGGAGCTGATAGCCCACGGTTCCAAACAAGTGGTCACAAAAATCTGATCCCAAACTCAGTGTCTTTGCTCACAGCTCACTACCTCAAATGTCAAATACAGTTTCTAAAATACAGTTTTGTTTAAGATCTTGAAATGACTTGCATTTACTGTACATCTCCCATGCTTGAGAGAGGCTATCCAGTACCATGCTGCTGTATTATGTGGTGCAAGATGTAGTCTTCAACTTCTTCAGACCTGGAACCCAGCTTTAACCCAAACAAGCATTTTTGGACCTGTTTTTTCATCCCACCCCATATATCTGCATGGTGGTCGTGCTGCTGTTGCAACCCACCTTAGAGCAGACCTTGACATAGAGAGTTCCCCAACGGACCAGTTGGAGACCTATGATTGAATGAAAGGCTTGCAAAGTCAAACACAGCAATAGCACTGAGATTAGTCCTAGTTTCTAGGACGCTAGAACCAAAGAGTCATTGTTGTTGTAAGTCAGTCTCCTCTTTGCTGAGCGAAGGTTCTGCCTCATAAGTCATGATCTAGTGTGTGAACACAGAGCTCTGTACAAGTTGGGGCTCCCTCATTTATTTTAGTGCCAAGAAATGCTTCACTTGGTGCTTGTTACAAGTTCACAGCATTCCTAGACACGAAAATGGGGTTGGGAGAGAAGCCCCTGCTTACATGAAGCTTTGAGCTACTCCTTTTTTATTTTTTATTTTTATAATAATTTATTAGTTTTCAATTACAGTCCACTAATAGCCTCATTATAACAATGCCAATTTATAAACACAGTTATTAATACCAGTCATTCAAATACTGAATTATATAATTTATTTAAAGTGGCCCCCTGCGTGCTAGATTTGATGATTTTCTTTATTTCTGTGTTCCAAAATCTTACTAGTTTCAGTTACATTCTGGTCATAATAATAATCTCTTATACAACAACTGCAGTATTAATAACTTCTATTTGTGTTGACACATTAAATGATTTATAAAACTTCAAGTGAGGAACTCAAACTATATCCTTGTTCTTCCTGTGTGTGGCAATTATTCTGCCCATGGAGTTTCTTCCTGTTTTTGTAAGAGGTCTTTCTTTTCCCCGATTGTTGCTATTATCCACCATGCCTTTGGGTGGAGCTGATATCCCATTGTTGTTCCATAAATTTCTCCATTGCTCCGTCCTGTGCTTCGTTGCTTTGCACTGATAACTTTAACAACAGCTGCAAAAGTCTCTTTTCCCCAGTAAATAAACTGTTGTCAACATTTTTCCTCTCAGCCTGGGAAGAAGAGCGGTCTGTCGAACTGCAGATGACTCAATAAAGAACCTCATTAGTTCCTTGGCAGCTCCCAAACTTCTTTAATCCTTCCTTCCAGCTGAAGATATATGGCCAATTATCCTTCCAATTAAATTCCAAGTCCTCTTAGCATTATTCAGTTCATTTCATAGATAATAAAGGATGGGGAAGACTCAGCTCTAAGTTTCCATTGTAAACCTTTCGCAAAATAGAGCTTCCCTCCCCCCCTTTTTACATACACAGTTCCATTTGATGTTATATTCCATATTTATAATCCAATTTCTTCCATCCTCACGTACAAATATAATTTGAACTAACATTCAGAGGAGGGTTGCCGAATCATAAATGTAGATAATAGAACTTTAAATAAAGAAACTGTAGGCTCCCTCCCACGTCTTTTGCACCAAATGAAGTCTTATCTCAAATTCAAACCTTAAAGTCCTTAAAGTTGGTTTGTTCCGCAGTTCATCTCTTCTAGCACGTGCCAATACTTTAGTCCAATTAAGCTCTAATTAACAGGAGAACCTCTGCTTCTTAATGACGGTGTTGGAGGGTTTTCAGCAGGCAAAGTGCTTTTGCATTTAGCACGTCCCTGCCCCCCGCATTCCATGCTGGAAGAGCCAGGTACAGAGACAAACTGCGGATGAAGCCTGTTCCCGCTGTCCCTGGGGGGCATTTGCAAGGATGATTTACCCTCAATCATCCTTGTTTTTCCTTTGCCAACGATCTCCCGCTGCCGTAGGGGCTGCCTCTATTAAGGCAGAGCGGAACTGGATGCCTACAGCTTTGAGCTGCTCCTGATGACCTGATTATCAAGCATTTGCTTGTTAAGTGCTTTACACAGAGGTTGGATGTTCAATGAGTTTGTCTGCAGGGAGTTTATCTTATAATGAGCATTTGCCTTCACAGTCTTTATGTGTCTTCTTGCTAATCCTTTGTTCATCCCACACTTTTCTGTATGTTTCCCCATCATTTTCCTGACTGTGAATTTGCTGCGCTCGGGTGACAGAGCACTTTAAGCCATTTTAATGGTGGGATTCTGAATTTCTAGTTTGCTTTGGAATCCCTTCCGCAAAATACTGACAGTCTGGAGGCGACTTTTGTCCAGAGTTGGATTTCAGGCTGAAATCTCTTTTATTTCTTTCATATCTGTTCTCTATAACTCTCGTATATAGGGAAAGGTCTCCACACAGGGATTCTTAAAAAATGTCAGCTATTTTGTTCAGCACCATTTCCCACAACCCAGAAGGTGAAACCAAAGTTCAGAAGCTGACTTGTTCCCCTCATTGGTAGACTCAGTATCACAAATGAGTTCATTGTGCTATTATCTCTTAACAATGTATAGTTCATAACTGATAGCATATTTTGGAGGGTTGTGAAATCATGCAATGACATACAGGTATGAGAAAAGACCTCCCTCTATTCATGCCATGCAGATTGTTATCAGGGCGGCAATTCGCCCTGGTGACAGGTGGTATCTCATTAGAATTCCACGTATAATGGAATATTTATAGCATTCTGATTCCTTAAGCATTCTCTCGCTGGAGGCCTTCCTTGTTTTTAAATACTTCAAAATGTATTTAAAATGGAAGCACTAAGGAGCATGGATATCAGTGCTCTGTTTTGTACATCCCATCACAATCTTTTCAGAAGAACCTGCCACTTAATTGTACCAAATGTTTAAGGTATCAAGAACATTTTTTGGCTCACAGCTTTCGATCACTGGAATGCTGTACCTCCAGAGGTTTGGCAAAGCCTGAACCATAACAGATTACTTTTAACTGAGCAGTCATGTAGTAGTTGGGGATAGTTAATTTGCTTGTAAGTAGCTGTTTTCCTGCCAGTTGAACAACTTATTTTCCACTTTGTAGTATCTCCCCCCCCCCTTTTCTTTTCTAAATGCTAAATACCCTTGGAACTTGAGAAACAGAGCGAGTTTATGTAATATAACCTAATGAACTATTTTAGGATAGAAAGGCTAGACCAAAGAAGTAGAATAGAAATGGAAGAATGCTGACATGTTGAAAATCAAATGATTTTACCCAGCGGGGACGACTGGAAAGCACATTTTCTTCTCCAAATTCCTTTTTAAAAGCATAGGCAGACCTCCATGGATATAGTTGTTGTTGTTTAAAAAAATCAAAGCTTGAAGTTCATTCTTTTTGATTATATTAAAGTAGCATAAAATAGCCAAAAAATCTGTGGTCTAGACTAGTTTGTTCTGCTAATTTTTCCTTGGGTATTTAAAAACCACAAGGATTTGGAATGGCTCAGAAATGGCTGTTTGTTTATACACCTACTTGTTGGAGGCTTCAAATTTTTGTTCTCCATTTCAAATCTTGTTAATATAAATGTGAGTATGAAATTACAGTATAAGTGTTTTGTGCCTAAATAGGAAACATTTGTAATGTGATATCACTTGTATTATTTACAGTCCTGAGGGGCTTTTCATATTAACATGCTCTGGGAGAGTGCAATTACGATACAGCGAACTTTTTCCAAGAGTAGATTATCACTGTCCTCCAGCAGCAAAAGCATATTTCGAATGTTTCCAGAGCATTTCAGGACTGATGCTTCTAACAGTGACTGGTGTTGATATAAATTCCATTTTGCAATAAGTTCGTTTCCTGCAGTGTTAGCTATGAAATGTTTGCTGTTACATGTGTTGAATACTGACTGTGGGCACTCAGTGCCTTTTTTTTTATGAAGACCTTTTCATAATGTATTAAAGCCATGGATCTGCTCTAAATCAATGAGGTTTACAAATATATTGCATTTCACTTAGCAAAATCAAACCAACCAACATGCTTTTAACTTTCCTGGGAAACTTCTGACTGACCATAGTTAGAAACTGGACTTGGTGAACCCCTTTGTTGCTGTTTAGTCGTTTAGTCGTGTCCAACTCTTTGTGACTCCATGGACCAGAGCACGCCAGGCACTCCTGTCTTCCACTGCTTCCTGCAGCTTGGTCAAACTCATGCTGGTAGCTTCGAGAACACTGTCCAGCCATCTCGTCCTCTGTCGTCCCCTTCTTCTTGTGCCCTCCATCTTTCCCAACATTAGGGTCTTTTCCAGGGAGTCTTCTCTTCTCATGAGGTGGCCAAAGTACTGGAGCCTCAGCTTCACGATCTGTCCTTCCAGTGAGCACTCAGGGCTGATTTCCTTCAGAATGGAGAGGTTTGATCTTCTTGCAGTCCATGGGACTCTCAAGAGTCTCCTCCAGCACCATAACTCAAAAGCATAAATTCTTCAGCGATTAGCCTTCTTTATGGTCCAGCTCTCACTTCCATACATCACTACTGGGAAAACCATAGCTTTAACTATGCAGGCCTTTGTTGGCAAGGTGATGTCTCTGCTTTTTAAGATGCTGTCTAGGTGAACCCCTAGGTCTGGTTTAGTAGAGCTTTGTTTATGAATGATTTGTTCTTACCGCAAGGTTCCAAGTGTCCTTTATTGTATTGCTATGGTATTTGTTCAGAGCTATGTGAATATGGTTTCTGGGCAGTCCTACCTGCAAGTAGCTTAGCTCAGGGGTGGCCCAGCCCTTTTTGCCGCCCGAGGCAAAAGGTACTGCCCTGCACTATGAGCCGCCCTCCACTCTCCCCCCCCCCCATTGCCAGCCCCACTGAAGCCCCGCTTACTGAGGTTGTGCTGCTGCAGGTTCCAGGTTCCTGTGAGATGTCGTGGGATCTTGCGGGACTCTTGTGCGATGTCATGGGGCTCTTGCGCAATCTTGTTGGAATCCAGAAGCTCTGCTTCATGGATGGGCCAGCCCTGGCTTAGCTGCACCAGCAAGCTAGCCTGACATTCTCCAATTAATTTTGCATACTGATATTATTCAAACCCGTACCCTATGCAAAAGCTTTTGAGTTCTGAATGGAAATATAGGGGTGGGGGTAGAATTCAGTGTCTGTAAGACTTGGCAAGAGATCTGCTCCACTTAACAGTGAAGAGGAGTTGCGGTGGACCAGGTGGCCACCAACTCCTCTCCGGGGGCAGGGGACAGAGTCCTGTGTCACCCGGAGGCTCCCAGCCATGCCACCACCCAGCCAGCCAATCTGCTGGCTGGGGAGGCATGGCCAGGCCCCATTTAAACAGAGGCACAAGCCTAAGCCAATACCGCTCACATTCTTTAACCAATAAAGTTGTGGCCAAAATTTGCCCAGTAACATTAACCTAATATCCGTGTCCTTGTGTCTCATTCATTGACAAGGGGGTGGTTTTGGGATCTCGATGCGCAGCTGATTTTGCCTCTGTCTCATATTTTATTAAGCTGGTTTATCCATCTGTACTACTGTGTCAGAATTAAGCCAACTCTTTCGACTCTTCAGATCTTGTTTGTTCATATTTCAGCTGCTGTCCCCTCCCACTGGAACAATCTTTTTCACTAGCTTTCCCACCAAGATTGTTGGTTAATTCCCAGTGTATTGTTTCCCTGACTTTTGCACCCCCCTGTTTAAAATCACAGCAAGTTTTCATGCAGAAATGGAAGCTACATATTTTAAGAGTAAGACTATCTGCAACTGAACTGCAGCATCTAGTCTCTTTATCAGATGGACAGTGGCATTCCAAGTATGTTCTAAACCATCAGGGGATATTAATTTTAAAACCGTATGTGTAGAGAGAGAATTTAGAAACTGGGTTTTAAAAAAACCGAACCCTCTGTGCGGATGGTCAGAGCTTGCCCTGCAACGTTCAGGTTCATAACCATTTATCTCAGATTTGCTAATCTGGAATTACCATTACCTCCTACTTTTCTCCTCATCATCAGTAAAGGGGAGTAGAATCTCCCAGTGATGTTGCTGTGCAATGTAAACTACATGGCAGAATCATTGAATTTGTATTTGTTGTCATCAACTGAATTGATAATTCATTTTCACCAGCAACATTAAAGAAGACTGGAAGAAATTTAAGATGTATCTACAAAAACATTGTAATTTGGTTGAATGTTAAGAAGGATGCTAGATTATAAAAAATTGGTCACCACTAAATTAGATTTAAATTTGATGATAAGTGAGACTAAAGAAAATATAAATTTTTTTGGAAGAATTGCTAGATTATACTTGAATGAGTGGACATGAGATTGTAAACAAGTTGATAATTTGTTTGGAAAAAAACTTTTAACGATGTAAATGGGAGCGGGAGACGTGAGGGAGTCCAAAGAAGTGATGAAACTATGTTTGTGACAGAAGTAAGATTGTTTATTATTTGTGTTTATTATTTGTGCATTTATATTTAAAAACTTTAATAAATATTTATTAAAAAAATAAATAAATGAATTCTAAACACCATTTCCAGAAGGAAAGTGGCAGGTAGAGAAATAACTCTAACATTTATATATTGCACCGTTTTTGTTGTTGTTACCAAAGATACATTGGTGTGTACTAACTAATTAGGGTTGCCATTCCCCTCTCCCCCGCCTTGCAAGACAACTGGCCGGCGGAAATTTGACAGGTGTAGCTTTGACCAGCATTGGATTTCCATACTGTTAAAAGCTGTGGTTGTGTTCAGCTTATTGTACGGCTGTAAGAGACATAGGAGCCCTGTCACAGAAGGCAACAATAAAATGGATTCCAGCACTTCTAGGTCAGGCCAACATGGGTATTCTAGTCTTGATTGTTATTAATTCAGGTAGTGGCATAAGCCCGTCTAAGATGTGGGGCAAGAACTTGTTCCCAGTAGACCCTGATAGGTACAGGGAGCATGTGAATCTGTGGTCCACTCACAAGCTCCTAGCTGGTTATATCTGTAATGGCTCATGAACGTCTGCTTATCTAGAAACACCTATTAGTGTATATCAGCTATTACAACAGGTAGATGTTAAAGTTATTAGCCACTGATCAAGGAGCTGCTAGATCAGGCGCCCTCCAGGTGTTTCTGAACTACAGTTCCAAGTCAGGGGTGATGGGAGTTGTAGCTCAACAACACCTGGAAGGTGTTCACTATGGAAAGGTGGCGTACCAAAGAAAAGAGAGATGTATATATAGCATCAGCAGTCGGAGGCAAGTGTCAGGTAATCTTTGAAATCATGGTAATTTGAGAAATAATTCATCATATTTATTAATAGAAGCAGCCACTGATCACCATCATGTTCTTCTGCATTAGGAGAATGTTGGCCAAGCATATCTGAGAAAAGCGTAGCCCCTCACTGCTTGATTGCCTCATCCCTCCCTACATGCCATTGGTTTGTAAAATTCAGAGGTGTACACAGATACATTTGGTTATAGCTTAGTATTGGTTTCCATAAGCTAGCATTCAGACCAGCCTGAACCAAATCACATTGCAGGTTGGTAGGGAAAGACTGGAAGGTAGAATGAGAAAGGACCCTCTCCTTAACATGGCTGCTTTTCATTTTTGCGCACACGGTCTGTTCTTTCAATAATAAGGTCACTTATTGCAGTGTAACATGAGAACAGTGCAAGCTGGTTATGTCCTGGAAATGAACAGAAAGGGGTTTTGCCTGTCCAAGTCTGCCAAGGTTTCTAAGAAGCCGGATCTTTTAATAAGAAGAAAATTTGCAAAACAAAGTATTTAGACAGAAAGAAGTGCATAGGGAACAGCACCACCGTACATATGTTTACTGGTATGGGGTTGCAGCCAGTGTCAGCTTTCTGAAACGTGTTTTGTTGTAGAGAATAGTTTGAAAATGGAAGAGAACATGAAATTTATAAGTGCATTATTGTGGGTGACATAAAGCAAAACCCAGAATAATATTGAATTTACCTGCTTGGTTTAAGCTATCTTGTGCTGTGTTGTAGCCAAGCTTGGTAAGACACATTGCCTTAGATTTTGGCTTTCCTTGGTAAATAATGGTCTGATATGATAAGCAACGGCAACACATGAGGTACAATTGGCAGGATTAGTCTTAAGTATTTGAGTGACTGCAGTGGAGCACTTCCAATTAGGGAAGGACAAATCCATCCCAGCCTGTTCTCTCCAATTTCTGAATGTGGACACCTTAAAGTACAGTACATCCCACCCTGTTCATGTGTGGCTTTTCCAAGATAATTCTGGGAAAATCCTTAAGAGCCTGTGCCTAAGTAGTGTCACAAAAACAATGGCAAAAATGAGGAGTACTTATGAGATTATGAGATGTACTCAGACCTTGGTCTCTCTCTTTTTCTTCCTGTAATATTGTGAAGCTGCTTGGAGGTGCTGGAAGAGGCTGCACATGGTTTGCTGTGAAATTGTAGGTCTAAAGGGCCATTGAATATACAGAAACATAGCTTATTTGGTTCCGAGAGCTGGTTTGATGGGACAGGTGGTGGGTGGGTACACTGTAAAAACCAACCTGGATCAAAAATAGGAATTTGGATAAAATATAGAGCTTGGCTGTTTGGAAGAAATTATGGAACAACACAATTAAATTTTCAGCATGCTATACAATTAGAGAAAATATACTAAAGATGGTTTTTAGGTGGTACCCGACACACAGCAAATTGGGAAAGATAAACAAAAGAAGATTCAACTGAAGCTGGAAATATATGCATACAGAAGGCATGTTGATCCACATGTGGTGGTAGTGCAAAAGGGCAAAAGAATTTTGGAGGATGATCCATGAAGAACTTAAGAAGATGCTCCAATGATAATCTCCCCCCAAACCAGAAGCATTCCTGCTAGCCATAATAAGACAGAAAATCCCAAACGAAACAAAAAGCCTATTCTTCGATGCAACAGCAGTGACAAGGATAACATATGTGGAAATGTGGAAAGAAAGGGCGATCCTGGCAAAAGATCAGTGGCTGTTCAAACTAATAGAATTTATAGAATTAGCCAATATGATGGCCATAATAAGAAACATGGACAAAATAATAATAATAAGTGAGTGGGTATTACTAGAAAGATACTTTAAAAAGAGCGGAGTAGTGTTAAATAAACAAGCAGGGATAGATTTATGAATACCAGTTTAAAAAGGGTAAAAGGATATGTACAGGGAGGGAAAGAAAAAAGGGAGGGAATACAAACCAAGGAGATGGCAGCAAAATTAGATGAAAATCTAGGATGTCAAGGAAAGATAGGCTGGGAAGTCTTCACGATAGATGTTTTATGGTTGTAATAGATAATTACTATTCTATTAGATGTTGTATTAAATGTTTAAAAGAGGTGATAAAGAAAAACTAGAATAGCACAGAAAAAAATGAATGTAATGGAAAAATAACACAACACACAACTGGCTGTCATTCCTCTACCCTCCAGCATACATTTCTTGTAGCTGCTAGCAGAAAAGCAGTGTTCCAACTGTTTGATTTTAGGAGTAGAGTGTGTAGTTTTGGTACAGCTTTAAGCGTTGCAGGGAGGGAGTTGCACCAACAAGACTTAAAACTTCGAGAGCAAGAGCTACCCATGCTGTACTTTTCAAGCACACCAATTAATTTTGCCACATAAGTAATGCATCCCCGTTATCAAAGACCTATTGATACTTAACTCAGTGGCAAAGCTTTCACTGGGTTATACTGGATTATACTGGGTTATACTGGATTTGGGTTATAAGCTTGTTTGATATGCCGGTGCAGTAGCAAATTCTATACAAAATGGCTGAGTATATGGTCCTGGTCTTGTATTCTGATGTGCCTAATGTAGTTCCATCTCTGAAAAATAAGCAAGAGGAATTTCAGATGGCATGGCATTCCCATGCACACTGCATCCACGTTATTTGGGAAAAGTCAAGAAATAAATGTAACAAATACTTTTAATCATTTCATGTCAAGAGAGATAAGAAAATGTGGCTATGTCAAGTATGAATGGGTCCAGGGCCGTCTTAAGCATATCTGGCACCGTGATGCAAAGCTCCCTACGGCGCCACCCCCCATTTCCCAGAGTTTTTTAGGGAGGACAGCGCTGCCGGCAGGGCTGGAGGAGGTGGGCAGCTCCTTCGGCGGGGAAGAGGCGGAGGCGGGACGCGGCGCGTCCCGGCTCAGCTGGCCACTTCGTGTTGTGGTGGTCATGGCAGATGGAGGCTCCAGGCGCGGCGCTGCTTTGGCGTGGCATGGCGGAGGTGGGTGAGGGCGGTGAGCTGATGCCGGGAGGCACTGCATCCAGCCTCTGCCTCTTCCCTGGCGCTCTCCAGAACTTGGCGCCCTGGCACCCCATGCCACTGGCCTCTATGGGTAAGACGCCCCTGAATGGGTGAATGAAAGATCTCACTTGCTTCAATTCCATACAGGCTTTCTTGTGAAATTTCAGTTGCTTTTTAATATAAAATACTTGAAGGTTGAACATTTTCTGGGGCACTTTTTGAAACAAAATAGAGTGAGAAGTGGAGAATGTGGAGAAATCACAGTTAAATTGAATTGTCTTGTTTGTTTTAAACAGTTGAATATGACAAGGAGTTCACACCTTACCAGCGACACCACAAGGAATTCAAGTTTAATTTGTCTCGGATTCCAGAAGGAGAGGCTGTTACCGCTGCCGAGTTCCGAATCTACAAGGATTGTGTTTTTGGAGGCTTTAAAAACCAAACCTTTCTGATTAGCATCTATCAAGTATTGAAAGAACATCAGAACAGGTTTGTGCCTTTCAGTGCTAAAATTGTAAAACCTGGAGGGAGGGAGACTGTGACTTAATTTCCACCCCTTTTGTTGGCAGGAATCATTTACTGGATACACTTAAGTTGGCTAGGAAAATAAGTCCCATTTAACTCATTTGGACTGGCTTCAGAGTAGACATATAAAGGATTGTACTGTTTAATATGGTTCTCTTTTTTTGTAACATCTTTATTGAAAGTTCAAAAAGCACATAACTATATGTGCACCAAACATGGCGAGATGCAAACAAAAAAGAGAAAGAGAGAAATAAAATCCATGCAGAAGGGGAAACAAAGGGGGGGGGGACGGGGACCCAAAACTATATATTTTACAAGCTTGTTACTGTTCTTCACCAGATCTTCACCGATTACAGTATTTGTAACAATGGATTCCAAATACCATTGAATTTGTCCATGGCAAGTCTGTGTTTATATGCAAGTTGTTCATATGTTGCGAGTTGGTATAAGTCTTTAATCCAATCGTAGAAAAGAGCCCCATTTTTATTTTTCCAGTTCATCAGTATCAGTCCTTTTGCTGTAGTAAGGGCACGGAGAATCCAGTCATATTGTCCTTTTGTAAGGTTCCATGTGCTGGGTATATAATTCAAGAGGATATTTTGCTCTGTAAATGTAAGGTGGTTCTGTACAGCTCTGTTGATGGTTTCAGTTACCTTCTGCCAGAAATCTTTCAATATAAGACAGTGAAAAAACATATGTTTTAGAGAAGCATTATCCCTATTGCATCTCCAACATCTCCATACCTTAGATAGCCCCTTTTTTAAACAAACGTAATGGGGTCCAGTATATTCTAAATATTATTTTTTTTGTTGCATGAGAGATTGTACTGTTTAATATGTTCCATCCCAATAGGTTGGACCTCGCCAAATAAAGGTAATTAACAGCACCACCCTAAAATTCCAAACTCCTCCTAGCTAAAAATCCAAAGCCCATCATTCACTCAAAGTCAGCCCAGATAAGGAGGTTTTAGGGGACTTCTGAAATAGGCTCCAGCTGGGATTTCAGGGGGTCTCTGGAGGGAAGCTGTTCCATAGCTGATATCTATGATTTGTATTTCAATAGCAGTGATTGGATATGAACAACATTAACACAACTGCACCAAGAAAGTTGCTCAGGGAACTGCACTGTGGTGCCTAAAATAAAGACTGAGCAAGCCAGCTATTTGGAAACCAAAGTTTTATGTACAGTGGTACCTCTGGTTACATACTTAATTCATTCCGGAGGTCCGTTCTTAACCTGAAACTGTTCTTAACCTGAAGCACCACTTTAGCTAATGGGGCCTCCTGCTGCCGCCACGCCGCCGGAGCACGGTTTCTGTTCTCATCCTGAAGCAAAGTTCATAACCCGAGGTACTATTTCTGGGTTAGCGGAGTCTGTAACCTGAAGCGTATGTAACCTCAGGTACTACTGTACTTTTAACTAAATTAGAACTGCCATTATAAGAATATATGTTTTCTTGGACAATTGCATTGTTTTAGATTATACCATGAATGAATATGCTTATGTATGGTGGTACTGATAAAGTGAACAAATGAGATTTCGTAAGTTAAAGGGCTGAACAGGGCTGAATATGAAGGACTTGCAGATGAGGAGTTTGAAGATGTGTCAAGCTGTGTGTGTCAAGTTGTGAGGAAGCTAGTCTGTTTGCATATAGAGGAAGCAGAGTCCATGTATATTGTGGTGTGTGTGTGTGTTTGTGTAATATCTAATTATAGGTAACGGTATAGAAAGGGTATGTTGGAGGGGGAAAATACCCTTGTGTTTTTATGGGTTCCCTATATACAAAAAACCCCTCCAATTCATGAAAAACTTTCAGTCGCGCTTTGTAACAGAATTGCATTCTAACTGGTGTGCGTCTGATCTCTTCTGATTACTGGATACAGTGGTACCTCAGGTTACATATGCTTCAGGTTACATACGCTTCAGGTTACAGACTCCGCTAACCTAGAAATAGTGCTTCAGGTTAAGAACTTTGCTTCAGGATGAGAACAGAAATCGTTCTCCGATGGCGAGGCAGCAGCGGGAGGCCCCATTACCTAAAGTGGTGCTTCAGGTTAAGAACAGTTTCAGGTTAAGAACGGACCGCCGGAACGAATTAAGTACTTAACCCGAGGTACCACTATAATTTGACACTTGCTTCCATGGACCCTTCCATTTTGGCTAGCTAAGTTGGAGAAACTAAAAGACAAAGTGCGAGATTGGTTACATTACGCTCAGATTAAAGAGGCTTTTAAATTGGATAAAAAGTTAGGATTCCAGGTGGAAAAATCAAAACTGGAAACAGAACTGTTAGAACCTAAGACTAAGGTACTTTCAAGAATGTATAACTTGTTGCTGAGGTGGAATACACAGGATGAAACGGTTAAATCAGCTATGATAAAGTGGGCACAGGACATTGGGTATGATATCATGTTTGCTGACTGGGAAAAGTTATGGACCACCGGTACGAAGTTTACGGCATGTAATGCCTTGAAAGAAAACATTATGAAAATGATATATAGGTGGTACATGACCCCAGTCAAGCTAGCAAAAATATATCACCTCTCAGACAACAAGTGTTGGAAATGTAAGGAAACTGAAGGGACGTTCTTTCACCTCTGGTGGACTTGCCCCAGGGTTAAGGCCTTCTGGGAAATGATATATAACGAGCTGAAAAAGGTATTTAAGTATACCTTCCCTAAGAAACCAGAGGCCTTCCTTTTGGGCATTGTTGGCCAGAGGGTGTTAAAGAATGATCGAACATTTTTTATGTATGCGACAACAGCAGCAAGGATACTTGTCGCTAAATACTGGAAAACTCAAGATTTGCCCACGCTGGAAGAATGGCAGATGCAACTGATGGACTACATGGAGCTAGCAGAAATGACTGGCAGAATCCGAGACCTGGGAGAGGAAGCAGTGGAAGAGGACTGGAAGAAATTCAAGGACTACCTACAAAAACACTGTAAATTATATGAGTGTTAAGAAGGATGAGGGATTTGAAAATAACAGGACACCATAAAATTTGGTGAAAAGATTATGAGAATGAGTGAATTTTATGAGAAAAATAAATTTTGAATAAATATTATGGTACGATTAGATATTTAAGACTTAGATAAAAATATTCAAAGTTAGGGACAAAATATTGGAAAAGTGTACAATGAGAATGGAAATAAGGTGATAAATTGCTGGTTAAAGTGTTATAAATTTGGAAAGTAGGAGCGAGAGACGTGAGGAAGTCCAAAAATGAAGAAAAGTTGGTTATTATATGAGGTTAAATTTTATGTTTGTTTTTCTTTTTTGTTTGTTTTTTGCTATGCTGTTTTCTTTTTCTCTATTGTAACATAAAATTCTTAATAATTTTTTTTTTAAAAAAACCATTTTGGTTAGCTAAGAAGGCATGAAAGCCCATCTGCAAGTTGTGCCAAACCGAGTCGTCTGTGTGTAGATATTCCAAGCATCGTTGCAACACTATTTAATATACAGGCAATTCCCGGTTTAGGAGCATCTGAATGGCACACGATCGCACACACATGCACAGCGCTGAACCTGTGGGAAATAGCCCCAAAATATCACGAAAAGGGGCTGGTCTGGGCTTATGTGTGCTCTGTGGACGCTTGTGGAGGTCAGACCCCTGTGCAAAACAAGGATTGCCCTGTATATATGTATACGTATGGTGTTAAACACCTGCTGGGCCAACTCTGAGATTATTTCTTGAAAATTCCACAAACTGCAACTCTGTGAAACTGTCAGGCTTTAAAACAGGCATTGTGACCAAATGCATAAACTCAGGTTTGATCTCAAATGTGTGCTCTGCATTGGTCTCATCATGGGTGCATTTTAGATCTCATACAAACACTCCAGCAATCACCAGGAAGAAGCCTTGGCTCTTCTGAAGCCAGTGGGAGACTTGCCATTCACTTCAGTGGTGCCAGAATCACACCTTAGGGACTTGTTCTTGGGCCATGCAGTAGTAGCAACCATATCCAGGAAAGCCCAAAGTATGAATCCATACACGATCTCATAAGCATGGTTTTTAAAAAATAAAAATAAAATAAATTCACTGTAGCTTCTTTGAACAATTCTGTCCCCTTATTATCTCTTTATCATTCTCCCTGCCCCATCTGCTAATTTAAAATGAGAACTTCTGCACAAGTTGCAGCTAACATGTTTTTCTTAATTTTTTGCTTCTTTTGTGTTGATGATTCATTTGGAATATATTGCTTTCCTATTGGGAACAGTCTTTTAAGGCTCAAGAGTGGAGAGAAGGACAAAATTACTTAAAAGAAAAGAAAGAAAGAAAGAACACAAGCCAGCAACAGTTTCTAAGACACCGAGTTCCAGAAAATGTTCCATATAAGCCAAAAGTGAACAGCTGCCTTTTACTTAAACTTCAGACTTCTCATTCTTTTCTTTGAGACTAATGATGTGAGCAAATATGTCATGTTCCTTAACATTTGATGAGATGGTTTTCAATAACTATGAATCTATAGAGTTCGTGAAGCTGAAGCAAAGAGAGATTGCTCTGTTGTCCGCTTGGAAGTAGGATGAACACTTTTGAGTTGGGTTTGTTTGTTTAGTTTGAGGGCAAAGTCAATACAGGATTGACATGGTAAATCCCAGACTGTTTATGTCAGGCCTCACAATAATTTTAAAAATTAGAGGCTGTGAGCGTGAACTGAACCTAAAATCATACGATAGTTTTTGGAGACTTCGGTAGTAGAATCCTGGACTTTAATAATTCAGACTACAGACCTTCCCACATAAACAGTGACCTGCATGTAGCAAAGCAGTACATCAGAGAACATGTGTAGCATGGCCACTTCCCTAATGCGTCCAGTTTCTTGCACACAAAGGGAAATTTAAGTTGGCGAACATTTAAAAAAAAACACCTCTTTTGCCCAAACCCTTCTCTGCCATGTTGTAGAGATGGCCAAGAGTCAGGCACCCTGAATTGTATTTACTTATTTATCACATTGGTACTTGATACTTAGTTTATTTTATGAGGTATCATAAAAAAGATTAAATTTTGCATATAGATTGGAGCTTGTCAGGCAAAACCTTGACTTGTAATGATTTTGCAGAGATAGAATTGCCTAATGGGGAAGTGGCAAATAGATAAGATCATCTAATCCAGCGTTTCCCAAACTTTGGTCTCCAGCTGTTTTTGGACTTCAACTCCCATCATCCCTAGGCTAGGGATGATGGCAGTTGTAGTCCAAAAACAGCTAGGGACCCTAGCTAGCAGGACCTGGTGGTCAGGGATGATGGGAATTGTAGTCCAAAAACAGATTGAGTTGGGCACAATGTTGATCTAACCCATTACCTTAACGAGCTGCTGTGCTGTTTGAATTACTTGAATATAACTTTTGAATGTATCGTCATTTAAATGCATGTCCAAAGTACTTCTTAAACTAGCAAGGTGTCTTAGGGGAACATTATTGTATTGCTACCATTTAAGGCAACACAAAAGTAGAAATGGTGCTTGTGGAATTGTTACGGTATTATAAAATTCATTCAGCCTAATGTAATTTAGGCACATCTTTTCTTTTTTAAAAAAGGAGGGTTTTAAAAGTCTTAATGAATAGTCAGAATGAAGCTTCCTTTTCTATCTTTTAGGGCTCTTAAAAATAATAATAATACAGGGGGGGAGTTGTGGTAGTGGTTTTAAATCACATCATCATTGCAGACCACATTTTATCATTACGAAAACCGCTGGCATTGTTAACAAAACATAATGGAAAGATTAATGATATTCTTGTAAGGTAGGTCAGGTTTCTGGCCAACCTTAGCATCCCTTGGAGAAAATTACACAGCTTTTCTTCAATTGTTTGTGAAGGCAATAACCCTAGTAAAAGAAAATGACGGTAACATTTGACCTTATTTCAAGAGGAACCATCTAAGTTGAAACCACAACATTCTCTTACCTCTTTCCCCATGAGTTATTTCTTCCCCAATTTAATGACAGTTCTTAAATCATTAGGGCACAGGAATTTGTTGAAATAATATAGTTTTTTAAAAAATTCTTTCTTGCTTGAAGACTGTTGAAAATGCACCAGTGTAAGCGCAGATAATGGCTTATCAAACACCTGCCAAGCTCATATTGGAGGTTTTTCCATGATACAGCATGTTGTGAGTAGTTTGGAGGATATGTAAGACTGTATCAAATTACAATTATCACTTGTTGTTGTTGTTGTTGTTGTATTTATAACGTATAAGAGAAAATAGTATAAAAATAATTAAACTGTAATATAATTACTTCTTGGTGGTAACATGCTCCCTGTGGAACGCCCTCTCATCAGATGTCAGGAGATAAAGAACTACACAACTTTTAGAAGACATCTGAAGGCAGCCCTATATTGGGAAGTTTTTAATGTTTGATGTTCTATTATGTTTTTATATTCTTCTGGAAGCTGCCCAGAGTGACCGGGGAAAGCCAGCCAGATGGGTGAGGTAACAACAACAACAACTTTTATTATTATTATTATTATGAAAACAATCTAGTAAAGAAGAGCACAGCACTATTAAAGGCTAACTTTCAGCTTCTTGTGACTAAACCATGTCAGCACCACATCAAAAATCTGTTTGAATTTGGCAATAATTAAAGGTAAAATTGCTAGGAAAGGAAACACACCTGTGACAGCCCAGTGAAGTGAGTGGGAAATTGTGCAAAAGTACGTATACATTCAGACGGGACGCGGGTGGCGCTGTGGGTTAAACCACAGAGCCTAGGACTTGCCGATCAGAAGGTTGGCAGTTCAAATCCTCGAGACAGGGTGAGCTCCCGTGGCTCGGTCCCTGCTCCTGCCAACCTAGCAGTTTGAAAGCACGTCATAGTGCAAGTAGATGAATAGGTAAAAAGTGTTTCCGTGCGCTGCTCTGGTTCGCCATAAGTGGCTTAGTCATGCTGGCCACATGACCCAGAAGCTGTACGCCAACTCCCTCGGCCAATAAAGCGAGATGAGCGCCGCAACCCCAGAGTCAGCTACGACTGGACCTAATGGTCAGGGGTCCCTTTACCCTTTACTATACATTCAGAAGGATATAAGGTCAATGCAGACTTTGAAGCACCAGTCGTAAAAGAGTCCAAAGGATGAACTGCCAAGTTTTATGAAGCATCTGCAACTAGTAATCCTGCCATTAGGTAGTGTAAATTGTTTCACATAGAAAATGCAAGAGTCTGGAGATGTAGAAGGAAGTTTGGTAGAATGACTAGGAGGAGGGAAAGCTATTGCATCTCTGGCTCTTATCAACTAGAGAGGCACTGATCCAAATTAGGCAGATGGAGTCTACACACTTTGAGGGAAAGAGCAACAACGCAGGAGCCTCAAGACTGGCCTGTGGTTGAAATCCTGAAAACAGTAATATAGATCACCTGTGTGAATGGCTCATCTAGGGAATCCAGTCACCAGCTGTTTAAGATCTCATTCACCCTGCAAATCCTTGCCTTAAGGGATAACAGATCCACCTGTAAGCTGCTGACCACTGTAGGAATGTGAGGCTACAGACAAAAGTATGGTCCCTTTCAAGCCACTGAGGGTTGAAACTTGGAACAGTTACCAGGATCTGCAGCAAATTATAAGGGAAGTATGTTGGCCTTTGGTATCTGCTCTCCTTGGAAGTGACCATAGCCTGGCAGATCCCGGGTCTGCCTTGACAGACAGCCAAAATGGGGCTCCATCTATCTCTCTTTCTCCAGAGTCATACCTGGTTCATTATCAAATGCAAAGGTTTGTAGTAAATTTTCCAGACATGATTGTCAAGAAGCTAGTATCCCTGTGACTAGAAGAAGTGTTGAGTTTGTGGTAAAGACAGCAGCTGAATGTTAGATCTCTCTGGAAACGAGGTAATTCATTTGGAAGGAGGCCTTTAAAGTGAGAGGGAAGTAAATGGAATTTATTTTTAGAAAGCGGTTGTTTACATAATATAGAAAGAAACTTTGAAATTTTCTTTACCCCCTTGAGGTGTCAGGTCAGAAGTACAGGACTGAAACTTTGTGGCTGATCAAATATATAAAGCCTTGGGCTTGATTATTTTTTTCAAAGGTAAATATCCTGTTAACTCACCCCTCCTCAACCCTTCCCCCTCCCCCCCCCAAATCCTCCTACACTGTCCAAACAAGTAGTCTATTAAAAACCACAAGTCTGTGGCATGAGATGATGATCAAAGGGGAGATATTCCATCTCAATGGGTACTGTTTGCCTTGCTCTTTTTGCATGGGAACTGTTTATTAAAGGCGGCCTGGTGCTTGTGTATAGGTTATTGCAGAAGTAAATACAGAAGAAAGGGTAGAACTCTACTGTTGCTATTCCTTTACTCTACTGCACCACATATTATAATTATATTTATTATATTTAATGCTGATTAACAGTAGGGTGAGTAAGGGATGCGGGTGGCACTGTGGGTTAAACTACAGAGCCTAGGACTTGCTGATCAGAAGGTCGGCGGTTCGAATCCCCACGACGGGGTGAGCTCCTGTTGCTTGGTCCCTGCAGTATTAACAGTATTAAATTTTAACAGTATTAAATTCCCCCCATCCCAACAGGAAATTGAGCCAAACCAGTGCCTGAGTTTCTAATCCAAAATAGGGTTGCAGTACGTCCGGGATTTCCCAGATATATCCAGAATACCGCAGTCGGCAGCAGTGTCCGCGCTGAAATCGGTAAAACGTCCAGAAAAATCCGGGCGCAGCTCAAAGATTTCACCCAACTCAGGAAGGATATACTAATATATACGGCTTGCATTTAAATGCAGAGTAGTAGCCTGTGCCCACAAACACTCTCATAACTTAAGTTTAAAAAAATATCCTTCCTGTGGTGACCACTGTGCTCAGTCTAGACTGCTATGTCAACGTGTTGTTGAAGAATAGTAAACAAACGAAAAAAGAAGAAGTTCGGCATGAAGAACCTTTTAGTGAGTTTGGGATAATTAATGGCTCAGTAAATGGCTGCTGATGTGTAATAGTCCTGTTAAGAACCTGAGTAATGCTGACCTTTGAAGACAGGCCAAAAACTGTGGTCCTCAGAACCATAATTAAAATAAGAGGACCCTGTCTGAAATTCAATGGCTTGAAGAAAGTGTTCTGTTTGTTCTCACTGCATTTTCAGGGATATTTATGCCTGGTTGAAAAAATACATAACTGAAGGGCTGGATAGAGAGTGTAGGAAAGTAGGCAATGTTGAGAAAAAAACACGTATATATGAAATATAGCTTTTTATAGCTCTGATGTTTTGCTGTGGCAGTGCTCCATGGTGTGATGTGTGCTCAAGGAAGAGAGGAAAAATTATTTTAATCTGGCTGCCTCAGTAATATAGAAGCAAAACCAGTAGCTACTTCACCAATTACGTAAATTTCTATAATATAATCGGTGCTGAGATAAATGATTAGAATGAATTAAAATCTTCCAGCTTCTTGCCCAAAGAAAGAAGTTTTAGTTTTATAGTAAAAGAAATGTTTAGATTTCATGGGAAATGTCATTTTCAGTTGCAAAAGTGCTTGTTTTGCAAATGCTCTAAATAAGTGTCAGGACGTATCTGTTTAAGAATAGTAGCTCAGAGGCGATATTTATAAAATAGCAAATGGACATTCTTCCTCAAAAAGCTGAAGCTAATTTTTCCGTTCTCAAGAGCCTTGTGGGATAGAAATTCCAGAAATAAATGATTTCTGTGTCAGCAACAGAGTCCATATTGCTTAGGTCACTGCTTTCTTTTTTTCTAGCTCATGTGTTTGATGGCCTTATTTATTCTTGAAGGGGTTTACTGAAGAGTAAAAACAGTGTGTGTATTGTGTGTACACACACAAATACATACGTACATAAACATATGTATGTAGGCAATGCCCAAGAAGCTGTTCTCCCATATTCTCTTTGATTGAGTAGTACAACAGCATTAAAATGCCCAGGCTAGAACTGAAGAGATCTGGTTCACATCCTGAGTCAACCATGGAGCTCAGCAGATGACATTGGGCTAGTCACAGACTCATATTACAGTGGTACCTTGGGTTACATACCCTTCAGGTTACATATGCTTCAGGTTACATACGCTTCAGGTTATAGACTCTGCTAACCCAGAAATAGTACCTCAGGTTAAGAACTTTGCTTCAGGATGAGAACAGAAATCGCGTGGCGGCGGCAATGGGAGGCCCTATTAGCTAAAGTGGTGCTTCAGGTTAAGAACAGTTTCAGCTTAAGAACGGACCCCCGGAACGAGTTAAGTACTTAACCCAAGGTACCACTGTATTAAAATTTTCCAATCAAACCAAATTATATATTCAAAATTATACAAATTATCCAATAAACAACCCCAATATTATGCCTGATTATAAATTATTATTATTTTTTAGCTGACTTCCCATGCTTCGAGATTGGAGGGAATCCTAATAATCTCATAGTTCTACTGCATTTCGAAGTATTACAGTAATTCCCTTAATACATTCTGATGTTAATCCTTCATTATTTTCAACAGCCTCTGCATTCATTCTGCAAATGAGTTTAAGTCCAAATAAAATGTTTCTGTGTGGATTTTATGTATTTACTCTTCTTCTTTATAGTCCAAATCTGTAGACCAGGATTCTCCTGTGTAAATTCACATCCTCTTTTCACAAACTGGTGTTTCTGCCGAATCAGTCCAGGAGACTTCCAGTGCAGGTAGTTGCCATATCGACAAATAGTCCAGATAAAATCAAATCGTGGCGTCTGCCCAGTGTTGTTCCTTAACCAGCTGCTATTCAAACATTAGCCTTTCCCAGGTGGGCGGCGGCGGCGGGGGGGTTACCAAGTAAACTGGAAGTACAACTATCAAAGAGTAAAATGTTAGAGGTTTACCCCCCGCCCCCCATAGCAATATAATTTGATTCAGCTAGCTGGTCAGTCTACTTTCGGTTTCACTCCTGGCTCCTTGCTGAATTAATACTGCATCAGAAACCTCCCAAGCAGATATCCAACGTTCTTTGGCCTCGATGACCCTTGGGGTCCCTTCCAACTCTATGGTTTGCCGTTTAAACATGTCACCTCAACACAATTAGATGGCTTCCCCCAAAGAATCCTGGGAACTGTAGTTTAAGGGTGCTGGAGATTGAAGCTCTTTGAGGGGTAAAATTACAGTTCCTAGGATTATTTTTTGAGGAGGAACCAAGACAAGGTTCCATGAATGGATGGATCTTTCTTAGCAAGAGGACAATTCTCCTGTATTGCAGGTGATGAAGAAAGGTTAGGCCAGGTCGTCATATGGAGTGGAAATCGGGCATGAAAAACACAGCATGCTGCCAGCTGTTTCAGAAAAGAGCTGCATAGTTTTTAGAGTATGTGTGGTCCGGTTTCTCCTCTAGTTTGTATTCTACTGCAAACAAACAGGTGTGGGTCTTGGGGGTGGGGGTTGTGTTTCTGTTTGGGGACCAGCTTGCAGAATGTGTGTATTTACACCTGAATTGGGAAGGAGTCAGTGTACTTAAGAAAGTTTACCGCGAGTCCCTCGGGGACCTGTTTGCTTTTTTGGAAATCAGTTTGGAAACTGTGTATCTGCACCTGACTTGAAAAGGCAGAGCTTTCAGTCATTTTGTAAATACATAGCAGCTGCTCTTGTGGCTAAAGTGGTGGAGTTTCGAACTTAAGGTCTAAATATTCAGAGCTGCTGAAAGGTGGTTCAAAGTGCAGAACGGACTTTGCTGTGTGAAGATTTCTATGAGTCATCTCCATTGGTGATTTAAATGTTAATTTAATCCATCTGGCTTTTAGTGGTAAGCCAGTGAACAGGGAATAACACATTTTGTGCGAGTTAATGTTTGAAAACCGTAAATATTAGTGGGACAGGTTGTGGCATATCCTGTACGTATAGGATTTCCCAATGCCATCATGTAAGTCCACTGAATTTGGGCTTACAGACTCAGACAGCAGATTTATCTTCAGGCCACTGACACATTGCTCCCGATAAGCTGTATGCTTGTGTGAATGGACGTAGAAACGATGACTTTGGGTAAAAAAAAAAAGTTTTTATCAAGTTCTATCTTCCCATGAGGAAAAAATGTTCCCTCCAATTCAGAGACTCCCTTATCGCCCCTTTGTATAAACATTTCGTCATTTTGCAGAGTGGCTCTTAAACTAGGGTCATTGTCTTCATTGTAGGGCTTAGCTTCACATTTCTAAAACAAAACACACACACGCATACGTAACAAAAGTGTGATTGCTCCTTGATCTGACGAGGAGAATTTGCTTGTGTGTGTGAGCGTAACACTTTTTCCATGTGCCATTTCTATGCTTTGTAAAAAAAATAAAAAAAATCATAACCTCCTCAGTTCCAAATATGCTTCCCTCTGCAAACACACATTTCAAACTCCTGAAGAGCAAGCAACAGGCTGGAATATGCAAGTGTTGTTCAGTTCTGCATATGGTTCAGTTCTCAGTGGTTTCCACTGAGTTTTGTATAATGCTGTGTTGGTAGGAGAGAGCAGGAAAGCACAGCTCTGTGGTGCTTAGTTTGGGGGTAAGAGATCCTTTTAACTCTCCCATGCCTGGCATCTGATGACAACAGGTGATTTGCCAGGTGTGTATGGTTTCCCCAAACAGCCTTGTGGGACAACTTCAGAGGGCTGGCAGGCCCAATTAGGCCCATGGCTTGGTGTAGAGGAAGTCGGAGAATGTGGAAACGAATTAAGAAGAGACTGGATACTTCTTTCGTTTGATGGGTGGCATATTAATAATAATAAGATGATTATGATGATGATTGTGCAGGGAACAGTTGAATGCATGTAAAATCAGGATTTAAGGCTGTGTTTAAATTTATAGTGACAGCTGAGAAGTGTTTCTAACATTGCCTCCTGCTAGCGAAGAAGCTGTGAAAGCAAATGGGAAATTTGGACCAGAATAATAGTAAAATTCTCTCTCTGCTCCTCCCTCCTCCCCTCCCCTTTCTTCTTCTTCAGAGATTCAGATCTGTTTTTGCTGGACACCAGAGTAGTATGGGCCTCCGAAGAAGGCTGGCTGGAGTTTGACATCACTGCCACCAGCAACATGTGGGTGATAAACCCTCAGCATAACTTGGGACTCCAGATGAGCGTGGTGACCAGGGACGGTAGGTAACAGGCCAACATACTTTAAACATCTGGCCAATGTCCTAGTCATTAATTGGAAGCTCTGTTTATAGTGTTCAGCTGTGATGTGATGATCTGGCTAATGTAGCCAAGCACACAGCTGTGATGTGATGGCCGGGGTCTGGATCCAACTGCACATATTGGAAAGCTGCTCTCTCTAGGCTGCATGCCCTATGTCTGTGGCTGTGAAATTTTGGGAATGCCTGACTTCTGGATGTGAGGGGTTGGGGGGTGGGGCATGGTGCTTACAGCAAGGTTTTTCTTAAATACAAATAATACCCATAGGTCTCTGTGTGGGGCTGTGGAAGTGTCTTCTGGGAGGGTGATGTGAGCTCCTCAATTTTTGTGTATCTTTCAACCAGACCAAGAGGCCTTCTGTTTACTTGTCTGCTGATGAAATGCCACAGTGCATAACATTTCCTCAGTGTTTCAACCTCTTTTCCTGATGCAGCTACGGAGAGGAACTTGTGCTAAGTTTTGGGGAGTTCTCCTCTCATGCTTCCCTTTTGCAACATGCCACAGATAATTTGGGGCCTTTGGAGCCCCAGAATTTGACATAATATATTTCACTTTCTGGTGGAATTCAATAGAGCATATGAAGCTGCAAGGGTACCAACTTGAATCAAATATTGGAAGTGGGGGGCGGGTAAGCCCTGTGAAGTGTAGGTGGATTGCCATGAGGCAAGACACAGCGATAACAGCAAGAACCTTTATTGAACTACCGTATGTTTCCCTCTATAAGACGCACCAGACCACAAGACGCACCTAGTTTTTGGAGAAGGAAAACAAGAGAAAAAAAATTCTGAATCTCAGAAGCCAGAACAGCAAGAGGGATCGCTGCACAGTGAAAGCAGTAATCCCTCTTGCTGTTCTGGCTTCTGGGATAGCTGCGCAGCCTGCATTCGCTCCATAAGACGCACACACATTTCCCCTTACTTTTTAGGAGGGAAAAAGTGAGTCTTATAGAGCAAAAAATACGGTACATAATTGGGAAACGGGGGCAAAGAAACTGCTTGTATACATTTCTGAAGGCTTGAGCCACTCCCACTCCCACCGTGATTGGCTGTCTAAACTTCCAAGCTGCGAATCAAGACTCAGAGTTCAAGGGCCAATGGCAGAGACCCTAATCCTGAAATGTTCTGTGATTGAACACCATGTATGGAAACAGAACACAGAAACTCAGAATCCTTAGTTCAGACTCAAGCTCAGGCAAACACAGACCACTGAATACATAACACCTTGCCCCACATAATCAATCACAAGACACAGCACACACACCATTTGAATGGCATTGTCCATTAACTGGGGGGGGGGAGGGAGGGCTCAAATGTTTTACTTAAGGGGTGCAAAGGGACCTCAGCCCCTAGGATTTGGCTCCTATGCAAAGCTGCCTTATACTCAGCATCTAGTCTGGCTCACAATTGCTTTCTGAAGCCCGGTATTTGGAGAGTGGAGAAGGATCATCGCTCATCCCCATTGCTAAAGCAATTAGAACAGATGGTTCAAAATAATAAACCCTCCAGAATAAACTCTACGAGATAAGAAGAGCTGTGAGATAAAATAATTTTTGTTGAATTTGATTAATTTGCCATTTTTGCACAGGTCCCAGAGTTGTCATTATTTTTTATATGGAGTACACATAACCCTGACCTGTTCCTTAATATTGTCCACTCATTTCCTCCTAAATTTGCAAATTAGCAGAGTGAAGTACCTCTTACAGCACTTGAGTATACTTGCGGCCTTTGGAGCCTTAAAGAAGCTTGTGAAGTTTTTACTGAAAACGAGAGTATCCTATGATATCAGCTATAGAGGAGGAGGAGAAAGGGGGAAACTAAAGAGGGGGGTCAGAAGAACATTAGTTGTAGGAAAGCAGCTGCGTTGCTCAAAAGAGCTATTCAGAAACACTGTGCTCTTTATATGACACACCACTTTTTTTTTAATTTATAGGTCTCGGTATAAACCCTAGAGAAGCAGGACTAATAGGTCGGGATGGCCCTTATGACAAACAGCCTTTCATGGTGGCTTTTTTCAAAGTGAGTGAGGTTCACGTTCGGACAGCTAGGTCAGCCTCCAGCAGGCGGAGGGAACAGAGTCGAAACCGCTCTACTCAGCCTCAAGATGTTTCCAGGGTATCCAGTATCACAGGTAACCTCTTTTCTTTGCCTCCTGGATTATGTGAAAATGAAAAGGGGAAAAAAATACTATTTTGTAGCTTTCGTTTCCCAAGCACTTTACATTCAGAAGCTGCTTTGAATTCATCTCTCATCGTTCGAGTGTTTCATTTCTTCTTCTTCTTTTTTCTTTCTTTCTCATGGTCACAAAAGTTTAGATGACCCTCCAAGGGAGGATCTGTTCCCTGGGTAGCAGGAACTCATTGTTCTGCAAGTTTGTGTAGAGTGGGACATCACTCAAAATCATGATGGCTCTATCAAGGCAAAGTTGATAGAGGAGCCCTACCATTAGGCAGGGTGAGATAGCTGACCAAACTTACCCTGCAGCCTTGTGATAAAAAACTGAAACGTGTGAAAAACTGAAAAAATGTTTGCTTAATTGCTTTGGTTGTTGTTATTATTTTAGTATCTGCTCTGATATACAAAAAACAAACCAAGCACTGCTGAATATGTCTTTCAGTCAGCTCATTTTCTTTCGTCCTTAAAGTCCAGAACTTACTGTGCTTCTAAACAAACGCCTTAAAAACACACATTTTAATTACCTGCCTAGTAATGATTGTTTAAGGGACGCGGGTGGCGCTGTGGGTTAAACCACAGAGCCTAGGACTTGCCGATCAGAAGGTCGGCGGTTCGCATCCCCGTGACGGGGTGAGCTCCCGTTGCTTGGTCCCTGCTTCTGCCAACCTAGCAGTTCAAAAGCACGTCAAAGTGCAAGTAGATAAATAGGTACCGCTCCGGCGGGAAGGTAAACGGCGTTTCCGTGCGCTGCTCTGGTTCACCAGAAGCGGCTTAGTCATGCTGGCCACATGACCCGGAAGCTGTATGCCGGCTCCCTCGGCCAATAAAGCGAGATGAGCGCAGCAACCCCAGAGTTGGCCATGACTGGACCTAATGGTCAGGGGCCCTTTTACCTTAATGATTGTTTAATGCTATTCCACTTGACAAGTAAGTAATAAGCCAGGTATACAAGTCCAGGCCCAAAGCGGCAAACTAAGCATTTGTCCAGGGTGCAAACCTGCTTCACTTATGCAATTGTCTCGGGAAGAGAGAATGAGCTGCTGTCTGAACTGTTCAGAGGAGATGCCCAGGGACGGCTTAGGAGTGCCTTGGTTTAAATCTATCCCACTGTCAGAGGAGCTTCCTTTAGCTGAGGTCACAGCAGTTGAGCTCCAACTCATTTGTAATGGGGAGGAAATAAAGAAGTGGCAGGCAGTAAAAACATCCTACTCAGTTATTTATTGTGCTATTGTTAACACTACTCAGTGGATCATTGAGAGCGGGCACAGAATTTTAATTTGTCTAAGGCAACAACAACGAAAAAGCCCTGTGCCACTCCTACACACACAACAGTGAATTGTTATGCTTTTAAGACAGCTAAGTTTCCTTTGCTGCAATGTCTTATTTAAGTACTAGCCTTGATTCAGCTGCATATGCTACAGAAACAGCTGTTTGGTATACCTTTGCAACCGGTTATCTGACAACAGGTAGGTAGCCGTGTTGGTCTGCCGTAGTCGAAACAAAATAAAAAAATTCCTTCCAGTAGCACCTTAGAGACCGACTACGTTTGTTATTGGTATGAAGTGGTATGAAGTCAAGTTACAGTTCTGTCATAAAACCCAGGACTGATAAACACGTTGACTGAACATCTTTTACACCAATGCTTTGGGAAAGAAATGGTATCTGAAGAAGTGTGCATGCACACGAAAGCTCATACCAATAACAAACTTAGTTGGTCTCTAAGATGCTACTGGAATGAATTTTTTTATTTTGTTTCGGTTATCTTGACAGCGCAGGTCAGTTTGCTTATTCAGTAACTATAGCAATAGATTTGTGCTCTCAGTATGGATGCGTACTCCTTTCTCAAAGCATTGGTGTAAAAGATGTTCAGTCAACGTGTATATCAGTCCAGGGTTTTATGACAGAACTGTAACTTGACTGACATCTTGTGTTGATGATGTCTGAGGCAGCACAGATTCCTTTTGAGTTAACTGCAAACTGCTGGTGAACTGATAATGCCATGGTAACATCACACATTTCAGGATATTAAGGCCTTGTGCCCATTCCAAAACCTTCAGTGGCCCTCTGTGGTTTTCATCAGAGGAATTTGAAAGTGACGCAAGTTTTTCTCCACCATTGGCCAGAGAACTTGGGAAAAAAGGAACAGCAGGAACAGGCGTCTAAAGTTGCATGCATCTTGCTTCTTTGTGTATACTGTCAAAGTACAGCATATGAGAGTATACTGAAGCAAGGCATTTCATTATCTCTCCTAAGCCGACTCCTTTTATGTTAAGTGGGCTAATCAGTTTACAACAGCTGTATCCCTCAAAACAATTGCCTGCTAAAGCAAACCCTGAGAAAAGGAGAGTCGTAGAGATCTCTTTCAAAACAATGTTGATGTACCCTGGATATTAATTACATTGTGGAATCTAGTGAATGGGCTCATTAGGAGCAGTTCATGTGTTTTGGAAGGATTAGCGCCAATAAATACAGCTTACCTACTTTCAGTGGAGAAAAGCTTTTAAAAATTTTAAGTCCAGCCCATGAAAATGCCAAATTTCACATTAGAACAAGCCTTTCTTATGGTTAAGTTTTGAGGGATGTTCGCTCCAGGGTGCTCCCCACATCTTGGGCTGGGGTGGGGGGAGGACTGGAATCTATTTATATTTGTGTAAACTTGAAATATTTAGTTTTTATGCAAATTTAAACTTTTCCATTAACTGATATTGAAACTAAAGTTAAAAACTAGTTCAGAACCAACCACATAAAAAAATATTAGGTACCAATAAAGTACTCAATCCTGTCTTTTGCACAAATGAATTCCAGTGCTGAGTACAGGGGTCTGCAGTGCTTTGTTAACAGTGCAAAATGTAAAAATGCTGATTTCTAGACTGATAGTTACCAACCCAATTTTTGCTCATTTCCAGCCTTTATTTTTCTTTCTGCTACAAATTGCTGCTTTTTTATATATATAAGTTGTTTTCCTTGTTGATGTTTTAATGTGGACGAGTGTTGGGTGTGGATGGTGGAAGTTGCTATCCAAAACATCTGGAAGGCTCCAGGTTGGCCAAAACTGTAAAATGTGGCCTGAAACTGTACCACACGATTCTCCTGATTGTTTTCCAGCTGCTAGCTTGGACTGGAAGTACAAGAAGCAGGCATTTAACAATGCTTTCTTTCCACTTTTGGTCAAGCACAAGTGGCCTTGATTTGAAAGCCAATGGCTTGTCTAAAAACCTCTAGTGATGGGGAGTACATTCTTATACTAGCTAACCATCTTTTGCCAAGTTGATTAAATTTGTGATTCAAGTAGAGTCAATCTGAAGATCTGAAATTGAAATTCTTAAGATTTATTTATTTATTTTAAAAAAGGAACACTCCCCAAGCTCTTACACTGTTCTCTTTTTAAAACAACTCCCAATCTCTTGTGGTTTCTAGGTTAGGTTTATTTTGAGGCAGAGGGACGCCAAAACACTGTGCCCCAGCTGGATTCTATGATCGCTTGATGTGCTTTTAGCACTGTACTTTTCCCTTTAAGTAAATACTGGATTTTTTTTTTTTAAAAAAAGAAGTTTCCTTCGAGACCCTGAGGAATTGCAAACATCTTCAATAGGAAGATGGTATCTAGAAAGCTGCCCGTGGCCTCCTCTCTGCGGTCTGGTGGCACTGAGTCAGTTAACAAAGGGCCTCTGTATCTGCAGCCTTGCAGATTACAGGTGTCAAGAGGCTGCAAGAAAATTTTGTAAGCATCCGACTAGTAATAATGAGGATGCTGGCACTATCATGACTTAGGTTGTGATAACTGAAGCACTGTACCCTATATGATGTAAACCTCTTTGGCCAGGTTGGTGCTGGCAAAAACCTTGTGCGTGTTCTTTTAATTTCAAATAGCAGTTTGATAAGCGAGAGAGAATTTCCTTTGGATCTGCATTAGGCTTTAAAGCCACAAAATGTCTCTGCCACATTATGGTGATATGGTTTTTAATTTGTTGTTTCAAATATATCCTCCTTCCCCCCTATATACTTCCTCATAGATTACAACAGCAGTGACCTAAAAACAGCTTGCAGAAAGCATGAACTTTATGTTAGCTTCCAAGACTTGGGATGGCAGGTATGTGGTGTTTCTATGTCCATAAACATGCTCTGAAAACAATGCTCGGAACACAAAAGTAGATTCCGCCCCCCCCACCAGACTGAGTTCTGTGTTAGCATAGCTTGGAAGAAAGTTGGGTGAAGGTCTACTTTCATTGAGTTACCTTTTCTTTCAGATGTTTATTTTGTATTCAGCTTTAAGTAGATAATCACATTTTAGTATGTAGAGCACAATTCCATAGGCTCACCATCAGTGTTTTTAAGCTTCACACAACTGTCACTAAAGATGGCTTCCACCATTTTAAATTACCTTTTTTTAAAAAAAATGTTTCTATTTATGTGGCTGATGTTGATGGTTCCTTTAACTTTAGCAGCCAAAATCACTATAGCAGTCATGGATAATGAGATCTCTTTCTTCTATCCTCTTTGCTCTATTGAACCCATGTGTCTTCTGGTGTACATAATTATGGCATAATGTTTAACACCATGTGTGTTGGCTAGTCCAGTCATAAGGCCTTTTTTGAACACAGTTTGTAAGTGCTGCATGGTTCTTGCTAAAAATGCATGTTTTTTTTACATGCTAGTATCAACCAGTGGTTGATTGTCACTGGTTTCACATGTTAAATGATTCCAACTCTTTAAAACACTTGGAAGCTTCAGTAGATTTGCACATACCCTGAAACACCTTTAAAAAGGGGGTCGAAGCATAATGTGTTGCATCTTGAGCTAAACCAAGTGTATAACCCACCACAACCATGGTTTAGTGTGTATTAACTAGCTACTATACCCATAGACTTTTATTATAAAAAATAACGATGTCATGTAAACATTTTAAGAGTATGTTCTGGTTTATGTCTGCTTTTGGCATACACAGCTCTCTACACATGGGAAACGAGCTGGCAGATATGAACATATGTGTAGGAGGGTGTAGAGAGAATTAAACAGGGCATTGAAGCATGCTCCATAGAGATTTATAATACTCTGTACCCACAGCAAATACTTGAATACTGAAGCCAGGACATAAGAAGCTTGTGTATAAGGAAGTGGTAAGACTCTTCTAACAAGTATTCTGTAGTCTGACACTGGGAGGGACCAACCTGTATGCATTTGCAATAGTTATGCTTCATAGATGTAATATTATTCTTATAAAGGACTGGATAATTGCACCCAAGGGCTATCCGGCAAACTACTGCGATGGAGAATGTTCTTTCCCACTCAATGCTCATATGAACGCCACCAACCATGCCATTGTGCAGACTTTGGTAAGTAGAGGCCTTGGCTTAGCTCACAGATGCTGTAAAACAGTTCACCCTGCCTGGTTTCCTCCCCACCCCCCACTAACGTGGTTTGGGGGAGTCAAGAGGCTCCAATTTGTCTCTTTCATATTGGTGGCAAAACGTAAGAATGGGTTGTGGGGGTGAGCAATTCATCCAGCATTTGTAGTTGGGTCTTGGGTAAATGAGGATGGCCAAGGGATTGCACTTGCAGGATGGGAGAGGAAAGTAACTATGGGATTAGAAATTAGCCCCATTACCTTTTCTATCCAACCTTTCCTTTAATAAGCTGAGAGCAGCTGCTTTAGTCTAATACACTTGGCTAACTGAGTTGGAATTTGATCTGGGATTCTCATGCTGGTGAGAGGAAGCAGAGTTTTTTAAGAGACCTTTGACATACAACGTAATTTCACTTTTCAAAATACTGCCTTCATGCAGCTTATGGGCACAGTACACCTTTGATGCTTAAAAATGCCACTTCCAAGTCCCAATAAATATTTATTTACAGGTAGGCGGCAACTAGGATCATGTTGCATGTGGGGGGATTTAATATTTCCTTGCCCTACCACAATGCCAAGAAAAACTGCTTAACCTTCCTTAGGTTGCAGGGAAGTTGCCATTGGCATCAGTGGAAATCTACCATGAGACAAAGGGATAAGGAGGATTACCGTATTTTTCACTCTATAGGATGTACTCGACCATAGGACGCACCTTGTTTTAGGAGGGGGAGAACAAGGGGGGGGGAAATCTCCCCCTCTCTGCTCAGCGCCCCTTCAGCGAAGCGGCAGGAGAAACGGAGCCCCTTCCATTTCTGCTCCTGCTTGGCTGAAGGGGCGCTGCGCAGCTCTCCCTACTCCTGGCTTCGGCAAAAGGAACCTGAAGCCTCTGGAGCGCAGCGGGAACTCGCACTGTGCTCCAAAGGCTTCAGGCGGCTATCCCTGAAGCCTGTACAGTGGAGGGGTCGGTGCACACCAACCCCTCTCGCTCTCCAGGCTTCAGCAAAAGCAACGTGAAGCCAAGGAGCATGGAGGGAGCGCTCCTTCTGTGCTTTGGAGGCTTCGTGTTGCTATCGCTGAAGCCAAGGAGCCTGCATTTGTTCCATAGGACGCACATACATTTCCCCTTAAGTTTTGGAGGGGGAAAAGTGCGTCCTATAGAGCGAAAAATACGGTAATTGAACAATACATTGAGAAGTCTAATCTTTAGGGCACAGAGTTGGCCATGGAGATAAAAAAGAGCTAGACACTGCCCCAAGCTGCTTGGAGTCAGGCTCAGAAATGTGATAGATTAACAAGTTGGGCTGAAGTTACAAACATGTTTGTTAATTTACTTAAAACAGGTTCACCTAATGAATCCAGAGAACGTACCTAAGCCATGTTGTGCCCCTACGAAGCTGAATGCAATATCAGTTCTCTACTTTGATGACAATTCCAACGTCATTTTGAAAAAATACAGGAACATGGTGGTAAGAGCTTGTGGATGTCACTGACAAAAAGTTCTCTTCAGAAATATCTGGTGCGCCATCCTAAATAACTTCCATCCAGTGCCTCAAAGGGAAAAACCTGAAGCTTCTAAGACTGTATTTGTGCCTTAAGGAGGATTTTCTTGGTTGCTGTTTGTTTTTAAGCAGAAGCAGGGGACTCCAATGCTACTTGCCCTTTTAAAGTGTTTGCACAATGGTAGCCTTTGGTTCTTCTAATTTCTAAGTACACCAAAGAGGATTATAAAGTATGGACCATGGCTGAAGCAGCAAAGGTACAGACAAAAACCTGCGCGCTGTTTCAATCTTCAATTCTGTTTTTCTAAGCAGGCACCTGCCAAATCCTGGTGGCGATGCCCACAAGGAAAAAACAGAGGCTGTAGCTAAGAAATGAAATGCACTATTCAAGGCAAAAATCTCCATTCTTAAATGTAGCCAAACCAAGCTCTCCTTGCTTAACTTAAAAGGCCTGCAAACTGTAGGTGAGAATGTTGATCGGCAAGGTAAGTGCCTTGTATGAACTGCTGCACTTAGGTTTCTGCAACACACACTGTGTTAAAGCAAGTTTTGTTCCTTGCCCTTCAACAGAGACATACCTGGCAATGTGCCCCTATAGCTATCACAAAAGGAAGTGTTCTAGAGGTTAAATTGTCCCATCAGGCTAACAGGAAGAAGCTTGTACATTTGTTCTAAAGGCAATTTCTATGCTTACATTCCGCAGCTCTCCCTCTTGCTAGTTTTGATCCCTCCCCTCCTTTTGAAAGCCTGACTAAAGAAGAAAAAGAGGTGTGTGGGAAGGGGGCGGGGGTAGAGGTGGTAGGACAGACCATGCAGGAGAACTGGCAGGTGGCAAGTTACTCAGTCTCACTGACCCAATTAAAAAGCACTCTTCAGATTGTGATCTGGTTGGTCAGGAATAAACTTGCACCTCTCACTTCTGCAAACATGAATTTAAAATGTATATACAATACTTATTTCTAATGTAAGAGAAATGTTTCCCCAAAGCAAGGAAAAGTGCACTTCCCTTTGACTACTTTGCTCTTGTAAATAAATGAAAATGATAATTTATTGCAACTGTCAGATATAGTAATTTTGATGTACTATTAGCAAGACCAAGATATTTTTTTTGTAAAAAAAAAAGATTTATTCAGAAACTGTGTGTGTAAACAATTGTACCACTTGATTTTTACAGGAGTCATGACTTGCAGTTCAGCCTGCTCATGAGATTGTGCTTCATTAGGTTTTTAAAAGTCACCATGTTGAATAAAGGCTCCCTTTAAGGCAGAAACATGTGTGTTGATCTGATACATCTGCCATATCTCAATTAGCCCTTTCCATTCTTCCTATCTGTTATGTACCCCCTGACTCTACACCCCCCACCCCCAAATTTGTGCTGGACACATTTCCTGGCCTTCAATAGGAAGGGCAAAAGTACAGTACAAAAATTAGAAATGTAGATATGGCTAATGAAAGTTGCATTGCTCCATCTGCAACAAACAAATGGCAACAGCATCTTTCTACAGAGAAAACATCTAGCCTATGTACATACCTGAAAACTCCCCCAATAAAATGGCAATAAATGTTTATATATAAACCAGATTTTTTTCCCCCAGCATCTAGTTTGCTGCTGTAGTTTAAGTGTCTATCAGTACCTGCACTAGAAATTCTTTGGCTTTAAGTCTGTCATATTGAATACCAAACTGGAAAGGAGGGGGACTGGCTGGAGAGAAGCTACTCAGAATGAAAGACCACCTGGAAAAACTTATAGGTAGGTTTTGTTCCTTTGTTTATATTACCTGGAAAGAGGCTCTTTAACCATGATTAATAAACTACAGCCCCTGAAGTAACAAAAATAACCTATCTCTAGGTTTTAAAAGAATTAAAAAAAAAGTTGTTTTTTTTTAAAAAGGGATGGCCGGGCATTATCTGGGTCTGCACAAAAGGAGCCAAATCTCTTTGCAAATGGCTGAACGGAACTATTGTGTCTTTGAGCTGTCAAAAACTACCTGACAAATGGCATGGTTCAATAATAAATGCAGGCACACATAGTACCATTGCTTTTTGTTGTACATCCCTCATGATGAGAGAACACAAAATGACAGCAGTGGTCAGGGGCATCTTTCCAAAGTGTGTGTGTGTGTGTGTGTGTGTGTGTGTGTGTGTTTGTTTTCCTTTGCCATTTCTATTGATGAGACATTTAAAAAAGCACCAATTTTCCAGAAATAAGTTTACAATGTGCAGTTTTGCAAAGGTCCAGGCATGTAGTAAGTCTGTAACTTGTGTAAACTGCCATCATCTACCAGGCCCTTTCCTTATTGGTTTTAGATACAAAAAGGCAACTGACTACCAGGACAAAATAGTTCATTAACACAACTAATAATGAAAACTGTTTCCAATTTGAACTATGGTTGCTTGTTGTAAGCTTCCCTTAAGCTCAGCACAGTAGGGCTTTAGAGGAAACAAACACACACAGGGATACCACATTTTAGTACATTCAGTTTCCCAAATGACCACTATTGGAAATCTGGTACCAGCACACCTTGATTCAACTCCCTTGTTTACTGGACAGACACAGCTTGAGGAGCAGTATCCAAACAGACATGTTTTCTACAGTTCATCCTTTGCTTGCCCCAGGACAAAGTTATGCAGTGTTTCAAGATCTCTGGCTCCGGTGTGCTCAGTGACTTTTTCCCCACCACGGAAAAGCATCAGTGTTGGGTAGCCACGGACCTTCAAAAGGAGAGAAAAGAATGTAGGTGAAAAAGCAACTGCAATCCTGTATGTCCTGACTCAAAAGTAAAAGGCTCTTGCATATGGCCAGTTCATAGTGGGCATGGCACTGCTTGGAATCTCTTATTTTTTTGTGTGGTGCCCACATATCATCCTTGCCAACCTGTACTTCCCTCACCCCCTCCAGATTTCCTCTTTAGAAAAGCTGAGAACTTAAAACAATCTGTTATACATATTATGTCACTGCTGGATGGAAGGGAGTTTCAACAGGTGGCCCTCATGTTCATAACATGAGCAAATTAGCACAAGACCTGTAATAAGACAGAGTGAGTAGTTGGGGTTGCTTAATCTCCTGAGTGGAGATTGGCTTATGCCAATTGTTCTGTAAATTACGATAACCTCTCTCTTCAAACGTTCTCCAACTTTAGCTTAAAGCACCTCAAGAACTGCTCGTATTGCTGAGGAGTATTAAATCAGGCTTTATTCTCTTCCTTCTGTTTTCAAGCTTCGCCAAAGGCCACACTAGATATATACATTTAAACCACTATGATACCACTTCAAACCTTTAACGGCTTCCCCCAAAGAATTCTGGGAGGTGCTGAGAGTTGTTAGGAGACCCGTATTCCCCTGCGTGGCTTAACATTCAATCCCTATTCACAGAGAACTCTGGGAATTGTAGCTCTGTGAGGGGAATAGGGATCTCCTAACAGATCTCAGCCCCTTAAATAAAGTGCAGCTCCCAGAATTCTTTGGGGGAAGCCGTTAAGGTTTAAAGTGTTATCATACTGGTTTACACTGGCACCAACTCCTGGGGCCCGGAGACCCACAAAAAAATTATTATGGGTACTCGGCAACTGGCCTCACGTGCGGCTGCGGAAGTCGCATCTTGAGGCCCCGGGGGGCCTCCCAGGCCCAGACGCTGCTGAGCACCCATAATCTGGGGCCTAATTCAGTGCCAGTCCTGGTTTAAATATGTAGTGTGCATGTGGCCCAAGAGTCTCCTCCCTCTTCAGACAGGAGGAAGACCCTGGTGCATGGAGGTGTCAGAGATTTGTGAAAAGAAAAAAGCAGCAAGAGGCGGCAGGTATCTCCATACAGCAGGAAGGCTCCCCCTTCCTTGTTGCTTCCTGCTTCCCTTCCCACAAACCTCTCATCAGGACTGATTTGATCCCCCCCCCTCTCAGCAGCACAACTGGATTGCAAGGTGCTTTAAGTTGAAGTTAAACAATAGCTGGAGAGAGCCAGGAGAGAGGAAATATCTTTTAACATACAGAGAACGCATGCAACTCCCCCAGCCCTGCCAGAAAAGTGGTCCCCATCACTATGTAGTTTAATTAGGAAAAGGTTTCTGGCTAAGCACGGTCAGAATGAAATATATTCAAGGAGCTTGGTCATGATCAAGGCTACACTGAGAACTCTGTATGTGCAGTGGGGCTTTGGAGATTACCTCCTCCGTTTTCAAAGTGTCCCCACAGCGTCCCAAAAGCCACGCCCTAAATTGAGTACAGTAGTACCTCCGGTTATGTAACCCTCTGGTTACGTAAACTTCGGGATGCAAAAGCGGCAATCCCGGAAGTATTTTACCGGGTTTTGCTTCATGCGCAGCAGCAGTCCTCAGGTTGCGGAAACCTTGGGATCCGACCGTACCTCCAGAACGGATCCTGTCTGCAACCGGAGGTACCACTGTAGTTTCAGAACCACATCTGACCACACATAGTGCAGTTAAGCAGGTACAACAAGCACATTATGTAGAAACTCCTCAGCTTTAGCTCATGTCTTTTTACACAAGCCATAGTGAAAAGATTCTGTGCACATTCTTTCCTGTACCAGACACTAGTTACTTTGGAGAGTTAACTGTAAACCAAGCAGCCACACACTTGCAATTTGAACAATTAAGCACAAACACAGTGTAAAGTCATCTAGCTTCCATACTTACGGAAAATCTATTGCAGACATTGCGTTCCATGGTGCAGTCGACTTTTGCTATCTTGACATCTACTGGTCCCGGAAAGTTCTTTTTTGAGAGATTCTCCCAAGTGGGAGCCAGGTTTTTACAATGACCGCACCTGGGGGGAGGGATTAGCATGAAAGCATATATCATTTTTTAAATAAATAAAAAATCCCCATGTTGCTTTCAATATATAACAGAGGTTTGTTTCTTTTAAGTAACGTTTTTAAAGTACAAAACAATACTTTTCAAGCCAGAATCTCAAATAAAAAGCACAAATTAAGAAAAATCCATCCTACCGCATGAGACACTGGATCATTTTCAATAGCCATACGACACCAAAAAACTTTGAGTTGTATCTACTTCAACCATTCTTAGGCAGCACTAGTTCATCCAAAAATTACAAATAACACTTTGTCCCACATTTGATGAGGCAAGGCTCGGCAAAAGGTCAGGAGGAGCCCCTGCCCTCCTCATTCCTTAGGAGGGTGCAGATCTCCTTGAAGAGCAGCACAAGACTCTACTGCTTTCCAAGTGCTTTGTGAAAGGGACGGAGACAGCAGTAAACTTAATTTTGGCTACCAATTTAAAGGAGGAGGGGGGAAAACCCCACTGATAATTCATCTTTTTCTGTTGTGATGTAAAATGTGCCCTCCTCTAACAACCTAGGTTTCCATAAAGTTGGAGGTGATGTCTCATAGTCATCAAATTAGGAAATAACGTACCATTTGAGCAAACAATTCTGAAGCCACAGCCCTAAACCCACCTATTGCTAAGTAAGTTCTTGCTGAAATCAGTGAAGCAAAATGCCCTGACACCACAGCCCTCTAGCTTACCTAAAACTCAGAAAGCAATAAAGGAAGGTTTCCACCTCTGACATGTTGTTTATACAACACTGAGGCTAAAATTTAAAATATGCTACTATCCATCATTTCTCCTGCTAGCTCAAAAAAGGTGGTGGTGTTTATTAGAGAAGGAGTAGGAGTGGCTTTGTTATTCTAGAAGTAGGTTATTTCAAAATCACAACTCTAGCACAGCTAGTGCCCCAACCCTTTAAGTCACCTCGCCAGAAAAACCTAATATTCATTCCTCTGTTGCTGGTTCGTTCTTGTTGTAACAGATTCATAAATTTAAAAATTGCCTCCATAAACCAAAGAGGGTCCAAATATTGTGAGGTTATATATGAGGAAGTGGGTTACTGGTTTCCTCATTTCCTCCCTGCATCCCATAACTTACCTGGCAAGCAACAGAATTATCTTAAGATGCAGCAAAGTAACCAGGCAAGTACTGGGATGGTTAATGTTTTCTGCCAATCCAAATGCCCATCTAATGTTCCAGTCACATTTGCACAGGGGGCAGATGCAGGACTGTGCTTTGAAACAGACCTGCTTCCCGTGGAACACCAAGTCTGTGTTATGCAACCACATGGCATGCAATCCAGTCACAAGCGAAGCACTTTGATGCTCCACTGATGCTCCACTGCAAAGAGTCTAAACACTTACTAAATTGTGGCCACAGCATGTCCACAGTAAGCTGCACTGGAATAAACCTGCAAACCAACTCGGTGCATGAATATACTATCCCTGTTATTATAAAGTAGATGTTAGCAAACTGGCAGCCTTCAAGCTGAAATCAACCTATGCACGTAAATCAATTTTTGATCTATCACTGCTGTGACATTAAGTTCCACACTACTTTCCCAGTCAGTAGCTGATTCAAGGCACTACTTATAAAAATATTAAAAACCTGCTTCCTGCCTTGGGAAACAAAAGGAATCATTTTTAAGGTCTCTTACTATATACAGGGTGTGTATTAAGAGGGCTACTGACCATATGTACTGAAAACTATTAAGATGAGATGGGCTTTTTACTTGTCGTTCAGTTTAATGTTAATATTTACTTAAAACAAAGTAAAGGGCAAAAGGAGACCTCGGAGAACTAGCGGTTGCTTAGCCAAACATAAAACAGCTGACATGCAAGAGAAAAAGGTCAATTTGTATACAATGAACTATAATTGTGTACACAATTTAGCTGGCCAGGAATAGGCTCCTGGCTATTTGTGTAGTAAACATTAGCCTGAACTGAAGCTTTTCATGGAAACAACTTGTTGCCAAATGAGAGTGGATTTGGTCAGGTGGCATTTAGAATATCTTTAACGCAGCCCTCACTTTTGGATATTTAGCATCCTTGTGGCATGGCTCTTTTTAGAATGAAGTCAGGAGAGAATGGAAGCTATATTTGGAATGCAGCTCTGCTCTAAGATTTGCAGAAGAGCTCAGTGAATTCTACAGGTATCTCCTCTCTTTCACATGTATCCTTCTCACCTGTAAATAGTTAAGACCAGACCAGTTTCACCTAATGCCATTCATCTAAGTGCCACCTGCTAAGTGGCAGGCTTGGTGGGTGAATTGCATAGGGACAACCTACGTGTCATATTGCTAACAACTTTCCCAAACTCCAGGTTTCCCTACTATCAGCAATAGCATAGAATAAGAAGACGGGAAGTCTCCAGGGGCCTGGGATGCCAGCAAAGACACCACAGAACAGTATGGTGGAGCTAGCACTGCATGAGATCAAGAACCGAACCACTTCCATAGTTAAATAAATTTTCACATCCATGCTTGGCCATCAAGTCACTAGGTGGTCTTCAGCCAGTCTCTGGGCCGATCCACACACCATATTTATCATGCAATGACTACAGCAGCACACATCTGTCAGTAAGTCACCACCAATCTAACAGAACTTTTGCCTGGCAATTTTGTTTGCTGTGATGTGAGTGGAGAAGTGGGGTATAGCATTAACAACTGAACTTTAGTCCATCAGACAGAACAAGTTGGTTCTTGACTGTGTCATTCTTAGACTGGGTGAAATCAGTTGAGGAGCCAACTCAGTGTTTTACAATATAAGCAATTCATACTTTCAGTATAATGAAACTCTGTGAAACTGACTTACACATATGTGAACCAGACCTCAACCTCATAGTACCGATTGTGTCCCTGTGGCAATTAAATCAGATCTGATACCCCTCCCCCAAATAAAACATGCTTAAACCTCTGGGGTTCTATGTAGCATGAACAGAAGAATTCCTTTTTAGCATCAGCTTAGGCAGGATCGTATGTTATAAAGCAAGACGTACAAAATGTCATACATGCAAAATCTTGAGACTGTTATGGCCTGAGTCAAATACATCCAACAGAAAGGCCTGGGAATAAGTACATTAAGAGGACAATCTCAGCAGGATTTGGGCACGTGTAAAATGTTTTTTTAAAGATTTGAGACACGAATCAAAGTAGAAAAGTAGAAGGGGAAGAGGGGCAAGGAAAGTAGAATTTTCCTCTCCACCACAGCATAGCACAGTAGAGAGGAAAGGGAGGAAAACAACAACTTCTCTTGCAATCACTACAGTGCTGAGGCAGCCATTTCTATTACCACTGCAACACTGTGCTAGCAGGAGAGGAATATCTCTGTCCTCTCCAGTGGAAACACAGTGCTTTCTCTGCATTTCAGGGAGCCATCTCTGAAGAGCAGAGAGAGTGGTTTTCCTGTGCAACTGCAGGAGGGGAGGATCTTCGCAGCACGGCACTGCGATAGAGAAGATATCCCTTTGCCTAACTTTCAAAGGCACCTCTCTTTCCTCTTGCGCACCACCACTGCTAGGCGCAAAGTCCTTTCCGTTTCCTGACCGGTAAGACCTCCCAGCAGTTGCAGCATGAAAGAAAGAGGAGAAGCCCTTCTGCAACAGGTAGAGGTGCTGCCATTGGCTAATCTGACAGGGGTAGGCAGACCTCTTCATGCAGTTTGCTAGGCCTGATTTAGCATGTAGGCTCACCTTTCCTGCCCTAAACAGCCAGCAAATTAACAGTCTGCCAGGGGTACCTCCAGCTCATCTCTAACAAGACAAGGAGGCAAAGAATAGCTCCCAGATGGAAACTAGTTTTCACTTCTGGATAAATGCTACCAACAGGAAAATAAAGTCACAATTATCCCACTCTAAAGGCGGAAATAAGTGAGAACAACAGCAACAACAGAACAGAAACAAAAAGTTCAAATGCCTGGAATCCCAAATGTTTTCTCTGTTGAAAACATTTATCTATTCACTTCATTTGTTGATCTAGTAATCAATAAAATCCTCATGCAGAAAACTTACCATGGAGCGTAGAACTTAATGAAGGTGATCCCCTGAGACACTTCTTTATCAAAGTCTTTTTCAGAGAGGGAAAGGACTTTGCCCTGTCAAAGGAAAGGGAGGTGAAAGTCAAACGGCTTCAAACATGCCAAGTGCGTACTTGGAAGTGATACAAGTCTCTTGCCACTGCTATGAGGGGTGCATAGAGGAAGCCAAGCCACACATATGCCAAATGCATTTCCCAACCTCTACCCAATACATGAGGCTTTTCAATACATCTTGAAGTTGCTTCCCCCTCCACAAAGCACCCTTGCTGGGCCAGGCCAATTGTTTTCCCTGCAGTTCATCTACCATCAGGTGAGAGCCATTGGAAGGGGGACACTCAGAGACAATGCAGCTACAGTCACTGAGGAGCTAATTAAAAGCAATCTGTAAAAGCAAGGAGTGCCTTGAAAATCCCTCATATGAGTACTGCAGCCTAAATGGACACCACTATCATTTTAATTTTCTGGATTCAAATTCCTTGTTCAGCACCTCCTGTTTTATTGTAGTCCCATCGTCCCCCTCCATTTGTTCCCTGCCTTCTTGCTGTGCCAACCCAAAACAGGGCAGAATCTGATTATGACTACCTCTGTCCTGGCAACAAGCCGTGATGTCACAAGGTTGGTGACTTAAGTGAGAAAGAGGCTACAGGAAATGTAACATATACCATCCAATAGGAAGGGAACACCTCTCTATTTAGCTACATATATTATCTTTAAACACAAAAGGATGAGCAGCCAGGAACCATTTCATTCAGAAACGAACCTGATATACACAGTATAGCGACGTAAAGGTAAAGGTAAAGGGACCCCTGACCATTAGGTCCAGTCGTGACCGACTCTGGGGTTGCGGCGCTCATCTCGCTTTATTGGCCGAGGGAACCGGCGTACAGCTTCCAGGTCATGTGGCCAGCATGACTAAGCCGCTTCTGGCGAACCAGAGCAGCGCACGGAAACACCGTTTACTTTCCTGCCAGAGCGGTACCTATCTATCTACTTGCACTTTGACGTGCTTTCAAACTGCTAGGTTGGCAGGAGCAGGGACCGAGCAACAGGAGCTCACCCTGTCGTGGGGATTCGAACCGCCGAACTGCAAGTCCTAGGCTCTGCAGTTTAACCCACAGCACCACCCACGTCCCATAGCGACATATGTATGTATGTTTGTGCATGTTTACATGAATGCACAGCTCCGTGGCAGCAGTCAATGCACACTTTTTAAAAAGCAACAACAGCTTTGTTGCAAATTCTGATCAAGTGTTCTAACTAGAACCCCAGTGGAGGCGTGACAGCAAAATCGCAAGAATAATTTTTAGAGTTTGGGGAAAACATTTAAGAGGTATTATTTAGGACATGGGTAGGCAACCTAAGGCCTGGGGGCCGGATGTGGCCCAATTGCCTTCTCAATCCAGCCTGCAGCTGGTCCGGGAATCAGTGTGTTTTTACGTGAGTAGAATGTGCCCTTTTATTTGAAATGCATCTCTGGGTTATTTGTGGGGCATAGGAATTCGTTCATTTATTATTATTATTTTCAAAATATAGTCCAGCCCCGCACAAGGTCTGAGGGACAGTGGACTGGTGCCCTGATGAAAAAGTTTGCTGACCCCTGATTTAGGACTTACCTCTTCTTCTGGAGTTGCTTCTCTAGGTGGTGACGGTGCTTCTGTAGGTTTAGCATCTCCTGAGGCTTCTTTGGCATCTTTTAGCTGGGATTCTACATATTCTTTCAAAGAGTCCAAATCTCTCTTTCCTTTATATTGGTCAACCTACAAAACAACAACAACATGCGAATTATTTAGTTTAGCAAACCTTTCTTGAATCCCCATTTGAAGTTGTTCACGTTTAAGCACTCATTGCTACATATCTATATCATCCTACCAATTCATTAGCTTGGTTTACTGAATTCCACAACTTAAGTTTTTTGCTTTTTGCCAAGAAAGAGATCCTCGCAAATCTTAATGCATTTTGAGTAACAAAGTGAGAGTTTCAGTAAGTTAAGAGTTCCTTTTAAAAAGAATATAAAACTTTGCATTTTCCGTATTTTTTTCAAAAATTTCCACCTACACACCCACAAAAAACAAAACAAAAACACCCTGTGAGGAAAAAGCAGCTTCAAAATTTCTGGAAATTTCACATCTCTGTCTAGAACCCTGAGTTAGTAGAATTCTAAAAGGTGTGAGGAGCTTCCCTGAGTATAGGAGGCCCTGAACACGAGGGAACTTGAAAGGAGCTGTGCAACTACTGGGGGAGCGCTAAAGGCACGATCCATGCAATAATAATAATAATAATAATAATAATAATAATAATAATAATAATCTTTATACCCCGCCCATCTGGTTGGGTTTCTCCAGTCACTCTGGGCAGCTCCCAACAAAATATTAAAAACATGATAAAACATCAAACATTAAAAACTTTCCTAAATATGGCTACCTTCAGATGTCTTCTAAAAGTCAGATAGTTGTTTATTTCCTTGACATCTGGTGGGAGGGCGTTCCACAGGGCGGGCGCCACTACCGAGAAGGCCCTCTGCCTTCAGCTCCTTTTAAAACTTGTGTCGCCCCTTCAAGTGAGCAATAACTGAACAGGAAGAGCCAGGATTTAAGGCAAGTGCTCTGATACCAAAGCACACATTCCAGGAGCAAGGTAATTATTCTTTCCCCTAATGCTCATGCATGCTCTCCATCATCCCATTCCACCTGACCCCAGTGAGGAGGAAGATCCACAATGACTCAATGCTCCACTGACTGGAACATGTTCTCCTTTGCAGCCTTGTCCAAAGGCAACACCCATGATGGTTTACACCTCTGTGAAAACGGGAGCTCAGTAGTGGAAGCTGGAGGTATTTTATATGTGTGTGTCTGCATTATATTTGTGTGTGTGTATAAAATGACATGTTTGTTCTACTCGGCATTTCACTGCTCCTATGACCAGTGGCTACGTAAAGCTTCAGTTTCACAAACTACACCATCGGGCTTTCACAGTCCATTCCAGGGCAGGCCTGAAAGTGACGTAGCCGATCCCATCACATAAACATAGGAAACGGAATAAAGGGGGCAAGCTTCGTAATAACCTCACCTTCTCTCCTCCTCTGAACCAAAGGAGGGTTGGGTAACCGCGCACTTGGTTTTCCGAGCAGACTTCATTATGTTGTGTGCAGTCCACCTGAAACACCACACAAGTATCAAGTAAAAAAGCCATTGTGAATTTCACAAAGTAAAGGTATAAGCTGTCAGCAGGTGCGCTGAAATATTTAACTCTCGCTGCTGTGCAAAAAGAAGACACAACTGCTGAAGGGTGTCACCATGATTACTTATATAAAGCATCTAAACATACTGGGCATGGCACATTATTGAAAACGGCACATTTTCCTGCCCTTGGGGTTGCATCTAAAAAACCATGGAACAAAAGAAGGGACCTGGGAAGAAGAGATGAAAACATGCTATAAACTAAAACGAAGTAAAAGGAGTGATAATAAAACCTGAAAAATATAATGAAAGGAAATGAATTTGGGGGAGAGGAATGCAAGAAAACATATGAGGTCATATATGTAACGGGGAAGGAGTTCCATGCCTTAGAAGCTGTAAGAGAGACAAAGTGCATAGCTAGAACGGACAGCTTAATAGGTTCGATGAATGGAAGGACCCAGGAAGAAAACAGAGAGAAAGCAGGAGTAGAAATGTGAAGAAACGCAAAATAAGACTCATGGGGCCAACAGACGAGGCCAGTGAAGATAAAAACACAGAAGAGAAATATACAGAGGTGTAACATGATTGAAACACAACCAAACAAAAAGTTAAATGAGCAGAAGAGCTGGGAATGGAGAGAGAGTTTTAAGTGGGGAAATCGGTGAGGGAAGCATTACAATAACCCTTGCAATGTAAAAGGGAGAGTATAAGGGCTTAGGTAGAACCAATTGATCAGAAGGGGTGTGTGTGGTGCTTTTTTAAAAAAGTATTATAAAAGAGATAAGCGACAGACCTCAGCTAGAGCAGTAATGTGAGCCAAGCAAGAGAAAGAAGGATCAAAGACAATGCCCAGCCTCTTAACTTGCTGAGAAGACTGAAGAGTGAAGTTGCTGACTGAAAGAGAAAGAGAAGGGGAAAGGTGATTTAAGGGGAAACATGACAAATTCCATCCTTTGTATACAGTGTTTGCGATAATGATCCAACATCCCAGCAGAAGACAGTTGGAAGCATTAGACAGACTGGTGTTAGGAGGCAGTATTGGCTCTGAAAAGCAGGTGCTGGAAGCACAAAACAGGGTCCTTGCCTTCATGGCCAGCTTTAGGTTTCCTGAAGGCACCTGGCTGGTCTCCCTTGGAAACAGGGCTGCTGGGCTAATGAACTGACCCAGCAAGGCTCTTGAGATGTTTTTTTGTAAGGGGGAAGAGAGAGAAAGGAACACAGCAAGAAAGAAAGGAAGAGAAAGGCAGAGTTGGACGGCACCGTGTAAGAATTTCAAGAGCAAGAGTCAATGCCAAGGAAAGGATCTAAGGACTGAGCTCAGCAGACACCAGTTCAGAGAGGAAACTGAGAAAGAAGAGTGCCATTAAAGGAAGCTTTAAAAGGACAGGTCACGATGGGAGGGAAGCCAAGAAAGGAGAGTTATCAACAAACCCCCAAATAACGCCGAGGACTAAGGAGCAGAGAGGGATCAACTGTATCAAAACATGAGGCAAGATCAATGAGAGCAAGAGGATTTTATATAGGGCCGTCTCAATAGAATGCAGATGTTGAATACCAGCCTGGAAAAGGAACTGTTGTAAAAAGAAAACCTGGGTGCTGTTGTTCAAGTACTTTGGATAACAAAAGAAAGATAGAAATGGAAAGGAGGTGAGGGGTTTTATTTTTAAAATAAAAATGGGGAACCACGGGGCAGGGTTTACCTAACAAGTCCTATCAGTGGAAGCCCTGAGCAAGGAAGCAACAGGGCACTTGTGCAGCTGGGCTCCCCCCTCCTGCCCTGCCCTCAAATAGGCTCTAGGGGCATTGGGAGAAGACATAGCAAGTTTAAAGCACAACAGGGAATGGTGAGAAGAAAGGTAAAGGCTGAAAATAGAACAAGATTTATACGATACTCTGGTTTCTCTTCAGATCGTATAAATAGAATCAGAGAGGAAAGAACAGATGGAGTATTTGCTGTGGAAAAAAGGAAGGAAATAAGGAAGAGGGGGAACTGGGTCAAAAGGACTGAAGAAAGAAGAAAAGCAACAGCAGGAAATGAAAGCAGAGAAGATGGGTAAAAAATAGTGATGGTAATAATGATGATGATGAAGAATACAGCCAGAACTAGAGAGTAATGAAGAATGAAGAGCACAAATCAATAAGCTGTTGGACAAAATTATTACAGGGAAAACTGATGAAGGGACAGCAGAGAAGGATAATGATGAGCAAGAAGTAGCAAACCTGATGCTAATCCAGTCAAATTTGGCCCAGGGGCATCCAGGAGCTCTGACCCACCCAGAAGCAAAAGGAGCATGAGAAGGAAGAGAAGAAAGGCCAAGGTGCATGGGGTAAACCAGGCATAGGCAAACTCCATCCCTCCAGAAGTTTGGGGCTACAATTCCCATCATCCCTGTCTAACAGGACCAGTGGTCAGGGATGATGAGAATTGTAGTCCCAAACATCTGGTGGGCTGGAGTTTGCCTATGCCTGGGGTAAACGTTGCAGCAAGAGCAGCTCCTGTTCACTGCTCCATTCAGTCAACCAGGCCCTCTTCCACTCTATTCCCTCGTCTCACTCAGTTTTCTCCCATCAGTCAGCATTTGTTGCCTACTAAGCAACAAATGTAAGCTGTTAGTCCCCTTTTAGGGTTTCCCTAAACCTGCAGCTATTGCAGGGTGATTTATGTATTTATTGAAACCCCTTGTTTGCCTGCCTTTCCTCATCAAAAGCTGTGCATGGGTGGCGTTGCTTTGGCGGCATAAGCAATGCCATTCATAGCCATTCGTAGGGAATGATTAGACAAGGTCTAAGATGCAAAACAGCAGAATGGATGGGAGATGCGAGAAGTGAGAGTGGCAGAAGGAGGGAATCTTGAAGACAGAGAAAATGCCGATTAAATTTATCAGAATGAGGGTTAATTTGTAAAGTGAAACCAACAGGAATAAGAATTGGGAGGGAAGAAAGGAGGAAAGTAAGCCAGTACTGTACTCAAAAGTCAGATGTGGATGAACAGGATGGTGATAAATCACAGCAGCCCACAAATTAAAACGAGCAGTGAAAAGAACACACACAATTAAACTATGGAACTCACTGTCACAGGAGGCAGTGGTGGCCACCAACCTTAGATGGCTTTAAAAGAGGATTAGGCAAATTCAGGGAGGACATCAAAGACTACTAATGATGGCAATGCTCTGCCTCTGTTGCGTGGAGGAGAGAGTGCTCTTGTGCTCAAATTCTGCTTGTGGGTTTATCACGGGCATCTGGTTGACAATTATAAGAACAGGATTCTGGACTAAATGGGCCATTGGCCTGATCCAGCAGGCTCTTCTTATGTTGGAAGCAAGAGGAAGAATTAGAAGAGGGGAAATCAACAATCTGGAGCAAGCAAGAAGATGAGAACAGATGACTTGCCACTACAAACTTCAAGGTGGGAGGAGTGAGAAAAGACTAGTGAATGACTTAAGGAAGAGCATTCAAGGCAGCAGTCAACTGGAGAGAGACTGGAAGAGCAAGAAGAGAGAAAATTCAGAGGAAGAAACCAAGTAGTGTGGCTTATACGATAGCTGCAGGAAAGTAAATGAGAATGATAATCAAGGCAAACCAACAACAACATGACAGAGAACTAAATTAGGATGACGAGGGCAATGTACAGTAGGGCCAGCACTGAGAGCAACACTACCAGCTAACCAGCGTGAAATAAGGGGTGGGGAAATGGAGACGTCAGAGAAGAGCAGTCCAAACACCCTTGAAAAGCAAAATTGCAAACACTTCACACAATGGCCTGGATCCAGACGAACAGCACAATCCTACCCAGGACTTTACCCAGAAGTAAGTCCAATGCAATTCAAATGGGCCTATTCCCAGGTAAACGGGGTTAGGATTGCATCCGAAATCCATTACACTTTGTAGCTCCATTGAAATCAATGAGGACAGTTAAGTTTCGGCAAGTTTAGATCCAATTGATTTCAGTGGGTTTAAAGTGTAACAGGCTTGGTGCTACTCAATATTTTTTAAGGCAGGCAGAACACTTGTCTGCCTTGGTTTCAACAAGCATTTATTTGCCCCCTTCCAAACTTGCTCTCGGTTTAGAAAAACAAAATGAAAATATTGATTTAATTTAAAAAAACAAAAAATAAGTATCAGACTTTCCTTCCAATGTCATGTGTAGTTTGTCTCCCAAAAGACCCCGAATACTTTATTTTGTCTAAACTATTAACCGTGCACCCAGTTGAACATTTCAGGCTGGGAGAGCAATCTTTTCCACCAGAAAGCTAACAATATGACTACACTCCTGTTTTTATAGTTAGCTGAAGTTGTTCCAACACCCACACACATCTGCCTGAAGATGGAAAGAAGGGCTCCATCATCATAAAAGTAAGCTGTAGGGACCCTGCCTTTTCCTTCTTTAAAATAACAAGGCCCTGGTATGGCTATATTCCTATTAACCACTCATTCACTTGCCCACAAAGAGTAAGAATCCCTCCTGTGTAAGCACTTTGCTACTTACTGTTTCTGTAACAGATAATTTGTTTGATTTTGCTGTTAACTGTCCTGATTTTTACAGTGGTACCTTGGGTTACATACACTTCAGGTTACAGACTCCGCTAACCCAGAAATAGTACCTTGGGTTAAGAACTTTGCTTCAGGATGAGAGCAGAAATTGTGCAGTGGTGGGGCAGCGGGAGGCCCCATTAGCTAAAGTGGTGCTTCAGGTTAAGAACAGTTTCAGGTTAAGAACGGACCTCCGGAACGAATTAAGTACATAACCAGAGGTACCACTGTGTTTTTAGGTTTTTTTAAAAAATGTGGAAAGGCCGGGTACAAAGGTTTTAAATGAGTAAATAAGCTTCCCTGTGACATACACACAGGTAAGATAAATATTTTGTGGGCAGGTTCCAGCAAAACAAGCAAGGCACCAGAATTTTTTTTAAAAACCGAGATGTGCGAATGGACTGCCAGGAGTATTATACCGCAGAGTAAATGAAGTTAATTGCGGGCTAATGGAGCAAACAGCGTTCTCCCATCATAGATGTTACTGTCCAAGTACATAATGTTCAATTTAAGACCTTGTAAACGAAGCCTACCTTGCTGATCTTGGCAGTCCCCGAATTTTCAAGGTGCTGGGCCAACTGCTCCCAAGTTGGCGCCAGGGCCTTGCAGTGGCCACACCAGGGGGCAAAGAATTTGATAAAGTGATTGCCTAAAAACAAAACAAAACAAGGCGTATGTAAACAAACAGCACTCAGTTCACTCATTCCAGCAGTGATTAAGTGTCTGTCTTTATGCAGACAAACAACACTTGAATGTGTACTGCTACCCTTTGCCATGACTGGGTTTCCATTCTCAAGAGGTGCGGATCCTGATCCCAGCATCACACAGCTGCCCTGGGTAAAGCAGGGGGCTCGCTCCCACCTGTAGCTCCCAGTCACTTCCTCCATACGTCCCCTAGCGTAACCACTTAGAAACCTTGGTAAGATAAGCAAGGTAACCTTGCCTGACATTCTTCCCCAATCCCCTCTCTACCACACTGCACTCAAAAACTTTATGCAGCACTTTCCTTTTCTAACACAAGGCTTCTAAAGGTAAAAGGTAAAGGACCCCTGGACAGTCAAGTCCAGTCAAAGGTGACTGAGGGGTTGCAGAGCTCATCTGGCTTTTAGGCAGAGGGAGCCGGCATTTGTCCACATGTGGCCAGCGTGACTAAACCGCTTCTGGCGCAATGGAACACCGTGACGGAAGCCAGAGTGCACGGAAACGCCGTTTACCTCCCTGCCACAGAGGTACCTATTTATCTACTTGCACTGGCATGCTTTCGAACTGCTAGGTTGGCAGCACCTGGGACCAAGCAACGGGAGCTCACTCCGTCGCGGGGATTCGAACCGCCGACCTTCCGATCAGCAAGCCCAAGAGGCTCAGTGGTTTGGACTACAGCGCCACCCATGCCACAAGGCTACTAAAGCATCTTGATTCCAAAATGTTTCCTCTAAAACATCATCTCCTCTGAGTCTTGCAGGCCTCGAGGTTATCAGCAGGTGAAAGGTTATCAGCAACTGATGGCCTTTTGGAGTTCTCAGTGGAGAAAGTTTGTTGGAGGTGTCAGAACAACAAGGATGGGAAAAGACCTTTCCTTGAACCACTGGTCTCACTGGGTCTGAAGAAGGCTCAGAGCAATCTCCATCTGCCCTGGAAGTATGTTGCCAAGCATCAGGTCCTGGGTAAGAACAGGATAATAGCCGAGTTCTGAGGATTACAGCTCATCTTAGTAAGCTGAACATAGGCCTTTTGCCTCCATAAGGACACAAAAAGAGCCATGCTGGATCAGCCCAAAGACATCTAGTCCAGCATTCTTTTCTTACAGTGGCTAACCAGATACCTATAGAAAGCTTGCAAGGAGGAGCTGGGTGCTCACAGCCTCTTCGCTTTCCCCTTCACACAAACCAGTGAACAAGTCAGGAAGTCTTTGGTTGCGTCCGAACTGGGAAACTATGGTTAATAGCTTGGGAACAATGCAGGGCATGATGCCAACTTCCAACCACGGTTTCAGGCTTGCTCTGAAACCATTAACTAAAACATTCCTGATTTCATAGAAACACAGAAGGGACTACGAGGGCCATCTAGTCCAACCCCCCCCCTGCAATGCAGGGATCTTTTTGCCCAATGTGGGGATCAAACACACAGCCCCAAGATTAAGAATCTCATTCTCTACCTGTCCTTTGTTCACTTGCCTACATAAAAGGAGGAGTTGTAGTGGCTACATGCAGAGGGCATGAGGATGATTTGTAACTCGGCTTCAAAACTCGGGATATGAACATTCAGAACATGGCAAGTGTCATGAGTTTGCAATGCTTGAGCTGTGACCCAGGAACTCTCAAGATTAAATCTCATTTCTGCTACACAGATTCATTAGATAGATTATGGGACACTGTACCACTGTTACATAAATTTATTAAATATAAAGAGCATTTTTTTTTTTAAAAAAAGGAAGGATTTGCAGCAATAACTATCAAGTTACCTTCTGCAACATGCGTTTTGAAATTAGCTGATGTGAGCTCATATAGACCCTGCTTCGATTCCGGGTCTTTGGGAGACTCTGGTTCAGAATCTTTCTCCTATCATACAAAGGAAAATTAGATTAACAACGCAATTGTATCTCAAGACAGACACAGTTGGTTATATAGCTGCATGCATAATGAAACCGCAAGTATAAATTTGTGGTTATACTCACAACTGCAAACATGACAATACTTGTTCGAATTTTCAGATAAAAGCATACACCTATAAGCTAACGTGCTGTATAGACATTTGTAAAACTCATGCCATCCATCCAAATGTAACTACTACTTGCATGGAATTATTTTTCCCCAAAGGTAAACACACCCACACCCACATGTATATAATGTATGTTATGTCTGCAGATCAATACATTTTATTTTCCTAGAGCAACAAATGAGAGGCAGCCAACTTTCAAGAAAAAAACAAAGCAATGCTGGCAGCAGAAGCACTGAGGGCATGTTGTGGGGCTGCAGGGTGAGTGAGTGAGTAAGTGAGCGAGAGAGAGTGTTTGTGTGTGTGTGGAGCTCTAAGTTCAACCAGTTTACTTCCTTAGCCCACACCTAACCAGGAGAGCTTGCATTTGGTTCAGTGTAGGAATGAAGGATAAAAAAATAGTAATACCCACATTCAGCTACCATTTCCCTTTAATGTGAACAGCATTGGTTTTTAAAAACATGGTCATTATTGATGGCTGTTCATCACTGCCCAGCTCAAATTATTAGAGGATAGCACAAGGCCCCAGACCTTTAACTTGTCCAATTTTAGCCACACCACATTCTTTATTTTCTAACACATTTTCTAAGGGGGGAAATGCAAAATGTATGGCCTTCTGGCTTTCTATGGGCTCCCCTTATAGTTCAGTAACTGATATGCTGTATTTGCACTCTTTTAAAACCAAACAAAAAACCATTTGAATTGCATTTTATTTTGTGTCTCCTGAAAAAAGAAAGGACTCTTTGATCACTTACAGCAGGTTCTTCTTTTAGTGTCTTCAGCATCCAGTTCTCCAACGACTGAAAGTCTCTAGGTCCCTGGTATTTTGCAGCTTCTTGGCCTGGTCTGAGCAGTTTCAGGCTGCAAATGCCAGACAAAAAATGCAAATGTTTTTAAGGTCATGCGATGTCGAAACATTCTGAAAACAACTGTACTTTTGCCATCACGTTCCAGCTCAAAGAACCTTCCTCAGGGTGGTCTCTTTAATCCTAATTTTTCACAGTTGTGTTGATTTCAGTAGCGTGGCATTAGGCTTTCTAAGGCCACAATTTCTCTGCAAACTTTCAAAAAGACTTAAAAAACTGAAGACAGCTTCAAATCTAACTGTGATGGAGATAGTCTGAATGTCCTTTCACTACCGTGAAAATCTAACAGTACCACCTTCTGTACCCAAAACAAACTATTTGCAATGCGGGGGGGGGGGGGGGGGAAGGGATCTATAGATTAGTGCCTGTGACGTCACTAGCATATCTGCACCTCCACCCAAACAATTCATGGAGCAGTTCTGCAACTGCTTTAAAAATGCTTGTGCTGCTTTTTCTTGGTAATGTCAAGGGTAAAAAAAGGTAAAGGACCCCTGACAGTTAAGTCCAGTTGCGGACGACTCTGGGGTTGCGGTGCTCATCTCGCTTTGCAGGCCGAGGGAGCCAGCATTTGTCCACAAACAGTTTTTGCAGGTCATATGGCCAGCATGACTAAGCCGCTTCTGGCAAACCAGAGCAGTGCACGGAAACACCGTTTACCTTCCCACCAGAGCGGGACCTATTTATCTACTTGCACTTTTTTGGTGTGCTTTCGAAGTGCTAGGTGGGCAGGAGCAGGGACCGAGCAACGGGAGCTCACCCCGTCACACGGATTCGAACCGCTGACCTTCTGATCAGCAAGCCCAAGAGGCTCAGTGGTTTAGACCACAGCGCCACCTGCGTTTACTAATATAAACTCTGCTTATATACACACACGTATATATTTGAGGACAGCATGCCTGACACATAAAGGGACAGAGCCAATCGCATGTTTAAACTTGCAAGATATGTATTACAAGCCCAACTGCAAGGCTAGGTTCTCACACTACAAGTAAAGAGCCCATTATGACTACTGCTGAATGTTACACCTGTCTTCTTATGAAACATTTTATATCAGCATATTAAGAAATCTAAGGTGAAAAAAATGTTAAGAAACTTAGGCCAGAGGCTCATCACTATCTGCCCATACACGTCGTTGGATAATTCTCAGTAAGTATGAAATCAAGAACCTGCCGACCTCATGAAAATTCAGCCCGCCCAGGCTGTGGGTATATACGCCCCACAACAGGGAAGAGCTCATCAAAGAGAGGCTATATCTGCAGAATCATCTAACAGGCTACCCTTGCCAAGACGCTTCCAGGGTGTAGTCAATTAGGTTCTTCCTGGTTTAGCAAATGAACACGGGCCTTGGAGAAGGAAACGCTGAGTAATTACTATACCAGATGAGGTGTGGTCCTCTCACCCCAACCTACCGGAGCAATTCAACCACCTTCTGCTAGCTATAAAACCTTTGCATCACCGTGGCACATTTGCACAGCTGTTCCTCTTATCCATGCACAGGCAAACATATGGGTGTGCTCACTGCATTTTTCACTAAAACCCAAGAGGAGCAAGGAGGAAACAGAAAGCGCATCAAATGTTGGAAGGTTTTCAGTGCTAGTAGTCCTCAGTCTAGATCCACTGAAGTTAATGAGCATGGCTAACTTAGGTTTATTAATTTCAATGGGTCTACTCTGAGCAGAAGCTAGTTGAATACAGCCCATTGCTTTTATTTCCTTGTGCAAATATGTATCACTCCAGAATACATAATCCCATGGTACAGTCCAAGGGCACATAAACCCACAAACCATGTTGAAGCTAAGCAGGTCTGGGCAGTGCCTAGGAGAGGCATTGGCTGGCTTCACAGTTTTTCCTGCATCATGATTTTTGCCACTGACTGCTCTTGTGGTTCGCTGTCCCTTGAATGAGGCAGGTGAGAGCTGATCCTGCAGAGTTAACAAGGGCTGCAGGAATCGAGAGAAGCACTGGCTGACTTCACAGCGTTCCTCACATTGTGATTTTTGCGTAGCACACAGACACACGCATCACGATTCAAGATATATTGCCAGGGTCAAAATATTATGAAACCGAAGTCACAATATAGACATCAAACCAGTTTTGGACGATATATTGATATTATTACCTAGCCTAAGTGCCTAGATGGAAGATTTCCCAAGAGCCTCATAAATGCTGCCTTGAGTTCCATAACAGAACAAAGTCAGGATATAATTTAAGAAAATAAAGCAACAATATTAAGAGGGCTTTTTTAAAACAATCACTATGTGATTGCTACATGGGCTGCTGCTAGGTAGAAGGTCTGTTCACAAAACAGGGAAAAAGAGGATTCTGGTCCTTCCCAGAATTAGAATCTAATGTATAATACACAATACAGTACATTCCATGCACTTGGCAAAAAAGACGAGCCTGCTGACATTTAGCATTTCACCACAATGCTACACTAGGTAAAGGTAAAGGGAACCCTGACCATTAGGTCCAGTCGTGACCGACTCTGGGGTTGCGGCGCTCATCTCGCTTTATTGGCCGAGGGAGCCAGCGTACAGCTTCCGGGTCATGTGGCCAGCATGACTAAGCCGCTTCCGGCGAACCAGAGCAGCGCACGGAAACGTCGTTTACCTTCCCGCTGGAGCGGTACCTATTTATCTATTTGAACTTTGACCTGCTTTCGAACTGCTAGGTTGGCAGGAGCAGGGACCAAGCAACAGGAGCTCACCCCATCGCGGGGATTCCAACCGCTGACCTTCCAATCAGCAAGCCCTAGGCTCTGTGGTTTAACCCACAGCGCCACCTGCGTCCCTCACTATAAGCACTCAAAAGCAACTGCCCCCCCCCCCATGCTGGCATGGGCCTAAGGGAGATACACAGAACAATTAACGGATGCAATGCTCCTTTAAACGTACGTCGGGTACCCTCTGACACTATACTCAGAACATAGTGGCGTATCCGCAGTGCAGTCCACTTTGACGACATAGACCTGTGGATCTTCCATACTGTTGTACTTGTCTGCAAGATCATTCCATGTTGGCTGCAGGCGCTGGCAGTGCCCACACCTGGAGTAAAAAAGAAGATGATTAATGAATTCATTTTCCTTTGTTACAGGGATTACTGAGATCATCTGCATATGGTTTAGAATCTCCATTTTCAACCACACTTATCGTCTAACAGAAGCCCGGGGGCTGGGCTTTGGTCCGATTTCAGGTTTCAGCTGATGTTTCTCAAACTGTGTTCTGGGGCAACACTCAGGTTCCTTGGAAGCTTATCGGTAATTTCAATAATGGCCGGAAAGATTCTCTAAAAGATTTCTCATCTCTTCTTACTGATGGGGTGCCACCAAGGGAGTGTACTGGATGCAATCTTAGTTTACGCGAGTTAACAGTGATGTGAAATGAGTATATAGCCTAGAACATCCCAGAAACCTCAGCATCTTGCCGGACTTCCATGAGAGAGAGACAGCAGTTTTCCTGCACAAAACTTGATATGATGGAAAGGGCTCCCAAAATATACAAAGTTTGAAATCACTGTATCTAGCAACTAATGTGTCTCAAAAACTTATTATTACTACTATTATTAATAATTACCGTACTTTTGACAAAGACTCAGCAGAGTTTTAAGCATTTGTTCTGACATTAGTTAGTTAGTTGTTCAAAGAGGTAAAGAGTGAGTCTAAAGCAGCTCTTTGGATCCCAAACATAATAATGCTACTTTGAAGAAGAAGATTGCATTACAACAGCAAACAGTGTGGATGCAGAAAACCGAATCATCAAGTTGATGTGAAGTTCAATCAAGACCATCACTGGACAAGAAGCATCAGGTATATTCTGTAAAACCTCCCAATGTAGTGTGGGAAAGGCACTTTTCTTTAACCTCACAATATGTGTCACCCTGACGCTAATCCAGGATATCTATAAGTGGTTAGGAGCTCAAGCAGACCAATTCCATCTCCCTCCATTTTCTTCCATTTTTTAAACTGATACTGTCAACATTGCACAAGTCAAAATTGAGCTGCTTTAGGGCTTCCAAACATTTCTTTTTATTTTACAAAGTACTATCCATTTTCAAAGACTTCCCCAAAGTGTGCAGAAATCATCCCTATATTTATAGGTGGCCTTTTTTACTTCCACACTGATTGGTGCAAGACCACACAAGTCTGGCATTACTGTATTGTGCATTAGAGAGATGTATGGTCCACTCATTCCTTTCCCAGGGTTCCTTTGTCCTCTTCAGAGCAATTTTGCAAAGGCCAAAACTCACATTATGATTTGCCCTCTAGCAAGCTAGCTTGAATGAATTGATTAATTATGGTCACAGACCAGAAATAGCAAGCTAGATGTGTACCCAGAAGCATCCTGGAAAAAGAGGGAAGACCATGAACTCAATGACTGGGGTGACTATTTGCAAATGTTACAATCAGTATGGGATCACTTGCATACATAGGGAAATTCCACCCCCACCCCACCAAGTGTCCCTCTGGCTACCACAAGGCATGTGTGGAGAAAGACAAAGGATAATGAATCTTTTCATGCCTCAAGTATAACACATAATGCAGGTATGCAACACCTGTGGCCTTCCAGGTGTTGCTGAACTCAAACTCCTAGCATCCTTGACCACTGGCTATGATAGCTGGGGCTGAATAGAACTTGGGAGTCCAACAACTCCCTGCTTTCCCATGTTAAAAGGGACATTTCCCTATGATGAAGGTAGGGAAACCCAGATTGCACATCTCATGGCAGAAGAAATGCTCAAATTCTGCCTTTATAACAATGAGCTGTATATGTGAAGACACCCACAGAAGATGCCTATTTGTATTGCAGAAAGAGTAATTGAAAACCTCTGGATTATTTAACTCAACATAGCCCTCATTTGGATGAAGGGGGCGGGGGTGGGAGCACCAGGAGAAAGCCTGTGCTGATGTTTCATGTTAGGAGTTTCCCCCGTTTATCTTTCTAGCTATAAATTCACATTTGAAGTGGGGACACGCAGGAGACCAGAGATTGGAGCTAAAGGGGGCAACCTGACTAGGCCATTGCTAGCTACTTGAAATTGCCCCCCACGTAACCCAAGTGGTGACTCTGCTCCTGATCTGCAGCGCAATTCCTACTAGGAGTCTACCCCTTTAAAAATAAAATTTTAAAGTCAGTTCAGTGCTGATTGAACACTTCTCAGTTATTAAGATGGTTGGGCGACGCCAGAAGTCTCCTGCTTTGCCTTGCCAGGAGCTCTGCACAGATCAACACTTCCTATATTAACATCTCAGAGCAAGATTATCTGTGCATATAGACTCTGTCTCAGAAGGAGCTCTTTCTATTTACCTTTTTCTTTGCCCTGAGGCACAGACCTAGGAAAGATGTGAATTCTTAATTAGCTGTTTGCAGTTACTGCAGAAGCTTCAGCTGCCTTAAGAGAAAATAGCTTGGAAACCACTTTTGCATGGGCTTTATTTGAGGACTATGCAACACTGCTTATGAATTTTTAGTGAGTAAAAAAATGGCATTTTATTAATGATAGAGCTGGTCTGAGACCTGCCAGTAAAACAAGTTCTGGCCCGAGTTCTAGTAGACCTAGGCTCAAATTAAAGGAGGGGAGGAGAGGGAAAAGAGGTTAACATGCTATGTCCTGTTTTGTTTATATTCTACTTGGGGGGGGGGATTTTTTGCTTTGTCTTTGGTCAGTTAGGACCTGTGAATGGGATCCAGCAATGACAGACTGCAACAATGGAAATTATTTTTCTATGGGTCCTTTGTATGCCTATGAAAATTTGAACAAAAAAAGTATATCAAATTTTTTTAAAAGGCACAAATACTTCCCTCCATTAGTTTCCCCTTTACTCTCTTATTTAATGTTAGGCCAGATACATATTTTTTCAGTTTCCTTTTAAAGACACTTGAAAAACAGCAAAGTTTTTTTTAAAAAAATAATGTACTGGTAGGCAAACTACTAAACCTTTCTGTAGGCTAGCAATGTGTGAACAAATCTGCAATCCTGAAGTTGCCATTTTTCTAATCACAGAAGTTGTCTCTGCAATCTTCTGCGTGCCTCCACTCCAGAATGTACACTGCTCACATGCATAGCTCATTTGTGTGCGCACAGTTACCTGACTTCTGTGCTGGCCATCATGTGAACACACCTGCACTTAAAATGCACGCACAGATAAGTGATGAGCTACTTCGGGTATTACGACCACCAATCGATCTGACATAACTTGCCCCCGGGAACTTTTTCATTTAGCAACCTAAGAGCCCTGGCCACCTCGCCCCAACATCCTGTTCTTACCAACCAAATGACCGTGGGAAGCCCAAAAGCAAGACCTGAGCGCCAATAGCCCTCTCCTGACTTGCCCATCCACCCCAACGACCCACTTTCAGAAGCACACTGCCTCAAGACAGTGCAGGTACCAACATGGCTAGTATTTATACCCTGCTGGGTCCCATGGGTGAAGGGCAGCTTACCGTAATGCCATTAAACTCTCTCTGGGGACAGAGGGTAAAAGTCACAAGTGGGGGCAGGCTGCAGCAGCTACTTCTGCAGGGAAAGAAAACCTCCTTGCGTGTTTTCTGCCCCTGAGGTGGTAGAGCACCTGCTCTCTCCCCAACCGCACCCAGGAATAATGATAGGGCGCAGAGGCAGCACAGCTAAATTAACAGAATCACAGGACTGTAGAGTCGGAAGGGGACCCGGGGGTCATCTAGTCCAACCCGCTGCCGTGCAGGAAGATGCAGCTGTTCCCAAAAAGAGAGGCTGCTGCTGCGAGATCCCGCCAACTTCTCCACAAATAGAGACTTTTTAAAAGACCCCTGTGGACGCGTGTGCGCATTTGGGGAGGCAGCGGGTGGAGGATGATGGAGGAGGAGGAGCCTCCGCCGCCCCCCCCCAGCCTGCTGGACCCCCCGCCCCAGCTGCCCTCCGGCCCGCCACGTCAGCGGGAGAAGCAGACCTCGGTGCGCGCCCACCCCCTTCCCTTTCCCCAGGCCGCCGCCGCCGCCGCCGCCGCTCACCACGGGGCGAAGAACATGACGAAGTGCGGCGCGCTCTGGGCGCCATGGCGCAGCATCTCGGCGCTGTAGAGGTGCCGCGCGTGGGGGTCCTCCTCGCCGCCCGCCTCCGTCCCCTCGGCCCGAGCGGGGCCCGCGCCTAAGGAGAGGCAGCCGAGCAGCAGGGCCAGACAGGCCGTGGAGGGGCGGTGGTGGCGGGAGGAGGAGGAGGCGGCCATGGCGGCGGTGCAAACGGAAAGAGAGCGAGGAAAGAAGGAAGGAAGAAAGAAAGAAAGAAGCCGGCCCGGGCCACGTCTCCCCTCCCGGCCAACCCCGCCTGCTGCTGCTGCTGCTGCGAGGGCGGCGTCTCCTCAGCCTCCGCCCCCGCTCCGCCTGCCTCGGAGGAGTCAAAGGGCGACGGGGAGGGGTCGGCAGGGAAAGGCCGGCGACGCCGAAGCGCGCTTCTTTTCCCCTCGCGGCTCGGCGCAAAGCTGCGCCTGAGAGGAAGCTGCCCGTTAAGTTTCGAAAGAGAAGCGGTTCGGGGGCTCAGGGGAGCTGAAGGGGAGGAGGAGGAGGGGACCCCCCTTCAGGGCCGCTGCTGTTGGGCAGCGCGTTGAACTCAACTTAGTCGCCTTATGCACGTGCGCGTGCATCCCGCTCTGGGGTCTATAATGAGGAATGGCGCTCTTAAGGAACTGTTGTTGTTTAGTCGTGTCCGACTCTTCGTGACCCCATGGACCAGAGCACGCCAGGCACTCCTGTCTTCCACTGCCTCCCGCAGTTTGGTCAGACTCATCCTGGTAGCTTCCAAAACACTGTCCAACCATCTCATCCTCTTCTCCTTGTGCCCTCCATCTTTCCCAACATCAGGGTCTTTTCCAGGGCGTCTTCTCTTCTCATGAGGTGACCAAAGTATTGGAGCCTCAGCTTCAGGATCTGTCCTTCCAGTGAGCACTCAGGGCTGATTTCCTTAAGAATGGATAGGTTTGATCTTATTGCAGTCCATGGGACTCTCAAGAGTCTCCTCCAGCACTATAATTCCTTTCACTGGCTGCTTCAAAAGCATCAATTCTTTCCCGATCAGCCTTCTTTATGGTCCAGCTCTCACTTCCATACATCACTACTCGGAAAACCATAGCTTTAACTAGGGGTACTTATTTACAACACAATTCTAGACATACCTAGACCGCATGGGGGAGGGGGGGTTGTTCCCAGGCATAGGAGCCAACTTAATATAATATTGAAAGGTGTGCACGCACAGGTAAGCCCTGCCCCGCATAATCGATTACAAGATTGCAATTGTTGCAAGGTGCGCTTTCTTCATTGCCGAAGAACCTAACCACCCGCATCCAGTATTGGAAGCAGAGCTGAACCTGAGCCACGTGCCTCTGAATAGCGATAGTGGGATTCACATGCAGAGAGAGTACTATTGCTTGCAGAATTCCCACAGGCATCTGGTTGACTACTATGAGAACAGGACGTTGGAATAGATGGCCCTTTGATCCAGCAGGGCTCTTACGTTCTTAAGACCAATTAGATAGTTTTGCTCTTGTATTATTCTTCCATTCCTAGCTTGATGACACAAGAGGACCTAACCGTGTCATAAAGGCACTGCAAAGCTAATCACTATGTTAACAAAGATATAAATTTGGGGAGTACCATATATAGAATGTAAGTCCAGGACAAATTAGAAAGGAACCGAGTGGACACAGGGCTTTGTGTTCCTGTGTCTATCATACCTAAAAGCTGAGCTGGGCTTTCATGACACTCATCTAGCCTGTTTTATAGCTAAGGATAAAATAGCTAGACAAAACCTGTAACCAGAGCTGACTTTGTTAGAGAGAAATGCACCAGTTAGTTGAATCAAGGGAACCGCTATTTGCCACAGGCCTAACTTTGACACACACACACACACACCACCACCACAACAACACTCTTAACAAATACTACCAATGTTAATGTAACATTTGTTAGACAGCTGACGTATAACAAGCCAATTGAATGAACAATTTCAATTGAGAATTTGCTATTACCGGTAATTTGTCCTACAATTCAGAGAGTCTTCAAAAGGACACAGATTCTTCAAGTCCCCCAAATATAGTTTTTTATTTTGACAGCTGTCCTTTGACTGAAATGCTGGTCTCTCCAGAGAGATAATATGATGTAATTTTCATGACAGCCCAATTGTCATTGGTTAGGAAGGATATAATCTCAGTGGAGAGGGAAAAAGTGATTCTGCCATCTGTAAGTGTCTGTCCCAATTACTTCAATGATTTGTACCTCTCATGTAGGGCTGGGAGTGGAAACTTCTACAAGCTGTTGAATAAGATGACATAATTTTGCCACCCACAAAACATTATGCAGTAAGACAGTTTAAGAGATGGTAAGAGCAGTCAGAAAGTACAATCTCATAACAAGTGTATACCTTTTTGCTTCCCTGCCCCACTCCAGAACAGTTTTACAATCATAAGAATGGCTAGGTCAATCTGCTTTGTACCCCTACTCTACTTTTTGCCCTCGATTCAGAGTGTGTTTGGGTGGAGACACTGCCTCCGCTAATTGCTGTCTAGCCAAACCTTGAACTTCAGGAGCTCATTGCTACAGCTTCTATAGCCATGCCCCCAAAGGGAGTCCAAAGATGTTGGCAGATGTGTTGGTTTATTATGCACAGAGGTACCAAAGAGCAGCTTGAAACAAACTTTATTAGGATCAGTCCTGTTTCCTAACACTAATTTCACTGAACTCATGTTGAAAGCCTTGTTAGCATTCCATTCACTTGCCAGAGCAAGAAGGCTCTGACCTGGCATTCCTGCAGATTCTGTCCCTCATTCCTGCACTGAAAAAAGACCCAAAGCTGCCCGGCCCTGCATGACCCCCCCCCCACTGCTGCATCTCAGCCATCTAAAAAGTAACCTGATCCTCATGTCTTGTCTAGTCTAGTGCTTCCAATGCTTGAAACTCGTCCAGAATAACTACATGTGCCATCTTTCCCCCTTTAAAACCCCTCCTCAAAACACTCCATTCCTGTGAAGTTACCACTCAACTGAAACAAAGCTGTGTTAAGTACTGACAATTGCATTTGCTCATACCCATCTCATTACCCAAGCTTCTCCCTCCCCATCCTTTGAATTTAGCTGGTCAGCTCCCAGAGGCAGGGCTCTGTGTGTTTCAGCTATGTTGTCCTGGCAGAGTGCTCATATCCTACTTGGCTTTCTATGGGCACCAGGTTGGTCACTGTGAGAACAGAATGCTGGACTCAACAAATGTTGGGTTTGATCTAGCAAAGCTCTTCTTATGTTCTTATGAAAGTACTGTGTATATTGATGGATTGCATCGTCGTCACCACCATCCTCTCAGGTCTTCAACAATCCAGTAGACCACGTAAGCTTACAAGAACAGCTGCATGGTGACAGGTGCCCCATATTATTTCCCCCCTTGGTTCCTGTCAGCCATGTACATAGATGGACAAAGGAGCAATGGAGTTCTATGCATTTTAACTGTGGGCTTCAGTTGTGCAGGAACAGCACAGTTCCTTAAAAAAAGAAACACTGCATACTAATTCTACTTTGCACACAACACCTGCAACTTCCACAGGTCTATTATTAGCTATTAACTACCACCCAGTGGATTCCTGACCACCCTGACTATGCCGTTTCAGAGACCAGTTTCAACAGTTACTTCCCTTCACTGGCTGCTTGGGCGGAATTGGCTGTTGGTTTCCTATCTTGAAAGTTGAGATCATCTCTCATTGAACCAACTTTGAGGAAGTGTAAAACAAATGAAAAAATGCTGCTAGGTTACTTTCGTAACTTTCTGAGATATGATCATCTCTGCTCTAGCCATTTTTTCTTAAGCTAGAGGTTGCTGACAGTCAACGGAACGCTTTTGTTTTCTTTTGCACTAGTAGTTTGTCCCATGAAAACTATGACACAGATCTATTCACTCTGCTTGGAATATGGGTATTGGTGGAATATCCCAGGCTTCTCTGTAACACAGGGTATGTCCTGCAAAGTTCTGAGGCCATGACATTAGCACTTCAGTCAATAGACTTCCAGGATTATCCAGCCTCCACTTAGCTAGCGCAGACATTAGCCATTAATAGATCGATCTTCCATGAATTTGTCTTAACCCTTTTAAAAAACCATCTCAGTCAATGGTTATCATCACATTTTGTGGCAGTGAATTCCATAAATGATACATATGAAGAAACGCTCTCTTTTATCTGTCCTGAATCTACTGCCTGCCAGCTCCCTTGAGTGACCACAAGTTACGGTATTACGGGAATGGACGAGAAACCTCTATCCACTCTCCGCATAACTGGGTAAATCTTTATCATATTCCCCATTAATTGTCCTTTCCTAAGCTAAAACCCTTTAGCTTTTTCATGCAGGGAATGTGCACCAACCCCTTCATCACTTTGTCGTTTTAAAATGTCATTTTTCTAAGGTATCTTTTTTGAGATGGGCTAACCACAAAATGCACACGGTGTTTCAAATGCATCCACAGCATAGTTTTGTATAAGGGCGTTACAGCACTGGAATTTTTATTTCTGATTCCCAATAATCCCTAGCAAGGAATTTGCCATTTTTACAACTGCCACACACACTTGACGTTTCCATTAAGCTATTAACTGAGGGCCAGATTCCATTAAGTAAACGTGCTTGCAGGAGAGCCAGCGTAATGAGTTCTGCTGGGCTACTGCACAGATGGAAGAGGGGGTAGGACATTTTCTTCTTTCGGAAACAGCTTGTCCCACGAATCCTGTGGATCAGTCACTGCATGGTGCTGTGCTGGGGCGAGGATACAACAGCAGAGCTGGAAGCTTGACTCTCTTTATGAGAAATCTCTGGTGCATATTTTTCTTTACAACTCCGATGGGCCTAATGCTTGCAATGCAAGAAGAAAACAAATTTTCTGTGTCATAGGTACGTTGCTGCTGCTGTTAAAAAAACACAATGCACTTGTTGCGGTTCTCTCCCATTAAAAACATTCAGTCATATGAAGACTGCTGTTGGACCAGGCCAAATCCCTATCTAGCCCAGCATTCTGTTTCCACAGTGGCTAACAAGATGTCTATGTGGGATGTTTGCACTGGCATCCGCATTGCCTGTTGGCCTGCTGCCAAGAAAATGCAGCACTAGAAGGCCCTTCGTTACCAGCAAAATGTCCAGGAGTGGAAGCTGTACTAACCCATTAAGCTCATATAAAGGCCCCCAGACAGTTAGAAGGCCATGCTGGGAACTAGTTGAGAGCCTGGGAAATATCTGAATGAAGAACAGGGGGAGGTAGAAATGCTATGCTGCTTCCTAGTCCTCCTAAAGTGGCTGGGCGGCCGATAGCTTTGCTCTAGATTGGTATTCTGATACTGGTTCCTGAATATATGCAGTTGACTTGCAATGCAATCGTGTGCATGTCTACTCAGAAGTGAGTCCCGCTGAGTTCAGGATTGCAGTCCCAAGGGCTCTTATGTCAAACACTTAAACTGAAGATAACAATAGTATACATACTACCACTTAACTTTGCTGCACTAGTTGACAAATAGCACATTCTCTTGCACAGTTCTTGTCATTAAAATTAATGGGAGCTGTACAATAACAAGTGTCCTCTTCACAGCAGTGGAAGACAAACTGTAAAAGCAGACATTTGATCTGATTAGCCTTTGGAGGAAGAAAAAAAATTGGTCTATAAAAAGAATAATCTAAGGACTGTATAGTGTTACTTCAGCCTTGTAAATGAAATGCATATTTGTGACATTTAGCCCTTTCATAGATCTTAATCATTTTAAATCCAAGTACTTTGACTTAACAGGATTGCTGATTGCACAGTAAGCCACAATTTACTATAAATAACGGGAGGTGAGTTCCAGGATCAGCTCGTTCAAAGTGATTAAGTATTTGGAGTGTAATGTCTGTGGTGGGCAAAAACGCTTGTTATAAATCTACTAGATGTACCAACAAAATAATAAATTTACTGAAGTGACAACTTTAAACCCAAAACCTGCCTTAGTATTCAGAAAACACACGATTGGAACAATGAGATCATGTGAAAGGATTCTTTAACATTAGCAGATAGTGCTTGGATTTAAAATATTTGTATGTATGTACTTACTTTACATCTTTCCTTCTTTTATCCAAGCAGGCAAGAGACATTGCCATGGACACTGTGGAGCTAGGCAAAAACACTTGAGTGTGCAGAGCAGGGTTCGTGATGAGTGTAGCCTGAGGAGGAATCGTTCTGAGGGCCAGAGAAGCCTGGAGGTCCACATATAATCAATAATCAATGCAAAACCACAGCAATAAAGTTAATATATAACCATTAACACTAATATAACAAATTGCACTAATCACAAATGACACTGAATTTTGTAAGAACAATACTCAGATATATAAAATAGCACCAAACATACAACAAACCCAAATAATCTTTATTTCAGCTAAGTATGTTTTTAACCATTTGGCAGATTTAAGCTCTGTACTGCTTGGCGACGCCAGGTTAACACAGGACCTCCATCAATGGGATAGAGGTCATGACCCCAACAGCACTGCCAGATCCCAACCAGCACAAGGTAGCATGTCAGTCAGTACCCTGGAGAGCTCACTGTACCCAGAGCTGGCCACACAGGAAGAGCTGTTGCTTCAGCAACATGCTGAAACCTTCTGAGCTTCTATGAAGGCTGGTTGACCTGATTCTCCTATTGGCCCTGCTCTCTCCGTTCTTGTAAAGGGCCAGTGCCCTATTATGTAACTGCTGATTCCTATGGCATGGCTGCATGTATTGGAGGGATGTCCTTTGAGCTAGACAAGTCTAGAGATGTGTGTGGAGAAGCTCTCCTACAAAAGAGCGTAAAATTAACATTAGTCGCCCAATTTTGCCTCCGGACCCATCCACCGCACCTTGGAAAGTTGCTTAGAAGGAAATGTGCCCCCCCCCAGGGTTAAAAAAGTAATAGGTGAAAAGTTGGAATATGTGCCTTCTAATTCGGAATATGTTAACAAGGACTCTGCACCACAGCACAACTATTGATGGTTGTGTTTTCTGGTGCTGAGAGCAATGCACACTGGAAAATATATGACTGCTTTTGTGACAATTACTGAATATAGAAAAACCATTGTGGACCACATAGTGATAAACCACATGACGATTGTATTTCTTTTATCTGCCATCCTATTATGCTGCTTTGTTCTTCCACTTGTGATGCTTCTTTTAGCATCACACCGTAAGTTATTGTGGAAAGAGGCTACATGTTTTCCACCTGTAATTTGAAAGTGCACCGCACACAAAAATAAGTGACAATAATACTGCCAGAAACCCCAGGGATTGAAAAAAACAAAAAAACCCATCACAGTAGATCTGAAGACAACATCGTTTTCAATATTAGACACAGCCATTCAAAACTCAGAGGACTGCAGAGCAGGTCTCTGCCAAGACAGTAATAACCCATAAACAATTGGATGGTTTTTCCAGACCACCAATCCACTGACATTTTTTTTTACTACTGGTCTAAATTTATTTTTTCCATTTATACCCCATCATTCTTGCTACAATGTGGCAGCTCAAAACAGCTTGTATAAAGGAATAAAATTTTAAAAGCAAACATTTGTAAACTAAATTAAAGCAAACCTAGTTAAAAAAACAAAATATAAACTCCCTGCTCCCCATGCCTCTGAGATAATTTTTTTTATAGTATAACCCTATGAATATATTTGTGGGAGCCCTGCCTCACTGCATTCAAGATGGCTGCAGTGCAAAACTTACTTACATGTGAGTAACTCCCACTTACTTACTTCTGAGTGGACATGTTTAGGAACGCACTGTGTGCTTCGAAGCCTCGATCTGTGTTCTGAAAAAGGACCGCACTCCAGAAAACACTCCCAGTACTTATTCTTAGTATTTGCTTTTTTATATTTGAACTTGTTCTATAATCTTCTGTCTTAACCCTGTAGAAATGGTGACTTTTAAGAGTACCAGGCTGTTTGTAGGTGGCTCAAGGTTTTAGTTTTGGGGACAGAGACTAATGTCAGAGAGTAACTGGGTAAATGACTTGGGTTGCCATATATCCAGATCCAAGTTCATTTTAAAGACGAACAATAAGAACAGAGAATACAGAGGTCTTGACAGTGGACTGAGCAGGCACACAGGTCACCTTGTCTTTCTGAACTGTAGCATGTGCGCATTTCATGCAAATCTGTGAGAAAGTGCTGCTGCACTTGGGTTCTGCTTACTGGCTTCACACAGGCATCAGGTTGGCCACTGTGAAAACAGGATGCTAGACTAGATGGTCCCTTGTCCAGGGAGTAGGGAGTAAGATCAGCACAGTGGAGGGATGAAACAGTAAGCAGAATTTGTGCAAGGGAAGGGATTACAGAGAGAAACGAGGGTGGGGGGTAGATAGGAAAACATTTGGTTGAATTTTGTTTTGACAAAACGCTTCAAAAAATTTAATTGAAAAGATAAGGGATGGAATAGGCAATGAATCAGTGGTCCTCCAGATGTTGTTGGACTCCAATTCCCATCAGCCCTGGCCAGCATTGAAGTCCAAAAAACACCTGGAGGACCACAGGTTCCTCATCTCTAATTGAATGGGCTGCATCTTGCTTACCAAGATATTTGTCTGGATTCAAAGGATTTCCCCACCCTGGAGAAATGCAGCCTATGGGATCATTCATAGCCTACTACTGGGACAGAGGGTTGTTAAGATCCTAGAATGAGGATAGTCCAGGGTACACATTTGCAAACATAAATAAACAACTTTAATGGTGAGACGTGGAAACTCAGGTAAGAATGGTCCCTTGTGTGAGCCTGCCTCTTCCTTGTATCCTACAAGTTATCTGTGTTCTTCCAGAACTCCAGAGCCCTCACCCACTGAGTGATAAGTTAGAAGGCAAGCCTTTTCTGCCAATTGTTTTTGGCAAATGGACCAAGGAAGACTATTGTTGTTGCTGACTGTTATCTCTGCCTCCAATCCCACTTGGCAGAAATTCAAACCTATCACACTGGTGTTGGAAACTAGGCTTTTGAAAATCTGGATGAGTCAACTCATTAACAAACAAGGAAATGGGAACCAGTCTTAACAAAATATGTACATAAAATAGTTTATTGGATGCTATGCTGTTTGTCCTCATAGCTGTGACACTGTTTTTTATCTTGCTTCACAGTCTTCCTAACAATGGAGTGGGGAGGTCAATGGTTATCAAATTTTAATCAGCCTCAGTGTTGATGTATTACTTACATAGCACAGAAAATATTTTAAGCATTTTCACGGATGGGGGTGGTGGAGCTCAGGAATGCCCATTTAATATTTTTACCATTGTTTAATGCCAGTCGTTGCTCTACAGCAGAGATGGGGAAACCTGAGGCCTTCCAGCTATTGTTGGACCTCAACTTCCATAAGTCCCAGCCAGCAGAACCAATGGTGAGGGATGATGGGAGTTGTATCCCACCAATATCTGGAGGGCCACAGTACACCATCCCTGCTCTACACCAAGGATGGCCAGTATCTTTGGTCTTGGGACGTTCTCCAAATACTAGTTTATGGACAGTAACATCTAACCTCCTTATGCATGGCCACCTTCGCTCTGTAAAAAATGTACACAATCACCTGCAATAATAGCTTCACAGGTTTAGACACTTGCATCCTAATGGCACAAACTTATCCCATGTGAGTGTGTGTTGTTGGGGGAACAAATGTGCTTCCTGCAAGAAACCTTCAAAATGGAGATCAGGGGGTTTCTAAAACCTACTTCATTTCAAGGTTTTTCAGTGACAGAAGAACTTTAACCAACATCTGATTTCAAACATAGCTTAATGATTTTCACCTACATGTGCCCTTTTCTGTTACCAGAGATCAAATCAACTGAAAATATAACACATATTACAGATTTCTATCACATCACCCATCTTCTAAACTTGATCATTTAAAAATAAAATAAAAGTTATTTGTTATCATAATATAAATTTAAGATGGGAGTCTAGTAAGCCTTTTATGCATCTTATTTTTAGAGTCAATTATTATACTAGAGGTCAGTACCATTTTAAAGAATGTATGGTGAGCCCTACTGATTTAGGCCAAAGGCCCATCCAGTTCAGCATCATGTTCTCTCTAACTGGATACCTATGGGAAACCTAACGCAGGACACGCAATAGCAGTCTCCCATTTGCCTTCCCTAGCAGCTGGTATTCATACTGCCTTCAATATAGAGGTAATAATATAAAGACATTGCGACTAGTACCAGTCAATATAGTGGTATTTTCCATGGCTTTGCTCTAATCCACTTTTCAAGTCATCCAAATTAGCGGCTATCACTACATCTTGCAGGAGCAATTTTAAGTATGCACTGTGTGAAGAACGACTTCCTATTTATTGTCTGTCCTGGATCTCCCAGCATTCAGCTTCACTGACATTCTGGTATTATGAAAGAGAGGACAATCTATTAACTAAAGAAATACTGGAACAAACAATTTAAACATTTCCATCTACATATTGGTGTATCTTGCTGTGACGAAGGCATAACTCCCACAAGAAAAGGGAAAGACAAGAGTGATTGAGCTGTTCTGCCATTCTTTGAATCTCCATGATATATCTGAGTAGTCCTGCCTCCATTCAACAAACACTAGAAAAGACAAGCTGCAAAACTACTCAGGCTACTCATTGTCTCCTTAGTCACTGTATCATTTGAGGATCGGATGCTATGTGACATTAAAGTTACATTGCTCAGCACTGTGTTAGTCTTAAGATGCTAGCCTGAACTTTGCACCCAAGCCAAGGCTGTTGTCATCAAGTCCTCAAAGCACAGGATATCACCCAAAGATCAACATTGGAAGAAAACCTCCAAGACCTCTGGTCTTCTCTCTCTGTCAATCTTGCAAAACTGTTTGACCTTATAAACTGGAACAGTCTCTTGAATTCTTCATGAACCTGGCCACTATTTTTCATATTGGTTCCAGCATTATGACTCATGCTGTTGACAAATGGCAAACAATGGAGAAATTTTATATCAAGACTGGCACCCACCAGAGGTGGGTGTGTTGGCACCTTTCCTTTTCAACGTGCTATTTGCTGGTTTCACAGATACACCGGGGGCTGTTGACCATGAGGTTTATGTTGTATGCATAGTCACTTTTAGTAGAAACATCTTTAGCTTTTTTTCATATGATGAAATAGAAAACTGAGGATGCCAACCAGTGACTGTGTGCTAGCATGTGGTATTTTGTTGACTTTTGCTATTCTGACAGCATGCTGTTGTAGAAACAGCAGCCAATACATATATAACAACCCGTGTAGATCAAGCAAATATTTCATTTTAAAAATTGCTTTACTTTTTAAAATATACCAACTACTGAATAGGCCAAACTGAGAAACTGCTGTGTGATTGGTTATTTCCCCATTTGCCCGAGAAGCGGTTAAGTTAATTGTAAGCTTCCTTTCAAGGACAGAACACTGGAAATGTGTGCTGTTTCCATAATTCATTTACAGGCAAAACAGGTCCTAGAGGAGTACAGAAATAGTGTACAAATGGGCAGTGCTGATCCCAAAAGTAACACCAGCACCTTAAAACCCCAAATTGGCAGTCTGTAGTCAAAATCCCAACTGCTTCAAGCCTATGCTTTTTGCCCAGCAAGGCAAAACCTCTCTGAACCCTACCTCAGATGGCTCTGATCTCATTTCTTTGCTCGGAGACCTGCCTGAAGATCTGTTAGCATTCAGGACCAAGTTCAGGACGCCTGGTGGGAGAGTATTTTTGTGTAGTTAGACAATGGATATAAAAATACGCAGTCCTTCTGAGTTAAGATTCTGGACTGTTTTTGCATTCATGTCTTGAGAAGGATCTTCTATACAATCTGGAAATGCAAATTCCTGGATCTTCCAGATCTTAAGGCCTTTCCACAAACCCGTTTTTCCATGCAACAAATGCACAGCTGTTGCTCATTCGTAGTACAATCTCAAGACATCTTTCTTTTACGGTAGTGCTTCCATTGCGGGGATATCTATTTTTCTCAGCAGTCCACTATTCTTCGCTTAGATGGTGTAAACATATTACAACTGCTGTGTGGAATGTGGTTCTGCCATGATCATGATACAAATTGGGATGAGAATGGCTATGCTGTCTTACAGTATTTCATGATCTTCTCTTTGCCCTTTTAAGGGCGTAGCAAGTCCTGAGCTATGGGGTCCACGATACGGGAGAAGATGATGATGATTTTACAAAGACCCACCTTCTTGAAATGAAGGGTGTTGCTGTGGGGCTTACGCAACCCTAATAATATTTTTTTGCTTTTTAAAGGATTCTGGATTTTCATGTGGACAAACAGAGATACACACATCATCCACTTATTTACCCCCCCCCAAAAAAAAATATTGAAGAAGAATGAAGAACTGCATGGTGTGTGTCTTAGGTTTGCCATGCAGCAGAGGTGAGTGGGCTGATGTTCAAGAAAAACAAGACTAGAGCCTCCTTGGGCTCACAGAACTAGTTTATGATTTTTTGGATCCATGCCCATTCTCTGGATTTATAGGGCTGTAAATGTCCTCCTTACTTTATTATCTTGTAGTGCTCTTTAAACACTCCTCACAAATGGCAGGACTGTCGTCACTCAACTAAGGAAATACTAATAGGTCGATTGTGAATTAATTCCAGTCAATGAACAGATCTATCCACAGAACCTGCAAACAAGATGCATTCAAATAAAATAGTCCGCCTGGAGACAAAAGGATTCGTTGTTTATAGATTATACATTGTGCACATGCCAGTGACAGCAGGCACCATCTTCGCAGAGGCATTCCCTCGTGCATGAGAGACTTGGCATTTACCCTCCTCCAAGATGATGCTTGCCTCTCCATGCTTGTGCATGCTCTTGCATAAAAAACAATTAACAATACTTTTTTTTAAAAAAAAAAGAAAGTTGCTTGATCCGCCAGATGCATCATTTTCATCTATCAACATGCTTTTTAATCAACCCCTGATCCGCCAGATGCATCATTTTCATCTATCAACAAGTTTTTAAATCAACCCCTGCAGCCTCCTGTGTTTATAAAGAAATGCCACCAACATACCCCCCACACCCCAAGCAATAAAAGATGGTGGCAACCCTGCTGCTAAACTGCTGAGCCTCATACTCACAGCAATTTACACAGACATACAGTCTGTTTCTTCTGTGCTAACTATGGGACTCTATACTTCATTAATTTGGAAGTGTGGAGGGGATGACCATGGGCCAGTAGTCCCATCAGAGTAGTATTCTAGGGCAAAAGTACAGGGCCCCAACTCAGGAGCAAGAGTGGCAAGGTTGGCTTGCCGCCATGTTTTGAAGTAAGTGAAGTAATACCCATCACCACCTAAAGAGGGTGTGTGGAGGGGGAGCGCAAAGTAAGTCTAATATCACCTCAATTACAATATTGCTGTGGGCTCTTTTTTTCTAGCTTCTCTACACTGAATTGAATCAATTCAGCTCAGATTCTGTGAGTTTTATTGAGGGTAGGGGGAAAGAATGGCAGCTTTTCAAGTATGCAGGGGGATAGCATGTCATTTCAGGGGTTTTTTGGCACTCGACGCAAGGTGCTAAAATGTCTCGAGGCTGGCACTGTTGATAGGTGTGATAGGATGACAAACTCTGGAACGATGGGGGAGAAGGAAGGCAGGGGTGGAAAAACAAAAAAATACCCTTTTAATTTTAGTTTCTCCCTTGCCCAAGATATATGTGGCTCCTTCAGTTAAAGTCAGTGGTTCATTTGGTGGCGACAATTTCAAGGAGGCTGTGCTCAACGGGGGCTGCTGTGCCTGTCGTCTGGTGGCCGGACATGGGAGCAGACTGAGCCCAATTTGCGGACAGCAGGCCCATCCGGTTGGCTGGTTCCACTGTCTTGTGCGTCCTACACGCTACCGCAATTGAGGCTCCAAAACAGAAAACTCCCCAGGGCACCAAAAGTGCCAGCAGCAGCCAACTTGTTTCAGTTATTTAGTTTAATTGCACCTAGGTGGGCTGGGGTGTTCTTAAGCCTTTCTTTTTTCTGCCTTTATGGCTTGGTTTGAACGCAAGCCGTTGGCAGGGGCTACAACTGCAGCCTCTGCCCTGGGAGAATATGAAACCTCCTTTAGGGACACCTTTGGTTCGTGACTGTGGTTTGCTTCCTATTTCGCCAGAAGCCATGATATTGGTATGGGCAAGAAAATGGCTGAGAGTACTACAGCCGTCTTTGTGTGCTCACTCCTGGGACATCTTACCGTAAGCGCTTATTGATCCAGGCCTTTAACCTGGCTTCATTCACTTCAGTTTCCAACTGCCCTTCAGGCTAAACAACGTAGCCTTCTGAGTCCTGACATTCCTCATTTACTCTGACTGCCTCCGCCTGTGTTTTCTTTCAGCATGTCCTAAATCTTGAGCTTGAACAGCTGAGTTCTTTTAAAGGAAAATGAAAAGGATCTGTTCACTTCTTTTGCATGATAATGGAAGACTCTAAAGGGGACGGCTGGAAATGGAGTATTCTTTGACTTGCCTCACTGCCTTCCTGCCATTTACTGCTGAATTGGAGCAAATGTCAACTGAGTTTTCTCTGGGTTGACATTTGCTCCCATTTAGCACTAAAGAGTGGGTTTTCTAAGTCAAAGCAGCGGGGCAAAGACAAAACTGCTTGGGCCCATGCCTTGAAAGCATGGGGACAAACGGAAAACCACTTGGACCCCTGCTTTCTAGGCACAGGAAAAGTGGAAGTTAATTAGGTTTAAACACAGTTAATTGAGTATTCCCCACCTCTCAAATGTTTATAGCAGTGGTTCTCAACCCATGTCCTAGGGCTCTTGGAAGCTTGTCAATGGTCCTTCATTGAGGAGACCAATAATGATGGAAAGGCTTCTGTGAAACAGCCCACCATTAGCAATCACCCCCCCAAAACATGCAGCCACAGAACAATATTGGGTGCAGTCCAAAGTGGAACAATGGTGAGGCAGAGTATGAACTGATTGTGCATCCCCAAATATGCCTCTGAATCCTCTGCAACATGCAAAGTGCCTATGGCATGATGATGCATGTTATAGATAGATAGATAGATAGATAGATAGATAGATATTATGACCAATGTGCAGTTTTTCCTTGGCAAAGAAATCAATGTGGAAAGGGTTCATTGAAGCTAGAAAGTTTGCAGTTGCTGGCCTGCAGTAAGGCTGGTAGTGTCTCCAATGTTTACTAATGGATTTTGCATGAGGTTAGACTGGTGGGAGTGCTTAAATATTTGGATAAACAACAACAAAAATATTTCGTTAGTTTGCAAAAGGGTTTATGAGGGTTGGAGGGCACTGCAAAAATTTGGAAAAGAAGACTGTCATGGTTGAAGTGCAGAATAGTGGAAAGCAATTATTTTATTACCAAGATTATTATCTAGTGTGTAGATAATGTAACTGTAAATGGGTTTTTTTAAAGCCATTGTAGATAATTCAATGGAAACCTCTCCACCCGAGCTAACCAGGAAGTTGGTATTAATAAAAGGGTGGGGAACAGTACTGTTCAATAAAAAGACTGCTCTATTAATAGATATAAATACTCTGAATATTTTAAATTATTGCTACTTGTGGTGGTGCCCATGCCAAAGGCTGGCCACCCATGTCCCATACTGAAGTGCTTTCCATGTAGGAAAAGCAAAAGGTTTGAAGGAACGCTAATGAGTCAAACATGACCTTAAAAAACCATCTGCAGCAAACAAGGTGTTCACTCTTTCAGACTTCATTTGCCTAACTCTCTACCAGGAATCTGCCAGCCAAAAGGACCAACTGGTGCCAACAACAGTGGCAAGTTCTAGAGCTGCACATGGCCTGCAAACAAAGCGTTAAGCAAAACTCAGCAATGCAGCCCACAAAAGTCAAATACTGTACCCAGTAAACTAATCTGACCTTCTCCTTTTCTTGGATGTCAGTCTAGCAAGGGCATGTTCCACAGATACAAAAAGGAAGTTGTTAATAAGGAAACAGAGAAGCTGAGCTTGAAGCAGACGTCTTTGCAAATCACCCTGGCATTCCCTTTGAATGTCCATTGTAGAAGAGCGTCACTCAAAATACTATTGCAGTTTCAATTAATAGCTAATGATTTCTAAAGACTGAGAATACATGCCATGTGTGAGACTGTAAAAGCAGTATTTATACCATGCTGTCCTATTTTACTTTGTAACAAGGCTGAGGAACTTGTAATCCAACAATTTTGGGCATGTCACAACTCCCATCACCCCTGACCACCCAACCACAGATGGAGGGCCACATTTATAATATCACAAAGGGAATGCGGTTGAACTGCTAGAAAGGAAACAAAAAGAAAACCATCTGTCTTCTTAATGTTGTTTCCCCAAATTATTTTCCACTATATTCAGTTTACAGTTTATTTAGTAATTTTACTTTATGGAGATACAAACAAAAGATGGGTGTCTATTGCTACTGAACTATTTCATCATGTGGTTCCTGTTTCTCTTGCTGGCGGTTCAGATGATGTTGCTCAAAGGCCACCAAGAAAGAAGCTATATGCCTGTGACTATAAGAGAGAAACATACACAAACGGTTCATTGTTCCTGTACTGAAGAAAAATAACGTGTCATTTGCAGTCACTCTGCCCACACCTCACTTGATATCTCCTCCCTCACCAGTGCCAAATACACAGTAATCTATTGCCCTGAGATGTCAAATTCCAAGCGAAGGAAACTGAAATGTCATACCTTCATTCACAGCACCATCTCATGGAACTATTTTTTCCGGATTCTTGGGAAGTTGAAATATTTCAGAAGAATATCAGGAACTGTTGTTTTAGCTTGTTTGGTAAGTAGATAATTGCCTTCCAACTCTACACGTTTTTCAGGAAATGATGTGAGTGTTGTATTGTTCCTAGATGGGGGCAGCAATGTTTTTTAACAAGGCGCACATACACATATGTATTCTTTTTTAAAAAAGAAACAAACACAACAAGACCATGTAGTCTTAAGTCTCTGAAGCTGAATCAGACTTTCTGTAGATAAGACTTTGTCCCAGACAAATTGTTCATGTGACTGAAGTATTTCAGACGGCATGCAAGCAACAGGAAAAAAAGAAAACAAGAAAAAGCACCCCCAAAACAAAACCTATTATATTAGACTAAAAAGGGTCGTTTATACAATGGGATATCAGCTACAACCAGAACGTGCCTCTGGGACAAATCAGAACTTTTCTATGTGATCCAAACAAACAAGGCATTATGAGTAATAAGAATGACAATTGTGCAAAATTGTTTTCATCTTAAAATGGGTAGTTCAAAGGAAAATAATTTCAGTAGGGATATTGGGACAATTATAGTTCAACAACTCAATTCTAGCTGGGTAACTTTGTATGGCATGCCAGCTGGTCATCTAAATCAGAAAACTGATTTCGCTCATTCTTGTGATGTTATTCTTGCGGTACAGAGGCTACTGAATTCTTCCTGTACCAGATAATGTGAGGAGCCCCAAGTCACATGGAAAGAGCCCACACTGCAGCTCTTTGCCATGCCAGCATTGCCTTACTTTCTGGTACAGTATGATACTGCAGTGCTAACACCCAGCTCCATTTCTTCATTCCACGCATAAAGCATTATGTCATGCACTCAGTGAAGCTTATTGATCCACTATATGTAGGACTGTATCCAATGAAGTCTTCCCATCAATCCAAGAACTTCTACTAGTGCAATAGAATGTCCCCTTCTTCTCCTCTACCTGTTGCCCCCCCCCCCATCTGCTTTGGAGGGTTGGGGGAACTCTCAGAACATACTTGAGGGGTGTACGGGGTGGGATAGAAGTAGGGGAATGTCTGCTGCACAAGTGGAAATCCTTCTGTTAATGGGATAACTTGATTGAATACAACCCAAAGTTTTTTTCAGATTAGAAACTGGATGATCTGGCCCTGTGACAAGAGTCATTGCAAGAACAGTGCATGAATATGTGGTGCTTGTCAAAGAGGAGTAGTAACCAAACTCCTGCATTATTTTTTTAAATGTTGCAGAAGCAGGTCTAAGCAATCAGTAAATCCCCCTCAAGAAGCAAGCAGCATTCTTTAGTGTTGAATTGGTAGAATCTTAAATGTGGGTTAAAGTGAAGTAAACTGTAATGTGTCTAACCCTAGTCTCCTGTGGTCCTGTGAACAAATGATGTCCACTTGACATCCTGATCCTGTAGATTTTTATCCAGAAGGAAGTCCCATTGGTTTCACTAAAACCCACTCCCAAATAAGTTGGCAGAGAATTCCTCTCTGCAATTGCAATTTTTGCGGGGTTTTTCCCCCCACAGCTCTTAAGGATGCTCACAGATCCCTGGCTGAAAAACAGATACTGAAAGGATGAGGAACACATATTTTACCGAGCCTTCCATTGCGAACAATGTAGGAATATTGTCGGAAAGGGACAAGGAAAACAATTATTTGAGAACAGCTCATGCAGAGTAAGGAGGAAGAGCCAATTGGCAAAGTCCATAGACTTCACCACTTCAGACTGTAGGTGGGTGATTGCTCTATGTAGAGAAACAGTCAGAAGCACAAACAAGCAAATCACCTCTCAGTGACACTCTTCACTGGCCAGAGGCTACTAATCCATACCATCAAAGACACTTGAGTTCTGGTTCTTTATGCTGGTTTTAGTAAGCAGAATTCCTTCTTTCTTCACATGTTGCTTCTCTAGGGTCTCTCATTCAAGGTCTAGAAAGCAGGCTGCACAATATCCCCAAATAACTGAAGACTAAAGTTAGCAACAACAGGCAAACTTAACCTTATCCTAGATTACTTCAAGACAAAAAAGCACAAAAAAAAAAAATGGTATAAAGATGTCCTTAAAAGGAAGCTGAAATGGGACTTCCTTCTAAGCAGTGCTTTTTTCCTGGGGTACCTACACCTTTTTCATTTTCTAGAAGAGAAGCACTGCTTCTAAGTAATGTTTGAAGGCTGGGATGTTAGAACTGGTGTGAATGCAGATAAGTACATCTCAGATGCACATAGTACCTTCAATGCTCATACTGACACCTGCTGGTGAGCAACAAATCATATAACAATGATATCAAGTCAAAACAAAACAAATTCCTTCCAGTAGCACCTTAAAGACCAACTAAGTCAGTTCTTGGTATGAGCTTTCGTGTGCATGCACACTTCTTCAGATACTTCTTCAGTTATCTGAAGAAGTGTGCATGCACACAAAAGCTCATACCAAGAACTGACTTAGTTGGTCTTTAAGGTGCTACTGGAAGGAATTTGTTTTGTTTTGACTATGGCAGACCAACACGGCTACCTATCTGTAAATGATATCAAGTGACTGACTATTATGTCAGCAGGCTGAGCAATTTTCACAAGCAGACTGATCACAGTCTGTTTTCTTCATATTTTTTCTTGTTTTTGCATAAAAAGTGTTGAGCAAACAATAACAAAACAAGAAACAGCTTCCTTTACATTGCCAGTAAAAGTCACAATAAAATACTAGACTTTATTGACAGAATACAAGGACACGGTTCATCTAGGGTCATTTGCCCAGTAGAAGCACCATTCCCTCCCACAGCAAATGCAGTTGGTGAGTTCAGAGGGGACTGATGGTGAAATATAATCAGGGTTTTTTTATTTGAATTGGATTGTTTTTATTTAAATTGGATTTTTTCAATAAAATGCTTTTGGAGGAAAAATCTTTCTGAAGATAGTTTTCTATTTAAGTTACATTATAGTCCAAAGGCTATTCATCAGGAAATAAGGATTTGTTTTAAGTATTTCATGTGTGCTAAAACTCAGTCTAAGGTTTTTTTAAAAATGTTTAACCACATCAGTTAACAAACATGGATACATATGCTACAATGTTATTGTTTTAGTTAAATAAATTGTTTAAATTGTTATTAAGGAAATGGTTATTTTTCTCCTTCCAATAAAGTACAGCAGAAAAGTTGTCCAAATATAAACAGTTAACTTATTAAACCTCACAATAATTTCATAATTATCTGTCAATGTATTTCTAATAGCATAACCAAATCAGTAATTTTTGATATAATTGTAAAAACTACTCTGAAAATTTATTACTCCAAAAAACGAAACCTTCATATGGTTGTAAATACTAAGAGTATACCAGCAAGAATGAGTCTTTCTGTAAAAAAACAACAAAAAAACAACAACCTTAAATCAAGTCTTACTGACACGTGATTTAAATCGTGATTTAAATCGATTTGATTTAAATCAAATCCACCCTGCTATGTATATTTTAGGGTGTAGTATCAAACACTCTTGGAAGTTATATCAGGTACTGAGTTCAAAGAACCTGTGTTAACACTAAGAAATGAGGACAGAGAACTTTGTCTGTTAGGTTCCTTTGAAAATTCTACCAACCATGGGTGGTCAATTTTGACCCATTTTAAATGGTGGCTGTTAAGTTGTGGGTGAACATATCAGACAACACAGCAATTCTTCAAACAGCTCTTATTTATTCACAGGCCAGAACAGAATTGAACTGAAGGGTTCAGCCAGCCTGCTTATATAGAGCTCCACTACAATGCAACTGTAACACTTTCTGTAACTATCCAATCACTGAACATCAGTTTCAATCCCTTTTTTGCATATGTGGACCTGAGTGAACTATCTACAGTATCCCCCTGCTGGCCCAGGGTGAGAACTTCAGTACATAACATTGGCCTCTTCATCCTAACATTTTAACATGACTGCTGCTACCAAAGATGTTGCCGGCATAGGAACTCTTGCCAGTTTGCACATACATATTGTAATGTGCTGTGAGATCTCATGGCAGTTAAAATCTCTGCCAATGGTTGGCTGAGCTGCTGTGCTGTCGCTGAATGTCCACAAGCATTTTAAGTACTGAGGGAACGATAATGCAGACAACAGAATTTTCAAAAGCTGTCTGGCTTTTGTGAGGGAAGTGAAAGACTGTTTTGGCTATTCTTGGACAAAATGTCTTTAGAGACGGGATGAACTTTATTTCTGTTACGGGCAGACTAAGGGGAATGATGAGAAGAGGTTCTAGGAAGTTTGAAAGACATGAAGCAGGGAGCACAAAGGCCAAGATAGCATATGCTAGAAAAACCGGATTCATTTTGTCAACTGATTAAAAATTGAAATACAAGATAAATGCCAAATGAATTCCAAATTGGCACATATTAATTTGTTACTCATTTATTTTTGTTTTTCTCTAAACTCGGAATACATGCTGGTGGAGGTTACCTAAGGAGGGAAGGGTGAAAAAAGCAAATGAGCAGCTCTTAGTTAAATCTGTTTTCAGTCAAAGTCAATTTTGCTCACCTAAAGCAAACTAAAATCTCATCACAAGCCCCAAACTATACAGCTTATTTCCTGTAATACATGGAGTGTCCCTAGGCTTGTTCATTGGTTCCTAGAGCCTTAATATTCACTTGGAGTGGAGGAATTAGTCTGCTATATGTGAGCAGCTATTAAGTGTCCAGGACCTGGACTAAAAATAAATGCCACTTTAGACAGACATAGACATAGCCTAACAATGGGGGCCCTTTTTCCTATTTGTCTGAAATTTGGCAGGTCTGATCCCTTGGAGGGGTAGCAGAATGTCTGAAAATCCAATGCCAATTGGACAGAGAACACAGCACTTACAGGCAGAAGAAAAGCAGCTTGGACTCCCATTGAGAGTAACAGGGGGAGGGAAGAAAACAAATGAAACAGCAAATTAATAACAAACACGATTGTAACAAATGACTCATGAAACGAACGAGGTTCCTAAAGAACAACCATGGATGGAGTAACTTTTTTTTCTTGCAAGAAGCAGGAATATGATGTAGGTAGAAGAAAATGCATAGATCATTGATTTAGGTTGGGAAAATGCATGTATCAGGCATGGAGACCCTCCAATCTGTAGAATAAATTATGCTTGGAAGGGGTCCTAATTGAGCACACCTTGAGCACATCATATATACCTGCTTTTATATATGTCAGGTAAATTTGCAGCTGCCAAGGAACAATAGAGAGCATTAAAGTGCCCTACAGTTGTTCCTTGAAAGCAGTGCTTTCATATGGCGCTTTTAAAATGTGACCTTCATCCACCCAGGAACTCTAAAGTACAACTGATCCATGCCAAAAAGTGGGTTCAGCTGAGTTCCTTTGCAGGTGTGATTTGAATCCAACCTGGGCATGTAAAGGGGGTGGGGGAGGTAATCTGATGTCATGGTAATGTATATTGATGGGTGGGCAACCACACCTACCTGTCGAAGTGCCCAGGGCAGGAGTGAGGGGGAAGCTCAAGATTTGAACTCACTGTCCTCCAACCCCTGGTGTATATTACTGACACGAAATATGAAAGTACTATGCAGGTAAGGAAACTGGATGGTTAATAATTAGAGTGGCTGAAGGAGGCAGGATGGAGATGGCAAAGGGGTGAAATCAACAGTGAAAAGCATGAATAAGGAAACTAAGGACCGGGGGTCAGATCCGGCCCAATCGCCTTCTAAATCCGGCCTGCAGATGGTCCAGGAATCAGCGTGTTTTTACACGTGCCCTTTTATTTAAAATGCATCTCTGAGTTATTTGTGGGGCCTGCCTGGTGTTTTTATGTGAGTAGAACGTGTGCTTTTATTTAAAATGCATCTCTGGGTTATTTGTGGGGCCTGCCTGGTGTTTTTATGTGAGTAGAACGTGCGCTTTTATTTAAAATGCATCTCTGGGTTATTTTTGGGGCCTGCCTGGTGTTTTTATGTGAGTAGAACGTGTGCTTTTATTTAAAATGCATCTCTGGGTTATTTGTGGGGCATAGGAATTCATTCCTTATTTTTTTTTCAAAATATAGTCCGCCCCCCCCCCACAAGGTTTGGGGGACACAGTGGACCGGCCCCCTGCTGAAAAGGTTTTTGCTGGCCCCTGGTGAAAAGAAATGAGCAGTGGAAGGGGTCAAGAAGAAAGTAGGACAAGAGAAGCACCCAAATTAGGCACAAGATGGGCTGTGAGCTTTTAGCAGACAAGGAGTGGAAGGAAAAGGAGGCTCTGGGTGTTAGAGAATTGTAAAGCAGAGATGTAAGGCAGCCAATTCCAGATAGTGAGAGACTAGCAGCTACATCTTCTGGGAAGTACTGCTGCTTCTGCTGAACCCAGATGTGCACAGCACTAGGCATTTCCTTCGATCCCTGCCTCAGAGCTATAAAACCCATGAAAGGGTCACACAGGTGGCGTCATACCTTAAGTTAACTTCAACAGAAGAAATTATTTTTTTTAAAGACACCAATATCTGAGTTACAAAAAGTTGGCATTTGCTTTGAAAACCAAGAGAGTTAAAAACCAAGAGTGACCTTCTGAACTGCCTCAAATTCAATTCTATAATAAGCCATGCAGATTCTGAATTTACTTCACCACATCAGTGAGTTCACAGACATCTGAAAAACTGCTTTGCATTAATTTCGTTAGAGGTTCTCCCCGCCCCCCTCACAGCGTGTGAAATGCTTTAAAGTCATCCATTTCCCCTCCTGCCCCCCCACCCCCAATCCACAAGAGAATTCACAACATTCCAGCATGCCTCAGTTGTTGGCAAGTGCTCTTTTCAGCCCAGGTACCTGATGATGATTGATGAAGCTGTCAGCCCTACGGTAGTGGATAGAGCAGCTTGGCAGAAGTTCAGTGTTATTGAAAGAAATCACAAATACTTATTCCATCTCCTCTGCTCACTTTAATCACATTATCAACAGGCTGCCAGGATGGAGCCTTGACACTAAGCCATACATTCACACAGGCAACCATTGTTGGCCATCTGCAGTTGCAACACAGATAATGAGTAATTTTGTTTTACATGTTCCTATTTTATGCACTGCCTAGCTGTTAAAATAACACTTGATCTTCCTGTTCCTCACTTAGCCTGCCTTGGCTTTCATCCTGTTATTAATGAATTCTTTGAAAGTTAGGTTACAAAGGACTAATCAAGGAGCTTTCCCTCCGTTATTCTAATACTTAATGCAGATTAATCACAGTGAAGACAGGAGCTCATCACGCTCCATAATACCATCTCCTTGTAAGAACACAAATTGATATGTGAAGTTGTTCATCTCAAGCAAAAGTTGCTCACATGCAGTGCTCAAAAAAAGTAGTAGTTGTCCCCTATAATGCTGGATAACAGGAGGAATAATACTTTTGAAAATCTCAGGTTGTCACCCATTCTTGCTATTCTATTTATTTTTTTAAAAAAATTATCAGTTCTTCTGAGAGATCTTTCAGATTTCTTTGTGGTGAGCTTTCTAGCAAAAAGTCTGTCCATAAAGCTCAGGGCATTGTACTTCCGTAACTTTGTAGCTTTGGAGGATTTCTCAAATTAAATTTTCACCATCTTCCTTGTTCTGAAAGCCAAGGTATAATTGTGAAAGAGCTCATTTGACTTCCCTGCATGAAGAATAGGATGCATTTACAAGATGAATGGCTGTACATAGAAACAGAGAAACTAATTTAGATTATCATGGGAGAATACTGTTTATGTTGCTACGTAGACTTGTTTTTTTTAAAATAACACTTAACATAAATACCTGCCTCAGACAATCAAATCCTATCTTAGTTTAGTAACTCCAGTTTATGTTCCCTGTACCTGTGTGGCACCCTTCATATGGGTGGGGAAACAAGCCAGAAAACTTCAGTTAACCATAAACTTCCAGCTATGTCTGGACCAGGAAACTATGGTTAATGGCTACCAAGCAAGCCAGGCCACAGTGAACCATGTCCATGGAGTTAAAGTTGGCTTACAAATTCTCACTTATTTGGGAGCTATTAAGCATGGTTTCCCAGTTCAGACACAACAGGAAGCTATGCTTAACTGTGGCTTCCTGGTTTGTTTCTCCACTGAAAGGAAATGGGGAGCAAAGGGAGTGAGTGTGATGGCACTGAGCTTGTGAATATCCTGGCTTATTAAGCAAAGGCTTGATCATCTGAATGCCGCCAGTATCAGTGCCAAAGAATAATTACAGTAGTTATAGAGCCCCTCCCTCCCCAATTCCTTGTTATTCCTGCTATGCTATTTGAATTCTGGTACTTCCTTGGTAACCCTGAAATTGGAAGATGCTGGAATAAGAAGAAAAGCAATACTGCAAATGTGGAGCAGTCTTACTGAGCACGAGAGTTTCTTAAAGAGTGTGTTTGGCGAGGTCCTTTTCCATTGCGGCATATTGCTCTTTGAGGCGCTCCATCGCTTTGATGTGCTCTTCGTCCACGACTGCTTTTGCGTTCTGCTGCTCCTTCACAAACTCCTCCCACAGAGCTCTGCGTCGTGTTTCACCAGCCATTAGCTTCTCAGTCTGAAGCTGAGAAGGAAAAGGACATTACAAAAGAAAACATCCATGCAGTTTAGGTTTCGTGGTACAAAAATATAACAAAAAAATGACAAGTACTTTACAGGGCAGAGCTGGTGTCACTGCTAACAAGGCAAGAATGGAAACCAGCTTTCACTATAACAGGGTCCCTTATACTGTGCCACCATCATGGGTGAGAAAACAACTGCCCAACTATGCTTTTGCTTCAGTTTCTCCCTGCTGCGGCTTGCTTTCATTCTGATTTATCCCCTCCCCGCCACAATTGCTATTTGCTATCTGCTAAATCTAGTTTGTGGCTTCCCCTTGCACTATTGCCTTTTTTTCTTACACTGCTGCTATTTGTAAATTGGATGGTGCTGTTTCTAGCGCTTTCCCTGTAGTATGTGCAATTGTATACAGGCAACAACTAACTAACGTATGACTGCGCATGCACACATCGCCGTAACCCAGAAGTGGTTGGAAAAGGGGGCAGGGGGTGAAACACACGTGAGGGTCAGGAATGTAGCCCCTGTGCAAAATGGTTGTTGCCTGTTCTACAGTGCTGTGGACAAATTGCTTTGGGTACTGTTGCAGAACAAGGAAAATTTAAGTAAATGAACAAAGCAAAATCTGTCTTTTTAAAATCATCCTATCAGACACTTTAATTTGTTTTTGTTTTAACAGACACAGTAAGTGCTTGGCTATGCTCTGGACTGGCAACACTCAATATTTAACTTGAAAGTTTAATAAGCAGTGCCAATTCCATTTAATATCCTTTCTTATATAGCTAACTTCAGCAAAATGCATGAAATACAGCATTGCAACCACTGATTTTGATATGCTCCTTTAAAAAATAAAAAGTGACCCTGGATCACAAGAACCTTGTATTTAGTATTTGTCACCCTCCATCTTAAGATATACACACATAAGAAATGTGAAGTGTAGTCAGGACACAGGACTGTCTTGTTCATGTAGAATTAAGCTGCCCAATGATGCACATAAACTAGGGAAAGCCATCAATTAAAAAATTAATAATTTTCAGCTTTCCCAGGATGGTGCAAAGGCTGGAAGGGAAATCTGGTGAGCAAACTAAAGCTGGTTCTAAAGAATTTTTCAGCAGTCCTTTCCAATTAAGGCATAAAGCGACACAAGATAAGACTGGCATGGTAAAGAGCATGGTCAAGTCTATGGTTTGGGGCATTATGTTCAACATACATTTACCCCAGCCAATACTAAAGCCTCACTATTGCGCTATTTCTGAACATTAGACAGAAACATTCTAAATCTCCCTGGCTGTGGATCTCCTATAGTCTTCACACAGCCATTACCATGATAAATCTACCAGATACATGAATAAATTGCTACCACATGTATTGACAGAAAGTGTCTGCAATCGTGTCTGAAATAAGGAAGGACCTATGTAGAGGCATTGGCTGGCTTCATGTTTCCCCCGACATTGTGGTTCTTGCATAGCACACACATGCACATCATGATTTGTGATATATTGCCAGGTCAAAAGCTATGAAATTGATATCACCACATGGACTTCCAACCAGTTTGAGATTACATATCAATATATTGCCCAGCCCTACCTGAAACCACCTCTTTGGGGCTTTCTTACCATGGTACTGTATTACATCTGCACCAATATTAACTTTAACTGTGGTTAGGTTCAAACTAGTGGCTGACGCCAGCGCTTGAAGTGGGTAAAGGTATACATTGGTGCAGATGTAACACTGCATCATGGCTAAAGGAAAGAATTTGTGTGTAAGCGAAGAGGAGGGAATGTGTGTACCTGTGGTAGACTCCCAATATTTTAGCCAAGTTGAATAAATTGGGAATTTTACATCCATATTATGTCTGATATCATTTAACTGTTATCCATCATTTTCATATACAAACAGAAACATTGACTGTAGCTGCAGCCATCTTACAATGCAGCTCTATTACAGCCTAAAGAGCTGAACAGGTTGCCTATAATAGTGAAGTACAGAACTAACATGGAGAATTAACTTCTTGCACAGTTTTTCCTAATCCTGAGGTTTTAGAATATCTGTATTACAAACAAGCAATGTGCAGCCATGTGAGAGATTCCAGTGAGTCACATGTTCTTATAATATGGCCTTTCATTAAATAACATCCACAAGTATGAAACACTTCCATTTCAATAAGCTGTATTCATAATATGTTCAGTGTTTTCAACTAAGCAGGAAAGATTTACATTTCCATTCTGTTGGATATTTTTGTTCCATGAAAAATAGGGATTTGGGTTTCTCTAACCATCTCTTTCCCCTTTCTCAAGCTGTGAAGGAAATTCTAAGAAAAACTTTCCACATACCGAGAAAGTGGAAGAGGATCTAGTAACTCTGTTATTTTTATAGTGCTTCTTGAAGACCTACTAATGGCGGCTCTCCTCAACCTCTTTCTACATTTTTTGCAGCTATTCTGAAGGAAAGTGAGCTTCTAGAACCAACTTTTGTTTTACTGAAGGCTCTGCAGGAATCTGCAAATTTCTTGCACATTACCGTTTGGCAGTGTGGTGTTTGCCCGTTCTTTTGGAAATGTCTGTACAGGGGGAGAGAAAGGGTTAATAGGTAGACCAATAGGAAAGCCCAGAGGCGGAGCCTACCTGTTTTTAAAAGGCTTAGCCAGAGGTTTAGACAGTTGGGAAAAAGCAGTTGGAAGACAGATGGAAGTAGAGAGACAGTTAGTGCAGTTGGTTCTTGTGTGAGGGGAGGAAGAAGAGTTAGAGTGAGTTAGAGTCAGGATAAAATAAGACTAAGAGGGTAAAGGGTAACAGCATTTCGAATGCATTTAAAGTTTAGTTGTGTTTGCAATAAACTACAATCTTCATTGTTAACTTGAGAACCCGACTGAAACTAAGTATTTTACCGGGGAGGACCTGGTTGGTGGCAGCGGATTAGTGGTGTACGGGTCAATAGTCCATGAAACGACCAGGGGCTCCATACGAACGCCACAGGCAGTCTCAGGGATCATCAGTTTCAACACATGCAACATATCAGAGGTCTGCAGAATGCAAACTATGGATTGGCATTACAGTCATACGTCATGTTATGACTGCTTCATGTTATGTTCTTTCAGGTTACGTTCTGCAGCGACCTGGAAGTACCGGAAAGGGTTATTTCCGGGTTTCGCCGCTTGCGTAGATGCACAAAATGATATCACGCACCCTTCAGTCATCTGGAAAGTGTGTTACATACACGAGGAGGAGGCTGTGGGGACTAGGGTGCTAGCTCCCTACATTGCTGTCTCCTTCCACCTTACATAGGGTGACCTAGAGAAAAAGCGAGCCTCTTGTGGTCATGGAGGCTCTCTGAAACTTTTGGAACCCAAGAAAATCTAGAGGTCCAGAATGCGAGGGTGGGGGGAGCCTCCACAAATACAAGAGGTTCCTTGCTTCACTGTGTAGCCCTTAACAATCTGAAAGGCAGAATGGTGGTTGGGGCAGAGGTAGCATAGCTCCCCTTGTGTGTTAGCATGCTTTTCCAGTGACAAGAGAGCTGGTATGTACCTGGACAAAAATATTTAACCGTAAGGCATCCACTACTTAGCATATGCTAAAGCATTCATTAATTGGTTCACAGCTAGTTGTTTCCTCCCTGGCTTATATGCTGTGTTGAATGCAGTATTATAATATAAAGTAAAGACTCAGCAGCAGAACACTTGCTGCTGAGATAGTAAGAACGAACAAACAAATGAACAAAAGAAACCACAAAATCCCGTTTACCATAGTAAAACCTAACTTGCTGTAGGTGTAGGGAAGGAAAAAGTAGAGAAGGGAAGATTGAAGGCGCAGAACAATTATTCTGAAACCATACAGTGTTTTGGTGCAGGGAAAAAACTACATAAAAACTACGTAGACTATCACCAGAATACCTTGCAGGTTAGACCCGGCATTAGTTCTTAACTAGTTTATTAATCCTTACCTTCCTTTCTTCCTGCTCTCTCCCCTGGAGTCTGTTGATCATTTCATTGGCTACCTGTACTGAAATGTATAGGTTACAATTGCTGCATTGGCTCATCTTAAGGGACACATTTCTGACAAGAGTTATTTAATCTCACTGCACAGAGAAGCTGTGGATCTTAACCATATTGTGGTCTAGTTTTAGCCAGGATGCCCTTGTCAGGATGCCTTTTGACATGACTGGGTAAGCTTTAAAAGCCACTGAGATTTTTGAATCAAGGTAGTCTAAATTCTGTGCCTACACATATTCTATTAATTTAAATATTCACTTATGTTGCATAACACTTTTTATGCTAGTCACTGAGACATTTGGATCTATGCAGGATGCTGAAAAAACTATGTAAAAATGTAATATTCGCAACCATTTTCTGCTTTAAACATGGCAACTTATAAATATATGGCTAAAGAGGACTAGAATTATCTCCCAAGTTTTGCTGCCTGTGTATATCTTCAGCCATCTTATCCTTGCAACTTCATACAGTGGTTTTTATTTTCCTACATTTATATCCTGTCTTCTTTCCATTATGGGACCCAGGGTGGCATACACATGGTTCCCAGGTGGTCACCCATCCAAACACTAACCAGACCCAGACTGCTTAACTTCAGTAAGGTAGTGTACCTTTCAAACATACCCTGGGAGATGTGTGTGTGTGTGTGTGTGTGTGTTGGATGGTTCCTTCCAGATCCCATCTTGCTGCCTTAGAGCCAAGCAGGCCTAACAATGATGCACCAAATTCATGCATCATTTGACATGCCCACCCATTGCTAGCCTTGCTCAGAATGGAATGTTGTTGTTGTTTTTACAGGAAATGGAAGTGTTAACAGCCATAACAAGGAGGGGGTAGGGAGGACAATTTGTAAAGTCAGAGACTTCTTTTCATGGTAGTATCTCCTACTGCTGAAAAGGCAAAGTGCTTTTAAAACTAAACAGCAGTTTCCCTCTACAATTAAAACATCAGGGAAAGCTCAGGATGAAAATACTCACATCTTTATCTCCTTTTGAATATGGCCCATAATGGTGTGAATAAAAGGGCCACCTGAGGGCTACTTTACATAAAGACTCCAACTTTATGTGGAGCTGTTTAGTGTCTAAGAATCCAAACACTTTGTAAAAGGCATAGAAGAAAACCAATAATTTCTAGCTTACATCTCCCGAGAGCTTCATTTAGGTTCCCTTGCATCATTTGTTCACACTTTGGCAGAGTTTGGTCATTTGTCTCAAAGCTTGTGTTCTTCAAGTTTTCAAGAACCCGCACTTCTCGGAAACCACGCTTTTCCTATTGAGAAAGTTAAAAAGGGGGCATTTCTATATATTCCACAAGGTTCATTTGCTGTTATTTAGATGCTATCTTGAAGTTAGTAAATGGACCTCCCCTTTAAAAATGTTTTTAAACAGTACAGAATATCTAGATCTTTCTCACTTAATGCTTCTAAATGTTTATGGAGCACAACCTCATTATTAACACATCTCATTTTTCAAAAATGAAAAAAATTAAAACGTTTTGCTTTTGCTCATTTCATCAACAATTCTTAACAGAAACCAACTGGAAGCTATCACTAAATTCAGGGTCCACATAAATCTCTGCTCTGGCCATTCAGCTTGAGGTTTTGCTGCCATCATGTGGAAAATATATTCAACATTTAAAAACAAAAAAACCCCCAAAGGTATCTATTTAATATGGGAAAATATAGGTTTGATTACATTATAGGTAATTTAAAAAAAAATGCTTTCATTTTTCAGACAGGCTATGAAAATCAAGAACTTAGTATTATTTTCTTGGGATAATTTTAAATGTTGCAGGTATGGGAAGGAGATTCCCCATGAATGCTCTCAAATGCCTATTTCTTTGCACCAGTTTCTCCTCCTTCCCTGCTGGCCTTTTCCTGCTACTGCTATCATTTGTTCCTTCATGAAAACATGGAGAGAGAGAGAAAACTAATGTGGTAGTTTCTTCTGTTAGAAACGGCAGCAGTGACAGTATTAAAGACAGTGGCAGGAGACAAGGAGAGGTGTGTTTTTCCATCTGGATGGATCTTAAAGGGCAGATAAACAGTAAGGCCAGAAGCCGTACAATCTGATCTTTTATTAAAAAGTAAAAAACAAAGAAAAATCGCACTAATAGTCTTTGCGGTTGTAAATGAAACTACAAGTTTTAGATGCTTTGATACACTGCCAAATTATGATTTTCATGCTTTGGTCCCCAAATGTCAACAGCTGGCATTTTCAACAGAGACAGAGTCATGAGCAATGCAAACATCCAAAAGCTGCAGATAATCTATTCCATACTTACTTGTCAAAAAAATGCACATGAAAGAAAGATAAGAGGGCAGAAAAAACAAGAAAATTTACAAGAAATAAAAAGGAAAGGAAAGGAATAAATTCCCCTTGAAAAAAGATAATGAAACAGGATATCAAGATGTTGCAAACACAATCTTCAATGATAATAAACCAGGAAATAGAGTGGAAAATTAAATATTTAAAGCAGAAACAATTTGAACAAGTCAGGGAAATTATTGGCTTGGAAAATAAAGAAGAAACAAGAAAAACCCTGCATTAATGGAATAAATGTAGGAGATAAGAGTTGTGGAAAATCTGAAAGAAATAAGAAATCTTCAATGGTATATTGGGCAATATATATTGGTAATAATATAGAAATGGATGGGAATATTTATGGAATGTGGATATAAAATTTACAGCAGGTTATAGTTTAAGAGAAAACTATATGAAATTGCTATATAGATGGTACCTAACACCTAGTAGATTGGCAGTAATGTATAAATCCAAATCGAATATGTGTTGGAGAAAGAGAAAGAAGGTACCTTTTTTCATATGTGGTGGTCTTGTAATAAGGTTAAAGCTTACTGAAAAAGATGTTTAAGATAACATTTATTTAAAAAAACAGAAGCTTTTCTTTCAGGAATTATATGATCAGAACTACCTAAACAGTATAGAAATTTATTTATGTATGCAACCATAGCTGCAAGAATGTTATTTGCCCAAAAATGGAAAAAGGAAGAGGTCCTGATGAGAGAGGAATGGATACAGAAGTTAAGGACTACACAGAAATGGCAAAACTTACTGGAAGAATAAGAAATCAAGATAACAATCTTTTTTAAAGGAATTGCAATGGTTTATTGAGCATTTATAAACAAATTGTAAACAGATTAAGACACTGGCAGGATTAATGTAAAAACCTGCAGTTTCAATATATATATGAGATATATACGAGAATATATAACAAAATATGTTGAGATAATTTGGAGCATGCAGGAAGATGGAAAGAAATGGAAAGAACCACAGAAAGAGGGGGAAGGAGTCGGGAGTATGAAATGTTAACAAGCTGATTGAATAATTGTTGTAATTTATAAAAATATTTACTTGTCAAAATGATGGGTTTATTATTTATAAAAAAGATTAACAGCCATTCATGAAACATTTCTCTGAAATCTGAAGATGACTGTACTTTAGAACTATCCCTCCCCCATTTACAAGGTAAATTATTTCAAAATATAGAATATAGAATATCAAACCTACTTCAAATTCTTTAATGAAATAACGAATTTCTCCTTGAATAACTGGTCTGTGATCCAAAAGTCTGGAATATATTTCTCCAACATCTATAAGAAAAGTAATGAGACATGTTCATGATAAATAAAACAAGTATGCATTATCAGGGACCTGCAAGAAATCATGGTGGTTCTTGCCTCTCCGATATTCTCTCTCTTCCAACCCCCAAACTCCATCTCCTCTTTTGGCAGGCCACTTCTTCCTTTCTATTGTACTTTATCTTTTTCACTCTTTTTCCATTAGCTACACGGAGGGAACAGCCTTCAGGATGATGCTGAAATAGTTTTGCTATACTTGCTGCCTTATAGTGAAATAATATTCATCATCACGGTCTGCCCCTAATATCAGTCCTGGATGATATATGGATATATCGCCCAGGCCTAGTTCCAAGTTTGAGTGCAGTAAAACAGCCAATGAATTACAGTGGTACCTAGGGTTACATACACTTCAGGTTACAGACTCCGCTAACCCAGAAATAGTACCTCGGGTTAAGAACTTTGCTTCAGGATGAAAGCAGAAATCGTGCAGCAGGGGCGCAGCAGCTGCAGCAGCAGGAGGCCCCATTAGCTAAAGTGGTGCTTCAGGTTAAGAACGGACATTTGGAACGAATTAAGTACTTAACCCGAGGTACCACTGTATACGAAGCCTGGGCTGGATCACCCTTAAAATGCCTTCCCCTTGGCTAACAGAGGAGGCAGCCAAACATGTAAAGGGCCTTTTAACTATGAAAGGATAGGCACATAACTTGGCAACATTAAGTTACACTATCTAAATACTACGTACTTTGCTTCCTAAAGAAAAAAAAAAAAAGACAATTAGAACTGTGGACAGAATGATATTTAACAGAAATAACTGAGCTTTTTAAAGCTTGTACACAGAGATTAATGAATTTTTTTCTAATGTTTTATAAAATAGTTGGAGCAGCACATTTTTAAAGAAATAAAAGAGGCCTAACTAACTTATTCAACTCATTGGGGTTTTTATGCTCAGTCTGCACCCTTTCCATCGTTGACATTGTCAAGCCTCTCAACATTTGCCACCACTCGCCAAGCTGAAAGGTCTTGCAGTTCAATCATAATTTTTGAGATTTAAAAAACGTGATCTATGTAGAATTAGTTGTACCTAAACACATGTATAACCTAGCATAGGACTGGATTGTTAGGAATTTTTCAGAGCAATTAGAGGATCCCAGCGCTAATCTCTAAGCAATTTCCAAAGATCTGAAATCAGGCGTGTACCAAGGAGTGACAATTTTTGTGGACTTTTATATGCAAAATCTTAAGGAAATATTTGCAGGGAATACTGTACCCAAACATTGTTCTGACTATGGCTGAATCCACATTACAGCCCCTTGTTTGCAAGGCAGCACTATACTAATCCTACCCCCACCACTCAATTGCTGCTCAAGCAGCACACTGTATAGAATACCATGCCAAAAATCGAGTCTGTATTACACAGCACTGGGAAGCACAGTAAAAAGTGGAATGATCTACATGGCATTTGAAAGGTATCCCACCTGTCTTAAGTTTCATTCCCTTTCCTTTGCCACCTCCAGGAATGACCTCTGGGAGGAGCGCAGAGGGAAGAAATGTTGTGGTGCATCTGCAGCAACACAACCAAACGCCTTCATCTGCCCATCCTTTTCTTGGGAGGAATCCTATTCAGAATAAGGGAATTTCCCTTAAAAAAAGGGAAACGTTGACAGCTATGCATCTGCCCCAGATGCAACAAAGCATTTCTTTCTCAACCTTAGTGCTGCAACCTTCCAACAGTTTGACTTCCTCCCAAAGCTGCACTCCTCTATTGTCTCCTGAGGCAGACAGATGCCAACAAAATTAACAATAAAACCCATATTTATCCGGGCAAGGGGCGTTGCCAATTTTTGTCCTCGCTCAGAGCGCTATATTACCAAAGTATGCCCTGTTCTCAGGCCAGTGAGCTGTTCCAGGTCTGGCTTTGCAGCAAGGCCTTCCAAATCCTCCTCAGAGTCAAACACTTGCAACTTTTAAACGTTTTAAGAAAATGGAATAACTTGCAGTACAAATACCGCTGGATACTCAAAAGGAAGTTCAGTGGGACTTACTCTCAGGCATAGTATTGCAGCCTAAGAACGAGGCACAATGGTTGGCTATTGCTGTTGTTAGGTGCTTGACACTGTTAGAACTAGCAGAATTTAGAAAATACATGGCCATGACTTGCTAGTTATTCTTAAAAGTCAGGCAGAGGAATCTCTGCTGGCTTGCCAGCATGTATGTTGGCCTGTTTTGTTTTATTTGTTTTATCATTCGCTCCACCCACCCTCGGAATGTGGCCCTTGGAAAACTGTCCACGTTAAAATCTCCTCTCAGGCTGAATGAGATTCCCATCCCTGGTATATCACTCTTATTTTATACTCAACTTTTGGTAACCTTTTCAAAAAGGGTGGGCAGCAGCCCATTTAAAAGTATATCCTCTCAATGATTATGTGGAAGAGAGCAGATAAGGAATTTCTTATGAATATGCTCTTATTTGTTTCCATTGTTCATACTAACAGAGTAGATCTCCTCTTCAAATAAAGCTCTTCCTTCCACAGAATTTTTTCACAGTGAGATGCATAACTTACCTAGGATCCAAATGATCAAATGTTATGCAAGTTAAACAGCCATGACCATTTTTTTGGAGTCTGCAATCCTATTTACACACTTCTTTAAAAAGCACCGCCGAACTCGGTTTCACGTGTTCCTCACGAGTTATCCAATTTCCCCAGCTCTAGCGCCCCTTTCCATTCCGGGCACGTTTGTAAGTTTTACCTTTGCAACAGCCGCCTAAACTAGAGAAGCCCATTCAAACAGGACCCGTTCACGCATGCGCTCCAGGGGGCGCCTTTCCAACTTGAGAACCTATGCCGCGCATGCGCACCACCCGCGTTTGTTATTCTCTCACTGAGGGTTAAAAATCCGAGCCCTTCTTACCCTTTAATATAGGATGTGAGGACGACACCCCCAGCGAGCCTCGCTTCTTACTAGCGCCGCCGGACAGGGGCGGCTCTCCAGTTTTACTTGGGCTGAGGGTCACGGGACCCCCACCGTTCATTTCGTTCCTTACTGCCAGCAACCGCCGCGGAGGGGCTGACTTTGGGCTCAATGCTTGGACAGCGCATGCGCAGCTGCCATAGTGTGCGCGAGAGCAGGGCGGGGAAGCCTTGCGAGTACGGCGCATGCGTAAGGAGCGCGCTTTCGTTTTACGGGGAAGTTCGCCGCCCGAGTGCGGGAGGGGGGGGAGGGGAGTCGGTCGCTGTGACGTCACCCAAGCCTATATGCTCGTTCAGTGCTGTCATGATGGTTAGTGTTAAAGAGTTAAAAAGAAACCAGCCTCCAGCTGGGATAAAATAGCTAGATCCCTTTGTGTTTGTGTGTGAGCGTGTTATTTTTTTACTTTTACATTCTTGTACTAGTTTATCTCCCCCCCCCCCCGACTTTTTATGTAAAAATGCTGTTTTTAATTTGGAGGGGCGGCATTTTTCTTTTTTTAAAATGCAAGTTTTCTAACTGTTCGGATGCCTGACAGTGCAATCCTAACCCTGTCTACTCAGAAGTAAGTCGCACTGACTTCAATGCGATTTACCCCCTGGTAAGCGTTAGGATTAGGGATGCGGGTGGCGCTGTGGGTTAAACCACAGAGCCTAGGGCTTGCTGATCAGAAGGTCGGCGGTTCGAATCCCCGCAACGGGGAGAGCTCCCGTGGCTCGGTCCCTGCTCCTGCCAACCTAGCAGTTCGAAAGCACGTCAAAGTGCAAGTAGATAAATAGGTACCGCTCCAGTCGGAAAGTAAAAGGCATTTCCGTGCGCAGCTCTGGTTCGCCAGAAGCGGCTTAGTCATGCTGGCCACATGACCCAGAAGCGGAATGCCGGCTCCCTCGGCCAATAAAGCGAGATGAGCGCTGCAACCCCAACATCGGTCACAACTGGTCAGGGGTCCCTTTACCTTTACCTTTAAGTCTTAGGATTGCTGCCTTTGTTGATGGGTGATAGTGCACCTGGCTTGTTTTTGTATTTTAAATTTTTACTGTTTTTTTAAAAAAGTGGCTTGAAAGCCTTTTAAGAGGGTTTTAAACTCAATCCACATTGAATGCCCATTTACAATGTGCAACTTCTCCCAGAGAACCCTGGGAACTGTAGTTTATTAGGAGTACTGGAAATTGTAGGTCTGTGAGGGGAAAACTATAGGGTTCTAGAATGATTTGTGGTAACTCATGTGCTTTAAATGTGCTCTGAGTGCCCTTTGAATGTATGGTGTGAATCTGCCCTTGACAGATGGTAAAAACATGTCATAAAATAAAAAGCACTGTTGATTGTTTTGATTGTCGCTCAAAACATTTAAGGTGTAGACTGATTGCCTATCCACCTCCTTCTCCATCTTTCCTCAGGCACACCAGGACACCAGAACCATAAAGAGAGAGCATCAAGAACAGCTGTAGAAAAAGCCAAATACTGTACAGTTATACCTCGGGTTAGACACATCAGGTTGTGTGTTTTCAGGTTGCGCACCGTGCCGAACCCGGAAGTATCAGAACGGGTTACTTTTGGGTTTCGGCGCATGCGCAGACGTGCTGAATCGCAACCTGCGCGTGCGCAGACGTGGCACTGGGGGTTACGAATGTGCCTCCCACATGGATCACGTTGGCAACCCGAGCGTCCACTGTAAACACAAACACCAATATTGCACAAACTTCCCTTTCACCTAACCCAAAGAGCTGTACAGAGGAAGAACGGTTTATGTAGATAGCATCTCTTTAGGTTGTGGGTAGTGAAATTCTGATGGTGAGGGCAGTGCAGTAGGAAGCAAGAAAATTTGGTGCTGGTGTTGTCTTGGACACTTGCATGGACTGCACAGAAGGCTCCTGTAAGCTGTATTATACCCATGTTTTTCCCTCCAAGGTGTAAAGGCAGCTGACAGAAAGGTACACTAGAGTCAGCTGTGAAGTGATTTATAATAATAATAAATAATTTATTATTTATACCCCGCCCATCTGGCTGAGTTTTCCCAGCCACTCTGGGCGGCTCCCAATCAAGTGTTAAAAACAGTACAGCGTTAAATATTAAAAAACAGGCATTGGAGGGGAGTGGTAGGCAGGTGGCATTTGCTACTTGCCCACAACTACAGCTATTCTGTAGTGTGCTTTTGTCGCAGCACTATCCACTGGTTATTCATAATGTTGTTGATCATTTGACTCCCCCTCCCCCAATAATATAGTGTCAATAATTTTCTAGGTGTTGCTTTGAGAATTTCCTTCCTATCTGCTCCAATCACCAAATAAGATTTTAGCACCAGTTTATATCCAAAGACAGGACTTTCACCTTGCAACCAATTGTCAGATGTCGAGGTGTCTCATATCTGCTTCCCTACCCCTTGCACAGAGATAATTTTCCTATAGGAAAGCGCACATATGTTTCTGATAACGAAACAGCTATTTCGGCACAAGTGTATGCCTCCTGCAGTCATACAGCAAAACATGCAGGCTACATTTCATACATGATGGTCTAAATGCCTTGTTCTATAGAGATATTTCTATGCAGTGGGGGAAAATGCAATGTATGAATTACAGAACTGAACTTAATGGCAGCCAGTTTTGTAACAGGTGGCCTTCAAAGCCACAAATTTTGCTTTCATAAAATAGGGTCTGGTGCACAGGTGCACAATTCAGGTTGTTGCTTTTTTGCATTGTATGCTCACATAATTTTGTCACAGTTTAGTCACTGAAGCGGTTTTTTTTTCTTTCTAATGGAAAGGAAAGCAGGCAGTAGTTATAAAAAGGCAGCGTTTGCAGATCCTGTACCTGCCAGTTCATACGATAGAGTCATCAAGTCATAAAGCTCTGGGAATATTTATGGCTCTGAGCATGAAAATCAACATATGTAGTCATCATATAGAGTTTTGGGGAAGATTTACTAAACAAATTGTGTCACTTTTGCCTTGCTAGGGAACCCACTTTCTCTTTTAGGGATCATCTTGCCATTTATGATTAGTGTTAGCGGCTTTCTGGATTGTAAAATCTTCGGATTAACATGCCGAGTCCTGTCATTTTTCCCACAGGCTGTCTAGCAATGATAATCCACTAAAGGATTGTTTCATCCAAGTGGCGGTGTTTGAGTCAAATGCTGGCAACAGGCAGGGAAACCCAAACCTGTTGAGGCAGACTTCTCACGACACACAAAGATTTGGAATGACAGCCTTTAAGAGAGGGCTGGGGGGGGGGTGAGCAGAAAAGGAGACATACATTGCGTGAGCAGAATAAGTCCATGGGCAGCATCTGTGATGGAAGACTGAGACCGTGGTCGTGATTGTTGGAAGTTTGTGGGCTGTGATGATGATCCTGGTCAAAGCAGGCCTGGGGCTGCACTCTTTGGAGTAGTTGCCTTGTCAGATTAGTCATACGGTTACCATATTTGATGCTCAACCTGGACAGACAGGCCTGCCAGGCAGAAACTGCTCAGGCAGATGATGTTAGGGGGAGCACAAAAATTATCCACTGCAAGACTAAGAAGACAGATGACACCCAGCAGGAACAGCAAGCCAAATCCACGGAATCCACAATACAGCTGGCTGGCCCTAGGCTACCTGCCTCTTTGAAGTGGAATAGACATCACCGACGAGCTGTCACGTTAGATCATGAGACTGGAAAAAGCTGAAAGAGATTTAGTTCATCCAATAAAATGGAAAGTTTAATGGCTCCATATCTTCCTAAAGGGGGCCAAGGTAACACAGGAATGGAAAAGGGGGAATCCTTAAGATGCAACCACAATAAAAAATTACCAACCTCCCCCCTTTTTTATGGGGAGTGAAGGATGAGCCAGGCTCTCTTCAGCAGCAGCTGAAATGATTGCAGTCACTACCCATACTGCAAATAAAAGTTACGCCTCCAGAAACGCTAGGCAAAGCAGTAACAAGCAATCACTACAAAATCAAGCTCCCTCTCCAATCTTTTAACTTCTTTCTACATTACTCTAAAGCTTGGGGGCTATAGCTAATGATATAAATCCACCACATGACACGGAATGCTAGAATGCGAAGGTTGTGTACGTGAGAGTGCGTGCAAGAATCTGTATATTCACAAAGCATACGAATATACAACAGGGGTACTTACTTATAAATGCTTTGTGATAAAGATTTGACCCGATTTATTTGAAAGTGAAAGGACATAATTTCATTTCACTACATCAGAAGTATAGCACTATGGTCCCCAATGCACAGGAAAGTGTTTAAAGTGTAGGGAGGATATATGAAATGGAGTGTTCTGATAATGGAGAACAGCAGGCTTGTCTAATTATGGATGCCGAGAAGAAATATTGCTCTCCAAAGGGCAAAACTTAAAAAGCCACCAATCTATTAAACTGCCACATTTCTACAAGTTTTAGATTGATGGTTAAAAGTCCATAGAAACAGGGGAGGCAGTTTTTCTTTTATTTTTTAAAATGTAAATGAGAAAGGATTGAATATGTATTTAATTCTATGACAAAAAAGAAGAAGATAAAAAGTGAAATATGGCCAGTCCAGAGTAAGGACGGTTTAAAGCAGGATAATAGATCCCTATAAATTTAATGGAAACTATCACTAGAAAAGATAAGAGATAGCAGCTGTCCTACCTGCAGGCAAAAACCTTTTAAAACTTTTCTACCGAATCTTTTGTTTTCTGACAACTTAACTCCTATGAGTGATGGTATAGGGCAAAGTTGTATCCGTACTGCTTAAATCAAAGAAATAGTATTATCTTACTAATGGTAATAGTAGCTAACCTGTTTTGAGACTGCATGGCTATAAATGCATATTTAAGTTTATTATATTTCCTCCCCCCCAACCACCTTTTCCCCCCAAGGAGCTCAAGATGGTCACATAGTTCTCTCCCTCATTTAATCTCCAGAACAACTCTGAGAGTTAGGTTAGGCTGAAAGGCAGTGATCTACCCAACAGTATGTAAATATATAAATGGTACTTTCATGGGACACCTCGAGATCACTCTTTGAATTTCGTACTTTTCCATGGCACTGCCATATCCCTTGCTGTGCATAGCAAGATTCTTTTTCTTCTGCCACTTTAAAACAAAGCGTTTCATACCAGACAGAACCAAGACACATTGCCACATGTCTGAACCCATTACAAGGTGTGGGAAATCACCTGACAAATCATTTCATCCCGGTGTACATAGTGTAAAGATAAAATTAAGGAGGAGTAAATAAATACATTTCTCATCAAACGTGAACAGTGATTTAAAGCCCCAGGTTAGGTTAATGCTCTTCATTCTATCCAACTATGGGGGGTGGGTGCTCTCTCATAAAAGCAAAGCAGAATATTTGTTGTTACTTAAAATGGGGCTGGCCAGTGCAATTCTTCTAAATAAAATAATAATAGCAGCTAAGAAAGGGATAAAGTGGCGGGTCTCACGCTATCTACTATATGATGATGGACACTATGTATGTAGCAGCTTCCGCAAAATGATACAGTTGGCCTCCACTTGTTAGAATGGCAGGAGATAAAGTCTGTTCCATTCATGCAGTTCGATGCAACCCACTGTGTATATTACCCTTCTTGAGGAGGTCAGGAATGATACACATGGAGTTTCTGGGTACCAGTCAGGTTACCAACAGAGATGTGTTTATTAACAAATGCCTGCAAACCATTCTGCAGGTCAACAATTCCTAAATGTTCTGTAATATGTAAACACCAGCTCCTCTTACTGAACACGGAATGTGCCTAAACTAGAGAGAGGACCACCTGGTTGTTGCTGCCTGAAAATAATAAGGCACAAAAGGCAGGAGCCTGAAAATAGCAGAAAATATAATGAAGAAGTTTCTGTGGAACTAAGATAGTATGAGTTTTGTTTTTAAATGATTAGTTCCTTATTCCATTCACCCTTGATACTTTAATATTTTGTATCAATTTCTATCTTCCCCCAACCCCTAGAAATAAATAATAAAAACAAGGGCTTTTAAAATAATTTATCACATAAATATGATTTGCTACCAATACATTTGGCTTCTGCTTCAAAATTATTGGCACAATATATTTTTTCATAGTTAACTTTTTACAAAACAAGTGTAAACATTCATAGGAGAAAAATACAAGGGAGTACTATGCATGATACAATTCAGACCAATAGCACAGCTGACATATTGCAGTAAAAGTTCTATACGTTTCCATACGATAAAAGCTAAGTTCCTATGTATCTGTATGGTTAAAATAAATGTTCTACTTTAAGAAGCTTGATTCACATTTCACTTGTTGAAATTTGCCAAAACAACTGTTTTAATGAAGTCCGTATTTCTAGACAGCTACTCAATGCAACTTTATTACTTTAGGCACCAACTGTTCAGCTTCACATATGGAAATGGCAGAAACCAAGGCTTGCACATTAGTCGTTCTAAAGGACGTTTTTCACTTCCTAGGAAATCCTAACACAGCACTTAATGTGTATTATAGAGTCTGTTCTTGATGAAGACTATGCTAGACAGATGTTGCCGGATACCTGGATAATGCTGAATATGATTAAACCAACGTGAGACGTTAAGGTATTTCTCCTTCTCCTGCACTGTAAGGTCGGCCTAAATAATGGAAGAAAAAGTAAGTTTCACATATTATGATTAACAGCAATATATAGTGTCCATTAACCTGTTAAATCAGGTCTCAAAATTTGAATTGTGGAAGTATGGCCCATTCATTTGATTTCATACTAAATAAGATTCTTCACTAGTTTATCACCATGATCCAATCCTCTGTCTTATGCAACAACAAAAAACCATGAGTTCTTTTATTGTTCTGGTTTCATCTGTTCTGCTATCACATAAACTTTGCCACCCCCAGTATTAAAATAATACAATTCATTCTGTGCTTATTGTTCTATTTGCTATGTGAACTGATGCAATGGCTGCATGATATGGAAACAGCATTTTCAAAGGTTAAGGGGGGCGTGAGTAAACTTCCAGATGGATGACCTTGGACTGGTCCTTTGCCCCCATTCCACCCTGCATTATTAGAGATGGAGGGAAGAACCCCAATTCGTTGCTTTCATGCTCTTTGCTTTCATGCTCCAGATGTATAGGATACAGATAACCTTGATATTATGGAAATATAGTCAGGAAAACACCAAACGTTTTTCTATTCTACACTAACATAATGGAAAAACCCTTGAAACGTTATGACCCTTTTCTTTTGAAGTTACTATTGACAGAGGAACGGAAATCAAATTTTGAAAAAAGTAAGGCATCTCCCAACCAAATCTGTAACAAGCTTGTACTCACTATGATGTGGTGCAGTCCATAGTACAGTAAAATATCTGCTAAAGTAAAATTGTGTCCTGTAATATAGACTTTGTCTTCAAGGTATGAATTCAGGTCCTAGAAAGAAACAAAATGAATGCACTTCAGAAAAAAAGAAATACTTAAAGTACACTCTTCCACATACTGTCACCACGACTGATAGGCTTATATGTATGCACAATTACTACAGAGTAATTGAATATGTAGTCTGAGCAAGTCTCCCAATTCCTCAACCAGTTCTTCCACTCTGCTCAGTGCTGACTCAGGGTGCTAAAGCAGATAGGGACTGAAAATACAGAGTGAAAATTGTTGTTCCATTCCTCTCCCAACAGTTCCTTATAATATATAGGCATAATGTATCCTTACTCAGAATAGTTGCTGTGAACTAAGGATGGAAGAAAAGTAGTGGAGGATGATCCACAAGGGCTAATGGGGCACTGCCTCACCAAGTTCAGACTGCTCTTAACCAGTCCCCACCTGCCTCCTTCCTTCTTTACAATGAGTTCAGGGGGTGGCCTTGGCTGTCAGCTTCCTTCTCAAGTCTCAGCGCTACCTTTGCAGAATTCAGCAAAGAGGAGGATGGGGACACAACCAGAACTAGTAGACTCCGGCTGCTATTGACTCTGGCCCTACCTATTGTTGGTCTGTCTCCTGGTTCCAATGGGCAGCCTCCACTGGTTACCAGTGAATGACAGCTCTTTTCAAGAGGACAGTCACACAATCCAATAACTAAGAATTAGAACAATTGTAAAATCAGACTGAAAATTTGGTACTAAGTACAGAGCATTGTGCAGCCGAAGCTGCACACATTTAAATCCCATTGATTTCAATGGGATAGTCAACTACAATGAATACCTTAAGAGATATTATATATGAACTGCCACTGGTTAAATTCAGTTCATATTGCAAAAAACAAACAAACAAAAAAACCACAGCTAATTTCAGTGGGTCTACTCTGAGTAAAACTTAATTGGAAACAACCCAGCAATTATGTTACCTTGAGATCCAAACTTTCAGTGTGAGAAACTGTTACTCTTACCTTCAAAATTAGTCGAATATCTTCTTTACTGGACTGTTTATCTACTTGCGTTACTCTGTATTCTAACCACTGCTGAACTATTGCTTTCTCTTCTGTGGTGCTCCCAAGCAGCTGTTCCTTCTTTGCTTGTTTGACTAGATGGATGGCTATAGTTGTCAGTCCTGTCAGACTGGGGCCATTGTTCATCTGTAGTACAGGAGTCTAAGAGAAGGAATTCAAGCCAATTCAGTTATTTGGATGTAGAACAATATTTGAACTTCTGCTGCAAGGCATCTTGTCAAACTCCATTTTATAAAAGAAAAGCTACCTTGTGTGAAATAAAAATCCAACTAAATTTCTTGGAAATCAATCCCATTTAATAAATAAATTAAGACTAGACTCAAGTGATTACAGGAAGAAATGCAGTTTTATAACCCTCTACACATGGTTTTTTTAAATCATTTTGAGCAGAACACACCCACACAAAGCTGAAAAACTGAACGGAGAAATAACACCAAGGGGCCCAAAGCCTTGCTTCATAATATTTCAAATACAAGTGGGTCCAATATGGAGTATTTCAGCTGTTGATTTCCTACAAAATAAGTAATGGGGAACCAGGAAGAGCCTTTTTGGTAGCGGCACCTGCCCTGTGGAACGCCCTCCCATCAGATGTCAAGGAAATAAACAACTATAGAAGACACCTGAAGGCAGCCCTGTTTAGGGAAGTTTTTAATGTTTGTTGTTTTATCGTGTTTTTAATATTCTGTTGTGAGCCACCCAGAGTGGCAGATGGGCAGGGTATAAATAATAAAATTATTATTGTTATTTGTTATTATTTTAGGAGCATCCATGGGTTATCAGCAAGAACCACATTCAAGTTCATATACATCCAGCACCACCACCTGGTTAAGGGTTGCCCAGAAAGAACCATTTCAGTATGCACATGAAAGTTTGAAATAATCTACTAAAAACAACCTAACATATTTTGGAGAAGGGTTCACAAAAGACCACATTTTCTCCAATATAAGAGTGTTCCGACATTTAAAACACCACTCCTCCCCCCATGGAATTGTTAACTGCAGTACTCAGATCTGATGAATGTGTATCAAATGGTGCACACCCATTCACTCCCTTTTCCAAAGAAGCCAACCTGGAGAAAAGCAATCCACAGACATAGCCCAAAACCAATGTTTCATTTCCAAAGTTGTAACATCAGAAGCTGAGACACTTTCTTAAGGCCTAGCCATACAACAGAAACATATGTTGTTGTTTCTTATGCCCCAGTGAAGAGAAGGAAGCAGTTAAGAAAAAGATGCATGAGAAGTCATCCATTGGTGCTCATGTATAGATTTAAGATCATGTAGATTAGTTTTTATTTAAAATGAATGGCAACGGGAGAGCGGGCAGAGCCTCTGACAACATTTCCAGCGCAACCTCATGCACGTCCGGGCAGAAAGCAAGTCCCATCACGCTCAGTTGGGTGGGTGCAAATCGCAGCCCCAAAATAAACTGCTAATAACCAGCGCCTGTGTTATCATGAGACTAACTAGGGCGCAGCCCCCAGAGGGACCTTAGAGGCTCACAGATTATTCAAAAGGATTTGTGTGCCTTAGCGTTTTCTTTTGCATTTGAGAAAGGCAATCAAATAGTCGGGTTAACTTTGCAGAACAGGCAAAGCTGACAGGAAAAATCCGAAACCAGCATGATCAAGTATTCCCAAAAGGACTGGAGTAAATTTATACGAGATCTGAAAGATTATTGTAAGCAATTAACATCATCAGTAGGATTGCCTGAAGACTTTTAATGAGAATTTTTATACCTTTCTATATTTATTTAAAATTTGAGCCATTTTGTAATGAGTGTAATTAGAATAGGAAAACGTGCAAATTACAATGATATAAAGGTTAATTTTGAAAGCCATGAGCCGGGAGGGAAGGAAGTCGATAGGATCTAAAGAGCCAGGGAGGTAAAGTGGATAAGAATGATGTGAATTTATATTATTAAATGGAAAATAAATAAAAATTATATATGTGTGTGTGTGTGTGTGTGTGTGTATGTGTATATATATATATATATAGTCGGATTACTTATTCTTGCTAATTTAGCAGTTTCAAGCGCTGTACTTTTCGGGTCTCCCTCCCCCCCCCCCGAGACACCTACGAAGTTAGCAATTATTTTGTGCATGCAGTTAGCTTTGCCTAGAGAGCTGCAAAACATCCTGGCACCGGCCCGGTTCATAGTACCATCTGTCAGAGGGGGCTGGACTAGATGAGCTTTGGGGATCCCCCTTCCAAGCCAGTTCTGAGGAGAACCTCCATTCAAACGCGCCTCGGTCGGTCTGCCTGGCGAAGGCAGCCAGCTCCTCCCTCCCTCCCTCCCTCAACCGCCAGCCCCCTTTTCCCTCCCCGGCACCCGCAGTCCCTCTTCACCTTCCGCTCTCCTTGCCCGCTGTACTTGTTCCCCTTCTTCAAGCCCAGGGACTTCTCCAGCAGGCTCAGCTCCTCGGCGGCCGGGCCAGGCCCCACGACGGCGGCCGCCATCTTTCGGCGAAAGGGAAGAAGAAGGGGGTGGGGCGCTCTCAGCCGAGCGGCCTGCGCCGCGATTGGGGGGAGGCTCGTTTAGTCCCGCCCCTCGCGAGGCGGGACTCTCTCCCCGGCCGAATCGGAGAAGACGCCGGGGAAGGACTGACGTGGGCAAGGTGGCGGGCGCGTTGGCGCGCATGCGCGGGAGGGCGCACGCGCGCGCGCGCGCCCCTTGATAGCCCAGCCTGCTTGGCCGCCCAAGAGGATGCTGCCGGTTTAAAGCGGTATCCATCGCAGTCCCGTGTGCTGGGGCAGCAAACGCAGCGTGCACCTCTCCAGCGAGAGGCTGCCAGATATCTGGGAGGAGCTGCACGAAGGAACTGGATCATGCCATAAGACCTTTCTCCTCCTCGTCCTCAGAAGATTGCTTGTTTGTTTTCGTTTTTAAAATTGCACACATTTACAGTATAGGCATGGATTTACGTTCCCAGTCAGTGAGCAGACTGTCCCAATCTTCTCTTTCACTGACATTCTGTTTCATATTCTTTGGATTGCTGCATCCCCAAATAAATTTCCACCCCTTCCTCTCCATAGCTGTCAACTTTCAGATTTGAAAATAAGAGATCAGCAGCCTCGAAAATAAGGAATCTGCAGCCAAAATAAGGGATCAGCAGCCAAAATAAGGGATCAGCAGCCTCACCTGTCCCAGGCACTCCTGTCTTCCACTGCCTCCCACAGTTTGGTCAAACTCATGCTGGTAGCTTCGAGAACACTGTCCAACGATCTCCTCCTCATGGTTCAATGTTACTAGTGAGCAAAGTTACCCATTCAGGATTTGAATCTTGGTCCTAACTTTTGGGGTTAAGTTTCTATTTAGCTGTCCTTTAATACTGACAATCCGTATCTCCCATTCATCTGTCAGATCCCCTGTAAATCTAAAGTAAACTTTTTAAAAATTCCTTGTAAACCATCCCCCAAAATTTCTTTGCAAGCTTGCATAGCCACCACATGTGTATTAATGATCCTTCAACTTCCAGACATTTCCAACTTAAGTTTGTTCCTCTCACACATTTTTGCAATCTTACTGAGCATCAGTTACCGCCTGTAGATCATTTTTTTGGCTATTCTCTTTAATTGCATAAGGTGGTTTTAGTTGCTGCTACTCCTGGTGGCTGTATAGAAACTCTCAGAATCAAATGCAGCATGCCATTGAATACCTATTTTTTGGGGGGGGAACAACAGCAGGAGGGGACTCTGCCTTGTAGACTATTTATTGTTTGTTTGTTTAATTTCTATACCTCCATCCGAGGATCACAGGGTGGTTTCTTTTATTAAATTTGCATACCCTCTGGACCATGGGTGTAGCCAGGGAGGCAGCTGCCCCCCCAAGTAAGTAAAAAAAACCTAACTGACCAATCACCTCGCAAATAGTTCAGTTCTGCCCCCCCCCCCAACATAAATCCTGCCCATCTAACATAAATACCAACTATGCCTATGCTCCTCCCTTGGAAATGTCCTTTTTGATCCAAACCGACTACAATGTGAAGCCAAGGTTTATTCATTGTTCAATTACTCAATATCCATTGGGGTTTGCTTGAGCAAAACAAACCATGATCCCTGGTTCAGATGTAACACTAGGCAAGTGATTGTGGCTTGTTGCTCTCACTTGGGCTAGGGTTTACTGTGATGATGTGAACTAGGGATTCAGCTACACAGCTGCAAATAAAATGTTTTAAATGTGCTGTAAAATGCAATACACAAATGTGAAACTAGATGGCGACAGTGAGCTATGCAAAATTCAATTTATTTTTCAAAATGTTTTTTTTAAAAAAAAGCATTTTCAGAGCTTTTTTTATATGTGTGTAGATTCTACCTAGGTCAAGGAGTGAGTGAGTGCTGACCCTGTTCAGATGCAATAATCCCAACTTGTCTTCCAAAAAGACATGATGGGCTATTGGTTATATTGTAGGTTTGTTAATATTAATTATTTTAGCTGATTTTAACACTATTTAACACTGTAATACACCCTGGAACCTTATGGGGAAGAAATTATTATTATTATTAATCATCATCATAATTATTGAAGTACGCAGAAACCATGTGCAATCCAGTTTAACCAAATTCTTTTGCAGCCTTGACTGATAATGTGAGTTTTTACATGAATGCCCCATGACCCCATATTCTGCTACCAAATGCCAAAAGAACATTGCAGTCCAGCACAATTTCCTGCTATTCTGCCACCATCAAAACATGGTCATATATTGTGTAGCAGATCTTTCTTTTGATTTTCAAAAATATTTGGAGCTTAGCATCTAACAGACCTGCTGATTAGTCATGCATACCTGAAGGAGCGTCTCCACCCCCATCGTTCTGCCTGGACACTGAGATCCAGCGCCGAGGGCCTTCTGGCGGTTCCCTTAATGGGAGAAGTGAGGTTACAGGGAACTTCTTGGTAGTGGTGCCCACCCTGTGGAACACCCTCCCTTCAGATGTGAAGGAAATAAGCAGCTATCCTATCATTAAAAGACATCTGAAGGCAGCCCTGTTTAGGGAAGTTTTTAATATTTAATGCTGTATTGTTTTTAACACTCGTTTGGGAGCCGCCCAGAGTGGCTGGGGAGACTCAGCCAGATGGGCGGGGTATAAATAATAAATTATTATTATTATTATTAATACACCTACTATTTCTAGGGACTTTTTTGCTGTTTAGATAGGAAATCTTTATAAGTGGAAATCACGAAATATCTATATCTATATATCTATATCTAAATGCCACTGCTCCTGAAGTCAGCGTCAAATTCTCCACTGACTGCCATGTAGCTATCTTTTGTGAATAATCCTGTTTGACATGTCTATATCATGCAGTCCCCCAATAAATAGTGCATTTGACATTTTGCTCAGCATGATGTATATTGCAATGTAGACGACTTATTTCTTGGATTTCCACCTATTCATGTTAAAAATATGCTCTCTTTGGACTGCAAAACAATGCAGGCATGCACCTGAGCTTTTTCTGGTGTGCATTTCTCCTTTGTTCCAGTAGATGGAGCTTCATGATTAAAGCATGACGATGGCAACATGCCTTGGCAAGGGAGGGCGATGGATGGGGCAGTTCCACTTTGCTTAGAGGGATCCGTGTTCTGTGAGCATGCTTGCTATATGGGTTCATGCGCGTGCAACACACACCCATGTCAGGACCCTCAGTCTCAGTGGAAAGAACTTGAAATATCTATTCTGTCAAACAGAGCGCAACTCTAATCTACTGTTATCATAGTCAAGTTTTAACTTGAAAGTACCTTAGGTTATAAATTAAACGTCAGAAACAATTAATTTGGCGCATGAAACATGAAGCGGATATGACTGTCCTTCGGAGAAAGCCTGACAGCTTTATGGATGTCACTGTAGGATCTGTTAAAATGAGCCTTGCTTGCCAGCGATTTTTTGAGTGTGTCATCTTGCTGTTAGCTGTACCATAATTTTTTGTCAATGTAGCTTTGAGTCTCAAACATTGCAGAAGCCTTCGCCAATTAATGCCAAAGCTAAACAATGCAGCTAGATATTGCCTGCATGCGCTTTCGGTTTGCACTGGGTATTGGAGATTTAATTATAAATCAAGAATACAAAGTTGGATGGCATATGAAAGGAAAGTCTTTCGAAACTAATATATTAGGGCAAATCTTTTTCCTGTTGCTAATACAACCCTTGAACCTTTGCCATTGGGATGAGTTCAAGAACCCCTATAGAAGGAAATCTTTATTTTATCTTGCTATGATTGTGCATTCTACTCTGTCTTGTATTTTCCACGGAGAGGTGTGCATGGGGAATGTAAGTTATTTCTGGATCAGAGATTCTAAAAAAGCAACTTCGTACTGATTCATAACCAGCATTTCAGTCTTCGCAGGGAGCCAAAGCAACCAAATATATAAATAAAATGCTGGATTTGGCAGTGAGAGAGACCATGAATTGTACACTCTCAGCCTAACCACCTCACATGGTCGTTGTGAGGATAAGATGGAAGTGGGGAATACAAATGTAATTAACAGCTGGTGCCAACTTCCAGACATTTTAGCACGAGCTGATTCTCCCATGTTCATTTGTACCATATTTAATCTCTGATGCCACAGTGGCATGGTTAAAAGTGAATTCAAGTTTGCAAAGAAGGGGTTAGAAATCAGCTTTAAAAAGGGCCCGTAGCAGTTGGATACACTCAGCCCCATTCCACCCTCCCTTTTATTTGTTATTTGTTATTTATTTTTTCCACAATCCCAATGTTTATAATGCCCACCCATAATAATTTGCACCTGTCTCTTCTGCTCTTCAGCCGACAAACCTCCATGTTTTAAAAACAATGTTGTGGTTGTTCCCCTCTACATATTTACTCAAGCTGTCATTGTGGATAAGGCTTGTGTTAGGTTAAGTCTGTGTGTGATTGCAGTCTCAACCTCCATGCAATTAAACACAGAGATATTGCCGTTATTCACTTTCATGTGGACTTCAGACTGGGATGTGTGTGTGAAAAAGACTGCAGTTTTTGCTTGAACTGACTGATTCATTGAGGTTCCTAAGGCCCTGCCTTTCTAGAACAACATTTTTGTTTAATGATTATTTATTTTAATAAATTATTTGATTTTTATGTATATTGCTGATATACACACATGCTTACTGCTTATTTAAAAACTGCTTTTATTGCCCCTTGTTTACCTTGTGAGCCACCTTGAACATGATTCCCTTTGTGGAAAGGCAGCGAATAAATTCAAGCCCAATCCAATCCGTAATGTTGAAAGGAAGGGCCTGCCAGATGACAAGACGTCTTTCACTTCCAGTTTTGTCTTACCTGAGATCCTTATCCTGAGATCAAGGCATCTTGAATGTGCACTGCATACTAGCAAGCGGACCACATCTCTCCATATAGGAAACCAGTCTATGAAGCCTCCGAAAGCCTTTTAGCCAAGAGAGAGGGAGGGAGAGACTTCTAACCAGCAAGCAGCTCGATCAGTAGCAGCTGCTGTTGTGAACGAGACTTGTGCTAGAGACGTGGATGTGTTAAAGAAGTGCTGTCAGCACCTGAGGCAGGGTCCATTGGCACATCTTCAGCAGCAAGGAGGCTCCTGGATTTGCCCCACGGGAGATGATGGCAGCTTGTCGTGAAATTTTTGCAACAGAATGTCTTTCTGATGTTCTGATTTCGCCCCAGGAAGAGGGGTGACCTCAACGCTGCCCCTTAAAATGGGGGGTTGCCTGAACATGCAATACTAGCACCCATTCTCTATTACACTGGTCTCCCTGCTCCCATTAGGCATTAATTTAATAACAATAACTTGTAAGTGTTACAAAGAATTCAGAAGTGCTTGATATTTAAGTTTTCCTTACAGCAACCTTGTAAGTAGGGCCACCACCGCAGCAGGGGAGAGGGAAGGAAAGGGACCTGTCCAAGGCCACTGAGCGCATGGGCGTGGACTTCCTGCTCATAGGTAAAGGTAAAGGCACCCCTGACCATTAGGTCCAGTCGTGACCAACTCTGGGGTTGCGGCACTCATCTCGCTTTATTGGCTGAGGGAGCTGGCGTACAGCTCCCGGGTCATGTGGCCAGCATGACTAAGCCGCTTCTGGCAAACCAGAGCAGCGCACGGAAACGCCGTTTACCTTCCCGCCAGAGCGGTACCTATTTATCTACTTGCACTTTGACGTGCTTTCGAACTGCTAGGTTGGCAGGAGCAGGGACCGAGCAATGGGAGCTCACCCCGTCGCGGAGATTCAAACCGCCGACCTTCTGATCGGCAAGCCCTAGGCTCTGTGGTTTAACCCACAGCGCCACCCGTGTCCCCTCACAGCTCATGCTCTAACACTAAAGTGTGCCAGTTTTCTTCATGTGATAGGCTTCATGTGACCACTACAGTGAGGACTGCTTGAGGATGGCTTTCAGGATACCAGCAGAGTGATTAGGTTCTGCCTCAAGTTTTGCCTTTGTTTTATTTGAACAAGTGATTCGTTCTGCTTCAAAATCCATTTAAGGGACCTCTTCATAGCCCTAGATTTTAGGGGATCAGAAAGACACACTATTATCAGTGCATCCGATCCTTGTGTAGTATGAACCAGGTCGTCAACCTGTGTTGGCTGGTTTCTCCCTTGGTTCACTTCACAACCATATAGGCTGTAGCCAGGGCCTTTTTTCCCCCAGCCAGAACTCACTGGAACTCAGTTTTGACATCTCTTAGGTGGGTGCCACTGCCATTATATGAGAACAAGGGAGGTGCTCATGGAGAGTTCCAGCATCTCTTTTTCTAGAAAAATAACACTTGAAGAATGAGTTCCATATTGGTTTGCCCGCAAGAGCTCAGGACCAAAAAATGAGCTTCCCAGTTTTGATCAGTGGGATATTGGAGGGTATGTTGTCTATCTACACCAGCCATAATTGTCAATGGTGCTGAGGATCTGGAAAGGTATTGTATATTTGTATGAACAATACCATCATACCAAACTGGGGTAAAAAATGTCTGTCATCTTTTGATTAGTTTCCAGTTGGAGCTGCAATATATGAGTTTCAGCCCTCATCTCCCAGGCCCAAGTCCAATGCAGTCTCATGGGAGCTCTATTTACGATGTTGCTTTTCGTAATTTACAGTTTTAGGATACAACAGGAGTTTTTGTAAATTGCTAAAGAGCAGTTTGGATTATCAAAGTAATTTTATTTTTCCACAGAGACAGGATGGTTAAAAAAAAAAAAGCTCAAGATTTTGGCCCATGCTAGTTGTTATATAACCTCCTAGCACAACAACTCTCTCAAACCGAAAAACATCATAGTGGACATGATCGCTATGTGCAAATCTATATTTAATCTATCAGCTTGCATAAGGACAACTGAATTTGTGTCTCTCTCTATGAATTTAAGACTGTGTCTGCTTGTCAGAGCTCTTTTTCCAAGCTGACATTAACCGCAGCCAAGGAAAACATCTCTATTGACATCAGCATATGCATACAGTATGATGCATTTTGGGGACAGAATGTGATACTGCATGGCAAACTGAAAAGGGAAGCACAAGGCGAAGAAAATCCTTTATTTCTTGAGAGCCTTGCATTGCGCAGAATGGCTTATTTGAGGATCAACTGAAGGGAAGTATACAGCAGTTTGTTCCTTTGCTACTATTTCCTTTCTTTTGCCATGAAATGGTGGTTCGGCAGATTATGCAAACAATGGCTTATGAACAAGGAGGTCCACAAAGGTTATGAATTCAGAGCTTAAGGGTGCAGTCCGAAAACTTGCCTGAATACCCAGAAAACTGCTGCCAGTAGTACAGTAGTGAGCTGGATAGACAAATGGTTTGACTTGGTGCAAGGCAGCTTCCAATGCAGTCCTAAATATGCTTACTAGTGAGCAGGCCCTGTAGAACACAATGGGACCTACTTGTGAATGAACCGGCCTAGGGTTGCACTGTGCTTCTGCCATCTGCATTTCACAGAGTAGGACTGCGTTTTTGAACAAACTATATTGTTTTGTTTCATTATCATTCCATCTTTTGATGGAAAAATGGTGCATACGTTTTTTAAAAAACCAGATAAAAACAAAACTAGTGATGCAACGTGGTTGGGAGTAAAAGACTGTGTTGCAAATGGACTGGGTTTTCCGTTTTGTTTAACATTTCTTAGCTTGGAATTGCTGTGTGCAATGGTAGTGAAGGGGTGTCAAGTTGAGATTCCTCACTGAATGTGCATCCTGCTTTTCATTCTGATGCCTCCTTCCTGAAGGGAAATTTCAAATATATTCCATGTTTCACATTTCTCCAGAGCTCCTTGAAAATGGGTTTGGAGGGCTGGATTAGGATTTCTACTTGACATGCAGTATTATCTTTCTGATATCTTTGAGAGCCAGTGTGGTGTAGTGGTTAAGAGCAGTGGACTCGTAATCTGGTGAACCGGGTTCGATTCCCCGCTCATGCACATGTAGCTGCTGGGTGACCTAGGGATAGTCACACTTCTCTGAAGTCCCTCAGCCCCACTCACCTCACAGAGTGTTTGTTGTGGGGGAGGAAGGGAAAGGAGATTGTTAGCCGCTTTGAGACTCCTTCGGGTAGTGATAAAGTGGGATATCAAATCCAAACTCTTCTTCTTCTTCTTACTAGCAAAGCTGCAATCCTCACAATGTCTACTGAGAAGTAAGTCCTTTTGAATTCCATGGTGCTTACTCCCAGGTAAGTGGAATTATGATGGCAGCCTAAGTGTGCACAGAACTGCAGCCTTAAGCCTACATGAAGTAGTTATGTATGAGATCACACAATTAATATACTAGTCACTTTTTAAAAAGTTATTGATAATACTTAGCTATGCAGTGAATACAACAGATTGAGAAGATAATTGGTAATAGTTTAGAAAAGAAGTACAAATCAAAGAATTTTGAGATTTCTTTTTTTAAAGAAATGTGCGTGTAGAATAGGAACATGTCTTCAAATCCTTTTCATGCAAGTTCATTTTCTGCCAGCAAAGGGAATTTAATCTGCTCGACACACCAAATCATTGAGAGAGCAGTACATTTATTCATTAAAGTAATCAATCAGTGGAAATAGGATTTCCCCAGTATATATATTAAATGGCAGAAATGATGAGTTCATAAAAATGTCAAGAAATTTTCATCTCTGTTATCTCTTTCTTAGGTCAGCTCTCTTCAAACAGATTATCTCATTTGTGGGAGATCTCTTTATTCTATCTTTCTCATGGAAAGTAGAGTATCTAAAGTACTGCACAGACATTAAAATTAAGCAGAAATGATAGGAATTGTCAAGCACAGCAAGAACGACGATAACCTGCTCTTTTGAATGAATAGGCTGGCGTTAGTAGTTGCTCATTTCTGCAATGAATATATTAACAGTTCCCTTAGAAAAATACCAGCCTCTGTCAGTATTTGGTGACGTGGGGCAAAATCCAGCAAAAATTGAGCACCATTGAATGGCGTTTATTTCAAATAGAGAGTCACTTTTTCTTCTTCACAGGATTGCTGTGGGAATAAAATGAGAGAAAATGCTGTGGGTTTGTCTGCGTGTTTGCAGCTGTTTACTTTCCCATCTAATTTTCATAGCTTTCCCCTGTAAATTTGGGTTTACTTGATATGGGTATAATCCAATAAATGGGGGAAAATTGGCTCCAAACCGTTCCATTCGAGATCAACTGCCATCAACCTTGCCATCCAACAATGTATAGAAGGCCACAGACTCCCCAACCCTGTTAAAAAGGAAGAAAAGTTCCCAGTGAAAGAGGATTCTATCCTCCCCACATCCCCTCTGGTCTCCATCTCACTGAAACTTAATACAGAGCTTCTCTCTGCTATATTCTTTTTTTTTTTTAATAATATTTATTCAAAGTTTAAGAATTACAAAGAAAAAACAAAAAAGAAAAGTACAAAATACAGGAAAAATATAACAACAACAAAAAAGAAAGAAAGAAAAAAACAGATTAAACCTTTGCATCACTTTCTTCCTTTACTTATTTCCTTGACCGCCTCGCACCTCCCATTTTGGTATTCTAGTTCAAATCGTTATTTCTGCAAATTCTTCCAACCTTATTTTCATTAAATAATTTAATTTATTTCGAAAACCACTTTTACTTTATCCAATCTTAGCTCTCATCCAAACCTATATATCAATACTTATTCTTAAGACATTTCTCTAAGGTCGAAAATTTTTTTCCCCTTCTACGAATTTCCCAACTCTCATACAAAACAAAACAAAAAAGCAAGTTATATTATATACCCTTTGAGTTCCCAATTTCCATTCCACCCATACCCCCTTCCCAGTTTCAGTCCCCAACATAAGTCCATCAATCTCAAGAAACCCTCAGCCCGGAGATCTTACATCAGAGGGTCTCAAGTCTCTCTCATGTACCCTCTGCCAGTCTTTTTGATAGTCCTTAGTACTGAAAACCAAATCTCGGGGAAGCTCCAACCCAACAGCATCCACATTCCTTCCAGCCAAACCTCCGTTTTTAGAAGTAAGGCCTATGGGGTATTCCAAATCTTGTTTCATTCTCCTTTCAAATCTAAATGTCCCCAAAGCTCCAACTTCCACCTGAATCATACTTGTAATCCTAAGGTCATCTGATCTCCACATAAGATGATCTCTCCATCTTGCACTTTCCAATTCAGGCCAAACTTCCATCTTCAAAAATTTATTTCCCTTTGTTGTCATCATATCAGGCCTCAAACTGCAGCGCTCCTTTCGCATCTGCAGGGTTACGGCTCCCTCTTTCTTTTCTTCAAAGACGACATGGTTCTCCTTCTCAAATTTCCCTGTTTGTTCAGTTGAATAAAATTCCTGTGCCGAGTTCTTATCAGGTTCAATGATAGTATTCACTCTTGTGTCCAAAATTGTAACATTTGTAGTCAAAACATCAATCTCTCTGCTATATTCTTGGTTTTTCTGAAATGGCTGGTTCCTTAATTTGTCCACCTTCTTCCATCACCTGCAGTTCCACCTGCACTCTTGGCATCTAAGGCTCCACCATTCATGAAAATAGGAAGGTTAGCATGAATCATGCCAAGTTTTTTAAAGGCTGTTCTTTGAGAAAGTCTAGGTCCAGGCGGAGCAACCCACATAATGCCTCATCAGGTTTATGTCACTGTCCTTTCGCTTCAACTTTGAATGGATGATGCACAATAAAGCCTTAGGAAGGAAAAATACAACTGGATGACTGAATATAGCACCTTTCTATCCAATAGACCCAGATTGCTTTGGAAGAGCAAAAGCACACATAGGCTGCGTACAAATAATTCCCAAAGAATCTTGGAGACTTTAGTTTACTCCTCACAGAAATACAATTATCAGCACCCTTAGCAAACGACAGTTTCCAGGATTTTTTTGGGTGAGGGAAAAAAAATGTGTTTAAAATGGGTATGGTGTGTTCATAGCCTGTTATTCCAGTGTATTCTAAGGCCCTATTGATACATTACAGCACAGCTGGCTAACCCCAGAGCCTGGGGAATGATTGGCTTTCCAAGCAAATTTTCCTGCCCCTCAAGAACCCAATGATTTTGGCAGGGGTGGAGAAAAGGGAAATAAAGAAGTGTTGCACGCCACCCCAATTTCTGAGTGCTGCGAGATTCCAGGGCTTCCAGGTTTGTGTTTCCTTTTGGAAATGAAACGCAGTGGAAACTGTGGTGACTTTGTGATATATGGTTTATTTACAGATATATACGTCCTGAGACTATGCTGGGGGGGGGGGTTCACAACAACAACACCCCAAGAGGGTGTTGCTTCTCCCATATCTACAGCTGTGGATTCAATCAGACCCTCTTCCCAGCTTGCCACCTTTACCAGACTGCAACCTTTTCCCTCCAGGTCACATTCCAGCTGATCCTACACTCCAAACCCTGGCTTTTGTTCTTCTAACTAACTCTGAGCAGAGGGAGGGGCCTCACCCACTTGCCATCTGGCACAGTCTTTGCCTTCTCAATGGCTTTCTAAATGGGACATTGCCTTCCCCATTGTCTTTCTTAATGGCTTGTCTCCCAGGCGATTGCCAAGGCTGGCCCAGCTATTCCAGCAACTGAATCCATGCTGGATCCAGGAATTAGAAGTGGGGGGGGGGGTCCAGGCATTCAGACTACCTCCCCCACAAAACTCGTAACAGTAGACACTGCACTTGAGGGTGAGGAACTTTAAACATCTCTCCCACATACCCTGATGGGGATGTAAATCACCTTGGCACTAGAAATCAGATCTTGATATATGGGGAGGGGTGATCACCCCTTTTATCAGCTGATGGAGGGGAGTGACTGTGTGCCTGGACATATCCTGTGTATGTGTTTTGTATACATGAAAGAGTGTGGGCTAACCACTCCCACTTTTGGCCACACACACTACTGGACTGCATCCCCAGGGAGCTGACGCAGAATGAATGAGTCCATTGGGCCAAAAATGGACAGCCATTGCTCTATTACAGGTTGCCATGTTTCCCGCTGCTGCCTTATTGGATCCCCTGCTGCACTGGAAATATGCAGATGCAATCACACGACACTCAAGATCCATGGCTTTATACCTGGATAAGCGCAAAAGAATAAAGATAATGCATACGATGTTACATCAGTACCAGGCTGCAACCTCAAGGAAGGGAGGGTGATTTCCCAGCTGCTGAGAATCCGGCCCATTTCTGATGGTCTTCTACCTGACAGCCCGTGTTTTGCTTTGCTGTGTCACCGCTAACTTCAGCGATGCATAGAAAACCCTCGCAAAATTGAAAAAAATATTGTACACCATCCCATGTCAGGTATTCTGTACCTCAAGAGTGGTAGAGAAAGCATGTTCTTTTCACTTATCAACGAAAGAACAGCATTGTTATTTCTACTGTTTTTATTGTCAGGATTTTTTATTTCCACTGCCATGATTTAGACAACCTTCCCTAACCAATAACCCACGATCCAGTCCTCTGGGGGAGAAACAAGGGAGAGGGGAACTTGGCTGTTCTGAAACACATTACAGCACATGGAATGGAACTGACTCCGGGCTGCAAGTAGAATGGAAAATGTCTATTTTCTACATATAAGCAGTGGGTGGGATTTGCCTGCAAATGATTTTTTCTGACACATCAACAACCTCTGGATCCTCTCCAGTTCTCCAGATGATGCGAATACTAAAACAGTAAGTCTCTAAATGATATTTTTTTTAAAAACACACACACACACAATCATGAATATGACTTGCTCATTGTACTGTGAAATTAAATACCTCAGAGCTGGACTTGGCAGACAAGAGAAAATTTATGGATACATGGAGTCAGATGCTACAAAGCTGGTATATGGAAATAACAGTTACAGTTCTGCATGCCATTCTTGCCATGGAGTTTCAAGACCAATTCATGCCAGAGGGCTTTGTAAACAGTAGTTCTTCTATAAGAGTCTCTGAGCATAAGGCTGTTCTATTGATGGGGAGGGTTAAAGGCCCTGCAAAGAACATGGTACCTCTTACTAAGCAACATCCAAAGATCCCAAACCTCTCTTGCCCATTTACTACACGTAAGGATGGGCAAGTTAATCAATTTCCATTTCTACGAGTTTCTCATTTGTCCATTCTTCAGTCCATTTCACTGCATTTCTGTGTCCTTTGCAATTCTTTTTTTTTTTATAAAGTCCTTGTGAAAATTTATCGGCCTTTGAATTTATCCTAATACACACATTGTTGCATACAACTTTGTCACTTTATTTTGGTGGGAGAATTGTGTTGCAAAATCTAGAGAAGTACGGATTTCAAAGAGAGCTGCATTTCGGTTTGGGTATAGTTCTGGGAAGTGCGAATTAGGTACAGTGGTGCCCCGCAAGACGAAAGCCTCGCAAGACGGAAAACCCGCTAGACGAAAGGGTTTTCCATTTTGGAGGCGCTTCGCAAAACGAATTTCCCTATGGGCTTGCTTCGCAAGACGAAATGTCTTGCGAGTTCCTGCGGGTTTTTACCCCTCCCCCCCTTTTCCTAAGCTGCTAAGCCGCTTATCAGCTGATCCGCTGATAAGCCGCTTATCAGCTGATCCGCTAAAAGCCGCTAAACCGCTAATAGCGCTAATCTGCTAAGCTGTCAATGGGCTTGCTTTGCAAGACGAAAAAACCGCTATACGAAGAGCCTCACGGAACGGATTAATTTCGTCTTGCGAGGCACCACTGTATGTTTGTATTAAAAGGAGAACCAAAACGAATTTCTCCTCCCTCCCTAACTACCCTCTCTCTTCCATCCGACTTCACACCAAAGTACAGACCCACTCAGGAAGGCCGGACAGTCATTGTCTTGCCATTGGGTATTGGTGTATTGATGTCTCGATGTACCAACCCTCCTCTATGGAATCCCTTCTAGGCAAGAGATAAGGTGAGGAGCAAAGCACAGCAAGCCAATAGCTAAACCTTGCCAGGTCACCTGACCCCTGCTGGTTAGCACAGCCCAGGGAGCAGCCTTCAAAGGATGCTGCGTCAACTAGGCTTCACCAATCCCAACCAGACAAGCCACAGTGATGAGATAAAGCGGTGAAGCACAGGGGATGGTTCCAGCTTAGTCTATGCAAAAGAGTAAACAACTCAAGTCACTAAACAGACACCATGTATTTCTGTAATGTAGATAGGAAAAGTTGTTAGATTTGCAAAGAATACATCTATGGCCTACAGCCAATGGAATATATCAGGGCTGTCCAACTTCCAAGAGACTGTGATCTACAAACACTATAAAAAAACTAGCAGTGATCTACCCATTGGATTGACCAGAGTTGTTGAGCTTTTTCTAGGAAAGTTTCGTTAAAGCTGTTGAGCTATTTTTAGGGAAGCCAAAGTTGTTGAGGATCCTGTGATCAACCAGGATCGACCAGGGGCATCTCATGATCGACCAGTAGATTGTGATCGACCTGTTGGACAGCCCTGGAATATACGATAATAACCATCTTATGTGACTTCACAACACTGAAATGTGGACCAGCGTATCCAAATATCATATCAATGTATTCTGAATTGTCTGTGTCCTCTGAAACAACCAGAGGGTCCCAAGCTCCCCTCATTGTATTCTGGAACACCCTGTTTTTTTCCAAAGAACACTTGTTTTCCCCCCAAAGGAGTATTTGCCTAAGAGAAATAATGCACACCACACAAGACTTTTGACTATACGTGCAGCAGAATGTGTTGGTGGGAATGGAATGCACCAATACAGGGTGCAAATGAGAGGCACCTTTTTAAAAAAAAGTTCACTCATTTTAAAAGCAAGCTAACTTTCCTGCAAGTAAAGCACCCAGCATATTAGGGGGAAAATTTCTTTCCTGCCCCACTTGCTGCTATGGGCGCATCCTATTGTATGTGAAGGGGGAAGTCAGACAATAATAATATCAAGCACAAACACTGTTTCTTTCTTATTTAAGAGGAGCATTCATAAATGTCACCCCCTTCCTGCAGTCTGAAGTGGTACAGCCCATTCTGCCACTTTAACACCCAAATCACGTCATTCCCACCTTATTCTTCTTCACATGGCAACCAGGCCCTGTTTAGAATTTGTTCTGCAATATACTGTCATTGTGACTGCTGCCATTTCATCCTTCCGCCTTCCTGATGCTGCCTGTTTGTTTAGCCACCTGAGGTCGCTGTGGGACCATATTATCTTTTTACAAGAAAAAGAAACAAGATAAGCAAGCACCTTGCTAGTGGAAGAACGAGCAATAGCAACATAATCTTTACCTCAGTTTATAAAAAAAAAGAGGACTAACTGACGGTTGTAATTTTGATGGAGATTTACCTGTAGGCAATACAGCAATCAAACTCACACTGTTAAGGGGAGGTTGATTGAGTTAATGAATACAATATAATTGTTCTGTACTACAAACTAAGGATGGATTTTCATGTGTACATGTTTTGTGGTGGTGGGGAGGAGAATTGAACTAGGAACATATACATTAGATGTGCGCGCACACAAGCAACTAAAATTGAACATATTCTCTCCCCTCACCTCAATCCAACTATATTTTTCAATTCTGTGTTCTATAGAAACACCCTTAGGTCTCATTTGCCCAAACAAGAAACTGTTTTAAACCCAATATGAACAGAAGCTGCTGCTACATGAGGCAGTCAGTTCACATGTAGCTTCTTCTTTTTTTTGGGGGGGGGGGAATTGTGGTTAAATAAAATGATCCCGGCAGCAGGGAGCAAATGATGGTGTTGATAAAGATTATACCCCCCTCTTCTACCTTCGTAATCAGACCACTTAAACATGTTTAAGGAGACTTTCCCTGATGTGTGAGAATTAGCTTCATTGTCTTTAGAAGTTCAATAACTTCTGGCAATGAAGCAGTTTATATATATGAAAGAATAAAATTAATAACAAAATGTTAAAAGTGCCATTCTGCAGCGCAATTAACAGGAGTCCTAGAGAATCAAAGGCATCAGTTCAAACCACAAAAGACAGCTGAGATGAAGAGAAAAGCCAGTACTGGCCCAAGACATTCTGCTGGCTAGTGCAGAACCAAAATGGCAGTCATCCCCTTTACCTGTAGCAAAGCCCAAATGGTTCCCTCTGCACCGTCAGAGCCAAGGCCTTAATAAATTCTTGGTGTATCAGACACCAGTTCCAGCTTTCATCTATCCTCCTGCCTCCATAATCTGTGTCAGGGTTAGCCCTGACTAAAACTAAAGCAGCAGCAGCGTTTAAACAATGAAACGTTAACAGGCATTCTGTTTGGAAGGTATTCCACAGCTATGGCACAACCACTGAGAAGGCCCTGCAGCCTTCTCAGCAGCATAGTAGGCAATGCTTCTGAGGCCAGGTTTAAAGTCTAGGCAGGTCTAAAGAAGCAAATGATTCATAAGGGAACCTGGTCACAGAACATTGGGGGCCACTGGAAAGGCCAGTACTGTACTAGCACTCAGATTCAGCCAGAAACATAGCAGTTAGTTAATAATCATATACGTATTAGGACAATAATGTTATTTATATATCTATATAATAATGTATGGAAATGTAACTGGTTATATTTAGTGCATCTTACTATATCTTTCTTTCTTAATGTATTTTTGCACTTTTTCCTCCCTTCTTTTTCATCACTTTATTTTCTATAACGGAAATTATTTTAATAAAATATTAATGAAAGATACATTTCTAATCTCTAATTCTACTTTTAAGTATTTCTCTAGGAAATGGATGGGAAGTACAGTCAAGAACTGGGTTACAAGCTTCACTGAACTCCCTTCCTACAATAAAAAGAACTCAATTTAATTTTTATTAGATGGTTAAAAACATGCATGAGAGGAGTGGGGTTTGTCAAGTAGCACCTCATCTCTTGCATGATCTCCCCAGGGAGATCTCTTGTGCCTACTCAGGTGTCTTTCGGGTGAAGAAAACACATTTAAAAAAAAATTCTAGGCTTTAAAATTATTTATTTTGGGTTATTTATAAAAGAGAGTCTTAAGGTTTTTATGCTGCATAGTCTTCAGTTGTTTTAGTGCCTTTTGGGTTTTTTAAAGTTTTTATTGACATATGGAATTACAGTGGTACCTCTGGATGCGAATGGAATCTGTTCCGGAGCCCCGTTCACATTCTGAAGCGAATGCAACCCGCGTGCGCATAGGTCGCAATTTGCAGTTTCTGCGCATGCGCGTGATGTCATTTTGAGCATCTGCACATGCACGAGCGGCAAAACCCGGAAGTAATACGTTCCGTTACTTCCGGGTCGCCGCGGAGCGCGACCCAAAAACGCTCAACCTGAAGCTACTTCAACCCGAGGTATGACTGTACTGAATGGCAGAGTACCAACTCCTTAAAATAAATAAACTTTGGCAATAATAATTGGTGCACCATTCACAGTACTATCACTTACCATTTACGTCCTGTCTATACTGCAAAATGTGTACAACTGAACGCTTTCTGAACAAGATAGCAACTCACAGTGTCTTAACATCATTCTCATGCTACCTGTCTCTCTGGCTTGTGTGTGTGTGCTCTGCTCTGCCTATGGCCAGCTGCTTATGAATATGTCTCCTCTTAGCAGGGTACAGACATTACAGTTCATGTTTAAGTCTGTATGGGAAAGAGCCATAGCTCACTGGTAGAGTAAATGACTTGCAAGCAGAAGGGCCCAGATTCAATCCCTGGCCTCTTCAGGTAGGGCTGGGAAAGACTTCCATCTGAAACCTGAAGAACTGCCATTAAGTGAGCCAGTGTGGTGTAGTGGTTAAGAGCGGTAGACTCGTAATCTGGGGAACCGGGTTCGCGTCTCCGCTCCACCACATGCAGCTAGCTGCTGGGTGACCTTGGGCCAGTCACACTTCTCTGAAGTCTCTCAACCTCAGTCACCTCACAGAGTGTTTGTTGTGGGGTAGGAAAGGAAAGGAGATTGTTAGCCGCTTTGAGACTCCTCAGGGTACTGATAAAGCGGGATATCAAATCCAAACTACTACTACTACTACTCTTCTTCTTCTTCTTCTTCTTCTTCTTCTTCTTCTTCTTCTTCTTCTTCTTCTTCAGTTTGGACAATATTTACGTGGAAGGAACAATGATCTGACTCTGTATACGGCGGCTTCTTAAGTTCCCGCCTGAGAAGTGATGAAGTTAAATGAGTTGCAGATCTGCAACAAAACTAGAATACGTGCTTAATCAAAAGGCAGAGATGGTAGAAAGTAAAACCAAATTATTATCAAAAATGTATAATCAACTTCTAGACTGGGACACCAAGGATGAAGAGGTTAAAGAGGTCATGGTAAAGTGGGCTATAGATATTGGACATAATTTGGAGTTTGAAAAATGGACGAAGTTGTGGACTAAAGGAATGAAATTTACAGCCTGTACTGCCCTCAGAGAAAATATGGAAAAGATGATGTATCGTTGGTACATCACTCCTGTGAAACTGCAAAAAATATATAAGACTGGCGACAAAAGGTGTTGGAAGTGCAAAACCAAAGAGGGGAGCTTCTACCACATGTGGTGGAAGTGTGAAGAAGTTAAAAAATTTTGGGATTCCATCTACAATGAATTAAAGAAAATACTTAAATACACCTTTGTTAAAAAGCCCGAAGCCTTCCTTCTGGGAATGATTGGAGAGGAGATCAGAAAAGAGGACCACATAATGTTTCAATATGCAATTGTAGCTGCCAGGATTCTGTTAGCACAAAATTGGAAAACCCCAAATATCCCGACCGTTAAAGACTGGCAAAGTAAATTGTTTGAGTACATGGATTTGGCAAAAATGACGCAGAACATCAGACAGAAAAAAGGCATAAAGTTTATTGATGATTGGTCTAAATTCATAACATATATGGAAGCAAACTGTAGAAATATAAAAATCACAGTAGGCTTAGTATAACTCTTACGATGTGTGGAGGCTATAAAATGAAAAACTGCAGAATGGTCTTAATATTCACAGAACCCAAAACCGAGATGGAGGGAAGTCAATTGTTTTCCACTGTCTGTCTGTTTTTTGGTTGGTGTAGGTGTATTGCTTTGGGTGATGTCTGTCTTTTTTTTTCTTTTTTTTTGGTATGTGTGGGTTATCTTTTATGTTTATTCTTCTTTTTTGTTGTTGTTTGATTATAGAAAATGAATAAAAATTAATAATGAACAAAAGGCAGAGATGGTGACCTAAGTCTTTACCTTTCACAACGGATGGGGCCATCTAATGCAACAAAAACGAGTTAAAATCCCAGCCTAAACAAAGAAGATACAAGCACAATGGAAGGGTGGAGGAGGGCAAATCAAGCATAAGAATTCTCTCAGTTCTTATACTTTAATGTTTGCATGAGCTGTAGATGAAACATGAGAATGAAATCAAACACAAATCTGCCCTGGTTTAGCTAATTAATTACAGAAAAGAATGAACTTTCTTCATTACTGCATTTGTTATTAAAGATAAACGTTGGAAGTACTGCTAATCTGGGTCACATAATTTAATCAGTATGCAAGCCTTAAGCAGGCATTCTTTGATATCCTCGTGCCTCACTGTTGCTTATTCTCCATAGCCAAAACAGCAAAGAGACTTGTGGCACCTTAAAGCCTGACAGATTCATTATGGCATCAGCTTTTGAGGACGAGCTTGTCATTTATTGGAGCCTTGACCTAGCTGGACTCAGCCTGGGAACTTCCTCACCTCAAGTGTCGGAGCTCAGTTCTCGAGTGTGCAAAGTAGGATGTCAACATGATTTTGTTGATCTCTGCTTTGCATGGCTGAGGGGAGAGCCCACCTTTAAGCTAGAGCTGAAATGAATATGCTTCCAAAATTCTCCTTTGCTGATGCTGATGTTGTGCATTCCCCTGATAATCCTCTGAATTCTATAATATTTGCTAAACAGTGTCTGAATATTTGGTACTTGTATTTAATACCCAACAATATTCTGTGTCAATGGTTGACGTTTGACAGTATTTGAGAGTTGACGTGCAGTCTGGTATTTAACTATGCTGGTACCTGATACCACTGATAAATCACCCAAGTTTTCAAACTTTCTTCCTTAACAGATCCTATTTCAATGAATTTGTCTGTCAAAGAACTGCTGCACATCTGTCATAGGTCATGTCTGAACAGGGCCAGCTGGAGGCAAAGGACAAGATGACGCCTTTCTGGTTCCATATATAGAAGCTGATTGGAATGATGGTTGACTCTTACTTCAACGCTGGAGATTGGATAGCTTCCTTCAACACACCTGAAGGCAGCAGGCTAGCTTAGGGAAATGATTGCACAGGTGTGACACCTGCTGAAGTAAGCGGACTGTGTTGGCTGTATTTCTACCTACTTTCTTGGTATGGGACCTTTCTCAACAGCATTGACTGTGACATGTTGGGAGAAGGCAGCTAAGCAAGACAGCTACAACCAGTCAAGGTCAGCAACGAGTAGGAATCACATTCCTCAGGAGGAAGGGAAAACTGAGCGGCACAGGATGCTTGCAGCATCGTCTGCCTGTGGTGGCTTGTATATCTCTGCCTAATGGTAGGGCCCTACCCGAGTCTGAATGGTAGACTCTGGTCCATGTTCCTCAGTTCACTGTTGCACACTGTAAAACAAGAGTGTGCTTTAGAACACACCCAGCCTTCCCTTGCGCCTGTGCATTATAGGAACTTTTTTAAAAACCTGAAAGTGTTTAGGCAATAATAACTGAAAGTCTCCCTTTGTGGAGTGCTTCTCCAGAGACTTCTGCGTGGCACCTTGGTTGCTGAATTTTGGATGCCAAGCTAAGACCTTCTAATTTGCCTGAGCGTTTTAATGAATGTTTTCATTAAAATTTGAAAACCGTTTACTAGCTATAGGAGACATTGACAATTGGCAGCTCATGAAGTTTCATAGTTGAAGCCTACCAAAACATCATGATGTGCTAATCCTCTATCCACTTAACTGGGGTTACACCCCGTTGAATTAAAATAGAGTTACTTCTGAGTAGTCTTGTAAAAGATTGCGGCCACAGACATTAAAATCCAAATGCTGAGGTGAGCATACCACATGGATAATGCAGAGTTGAATTATGAATTTGGAAGTGTTATGGTAATTCAAAACCTAAACTGGAAAAATACTGTAATCTGAATTTTGAATATTTGCGAATATATGGTAAGAATACACTGTATTATTTAATTTATCCCAGTCTTTTGGAATGGGATAGAAATCACAGTGAAGCTAAGCAGCGACCTAACCTTTCTAGTGCAATTTCCAGATGGAATCTGTCTTTTTCAAAGGTTGTTACACACTCCTGAGTCAATGATATTTCAATGCATTATTTATTTATAAAGATGCTTGTATACAGGGACGCGGGTGGCGCTGTGGGTAAAAACTCAGCGCCTAGGACTTGCCGATCGCATGGTCTGCGGTTCGAATCCCCGCGGCGGGTGCGCTCCCGTCGTTCGGTCCCAGCGCCTGCCAACCCAGCAGTTCGAAAGCACCCCCGGGTGCAAGTAGATAAATAGGGACCGCTTACCAGCGGGAAGGTGCAGCTTGTCACGCTGGCTATGTGACCCGGAAGTGTCTGCGGACAGCGCTGGCTCCCGGCCTATAGAGTGAGATGAGCGCACAACCCTAGAGTCTGGCAAGACTGGCCCGTATGGGCAGGGGTACCTTTACCTTTTTATGCTTGTATACAGTAATTTCATAAAACATATCAAAACAGTTTGTAACAATTGTACATACAATAAAAATACATAAATACTATAAAAAAACACACAGAGCACCAGCTACAGTATTATGAAAAAAATAGCTTGGATAGCTCAGTTGATAGAACATGAGTCTTAATCTCAAGGCTGTGGGTTCAAGCTGCATGTTGAGCAAAATGATTCCTGCATTGCAGGGGGTTGGACTAGATGACCCTCATAGTCCCTTCCCACTCTACAATTCTATGAAAAGTGTTTTCAGCAAACATTTAGAAGCCTGCTGAATCTCTGTTGGAAGAGCATTCTACAGGACTGGGCCAATGACACTGAAGACTTGGTTTCCGGTTGACATCAGGTGGCTGACTTGGAAGACAACCAGCAATATTCTCACAGGCAATCTCAAGTGATTGAGCTGGGATATAAGGGCTCAGGTGGTCCCTAAGGATACATGAAATCTCTTACAGGTTTCACTGCTGAAACTTCATCGAGCACAAAATGATGTTAGTCTCAGAAGCTATTGCATGACTGCCAGGGAACCAGAAAGGATGTAATCTACACTGCAAATATATATAGATTTTATTCCAATTAAGCCCTGGGAATAGTATTTTGATAAGGGAATTCTGACAGAATTCTTAATCTCCACACCTGCAATTCCTAGAGTCTATAGGGGGCTCTTCCAGATGAGACTTCTGGTATTAGTTTGCCCTGCCTTATTCACTGAATTTTTCAGAGAATCCAATTCTTTAAAAACTCCTGTTCTTAAAGCAAGCTGCCATTGTTTAAATGGAGGCTGTCATTGTCTGTCATGTCACAAGGTGTTTGTGGTTGTTTTTAAAGAAATACAAAACTTGTGTTAGGGTGTGGTGGCTTGAAGCAGAGCTTGGGGGAGCCAGTGCACCCATTTGCCCCACCTTGACTACAGGGCTGGTTCCCCATTCTTGCACTAGACCAAGGAATTATGGGGCAGTAGGCCCAAAATAAGGATGTGACCCACACAATTCAATACGACTGTGCAACACACCACTTTTGAGATGATGTCACTGGAGTGCAGGAAACTCCTCTATGGACACACCATAAATTCCCTTGCTGTAATACAGGGATAACAATGCTGTCACCTCTGCATAGTTCTCTTGAGATTCAAGGGTGAAAAATTATGGATAAATAACATCTGACATCACCTTGCCAACAAAGGTCCTTATCGTTAAAGCTATGGTTTTCCCAGTAGTGATGTATGGAAGTGAGAGCTGGATCATAAAGAAGGCTAATCGCCCAAAAATTGATGCTTTTGAATTATGGTGCTGAAGGAGACTCTTGAGAGTCCCATGGACTACAAGAAGATCAAACCTAACCATTCTGAAGGAAATCAGCCCTGAGTGCTCACTGGAAGGACAGATCCTGAAGCTGAGGCTCCAATACTTTGGCCACCACATGAGAAGAGAAGACTCCCTGGAAAAGACCCTGATGTTGGGAAAGATGGAGGACACAAGGAGAAGGGGACGACAGAGGACGAGATGGTTGGACAGTGTTCTCGAAGCTACCAGCATGAGTTTGACCAAACTGTGGGAGGTAGTGGAAGACAGGAGTGCTTTGGTTCATGGGATCACGAAGAGTCAGACACGACAAAACGACTAAACAACATCAACATCTGATGACTATCCTGTTATAATCATCACATTGAGGCATGCCAGGGGATCAGCATAACATAACCCAAGAAGCATCTGTGGACCCCCAGCAATGGCAAATTGTGTTTCATACCTCCCTCGCTCATTTCCCCAGCTTTTTATACAGAAATGTGTCTAAAAAGTGAGTTTCTTTTTCCATATTAAGATCACAACACAGGCCGTTCCTTTGAGCAAAACGCTTGCTAAAAACATTTTTGGTTTATGCAGAGGCACAAAGTGGTATTACCTGTGGGGATGAGGGCTAAGAGGGCCTCCAGGCAAAAAATAAAATAAAATAAAAAAATAAATACTCCATGTGTTGAGGAGAAAATGCAGTTACCCAAGTCGAGTTTATGTTTTTTAACCTATTTTTCTTGAGATAACTTTGTCAGATTGTCAAACAAACTCTCCAATGGGATTTGAGCAGCAGCCACATTAAACTAGAATCGAATCTTGTTATGCTGGCCTCAGCTAGCAGATAGTCCCTCTGAGCAAAACTGCTCTGTATTAGCCTGCCTCCTGTTTCTTCAACCCAAACTGTGAATGTATAATCATATTTCTTTTTGGAAAATGACTTGTTTTTCTTCATTACAGAAGCAGGATTGATTTTCCTGCCGAGTGTTACACTTGTAGAAGCAGGTCATAATCAGATTCAAGCACAATGTTCCTTGGCTAGTAAATCCCCACAATTAAAACCGTAACTGATTCACAGGCCGATCAGGCTGGGATTTTAATATGACTCAACACCGGTGGGCGGGAGTGTGGACAAACACCATCAGATTCATGAGCCTAATCTTCAGGTAGTATACATGACAGTCGATACCACTTATGCGGATTTACACCAAAGTAGAAGCCTGCAGCCAGAGAATTGGCTGGTTAGGTCAAATCAATATGAGGCATTCAGCACCTACTGACATTTTTTGGCCCTTGTCCCCACAGAATTGTTAAGAGAAGCTTCGGTTGACAGAACTCCCTTGTTCGCGTCTTGGATCAAGACATACCAATGCTGTTTCCTTCGCTCTGTGACCCATCCCCCAAACCTTCATTGCCTATTCATTTCATTTCTGTCAATAAAGCATATCCCTTCTTCCTTTGGGCCTTACGTGAATTTCATAGCCACCAACATTTCTCCGCTGAATATAGGGACTTCTCATTCCATAATGATAATTTTACTATTTATACCCCACTCCACCAGATTTCCCCACCAGATTTGTCCTTCTGCATCTTCTTGCCCGAAAGGCCTCTCAAGACAACCATTCATTTTGGACAGTGGCCTAACCTGATGCCTTTGGGAAGCTCAGAAGCATACCTTGCAACATTTCTCTGATGAAAATAAGGACATCCATACCCTCCACAATTTCTCTGATGAAAATAGAGACGTCCTAAGGAAAAGTGGGTATGCGGGTGGCGCTGTGGTCTAAACAACTGAGGCTCTTGGGCTTGCCGATCAGAAGGTCGGCGGTTCGAATCCCCACGATGGGGTGAGCTCCCGTTGTTCGGTCCCAGCTCCTGCCAACCTAGCAGTTTGAAAGCACGTCAAAATGCAAGTAGATAAATAGGTACCACTCTGGCAGGAAGGTAAACGGTGTTTCTGTGCATTGCTCTAGTTTCGTCATGCTAGCCACATGACCCGGAAAAACTGTCTCCAGACAAACGTCGGCTCCCTTGGCCAGTAAAACGAGATGAGCGCCACAACCCCAGAGTCGGTCACAACTGGACTTAACTGTCAGGGGTCCTTTACCTTTACCTTTTAAAGGAAAAGTGGGACATTCCAGGATCAAATCAAAACTGGGATGGCTTCTGTAAATAAGGGATTGTTTCTGGAAAATAGGGACGCTTGGAGGGTCTGCGTAGGACATGGGGCCACAATAATATTCTCCCATTTTGATAGTTTCCCTGTCTCATTTGCCTCTTACCTGAAACCTTATTCGCCTAACATTCCTGCACTTTCCTTTTTATCAATATACTGTTTGTCCTGCACTCTTTCTTTAGGTTGCTTGCCTCCAAATTCCATTCTCTCTTACATTCCTTATGTCCTTTGACCACTTCCTTGTTCCCACAAGCTTGCTTCTTGTGGTGCTTTACTTTGCAGCTCAACTGAGAACTTTCCCTCCCATCACAGAAGTTGACCCTCAAATGGCTTAGCATCCCCGAGAACAGAACATTCTGTGCCACCGTGTGCCACCTCACCGAATCAGCGTCATAGGATTTGTGCCACAAGCCCCAATATAGACTGTGCTTGTCATGATACTTTATATTGTCACTTAAATGGATTTTCTAGACATTTATCCCAGCGTGAATGAATCAAAATTTGATAGATCTGGTGTCAAAAATGACATTTATTCTCCCTCATCAGTTCAATAAAAATGTAGCACAAGTCTAAATATTTATTGCAGCATTACAAATCTCATATTTTATTCCCCAAAATATGATTCACTTGGCTTGTTGTTGTTGCCAGCTGAATGAAAGTTTTGTGTCGTTTTGTGTCTCTGATGTGCCCACATCATTGAAAAGGTTGGGTATTTCACCTATTTGTTCATAGTCACAGTTCTTTAGAAGCAGACTTCATTTTGATTGGAAGACTAGACTGCTCACGTTTGAGACTGGTGGCCTTGGGAAGATCAGTTCTGGCTGAAGAGTCGTTTTAGTAGGATAAAGATAGAGAGCAGGCAATATTGGCAACCCACAGGGTCACTCTATTACTGTATCAGGTTCCAGGACAAAATTCCACCCATTGGCAGATGAAAGCAGAGTTCAGATTTCTCTTTGCCGTCATCTAAAGAAACAGAGTAAGAAAACATGCAAGCATCTGTAGCAAGAAGTTTTTACATTAATCCGCACCCCCAAAAAACACACATACAGGGTGGAACAATATACATTTGAACTAATAGTCCTGTCTCTTTTCGTCTGCTTGACAAACTTACTCTGATAGGCATCATGTGCGAATTGCCCAATATTTCCCCCTTAACCCGTGGAGCACTTTGCCAAAGAAAAATGCAGAAGGAGCCAAGCTAAGACATGAGAGCGTTTTCACTCTTGGTTGCCATTACAGTAGTGCAGTGATTCTTCCCGGTAGTCTGCAAATGCTCCTCTTAGCCTCAGTAAAATGCATGTCAATTTCATTTATCCTAGTTTAACTTTTCCTTGTAACAGTTCTGATGGAAGGCAATTACAACTTGTCTCCCAGTTGCATAACACCTTGTTCTCTCACAGGTGATGCTGGCACTGTTGTCTGCAGTGGATGCTTTCTGCCTCTCTGTCTTTCCCCTTCCTCTGAAGGCTGCCTGATTCCAACTGAGAATAGAAAATGCTTGCAAGTACTGGGCTTGCAAGCCCTATTCATGCTTTGCTCACATGTCGAGATGGGGGAGACATTTGATCAGTTCACATTTAAAGGCAAAGGTACCTAGATTCACACATTCTGAAACCTGATCAGCCATCCTTTCAAATTCGCACTTCTCCGAATTCTGCAATGCAGTTCCCCAGCCAAGTAACGTGTACAAACTGTTGGGATTCCATTCCACCCTTTGCTGTGGACATAGAATTGTTGTGTGTCACATGTCTGTTTACATTCCAGCACAGATTGTTGGCATAAGCGGAACTTCCACTCTGTATAGCTGTTTTTTTCTGTTTTTACTCTCTCTCTGAGAAGACGTCAAGGAGAGACGACATGTTTCTTTGTCCTGATTTAGGTAAAATAAATGTGTAGTTTACTATGTATCTACAGCCTCAAGCCTCTTCTATGGTGCAGTATACACTGCTGAGTAAAGTGTGCTCAAGTCTGCAAGCTTGAGTCGCTGATGTACATCGGAGCAGAGGTCGATGAACCTTCATAGCAGCAAGGCTGAGAGGGAGACATTCCAGCTCAGGCCGAGCCAGCTGGGCCTTTCGACCCCCTAGATGCCGACACAAACATGCATACACTAGGGGGAAGTGTCATAGCTGTCAACTTACAGATTTGAAAATAAGGGACCAGCAGCCTTGAAAATAAGGGACCAGCAGCCAAAATACAGGACCTGCAGCCTCACCTGTTCCAGGCACTCCAGTCTTCCTGTCCTCCTGCAGTCTGGTCAAACTCATGCGGGTAGCTTCGAGGACACTGTCCAACCAACTTTGTAACCAGAGGTTCAACTGAATAGAATCTGAATCACATGCACCACAAGGCCTATGCAGCCTCAACTTAAGATGGCTCCCTGGCCTGGCTTTGCACTGCAAAGTTTGCAGCAGCACGTGCAACAAAATGGCGTCCAGCATTCAAAAACCCCCTCAGCTTGCATTAACTAGCCACACACAAGGCATGCAAGCTCCACCCCCTAGTCGTTCTTAGACTTATTATTGGGTGAGCAACACAGCCAAGCAACACAGTTGGAGCCTCCCTCCTCCCTGGCTGGGAGGGAGTAGAGCTGCTTCCTTTGAAATTTAAGGGACATCATTTAAGGGACATTTAAGGGACATCCATCAATAAGGGACAGCAGTGGGACATGGTGCTGGAATAAGGGACTGTCCCTTCAAATAAGGGACACTTGACAGCTATGGGAAGTGTGCATATAAATGCATACATTAGCGAAAATGGACGTAGAAAAATGTGTTGTATTAGGGGAAATTGTGTTGCAAAACAGTGTATATCAGGCACAATTGCATATAAAAATGAGGAGAAATGAGGAGAAAAAAGGAGGTGGGCTGCTGCTGGTGGCAGCCAGTCCAATGCAGTTAACCCAATGCCATGCTGAACTCAGTGACATCTGAAATCGATAAAGCTGTGACCTAATATTAACTCATGTTAATGGTGTTTTCTAGTTTTTGGTTTTACTGTAATGTCATGATGGGGTGGGTTCACAGCAACTGGGCACACAACCAGTTAGTGATCCTTAAGATGACCTGTCCTTTTATCCCATGACTTTGAAAGTTCAGGTATGCAGCTTAAATCATATCACCTGCATCCACATGTTTATTAACATGCTTGAAGAACTCTAAAAGATTGTTGAGACCCGACTTAGCTTTGGAGAAGTCATGCTGATTTTTCTTTATGCTGATTTTTCTTTAGCAAGTCTAGCTCTTCTATATGCATATTTAATAATGTTTTCCAATTTACCTGGAACGTAATTGCATTTTGGCTTATATTCCTGTGCCAATTCTTCCTATGTTTGTGAAATGAAACATTGAGGAGTAGAGTATTCCAGCAAGGAAAATGTTTCTTTTCTTCATCAAGTGAGTGAGTAATAAAGAGAGATGTCTTGGGGCAGAAATTTGAGTTTAACAACGAGTTAACATGCCTGCCATTTTCAACACAGTATAGAGGGTATTCAGCATGCTTTTACCTCTTTTTGCTTCAGAACCAACCTATGTTTTTGCAGGTGGGCTATGCTTAGATTTTGCAGGATCCTTTAGTCACCAAACAATACTTCCATAAAGGCAATGCTAAACTTAAAACCTCCATTAGTGTTTCAATAGTGAGGAAGAAACAGAAACATTACAAGGCCATTGGCCACTTTTTGTCCCTTTTCCAGCGATGACAGGAGATCTTAATTTTTAAAAAATGTTGATGGTATCAGAAGGCAGCATGTTAAGACACAGGAGGAAATTGAATGAATGAAAGGGAAATAGCAAATTAGGGTGAAATGGGCTCCCCCCCCCATTGTGCTTACTTGCAAGAACAATTGGGTAACTCAAAAGTGGCGTGCAGTTTGGAAGAACCGTTCCTACCGCGGTTTGCTTTAAGTAGATTTGACTGTGTCTCATTTAAACTGGATGTGTCGCCCTATTGACATGAAAGTTTTGAAGACACACCATCCTAATTGTTGCTCCTCTCCAGGAGCTGGGAAACGGCAGCCGATTCTGTCTGACATGCTTTTGCATTTCTCATTGTTATCGCAACTCTCCACCAACCGATCGCCACAGCAAGTCAACCTGCAAACAAGCACCCCTGTGCAATTTAATGAGGCCCTTATCTTTGGTTAACGTAGGAGGGGACTCTCCGGGTTCCTGCTCATCTCTCCTTCTGTGGGGATGGCAGTAACTCTGACTAACCCTCCCATTAAGATCAAAGCGCTGCTGTCAAAGATGTCAGATTGAGGGGGTGGCCATCCTCTGATGCCATTTACTGCATCTTTCTTTTGCTTGGCCAAGGTACAGTGCCTACTAGAATGATTATAGCAATTACTCAGCACTGTCTGTCACAGTCAATCAAATTTGTAGAGCCCAGATACAGAAATGACCTAGACCTGCCTTTTTAGCAAACATTATTATTGGTTGTCATCTCTGCCTTTATGTATGTGCTCAAGTTGAGAGTAATACTCAGAAAAACTTACTTCCTAGCAATTATTGTGGACTCTCCATCCCCAGCTCTCAACTTGATTTTTCTCTTTTTTATCACACTTTATTGCCTAACAGTAATTCTGCCCTTCCCCACCCAGTCTGAAATGCTTTATAATTTTGCAGCAACATTCTGAATCTATCTTCTCACATCCCTCTACCACCGAAAAGTGAACATACAGTACCTATAATTAGGGAAGCTTTAGCAGAAGAAAACGTCAATCAGATTTTTAAAACGGTATCCAAATGTGAGAGAAATGCCACAACAACTCACACTTTGATCCAGTATGAATATTTTTGTTGTTTTGGAAGCATTTTGTTGTTTTGGAAGCCCACCATTCTTCTATTCTGGGTGAAGCTCCTTCCTGAGGTCTGGATGAAAATAATAATAATGGCAGAAGTTATGGTAAAAAAGGTAAAGGTAAAGGACCCCTGGGCGGTTAAGTCCAGTCAAAGGCAACTATGGGGTGTGGCGCTCATCTCACTTTTCAGGCTGAGGGAGCCGGTGTTTGTCCACAGACAGCTTTCTGGGTCATGTGGCCAGCATGACTAAACCACTACTGGCGCACAGAGGACCGTGACAGAAGCCAGAGTGCATGGAAACGCTGTTTACCTTCCCACCACAATGGTACCTGTTTATCTACTTGCACTGGTGTGCTTTTGAACTGCTAGGTTGGCAGGAGCTGGCACAGAGCAATGAGAGCTCACTCCGTCATGGTGATTCAAACCGCTGACCTTCTGATCAGCAAGCCCAAGGGGCTCAGTGGTTTAGACCACAGCGCCACCTGCTCCCTTTTGGCAGAAGTTATGACATATACTGCACACCTTAAAGATGGCATATATATGACGCAGATGCTTATGGCACAATAACAACTGTTCATCTTTAAGGTGCCACATGATTCTTCATTGGTTTTGCTGCAAAAGATTACCACTGCGACCCCTCTGGAAAGTGATTGTGTGTATGAGTATATATGCATATGTGTGTGTACACGTGTGTGTGAGTGTATAATATGCGTGAACAAAAAGTTTTTCACCTGCCCCAAAAAGATGATGTGAGTCTCCTTGAGAAGGCTATTCCATACCTGGGATGCCACTATTAAAATGGTCCTCTCCTGTTGGTGGTTATCTATATTATGTCATTTGATGTGTGTGTGTTAAATTTCCTATATGAAAGGTTTCTGTAGCAAAAAGCATAGAGGAACATTTTTTTACTGGGCATTTGCAAGTGTTTATAAGTTAACAGCAAGACAGATAAAAAAATAAATAAATCTAAGAGCTAAGTTTGGATTTTTCTATAAGATGACAAGCGGAGACCTCTGCCAAAATAAATACACCCTAAAATGCTCCATAGAAATGAACCTGTCATCTCAATTTACCTGTTCCCATGATGTGGAGGACCTGAAGGGCGCTTGCCACAGGAAGTTTAATAGTTTTTAAAAGATGCTTATTTACTTGCTAGAGGCATTTTGTTAGATAAAGGCCTGTTTTGTTTTGCTTTCAAAGTAAAAGTAGATTTGTAGCTACCAAGTATGCAACAGATGAAGGGAATGTGGGGCTACGAGAATGTCTTTCAGACTGATTTAAATGTTTGCTTCAGTGATTGGTGAATACTTCAGTGATTGGTGAATTTTCTAAAAGCTGAGGGTTGCAGCACTACAAATACAAGTGCTGGCAGCTCCATCACAAAGCAAAACATTATTCCATTTAGACTTTACAAATTTAAGTGAACATCTCCACAATAGGTTTGTGTATATAGGAGCACTTCACTTCCCCTTTCAAAACGAAAACTATTGTAATGCAAGGTATCATCTTCATGTTAACCCCTCCCTTCCCGTTGTGGTCCTGACAAAAAAACTCTCCCTCCCCGCAGCTGCTATTTGCATTGAAAGGAACAATCCATTGGGGAGGGTGAACTTTATTTGCAGCCTGCATTTTCTCAAAGGAAACCTTCTGTAACATGTGAACATGCAGGCCAGTGGCAGATGAAACCTGAGGCAGCAAGTGGCTGGAGCAACAGATGTGGCTCTAAAACCTTTGATCAGTTGCCTGCATTCCAGTTGCACAAAAGTTTTCTATAGCTTAAAACAAATACACAGAACAAGAGCGAAACAGCAGACAATACTCTGAAAATGGACTAAAACTTGCACAACTAAATCAGAAACTCTATGAAAATGCCTGGGCATTTTTTAAAAAAGTTATTGCTTGGTGCCTAAGTAACTGCAGTGTTGCCACTAGATGAATCTCTTTGGGGGTGGTCTTCCATAACTGGAATGCTGCTCCTCAGAAAGTTTTGGTTCAGAGTCATCTCTGTCTTTTTCAAGCTGTCACTTCCCCCACTTATCCTCCTCACATGGCATTTTAGTAATGACTATCATGGACATCACTTTAAAAAACAAAATCCAGGTGGAATCTACACACATATAAAAAACGCTGTGAATATGTTTGCTTAATTTTTTTTTAAAAAAAAATACATTGAATTTTTCATAGCTCACTTTCGCCATCTGCTGTCACATTTGTATATTGCACTTTACAACACATTTAAAATGTTTTATTTGCAGCTGTGTAGATGAACCCCCCAAATCAGAATCAAACACTGAATGCAACAGATTATTCAAGGCATTTGTTCTGCTTTCATGATTGTCAAGAAGATCTGTTGCTTCCGACAAGGTCAAGGCTTCAGAGTCATATTCTGAAGTGCAAGCAACATTATGGTATCAGTCAGCTGAGAGGGATTCTGGACTGGAGGTCTTTGTTTTGGTTGAATAGAGGCAATGACAATATCTTGGAATTAAAAAAAAACTTAGCTTGGATCATTCTCCCCCAACCTGATGGATTCCAGTTGTTTGTGACTCCAGCTCCCATTTTCCTTGTCATTGGCCATACTGGGTTGTGGTTGTAGTCCAAAATAGCTGGAGGGTATCAGGTTGAGGAAATCTGGGGCTAGACAATGTTTAAAAAGAATTAGACAAATTCACAAGCTACAGGGACAAGAAGCTACAGTTAGAACTGGATATGGAACAACTGATTGGTTCAAAATTGGGAAAGGAGTACGACAAGGCTGTATATTGTCTCCCTGCTTATTTAACTTATATGCAGAATTCATCATGTGAAAGAATGGACTGGATGAATCCCAAGCCAGAATTAAGATTGCCAGAAGAAACATCAACAACCTCGGATATGCAGATGACACAACCTTGATGGCAGAAAGCGAGGAGGAATTAAAAAATCTTTTAATGAGGGTGAAAGAGGAGAGTGCAAAATATGGTCTGAAGCTCAACATCAAAAAACCCCTAAGATCCTGGCCACTGGTCCCATCACCTCCTGGCAAATAGAAGGGGAAGAAATAGAGGCAGTGAGAGATTTTACTTTCTTGGGTTCCATGATCACTGCAGATGGTGACAGCAGTCATGAAATTAAAAGACGCCTGCTTCTTGGGAGAAAAGCAATGACAAACCTAGACAGCATCTTAAAAAGCAGAGACATCACCTTGCCAACAAAGGTCCGTATAGTTAAAGCGATGGTTTTCCCAGTAGTGATGTATGTAAGTGAGAGCTGGACCATAAAGAAGGCTGATCGCTGAAGAATTGATGCTTTTGAGTTATGGTGCTGGAGGAGACTCTTGAGAGTCCCATGGACTGCAAGAAGATCAAACCTATCCATTCTTAAGGAAATCAGCCCTGAGTGCTCACTGGAAGGACAGATCCTGAAGCTTAGGCTCTAATACTTTGGCCACCTCATGAGAAAAGTAGACTCCCTGGAAAAGACCCTGATGTTGGGAAAGATGGAGGGCACAAGGAGAAGGGGACGACAGAGGACGAGATGGTTGGACAGGGTTCTCGAAGCTACTAACATGAATTTGACCGAACTGTGGGAGGCAGTGGAAGACAGGAGTGCCTGGCGTGCTCTAGTCCATGGGGTCATGAAGAGTCGGACACAACTAAACGACTAAACAACAACAACAACAGGCCTGTATTTGCTATTATAATATATAATTATCAACTTTTGGGTACAAACAGCTCAGAGAGTAGCTTGTTGCCTTCTTGTAATTTCTCTAAAGCAGGGATGAGGAGCTTTGTGGCCCTTCAGATATTGTTCGGCACAAGCTTCCGTCTGCTCCAGCCAACATGGTCAGTGTTCAGGGGTGATCGGTGTGGTAGTCTAACAACACTTGGAGGGCTATAGGCTCCCTATCCCTGCCCTAGAGGGATCTGGTTATAGGCACAGTTGCAAACACAATCCTAAGTGGATGGACACGTGGTTTGATCTTACAGGGCTTTTGGAAACACAATTGCTTCTGTTTCTCCTCTATGTTTTGCTGTCACTTGACACACCCAGGATTTTGTGCTGGAGCGATCCCCACCCCCTCTAAACACAGGTCTAGGCTCAGCATGGGTGAGCCAAATGACAGAAGAAGGAGGCTTGCGCTGGGAAAAGCAATTCTAGCCAATATTCTCCCTTCTTTGCCACTCACAGCTCTTTCCCTCTCCTCCTCCAGGCTTCCAAGTGGAATTGAGCATGAACCCCATCAGGGATGAATCAAGTGATAGCTTGGGAAGAGTGAAGTAAACACGGTTGTAGCCAATCTGTTTCCCCACCAAGCCAACTCTGCGTGTGGCTTATCCAGATCTGAACAACTGACAGTAAGTCTTCGATTCTCATATTGCCTGGATGAAAATCAGGCAGGTGAGAACTCTGTTTTCAGGAAGTCAAATTTTGTACCAGGTTCCAGATTTTGGACAAATACACAAGAATGCACAGTATACTCTCAGTGTCCCAAACATTGTCCTGGACATTCTCTGTGGATGCAACACTTCGTTAGTGGTATCTGCAGCAACTTAATGAGTACACAGTGGCTGAGCTCAGCATGCAAGATGACTGATCTTTTTTTTTGGGGGGGGGACTCTTAATTGTGCTTCCCTTAGGGCTACAGGACCTCAAACTAATCAAACTCATTTGATCGCTATTTGTTCATGAATGTATGCCTATAAATTTGTAGAGCAGGAAAATGAAGTACACTGCTTTAAAAGAGCCGTCCTTTTTTGTGCATGTTATGTTCCAGTAAATAAACAATCCAGAGTTAGCTTGTTTAGCTAGTCTTTTGTAGCTGGCTGTATGTTGTGTCACACTGATCTAGTGTTGTCCTCTTACTCTTTCTAAAGCTTTTGACATACTGCATTCAAGATCAGTTGGAATTAGCGGGAATTATACACCTCAACTTTTGATCACCAGGGACATCCTTCATTTGGCTCTCTCACATGTACCAAATGCATGGTATCTTCTAATGGGAGCTTCACCTCTGCTACATCACTTGGAGAGATTAAAAAATGCACATGCATGCACACACTCTCATTCAGTTCATGCAAGCACACATTTACGCTCACATGATTCTGGATCTCTAACTACAAGCACAGCAGAGCAGCAACACTTGGGTCTCTAACTGGAAGTGGCATTGTTTAAGCCTGGGGCACACAAATTAAAGCACCTACTAGCTGGTGTAATTTGCTTGGTCAAAATATCAAGCCAATTCTTCCACCAGCTCTGTCGAAAGGAAGGAAATAACTTTTGAAAACAGCCTATATTTTAAAAGAACACAGCGAGCAAAAACATTTCAAATCACTTATAGCAGTGGGGTATAAAACTGTTGGGTGCTTTATAACAAATTGCAATCAAGCAAGCGCATGTAATATACAAATACTACACATAGGGTATTTTTGATGTTTGGAAGCACAGAAGAGTAACGAAAGGGAGAAAATACATCAAACAGGATGACATAGCATATTGTGCTGGAGGTGCTTAGAAAAGCAGCATTTTTTTTTAATAAAAAAAAGAGAAGTCACATTGCATTAGGCGGGAGATATCTGTTGTTAACTATGCTAACCTTACATTCAGACACTGTGATCCAGTGTCTTTGTGGGCTGCCATACGTCTAGACCTGAAGGGCTGGAACAGGAGGCTAGCAGAAGGTACCGCTTGTTAACTATAATAGTTTCAGTTCACACAGAAATGAAAAATGTATGTGTATTAATGAAGATTTAAAATGAAAATGGCTATCTTTTCCAGCCCTTGCATGGAAATGCCAGTGATGGAACCTGGAAACTTTAGCCTGCAATGTACATGCACAACCACCGAGCTATGATTCCTCACTTGTCAGTTTTCTTCTTCTTCTTCTTAAAAGTTGGTGGTTTGTGGACACGCCATAAGCTCACATGAGGCTGTGGGAATAGGAAGGAGGACTGAGCAGGGTTGGCCCTACCCTTGTGCTGTGGGATGGGGTGAGGTCAGCCATGACGTGAAGGCCAAAGCAGACTGCCTTGTGACTCCTCAGCTAGCTTACCACCCTCAGATGCAGTGAAAGATGCTGTTCCCTTGGCAGTGTTGATGTAAGATTAGATTTCCAGTCTGTACATGGAGCCAGGTTGGGGTGGGAGGAGCATTCTGTCCTTTGCCTCAGGCAACAAAATGTCTTGGACTGGTTTTGGTCCTGCTGTAAAATGGCTGACTGATCTGCAGATTAAACTTTATTGGATTTTTCTTCCTGCCAGTCCTTGTGGTACGATTTATATTCATGGACCCCCAAATCTGCACAGTTGCTGCCAGGTGAAAGTCACATCACGCTAGTTGTCAACCACCGGTAAGTCCCCACCCCCCGCTAACGGTTCACTGAAGCAGAACCGATTTTATTTACAGAATCATTTATGAACCACCCTCTCGTAAAATATCAGGGTAGGGTGCAGCAATATAAATTGCTGGGGGGGGGGGAATCATTTGAAGCAGCACAAAACAATCGTCAAAATGACTGGCCGTTCAAGAAAGTCGTAAACAACTGCATGGGCCTTGTCAGCATAACAAAGTTTATAAGCAGATGCCTGCCAAATCTCTGCTGGAAGAATATTCTGAAACATGGGACCACTGACACTAAATGCTCGGTTTCAGTGCTATTTTTCACCACGAACACCTTCCCTATTCTCTTATAATGTCAATGCCGCCCACCTGAGATGTGCCAGAACTGAGTTCCGGAGAGTTCTGGCTGAAAAAAAGCCCAGCTTGGTTTCTAGTTGAGGCCAGTTGGGTTTTTGTAACATGGGGGGCAACTAACAGCCCTCTACCAAATGTTTTCCGTGATTGGGCTGGGATATCTGGAGGTCCTTAAGGTATCTTGGACCCATGTTGCTCACAGCTTCATATATTAACATGGAAGCCTTTTCTCTGTGGCTTTATAGCAGCTCTCCCACTTGTACACATCCCTCAATAGAGCCCATATGTCTTTCACTGCCTGAGGAAAATGTCCTGGTCTGTATGAGGAGCTACTGCATACAAATGACTACCCACAAGGGACATGTAGTCTGGAAAGGAAGTCTCCCAATGGTTGTATGTATTGGTCTAAGAAGGAAACTTGCTATTTTTTTGTTTTTTAATAAAGGATTAAAGAAACATACAGGGGAAATACATATGGAATATGGCTCTTTTTCTTGTCAGTAAGGGACCCTGCAGGACAGATACCATGACACCTCAGTGCACATACACTAATGCTCAGGAGATTTTCTTATAGCAGTGTGACCTGAGGAAAGTTTTCCTAAATGTACTATTTAACACACTGCGGGCAGAGGTGTCGGTCTCTTTCTGTAACTGTCAGAGGTGCTGGTCGGTTAATATCACATGAAGTCTGTTGTTGGAATGCATGTATTTTGCAGTGCCTGTCTGAGGTGGAAATGAAATCCTTGTGGAAAATTGGAACGTGTTACTGACGGCCACAGAAATATTGCATTAAGTATGGGGTGGGAGGTATCTTCCACACTGAGACTTGTTATTCCTGTGCTGTGGAGATTTTGGCTCACTCTGGTGTACGTTAGCCTGACACAACATTCGCCGGTGGAGCAAATGCAGCTTGTGGTTCGCTAATTCCAAATACATTTTAATGACAGTATCTGCTTTCACCTATTATGGTGGCAAATCCTTGGGCTAAAGGCCTGTTTGATAATTTAAAAACGTGCCCCTCAAATCCCTGTCCAATTCACCTTACGTCTTAAAGCCACAAATTACAGCTTGGCATGATATTTAAGGCCGAAAGCTGGAGATGCTGATAAAGCCCTCCCACTGTAATCACCCACTCATTCCTCATAGCATCATGTATGGTTGAGTGACATACAATATGTTTCACTGGCAACACTGAAAATGGAAATGTTAAGTATAAATCTTGGTGGAAGTTTCAGTAATTTTTAATATTTGTGCGTGTGGGTGGGTGGGTGCAGGCAGTGGTGTGCACACGTGAATGATATATTTGTCCTAGAGCAATACAAATTCATTCCCCCCCCACCACATCTGTAATATCTGCAGTAAGCGAAATTAAAAATACATTTGTACTTGTACAGTTAAATGATCATATTTAATGAAATGTCGGAGATGAATCTTAGCAAATAGTCAGGAAATTATTTCAGAAAGAGCAGCATTTCATTACTGGCAGTCAGGGAAAAGCAAAGAGATTATGCAAACTGTTCGCTGCTTCAACGTATTAGGGAATATGTTCTGCAGAAAGGAGGGCCGTATGGCTGTCAGATGGAAACTTTTCAAAATCTGGAAGGTGTGCCAATACACACACACACACACACACAGAGAGAGAGAGAGAGAGAGAGAGAGAGAGAGAGGTACCTTGGTTTAAGAATAGTCCTGATTACAAATGATTCGGTTTACGAACTCCACAAAACTGGAAGTAGTGTCTTGGTTTGAGAACTTTACCTCGGTCTAAGGACGGAATCCGAATGGTGGAAGGCCACCGGCAGTGGGAGGCCTCATTAGGGAAAGTGGGCCTTGGTTTAAGAATGGTTTCAGTTGAAGAACGGACTTCTGGAACAGATTAAGTTCGTAAACCGAGGTACCAGAGTGTGTGTGTGTGTGTGTGTGTGTGTGTGTGTGTGTGTGTGTATTCTTTCTTTTTTTTAAAGAATGTACCCAGTGCTTTATTATTTATGCAACAACATTAACCTGTTTTTCAGTTTACCAAATAAAAGAAGCACAATGAGGCAGGTCCTTCTGAACAGTTTACAATCTCATTTACTAGCTAACTCTTTCCCACCCAATGTGCCAGGTAGACCTTGTGTAGGAAGTGGGTTTGTTTTGTTTTAGATATGGTGGAACATTCACCCATGCGATTGCTTGCCGTCTTCTGAGACAGTGGAACTTCTCACACACAGATGTTGGGAACAGCCCTTTGTATGACATTCCCTAACACTGAAGTGAATGCAGCCACCCTCCTTGCATAGAATTTCATACATATATTGCAGACATTTAGTGCTTTGAACTGCACCTACTGGCTATGGTCATGCATCTAATTGCAATAAATCTTTTGACATCAGCCCAATGTACACTTAACACGCAGGAAACTAGATGTGAGTTTGCAGGTCTTGAGCTGGAAAACTCAGTCTGCATAGACTCATGTGCACAGAGGAATTTGCATGGGGTGGTGGTGGTGGGGATTTTTGCTAAAACCATTTAGCAATTAACCAAATACACAAAAGGCTTCGGAATTCACCTAAACAACACCCACAAAAGGAAGTCAGAATTCATGTGTGGAAAATTGAATTAAGAGGAAACAGTTGAGGCACATCAACTTGGAATGAAGATGGTGTCAATCACTTTAATTTAGAAAGGTCCCCCCCCCAACATTTCTCACAGAATTTAACAGTACAGTTTAAATCTGTGCAGATAGCTGTATTGTTCAAATAACCAGAGGACTTGCTTACAGGACATACCTCGAAGGAACTGCAAATACATTTGCCAGCTGATTTAAAAAAGGAATGTTTCATGTAATCAGCCTATGTTGGAAGACAGTTGAAAAAGATTCGGATAAACCATTGAATGCTAGGGCTGAGCTAAAGGGTTGGATGGGAGATTTTTGTAAACAATTAGAGGTACCCACTATTCTGTGTGATTCTGGTTGACAAGTCCAGCAGACTTCTTAACAATATAGATGACTCCCCCCCGAAGAAATGAGAGAAAAAACTTATGTGACAAGTCTGACATATGGCACACTTAAGTGGGGACTTCAAGTCCTCGCAACTGGCTCATTGGGGCAAGACCTGCTGGGAAGAGTTGCTGTGATCACTTGGCCTGCGCTGTTTCTTTGAATAAAGAGTTAACTTCACTGACACCAGTGGTTTTTTTTTATCGCTGACCTACTACTGGCTCCGGCTTCCGACAGGTGCACTAGATAGCATGTCATTTTTAGAACTAGAAAAGACCTAGGTTTGAAAACCCATTCACACCAAAAATTTCAGTGTATGGCCTCTTAGCTGGGGGGGGGGTCCCTTATTGACTCCTGTTGGCAGGTTGGTTGCCATGTGCAAGGTTTCGCTTTTGAATTGCCGGTTCAAATGGTTGGTATTCAGTGCTCATGCTATAGTGCCAGTGGCCAAACTCTCTGCTTGGCAGCCCATGCACTTGGGTAATTGCAGGGGCCGGGAGACAAAACAGATAAGGGTCTACTCCGACAGTGCACACTCAACCCTGAAGCTAATTAGGTGGCCCTGTGCAACTTTTCTCCAGCATAAAAGGTAAAGGTACCCCTGACCATTAGGTCCAGTTGTGGCTGACTCTGGGGTTGCGGCACTCATCTCGCTTTACTGGCCAAGGGAGTCGGCGTACAGCTTCTGGGTCATGTGGCCAGCATGACTAAGCCGCTTTTGGTGAACCAGAGCAGCACACGAAAACGCCATTTACCTTCCCACCGGAGCAGTACCTATTTATCTATTTGCACTTTGACGTGCTTTCGAACTGCTAGGTGGGCAGGAGCAGGGACCAAGCAATGGGAGCTCACCCCATTGTGGGGATTCGAACCACCGACCTTCTGATCGGCAAGTCCTAGGCTCTGTGGTTTAACCCACAGCACCACCCGCGTCCCATTCTCCCAGCATAACCTACCACAAATGGTTGCTGATAAGGAAGTAAGAACTGCCTCTCTCATTCCTCTGCTCTTCCCACTGTTTTGAACCCATTCATTTCCCTCCTTTTGTCATCTCTGTCCATAGATTATCACACAAACAGTGTATAAATTTATGTATGCAATTTTGCCTAATGGACACAATTTTGCAAACTACTGTAATTTCCTTAATATAACTCATCTTTATGTTTCAGTTACAGATAGGTAGCCGTGTTGGTCTGCCATGGTCAAAACAAAATAAAAAAATTTATTTATTTAATTATTTTATAAAAAAATTTATAAAATAAAATAAAAATTTATTTTATTTTATACCTAGAACTAACTCAGTTGGTCTTTAAGGTGCTACTGGAAGGAATTTTTTTATTTTGTTTTCATCTTTATGTTATTTTTCATTAATAAACACACTTTTATGTACCCTTTCCCCTAATGTATATTTTACACACATTATTTGCTTGGAAAACTGAATTACAAAATTCAGGGGAAGTGTGACTATGAAATGATAGCTGTGCTTTGTTTCACATACTGTTTCAGAAAGTGTGAATTAGGTAGTCCAAGTTTCCCCTGTTCCCTAGTTTTATCTCTCTGAGGATAAATCTAAACAACAAACATATATTTCACCTGCTTAACTGTCATGACTTAGCCTAGAATGACTATTTGGTGAGAATGCTAAAAATGTGTGTGAAAATCCTTACTCCTCTATGTGAACCACAGTTCCCTTGAATGAGGGAAATGAGGGAATGACCCGTAAACTTGCTGAATGAACCTAGAGGATGGGAATCCAAAGAATTGTAAATAGAGTTCCATGTGTAATGGGATTTCCCATCTCCTCCTTCCCAAAAGCCAGTTCCTGAAGTCTGAGAGACTCTGTGGAGCAGCATGGAAGGTGGAGCCTGCCCTTTGCGCTAAAAGAAGTGGCTTCACCTCATTGAATTCTGCCCACCGTCACGTCTGACCTGAGAAACAGCAAACATAGCAGCATAAGAGCACATGATGGAGCCATGCTATGTGAAAAACTCACGAGGGAGTCCAAACTGGGAATCAGGCACATCAGCACCAGTCTAAATTGTATCTAATGGCAGCACTGCTGTGGAAATCCTATAGTACTGTCGTTTCCAAAGATTATGCTCCCTTTGCATCAAACAAGAGGGAATAAGTGCACTTGTGATCAAATTACTTCCAAGCAGACTCCTGAGGAATCTATTCCATTTGTTTAGCCCTCATGAATTTTGTCTCCATGATAATCTTGAACAGCGCAAGAAGGAGTCCCATGCTGGGTCTTAAGGGCTGGGTCCATTTTGCCCTGTATATTGTTCTTCTGTTTTATACATGCCGTAATGAATGGTCTTTCTTTTTTTCTCCCTTCCAAATCTGATTCCATAAAGAGCCACTTGACTGCTACAAGTCATCATTTTCATTCTGCATCTAAGTTTACTCTTAAGGGCTTTTCGTTTCATCTTTTTACTGCTCTGCTAATGTACACAAATCACTTTTAGAGATAGTGTCATGACTACGAAGGGAGCAATTTATCAATATGGATGCCTCTTTGATGAAGGATGGTTTGTCTTTACAAGTCCGGACAGCCCCAGCTGAATTTCAATTTGCTATGGCATGCAAGGGATTTAAAGGATTATGGCCAGTGAAAGGCTTTAAGCATAAACCAGCTTATTTTTTTGCAGGATGCTGCAGCAACTGAACTTTTCGATTGCACTAGATTTTTCTTTCTTTGATGTAAACAGGAATGAGCACGTCAGTAGGAAAAGCAATCCAATTCTGGATGGCCTCTGCAACATTTGTTTTCTCTTATTTTTTTCCACCGAAAGACGACAATTTTTAACAATACACCTAAAGTGCAAGCCTGATCTCTATCAAAGGCACTTTCAAAACTTAAACTGATTCTACAGGATGAACTGCACCCCTAATTTCCTGGGGCCAGGTTCAGCTTCAATAAATTGACTTCAGTGGATTAACCATTTTGCCCTCCATGGTTTTGTTTGTTTGTTTCTGAGGACCAAACATGAGAAGTTTTAGAAAGGGCTCCCTTTCAGCTATGCAAATTGCCCCTTCCTTCCACCTGGGGCATGGCTTCAATGTACACATGGCAGATAGTTCTATGAATCAATCAACTCACAAATAGCCAATACAGTCATACCTCATGTTGCATCCGCTTCAGGTTGCATGTTTTCGTCTTTCGTCCCGCAGCAACCCGGAAGTACTGGAACAGGTTACTTCTGGGATTCACCACTCGTGCATGTGCAGAAGTGCTAACTCGCGCCACGCGTGTGCGCAGACACGGCACTTCTGAATAAGAACGCTTTGAGTTGCGGACGTGCCTCCGGGATGGATTACGTCTGCAACTCGACATTCCATTGTACACCCAAAGTAGGGATTTACTCCTTTAGTGCACCATCGACGCATACGTATTTTGTGGTGTGGCAGGCCACTGACCACTTCACTGTGTGCAAACATCGTATCTGGGTACAGATGGGGAGGAAAAAAGCAGTTTCAGTTAAACCCCAGAAGTACTGTATATTATGAATTGAGTCTGATGCACAATGAAGGAAGAAGGCTAGAATACAAAGATTAGGTTTAAACAAAGGAATAAAAACTGGCTTCAGCTTACTAAAGTGCGTTTTTATGTATTCAGTTATCCACCACAAAAGTTGCTAAGTTCATGGCTGGGCAAATGTGCACCCACTAAAACATAATGTTCTCACAGAACACATGTTGTCAGGGACTGGACTGAGGAGGAATGGTGGAGACCGACCCCCCCTCCTCCCGAACCTTCCTGAGAAGAGGAGGATGGTATAGATTTACAACAGTGGTTTGCAGAAAGCCATGGATCTGAGACAGAAGAGGGACAAAGCTGGGAGATGATGGAAGAAGAAGAGGGTGTGTGGGGGAGCAGCAGAGTTGGAGCAGCTGGCTGACATGTTATCATTAGAAGGCATTCTAGACCGCCCCCCTTCTCCTAGGACCCGGAGGGCAGTGAAAGTGGTAGAACAGAAAGCAAATAGACAAAGGGCCTTGAGCACCCCCGTAAAGGGGGTGGAGCTGCTGATGACTAAGAGAGAAAGCGGGGAGGGGATTACTCAGAGCAACGCCATTATCCTTGAGACGGCATGCTGCGTCTCTCTCTGTGAATATTGAATAAAATACATTGGTAAGAGCTTCTTGTCTTTCCATTACTGGAAGCCGGCTGTGAGGAAGGGGGAGCAGATTCCCTGAAGCCTGAGGCACACAGAGAGATACAACAATTATTCCCTGTACTGCCCACTTTAGTGCTGCACTGGGGTGACTGAAAAGGCTGCTTTTTAAACTTTGCACAGATTATTCCGCACAGATTGTTCTGTGCAAAGTTGCATGCAGTGTTCCCATTCACCCCCCCCCTTCAGTGCTGGGGTGCTGGATATATCCAAGGATAGATAACCAATGTGGTATCCTCCAGATTTTGTTGGATGCCAAATGCCATGAACCGCAGCCAGCATGGCCCAAGATCAGGGATGGCACAACCCAACATCTACCATGATTTTCTGAAAACAAGTAGTTGGCCCAGCAGGATTAGGAGATGAGAGAGGGGGTGGGTGGGTGGGTGGGTGGGATTGTTTCCAGGTTGGTGCTGAGAACAGACCACCAACTCAATGCTCTCATTCCCCCCCAGGGGACCTTGCAGATGGTATTGTTGCTTATACAGCCTACCTCTCACTGCAGAAACCCAAAACGATTTACATAGAAGTGAAAGGAGCTTTTTGAGAAACCTTTTGTCAGGAGACGAAAGGTCATATATGAAAGAGCAACACTTAGTAAGAGGTGCCAGGATTAAGGGGGAAACTGCAGAAGCCTTTATTCACTAGCTGAGCGTTGTAACTATGGAAACACGAAAAGAAGAGCCTATAAGTGACAGGACATTTGCGGGCATAAAACATACAAAACTCTCACATCAACTTCAGTTGCATGCTGGTCTCACCTTTGCCAATGCATTAGCAAAACTAAGTAAGAATGCCCGAAACAACAACGGAACAACGGCTGGATTTTAGTCTGCTCGCCCTCTATATTACCATATACCCGATAATGTGGACACAGTGAAAATCAGGTATAAAATGAGAGAAAATGTAGCCGGACCAAAAGGGCAACATGACACCCCTGCACAATCAGAGTAGGTGAGACCAAGTTGTGCCATCAGAACATCTAGAAAGATGCAATAGGAGATTTGTTTGTTTAATGGGCAACAATGCCCTCAAAAGAAATCAAATGTGGGTGATGCCGCAAAATAGAGCAGGGATGGGGAACCTCTAGCTTTGGGTCTCAATGTGGCCCTCCAGGGCCCACAACCTGGCCTTTGGGACTCTCTCCAGGCCACATCCCTCTCCAGCCCACCTATTCTCTCCTGGCCATGCCCTACACCATCACCTTTTGGCGTCCTCCATGAGTGTTTTGCCTGGCTCATGTGTTTCCTTGAACTCTGACAATGCTTCTTGCTTGCCTGGATGCATGTTAAGAGAGTGATATGTGAGCAAATTAATGATACAGGAAGAAATAATAGGAGGCAAAGATGAGGAGCCTACAATTAGATGAGGAACCTCTACATCTTCAACAGAACAGGGTCTATTTTGGTATGCAAACATCAATTGAAATGTGTGTGTGTGTGTGTGAATATAGTTTAATAAAGACACAGGAACTGTTGTGATTGTAAATCCTCTGGAAAGGCTATGTCCTATATCAGCGGTTCTCAACCTGTGGGTCTCCAGATGTTGTTGGACTACAACTCCCATCATCTCTGAGCTCTGGCCTTGCTAGCGAGGGGTGATGGGAGTTGTAGTCCAATAATATCTGGGGACCCACAGTTGAGAAAGGCTGCCCTATATTGAGATGGACAATTGTAACCACCAAATAAAATAAAAAAATTCCTTCCAGTAGCACCTTAAAGACCAACTGAGTTAGTTCTAGGTATGAGCTTTCGTGTGCATGCACACTTCTTCAGATATCTGAAGGTATCTGAAGAAGTGTGCATGCACACGAAAGCTCATACCTAGAACTAACTCAGTTGGTCTTTAAGGTGCTACTGGAAGGAATTTTTTTATTTTGTTTTCACCAAATAAAAGTTCTAAATGGACCCAGTAACAATACACTGAAAGGGAAGGTGAGGTGACCGCCTCAGGCGGCAGGATCCATAGGGGTAGGGGACCCCAATGTAGAACTCTATTCCCCCTTTGTTCCTGATGTTGATTTTCACTCTCCACTTATTCCCTGCTGGAGAGAGAGGCACCATTTTGTGCTTCACCTCAGGTGCCAAAATGTCTTGGGCCGGTCCTGCCTAGAGGGGTGTTGAGTGGACAAACCCCAGGCCACTATATGCGATTGAAATCTTGGTCCCTAACCCTGTCAGGAAAACTGATGACCGGTTGGGGAATTTAAACAATTAATGGATGACCACTTGAGCTGCTACTATGTGATGAACTTCACTGTAGCTTAACTGCACAAAACGCTGTGCAGATACCTCAGCTATCTGGAATGTGAGGCTTGTGGAAATGTTTTTAAGATGAGAAGCAAGGAATTGAGAGTGCAGCGTCCCTTCCGAGGAGATGTAAATTTGAGAGATTGATGTGTCTAGTTAAACCTTAAGGGAAATTTGGATAGAGCTACATAATAACCAGTGGCACAAATGAAATCTCTGATTTCTATTCTGTTCCTGTCTGGGCAGCGTAAGACAAATGAAACCGATGACTGAGAAGAATCACATTTTCTATAATTATATAAATTACAGAAGGGATGACTGTAATCACCTAAAATGCCTCTAAGGGGCTGGATTACTAGAAGACAATTTCTTAAATAGATCCACACTCTTGGGCTGAAAAATGCCACTGGCAGTGTCGTTTTAGACTCAGATGGGCAAACGCAGCTAGTTAACCCTTTGGAAGCAACAGGCCAGGTGACCCTTTAGAAACCACCTGTCTACACACCTGCTGCACATCCATTCCATACCTAACATAAAGTATCAGGCTTGGCTCTTGGTCATGAGGGTTTCAGTGGGCCTTGAGAGATGTGCTTGCCCCCTCCTTACCATCAAACACCTATTGGTGTGATTGCTGATATTTTGCAAGAGCTGTGCAGGTGCAGGCTTGGCTACTGCACACCTCACAGCTGAATTGTGACCTAGATTATTATTTTTTTAAAAGTCCCTCAAAATTTTGAGGGCCACTCTATTGAATATTGTTCAGCATTCAAGTATTTGGGTATCACTTTTCAGCATGGGCTTAGCTGGTCAGCTCACCTAAATATGTCCATCCTGGCTGCCCGTAGAACCATCAAAGCCTTGGAGAAATTCTTCCATGCAAAAGGCGGCCAGTTGGTTCCACCAATCAGAAAAGCATTTAGCAGCAAAGTCCTCCCGATGCTACTGTATGGGGTTGAAATCTGGGGGTGGAATTTAAAAACACTACAACGGCTCGAGATTCTACAAAACTCCTTTGCACGAAAGGTACTGGGTCTCCCCAAGGGCTCGGTTCCTGCACAGTTAAGAACAGAACTGGGCCTCCCCTCCATTGTCGCGAGAGCCCACATTAGAATCATTAGTTTTTATTGTAAATTAATCAAAGCCCCAGGTTCCCTTTTAGCCAGGCAAGCCTTTTTAACTTGTTCTCACAGCAATAAATGGTCCAAGGCCATGGAGACTATTACTGCACGCTACTCCCTCCCAGATGTGGACACGCTGTCAGCTTGGGATCAACATAAAATCCGGGCCTGGATTCTTACTAGAGACGAGGCCATGGACCGGGCACAGTCCACCACAGCTCGCCTCTCCATGTGGCTCCCTAAAGTGAAAGTGGTAAGATCACTTGCCAACTACTTGATAGACCTGACGGAGCCCAATTTGAGAAGAGCGTTTACCATGGCCCGTTTCCATTCTATACCCACGGCCTTCCTGCAGGGGATTTACTCTAAGACCCCTATTACACAGCGTCTATGTCCATGCACAATGAATGAAGTTGAGGACTTCATACATTTCTTTTTCTACTGCCCTATTTATGAGCTAATAAGAACTAAGCTCCTCCTCTTGATCCCGTCCACCATTACATCCAAGGAAGACTGTTTGAAATCGCTTCTTGTGGACGCAAATCCCCAAGTTACACGTGGGGTGGCAATCTTTATAGTGCAGGCCTTGAAACTCAGGGCTACTCTGACGGGGTAGTGTGTCCTAGACCTGGTCCTGTCTTAATTCTTTTATTACCTTTATTATTATTATTATTTTATTATTATTATCCTGCTATGGCTGTATGCTAATGCAATAAAGGTTTGATTGATTGAAAAGTCTCATAACATCATGTTGTCCGGTGCTGAAGGCATCCAAAAAAAATTTTTTTTAATTACAGCAACAGTGCATACACTTTCTCCCAATATAAGTGTCTAGAAAATAGAAATCTACACGAACCATGAACGAATGAATAATTTAGCTGCAGACTTCATCTTGACTGAATTCAATACCCTGCATGCAGAGCAGCATTTATAATATGAAATGATTTCTTAAACAAGATCCATTTATTGAATTCCAAGCGATATGTATTTTGTACAGTCAGCCGATGATTACTGACTCAGCTGATTTCACCATTCATTCATCACAGATACATTTGTAAAGGTCGAGCTGTTTTCTTTCAAGCCTTCATTGAATACATGGCACAATCATTCACAAACAAGTTGTAGCTCCAGAAAATAAAAATAAAAAAATACATTTGATGTGTATGTACTGCGGTGGCTCCATTTGCGTTGTTCAAACACACCAGAAGTACAGATCCACTGTGAAAAGGGAAGGACCATAAATTGACTAAAGGACAAGGAATGATGTTAATGAATTGTTTTCAGGACCATAAAGAAGGCTGATCACCGAAGAATTGATGCTTTTGAATTATGGTGCTGGAGGAGACTCTTGAGAGTCCCATGGACTGCAAGAAGATCAAACCTCTCCATTCTTAAGGAAATCAGCCCTGAGTGCTCACTGGAAGGACAGATCCTGAAGCTGAGGCTCCAATACTTTGGCCACCTCATGAGAAGAGGAGACTCCCTGGAAAAGACCCTGATGTTGGGAAAGATTGAGGGCACAAGGAGAAGGGGACGACAGAGGACGAGATGGTTGGGCAGTGTTCTCGAAGCTACAAACATGAGTTTGACCAAACTGTGGGAGGCAGTGGAAGACAGGAGTGCCTGGCGTGCTCTGGTCCATGGGGTCACAAAGAGTCGGACACGACTAAACAACAATAACAACATGTGTACCATAGATTAGAAACTCATCTTTTTACAGGGAAGAAAATTGTTTTTTCAAAAAATGCACCTTTTTTTAACCAGATGCTGACATCAAGCTTGGTGCTTAGCCAAAAAAACATATCAGTATGTCATATATGGGATATGCCATAAATGAGCATGCTTCCACATGAGTGGTCCATGCACCACAAAAAAGGAGTGTGTAAACTGTATATGCAAAATATGGATATTGATTGATTTGCACATGGTGTACACACAAAGAGCAGTTCACATATCTAATCCTCATACCCAGACACAGAATCGTAGAAATGGGCTGCCAAAATGGCGTCCGGGCAGATTTTTGTTGAATTGGCAAAATGTATGGGAAAAGCTCAACAACTTTGTCCGATTTTCATTTTTGGGAAAATGGAAATCCTAGTTCAGCTCTACCTTTGAGAGAGGAATTTTGCACTTTCTCTTTCTTTCTTTTTTGTTTTGATTTAGATTAGTTTACTTTTTATTGTATTGTATTATGAAAAGGCTTCAATCATTTTTTATGAAGAACCCCCCCCCCCGCTCTAAAACCTGTGACTGCACACCAGGAAAACATCATTAGGATAATGAGGTTACTATGACAGTATTTAGGATGTGGTTCAAGAGTCTTCGACATTCTTGTGCACCCTTTCCCTTCTTGACCTGCAGGCAGCCTGTGGCTTGTCACAACTACACAGTGCAGTAGTTTCTCTTGAGTGGAGCCATAGCACTGCCAATGGCTGGTGTTCCTCAGTATGCAGGAATTGGGCCAAGTTATAGCACTACAGCAAGGATACCATCATTTCCTATCCTGTTCAGCAGAGCACAATACAACCAGGCAACACAATGCCATAAATCCAAGTCCCAAGGTTTGGCAGGCTTATGGATTCCTTAGTCAAACTATTTCACCTTTACTACTGAGACCCTCATCATAGCGTCTGAAGGTCATGTCACATATAGCAAAAGGGAGCAGCAGATGGAGCCCAGGAAAACAGCTCGGCAGAGATACGGATCACCACCACACCACCCTACGATTTTTTAAAAGCTGAAGCGGCAACAAAATATTCTAATGATGCATTTAAAAATGCAGTGTTATTAAAATAGATTTTTCCCCCCTTCCTGAAGAGGGTATCAGCTTTTTAATGTTTTAATTTTATGCTTGACAAACCAACCCAAAGCGAAGGGAAATGCCAACTGTGGAACTTTCCAAATGACCACACTGCGGCTATTATCCAGGGAATCATTGGCCACGGGGGAAGTTCAGGATACAATGCCCTCCTTGACCTCCCCAGTGCTCACTCGCTGTGCTGGGAGAAGCAGAATCACAAAGGTACTGGCTGCCCCACAAGACAGTTTTCTACAGACGACGACAAAAAGAGAAAGCAGGTGTTGTTGGTGTTGGCACACCTTAGCAAAGCATTGCCAGTAGGCTGAAGAAGGAAAGGATTTGCAAACATTAAATCAATAGATACTTCTGCAGAAATCTGTGAGTTATCTAAGGTTATGGATTGGGGGTGGCGGCAATGTCTTGTTTTTTGGATGTATGGAAAAACCACAAAAAGTATTCTAAATAAACGAATAAATAAATAAATTGTAAGTGAGCCTTGTTGTTTTCATGAGAACTTGGGTCTCCAAGTCTCAAATAGATACTCTGTACATTTCCAGACTGTCCCTGTTTTCAGGTGATATTTGACCACATACTGGCAAATCCAGGTTGCACAATAAAGTTGCTTTGGAGTTTTTGCTCAACATATCTTCTTCCTCCCCAAATCAGACTTTTTGCTATAAGGAAAGAAACAGGAAAGCACACTAGAAAGCATGTTCTTTTGTGCAACATTATATAGCCTCCCTGCAAACAAATCAGAAATGAATGCTCAGTAAATAGACATCATCGTTTAAGCTCCCTGCAAACTTTGTGCAGACAGTTCAGGATGAATGTTCGACAAACAGGTTGTCTGGAAGTGACTTTAGATGGCTTAAGCAAGTAAGCCAAACTGCATGCTCAAGACAGAGCCAAAATCCCCCAGAGCCAGTAAACAGTCTGCCCTGAGGAGAAATTACTTCCTTTTGTTGAAATGGTGCTGACAGGAGCGTTCCTTTCCAGCTTTAAAATTATATGTTTGGTCAGGTCTGCGGTAGAAAGAAGGTCACTGCGTTCGGGTCCTAATATTTTTGAGCAGTAAGACTTGATTTCCCCCCCATCTCCCTTTTATATTACAACTGCTTGAGTCCACTTGAATTCATTGCCATAGAAGAGAGGACGTTAGGCTAGCTTGGTTAAATAGGTAGAAACGTCTTCCTGAGTCAGTCAGCCACAGCCGCAGCCTGCATTCCAGTGAACTAAATAGTAAAATTGCCTAGGGCAAGAGACAGCGAAAGGTACACTTTGGGTTTGACATAGATTGGGCTGTTAGGATTTCACTACAGAGAACCAAGCAAAGCTCTCCGAGAGAGTGGCCATTGCTAGTGACCTGAGCTCTCCCCTGAGATGCACGGGCTGCCTTTGATTTCAGCAGAACAATTATGGCAATAGCAATGATGACGATGGGTTGAATGGCAAAGGCACTTGAGGACTTCTGCCCCCGTGCTGCAATAAGTCTGGACGGAGTTCATGTGAGGCAGGAAAGAAACCTCACCTTTGGTAGGTGGTGAGCTGTCAGCTACGCTAAACTTCTCTGCAGTGCTTCTTCTTCTAAAACTGCATTCCCCCATAATTGTCCCAGTTATGACCCTTTGTTCACCAAGGTGGAAAACACGGGCATTTCTTCTAATGAAGCATTATTACAGATCAGAGAGTAAGCCACAGAAATCTCCTTGCTGTCCCCAGTCACACTCTGCCTTTAATGAGAAGTTGTATTATCTAAACATGCTGACTCCGACTCAGAGGGGAGGAAAGGAAAAGCACCTGTGGGCTTTTGTCAGGATCAACACCCCCTGCCATGGCTCCCCTCCCTCTTTTCCAATTGTTTTGGTTCATCTCAGTGAGACCCTGCCTGGTTGTCTTCAGTTTGCAGTGCCTTCCCATAATGAAGAGCATGATTCAATGGTACATATGGGACAAAATAGCCTTTAAATCAAAATTACATGTTCTGCAGCAATTAGAGATTTTTTTTAAAAAAAAAAAATGACAAAGAAGAAGCAAAATCCACACAGCATAGAGAAGAGACATCGCTACAAAAGGGACATTTGGAAAGAAAACTCTGATTCTCCCCCTCTAGGTACTAATTATTGCAGCTGAGAGCTGATCCACTTGTTTTAGAAGTCTATGAAAAGTTTACCATGGAGTTAATGGCAAACTTCAACAACAACAGAAAGGCTTTGATTAAAAAGTAAAGCCAAACTCCTCCTTTGCTCACACACAGGCTGGATCTAGACACATCAAAGAAGTGTTTCAATTTAAAGCGTTGTAAACTTAAACAGGGGAAACAGGTAGAGAAAAATGGGACTCCACATCTCCATCTGTTGGCACAATGCTATATCACACATACAATGCATATGAATCACTATTTCTTTACCAGTCTAGCTGAGCCCTTCTGGGACAAACAGGTCCCAGAAGAAACACTTCAGAAGAAGTGTTTTTGATGATGGCCTGTTATTTTAGTGGTCTTAATAAAACTACATTCTGGCATGTAATTGGTGCCAGAGACTGGGGAGCTGGTAAAATCCACTTGGCATGATTTTATTGCTGCTGACCCCATCCCATAGTTCGGTTGCCCAAATCCCTGATTTCTGTGTGTGCTTTTAGAAGTCGAAACCATGGAAATACATGGAGAGTCAAGCTAAGTCAGGGCTAGCAAATGCCTCGCCCTTGGACTCCAGCTCCCATGATCCCTGACCATGGGCCACGCTGGCTGGGGCTGATGAGAACTGGAGTCCAGCAACATGTGGAGGACTCCATATTGGATATCCCTGAGCAAAGTTCTGAACAAGTGAGTTCCTGCTCAAATTCCTGTCTTAAAACTGGCCTGATCAGTGTGTTGGGTTTGTATGAAGGAAGTGCTAATCAAAATTCCTAATCAGTCATAAATCTGAGGAAGACATTATATCACAGACCACCCTTCCTCGGAACTGAAAATCTGGCATTTTAATGCGAATTTTGCTGGCATTGCAGTGCTCCTTCTTGGTCACTATAAAAAACTAAGGGTGCCAAAGCAAGTGGTTAAATTAGGATGAGAAAAAAATAAAAGTGGAAAGACAACTCTCTACAGTAGTACCTCGGGTTATATACACTTCAGGTTACATACGCTTCAGGTTACAGACTCCGCCAACCCAGAAATATTACCTCGGGTTAAGAACTTTGCTTCAGGATGAGAACAGAAATCGTGCTCTGGCGGCACAGCAGCAGCAGGAGGCCCCATTAGCTAAAGTGGTGCTTCAGGTTAAGAACAGTTTCAGGTTAAGAACGGACCTCCGGAACGAATTAAGTACTTAACCTGAGGTACCACTGTATCCCCAAACAAGGGTCAGTTTTCAATGGGCGTCTTTATCCTGCTTGAGTGGTAGAGTCCTAATTACTGGGGGATCTCAATCCCACAGAAATTTAGCCTGGATTAACTCAAGACTTTGAGCCAAATGCACAATGCAAAATGAAACTCCCATGAATTATGTGAAACCTGCTTCATTTGATTTCACATTTCCAAAAGGAAGGGAAAGCCAATTTTTTTCTAATGGTGTGTGTGCGTGTGTGTACACATGTGTGTGTAGATTTAGAAAATAAAGCTCTCCACAATTTCTGGCATAAATCTTGACCTTAAGCTGGTCTTTCCCTTGTCTTGCCGCTTGAATCATTTATTTAAGTGGTGATAATAAAAGGTGTCAGCAATTCAGTAGTAAGCTCTCCAAGATTTTTTTGTGCGCATTGACCTTTAAGTGTTTGGATCTTGACAGGTGAGCTGTTCTTAACGTCTCCCATGAGATATGGTTGGGGCCAAAGGGTCAGGCACGCTAATGATAAAATTACCATTTACCTTTTACCTTGCCAGCCTTAGTGCCTGACATTATAAATGTAGGTAACCTTTCACCTGAAGGCTCTCTTTCTTCTGCACTGCTAAAGATTATAGTGAAAGGGCCTATACCTGCAGCTGCAGAAGATGTCTTAAGAGAGAGGGATTAAATATTTCCACTGAATTAAGTGTACTCCCCCCTCTTCTTATTTCTTATTCAAGATACAAGTACACATTCTGGGAAAAGGCAACACACAGAGGAGCCTTTATATTTCTCAGGTGACATCTCTCTCTCTCTCTCTCTCTCTCTCTCTCTCTCTCTCTCCTCAATAGTTTCCAACTTTCTGACCACATAGAGCTACCTCAGCCTCTGAACCTTCTGTAAAGAAATTGCTGCGAAACCAACTGTACACCATACCCTGAAACATTTATCTGATGAAAATAGGGATGGCCCATTCCACAACAACAGCAACCATTTTACTACAGTGGTACCTCAGGTTACAGACACTTCAGGTTACATACGCTTCAGGTTACAGACTCCGCTAACCCAGAAATAGTACCTCGGGTCAAAAACTTTGCTTCAGAATGAGAACAGATATCACGCAGCAGCGGTGCAGTGACAGCGGGAGGCCCCATTAGCTAAAGTGGTGCTTCAGGTTAAAAACAGTTTCATGTTAAGAACAGACCTCCGGAACGAATTAAGTTCTTAACCCGAGGTACCACTGTATTTATACACCACCCATGTGACTGGGTTTCCCCAGCCACTCTGAGAGGCTTCCAAAACTCTCGCTCCCTCTCTCATTAAACTTTTCTTTTCTTTTCTTCCCTATACAGGGCTGCCTTTCAGATGTCTTCTAAAAGTTGTATAGTTACTTATCTCCTTGGATCAGGGGTTGGAAAACTCCATACCCTCCAACATTTCTCTGATGGAAATAGGGATGTCCTAAGGAAAAGTGGGACATTCCGGGATCAAATCAGAAACCAGGACAGCTTTTTAAAATTTGGGAATGTCCCTGGAAAATAGGGTCTGTGTGCTTAGGGATACCACAACAGATACAAATGTGTGTACATTTATGGATTATGTTAGATCAGGGAGGTTTTCGAACCTTCTACCCCCCTGGGGCCACTTCAGAGTCCTAAAAGTTACTATTGTGGAATACGACGTCCCTACTTTCATTGTAGAAATGTTGTAGGGTATGAGTACATATGATCCACAACTGTGAAATTTTCAGTACTGAATGGCAACAGGTTATGGGATATTTGTGCAATATCACACACCAGCGCATTGTTCGGATAATAGAATGCACCCTGAGAACAGTCCTTGTTCTATAGGTAAAGCTTTTCCAGGGACAAAAGCCATAGTGGACTGACTATAACTTGTGAGTATAATGTTGCTTGGAGGGGATGCGGGTGGCGCTGTGGGTTAAACCACAGAGCCTAGGACTTGCCGATCAGAAGGTTGGCGGTTCGAATCCCTGCGACGGGGTGAGCTCCCGTTGCTCAGTCCCTGCTCCTGCCAACCTAGCAGTTCGAAAGCACGTCAAAGTGCAAGTAGATAAACAGGGACCGCTCCAGCGGGAAGGTAAACGGTGTTTCTGTGCGCTGCTCTGCTTCGCCAGAAGCGACTTAGTCATGCTCGCCACATGACCCGGAAGCTGTACGCCAGCTCCCTCGGCCAATAAAGCGAGATGAGTGCAGCAACCCCAGAGTTGGCCACGACTGAACCTAATGGTCAGGGGTCCCTTTACCTTTATAATGTTGCTTACCCCTATTTGACCCCAAAGTAAAGTAAAGTATTTTCTGGTAAAGTATGTAAGTAAAATTATAACTGGGGTGGGTAGGTGGGAGAGTTCATTTTAGTCTATTTTTGCTAGATGGAGCTCTGTGTCCTTCCTACTCTGAAAAATAAAGGGGTGGTGGAAAAGCAGCAATTTAAGGCAGTGCAATTCAGTGTTCAGGAGCCAAAAGATCATTGGTATTCTGCAAAATTACCTCCCATGAAGAAGCAGCACAGTTAAGCTGAAAGGATAATTTTAATGACAGTCATACAACTACTAGGGCTGCTTCATAAATCATGGTAATTTAAGACCTAAAATGCATGATCTGAACATAAATCTTTATATTATTATTATTTTTTTGAAAATTTGCCGAGCACAAATGTTATCAGTTTGTGGTTCTGGGTAAAAGGATTTGCAGCCACAAATTGTGCTGCACTTATATTGCTATAATAAGACCCTTTCCTTTAAAAAAAGAAGAAGGTAAAATTAGTATTGAACTGGATCATGGATGCAATAAAAACCCACCTGTTATAATTAAATGAGCAGAAAGAAATTGTCCTGTACAAGCTTAGTTAGAAGATTTGACCAAGGTTTGAGTATTATCAATCCCTGGACAGCTACAGAGCTAGCAAAGCATGGACACGCGGAGCATGCATGTTTTATGGCCTCTTGATTGGATTAAACATGATTCCTAAAGGGACATTTTTTTGGCATAGAACAGAATACAGTACAGGAAGGATTACAGAAGCGAAATAACAGAAAAAACACTGTTTCCCTAAAAGAAAATGAATACAACCCATCTATTCCCTCCCCCTCTGCTTCTTTGACCCCTTCTCCCACCATTGAATTGTGTAGGGTAGCGAACCAGGACAGAGTGTGTAAGAAAAAGTCATCCCCTGGGAATATTCTGCTCAAATCAGAAGTGATGAAAGGGCACTGGCAGAGATGTCATTTGGGCTGGATGAATTGGCAGAGTCATTTCCAGGCTTATCAGATCGTGTTCCACTTGTCTGAATGCTCTTGTTTTACTTCTGTGCATCAACACAAACTCAGCTGCCAGCACTGAAAGAAAACAAGGCTCTCCTTTCCCCAGAACAAAGGGCTCAACTGTGCATTTCAAAATGCATCCCTCTCTCCTCTTACCCCTGCCCCCTCTTTGGTTTTGTGGTATTGGGTTTTGTGGTTGTGTGTGTGTGTGTGTGTGTGTGTGTGTGTGTGTGTGTATATATATATATATATATATATATATATATATATATATATATATATGAAAGCCTGTTCTTCAATCCCATCACATGTATACTTGCTGCCCTCATCTACAGGCCAAGATTTATTCATCTTCAACTTTTTATTGTCATTCTAGCTTATCAATTTCTGTATCACTTTGGCAATCACAACTGCTGTCAAACATAACTATCCTGTGAGATAAAAACAAAGTGTGGATAACTTCTCCAATTTTGGGATGGGAGTAGATTTATAGCACCACCCATGGATTTATATTGTAAACTGCCCTGTGATCCTTGGATGAAAGGCAGTATAGAAATTTAATAAATCAACATCATCATCTATAACTTTAAATTGAGGAGGGTAGAAGGGAAAGATTCATTATATTTTGCTGAAGTTATTTTGGCCAATGTAACAATCAGAAAAATAGGGTGGGTCCTAAAAAATACATATCTCAGGTGTCAGAGGCCAGGGTAAAGAGGTAACTAGAAAAGAAAAGAAAAGAAAAGCAAGGCTTTTCGATACAGATGTCTTCTGCTTTAGAGCCTGTTTATTGATTTTGTAAGGTTTCTAAAGAACATTAATCATGCAAAACCTCGGACAGCTGACATGCGTGCTGAGGAATAGAAGGGCTTTGGCTTGTCTTTAGTTGCAAGATTTAGGTCAACAAATTTCTGAAAAGTAGTCAATAGTCTGTCATACAAACCTCCTGACACACTCAAACATTGCAAGGTAGGGGAGGTAGAGGTCTTAGTACTCAGCATTTATTTATTATTTTTGCAATGAAGTTTTAGATAGGAAAAGAAGAAAACTAAGCTTTAAAAAGTTGGTACGGTATTTTCCGTTAGTGCTGGAGAGTAAAGTACATGCTGAATGATACCTTAGCTATGATGTTTGCTTATAAAGACACGTAGTAGTTGGGTTATGGTTAGGAGGTAAAAGTGTTTGGTTACATTACTGTGTAATATAATGTTTGGTTACATTATTGTTAAGTTGTGGGTGAACATATCAGACGACACAGCGATTCTTCAAACAGCTCGTCTTTATTCAGAGGCCAGAACAGAACTGAGCTGAAGGGGTCAGTCAGCCTGCTTATATAGAGCTCCATTACAACGTTACTGTAGCAACTTTCTAAAACTATCCAATCACTGAACGTCACTTTCGATCCTTCATTTGCATAACTATCTACAGTATCCCCCTGCTGGCCCAGGGTGAGAACTTTAGTACATAACAATTATTGTGTAAAGAGATAGCTGAAAATTGTTAATTCACAATAAGAAACCATCCATAAAACACAGCTGATCCATATATATATATGAAAGAGAAAGTTTGGATTTGATATCCTGCTTTATCACTACCCTAGGGAGTCTCAAAGCGGCTAACAATCTCCTTTCCCTTCCTCTCCCACAACAAATACTCTGTGAGGTGAGTGGGGCTGAGAGACTTCAGAGAAGTGTGACTAGCCCAAGGTCACCCAGCAGCTGCATGTGGAGGAGCAGAGACGCAAACCCGGTTCCCCAGATTACGAGACTACCGCTCTTAACCACTACACCACACTGGCTCTCCCACCCAGAATTTTTGGGTGGGATTCACTCATATTCTGGAAAACTCGGGTTTTGTGATTATAATTTATTGGGAGGCCTTGCACAACAAACTCGCTTCCTCCCTAAGATCAGACTGCTTACCGTAAAGAAAGTAATGGGGAAATGCACAGGAAAGTGTGGGATGGCATTTGCTTTGATACAAACCTCCCAATAAACAAATAAGAATGAAAGTACGTTAAATAGCCGACTGCTTCTAATCTCCCTGCAAACACATCAGGATGAATGATCAATAAACAGGTCATATGGAAGTGTCCTGGATTTCCTGATCTGACCTGGTAGATCTATTCTGAGATTTCATTTGGAGTGGAGAACGGGTGGGAATCAGTGTCAGATTAGACAATACACCTCACTCAGCCTGGTCACATAGAGGGGAACAAGTGAACATTATTCCTCTCCACCAATCTCATCTAACATCCTCTGCATTTAAAGATACAACATATGAAGGCTCCCTATGCAGCTGCAGCTCAGTAGGCATAAGAGAAAACTGCATGGTTGATTTCCTTTGGTGAAGGGGTAAATCAATACAAATAGCCCTTCATGCAAGGTGCAACTTGATCTAATACATGCTAATTTATTTGTTTATATCAAATTTGTATACAGTGGTACCTCGGGTTACATACGCTTCAGGTTACAGACTCCGCTAACCCAGAAATAGTACCTCAGGTTAAGAACTTTGCTTCAGGATGAGAACAGAAATTGTGCTCCGGTGGCGCGGCAGCAGCGGGAGGCCCCATTAGCTAAAGTGGTGCTTCAGGTTAAGAACAGTTTCAGGTTAAGAATGGACCTCCGGAACGAATTAAGTACTTAACCTGATGTACCACTGTACTGCGTCCTGTTTCCTTGTAAGCATTCTTACTAATTTTAGTGAGACGTTTACCCAGTGGCGTAGCGTGGGTTGTCAGCACCCGGGGCAAGGCAAGTAATTTGCGCCCCCTAACCTGTGGATTTGCGCCCCCTAACCCTACCCCTACCCCTAACCCCCAGATGTTGCGCCTGGTGCGCCCGGCCCCCCCTGCACCCCCCACGCTACGCCACTGCGTTTACCCACTGATCAGTATGTCTAATACTGCAACTGATAGTTCTTTGTTTCCTGCATGCTGCTGCCTTGTATTCTTAAAGTGGGGGATAATCAACAGCTGTATCACCGAACTTTAAACCTTGGACTCTTTTCTTAGAAAAACAAAACGTAGCCACAACTTTTTTCCTTGGATATGCAAAACAATCTGCTTTTGCAGATTCCCGTGTGTCTAGCAGACAGCAGTACTTTGAAAAAAGACATCGTTTGTACTGTGCAGACCTGTTAATATTTAGTCACAGAATTTGAGGAGCGCATGTGTGCAGGTTTTCCTGGACCCCTGGGGAGGATCGCTCTTGTAATCAGCCCGCATTTGTTTGCTCTCTTCTTCCAGTTTCAGTGACAGTCACCTATTAAACCCAACAGGCAACATGTGTTATTCTGCTCTGAGAGGATTCAAACTGGGGCAGGAAAAGAAAACAGCTAAGTTGGCAGAACAGGAGAAGCCAAAATAGAGAAGGTAAATTGCAAAAACGGCAAAATAAAACATCCTCCCTGCCGCCCCCATCTCCTTGCCCTTAGGCATCATAGGGCTTTTGAGCGAAAGATAGATAGGATTTGATTGCCAGGAGACCAAGAGGGAATTGTGGAGCCAATGCTGTAATATACACTCTTGCATTAACCACCGAGCTGCTCATATGTTAAGCAGCCCACACCTCTACACCTGGTGAAATCAAAGAGCGGCCTTATGTGTGTGCATGCCACTTTGCAAATTCCTGCTCCTCCACCTCATCTTATCGTTCATAGGAACGAATGTTGGCATGGAACTGGAGAGTTGGTTGAAATGCTCATCGGAGATGCTGCATTGCAAATGAGAGGTCCCACGCGCGTTTGTCTTTTGAACACAGGTACGTCCTGTGATGTTGAAGACAGAATCTGCAAGCAAGTTCAGCTCCAGGATCGAGGGAGATCCGTGTTCAATTAACTTTGGAATTGTCTTGTTTGGGAGACTTCTGCCATGCAGTGAGATGAATGAGGCAGGCAGAGAGAGGAGATGTGCAAGCTTGAGATCTACTCCCAGTTTCGATGCTTGTAATTTACCTTGTGATGTGCCGGGACTTTGGGCCAAGGACCAGAATAAGAGTGTGTTGTTCCTACACTCATGTCTATTAGCAAGTATGTATGAGGACTATGTATGTGCTAAGTTCCATCTAATTCTATATTGTGACCCCGGTATGTTCCTGGAAAGAGATAGCTATCACCTCTTGGCTGTTCTTAATATCTGGTAATTAGAAATATACTGTCAGCACATGGAGGCTCTCTCTCTCTCTGATAGCAAAGAATCTTAAACTTATGATTTAATCTATTCTAATGGTGAGCACATCATCAAGTGGCATTGTGTACCATTAATTTATTCTGTGATTCATGGAATCTTTGTCCTGCCCGCCAGAAACTTTTTTGAAAGAAAGAAAGAAAAATATATTATTTATTACCACCACTACCTTACTAGTTGCTTGCCACCTAAACTGTATTCAGGTGACCTACATTTATATAAAAATACATAATATTATAGAGGTAGATTAAAAACACACACCATAATAACATTTCATACAACATATAAAAAACCAAAACATCAGCAATAGGAAGCTTGGCAGCAGGCTAACAATAAAGCAGACTGAACTCAGTCTATCAAAGGCCTGGGAGAAGAGAGATATCAGTGAAGGCATCTCTCTAGGGAGAACATTCCAATAGACAGGGAGCCACTACTGAAAAGGCCCTCTCCCTTGCCATCACCCTTCAGATAATAAAGCCTGGTCTGGGTAGGTTCATATTGGGAGAGGCGTTCCAGATAGACAGAATGATTTATCTTCCATAGGTCCCTGTACACTAGTTAAAAATGAATAACTCTCCAGTATGTTCCCTTCCCCATTCCCCCCCAACACCCCACAAAAGATCCTAAGTGTGGATCATACTAGCTTTGCTAAGTATGGTTTATAAAGATGGTTTCAAACCTGTGGAGACGTTATCATAAAAATTCTAATACTTCTGTCATGCCACCAAGATACTGTGCATCAATTATCGGAGGGGGTGGGACTAGTAAAGTGACAGGAAGAAAATAGCCCCTCTCCAGTCTCTTATTCAACCTTCGCCTCAATCAGTTTTTAATATGAAGATCTCTGTGTTTTGCTTTATTTTTTCCCAAATAGCCATTGCAGCTGCAAGTAATCCTATTGCATCCTACTCTACTAGTGAGGCTTCTCTTCCTTTAGCATCACGACAAGCCTCTATGACTTTACTTGACCTATGTCTGAGAATAAGCTCCCAATTAGGGCCTAATGGTTAAATCAAATAATGGCTATAAGAAAGGAAGGGAATTGGTGTGCACTGATGATCTGCCAATCAATAATGATGCGAATTACAGTTTAAAAATTAGATGTGTTAGATAGTTATTAAGAGTGTAATTATTCATAAATGTGCCTAATTTTTCATAATTATTCAGATACCTTATTACTTCCCTGATTGTCGTAAGTGATCTCCGAGGCCAATTACAGTTTGATTATGGCCATAGGACTCTTATGCTAATATTCTTCATTCTTCCCCTCTTTTGTGCTAGAAAATGAATGCAGAGAAAACTGAAGGCAACTTGTTGATCTTGACTGAAAGCAACTGTTCTCTTCGCGGGCCTCTTTTGTTTTCTTTTTTTTTACTTTGGTTTCCATCCTGCTCTTCAGTTTCATCTGCTTGCTGCTGCATTTGATTATTATTATTTTTTTTGAAGATTAAGACAGGCACAACCTGTTAGGCATCAAGGGGTTTCAGGAACAGTATCACCAGACTGCTGATGATACCCAAGTGCCTTTCTCCATATCTTCTGAATCAGGAGAGGCTGTGCAAATGCTAGACTGATGTCTCAAGGCTGCCAGGGGCTGAATTAGGAGCTAAAAACGGAGGCTGTAGTGGTCAGCAGGGTACGCTGGCATTGCTCATCTGCTTTCTAATGCAGAGGTCTCTGCTGGCAACTGAAAGGGAGAGGGTAAGAGATGAGGATGGGGTGAGGCATCAGGGAGGTTAGCGCAGGGCAGGTGGGGTGGCAGGAGCACCAGATTGGCTCTGCTGCTGTTCCTGCACAGCACCAACCTCCCTGCTGCAGCCTTGCAGGTGGCTTGTTCTGGGTGGGGTTGTACTCCCTCTGATGGGATTGATCACCTTTGTCACTGGAAACCCACAAGAAGTGGGTTGGAGTGCTTATTGCTAGCTGGTCTACCGGCTATGGAAGTTCCTGGACAGAGAGAACCCAACTACAGCAATTCATGCTCTTATAAGAACCATTTTTGCATGGGACTGTCCTTGAAAACAGGTTTGGAAGCAGCAGCTGGTACAGAGTATTGACTGGGGTGTTTAGTTGAGCTCACAGAACACCCGTTTTGAAGAGCCTGAACTGGCTGCCTGTATGCTACTGAGCTTGCTTCAAGATTTTAATGCTGACTTATAAAGCCTTGCTTGACCTCAGACCCAGTTACCTGAAGGAGCACCTCACACTGAATCATATTTTAGGAGGGAGGGCATTGAGATCAGATAGGGATGCCCTACTTATTAATCCATTGCTAAGTGAGGCTCATACTCCTACAACACTTGATAGGGCTGTCTCAATGGTGACTCCCCAGTTTTGGAATGCCCTCCCTCCTAAAAGCTCACTGTAACCAAAATTTTGGGCACTAGCTAAACAACCTTTTGTGTGGTGGATTCTTGATGTATTAGGTCACTGATTTTTAAGGAGAGGTTATACTGGCAGATTTTATATTGTTCTGTTAGCTAACTATATTGCTTGGTTTTATATCTGACACATCCCAACTCCAGATTATTTGTCTGATGGTGGATTAAAAATTAAATGAAATGAATGAATGAATAAAGATTTTAAGAGTAGTATGAATTTCCTGTGAAATCATCCTCACAATATTAATTTATTTATCATTACATTTATATCCCAATTTTCCTCCAAGCAGCTCAAGGTGGCAATCATGGTCCCCCCCCCCCCATTTTAGTCCCGCAACAACCATGTGAAGTAAGTTAGACTGAGAGACAGTAACTGGCCCAAGGTTATGAGGTGAGTTTTATATATGAGTGGGGATTTAAGCCCTGGTCTCTGATGTACTATCCCAATACTCTAACTACTACACCACACTGTCTGTTTTGCTACAACATTCGTATCAAGCATATACGACTTAAAATTGGCCAAAGTTTTGTTGTGAAAGGCACATACTGGCTAATGCCTGCGACATCACCAACATATGTCCTTCCACAATCACCAGAACAGGTGTATTTTTGAAAGGTGGACAGCATGTCTGACCTCTCCCCTTTGGCACTTTTAATTGCACCTCAACCCCTGCTTTATAGGATGTATGCATGACCTGACTTCTAACAGGTACTAGACATCTTATGGCTCATTCTGCCAGAAGTAGTAAACCTGTGACCAATGTTAAAATGTCCCATCTGTTTTCACCTTAAGAGCATCAGAGTGAAGGTGGAGAAAGGACAGAGAAATAGCTAATGCACTTATTTTGTGAGGAAGCTCCAAGCTCACCCAGGTTCTGGTGCTTTGATGGGGTTGTAAAAATAGAACTAGGAGATGCTAGCCCTACCTACAATCTGTGCCTTTATTAAATCAATATTTTTGTTGCCTTTCATTCCAAACACACACACACACACACACACACACACACACACACACACACATACACACACAGGCTTTGTAAAGAGAGGAAGCAAAATTTTCGTTTCACATTCTCCTTCCGTTAGTATCATTAAATTTCAGGGCAGTATTAGCTACTGATAAATTAGCATATAGATGAGTTTTGGGGGCAGGGAGGATGTGGTGGTGATGGGTTATGAGAACTCAGAGCTACACTGTAGAAATGTTTCCATTTTCATGTACCCCACACAAATGGCACCCTGAACTTAGGACAACCAAGAACTCTTAGCATTTTTAGGCATTTCAGATTTTATAGTACTAATAATTGCTCGGAATAAGGTGCACCGAACTGTTGAAGAACTTAAGAGATAAAATGATTCGTTATAATAGTTCCATTAGTAATGTAAGACAGAATGCAAAATAGCCAAAGTCCTGAAAACCCCACCATAAGTGCTTTTATTATATTGTATTCCTTAGAATACTTATATCCTGCTTTATAGCTTTGAGAGGCTCTCAACACAACTTATAAGAGATTTTCACATTTTCACAAGAATAACCACATTCCATCTGGTATCAGGATTGTTCTGGTGGCATTTAATGTCCAGGTCCTTCATCTTTCCTGATGTTCCCCTTTCGCTCCCACCAGTGGTGTAGCATGGGTTGTCAGCGTCTGAGGGGTGGGGGCATGGGGTGGGGGCATGGGGCACAGAGGGGGGATTGCGCCAGCCCAAGCCCACACTGCAACAGTCTGACAGGAGATGGAGGAGACCTGGCGGTGTGCACAGAGTGAGGCGAAGCAAGTGGAGGGAGGAAGAGGATCAAAGTAAACTTGCGAGGAGGGCAGATTTGAAGGCTGTGGTGCACTGTATGTGAAGGAGGCGGCAGCTGCCAGAGACCCTTGCCTCTCTTTGGGGTGGCAGTGCCAGCACACTCCCACTCCATCTTGTCTGGCGTGTGCAGGCGTCCCTTCACCGGCCACAAAGAGAAGGAGGCACTGCCACCACTCCAGCCCTGAAGGCCTGATCCAGGCATGGCTTAACTTGCTTCCTCAGGGCTCCAGCCTTGATGATGGAGCCTGCTGTCCTCACACTGCTTCAAAAATCTGTGCCTGGGGCCATGGTGTTATGTACTTACGTTCTCACCCTGGGCCAGCAGGGGGATACTGTAGATAGTTTTCACTCAGGTCCACATATGCAAATAAGGGATTGGAAGTGACGTTCAGTGATTGGATAGTTACAGAATGTTGTTACAGTTGCGTTGTACTGGAGCTCTATATAAGCAGGCTGGCTGAACCCTTCAGTTCAGTTCTGTTCTGGCCTGTGAATAAACAAGAGCTGTTTGAAGAATCGCTGTGTCGTCTGATATGTTCACCCACAACTTAACACATGGCCCCCTTGCCCTCCCCATGCTACACCCCTGGCTCCCACCAGTGGCAGATCTTGGGCTCTGAAATTTAAGCGGCGCCCCGTGTGATGCCAAAATCCTGCACCCCTCTGCCTCTCACGCTCCTCTCACGCTTCTGCCTCTCACGCTTCTAAATCAGAGTTGCAGCGCCCCTACTGAACCACGCCTAGTTCAGCTGAACCCGTCCCACTCCTTTAAACCCACTTCTGCTCCCACCTACTAGGCAAGAGAGACTTTGACGGTTGGATATGGGGAAGGAAAGAGCTGCGCATTCACAATGCCATAGCTCACCAGGAGAGATTCTTGTGAGGAATTTTTTTAAGAAACAACAACAACAACAAACTGACGTAGAAATGTAGCCAACTGAACCGCTTGGGAAAATGAGAAACCGAGTGAAACAGAAATAGTCCGATTGGACTGTTCCTATCCCCAAGGAGGCTTGGCTGGAGTTGACATTACAGTTGTTGTTTTTTTTTTGGGGGGGGGGTTTGAGTGCCAGGATTTTTAATTTGCTCAGGCATTTTAAACTGTTTTCACAGCCTTTGTTCTGCTTAACAGTTTTGTATTTTTATTGCCTCACAGTTTTAGTGTTGCTTGAAGGATGTCATAGTATTCTCTTTTTCCTAGAATCCATGGGCTTAAGGATTTTAAATAAATAAATAAATATTAATTTATAAACTGCTTTTATGCCAAAATGACTACTCACAGTGCGGGATTATTAGCAGGATCTCTCAGTTGAATTACAGTAAAGGTAAAGGTAAAGGTACCCCTGCCCGTACGGGCCAGTCTTGACAGACTCTGGGGTTGGTGCGCCCATCTCACTCAAGAGGCCGGGGGCCAGCGCTGTCCGGAGACACTTCCAGGTCACGTGGCCAGCGTGACAAAGCTGCATCTGGCGAGCCAGCGCAGCACACGGAAACACCGTTTACCTTCCCGCCAGTAAGCGGTCCCTATTTATCTACTTGCACCCGGGGGTGCTTTCGAACTGCTAGGTGGGCAGGCGCTGGGACCGAGCAGCGGGAGCGCACCCCGCCGCGGGGATTCGAACCGCCGACCTTTCGATCGGCAAGCCCTAGGCGCTGAGGCTTTTACCCACAGCGCCACCCGCGTCCCTTCGGAATTACAGTACTGTAAGAAAATAAAACCACAGTGACCTGAGTTAACTGAGCATTTGGGATTCTCTCTCTTTAAACCCCTTACTAATGTCGATAAATAGCACTAGATTTTTATTCTGCTGTTTTCATTACCAGTGCTGCCTGTATAGACTTTTCTTGTATCATGCCTGCTGTAGTGCTGGTTTTCCCTGAACAATATTCTTCTCCTGGACGAACAGTAATTTATAGTTCTGTTACCTTTCCTTTCTTATATTAATAATTGTTTTACAGATAACATTACAAAGCAACTTGTAAGGAGTCCTGTACCTTACAAGCGACTGCAAAGGGAGCCAGACCAAACAGTGAGGCCGTAATTCAGTCGCAAGGCTGAGAGATTCACTACCACATACCCAAACCCGTAAGCTATATTCTTACAGTGTGGGACATTAGCAAGATCTCTCAATTGAATTACAGTATTGTGTTCCACCTGGGACTCAACATTGCAGTGTACTTAACATTGTACTACATAAAGAGGTCTGGGAGTAATGACTTTTTATAGTAATAGGGTTTCCCCCTCCCCTCTCTTTCTTAAATCAAAAGTAGGTTTAGAAAATGGTCATTTCTATGACACAAACAGAGCTTAAAAATACAGCTCTGGAAACACACACACACCACCACCAACATTTAATCATGTTCTTTGCTCAGAATTACCAGTGTGCAAATGTTTTTCCTGGTGAGGAAATGAAGCTTTTTTTTTGAAATTGTTCCAGATTTCCACCTTCCGCAATTTGTTTGCTTCCAAATGTTAGAAATGAAGCCCTCTTTATTAGGCACACCCAACAACCAGTTTCTTAAAGCTATAAAAATTAAATTGGGCGATCGGGTAAGAGGTGGGTTTTTTTCCTCCTTTGAGGGGAAAACCGCCTTGAGGACTTTTTTTTAAAAAAACCAAACAAACCAATCCCGCAGTGTATAAATTTCATTAAACAAACAAACAAACAAACAAACAAACAAACAAATAAATAAATAAACACCTTACAAATTAAAGGGATGAGATTACAAAACGTTGTCACCTTATTCATATTACCTCAGGGACCGTTCACCTCACTCTTGTGTTTGTGGCATTTGCTGCTGCAAACACGGCTCTTTCTTTATAGGTTTGGATATAAACAACGAATTGCAAGCACTTTGAAAAAAATAACAAATCTTAGAGAGTTTTTGGATTACATACTGAAATTTCCTCAGAGACAGAGGACAAAACATGGCACTATTCAGGGTTTCTTTTTCAGATGGAACTTGCCGGAACTCAGTTCCAGCACCTCTCAGGTGTGCGCCATTGTCATTCTAGGAGAACGAGAGAGGTGTTCAGGATGAGTTCTGGCACCTCTTTTTCTAGAAAAATAGCACCAGATCTACTTTTTTATTGGCATATGCTTAAATTCAGTTACGTCTTGATACATGGAGATACAACACAGCTTGATATGTGGAGACTATTCAAATATTTATAATGGGAGCAGCTAACTCTCAGTTTAGAAATCTGATTTGGTGCTCCCCCAAGCAGTTTTTTTCCCTGGGCCTCAATATCCCATCAATTTTGTCAGCAGTGGGGGAAAAAAGTTAAATTAGAGACAGCACTGGGGTGGGGAGGGACACCGGAAACCACACTGCCCACATTATTAGAGTCCTCATCGGACTACCATGTTGGTTTTAGGATGAGGGAAGACAGTGGTAGAGTTGCCATACAAAGAAGCTCATGAGGAACAAAATGAAAAAAAGAAAAGTTATCTTCTGGTATGATAAAAGAAAAGATTTGAGGGGGGAGGGGAGCCAGACACAACAGAAATAACTCCCTCCCATATATTTTTCTTTTTAATTAATATTTCATGATCAGTTAACCAGCAGTCTGTTATCCTCCTAATAAAGCAAAGGTATTACAGCTAATAAAAAAATATTTATGGCCACATTTTTATGTTTTAATCAAGGGCAAACCTCTCGACATATTCTTTTTTAGCTGCTTGACATTGCACATGATTAAGTAAAAAAAATAGCTTTTTATGCCGAAAAGGAAATGCTCATTGAGGTTAGTTAATTAACACATCGTCCTTCAGAAACGCAATAAATCCAACGTGATGAAGAAAGAGTTGAGAATAATAACTAGATAATCTTGCATGTAGAATCTGCACTGGACACAAATTCCGCTTGGTTTTGGGAGTCTTGCTTTTTTCTGGCAGAGACCTGATGGCTACATGGGCAGGATGAAGTTAAACAGGTTCAGAAGGAGGGTTTTTTAAAAAATGGTTTCAAAATCATGTTTTCATAAGGTCACGTCTTTGCCCTGCACAAAAATACCCCCAGTGTTGATTCTATACAGTGACTAAGGGTGAAATCCTAAATACTTACCTGGGAGAAAATCCAACTGCATCCAGTGGACCTTACTTCTGAGTAGACATACGTAGGACAGCAATGTTTTAAATAACAATGTTTTCCTGAGCTTTCTCTAGCACAATGTCATTGCCTCAGTCCAAAGCAGGAAATAGGTGTGTGGAAACAGCACAGAGAAATCCATTTGCACCACACAATGTAGGTGAGGACCCCCGCCATCTTGGCCTGTACATCTCTTCTTGCACACAAGTATATCTGGACATCTGGGATCTGTGTATCCTATATGTAACAAATAATTTATCTGAAGTATTGCTCCGATTTCTTTTGTTGCTTTCAGCTTTTGCTCCTGGACTTTAGAGCTGAGAAGGGGGGCAGCAGTGTGTCTTGTGTGTTTTCCTTTTAAGATTTATTTACTGAAAGTTGTTCTGTCCCACCTGTCAGGACAAAATCCTCGCAAGGAGGCTTGCAAAAGGCAATTAAACACATAAAGCAATTTCAAAGCAGGTTTTTAAAACAATGTTCAAAGCTGGTCGCTACCCAATTCACAGCATGTAAAGGTAAAGGGACCCCTGACCATTAGGTCCAGTCGTGGCCGACTCTGGGGTTGCAGCGCTCATCTCGCTTTATTGGCCGAGGGAGCCGGCGTACAGCTTCTGGGTCATGTGGCCAGCATGACTAAGCCGCTTCTGGTGAACCAGAGCAGCGCACGGAAATGCCGTTTACCTTCCCGCCAGAGTTTCCTATTTATCTACTTGCACTTTGACGTGCTTTCGAACTGCTAGGTTTGCAGGAGCAGGGACAGAGCAACGGGAGCTCACCCCGTCTTGGGGATTTGAACCGCCGACCTTCTGATCGGCAAGTCCTAGGCTATGTGGTTTAACCCACAGCGCCACCCGTGTCCCACATTCACTAATTAAGATGAAAACACCTTTACAGATATGGCCCCGAGGCAGAGTGGCAACTTCACCCTCAGGTCTTTCTGCAGATAGTGGAAGGATATGGGATGCTAGTAATGGGCCCGTTCGCAACAATCCAAAGCACCAAAATAAGCCAATTCATGTCTCGACTCTGGACTCCAGGGACACAGGGAATAGACACTCTGGCGACAAACTGACCAAATCGAAAGAGTGTGCAGGGAAGCCCAGGCGGCTGTCCTACAAATGTCCCCTAGGGGAAAATCTCTTTTAAAAGCAGCTGAGGTAGCTGCCCCTTTAAGGGAATGTGTTATCAGCCCTACAGTGGATGATTTCCCTAAAGCTAGGCAGGCTTCTGAAATGGCCACCGTGAAGACACCTTGATATGGAGGAGGAAAAAACCTTGCAGCCTCTGTCTTCTCTATTCTTTATTTTGTTCGATAATGGAGTAGAGAGCTTCCGATTTATGGAAGGCTTTGGTCCTGTCGAGGTAGAATCTGAGGGTCCCAAGGATGTCTGACTTCAGATTGGGACAAAAGGACAGCAAAACAATGTCTTGAGACCTGTGGAACAGGGAGTTGACCTTCAGGATGAATGATGGGTCAGCCTGAATACCATTTTTTTAAAGGGATCCTTTCACCCTGTACTTCATAGCATTGCCTTGTCTGATAAATCACACCTTCATTATTATTATTAACTTCTCTTGGAAGCCTGAGTTCGTTCTGAGCTTTGGCCCACCTGACCTTCTCCCTGCAACTGTTGGCTACTTGTGTATACTTTTCTTTTGTCCGTTCCCCTTTTGTCCATTTCTTATACATATGCCCTTCTTAAATCTCAGCTCATCTGTAAGCTCCTGATGCAGCCATACCAGTTTCTTTAGATGCCTCCCACTTTTCTTTCTGCTTGGAATTGCCTGCATTTGGACCGTCAGTATTTCAGCTTTAAGAAACTCCCATCCATCTTGGACTCCCTTTTCACTGAGTATTTCTGACCTCGCTCGGTAGTTCCTTAAGCTTTTAGAAATTGGCCTGTTGGCATGTCTGACTGCAGTCAGCTTTCCCTTGCCTTTGTGTAATGAATCCCAAGAGGACACGATCACTTCATCTCAAGGTTGCCAGTACTTGCACTTCGTTGATCAGTTCCTCCCTGTTGGTGAGGACCAGGCCCAAGATATATGATCCCCTTGTGGACTGTCATCTTCTCTGACAGTGCCCTGCTGCACGACTCTTTGTTTTACCTAGTAGTATTCCAGTGCAGCAGCTCAAAAGAACAGCCTCTTAGTCCCTGAAAACTCTTCTTTCGTAGCCTAGTTTAGGATCATGATGATCCCTTTCAAAGACCACTGATTTGAGAAATGGTCCATATAATAAGTGCTGACTGAACAATTACTATACTAGCAGGCTAGTAGTGTTGATGTTTGCTCTGCTAATTGTACTTAATTTACTGTGACTTTCCCCCAGAGATTCCTGTTGATTTGAGTGTGTTATGATACTGTGCCAAGATATTCCAGTGGGAGAATACATCAATTAAAACACCCAAGAGAATCATTACATGAGCGATCTGTACAATGAGCTGCTGATAGGCGCAGCCCACGTTGAGGTTGGTGTGGAAATTCAGAGCCCTCGGTAGGAACTTTGCAAATCATTAAGGTTTGGAAGCTACTGCTAAGCACATAATTTTGGGGGGATTCAGTCATACTGATTTGTGAGAACATGATTCAGTAGGCATACCCAAGCCACTGAATTATTTTGGTGAGCTAAATTTTAGCTATGGTGCAAGTAACCATGAGAAGAAGTTTATTGCGTTTGCATTTTAAGATGAACGTACCTAATTCTCACTTCCCAACCTCACAGCAGAACCAAAACACAGATAACCTATGAAAGTATCTGTCAGAGCTGCCTCTAGGTCCCAGCTCACAGAGGACCAACGCCAGGCTGATGTTATGTACAAAAGTCTTTATTGAAGTTTAATTTCCATTTCAAAGCCAGAGCGTGCAGCCCTACGTCTAGACTTTAGATCGGCGAAGTCCCGTCTGAGTCTCCGCCCCTTCCACACCAGTTTAAGATCCTAGCCCTGCTCCACCTCCTGCGCTGCTCTCTTCTCCTCTGGGTCCTCCTGCCTTCTGGGGCATTGCCCTTTCTGGACTCTTCCGACGCTGAGTCGCTTAGCTCCTCCCCCTGCCTCCGGCGTGCTTTAGGACCCGGTTCCCAATCCTCACTCTCTGCTGTCCCGCGCTCCTGTACATTTGAACTTGCTTCTCGCGCCAACCCAGTGACCTTTCTCCTAACCGTTACACTACTTCTATCACTGCTTCCCTCTTCCGTGACACTGGCCGGATCTGACCTCCCTTCCGTTGTCCGACTCTCCGAGGGAGGCGTGGTAGGCTCTGCCTCGTCTCCTCTCCCTGGTGGGGAAAGCACTGGCCCCGATGCCTGGGACTCTTCCCCCCCACTCTGCTCTGGTGGGGAAGCTGGTCCTGATTTCCAACTACTGCTCTGGGAGTCCCTGCTGCCCCCTTGCTCCTGTGGCGTTCCCCTTGGGACCCCCCTGCCCCTGGCCACTGGCGCTCCCTTCTGTGAATCTTCCGATTCGCTGGAGAGGCTCATGGAATCCCTCGGACCACTGTCCCCTCCTACGCTCCCTTCGGATTCCTCCCCCTCGCTCTCCATCTCCCATCTTCCCTGTGCCTCAGCTCCTGAGCCCCTGACAGTATCACTCTTAGGAATTTTGCAATGCAGTTCTCCAGCTGAAAATGCATACCAAAAAGTGAATATTAGGGAACAATGCATACACAAAGGTATTTATATTAATGAAAATAGCATACGAAAGTTTACGTATTGCATTAGGGAAAGTTCACTTGCATATGTGTGCGCGCCCAGATATGTGGATAGTAATATTAACACAATCTATTTTAGAGTTCATAGTCAATGTAGACAATATAATGAGACGTTGAGGAGGAAATTGTGTTTTAGATCTGTTTGAGTCCAAGCTGTTTAAAGTTTAGTTTATTGTCCAATAAATTGGAATTGTGCTTGGATGAAAATAAGAAGCCACTGGAGTACAGTACTATAATATGTGTCTATTGGCTCACTTTCATGAAGAACCAATATTCACTAGTTTCAGTTTTAACATTTTGTAAGTCATCCTTAGTGCAACGATAGCACTTGAAGCAATGTTAGAATGTTTTGCACAAGCCGAAACTTCTACACAGAGCAGCTCATAAAGAATGCAGCACACGGTGATGTAATCCCATGCATATTTGCTCAGAAGTAAGGGCTGTTATCTTAAATGGGCTTTCCTCTGGCACTGTGGGTTAAACCACTGTGCCGCTTGGGCTTGCTGGTCGAAAGGTCATAGGTTCGAACCCTGCGATGGAGTGAGCTCTCGTTGTTCAGTCCCAGCTCCTGACAACCTAGTAGTTCGAAAGCATGCAGTGCAAGTAGATAAATAGGTATCCAGCAGGAAGGTAAACGGCTTTTCCGTGTGCTGCTCTGGTTTCACTAGAAGGGGCTTAGTCATGCTGGCCACATGACCCGGAAAAACTGTCTGCGGACAAATGTCAGCTCCCTCAGCCTGTAAAGCGAGATGAGCACCGCAACCCCAGAGTCGTTTGCGACTGGACTTAATTGTCAGGGGTCCCTTTACCTTTACCTTTAAGGGAGTTGGATTGCAGCCTCCCTTTCAACTGACAGACCTGGTGACTTTAAGCTCGTTCCATTTTTTAAAAATGCCATCAGGTGAAATCTAATTTATGAAATGCCTACCAACTCATAAAGAAGCGTCTCTTTTTACACTTCAAGGGAGACATCAAAAGTATTTACTATGGTTTGCAAAGCTGCATCCTTTGCCTCTCTGCCTACTTTCTGTTTATATTGGCACCTGCTGCCCATCACTATAGAGTTTGGATCACCTGCCTGGTTGTCTTTGTCTTTGTGTCTCCATCCTTGCGACAGAGATTAGCGAAAGGAAGGGTGAGAAGGATGATGGATTTTTAGGTGGTCTTGTGAAAGACATTTTGCTGAGAAGCCAGGTGTCCTTGATGCCTGCCACAAGATTTATTACAGCCCTCTTCAAGCAACTCATGCTGAGCATTCCTGAGTAATTAGAATTCAGCCTATCAGTTGATGGGCACTGACCTCTCTTTGCAGGCCGCTCTGAAGTGTCTGAGCATCTGTGTTGCATCCTTCGAACCACTCAACCTTACCTTTACTGATGCAACCTGGTAGATATTTTATGACATGTTGCCATGGCACAAAGGCTGCACAAGCTGTACTACACAGTACTCCAAGCCCGGGGCTACTGTGGGAAATGCTTAGTGCTTGAAGTTTAAGCTAAATAATACGGTCTCTTAATGAGCTCATGTGGACTGCAGATCAAAAGCACAAAGAAAAGGTAAAAAGTTCATCTCACGTGCAGAGTATGGATGTCCGAAGCAAACCTTTGAAAGACTCTCACTTGTTGGGGTGACTGAAGAAAAGCATTTCACTTTAAAAGGCTTTGTAGATTTAGGCCGGGGCTGTGGTGAAAGTACTCATTGTTCTTCATTATTGCTTTCAACAGTGCTGAAAAAATGCTTCCTTTTCCTCACTAATTTGTGTGTTACATACCTTGCAGAAATGGTTACTTATTTTCTTAGAGTGCCCTCACTCGTGCTTACTTTCAAATGCCCTCATGTGCCCTAGTGAATTTCAGTCCTATGCGAATTCTGATTTGGTGGAGGTCACCTATATGACTAATCCAGAAACAAAATACAAAGCAGCAGCCAAGTGAAAGAATGGCATGGACAGGTTTGGAAATGGAAAATCAACATTTGTACAGTGTTAGCATACAAAGAGGATGTGAAGCTGTGGCTTGGGGAGAGCGCGTGTAACCTGCAGAGGGTTGTGATGTTGGGGGAGTCCCAAGAGCCACATAGAAAGACGGGGGGCAGGGGACATATGATCCCAGGGCCTGAGATTCCCCATCCATGATATACGCCATGCCTCCAGCTTCAACACCAATTCTTACTTATGGTTTCCTGACATACCTGATGGTAGTGAACTGTGATTGGGTGCTGAGTTAATTGATATCCTATGCTCTATCATGGAGATGCCAGCAGGGTGGGTGTTGATTTGGTTTCAGCTATTTTTGCAATTTCCTGTGTGGTTTGTGCTGTTGACAGGGGCATGACCATGGATTAAAGGAGCATAGGTAATGGCATAAATGTGCATATCTCCGTCCCGTTTCAGCCATTCCACCAGTTTATGTGGGATGTTTTAGTAGTAGAACTGCCATGGTGGAAGTATAACTGGAGCTCAGCTGAGATTATGGGGCTTCCACCACGTAGGCTCCACAACTGTTGGATTATGGCCTGAGTTTATTTTCTCTTCAATACAGGAGAAATTGAGCTTATTTTAGAGGTAAGAAAAGTCCTGAATTCTGCAACCAGACTTTTCCCAACAGAAAGACTAGCTCCTTCAATTCAGACACCATCAGGAAGATAGGAAATTTATTGATTTATTGATTTGATTTCAGGTCTTATTTATCAACTTGGTTTTCAGATCTCACAAGGCAAAATATGAGATTTAACAATGTTTTCTCTTCAAGATTCTTTTAAAATCATAGCTACAGATGGAACGTTCGATATACAGAAATAAAAATTGGGGGCCTAAACTGGGTGAAGTAGTTGTAAACCTTGACTACATTAAATCTTCTTTTGCAACTTCTGTTAACTAACCTTGAGTACGCCAAACTTGTTCCTTTTTAAACAAGGGATTTTGACATTGTTTGGTTGCTATCAGAGTTTTTGGGAGACACATCTTTGGTTCATTGCACAATTATAGTCATGCAAATTATTAGATCTCTGGCTCATAACAGTTTGTATAAACTGTTGATCTTGTTCAGTGCAGGAGTATCAAATAGGTAACTTAGCATAAGTAGCAGGACTGGAGGCATTTTTTTCGTATTGTATTAACACAACTGGAAAAGGTGAAAATTGATTTCTTGAGAACTGTGAAAATATCCCCTCTGCTGCTTCTTTTTGGTAGGGGTTGACCAAAAATGCTTAGTATTGTCAACTCAAAAGATTTTTTTAAATGTGCAAAATTTGCATCTCCTCAAATCATTGTATTGGTTTAAAAATGTGTAATTAAAAATCTAGAGGCTTCTCTCCCTGCATCAAAATTTACATCCCTTGGACTTTAGGATTTGGAGAAGGGAAGAGAGTATGGCAAAATATTGTGAACTGAGAAGACAACCTTTCTGTGCTGAATTTTTCAAAGGCTGAATCAGTCAGTGAATCTGTGGTTGCATCAATAGTTCTTAGCAAGGACAACATTACACATTGCAAGGAAGACCTTCGGTTTCCAACTCAAAGTCTGCTTCATAATGACAATGTAGGGAGGGAGTTATTTGGAGGGAACCATCAGCTTAACAATTTCTCCCCTCTAAACATGCATTCCTGGTCATTTTTCTGTTGATTTCTCCACAGTGGTGTGCGTGTGTGTGTACTTGATGGAAGAAAACATGTGGGGGCATTTTCAGGGTAGAATCAGCAGGCAGGAGAAGAGTTAAGTATCCATCTCCCAACCTGCTGACAGTCTTGCACAAATTCAAACCTCAGCACCTCTCCCAGATTTGCATTAGTTGGTCAAACACAGGTCTGAGGACACATGTTTTCTGAGGAAACATCTACAGTAGTTATACCCTTGTGCAAGATGAAAAGATGCAAGAGGGCACAGGCCTCCTGCACCGTTAATATTTGTGTAGAAGACGGTATTTCTGCAGCCTGAATGACAAAGCTATACATACTGAAATGTCCACTTCTACACAACTATTCGTGACAGCAGTCACGAAATTAAAAGATGCCTGCTTCTTGGGAGAAGGGCGATGACAAACCTAGACAGCATCTTAAAAAGCAGAGACGTCACCTTGCCAACAAAGGTCCGTATTGGGAAATTTTGGAACAAGAGGGAGACAGACTAAAATTGCAGAGTTTTGAAAAATTAAAAAACAGAGTACGAGATTGGCTCCATTATTATCAAATAATGGAGGCATATAATTTGGACAAAAAAATAGGCTTCCAAGTGGAAAAATCAAAATTGGAAACAGAACTGTTAGACTCTAAAGTTAAGAATTTGTCAAGAATGTATAACCTGCTGTTGAAATGGAATACTCAAGATGAAATGGTGAAATCTGCTATGATTAAATGGGCACAAGATGTGGGACATAATATCATGATGGTTGACTGGGAACAGTTATGGACTACTGGTATGAAATTTACGGCATGCAATGCCTTAAAAGAGAATTTAATGAAAATGATTTATAGGTGGTACATAACACCAGTCAAGCTTGCAAAAATTTACCATTTGCCTGACAATAAATGCTGGAAATGTAAGGAGACAGAAGGTACTTTTTTTCACCTTTGGTGGACATGCCCAAGGATTAAGGCATTCTGGGAGATGATCTATAATGAAATGAAAAAGGTATTTAAAAATACCTTTCTGAAGAAACCAGAGGCCTTACTTTTGGGCATGGTCGGCCAATTGGTGCCAAAGAAAGATAGAACGTTTTTTATGTATGCCACAACAGCAGCAAGAATACTTATTGCAAGTATTGGAAGACGCAAGACCTACCTACCAGGGAAGAATGGCAGATGAAACTGATGGACTACATGGAAATGGCGGAAATGACCGGTAGAATCCGAGACCAGGGAGAAGAGTCGATGGAAGAAGATTGGAAAAAATTTAAAGCATATTTAAAAAAATATTGTAAAATTAATGAATGTTAGAAAGATGCTGGAGTGAATTTACATGGTCTTAGCAGAAAGGTTGTAAAGAATTAAGTTAAATTGGATTGTTAATGGGTTAAAGTGAAAAATTCAAGGTTAAATTGTGTTAAGATAAATTTATGGAACAAAATCTGAGAAAGAGGGAAAGGACTTGCTGAAACAATTATGAATTAGAATACAAAAAGAGAGGCGTGAGGAAGTCAAGGAAATAAGTAAATGAAGGATAAAGATATGAAAATACTGGATGTTAGTGTTTTTTAAATGTTATTGTTATTGTTTAGTTGTATTTTTTTTCTCTTTTCAGTATTGTATCTTCTTTATAGTTTTGAAGTACAGTATTGTATTTTTTCCCTCTTCTTGTTATTATTGTAATTGTTAAACCTTAATAAATAGTTTTTTTTTAAAAAAAGGTCCGTATAGTTAAAGCCATGGTTTTCCCAGTAGTGATGTATGGAAGTGAAAGGTGGAATTGATGCTTTTGAATTATGGTGCTGGAGGAGACTCTTGAGAGGCCCATGGACTGCAAGAAGATCAAACCTATCCATTCTTAAGGAAATCAGCCCTGAGTGCTCACTGGAAGGACAGATTGTGAAGCTGAGGCTCCAGTACTTTGGCCACCTCATGAGAAGAGAAGACTCCCTGGAAAAGACCCTGATGCTGGGAAAGATTGAGGGCACAAGGAGAAGGGGATAACAGAGGACGAGATGGTTGGGCAGTGTTCTCGAAGATACAAATATGAGTTTGACCAAACTGCGGGAGGCAGTGGAAGACAGGAGTGCCTGGAGTGCTCTGGTCCATGGGGTCACGAAGAGTCAGACACGACTAAACGACTAAACAACAACAGCAACACAACTATTGAAGGTGCAAGAGCACTGCCTTTTCAGGTTTTCACCCTACCCTTATTAGAAATGCTTCTTCTCAGAAGAAGAAAATAAGTATTTGAAAGGGGAACTCCAAACAAGAAATATAGCATTCAAATTGTGAATTAGATTATAAACTAATTGTGAACAATATTGTACTGCTTGCATTTGCCAAAGAATAGAGTCTTATCTAATAGGGGATGCCATGGTTTAAAGGCAGGACAGCTTTCCTTAATAATAATTTCTGCATTCTAAGCAAAACGTTAATGTAAGATGCAGATATACATGCAAGACATGGAAAATGCGTATTGCGTGGCGAGTTCCCGCCCCCCACCAGGATAAATAAAGACACGAGACACCATAATTAAGGTTAATTGGGCGCTCATGTGGGGGTGGGCGTGAAGCCCGCAACCCCACCTCCTGGGCAGGCCGGAAGTGGCTTTAGCACAAAGTCTGTTATTGGTAGCTGTTCATTCTTTTTCTTGTCGTCTGCGAAACAGGTTTGCTAATTACTCTCTTTCTGTCTTCTGTGTGAATGTCAAAAGACATTTAATGTTGGAGGTAAAGGGGGTGCTTAAACACTTCATCGAGCTCAGGATTCTACATGGTCAGATTCAGATGTGCTAATTTACCTGCTACAACTCATTAACATTGGGTTCAGGCAGGTGTTTGATGGCTTAGCTCAAGCAGCTGAAAGGAATGGTTATGAATCCTAACTGTTCTTGTTTGCAATGAATATCATTGAACTTGCTTTGGTTGATATTTTGAAGCAAATCTGAACAGGGAAGGGGTGGAATCAGCAACAAATATGTAGATTCCCCTGTGTGCTATTTTCCTGCCATTGATGATCATACTTGAGGAGTATAGACTGAAGCAACAGAGGGGTCATTCAATGTCAATTTGGGGGGGGGGATTTGGTGGGATTCAGGGCAAACTGACGGAAGTACACAGCACACTATTACACTAAGAAATTTGCTACCACAAGGTGTAGTGAAGCTGCCAACTTTTTAGCTTTTTATAGACATTATACTACAGATTCATGGAGGATAAAACTATTCACTAGCCATGATGGTTGTACACTATCTCCAGGATTTTTTTTACATATGCATCTGGTTAGCTACTGTAGGAAACTGGTTTCTGAATGGAGTAAATCTATGGTCTGATCCAGCAGGGCTCTTCTTAGACTATTCTGAAATAAGAATACATTATGCCTATATTGTGATGTGTGTAGTTCTATTGTATTTTGAAATGCAACAGACTGCAACAAAGCAAGCGGTCAATAGACAGACCTATACACAACAATTTAGAAAAGAAGGAAGACCGTGGTTATGGATTATATTACATTTCCAGCAGTTACTTCACACTGTTGTATATATTCTGCTTACTTCATATGGAGTTAAATACCATGGGTATAACATTTACTGTAAAAAAATATGATCATTTTGCTTTAGCCCTAACTTTAAACTCTGAATGCTGCAAAATGTGAGTTTTCCCTTTATCAGGAGGGAAGAAAGAATACAAGGGTTAATAGTTTAGCCACTTGCCCATGACAATAAAAACCGTCCTTTTAAAACTATGAAGCTAAGAATTCACATCTCAGTCCTAGGACTCAAATGTAGATTAAACGTAATGAATTTACTGAGTATTCAAATGTTACTGCTCAAGCAATGATATACACCCTTGTTCTGTGGCCTTTATTAAGTGTCGACTTTTTCCATACTTCACAATGAGGAAAGAGGGAACCAACTTCTCTCGGCTTTGACCTTTCGGAGCCATTTTGTTGCCTCAAGCCCTGTCATTAACACAGCGGCAAGCAGTAATGTTTATGATAGAATGTAAAAAAAAGCTTGCATAGAAAACAGCACCCTTTGCTTCCCCCTGAGTCCCTAAAAACTCTTCAGTGGTGTGTATGTAAATTCTTCACGATGCCTACACTGGGAGTTTGGAAAGTGAACTTGTCTTTTTTGTGTGAGGGTCTCAACAAAATATGGCGCAGTGCCTTCAAAATAATAGCTGTTTTGGTATCTTTTTAAAAATCATTTCCCAACCTTTTAGTGCATAGGAACTAGCAAATGGGTCTTTTCTTCTGACAAACATTTGCCTTCCTTCATAACATTGCATTTTCTGCTCCTCTTTGTATGTGTGCGGATATAAGGCCTGAAAGCAGTGACCCTGTTTCTTAGCAACAAGGATGCTTTGGCCTCAGCCTTGGTAGAGGAGGTAGAAGGTCAATTAATGTGGCAGGCCTGTCCTTAACAATATGCTATCATGGCACCAACTTTTATTTCCTTATAGTAATATGTCATAATAAGTTTTGTAGCTCTTAATACTTGTGGCTCTCCTCTTTGAATAAAAGCATAACTAAGACTTGAGGGTATGTCTGATATAACAGAAAATGTAACTATAAAAAAAAATACCACAGAATAGAAATCATCTGACTGCTGACTATCCTGCTGAGTTGCCTGTGGCAGTTACATATTTCCATTGAGTTATTTTATGATCAGGCCAGTATGTTATTGAAATATTATCTCTTTAGCCTTTCTCATTCTGATAAGAAATGACAGGCTCTCAGAACAGTAATACACATGGAGAACAAAATATGGGGCTGTGGGGGAAATTCAGTTGAGGGGCAAAGAACAGGGGCACAACAGTGTCCCTATTACACCTCCCCAACCATACAGTTGTCTTTATTCAAACAAGAACATATTCCTTGTTTTGGTAACGTAACTAAACAGGATAGCACTCCCCGTAAACTAGCCTAGAATTGTCCATCATGTGGAGATGTTATTGCTTAAGGGGGAGATTTGGCACCACACTAGAAGTTAATGGAGACTGGGCACCTAACTGTCCTATTTGTCTGTGAACATTTCTCTTTTTCATATATTGTTGCTGTCTATCTTCATTCATGTGAACAGCCTCGGGTTGAAGGCGTCATCCACAACATTGGGATGAATAAGTGCTTTGCATAGGGCTACACTGCATAAGGATACAAGGGGGCACATCAACTCTGACTCTATTCCACTAATAAAGAGTTGGATAAAACAGTTCAAAAAAAAAAAAAAAAGATGCATGGGTAATCGGAAGAGTTTCCACCAACTGGTGCTTTCAGATGACGATGACTAAACTGAGGAAAATATTCACACGATTTCTAGGAACTTTGCAGGCATGTGGGGTGAAACCATGGACAATGGTTACACAAGGAAGCAGCTGAGTGTATTTGCGTCGGTGCAAGCCTAAATCCATGCTTTCTTAATGCCGACAGACATTTTTACCACTCTTTTTGAAAACTGTGTTTGCCTGTGTGGACATACTGAAATATCCATGGGCACTAGAAAAATTGGTGTACATATTTTGATAAACATAAATATTTTGGTATTGAATGGAACATTATGACCATCACCTTTGGTCCATTCCAACTCTGGCTTATCTGGCAGTGGTTTTCCAGGATTTCAAGCAAGAGTTCTCTCTCAGCCCCACCTGGATATGCTGAGGATTGTACTTGGCATGCAAAGAAGATGCTCTATCATTGAGCTATGGTCTTCCTCCTTAGACTCATTTTTGTTCTGCTTAAGTGGCAGCTGCACTACCGCCAGCCTGGCCATTGTGAAACTCAGTAAAGAGTTTGCTGCTTCCTCTAGTGACCTACCGTGATGGAGGAAAGAATGTAGTGTCTGCGACCTGCTGCTAGAATTCTTTGTTTTAAGACCCATGCTGTCTTAAATTGGAATTTTCCCCTATGGTTGGGATTGCTAACACGCCAACTTGCTTCCCCATCCCAATATCCAAATCAAGAGTATTTCATTCTATTCTGAATGAAGTAAATCCCCATAATTTAGCCTTTGTCTGCTGTCACTCGCATATTCTTCCATTTGTTACAGTGGAGTTGTTCTTGGTTTTATATTACAGTGAAGTAGAAAGAGAAAAGCAAACCTTGATTTGTGGCTGGTAGCCTGGGAGTAATATTTCATGGTGTTCCCGTCAATGTCCCAAATGTACACAGTAGTGTATATACAGACCACCAAATTTGTAGGTAGCCCTTCTCGTTTGTTCAAGCTCTGATCTGCTAAAGTTATGATACTCATGTGTGTTTTGCTTCTTTTCTATATATATATAAAAAATAGCATTAACGGGGAAGCAGATGTTCCCATCCTCCCTGCAAATGCTATACAGTGAATCATCTTAGCCTCTCCGTAAAATTTTAACTTAATGGAGTCCTGGCATTTGTGATGAGCTGAGGAACTTAATTTTATAGAACAACCTATTGAACAAGCTGTTCTTGGACATTCCCATCTCAACTAAATGTTAAAAGTATTAAAATTCACATTAGCGCGAGAGGAAATTTTGCATGGGTAATCCTTTAATACAGTGTTTTATGGCTCTATTAGCTGCACAGCAGCTGGTGACATGATGAATTTAATCCATTAAAAAATTCAGTAAGAGGTTTAAAAGTCAGCTTTTTTAAAACATAATCTTGCTGCAAGGAAAGAGAACTTCTCCTCGGGGCCAGAGACATGGTGGGTTCACAGTGTGGCAGGTATAGCTATGAAAGACACCTGCATGACTGGGTTCCATATGCTCATGGCTTCACACCTAGCCGAGAGAGGTTATGGTGATGAGAGGGAACTCAGTGGAACAAGCAAATTCTAAAGGGGGCAGGCAGACATCTGCAGATCGCTTTCCCTAGCTTTCTAGCAGGAAAAAAAATATAAATCAGTTGTACTAAATAAAAATGTTTTATCTCTGGGTAAGGTCCGCAACAGCTTGTGATCCACTAAACTGAATGCAGACTACCACCTTTGTATCGTAACCTGCTCTGTGATGGACAGCCCCTATGATTTTGGAGCCCCAAGGATGAAGCAAATGAAAAAAAGAAAGGTGGGAAGGGAAGTTGTGAGCTCCTTGTGGACTTACATATGGCTGGTAGGCCAATTCATTGAATGCATCACAACTTGCACAGACCTACTGTAGCAACTCTTCCTCCTCTGACCCATCCCATAGTGACTTTGGGAATTTCTCCTGCCAGGTGAACTCTGACACTTTCAACAAACATTTTTGTAGCTTGTTCGAAGTAAAATAGCACCGGAGACCATTAGATACTGAATCCAGTGCCCCCCTCCCACATGGGTCCCACTATAGTGTTATGTTCCTAACCCACAGCGGGCTAAAAACACACACAACTTCTTTGGTATTCCTTTTGGGAATTATAGGGTCAGAACTATTCAAACTGTATAGAAATTTATTCATCTATGTGACTACAGCAGCAAGAATGTTACTTGCCCAAAAATGGGAAGAAGACGTCCCAGCAAAAGAAGAATGCATACAAAAACTTATGGAATATGCAGAAATGGCTAAACTCACCGAAAAAATAAGAAATCAAGATTTATTTATTTTTTTAAATGGAAATAGTTTATTGAATATTCACAAACAAACTGTAAACAGATAAGAACATTGGCAGGGTTATTGTCATAACCTGCAGTTTTACAGGAGTATATATTTAAAGTAGATGGAATAAATGAGCAAATTAAGTTAATTTGAATATGCAGAAAATATTAAAAATAAATTTAAGGAACCGCAGAAAGAGGGGGAAGGAAGTCAAGTTTTGAAATGTTAAAATGATTGTAAAATTATTGAAATGCATAAAATTGAAAATCATTAAACAAATCCACAACTCAGTAATCCAAATAATCTGAAAATGGACTGAGTGACAGTGTACTGAACCAAGGTCTGCATATATGATGGAGTGTAAAGGGGATCTCTGTTTCATGGCATACCACAGGGGCAGCCAATATGGTGCCCTTGAGACGTTACTAGACTCCACTTCTCATCAGCCTCAACCAGCATGGACAATGCATTATGCATCTGCCATATTGATTTTATTTCAGAGTGTCTATACAAATTATTTGTGTGGCCTGATCCTATATACACAGTTTCTTAGAAGCAAATCTCATTAACTTTAATGGGACTAATTTCAAAATAGATGTCCTAAGGGAGAACTTTCTTTGAAAGGCGAAAATGGTGAAGAAAGGTAGGGTGGTGATTTTGACTTCAGGTATCAAAATATTTCACATAAAAATCAACAGCTTTTTTCCTTCTCCAGTCTTCCACTAGGGTGAATGGTACTCACAATTAAATATATAGGAATGAGTTATTTGTGCCTTTTAAAGCTTTATTAATATCAGCCAACTAACCTCCACTGTGTCTGTTTAGCGTGTAAAAATCTGCACTCACATACTCAGGAGTAAGCTGCTTGAAAGCAATAGTACTTCCAAGTAAACATGATAGTATAGCGTTGTAAAATAAGCATTGTTGTTGGACTCAGAATGCATTAAAGAAAATCTAACAGCAAATAAAAGAGAAGCACCACCCCGTTCTTAATTATTGATACACATGATTTTAAATGCTTACTGTATACTATAAAATACGTGCCTTTAAGCACTGTCTGGAAAGCACGCATTGTCTTTATTGTTATAATAATAATAAATGTTACTGCCTTTTATTTTATGTCTGGAAAGAGCTTTATATAAATAGATACTGCACTTTTAAAGACTTTCTTCAAGAGACATCATTTAAAATAACTTTTTTAAAAACAAAAAAACCCCAAACACCCTGCATTTTAGAGCCTACTATGTTTTAAATATGGCCTTGGGCATTCTGCTGGAGGTAGTTTGGAATCGCTCATGATTTTATTCTTAAAAGGATTGCCTGAGAACAAAATTTTCAAGAAATGCCAACATAAACCACCCCACCACAAAATTCAGAGGAGGGTAATTGAGCCTTTGCTGGTGGGTTGTGCTTGCCTTGGTGAGGTCAAGTTGTCCAAACCCAATGAGATGATCCTCTGACCCTCAGGATGTATATAGTAGCTGCACAGAAGTTAACCAGCTCTTGAAAGCAGAATAGCGATTCAGTTAACACTCTTACCAGCAACATGGCCGCTTCTGTGAGCTATGAAGAGGACGAGACTCTCCTGGATTTCATTAAACTAGATGGTGAAATACAGTAGAACAGACCTTTAATAATCTGTGTTTTCTAAGCACTTCTTTTCAGCAGTAAGGGATAGCAATACAATTATTTCAGTGTAGTTTTCATGGAAGCTGTGGTGGTATTTTCATAGCTTTGACCTTTTCAAGTGGGGATGAGATATTTATCTTCCCTAACCTCAACTGCCGTCAGCAAGGTGTCCCTCAGCTTTGAAACTTTTTTTTTTTTTGCATTCTGACAAAGGCTCTTTCTCGACGTGTCAGTTCTTGTTATCTACTTCATCTTCTTGACATATGACACATTTGTCAGCTCACATTCTTTTCAGGCCTCCTTTTGTCCGCCCTGTTATAGGTGGAATATTATAGCAGCTTGCAGGGTACATAATTTATATTTTCTAGTGTTTTAGCGGCTTTTCTTGCTTAATAATCTCATTCTCGTGACACGCCTACACTCCAGTCCAAACACAACCATTCTAATGAATTCTGGGGGGCGGAATCAGAACAAAATTGGTTTTCTAAAATTTCATTTTTATCCCATAAATGTGCCTCTTGGGAGCCAATGGGCGATTTCCATCCCAGTGCAAAAAATAGCTGCAGAACAGAGATCACCCCCCCCCCGCCGCCACCGCTTTGGACCGCAGCATTGTAGGAAATGTTAAAACCTCTCCCCAAAATGTTCTAATCCTATTAATTATTTTTATTTTGCTTATTTTATTTCAACAATGTATATATCACTTCATGACAATCGTTTCTAAGCAAGTGACTCAATACAATAATGATAAAAGTCAGTTAAAAATATAAAATCAAAATTTAGTTAAAATGCCTACTGAACTTTTTAAAGAAGTCTTCAGTAGGTGCTGGGAATGAGGGAATGAGGCTGTCTGACCACAAAGGGAAGGGAGTGCCATAAAATTGGGCCCACAATACTGAACCTGGTGGACATGAGCAGTTTATCTGATCTATGTAGTCCCATTAACAGTGATGTCCCCCAAGACCTCAGTGGTTGGGTAAGGATATAAGTCAAGTTGTCCTTTTTCAGCTACCCCCCTCTCCACCTGTTGTATTCTGCATTTTAAAGAACTCTGTGTAATAGATGCAAAGGTGTATTTAACGGCATGTGTAGTGCAGTCCTTAAGAAATATGTCAATAAATATATTGAGAGAGATTCCTGTAGTAGAAGAAAACTTGTTATGTTTTGGTTTTTGAGCTTAGCACACTCACCTTAATGGAGTTTACTACATTCAGGGGGTATGTGATCAATCTCCAGTAAAAGATGGTTAACATTTAAATAAAGAACTTTTCCACTTGTTTCCCTCTAACCTGGTCTTGGTGATTATATTGTAATGAGCTGGTAATAGTTTTTGGATTTGATATCCCACTTTATCACTACCCGAAGGAGTCTCAAAGCGGCTAACATTCTCTTTTCCCTTCCTCCCCCACAACAAACACTCTGTGAGATGAGTGAGGCTGAGAGACTTCAGAGAAGTGTGACTAGCCCAAGGTCACCCAGCAGCTGCATGTGGAGGAGCAGAGACGCGAACCCGGTTCACCAGATTACGAGTCCACCGCTCTTAACCACTACACCACACTGGCTAATAGGATGTTAGCTAAAGGTGGTACTGCTTTATAAGAATTTAGTGCAGGATCCATGGCTGTGTGTGTGTGATCTCTCCATCTTCACCAACAGAAAGCTCCTTTTTCTCAAGGAGTCTTGTAAGGCAAGGTGGACAAAATAGGAAAGGACAATGTCACACTTGTGAAACATGACAGTGCCATCTGGAAAGCGACAGAGGGAGAAGAAGAACAACTAACTCATCATTACAGCACAGGCTTTTCCTCTGCACTGATGATGGACTGCTAATATTTCACATTTCAGTGAATGCAACAGAAGATGAAAGAGGCAACTGTTAAGTTAATAGCAATGGCAAAGAGTAGGCAACACATTTAGTTCGAGTAGTTTTTAATTTTATGCTGCAAAGGAGAGGAAAGGAACAAGAAGATCTTGTTCTGTGTGTGATTCAGTAACATGACCAGTGGCTATTGGCAACTGAGCTAAAGAAAAAGAGTCCACTTCCTCATGATTACATTAATTACTATAGACCATAGGTGCTGCCTCCTTATTCTTCCTTTTCACCCTTCTCCACATAACCTACTATTGGTACCTTCAGTCTGCAATTCTTCTCCTTAATCTTCTGCTAGCTGTAGTAGACTCTCTAGAACGTCACCACCATACATGCAGCGTCGGCCTGTGCAACATCATACTTGTAGCTACGGAAAGTGCTTTTTATCTAAAAAAAATGTTTAGGGGTACTCTCATTTTCCTACTCATATTGAAATACTGCCCCTCAATGAGGCCAAACTTAGATTCACAAAATGTTTAGGGGTATGTGTACCCTGCGTCCCCCCCAGAAAAAAGGACTGGCTACGGACGAATGTTCCAAATGACAAGAGTATTTTAGAGTAGCATCTTAGAGTTTCTCCACCATATGGGGGTGGAGACTGGCTAAGACAGAGACACGTCACCATAGCATAGCTGGGCAGTATCAATGTGCAATGTAGCATTGCTAATCTATCTATGAGGCATGGTAAGCACGGCTGGTTGGTAGCTACAGCACAATAAAACAGCTTGCTCCAATAGAGGCTGGAGGTGGAGGCCCCTGTCTTCAGTCCACCCCTTATAAGCTCCACTCCTTTGCTTAGAGAATATAGTTTCTTAAAGGGCCAACTCCCAGGCCTAAAGACAGGTGATTATTCTCTCTGTGGCCTCTCATGTGGCCTGCTCCCTGCGAAGTTGAACAGGAACAGAAGTGGAGGAGGCACTTGCTTCTTTGAGCTCAGGAGAAAGTGCTGACGAGGGTCATGGCTGTGGTTTGCTGGGCCAGTGTGGTGTAGTGGTTAAGAGCGGTAAACTCGTAATCTGGTGAACTGGGTTCGTGTCTCCGCTCCTCCACATGCAGCTGCTGGGTGACCTTGGCTAGTCATACTTCTCTGAAGTCTCTCAGCCCCACTCACCTCACAGAGTGTTTGTTGTGGGGGAGGGAGGGAAAGGAGAATGTTAGCCACTTTAAGACTCCTTAGGGTAGTGATGAAGCGGGACATCAAATCCAAACTCCTCCTCCCCCTCCCCCTCCTCCTCTTCTTCTTCCTGTCTGCCAATTCCAAGCTCAGCCAGTTCCTGACCTCCAGCTTCAGGCTAGCCCCCAGTAGCCCAGTCCAGTTCACCAGCCACTTGCCCACCAGCCATGTGCCTGGCTGACTTCTACTGCTCATCTGAGCTTGAAACTGGGGGGTCATGAGACCCTAATGGCAGCCAGTTGTGTGCAATGCATATGATACAGTTCCTGGCAAGCCACAACAAAGTACGCATTTGCTGACGTGCTCAAAGCTGAATCCTGATTAGCAAATGATACAACCACTTAGTAACATGTGAAAATGCAGCACATCCAAAATTTTCACACAGCTTTCCTGCAACTAACTCTTACCTAGAAAATTGGACTTCAGCATTAAGCATTGCTGGGAATAACCATGTAACGGATGTTTCTTCCTCTGTCAAGGACATTTCTTCCATTTCATGAACATAAAGGGACAAATACAAAGTTGCTTGCTGTTCGCGGAGTTTCATGAACACGGAGGAACACGTACAAGGTTGCTCAGTGTTCACAGAGAGTCACAAATCACATTTCATTTATCAGGCCTACGGATGACAGGATATCATCTAATCTCCAGAGAGTCGTATTCATTAAAAAGAAATCTTAAGTAATTACAACAATTAATTGACTTGAAACAGTTTCAGATGGTGAAGGTTTACATAATTCATTTTCCAGACAAAACAAGCCTGATGAAGTCAGAAAAGCATGTTACTTAGAGCATTACAGTAAACCATCCCAACCACAATCTTGGTAGTGGATTTGCAATAATTACATTCAAGTAGGTGGGACTGGAAATAGGTTTCACTGTACTGTGATCACAGCAAAAATTATGCTAGATAATCCATGTTTTAATTGTTATAAAAAGCACTACTGTGTAATCTTATGCCTTACTGTTTAGAAGTCAGTCCCACTGAGTTCAATGGGGTAAGTGGGCTTAAGACTACAGCCTCAAACACGTTCTTCAAAGCTATAACCAAACATGTCATTGCTTCAGGTGTTTCCCATGTGAAAGTGTATCATTCAAAAACATAATGCAATGTTTCATCACTTGAGGGTGTGTAACGTGTACATTGTCTTTGTCAAACAATAACATTTCCACATGACTTGGGTCAATAGCCATTATACCCATTTGTCACACGAGCAAAGACTTCAGGCATGCTTAAACCTGTTGATTTCAGTACAGTCAATCACGCCTGATTCAGCGTTGGATTGTGACCAATGTGTCTAAAACCAGGGACATCAAACCTGGTTGAATGGTCAGCTAAACAGAAATACTGGGAAAATGAGTAGGACATTCAGCTATGTCCTACTCATGGTAAACGCGTTGAAATCAATAAACCTAAGTGAGTCATGTTTATTACCTTCAACGGGTCTACTCTGACATTAAATACCAACCACAGTGCAGTAGTTTCAAAATATTTAAGGTGAAGTAATGTGAAAGTTCTGTCTGTGGCATATAATCTGTAATGGTTTCTCAGTAGATGTAAATTCTCACTTTTTCTCACAAGGGCAAATTCTCTGTGTGTATAACGTCTCAGTTCCAGAAACGGAGAGCTTGAAATCAGTTCTTTTTCTTGTCTTTTACGTTGGATGCGACCCATTTTTTTATGTGTGTGGACTAAAGCTCCTATCATCCTTGACCTTTGGGTGAGAGTTGATGAAAGTTGGAGTCCGGCAACATCTGGAGGGCTACAGGCTCCCCACCCCTGTTTCTCATATTGTGCCCCTGTGTGTTATTTGTCCATGTGGCTTTTCTATGCTATGTATAGATTCACTGTAGAACCTCAAGGACAATGTTCCTCAGCCTTGAAGTCCCCACATGCTACTGGATTACAGCTCTTAATGTCTGTGGCCATTATCTAAGGTCAAAGAATATTGCTTTAGAATGAGGCGTTTGTGTGTAAATGATTATGAGAAAGGTCCTTGTTCACATTGCTCCATGGAAAAATGGGGAAGCTGGGCCATGACATTTCTGAGTGTTGGCCCTGGCTATTATTTATTCATTAACATCATTTGTATACCACCAATTAACAATATCTTCTGGGCAGACAACAATAAAACATAACCATGAAAAAGCCGAACCCTCAAAATCAAACAGAACAAAGCTACTGTTCAGTTTGAAGCTAGCTAAATAAAACAATCAGCAGCAAGAACTAAACAAAAAGAACTTAAAACAGTACAGCTAATAAAAGAAGAAAAAACATGAAGAACTTAAAAGGATCTTGAAACACCTAGGGAAATTAAAACATCTGCATCTGGCGATGAAAAGATGATAACATCAGTACAAGGGAAGCCTCTCTGTAGAGGTACCACTCCCGAAAAGCCCCTTTCTCTGGTGGCTACCCAATATACAGTGGTACCTCGGGTTACATACGCTTCAGGTTACATATGCTTCAGGTTGCACACTCGCACACTCCACTAACCCAGAAATAGTGCTTCAGGTTAAGAACTTTACTTCAGGATGAGAACACAAATTGTGCTCCAGCGGCGTGGCGGCAGCAGGAGGCCACATTAGCTAAAGTGGTGCTTCAGGTTAAGAACAGTTTCAGGTTAAGAACGAACCTCCGGAATGAATTAAGTACTTAACCTGAGGTACCACTGTACCTCATTTGGTGGGGGACCTTGAGAAGGGTCTCTGAAGCAGATCTTAGTGTGGCAACCCAGCTCCAAACTGTTTGGGGCTTCAAAGGTTAAAAGCACTTTGAGTATGTTCGCACTGGGGGTTCTGTTTATGGTAGTGGAAAATGGGCAACATCTCAGCCATGGTATGGAAAGGTAGTTAGATGGACATGCCAGGTCCTAGCTACAGAACTGACACCTTGAGGGGGGTGTGTGTTCCATTTCTGTGGGGAAGGACCCATATGACCAGTTCCCTACTTGCACTGCTAAGCAATTTAAACATTGCCAGTTGCTTGAGGATAAGCAGATCCCACCACACAGCTGAAGTGATGTTTAGAAGAACTTGTTTGGGAGACCCTTAACCACAGCTGGGTTAACAGCCACCCCTGTGATGTAGTAAATAAGGTGAATGGGTTCTTCTTATCTCATTTCACAGCTGAGCAGCATATGGCAAGATAAATCAAATCAGGGTAAATGGCTTCATCTAATAAACTGGGTCAACATATAATGTATTTGTTCAAGTTTACACATTCATTGATTCTCATTTGATTTAAGAAGTGATATTTCAGTTTATGTCTGCAACATTTTTAGCATCGTCTTGGAGAGAGGTGGAAGGAGGGAGGGAGAAGCTGCGTGAACTGGCGACATGAACTGGAGAGAGAAAGTTTTTCTGCCCTTACTTCCTTTTCATCTTTATATGATGAGGAAGGAATTGGTAGGCTGGACTTGGGGGTGGGGAGAGGAATCAGAGAGTTACGGCTATCTCTTCATCTGCATTTTCCCAATAATGTTTTAGTGATGTTTGCTAATGTATCATTCATTAACCATCAGCCACTATAAAAAACATAATCTGTCTCACAAAGTGGACATTATTATCACATTAAATCATTTCACAATATACCTGAACGGTTCCACATGATGGGCCTGGCCTGACTGCGCTCGGTTGCCTTGGGGGCAAACTCTTCAACAGTAATGAGATACGAGGTCTGTCTGTGATGAATATGATATTACTCGTGTCAGTGGCTGTGGACTGCACCCAGAATATTTCTTCCTACAGGTCCCTCCTCCTCCCTCCACCCCCCGACTATCGCAAAGGAACTCAGGCAAAGCACTATTAACCCAGTAAATGAAGCTCTAAAGATCACAGAGTGTGTTCATTAGTTGACAAGATTGTGACTAATCCAATTTTTCTTGCAGGGAAAAATACGCATACATCTGCAGCATCTGGGTTATCGCAGGCTCGGCAATATTTCAGACATATACATGCAGAGGATGGTGTTTCTTTTCTTTTTTTAAAAAAAGCAAACAAACAATGTCTCTTTTCACCCTCTGTATAGGCCTTTATTATTTTATTCTTCAGCTGTTATTAATATTTTATTCTTTGGAGGAGATTAAAATGTTTGTGGATGGCGGCAGAAATGTGAAGATAAAAGCCAAGGAAGGAATGGATTTCTAAGCTTATTTTTGTTATTAACATTTACTTTTGTTATTAAATACATTGCATTGAATTCAGTACAGGTTCATAAGCCAAAGTCTAAAGGGCTTAGCAGTAGTTCTCCTGTACTGCCTTTTGGAACCTACTTTCTAGAGACAATTGTAGCTACATTAATTTAGCAGAATGCTGGCTTCAAAAGGCGGTGGAGGAAAATGCCTAAAAGATCATTCTACTCCCTTATATGCCCAGACAATCACTGTTCTGTGCAGGTGAGGGCCTACTGTAAGTCCATGCCATACAACATAGGAGTCTTGCCTTTAGTGTGGTGGCATGAACCCCATACCCTTCAACTGTCCCGATAAAATTGGGGCAAACTGTTTTTTCATGTGAGAGCATGGTACCAAAAACCATGCATCTTTGGGGACCACGATTTCACATGGGTCATGTAGCTCACATAGGAATGCAGCCCCAGAAGACACATGTCCCAGTTTTTCGTCTTGACATGTTGGAGGGTATTCTACCCTATGGAAATTCTTCTGGGTACATCTCAGGCTCCATCTCTGTTTTGGTGTTGTTGTTTTTTTGCCTCTATTGAAGACCATCCTCTTCCAGCGAGCTGTGAAGTGGAGATCTTTATCCAAGTCTGCATTTGTATGAGAACTGTTTTTACTTTTTCACATATGGAGTTGTTTTTAAATATTTTATGCAAGAGGGAGGGCCGTAGCTCAGTGGTAGAGTATCAGCTTCACATGCAGAAGGCCCCAGGTTCAATATACTCCACATCTCCAGGTGGATGTAAGAGAGAACCCAGTCTGAAATCTAGATCCTGAAGAGTGTCAGGGGGCTGTCAGGAATGCAGGTTCATCCACAGGTCAGGAAGAGGACTCGAGACACAACCAGTACAACCAGCTTTTATTCACACAAATAAAAACACAACAGAGTTCATAAGGCTAATCTGCCCTAGTAGAAGACGTTGCTGGGACTGGTGTCTGGCTCCTGCTTCCCTCTCTAGCGCTCTCCCTCTGGACTCCTCCCAAGCAGCCATAAACTGTGGCAAGCTCTGGGCCTTTCTGGCTCATTGCTCAGCAGCTCACAAGGCTCTTCGTGATCCAGGTATCAGTGGAGGAGGACAGCTAGCTAAAGTGGGACTGTCCATCTGGCTCTTCTCTGTCAGAGTCTGAGCTCACACTAAGACCCTCGGCACTGTGCCCTGTCCTTGCACAGCTTTCCTCTTTTGCAACCCCCCTCCCCATGTTCACTCAAATCTCCTGCCTCTATCACCTCCCAGCTTGTCCCTTCCACAGGCCGGTCCTCAGTGTCCCACCACCACTGTCCTGGGTCTAGGTCTTCTCTCTCTTTGCCATGCCTGGGGGGTTCTTGGACTGGTGTCTCCCACCACTCTTTATCATCCAGCCAGTCCCTGACAAAGAACCACTGCCACGCATAATGGGCAGCTTCCTATGTTCCTATATATATATATATATATTTACAGTTTACTTATTTTACAGTTGTTGTTTTATAATTGTGTATTTCATGGTTGTTACCCACCATGGGACCTTATGGTAAAGGGTGGGGAAGGTGTTGAGTGAACAAACAAATGCTGACCAAAAAAACTCATTTCCACATGGAATCTCAGAAGTATGCATCCATGGTCTCTACATTATCAAATGCTGCTGAGAGGTCTGGGAGAATCAATAGGGTCACATTGCTGTTCATTCATTTTCAAGCATAAGTTGTCCCTTCCACGGGCTGGTCCTCAGTGTCCCACCACCACTGTTCTGGGTCTAAGTCTTCTCCCTCTGTGCCATCCCGGGGGGGGGGGGGAGGGTTCTTGGGCTGGTGTCTCCCACTACTCTTGATCATCCACTGCTCTAGGCCTAACCTGTTTTAGGTACTTTCTTTTCAGACGGACCCCAACACGTAAACATGGAAGCAAGAGATGATGAGTGGGACTTGTTTTGTGTTTGGTACCAACTTTTCCTCACTTAACCATGTTAATATATTAAAATATCATGACAGCAACTCTGGAAGAAAGGTGAGGATTGCCCTCACACTGGATGTGAGAGACTAAGGCAGCAGCTAGCGTGAAACCACATGGCTGAGAGAAAAGATTGATAGCAGGACTTCACAACTCATTCTCTGGGGATTAAATAAAACCATAAGAACTTTTTTAAAAACCTGAGAGAAAGTGAAAGCTGCCCTTGCACATAGCAGGTATATAGGGAAGGGGGCGGGGAAAGCTTAAAACACTTAAAGTAGGGAGCTGAAATAAATAAATAAATAAATAAATAAATAAATAAATAATGCAATAGTGACAGTAAAAACCCCCAAACAAAACAAAACCACACCAGACTTCTTTTCTCCCTCTGAAACTAGAAATAAAGACCCCACTATTGTACTTCTCTGCCCTTCCTGGAATAGGAAGATATCTATACTGCTCCAAGAGATCTTGCTCCTATGAAAGATTTCTGAACTATATATAACTCTAGAAGCTGGACTCTATGAGGATGAGTGAAAAAATAGAAATGAAAAGGCGAAGTCTGTGCAAGGTATATTTCTTAATTATTATTTCCATTAGGTTTTTGTGAGACAAGTAAATATTATTGATAGCTGTTCATGTTGCATACAGGTCAATTTGCAAATAAAAATGAAGAAGGGAAAATTATAATTCTGACCTTAGCGACTCTGATAAGATCAGTTCTTTACTGATTTAATATTGTTTCATAGTTTGTGCTGCTAAATCAAAAGGTTATCCATAATACATAATGTGAGGATCAGGGGTATTCAACAGACATTTATTCATTATTAATATAGATAATAAAGGATCATTTATGAGGCTACAGATGAGATTTTTATCCTCAAAAGCTTAAAAAGGGAAATTTATTTTTGCTCCAGGACAAAGATGAAAAGAGTCAGTAATGGGAAAATATAAGCACCAACACAAAACTGTCAGACTCATTTTGTTCCCAAAGATGACTCGCACTTTACTTCGACAGATTAAAACCAAAATAAAATGTCTGCAATGTAAGAAAATATGTTTAAAATCTTAATTGATGGGGAATTTGGGAGCTTGTTCTGATTTTGTCCTTTTGTCTCTCTTGGAGTAGAGATCTTGAGTGCCTTATGGAAAGACTTACCAGGCAGAAAATACATCACTGTCTGAAGAGCTTTGGGAAATTTTTGACAGATACTTTCTGAGGCGCCAATGTCAGTCATTGGACCATTTAATACACAAATACCAGAATGTGAAAAAGTGTTGTGGTCGCACACACAATGTAGCTTTCTCATTAACCCGATAGGACCAGCCCTCCCTGCTATTAGTATTCCTTCAAAGTTTATGTTCTTAAATCAAATGGTTCCTATAAAAATAGACTGGAAGCTGGTTCAACATATTTTTAAGTTTGAAGTGCAATCACTACAAGTTTCTTTGGTTTTTCCATTCACAGGAGTGCCTCAGGATCCCTTGCAATTCATGCTGTGATTGTTGTTCTTTAGTCGTTTAGTCGTGTCCGACTCTTCGTGAGCCCATGGACCAGAGCACACCAGGCACTTCTGTCTTCCACTGCCTCCTGCAGTTTGGTCAAACTCATGCTGGTAGCTTCGAGAACACTGTCCAACCATCTCGTCCTCTGTCGTCCCCTTCTTCTTGTGCCCTCCATCTTTCCCAACATCAGGGTCTTTCCAGGGAGTCTTCTCTTCTCATGAGGTGGCCAGAGTATTGGAGCCTCAGCTTCACGATCTGTCCTTCCAGTGAGCACTCAGGGCTGTTTTCCTTCAGAATGGAGAGGTTTGATATCCTGTGATACAACTCCCCAATTTAAACTGTTTCATTGATGCCCCCTGTCAAGCTACGAAGTGGTAGCTTGGGTGACTTAATATAGGTACCATTTGGGTACCAATTTTTGTCTTTTTTTATGCTCCACCATCTCCACCACCAGCCTCAAGCTTGTTGCTGAATGGTAGGGCTGTCTCCTCTCTTCTGCAGCACCAGAACTGCAATATTACTTAAATTGAGACCTTGGAGAGTTGTTGGTGGTTAAGGAAATCTTCCCTCTGGGACTAGGGTGGTGATTTTTACATGTGATTGCCTTCTATCTTTAGCCCTAATGTTGCTGTGATCGTGGATTTCTCAAGTCACTCAGAAAGCGGTCCATACTCTATATACCATCTATTTCCTGAAGCAAGGAAAACCCTATCTTATAAATTGGCCATATTTTTACATGTGTGTGTGTGTGTACTTGACAAGATGCAAAAAAATCCCTGCTATCACATCTGGCTCCACACTAGTCCTTGTACGCCGAGAAGGTGAATTTAACATTTGATTAACCAGAACAGTTTATAATAAGAAAAGAGGCCTTTAAATTAGAAGTTAATTTAGATAATTTGTCATCGCCTACCAGTGTCCTCCTCTGCCTTTCCCTACCAGCAATATGCTAATGCATCACGTAAAGTAATTGTCAGTCACAATTGCATATCATTCTGCCACTGGAACAGCCCAAGATCTAATTAAAGCCACAGCGGCAGCAACATCTGGGGTTTCTCCTGGATACTGATTAGGGACACCTAGGAAGAGGCAGCAGCAACCTTGAAACTGCAGTGAACCTTGAGAAGGCATGGGGAAGGCAGAAACCTGATAGCAACATTACACTACCTCCCCTGCCCCCAAGCATAATGGTTGTGATTTGTGATATACTTTGCCACTGTCGGCTCACTCCTTATTTTCCAGCCTGGTCAGATGAGCTTTTGACTACAGCCAAATCACCAGCTAATGTTTAACTTGGGCCACACTAGCAAGTGCTGAAGGACCAACCACTTTGGCTCTGCCAGACTTCGATTCATTCTCGTGAGAGCCAAGAGATGCAAAGGACACCCCTCTCTGGTGCGAATTCTCTGATGTACCTCAATAGTTCACTATTACTGCATTTATTTATGACATTCATGAGGGAACCGGGTGGTGCTGTGGGTTAAACCACAGAGCCTAGGGCTTGCTGACCAGAAGGTCGGCGGTTCGAACCCCCATGACGGGGTGAGCTCCCGTTGCTCAGTCCCTGCTCCTGCCAACCTAGCAGTTTGAAAGCACGTTAAAGTGCAAGTAGATAAATAGGTACCTCTCCAGCGGGAAGGTAAATGGCATTTCTGTGCGCTGCTCTGGTTCGCCAGAAGCGGCTTAGTCATGCTGGTCACATGACCCGGAAGCTGTACGCCGGCTCCCTCGGCCAATAAAGCGAGATGAGCGCCGCAACCCCAGAGTTGGTCATGACTGGACCTAATGGTCAGGAGTCCCTTTACCTTTACCTATGACATTCATATCCTGCCTTTCCTCATAGCAACTCAGGGTCACATACAGAGGTTTCCCCTTCTCCATTTCTGTCCTCACCGAAACCCTGTGAGATGGGTTGCACTGACAGACAGTGACCAGCCCAAGGTCAACCAGTGGACTTCATTGCTGAGTAAGGATTCAATCAGGGTTTCCTCAAACTTATTCTGACACTTGAAACATCACTTTACAGTGGCTCCGCTGCCCTTTGTCTTTGCTTGTGTAGTCAATCAAGCTGAGATGCTTCTGACAGAGCTTCTGTCCATGCTGGAGAGCGAAGGGGATTAATGAGTTCTTTGCCTAAGGCGAGCTGACTTGTGGGGTGCATAATATCAGATTCTTAGAGCTAGAATGGACCACAAATGTCTAGTCCAGCCCCCTTGTCAATGTAGGAAACACACTGGTGAAGAGGGTCCATTAAGGCAAACAGGGCACTGCCCCACCAACCTCAGTTTGTCCTTAACCAGTCCAGGGAGTGGCACTAGTTGCTTGCTTCCTTTTCTGCCATCTCCGTGTTGCACTTGCAGAAGTCAGCAAGGAAGAGGATGGGGACAAAACTAGAATTATTTGCTTCCATTTATCATTGGCTCTGACTGCCACTGGTTCCAGCTATGCATACTGGTGGCCTCCCTGCCTGCCAATGGACAACAGCCACCACTGAAACCCACTACTACAGCATCCTTGAAAGATGTATCAAATATCGCCAGTTTCTTCTTGAAAACCTCAAATGAATGAGAATCTACCACCTTCCAAGGCAGACCATTCCATTATCAAACAGCTTATACAGTGAATATGTTCATTTCAAATCCTTTTTCTTGACGAATGTAGCCAAGAGCATTCTTAATAGCCTTTTTCTTATTAGTAACCCAATCAAGCAATGATTTTCCCAGGCCTAGGTTTCTTTCTTCCAGAGGGATCTTCATATTGAATATTGTCAGATATCAGGGTTTAGATAACAAAAGGGCAGTGCTAGTATATTTAATGCTAGCGGCACCATATGTGGTCTTGCTCCAGGATAATAAAAATAAATAAATCTGTGCTGTTTTGAAAAGTTCAGTCCACCATCTTGATTCAAAATGGCATCCAACTGAATCCAAACAGTCAGTCCAGTGTCCTACTGCCTGCCTTTCTCATCTGGTTAGCATAACAGCTTCCTTCTGAGGGGTTGCTGAAGATATTAGTTTAATCATACTTCCTATCCCTATTAACTTTTATTTCAGCTTTTCCCCTTCCTCCCTTACTGATAAGTATAGCATCCGATATACACATATTCAATGATACAGTGGTACCTCTGGTTACGTACTTAATTTGTTCTGGAGGTCCGTTCTTAACCTGAAACTGTTCTTAACCTGAAGCACCGCTTTAGCTAATGGGGCCTCCTGCTGCTGCCGTGCCGCCACCGCATGATTTCGGTTCTCATCCTGAAGCAAAGTTCTTAACCCAAGGTACTATTTCTGGGTTAGCAGAGTCTGTAACCTGAAGCGTCTGTAACCCGAAGCATATGTAACCCGAGGTACCACTGTGTATGATTATATGTGGTATCATGAAGCTAAAAAATGTAGGGGAAAAAAAAGATTTTCTTCAGAAACTAGTTAACTCGTTTTGATGTCAATGGAATTGGCAATCCAATTCTGAGTAAGTCCTTCTGAGTTGAAAGGATTTGCTCTGAAGGAAGTGCTGACACCATTGTTTATTCTACCTTTATATTTCCAGGTGATGTCTGAATCTTCAACTATAGACACATCTGAATCTCTGTATGTGCACCTCTCCAAATTCCTGGACTAGATGACCCTGTAGGTCCCTTCCAGCTCTAGGATTCTTTGAATTCAGTTTGGGTGACTGCCTAGGAATGGGAGCACACAACTCAACCCCTAAATTGTGTTTAATTGCCTGTTTCTTTCCACTGAATCATCATAACCATTGAAGAGCCTCCAGGCAACCTAATTACTATGTCACACGGGACTGCATACATTAATGTTGCTCTTATTTCTTCACTGCACTGGAAACCTATGGCGATTTTGGGAGATGGTTACTGCGGATGTCAAAGGGGTCAGGGGTTTGCATCAAGTGCAAAGTGTCTGATATTCACAAAGCTTGGCTGGCTGGCTGCTTTGCTCTCCAGAACCAGTAAAAGGAGACCAAATCACAATTATTTGGCAGTGTAATTGTTGCAACCAGGGCTTTCAAATGATTTGGGATGAAGGATGTTGAAAGGTTCTCTGGCTCCCACCCCACACCTCATGATAACCTTCTGGTTCCAATTGTAGATCTGCAACTTCTATACATGTGATACAAAACAAAGGAACAAACAGCAGAATTGGCCATGATCGAAGAATGTGCAGTGGTTGAATACAGATGACCTCTCAACAACACGGAGAGCTGGTATTCTCAGTGGGGTCATTGGTGCAAACCTTTGGGGCAAACATCCAGGTCCTCACTTGGCAGAATGTGCAGGAGGGTTCCTAGATAGCCTTGTTTTGAAGTAACTGAAGCAATAAAGACACATTGCCATCTAAATCCATCGGCTTAAAACTTTCTTTTTTGCCACACACCCATATTGAATGAAAACTGGCAATCATGAGTGTGGTGATAAGATTCTGCTCAGCTCACTGTGGATTCTACTTGGCCATTGCAAAAAAGGCTGCCCATTGGGAAATGGCTATATTCACCCAGTTTTAAGACAGCTTCATTCATACAACAGGACCAGTTCCACAGCTCCCATTAGCATTCCACAAGTGACAGTAGTTTCTCCATTTCATTGCTCTGCTGTCCCTGATCTAAATCATGCCGGATGCTTTTCTGCTACAAATCAAACTCAATAAAAATCTAATCCTCAAAGGCAGTGACGGGGAGGATAAAAATTCCACAATATGTATTTATGAAGTTGATTGAGCATGGCAATCTCAGTTTAATAACCTTATATGAATTGGTTTTGAGCTGTAGGGTATTATTTCAGCAGTTAAGCGCAAGTATCCAAGGCTATATACTAGTTAGGGAGATCAAAGTCCATTTTTGCAGATGGTCCTCAATGCTGATCACAAGATATTAGTGGCACTAATTAAGGTTGGAGGAGGGGCAAAGAGAGAGAAATGCCGTAATAGGAAGTGCTATTTTCCAGGGAAACAGAGACACTCACAATTAGAATAATAGCATTTCCTTTGTCTGCACTTGCTATTAACGTATCGCTGCAGAAGTAACTTTTTGTTTGCTACTGAAAAGCGACCCATGGCAGTAGGAAATGTCACTTATTAGTAGGGATAGATATACCTGCCAACTTTTCTTTCTTTCATTTTCTCGTTTTCCCAGTCTGTTTGCCCCAAATCTCCATGAAAAATCATATGCATGTCTTTGATTGCACCTTTGCCTAATACATGATCCCTCACAAGTCAGTTTCTCCTAATATAACACATTTAGTATGTTATTTTAATTCATGTACACCTGTACACATTCAAACAAATGTGGATTTCAGAAGATCACAGTATTTCCGTTTGTATATTGGTTCAGAAAATGCAGATTAGGTGGGTTTTCATTAAAATGTGTACTGTATGCATTTCTCCTTCATCCCTACTTACAATTTTTTTAAAAGTTTGAAGTTCTTTTACAAGGTCTGGTCTAGAGCAGAATGGTGAAGCAGTAGAATCCTGAGGTTGTGGAGTGGACTGTGCCATTTTGGGTTGTAAGTGACGATTGTCTTTTAAATATTCCCCCATATTAATGTTCTTTTAAATTTTCCTCTAGCAGAAAGAGATATTATAGTCCAGTCTGTTGCTTGTTGTCCTGGTTTCTATCAAGAGGGAACTTTTAATCCTATGGGATGTGGTGTGCATTGATTACCTCGCTTATTTATAGATCATCTTTTTTCAATAGGCATTCAAGGTGAGTCAGCTGATTTTCATTGCTGAAGTCCATGTGACCGTCTCCTTCTTCCCACCGACAATCCTGCCGATTTGGAATTTCATGTGCTATTGCTGGGGATGGAGGAGACAGGGAATGGGGGTAGCACCATAATGAAGATGGAGGAATGTGTGTTTTCGACAGGGTGGGCGAGTTCCAATTTCAAGGGCTTCTCCTCCTTTCTGGGGTGATCCCAGCTAATCAGAGAACACATAGTGAGCATGACACCACACAAGTATGGCTGTGTGATGATGTCACTAAGGGCCAACAAAGGCAGACCTCACCCTGAAACCTCATCCTGGCTGTTGTCTACTCTGTTGTCAAGAGAACCAGGTCAGGGATTCCCTGCCTGCTGCACCCATTTCTAAATAATCTTGCTTTTTCTACAGGGGACTGAAGGCACCCTTGGAAAAATTACTGGAAGGGAAGTACTATTTTTAACCTCTGTTTAATTTGCTAATGCCCCCATCCTATTTTTAGTATCTTATCAGTAGCACAATGGAGGGTGGGGGTTTGACCCTCCAAGCTTGCCTTCATCATGTTGTGCACAGGACCACACAGCAATCGGTCTTGAATCAAAAAGGTATACTTTTGATATTTTTAATGCATATAAATGCAGGGCAGCTGGAAGTCTCCAATTTTGGCAGCCCCAATAGGCCTGTGAGCACATATTTCATGGCTTACTGGAAAGCTACCAAACTAAGGGTGCACCATGGCCTTTGGAGGGTGGCCTTTTCAACTACATTATTAGCCTTTTGCTGGTGCCTAGTGTATAGGACACACTGCCCACCCTAATAGCTATTTAAAAGGTCTGTGCATCCCAGCACAGTTGCATTGCAGCTTTATTACGACTCTTTGCTAGCAGGGCTACATGGCGTTGGAACATTATAGCAGGGGTGTCCATTAATCTTTAACTAATGAGAACAGACTAGTTAAGATGTTAAGATTCACAGGAGTAACAACACCAGAAACCTCTCCAGGTGATTTATCAGAGCCTGCAAGATACTATAAGAGGAGGTAGAAACCCTGATGAACGGAATCAGGATTTGCATCTTAACAACGTCACGTAAGAGCGTTACATGACATGACATTCTGCCCGTAGCCACTTCAACATTACTCATGTTGACACCGCTCCATGTTATGACAAAGGGAACAAACCAAATCACAGCTGCACTTACTGTTTGGAATTGGGCTGAGGGGGGAAGGAGAGAATCAAACACCTGTCGTTATTTATTGGCTGTCTACTTGATAACAGCCGCTGCAGTTCCGGCCAATTGTGACTAGAATCAGAATATTGGAATTCCATCCTACAGCGTTTGAACTAAAAGCCAATTTGCTACGCCGTGCAGAATGGTAAGCATAAACGTAGCGGTAAACATAAACAATATTGATAGCAGGAAACATACAGCAATTAGGTAATTAACAGAATAAATGTTAATAATTTCCAATAATGCAAAACAGTTTTCTAAGTCTGGTCTACAACCTACATATGAGACTTACATGCCTGAAACATCCTGTTACCCTCTATCGCAGGGATGAAGCCCTGCAGATGTTGTTGGATTGCAAATCCCATAATACCTGGACATTGGCTGTTCTGGATGGAGCTGTTGGGAGTCCAACAAAACCTGGAGTGCCACAGCTTCCCAATTGCAACTGCTACCTGAATCCTACAGACTTTTCGAAATGAGTAAACCAAATCATGGTATGGGGTGCTTCTACCAAATGGAGGTAGGGTGGGTTGGATTTTCACCTTTTTGGTGGTGGCCCCCTGGTTGTGGAGTGCCCTCCTCAGAAAGGCTCATCCGGTTAGTGCAACTGGGCATCAGTGGTCGCCTTAACTCCTTAGATTAAAGAAAAAGAAATGAAAAGAGTAGCATTAAAGAAAAAGAAATGAAAAGAGTAGCAGTGGATTGTCTGCAAATGGACATTGCATGAGTGTTCTCTAGTCAGTACATATTAGAAGAGGATGTTCAGAGCAGTCCCCGGACTTGCAGTTAACCAGATTTCTGTCCCTGTCAAGAATGGCAGTGCTTCATTATTACCATTATTTAATTTTCATTCTGTTTCTATACCTCTTTATATTTTTAAGAAAAATTAATTGTCTCCAAGCAGTTTACAGCCTACATTAAAATATCAAATAAAACAATTGAGAATAAAACATTACAGAAGAAAGTCAAGGATACATTCAAAGCAACATAATTGACAGAAAACTAAAATATTAAAGATTTTTATTTTTTAAAAAACATTGCTAAAGGAAGTCAAATATAAAATGCCAATGGTGGTCATGGCAGATGGTGGTCGTGGAAGCACAGGCTCAGTGACCTGGGTCTGCACTTAGAGATAGCTAAGAGATAGCTAAGAGATAGCTAGGGTCTCCTCAGCCGCCTCAGCTTCTGTAGTTGGAGTCAGTCAGGGCCCCACCCTTCCAGGCCAGGTGGAAATAAGGCCTACAAGGCAGGGAGCAGGTCTTCCAGGACCAAGATGCTTAGGTCTTGAGGACCTTTTTATTTTATTGAGGTGGGGGCGAAACTCCCTTGGCCCCTAGGAGTTGGCTCCTATGGGAGTCTGCAACATTAGGCAGGTACCATGAACCTATTGAACCTGATACAAATATTGCCAGGAGGGCTACCCTTTAGCCGTTGCCTGGACTTCAGGCTCAAAGCTTTTGATCTTCAGGGTCAAAGCTTCAGCTACTGACGTCAAGTTTCCTGAGATGGGGAGCACACGCTCAAGGTCTGTGTTTTGTGACACTGCCTCCAGCCCCTAATGTCACCCAGACAGGACCTGTAGGAATGTATAATGCACAACTACACACATATATACTAGGAGGCAGTATTTTACAGGCATATATTCCACACACACCCCCAAAGCCAGCAAATTTAAGAATAACATGATAGCAAAGTCTGTGATAACAGTAGCAACATCCATTAGCCGAGTCTATGGTGACGACGATGCCACCAATAATGTTCCATCTCAGGCAAGGCAACAGGAGGGTTAAAGCTGTTTGTACCAATTATTGACTCCAAGATCTACAAACGATTGCATAAAATTTTCCAAAATATGCCTGCAAGCTTTTATTATTGATGTTGTGCCTTAAGATGTGCACATATGGGTTTAATTGTCTAAATGGTTTTATTAATTAAATTGCTATGATTTACCTCTCCCATGCTAGCATTTACGGTGTATGAAATAGCCCTGTAATTAGAAAATGACTACATGGATGTTGCTTGTTTACTTTGCAAGCAATACATAATAGCACTATCTCCTGCGTTTGAAGCTGCCCTCCTAGACTCCTGTCCCCCCCCCCCCTTTCCTGAATAATAGGCAAATGCTGCTGGTGCGTTAAATTGCTTTTTGGGTGACGAGGAGAAGATAACTGTGCAGGGTATTTCTCCCCCTGTTGAAACGCATCCATTTGTTCAGGCAGAGTTTGATCCAGAACATACATACTTTTAGTATTTTCTGCTAAAGTAAGACTGAGTCCATAAAGGAGGGATTACACAAATTTCTTTCATGAAGACAAGCTAGCCTTAGGCTGAAACTACAGATGACGGCAATAGACTCACGTCTTTAAACCTGAACGCGTACCAATCACTGCGTCTGTGTGTCCAATTTTAAAAGCAAAAGGGGACATAAGCAGTGTGCGCTGAATCTCCCCCACTTGCACCTTATCCTCCCATGGACTACATTAGCGGCTTCCGATGCATGGAGGTGATTTCCCTGCAGCTGTGTTCAAGTCACATGTGCATGTTGCTGTACACACCAGAGAGGGGATGGGATTGTCTTCACCTGATTTGGTTTCTCCACATCTGTACCCCTGTCTGCCCCAACTCCTCTCATCTGAGGATGTGCAATGGCTGCCTCAAATGTACGCCCCTCTGATTAACTGCAAAGTGAATGCAGCCTACGTTTTCAAATGTGGTGGAAGCAGGTTTTTTTTGGGGGGGGGGACCCACCAAATGGCTGCATTTCTCAAGGATTAAAAAAGCAGAGAGATCACCTTGCCAACAAAGGTCCATATAGTTAAAGCCATGGTTTTCCCAGTAGTGATGTATGGAAGTGAGAGCTGGACCATAAAGAAGGCTGATCGCCGAAGAATGGATGCTTTTGAATTATGGTGCTGGAGGCGACTCTTGAGAGTCCCATGGACTGCAAGAAGACCAAACCTATCCATTCTGAAGGAAATCAGCCGTGAGTGCTCACTGGAAGGACAGATCCTGAAGCCGAGGCTCCAATACTTTGGCCACCTCATGAGAAGAGAAGACTCCCTGGAAAAGATGGAGGGCACAAGGAGAAGGGGAAGACAGAGGACGAGATGGTTGGACAGTGTTGTCGAAGCTACCAGCATGAGTTTGACCAAACTGTGGGAGGCAGTGGAAGACAGAAGTGCCTGGCATGCTCTGCTCCATGGGGTCACGAAGAGTCGGACACGACTAAACAACAACAAGAAAGGTAAAGGTAAAGGGACCTCTGGCCATTAGGTCCACTTGTGACCGACTCTGGGGTTGCGGCGCTCATCTCGCTTTACTGGCTGAGGGAGCCGGCGTACAGCTTCCGGGTCATGTGGCCAGCATGACTAAGCCGCTTCTGGCGAACCAGAGCAGCGCACGGAAACACTGTTTACCTTCCCGCCGGAGTAGTACCTATTTATCTACTTGCACTTTGATGTGCTTTCTATCTGCTAGGTTGGCAGGAGCAGGGACCGAGCAATGGGAGCTCACCCCGTTGCAGGGATTCGAACCACTGACCTTCTGATTAGTAAGTCCTAGGCTCTGTGGTTTAACCCACAGCGCCACCCACGTCCCATAATCATGGTTGCAAACACCAATGGTGCGCAGGCACTGCAGCCAAAGTAAAGGGTAATGTGTACGCTGCTATAGTCTACACAATGAAACCACTATTCTCTCAGCTGGGCTTTAATAGAAAGAGTTAGATTGGCTGGAACAATGGTGCCTGGGCAGTTTAGGGGTCTTGTTGGGGGTAGAGGATCTGGATGGGTGTGCAAGCCTGAACACTCCTCAGTGGAGCACCTTTTTTTGCTCTTTAAATTAGAACCTAATCCTTGCTTCAGACATGACTGTAATAGATCTTTAAGCATATGGCTCTGCCACTACGACACGTAGTTTGAGCCTAATAGCGTGAAGTCAAAATTCTGCTCAAAGAACCTTTTTATGTTACAGCTAATGGTGTTTTGATTTTTCTTTCTTTAATGAGTCATTTCATCATTTGTTTAAAAAACGTTACAGATGTCTGCCTCGAAGTCATGCACATCTGGATTTACTGGATTTCTAAACAAGTGCAGAGCTTTCGGTATATGTGAAAATCATCTGACTGGACCTTGTGATTTATAAGTAGATGTCTTACTGGCATAGGCTGTTAATGCTCTTGTTCAAATAGCCACCCCCCCCTTCTTGATTGTTATTTCTAGCAAGCTTCTAATTAGGTTTAGATTGGTACATTTTTCCTCTGTTGTAGCGCTTGTGCATTATTATTTTATTAAATCCCTCATTAAGATTATAAGGCGAGGCAAATTTTTTTGAAAATGATCAACCATAATCCTATGCTTTTCAAACCAGATAGTTTGTAATGTTTTAGTTTGCATGTTAGGACGATGACTGAAGACAAAAACTAGCTCCTCCCCAGAGTCTGCAAAGCTGCTCGATGCCCAATCAGGCGAGCTTGCTCTGCCTACCCATGAAATAGCAGTGGCGGCAGTGGCAGCAGCCTCTGGGAAGGTAAGCACAGTGGCTGGGGCTGGGGTTGGCGATGGGTGAGGAAGAGGACTACTTGTCCCCCTCACCTCTTCTTCCAGCTCCCCCCCTGTGCTGTTTTTCCGGCCCGCCACAAGGTCTGAGGGACAGTGGACCGGCCTGCGGCTAAATTTTTTTGCTGACCCCTGGACTAGGAGGAGTTAACAAGGGAAACAGTGGAAGTGAAGGAAGCTAGCACGGGGCTGTCTGAGGTGACATTTCCTGGAGTTTTGTGGTGAGGAGGAGGAGGGAGCCAGCAGCGGACATTTTGCCAAAACCTAGACATTTTGACAAATTTTAAAAATCCATCCGGACAGACATTTTAGCCCTGAAAAAGAGAGCATGCCCAGGAAAATCCAGACACATAGCAACCCTAGCCTATCTAGGAAACATGCATTGTTGGTTTGACTGCATTGTAAATATTCCACAGTTGCATGCAGTGGCAGAGCTTCTTGTAGGCAGGGGCGGGGCTGGCGCATGTCCTGGGGGTGGGGCGCCCAGCGCAGGTGGGGGGGCAGCCGCAATGGCACCCTGCTGTGATCATGCTGCCGGGGGCAGTGTGCTCCCCCCGCACGCCTCTTTCTCCGCCAGTGGTTGCATGGTACTGATATGTCTTCCCTTTGCTCAAAGATTGTGAATATATTTCTACGAGGGGAAAAACCGGGCACCTATGGTGCTTTTACCAAGCTGTTTTCCTTTCATATTTAATATCGCTCCATTTATATTATGCATGGACACTGCTTCTTTGAGTAGCCTATATTTGGTTATTATACATGAGTGTATAAGAGTGAAAAGTTGGGAAAAAATCAGGCTCCCAACTATGGTGCAAATAGTTAACCTTTATTAATTGCCACCAATGAGTCCATGTACATTGTCTCTTTGATACTATCCCTTGTGCCAATATTAATCTTACATTTCAATCTATGAATTTTGTGTCACCACTTTCCTTCTCATTAAGTGCTATCCAAATCCTATATTACTTCTGAGAACAAAAAGAGCCACTGGTGTGAATTCGTCATTAACATGCTAAAGAGTTCTGCTCTAATAACAGTGTGACCTGCTCCTTTGTATGTTAATACAGCTTGTGTATAGGAATCTTGAATGCAGCCCTTTGCTAAACACAGGGAGACCACTTGAAGACACAAAGGGAAAAGAGGGGGGCGGGATTTATGTGAACCAATAATAATGGTAAATGGTTAATGCATTGCTTTTCACCAACACACACTCTACTGAATGCTTCTGCAAATTAATTATACATTCCATTAAGGAAGTTGTTTGCAACAAGAAGGTTAAGGGGTGGGTGAGAGAGAATTTTGCCCGCTGGAAACAGAAACCACTCTCCCCGGAGACATGACTTTTCACATCTAAGCAGCACCATTTTGCAGGAGCTTGTGCTTTAGCTGGTGCAGCAACCTTGGAATTTCCAGCCCCAATTCCATGCATAGGTTTCAAGGATCCTCTTTGCAGGGCTACAAGGATAAGGTACCTTGGGTTACAAACACTTCGGGTTACAGACTCTGCTAACCCAGAAGTAGTACCTCGGGTTAAGAACTTTAACTCAGGATGAGAACAGAAATCACGCGGTAGTGGTGGCAGCGGGAGGCTCCATCAGCTAAAGTGGTACCTCAGGTTAAGAACAGTTTCAGGTTAAGAACGGACCTCCGGAATGCATTAAGTTCGTATCCAGAGGTACCACTGTACATAAATGCTGACATGGGAGTAAACATGCATGCTTGGCCTTAAGAGAGAGGCAAATGATCTCCCGTGTGGGCATTTCCAGTGGCAGCCCATGGGGTGAGGCAGGGCTGCCCTCCCAACACCGTTGCTGCTAACCTAGAAGGGGTGGGGAGCAGGGTGGTGGGGTCAATGTGCAGGTGCACCACTGGGACTGCCCGATTGGCCAGTGGTGGCCCCTCTGGTGGCCCCAACCTCATTGCCACCACAGACCAACCTCAGCCGGGGAAGCTGCACCAATGCTATGTTGGGAGGGCAGTTCTGCCCCACCACCCACACCAGTTCTGCGTCAGGTCCTGCTTGAGGGCTTGCCGTAGGCATCCAGTTGGCCAATGAACAAACAGGATGTTGGCCTAGGTGGGCCTTTGGCCTCATCCAGCAGGGCTCAGCTTGTGTTGTTAAGAGGAGGAGGAGGAGGAGCTCCACTCATTCAAACGAAAACTAGCTATTTATAAATTATTATTATTCTAGAAGACACCTGAAGGCAGGGAAGTTTTATTGTATTTTTATATGTGTTGGAGGAGGCCGCCCACTGTGGCTATCAAGAAATAGTTGAGAACTTTCTGCCCTTAAAATCCTACAGAGGAGCCTTCCTCCTGGTTGTGCCTGTTTGTGTTTGGCAGGAACTCCAGAAAGTCCCAGATTTTGGCACTCCCTACTAAGGGAGACTTGTTTCACTGCTGGATTTCCACTAGGAGGCAAAAAACTCAGTTTTTCTCTACCACTCTGTGTTTTAATCTGCATTTGTAAAATTCTGTTTTTAAGTGGCTGGCATTTGCAGTAAAGCATATTAACCAACTCATACCTCATTTTTATACAGGTTGATTGTGGAAACGCCTTATTATTTCACTGGATTGGCTTAATGCTGAGGATTTTATTGTTGTTAGCCATCTAGAGCTTTATTAATAGAAAGGTGAGGTAGAAATATCATAAAGAAATGAGAGCGCACTGGACATTTACCAAACACGCCCCTGCCTGCCCAATTAGAGGCACAACAGTGTGAAAATTTAGGGAGGCCCCAGCACGGATGTGGAAGACCCAGTTTAAAGCTCCATTCAGTAATGGAGCTACTGGGTGGTGTGGGGCAAATCACTACAAGGAAGCCTAACTTACCCTGCAGATGTAATTCGAATAAAAATAGCATAACTTCATGAGAGTCTGAGCTGCTTTGAGGAAAGACAGGTTACAAACGTGACAAATACTTTGAATTGGGAATGAAAGGATCTGTCAATTTCCAGGTTTTTTCAGTTTCTCATCTTTCCAGTCTTAAATTCAGTTCCCCACCTTTCTGTAGCAATTTGCCATTATTATTATTAAGAAAAATCCTCATTAAAATCATTCAGCATTTTAGTGTAGTTGTTTTCCTGGTAAACATGTTTTTGTATGCAGCTTTGACAAACGTACACATTTTTGCAAGAAATTTCTTTTAATATAATTCATTTTGGTATGTTATTTTCACTAACATCTTCATTTCTTATGTCCACTTTTGCCTAGCATGTATATTACTGAAAACATTGGCTGGAAAACTGCATTGCAAAATTCAGATAACTACGAATTTTGAAGGATGCCTGTGTTTCAGTTCTCATTGTTTTTGGAAGATAATAAATTTTGGAAGATAATAAATTTTGGAAGATAATAAATAATAAAGGATAACTGAATCGAATTCTTTTTTGTTCTTTTTGCTCCTTCCCTATTCTCGATTATAATCTGTCATAATTTTGAATTCTGATTCCATAGAAAAGTCACACCTGAGGGGAGCAGGATGTATGTATTACAGCCAAGCATAGAAGCTATGAGATGCGAGAACAAAGCAACACGAAGCATCCGTTGCGTGCCAGTAATCCACAGTAAATAATTGTGAGAACAAACCCAGGATGTGTGAAGCGTATGAGAAAAGAAGGGAGACTTCACTCACCCCCTCCCCTTTTGCCCTGGGAGAAGCTGCTGAGGTAAATATACAACAAGATTCCCCACCTTCCCCCTGTCAGCAGGAAGCTAGGAGTCTATGACAACAGCAAGAAGAACAGCAGGATGAAGGGAGGGAGAGGGGGAAAAAAAGACTACCTGCAGCTAAGTTCAAAAAAAGGTAAATCTTGTTCCTGGACTTTCAAATTGTTACTGTATGTATTTATTTTTACAGAAATACAAATGCCCTTTTACATTATTTAAATGGCATGTAATTAAGTCGCAAGGTTCTTGGCTGCTGGAGAGGGAAATCCAGCTTGTGGTATGATTCCAAGCCCAGAGGGCTACAGCGAAGCACGAGAGGAAGAGAAAGAAAAAAGAGGCAGGAAGGGGGGGGGGAGGAGGGAGGAGGGAGGAGGGAGGAGAGAGAGAGAGAGAGAGAGAGAGAGAGAACAGAGTGTTTAACATTCAGAATTTGTCCACCGCCGATAATTTATTGGAACTCATCTGTAACAAGGCCTGGCACTGATTTATAAGTTGATTTGAAAAATAAATAAAAGTGATAGAAACCTGCATTCGGTTTTAATGATAGACTGTTGCAGCGTGAAAAGTAAGGATATGAGACATTGCAAGGAAATTAGATATTATGCCCTCAAGACAACTGCAGCTACCAGCCCATTAATTGTTAGATATTTATTATTAAAAATTTCTTTTCATGACTGACTGCAGAATATTTGCGCTGTTAAAGTTGTTGAGTTCTGACATGAATGAAGTGCATAGAGGAACTCATTCTCTCTCTCTCTCTCTCTCTCTCTCTCTCTCTCTCTCTCTCTCCCCCCCCCCGCCTCGCCTTCAGCCCTTTTCGTCTGTGGGCTTGTATTGTGCGCGCCTGACAAGGCAACTGACCTGAAAGAGAGAAAGGGTGGATATTTATTTATTTATTTATTTTTACTGCGCAAACATGAAAAAGAACATATACAGCTTCCAAACCTCTTGGTAAATCTTCAAGGGCAGGAAGTTATCCTGAGAAAGTCCCATTCATTTCAGTGGGGCTTGTGCAGAAGGACATAACAGGTGGATTGGGCCCTCGTTGTGTGTGGTATGTTTAAACTTGAAGTCATATTTCCGCTAACACTCAAGTCTAAGATGCTGGCTCTGGTATAGTCAATGGCAAAATATTACACCTGCTATTCTGACAGAAGTGTGTTTCTAGTCCCAACAGAAAGTTCACAAACTAAACAGATGTGCAGCTCCTCAAAACCACAATATTCTTTTTGATAGTGCCCTTTCGGAATTTTCTTGGACCACAGCTTTCCTCATCCCTTTCCATTGGACATGCTGGCTGGGGCTGAGGGGAGTTGGGGGTCCAATAATGTCTGAAAGGTCACAGGTTCCTCACTCCTGACTTATCAGAATAAGGAGACCAGGTGCTCTAGAATCACGTCCTTAAAAAATGTCCCATTTTTGCAATCAAAACAAGTTTGTGACTGAAATACAGTTCACAGACTCAGTAAAGTTACATAAACAGCTTTTATTTAGTCAGCTTGTTCTACTGCACAGTTCTATTTTCCAAAACCAAAATAATCGGCTGTCTTTAGTGCAAGAACTGCACCAGCGTTACAGTGGGCATTTTGTGGGCAAAAGTCATCTGGAGCTAATGGTCTGTAAGGACCCCTTGTCCTTACAGACCACCAGAGATGAAGGACCTGAGGCATTCCAGATCCTGCCGAACTCCACTTCTATCAGCCTCAGCCAGCATGGTCAATTGTAAAGGATGATGGGGCCTGGAGACTAGCAACAAAGTCTTCTAGGTGGAACACGACACATCAATGGACAAACTTTAGCACACTCTCTCAGTGCAATTGATGGAAATCAGCCCTGAGTGCTCACTGGAAGGAGAGATCGTGAAGCTGAGGCTCCAATACTTTGGCCACCTAATGAGAAGAGAAGACTTCCTGGAAAAGACCCTGATGTTGGGAAAGATGGAGGGCACAAGGAGAAGGGGACGACAGAGGATGAGATGGTTGGACAGAGTTATAGACGCTACTAGCATAAGTCTGACCAAACTGCAGGAGACAGTGGAAGACAGGAGTGCCTGGCATGCTCTGGTCCATGGGGTCACGAAGAGTCGGACACGACTAAACGACTAAACAACAACAACAACTTGTGGTGACACGGAGGCAGTCCTTTTCACTTCTGGCACCAGTGTTATGGGATACACTGCCTGAGGAAGTAAGAGAGGCCTCATCTGCATTGGCATCTCACCGGGTTTTGAAGATGCTCGTTTACATTCCCTTGACTCTTGATCTGACTCTCTTAACTGCTATGCCCCCCCCCCTTTACAGGGCTTGTTTTATTATGTGTTTTAATTAGTGATGAATATACTTTCATGCTTGCATCATTGGATTTCACACATGTAAGCCACTTAAAAGCCTGTTTTGGTAGTACTCAGTATATTAATTAGTTATTAAGTAACAGTAAAGGTAAAGGGACCCCTGACCATTAGGTCCAGTTGTGGCCGACTCTGGGGTTGTGGTGCTCATCTCGCTTTATTGGCCGAGGGAGCTGGCGTACAGCTTCCGGGTCATGTGGCCAGCATGACTGAGCCGCTTCTGGAGAACCAGAGCAGCGCATGGAAAGGCCCTTTACCTTCCCACTGGAGCGGTACCTATTTATCTACTTGCACGTTGATGTGCTTTCAAACAGCTAGGTTGGCAGGAGCAGGGACCGAGCAACGGGAGCTCACGGCGTCACGGGGATTCGAACCGCCGACCTTCTGATCGGCAAGTCCTAGGCTTAGTGGTTTAACCCACAGCGCCACTTGCGTCTCTATTAAGTAACAGTAGGATAGGCTATATATATTTATCGAGGAAACATAAATCATTGGCAAGTCTTACCGCAGTTTCTGCTTCAACACTCAAAACTTTGAGCCTCTTTAGATTTGGATGCTAAACATTTTTTCACAAATTTGTCACATGCTATGAGTACTTTGCTGTGTTTTTAGTTGCAATATGACTCCTTTGCCACCACGGAGGCCACCTTTGGATTTCTTGATACCCAGCCTCATTGTGGATCCAAAGTTATTAGTGGAAATGAAAAATGGTGTTTGTGTCTCCAACTGTGAATATTCATATTCATTCATCTTTCGTGCATGAAAGCCTCCACTTAAAGCAAGAGGAACATAACATTTCTCATCAGTTCTGATCTGTTTAAACTTCATGGCATGTATAGTCAAACTGCTGACAGGGAGAAGGTACTGTTCTTCCCCCTGCCAATAAATTGTCTCTTAATGGCATGAGCTGCCAAATGCTAAGTGTTATCTTTTGGCTTAGCAAAATATAAAAGCTTTCTCTCTTTCGATGAAGCAGTAGAATACCCCACCCTCAGGACCATCAGCACAATAGCCAAGAATCAACACAGGAAAAATCAAGATATCTATAGAAACTGGATTTCTAACATTTGGAAAACTGTCTCCCCTCATAGATGAGTGTGATATTTTTATTTTATTTCAAACATCATAAAAACAATGAGGGGGCTGAATTCAATGCTCAACAGCTGCTCCTTTGCACAGTATGGGCTCAGTTCCACAGAACAGGGGTAGCCAATGCTGTACTCTCCTAAAACTATGGACTGTATCTGCCATCATCCAAGATAGGAGGCCATGCTGGCTGGAGCTGATGATACCTCTAGTCCACAAATACACGTTGGCTACCCTTGCCACAGAACTACCACAAGGAATCCAGCCCACCATGGAATGGCCAAAGGGTCTAGTAATCAGTGTAACAAGTAGTTGAGCAGAAGGCTCTCTTACTTCAATTGCTGCAGACCCAAAACTGATTCACAGCTGAACAATTCACAAAGTATTAGTGACTTGTGATGGGTGGGTGGGGGGAGTGAGGAAGAATCCAGTGGCAAACACTTAGCAATTCAAGCTATACTTGTATATATGCCGTATTTTTTGCACCATAACACTCACTTTTTTCCTCCTAGAAAGTAAGGGGAAATGTCTGTGCGTGTTATGGAGGGAACGCCTACGGGTGGAAGGGGGGATCTGCTGCAGTCGTGAGCAGAGGATCCATGGTTCCCCTTCCTTCCCTCCTCTGTGGCTTGCTTTGAAACAGCAAAGCGGTAGAAGAGCCGCTGAGTGGGGAGGAGAGAGGGACAGAGAGCCTGCTTGCTTTAAAGGAGCAAAGCGGGAGAGGAGAGGAGCCTTCTCCTCTTATACCCCTCTTCTGCATTATTAACAGCATCCTTCTCCACCCACCCCACGCGTGTTCCTTGTCCCTTGAGTGCTTTTCCTTCCCTCCCCACTTAAAACGTGGTTACAAAGCATGGATCCACATGGATCCTCAGGATTTTTGCACTGGGTCACCCCAAATTCACCATCAGATCACATAGCATGTCCATGGCTACAGCTTGCACCAAACAATCACACACCCACTGTTGCCTGGGGCTGCAGTGGTGCAAAAACATGGTTACAAAGCATGGATCCACATGGATCCTCAGGATTTTTGCATTGGGCTACCCCAAACTCACCGTCAGATCACATGTCTGTGGCCACAGCATGAACTACAAAAATCATACATCCGCTGTTTCATTTAGAATATTTTTTTTCTTGTTTTCCTCCTCTAAAAACTATGTGCGTGTTATGGTTGGGTGCGTGTTATAGAGCGAAAAATACGGTAGTTATTCCAGGAGTTAAATTCCATCTATAGCAAGATTAACTGGGCTGTTTCTCTGCATGTGTGTACATCACTTGTGGGTTGAGACTTCTTAACTGTACACACTCTGTTTGGCTGCTACTTGAGATGGTTACAGTAAAAAGCATCATTAGGAAAGGTCTGTGATAATAGATGAATAATACAACAATAGATGATAATAGATGAACAATGAACAATAGATTTACAGTGGACCACCCACACTTGTAAGACATCAGCCCAGACTATGTTGCCGAGCTGGACCTGGACACAGTAAATAAACTGTCAGAGAACGATGGACCTCATACAATCTACTCCATATAAAAATAAAAAAGGAAGCGTCTCCGGTCTCCCCCACCAGCAAACAGTCTATTTCCTTGCTCTTTATTTTAAAAAGTTACATTGATTGGGTTCAAACTTCCGTTTCAAAATTCTAAAGAGCACACCTTGGCAGGTGGGCAGGGTATCTGCTGCAGGAAAGATAATTAAAGATCCTTCTCATCTTAAAAAGAACTTTTAAGAGATAGTGGTGCAACGTTATGATTGTAATCTATTACCATTTCTTTCCCCTCGCTTTTTAGCCCGTTATTGAAAATACCTGATATTCTTCTTCTCTCTCTTCTCCCATTTGCCCCTTCATCTGATTTGGGTGACCTCTACTATTTCCTCTGTCTTGTGCAATAAATAATGGGAGACGTCTAAAGCTCATCACAACAGCAAATAAGGTGCTGTATAACACATCATCCTCTCAAAATTGCCACAGCAGGAAGGAGTGGCAGCCCATCCATTACCTACATTATTTCAGGGACAAGCTTTCCCTATTTGTCCTTGGACATGGTAAGGCAGCAACTAAGGGATGGAATAAAGAGAGTGTTTTAATGTAGCAGTCTGAATCTTCTTCACAAGGACCTAGTCTTATTTGCCATTTTAAAGATGATTCCCACCCCCCTTTTTCTAGGTAAAGAAAATAGTGATGGTTATATCACACATTCAATATTCAGCATGTATTGTCCACTGTATGTAGGCATCCCAGTGAACTGCAGTCATTCCTGGCTCTCTGCACAAGTCTACGTGTGTTGGGAATTACAATTCTGGAACGAATATCTTACATTTTTATATGTAAAAAAGTAGGCCATTCAGTGACAGCTGAGGCTAAAGGTCTAAGCCCTACATAATGAGAAGTACTGTACAGAATGCACAGCGGCGAGTAGTTCTTATCTGTGTATATTTAGAGATTTCTGGCTGTTTCACTTTGCAAATGCATACATATCAATCCCCTTTGAAGGCAGGAGACAGATCAATAAAAGGTTACAACATATGTGCTTGTTTTGGTACATCATACTTCAAATGTCTACCTTTTCTAGGGTCTGCTCTGAATACATCTGTTTCTATTTTGTTCCTCTTTTGTGGAGTTGTTGGGGGTGCCTTGTAAAACCTTTGTTAATTTGCACACACCTCCAGTTGAGTTCTTCAGGTTTCAGAGTCTCCCACTTCTCTCTAAGAGTTAAAAAAAACTCTCAAGATGGTTAATGGTTAACCTCGATGGTTAACCTCCATACGAATGCACATCTATGTAAATAGCTTCACGTGGCTTCATGCAGACACAAAATGTCATCTTCTCCTTTTGGAGTTGGAGAATCTGTGGCTTTCCAGTTTTTCTGGCCTCCATATCCCATCAGCCCCTACCAGCATGGTTAATGGTGAGGGTTTATGTGATCTGTAGTTGAACAATTAGAAAGCCATAGGTTCCTAATCTCTGGCATAAGCTAAGAAGAAAAGAATCTGGTAAAAGACAAAACCATACCTGTTTTGAATATCTGTATACAGTACCGAAGTGACTGTAACAGCTCATGAGATTATAAACCAATGTCAGGATTGCCTATATTTTTTAGTTGCAACCCAAGGAAGTGAAAACCAGGATTATGTGCAGCATTCAGCACCCTGAGAATTTTCATATTTGTTTAAAAGAAACTTCTAGCTCCTAAGTCTATATATAGGCTTAAATGTGTTAAGAAGTTAAAAGGGAAAGCTAAGTAACAGGTAAAAGTTTGGCACGAACATTCTACAGAACTATAGTTCCCCATGATTTGCAGAAGCAAAAGGAAGAATGTAAAACAAGCAAATACACACATGTGCAGAATTTATTCACGTTGCGGAATTCAGCTTTTCATGGCACAGAATTTGTTAAAGTGCACAGTATAGAAAGCGCTCCACTGAACGAGCCCATTTCTAAGCTAATTACAATATGCAATAATCAAAGTAATCCATCCTCCACTCTTTTAGCTACTTTCCTAGGTCCCACTCATTTCATTACAATATGGAGAGGTAGCAAGGAAATGAGTTGTCCGGTGCATTAAGACCTTCTTGATACTTTAACGTGAAGGATCATTCCTTACGAATCAATGAGAGAGAGAAAATGCATAGACAGGAGGCTGGTTCCTTTAAACGTGTCTCAAAGCCATCCACTTGAAGAGAATTTCATTTTGCTTTTTCCTTCAGAAGAAAACCTTCAATACCAAAAACAATGGGAATAGAAGCTTTAAGACTTTTTTCTTTAAAAAAATCAAAAATAAGAAAGTTATGGCATAATAATTAAAACCTCGTCGGCTTAACCTTTCAGTTTAGTCAATCAGGTTCCGATTAGTTTCTATCTTGTTTCAAAACAGTGTTACATTTAAATAAACTGATCCCAACAATAAAACACAAAGACCCACTTGATTTCAAGAGCAGCAGCAATTAAAATGCCCAAATTAATCACACACGCCCTCTCCTATGTGCCCTATTTGGAGTGAAGATTTCAACAGCTCACACAAGAACCACTGTCCCTCAGAGCCCATCGTCAAATGCCATTATCCAGACCGGGCCCCCACACAGGATGAGACCCGAGAGCTTCCAAGACAGGGTTTTCACAGAGACGCTGATGTTCGCCATCTGCAAGTCGACGAAATGCCTTTGACTCCTTTGGTTTTAGTGTCATTCCCTTTGGAAAACGAGTCAGCTGGAGACTATTGCAATGGAGTAACAGAAACAGTCCAGCGCAACACACGGCGCAAGCCACTGTCTACACCGTTTGAGACAACGTCCTTGTCTGTTTTTCTTCGGTACATTTATTCCAGAGACTGCGCACTGAAGGGAGTCTGAGTTTATCCATGTTCTTGCTGTAAACATTGAGGAATATACCAAGGACAACCAGCAAGCCTGACCACACGTACCTAAAATGGAGAAAGAGGGGTGGAGAAACACATTAGCAACTGTATGTATGTATGTATGTATGTATGTATGGCAAGGGTCTTGTAGGAAGCAAAGCAGTAGTCCCAGAATTTAAAATTGAATTTGTAAAGGGGTGGAGGAATATGGTAGACCGAAAAGAATAGCTTCCGTAAGTATTCATCTGCCTCGGTAGCTGAAGTCAGTAGAGCTGAGACTCTCAATGTCAGGGCTGTGGGTTCAAGCCACATGTTGGGCAAAGGATTCCTGCATTGCAAGGGGTTGGACCAGATGACTCTTGTGGTCCCTTCCAACCTATGATTCTAAGATTTATAATGCATCTTCTAACTTCCATATAGCAAGTTCAATTTGTATTCTCTCCGAAACCAAGGTTTCGATTTATTTCACACGTCAGTTCACTGCTATTACAAAATGTGCGTTTTCCAAATTTTGTGAGAGTTAGGACTTGTTTTTGCTCTAAAAATTGGGTGCACACTTCGCTGCTATACCTATAAAGGTTTATTGTTAGTAACAATAAGCACTGCCTGCCTTCTGAGCATCCCAGCTTCTGTGTATGGGTCTTAGAAGGAAGGATGCCACACACACAAAAAAGAGGTGGCTCTCTATGAGGGGGGGAGGGCTCTGCAGCTACATCTCTGTATGGAGAGCAACTGAGTGCCCCCCCCCAATCGTACCTGGTGGAGAGGTGGGCAAACATTATCAACCCCGGTGAAGACTGATTAGGAAAAGAAGAAGATTTGATACCCCGCCTTTCACTTAAGGAGTCTCAAAGCGGCTAACAAACTCCTTTCCCTCCCTCCCCCACAACAAACACTCTGTGAGGTAAGTGGGGCTGAAAGACTTCAGAGAAGTGTGACTAGCCCAAGGTCACCCATGTGGAGGAGTGGGGAATCGAACCCGGTTCACCAGATTACGAGTCCACCGCTCTTAACCACTACACCACGCTGGCTCTTGAACACATAACAAAGCACACATCTTCTTTGGGTGGGGCCTTAATTCATTTTAAAAGTCCGTTTATGTTTGTGATGGCATATCATTTTGGGGTTTCTGCCAAACAATGTAACAACCTCCCATTTATAGTCATGTAGAATTAATTTATCCAAGTGCCCCTTAGTTCTGTTCTTGCTTCTGTTCTTCATGTCTTAAGCTCATGCACCCCACACGAGTCAAGGACGGAACAAAAACAGAAATCCCACTGGGGGTGTAGCAAAGCATAGGCTTGCTTATGGGGTGTAGTGGTTAGAATACAGGGTTAGGACTTGGGAGACCAGAGTTCAAATCCCCACTTGACCAGGAAGTTCAGTGACCTTGGGCCAGTCACTAACCCTCAACATCGTTGTGAGGACAATATGGAGAATGGGAGAGCCATCTATGCTGCCTTGGGCTCCATGGAGGAAAGGTGGGATACAAGTGGAAAATAATTAATAAATAAAAAATCCCTGCAGGTGGGCCATAAATTATCAAAAAAATTTTATAGGATGCGTTCAGTGATTACATTTAAATCACAACATTACATACATTAGGCGTATTAATTAAAGTCAATACGTGTAGATGGATACTTACTGGAATGTAAATGGCTTTGCAAAAAACAGAAAAGAAAGTACAATTGTCATTGCTTTTCTTCCTGTTGTGACTGAAGGAAAACAAGTCCATTAAAACATTAGTTCCATCCCAACTAAAATACAGTTTCAATGCACCAGAGCAGAAGCATCATGCAAAGGATGGCAAATGCGGTAATTACAACCTCACGCCTTACTGCAGCTTGCATTTACTTGCAATAGACTGACATCATGGCCCCCAATACAGAGAAAGTTAGCTGCACTTCAGCTCCATCAGAATGAATAGCATTTAAGTTAGGTAACACCAACTTATTCTACTGTTTTCAAATCTGATTTTTTACTAATCTTCTCTGGATTTAGAGGGCTGGTGGCCACATGGGTGCTGCTTTACATCTGCCACAGTGTGCGGTCTATGTAACGGCATAGCATCAAGGCAAAGTTATTCCAATAATAACTTTATCAACATTCACCAGGCTGCAGTCACAATATAAAAACCATAACCCTTTTCTTAAAAAAGAGACACACAAAAAATCTGCTTGATCTAGAGCTCTGATCCAATGCTGGAAGAAAGCTCTCATGGCAGGCTCTCTCAGCTGGCATGATGATGTGCAATGCTTGAAGGTGCTTCTAAAGGGGTCCCAAATTTTTGGGATACATGGTCGCCCAGAGGTGGTGAAGAAAAGGAACCAGAGAGACCAAAATCATTGCATGGGATCTCTTGTGTCTAACTACATAACACGGGCTTTAAATTTGTGGATCAGTCAGCAAAAGGTTTAGTTGCTTAATCAATGGGGAACCAATTTTAATTGACAAGAGTACATTGTCATTGGTGAGGTTTCCAGTTATGCTTTATGCTTGTTTTGATCATGATTCATAACTGCAATAGGGATTTTTTTTAAAAAAAAAATGCATTAAAGGTAGTTTGCCTAACTGTGAGTGGTAAGGTTTGGTTCTATAATACAGTGGTACCTCGGGTTACATATGCTTCAGGTTACATACGCTTCAGGTTACAGACTCCGCTAACCCAGAAATAGTGCTTCAGGTTAAGAACTTTGCTTCAGGATGAGAACAGAAATCGTGCTCTGGCAGCACGGCGGCAGCAGGAGGCCCCATTAGCTAAAGTGGTGCTTCAGGTTAAGAACAGTTTCAGGTTAAGTATGGACCTCCGGAATGAATTAAGTACTTAACCCGAGGTACCACTGTAAACTGCAAGTCTCTTCCTTCCTTCAGTATCTCAAAATGGCACCTACTGTCTAACCGATTCAACTGATTAACTGGGAAAAAGGCAGATGATCAATCTATCAACTGGATCGGTTGCTCTAATAAATCTTGCAGCATTGCTGGCTGGTTACTACAGCTCCAGCCCATGGTAAGCTCCTCGTCCACAGCACCTTTAGGCATCTATACACCCAAGCAGACTTCACAGGGTCTATGACTGTGCATGCTGGAATTCCCCTGCAGGCACAACAAGGTCAGCAAATTATGTTGCTCAGGCTGCCTGTCAGTCTTCGGCTTGAGCAGAAGATTTTGTAGTTATGAAGCCTTTTTTATAGGGCGTCTTATCAGCCTTTCACCATACCGTATATCTGTCTCATTCTGCCACAATCCCCTGCAATGAAATAATACGCAGCAGTAACACAGAACTTTCCCCCCCATTCTTCTTCAATGGATAGCCAAAGCACTTCTTTATGGATGTGTTAAATATTTTATTCCCATTTTATAAAAAATGAAAAATGGAGGCACGAGAAGGTGAAGCGATTTGTCCAAGGTTATTCAGGTGTTTGTTGCTAGAATGAAAAGGGGAACCTGACTTTAATTGGGGAGGAGGAGACTGTTCCTCCTATTTATGCAATTTTTTAAAATAAAAAAGCATTGTTTTTCCAGGTCTCTTAACTGCATTTACCTAATGGCAGGGCTCAATGAAGGCTGACAATTGGGCAGCCTAATCCCACACTTTAGCTACTATGGTATAAAAGTGGAGACTTGTATAGCTGCCAAAACTGCATCCTCTGCTGGACAAATGGAAAAGTAATATGCAGCACTGGCCTGTGTGCCATTTAAACAACTATACTGCAGCATGCTTGGCGCTGGCACCAGTCAAAGTGACCGCAACAGCCTTCAGAAACAACCAGGCAGATGGCAACCCTTTCTATCCTTGCTGACACGCTCCTCTCTAAATGGGTTTGCATATACAGCTGCTTCCAGGGAAGGCTTAGGACCAAGACCCTAGTGCAGAAATTAGAGATCCTGTGGCTCTTCTAGATGTGTCTGGACCTCACCACCCATGAGCCCTGACCACTGGCCATGACAACAGGGGCTGATAGGGGCTTGGAGCCCAACCTCTTGGAGGTGGGGGGTAAATGATCATGTTCACCTTCTCTGTCCTAGTACAGACACAGACTCCTTGCCTGTTGGACCTAAAGATGCCTGGAAATGTTTCCAGGGGAGTGGAAACATGCCCCCCCCCCCCGCTGGACTATAGGGTACAAGGCCGAACGACCCATCTCCTCATCAGTGCAACAGTAGGCTATCTGTCCAATGTGGGTCATTTGATCATTCTCCCCAAGTCTACTATGCTGTCAGGGAAAATTCTTGGATGTGGGTTTAAAGTAAGGCGACATATGCTTCTGATATACAAAGACTAGCCCCAGAAGTCAGTTTGATGTATTTTTCTAAAATAAATTTTATTAAGGTTTATAGAGAAAAAGATAAAGCTTAATATCTTATCCCCCCTCTTTTTTTTAACCAAACCAAGACTTTTATCTGCTTGATAAATGGGTCTAGGATCCTTCTAGAGCTTCTCACCCCACCCCCTTTCTAAGGTTAATATTTGGTCCCACCCACCACCAAATTATTTCCAGTATTGATTCTGAGAACGTATTTGTCATGCCTGTATAACTGAGCAGTGAATGTAATGCTTTAATGCCACTGAATTGACAGAATTCTTATTCGTATATAATTGGAATCCTGTTGAAGTAAGGAAAAATGAAAGACACTCCCCCCCTCCCCAATTTACAGTCAAGGAGCTTAGAGATGTTATAATTTAATCATTTCTTTTTCTCTAGCTCATTTGCTTTTATACACATTTCTTTTCCATTTAATACATATCTGCCATGCATTTTTGAATTGCAAATGTGTGGAAGGTGACATTTACCTCTGCTGCAATGATCTATGTATTTGCGCAAGCAGTCTGGTAGGTGGAAGCATTGGATCAAAACAAAAAAAGCGGTACGTATCTAAGACACGCTACCCCTCACCACATGAACCCATTAAACCATTCACAGAACAAAAGAACAGGAGACGGAGCAGAAATAATGTACAAGCTTTATCCCAAATCAGGATTTTTTATTCAATTCTTCTATTAAAAAATGAACTAAAAAAATGAACTGTACCTGTCACAGCTAAAAGAGCTCCAAAGATTTTAATCAGGGCTAGGACAAAGGAGATTCCAAAATAGCCAGTCAAGGAGAACAAGAATGCGTAGCCGTATGTTTGAACTGGGTGCTGCAGGAACAAGACAAAATATTAAACGGAGGAAGATGCAAAACAAACCCTGAGGTACTGCAAAATGAAATAAATGCCTTTAATCAACTGCCCGAACCAAAATAACAAAATCTTAAATCATTCACGATTTTATTTATTCTTATTGGAAAATTGAGGAAAGTCATAATGAAATGATAAAAAAATTACTCCTGGACTTTTTGAAGAATAAAATTAATTTCTGATGAGGCTGGGTACATATACCCAAGTCAATGGATCAAAGAATCAACTTTAATGCACATTTGTTTGTTTGTTTGTTTATTTATTGCAGTATAATAAACAACCAACTCATAAGAAAAGTATCAAGTGCAGTGAAAATCATCAATGCATCATAAAAAAAAGTTCAAGCAGGAATGCAAAGCCTTGTAATGTGATTTGGTCAAAAATAATCTAACAGCACATGAATGGGGGGGAAATCACACTTTTTTAATGGAAAAAAATTATTTACCTTTGAGCAAAATGTTACTGCAGGGGTTAAGCCACTAGTGCATGTCAGTCCCAATAAAATATACAGGAAACCTATTGAATAGGAATACAAAACCTGGAATAGTTACAAAAACAAATTATTTTAATCTTGTGGTATTTTTAAAATGCCATATATATAGTGCGCTCTATTAGCACATCTCTTTGCTGGAAGAATGTAATCTCTTTTGAAAGTTACGTTTTTCAAGTATAATACAGGCAATAACCTCAGATATTAGCTTCTGAGCGACTTGCTTGATAAACATGCCTCAAATGACAATTGATATACACTTACAAGGTGATTCTCTGGTTAACAGATCTGCCGTTTTATACAGCCTTGTTCTGAGTGATAGTTACAGTTATCATGAATTAAATGGCAATTGTGTGCATTGGCCTTACCCAAGTTATACAGCAGTAGTTGTTGGTTGTGAAGACAAATCTTTTAATTTTTAATAAAACTCTGTCTGAAGTTGCGCTCCGGTCTCTTATTTTTAAATTCACAATTTAACTTAGGCCAGAGCAACAAATGTTTACTATTGGCAACAACCAGACAGGACTATTCCTGTACAGGCAACCCTCCATTTACGTGGGGGCTATGTTTCGAGGTACCGTACACTAAAGTGATATCGCGTATATTTGAAACACCATTAACAAAGACTAAAAACACTCTGTTCTGCCTCTGCCCCACCCCATTCCTCAATGTTTTTGTGATGTTTTCAAGTCACTTCTGGGTTCAGTGCAATGCACATTTTTTAATCATGGCTGATCGACTTAAAATAGTAGACAGAAATAGAACAGAACTCCGCCCCACAGCTCCCATAACTGAATGAAATTATAGAAGGGGAACATTTACCATTTCAGAGTTGGAGCCATTGTGCAACTTCATAGCCTTTTCCTGCACGTTTCCTATAATGGCGTCTGCACAGAGGGCAAGGGATATAAGGACCACACCTTCAAGGAATCAGAAAAGGACAAAACATAAAATAAAGCAATAGACGCATACTCTAGCATTATGGATAAAATTCACTGTTGCACTAAGGCAATTGTTCTGTCAGTGCAAACGTTTTTGCTCGCCAGATCAAACTCTCTCTCCTCCTCACCAAAACTGGAATTGTCTCATTTGTGCAAGTGGGATGCCACAAATAAATATTGCCCATGGTTCTTCTGATGTAGACCTACTGGAGTCATAGGTGCCAACTTCCTGGGGCCCTGGGTGCCTGAGCGCCCACAAGGTTCCCCATGAAGGGGCTGAGCACCCACAAAATTCTGTGCCAGGGCCATGGGGCCAATTTGGCACTCCTGATTGGAGTTTAGAAAACAAAGGTTATACATTCTCTTATTCTCTGCACTATTAAAATCTGTGTAAGACCTGCTTTTTACATATGATGCAAAGAACAACACAAAAGCAACCATATTCTCCATTTTGAGGGGGGGGGGAGCAGAAGGGAAGACAAACATTTAGAGGGATATACTTTGCAATATATATTCTTTCCAGATAGCAAAGAAAGCAACAACTGCTTGACGTGCCACAACATTTAAACATTTTAAATCAATCAAATCAATTAATTAATAAAATTAACAGAATCTGTATTGCTGCATATTTAGGCTTATTGTATTTCCCCATTTTTACACAACATCGCTTACCATGTTCTTCAATACTATTAAAAGAGCCTTAAATCTAATTTTCCAGTCTTTGATGGACACAATATGGGTGATACTGTTCACACAGCCGATACTTTAAATTCACTCAGTTTTTATGTTTCTAACATTTGTATCAGCAAAAATTACAAGTTCCGTTTAACCTCAAAGCTCAGTTTTGTCTCCTTGGGCAAAAGCTGTCACATGTAAATAGATTTGCCCTTGACAATGTGAATGTTTAAAGAATTTTGATTAAATTATGCAACTCAAGAAATGCTTCAGCTAAGAATAATACAAGCTTGAGTGTAAATGCTTCCACAACAATTTGATTATAAACTAGTGAAAGGAAATCTAATATTATTTAGTGACCAGGAATAGGGCTGCATGCACTGCAAGGCAAGTTAAGAACTTGACATTGTGACTGACTTATGAAAACTTTATTTCAGCACAATGACAGCAAAACATTTTGCTCGAGACACATAATTTTTTAGCAGGACCCAAGGCAAATTTGAACACAACGGCCGTACTGGGATGTCAACAAAACCATAGCTTAGTGATGAGATCAAGCTGCCTTCTGTGCTCCTTGCTCACACAATTACAAAGAAGAGTTTTGAAGCGTTTGCTTAGGTTTGATGTTGACTTGTGACGTTAACATTAGCCACCGTTGACAATGCCATAAGCCACAGTTAAGCAGAAACAAAATTGAACAGTTCTGAATTCCTTGTGGAGGAGGGACAAAGAGCAGAGTTTAACCTCAAGGCTTGTTTTGATTTGTTCATATCATGCTAAACTATAAGTCAGTGCAAGGGTGGATAACCTTTAGGTTCTTCATATTCCCCCACTTTTGACAAGTGGGCATCTCCACCCATCATAATGACATCAGGTGAGTTATCCCACACACCTGTTAAAGGGTGGTCCACAGGGTTGCGGGAAAATAGTGACTTCACGGCACTACACAAGGTTTGCACAGTGTTTCAAAGTGCTGCCGACCAGCAGGCTTAAACTCCATTGCCCATCAGCTGAGAGGGAGGGAATTCAAGGCTGCTTTCTGTGGGGATAAGTTGCATGCACAGGTTCCCAGTGGATAACTTCTGCAGCCACACCAAGCAGGCTTGAACTCGCCACTTATCAGCAGAGGAACTTGGTCAAGTAGCTGAATCAGCTGCCACTCTACCTACCCCACCTATGACATCGGGGGGCAGGTAGGTGCCATTTAGGGGGAATGATCTGGTGGGTCATATTTGGCCCGCAGACTGGTGGTTGCCCAACCCTGGCTTTACTGTGACATCTGAACTGGCAGACTGAATTTCCTGCTGTAGTGTAAACGTTATTTGTTCTACACCAGGGGTCAGCAAACTTTCTCAGCAGGAGGCCGGACCACTGTCCCCCAGACCTTGTGGGGGGGCCGGACTATATTTTGGAAAAAAATGAATGAATTCCTATGCCCCACAAATAACCCAGAGATGCATTTTAAATAAAAGCACACATTCTACTCATGTAAAAACACCAGGCAGGCCCCATAAATAACCCGGAGATGCATTTTAAATAAAAGGGCACATTCTACTCATGTACTAACACGCTGATTCCCAGACCATCCACGGGCCAGATTTAGACGGCGATTGGGCCAGATCTGGACCCCGGGCCTTAGGTTGCCTACCCATGTTCTATATCCTACCATCCATGTACACAATACTTTAAAGCACAAGCGAAGAAAGAAAACCAACTCCCTATCTCAAGGGAATTTAAATTTGGACAGTGGCAAAACAGATGAAGGGGGAAGCCAAGGTCAACATAAGAAATATGAGCAAATGCAGTTTACATAAACTTCATTGCAGTTGGGCATGAAGAGTGGGGGTTAAAGCAAAAACTTCAGAGCAAAGGAAGGAAATCTGGCACCATCCCTACAAGTTCAGGCTACTTTATTGTACGGATCTATGGATTATATGTTCTTCCTTCCAGCTCCTGATGGATTGACAATTCATTTCTCTTAAAATAATAATAATAATACTGATAAAAGTAGAAATATACAAGCTTGTTGCATTACATGCCCAAATTCTGGCAGTAAAGTAAAACCCTGGTTATAATTACTCAGAGTCCTAAACAACATCTTTTTTTGTACAGCAAATACACACATGTAGAAACCAGCGATAATATTAAGCACTGAAGGAAAGCGATGGCTTTACATAGATTTTTTTTTTTTGAAACAGACATATGGGATCAGCTTTGCCCTCAAAGTGCATAGTCTCCTGCTTCATTAAGTATGCATCTTGTAAAGGTCGTGGAGTTCGACTGCTATTCAGCAAAGGGTTCTGCTTTGCAGAACTCATTTTCCTGTCTTTTTAGTTTTTATTTTCCACATTGAAAATTGCATGCGAAAGTATATTCCCAGGCTGACTGCAAGTGAAGTATTGAATAATCAGGAAAAGTCTAATTTAAAATTGAAATTTTAATTAAAAAATAAAGCTAGGATGCAATATGGAAAAGTACAGCATTCTGTTATATTGCGAGCAGAATGCAAAGGGGTATATGGCTGGCTGGCATTCCTTCAGGGGAATGGGTTCCAAACCTGACCTCTTCAACCATTATGAAAACAGCTTTTTCTTTTTCTTTGGTAAAATCAACAAGGAGGTTCTCCTTCACAATAATAAATAATAATCATAATTTATTATTTATAACCCGCCCATCTGGCTGGGCTTCCCCAGCCACTCTGGGTGGCTTCCAACCAAATATTAAAATACAGTAATGCCTCAACCATTAAAAGCTTCCCTAAGCAGGGCTGCCTTCAGATGTCGTCTAAAAGTCTGGTAGCTGTTGTTTTCTTTGACATCTGGTGGGAGGGCGTTCCACAGGGAGGGCGCAACCACCGAGAAGGCCCTCTGCCTGGTTCCCTGTAACTAGGCTTCTCGCAGCGAGGGAACCGCCAGAAGGCCCTCGGCGCTGGACCTCAGTGTCTGGGTAGAACGATGGAGGTGGAGACACTCCTTCAGATATACTGGACCGAGAAGCTCTACAGAAATTTTCTCGGTGGCTCTTAGGGCACAGTCCTAATCCTAGATGCATAATCCTAGATCCACTGGGATGAGAGAGTTAGGACATGGCAGATCTCCAGCTCAGCCAATCAGGTTCCCAGCTCAGCTATGCCACTGTATGTCCCCCAGCCTGGCTCCGCTGGAGATACGCCAGTTTTCGTCTCCAAAAACACATCAATTCCTATCAGAGTACGAATTTCCATTAAAGATTTTACCTGTTAAGTCAAAATTCGGTGCAATGGTGCTGTCAGCTAGAGTAAACCATATTAAGCCCAAGCTCATGCACACTGCAGCAGAAACATCCGCGATATTGTAACGTTTTCCTGTGCAGGAAAAAAGGGAGAAGTTTACACCATGCAATGATGGAAGATTTAATTCTTTGGTTCATTTGGTACTGAGTACACAGCAAGTAAACAAATATTCAATTCACCACCTAACTCAAGCTCTTGGGGCCAAATCCTAAATCTCATTATCAACCTTGTTGCTGCTTGAGCGTGGTCTTTCTCCACACTGGTGCAGTAACATATATAATAAAAAGAACCAATGGAAAGCATGGATGGAGTTACACTCTGGCGTTTGGGAGCCCAAAGTACAGTCACACCTTGGATCCTGAACGCCCTGGAACACAGACGTTTTGGCTCCCAAACGCCGCAGACCCGGAAGTGATTGTTCTGGTTTTCGAACCTTCTTTTGGAATCTTTACGTCCAACAGGGGTTCCGATTGGCTTCAGGAACTTCCTGCAGCCAATGAGAAGCCGCGCTTTGGTTTCCAAATGTTTTGGAAGTTGAACGGGCTTCTGGAACAGATTTCATTCGACTTCCAAGGTACAACTGTACTGGCATGAGAAGCATCCTTTGTCTCCATGGTACGTACATTTGCTGGGCTGTTTTGTGACGTAGCAATGCAGAGGCAGCAACCATGCCACTGGAGGAACATATGAACCAGCCCTCGGTGGCAATATCCTGACACCTAGTATCAAAATAGGTGGCCTACAGAAACGTTTTCTGCCAGTTGAAACTTTTTAACATATAGTTTTGTAACAACGTCTAAAATCTTGGGGCATGTGGATACTGAAATTTTGCAGGTGGTATGTTTCACTTCCCATTCTAGATGCTTCAAAGGTATTAAGAAGTGTTGAGCCTAGACTGTTCAGTTTAACCGGTAAAGAGGATTTCAAGTCTGAAATCAATCTCTGAAATCTAACTTCATTATCATTAAGTAAACCAACAATTATTACTACTGTTCTCAGCTGTTTCACTTCATAACCAAATTCAAAAAAACTAGCCAGCTGCACTCACTAAAAGCAACAAGAATGCCAATTCAAAGGGCGGTTTTCCTAGGTTTCCCATAGAGTAAAAATAACCCATATAAGTGAGCCTCTCTCCATCAAATGAAAGCAGTAGCACCTTGGGGATTTCATGAACGGAGTTAGTAGATAAATTATTCTAGGCTCAGGCAAGAAATGTCAAACTTTTTCAAAGTGAAGCCACCACCACGAGCCTCCCCAAAAGCATTAACAAGACTCAACCCTGCAGTGTTAACTTTTATTCAGTGGCTGAGGTGTAGCATGATCAGCACAAAAAATGAAGGCTCTGGTCATATCCTTAAAGAAACACAAAGACTGACTTACTTGCCTCTCCTCCCCAAAAATAATTCAACACAATAGAATTACACCCACTTTCACCAAACAGGGTGTGTGTGTGTGTGTGTGTGTGTGTGTGTGTGAGAGAGAGAGAGAGAGAGAGAGAGAGAGAGAGAGAGAGAGAGAGAGAGAGAGTGTGTGTGTGTGTAGTGGAGGAATATAGGTCTCAAGAGACACTCAATGCAAGTTCAGATAATAATTCTGCCTCAATTACCAGCTATTTACATTTTGGACAGTCTAAATCAGGAATGCATCAAAAATACTTTCCCAATCACATTCCAAGATTCTCCACCCTACAAGTTGCTTCTAGGCCTCCTTTGCAGTTTTGTTTTGATTCATTTTGGTTACTGACTCAAATTCAAAATCAATCCAGGATTTCAAAGCAACTTAAGACCTCTACAGTGAGGCAATGGATAGAGAGGGTTTAGGGAAGAGAAAATAAACCATTGTTGGGTCTTTACAAGTTTATTTTCTGAAATGAACAGCATTCAATAGCAAGAATAAGGCATACCTTGTATAAAGACTCCTCCTATCATAACTGGGATCAGTTTACAGCACTTGAAGATTACTTGTGTAGGATAATTCAGATATCCCAAGGAGGTATTTGATAAACCCATTGTACCCACTGTTAGAAAAGCTATTATCATGTAGGTTTTGCCTGGGATCCTGGAAAATATAAATGAAGCTCTGTATTGGGGAGCAAATGTCAACACTAAAAGAGAGGCTTTAATATTGTGGCAAGTAAAGATTAATAACCAAACTGGTGACTTTTCATGGAATTCAAATTAGTGCTGAAATCTGAATTTATTTTTTATTTAATTAGATATAATAAACCAGAAAACTTAACTACTGTATTATCATTTACTGCCACTATGTTGGCGATTTATTCTATTTTACAACAGAAGATATAAAAGCATGCTATTTCATGCCTTTCATTCATTGCCCTACACAGACATGCAGAATCCAACATATTCTGTACCAATCAGTGGGATTAATCCAAAATAACTATCCTGAGAATACTGACTTTCCTGTAGGTTCAGATAATATAAAACCTCAAACCCCTGAGCTCTATTTACTATACAGCCCTAGAAAAAAATGCCCAAAGAAGAGTTGGGATATCAACAGCCCACTTTCTTTTCTGAGCGGTCTTTGGAACAAACTGGAAGGCTGCTCTTACAGGTCTTCCAGATTTCAGGAGTAACTTCTCAGGAGTTACTGGATGGGAGATCTGTGATCAGGAAGGTCTGCTTCATGCATGGAAGCTCCCCATACAGTCCGTTGGATCCTAGCCTTTTTGCAGGCGTTTCCATTGTAACACGACTCAAATATTTCAGAAACTCGGGAATCAGCTGACATCTAGCATGTGATGTGAACAGATTATAAAAGCCACAAAGAAAAATGATTCTCTTTTTCAGTATAAAATAAACAAGAAACGTACGCATCTGTTGCTATGTTTTTATTAATTTTAAAATTTGTGCCAATTAAGTGATCTTAAAGTACCTCCCCACATTAAGAGGGGAGGGAGAGAAATTCAATGCTCATTTTGCATTGGGCTGACAGCTCCACAAGTCAACACCATGGGCATTGTCATGGAATCTCACTAAATCAGACAAAATGTTTAGAAATAATATTTGACTGATTCCTGCCCCAATTCAACTTCACAAATTTCTGGTTAAATAGTTAATCAAATTTAGCCCACATAATAATCTGAAAAAGTAAGACTATATAGATAATATCATACCGTCTCCTTTTGTCCTGAATAAGCTGTAGTTCTATGAGTCCAAAAATGGAATAAAACCCAAATTGCACTAATGTAAGATACCACCCAAAGGGTTTAAAACCTTCCACTGAAAATATCAGTTCCTGGAAGAGGGAAAACAGAGAAACATTATATTTAAAACATTGCCTATGTGACCATGTTGTATATTTTTAACTTTTAAAATTAGACTTACTCAGAAATTTGCTTTAACATTTTTTTGCCTCCCAACTCAAAAATATTGAACAGAATTATCATTAGCTTAATGAATCTGGCTAACCATCCTGTCAAGTTAAGACTTGGTATTAATTTGAATACTCTTTCTGACTTGTTTTTAATTCATGTACTTTGTTTTTGAACATCAGTGTGAAAAGCAAGCACCAGCATTAGATATCCTATTTTGTTGGCACATTGGGTGGGCTTTAAATTCAAAGAAACGTCCCCTTCATCTACTCACCTCTTGTGCAAGACTCCAGCATCACATAAGTACATAAGGAAAACCCTACTTGATGAGTCCATCTAGGCCTGCCTTCCATTTCTAAGACTGATGAGACAAATAAGGCCCACTCTCAACACTTTGCTCCTCAGCATCTAGATTCAGACTGCTTCCTAACATGGAGCTCCCATTTGGCTATCATGTAGCCATTTATGTCTCTGGACTTCTAAGTTATTGGCCATTGCTATCATTGCTGTAGAGAATTCCCTGTATGATTTATGCATTGTGTTCTTTGTTTAGTCCGTCCTGACTCTTATCAACCTGTTTCCTTGGGTGATCCCAATTTCTAGTGTTATAAGAGAATTTTCTTTGTCCTCCCTCTACACCATTCATAACATTATAAACTCCTATCATGCCCTCCATCCCCTAGTCATATTTCCCCCCTCAACTACAAAGCATTAAATCATTTTAAACTTTACTAAGATGGTAAGGCCATCTGAGGGCCTTCTTAGTAGTGGCGACCGCCCTGTGGAATGCCCTCCCATCAGATATCAAAAACCAATTATATGACCTTTGAAGGCAGGAAGCTTTTAATGTCTTAGGTCTCATGTGTTCTTTTATATTCTGTTGGAAGCTGCCCAGAGTGGCAGGGGCGACCCAGTTAAATGGGTGGGGTAAAAGTAATAAATTATTATTATTATTATTTTCATTACCCTTTGCTGCACCTTTTTCCAGCCGATGGTATATTTTTTAGAGATGTGGCAACCAGAACCGTACACATTATTCAGTGTGTTATTCATATCAATCTGTTATGGGCACATTTTACTGGTGTTTTCTTTTAAATCTCTTTCCCCAATAATCTCAGACATGGCTCTGGGAGATTTTACTGAAGCTGCACACCCATTTGATGTTTCCATTCCATACACCAAAATTCCCAAATCTAATTCTTGTTACTCACGGCCGATTCAGACCCCATCACTGTGTATGTGAAGACAGGACAACAGGTCCCAAGTTGTGTCTTGCCAGCTGAAGCTAAGATCTGGGTCCGGCTAGATGGAAGACACCTCGTGGTTCTACTGCCCTCAAGACATTCAGGATGATGGTAGTCTGGGAGAGGACATTCTCACCAACAGCGCTTAAATTGTGGAACTGCCTCCCTGAAGAGGTGTTGTGTGTGGCATCTCCACTATATTGTTTATATGCTTTCTGTTGTATGATGAAGACACACCTTTTTACCCTGGACTTTGACAACTGACACTTCGACATTTTTAGGACCCACCCTATTCTTGTGGCTGTAATTTGTTTTAAGCTTTTTTCGATAATTGCATTTTCAGACTGCAGTGGCCTATCATGAAACCTTTGGGTGGCGGACAGGTAATAAATTAAGTAACAGTAGAAAATAAGCCCTCATATCTGCATCAAGCCACTACAGATTACAATAGAATTTTATTGAGTAATACATTATTCTGAAGAAGAAAACACAAACATTACCATAAGCAGTGAATTACAACACTTACCTGCAGATATCCATAAATAAGATAAAACAGAAAGACTCCAGAAACGCAAATGAAAAACTGGGTAGCCTTGTTAAATTTGCTGAGATTAATGCCAAGGACAACTACATCATCTACTGATTTGATGTGTGGCGACATAGCTTGGGACTTTGAAGGTACGCTGATAGAAACATACTTCCGAGAGGAATTGAATTTCAGATCCATGATTCCTAGCTTGCTGCATTCGGTGGCGATGAAATCTTTGATGTTTGTTTGAAAGCTGGAAGAAACAAGTTTAGACTGAATCACGACAGCATTCAAATGAAAACCACGACAGTCCCACATTCCAAGCACAATTTTAATTTTCATTGAATCAGTCTTCTTAGATTGATATCCTTGTAGAAGGATTTTTAAAATTCCATTATTATGGAAACCACCATGCCAACCAAGTAAACAAGCATGCACCATTCTTTCTATAGGACTAAAATCTCTGATCCGGATTCTACAGAGGCAACAGAATTAACATAAGACTGACTATAGATAGGAAATGTGACAATTCCCAATTTTGTTGGCTAAACTCGACACAGCTGCTTAAAAATCAAGCTGCAACAAATGTGAAACCAGCACACTTCCTTCTTTTAGAAATTGAAGCACACCCACCTTGGATTCGCTAAAAAGGTGGGGGTAGATTTAAGATCAGTTATAATTTTTGCTGCATCAGCCCTCTTTCTGTTAAAATACACTTGCAGCAGGAGCAGCCCATGTCCCTCCATAGATGCTGGATAGAGAGAGTTCCCTGCTCTGCTACTATAAAATGGTAATCTTAATTTGTGAAGCCAAAACGATGTGGGCATTCTCATCTGTGAGTACAGGATAAACAATGAGAATTTAAACATTGTTGTATGCTACCTTTCTTGCAAGATGTTTTGAGTAAAAGAAACAGGTGAGAAAGTAAGGAACTATATATGCAATAAAAATGTATTTATTAAACAGAATGCCTAGCTGGATTTGTCAGTCATACACTGCTTCAAAACACTTAATACAGTAATTGCTAACTGTGTTACACGACAGGTTTTTTTTTCTGTTTTGCACCTTCAGGCTAAACATACTGTTCAGTCAATGCTCTCTAAAAGTCCCTATCAGCAGCTTAGCTAGAAGTTAGTAATTAATTTTCATTTGCCTGGATATACTAGTAAAATGCAACTTTATGCCTTTGGGGATTATCTATGGAAGTATCGCCTATATAGTTCTTTACTTTGTGGTAAGTGTTTCCCCACCTGAGAGAACCTTCCCCCAATAAAATGGATCCAAGTGGAGATTGCTACCGCACAAAGCTTGTGTGAGTCTTCAGCATGTGTTGACATCACAATGCTTACAAACTGAATGCATTACTGCTCTACTTATTCCTCCCCATGCTTTTTTCCCTTTCTTTTTTCCAGAGTTAAGATCACAAGTTGCCAGAAAAATCCTCAGCTGTTCTTTCAAAAACAAGGAACACCAAGCTTTTCAGTTGCGGATGTGTTAAACTGACAGCTGCCATTGATGATTAAATAATGGATCTCTTGAAATGAGCACACATCTTAATAGAAAGTGTATCAACACATTTACTCTCCTCCCCAAAATCTTTTTTCACTTGTCTCCTTTGTCCTTGTCACAAGCATGCTTACTGAAGTCTGGCTAGCAGCTCTTCAAAAACGGATAAATTCTCTGTATGTGCCAAACTGGGCATAGCTTCAGATTGGAAAAATCAGAATACCTGTCATCTTGGATGGAGGGTTAAAAACCTTCCAAGTCTGATCACATATTTTTTATAAAAAGTAGAGAATACATGTTTGGAGATGTGTGTGATAGGAACATACGAAGTTGCCTTACGTTGAGTCAGACCATTGGTACATCTAGCTTGGCAATGTCTACACTGGCAGCAGGTTTTCAGGGTTTCAGAAAGGGTTCTCTTCCAGTCCTATCTAGAAATGTAATCTGGGCCCTTTTGCAAGCAAAGCAGGTGCTCTACCACTGACCCTTGCCCGAGAAGGGTCAACTAATTTATTATGGAAAAGGTGTCTGGCATAGGAATGAACACTTTTCCCTGTGAGAGTTGACCACAAATCACTTCTGTGGCAGGGACTCTGCACTAACTCTGCACCACCTGTTGACAACACGTCTCGGTCACCCTCCTTGGTCACACACACTCCAACTTGTCAACGTCCTTCTTAAAATTGTGGTGTCCAGAATTGAACACAGTATTCCAGATGTGGTCTGACCATGGCAGAATAGAGTGGCGCTATTGCTTCCCTTTATCCGGACGCTATAGTTCTGTTGATGCAGCCTAGAACAGCATGAGCTTTTTTTGCTGCTACTGCATCAGATATCTAAAGGGCCGTCATGGAAGGTGGATCAAACTTGTTTTCTCCTGCTCCAGAGGGTAGGACCCAAACCAATGGACTCAAGTTACAAAAAAGGAGATTCTGACTAAACATCAAGAAGAACCTTCTGACAGAGCTGTTTGACAGTGGAATGGACTTCTTCGGCAGTTGGTGTACTCTCTTTTGCTGGAGATTTTTAAGCAGAGGTTGGATGGCCATATGTCATGGATGCTTTAACTGAGATTCCTGCATTGAAGGGGGTCCTTTCCAACTTTACAATTTTAAGATTCTATGAAGAGGATGCTAGCTCTTTGTATACTCTGTGTTCTGTCTCTCAGCAACAGGTGAAACATGTTTAAACAGAGATACAATTTCAGCAGGTTTTTTAAAAAAATATTGTTTCTTTTTGTCTTTTGTTGCTTTTGTCGTAAGCTGTTTTGGATGGGCATTTGCCCAGAAAAGTGGCAAGAAGATGTTTTGATTAAAAAAAAAAACATTCTAAAGAAAACAGAGAGGCATGCAGCTCAGTGGCAACATAAAACTTATTGTCCCAATGTTTTCCCATATACATATAACAGTCATTGGTAAGAATGTAAATGTAAGTACAAATGGGTGGTGTAAAGTGCACAAGAGCAAAGAAATCAATACTGGGCTACAATTCTTACTTATTTGAAAGTAATTCTCATAGAACTCAATCTCGCAGGTCATTTCTTAGTGTCTAGGATTGGGCTGCAAGCAAATCTTGAATATGCATGTTCAATTAAAGGTAATTTGGAACGAATGTTTTCACCAAAATATCCTCCACCATCAAATTAAGAGTTTTATACACACATAGTTCTTATTGTCCTTCCATTGTTACAGGAATGTTTCAATCTGGTGTGGCTATACTGTGGCGAGGCAGAAATGGCTCTAGGATTGCCAAACACATCAACCACGACACAATTCCTTGCTTTAACAGCCGAAAAGAATGTGCCTTTTCCCAACAATAATATGTAGCAGTGGGCATATTTCATTCTGTTACAGTGTTGTTAAAAGGCACAATGGACTGGTTCACAGGTCATGCAATGCCAAACCATGACTTCATGTGAATGCGGGGGAGGGGGGGTGTCCCAGGGAGGAGATCAGAGGCATTTCATTCCTCCAACACTAATGGATCCTGGTGGATCACACACACTTTGCAAAGGAGCAAACTGTTTTCCTCTTATCTCCGCATCCCCCCCCTTTTTTTGCTCCAATCTTGCTTTGGCACTGTGATTTCAGGTAGAAATTTCAGGGCAAATGTATGGGTGGAAAGAGGCAGGAAAATAACTGGAAGGAAACAGGTTGTTTTCCTCCCCACTTCTTCAACCCGCAAAATGTGTGTGGCCCATTCAGAATCAGCTGGCGGTGGTGCAAACCCAGTTACGCAACAACAATGACTTGTAAGCGTATCTGCCGCTGCTTTGCATCCCATCTTTTCAAAGAAAGAGAAGCTTATTGGTGCTACCTGCTGCTCTCCCGCCCACCGCACCAACCCAATCCACTCTGACTAGCCCACTTCTCCTTTGACATCTGGCCTTGCCTCCTGCAGCTGCCATACAGCAAGGGTGAGGGAATGAAAGTCCCATTCTCCCCCAACCTTTTCAGAAAGAAAAAAGGCACACCTGAATGGGTGGCTGAAGGGTGGAGCCCAGGAACCCACTCCACTTTTGCAGAGAGGACACTGCTGCCATGTGGCAGACAGGTGGAGGATAGAGCCGCCCAACGGTCTCTCCACCCCTCACAAAATTTAAAAAAAAACTAGTTGGTTTGCCTTGCCGCTGCCATGCAGACAGGCAAGGGGTGGTGCTCTTGGTCTTCTCAATCCACAGGAGAAAAGCACCATCTTTTATGCGCTTTGCAGTTTCCTCTCGTTGCACCAGCTTTGGGAAGGGAATGAATTTCTGTCATGAAATTATGAAACAGGAAATGTTAAGTATTGCATAGAAGGCAATATGCACCCTGGTTTCAGAAGTGGCTGCAGAGCTGGCCCAAGACATTTTGCTGCCTGAGGCAAAGCGGCAAATGGTGTCTCCGCGGCCAACCTTGCACAGCCAGCCAAGTTATTTTGGTGCCAAGGCAATAATGATGATGATGATGATGATGACCATCACTTTCCCACTCAGACAGTAAGAACACAACAACAAATCACAAACCAATTTGCTACCTTTTCATTAAGGCAACTGAAAGCAGCTTCCTCAACTCTTCCCAATAGAAGGGGCAGCCCGAAGCCATTTTGCGCAAGTTACTCTGAACGTAAGCTACTTATGGGTCAGTGCACCTGTTTGCCAGGTTGATAGCTTGAGCGCACCTGGGGGTTGGACTAGGTGACCCTAGGGATCCCTTCCAACTCAACAATTTTATGATTCTACTTTCCTAACCCCAACACTAAATCTAGAATTCCTGATCAGCCAACCTCCCTTTAAGCCCGAAAGGGAAAGTTCACAGAGGTAGCAGCTGGCGAAACCATCTCCAGACTGAAGCCACCCACCCCTCCTGCCCTTCTCCCCCTTTCCAAATCTCTCCATGGGACTGCAGGGAGGGAGAGGAGCCGCGCCAAAGCAAGACCCGTTTTGTTTCCGTTTCCTTCGGAGCATAAGCCTGAAAATGCAATGCTAAATCCTTTTACACCTTCAAGCAAACAAAATAAACGCGATTCACACTTTTTCAATAAGGAGAGAAATTTTAGGCTTCAGAGCTGAAGCCTAAAAATGCAATGTTTTTAAATGGTTAAAAACAAATGTTGTTTGCAAATAAAAGGTGTGGGAAGGGAGGAAAGCCTCTGGCTATTAAAGCAGAAGGTTGGTGGTTCGAGGCCACCCAGGGTCGGCGGTGGGAAGGACCGCAGGGGGTTGGACTAGATGACCCTTGGAGGTCCCTTCTGTGATTGAAGGGCAGCCGAGGGAGGAGGAAGCCGCAAGAAGAAACAGCCGCGGACCACCCGCCCCCCCCCCCGGCCAGGCGTGGCTCAGCCTCTCCCTTCCCCGCCCAACTTCGGGAGATGCCCTCCCGGAAGCGGCCCTCCCTCCCTCCCTCCCACCCCGCCGCCGCCTCCTCCCCCCGCGCCCATGCCAGTACCTGAACCCGCAGAGGCGGGCTGGATGGGGCCGCGGCGGGGAAGAGGAGCGCAGGCAGCCGGACACCGTCGCTCCGGCCCCCGCCGCCGCCGCCGCCGCTCCCCCTCAAGCGGCCAAAATGGCGGGGAGCGCCGAGCTCATCGAGCCGCCGCGCGTCGGGTTGGTTGCTCGGCGCTCTTGCGGCTCCGCCTGGCGCCGCTCGCCGCGGCTTGGAAGCGGCCTTTCAAAGCGGGAGCTGGCGGCGCTGGTGCTGCCTCTGCCTTGCGCGGGCGGGCGGGCGGGCGGGGCAGGCGCGAGCCACGTCGACCCTGCCGCGCGCATCGAGCTAGAGATCTTTCCAGGGATCCAGGCGCTGCTCTGGGCATGCTTCCCCTCATCTTTCTCCACCACCTTGTTGTCTAGATTTCTTCTTCAATTTTTTAATGCCTCATATTTTACTACACACACACACACACATGCATAAAAATAATTTTTATTAAATTTTCTGTTTTACATTTTAAAATGCTCATTTTAACATCCTTAAATTATCAGTGATTTCCCTTCTCTTTCCATGGTTCTTTTTGCATATCATAAATCCCTGCATACTATACAAAAACCAAACCATTCAATATTCCATTATTGTATCCATCATAACTAATTTACACTTGGATTTAGCTTAATGCTGCCAACGTTTACAGGTGTACACAATTATTTCTTCTCTGAATGTATGTTCTTACTGTTTTCTTATTCTATATGTTAAGCCTGCAAGCTTAAGTTGCATTTTCTGTCAGCTTAAATTGCCGTTCTTTGGTTGGGACCTCACTTGTTTTCCATTTTTGGGGCTAACAAAAAAAAAAAAAAAGTTTTTACGATTTTTTATGTGTTGTAAACTGCCCAGTGGCTAGGGAAACCCAGCCACATGGGCGAGGTATAAACAACAACAACAATTCAGCCTACCTCAGTTGGTAGAGTATGAGACTCATAATTTAAGCCCCAAATTGGGCAAAAGTTTCCTTCATTGCAGAGGATTGGACTAGATGGTCCTTGTGGTCCCTTCCAACTCTAGGATTCTATTATTATTATTATTATTATTATTCATGTCCCTGGGGCTAAATGTTTTGTGTTGGTTGCTGCTGGGACTGAAATGCATTGCACATCACAGAAGAAACTTTTCAGAATAGCTTTCCACCTATGCAGGTTGCCCAACCCTGGCTCCTGTGCCTCCTGACCTGGGAGTAAGTCTTGTTGAACCCGGGCTCATTTCTTTCTCCTGGGATGCCTTTCAGGTCACTTGCCATTCTGGATAAAGTGAGGGGCAGTCGGTGGTTTTATATCATTCGTACTTTTGAACTTTTCATCCAGGTCACTTGTCATTCTGGACAAATCATTGTTTATTATTATTAGTTTTATTTATTAAATTTATTAATAGTTTTATTTATTAAATTTTATTAAATTCATTGGTGGATCTCAGGGCAGTTTGCAGCATACAATTACACCGTAAAAAGCACGAAATACATAATAAAAACAAAGCCAAACCTATAGTCCCCTCCCTCCCACAGCATATTTAAAAGGGCAACAGATGTCAATTGGCCAAAGGCCTGGTTGAAGGTCACCTGGGACCTAAAGGTGTATAACGATGGCGCCAGGTAAACCTCCCTGTGGAGAGCATTCCACAAACAGAGCCAAATAAGTGAATTTATATGATTTGTTCAATCACTGTGCAACCCTGATTAACAACTCGACAAACCATTACACTGAATTTGAAGCGCCATCTTACAGGGCAAGCATATGCATTAAGAAATAAGTCCTGTTGTACAATTATTCCAATTATGTCCCCTGCATCCCACAGCTCTGGGGTTTCAATTTGGGCAGGGGACCGTATGTTGAGATTCCTGCATTGCTGAGGGATGGACTAGATGATTCTCAGGGTCCCTTCCAACTCTACAATTCTGTAATTCTGTGATTCTACGCTGCAAATTCAAAGTTATGTGCAGCTTGAAAATGGCATAGCATTGAATGGGCTGGGAGTTAGTGGAATTGATGGCATACTTGGAAGAGAAAGAAGAAATAACTTTCTCTGGATTCAGACTCTACATTTGCCACATTACCCTTCCTTCAGCGAGCTTCAAGATGTATAGTTGAGATTCCTAGCATGTCACCCATTTGTGTATTCCATGTTGGAAATGGAACTAAACTAAGCATTCAGTCCATTCTCTGGCTCTTCAGTAGAAGAACTAGATAAAGTTATTAGCAGTCGAGTCTTCGCTTTCATGGGTGTCTATGTCTGCACCCTCCAGGCAGAGTCTTGTTTGTTTTCAAACAATGAAGAATGGGATTCTCTGAATGTAAGCCAAAGTTTGCAATATGAGGTGTAACTGAAACCCTGCAAAAGTCTGATGTTTCTGGATCTAGCTATTTTGCAGAGACTGAACAGGAAGTAAACATTTCTAGGCCAGAAAACAAATATATGATGGGATTATGAGTGACTCTCTTGTCCTTGGATGCTCCAGAACAGGTGGGAAGTAGATGGTATAAAAAAGATGTTATGTGACAATATGAAAGTCAAGGTCTGGTTTGGTGGGTGATAAGCATATTTGATGGTGCTGGAGGAGACTCTTGAGAGTCCCATGGACTGCAAGAAGATCAAACCTATCCATTCTTAAGGAAATCAGCCCTGAGTGCTCACTGGAAGGACAGATTGTGAAGCTGAGGCTCCAATACTTTAGCCACCTCGTGAGAAGAGAAGACTCCCTGGAAAAGACCCCGATGTTGGGAAAGATGGAGGGCACAAGGAGAAGGGACGACAGAGGACGAGATGGTTGGATTGTGTTCTCGAAGCTACCAGCATGAGTTTGACCAAATTGCAGGGGCAGTGGAAGACAGGAGGGCCTGGCGTGCTCTGGTCCATGGGGTCATAAAGAGTCGGACACGACTAAATGACTAAACAACAACAACAAACATATTTGAAAGTGAATAAAGAACTTGGGAATGATGATGCTATATCGGTTCTGATTTGAGAGGACAGCTGATAATATTCATAATCTCCTTTGAAGAAATCATTATGTGCCATAGGCTCCTTCGCCCCACCATCAACCAAGTCTCTTTCCCTCATAATTCCAAAAGCAATCTATCAAGAAGAAAAGTAACTCCTCAGGTTTTCACCTCTCAAGAGTTATTCCATCAGCTAAGGGAGGTGTCATAGTGTATTCGTGTAGGAGGTGACCCAGTCAAATTCCTATTTCCTGCATGCCAGCCTCCCCCACCTTTCTGGAACTCCTGGCATAAAATAAATAGCTTTGAACATGCTTTTGCTTCCGTTCACCTTCACCTGATGTTGGTTTCAGAAATATATCCCAAGTTCCACATTTGTCAGTGGGGGCTCTGCTATGTAAATTTATTGACTAGCTAGGATCATCTGTTGACTATGGTCACCAAACCATCATACAGACCTTAGGAAAATCACTCATTTATTTTCTTTAACCGCTCTCACTTTACTCCATACTCTTGAACAGCTGGCATCCGTCTGTCTTGGGAGACAATGGCGAAGTGTACCTTTGGAAGTGAAGTCAAACTGTTGGAAGGTTACAGCGCCTGCTGTGGCTGTAGAGACTGATAAAGGAGAGACATGTTTTGTTGCAGCAGGGGCAGATGAAGGCGTCTGCTTGTGCTGTGGCAGGTGTACCATGGCCTTTCTTTTCTCTTCGCTCCTCCCAGCGGTCATTTCTCCTCTGGACTTCACATTTGAACCACATTTTTTCTCTGAAAGTATTCTGGACACTAGTCCACCTAATTCCCAGCAATGCCTAACTACCATGCCCAGAATTCTTTGAGGTGCAAAATGTGCTTTAAAGGTATCTCTGTGTGTACAGCCTGACTCATATGTCCAACCAGCTGGGATCCATGCAGTCAAGTCCAGCTGGCAGTAACCAGCCATTTTGGGTGTTAGGATCTTGCACAGTTTTGCACCAAGATCTGGCCTCCCCCAAAAGCACATTTTTTGGGGGCAGTGATCTCGCATGGTACCCCAAAATGTATGGCCCTGAAAAAAGTGTATCTTTTGGGCTACATGATCTCGCGTGGGTCACATGACCTCTACAGGAGCACGGCCGGGAATACTCGTACCCTGGTTTGGGGACTCAACATGTTAGAGTTGTACACACTCTGTGTGATATACTGTGCTCTGCAGGAGAGGGCCTCTTGCCGATACCATCTGATGAGAAGGACCATTCCATACGATACAGGAATAGGACTGCCAGTTAGATACCAAGCTAAGTTCAAGGTGCTGTCACCGGTGTACAAAGCCCTATACAGCTTGGGCACACCTAAAAGATTCTTTACCTAAAATATTGTGTCATCCTTTAGATATCCAACTGATCACTGTGCTCTGCAGAATAGGGCCTCCTGCAGATAGATAGCATGTTATCGGGAGGTCCGTTCCATATGGCATATGAATCGGGCCTTTTGCATGGTTGTACCTCCCCTTTGGGGATTCCCTCCCATTAGACAAGTCCTGTCTCTGTTGCCTTTTGGCAACTCAAGACTGTCCGTTTCCAGCAAAGCTTTTAAGTGGAGATCTTTATCCCAGCCTGCATCTGTATTGGACCTGTTTTAACTGTTTTTATATATGCAATTGATTTGAATTGTTTTATACATGGAACTGATTTCTTTATTGCTTTTACCTTGTTTTATGGTCAGAATTGTTTTCTAGTTGTGCATGTCATGGTTGTAACCTGCCTTGGGACATTATGGTAAAGGAAGAGTAAGAAATTTCATACATAAATAAGTATTAATGAGCTGACATCTGAATACATCTCCTTATTTGTTTATCAAGCTTGGCTTCATCTTACTTGTTTTGCAGAAGCGCCAAAACTGATTCCATGTCACGGGGTTGAGTTGTGAACACTGTTCCTCCTGATACAGCTCTCAAATAAAGATTTATCAAATAAATCACAGTAATGGCCCTTTAGGATTTATTGCCAGGAGAAGTGGACATGGAGAGCAATGTTGCCTACAAACCTGGATTAAATCCTCTGGTATGATAGGCTAATGAATTCACATTTTTATTCTGTACATAATTCTTTCATTCATCATGGAGTATTAATTGTCCCCCATAGAATGCCTACTGCGGTCTTTTCAAGGTTTTTTTTCTTCTAAAAAAAGATAAACTGTTTGTTGAAATTAATGTGTTACGGGTGTACAACAGCAGGACCCCTTAAGAACTTAAAAAGCATGAATAAATGGATTCCAATTACCACCTAATGTAGGTAATAGGTTTATGGTACTTAGAGGATTGGATCTGTTCTCCGAGAGCCTGCAGACATTAGGAGCCCCTGATGGCCAGCTTGCAATGTCGACATTATGGAGTGATTTTTACTTTACTGCCTTTTCCATCAGATCATCCCCTTTCCTTCCACACACAAGGTTAATTCACTTCTTGATCACATTATTTCCTCGCTGCTCTTTGACAATATAAAAATTCTGAGTGGACAGCTCAATCCCTCTTCCATCTCAGATTTGATTGTTATGGTATTGCCTGGCATCCCTCTGAGGCCTCTAGCAGCCCTCGCTGCACTTTATGACACTTAAATGGCTGGGCTACAATTTCTCCATCTATTCACAAAATGCTGTTAATAACTCATTTCCAAAGAGGCCCTTCTTTATGTCGTGGCATTAAAGGATTTTTTATTAGGTGCCAGGATAGGTGACACACAGCCCCAGTAACCAAAGAGTTAATTAATCTGTTGAAATTTATAGCCTTTTATACTGCACTCAGTGTGACAGTCCCTAAGAGAAACAGATACTATATTTACAACCCAGCTGAAATATTCAGTAATATAGTCTGCATACTGACCCACTCCATCAGTGTATGCCTGTTGCTGGAGCAGCCATTAATCAACCGAGATGGATTTGTGTAATCTGTCTTCTTTCTTATTCTGGGATTCCAATAAATATTGAAATAATAATTTATTGATTACCCTGCAATATAAATGTGTAGTAAAGGGACCCAAGATATTTGCATGGTAATGCATTTTGAAAGCTCTTGGCATTCTGTAGGTATGAGAAAAGGAGAGCCGTAACACAAAGCAAGGGAATGTTTCTTCACAGGACACCAAATTTAATGTCAGCCACGGAGGCCTTTCCCCCCCACAGAATCGTAGAATTGGAAGGGAGGACCTCTTGGATACGGCAAAGCATAAAGTCTTAACAGCAGAATATCAGCATTAAAGCAGAACTGTCCAATAATTTGTCTACTGTACAAATATAGAAGAGTTTAAATCACTCGCCACCCCTCCCGTAGTTCTCTGTGGGGGCATTTTAGTACCTCGCTGCTCGTATCAAAAAATGGCAAAGACTTAACTGAGTGCTCAGTGACTATGCTGCTCTGAAATCCTTCTCTTCATAACTCCACCTCCTGCCTTCTCTCTCTCACACAGCCTAGTGGTCAGATAAATGTCCGTAAAAATTCAGCACGCCTTCGGGGAAGGGAAACGAATGCATCTTTTTACCATATCATCGCTTCACCTGATTCCGAGACTTGCTTCGCTTGCGGCAAAAGCTAGAGTTGTCCTTAGGGCTTGAGCACATTTCTTTAAGCAATGATGACAGATATTCATTGCACCTCCCAAGCACAGTAGCCCTTTGTTATTTGGCCAGCGGTGGCTCCTCATTTGGATTTTGCATTGTGCCAATATCCAATATCTTTTGACAAAGGGGAACGAGGAAAAAGCCCTTGCCAAAAATAGTGTGCTCTTAAAAACAACGTGTGCGCACACAACTACCGCACAAAAGGAGGCACAGTGAACCTCTACTCTGAGACAGTGTTGGTACAAAAAAACAGGCATTGCAGGATTTGCCCCTGTTGGTGCCCATAGAAAAGTGATTAAGAGGTGCCTAGACTGAAAAATGTAGAGAAGGGGCAATATTGGAGGTGGGCTAGCTAGCAAGGACTGGGGCAGCTTGAATACACACATCACAGGTTTAGGGCAAATCTGAAGTGCATTCAACACACATTTAAAGCCTATGATTTACCCCCAATTAATACTGGGAATTGTAGTTCCCTTCCCCACAGACCTACAGTTCATAATACCCTTAACTAACTGCAGTTCCCAGGGTTCTTTGGGAGAGGGTCCTGTGCTTCAAATGTGTGTTGGATGTGCTTTAAATGTTGGGATGTGCTGCCAGTGTACCTTAAACGTAAAGGTAAAGGGACCCCTGACCATTAGGTCCAGTCGTGGCCAACTCTGGGGTTGTGGTGCTCATCTCACTTTATTGGCTTACGGAGCCGGTGTACAGCTTCCGGGTCATGTGGCCAGCATGACTAAGCCGCTTCTGGCGAACCAGAGCAGTGCACGAAAATGCCGTTTACCTTCCCGCCAGAGCAGTACCTATTTATCTACTTGCACTTTGACGTGCTTTTGAACTGCTAGGTTGGCAGGAGCAGGGACCGAGCAATGGAGCTCACCCCGTTGCGGGGATTCAAACCACTGACCTTCTGATCGGCAAGTCCTAGGCTCTGTGGTTTAACCCACAGCGCTACCTGCGTCCCTTCCAGTATACCTTAGGACAGAGCTAATTGAGTGGGCAGGCTGGGCAGTTTTGGAGCTCCTCACTTTTTAGATATTTTAAATTTTTTTTTATTTATTAAATTTCTATACTAAACATCATCCAAATATCTCAGTTCCAAAGAAAAAAATACAGGATAAAAGCATAAATAAAACAAAGCAGAACAAAAAAAATAACACCCCCCCCAACACATTTAAAAGGTTTGTAGAATATCAATCAGCCAAAGGTCCGGTTGAAGAGGAACGTTTTTGCCTGGTGCCTAAAGATGTTTAATGAAGGTGCCAGGCAAACCTCCCTGGGGAGAGCATTCCACAAATGGGGAGCCCCTGCAGAAAAGGTCTGTTCTCATGTTGCCACTCTCCAAAACCTCTCATGGAGGAGGCACACGAAGAAGGGCCTCTGATGATGCTCGCAGAGTCTGGGTTGATTTATATGGGGAGAAGCGGTCCTTGAGGAATTGTGGTCATGAGCCGTTTAACTGGAATAGCTCAGGTGGCTGTTAAAGGCTTAAAGTGTCACAAAAGGGGTCACCAGGCAGAACAGAAAGGAAAACATACATGTTCCACTTGGCTCCCAGTACTACTTGGACTACTGCAATGCACTCTACCTTTGAAGGTGACTTGGAAATTACAACTAATACAGAATTGGCAGGGAGACTGGTGAACGGGAGCAGCTGTCAAGACCATATAACACTGCTCCTGAAATACCTACATTGACTCCCAGTATTTCCCCGAGGACAATTCAAAGTGTTGTTGCTCACCTTCAAAGCCCTAAAAGGCCTCGGCCCAGTATACCTGAAGGAGCGTCTCCACCTCCTGTCATTCAGCCAGGACACTGAGGGCCAGCACTGAGGGCCTTCTGATGGTTTCCACACTGCAGGAAGGGAAGCTACAGGGAGCCAGGCAGAGGGCCTTCTCGGTAGTGGTGCCTTCCCTGTGGAACGCCCTCCCATTCAAATGTTAAGGAGATGAGTAATTATATAACACTTAGGAAGGCAGTATAGGGAAGCTCTTTAAGATTTAATGTTTTATTATGTTTTTATATATTCTGGAAGCCACTCAGAGTCACTGGGGCAACCCAGTCAGATGGATGGGGTACAATTATTATTATTATTACCACTACTATTAGGGCTGAAAGCGTGTCTTCAGAGAATGCTTCTGACCAGCACATTGGCAGCTGCAGCAACCTTCTTGCAAAAGCTTAAGGTGAAATATCCCTACAAGAAAATTCATAGTGCAGGACAACTCTCAACCAGAAACATATGCAAGGGACTACAGACAACTCCCCATTTCCCTGGGGGTTGCGTTCTGAGTCAAGGCGTGCATCAGTGGGGCGTTCATAAGCCAATTCCCATCCTGCCCCCATTCCTCCCTCTTCCAGGTCAAAAAGGACCTGCACATTGGCACTCTTGTGTCAATCAGACGCATTTAAAATGGTTGCCACCTGTACCCGTTACCAGTATGAACCTGATGAAACTCAGAAAGTCTAATCAAACTGTAATGTTTTGTTTGTTTGTTTGGCATAATAACCTTACAGCTCCACCAGCCTTACAGCTCCTCTAAGATCTGTTATCTTAAAACATGCACACAGGATTTCTGTCAGCTACTATCTGTGTCTCTTGCATCACCACCAGTCCTACAAAAATGCACTTTGTTGCAAAGTGCAGCTACCACTGTTCTATCCAATCACAAATCATTGATGCAGTGTATTTTGAAGTTCCATAACAACACATCATAGTTTTCAGTAAATGCCTCTGATCTGGATAACTCTGAGGTATAGATATGGTGTACCGAGAAAATTGCCCTGCGCACATCTTTTCTTCTAGTGTCTTGCTGATAAGGTTAAAAAGATGGTGAAATGAAATCTCCCAAGGAACACAATAGATCATTTTAATATGACTTTGGAGGAGAGAGAGGGTGCTGGTGTTTCCTGCCCCATCTGCAAACGGAAAAGTCAAAACAGTTCATTTCCTTTAGGACGTGTACCTCCAAGTCTCCCACAGAAATGGTTATGAAAGGAAGCTGAGTGACTGCTTTAACATGCCTTAGAAATACACATAAGGGGTATGTATCATATGTTAATCCAATTCATGTTTTAAATCGTTTTGTACAAGTGAGACCTGCGGCACAATGTAGCAGTGCGGCATGCTTCTGTTTCTAGAATTCTTCATTTCGCTTTCTCCCCACTCTTAAACTCCAAATACTCAGCATTTAGTATATATGTAAACTACTTTGAGGATGTGTTGTTGTTTTTTAAAGCAAACAAGTGACATATAGATTTTATGAAATTATAATAACAGTAATACAGTGGTACCTCGGGTTACAGAAACTTCAGGTTACAGACGCTTCAGGTTACAGACTCTGCTAACCCAGAAATGGTACCTCGGGTTAAGAACTTTGCTTCAGGATGAGAACAGAAATCATGTGGTGGTGCCATGGTGGCAGCGGGAGGCCCCATTAGTTAAAGTGGTACGTCAGGTTAAGAAAAATTTCAGGTTAAGAACGGACCTACAGAATTAACTAAGTTCTTAACCCGAGGTACCACTGTAAAGACAGTTTTCATGGTATCTTAATTTTTAATTCAGGTACCCAAACTGAATGATGAATTCTGTAACATAATTAATACTAATTGATATGAAAACCTAATCAGATCTAGGCCTTATTTTGGTCCAATTTCCAACGTCAGCATATACGTTGCATACATCCTTTCTGTGCGGTTTTGCTAATCTCCTTCTGTGCAATCTGGAATATAGTTAACCAGAAAAGGGCAGCTTTTTGCATGAGTTGTCCACAGCTATCCATGCTCACTCATACAGAGGAGAAAGAGCAGTTGTTCAAGGCCAGTATGAAGTAGTAAGTCATGAGCAGGACTTATTGTTTGACTAGCAGCTGGTGGCTATTGTTCTCTTGGCCAGTGGATAGAGCCGGAATGTGCTTTCCCCTTGCTTCTGCAGTCCCAGGGCAACTAGAAGTTCAGGCAGGGAGAAAGGGTAGGAAGCAAACTCCCTGCATCTGCTCCTTCTTTGGCTGATGGCTGGAGCCTTTGCTATCATAGGTGCCAACTACCTGGGGCCCTGGGTGCCTGAGCATCCACAAAATTCCCCACAATGGGGCTGGGCACACACAAATTTCAGTGCCAGGGCCATGCATGCTGCATGGCACGCACGGTCCTAGGCATGCACGGCCCCAGGCACCCACGGTCGTGGGATCAAGCTGTCACTCCTGCTTGCCATGCTGTGCTTTCTGGAAAATAGGGGGGGGAGCAAACTTCCAGTGGTTCTTGGTCCTCTGTTCTTGTGCTAGAATGCTTCAGTCTCCTATCTTCTTTCCCCAAGCTTGTTTCAAGTAGAGCTGGAGTGCTGGTTAATACTGTGAATAGTGGCAGGAGCATAGGTGAATAGGCTGCTGCAGAAGTTGGGTGATGTTTCCCTCAATAAAATAAATAATTCCTGTCACAATGGGAAAATGGATTGGATTTGTGTTTATTCAGTTGACTTTATACAAACTAAGGCTGTGTCCTATAGCTTTAAATTCATTCAAAGCACACACCTTCTGTCAAAAAATTCTGGGCACCATAGTTTACCCCTCACAGAGTTACAATTCCAAACAACCTTTAACAAACTACAATGCCAACTACAAACTACAATATCTGACCTTTGTTATAAAGCACTAATTACTTTTCTTTTAGTAGCGACACACCTACGGATGGCATAAAATTAGAAAATATTGGAACGTCTGCATATCTCTCAATGGAAGCAATGTACTGTGTGGTCTATTGCTCTATAAGAAAAAATTAACTAGGAGATTACATGCATTTAAAAATACAAATGATGCGGACAATTTTGTTGAAATATGGCATCCTCTTATAAAACACTTTACTGATAACCCTGAAGAATTGGCAACTACCGAAATCACAGATTGGACTTGGGCAAACGTAACTAGATAGATCCATCGTGGAGTGGAGAGCAGGGGAGTTGGGATTTTGATTTTGTATCTTTTCCTCTCTCTTTTTGTAATTGTTATATATTGGAAATCAATAAAACTTTATTTGTAAGCAAGCAAGCCAACTACAATGCCCAGGATTCCTTGAGGAAAATTATGTTCTTTGAAAGTGCTTTCAGATTTCCTCAGCTGTATAGAAGATGGCAGCCTTTCCCAGCTTCGACCAGAAGAGGGAGGCACCTCCGCTACATCGACATCTACAGGTTTTTGCAACTTGCGCAGGTCTTTGAATTCCAGCTCATCAAACTCTTAGCTGGACGTACAACAAAGCAAAGAAATATAAGGCTTAAAAGATGGGCCGCTCTAATAGGTGATGTTTAAACTGGGATTTGTGTTTCCCAGGCTCGTATTAGCAAAGGACACATCTACACTGACAACAATTATAATGAATTAAAGGTTGTGTACACATCACTGTTTGCTATGGCTCCAGTGCTTGCATTTGAGGCCTAGTACACATGACATTAGCCATAATCCAGTTTCCAGTGATTGCAGGCGCAGGAAAACAACCAGGCAATGTGCATCAAGCGAAGACTCTCTCTCTGGTGTGTACAGCAGTGTAATTATGCGACCTGAAATGTGGTGGGGGGAGTGAGCTTGCTGCATTTTAAGCCACTAATATCTACTTACCTACCCCCCAAATGTACATGCACCACAGCAAAGTGAGCAATGCCAACCAAAGGTGTTTTGCTTTTGCAATGGATGCGCCCAGTGCTTCCCCCCCCAAAAAAATGTTTAGGGGGTACAGTTATACCTTGGGTTACAGACGGTTCAGGTTGCGTTTTTTTGGGTTGCGGACTGCCGAAACCTGGAAGTACTGAAATGGGTTACTTCTGGGTTTTGGTGGTCATGCATGCGCAGAAGCGCTAAATCGCACTTTGCGCATGTGCAGAAGTGCCGAATCACAACCCACATGTGCGCAGATGCGCCACTGCAGGTTGCGAACGTGCATCCCGCACGGATCACGTTCGCAACCCATGTGTCCACTGTACTCTCATTTTCCTACTCATATTGAAATACTGCCCCTCAATTAGGCTAAACTTAGTTTCACAAAATGTTTAGGGGTATGCGTCCCCACAGAAAAAAAGCACTGGATGCGCCAGTGAGTAGTGCCAGCTTTCAAAAAAGGATGCTCACGTGATAGCCAACGGCTGTATGATTTGTGTGCTTAGACAGCTGAGCTGTACTGTGATACAGTTACACATGCAACGTTCAACAACTGTGTGGTCTATGGGCACACCCCAGCCAAGCTGTACAAAACAACTGTGTATGCTCCTTTGCACAAACACTTGTGCATGTGCAGAGAGACAACTTCTACCTGTGCTCAGAGTATGTGTGTACAAGCCTAAAGCCTTGCAACATCTTTACCAGATCATTCCTAACTTAAATCACAACAGCTTAAGTTACCTCAGGAGGAAATTGATTTACACTGCCCGTTCTGCAGCATTGCTAGATAATGTGACCGAGCTGAAAAGGAGTTTGGAATATGTGTCAGTTTCTTCCCTTGCCTTATTCCACCACACCCCTGAAACATCCCTTTTGGGGTGCATAAGGTAAAGATAAAGGGACCCCTGACCATTAGGTCCAGTCGTGGCTGACTCTGGGGTTGCAGCACTCGTCTTGCTTTACTGGCCAAGGAAGCCAGCGTACAGCTTCCGGGTCATGTGGCCAGCATGACTAAGCCACATCTGGCAAACCAGAGTAGTACACAGAACAGGAGGTCGTGGAAGGCAATGTTCCATTTATACTAAGAACTAAGCACCTCGTTTTCTCACCACTTGATTGCAGGCTGCTTTTGCATAACAGTCCCAAGCAAAACAATATGGCGTGCAGCTTTGGCCCTAGGGTGTAGAAAATATTATCTCACTGAAGACCATATCCAAAGTTTGCATCTGAGGGACAGAGAGGAGGAGGAGGAGGAGGAGGAGGAGGAGGAGGAGGAGGAGGAGGAGGAGGAGGGTCTGTAGATAGACACAATGGAGAAAGGATTCTTGGTTTGCATGCCCCACTTATTCCAGGTCAAAAGTGCCTAAGGACTGGATTCCCCAAATTACCACAATCATCATGTATTTATTTTTACAGGGATTTTTATCCTGCACTTCAAATGAGTTCCTGAGGCAGCTTACAAAAGTGGTATAAAATATAGTAAAACTCACATGATAAAAGAAGAATGAAAACCTTCAGCAGACAATTTAATTGAAAACCTGAGGTGCAGGGGGGAGGGGAGTTTTCACTTGGCACCAATATGACAGCAAAGTTGATGCCAGGTGAGTTTCCCTGAGGGGAAGATCTCATAATCACCACACAAATGTCTTGGAGATGACACCAGGCAGGCAGAGAGATGTAAATAAAAGGGCCCCCAACAAGTACTGTGATTTCTTCTATTCTATCTCACTCAATCTAGGAAGGGAACCAACAGTTAAATGTGGTGTGCAGAGGATACAAATATTTTTTCAAGACAATGAGCTGAGATAAACAGCTGTGCAATACAAGTTAAGCATCTCTCAAAGCGAGGAAAATGAACAGTAAGATGCCTGGTAAAACCTAATTATTATAGGTAAAAAGAAAATTCATTCCAAAAATCCCCATCCAAATTCTGTTTTAGGCTGCAATTCTATGGGAGTAAGTTTTGCTGAATTTAATGGGAGTTAATTCTGAGTAGGAATGCATAAGGAAATTAGGGTTGCCATATTTTGAAGAGCAAAGAAGAGGACACATTTCCCGACATTTTCCAACTCTCATTTTACATACCCATGAAGAAGATGGTGTGTCCTGGAAAAAGAGGACATATGGCAATCCATATTTGAGCTGTTGGTATGGAAATTAAAGTTTACACAGTCAAAGTGCGATGAATTTCCAATTGCATTTAAACTAGATATAGATTATGTGCACATTATTGGCTTAAAATGCAGTTAGGTCATTCTTTTTCATAATTTGGATATCTATCTATCTGATGTGTTTTATATATTCTGTGATTTTGTGAATGCTTGTTTAGTAAGCTGCTTTAAGTTTATAAAGAAAAGTGGGACATACATTTCTAATTTAGAAATAGAATAACAACCCTCTCTTTTGTATGCCATTCCCAAAGAATTACTGCTTTTGCATTTCTAGCATTCTTCCAAAACTATGAATTCTCCCTTGAGGACCAAAGGGCATTTATGATGGCATCCGTCTCTGTCGTGAGGCAATGAAGTGTGCCTCTGGGGGTAAAGTCAAACCACTGGAGAATCAAAGCGCCTGCTGTGGCTACAGAGACTGGGAACTCATACCTGCTACCTCCTGTGTTGTTTTTGCTGTGTTAGCAGCCCCAAAGTGACCTCCCTGGGGTACAAACTTGGGCAGTGTCTATGGAGGTCCTGGTCTGCCCAGACGACAAGACCCCCTTCTTGGCCTCACTGATGTGGTCCAAAAGAAAGCACCAGCTTGGCTGCAGGAGTTGCCAGAAGGAGGCGTACAAGACACCATCCAACTGTCTTAAGGACTCCACTCCAGATTTGTGTCATGCTTACTCCTTAGCCTTTTCTTCCACCAAAGATGGCCCACAAGCCCTTTCCTTGGGGTTTACTCCTGAACGGAGCCTTTCTTACAAATGAGTATGGCTGCAAAGCAGCAGAGGCTTAGGACCAGAGTTTTCCTACTAGATGGGCTCCCTTCCCAGGTTGACAAGCCCAATTTGCCCCCCTCTTCCCTCTACAGTATGTGTAGAAACCACCTTCTTGCCGTTGGACACACTGTTGGCCTCATCACTCAATCTGCTGGAGACTGTTTTCACATTCGGGGGAAGTCCCTAACTTGATGGGAAGACCCATTGGCTACCCTCACCTGGTTTAGCTGGCCAGTCGAAGCCGTTTCCTGGGGAGTGTCTGCTGTCACATGCTGACAGCTTCTAGAAGCCACAGGTGAGACCTTCCTGTTGATTCTCACTTTTCCATACTCTTCCCTTTACTGGATTTCTTCTAGAAATTGAGGAGTGAGCGAGGCCACATTCACTGCCTGTCACAATACTAGGAGTGTGGAAAGAATAGTTAGTTCTCCTATTCCTCCTTATTTCTTTCAGTGTGGTGCCTGAACACCCCTTAGTAAGGAAAACAAGACACCAAGGATCAGATTGAAATAACAACAAGCATTTAAACAACACATTTCAAGTGTTGCAAGTGTGGTTTTTTACACCTTCTCTGGTTGCAAGCCTTATAACAGCCCTGCAAGGTAAATCAGCGTTCTTTTTTGCACGCTGTGAAGGAGGAAGTGAGTGAGGCAGAGAGAAAATGGCTTGCTTAAGGCCAGCTGTTGGGTTAATGGCAAGGGCAACATTCAAACCAAGCCTGATCACCACACAGTATCCTTGAGCAACCATGGAGGCTCAACTCCGGGCCCTCATATAAACAAGTAGTTTCCTGGAGTTCCAATGCTTTGATGAACACCAGGCCCCAGTTGCGTTTTGATTTCCCACAATGCCCCAGAGCAGTGCTATGGGTAATTTGAAAGGTGACCCACTATCCAGTGTTGTTCAGGGCTCCCACTGTCACAAAAAAAGTCTAGCTTATGAGGCAGCCCACCAGATGGAAGTTGGTTGATGGTCTCTAAAAGTTGGATCACCCTTGTTTTAAACAAGAGACTTCTAGATACATAGCTTAATTCCTTAGCAAGTATAAATTACTACCAGGCATTCTTGAACATGAAGATTTTGGAAAGTATTGTGCAATATGGGTTGCAATATTCCAACATATAATACCTTAAGAGGAACAGCCAAGAATATACTCTTCATCCTGTTCAGTGAAGATGTTCAGCGGATAGCAACTCTGGGAAATACAGAAGGTCTTTTATTCTGTCATGTCCATAGGAGGCGAAATGCTTGTTCTGATTTTGGTGGTATCTCAAAGTAACGTCAGAATATTTTTTTCTCTTTTTGGGGTTCTAGTCCAGGGTTTCCCAAACTTGGGTCTCTCTCCAGCTGTTTTTGGACAACAGTTATCATCCCTGCTTAGCTGGGGACGATGGGTTTTGTAGTTCAAAAACAACTGGAGACCCAAGTTTGGGAAACCTTGTTCTAGTCCATGGGCACTGTACAATTCATTCTTCCCGTGATGCATAACTAACCTGTGAAATACATTACCACAGGATGTTGTGATGACGACCAGCATTTAAACAGTATTGTAGATAATAGTTTTATTAATGGTGACTGGCTGTGAAATGTCAAAACAGAACCCCTGTGTTCAGAAACGGAATACTTCTGTTTACCAGATGCTTCTGACAAACAATGCAGAATGGCCGTTGACATCTTGCTCTACTTATGGCTTTCCTCAGGGTATCCAGCCAGCTGCCATCAGAGGCTGGGTGCTGGGCTGGATGAATTATTTATCGGTCTGATCCAGCTCGGCAGGTCCCAGATTCTTAAAAATCACAGAATGTGCAGCTTTCACTTTGATTTTGAACCGAATCAGGCAATGCTCTAAATTGGAGGTGGACAGACTTCCTCTTTGTTTTCATTTTACTACAGCCCTATGATCTATCAGCCAGAGCCAGCTGAACTGAAATTAGCTTTCACACAAAAGTCCAATCCCAGTTAGCTTTCTTCATTTCACGTGGGGAAAATAATTGTGATGCTATTGTTAAACCATTGCAGAAACCTTTGCCAATTGACTGTACATCACCCATAGATCTATTAGTTGATCCCAATCTAACTTCTGCCCATTTGCGCTCTAAATACCTTCTTTAAATAATGTGTTTGATACCATGGCAGCCACACCTTGCCCCTGTGCTTGAGGGGGCCTGGGGCCGCGCGACGTCAGCTTGCCCCACAAAAAATGGTAGAATGTAATCTTTAAAAGGGAGAAATAAAATATTGGGATGGGGGTGGGGAAACAATAGTTGCACTCAATATTGTGATAATTTTAAAATGTCGTACTGAGCGTGTTTAATTATCTGCATGTTTTTCAGGTGAACAATGAATTGCAGTGGAAATGTTTAAATGCTCAATTGCTTGTAACTTTGCAAAATTCCCTTTGGGCTTCTGAAACTATACATTCATAGTCACACCCTAATGGAACATTTTCTCGGAAAGTTCAGCAGTTTTTTTTATTTATGTAAGAGGGAATAAAATCACTTTTTGGAAGAGTTAAGTAAACAACAACAACAGCACACCACTTCTTTCTCTGATCACTGTTAAAATCATGCAAGACAGACCAGGAAAGACCAGGATTCTTTCTTTGGGCAAATCCAGTGATTTGAGCACCCAGGCTGGATCGTGTTGTACTCAACCAGGGGAAAGGGATCACAATCTGAATACAGCTCATTTATTTCATTTCATTTATTATTCTTTTCCTAGAAAACATTGACAGTAAAAATGCCTGTGTAACTATCTCATTCAGTGGTACCTTGGTTCTCAATAGCCTTGGTACTCAGACGCCTTGGTTCCCAAACACCAAAAACCCGGAAGTATGTGTTCTGCTTTTTGAATGTTTTTCAGAAGCCGAACGTCCAATGCAGCTGTCAGCTATTGTTTCCGGGGCACCTGCACCAATCAGAAGCTGTGCCTTGGTTTTCAAAGATTTCGGAAGTCAAACGGACTTCCGGAGCAGATTAAGTTTGGCGCTTTTGTTCTTGCTATTTATTTTGCGTTGGTTTTTTTTTTAAGGCTTTTTCAGTTAATTTGTTTTTGTGACTGTGTGGAACCCAGTTCAGCTACTGACTGATTTATTGTGTGACTGCGGAAATGGATAAAAGCCCCCCATCCAAACAATGACTATCATCAGTGCAGGTAAGAAAAATAATAATTAATTTTTATCTCCTACAGTATATGGGGGCGTCTTATAGACTTAAAAGTATGGTATTTAATTTTGCCACAGTGGACAGTGAGATGAGTAAAGCCTTTTTTTGGCAGAAGACATGCTGCAGCAGAACTGGAACAATGCTGCATGTCAGCAGAATCACAGAATTGTAGAATTAGAAGGGACCATGAGTCAAACATCAGACAGAGTGGAAAAATGATGCCTTCTTCCATTCCTTACCTGGGAGTGAAGGCAGCTCCAGTCTACCCAGAAGCCCGGCAGCTGCATGGATTTCACCAGCATGTGAACTGCATTAGCCTGCCAACAATTCATTCTGACTTTTGACACTCACCCTGCTGCTCAGCATAAAAGTCAGATTCTGATAGCTTTCCTTCTCTTGAGAACCATCAACTCCCAGATGTAGTCCCATTCATTTCAAGAAGAAACCTGAGGGGTACTGGAGGAAAGAAGATAGAATTTGACCCTGCAAGGAACAAGGCAGAAACAAAATTTGTTAAATTCAATCATAGCTTATGACAAAGAGCCTTTACGCGATCATACGGACAGCCATTAAGATGTTAGACAGGAGCAAGCAAAAAGTTTGCAATCATAAAACAACTTTTTCCGGGTCTTCCCCCCCCTCCCCGTTTTTGTTTTGTTTTTACTCCTCAGACGCCGTTATGTTGGATAGCCAGCTCATTTTATTATTGCAAATGCCGTGGCAGTAATCTTTTACTGCTTCCAGTATAGGCCTACAGCATTAAGTTAGTATAAAATTACATATAGTTTAATATATCTGTACAACACCTTTAAACAAGCTTCTCTAGGCAGGAAGGTTATCCGTCTTATAAATCTATTATTCCATTGTACATCTTGATAGCCTAGCATTGCTCCTAGCCATGTTTAAGCATTAAATAGTGCATTATTATTTCACATAAATCAACCAGAGATGTGTGAATTCATAAATTTTGCATTTGCACAGACAGTATTTTAAACGTTTTACAGCTTCGTGGGAACTTGGAGTGGGAGCTCATACACAAATCAGAGCCGGGGAAATTTCAATAAAATTTAATATCACGATTACTTCTTGCCAAAGTCATTGCTTGCACACTTTAGAAGTGTTATAACAGGGTCTAAAAATAAAAACAAAAATTTGCAGCAAGGACTGTACATTGGCAGAAGTTGGATACATACATGTGGAGAGTTCCAAGACCTTTATTTTCTTTTTTTAAGGTGATGGGTACAGTTGGTACCTGATAGCCTGGCCATTAAAAACACCAGACCATAGCTGTCAACTTTCCCCCTTTTTAAAGGGAAATTCCCTTATTCTGAATAGGATTCCTCGCAAGAAAAGGGAAAAGTTGACAGCTATGCGCCAGACTGGCATGGTTTTACCCTGTAGTAGACATTTTCTTAAAGTATACACAAGCAGTAGTGATTTATTGGGAAGAAAGATGGCAGATAAGCACATTCAAATGGTTATCAGCCAACTTTCTGAGGCAGAGAAATGTAGTCTTTATATGCTCAGAGAAACTCTAATCTAACCCCATTAAACCACACTTAACTTCTGAGTAGACGTGATTTTAGGATTCCACTGTTCCTTCGTATTACTTTCTGAGTTCCTGGTCTAGATTCCAAAGCTGAGTTCCTAGGTTTTGGAACTGAGTGCTTGCTCAGATTAAACCCTCCAGAATTGAGCATTAGATTATTACAGAGGCTCCTTACAGAGCTGTGCCCTCATAAAAGCGCTGGGCTTATGGACTTTGTTCATTTTATATTAGCTTGAATTAGGTTGTTAGAACGATTAGACCACTGACATCTCTTTAAAGTAGATTTGCTACTTTACGGAGTAAAATGAAGAGTAATTGCTGCACTTCTCCATCTTCTTTAAGCCACATGTGATGAAGCACACACTGATATTTGCCCGTATGAGTCAAAGAGGCACAAAAAACTGAGGCACAAGTAGCCTGCAGATGCAGGGCAATACTGGACCATTCCATGTCATTATCAGTGATGTGCATGGACTTCCAGTTCTAGGTAAGGACTGGAATGGTGCAGCACCTGTAGAAGCGGCAAATGGCTGTTGGGGAATGGAGAATTCAGGTGAATAGGTGTTCTGAAATGTGTTCATTAGCGCAACTTGGAGTTTTGAACAATTTTTTTAAAAAAATTGGTTGGGATGCAAAACAAAGGAAAAGCAAAGAAACAACGAATGCTGTCTTAAAGTAGGCCTGATGGCAATTCTCATTCAAGAGCCTGTGCAGGTTTTAACTGTAAGACGCAAGCATCCTTGAGTATCTCCAGGAAATGGGACAGAGCAATAAACACTTCTACCGTTTAATCAGATAGAGCTCACTGCAGTCAAACAGGTTTACAAACAAGTAGTTCCTGGACTGAACAGGATTTGCATTCCGTCTTCCAGCTACATTTTTCTATCTAGCCATACAGTTACATTTCTAACAGATTTTTAAGGACACATCTTTTATGGTCGAGGTCCCAATCTAGTTCCCTCCTAATGCTTGTTAGCATTGTATGGAAATTGCACTGGAGAGTGGGGATGGGGGATAAATTGGGTTCAGTTAGCATTGAAGTCAATTTCTTCAAAACAGTCTGAGACCTGAAACACCATCGACCTTTGCAATGCAGACTTATCTGAATTTTGTGATGCAGTTCTGCAGACAAACAATGATATAAAGATATATTATGTAACCAACAACAACAACAACAAAAGATATATTACGCAAAAGTGTGCATAAAAATGAATATCTTAGTAAAAATAATCTTAAAGCATTATATTAGGAGAAATGTGTTTATTAGGAGAAATTTGCACTAAAATGCGGAAGAGTTTTCATGTGATTTTTTTTTTTTTTAAAGGAAATTCTCAACTTGCTGCAGAAACGAGAAGTGAATGTAAGGCTGGAAAAACGAGAACGAGAGAATTGAAATGGACAGATCCTTTCATGCCTACTGGAGAGTGCATTCACTCTCATTTAAAGAAAAAGAAGTTCTGTGAAACTTAAAATATTGCTGTGTTGTTTCCCTCTCAGCATGTTTAAAATTATAACCATGGATTTATCCCATAAAGGAAATCCTTCAACAGTGCAATTCTGTGCATATCTACTCAGATTCAAGTCCTATTACTCACAGGTAAATGTGCATAGGATTGCAGCCTAATCTGATTATGGAAAATTAGACAGTATGATAAGCAAGGGACAGCAACCCACTCAGATTGGAGCCTTCATAGTTTTCATATTTGAGATTTAAATAAATAAATAAATCCAAATGAAGGCCTTTTAAGCCCCACCCATGCCTTCCGCGATTCATTATGAAAGTAAAGCCCTAGGCTGTACATATTTAATATACTTTATCTGTTTTTAATTATGGGATATTTGAAATTGGTTTTTATTGTAGTTAGTTGTTTGTTTGTTTGTTTTAAATGAATCTCGTCCTGTGTGTGTGTCATTGTGTGCTTCTCGTTGAGGCAGAAAGGCTAAATAAATATATAAATAACTGTTTTTGTCTTTTTTTAAAAAAAAATCACAGCAGCATCTAGGAACTCTTGTGTGCGAAGGCATGAGGAAGTACCTCCCCCCCTCGCCCAGCAGGATTATAAAAGGAAGAGCATGGCTAAGGACCCTTGCTTCAAAACATCATATGAACAGGGAACTCATGCCCAAATGTGTAACGCTGGATCTATAACATGGTGAGCAAATGGCCAGTTATGACAGGGTTAGTTCGTCCGTCACTAGTTGTAAAGGAAAGAGCTGCTCCGAAAGGCTACGAAGTGTGACTCCTTTCAACACAGGGCTGGAAAATGTCCCTGGAAATGGGTGTTTCCAGGGGCTGTATGAGAAACAAGAGGATTCCCCCTCCACACATCTTCACATGGGGGTAGCCTTCTTCTCCCCCTCCCACAATCAGCTCTGGAAATAGTTCACTAAATGAACTATTTCCAAGGACATTTTCCGTCTCCATTTTGAAGCATGTGACAGGAGCTGCTCATTCGAGCCTTTCAGAGAGGCCTTAACCTTTTTAAAGAAGTCAAGAGAAAGAAGGAAAGGGTATCAAAAAGCCCCAGACTCCCTCATAACACTAGGTTTGTAAGCATCTTCCCCCTTCACACATACAAGCTGCACATACAGGTGCAGAGAACACAGACTTAGACTTAGACTTAGTCAACCTCGGCTTGAATTATGGAAACATTGAAGTTTCTTGGATCAAAGCCATTAGAGAATTAGAACAAACATACTAGGTTCGGCTCACAAACTTATTGTACTTCCATTGAGAACCTATCAAGATCACCAGATCATGTCTGTAATAGCTGGCAGGGCAGAGCAGGGTGTTGTTGTTTGCCTGGCATCCCAATTGTGGAGGTTGCTGCTGGTAATGGAAGGGGAAGGCGGAAGCAGTGGGGAGGCTGGTTCAGGCGTCCCAGCAGGAACGTCTGATTGGTTCTGCTGCTGCTGCTGCTGTGTCTGTACTGCACAGATCTCCCCACTGCTTTACCTCCTCCATCTGGAATATGGCAGCAACCTTTGTGCTGGGGAGTCAGGTGTGCAATGACATCACCCTGCACCCTGCCGACTGTTACTCTAGTGCTTAAAGAAACGAGGCAGGCATATTTAATGTACATGCACTGTAAGACACTGGTATACAGTGGTACCTCTGGTTGCGAATGGGATCCGTTCCGGAGGCCCGATCGCAACATGAAAAGAGTGCAACCCACAGTGGTGTGTCTGCGCATGTGTGGGTTGTGATTCGGCGCTTCTGCACATGTGCGTGACATCATTTTGCACTTCTGCGCATGTGTGAGTGGCGAAACCTGGAAGTAACCCTTTCTGGTACTTCCAGGTTGCTGTGGGACGTAACCTAAAAGTACGTAACATGAAGCAAACGTAACATGAGGTGACTGTACATCCAGCTCAGGACTGCAGTACTTCAAGGACCACCTCTTTCCATAGGAACCTACCCAGACCCTGAGGTCACCTTCTGAGGCCCTTCTTGGTGTGCCTCCTCCAGGAGAGGGTGGCAACATGAGAACGAGCTTTTTCTGCAGGAACCCCTGATTTGTGGAAAGCTCTTCTGAGGGAGGTTCGGCGGGTGCCTTCATCATACACTTTTAGGTGCCGGGTAAAAATGTTCCTCTTCAATCAGGCCTTTGGTTGAGAGAGCCAGTGTGGTGTAGTGGTTAAGAGCGGTAGTCTTGTAATCTGGGGAACTGGGTTCGCGTCTCCGCTCCTCCACATGCAGCTGCTGGGTGACCTTGGGCTAGTCACACTTCTTTGAAGTCTCTCAGCCCCACTCACCTCACAGAGTGTTTGTTGTGGGGGAGGAAGGGAAAGGAGAATGTTAGCCGCTTTGAGACTCCTGAAGGGGAGTGAAAGGCGGGATATCAAATCCAAACTCTTCTTCTTCGTCGTCTTTGGCTGATTGACATCCGATGCCCTTTTGACATGTGTGGGGGAGGGGGTTTATTGGGTTGTTTTTGTTTTCATTTTTTGTGTTTTTATATTGTGGGTTTTATGTTGAAACCGTCCTGAGGCCTGCGGATATAGAGTGGTATACAAATTTAATATATAATAATATTAACATCCATGTGCCACAATCGGGTCTGCTTCACGATGTGGAACCAGCTTCTGCATAGCAGAGAGTTCACATTTCAAGCTGCCTCTAGAGATAACTTTCCAACCCATTGAGTGGGTCCCGTGATCCTTGATTTCCACACCCTCCAACATTTCTCCAGTGAAAATAGGGACATCCTATTCCATACCCTCCAACATTACTCCAATGAAAACAGAGACATCCTACTGCATATTTATCGGATGAAAATAGGGGTGTCCTAAGGAAAAGCCGGACATTCTTGGATCAAATCAGAAACCGGGATGGCTTCTGTAAATCTGGGACTGTCGTTCGAAAATAGGGACACTTGGAGACATGATTTTCTATCCACTTTGCCTCAGTCTCCCAGATACCAAGTTTGAAGTCAGTCAGCACTGAAAGTGTCCCTTTGTCTCCATCTCCTGTGGGGCAGCCTCCCCCCACCCCAAACACTCTTGTGATTACTGTGCAAGAACAACAAACAAGTCCGAGACCAAGATTAATGGTATTTGGAGATCATTGTCTAAAGATTAATCTTTTTAAAATGATGATATAAGGGCTAAGACATACGAGGCTTTCAGCAGCCTAAAGCTACAAAGTGTAATAATAAACATTAGCATTGCAGGGCAAGCTTAGGATTACTAACGGAAGCATATCTCGTTATCATCAATAAAAACTAATGGCTGTTTTGTTGTGGTTCTTTTCTTCTTCTTTTTTTTTTGGGCTACTGATGAGCATTGAAAATGGTGTGGTGCGTTGTTGTTTTTTAAAGCAACAATTGTGTGCCTTCATTGTATGCTGGACTATATAACACTCATTTGTTTGGGGGTCTGCATTCCCTTGCTAATGATATGACCACTGTCCCAGTTTCTTTTACAAAACTTCTGCATAACTGCTTTGGTCTAAGGTATTAAGGATACAAACCATTCATTATAGAAATTACTTTTTCCCAGTTAAGCCAGAAGGCACTGTCTTCCCCTTAGTTCGCATATAACTAAGACTTACTGCCTATATATATATATATATATATATATATATATATGTGCATGTGTGCTGCTGTATATTTAACAGTATGTATATTTATACCACACAAGTGGCCCAGGCTGCCATGACAATAAATCCATTTCTTTTTCAAAGGCTGTATATCACTCACTGATGGCGCACAAATGGTATGCATAAACAATGGGACATAAATAGTCTTTCTTTCTAGTTAGCTCTATTTATACATCTCCTTTCTGTGCAGGAAACAATGTTATTTGAAAGGTAAACAGGTGCTCACACAGAGAGGCAGGTTCTAGTATAAAACCTGAGGGGGTTGGTTGGCATGTGGGACGATTAGCCCAATGCGAATAAGCTTTCACCTCCTCTTCAGAATTGTATTTTTCTAGATAGGTTAAATCAGAATCCTAGAAGCATCAGGTTGGTCATTCTGTTGAAATTAGATGCTGGAACTTTGGCCTAAACTGGCAGGATTCATCTTGTGTTCCTAAGAGATTGGGTAATCAAAGTGACTCAGACATAATGCAGACACCCATTTCACAACGCAGTAGCGATTTTTGAAGCAGGAATGGGAGACTTGTGGGCTCAACTTAATTTCAGGATTCCTCAGCAAGCAATCAGCTCAAACCATTGGCAAGAGTGTTCTGTCTCCCAGCCACCACAGTTCCCTTGTCCTGTCAGGTGATCATTGGGCATATGTGCAAAGGTTTAGCCATCCTAGATCTTCTTGTGGATCCACAGATTAATTAAAAGAGCTACTTCCACTTATGTGATCAACTCTGGACTTTTGATGAAGCAGAATTATTTCACGCTTTGCAAAAACTCAGTGGAATAGAAGTGAACATTCGTGCTGAACCCTAACCGATATGGAGTTCTTCATTTTTAAAGCAGACAAATTTATAAGCTACAAATTAATTGGTGTCTACTTGACCCCCAGCAAAATGTTTATGCAAGTGTTGGAAGGTTAAAGCTAGGAAACAACAACGTTTTGAAACCATCCATCACTGGTAACGTGGATATTTTCGCAGATCGTGCCTTCTTCTTTCTTTAAAATACCAACTGAAACAACTGAGAGGCATGCTTGTCAAAAGAAAGTCTTAAGCACTTATTTAAGAAAGTGCTGTTAAATAATTGAAACGACTGTGATAAAGTTGTCTTAGTTTAAACAGACCAGTTTTATCAGACTGCTTAATGAATTGTGCTTTTATAGGATGAGATAAATCTAATGTGAATTCAAGTGGTTGCACCAGAAATACAGCTCTTTGTGGGATCGCTTTATGGGACATAGCAGTAAAAGCTAGGAGGCAGAAATCGGGAGTGCTGGCATATTTCATTCTGATATAATTAACCCAGAAATCATTGGGTTGCTCTAAATAGAGACATTTCAAATGATAATTGACCCTAGCGTATACATTTTTGTGCACATTACTTGTTCCGAGAAGTACATTGCAAAATTCAGGGAAGTGCAAATTTCAAAGGATGGCTGTGTGTGGGTTTGCATATTGCTTCTCTGTCTGTGAACACACAAAGTGGCTTAAAAGGTTAAAAGCAATTAGGCTAGAAAGAAGAAAAGAGAACAGGGTCACCGCGCTCCAGAGAGTTGTGCAAAAGAGCAAGCTGTACCACTGAAGTTCTCTTTTCTACACATCTATTTAAGGTGCAGAAACTTCATTCTTTACAATAACTTCAATAAAACAACAGATGAGATTTGCAATCTTCTGCAGCTCCCATCATCCCTGACCATACTGGCTGGGGCACGGAGTCCCTCTCTCTCCTCTAACTGTGCTTATTTATTGCTACCTGCCCCTGGTTAGACCAAGTTTTCTTCTTCTTTTTGGAGAGATCATGAAGGCGACTTTCAAAAAAAAATGTCTTATTGCATACACATGTGGCACAGATTTAAAAAGACATTGCTGCCAAAGTAGCTACGACTCCCAAAGCATTTTATAGAAACTCTTTAGCAAATTTTTAATCTGTTCGGGACAAGTTTTCTGCTGCAACAAACCGGTAGTTGTAATCAATCCTGTGTGTGTATTCATATACATACGTATGCACAAAATTCCCCATTCATCATTGCCCTCCACAGTTTCTATGACTGCCAGTCTGTAAATGCAAATGTCCCAGTAAAAATTCCCGTATGTGCTTGAGTTTCAGGTATTCATAACATAGATGAGTGGAAGGTAGATGGGAACCTATAGATTTGCTCAGTGATTTGCAGTATATTGGCAGGGGTTTCTGCCTCCCAGTTTTAATAATAGCAACAACAAAAACCCCTCAATTTCACTTAAATTAGGCTTTTCAAATTCCTGATTTATAGTAAGACAGAGATGTAGATTTGTCTTTGCATGGGAAGCTCATCACACTATTTAAATAATGGAGAACATTAGGCAATTGCTTGGGCTGCCTAAGGACCCTACATTAATAATAATAATAATAATAATAATAATAATAACAACAACAACAACAACAATAATAACAATAATAATTTATTATTTAGATCCCGCCCATCTGGCTGGGTTTCCCCAGCCACTCTGGGCTGCTTCCAACAAAATATTAAAATACAATAATCTGTTAAACATTAAAAGCTTCCCTAAATAGCGCTGCCTTCAGACGTCTTAACATCTGGTGGGAGGATGTTTCACAGGGTGGGTCCTCAACAGCTTTGCGCAAAAAAGCTCTTCAACCTTTTTGTCCGAATTTTCACCTTTGTGCATGACCAGAAATGATTCCACCACAAGCCCCTGTCTGAAAGTCTCTTGAATGAGGAGGAGGAGACTGGATTTTACTGAAATATACTCTAAAAAGACACAAGTGATTCTACTATTTCCCCCCTTAGTTCTTTTCATTTTTCTGTTCAGGATCTTCAGTAGCAGAGAGATATTAAATATGATGGGAAATTGTTTTTAAAAGCTATTTTAAAAAATTAATTTAAACTTACATAGCCATAGCATTTTAGCACTAAGGTGCCCCGGGGTTTTTTTATTGCTCCATTAATACTCACCTCGAGTAGCTGAACACACCTGAGGCAAGGTTTAATGAAGCAATGTAAAATATGCCTCTTATTGTTATACAGCTAACCATTTCTATTACACAAATGTTCCCTTTGCCTATTGCATTCATACATTTGAGAAAATCTTCTATTATTTAAATCATAATATTGATTTTTATTGAGATTTTTTTTGTGTGTGAGGGAGAAAACTAGTGAAACTATGAAAATTACTTAATTGTTATCATTTTTTGAATGTTCTTGTGCTTGGGACTGTTTCAAAAGAAAAGAGGGGGAGGGCACAAAAAACACAATAACCAAGAGGGATCTCCCAAAGGTTTAGAGAGAAGTCTATATCCTAACAAGCTGACTCATTTTCTAAGCAGCTTCACACCACTTTAAATAGTCACTCGTGGCTTCCATCAAATAATCCTAGGAACTGTAGTTTGCTAAGGGTGCTGAGATTTGTTAGGAGACCTCTATTCCCCTTATAGCGCTGCAATTCCCAGAGTTACCTGGAAAGGGAGATTGACTGCTAAACTGGTCTGGAAATTGTAATAGCCTTTGAAAGCCATTTTCCCAACATGGAACACAGAATAATAATAATAATAATAATAATAATAATAATAATAATAATAATATCCCGCCCTCCCCAGCCAAAGCCGGGCTCAGGGCGGCTAACAACAATAAAACTGTACAACACAACACAACACTCTAAAATCATTCATTATAAAACTGATTCAACTCAAACCAGTGGCAACCATTGGGCCAGAGCTATGCGAAGATTGCCAAAGGAGGGAGTCAAGCTGTGCCCTGGCCAAAGGCCTGGTGGAACAGCTCTGTCTTGCAGGCCCTGCAGAAAGATGTCAAGTCCCCAGGGCCCTAGTCTCTTGTGACAGAGTGTTCCACCAGATCGGAGCCACAGCCGAAAAAGCCCTGGCTCTAGTTGAGGCCAGCCTAACCTCTCTGTGGCCTAGGACCTTATGTTTTTATTTGAAGACCGTAAGTTCCTCTGTGGGACATACCAGGAGAGGCGGTCCCGTAGGTACGAGGGTCATAGGCCGTATAGGGCTTTGAAGGTTAAAACCAGCACCTTAAACCTGATCCTGTACTCCACCGGGAGCCAGTGCAGCTGGTATAGCACCGGATGAATGTGATCTCGCAGTGAAGACCCCGTAAGGAGTCTCGCCGCGGCATTCTGCACCCGCTGGAGTTTCTGGGTTAGTTTCAAGGGCAGCCCCACGTAGAGTGAGTTACAATAATCCAGTCTGGAGGTGACCGTCGCATGGATCAAAGTGGCTAGGTCAGGGCGAGAGAGGTAAGGAGCCAACTGCTTAGCTTGGTGGAGATGAAAAAATGCCGCCTTTGTTATAGCTGCAATCTGCGCCTCCATGGAAAGGGAGATGTCAAAGATTACACCCAAACTCTTAACGGACGGTGCTGCCACTAATTGCGCCCCCGCAAGAGATGGGAGTTGCCCCCCCAATCCCATATCATCCCAGTCAAAGGATCTCTGTCTTCGAAGGATTTAGCTTCAACCGGCTCCCACGTGGCCATCCTTCAACAGATAGTTGGGTGTCATCAGCATACTGATGGCAACCCAACCCAAAACTCCAGACAAGCTGGGTGAGGGGGCGTATAAAGATGTTGAAAAGCATTGGGGAGAGTATCGCACCCTGAGGCACTCCACACACCAAGGAGTGGCGTGATGATAATTCCCCCCCAAGCTCCACCCTCTGTCCCCGGCCAGGGTACAGAGAATTCATCCTGGATCCAATCATTATTGAGCTTAAAAGGTTGCTGATTTTTCAGTGGCAGTGGGCTTTTGACAAGGTAGCCATCTTCTCTGGTGCCCCAGCATTTAAACAATAACACCAATGGTTTCAAATATGGAGTGTATCAAAAACATGCCTAGAGTGGTCATCAACTGGAGGAGCATCTGCGGTGGCAGAAACCATAATTACAGCCACAGTAAATGACAGTATCTTACCAAGTTCCCTATTTTCTGACAATTATGTACAAGGGATCACACTGACTGACTTCTTGACTCTACTTTGATCCCAGCAACTTAATTAACTGTAGCATTGTTGCTTAACCAAGCTGTAGATTTGTCCTCCATTTTCTTCTATCTCTTTTTTTGTACATTCGTTTCCATATTTGGAGCATAGATTTCAGACAGGATCAGATGCTTGTTTCATTTTTTCATAAAGCAGTAAACACTTAAAAAACCCCCATCCGCTCATCCTCCGGCTCATCATCATTTTGCATCCTTAGAGCTTAATTCAAAAACTTGTTAAGCTACAATAGCATGATTTAAACCAGTTGAGGACCCTCAAAGTCTGTTAATAATAATAATAATAATAATAATTTATTATTTGTACCCCGCCCATCTGGCTGGGTTTCCCCAGCCACTCTGGGCGGCTTCCATAAAAACCAGAAATACATTAAAATATCACAGATTAAAAACTTCCCTGAACAGGGCTGCCTTAAGATGTCTTCTGAATGTCAGGTAGTTATTTGTCGCTTTGACATCTGATGGGAGGGCGTTCCACAAGGCGGGTGCCACTACCGAGAAGGCCCTCTGCCTGGTTCCCTGTAGCTTTGCTTCTCGTAATGAGGGAACCGCCAGAAGGCCCTCGGCGCTGGACCTCAGCGTCCGGGCAGAACGATGGGGGTGGAGACGCTCCTTCAGGTATACTGGGCCGAGGCCGTTTAGGGCTTTAAAGGTCAACACCAGCACTTTGAATTGTGCTCGGAAACGTACTGGGAGCCAATGTAGGTCTTTCAAGACCGGTGTTATGTGGTCTCGGCGGCTGCCCCCAGTCACCAGTCTAGCTGCCGCATTCTGGATTAGTTGTAGTTTCCGAGTCACCTTCAAAGGTAGCCCCACGTAGAGCGCATTGCAGTAGTCCAAGCGGGAGATAACTAGAGCATGCACCACTCTGGCGAGACAGTCCGCGGGCAGGTAGGGTCTCAGCCTGCGTACCAGGTGGAGTTGGTAGACAGCTGCCCTGGATACAGAATTGACCTGCACCTCCATGGACAGCTGTGAGTCCAAAATGACTCCCAGGCTGCGCACCTGGTCCTTCAGGGGCACAGTTACCCCATTCAGGACCAGGGAGTCCTCCACACCAGCCCGCCCCCTGTCCCCCAAAAACAGTACTTCTGTCTTGTCAGGATTCAACCTCAATCCATTAGCCGCCATCCATCCTCCAACCGCCTCCAGGTACTCACACAGGACCTTCACCGCCTTCACTGGTTCTGATTTGAAAGAGAGGTAGAGCTGGGTATCATCTGCATATTGATGGACACCCAGTCCAAACCCCCTGATGATCTCTCCCAGCGGCTTCATATAGATGTTAAAAAGCATGGGGGAGAGGACGGAACCCTGAGGCACCCCACAAGTGAGGGCCCAGGGGTCTGAACACTCATCCCCCACCACCACTTTCTGAACACGGCCCAGGAGGAAGGAGCGAAACCACTGTATAACAGTGCCCCCAGCTCCCAGCCCCTCTAGACGGTCCAGAAGGATGTTATGGTCGATTGTATCAAAGGCCGCTGAGAGATCCAGCAGAACTAGGAAACAGCTCTCACCTTTGTCCCTAGCTCGCCGGAGATCATCAACCAGCGCGACCAAGGCAGTTTCAGTCCCATGATGAGGCCTGAATCCCGATTGGAAGGGATCCAAATGGTCCGCATCCTCCAGGCGTGCCTGGAGTTGTTCAGCAACCACGCGCTCAATCACCTTGCCCAAGAATGGAAGATTTGAGACTGGGCGATAGTTGGCCATACTGGCCGGGTCTAAAGATGGTTTTTTAAGAAGCGGTTTGATGACCGCCTCTTTCAGCGGATCTGGGAATGCTCCCTCACAGAGAGAAGCATTCACCACCCCGCAGAGCCCATCGCCCAGCCCTTCCCGGCTTGCTTTTATTAGCCAGGATGGGCAAGGATCCAGGAGACAGGTGGTTGGTTTCACGCGCCCAAGCAGCCTGTCCACATCCTTGGGGGTAATGGATTGAAATCGATTCCATGCAACTTGACCAGACAGAGCTCTAGCACTCTCCCGCCCCAGCCCTGCTCCCACGGTGGTGTCTAGCTCCTTCCGAATATGAGTGATTTTATCTGCAAAAAACTTTGCAAAATCGTTGCAGGAGATCTTGGGGTCTTTACAAAGCCCCGGTGGTAAAGGTGGTTCCGTTAAATTACGAACCACCTGAAAAAGTCTCCTGCTACTATTTTCTGCAGATGCAATAGAGGCGGTGAAGAAAGTCTTCTTCACCGTCGCTATCGCCACTTGGTAGGCTCGACGTTGAGCTCTAACCTGTGTCCGGTCAGATTCGGAGTGAGTTTTTTGCCACCGACGCTCTAGCCGTCTCAGCGATTGTTTCATCGCCCTCAGCTCCGATGAAAACCCCGGAGCTGTCCGGGCTCCATGCAATTGGAGAGGGCGCTTCGGAGCCAGACAGTCGATAGCCCTGGTTAACTCCGCATTCCAGCGGGCCACCAGGGAATCAGCTGAAAGGCCATCAACATGGGATAAGGCATCCCCTACCACTCTCTGGAAACCATTTGGATCCATTAAGTGGCGGGGGCGGACCATCCGAATTGGTCCCACCTCCCTGCAGAGGGGAAGGGTCGCGGAGAAGTCCAGTTGCACCAGGAAGTGATCTGACCATGGCACTTCTTTTGTTTCACTTTTACTTAGTGTCAGATCACCCACGTCACTAGAGGTGAACACCAGGTCTAAGGCATGTCCATGACTATGAGTTGGGCCAAACTTATTCAGGGACAGCCCCATGGAGGCCATGCTTTCCACGAAGTCCCGAGCAGCCCCTTGTAAGGTCGTGTCGGCATGGATGTTAAAATCCCCTAGGACAACCAAACTAGGTGTCTCCAGGAGAAAATCCACCACGACCTGAAGCAGCTCAGACAGGGAATCCTTGGTGCAGCGGGGAGGTCGGTACACCAAAAGGAATCCTGTACTGCCCCTATTGCCCAACTTCCAGAACATGCACTCAGAAAACTGGATCTTCCCAGTAGGACGCCTGGTGCAAGCTAGTGACTTCCTAAAAATCACTGCAACCCCCCCTCCCCGCCCACATGACCTGGGTTGCTGTGCGTAAGAGAAACCTGGTGGGCAAGCAGCGGCAAGGACAGGCCCATCTGCTTCCTCCAACCAGGTCTCTGTCACACATGCCAGGTCAAGTCCTCCATCCACAATCAGGTCGTGGATGGCAGTGGTTTTATTCATCATTGACCTGGCATTACACAGCAACACCTTCAGGTCATGTAGGTTTCCCCTGTTGATTCCAGTATCCATCCGGTCAAGGCCAGACCCGGAGGCAGGGATAGTCTTCAAACAACGACTAAACCTGCCTCCTCGGTAATGACATGGTCTGGTCTTAGCGTAACTCCGCCTCCTGCCCATGATCACCGAGATCGGATGTCCCAGTGCTTCCCCCCCCTGTGGAACTTGTCCCAGCCATCGTGATGGCTGGGGCCCCACTCCCAGGCAGCCCTGATCTAGCCCCTTCAAAACAAAACATAAACTATACAGAACCAATAAAACAACAACAACAACAAAAAGGAACAGAACAATTATGCTAAAATTAATCCCCAACCAAATATCCATCCCACCCACCCCCAGCAATGGAAAAAAAGAAATAAAAATTTAAATTGCCACCGACTGCTTGAGGACATTTTAAAGCACATTAACCCCCTGGAACAGGGAAGCAATGGCAGAACACTTCCCACCCTTCCCAAGAGTTTGTTCCAAAAGTTTGTTCCTGGGCCACGCCCCCTGGGCCAGTTGGAAAAGGCCCTGGAAGGGAGCAGGCCCTGCAGTCCTCACCCAGCCGATGGTCCGAGGCTTCCCCGCAGCAGGAGTCCCTTTATAGCCAGGAGAGAGGGCCTGGGCCACGCCCCCTGGGCCAGTTGGAAAAGGCCCTGGAAGGGAGCAGGCCCTGCAGTCCTCACCCAGCCGATGGTCCGAGGCTTCCCCGCAGCAGGAGTCCCTTTATAGCCAGGAGAGAGGGCCTGGGCCACGCCCCCTGGGCCAGTTGGAAAAGGCCCTGGAAGGGAGCAGGCCCTGCAGTCCTCACCCAGCCGATGGTCCGAGGCTTCCCCACAGCAGGAGTCCCTTTATAGCCAGGAGAGAGGGCCTGGGCCACGCCCCCTGGGCCAGTTGGAAAAGGCCCTGGAAGGGAGCAGGCCCTGCAGTTCTCACCCAGCCGATGGTCCGAGGCTTCCCCGCAGCAGGAGTCCCTTTATAGCCAGGAGAGAGGGCCTGGGCCACGCCCCCTGGGCCAGTTGGAAAAGGCCCTGGGAGGGAGCAGGCCCTGCAGTTCTCACCCAGCCGATGGTCCGAGGCTTCCCCGCAGCAGGAGTCCCTTTATAGCCAGGAGAGAGGGCCTGGGCCACGCCCCCTGGGCCAGTTGGAAAAGGCCCTGGGAGGGAGCAGGCCCTGCAGTCCTCACCCAGCCGATGGTCCGAGGCTTCCCCGCAGCAGGAGTCCCTTTATAGCCAGGAGAGAGGGCCTGGGCCACGCCCCCTGGGCCAGTTGGAAAAGGCCCTGGAAGGGAGCAGGCCCTGCAGTCCTCACCCAGCCGATGGTCCGAGGCTTCCCCGCAGCAGGAGTCCCTTTATAGCCAGGAGAGAGGGCCTGGGCCACGCCCCCTGGGCCAGTTGGAAAAGGCCCTGGGAGGGAGCAGGCCCTGCAGTTCTCACCCAGCCGATGGTCCGAGGCTTCCCCGCAGCAGGAGTCCCTTTATAGCCAGGAGAGAGGGCCTGGGCCACGCCCCCTGGGCCAGTTGGAAAAGGCCCTGGAAGGGAGCAGGCCCTGCAGTTCTCACCCAGCCGATGTTGTAACAATCAATCCAAGTTATCAATTTTTAGCGAATTATGGACTGGGCTGGACTGTTAACAATTTATCCACAGCTATCTCTAATTCTTTTTCAGCTGTATTTTTCAAATAACCTACATGGTTTATATAGGTGACTTGCCTCTTCTGGGGTTATTTAGGAGCAGCCATACAAAAATGGCAATGGATCACAAATGCTAGGGCTCAGTAGGTTGTGTGTGTGTGTGTGTGTGTGTGTGTGTGTGTGTGTATTGAGCAGCCTGACCTATTATAAGAGGAGATGGAATTCACTGAAGGCAAATGCACCATACAGTCTTTTAAGTGGAGTTCAGCTGTAATTCCTGTGACTTTCGTGCGGTATTTCGGAAACATGAGTAACCCAAACACTGAAATGCAAACCAGAATCGCCCCATTTCCCCTGTAATGCTTCTCCTTAAACTTGGCCAAGAAAGAGATCACCACAAACCATTTGCAGTTGTTCGTGATCTAACATTGCTTAAGGACATTGTGCACCTGGCAGCAAGCAGTGCAGTCCCTCTAAATACGTTTGGGGAGGAGAGAGACCACCGCGAAAAGGCAGACCAGGGAACGGCAGAGTAACCCTTTCGGTGCTTTAGGCTGAACGAGAGAAGATTGGCAAGATGCACAAAGCGGGCCATGGGGATGGGAGCTTCAGTCACTTTTTTCTAGGTTTAAAACAGGGGTGGGGAATCTTTCTTAGGCTTTCTTCACAGACAACCTTCCAGGGGCTGCATTCCAGGGGTGGAAGTGGCCAGAGGCAAAAATAGTAGAACAATTAATGTGACTTTTACCATTCCACAGCAGGCCACACAGCGATACCTGAGGTTCCCCACCCTTGGGTTTAGAAGCTGCTAGAGTATTAAGGTATTTAAGTGTAGCACCTCCTTCCTAAGACCAAGGATGCTTCTGCCCAGCTTAGGGAGGGAGGTGGGATGCTCACACACCTGACGTCAGGATGTCCCACACATGACGTCCCCCCCCCCATTGCCCTTACAAGCTGGCGCCTCTGCCCCTAAGAAGAGTAGAAGAGTTTGGATTTGATATCCCACTTTATCACTACCCGAAGGAGTCTCAAAGTGGCAAACATTCTCCTTTCCCTTCCTCCCTCACAACAAACACTCTGTGAGGTGAGTGGGGCTGAGAGACTTCAGAGAATGCTGTGCATTGCATCATTCTGTTTTACCCTCACAGTAACTCTACGGAGTCTGGTTAGGTCAACCGAGAGTGACTTTCCCAAGGCCACCCAGGGAACTTGACAACTAAATGAAGATTTGAACTTGGGTCTTCCCTAGTGTTGTCTAATTCTCTGCCCACTATCCACCCAGCATCAGTCAGGACCCACAACAGGGTGACAGCCTGACCTAAGGTGAGTTTCTACAGCAGCTCTACCAACACACAAATATACCTTTTCTAAAAATGTTGATCCCCAAAAGCATGTTTGGGCTGAAGAAGCACGTTTGCACTTCTTGAGAATGGGAACTTTTTATTAGAAGAAAAGCTTATAGTGGCTTCACCTTGCACCTATATTTAGCCCACATCAGTCCATCATGTGCCATTCTGTGCTTTCTTCCACTTCTGCAGATACCAGAATAGGAACCTTGAAAAACAGAGCAGCCATCTTTAACAGCGACTCTGTATTAGGAAGGTACAGTGGGACCTTGGTTTTCGAACGCCTCTGTTGATGAGTGTTTCGGAACTCAGACGCCGAAAACCCTGAAGTAAATGCTCCCATTTTTGATGTGCCTCGGAAACTGAATGGCTTCCGCTGAGGTAGCACTGTATTTTTCTCAATTTCTCCTGTAAATTTGCAGACCGCCCTTTGTGCCTCGGTTTTCGAACGTTTCGGAAGTCGAACAGTCTTCCAGAACGGATTACATTTGAAAACTAAGGTTCCACTGTACTGCAATCAGGATTTTTCCTTTCCTTGTTCCTTTTTTGTACCAGCTCAGTATACATCAGCAGGACTTAAACCTGTTTTAAATCACAGCCTGGCTTTTCTGGCTCATGGATTTGACTGATTAGCCTTTTCTAATAACTATGGCCAACATTTGTATTCTCCCCTCTATATTTAAAATGAAGCCCAAACCCTTTCTAATATCTTGTAGGGTTCCCTCCCTGCCCCATCCAGCTCTTTTGCCTGTGATGCTAGAAATGTTTTGCATGTTTGAGTCTTTTGTTTTCTCAGGACTTAAATTTTTAACAAGGAATTGCTCTCAGCATGTTTTTGACACTTTAGAGATGGCCTTAAAATGGGCTTTCCCTTGTCTGATTTCCTGGGATACAAATAATATTTCATTTGTGTGTGTGTGTGTGTGTGTGTGTGTGTGTGTGTGAGAAAGTGAGAAAAACCCATTAACTCTTAAAATGATGTGTACATTTGCAGGCGCCCTAGGAATCAGACATTCATTCCTTTTCTTCTATTTTAAAATGGTAACCATTCAGCTTTTTCAATTCAAAGAAATGGAGAACTTGGAGGGATATTAACAGCATGAATTTAATCTCTTTTGGCAGGCAATGTGGTCAAGAGTTTAGTGGTTGGTCAACTGCAGGCATTCCTGGATAAAGCAGATTATCTAGACCCATTTCAGTCTGAACTGATATGCTGGTTATTTTTTGGTTTAGCTGAGGAGCCCATTGAGCTTGGCAGTAGTTTCTTCCAGCTGGCATTATAATCTGACATGCCACCTGGGGACAGCACTGGAACAGCTTGGGTTGCCCTTGTTGATGACCTTCATGAGGAAAGGCCTTAGGAATGCTATCCTGTTGATTCTGCTCAACCTCCTGACATCATTTGATACTATTGATCATGGTGTCCTCCTGGAGTTGGGTTGGAAGCACTGTGTTTCAGTGTTTCCATTCTTGCCTACAGAACAACTACGAGAGAGCATCATTGTGGCCTTCTGTCTGACCTCATGGCATTTAGGTTGCACATTTTAACAGTTTCTTCTTCACTGTATTTTTTTTTTGGAAGAGTGCTATTCATCTGTTGAGAATTTTAATTACTGATTTATGATACATGTATAGTGTTTTAATACTGTATAACTGCCCTGGCAGGAGCAAGAGCAGGGTATATGAACAATTAATAATTATGGGTTTCCCCCCCAAAACCGAATAATAATAATAATAATAATAATAATAATAATAATAATAATAATAATTCATTGTTATTATTTATACCCCACCCATCTGGCTAGGTTTCCCCAGCCACTCTGGGCAGCTCCAAACAGAATATTGAAAACACATCAAACATTAAAAACTTCCCTAAACAGGGCTGCCTTCAGATGTCTTCTAAAAGTCAGATAGTTTTTTATTTCCCTGACATCTGATGAGAGAGCATGCCACAGGTCAGGCGCCATTACCAAGAAGGCCCTCTGTCTGGTTCCCTGTAACCTCACTTCTTGCAGGGAGGGAACCGCCAGAAGGCCCTTGGAGCTGGACCTCAGTGTCCAGGCTGAATGATGGGGGTGGAAACGCTCCTTCAGGTATTACTTCCCTCCTCTTTCTGTATAGTTTCAGAACAACTGAAAGGTGGAAGTTTTTATTTTATAAAAAATAAATTGATGTTGTTTTCTACTCTTTCCTGGTAGGACTTGGAGGGATGGGGCCAGACTCCCCACCCTGCTGTTTGAGAACAGATTGGTTGGCTTATGCCTTGTGTTTTACAACCTATTTACATATTTCCAAACCCATAACAGTTCTTTCAGGAAGGGTCTGGCAGATTTGCAAACTTGCTAATAATTTAACATTTCGATAATAACTGCTTGACCCAATGAAAGGAATCAGCAACAGTTTCTAAACTAGCTCATCACATTGCACAGTGACTGACAGCTAGATGTCTATGTCAGAGCCAGTTACAAATCATCTGATGGTCTTGACAATAGGTTAGGGATAGCTTCTATCACATTAGTTTGTTTCTATGGCAATGCTATGGCAATAATAAAGGTATTTGTTGGTACTTGAATAGATTGCCAGAATCAATCCACTTCTTAGAGGTGTCACCTCCTTCACTGTAATGTGAATACTCAAATCCTTCCGTATAAGAAACTCATATATTTGAGCCCATCACACCCCTTCCTAATAAGGTTGTATAGGCCTTATTGACAGTCTCATTTATCATTAAGGCATTGAAAAAGGAGCATTTCTGTCCCAAACCACCTCTCAAAGCATCTACGATGAAGTGATTTTATGGCATTACTTTTCCCAGGATACAGCTTGTATCACCTGAGCCCATCAATTTTTTTTATATATAAAAAATTAAATAAATGATTGTCCAGGTAGTCTTGAGAGAGCGTTCTTGTTCTTGAAGTTTTCTGTGATAAAAATAAAAAAAAAAATCATTCGGGAGGTGATGGAACAAGATTAGTTATGGGATACATAGTATTCCTGCAAACCCCCCCCCCCCTCTCTCTCTCTCTCTCACACACACACATCTAAAAGTTTAATCTCATAAGTAATCTTGTAACTGAAATTTCCAAATGTGACCATTTTGCAAGCATGTCAAACCTTCAAGCATTCTGGCATTTCTTTCTCACTCTCTCCATGTTGTGACAGCTAAATAATGAATTAATGTCTTGATGTCTGCAGCAGCCCCAGATTTTCCAAAATACAAATTTAGTCAAAACAATGGTTGTTCTAACCATCCTTTTGTGCACCAATTATATTCTTTAGTTTTCCAGGAGGAGTGGCAAGCGGAATATAGATCCCTGTATATTAGGGAGTGGGGGAGAAATTCTACTAAGTTCACGTTCAAAGGTGAACCTGCCAAAACTTGTGCTTTCTGAAGCAATAAGTGAACTGAAACATAAGCATTTCAAATTTGCATTTCTCTGAATTTTGCAATGCAGCTCTTCAGCCAAGTAAAGTGTGCAAAAGTTCACATAGTAGTGTGAAATGTGCATGTACTAGTGAAGAAAGCATGTGAAAATGTGCTATATTGAGACTAACTGCTTTGCAAAAATGTGTGTATTAGGTAAAATTAAATACAAAATTTGTTTGTTAAGAGAAATTTGCACTAAATGCTCACAAGGATTTTTATTTAAAAAATTGCAATTTGCTGAAGAAATGTGGATAACTGAAGTTAAGAAAATGGAGAATCAGAGAACTGAAACTGGAAGAGCCACCCAGCCTTACTGCCTGGATCTGCATGGCTTTGTGCACCTTCAAACTTCTTACATTGGGAAGCTGGACTTCATTATGACACTATCCCCTTCTTAAGAAAGCCTTCTCTGGTATGTTGTAAAAGCTGCTTGTGTCCCTATGCACTTTGGGATCTTGGAGAGAGAGAGAGAGGGACCCTAGGGACCAATTCACACCCATTACACAACAACAAAGTTGGGCTTGCTACTGTGCAGATCAAGTGTGCAGATCTTTAAAGTGTGTGCAGATCCTTGCAAGTTACCCTGCATGATGAATTCTCCCTCCCCTAGTTCTGTCTATCACATTCACATTTTTACTTCTCAGTGTTTGTTTAAAAATCTTAGGCACAGTCAATATAGCATTAGACTGGCCAGGGCGGTCATCCTCTTATATACCTGCTGGGTATATTGACAAGGCATCTGACCCTCACCTGAATCTCATAACTCTCCTGACAGGTGATTTGGTCTGAAGCCACAGTGTGGAAATAAAGGATGAGATTGCCCACCAGACACCAGACACTCTACTATTCAAATTAGGCCCCAGTGTTTTTCTTACAATCCCCTTCTCAATGAAGAAATCAATTTTAATCTAGCATGTAGATTCTCAAAACTTTCTTATTTGTTTATTCGAGCAAGTAAACTACTGCTCTCACTTCATTACAAACAGTAAAATTACCTGCAACGCACTTCAGCAAACCTGCTCCTCTTCCTTTCAGAGATATTTTGTTGCCATTTGCAACTGTAAAAAGGTAAAGGTTAAAAGACCTCTGGCAGTTAAGTCCAGTCGTGAACGACTCTGGAGTTGCGGCGCTCATCTCGCTTTACTGCAGACAGTTTGTCCGCAGACAGTTTTTCCAGGTCATGTGGCCAGCATGATTAAACTGCTTCTGGCGAAACCAGAGCTGCACACAGAAACGCTGTTTACCTTCCTGCCAGAGTGGTACCTATTTATCTACTTGCACTTTGATGTGCTTTCAAACTGCTAGGTTGGCAGGAGCTGGGACCGAGCAACAGGAGCTCACCCCATTGTGGGGATCCGAACCGCTGACCTTCCAATTGGCAAGCCCTAAGCATCACACATTATGTGCATGGCAGTTGCCGAACCATAGATAGATAGATAATTTATTACGGTCAAAGACCAGCTCACATAACATAACACAATAAAAACAGCATTCATAAAGATAAAATATACAATCGGAGCAGATTGCAGCAATAGCTCATGAATTAAAATTGGGATATATACATACACCCATATAACTGAGATTTGGGCTACCATAAAAAATTGACCCTGAGGCGACTCAAAGGGCGACTTCAGCATTTCCCTAGTAAGCTATTTTATTCTAGAGGATGATCTGTGCCTACAAATCTGGGTGCAGAATCTGGCTACCAGCCAGGTCGTCTTGTGATCTTTGCCTAAGAGGAGAGAATTAAGTTTAGACTTGTCTGAAAGATTGGCGAGCCTCTTCAGCAAAGGATCAATGGTGTCTCTACGAGTCTCAACTTAAAAAGGACATCTAAAAATATATGTTCGGGGCTTCTTATTTCCCTTAATGGGCAGGCGCAAAGTCTCTGTGCGTACGGGACTCTTCCATAGGAGCCTTCCAGAACTGGTGAGGGCAAGGCCGAGCTTCTAGCAAGAGTGAAAGCCCTTCATGCATTTCTGGATGTGAGGAAAGAGAGATATGTTGCTGGAGCGGCTATGTATCTCCCGTTTTCTATTATTTTATAATCGGGGACCCTTGTACAGTCCTGTTGTCTCTCTATGTCCATGATTCTTTGCCTAACCACGGATCTAGCTTGGCCCAGGCCCATAGTTATGAGGGATTGGGGAGCAAGGCCCAGTTTCTGAAGAGTGTTTAAGACTGCTGTCTGCCAGCCAGACTGAAACTGGTCGCTCTGAATCAATGGGGCTATTCCTCAGGGAATCAGTTTCCGAGTTAGCCACTTATATATTGAAGTTGCCAAACCAATTAAACAACTAGAAGGATTAGTGTTAATGGCACCAGTTTCCCTATAACTTGATCTTGCTGGATAGTTTTGATGAACTGCAAAAGCACTTTTAGTTTGCTTTCTGTTGCCACCTGTCATAGATGTTCCCTCACTGACAAGGGTAGATTAAGCAGGCAGAAAGACAGTCATAGAGGAGGGAGCAGCGAGCAGTAGCAGGAATGGGACCTTCGTGCCAACAGAGTCCCTCTGGCTAGCCCTGAGTCTCATAGTTGCTGGGCCTGAGTTGCCCTGCCCTTGCATGAAGTCTTGGGTTTGCAATTTTGGGAGACGGGAGACTGCAGCACTGGGGAGCGGGCAGGCTGGCGAGGCCCCCTAGATTTAGAGGCCCTAGGCTTCAGCCTACTTAGCCTATACATAAATCTGGCACTGAGCCCAACTCATCTCTACCTCCTCTCTGGCCTTCGCTTCTGCCTCTCATTCTGAACTGCTCTCTGCCACAGCTTCCTTCCTGTTCATTAAACCCTCTGACCTCTTCAGCTTCCGACATCTTCTCCTCCCAGTCTTCTCCCTCTGACCACTCATGGTTGTCCCAGCACCAGTCCCCAGGCTCTGAACCTTCACCAAGGGAAGAAGGATGCCAATTTGTCATTCTAACCCCTACACATCACTTTCTCCACCTGCTTTCTTCCAGTATTTTTTCTCCTATGCACGGGGAGAGGGGGCAGCTGAAGGCAGCAATTCTGCATGGGAAAATGGCCAGATTGGGGAGTGTTAAGCAACCTCCTCTGCCTAAGAGCACAGTTTCCCAAGGCTGCTTTCAATGGGAGCTTTACATGTCTTCTTCACTCTCTTCCATTGAAATAAGCAGGAATTAGGAGTGTTTAACTTCATCTGAATCTTGATAAGGCTTACTTCTACACCCAGGGATCCCCTAGTTTTATGGAACTTACTTCAATAGGAATCTCAAGATAGGATTTCCCTTCCTGGTTTGCTCTGCAAATTGCCCATTTACAATGGCATGAAAGAACAAAAACCCTCAGGTAGGATGGGGGTGGGGTTTTCTGAACATTTCCCATGGAAATCGACTTTCCACGCCATTGTTTGGATTTTTTTTTTTAAAAAGTCAAATCTCCCAAACCAAGAGGGGGAGCGCGCGCGCACACACACACACACACACACACACACACCAGTGGGAATGGCTTCAAAATGTAATTAATTTCTTGGGACTAGGGGGAAAATGCATAATGTGTAGCAGACTTCTTCCTATTTGGATAGCGTGACCGTAGCCAATTAAAAAGGAACCCTTTGCAGAAGTTTCACATCCTGCTTTGGAGTGGGGGCTCCGAGTTGTATTTCCACCCCCTCTTTGTGTCTGAGAACCAGGGAAACATGGCAATAATGCTAGATACACACATATTAGTCTGCAACGATGACAAGGGAAGCAAAGTTGTTTCCAAAGGGTCAGATGAAAACAGAGCTTAACTAGCTGGCTCAAGTAAAACTTATTTTTTTCAAACTACTGGTCAAAATAACCTCAGTATTTCTTTGAAGCTTTTCTTGTACTTAATGCAGTGGTACCTCGGGTTACAGACGCTTCAGGTTACAGATGCTTCAGGTTACAGACTCTGCTAACCCAGAAATAGTAACTTGGGTTAAGAACTTTGCTTCAGGATGAGAATAGAAATTGCGTGGTGGCGGCACGGCGGCAGCAGCGGGAGGCCCCATTAGCTAAAGTGGTGCTTCAGGTTAAGAACAAATTCAGGTTAAGAACAGACCTCCAGAACGAATTAAGTTCTTAACCCGAGGTACCACTGTACTGAGGAATAATCAAAGTATACAGGTAACTTCCAGACCGCTCCCAACTGTTGTTCAAGAGGAAGGCTTTTTGGGGTAAGGTGGGGAGCAGAAACAATACAGATTACCTCTATTTTCTAGAAAGGTGTTAAGGACCTATGGGTGAAGCTGCCCTTAGGTTACAATGCAGGGATGCTTTTGAATATAGCAGCACCAAGCATACCCTCCAACATTTCTCTGATGAAAATAAAGATGTCCTATTCAACAACAACAAGTTTTATTTATTTATACCCCACCCATCTGACTGGGTTGCCTCAGCCACTCTAGGCAGCTTCCAACACATATAAAAACATAATAAAACATTAAACATTTAAAAACCTTCTGTATACGGGGCACCTTCAGATGTCTTCTAAAGGTTGTATAGTTATTTATCTCCTTGGCTCGGGGGTCACATAACTCTGTATCCTCCAACATTTTGTTGATAAAAATAGGGACATCCTAAGGGAAAGCAGGACATTCTGGGATCAAATCAGAAATTGGGACTGCTTCTGTAAATCCAGGACTGTCCCTGGAAAATAGGGACAGTTGGAGGGGCTGACCATGTCAAGTTCCTCTCCCCCTGCCCTGCCTTCTTGTGCGACACAACTATCCTCTTTGTTCCGTTGTCATCACAATGCCTCATGTTTCCCTGCCCTTCCTGCACATCACTGGTGGGAGCAGAGAAACGTTCAGTGCCATGACTTCAAGACATTGTATTACCTAATATGACGGGGACGGAATTGATACAGGGCTGCCATTTTCAGCGCCAATTCTTGGCTTTTCACGACTCAGAATTCCACCTTGAGGAGGGTCTATTATTGCAGAAGTGAGGGGAAGACCACTCTGGCCTCTGTCACTGACCAGAGGACTAAGAACCACTAGCATGCAGGTCACGCTTTCTCACTCCTAGCAAGAATATTGCTGCAAGGGAAAAAGTCAGCCTGGCATTACCGTTGCCCAGAGATCCGGTAGCTACAGGTGGATTATTTTCCCTCTTTCCTTGCCGGAAAGAGCTCTAACCCCAGTTATCTGTGTAAGCTCAAGCAAGGGGGAGACCCATGAACTGAGCTGCTTTGGGGTGTAACTCTTGTCTTAAAATGTGGATAAACATATAATAAATAATCTTGTCTCTGAATTATCCTCGTTACATTTATCTTGACAGAAGGATGTGCTGGAAAGTTATCATGTGCCAGTGTGGGGGAGCCAGTGTGGTGTAGTGGTTAAGAGCAGTGGACTCGTAATCTGGTGAACTGGGTTTGCGTCTCCACTCCTCCACATGCAGCTGCTGGGTGACCTTGGGCTAGTCACACTTCTTTGAAGTCTCTCAGCCCCACTCACCTCACAGAGTATTTGTTGTGGGGGAGGAAGGGGAAGGAGAATGTTAGCCGCTTTGAGACTCCTTTGGGTAGTGATAAAGTGGGATATCAAATCCAAACTCTTCTTCTTCTACTGTGGATAGTTATCAGGACCACAGCTCCCATTCTGTTCTAGACACCCCCATCATCTCGCCCTGCTCCTTTCCTGAAGTACTGTCAGGGACTGGACAGAGGAGAAATGGTGGAGACCGCCTCCCCAGCCTGAATCTTCGAGAGAAGTGGAAGGCAGTATAGATTTACAACAGTGGTTTGCGGGAAATCACAGTTCAGAGGTTGATGAGGGGCAAAGTTGATGAATAATGGGGGGGGGGGGAGGAGTAGCTGGCTGACATGTTACCACTAGAAAGCATCCCAGACCCCCGTTCTCCCAGAACATGGCGAGCATTGAAAGCAGGAGAGCAAAGGGCTCTGAGACAAATGGCCCTAAGTGGCCATCGTAAGCTGATGACTGAGGGTGGGGTGGAGATTACTCGGAGCAATGCCATTACTCCAAGCCTCTCTCTGTGAATATTGAATAAAAGACATTGGTAAGAACCTTCCTTGGCTATCTATTCCTGGCAGCCTACCCTGGGGGGGGGGTGGTCGGATTCCCTGACAAGTACTCTGTTCTTCATGGTCATTGAAAGGTGCAAGGCAAGTAAAGAATGGAGACTGGTGGAAACGGAATGCATGAGCTTGTTTAGAGAGGCCAGTTGATCTTTCTTAACAGTTCATTTATTCTAGAACCCCCTCCACCCCCCAATGGCACATTTTTGGCTCCTCCCCCAGTTATTTTTCATCTTTTGTCTAAGCAAGACTTGCACAACTTGGGATTGACCAAGCCAGATCTGTGTGCTGGAGTAGGCATAATAGCAGCTGCTGCAAGGCCAGCCAACCAGTTTTGTGACTCAATAAGTATTTGAACCCACATCCCAGTACAAGAATCCACAATGCACCATGCAAAGCACAAAGAATTCCATATTACTGTGCAGCTTCCGGGCCATCTGAATGCCTTTACTATAAGATTCTCCTTCTAACAAGATTTTAAAAATCCCCAAATCAACTTCATATTGCTATGTATTGCTCCTGTTTTCCCCTCCTTTCCTCCCCGCCCCCCGCTCTTTTAAATAAATGGTGCTTTGGAAACAATTGATTTTTCTGAATAGTGCATTGATCATACACCTAGCCTGGGGAGAGAGTATAGCTTCAAAAACAATAATAACTAAGGCAAATCATCTAATTTTAGTGAAATAAAAACTGAAAATGTACATCCACTAGAATAATCTGTAATACGACTTTTGATGCCTTGCGCTTGTACTTTATCCTCACTGACACAGTAATCTACTAAAGTTCCTCTCACAATTTTTCTCTTTGCAATCTGGAAAGAACAGATTCACCAGTGATTGTGCTCATTTATAAAAGCATCCAAAACAAAATTGAACCCCAAGGCTGATAAACTATAAAGATGCTGATCAGATCTCAGCAGCAGCAGAATGGACGATGCTTTGGGGCTCGCTCAGCTAAAAGACGGCGCTAGAAGACGAATGACTTTATATACCCAATTACAAACACCATAGCTTTGTCGAATGAATGCGGAAATCATAAAATATGTTGCGTGCCCTTTATTAAGTAAAGAGTGGTATTTTGTAAAATACTTGTGAAGATTTACTAACTTTTCCGTAATTTAATTCCCCGTCACTGTATTTCCTTTCTGTTGCAGAAAACTTAATCAAACAATCATTTGGAAAAGAACAATCCAATAGAGCAAACTTTCCAGTCCCGAAGAAAAAAAATCGCTAATTGATTGTGTTTATCAGTAAAGATCAACTTGTCTGTTTTCACATACGGTTCATACATTTGTAGAAGCTATATAATAATACAATATCTATTTCTATTTCTGTCTAACTATCTATCATCTATCTACATCCTTTACAAATGAAAGAATTAATTTAAAAGTTCGTCTGAGTGCTCTCTACTTTGGCAATAAGCTTGGAGTTGGATATAAGACTCAGAAAATATTTTTTTGGGGAAATATCCATGAGAAAATTCACATAATATATATATGGAGAAAGCCGAAGATAGGTCTACTCCCTCAGGAAAATCTCTTCAGTTCCATCCTGTTCCACCTTAGGCTACTTGAGTTCCAGCTCAAGTTAGGCGGCTTGATTTTCCTGGTTCCATCTTCCCAGAAGCCCCTTAAAAAGAGAGGAGGAAGGGAATGTAAGTAATCTGTCACGTGGTCTTGCTTAAAACTCCTTGGTTGTGCCTGGGGCATGGCTGAATCTTTGCTTCTCCTTAAAGCCTCTCCAGTCTGCCTCCCAGTTCCATGCCTTTTAAGCCCTATGGCTGAATCCACACAACATTTTTACTTGTTTTTTCCCCCTGTGTAGTCAACGAACGGGATGTGGGTGGCGCTGTGGTGTAAACCACTGAGCCTTGGGTTTGCCGATCAGAAGGTTGGCGGTTCGAATCCCCGTGATGGGGTGAGCTCCTGTTTCTCGGTCCCTGCTCCTGCCAACCTAGCAGTTCGAAAGCACGTCAAAGTGCAAGTAGATAAATAGGTACCGCTCCAGCGGGAAGGTAAATGGCGTTTCAGTGCACTGCTCTGGTTTGCCAGAAGCAGCTTAGTCATGCTGGCCACATGACCTGGAAAAACTGTCTGCGGACAAACGTTGGCTCCCTCGGCCAGTAAAGTGAGATGAGCACCACAACCCCAGAGTCATTCGCGACTGGACTCAACTGTCAGGGGTCCTTTACCTTTTTTAGTCAACACAACAGTTGATCTATTGCCCATGAAAAGTGCTACTTGGGGAATTGGTTTCATTCTGAAAATAAAAGTTCTTAGCACATTGAGTCTGCATTACCTTGCCATGTGTCCATTTGTGAACAGATGTCAATGGTCCTGGCAATGGTGGGGTGTGTGTGTGGTTGTCTGCACCTGCACAATGACATTGTAGGCAGGTGTATCACTACTTCCTTCTTCATTCCCCTGGTGTGTGTGTGTGTGTGTGTGTGTGTGTGTGTGTGTGTAGGGATGGAAGCCTAACCTAACCAAGGGGAGGGTTTTCAGACCCATATCAAAGAACCACACCTACTTTTGTGGGATGTAGGATGTAGAATCAATCTAGCTCAAAAACAGTATGTTGAGGATGAGTGGGAATATTTTGGATGGAGAAACGGAATGGGGCACAATTGAGCAGAACAGGGCAGGGAAAGCTTAAGGGTGTCCCCCTGGACATATGCTGTACCTCGGAATGCAACCCCTGCATAAATGGAGAGTTCCCTGCATCCTATTATTTTCTACATCTCCTAGAGGAAAATTTACTCTCTTTTTTAGTGAATTTATATACCGCCCTATACCCAGAGGTCTCACCAGCCTCCACCAATCCAGCTTATTGGTTCTATGTTCTTGCGAATTGTGCAAAGACAGCAAAATAGGTTGTGTGACTCTGCTTCCTCCTCCACTGTACAAACCTCAGTGTAATCTAACAATCTATGACATACCTTCCAGCATTTCTCCAATGAAAATGGAGAATAATAATAATAATTTTATTATTTATACCACACTCATCTGACTGGGTTGCCCTAGCCACTCTGGGCAGCTTCCAACATAATAGAACATTAAGCATTAAAAAACTTCTCTATACAGGCCTGCCTTCAGATATTTTCTGAAGGTTGTATAGTTACTTACCTCCTTTGTTGGGGGTCACATAACTCCGGACTCAGCTATGCAGCTGCAAATATAACGTTTTAAGTGTGTTTTAAGTGTCTTATACAAATGAGACACTAGATGGCGATGGTGAGCTTAATGGCAAATTCAATATATATTTTAAAATATTTTTTTAAAAAGCATTTTCACAGAGTTTTTTTTAAAAAAATATGTGTCTAGATTCCACCTCCATACTGTATCCTACATACATCTCCAATGAAAATAGGAATGTCCTAAGGAAAAGTGGGACATTCCAGGATCAAATCAGAAACCAGGCTGATTTCTATAAATCCGGGCCTGTCCCTGGAAAAATAGGGACACTTGGAGGGTCTGCTATGAGCTAAAGAAAATGTAAGTCCTGGGCTGGTAGTGTAACCTTTACGCTTCTGCTCTTGACTGTTGTAGTCCTACGCACATATACTAGAGAGCAAGGGAGGGATCCTAGCTCCTGATCAGAAGAAACAGGTCTGAACAGAGGAGCGGAGCTACTGCCACAAGCCAAGACCCTGACACTTGCATTAACCAGGGTGGAAGGGAGGCAGCTGGTGCAGCAGAGAAACCTGAACCAGGTCCAGGTCTGGCTGCTTGACCAGCTTAGGGTACAGCAAAGTCTTGCCTACTGCCACCTCTCCTGATTTGAGGGCCTGTTGTGGTGGATACAGGGCCAGCTGTAGCCTGTCAACAAACCGTGCCGCACAGCAGGGCCTTTGCGGTGGTGAAGCCCTCTCTCCTCAGCAGAGCTGGAGAGAAGGAAACCTCTGGAGCACCCAAACCCCTCCACTTGCACAGATTGTTCCATAAGTTTCATTGACCTCTGTAGGACTCCTCAGAACATGTCCTTAATAGTCTGGTAGAAAAGTTGAGTCTAAAAATGCCTGTTGCTGCTATATATTCATTTGAGTTGATGGCGGCGGCATTTCAGCAGCAACAAACTTGTTCCAAATGCAATGGATTTGAACTAGCGCTCTTCCTATCTTTGTATTTTTCTCCCTTCCTTTCTTTTTTTTCCAGAACTGATCTAACTTTAATTCATAATTACAAGCTTATTCCAATCTCTGCATAATGAAACCACATTTTAGACCAACAGCTGTTATCTAGTTTCATTGACAGCCTCGGGGCATGCATATTTTAATATTCATTTACTATGTGCCGATAAACTAAATACTTCCTACTGGAAGTCTATCAAATTAATCACAATATCTTACTTGCTGTTCTGTCTTCCGTGCAGCATCCCCTTCTCTCCCCCCCCCCCCTTCCGCCCCACAGCCTCCGAAGTTGCTGTGCTGTATGGACTTCCATTATAAAATAAGACACTGGGAGAATATTTTGCCTGCAAAATGTTTTTTTTAAAAAAAACAAGCAAACGAAGAACGTGTGATCCCACATGCGATAAAAGGAATGAAATGCATTCATTTGATGACCCAACTTTGCTTGTCCCTTACACGATCATGCAAAAAAAAGCTAGTCTAAACCTCATGACATTGCCTGGGGCAATGTTTTTAATAGATGGCTTTGCTGTTTGAAAGGCTGTGATTTTAACTGTGGTTTAAATAGCATTAGGTTCTCATATGCATATAATGTGGCTTAAAGGCTGATGGCTTCCCGGCTTTCCACAATCGTGTTTTCAAAACACCTTGGTGTTAGACCATAAAACAAGCAGAGAAAGTTTTGTCCAGAAATGCATAGAATGAGCAGGAGATAAAAAGTCCTGCAGCCTATTAAAGTTTCAGGCTGTTTACTGAGGATAAAGGATGGGCGAAAGACTCTAGAAGGGCATGGAAACAGATTACCTCACAGATGAGTTTGATGAGGGAAGGCAATAATGTCAAGGCTGGGGATGGCGAGATGGATTTCAAAGGCATTTATTTTTTCTGGAGCAATGCCCTCCTTTCTCCAAATGGCTGCAGAAGGGCAGTGCTTATAAGCAACAACACAAAATAGCTGGCTTGTCTGCCTCCTGATATAATCAGTGGATGTTCCGCCATCAACTTAATTGGAGCTGGCTTCTGTGCAATGAGTTTGTATTAGGCCTGTCGCCAAATTTCACCTACAGTGATTCCCCCAGCCGCACCTGCAAATTTGAGCGTTCCAGACTGAGAGAAACATCTGAGGAATTTTGAAAGAGCAAATGATTTTTGTTAAGCCTAGTGACATTTCCTACGGGAGGCTGGGCACATCTCTCACATCTGGAAAGAACTCCAGTGAGTTGTTCGCCAAAGTGAATCATAAAATCACAGAGTCGTAGAGTTGGAAGGGACCATGAGGGACATCTAGTCCAACCCCCTGCAAGGTGGGAATCTTTTGCCCAACTTGGGTCTTGAACCCACAACCCAGAGATTAAGAGCTATCCACAGTGATGGTGGTTGTCTTGTTGGGTATCTTGGCTTTGTGACAAAACTCCCCATGCAGTGTCCTTGTAAGAGGAAAGAGGACGTAGCTCATTGAGAGGGTCCATGTTTTGCATGCCAAGGGCACTAGCTTCAGTCCTCAGCATCTATAACGTCATGATTAAAAACATCATCATCAACAACAAAAGCAGGTAACAATCCAGACCTCTCTAGCTGGGAGAACTACTAATAGCCAGAACCAATAGTTTTGCTCTTTATGGGTGCTGGTAAGCCTCAGGCTCCAGTTGCACTACCATTATTATTATTATTATTATTATTATTATTAGGCGGCTCCCAACAGAATATTAAAAACATTATAAAACATCAAACATTAAAAACTGCCTTCAGATGTCTTCTAAAAATCAGATAGTTGTTTATTTCCTTGACATCTGTCAGGAGGGCATTCCACAGGGTGGGCGCCACTACCGAGAAGGCCCTCTGCCTTGTTCCCTGTAACTTCGCTTCTTGCAGTGACGGAACCTCTAGAAGACCCTTGGAAGTGAACCTCAGTGTCCAGGCAGAACGATAGGCGTGGAGGTGCTCCTTCAGGTATACTGAGTTGTATAAAATTACTCTGAACAGTCATTGCTTCCAACAAAGAACCCCAGGGACTGTAGTTTATTAAAGGTGCTGAGATCTCTTAGGAGACCCCTGTTCTCTTCAGAGAGCTACAACTCCCATGTGGCATCCCAGCAACCTTCCAGCTCTCTGTTGTGAATGCCCTGCTGCAGTCTCACCTGGTTGGGCAGCTGCTTTACACTGAGCATGGCTATTGGTCCATCTAGTTCAGCATCCTTGGAACCAGCCGTGGTTCTCCAGGGCTTCTGGCAGGGGACAATCTCAGCCCTACCTGGGGATTGGGCCAGGGATCTTTGTGTGTGAGCTCGCAGGCCTTCCCCATGGTTTACGGTTCTTGTGGAAAGACATGAGGCCACAGCGACTCAAAGCTTACCCCACAGCCCTTTGGATCGAGATCCCATGGCATTAATGGATAAGCGCTTGAGATAAGCAAATATACCTGGTACCTGGCAAGACTTGATTTCAAGATTTTATTTCCCCCCTGTTCTGAAAAGGATGAGAAATTCAAGAACGTCAGCATCTTCTAAGGTGCTGCATACATTTCACCGTAATCTTAGCTCTGGGGCAGCTTTTAGGATTATGCCTACATTCTTACAAAAGCTTTCTGCAGCCACTAGATGGTCCCAGCAGTTGCCTGTGTGTGTTTGTGAGAGGGAGACTGCGACACAAGATGTTGTGTGAGGTAAATGCCATTTTCACAGCTGCTGGGCCTCCATGGAGCCAGCTTTTCAGGTGTTGAAATGCCTGGTTTTAAAGAGCTGGAAATGCCTCATGGAATATGCTGTGTGCAGGCAGATCTCATTAGAATCCAGTCGGAGACCAAATGCATATCTACCCTTGTAAATAATATGCATTTCAGGAGCAATGCTGAGAGGGGGGAAACATCTGGGAGTTTGAGCAGGGGAAATAACAACCATCAATGGCCTACAGAGAAACAGTTAGTCTACCCCTTCCACATGCTGCCCCTCCAGTCAGAATGATAGCACCCAGAGGCAGCTTTTCAGTAAACAAAAACAAACAAACAAACAAAAACCACAAAGCAAAACAACACTGGAGGTTTTATTCAATGCATTTGCCTGGAATATGCAGCTTGTGCCAACAATACATTGACTTTCAGTGAGAATGATGTTGTGTGCATGTGTCTTTCTAACACGCATTGCCACTTCAGACTGCAAAGTAGGCAGATCTATACTTAAAATTGTCATGGGACTCATCTACACATTGATTTATGACGCTATAAATGCGTTATATAACAAATGTGACACCAGGTGGTGCTGTAGAGCTGAAATCTGAAGTCAATAAGAGTTTTAAAACGTTTCTTTTCATAGCGTTTTTGGTATAGCTACATAGGTTCAGCCATGCTTTCATTACCCCTGCTCCAATTGAGACATTTTTAGAACTTCTGATAAAATGGAAAATGAGTCTCTCTTTGAGACCTGCAGAGTGTTATATTTGCAGCATGAGGATGACCTGAATTCAAGTGAGTGTGACATTCCCATCTTATCCTTTGTGAGTTTGAACTGAATAATAATAATAATAATAATAATAATAATAATAATTCTTCAACATCCAACATACATGTATCCTGGAAAGCAAGCATTATTGAGTATAAAAACCTCTTCTTAGCACTCCAGAGGATCTCAGCATAAGAGTACCAGATGAATATTTGCTGCGGTTCGTAGCACGACGACATGCCTCAGTGTTTAGTAGTGGGTAATACAGAACACTTCTGGCATGTGTTGCAATAATGAAATAAAACACACACAGAGAGGCTTAAAGGCTAAATCCAGGTTTCTTATGTTCTTAACTACTGAAACTAGTAGAACTGTATATTTTTTACAATGGTTCTGTAGAGCTATAGATTTGGGACATAAATCTGCTTTCTTAGAAACACAACCGCAGAACCCCTGCGCCCTACAAAAAAAAGGCCATGGACAAATGGCATCCAGAGCCAGTGTGGTGTAGTGGTAAAGAGCGATAATCTCGTAATCTGGGGGAACCGGGTTCGCGTCCCTGCTCCTCCACATGCAGCTGCTGGGTGACCTTGGGCCAGTCACACTTCTCTGAAGTCTCTCAGCCCCACTCACCTCACAGAGTGTTTGTTGTGGGGGAGGAAGGGAAAGGAGAATGTTAGCCGCTTTGAGACTCCTTCGGGTAGTGATAAAGCAGGATATCAAATCGAAACTCTTCTTTATTGCTTTCGTGCTTTGGTGGAGTGGCTACCTGTCCTATTTAACAGATGGCAGTCCTCTTTTTGATGGGCTTTCTGATCCAAGTCCATTTTAAAGATAATGAGCACCCCTTTCCTGTCACCTTCCATGTTTCAGGAGCTGGATCTCTGTAGTGAAAAGCCTACATAGACTCCCTATGAGATTAGAGGAAGCTCCTTACATGGTTTGAACCCTGAATGTCCAAAGATCTTCACTGGGTAGAGAGAGTACAGCATGTGAGGAGCTGCTTATTATAATAATTGCATGGAGGTGAACAAGTGAATAGGGCAAATCTTTACAAAGCAATACATTAAGCATGTATTGCTGTGCATACATATCTGAGCAGACATTTGGCCATTTTAATTTTACATGTCCCCTTCCTGCCTCCCTGAAAAGGGGCCTGGTTTTAAACCCACACCTCACCCTTCTAGGAGCTGTCAGATCCAAGCTGTCTTTGTGGCGCTGTGGTCTAAACCACTGAGCCTCTTGGGCTTTCCAATCAGAAGGTCGGCGGTTCGAATCCCTGTGATGGGATGAGCTCCCGTTGCTCTGCCAACCTAGCAATTCAAAAGCACACCAGTGCAAGTAGAAAAATAGGTACCACTGTGGTGGGAAGGTAAATGGCGTTTCTGTGTGCTCTGGTTTCTGTCATGGTGTTCCATTGCACCAGAAGCAGTTTAGGCATGCTGGTCACATGACCTGGAAAGCTGTCTGTGGACAAACACTGGCTCCCTCGACCTAAAAACGAGATGAGCGGTGCAACTCCTTTCACTGGACGTAACCATCCAGGGGTCCTTTACCTTTACCTTTGCCTGTGGTGATGTTTGCATGGGTCTCAGTGTAATGACAGGAGTTGTGCATGCAGCTTTGAGTGCTGGATGCAGAGGCTCCAATCAAGGCCCATGCGTCAGGCCTGTGGTGTGTTTGCATCATAAGAACAATCACATACCTTCCAACAACCTGGGGACCAAAATCACCTTTTGTTCTGGCACCCTGACTTACGCCAGAGCGCTGGACCAAAAAACCCCCATGGGACATTCTGGTATCCAATCAGAAGCTGGGATTGGCTTCTGTAATTCTGGAATGTCCCGCTTGAATCGGGACTGTTGAATGCTATGCAATCATGGACATTAAGAATGATGGCATTCTTAGATCTGCATACCATATAGATATATTTATAGATCTATACATGTAATCAGCATTTTTAGAAGAGTCACAAGTTTTTCATCTCTGCATGTATGACTCTCCACATCTTCCAAAACATTATCTTCAAGAAGATTGAGAAGGAACTGAGTTCTCTGAATTAACAAGCAAGCCATATTTCCAGCCATATTGTATGTACATTTCAAGATCTGAGCAGCAAACTTGGGAATGAACAGACGCCTAAGTACAATTCAGACTCAGCTGCTCTGGTTTCCTGAATTGGTTTTCCTAATAGAACTGAATGATTTAAAACATTTGTGTTGAAATAGCTGAAGCCCCATTTTTAATGCTAATTGAAGAAATATTACTCACATAAGCCATGAATTGTAATGCCTTCGTTCAGTCCCAGAACAATTTAATTGAAATGATTGAATCTATAGCAGTGTAAATGTGGCCCCCATATTGCTTCTTTTCACTTAAGACCACATCTACACTATATATTTAAAGCAGTCTTGCAACACTTTACCTGTCATGGCTTTCTCCAAAGATTCCTGGGACCTGCAGTTTGGTAAGAGCATTGAGAGTTGTTAGGAGATCCCTATTCCCTTCACAGAACTACAATTCCCAGGGTGGTTTAATAATCACTCTGGGAATTGTTGCTCTGTGAGGGGAATAAGGATCTTCCCTCACAACTCTCTGCACCGATAACAAACTATAGCTCCCAGCATTCTTTGGGGGAAGTAATGATTGTTAAAGTGGCATAACAGTGCTTTAAATATATAGCATGGATGTGACCAAAATGGCTCTTTCAAATCCTGAAGTGACTGTGTCAACACTCAAAAAATTATGCACATAGTACTGTGTTTTTCATTAAATTAAAACCCTGAGGGTTTGGCTATTTCTCAGGGATGCATTTAGGCAGCGGCGGGGGTGGGGGGAGTTTCCCATCCTGTGTTTCAAGACCCACATCTTATGATTTCTCAGAAGCACCTATAGCGTTCTTCAAGTGGAATAGAGGGCATTCATATGTGTGGCTGGTTCCTCTTCTTCTGAACTTTGCATGCTCAGTAGAGAAGTCTGAAGGGGATTTCTAACCATACTTGCGTTTAGTTGTTCTGAGGTATAATGACCCCCCTACAAATGTTCTCAATGTGTCACTTTTTTGCAGTTTAAGATGAAAGCTGGCTTTTGAATCATGCATCACTATTGGACCATATTTGCATCGCCCCACCTAAAATTGTGCCCCTTTTTGTCATGCCACATGGTTTCCCCCCTCCTTAAAGGGTCCCCCCCCCAGTATACATCATTTAAAAAACAAGCACCACCATAGAATGATATCATTAGAAATAAAACGTAATTGTTTAAAACGTTTCTTCACATTTGAAGTGTGCATGTGTTTGTGCGTAGAGGATTTTTTTAAAAAAAGACATTGTCTCACTCATTTGCATCTGGAGCTTGACTTCTCCAAATATTTTTGATCAACAGAGGAAAATGTGGAAAGATTACATTGCAGGAAGCTCATATCTGGAACTGATAGATAGTTTAGGTAGCAAGCTTTGAACTCCCTTGGCAACCAGCAGTTGAAAGAAATCACCTTACTTTCATAACTAGGATCTTCTGCCAAGTTTACCCTGTTCAGTTCTAAATCTCTTACATATTTTAAAGGATTAAAGTTAAAGATGAGATTAAAACTTTCCTCTTGGCTTCAAAAAGGGAAGAGAATTCTCTGTGCACACATTACCCAAACCTCCTTTGCTGACTGGGAAAACTGCCCAACGAACTCTCCCCTTTCCCTTAACTATTTCTTCTCTAAGGATCTAATATTATGGCCAGCTGAAATTCCTCTTCAGAATAGTTTGTGCTTAGACTTTACCCAAAGGTTGTACTTCATCGTTTGACACACAATAACTTGGGCTCCTTTTGAACTCTTCTTTGAATTCTTAATTCCAAAAAGTGTCGTTAATTCGGCATGTTGTGGCAGAATTAACTGTGTTGCCATAACACCACTTTCTCCTAATAAATTTTCTACTGTGGGGATTTCAACACTTCAAAGTTCATGCAGCATACCTTTTGCTAACCAGATGATAAGGTTTCACGTATGCAACGGGAGCCGGTGATTATTTCTGAACCAAGGTATAATTATGAAGACACAGCGAGAAAACTTTCAACACGCACACAAGTGGCAGAACTAAACGCAAGGAAGATATGTCATGTTGAGGTGCAGGTTCAAAGTTAGCAGCTAGTGTTTGACTCTGCAGCTGCTATAATTACACAACTCTGTAAATGGAAAGCATTTATCCTCTGCCAACTGCAGCAATTAATTTTCTCTTCAGACAGTGGAGGGGGGATTGATCTTTCCTGTATGAAAATGATTCTCACGCAAGTACCACTTTGCTCGTCCATTTTCCTCACGTTGCAGAGGTGGGTCATTGTCTTCTCATGCAAGGCTAGAGCCTTCCCACTGTAGGCTAGAGCCTTAAGACTCTAGAGCTAGTGTAATGGAATGGCCAAAGGAGTGAGCTGTGAGCCAGGAAGTCACCAACTCAAGAATTGGACAGTGTCTGAAAGACTTAGAGCAACAGAACAATCTGGCCATCAATCAGAACAATCTGGTATGCCTCCGCCCCCCATCTCAGTTTGATTCCCTGGCACCATACTTGTATAAATTAACCATCCCAAAATACAGATGTGCCTTCACACTGGCCAGATTGGATGTGATGCCCTCTGTCATACTTGAGGGCAGATACCAAAAGATTAAAAGACGCCTGCTTCTTGGGAGAAAAGCATCTTAAAAAGCAGAGACATCACCTTGCCAACAAAGGTCTGTATAGTTAAAGCTATGGTTTTCCCAGTAGTGATGTATGGAAGTGAGAGCTGGACCATAAAGAAGACTGATTGCCGAAGGATTGATGCTTTTGAATTATGGTGCTGGAGGAGACTCTTGAGAGTCCCATGGACTGCAAGAAGACCAAACCTATCCATTCTGAAGGAAATCAGCCCTGAGTGCTCACTGGAAGGACACATCCTGAAGCTGAGACTCCAGTACTTTGGCCACCTCATGAGAAGAGAAGACTCCCTGGAAAAGACCCTGATGTTGGGAAAGATGGAGGGCACAAGGAGAAGGGGACGACAGAGGACGAGATGGTTGGGTAGTATTCTTGAAACTACCAGCATGAGTTTGACCAAACTGTGGGAGGCAGTGGAAGACAGGAGTGCCTAGCGTGCTCTGGTCCATGGGGTTACAAAGAGTCGGATACGGCTAAATGACTAAACAACAACAACCAAAAGATTCAAACTGAGAAACGACTCTCCCTCTGTGGAGATGGCAATCTGGAAACAGTGGCTCATGTTCTCCTGTCCTGTCCCCTTTATAAAGATCTGAGGAATCATCTTACTTGATGATCTGAGGAATCATCTTACCATCCCAGGCTGCCCATCTGCGGCCACATTGTTCTTTCTTTTATCAGATCAAAATGATCAGACAACAGCAAAGGTTGCTAGGTTTATCGAAGGTGCAATGAGATTAAGGGCCACTATCTGAACGATAATCTTGGTCATTTGGTTGTCCTTTTTTTAAAAAAGATATTGTGATGGGATAGTGAGCTGCTTGTGCGTAAAAGCTTGATCCCTCTGGGGTTTGGCTGGTCATCCAAACCGATGCACTAACGGAGCCCCCAAAGCATGACTCCGTCAGTCGCTGGTAGAATCTGACAGTGGGCGTCTACGGAATTTACGCCAACATAAAAGCTCTTTGACAGACATGCGCTTTCGAGACTCTCTGCGTGACAGTTTCCGGCGAAGGGTGGGCGTTCCCAACGGGGGTCCCGTTACCTCTCCACTACTCTCACTGGAAGCATCCCAGAGCCTCCCCTCCGCTGTGACTCCTGCACTCCCCCTGCTGGTTCCCTCTTCTACTGCAGATTCTCTCCTATTCTCCTGTAGCCTGTCCGCCACCTGTCTCTCCGATGGCAGTTCCCTGACATCCACCTCCCCCCCAGGGCCCCCTTCACCCCCTCCCGCCTCCTCTCCCACTGGCGGTGAGGGCGGAAAGCCCCTGAAGGAACTCTCCTCGTCGTCCGAGGATTCTAACACTTCCAGCCACGGCGTACCGTCTCTCTCCCCGTCTTCCTCTTCTTCGTCGGAGTCGGCTTCTTCACCCACCCCTGACTCTGGGAACCCTTCAAACTCTCCTTCCTCATCGGTGGTCCCAAAGTGTTCCCTTCTAAATCGAGCCACGGGTTGCGGTTTTCTTGGGAAACGCTGATGAAATGTTTCTATTAAAACCTCGTCATTGACTACCTCTGCTGGTACCCAAGTGTTTTCCGACTCGGCTTCCCCCTCCCATTCTACCAGATATTCCACCTGATTCCCCTTCCACCTGGAATCAATGATTCCTGCCACGTTCATGTCGCGCTCTCTCTCTTCTATCACGGGCGTTTGGGTGGCCTCTCTCTCACGCTCCCCCCACTCGCGTCCCTCTCGGTACGGCGACAGTAATGACCTGTGAAATACTGGGTGTAATTTCATGTGACTGGGCAGCCTGAGTTTGAATGCCACTGGGTTGACCTGCTGTATGACCTCAAAGGGTCCCAATCTTTTGGGCCTCAATTTCTTACTCCCGCCCTTGAACGGTAGCCCTTGGGTGGACAACCACACCCGGTCCCCCACCCTTATAGTTTCACCTTCCCTCCTATTTCTGTCTGCTTGCTTCTTATATTCTTCCTTGGCTTTCTCTAAGTTAAGTTGAAGCTGACGGTGGATCGCCTCCATCTCTTCAAAAAAATATTCCGCCGCCGGCACGCTCCACCTCTCCCCTCCCTCTCCTGGGAATGCCCGGGGGTGACACCCATAATTTGCCAGGAAGGGACTCATCCCTGTGGACACGTTCTCCGCGTTGTTGTAGGCAAATTCTGCTAGAGGTAACTTATCCACCCAATCATTTTCTCTGTCTTTTACATAACACCTCAGGTATTGTTGTAAAACCCCATTTGCCCTTTCCGCTTGCCCATTGGTTTCTGGGTGCCGGGCAGTTGAGAAATTGAGTTCTACGTGCAGTAAGCTCATAAGTTTCCTCCAGAACCTGGAAGTAAATTGTTTCCCTCTGTCGCTGGCCACCCTCAAGGGGGCGCCATGCAACTTGAAAATATGTTCTACAAACAACTTGGCGGTTTCCTCCGCTGTGACTGCATGTGAACAAGCTATAAAATGACACATCTTGGTTAATTGATCTACCACCACCATGACAGCTGTTTTGCCTTTGGATTTTGGCAGGTCCGTCATAAAATCTATGGATACTGCCTCCCATGGCCTTTCGGGCGTGGGTAAGGGTTGTAATAGCCCCGCTGGCGCCACCCTCTCTCCTTTCGCTCGCTGGCACCTGTCGCAACCCCTGACATATTCCCGTACGTCCTCCCTCACCTTGGGCCACCAAAACTCCCTGGTAACCAACCACATGGTTTTGTGCTGTCCAAAATGTCCCGCTGTGGGGCTGTCATGCAACTGCTTGAGTACTCTGCCCCTCAGTTCCCCGTCGGGTATGTACAGTGCCCCTTTGTAATACAACGCCCCGTTCTTTTCTTCGAACCCCCCTGTGTTCTCCTCTGTCCTCCGGAGCTCTCTGAGTTTCTCTTGGGCGTATTCATCTTTCTCCGTACCCTCTATCAGTTCCCTCTGCCCCACCAATGCCGCCCCACACACCCAGCGGTCTTCAGAGATTACATGCCTTGCCTCAGGCGCTCCCTCCCCCTCTAAGTACTCAGGTTTCCTGGAAAGAGCGTCCGCCCTCACGTTCTCGGAGCCGGGCACGTAACGAATCTCAAAGTGGAATTTGGAGAACTCCTGGGCCCATCTCACTTGTCTCTGGTTCAGCACTCGGGCTGTTCTCCAGTATTCCAGATTTTTGTGGTCAGTTCGGACTTGAACCTTGTGCTGCGCCCCAATCAGCAAGTGCCGCCATTTCCGGAATGCTTCATGAATGGCGAGCAGTTCTCGGTCGTACACTGTGTAGTTCCTCTCTGATTTGTTCAACTTCCGCGAGAAGAATGCACACGGTCTCCATTCAGACGTATCTTTTCCCGGCTGGAGAAGAACGGCCCCCACCGCTCGGTCTGACGCGTCAGTCTCCACTCTCATTGGTTGTTGTAGATCCACGTGCAAGAGTTGCTCTTCCGACGCAAACGCCTGCTTTAAGCGTTCGAACGCTTGTTGCGCTTCTCCCGTCCAAACAAATTTCTTTTTGCTACTAAGACAATCCGTGATGGGCGCTGTTAAATGGGCAAAGTTTTTGATGAACTTCCTATAGAAGTTTCCGAAGCCCAGGAACCTTTGCACGTCCTTCTTGGTCTTTGGTGTTTTCCATTCCAGTACCGCTTGAACCTTGCTGGGATCCATGGCCAATCCCTTGTCAGACAACCGGTACCCCAGGAATTCCACCTCCTTGGTATGAAACTGACACTTCTCCAGTTTCACCCACAGCCGGTTTTCTCGCAGCTTGCTCAGTACCTCTCTTACATCTCGCACATGCTGCTCCTCATTGTCTGAGTACACCAGAACGTCATCTAAGAACGCTACGCAGTTCTTGTAGAGCAGTGGCCCCAGGACGTGATTCATGAATGATTGAAAACAGGCGGAGCCCCCTTGTAATCCGAAAGGCATAACGGTGTACTCAAAGGCCCCCAAGGGGGTGAACATAGTGGTCTTCCACTCATCCCCCTTTCTCACACGTATCAAGTTATATGCCCCCCTAAGGTCCAGCTTGGTAAAAATTTTCCCTTTTCTCACCCGTGTTAGAATGTCATCAATTCTGGGCATAGGGAAAGTCACTGGTTCTGACACTGCATTTAGGGCCCTGAAATCACATACAAGCCTGGGCTTGCCTGTGTTTTTTTTGTCCACAAAGAACACTGGGCTGCCCCCCACCGCTCGTGACTCTCTGATGAAACCTCGCTTGAGATTCTTGTCAATGAACTCCCTTAACTCCTGCATCTCACTGTCTGACATTGCATACAGCTTGCCCACTGGCAATTGTGCTCCTGGGAGTAAGGTAATTTGACAATCAAAGGGTCTGTGCGGGGGCAGTTTATCTGCTTCTTTTTCGCTGAATACGTCAAGCAAGTCAGCGTATTGTGGTGGCACCCTCCCTTTGTCCATCACTTCCATCACTGCTAGAGTGCCCCTGGCGCCTGCCTGAGCCTCTCCCTCCTTGCAGTGTTCTAGGCAATGTGCTGATCCAAAGGAAACCACTCTCTGATGCCAGCCTACTAGCGGGTCGTGTAGCGCCAGCCAGCTCATACCCAAGATAATAGGAGCTCCTCCCAAGGTGGCTACGTTAAACGCTATCAGTTCGGTGTGTCGTGCCACCCTCATTATCATTGGTACAGTCTGTTGGCTCACTTCTCCTCCCAACCGCTCCCTCCCATCAATCGTGGTAACCTGCAAAGGCTTACTCAATGGGATAGTCTGTATTTGGTGTGCAGCTGTAAACTCTTTGCTCATGAAATTACATGAGCTACCTGAATCCAATAGCGCCTTTATCTTCAGTGGGTGTCCGTTTGCCAGTTCCAGCAACACCTCTATCACAAGCGCTGGTCTTGGAGGTTCCGGCGTGGGCACATTCATTACTCCCTGGCCTGGCTGCTGTGCCCTGATGTTGGCAACCAGGCGTTGGCTTTTACTGGCTCCGTGATTTCTTCTTCCTCCTTCCCCCCAACAGTTCCCGCCATCCCTTGCCATTCCTTCCTTTGCGGACAGACTCTGGCAAAGTGACCTGGCTGTTGGCAGAGATAGCATCTCTTGCCGCTCTTTCCCTCCTTCTTCCGCCCTTCACTGGTGTTTGAAACTGCGCGCGCGCGCGCTGTTCCAAGTTCCATCGGCTCTGCTGGCGGGAAAGGCTGCTCCGGAATCTCTGGAATGCGGAAGTCCTTCCAACGTTCCCCCTTTCCTTCCCGCTTTTCCATAGCTCTAGCTTCCTGGCGTGCCCCAATGGACAGCGCCGATTTAGTCAGCTGATCCATAGACTCCGCCCTAGGCGCCCGGGAAAGTTCATCTTTCACTGCCGGAGAGAGACCTTCTTCAAACAGCATTTGAATAGGTTCACTAGCAAGGTCCCACCCAAGTCTATGAATCAGCATGGTGAACTCAGTCCAGTACTCACGTACAGATCGGCTCCCCTGTTTACACGCCATTAACTGCCTGCGCACCACTCCCTGCTCGATCTCGCTGGAAAACATCAAGTCCATGGCGCGGAAAAACTTCATTGTGTCCTTTAAGATTTCATTATTGGCTGCCATCAGGGGCCGAACCCAGTCCCTCGCCCCTCCCTCTAGATGGCCAATCACGTACGCCACTCTAGAGTTCTCGTCGGGGAAGTCATCAAACAGTAGATTGAGAGCATATTGCATCTCTGTCCTAAAGGCTTGATAGTTCCGGGGATCCCCCCCAAATTTCTGCACCAGTCCAGGCACCCGTCTGGCAAGTGGGGTGGTCTTCCCCTTATCTGCATCTTGAGCCCTCCTCTCCTCGAGCCTCGCTGTTTGCAGTGCCAGCTGGACCTCCAACGCCCTGTACCTTTGTTCCAGGCTTGGATCTGCGCCAGCTCCCGCTCCTGCTCCTCCGGTTCCGGATGGTTCGCTCATGATGCCTTCTGCTTGCACAAGCTGCTTTCAAAGACTGTCAGATTGCTGTGATGGGATAGTGAGCTGCTTGTGCGTAAAAGCTTGATCCCTCTGGGGTTTGGCTGGTCATCCAAACCGATGCACTAACGGAGCCCCCAAAGCATGACTCCGTCAGTCGCTGGTAGAATCTGACAGTGGGCGTCTACGGAATTTACGCCAACATAAAAGCTCTTTGACAGACATGCGCTTTCGAGACTCTCTGCGTGACAGTTTCCGGCGAAGGGTGGGCGTTCCCAACGGGGGTCCCGTTACCTCTCCACTACTCTCACTGGAAGCATCCCAGAGCCTCCCCTCCGCTGTGACTCCTGCACTCCCCCTGCTGGTTCCCTCTTCTACTGCAGATTCTCTCCTATTCTCCTGTAGCCTGTCCGCCACCTGTCTCTCCGATGGCAGTTCCCTGACAGATATTTATTAAGATTTTACAAAAAAAAGAAAAAAAAAAGAACATAGGTGATAGAAAAATAATACAGACATACAGCAAAAAGAAATACATCTAAAAAGCAAAAAAAGAAAAAAAAGAAAAACCTTAGAAAGAAAGAAAAATCCAATTTTCCGCTTCATAATTCTATAGCCCTCTTTCTTGACTTCCTCACATCTCCCTTTTTTGTGTTCCCCTTTACATAATCGAGTTCAGCAAATCCTTACCCTCTTTCAAACCTCATTTATAATTATATGTTTCAACCTATTATGTCTCCAATTTTTCTTCTCTTTTCACATCAGTTTTTAGGATTACAGCCGCCTTGTAATTTACCAGTTACAGATAGGTAGCCGTGTTGGTCTGCCACAGTCAAAACAAAATAAAAAAATTCCTTCCAGTAGCACCTTAAAGACCAACTAAGTTAGTTCTTGGTATGAGCTTTCGTGTGCATGCACACTTCTTCAGATACACTGAAACAGAAGTCACCAGACCCTTCTATATAGTGAGAAGGTGGGGAGGGGTATTACTCAGGAGGGTGGTGGGAATGGGTGATTGACAGATGGCTGTGATGAGCCTGTTGACGACTCTTAATGACTGCAATAGGTCTTACAGGAAAAAGCAAGGGGTGAGAAGGTGAAAAATGGCTTTGTAATGTATAATGAGATAAGAATCCAATGTCTTTGTTCAGACCAGGTCTCTCCATGGTTTTAAGTTTGGTAATAAGTTGCAATTCAGCAGCTTCTCTTTCCAGTCTATTTCTGAAATTCCTTTGTAATAGAACAGCTACTTTGAGATCTTGTATAGAATGTCCTGGGAGATTGAAGTGTTCTCCTACTGGTTTCTCTGTCTTGTGATTCCTGATGTCAGATTTTTGTGATTCCTGATGTCAGAAGTCTGGTGACTTCTGTTTCAGTGTATCTGAAGAAGTGTGCATGCACACGAAAGCTCATACCAAGAACTAACTTAGTTGGTCTTTAAGGTGCTACTGGAAGGAATTTTTTTATTTTGTTTTGACTATGGCAGACCAACACGGCTACCTATCTGTAACTTGTTTTATGTTGTTATGGCCGTTGGCTAATGCGAATAAAGTTTATCTATCTACCACCAACTCAAAGCTGGCCTCTGCTACACTCTCTCCAGGCAGATGCAATAAGCCAGAATTCCTGCATCATCTGCAGCGGGAGGACTGTTGTAAGCTTCACCTGGAATGCAGATTTGAAAACTGTTGAAAAACCAGAGGTGGAAATGTTCTTTAGTCCGAGGTTTGTGTTCTCTTCTGGTCTAACCTTTTGGGATTCATGTGCTGTGATGTGCAGGCCAGAGGTGAAAGCAGATGGTGCACCAAATGTAACATTTACCTTTGCATAAAAGGTCAGGTTCTACAGCCAACCAACCACGCTTTCTTTGATTCTCCATGCAGGCAAGCAGGAAGCATTATCAGAGTTCAAGGACAACATTCAAGCCAGGTAAAAACAGTCAAGGAGGATACAAATCAGGGCCTGTGAAGGGCACAGCGTAAGGAAAGGAAGTGTGGCTGGGGAGAGGAAATGGTATGGAAAAGTATATCTGAACAAGGAATATGTTTGAAGCAAAGATTTTCAAGTTTGGACATAGTGCTAAGGCAGGGGTCATGATTTGCTTCTCATGTGCACCACCAGAGAAGAGCAAAGCATACCAGATTGGTGTGTTCGTGCTAAACCATTAACTATGGTTTGCTGGGATGCACAAATTGGGCAAATGAGAGTTCAGTGGTTTTTCCTCAGAGGCAAATTGAGTCTTGCAGTGGAGGAATCCACAATGGATTATGGGATTATTAGGAGTTAATGCCTTTGCACATCTTAGTGATTGATTCCCCCTTCTTTTTAATAAATGAAGGAATATTTTATTTATTTATTTATTTTAAAATAAGGATATCCTGCAAAACTCCGTACAGGAGATTTGGGTGGATATTGAAAGAAGTGGGACCTAAACGGAAATTCATAAAACAAAATCTGCCACTTGTTAAATGAAATGTCATGATTAATGTTTTCTTTTTTTCAGTTCCTGTGATAGTAGCTCACCAAAGCCAATATAGCTTTTTTTTTTAAAAAAAAAAAAAAGCCCACAAAACCCCGCAAACCACAAATGTGCCCATGAAGTGCAGACTCATTGATTAAGATGTTGTTCCACGGTTGAGTTTCAATTGATTCATCTACCAATTAAGGCTGCAATTTACCAGGGAGTACTGACAGAATGCTCTGCATACCAATTAAAGCCTACAGTCTTAATAAATAGCTATACTATCTTTATGTTTATATTATGTTAGGGTTGCCATATTTCAAAAAATGAAGATCTAGACATCAAAGTTGTTCAGCTTTGGTTGGGGCCCCCCAAAGTTGTCAGTTTTGTCCAGATTTTCCTGGATTTTCTGTCTGGACACTGCTTCCGACTACAGTATTCTGGCTATGTCCGGCAAATTACGGATGTATAGCGACCCTATATTATGTGGACGAAAACATAAAAAGATGTGTGCAATTTCAGTCTAAGAACATACAGTAGAGGAACAATTTGTGCTTATCTTTTCTATAGTACATGGCTAGGGAACCTCCAGACCATGGGCTAAATTTAGGCTCTCTATGGGTGGCGCTGTGGGTTAAACCATTGAGCCTAGGGCTTGCTGATCAGAAGGTTGGTGGTTCGAATCCCCGTGATGGGATGAGCTCCCGTTGCTCGGTCCCAGCTCCTGCCAACCTAGCAGTTTGAAAGCATGTCAAAGTGCAAGTAGATAAATAGGTACCACTCCAGCGGGAAGGTAAACGGCGTTTCTGTGCGCTGCTGTGGTTCGCCAGAAGTGGCTTAGTCATGCTGGCCACATGACCTGGAAGGTGTATGTCAACTCCCTCGGCCAATAAAGCGAGATGAGCGCTGCAACCCCAAAGTCAGCCACGACTGGACCTAATGGTCAGGGGTCCCTTATATTTGGCCCTCAGACTCTCCTAAGGCCACACCCTCTTCTCCCAAGGCCACATCCCCTTCGTCCTAGGCCATACACTGTTCATTGATCCTGCTCTTTGCTCTCCTTGTGTGCCTTTGTGTGCTGCAGTGTATCCTCGGATTGTGAATAACGCCTTTTCCTTGCACAGATAGATGGAAAGTTCTCTCTCTGTGTAGAAACCTCTGGGTTTTGTCTTGTCTGGAATGCAGCCTAATATACAAAGGTAAGCATCATGTTTGTTGCTCCATGTGTGTTTGTCCTGCCCAGAGAGGTCTTTGGGAATCCTCTCCCTCTCCCTCTCTCTTCCTCTCCCCACTTGAAAAGTCTTCTGCTATACATCCTTGTCTGTTATCCTTGATAATTATTCTTTGAATTGTCCTATTAGAATCCAGCTAAAACACATCAAATATCATCAAGCGTAATTTATCATCAGAAAACACAGTGAGTAAAATTATTTAAAAAACCTTTGAGTATCAAAGACAAAAATAAAATAAAATAATACAGTGCGTTCCTTTGGAGTATAACTTCATACAGTGATTCATAACGATCACTTTCCAGCCTTTGATTTCTGCATATTGAAATTTTGCTTTATTGGAACGGGGTGTGTGCGTTCAATCATTTTCACAGGTGAATATAATCACACACATGCACACATATGCGTGAGAGAAGAACACTGAAGATTCTGCTGGTGGATATGTGATGAGTTGCAGTGCCAAACCTCGGACAGTGGCTCTCCTTGCTTGTGCTGAGCTTAGGGGCTTCAGCTGGAGAATTGCTTCTTTGTCTTGATTTTTTCTCCTGGAAACAAAGGACTGAGACAAAGATGAGGTTTTGCCTTTTCAAATTGTTTTTGAATATTTGCATAATCTGATGGAAGCTGGAAGTTCTGTTTCTTTATTTCTTGGCAACTGATAAGATTGTTTCCAATGCTGGTGCTGGCTGTCTTCTGAGTGATTTTGGGGTGGGAATTCATGACATCACTTGCCTGATCCAAAAAACACTTCCGATGTAGACATTAAGTGGAGCAGTGTGTGGAAACTTGCCGCATGAAAGCCTGAATTAATCTGGAGGGACTCTAATGCTGTAATGTTCTCAACATCATTTGACAAAAGGTTTTGTGAGCCTGAGGAAGCAGGGGCACATAGCTCGGGGGCCAGCCCACAACATTTTGTTGCATGAGGTGGAGAAACAAAGAGTACTGTTAAGTTGTGGGTGAACATATCAGACGACACAGCGATTCTCCAAACAGCTCTTGTTTATTCACAGGTCAGAACAGAACTGAACTGAAGGTTTCAGCCAGCCTGCTTATATAGAGCTCCAGTACAACGTAACTGTAACAACTTTCTGTAACTATCCAATCACTGAACGTCACTTTCGATCCCTTATTTACATATGTGGGCCTGAACTATCTACAGTATCCCCCTGCTGGCCCAGGGTGAGAACTTCAGTGCATAACAAGTACCCCCTTATGTGCTGACAAGTCAAGGCGTAGAATGTCAAAGGCCCGCTAAGTTACTTTGTGCATCTGAGGTAGAAAATCACACATGCCTCTCTTCCTCCCTGGCAAGAAACATATAACAATAGTACATTAAAGAACTAACGGTTTTCATCCTTTTCATGACAGTCAAGATTCAGATGCCCGAGGCAGCTAACTCATTCTGCCTAGCAGTAGGGCTGGCCCAGAATAGCTCTTGTCCACGTGAGTTCCATCAAGATGGAGGAGTTATGTGACCGTGAAGTAACCACTGAGAGAAACATGAGTGGAGAAGACAACATGCCTACATCTGTACAAAAGTCTGAAGGGAAACGTGGACCCCACCCCTACTGGCCTGGGCTCTCTGGATTGGATTGTGAGTTCCTGTCAGTTGCACAATGGATAAATTAGTTGACAACTGTGGAGCTAGTTGAACCAGGCCTCACCACAGCTGCCGTTCAAACCTGAAAATGTCGAGAAACTACACTGACTCCCCTCCCTCTTTACACATCACCTCTTTCAGGCATTAACAATTTAACCCCTCCGTGGCTTGGATTTGCATAATGATTTAATTCACATTAATTAATGTGCCTTCATTGAGGTTTTTTCTTCCAGATTACATCATTTGCTTTAATTGATATAATTCAGCTTCTTTTAATTTACGTTAAATTGATTCATCTTTGTGAAAATGCAGGCGATATGGACACAAATCAACTTAACAATGCTCTGGAGAAATGGAGTGCATAAAGCCATTTCAGTCAAGTGAAGCACTTTTGACGTATTTACAGCACGGTGTCATTCATCATTATCATTCCATATTGTCAGACAGGCAACTGCAAGTGTCCAACTGGAAGGTTATAGGCCTACACCTTTTTCTTTTTTTAAAAAAAGTGTGTTTCAGCTCTCAGTTGTCAGGGCTCAAAACTCACATGCTAGAACAATATTTTCAAACATGAGGGATTGGCCATTGTGTGCTTTTTCGCCCCCAGCATCCCTCAATATAACCTGAAACCTGTTGGAAGCAATGCAGCAATGCTTGTAATAAGTTACCTGAACTAGAGGGGGCGATAGACAAAGAGGTAAACCATTCTTCCATTGCCGATTCCTTCTTAAGTAACTACCTATAGATTGTTTTCTCTCAGACGTTACTTCTTTCCTGCTTCTTTTTTCAATTAGTGTCGAACCTTCCTTTTATTAACTCCATGACTCTATGATAGCCACATATAAGCCTGTACTCAGAACGGCTTTGTTTGCCAGGAGTAAAAAAATCTGAAGTTTCTTTATTCTTTCAACCAGCAAGTTTACCAGATTATATTTCTGCACTTTGCTACTATATATACCAAATTCCAATTAAACCCAACTTTCTCTCTCTCTCCCACTTCCTGTTTTGCACCCAGATTGATGAAGAGTGATTGAACTTGAATGCTTGCTCACTATTTTGTAACATTTTGGTTGGCTTAGTGACAGTATTGTCTTACTACTGAATTTGGAATTTACCTTGAGATGGGTATCTATAAAATGTACACAATCAGAATGTTATGTATTAGAATGCAGATCATGACTATCAGCTACATTTGATGAATATATACCTATTCACTACAAATATCCAATTTTGAGCTGACAAATGTATGGTTTTGTTGGGGGGGGGGGGAATCAGAAGCCCTAAACTAATGATCTCTGTAACTGAGTATCTATGGGAGGAACAAAGGAATACGAGAAAAGAGCTAATTGTTTAATTAGTAAATGTCTGCTTGGTTAATGACATATTAATGAGTTTTTAAGACAGTCATATCATTTACCATAAAAGACCCATGTGCATATCCCTGAATGTACTTTATAATTAAGTAATGTGACCCAAAGGAGTTCATAATTTAAAAACCTGTCAACTGGTTCAAACTTGCTAGCAGATGACTAACCTCAAGAGGGACTGATTCCATGGAACTTGCTGGGCAGTTTTTCTCTCCATCCTTCTCCTTTAAAATCCTGCTAATCTCATAGAAAAACAAGAGCAAGAGAGAATTGGCTTTAATTGACATTTCCACCCCAGCCAACTGATATCAACGGTATATTGACAGATGTGGGCCCAGGGTTACAAACTGGAGTGGCGTCAAAACTAGTTCACACTTTCCCATGAACGTTTTTGGAACAGCCGAAAACTTGCAGCTGGTTTATTCTATTGGTACTTCTTGCAAAAAGGGTTTAAATATCATGTTATGTTACTTTACAGCAAGTTACATATGTGTTGTGGTGCTCAAAAGGTGGTTCACGTAATGAGGCAATAGGGGTGTTTGTTGACTCTGTGAATACAAAACAATTGCTGGTTTCTGGACAGAGCTTCCCCATGTGTGAATCTCACATATCTACATAAGTCACAAACTGGATAATCCTGGAATGCTTCTGACTTCACACTGTTCTGAATTTAGGACCTGCAGATAGATCAGTTTCTCCATAGGTAACATACCTAACCAAAGACAGCACTTATTTACCGAGACATGTTGGTATTGAATTTACCTTGCTCTGGATACAGAGTCTAACTGAATGCATGGCTGTCTCATTTCACACGCATGTCCACACATGCAAGCGCATACATGTAATCCCTAAAGCAGTGCACTATATACAGTGGTACCTCGGGTTACAGGCGCTTCAGGTTACAGACGCTTCAGGTTACAGACTCCGCTAACCCAGAAACAATACTTCAGGTTAAGAACTTTGCTTCAGGATGAGAACAGAAATCGTGCGGCGGTGGTATGGCAGCAGTGGGAGGCCCCATTAGCTAAATTGGTACCTCAGGTTAAGAACAGTTTCAGGTTAAGAACGGACCTCCAGAACGAATTAAGTTCTTAACCCGAGGTACCACTGTACTCTCACAGTTACTCCAAACTGCATTGCATTGATCCAGATCTTCTGTGTCTTGGGTAAAATTAAATTTGGAATTGTCAAGGGGCTGTGGAAGATGTGGAATGTGTGGCCAGCTCTAGAATGGTTTCATGGGAAATAATGGACCCCTCATTCTATTTACAATTTGTTCTCCATTAAAATCAATCCCAAAGTGGCATGCAGCATGAAAAAGATACATAATGGAACAATTGGGGTGGGGAGAAACCTCTGCAACTATAAGTTAAATTTACACCACATCCGCCAGGCATAGAATCCTAGAATCAAAGACTTGGAAGGGCCTACGGGGTCCAACCCCCTGCAATGCAGGAAGCTTTTTGCCCAACACGGGGCTCAAACTCACGACCCTGAGGTTAAGAGTCTCAAGCTCTACCAACTGAGCTATCAACCAACCAAATTCATGACTAAATAAAAATGTATTTACTGTACAAGATGCATACAAACCCATGACGATTGACAACCACCCAGTCTCTATGCTCTGAAGGGCCTGTGGAGCTGCATGCCTTGCCCTGGCCATGGAATTGCTCATCTCTCCTTGCCCTGCCTCCAATGCCCACATCTGTAAAAGATGGGCGTAGGCACATCTACTATGCGAATATGCTTTCACATAATTGGGAACCCTACATGAAGAGGATTCTCAGTCTTGCAGCAATGTGTCCATGCTTTTCTTTTGCAGACACCCACACTGAGCGCATGGGTGTCAGGGGCAGGCAGGATGACCCAACAGCCTCTTCTGCATGCTGTATGTGCACGAGCAATTTCTGAAGAAAGCTATTGGTAGTGTTGAAACCGATGAAATTTTGAAGTAGGGTGTATTAGTTCTGAACTTTTACTATAACTCAATTTAGTTTGCAAGTAGGCAGAAACGAAATAGATTTATCCTGTATATTATTATTACAGATATCGTCGACAATAAAAAAGAGAAATACAGCTTTGCGACTTTTTTTAAAAAATACTGTAATAAGATACAGTGTTTCTCTGGTTGTTGGATTCCATCCCCTCCCTTCCTTTCATTTGATCTGCATTTTAAAAGAAAGTGCTACTGTGAAGTTATCTAGGTTGGCAAGCTTCTCCTTTGAGGGAGATATGTGTGCAATCTGCACGCCTAGCTCCATCCTTTGATGATAAATTTGGACCGACTGCTTAGGAAATGACTAGTAGGTGCCAACACTATTGGCGTCTGATATTGAAGGGGAAAAAAAATATTGGCAGTGATTTTGCTAGCTGCTTGCTTCTTCACCCTCTCTCAATTACATTAGTCCTATCAGCTTTTACCTGCATGAAGACAGACCAAAGGAAGGAGGCAAGAAAACCCCTTAAGAATGCTATGTAGCTGTTACAACAAACAGAGGCTAAACCAGGAAGGGTGACGATTCTGTAATTTTGTGGTGTTTACACATACTAGGTGCAATCAAACAACTCGAAGCATTAACACAGGAGGAAACGTGTTTTACACAACTTGACTTCCAAACAGCAATTATCCCTTCAAGGCTATTTGTGTTTCCAAGTGTCCTGCTGATTATAAGCTTTGCGTTAAATCTGTTTAAGATGATAACCTTGCTATACCTTGGCTTTCTCTTACATTAACCCACTTACAGCTGCCTTAAACAAGCAAAAAAGGTGTGTGTGTGTGTGATTTATCCAACCCTCCCTCCCAATTTACTTAGCCAGTGTCCCCATCCTTCTTAACATGCATGTGTTGGAGTGTGTTTGTGACTTGAGGAAGATTCCCCTCCTACATTTGGGCTCCATTAGATGCCACTACAGTGGTACCTCGGGTTAAGAACTTAATTTGTTCTGGAGGTCTGTTCTTAACCTGAAACTGTTCTTAACCTGAAGCACCACTTTAGCTAATGGGGCCTCCTACTGCTGCTGTGCCACCGCTGCACAATTTCTGTTCTCATCCTGAAGCAAAGTTATTCACCTGAGGTAATATTTCTGGGTTAGTGGAGTCTGTAACCTGAAGCGTATGTAACCCGAGGTACCACTGTATTGTTCATATACAGGAGCATATTTACCAGCACCATCTGCCCTCAGTTCCCATAGTTCCCTGTGAAAAGAGATTGGTTGTTAAACCACTCTGAGTATTGTAGCTCTGGCATGGGAATAGGGATCTCCAACAACAACTCTCAGCACTCTTAACAAACTACAGCTTCCAGGATTCTTTGGTGGGAAGCCAAAGTTGTATCTTCTGGCATCCTTCTGTATCAGGAGACAATGGAGGAGTGGGCCTTTGGCAGTGAAGTCAAACGGTTGGAAAGTTACAGCGCTTGCTGTATATAGAGCTTGCTGTGGCTATAGAGACCGATACGGGAGAGACATGCTTTGTTGCAGCTGATGAAGGCATCTGGTTGTGCTGCTAGAGGTGCGTTGTAGCCTAGAGAGTCCCAAGGGCCAGACAGAGAGGCATAGAGAGCTGAATTTGGCCCCTGCGTGTGAGGTTCCTCACCCAAGATACAGAGTGACATGTGGGTGATTCACTGTTGCCACACACGTATTTGCTCCTTCAGCACCTGACTGATGTTTTGGGGGTGTGGTTAACATGCTGCTGTGTGATTCGTGTATTTCTTTCTATGGATGGCTGAAGGGCGACTATGAATGTTGCTATGTTCTCTTTTCTGCAGTGCTGTCATTTCCTTCTCAACTTTTCTGCTGTAAGTTCATAGGGTCCTGATGAAGCTGTGCTGGCCTAGTATGCTGGCCTAGGATGGTTGCTGGCATGGTGGGCCCATTGGATTGTGCTGTCCGGCTCCCTTCCAAAAAGATGTTGGGTTGTAATGAGTTGCCAGCTCTTTGTTTATCTCAACTGCAGTTGGGCAGCAAGTCAGGAACACAATTCCATACAGGCAATTAGAGTCAATGGCAATAACATAAAGATTCTGTGATAATACAGTTTCTGTGTTGGTCGTCCAACATGGTGTTGCAGTGTTACATATGGTTCCTGGGACTTTCAAGGGTATACCTGTCTCCATACAAGCCACCTGATAGCTGAGATCTAGCCAACAGGCACTGCTTGCCCCTCCAAGCCCTGTGTCAGGTGAGGATGGTCACAACTAGAAGCAAAACCTTGAAGATCATGACCCCTGAAGCCTGGGACTTCCTTCCCTAATAAACTGTGAAATCTTTAAGAAATGTAGGGATGATCGCTGGGTCCGGAGCACACTCCCCACCCGCAGGCAGCCTCTGTCTGCCTGCACGCGTGACCTTGGGGTGCGGGGCATACTCCCCCTCACAGACAAAGCCACAGCTGTCTGAACATCGTGCCCTCTGTCTAACCTTTTGCAGTCTCAGTAGTCTGCGGTGCCCTGTCTGTGACCTTTGCCTCTGAGACCTTTTGTCTCCCTCGTCATACACTGTGCAAGGGGAAAATGATGCTGTGGAAACAGGTGGCAAAATAACCTTGTACCACCCCACGATCTCGGGACTGGAAGATGTGTAAAGGTCACAGCCCAAAATGTATCTGCCTGCGTTTGCATATTTGTGTCAATAAAAGGAGGCTCCACAGAGCTGGCCGGCAGCTTGCTTGCAGCTCACCTGCATTATCAACTCCCGCCTCATGTCCTTCACTTCAAGAAATTAGACATGCAGGCAAATAAGACCTTAGAGCTCAACTGACGGACAGGGCTCTCTGCCACTAGTTGCCCTGTGAGACAGATTCAAGGAGAAAGAACAGAGGCAGGTAAAGATAAGAACAGGAATCTGCTCCAGTTGGGCAGTCCCTTCCTTCACAGAGCCAGAAGTCACATTAGTAGGATCCTGATGGCTCTTTATGTTTTGGTTTTTAAATCGTAGCTTTTGATGGTGAATTTTGATGATATAGTCGTACCTTGGATCCTGAATGCCTTGGTACTAGGACTTTTTGGCTCCCAAATGCCGCAAACTCGGACGTGACTGTTCTGGTTTGTGAACGTTCTTTGGAACTCGAACGTCTGACAAGGCTTCTGAGGCTTCCGATTGGCTGCAGGAGCTTTCTGCAGCCAATCAGAAGCCATGCTTTGGTTTCTGAACATTTTGGAAGTTGAATGGACTTCCGGAATGGATTCTGTTTGACTTCCAAAGTCCAACTGTACTTCCAAGCTGCTTTGGAAGATTCTAATCCTGAAAGGCATAATAAAATAAATACATAAAACAGAGGTTTGTTATAACCAAGCTTGAAGCCCCTGTTCTCTATCCTGTCTACCTGTGAGAGTAGATGGACCTTCTTGGTGATGGTAGAGAAATTGTGGGATTCCTTCCTGGTGTGATCTACAGGCTTCTGTCTTTGTCCATCTTTACATTTTAAAAGGATATATGAGCTGCTATTTTTAAATAATAATAATAATAATAATAATAATAATAATAATAATAATGTATGAGCTGCTATCTTAAACTTTTAATTATATCTGCTCTTAATGATTTAATTGCTGCTGTTTGGTTGTTGTTGTTTATATGTTATTTTTAAACTTTCTTTTCTCAGTCCTATTGTATTTTTTAGTTTTGCTGAATGCCACTTGGATTTTTTTAATAGAAAAGTGGGATATAAATATTAAACTATAGCTGAATTAAACAAATTTAATGTCATGTCCCCCAGATTCCCGAACGTGAAGCCAGATACTTCCACCCTGATCTTATTTTTGATGTTTTCACCTGTCTAATAGAGAAGCCATAGTTCTCAAAACATCGGAACCTGTGTTATTAGAGGTCAGAGAGTTCAGCTGTTGCGACGTATCAGTTACACTTGCTTGGCAGCCCTATCAAAGGACAGAAACAAAATCTTTCTTCTCATGTTAGAAAGAAGTATGTTTTAACATCAGCTTAAAGCACTAAAATTAATTCACTGAAGAATGACTGTGAAGGATGACCTAGTTTCAGAGTTTCTGTTTTGCTGTTCTATATAGTTTGCTGAGAAAGCATATATCACAAGTTACTAGGGCAAGATTTTCTTGGATCCTTCCCCCAAATTAGGTAACTTGACACATTTCTCAAAATAATGAAGAATTAAGGCAAATATACCTGGGTGCAACTTCTTTCCCACTATAAATATCCCCGCCCCCCTTCTGGAGAATTCACATTCTCCTATTTCCTTTCTTCCCTTGCTTAGTCTTGATTCAAAGATGCATTCCTATTACTATTCAAATGTGTGAGGTGTTTCCTTGAAAATCATAGGGAAGAGAGCGGTAGCTTCTAAGGAACGAAGGGCTTGAATCTTTGGGTCTTTATAGGTTAAAAATAACTCACTGAAATCTAGGAAACTATGGAACAGATGTTGGGATAGTGATGCAATGTGCTCCTTTTGACCTTCCTCCATTGAGTCTCACTGATATGACCCAGTCACAGTCTTCAAGAGCAGAGCGGCCTCCCTGCCAGGAATGATCAGAACCACCCAAGAATAGTACCTAGCTGTCTGTCTTCTTTCATGCTGCATTATCAATGGTAGGGAAAACTGCCAAAAATGATAATAGTTCCAAAAGGAAACAGTTTTCTCTGCTACTTTCTAGCCATTGATCATCGACCAAAGCCATGAATGTAGTGTTACTGTCAGCAATCCAGGTGTGCTGTGTGGTGGGGCAACTATTCTTTTCACAATCTTGCTAAAAATGTGAGGTCTACTTTGGGACTACTTTCAGACCCCATATGGATTAGAAGGGATCTACTAGTGTCATTCAATAAGCATAGTTTAGCACTGAAATCAGGATCAGGACATTGGATGTGTGAATAGTTATAATGGACAAAGAATAGAAACCTGTAAAGCTTTCCTTTCTGGTGGTGCACACTCAGTTCACACGGGGCATTGGTATAATCTTGGCTACCTGCGGTCTGTAGGTGTGATATAACATCTGCTGGGGACAGCAAGGAGGCTAACAAAGGGGCAGAAGGTAGCAGGCAGTAGAAATCAGTGGCCGGAGGCAGGGCTAGAAAGAGCAAGTATGTCATGAACTGGCAGGACTTCAGGGAGGGGATCCTGGCAAAGGGTGCAGCTGGGACTGGGAATGGGAAAGGAGAGGTTGGTGTAGGTAGTACTAAGGTGCTGTGTCTGCTCAATTGCCCATGTTGAGGGACCTCGTCTTGGATACTCCTGGACCTCCATGGGTTTCTACTTCAGGCTTGATGCTGGACTGCATCCTGACTTTGGACTTGGATTGACACTGAACCTTGTTTCCTGACTTTTGATCTCGGACTGTGGACTTTGTGGGTGCTGATCGACCCTTGGATTTTGAACTTGGTCTTGGCACAGTGTTTGGCTCCCAGGTAGGCCAGGGGATCAGGACAAAGTACCAGGAGCGCAGGTATCAACACAAAGCATCCCTTGGACAAGTCTGCAGGACCATGGATAGCTCCAAGGCAGACATTTTGTTCTGAGAAGTGCTAGGTAATGGATGATATTCAACTAAGTTTTACCCAGGTCAGACGTATTGAAGTTAATAGACATCATGTGTTCATTTTTATTTATTTCAGTGGATCTACTCTGAGTAAAACTTAGTTGGGTAACCTCTGACACTCCAGATGTTATTGGAGTCCAATGCCTATTAGCCCCTGCTAGTATGGCCAACATTCAGTGATGATGGGAGCTGTAGCCAATGGTTTCCTACCCATGCTCTAGAATAGTGTTTTCCCAACTTGGGTCTCCAGCTGTTTTTGGACTACAACTCCCACCATCCCTAGCTAGCAAGACCAGTGGTCAGGGATGATATGAAAAACAGCTGGAGACCCAAGCTGGGGAAGCACTGTTCTAGAAGAACCCGACACACCACTGCAGAGACAGGTGGGCAATCTGTCTTTCTGGGAAGCTTGACCACTATTTGTGTATTTATTTATTACATTTAATCCTTTTGAGGAGCTCAGGGTTCTCCCCTCACTTATTTTATCCTTACAGCAACCCTGTGAGTACTGAGCTTCATGGTTGTGGGGATTTGAACCTGGCTCTTCCCTGCCACTCTAACCACTACACCGCACTGGACCTTGCATTCTAACAGAGAAAAACCTAATCAGTTTCTAAGGAATCCTGATAATGGGTGGAGAACCTGTGGCTCTCCCAATGTTGCTGTTGGCCAAGATGGGGCTGAGAAAAGTTGGAGTCCAACAACATCTGGGAGTCCACACATTCCCCATCCCTGCACTAGTATCATATTAAAACCACTGGGTAAGCGGCTTACTTTTAAGTATCTGATGATTTTGAACACATGAAAAGTTCAGAATAATAGATCTGGAAGGTATCTCAAATTGAAACTCAATTACTCCTTCTCTGATGCCCATCTTTATGCCTTTTCCGCCCTCCCGCTCTTTTGCAAACACACATAAAACCCACAATAATCCATAATGAACAATGATTATCTTTCTGACATCTCTTCATTTAAGCGAATGCAGAATGCCTCAACTGGGGTGGCGTTCCTTATTCATGAAGTGCTATTGTCTCTGTTTAAGCGCTGATTTGATACATCAAGTGATCGTAGGCGATACACTTTCTCTGAGACATCACAATTCATTTCCCTTCTGAAAAGTAATAACAGACCACATTAGAGTTAAACCTCAAGAGCGTTAAAAGAGAGAAGGAATTTTAACCTGCATTAGCTGAGTATTTCAGCTGGCGATAAAGCTTTTGCTTCAATTGAGATGAAAAGTCAGACACTTTAACGAGGCATAATAGCGCAGCTACGATAAATAGCAACTTATAATGAACTGCATTTTCGCTTTTTGATTGAGTGCCAGACACTATACAATTATACTGTAAGGCGAGTCTCTTGCCATTGGGAATCTGGGGGGATCCTTATGCACAGCCCTGTCGGCTCACAATCCCTAGGACCCCTTAGCGATTTATTTACCAAGTCATTTTCACCTTGGCCGGCAGCCAAAAGCCCCCTTTAAATAGCTTGGAGCTTGAGGGCATGATCCAAAACCCATTGAAGTTAGCGGAAACAATGCTCATCAGCTTCACGGGGATGAGATCTTCTTGCTGAGGCTGTTGGAAGCAGCAGAGAGACGACTGCTCATTTCAGAGATGATCATCTAGAACATAGGCACAGCAACGGTAATTGTGGAAAGCGTTGAGGACAAAGGTGCCCACTAGCAGCATTTTCAGCAGAGCTGTAACCCAATAAGAGCTAAATGAGTTCATTAATGGCATGTGGGGTTGGGGGTTATAGACACATTTGCAACCCTCACCCCACTGACCCTGTAGCAAGCCCCACTGAATTCAGTGGGACTTGCTTCTGAGTAGACATGGTTAGGATTGCACATTTAAAAGTTAAATCTGCTTTATATTTCCAAGCAATCAAAAAGTGACTCGTTGTTTTAAATTATGTGCCTCTCCTAAGCTGGCATCAGCCAGTTGCATTTTTTTAACTACATGTATCAAAAATGTCTAAAAAAAAAAAACAAATTTTGCCCATTCCTTTCCATTTTCCAAATTTATCATTAATTTATTTTGGTTTAAGCAATTAATCAATTTTTGCCACTCTTAATTTTCAACCTATACCAAGACAGTTGCCAGTGGAGGAAGATGACAGTAGCAGAATATGAGGCTCCTCTGGTGATTATCTGAATTTAGATGGAATGCCTTCTTCATGGAGTCGCCTGAGCTTGGCTCCCAGCTGAGTCACAGTTATATATCATGTTAGGATGTTCAGAGCACTTCATATAGGGCATCTCGGCAATCCTTTCAATGTGTCAGGTCCACTTCCTGGGCAGCCCAGGGTGCTGTGAGGAGTTGGGTCTTTAGACAGCTATATCAAGTATCTCCGAGAAGCCTGATAGCCTGATCAATCTGATAGCTTTTAAAGGTGCCAGGGGGTATAATCTGACCCTTTGGGGTCTATCAATGAAAAGAAGTTTCCATGGGAGGCTGGTCCCATTAGGGTGCTCCACCAACCTCACCCTGTCCCCACCTGCCTGCATCCTTATTTACAACCAGTTACAAGGTGGCTTTGCCTGTCATTGGTTCTGGTCCCATTTACCATTGGTCTTTCTGCCTTCTGCCCTATCACTCCCAATGGACACCAACTACCATTGGAGATTACCTTGCTTGTGTAACTGGTCTACTGGCAGCTCCCTTCTTTGGTGGGTTCTTTGGTGTAAAGTCTGAATTCCCCTCTATCCCTCTGATCACCGGTTCAAGACTTGTCGCAGATTTCCATCTTTCCCATGTGGTAGATTGGGGGCTGAGGCTTATCCATAATGGTTTGCTCTGAGTGAGTTCATGGTTGGTTAAGACAAGATTTAAATGGCGGACTTCCTGGTTGGCAACTCGGTTTCTTAGGCGGCAGTTCTGCACACACTATATCTGGGACTAAGCTCCACTGCAAACAATGGGATTTACTTCCAAGTAATAGGATTGTCCTGTTGGTCATTACCCCAAGCTGATTTTGTATTGGTTTCAAGGAGCAATCACCCTGAGTCTTTGGCACCTTATAGCCATGATACTGACAGTGACTATAGAGGCAGCTTCTTCATATAAGTCACAAAGAACCCTGAAGGTGGCAGTGCATAACAGAGTGTTTATATGGGTGTCTGGGGTATTTGTAGCATTTACATTGGATAACTACATACTAATTATCGGAAATGATACATTAGAAGTGTTGGTGTCTTCAGCAATTACTTCTTTAAAAAGAATATTATATTATAGGATATTCTGTGGTTTGCAGATTAGGGACAAAAATGGATAAAGTATGGCTTGAAACCATAATAATTTCCATATGCTTTAACTTGGAAGTATAGCACTTCGGTATGTGAGCCATGAGCTAGCATTCTTCTGTAATTTCCCACAATTGGGTAACTGGCAAGGATAATTTTTTTAAGTCAACAAATCGGTATTTATAGTATTTGGCAAACCAGCTGTAATTCACTTCAGGCTGATGTATCTGATTTCTTATGGTATGTTTCACCAGTTCATCTGATAGCTCTGTTGTGTAGGACCAGCCAAATCTAATTTCCATCCTTGAGGCTATGTGGTCAAGTGGAATTATGTACTTGTCTTTTTCCTTCTGTGAATCTGGATTTACATAAAGCTGGAGTTGGCTACAGTAATCCATTTGGTAGATTCAGTTACCAATATGTCACCAACACAAATTTGTCCACATTACACAAGGCTTCCAAAAGTTGACATAGTCCAACTTGGTTTGCATCCCCTGGATATAACAGATCAAGCGAACTTGAAAGGCTATATTTTCTAATATAACATGAATTTAAATATTAAACTATTTGAGACAACAAGCAACTTATGCACTTATACAGAACAGACTGCATCAGCCGTAATATATATCTTGGTAATACTGCAATGAGTTATATTTTCATTTGTACGAACACTTGTTGAAATGATTTATTTTAACACCGTTAGCTTTTGGATTTCCTCTCTAATGTTTTGGTTCATGAGCAATTCATCTTTACTTGTATTTATTTATATAGCTCCGTATAAGATTTATAGTGCAACATCCTGCTCCAAATTAATGAACTTTTCGAAGGGAAATAATACAATCCTTCCTACATCTTTTCTCCTTTACAAACCAATCAGATTCTGACCGGCTCCTAAACCTCAGTTCTCATTTAGCAGGGAATCTATGTTCTTCTTATGTCAGGACAACTGTAGTCAATCGGTTAGCTTCTACTAAGAGTTCTCAAAACCAGTAGTCCCATACTTATTTTGTTTCCTCTACATCTTCTCCTATCTTTCATTCACCATGACGTGGTCCTGCTTTGTAGAATATTGGCTTTAGTGATCTGGTGATTGCCCCATATTGTAAACGTTTGAGATGGGAGTGATTCCATTGATTTCATTAAGCTGGTAGTTTGAGAGTCAGGTGAATCACAGACAGTAAACAAAAAACATTGCAGCTAATGGTAGTTTGACGGAAGAGGAGACTTGTGGTGTAAAATGTCCCTGGAACTATTTGTGCATTATGAGAGGTGGCTCCGATGCTCTAGAATCCTCCTCACCTGAAGTGTCTGTATAGATGGAGATGTGTGGACTTGGCACAGCCAGGTTGAAATGCATCTTTTCCTGACATATATTTCTGTGAGCACAAATGGGTTGATGTGAATCACTGTAAGAAAATAGACATCTGTTGGCAGATCAGAAGTTGCTTCCTCCACATGGCTGCATTCATGAAGGATGCACTGGACTAGCTGTCTCCAACCTGCATACTGTGGGAACTCCAGTTCCCATAAGTTCCAGCTTGTGAGGGATGGTGGGAACTGCAGTCCAACAAATATGGAGTGTTCCCTCTGCATAAAGGCCTTAAGAATGCCTGAGTTGACCCAGCGATTAGCAGATCATGTGCAGAATTTGTATCAGAATAGTAAATAATGCAACCAAGCAAACCCTCCTTTACTAAACAAATAAAAAAGCAGGAATAATTTAAGAAACCCCCCAAAACAAATAAAAAGCAGGAAAAGGCAAGCAGCCTTTTGCTCCCAAACTCTTAACCATTAAAAAAATGACAGAAGAGTCCCCAAACTGAGCCTTCTGAGCCCTGTGGTAGTGGCCTCACCATGATAAACTAAATCATCTGTACAAGCTGGTTCCAATAAACCAATGAACGTGATAAAGGGGGTGCTATTATATTACAAAGCCCAGAAGGCTCCGGCACTTCAGCTATCACAAACCGAATAGATTAAAAGTATTTTAATGGGACTGACATAGCTTTCCACAGTGAAAACAGGACTATAGGCAGAAAATAGCCCTTTATACGGTAAGTCACCTGGACAACTTAGGAGGAGATAATCTCGTTTGTTCTGATCATTTGATATTTTGAAAACAGTGAAGGAAATTCTATAAAAGGCATCTGGGAAGCAAATAAGTTTTTATATATATATATAAATCTGGTAATAAAAGGTTTCCCTTTCAAGGAGAAAGAACTAGAGGAAAAACAAAACAAAACAAAAAGAAATTATAACCTATGTTTGTACAGATCTGTGAATTATTTTCAGTCAGAACTACTGCTGAAACATTTTATGTTATGGAACACTTAATTTGAAAAATGTGTTGCAATCTTTGTTTGTGTGAGTTCACCAACATCTTATGTGGCAGATGCCTGAGCAATTGTTTTACAATAGACCTTCAGGGCAGATCTCCATGTATGACCCAGTGGGCACCTGCAGCTTTCACCATGAGGGTATGCAATGCTCCTGTCAGAAGTAGAGTGGCTCTGTGTCCTACTCTACAAAGGATGGTCCTCTGCTAGAAAGGATGTTAAAAGATGAAGGGCTGATTGGTCCAGATCCAGTTAGAAGATAATGAACCACAAGAAAGCAGAGGAGAGAACTTGAGTTTGTTCATCAACACAAAAGCACCTGGACTGCAGACTATGCAGGCACACAGGTCACTTGGCAGCAGGTGACAGGTATGGTATTTCTATTATTTCTAAATTTGCTTCTATACATTTGCATTGGATATGCAATTTTTAATGCAAGTACATGTTCACCTTCTTCTGCTTTTTCAGTGATGCATTTCCTGTTTTGCAGTGATGTTTAAGCAGCCAGCATAGATGAAAGCAAAGTGAATAGAATTACTTGATCCAGGTAAATAAGATTTGTATAACAGAGGTGTATTTAAATCCATCTCCCAGGTGCCTGTGCACACTTCCCACAGCCTATAGAACCATCAGTACATGTGAGGGCCTAAGTGTGTAAATATCTAAGTCAGCAGCAGCATGAAGAGGAAGAAATAGGCATGCTTTGGGTGTGTGAGTTGAGAGCCCATCTCAGGTAAGTTTACCAGGCAGAGGGCCTTCTCAGTAGTGGCACCCTCCCTGCGGAACAGCCTTCCTTCAGATGTCAAAGAGATATAGAACTATACAACTTTAGAAGACATCTGAAGGCAGCCCTGTATTGGGGAGGTTTTTTTAATGTTTGATGCTTTATTATGTTTTATATATTCTGTAAGCCACCCAGAGTGGCTGGGGAAACCCAGCCAGATGAGCTGGGTACAAATAATAAAATCATTATTATTATTATTACTTCTTTCTGATTAAGGTAGCTGGCTGATGGTCTCTGGTCTGGGGATTCCTATACTCCTACACCCATCCCTCAGAAGCTTGACTTCAGATTGTTGAACCCCTTTGGCCAAATAACCTTTCAGCAGCAACCTACGTTCCTTATAGGTCATGTTGAACAGTAGCCTTCCCTAACGCAGGTGCCCTCCAAATATTTTGGACGATGACTTCCATCAGTTGTGTTGGCATGACAGTTGTAGTCCAAAGCTTCTAGAGGGGATCAGGCTGGTTTACAGGGTTGCTGCAACATATGAAGCATTTTGGATACAGTGGTACCTCGGGTTAAGAACTTAATTCATTCTGGAGGTCCATTCCTGAAACTGTTCTTAACCTGAAGCACCACTCTAGCTTATGGGGCCTCCCCCTGCTGCCGCGCCGCCAGAGTACGATTTTTGTTCTCATCCTGAAGCAAAGTTCTTAACCTGAGGTAATATTTCTGGGTTAGCAGAGTCTGTAACCTGAAGCGTCTGTAACCTGATGCAACTGTAACCCAAGGTACCACTGTATTAGACATATCATATGAATGCAATTATTTTAAACCAGTTAATGTCTTTATGAAGCCTCCTTTATTTGTTTAAACAAATTACCTCCCAGGGCGTGTGTGTGGTTTTTTTACTTATGATTTTATCTCTGTAGGCATTGTGGCATTGCATTCTTCTCAAGAAGATGATGACCATGGAGTCTTTGGTGTTTTGCTTTGGCAGTCCGCCCCCCCCCCCGATTGTTTATCACCAGCCAGCATGACATTGATAGAGCTTCCCTTGGAAATATGTTGTGCCATTCATGATGTACGGTAATCTCCTGGCAATAGAAAACTAGCAAGAGAAAATGGTTATGTTTTCAATTACACTACTAAGTAATCACACAAAGGCTAATAGTGAACGATTCTGTATTCCCAGGGTGCCCTGACCAATTGTTTTGTAAATTGATTTCAGGACTAAGGACACAAGCATGACAGCAAGAATATTATTTATGGTTTGGAAGATCCCTTTTGTCACTTCTGCTTCTCCCTCTCTCTTGCCTCCCCACTTTAAATAGTTTCTGGCAGAGTAGCAACAAAATAGGGCTTATTCTTTGAAGTGTCATGTTTTCACATTAGGCATTAAAAAACAACAATGATAAACTTATACTTGGATTGATAGAGTTGTCAAAATTCTGCTGCCACTAAACATGTTTCTTATTCCTTGGGAAATGAATGATTTCCATGCAAGAACTTTTGACATGTTTGTTTTGCTACGAATACTTACTCTGCTTTTTTGGGGGGGGGTATGTTTACTCTTGGCTTTTTGTCAAATAGATCCTCCTAATATCAGCTACATCATGCTTAATTTTTGCAGGTACTAAATGCATAGTACAACAGCACACCCTCTTCTAATAAAATACTAACAGAGAAAGGCCATAGCTCAGTGGCAGAGCATTTGATCTGCATGCAGAAGGTCCCAGATTCAATCCCCAGGATCTCCTGGGAGGGCTGGGAAAAACTGTTATCTGAAACCCTGGAGATCTGCTGCCATTCAGTGTAGACAGTACTGAACTAGGTCGACTAATTGTCTGACTCTCAGTGTAAGGACTTCCTTATGTTTCAAAGACATCTAAATGTCAGTTGCTGAAACTGAAATCCACCCCTCCCCACAGCCGTCTAAGTTCCCACCTCTCTAGAACTTTTCCCAAGCAATCCAACACTGTGTCTGTGTGAAGCCAAACTTTCCTCTGCCCTTTCCATGCCTCTTCTGGTTCTGGGAGACAAGGGGAGTGTTATGTTGTGGGTGAACATATCAGACAATACAGCGATTCTTCAAACAGCTCTTGTTTATTCACAGGCCAGAACAGAATTGAACTGAAGGGTTCAGCCAGCCTGCTTATATAGAGCTCCACTACAACACAACAGTAACCACTTTCTGTAACTATCCAATCACTGAACGCCACTTTCAATCCCTTATTTGCAAATGTGGACCTGAGTGAAAACTATCTACAGTATCCCCCTGCTGGCCCAGGGTGAGAACTTCAGTACATAACAGGGAGAGTGGAGCTTGTTGTGGCAGGAGGGAGAGACACTTGTGACTCTCCACGAGCCTGATTCATCTCTGCTTCTTGGCCTCCCTCTCCTGCTTCTGATTCTGGAATTCTCTCTGCCACAGACTCTCCCAGCTCACTAAGCCCTGTTACCGCTTCAGCTTCTGACACCTCCTTCTCCCAGTCTTCTCTGTCTTCTCTGTCCATTCATCATCATCCCACCACCAATCCCCATGCGCTGAACCTTCCTCCATTGGGGGTTCCCCAGCTGGTTCCTTCCGTCATTCCTCTGCACCCAACTAATACATTGTGTGAGAGGAATGGTCCATCCCCTTCCACCACAACGCTCTTTCCCTTCCTGCAGACATCTATTGGCTGGAGGGATAATGTCTGGAGCAAGGACCATGTTCCGTTCCTGGGGGCGGGGCTCTGTGCAGTTTTGAACCCTGGAAGTCCAGCCTGTGGAAGGTGATAATGTCAGCAATGGGGACAGAGGAGATGGGGGCCAACAGCCTCACCCCACTCTCTACCCCTGTATGATAGTCATCACATGCATGTGTGTGCAAGAGAAAGAATACCTGAATAGGACTCCTATTCACAATACACATTTTTCAGTGAATCTTTGTTTTGGAAGTACAGCTGATTTGAGGATTTCATTATATCATACTCATAGTAGATACTGACATCATTGGGCTTTAAAGTAAGGCCCTTTAGGCCTAGGGTCCTTGCTACCTTGTGCAGATAAACACAAAACTGTGCTGTAATTTTAGGCTTTGGGTCTATAAAGATGAATGATAATGATACTGAGAAATGCTGAAAGCCTCCAGGGATATTTCTGATATAAGAAAGTGTGGTGAGCCTGTCTGTATAACTGATCACACCTCACCTTAGCAGCTTATTCAGAAATCAATGCAACATAAATACACTCATGCACAAAATCTGTTTTGGTTTGTTTTTTTTTTGAGGGGGGAGAGTTCAATGAGAAAATGAAAGCAGAAGCATTCATGTTCAAAAATTATAAATGCATTGTTATTTCCTCTGATGAAATCTGATTGTAAAATAAAAGAAAGAAAGAAACACCCCGTGCTTTATTTTAAAAGCATAACAAAACAATAACTAGAAATTGATCCAATGTAATTGTTTGCAAAATATCTAATAAACAGCTTCTCTACATTGGATTTAAACTTCCTCAGAGGGAAGGAAAAGTTGACCAAAGTCAGGCAAGAGTTAAAGGCTAACCTGGTGGCTATGTTTGACTGAGCTAGGATGGATTCCTTTTTAACAACAACAACAACAACAACAACAACAACAACAACAACAACAATTGTTATTAATTTTCAATTATTAAAATCCAGTAAAGCCACATTTTATCAATATCAAATTACCATTCCCATCCAAATATAGATCAATTATACAGCCAATTATACATTTTGAGTGACTTCCCGTGGGCTGGGTTTCGGGGTGCAAAGTTCTTCTTTCTTCCTGCTTCCAAAATCGAGCTAGGGTGGATTCAAATCAGGCACTCTTTTTCAGAATCTGTGCACACAACTTCAGGCAGAACCTGGCAAATGTATTCTTGGAACTAAACCTACAATCTTACTCACAAAGTTGCTTCTACCTGGCCGTAGCTTCTTCCCAACTTCTCAGTGCTCACTTGGAAGTATTAATGCATTTTTACCTCACCCATGGAGGAGTGTGCTGTTCTTTTCTCTCCTCCATTTTATCATCATAGCAACCCTGTGAGTGAGGTAGGTTAGCTGATCAATAACAGGGTGTCCATGGGCATTTGAATGGGGATTTTGAGTTTCATCAGTTCTAGTCTGTCACTGATCCATCTTTCACTGCCCCTCCAGAGAAAGCTTACAAGGTACCAAATTTGACGTCTCTTAGCCCAGGCCTTCTCATGAGAAGAGAAGACTCCCTGGAAAAGACCCTGATGTTGGGAAAGATGGAGGGCACAAGGAGAAGGGGGCAATGGAGGATGAGATGGTTGGACAGTGTTCTCGAAGCTACCAGCATGAGTTTGACCAAACTGCGGGAGGCCGTGGAAGACAGGAGTGCCTGGCGTGCTCTGGTCCATGGGGTCACGAAGTGTCAGACATGAGCTCTGGAGGACCTCATTTGGCTCCCAGGCCAGAGGTTTCCTGAAACAGCCATTTTAAAGGAAACAAACCTCAAATGACAAAGGTGTCATGTAAACAGCCATGCTAATTGACAACTAATTCAAATGATGTCATCTGAATAGAAACAGAGAATAAATCGGCAATTTTTACAAGCCAAGTTGGCAACAAAACTTATATATTTTTGTAAATTGGAAAACCGGCAAGCCCACTATTCCTTTGGCATAGTATTCCAAAGGGAAGGTGCCACAATTGCAATCTCTCTCTCTCTCTCTCTCCCCCCCCGCTTTTCCCTCTCTGTATACAAGAGAGGAACCCAATATTGATGGTGAACACTAAGTTTGTTGGATATACTTTAGCATTAGTTCCATACCACACAAGTGTGCCAGAAAAATTGGGACATCCCGACTGTTTTTTATCATGAGAGAACGGTGGCAATTTTGGTTGCCAGGATAGTGCATGATTTCACACACAATTCCTCCTCCCCCCCCCGCCCAAAATGCATCTTTTCAGGACAGTGATCTTGTGCGGCACCCCAATATGTGTGTTACTTCACACCGTGCCCAGAAAAGGCTTTTTTTGGGGGGTGTGTGGTAATTTTGGTGCAAAATCATAGCAACCAAAATGGATGCCATGATAAAAAAACCCCCCAGAAAGATGGCATCTGGGAAGATGGCATCCCAGATTTTGGCTTCAAAGTGTTGGAGCATATTTAGTTCCATTCCATGTTTTCCATACACAAAGCAAGGGATTAGATCTTGCATTCAGAAAGGGCATTCACACCTTCCCCACCCTTGATGTTGATGTGCAGCATTTGTTGCAGTATATTTTTATATCTATAATTTGAGAATATAACTGATCAGTCCATTTTTGAGTAACCTGTTCTACCCTGGTTTTTTTAATGGCTTCTTTTTATAAATAAGACATAACAAGACAATGGCTGAATATCCTGTTCAGTCCAGTGACCACTGTATATTATAACTGAAAGGTCCTGCAAATTAGGCACCTAATTGCAGCAAAGCTCTGCATGAATACCACTAAAAAGGCATCGTCCTGAAGCCCAAAGGCAGAGATCATATGCAGGAACAGTCCCTCTTGTCAGTGAATGATTATATTGTTCCCTTTTTGGAAGGCTGACAAAAATGCTTGTTGCTGACTATTCCTGCGGAGTGAAGGAAATTACCAAGTATGTATATCCTGCATATGTTCTTTCAAACAGCACTGAAAGACAAAATTAAAATAATGCACACTTAATATTTATATGCACACTAAACATTTATTATTCAACCACCTATGTCCATTTTCCCTCTATTATACACTGTATTTCTACAACCAATCAAGAGTGTTCCATTTGGGATGAGGAGGCAATTATACATACATCATCAGGCATTTTGGAGTCAAAATTCAGGACATATCTATGCATTTGTACAAACAAACAATGGCATCAAAAGGAAATGAAATACAGAAAGGTACAGATATGATCATTACATCATTAACACAGGGCCGTCACAAAAAACCCAGTTGTCAATAATCTAAATATTGTGACATTAGTAAGCCAGTTAACATGAGTTGTGTGATAAGATATCTTATGTCTCAATTCTACGATTGCCAACTTTTGGTCCTGGCAAATGCCTGCTTGCCAACTGAGTTTCTGCTTTCCTGACATCTGCAGAGGGCAAAGGAGCCGTTTCAGAATAATAAGCGGAGAACCTTCCTTGGATGTGCTGAATTTCACCTCAGGCGATGTTCATAGGTGAATATGGAGGCTTCTGCTTCAGCAAAGGCATTTGGGGAATTTTGAGGGAAGCTTAAAGTATTTCCAAGAGCCTTTTTGTGGGGAGTGGAGAATTAATGCATTTTAAGTCACTCTCAGTCGTTTCAACTCCACACAGTAAAGGCCATAAGTGGAAATCCCAAGTTATCCTCCTTCAGTGGCAACATTTAAGTTTCCAACATATCCTAAAGGTCTCCTTCACAAACTTTGAAAGCGAAATGTAGTTTCAGAGACTTGAAACAGTGGCCTGGAGCCCAAGAACCATTCACTTAATTCTGCACTTCCAGATGCTACACTTGAATCCCTCCCTGCCTCTGTGTGTGAAGTAGTTCTTTTTATCCCATTCTCTCAATATTTGGGGTCATTAGTTAAAATTCCATTCTGTAAGGTTGAAAAACTAGCATGCATGCTATTTCAGATCATGTGTAGAGTGCCTTGAGTTGACCTTTGCGGCTGTTTCACTTTCCCAAGTGGAGCGAAACATCCAAATGTCTCTTTTTGTGCCTGTGTTTTGAAAAAGAGCAACTCTGCTCTCCTCTCATTTCAATATGGCTCTTGTTATGAAAGTGTATAGATCCCGTTTTAGCTATTTACATCGGCTGTAATGCTGAACCAACATTTAAATGCTAGTTCAAGGTTTTCATTAGTGTACCTGAAACCAAAACTCATTTTTTTCCAATTCTCTTATGCATTTTTCTCCCATATAACTCCATTGGCTCTTGAACTTGACATCAGTATTCTGTATCAGTGAGAACAAGGTCTTATTATGCATGTAGAACTAATATTCCAGTTAGATCATAAGCTTTCTTGATTGATTGCGCGCTCTCTCTCTCTCTCTCAGCTGATACGTCTTTGCCACACAAATGGTGGTGGTGAGGCCTCAATTGTATGATTTGCTGACTACAGCTAAAAACAGCCATGCAGATAAAATTGCCCACCTTAAAATGTTAGCACCACATCTCTTGTAAGTAACATGTGGTGCCAAGCTTGCAAATATCACACTATTAGGAGTTTATAGGTCAATACCTTTTGGTTACAGAAATGTCAGTGAGATGGAAAAATACAGCATACCTTTGTACTGTTCCTGAGCTGACCACTTTGAATACCTATCTTGTTTTTCCTAAATTTGTATCTGCAGGTGCATGGTTTCAACCAGGTTGCACCATCAACCAGCTGCAAAGTGTTTGGCATTGGCAGTCCTGGCCTCACCCACACAATTTCTGCTTCCTTCTCTGTCTGTGCCACAGCTGTCATCTCCTTTTCCTTTGTGCTGTTTGCAGGAGATCCCAGTTGTCTGCTGAAATTGGACTATAATAATAGGACAGAGGGATTGGAGAGAGGATCTGGGACTACCTGCTGTAAGTAGGGCTGCTTATTTTCACTGAACTGAGAGAGCCTCTGTGTTCAGTTGTGCCTCTGAATACCAGTGACCAGGGAGCACAGTTGGATCATGCACTCATATGATGCTTGCAGGCTTGCCTTAAGCATATTGTCGACCACTCGGGGAACAGGATACTGGATGTACCTTTGACTTGATCCAACAAGGCTCTGCTTATGCAAAGCTGGATCTTGCCCTGGTATATAGGCAAAAATATTGTATTCTCTTTCATGGGAATCTGGGTTGTCCATGTCCGTTAGCATTTCATGGCTCTTCAGGATTTTCAAACATATAGGGAAAGCAAAGAACTATTATTAGAATAGCTTCAAAGTCTGTTTCAATTTTTTTTTTTTAAAAAAAAAGCTGATTTGCAAGAAAATATATTTAGATGATCTGGTAAATGAAATAAAACACACACCTCCCTCCCCACGTTTCCCATGATAAGATATTTCAGAAGAATGGCAGACAAAATTAATGGACTACACAGAATTGGACAAAATGACAGGAAGGATTCGAAACCTGCGGGACCAGAGATTTACAGAAGATTGGAAGAAATATACGAACTATTTGAAGAGCAACTGTAATCAATAAATTACGCTAGCAGGACTACAAGAAGTTTTGTAAGGAGGAATATATGAAATATTACAAAGAAGAGAAAGAAGAGAGATACAGTGGTGCCTCGCAAGATGAAAAGAATCCGTTCCGCGATTCTCTTCGTCTAGCGGTTTTTTCGTCTTGCGAAGCAACCCCATTGACAGCTTAGCGGATTAGCGCTATTAGCGGTCTAGCGGCTTTTAGCGATCAGCTGTTAAGCGGCTTATCAGCGGAACAGCTGATAAGCGGCTTAGCGGCTTAGGAAAGGGGGGAAAAAAGCGGGGGGAAACCGTGGGAACTCGCAAGATTTTTTCATCTTGCGAAGCAACCCCATAGAGAAATTCGTTTAGCGAAGCGCCTCCAAAACGGAAAACCCTTTCATCTAGCGGGTTTTCCGTCTTGCGAGGCGTTCGTCTTGCGGGGCACCACTGTATTAATTATGACATTTAAATGTAATAGTGAAAGTAAGAAATGTAAATTAAGTGAAAAAGATTGGAAAATTTTCAGATGTGATTGATGGAAGTCAAAAAATTGTTTAACGTATAAAAGTATGTTTAGTAATTGTTGAAAATGCTATGTTAAAAAGCTAATAATATTATATATATATATATATATATATATATATATATATATATATATATATATATGATCTCCCATAGTTTTTTCCTAAATCCTCAGGTGACAAAACTTTCACAAAGCTGGCCAGTGTTCTAGATCAGTACCACATAATCAAACCAGTATCTCCTTTAGCGGGGGATAATATATACAAAAAAAGCGGAATGCATTTATGAAGAAGGTGGTAGCCTTTCTTTTTCCAGAACCCATCTATGCAACATGTATAAACTGTGTATCGTGTGTGTGTGAGAGAGGGGGGGGGGAATCTCTCTGCTCCTATGAGTACATTAGGCAGATAGTATAAATGACCCTACAAGGTGCAGGTCAGCACTGGAATGTGCTTCTGGGTGTTTCAGGTGACATTCTATTGATTCAAGTGAAACATTGCTGCCATTAAGGTGACACTGCAAGATTACACTGTGGCCCGAGTAGCGGCCGAAGGGTTAAAGGCAAGCCTTGCGAGACTGGCAGTGGGCCAAGTGATGTAACCCACAGAGGAAGGCATACAGACTCGTGAAAATGATCTAAGAGGCATTTGAGGAAGTACAAGTCATAACGGAATGGCTGCCATGGATCAATAGTTGTCTTTTGAAAATAAATACAATTTCAGGCCATATTTGACGGTGAACTGAAAATGATCCTTGCACGACCATTTATTTACTTAAACTCGGTAGGAACTGCCAAGCTGTATTAGAGTAAGATATAAAATGCTAGTGCCACACTATTTTAATCAGGTGCAGTCGGAGGCAAAAGGATATTTTTTGGGGGGTGGGGTGGGGGGAGGTTATTTCACGATTCTCACATCTCGGCCATAACCCTTGGCCAGCTGTGCAGAAATGATTTTCCTCCTTCTGGATGTTATTAGGCGACTCTGCTCATTTCAAAGCCACAACAGTAACTTTGTTTTCCTTTTCCTTTCCCGCCCTGCTTTTTACACGAGGTCAAAGCAACGTGGCTTGTTCCTTATGCATTTCATATGACATTACAAAATAGGCATATTGAATTTGGCTCAGCCTTGCCTTAGAACTATCCATCTTTATTAGCAGAGAAGCCGGGGATTTGGGAAAGGAGAACGCAAGTTATTTGAACAAGGTGCGACAGCCTGAGCATCCTGTCTGTCAAAACAAGGCAGGGGAAGGCACCCTTCTTGCTCGCTGACACAGAGACGCAGCTGCTGAAGAGGAATCCTTAGCCAGAAGATGGCAGTGTGAGAGTGTGGATTACAAACCTGCCCGCTTCCCCTCTCACAGGAAACAAGCCGAATAAAAATAGATTTTGACTTGCAAGCATTTATTAAGTAAGCCATTAGTCGCAGCCAGCCTCCTTCTCCCTAAAGATGGGCAACCCACAAGTATTGTTTAACAAGTGCTCTTTCCCCCTGCCCCTGAAACAAAGGCTGAAGTCCTCCTAAGCATACTAGGTAAAGCCCATTGAAATCCACTGAAATTGCATCCAAGGACCCATGGTTAGGATTGGGCAGCTTGCCAGAGAACTATTTAAAGGAGAACTTAGGCGTTCCGTAATTGCTCCGTGAATTCAGAGCTATGCAAGATGCCACTGAACCTTAGCATCTATCAAAGCCTCAGGAAAGGCTGCCTTGTAACAGCAACCTTCATTTCTCTCTCACACAAACACAAAGACAGAACCCTAAGTAACTCATGCCATGCAGAAATTCGGAGAAATTTCAAAAAGCTTCAAGATTCGTTCAGCTTTAGCATAACCTTCTACACACCACAACCTACAAGGTCCAAATTATGCACTACAAGACATTACAGTGCCTAATACAGTGGTACCTCGGGTTAAGAACTTAATTCGTTCTGGAGGTCCGTTCTTAACCTGAAACTGTTCTTAACCTGAGGTACCACTTTAGCTAATGGGGCCTCCTGCTGCCGCCGCACGATTTCTGTTCTCATCCTGAAGCAAAGTTCTTAACCCGAGGTACTATTAGTGGAGTATGTAACCTGAAGCATTTGTAACCTGAAGCATCTGTAACCCGAGGTACCACTGTACCAGCCTGTGTCTTATCCCCAAGTCTCCCTGGAAATAGTTCATGATCAATGACACGACGTCATCATCTTCAGAGGTAAACTCTTTGTTGGCTAGCATTCGCAGGGAGGGAGGGAGGGTGTATTGTCCTTGCCTACTAAGTACTACTGGAGGAGAGAGAGTAGCCCTTTTAGGCTTTCCCTGAAATGTGTGATCTAGTCATTTTATGGAATATGAATGGTACAACAGAAGAAATGATTTTTTGATTTTTAGTTTATTGTTTCTAATCTTTTGCATTTTATCTTGTTTTATCTTATTGTACGGCAGCTTTCGTTGTTGTTGCAAAGTGGTTTCTAAATCTGTGAAGAAATACAATAAATTTCTCACACACACTTTAAAGAAGGGGTATGCAGCAAGAGGTACATTGGTAGATTTCTGGTAGATCTCTCTGGGTGATTGGCAGCAAATCGGCAAGGGGTTCTGAAGCACAATGGTTTTATCAATAGCAACAACTTCCCCCACTTAAATTAGGTTGCTGCAATGAAGGAAGCTAACCACAGGGGTCTAGTTTTGTGCAAAAGGACTGTGACCTCAGGTCAGTTCTGGTCCTGAAAATAAACATGGGCTCAGAATGCACACAGATACACCTCATTATTCAATTCCAACTTTATGTCTCAGAGTTCTAGTAAAAAAATAAAAAACAAAGTAGATCCAAGTCGAGAAGCATGATTTCTGCTCCCACCCCCTGCTTCAGAGTATTTGTTCACAAGTGACAGCTCTTTCTTTTACAAAAGGCAGCCATGGGGGTCACCTTGATCCATACAGAGACCAGAGAGAGGGGGAAGCATTGCTATTTTCCCACTAAAAGGTGCCCCTCTCCCATGCTATTTTGCCCCCCAATGTACTACTACCTGTATCAAATAACACCTGCTGGGCAGTGGAGAGCATAGGAGCCAACTCTTAGGGGCCATGGAGGCTTCAGCCCCCCACAATAAAATATGTGAGGGGGCCGGACCCCCGCAAGGTTGATAGGCATTCCCATTCAAATGATGCATGCACACTGCGTCATGTAATCAATTATGTGGGGCGGGGCTTACCTGGGCCTCCACAGTACTTTACTCAAGTTGACACCCCTGATGGAAAGTGGGCTACTAGGGAGAATGGGGCAGCATCCCACCAGCTTCAATCTGCTCTTAGCAGGCCCACAACAAGCTTTTGCTGGTGCATCTGATGAGGGGGCCATGTGTGGAGTCTGGGGGAGTACAGAATTCACACTGGGACTGCTCCTCCCTACTGTGTTCCTCAACACTGCCTATTTTCCACCTCTTGCCAGTGGAAATATCCTGGCATAACTTTCTGCCAGCACAATGTAATCAGTGGTGGCATATTCCCAAGATCTGCTAATGCAGGGGCAGTGGTGCAGTTAGGTCCACAGCTGGTCCACAAGGTGGCAGGGTCCAGGGAGCTGGGAAGGTGGCAGAACTGACCTTCTTCTCCGCTGTGTGCCTCCTGCACTTGCACTCCCACCACCCTCTGCCTTCTTCCAGGGGCGTAAGCGTGAGGGAGGCTGATGGGGTGTTGGCCCCAGGCACATTTTTGGGGGATGGGGGGTGCTTTGCATTTGGGTCCTCACACAAAACTAGAATTAGTCCTCCTTTCATTGGTTCTGGTTCCACCTGCTGTTGGGTCCCTTGCTCTCCTTCCCACCTGTGTCGATGGGCACCAGTCAACATTGTTGTTGTTGTTGTTTAGTCATGTCCGACCCCATGGACCAGAGCACGCCAGGCACTCCTGTCTTCCACTGCCTCCCGCAGTTTGGTCAGACTCATGCTGGTAGCTTCGAGAACACTGTCCAACCATCTCGTCCTCTGTCGTCCCCTTCTCCTTGTGCCCTCCATCTTTCCCAACATCAGGGGCTTTTCCAGGGAGTCTTCTCTTCCCATGAGGTGGCCAAAGTATTGGAGTCTCAGCTTCAGGATCTGTCCTTCCAGTGAGCACTCAAGGCTGATTTCCTTAAGAATGGAGAGGTTTGATTTTCTTGCAGTCCATGGGACTCTCAAGAGTCTCCTCCAGCACCATAATTCAAAAGCATCAATTCTTCGGTGATCAGCCTTCTTTATGGTCCAGTTCTCACTTCCATACATCACTGCTGGGAAAACCATAACACATTGCTTTAAGCCAATTCCTAAGGTGTTCCGGCTGGCATAAATTGAGCATGGGACTTTGCCCTAACTTGTATAAATCCAAAGAAGTTTGTTGTCCTTTTATCTTCAGTAAGACTGTGCTTTCCTAAGGGCCAGATGAATTCTTTTTTAAAAAGAAAGAGAGAAGTGGTATATTCATTTCATTCCCGCGATCCCGCTAAACAACCATAATGTCATCTCCTCAAAACATGGCAAGATTTGATATATTTTGACTATTTATCTTGCAGGCAATAAGTATCCGTTTACCTAACACACTTCATATATTAACTCAAATTACATTTGGGGCTGCTGTGACTGAAAGTCCCGTAGAGAAAAAGGTGCCAGCCATTTGATACAAGAGAGCATCACGTTTAACTTCAGGGAAGAGCAGAACTTGTGATTCTGTCATGCAAGGTGAAAGAGCCAAGTTCTACTTTATGTCAGCATTTAGGCCATTTGTCCTTATTTAGCTGTCAGTTTTATTACTGTCTGTGATGCACATGACAAACAGGCAGGCCTGCTTTAAAATAAAAATGAATTGGTTTCATACATATGTACTGTCTATATGTACAAAAATTCCTTTTAATAATATGATTCTGGTTTCTTCTAGCTAAGGTGAATGGAAGGGTGTTTTTTTTAATAAAAAAAATCTTTAAATTCTAAACCAGTAGCATCCTTGTTCACTTTTATAACATTCATACTGTGGCAAGGGTGAGTGGAGATTTTTGTGTGCAAAAACTCTGTCAGGAAATTTGGGCTTACTGAAGGTGTTAATAAGAATATATATATGAATGAATGAGACTGGAGTTAAGCTGCTCTGAAAAAGGTGCTCAGCTGAACTGTTTATTTTTCATTTCCCTGTAACTGACCCCACCACTATAGACACACTTTGATTTAAGGCACAAATGGTGCCCTAATGGCACTAGAAGTATTTAAGAGTATGAACTAAAGGAACACTCCTAACATTTTCCTAGGGATGGATGGATTTGTCAGCTTTGGTTCCTCTCATTTCTCTATTTTCCCTGTCTCCCATTCTCCACATGTTCGAATCAGTTTGAGTTTTTTTTGGAAGTAAAAATTAATCAGTATTTAGTGCAAATTTCTCTTAATGTGCAGATCTTAACATGCAATTTTATCTGACATATACATTTTTGCAAGCAATTTCCCATAATATAATGCATTTTATATTTTATTTTCCCTAAGAAATAGATTTTTAAGGACACTTCCCATATATATATATATATATATATATATATATATATGTGTGTGTGTGTGTGTGTGTGTGTGTGTGTGTGTGTGTATGACAATATACACATTGGTTGGCTGGAGAACTGCATCACGCAATTTGGAGGTGGAAAGCTGTGTTTTCAGTCTGCATATTATTTGGGAAAGAGTGAATCAGGTGAGTTCACACTGAAATCCTAACTCCCCCATCACTGGTTTATCCTATAGATTTTGATTATCTTTCTTTTCAAACAAATGCCTCTGCCCTTCCCTCCCCCCAGATTGTGTATATAATGTGTAAGTTGCAAATTACACATCCTTACATTATTCTGGAAAAGAGATCAGGGTGGGGAAAGCATTGCAGTTGGTGGTTCCATGCAGGAAGAGGTGTTTGGACACCTGTGGAGGGGACAATTCTACTCTCCTTAAAAATAAAAATGAATGGCTTCAGGCAAGCAGCCCAACCCAGACTCCCCCACCATGTTCCATTGGGCTGTTCTACTTTCAGAATATTTCTTAAGGCCATTTTACCTTTGTTTACAGCCAGACAAGGAGGTTCAGCTCCGAGGGCCTTCTGGCGGTTCCCTCCCTGCGAGAAGTGAGGTTGCAGGGAACCAGGCAGAGGGCCTTCTTGGTAGTGGTGCCCACCCTGTGGAACGCCCTCCCATGAGATGTCAAGGAAATAAACAACTATATGACTTTTAGAAGTCATTTGATGGCAGCCCTATTTAGGGTAGTTTTAATTCTGTTGGGAGCCGCCTAGAGTGGCTGGGGAAACCCAGCCAGATGGGCGGGGTATAAATAATAAATTATTATTAGTAGTACAGTGGTACCTTGGGTTACATACGCTTCAGGTTACAGACTCCGCTAACCCAGAAATAGTGCTTCAGGTTAAGAACTTTGCTTTAGGATGAGAACAGAAATTGTGCTCCGGGGGCACGGCGACAGCAGGAGGCCCCATTAGCTAAAGTGGTGCTTCAGGTTAAGAACAGTTTCAGGTTAAGAACGGACTTCTGGAACGAATTAAGTACTTAACCCAAGGTACCACTGTACAGTCATACCTCATGTTACGTTTGCTTCATGTTACGTTCTTTCAGGTTATGTCCTGTGGCGACCCAGAAGTACCGGAAAGGGTTACTTCTGGGTTTCGCTGCTCGCACATGTGCAGAAGCGCTAAATCACGTCGTGCACCTGTGCAGATATGGCACTTCATGTTGCGAATGGGCCTCCACAACGGATCTCGTTTGTAACCAGAGGTACTACTGTAGTAGTAGTAGTATACATTTTATAGGGAGCAACCATGAATTCTGGCTACCTGGTAAGTGTTTATGCATGAAATGACCTTGGAAGCCTCCTTCAGTGCATTGTGGCCCACGTGGCTCTTCCTATGCAGCATCATCTGCTTGCTCACCCAGAGCCTGAAGGTGAACAAGGCATCCATGGAAAAGTGCCCACCTCTCTCTCTGGGTGGTGGTGAGGACTGAGATCACAGGATCCACTCCTCACAGCTGGCCTGAGAGGGAGAGCTGGTGAATGAACAGACAGCTTTTCTGTCACTGGCAAGGAACAATCACCACTTCCTGCTGTCTGCTCTTTGACATCTAGACTTTTCCTGGTGGGCTTTGGTCTGTATACTCTTCGTTTTCAACTGATGTCTGTAATGAGAACTTGGGTAGCTAGTAGCAGATCATCACTGTGACATTTTTTTTGCCATCTGGTTTGGCACTCCTAATAGCCTTCACACAGACTGGCGACGCAGTATATAGGTTTTCCTTGGTTGTGGCAAATGAACCATTGTTTTCCCTGTACAAATTACAAGGCCAGGCTGTTTTATGATGAATGGCGTATGCCTACCCTCCCATACACTTCATGGCCATAAGTGAAAATGATAAAAGCCAGTGACTTTACTGCAGCACAACAATATGACTGTCCAGTGTGCTTTCAAATTATACACTCCTAGTCACTTCTGCCAGTCGACATCTTGCGATAAAGCTAGTAAACCCAGATGGTCTTTTAAACATAGATTTGCATATCAAGCAACTCAGCACATATTTTTTTTTTAAATTTTTAGATTCTGATTTCATGGATAAAGCACAAATGAGACAAGGGGAGTCTGTTTTTGCTAAAACATGAATATATTAAGGCACTAGAAAAGAGCAATAAAAGAGATAAGCTTATATGTTTTATTAGATCTGCTTCTTTTGGAGTCTTCTTTTTGTTTTATTAGATCTGCTTCTTTTGGAGTCTTCAGGAAGTCCTCTTCAGTGGAAAGTTGGTTAGATTCCCAGACACAGAGAAGCAGTGTGCAAGAGCAAAATTACTGCTAAAGTCACTTCTGTTATATAGTGACTGTTGACAAAATTCTTCAAAAAGTGAACGAATACATTTGGCAGGCCAGCAAATAATTACAGAGTGGGCCGTTCTGCCTAATGAATACTTCTTTGTAACTAGGACTGTAGTTGCCCAATAATTCAATTATTTGAGGAACTGCATAGCAATGGGAAGGCTCTATTTAAGAGGGCAAAGGATGTACCTGCTTTGTGTCACCAAACACACTCATTTTAAAGTGTGCATCAAGTGGCTGCTTGCACTTCACCAAAACAGAGAAAATGCCTAACTGAAAAAGATGACAAATAAGTAAGAGACCTGCATAGCATTTTCATACACACATATAGAAACAATCATTCTAATTTAAATAGAAATACAATACATCTTACCATAGCGAGGAAGACTGTGACCAGACAGGTTCAGTCTGCTGTCCGGGTCTGATGGGCAGTGCCAAGGGCCTGTTTTTCCTTCTTGTGGCTTGTTGCCTTTAGACGGGACTTGGGACCAGACATCCCTAGGCTTAGAGGATACCTGCAAATGGAGAAGTGTCCTTTGACAGCTCTTCCAGTAGAGGGCTGTCTTTTGTAAAGCAGTGCACATGGTCACCCCAAATGTGTATCCTGGCTTTGGGATTTCAGTGGTCCTTTCAATAGCTTACACCCAACAACAATGTGGTACTTAACCCCTGTAAAATTAGCTAAGATTTATCATAATAGTGATGATCTTTGTTGGAAATGTAAAGAAAAAGAAGGTACCTTTTTCCATATGTGGTGGACCTGTCCCAAGGTGAAAGACTTCTGGGAGAAGATTTATAATGAATTGAAAAAAATATTGATATATACATTTATCAAGAAACCAGAGGCCTTTCTTCTTGGAATAACAGGTTTGGAACTGCCCAAGAAAGATGTTAGGTTATTTTTGTAAGCCACAACGGCTGCTCGAATTTTAATAGCCAAGAATTGGAAAACATAAGAAATACCAACAGTGGAAGATTGGCAGATGAAGATGATGGACTTCTCGGAGCTAGCTGACCTGACTGGAAGAATCTGCAACCAGAAAGAAGAGGAATACCAAGAAGATTGGAAGAAATTTAAGGACTATTTGAATAAATATTGTAATATAAAAAATTAGAAATTACTTGAAAGTACCAAATTGGCTTAGGATTAAATTAGGATTTAATTTAATAAATGGGATTTACAACAGTAAGAAAAGTGAATAAGTTAGATGACAATTCGAAATATTTTTGCTTAATAATGATATTGGAAAGCTGTTACATCCAGATACAAGGAAACTCAGAAGGGAGGGACTAGGGGAAGTCAATAATATGTTTATAAGGTTGGATCTTTAAAGAACTATGTTTGTTTTTATTGTTTATTTGTGTATTGTTTTCTTCTTTGATGTATTTTGTTGTTTTTTGTTTCTGTTTTTGTTTGTTAGTTTGTTAGGCGATATTTGTTATAATTGTGGAAAACTTAATTAAAAATTTATAAAAATAAAATAAAATAAAATCACAATGACTGCATTGTACCTACATTATACAGCTGTACCTTAGGCCATTGCACTTCCTCTTCCTCTTCACGACTCTTATGATCAACTCTAAAGGGAGGCCAGTCCACCTCATCAATATTTGCCTGTTGAGCTCATATCTATTATTTTCCACCGAACCCTTATGAAGCCACATAATTGGATGCTCAGTCTCCTAAATATCAAGCAGAGTTTGAAACATATTACTGGCCTATAGGTTTCCTTGTTACCATGTATTACCAGGTGAACTATTCCCCCTATAATATTAGAGCCATAGAATGGTAGGGTTGGAAGGGACCTCAGGCCTACCTGTAGCTCAACCTCTTGGAATGCATGAATCTCAGCTAAAGCATCCATGACAGATGGCCACCCAACCTCTGCTGAGAAACCTCCAAGGAAGGAGAGTCCACAACCTCCCAAAGGAGACCATTCCACTGTCAAACAGCCCTTATTTTGTTAGAAAGGTCTTCTTTGGAATCTCTTGTAACTTGAAGCCATTGAATGCACTAATTCCAGGGTTAACCTTGAAGACATATTCATACCTCATTTTGTAATCAGGTTCTTGTAATCAAGGGTAAAAGGTGAAACTCCTAGATCTTAATTTGAATTAATTGTATTTGGGGAGGTTTTTTTGGGGGGTGCCTTCCCCTCCCCCCTGAATCGATATTCACTTGGGAAGATACAAAACACCACTTAAACATTATGGTTAGCATATTTTCCCCTGAGATTTTCTTTTTTGTAGGTGTCATATGGAATTGCCAGTGGGGTTAATTCTGTGGCTGTTCTATCAAATGTTAGGTTCCAGTACAGATACTTGTGTATATATGAACAACTGTTTTTTTAATAATCTGCCAGGAAGCTCTAATCTTCCTTTGCAGTTCTCCTGGGATTTAATTAGAATGGCTTCCTACAGCCTGACATGTTTATGAGGCATAGGTAAAGAGACAGTTCATAAAGCTGTCAATTTCCTGAGAAATTAAAGAAAAATTGGGCTTCTTAGTGCCTTGGCAATTCCACACTGCTGATATAGTAGCCTTGCAAACAATGAAATCAAAGGCTCCATAACAAGATGCTGATGCATTAGATATGGACAGGGTTTAAAAACTATCTACAAGAGCATTTGTCAATTTGAATGCCTAAAGAGAGAAGTATGGGAAGCAAAATAGAAATCCAGGTAGCTTCAGACCAGACTGTTCAGTTTTCAGCAGTGCAAGGATGAATAATAGCCTCTTCATTGCTTCAATGATAACTGCAAATTTGCCTTTCATAAGACAAGTCTTAGGGAATCAAATCTGCAAGATGAAAAAGAATTGCACTGAGAGCACAGATCCCTTGTTACCTGCACTTTTCTGCTTACATAAAAGCCTGCGGACTTGGATATTATAGCCACCAGTTAAAAAGGAGAGCTTGGCATTATCAGCGAAGGGGCAATACACTGATGGTAATTGTGATGATAGAATTTCATCATTATAGACTATGATTACATACTATATTACTAATGTATTTTCATATGGCAAATCAGCAAAGCACATTTTCCAGGTGCCACCCTACATACACCTACATAAGAGTCTATGCAATTAAAAAAACCAACAACCCTTAACCCCTGGATGGTTAAGTCCAGTCAAAGGCAACTATGGGATTGCGGCGCTCCTCTCGCATTCAGGCCGAGGGAGCTGGCGTTTGTCCACGGACAGCTTTGCGGGTCATGTGGCCAGCATGACTAAGCTGCTTCTGGTGCAACAGGACAACGTGACGGAAACCAGAGCGCACGGAAACGCCATACCTATGGGACTGCCTCTTCTGGTATGCCCCACGGAGGACCTTACAGTCTGCTAACAACAACACCTTGAAGCTCACAGGCCCCAGGGAAATTAGACTGGCCTCGACTAGAGCCAGGGCCTTTTTGGCCGTGGCCCCGGCCTGGTGGAATGCTCTCCCACAAGAGATTTGACATCTTTCCGCAGGGCCTGCAAGACAGGGCTGTTCTGCCAGGCCTTTGGGCAGGATGCAGTTTGACTTACTTTCCTTTGTATAAAACAAGCCCGAAGGATGCCTCCAACCCACTCACAGGTCTTTGTATGATCAGTGGAAACAGTTGGTCCTGGCAAGTATTAACCACTCTCACTTCCAACCTGATAGTTGCCACCTGCCCAGATTTTAACTTGATTCTTTAATTGACTGGCACACTAATGCCCTTCCGCATTAATATCTACAGTCTGAGTTGATGCTGAGTCTTAATTTTCCACCTGTCCTCTTTTGGTTTTACTCTCCTGCTGTGCCTTTCTTTCTTTCTTTCTTTCTTTCTTTCTTTCTTGCATTTGTCTTCATTAAAGTTCCTTCTTCACCCACCCCCAAGTCTTTGTTCAGAGTCCTTTCCTTCCTAGCCTTTAAAATTATAGTCATTACTCCTATAAAAGATATTGTAAGAAGGCATCTGATACCAAGTTCCTCAGATGTGTCTCTTATAAGCCATAAACCACCCGAGGGATAATACTTTCCCAGTCCCGAACATCATATTTTTGTCTCTTGCACGATTATTTACCTTCCTGTCTCTTTCTCATTTCTTTCTAGGTTGCTAACACACTTACGGGTTTTATATATAATCTTCCGAAGCATCCAAACTAGGAACGGCTCTCTTTTTATATTCTAACACGTATATGATAAAAAGGGGAAATAAAAGTTTATAGGCAGGGAATAAAAAAGGTGTGGAAGGCTAAGAGAGGCTATGCTATGTATAGGTCAGCAAGGTAAAGCTGAGATGGAGCGCAGATCAAAGAAAGTTAAAAATTATTTGACAGCACTTGATTTAAAACAGCCACTCTAGGAAGCCTCTTGTAATAACTTATTCTAACTCGCACTTTGCAGATTGCTGAGCTGTCTTGAAAGAATTCAGGGACTACTGAGCTTGGCCATGGTTTTCACTTATGATTTCTGAGATCAGAAGTGCAATACAGTGGGTCAATGAACGACCAAGATGTCACTCACCCTATTAGGAGGAAGAGATTAGCACTTTCTTGAGCCACTGAGAGTTCATGAAAAGCAGCCCCAACTTTTGTGCTCCTGAAGACGGTTGACAGTAACATGGGACACAATGGCTTGGAAAGATAGTTGAAAACTACCATTGAAATTAATTAGAGATAAGTCCAGTCATGACTAACTTGTTCCATATATTTCAACTTGTTCCATTTATTTCAATTAACTACATCTGGGCCCAACCCAATACATATTGCCTTGCTTCCCTTTTTTTGTTTCATTTAATCTTTTAGTACAGTGGAACCTCAGGTTACATACACTTCAGGTTACATACGCTTCAGGTTACAGACACCGCTAACCCAGAAATAGTGCTTCAGGTTAAGAACTTTGCTTCAGGATAAGAACAGAAATCGTGCTCCGGCAGCGCAGCGGCGGCAGGAGGCCCCATTAGCTAAAGTGGTACCTCAGGTTAAGAACAGTTTCAGGTTAAGAACGGACCTCCGGAACAAATTAAGTACTTAACCCGAGGTACCACTGTATAAGGTTACCAGATTGTTTTCAATGAATCCGGGGACAGTTTTCAACTTCAATTGATTCTGTATGGGGACTGATTTGTAAATCCAGGGACTGTCCCCAGGAAACGGGGACGTCTGGTAACCTTATTTTAGTAGCAGAGTTTTTCATGTTCTCCTCTTGCACTAGACACTGTATCACTTCAGGACTTTGGTTACAGATAGGTAGCCGTGTTGGTCTGCCATAGTCAAAACAAAACAAATTCCTTCCAGTAGCACCTTAAAGACCAACTAAGTCAGTTCTTGGTACCAAGAACTGACTTAGTTGGTCTTTAAGGTGCTACTGGAAGGAATTTGTTTTGTTCAGGACTTTGGTCCTGTGCAAGGCCAAAATTTGGTGCCTCTTGCTTTCCATTCTGCTCATTTCACAAAGCCACAGTTGTGATGCCCCCAGGCTTGGAACCCAGTGCAGCGGAACCGGTCGTGCTGCCCTAAATCTGCCTCTGATCACTTCATATTACTGCTACTCCCAGCAAAGCAATCTAAACCAGCTTACGTGTCTATATGGACTGCATTTGCAGTACCTATAAGAGAAGGAGTGTATGCCTTCCTATGCTAGAATGGTTAGAGCATGGTGCTGACAATGCCAACATTGCAGGTTGGATCCCCTTATGGGACAGAATGAATCAGAAGAATCTTTATTTGCATCAGCCACTAGCCGTAACAATAAAATAAAATAAAATAAAATAAATAAAATAAAATAAAATAAAATAAAATAAAATAAAATAAAATAAAATAAAATAAAATAAAATAAAATAAAGTAAAGTAAAGTAAAATAAAATAAATAAAATAAAATAAAATAAAATAAAATAAAATGAAGATATAGGTAAAAACTTAATTATACAAAATGCATTCTGGAGGTTTACATCAATAATCAAATACAGTCATACCTCGGGTTGAAGTCGCTTCAGGTTAAGCCTTTTCGGGTTGTGCTCCGCAGCGACCCAGAAGTAATGGAGTGTGTTACTTCCGGGTTTCACCGCTCGCGCATGCACAGATGCTCAAAATGACGTCATGCACGAAAGTGGCGAATCGCGACACACGCAGATGCGCGGACACGGGTTGTGTTCGCTTCAGGATGCGAACGGGGCTCCGGAATGGATCCCGTTTGCATCCAGAGGTACCACTGTATTATATCTTATTCTAATTGCCCATGCTATTTAAAAAAATTTTTTTTTGCACTGTTTGCTGTTATCTTGATCTGCTAGAAGAAAGGACACAGTAGCAATGGTTGAGCAACCTGGGATGGATAGTTGTAGAGGGGTAATAACCTCACTCCCCAAATCTCCCAAATTGGAGGTTGCAAGGAGGTTGGACCATTTGTTCCTCTAGCTCCAGTCCAACTCTACAATCCTACGATTCTGTGATTCCTTCTTTCTACTATGACTGGTTTCAGATGCCACACTGTTGGAAGGGCAACAGTTAGTGCAGGTGTCATGCGATTCCTGCCTTCCTGCTTATTTCATCCAAGATGTAGCCACCTTTGGAATGGAAAATGTTTTGTGGGCGTACCTCCTTGTCTGATTTCCTGCCCCCCTCCCTCCCAGCTCTTTACAATCTATTGTGATGGGACGAGCCATTTAAAGATACATCCTCATGCCTTCATTCTGTCAGCAGCACTGCTGCCTGTCATAAACACATCTGAAAAAGGAAAGTGCAAAATGGTATCATGTCCACCATTTTTAATGACATATACCCAGGCCTGAAAAAGAGGTGTCCCTTTGCGGGATCGGCTGCTGATTAACACGTCTAGCAATGTCGTGAATGAACGAAATCTCGAGAGGTGTCTTGAGGTTGGAGCTATTAGGGTCACTTCTGCTCTTCGGCTTGGTGACAGCCTATTTCTCCCCCCTATTAATCCTTTCCCTCACCCGCTACCATGGCCTGTGTTATGACTTTTCCGGTACAGGTGCTAACCTTTGCTGTGCCTCACCCTTGCTTACTTTTGTGAGATCTTGACATTTGCTAAAGCTGCTCCTCTGTCTGAAATGTTGTTCCCCAGGAATTCTAAAAGGTGTGTGTGTGCGCGCGCGCCACATTGTGCTATGTAACACACAGTGGCTTGAAAAGAGAGTGTGACTTACTTTTTAACTAGTACCATGACCTCTTGGCAACCAGGTAGCCCAAAGCACCTGGAAGCAATTGTTCCTTTTAACATATATAACACTAAGTCCATATAAAATAAATCACATTCCAAAATTGTGGATTTTTATGGCTGTTACCTTTATATAACACTTAAGTATGAAATGGAAAATTGTGATCGGGCTCCGTAAGATTCGGAGATTGAAAGGGGCCTTCAGGGTCATTATTATCATCATCACCACCACCTCTGCTTTGATCATGAGCAGCCAAAGCCTTTATAATTAATCTTAAAACCAGAATGCATGTAAGCATAATAAAACTTGAGGGGAAAAAATTTCAACTAGGCAACAAAGAGTGGCTTGGGCAACCAAGTCAGATGGGTGGGGTATAAATAATAACAACATTATTATTAACAAATAGCAAAGGTAGAAATGAAATAGAAAGGTAGAAAATTGTAGAAATTGGCTGAACCAGGAAGGTTGAATTTTGCTAAATTTTGTGTCCCTCGAAAAACAGCCTTGATCATTGGCTTTTTCTTTCCTCAGGGTGGCATTCGGCATAAAAATGCTTGCAGAATGATTTCAAGTTTTTTATTTTATTTAAATCTAAGCATTTCTGTACGCTAGTGTGCAGCACTGGGGCTTTAAAAGTTTTATTGTGCCTTAGCACAAAGCAACAGGCTTATAAAGGCTTTTAATTCTGCAATTGTTGCTCAAAGTCAGGCATTTATGCAGATCAGCTCACATCAGCCAGACTGAGAGAGAGGTGTGAGCAATGTTCTTGCAACTACAGTCATACCTCGGGATAAATACGCTTCAGGATAAGTATCTTCGGGTTGCACTCCACGGCAACCTGGAAGTAATGGAGCGTGTTACTTCTGGGTTTCAGTGCTTGCGCAGGCGGTCAAAATGATGTCACGCGCATATGTGGAAGCGGCGAAACGCGACTCGCGTATGCACAGACGCACAGTTGCATCTTACATTCTGTTCAGGATGTGAACGGGGCTCCAGAACGGATCCCGATCGCATCCCGAGGTACCACTGTAAAACAAAAATGGTACAGAGGCAGTGGCAAATCTGGTGCAGAAATGGTGAAAGTGTGCATGTTTTTTGTTTTTTGCTAGACTATTTCACAGCCTCTGAAATGGAAACTTTGGCATAAAAAGCTGAACATCAAGAAAACTGGGTGCAGCACTATTTCGTAGAAAACTGTGGTTGTTACAGCCTGTATGTATTTTAGTTGCAGCAATTGCAGCTTCAGTTGTTTTTTGTATGGTTGTCTTATTCACAACACATGGTGGTTTATTGTTGTCTCAGCTGGCATGTCCATAGAAGGCAGTCTGATTTGTAACTGGCTGTAAAAATTCTCTGCTCAAAATCTGATCTAAAGGGTGCGAGAGCCCATCTTTTAATGGGAAGGGAAAGGGAAAGACCACTGCTTTCCCAGGGCACTGACTTGAGTGTACAGTATGTTCATGGATGTCTGCATGAATAAGGCCTATCCCATGAATAAGTCCACTGCTGAGGAAAGTTCTGCGCATGTAAACAAACAAGCCAAAAATGTTTTGCTGTATCATTGCTGTATTAAGAGGTGACTGCTGCATTTATCTCTAGACAGGAACCAGCCTGTTGTTAAACTGTAGCCAGATGTAATTTAGTTGTGGTAATGGAGAATCAATTGTAGCCTACCTCTAGCATAACGTGGGTGCAAATGGCAGCATTGTTGGGTTAAATTTAATTTCACTTAAACAATCTAATTTTTGAAGGCAAACATCTTCAGAAAGGTAATCAACATACAAGCCTTGTTAAGGATTACTAGAAGACCTTCTGATAGCATCCTGTTGGCCCAATCTTCTCATAGCGAACTATATTATCCCATTTCACCAATGGAAACTTTTAATTGAGTATTTGATATTGGTCTGTTGAACTAACTGCGGCTCCTCTGTCCTAACCCTGGACAGACTCTACTACCAGCCCTAGAAGGAGAGAGAATACAATGAGGCTTCTCATTGGTCGGCTGCACTATTTCATTTTATCTCAGTTTCTCATTTTCCCCAGTTCAGCTTGCCACATTTCGCCATCAGTTTGCATTTTAAAAAAAGTACTTACGAATAGTCATCCTTTGTGTACACACTATGCACATTTTGCAAGCAATTTCCCCAAACATTGTGGATTTTATATGTTAATTTCACTAATATATGCATTTTATGTCCACTTTCCTGTAATGTATTCATTTCCCACATGCACATGCTTAAAAAAACTGAATTGCAAAATTCAGAAAATGATGGCTGCGTTTCTGTTCATATATTGTTTTGGGAACGCAACTTAGGTAGTTTTTCACCCACCAACCCCACCCTAGCAGAGGCAGCTATGTGGTTCCCCCCCCCATTTGAATGAGTATAGCAAAACATGAATATGAAAAAAGGTATATCTACTGTATATCAGAGCCAGTAATCAGCTGAGAGCTTCTTCTGTTGTCTGTCGCACTCCTGCTCAGAGAAATGTATCATCCACATGCTAGAAGTTATTATTTTTGTGGATGCAATAAGCATTGAAAGGGTCAGAAAGACAGGACTGTGGTGGATCTTTCGACATGGGAGGGGCATAAAGTAAGCAATTAACCCCTTCATTTGGAAGGACTGTCCAGCTGCCCCTCCAAAGCCATTTCTGGCAGGGATAAGTCATGCTCACTTGCCTCTAAGCATCCCTGGGAGCACAGAGCTGTGTGAAGGTGCTAGCCCTGCCCAGAGGGGATGAATGAATGGTTGGCTGAGCAGAGGAGAGCTAAAGCAACAGCCTTTAAAATGTATAGTACAGATAGGGCCTACATTCTATTTGGATTAGAACCACCGAAATGAATGAACTTAAATTATCCCCATTAATTTTAATGGGTCTAATCTGAGTAGGATTGGATACCAACCCACTGGGAGGAGGAGTCGTGTCTTCTCCTCAAATTAACCCTTGAAGGGAGGAGGGAAATTGTGGAATTAATATTTGTGGGGTTGGCACACTTTAAAAGCCAATCAATACAACAAAAAAATGATGCAGAAACATATGTAATAGCAATTATAATTTATGTGGCTTTGTGGTGGACTGTACCCTAAAAGCTGAGACAGGTAGCCAAAGCAAACTGCCATATTCCATATATATATATATGTGTGTGTATATATATATATATATATATATATATATATATATATATATATGGATAGATAGATAGATAGATAATAATGTTGCCGAACTTTCCCCATGCTTTGCCTCGCATGCAGCACACCCCAATCTATGTTTACTCAGAAGCAGGGGTCCCATTGAGTTAATCTGGACTTACTCTAGTATTAAGTAAAGGTGAATAGCATACCAACCAAATCCCTTATTGGTGTAAAGATTGCCGTGAACTAGAACATATAATGCATAGTTGATCTGTACATAATTTAAATGAAAACATTCATATAAACCTTTGCCTAAAACTTACTTCCTGGAAAGATTCATTCTTTCTTTCTTTCTTTCTTTCTTTCTTTCTTTCTTTCTTTCTTTCTTTCTTTCTTTCATCTTTCACCCAAGAGTTGCATGACATCAGGCATTTTCATCTTGTAATAAAATAGTTTAGAGCACTTGATGCAACACTTGTATATACAGGAGTGTGCCAGAAGCTACAACAGGTAGTATGATTGTTATGGAAGGTTTAGGAAGCCTGAAAGTGTATTATTAGTCCCCAAAAGGGGGGGGGGGCAGAAAAAGCCTTCTCCCCCACCCTTCCTTTTACCTTTTTCTCAGTTCATGAAAGCAAGGGGGCTCCGAGGCCCTTCTCCTGAGGAATTCAAGTGCATATCTGTGGTGGGAAAGTGGATGTAAGAAAAATGCCAAGGGTACGGAGAGAGAGAATGGGGGGAAAGCCATATATTTCAAGAAAGAATATTGTTTACAAGGAGTGTTAATAGGTTTCAGGGGAAATGTTAATTTTTTTTTTTCCTAGGCTGAAATAGCTACTGTAAGTTTTTAATGGTTAATCATTCATTCTTGAATTTTTATATTAAGCATTTCATATTACTTTATTGACTTAACTTTTATGCTCTTCTTCATTTTGACAGTAAAGAATGACCAGGCAATACTCTTTGAAAATTGGAGGCCATTTGCAGCTGCTCTCTGCTGAGGGAAGTGAATAATAGGGTGCCCTCAAGGAATTTCAAAGGTATCACTCAACAGAAACTTTTGTGTCTGAAGAAAACTAGACCATTTTATCATGGTAGGCATGCTGATATGTTTGCTTTAATAAAATGCCATATTTCTGCCTTTAATCTCTTGTCAACCAGCTATTAAAAACCCAAAGTGTATGCGTGCCGCACATGTAAACACTTTGTGGTTTACTGAAGTAGCCACAGAACACACCAATAAAGCCTGCAATTTGTGTTTGGTGAGCTGGGCTGTAATAATTTTCTTGAGTAATGGAAAGAAACAAGAATCTTTTCCTTCTCCCCTTTCCCACCCACCCCTCGCTTCAAACCAGAAACCCTATTTTATTTAATTCAGTGACCCATGCAATTAAATGGAAAGGTGCACGGAATGTGCACCTTATGAAAACCTTTCATGAGCTATAAAACAATGACCTTAAGAAATACCGCTTATTTACAGATAGTAACAGAGAACTGCCAGTTACAAAACTAGTGTCATGAGGTAATTATTTATGAAAACTGGTCCTCAGAGGCTCCCTTGTTTCCACACTAGGCTTCTGTGTGTCTATGAATTCTGCTTATTCATCTCTAAAAATATATATATTTTTAATCCCCCTTGGGTGATACCTTGCCCAACTGAGTTTAATGGCAAGATTAACACTGATTTTAGTGAGTTCAAGCTTTTCCTCAACCAATTGTTTGCTGTTGGTTGAAGATGAGCTTGGAGATCATACCTGTCAAAAGAGCATGTAGATAACATTTCTTATGACTAACAGAGCAGGGAATCTCTTCTTTGTTTGGAGAGGCAGAGGGTTTGGTGGAGGCTTAAAAATAAAACTGGCAACAGTTAGCCTTGAGGGCACAGGCAGTCCACAGGGAGCTATCTAGTGGCCTGGGCTGAGACCTTGCCTGCTCCACGATGACCTTCTCTGAGCTTGTTAACCATCTACACCTGACTTAGCTGGATTGGCCAGGTTTATCCTGAATTTTGATTAGGCAGCCTATCAGTTTTGTGCTTACAGCTTGCCCTTTCACCTGTCTAACAAGCCATATCCCTGCTGTTGCTGTGCAGTCTCCACGTGGGTTTCTGCTTACGTTGCCTCTTCCACGATATTGCTCCTGTTGGATTCTAACTTTGCCTTACTTTGTAAGTTCTGGTTCATGCATATGGGGTTTTAAGTAGTGATTCTTTTCATGGCCCACTATATAGGAAGCTGCCTTATACTGAGTTAAAGTATTAGTCCACAGTATTGTCTACACTGATGAGCAGCTGCTCCCCTGGAATTCAGACAGGAACCAGTTTCTGATCTGCTTGGAGATGCCAAAGGCTAAATGGGACATTTTGTGTGTAATGGAAGGGCAATTCTGCTGGGCTGTGGCAGAACTTTCTTTCAATATTTCCTTTTTTGTGTGTGTGGTGGCCGCCATTTCTATCCACAATGCCCCAGACCAATGTTAGGCCCGGGGTGTTATGGAGGATGCAAAATGGCAGTCAGGCTGCCACCGGAATGGTCTCTGCTGCATCTTTCAGCAACAACAACACAACAACAACAATGGAAAAAAGAAAGACGATGTTGTACTGAATGGTGAGCCCTGCCCTATAGAAAATATTAGAGAATGTCTCATCCTGAAAAAAATATGGCAAAATTGACCTTCCAAATTTTTCTGCCCACCAGTAGGGTGAAAGATATGGAGAAGCCATTTGCTCAGAGCTAGTGTTAAAAGCGGAAGAACTAGGGCTGTTAAAAACAAAACAAAACAAAACCGGCTGATGGCCCTGTAATTCTGTAACTTCGTTTTGTTCTTATTTCTCCATTCTTGTACCCTGCTGTGTTTGTGTTCCTTAAGGAAGTGAAGTTGCCAGTTCTGTTTGTGGGAGAATCCCTGGAGCCCTTAAATGAGTAGAATTTCCAATTTTACAGAGAGAAAAAACCCTAGTAAATAGATGTTGCCTTTTTAGAGCCTTAAGATGCTGTTAGCACACACATCCTTTCTCCTCAATGGTTCCTTAAATCACAGTCTCCTCCTGGGAAAACCTTCCTTGTCTATGTTCCTGAAAAAACTTGTACCCTATCAAGATTCGGCTGAAAGCTTAGGGCTGCCAACTCTTTTACTGACCCATCTCCTTTGCCTTAAAAGCAGCTTGATTATCAGACATGTAACAGGCGGAACATTTCTAGGCTGGGAGATACAGTGATAGGTGAAGCTTCACCAAGTACATTTTTGTTAAGAACTTAATTCGTTCTGGAGGTCTGTTCTTAATCTGAAACTGTTCTTAACCTGAAGACCACTTTATCTAATGGGGCCTCCTGCTGCTGCTGCACTGACGGAGCGCAATTTCTGTTCTCATCCTGTAGCAAGGTTCTTAACCCGAGGTACTATTTCTGGGTTAGCGGAGTCTGTAACCTGAAGCGTATGTAACCTGAAGTGTATGTAACCTGAGGTACCACTGTATGTTTTTATGCTTTAATTGCTCTAAGGTGCTTTGATATATTTTTATGGTATAGTAGCACACAAATATTTATTTATAAATAAAGGAATTAGTGATAATAATATATAACCAGGGAAGGCAACAATCCCTCAGGAGTAATCTTTCTGGTTTCACATACCAAAGCTTGGTGAAACCAGAGCTGTTTATGGGATGCAGCTAACGACAACGTTATGGCGCATAAACTTACCCAGAATAAAGACTAGGCCCCCAGGGCAATCTTAAAATGAATCATATTTCTTTGTATTTACTTTACATTGATAGATAATACTACCTTCTGGTCATGGGATTATGGTGGTGATGAGGAAAAACATGTATCAAGTGGAGACTAAAGATGGATTCTGAGTAAATGTTGGCATCAGTCTGTCTCAAAAGAAAATGGAGTGCACCTCCAGGGATGAAGTCAAACCACTTGTGTTAGCAGCACTGAAGTGATCTCCCCAGTGCACAAGCCTGGCTAGTGTGTATGGAAGTCCTGGGCTGCCTAGAGAACAAGTCCCCATTGTCTGCCTTGTGGATGTGGTCCAAAGGAAAGCAGAGCAATATGTTTGGCACCAGCTGCAGGAGTTGCTGGAAGGAGGCGTACAAGGTGCCACCCAACCCGCTTAAGAACTTGCCTTAGGAACTTTACTCCTTAGCCCTTTCTTCTCCCAAAGATGTCCTACAAGGCAACGGAGGCTTAAGATCAGCGTTTTCCTTCTGGATGAGCTACCTTCCCAGGCTGATGACCTCCGTCTGCCCCTCACTTCCCTCTACAGATTGTGAAGTAGCTGCCTTCTTGACCATTGGACCCACTATTGGCCTCGTCCGCTGAAGCCTGTCTTCACATGCAGGGGAAGTCCCTAACTCACTGAGGGTTTGAGACCCATCAGCTGCCCTCACCTGCTTTAGCTGTTCCAGGGGTGTGGCAACTATTGTACGCTGACAGCTTCTAGGAGCCACAGGTGAGAGCTGAGTGCGGGGCGGGGACCAAAGGTGGACAAACTACCTCAAAAGGATGTCCACCACCAGAGGTACTATCCCTCCCCTCCCTCCCTCCCCCTGAATAAATGCACATTTGATAATTATGGACTGCAAGGAGGCAAGGCTGGTGAAAGAGCTCTGGCAGCTCTGTTGCCTCGCCATCACCCCTCGTCTTCCTTTGCCTCTACCACTGCTGACCCCCACTTTTCCTTCTCCTGTCGTCTCCCCTCCATCATATACTGCTGTGTTAGTGAGGCATTCTTAGTATGGTGGCCAGGCAGCAGCTAGACGTCTTTTTAAAATGTAGTGAAAAGCTACTAAACAGCATTTCTAACCGCAACACTATGTGCACTTTCCCAGATCTGTTACCTAGAATGCCTCACTTGGAAGAAGGATGCTTTTGTTCCTTCCTTGGAGTGAGGCAGAGAGGAGTGGGAGACAGAGGTGCAGAGTCTTGGTGGGTGGGAAGCAGTGGTGGTAGCAGCAGGACTGGCAGGTGGGGAGTGAAAACAAAATAAAAAAATTCCTTCCAGTAGCACCTTAAAGACCAACTAAGTTAGTTCTTGGTATGAGCTTTCGTGTGCATGCACACTTCTTCAGATACCATGCACACGAAAGCTCATACCAAGAACTAACTTAGTTGGTCTTTAAGGTGCTACTGGAAGGAATTTTTTTATTTTGTTTTGACTATGGCAGACCAACACGGCTACCTATCTCTAGGTGGGGAGTGGTGAGGTTTGCTGCCCACCTGTGCCTGCTGCCTGAGATCAATGTCTAAGCTTGTCTCATGGCAGTGCCAGCCTCCCTCCAAGAAGCTCAAGGTGGCCTATACACCTTATTTCATCCTTACAACAAGCCTGTGATGTAGGTTGAGAGACTGTTCCTGACTTAAAGCCACACAGTGAGGCTCATGGCTGACTCAGTAGAGATTTGTACCTGGGTGTCTCAAGTCATAGTCTTGCATTTTAACCGCTGCACTACACTGGCTTTGGCCTGCACTCTGCACAGGGCTGTCTTTAGCATATGTGGCGCCCGGGTGCAAAAAACTGCCCAGCGCCTCCAATTTTGGGGGGGAGGGCGGGCCAAAGTTGTTGAGGGACAGCTCAGAGTTGTTGAGCTTTCTTTGGGGGGGGGGCACGCAACTCTCTCCCATGCTGCTGCAGGTGGAGGGAGGAGAGCAATCCCCACAGAGGCTTGGGAGGGAAGCTGCGTGCCCTCCAGCCATATGGGTGGCAGGTGCATAAGTCTCTCCCATGCTACTGTGGGAGGAGAGCTTTTCCCACAGAGGCTTGGGAGGGAAGCTGTGTGCCTTGGATGAGCAGCATGCATGTGCTGGCTGGGCCTCTCAATGGCCTGCCAATTCCAGGTGCACAGGAGGGCGGAGCCAGCCAGCTGCCTCAGCACCTGCAGCAAAAAGCCTGCGGCGCTCTGACAGACTCTGCTCCGCTCAGGAGCGGCTGTCAGCTGGCCTGGCTCTTCAATCCCCGGACTCCAAATCTTGGCCCCAGACTTTCGGCCTGGCGCCCCTGAGAGCCTATGGGTAAGCTGGCCCTGACTCTGCAAGAACTTGCAATATTGTTTTCCTTGCAGTGTTTAAAGAGCTAGGCTGATTTGTGTCCCCAGCCTTCAAAACAGAACAGGTTTGTTTTCATAGATATCAACATTGGGGAAGCGCATGAATTTGAAAATGGAGTAGAAAGAGAAAGTCGTTGTGCTGTTAAATGTGACCTTGGAAATGTGCATATCAATTAAGAAGCATCTGCCAAGAAGTTATGTTACAAACAGGAATCTCAAGCGCTTGCAATAAAGCCGTTCGCTCTCCTCCCCACCCCCTCTTTCTGAACTTGATGGCTGGGTGCCCATGTGAATGCATTATCTCTACCAAAAATGTGTGTGGTTTTTAATCTCTTATCGGATTTAGCAAAATGAAATTAGTCCAGAGTGAAATACCCCAGGAAGGAAATCAACTTGAAAAATCAATCAGCCTGCTATCAAGCGAAGTGCAAAGGTCAGGGGCGGGGAGAGGTACAGATACTAATCCCAGTGAGCAAAATTGTGCTTGTGGTAGGAATACTCTGAGTAGGTTTCCCTCAGTTCACGCAGTCTGTGGCTCAGCAGCCCAGGATGATGAGCCATAGGAGCTACGTGACACAACTTTCACCTTCTTCTTTAATACTTACATGCCAGAGCCTGCATCTGGCTATAGGTTTTGGCCTGTTTGTGGAGCCAAAAAAATTACAGAGCTGCCTATCTACATTTAGAGCGGTTATAATAACTGTCTTAGCCTAAGATGAAATCACCTACTGTACCATAAATTCACTGAAGCCCATTTTGTGCATGATACTGCAGCAAATGCCGGATCTCACTGAGTGTTAAGGGAGCCACACAATCTAAGTGCAAGTGAACTTGCATGATACACCAATGCATTGGTCACATTTACACTTTGCATGTTAGGTGTACACATAAAGCATTGTAGCTGGGGGGGGGGGGAGGAGAGATTTGTAAAGTATACTTTGGTAGGCCTTGTGCAAATCAATCATAAAATGGGCATAATATTGAGGATGAATGAGTCCTTAGTCACTGGAAAAGTGTGGCCTAAACATTTATTTTAAAATCCCCCTTACCAATATCATTAAGTACAGGAGTGCTGACTTGGGCCCCAGATCATGGGTGCCCAGTGGCATCGACATAATGTGACATCATGACGTTATGCTATGTCACCCCAGAAGTGGCATCGGAGGCCCTGCGAGGCCTAGGATGACACTTCCAAGGCCTCCAAGGTCCCGGAGACACCATCTGAAGCCTCGCAGAGCCTTTAAACTGGCGTCCTGGGCCCCACACGACCTCCAACGTTACTTCCAGTTCCTTGCAAGGTACGAGACCCGGAAGTCATGTCCAAGGTCCGCAGAGTGGGTGCTGAGAACCCATAACAAAATTTTTGTGGGTGTCCGGGCACCTAGGTGCCCCTGGAGCTGGCATCATTGATTAAGTATCAAAGTTAATACATCCCCAAGAACAGTGTTGAGCAGAAACCTTGATATGCTTATGGATGCTATGGTATGATACATTTTCATCTTGTGCATCTCAGTTCTTCCATGACCATGTTACCGTTCATCACTTTCTGTACATATAGGTTATTATCAATGCTATATTTATATTTTTGTGTGACGTATTTGATGTAATGCACAAATCTAAGTAGCTTATTAGGAGACAGGGCCAATGCATCTTGCAGGAGTGGAAAAGCTTTTTCCCCTCCTCCTGACAAACACCATATTCCTATGAGATGATCTGTTAGGGGCTACAGCCCAGCGGTGGGAAATACCAGAAGCAAAAGTGGGTGGAATTTGCAGGATTGCATAGCTTTCCCCATCTTTCTTTCGTTGCCTCTTACATGGAAAAGAAGAAGCAGTTACAAGCAAGAGTGGATCTACAATGCCAGAGGGGTGCATAGAAATATATTGGGAGTCCCATGCGGCCTCCTAGCCACAAGTCCTACACTATGGACACCATTGATGTAGAAGCTGACAAGTGAAGGGAAGTTCATGACCATGATGTCCCACACTGCTGAGGAACCGCTGGGCAATTTTGAGAAGATGAATTCTTCTCCAGGATTTTGCTACCATTATCCAAGCTGCTACCCATAACTGCAATACCAAAAATCTTCCTTTGTGTGCTAGCCAATATGACCTAGTAACACTGAAACTGGAATTTAGTTGCTAACACCAAGTAAAATTGCTAAAATGTACAAAACAAGTTCAAAATTGTGTTGGAAATGTAAAGAGAAAGAGGGTACTTTTTATCATATGTGGTAGACATGGACATTGGTAAAGGCTTTCTTGGAAATGATATATAATGAATTAAAGAAAATGTTTAAAATTACATTTGTTAAAAACCCAGAAGCCTTTTTACTAGGTATAAAAGATGAAGAGTTACCAAGAGAAGACAAAATACTTTTTATGTATGCAACAATGGCAGCAAGAATGCTACTAGCCCAGAGATGGAAGGAAGGAGAAGTACCAACAAAAGAAGAATGGCAGTTGAAACTGATGGAGTATGCAGAGATGGCGAAGCTGACGGGGAAGATCTGAAACCAGGAAGATCAAGTATTTTCTAAAGACTGGAGTAAATTTGTAATTTATTTAAAAGACCACTGTAAACAGTTAAAATCTTTGGCAGGGATGTAATGACACTTGTAATTTGGAATCATTTATGAAAATTATGGTTATATAACAGATGGATAATGGTAAAAGATGCAGCAAATTTAATTTTAAACATGGAACCCATGGAAGGGAGGGAAGGAGGTCTGAAGTCTCAAAATAACCTTGTATTTTAATATTTGAAATGGTTATGTTAAATATGTATAAAATTATCAAAAAAAATAAAAAAATTATAAAAGAAAGAAGAAGAAACTAAATTGGATTTAGTTGCAGGCTACATCCTTAGAAGATCTCTGATATCTTTTCAAAACATCTTAATTTTTGCACACCATGATAAGGTACTGTTCGGTCTTGATGAATGATGGCTGAATGAGGGGGACTGAATCCATGAAAAAAAAAAGTGGTGTGTTTGAGGTGCAAGTTCCATCTGTGGTGTTTGAGATAGGATGCCTCTTCTTTTACACATGCCATTTGCCAGTTGACACTTTTGTCATCAAGTGTTGAGCGTACATGCATGAATCACTCTGTAAGGACATACATTGGGAGATATCATTGCATGTGTGGCCCAGAGGTACCGCATAAGCAACTATTCTTACTTCCTTGAGTTTTTTCAGACATAATATTGAAAGTACTACCACCTCTCCATGATAATGAACTTGTGTGCTTTTTGATTCAACTTCTGCTGTAGAAGTCATATTTAAAGGGAAAGTACCACAATGCTTTGCATATACAGTGGTACCTCAGGTTACAGATGCTTCAGGTTACAGACGCTTCAGGTTACAGACTCCGCTAACCCAGAAATAGTACCTCGGGTTAAGAACTTTGCTTCAGGATGAGAACAGAAATTGCGTGGTGGCGGCATGGCGGCAGCAGGAGGCCCCATTAGTTAAAGTGGTACCTCAGGTTAAGAACAGTTTCAGGTTAAGAACGGACCTCCAGAACTAATTAAGTGCTTAACCCGAGGTATTACTGTATCTATATATTGATATTGATATTGATATCCCTAGGGTGCTAAGTTGCCCAAGGCTTTCTCTCACTGTGAATTTGTATCACGTAAGCCTATCAGTTTATTGTAAAATGAATGTGAAAGGACAGGACCTTGCTTGTTGTGACTTATGATGATTTTAATCCAACACTATATTCTTCCCTTAATCTAATTCTCAGGTATTGGAGGAAAACAGAACTTAGCATTATTAAATAGGATACCATGGACAGGACCACTTCCTTCAGTGATGCAAGGCACAGGTTAATGACTTATAGCAACAGGACACAATTTAGTGGATTGAAGTATATGCCACTCATAGTGGTTTCTAGGCCAAACAGAAGTTCCACTTCATTTCTATGGAGAGAGAGTTCCATATAATTGCTCCTTCATAACAAAAGTTATGGCGGCAATCTTGGATGATTCTTAAGAACATTATACAACTTGAGATATTAAACACTTCACAATATTGTTGTTTATTTTAATAGGCAACTCTCAAAAATTTCTGTTTCTTTTATGTATTTATTTTAAACATTTCTAAACCACCCCTCATCCAACAGATGCCTGGACGGTGTGCAGCAACAGTTAAAAACATTTTATTGTAATAAAGTGATTCCTTAAAACAACAATAAAACGGAAAGGCACAAGGGGTTGTAAGTCCATGTTTGGTATACTCAGAGTAGATCCACTGAAATTAATAGACACGAGCAACTTAAGCCAATTAATTTCAGTTGTTCTCTGAGTAGAGAGCAGTAGGACAACAAGAGGCCATAAAAACATTTTAGAATGCCTGGGCAAATAAAAGTCTCTTGTTGTTATTTGTTGTTTAGTCGTGTCCGACTCTTCGTGACCCCATGGACCAGAGCACGCCAGGCACTTCTGTCTTCCACTGCCTTCTGCAGTTTGGTCAGACTCATGCTGGTAGCTTCGAGAACACTATACAACCATCTTGTCCTCTGTCTTCCCCTTCTCCTTGTGCCCTCCATCTTTCCCAACATCAGGGTCTTTTCCAGTGAGTCTTCTCTTCTCATGAGGTGGCCAAAGTATTGGAGCCTCAGCTTCACAATCTGTCTTTCCAGTGAGCACTCAGGGCTGATTTCCTTAAGAATGGAGAGGTTTGATCTTCTTGCAGTCCATGGGACTCTCAAGAGTCTCCTCCAGCACCATAATTCAAAAGCATCAATTCTTCGGCGATCAGCCTTCTTTATGGTCCAGCTCTCACTTCCATACATCCCTACTGGGAAAACCAGAGCTTTTACTATACGGACGTTTGTTGGCAAGGTGATGTCTCTACTTTTTAAGTACAAAAAAAGATTGTAGCATGTATTTTTATGAGTCGGTTTTTCAGAAATGGCACCGAATATGACTTTTTAAAAGCATAGAACCACAGAATAACAAGTTGCGTCCTTCCACTCTTGAGAGATCGCTAGATGAGCAGCAACCGACAGATATGGAATTAATTGTTGAGAAGCAAGATAAGCATTGGCAGCATCAACAAATGGATCAGAGACTTAACTTAGGCTGACCTTTTAAGCGTTATTAAAACGATATGGGAAATACCGTTCTAAAACTTCAAAACAGGAAATGTTCTCTCTTGCTGTTTCTCCGCTGTCTCTCTGGTTTCTGATTGCTCTGTAGTGTCCTCTGGTGCCACATTTTAATAATGCACTAAGAACGTTAAGAGCAATGCGTCATTTGTCCCTCGGTTTTGAAAACTATTCTTTAACCCTTTCTTTACGTTATAAAGTGTAGATCCGCCCTCAGTGTCCAAGGTGACCTGGTTTTTTGCTATTGTTAAGTGATATATGATATCGTTGGTGCTATATATCATTTAGTGCTATTGCCTGTGGAATGCTCTACCAATAGACAGTCAGCAGACACCTTCTGCTTTAACCTTTAAAGCCCTGTTGAAAACTTTTCTATGCCCCCAAGCTTTCACTGGCCATTAAAATACTAGTTGGTTGAGCTCTTATTTTAAATTTTATATGGTTTTTACTGCATGGTTTAATGTATCCTTTGAGAAAAAGGATGCTGGACTCCTTTGAGAAAAAGGTGGGTGTCAGGGTTTCTGGGAGAAGTGAGGAGATGGCAGAGGAGACGGAAAGCGAGTGGGAGGAGGGAGAGAGAGACGAGGAAGAAGATGACGGAATTCGAAGGGAATCTATGAGCCTAAGCAGTGAGTCAGAGGATTCCCAAAAGGGAGCTAGCATGATCAGGCGAAAAGCAGGAGAAGAGAGAAGCTGTGAAAAGTCAGGAAAGGAGGGGAGAAAGCCCAGTGAAGCACAGACGCTGTCAGAGGGGTCTCAGCCGGAACGGAGTAAAGGGGGTGGAGTTGTCAGCCTCTCGGAGGGAGGAGGAACAGGAGAAAACAGAGAGAGGGGGTTGGAGCAAGGTGTTCAGCCGGAAAGGGTAGAGAGTGGAACAGGGGGCAGTATAGAGGACGAAGGAAAGGTCAAAAGCAACGTACGCGCGCCAAGTTCAAACATAGAGGCGCGCGGAAGTGGGGAAAGCTCAGAGGAGGAGCCCGGCCCCAAAGCCAGAAGGAGGGGGCAGGAGGCGGCAGAGGATTCAGCCTCAGGCGAATCCCGGAAAGAGAGAACCCAGGGGGGCAGAAAGACCCTGCGGAAAAGAAAGGAGAGGAAGAGGTGGTCTAGAGCCAGGCTATTAAGTTGGTGTGGAGGAGGGGAGGAGTCAGAGGGGGACTTCGGCGGTCTAACGTGACAGACGTACAGCCACAATGCTGAACTGTGAAAGAAGCAATTATCTTCAATAAACTTTTCCTGTAAGTAAACTATAACGGAGTAAGGTCTCTCGTGAGCTGGGACCCACCTGGGTGGCTGTGACAGAAAGTCCCCCTCCCTCTGAAAGCAAAAATTTTTTTTTTTGCGAAGCTCACGAACGGGGCAGCCATGAGTGCTGAGGAACAGCTGGCTGCACTCCGGGATCAGATTACCACTCTCACAACGGCAGTCATTGCTTCGCAGAAGAAGAATGCTGACTTGGAGAAAGCGTGCCAGGATTTGCAAGCAAGGTGGGAAAATGCGGACAAGGCGGGGACCCCGGGCTCCAGAGCGGAGGGCATTGCGCTTGGAAGGAGGGGGGGTGCCCTAGTTTCGCATTTTAATGGCAACTTGCAAGACTATCCCAACTTCAGGGCAGATGTCGTGTATGCACTGCATTTACTCCGTCATGATTTTAGAGATGAGGAGGAGAGAGTGGGATTTATTGTTTCGCACCTGCATGGGGAGGCCAGGGCTTGGCTACGCAATCTGTGGCGCGAAGATGGACCAGCCCGTCGCAATGCAGATGCGTTTATCAAGGCAATGGATGCTTGTTTTCAATCCTCTGTGGATAAGGACATTGCGCGCCGGCAGATGCACGGGCTGAGGCAGGGGAGAGCCACTGTACGCCAATATCATTCTAAATTTTTTGCATTGCTCACCGCCTTAGATTGGCCGAAGGACAGTCTACCGGTCAGGGATCTTTTTTGGGAGGGATTGAGCCCCTCCGTCAAGGATGAGATCGCAAGGGGGGACAGACCCCAGACCCTGGAAGACGTGGTGCAACGGGCTTTGGCTATAGGAATTCGACATGAGGGACGTCCGTGGCACGAGGAGGGGGGGCCCCAAGCGCGCGCGCAAGCAAAAGCTCTCCCTTTTGTGCACGGGGATTTCAGCCGTGCGCACCCCTCACCAATGGGGAAGGAAGGCGAGGAGCCAATGGAGATTGGTGGTGCTAGGGCTCAAAAGCCATCCCAGAGCCCCATCCCTGCTGCAGCCAAAGCGAAGCCTCCTAGAGGGACCAGGAAGTGTTACATCTGCGACAGTGCACACCATATGGCGAAAGAGTGCCCCCAGAGGCTCCAGAAGCACACTGCAGCACTAGCAACTGTGACAGCAGAGGTGCAATCAGAGGAGCAGCTTCAGGGAAACTGCAGTGCCTGGCTGGAAGCAGAGCTACTGGGGCTCAGCCAGGCGGATCTGTAGAGAAGTCCCCAGCATCCTTGCAGCGCATGGACCCTTTACCTCCCAAACCAGCAGTTTTACTCACAGCAACACTCCAGCTGCCTGATGGGCGACTTCTCGAGGTTCCAACAACCATCGATTCGGGAAGCAACGCCGATTTCGTGGGATTACAGTTCGTCAAGCAGCATAACATAGCGCTCCTGCCTGCAACGACGCCTCTGAACGTGGTCACGGTGGACGGCAGGAAGTTGCTGGGGGGGCAAGTGGTGCAGCAAACCCCTCCCATGATGATGCAAATTGGAGACCATCGAGAGCTTATTAGTTTCAATGTCACCCACTTATCGGACACGCCCATCGTGTTGGGCATGAGTTGGCTGGACAGGCACAGTCCCGCGGTTGCTTGGTACCAGAGGCAGATCACCTTTTGTTCATCGTATTGCGCCCAGAATTGCATCCAAACCGATCAAGGAGGAGAAGCCGAACAGCAGCTGCATCTGAGTATGGTGCAAGCGGTTCCTCACAAGTACGCGGAGTTCTTGGAGGTTTTCTGCGAAAAGGAAGCTGACAAATTGCCGCCTCACAGACCTTACGACTACGCGATTGACTTAGTGCCAGGCGCGCAGTTGCCAACTGCCAAGCTGTACTCCATGTCGGAAGACGAGCTGCAAGAGCTTCGGGAGTTCATAGAACACAACCTCAAGCGCGGATTCATCCAGGAATCTAAAGCAGCGGGAGGCAGTCCTGTTTTCTTTGTGAAAAAGAAAGACACGCCCCAGAAGAGGCTCATTGTGGACTACCGGTTCATAAACAGACTAACTAAGCCCAAGGCCTTCCCCATGCCCAAAATTGACGACCTTTTGGCTACAGTCAGGAGGGGGAAGATTTTTACCAAGCTGGATTTACGTGGAGCTTACAACCTCATCCGCATCAGGAAGGGCGACGAGTGGAAGACGGCCATGTTCACTCCTTTGGGCACGTACGAATACAGAGTTATGCCCTTCGGTCTACAAAATGGCAGCCATGTTTTCCAAGCATTCATGCATCACGTCCTGGCAGGTCTCCTCTACAAGAAGTGTGTCTGTTTTCTCGACGATATCCTGATTTTCTCGGAATCGCCAGAGGATCACGATAAGGACGTGAAGGAAGTTCTGCAGAGGCTGAAGGAACACAGGCTGTACGCCAAGTTGGAGAAGTGCCAGTTTGATGTGAGAGAGGTAGATTTCCTTGGCTACAAGCTGTCCGACGAGGGACTGGCCATGGACAAGACTAAAGTCCAAGCGCTGTTGGACTGGAAGAGCCCTCGAAATCGGAAGGAGGTCCAGAGGTTCATCGGCTTTGCCAATTTTTATCGCAAGTTTATTAAAGGTTTTGCAAACGCGACGGCGGCAATCACTGACACCCTCAGTTCCAAGAAGAAGAAGTTCGTCTGGACCGAACAAGCAGAGCGATCCTTTCGGAAGCTTAAAAGCCTTTTCGCCTCCGAGGAGCAGCTGCTGCACGTGAATCCTGGCAGGCCCATGCGGGTAGAGACAGATGCATCAGACAGAGCAGTTGGGGCCGTCCTCTTGCAAGAGGATTCGCAAGGCAACTGGAGACCGGGTGCATTCTACTCCCGGAAGCTCAGCAAGACGGAGCGCAACTACACCATATGGGACAGGGAGTTGTTGGCCATTCATGCAGCTTTCAAAGCGTGGCGACACTTCTTGATAGGAGCCAAGCACACGGTGCAGGTCCGCACGGATCACAAGAACTTGGAGTATTGGCGGACGGCTAAATTGCAAACCCAACGACACATGCGCTGGGCGGAATTCTTTGCGGATTTCGATTTCAAAATAGAATACATCCCTGGAGACTCCAATGTTATAGCAGACGCGCTGTCCCGAAAGCCTCAATACCTGGAGGAAGTAGCTCCAATCGCAGCAAAGTACATTTTCGCACCGCAGGCGTGGACGTGCGCTACCATCGCAGTCGACCTGGACGCGGTGCGACGCGCGCTGCAAGAGGATCAGTTTGCACAATCCAAGATGGAGGAGCTCCGCAGAGGGTCGCCTGACAACAATGAGTTTCAGTTGCAGGATGGACTTTTGACTCGCAAGGGCGCCCTTTACGTGCCCACCGACGAGCTTCGCGCCACGGTTTTGCAACAATTGCACGATGCCCCGAGTGCGGGCCATTTCGGCAAAGAGAAGACGATGGAGTTGGTGGCAAGGGACTTTTGGTGGCCCCAGATGAGAGGAGAGGTGGCGGACTACGTAGCCAGGTGCGATATCTGCCAGAGGTCCAAACCAGTGCATCAGAAGCAGGCGGGATTGTTAGAACCGCTGGAGACACCGCAGCAACCGTGGGAGAGGGTAGCGTTGGACTTTGTTACAGACCTGCCCAGCTCCAGAGGTAAGACGGCGGTGTTAGTGGTTGTGGACTTGTTCACCAAGATGGCGCACTTCATTCCTTGTGCCAAGGTGGCGACGGCAGAACAGACCGCAAAGCTCTTCATCGATCACGTCTTCAGAGTGCATGGACTACCGCAGTCCGTCTTGTCCGACAGGGGGCGCCAATTTGTTTCCACTTTCTGGCGGAAGCTTCTGGGCATCTTGCACGTCAAGATCAACTTGACGTCGGCGAGGCATCCACAGACCAACGGTCAAGCGGAGAGGGTCAACGCGATCATGCAGCAGTACCTACGGTGTTACGCCAACCAGCGACCCGCGGCGTGGGTGGACTACCTGCCGATGGCTGAGTTCGCCTACAACAACACGAAGCACGCATCCACCGGGGTGACGCCTTTCTTCGCGAACTATGGACGTCATCCCAGAACCTTCCCGAGCTTTACAGCACCTGAAGGGGGGGGACCTCAAAATGCCGACCAGTTTGCAGCAGAGTTGCAAGAGGTGCACGAGGAGCTGCGGAGACATTTGGAGCTGGCAAAGCAGGCGTATAAGGTGCAAGCCGATAAACACAGAAGGGCGGGGGAAGACATTCAGGTTGGGGACTGGGTATGGTTAGCAGCCCACGCGATGCCGGCCAGGTCGTTGGCCAAAAAGAAGTTAGAACACAGGCAGCTAGGACCATATCAAGTTGAGGCTAAGATCAATCCGGTGGCTTTTCGCCTAGCCCTTCCGGAGGGCTCCAGGGTGCACCCGGTCTTTCATAGGTCGGTGCTCACTCCCTACAAAGCCCCACACAGGTTTCAAGAGTCAGGAGCACCTCCAGAGCCACGTAGAAGGGCGCCTGAGGGAGGGGAGTCGCCAAGACCAGAACCTCTTAATGAGGTCACAGAGATACTGGATTCACGATGGGGGGAGGAGGGAGTTGAATATTTTCTCGCCAGGGAAGGCACTCCAGTCTCTGCAAATAGCTGGGTGCCGGGTTACGCTTTGGACGAACCCCTGTTGAAGGAGGAGTTTCATGCAATTTTTCCGCACAAACCCATGCCCGAGGAGTATTTTGATGATTGGCTTTTCACGCCCACTTTGTCGGGCAGCACGTTCGGGGGTTTCTCCTCGCCCGAGGGCTCTACGCCCAAAACAAGCCCGACCAGGGATCCCCGCCTGGGGGGGGGAGAGACAAACCCTTATTGGTGGGTGGATCAGCCAAGGGAGGTATGGAGTCAGAGGTGGATGATAGGTCCTTGGCAGGCAGCGCCAGGAGAAGCAGTGAGGGAGGAAGAGACTGTGATGCCTTCAGGGGGGGAACCCGAGTTCGAACACACGTATACGGAGCTGCCAGAGGAGAAGATTGACGTGGACACCCGGTATCCTGAACCGACCCAGGAAGAACCACATTTCCCTCAACCTGCACCCAGCGACCGGGAGGGGGGAAGGGGGGGCTTCGAGGGGGGGATGGATGTCAGGGTTTCTGGGAGAAGTGAGGAGATGGCAGAGGAGACGGAAAGCGAGTGGGAGGAGGGAGAGAGAGACGAGGAAGAAGATGACGGAATTCGAAGGGAATCTATGAGCCTAAGCAGTGAGTCAGAGGATTCCCAAAAGGGAGCTAGCATGATCAGGCGAAAAGCAGGAGAAGAGAGAAGCTGTGAAAAGTCAGGAAAGGAGGGGAGAAAGCCCAGTGAAGCACAGACGCTGTCAGAGGGGTCTCAGCCGGAACGGAGTAAAGGGGGTGGAGTTGTCAGCCTCTCGGAGGGAGGAGGAACAGGAGAAAACAGAGAGAGGGGGTTGGAGCAAGGTGTTCAGCCGGAAAGGGTAGAGAGTGGAACAGGGGGCAGTATAGAGGACGAAGGAAAGGTCAAAAGCAACGTACGCGCGCCAAGTTCAAACATAGAGGCGCGCGGAAGTGGGGAAAGCTCAGAGGAGGAGCCCGGCCCCAAAGCCAGAAGGAGGGGGCAGGAGGCGGCAGAGGATTCAGCCTCAGGCGAATCCCGGAAAGAGAGAACCCAGGGGGGCAGAAAGACCCTGCGGAAAAGAAAGGAGAGGAAGAGGTGGTCTAGAGCCAGGCTATTAAGTTGGTGTGGAGGAGGGGAGGAGTCAGAGGGGGACTTCGGCGGTCTAACGTGACAGACGTACAGCCACAATGCTGAACTGTGAAAGAAGCAATTATCTTCAATAAACTTTTCCTGTAAGTAAACTATAACGGAGTAAGGTCTCTCGTGAGCTGGGACCCACCTGGGTGGCTGTGACAGTGGGATATAAATGCCATAAAAAAAAAAGACTGAACCAGCAAATCACTCTGTACTTCTCATGTGCATTTCACCATGGTTTCATTTAATTTGCATGTTGTTTCCCAGCATCTTGTTGTACCACAATAATTTTCACTGATACGATATGAAACCCTGGTTCCAAGTAATGCCGAGTGTGTTTTACTGGTTCTGTGAAGTGCATGGCAATGTACATGTGCAGAAAAGACACAAGCACCAGAGACTTCCAGTCAAATATTTGATGGCCGGTTGTTTTGAACTGGTATGTGTAGTTCAGAGCCTCTAAAGCCCTCAAAATCCTGGATGTTCATCTCCCTAGCCCACTTCCATCAGCATACTGCTCATGAAATCTCTAGACTTTACCAGGTATGTCCTTTTGCCAAACTGACTTCATATTTCCTCCAATCGCTGGAGGAGAAGAAGGGCATTCATAATGATAACTAATATCTATAGTCTCCATAGACTATGTGTGTGTATAACTATGCCTGGCTACAGAATACTAGTTATTTACCGAGTCTCCCCTCACCTTGCCATTCTTGTTTAGTTCAGATATATATTGCCATTTTACTAGTCCTGAGGTAAATGTAAGGCCTCCCAGAAAAAATATTGCAATCGGCGCCAATTCTTTCCTCTTGTTTCCCTTCGCATCTCTCAACCTACCTCAGCCAATGTTTATTGAACTCCATGAGTTGTCAAGACAGTATTTGTAAGTGGATTTTAACTGTATGTGAGCTGTACAAATGTAATAATATTACCCAACTCTTGTTTAATTTTGAAAGCTCCATCCTTGACAACGTGGCTCATAAAGGATGGTTCAGGCTGAATTATCCATTATTGCTCCCAAAGTCTACAATTAAACTATCGATCAAAGCTGGCAGAAAGAAAGAAAAAGGCTCGTCCAGTCTGGGTGCCGACGATGCACCGCTGACTGTGTCAGACACACAGCCTGAGAGGGAATGCAAGGCCAGACTCTGCCTTCAGCTAATCCTCTCAGTTCCAGCTGGCCTGGATAGAGCCATGATTATGTATTGTGCTTATGCAGTTTTAATAGGGTGGGTCTTATGCAATTTGCGACCTTCATTTTTGCACAGGAAGACTTGGAGCTTAGCAGGTTCAGATCCACGGGGAACCAGTGTTGGCTCGTCGACTTCTTCAGATACTGAAAATGCATCTTTTCTGGGGAATTCCACAATAAAATGACTGTTATTTATCATTACAAACCTCTTTATCATTTAGTCAATAAAAGGCCTCTCTCCCTCACTTTTTTTTCCTGTGGTGTGCTCAGAGTCAGAAATCTGTATTAGTCTCTACTGGCCTGAAGGCAGGAGATGTCAAAAGCTAAATCATGATCTGCCCTGGCTTTCTGGCTAAATTGTGTATGAAGGCCTGAGGCAAAAAGGTGCACATGCTCATTATTTGAAACAGAATGATTTCACCCCCCTCCTTTCCTTTCCTCTTTCCTTAAAAAAAATATATATTGAGACATAGATGGTAACATGAATACAGTATATACACTCTTCTAAAGTATCAACCTTGAAAAGAAAGAAAGAAAAGCATCCAAAACAGGGCTAAATATGTTAACTCCATGTAAGAAAAAAGGGATAATACTAGGAAATGGCCTCCTTTAGATCTTTCTAATAAGAACAAAGGGGGCAAGAATATCGCGATTTCACATGGCTGAAAGATTCTTGGGAGTCAAGCTGTGCACAGATTATTCTTCTTCTTGTGAGAAATTAGCACACCCCATAAACCTTTGGTTGTGGCTTAGGATACACCTCTCCTGTTTCTCTCTCGGTGCTGAAACGGGCACCACACCTTCCAGGTGAGTGTCAGCACATTCCATTGCTCTGTGTAAGATGGCTGTTGTTTACCTGTCACTTGTGCCTGACTGGACAGCACCAGTGACATCAAACAAAGATTTCCAGAGGGATAGGCATGTTAGTCTGTTGTGATGACAAAGAGTGCTGTGGCACTTTGAAATTTAACCGACATCTGTAGTGTGATAATAGTAATAATAAAATTATCTAGATTCAAGTCACAGGAGATGGAACTGAACTCCTTGTTAAGTATTAATTCAGCAGGTTCACACTGGAAATGGAGAGTCCCAGTGAGCTTCATTTGACAGCTGGGTCTAAGGTTCTCCACCCACACAGCAGGCAATGGATTTTGTTATGTATTCTAGGTCAAAGCCAGAAGTGCCAACTTCAATTAAATATTGGGGGGAGGGGACCCAGGGAAGCCCCACCCTGCATAATCGATTCCAAGATGAGGCACACAAAAACTATTTGAATTTGCAATGCCTATCAACCGGGGGAGGGGCTGGCACCCACAAATATTTTATGGGGAGGGGGCAAAGGGACCCCTAGGAGTTGGCCCCACGCTTGAAGCTGAAGCACGTAGGCATGTGTAGCACTCACTAGGTTTCTGATATATGGAGGTGCTTACAGATTTGTTATGCAGTTGCAGTGTAATTGTGGGAGATCTTCAGGAGACGAAGAAGAAGAGTTTGGATTTGATATCCTGCTTTATCACTACCCGAAGGAGTCTCAAAGCGGCTAACAATCTCCTTCCCCTTCCTCCCCCACAACAAACATGCTGTGAGGTGAGTGGGGCTGAGAGACTTCAAAGAAGTGTGACTAGCCCAAGGTCACCCAGCAGCTGCATGTGAAGGAGCGGAGACGCGAACCCAGTTCCCCAGATTACGGGTCTACTGTTCTTAACCACTACACCACACTGGCTAAGGAGTAAACCCTACACAAATCCAGGGGGGAATCGCTAAAATGGCTGGATTATGTATGTATGTATGTATGTATGTATGTATGTATGTATGTATTTTATATACTGCCCTTCATCAAGACATCCCAGGGCGGTTCACACAAAATACAAGATGAAACACAAATAAATAATTAAATCAAAACAACAAAACAATAACTGACCCCCGACCCCATTCCCACAGGTACATTTAAAAGGCTGTAGGATATTAATCAGCCAAAGGCTTGGCTGAAGAGGAATGTTTTCACCTGGCACCTAAAATCATATAATGAAGGCACCAGGCAAACCACCTCCACAAACGGGGAGTCACTGCAAAAAGGGCCCATTCTCCACCCTCTGGACCTCACGTGGAGGCAGCACTATGTACATATAATGCACTGCAGTAGTCTAACCTAGATGTTACCAAAGCATAGATGACACAAGTTAGGCTATCCTTGTCCACACACGCATGCATCTGGGCCACCAGCTGAAGCTGATGGAAGACTCTCTGTGCCACTGAGTCTCAGGCAACAGCAAAGGATCCAGAAGTAACCCCATGTTACACGGCCTCCTTCAGAGGGAGTGTAACCCCAACAAGAGCAGGCAACCTCCCATCAGTCTTATCTGGATTGAGCTTCAGTTTGTTGGCTCTCATCTAGTCCATTACTTAGGCAAGACAATGGTCCAGAACATCCACTGCCATACCAGCGGATGTAAAGGAGAAGTAGAGCTGTGTGCCGTCAGCATCTTGCTGACAACAGACTCCAAAACTCCATATAACCCCACTTAGTGGTTTCATGTACCGTAATTTCGCCCTATAGGACGCACATTTTCCCCTCCAAAAATGAAGGGGAAATGTGTGTGCGTCCTATGGGGCAAACGCAGGCTTCAGGAAGCTCTGCACAACCCTCAGGAGACCGGTTCCGAGGGTTGCGCAGAGCTGCCTGCAGTCCCGGGCTCAGCGCAGCTCTGCGCGGCCATCGGGAGCGGGGCGCGAAGTCCCGCCCGGCTCCCGATGGCTGCGCAGAGCTGCCTGCAGTCCCGGGCTCAGCACACTTCTCCCCATCGTCAGCCCCACAAGCTCGGGGGACAGCGGGGAGGCGGAGCGCGCCTTCCCGCTGTTCCCCGACCTGGTTCTTCCAGCCCCGCACCTGGGGGGGAAATAAATTTTTTTTCTTTATTTCCCCCCCAAAAAACTAGGTGCGTCCTATGGGCCGGTGCGTCCTATGGGGCGCAAAATACGGTAGATATTAAATAGCATAGGGGATAAAGCTAAACCCCAAGGAACCCCACATTGAAGTCTCCACAGGGCTTAAGAGCAGTCCCCAAGCATCACGCTCTGTAAGTGACCATCCAAGTGGGACTTGAACCACACAGCAAAGCAGTGCCACTCACTCCTAACTCAGACAGCTTCTCCAGAAGCTGCTCAATGGTATCGAAAGTCACAGACAAGTCAAGGAGGAACAACAGGGTCATGTCTTTTCTCTAGGAACTGGTTCCTAGGCATAGGTATAGAAGGCAGGACTGGATCTAATTTGTAGGTAACAGACACGAAAGTGATGCTTTGTGGTGCTCTGTGGTTAAATTTATTTAGCTCGGTCAGTAGAGCGTGAGACTCTTAATTTCAAGGTCATGGGTTCGAGCCCCACACTGGGTGAAAAATTCCAGCATTGCAAGGGGTTGGGACCAGATAACCTTAGTGGTCCCTTCCAGCTCTAAAAGTCTATGATTCAACCACAGAGTCTAGTGCTTGCTGATCAGAAGGTTGGTGGTTCGAATTCCCACAAAGGGGTGAGCTCCCGTTGCTCGGTCCCTGCTCCTGCCAACCTAGCAGTTCGAAAGCACATCAAAGTGCAAGTAGATAAATAGGTATTGCTCCAGCGGGAAGGTAAACAGCGTTTCCATGCACTGCTCTGGTTCACCAGAAGCGGCTTACCTGTAGTCATGCTGGCCACATGACCCGGAAGCTGTATGCCGGCTCCCTCGGCCAATAAAGCGAGATGAGCGCTGCAACCCCAGAGTCATCCGCGACTGGACCTAACGGTCAGGGGTCCCTTTACCTTTACTTAATACATTTAGGGTGTCATTCCCTTTCCAAGTGCTAAGAGTAAGAAGGTAGTTTCAGAATTTTTGTCCCAAATATAATCTGATCTACTTTTCAATATTTCTCTCCCAATGCGGCTCCATTCTCTCTCTTTTTAAAGTTTAGCTAAGATGTTATTTTATTGGGGTCAGGCTTCACTCGAAGTTCTGCTACTTTATAGAGGATTCAACTTATTCAATATTATTATTGTTATTAGTATTATTATTACAGTGGTACCTCAGGTTAAGAACTTAATTCGTTCTGGAGGTCTGTTCTTAACCTGAAACTGTTCTTAACCTGAAGCACCACTTTAGCTAATGGGGCCTCTCGCTGTTGCCGCGCCGCCAGAGAACGACTTCTGTTCTCATGCTGAAGCAAAGTTCTTAACCCGAGGTACTATTTCTGGGTTAGTGGAGTCTGTAACCTGAAGTGTCTATAACCCGAGGTACCACTGTAGTAGTAGTATTAGTATACCACCCTTCATCTGAAGATCCCAGGACAGAAAAATAAAAAATGATGCCGGTCAGGTAGACTCAGATAGGTAGGAATGAGATGTTTACTCTGGATAGACACAGGACAAATGACGGAATGAGGATGAAACCGTAGACATTAAATTGGTTGTAGAATCAGTAAAAGGAAGGCTGTAAGGAGGGCAGAACTTTAAGTATCACAGCCCAACTCCATTCCTACAGCTTTTATTACTCTGATGTCCCATTGTCTTGTATCTTTCCAAGTGAATTGCTTGAGCAGATGCCTCGTTTCAGTACTATATGCAAAACCTATGCATGTAAATCATCCATGATAGTAGGGAATAAGATTTGTTCTCCATCTGAGATATAATTAAATTCGCGTGACTAGTACTAATGCTAGACAATACCTTACAGTAAACTATATAAGGAAAATGAACAAAGCAGTACTGAGATATAATCTTAAGCAATCGCATTAAAGGCAGTTCTAGAATAACAGGAAAACTAGATTAGTATTCATTACATTTTTGAGATATATATTAAGATGTAGTGTTTCTTTTTCAAAGGAAGACGTTGCTTCTGCTGAAAAGGAATTACTATTTATTTCTATTTAATGTGCTTTATGGAAGAATCAGATGTGCAGAAAGCAGTTCCTTGCTACTTCTTCTCATTTGATTTTTTTTTTTTTGCCACATCCGTGTTGCCTAATAATATTATAATAGCCCTTCCTCAGTTTTTTTAAGTGTTCTCATTTTTAAGTGCATGTTTTTAAGAATACCGTAATTTTTCCTTTGCCTAATAATTCAATACATTCTCTCATATTGTGGTCCCCGCCCCAATTCATTTTGCACCTCATATAATTGAACTGAGAATGCTTTTTATGATATGAACCCCCCCCCCAAAAAAAACCCCAGCAACGATGGGGGAGATGCATCAACATCAAAAACCAGGTGTGGGGGTATGACTGTTAGAATTCCTGCTCCATGATTGCAGTCATGGGATCTTTGTCTATCACATGTTTTGACTCCACAGAGTGGGAAGTGACAGAGACAGGATGTTTGTGTTACTGTGTTCCGTGAAGTGGGACTATTGTCCTTTGTCCTTTCTCTTTGCTGTCTGATGCTAGAGAGAGAGGGAGCCATGTTGCAGTGCTCCGTGTGTTTATATGTAAATAAAGTAGATTAGCCAAAATGCTGAGTTGCTGAGGTCTGTTACAGGAGCTGTAAATACTCTGTGGATCCCTAAGTGTGCCAATGTCTGTTGGCATCGGTTGCTGTGATGTTCGGGCAGAAGAAAGCTTTTGAAGCTCCCGAACGATCAACCAGGAGGGAGAGAATATGCCAGTCAGGCATGTGTCTCTCCAGGGTCCTACTCGAGAGTAGGACGAGCTCCTGACAATGACTAGGTAAGAACTATGCCACTGACATCTAATTTTCAGACTTTTGTGTGTGAGAGAGGCACTACCTGTAATGTAAAATGTAAAATGTAATGTAAAAACAACACAGGTTTCAGCAAGAACTAGAGGAGTGTAGATGACTAACTCCACTGAAAGGCAATGCATTGGAGTGACATGGGAGTTTTTAATGTGGCGCTTTAGCTGTAAGAGCACATACACACAAGCAAGTCCCAACTACATGCCGCTGTCTTAAAGTGATGAGCATGGCTGGGTGAACCAGCCCTATAGAATCACATGTTTTTTTTTAACCACAGAAGCCTAGCGTATAGCTACAGCCTATATGTCCACAAGCTGCTGAAAAAATTAGCAAAATTTTAGGCTCATGTCACAATATCCCAGAGCGCATAAAACTGACATAAACTCAGTGCTTTCTGTTTGCTTGTTTTTTGCTTTTTGTACAGGACGTCGACTGGGTCTCTTAGGTGATGAGCAGGGTAGAAAGATGATAGGTTGATTACCCCACTGTTGTGTTTATTGTGCTGCCTTGATGCATCTTTCACAATTTTTACTATCGCAGTCCAGCGTTGCTGTGGAGAACAAGGAAGACCCATAAAGATGACATGTTTGCTGTCCTGCTCCCTGACGGGACTTCAATGTATTACCTGGATCTAATTATCTCATCTTCAGCTGACAGAGAGGCTACCATAGAACATTTTCCATCACTGGGGGGCTCAGCCAAGCTTCCAATGGGCTGTCTAATAGTATGATATATTTTTGGACCTCCTGCTCATTGGATGAACAGGCTGGGGTAAATCATGTATTGACCTCCAAGCATTTATAAACTGTGGAACATCACATTCTCATCAGAGCCACAGGGGCAGTAAACTATAGTTTCTCGGCTGTGAAACATGGTTTTGGTTATGCACTGCGTTACTAGGGTTTGTGCCTAAACAACTATACATCATTTGTGGCACTTGTCGCCTTCTTTATTGAAAGGCAAAACAAAGAGTTGAGGACAAAAATCATTACTACTTTAGCAATTTTTCACAAAATGCTTTTGTTTTGTACTTGACACACAGATGGGACGTTGCACCACAGTATGGATGATGTATGGTGCGTGACAAATTTCATTTCCTTTATAAAACAAGGATCATAAGAGTGGACAAATTTGGGGGGAAGAGATTGCATGGGGGCTTTTAGTATGGGTTAAAGGAATGTAATTTTTTTTCTGTCTTTAAGGTTGCAGGCTTTAATTGGTTTACTCGGTTGATCAACTAAAGGTTTAGTTGATAAATCAGTGGTGCCCAAGTTTAATTGGTGGGACTGTGAGTTAAGGGAACACATGCTATATAGAGTAGCTGATTTTTGAGGCTATTCTGGTTTTGGTGTTTAGAATAAAGGAATAAATGGGAAATGTGACTAGATTGCATTTCCTTCTGACCATGAGTGGTACCTTATTTTTCTTTCTTTCTTGATAAATTGTAAGATATTTCATGCTTCCTTTCATATCTCAAAAATGTTATTATATGGATTAGGAAAACTGTGGTATACTAATACTGATTTGAGTCTTCCTGTGCTCATGCTTGTATGGCCAAACCTGAACAGAAAGGGGAAAAAAGTAATCCATATACAACAGAGATATATTGACAGACTCGAGGTAACCATGTGGTGCATAAGTTCAAAATATCTGCAATGGAGGAAACCCTAAAAGGTGAGAGCCACAGAACATCCCCATAGAACTCTAAGGAAGGAATGTTGAGAGGCTGAGGGGGTGTTCAGGCAAATGCCTGAACATCTGAGGTCTTAAACAACAGAGACACAGGCAGGGATGAGCATGAGAGTTCTACCCCCAATATGCTCAGGCATGTAAGCTCCTATTTAGGCATTTGTGCAATTAGTCAGAAGGTCTGTGGAGTGTGCTCTAAGTGTGTTCAGTTTAATGGACTTAACAACCTTTTGTGAGGCAGGGTTTCTGATTGTGGGGAGGTTTCTAAGTGTGCTCAACCCAACGTGATTCAAAACCCTTGGCAGATCTTCATGTTAAGCATGCAAACCACCCACAGAGGAGCCCACCTGCCTGGAGTATGGGGGAATTTGCATTAGAGTGGTCTCTGCCACTCTAAGCCCACACGTGGACACCTAAATGGGTCTTGAGGGGGGAACTCAGTGGGAAATTTCTAGATAGCCTTTCCACCCGAAGGACCCTAGGGTAATGTACAATTTGCAGAAACACAAAATACACATCACATTCAAAAATTACATCACCCTTCAACATGGTGGCAACTACATAGCTTGGGAGGACCACCAGGGCTTATGCCAATATCATCACCAGCCCCATGGACATCTGGTTAACACTGAGAAATCGATTTTAAATGTCCCTGGGGACGAAGAGAGAGCTGTCCGTAGACATCAATTAAAAAACTAAACAATTTAATGCAGCTGGAATGGGCGGAAATGTGTTCACCCAGCCATTCTCCCTACCCGACCCCACCCCATTAAAAAAAAACCCTCATGTTGAAATATACATTTTTTAAAAAACCAGAAGCATTTTTACTTGGTATTATAGGTCAGGACATTAATAGGCAAGATGTTCAATTGTTTTTATATGTAACAACTGCGGCAAGAGTATTGTTAGCCCAGAGATGGAAACAAGAAGAAATTCCGATGAAAGAAGAATGGCAGACAAAATTAATGGACTATGCAGAACTGGACAAAATGCAGGAAGGATTCGAAACCTGCGGGACCAGAGATTTACAGAAGATTGGACGAAGTATATGAATTATTTGAAGAGCAACTATAATCAACAAATTACGCTAGTAGGACTACAAGAAGTTTTGTAAGGAGAAATATACGAAGTGTTACAAAGTAGAAAAAGATAGAGCTATTGAGTTTGAAATGTAATAGGGAAGATAAGAAATGCATACTGAGAGATTAGATTGGAAAATTTTCAGACAGGATTGATGGAAGTCAAAAATTTGAATAAGATGTAAAAATATGTTTAATTACTGTTGAAGATGATATATTAAAAAACTAATAAAATTTTATATATATATATATATATATATATATATATATATATATATATATGCAGGTTTTGGTGTCCTCGGGTGTCTTCCCGTGTAAAAGTTGGGGTGTCTAGGCGACGTTTCGACGAGGTCTCACTCGTCATCTTCAGGCTGGTGCTTTCGGCTTCTTGTTACTGGAACAGAGCAGGATCTCAGTGTTTGAGTTCCTATAAATACTGTAGAGGGGGTGTGGTGTATAGCCTCCAATGTTCTGGGCAGAGAGGAAGTTCCCAGGCTAGTGTGCCTTTTCTTCTTTTGTTCCTTAATTACTTGAGAGATATCTTGAGTGATTTCTTGAGTGATATCCTGAGTACCACTTAGGTGGGTCATTAGGTGTGGATTAGTTGTTAAAGTCTTTGTGTCTTGACCTCTTGAACTTTGTGAAGAGTTTTCCTGAGAAGATGGCTGTACTGTACTTAGTTGTGCTCTGGCTTGGCTTCGTGTATAGGGGCGAGCTGTGGTTTTGTGGCTTGTGTCAGCCAGGTCTGTGTAGGGATTGCAGGGGGGTGCAGCATCCGGAGGTGCCACCATGGATTGGCTACTGGATGGTGTCTGTAATTCATCTGTGGAGAGGGTCTGGGTTTGGGTCTGGTGTGGTTGATTGGTGTTGGCGTTCTGTGTGCCTCTGGATCTGGTGTCAGTTTTTGTGGGGAGGGCTAATTTCCAGATGTCTGGCAAGCGGGATGTGTCGTCACGCTTGTTCATGTTGTGAGGGTGTTTCTCTATCTCGATGGCTTCCATGATTATTCTCTTGTGGTGATGTTCCGTGTTAAAGAGCAATTTGGAATCTGCAAAATTAATTTCGTGTCCTGTTTCTTTCATGTGTTGGAAAAGAGAGGAAGTTTTTTCTTCTTTTTTGACGGCATTCTTGTGTTCTGCGATACGTGCATTTATTCGTCTGTTTGTTTGTCCAATGTACGTGGCTGGGCAGACTTTGCAGGGTATTTCATAGATCCCTTGGTTTTCCAACTGGATTTTATCCTTGGGGTTTCTGAGGATATTGGCTATTTTTTGGTTGGTGCAAAAGGCTGTTTTGATATTGTGTTTATGGAGGATTTTGCTAATTTTATCTGTAGTGCCCTTGATATAAGGAAGGAGGGCCCTCCTTCCTTATATCAAGGGCACCACAGATAAAATTAGCAAAATCCTCCATAAACACAATATCAAAACAGCCTTTTGCACCAACCAAAAAATAGCCAATATCCTCAGAAACCCCAAGGATAAAATCCAGTTGGAAAACCAAGGGATCTATGAAATACCCTGCAAAGTCTGCCCAGCCACGTACATTGGACAAACAAACAGACGAATAAATGCACGTATCGCAGAACACAAGAATGCCGTCAAAAAAGAAGAAAAAACTTCCTCTCTTTTCCAACACATGAAAGAAACAGGACACGAAATTAATTTTGCAGATTCCAAATTGCTCTTTAACACGGAACATCACCACAAGAGAATAATCATGGAAGCCATCGAGATAGAGAAACACCCTCACAACATGAACAAGCGTGACGACACATCCCGCTTGCCAGACATCTGGAAATTAGCCCTCCCCACAAAAACTGACACCAGATCCAGAGGCACACAGAACGCCAACACCAATCAACCACACCAGACCCAAACCCAGACCCTCTCCACAGATGAATTACAGACACCATCCAGTAGCCAATCCATGGTGGCACCTCCGGATGCTGCACCCCCCTGCAATCCCTACACAGACCTGGCTGACACAAGCCACAAAACCACAGCTCGCCCCTATACACGAAGCCAAGCCAGAGCACAACTAAGTACAGTACAGCCATCTTCTCAGGAAAACTCTTCACAAAGTTCAAGAGGTCAAGACACAAAGACTTTAACAACTAATCCACACCTAATGACCCACCTAAGTGGTACTCAGGATATCACTCAAGAAATCACTCAAGATATCTCTCAAGTAATTAAGGAACAAAAGAAGAAAAGGCACACTAGCCTGGGAACTTCCTCTCTGCCCAGAACATTGGAGGCTATACACCACACCCCCTCTACAGTATTTATAGGAACTCAAACACTGAGATCCTGCTCTGTTCCAGTAACAAGAAGCCGAAAGCACCAGCCTGAAGATGACGAGTGAGACCTCGTCGAAACGTCGCCTAGACACCCCAACTTTTACACGGGAAGACACCCGAGGACACCAAAACCTGCATTCCTGTACCCGTGAAAATCTACGAAAGCATATATATATATATATATATATATATATATATATATATATATATAACCTCATATTGGAGAAAACAGCCCAATAAGGGCTGAGCACGTTCACTGGGCAAGGAATGCTGAATGACTGGCGTTTCATGGGAAGAGGGGGTTGTGGCGGTAAAGAAAAGCAGGCTGAGGGTGAAGGGAATGTAGGGGCTGGAACCTTGAACAGAAACATTCTACACTGCAACATTTTGTTGCAGGGCTTTGCTAGCATGAACAAATAATTTGATAGAAAATTTGAGTAATTGGTTAAAAGTGGAAATGATTAATCAACTAAAATGCTTTTAATTGGCTGGTAATACTGTATTGGGAAACTTTTAATGTCTGATGTTTTACAAATTTTTATATGTGCTGTAAGCCACCCAGAGTGGCTGGGAAAACCAAGCCAGATGGGCTGGGTATAAATAATAAATGTATGATGATGATGATGCTCCTTTTTCTTTTTAAACCAGTTTTAAGGAGGGGGGAGGACCATATCCTAGTTCAAACTCTTTGAAGAGTGTAATTGTCTTGGCAAATATTGATTATGTGAACATACTGGAAGCAATAGAAGAGGCTTGTGTTAGTGCTTTCACATGACCTTGATAGTTATATTCCTTGCTTGAAGAGGATATTAATGTAAGGTGATGCAGTGCAGTGGTGTGATTTGAGGTTTGTATGCCAGAAAAATCTAGACTAGGATCCAAAGAACTGTGTAACTTGCCCCAAAGGATTTTCTTCAAAGAGAAGTCTTTCCCAACACATCCCATATGGTAAATCAGTTTGGAACCGAGTCGCCAATCTAGACATTACTTTGGAGAACGTGTGATCCTAAATCCAGTTTTGTCAAGCGAACAGGAAATCACAGAATCATAGAGTTGGATTAGATCCCTTGGATCCCTTCCAACTCGCTGCAATGCAGGAATCTCAGCTAAAGCATCCATGGCAGATAGCCATCCAACCTCTGCTTGAAAACTTCCAAGGAAGCAGTGGCGTAGCGTGGGTTGTCAGCACCCGGGGCAAGGCAAGTAATTTGCACCCCCTAACCCATGGATTTGCGCCCCCAACCCTAACCCCCAGATGTTGTGCCCGGTGCAGCCGGCCCCCCTGCACCCCCCACGCTACGTCACTGCAAGGAAGGTTCATCTACTTTCTGAGAGAGTCTGTTTCGCTGTTGAAAGGTTTTCCTGATCTTCTTTCTTGTAACTTGAAGCCATCAGTTTGAGTTCTACCCTCCAGAGCAGGAGAAAATAAGCTTGTTCCCTCTTCCATGTGACAGCCCTTGAGACAGTTGAAGATGGCTATCATATAGAAGAGAATCATAGAATCATAGAGTTGGAAGAGACCACAAGGGCCATCGAGTCCAACCCCCTATCTCCTTTATGTCTCCTCTTTTCCAGTCTAAATATACCCAGCTCCTGCAACCGCTCCTCATAAGGCTTGAGTTCCAAACCCTTGATCGTCTTGGTTGCCCTCCTTTGCACACGTTCCACCTGGCCATCCAACAGATGGCCCTCCAACTTCTGCTTAAAAACCTCCAAGGAAGGAGAGTCTACAACTTCTTGAGGAAGAATGTTTCACTGCTGAACAGCTCTTACTGTCAGAAAGTTTTTTCTGTATGTCTAGTCGGAATGTCCTTTCCTACAACGTGAAATGCAAAGGGGGGGGGGTCACACATAAGGGAGCTTCAATGGAAAGAGGGTTGATCCTCTTCAGAGAATCCTTTCACTTCCCTGGAGTTGTTCTCCCCCCTCCCACGCCTCACCACAGTTTCAGTGCCCAGTTTTACACCCCAGGAAAAAAATTCTGGTACATGATCTAGCTTGGCCTTCCTCAACCTCATGACCACTCCTGAAACTAGGGGTAGACAAATCTGTTCATTTTGGTTTCTCCCAGTTTCTCATTTTCTCAAATATTAGGTTCAATTCTCTACGTTTTTATATTAGTTTTTTCGGTAAAAAAATAAAATAAATCCTCATCAAAATTATTCACAGTTCTTTTCATATAAATCTCTCGTGCACATTTTCATTTGCAATTTTTTGCAAAACAATTTAATATAATACATTTTTGTATCTTATTTTCACTAATATATGCATTTTATGCACATTCCGGTATGTGCCTTTTGCACTGTAACTTGATTGATCAGCCATCAACCTCGTCATTATCTCACAAGATTATTCACATGATAGTAAGCGTACAACACAATGCAAGGCCTCTCTCCCAGTTTTCTTTTTAATTGACAAATGTCACCAATATAATATTTAATGAATGTGTTACCTGACAATTCACTGCTTCTGTGTTTTTTTTAAAAAAGTAATTTACAAAATTATACACAAGAAGGGGGGTGGGAAGCCATTTTTGACAATTTGAAGCATATTGGCCATCTTTATTATATCTCCCTTACTCTATTAGTACTCTGTGTGTGTGTGTGTGTGTGTGTGTGTTTGTGTGTGTGTGTGTGTGTGTGTGAGAGAGAGAGAGAGAGAGAGAGAGAGAGAGAGAGAGAATCTTTTGCCTGCTCTCCATGGCATAAAGAAACCCAGTTATTTACTCTAGGACACAGGTGACTGAACTTATAAAAATCACTACAGGAGAAGATGTATTGAGGCCTGGCATGGAATGACAAATTCTGGCGAGGTTCACTAAGAGGAGACATATTGATTTTTAAATGATTAATAAGGAGAATATAATTGTATTTCATTAAGATGGATGGGATTTCATTTAGTCCATCTTCCCCCCTTTCCCCACTTCAGATGCAAAAGGAAATCAAGTTATCATCAGTGGAACCTCCTGTTTGCCTTCCATGGCAACAAGGCCATTGATTGAATAAATGAAGTTTTCCGAGAGACTAATGGAAGGGGTGTGCGTGGGGCAGATAATGTGACACAGATAATGTGAACTTTTTGTAACAGCGTTAAGAGAACCACGGGGGGGGGGGGATCCATATTTTGCCATCTTCCTCTGAAACCAGATTGCCAAAATTATCCATTATTGTAATTGGCTTAAGTTGACATTAGATGTTTCGCAGCGGTGTGCGACTTTCTCCTCACTTTTTAAAATGAAAAGTAGCCTCACGCGGCTTAATGTTTAAGTAGAAGAATGATGTGGGGAGGGCGGGCTGGGGGGGACGACGACGACGACCACAAGCCTAAATCTTTTCCCTCTAGCAATTTCTTGTTTTTGTTGAAAATAGCACCTGGCTACTCTTCACCCTGCAAGGGAAAAGCCAATTGCACAATTGGAACTTGAACAAAAAGCAGATGGAATTGGGTGTGTGGGTGTGTGGTAGTAGTCCCTTCCACTATTTTTCTACTTAAACTTAAAACCACTCCCTCAATATTTTCACTTAATGGATTTGCTAAGCATTTGGTTAGGTGCAGCCCATAGGTGCGTTTTCTAACTAACATTACTAATCACTGGCCATGTCAATGGTTGGGGGGTGGGGGTGGGGGTGGGGAGACACAGAGAAGGGCCTGTGGAAGTGTAAACCCTGTAAGCTTGTTTCTTCACAGACTACGATACATATACATGCACAATGTGAACTGTATTTTTGGCCCCCACTCAGCAGTGGTACCTTGCCACCAAGGGTCTCACATATATCTTGCATGGGTTGTTATCGGATGCAGTCTATCCCAAAAGGGACCAGACCAGGATGGAGTCAGTATGGAGGCCAAGACTATACTAAACACACACACACACACACACACACACCCAATCCATCAAAATAGACATGTTAAAGTAAATAATTAGCGAGGATGAGTTGGAGGACATTTGGTGAGATCATAGAATAGGTATAGGCAAACTAAGGCTGGGTAGCTTTGGGGAATACTGTGGTCTTGATGGATTCCATGAAGGAGATTTATGAAAGCACAGAATGCTTTCATAACAGAGATAAAGGGAGCTTCCTTTCAACAGATGTAAAATAGGTACTTCCCCAAGCTTGCCATTCAGAAATGTGCATTTCTGATAACCCAACATTACTTAGTAACACTATGCACCTATTTTGGGGCTCACTCGTACACAACTGGAACAGGGTGAGAGCTATTACTGGATCCTATGTTGCTCCAGTAATGTCCATATTCTTATTTTTTATGGGAAGGAACTACATAGAGCAGACAAATAGTACAACTTCTTCTCACTTCCATGGGCAGAAACACCAGGACAGGAAGGTGTCAAGGTTCAGATTTGCTCAAACATGGAACCCGGGGTCTCCTTGGATGTGGGCCAAGGGATGAAGGACCCCTCTAGCAGATTTCCATGCTGCCAGTGTCCCTGAGGCCCCTTTGAACCCAGACATAGGATCCCAGCTCCTTCCAGGCTTCCTCTCTTAGCTCATGGCTTCCTCCTTCCACTCATATTGGCTAGCAATAGAGATTCATTCCATTACCTGCAAAGAAGCTAGTTGCATTGTCATCGTAAACTGCGACACAGACCCTATTGCACAGACGTCGGGCAGAGACAACAGAAGACTTTCAGCCAGACGTTTATTTACTGAACTGCTCAGACAGGAGTCTGCTGGGTTTTTCCTTGTGACCTAATTTTTGTGGTCATTTGTTAGCCTTGTCTAACCTGCATGACTTCACTACAAACTAAATTTCCAACGACTGTTTTCTTATGCTGGCATGCGGCAGCTGTTCCCAGTGTTCTTAAAAAGGGTTCCAGGGTATAGAGGAGAGGCTTCACACTGTTAGCTCACTTTGTTAAACAGAAGTTGATTTTGTACTTAGCTGTACATGGGATGTGTGATGCAATGGAAACAAATCTCTCCGATATACTCTGCTCGATGAATAATTCCAGCTGCAAGCGAGACGCCAAGGCTGAGTGCAAGATTAATATGCACTTCCAAGTTAGGTATCCCACTGCATTTATTGATTATGGGGGAGAACACAAAAGCCTGCGCTTTCTGTTCTGAGTTTGATTGAGTCTTTTGCCTTGCTTGATTTAGATACAATTTCTCTTTTTTAAAATAATTTGTCAGTGATGAAAGGTGTGTGTTTTCCTTCCCAGTTTGGTTCATCTGCAAGGTGCTGTGAATACTATGTGGCTGGAAGATTAAATCAGCGGACTTGTCCACCGTAACTTTAGTTACTTAAATGTAGCTGCCAATTATAACCTACAGTGACTACATAACTTTATGACCACTGCTCCACATTAACCATATAGATGGGTTTATGAAGCATTTCTGTATCCTTCTGCTGTGCTGAAGAAGAATTCCATGAAACGGTGGGCATATCCGGAATCACTGTCCACAATGTCTGTTTGCGAACTACTTTGGCAGCGTTGGACGCCATAAACAAAGCTTTACGGCCTGTTTTCACCAGATAAGAATCTGATACATTGCTTCTTTCAGAGACTTTCATAGTCTTCAAAGACTATTTCATATTATATAAAGAGTGTGTATTGATATCATATCATTGTATTTGGTCATCGTGTTGCCTTGGGTATTACAGCCAATTATAACCAGCAGAGCCAAATTTTAATTGGTAAGGCTGAGGGCACACTTGATTTTTTTTAATTGTGGGATGTTATAATCAAGAAGAAGGAACTTGGCTTTACTCTTAACAATTTTCAACTTACATTCTAGTCAGTTGTTCCCACCCCCCTAGAAAAATCAGTGCCGATACTCACCATGAAGTTGTTACAGTAAATGCTACACAACAACAGAGGTGCCAGTACTACGTCCCCTTGAGTACCTCCTGAAAACAAGACAAAACAAACAAAACAAACAAAACAAAACAAAACAAAACAAAACAAAACAAAACAAAACAAAACAAAACAAAACACTGGTTTCAGTAAATAAAAGCTATCGTACATTTCTTCCAGTACCTCAAATGGCACCTATACTGATTTGGTAGCATGTGCAGTTATTTAAGTCCAAACCATTAACAAGTTAATTGCTGCAAATTTGTTTATAACCCCTTTGAATCTTATTTACCAGTGCAAGACCACCAGCAGCAGATGCCAAGGGCAGCTGATATTAATGCAGTTCCCCTCTTTCTTTTTAAACTGGCCTTGGGCTGGACAGCTCCTTCAAACAGGGGACTATTTTCTCCCTAACAGGATGTATGGCTGCCCTTTGGGTGTGCATATAAGGTTATTGTGTGTTTCTGTGAGTTCCTTTATATGCATATGCATGTCAAGAAAGAGGCACACACCCTTTGCTGAGAAATTTAGGCCACAGGCCAAAACCTGTAGAACTGTAGCTTGTAATGCGTATGCACATTGCACAATAGTAATATTTACAAAAACTTCTGCAACTTCTCCCCAAGGCAAAATTGGGACAATATCTTGCCAGAGGCACATAAAATAGGAATAATCCCTGAGGAATAGAGACAATTCATTCCAAGACTCCAAAGCTGAGTTAGTGTGGTGGCTTCTCAGTGACGGTGAGAATTAGCTGGGTTTCTTTTTGTAACGTAGGACATTTTTCTGTTTAGCTCTGCATTAAGAAAGTTGGGTGGTGCTGAATTTCTACTTATGACTACTGTTGCTGTTGCTAATGCTGTTGTTAATAGCCATTGAGCAGAACGTAGACGAAGATATAGTTACCTCTAGAGAGTGTTTCCGAGTGCCAGTACGAGATCTTCTATGCACATGTTGCCTTGGGCTAGGTATAAAAATCACTTGATAACCAAAAACTACGCATGCAGAAGAAATCTCATGTACCAGAATTAGGCCACCACCCCCATTTCATTATGCCGCATTAGACAAACAATTGTTTTATTGCAAATCCTTTCTAATTAAACGTTAGTCGCACACTTTCCCTTGCCCTTTGTTAAAAACTGAAACCCTAAAAAAAAAATAAAAAATCCCCTGCTCCCTCCCATCCCTCCATCTTACAACATGAACGGCTTCATTAAGCATTAAGTTGGCCTTCAGAATACAGGTCTCGTGCTTTCTCCAGCATTGGGCATTGCCACATTTTAACCAAGGGCAAAAGCGGACCAAAACTGTGTGTGCAAGTGTAATATAGAACAACCTTTGTCTGCAAATGGCTGTTGAAGAGTGCAATGGGGAGTGAACGAAGAGAATATAACGGAAGAGAAGGAGTGGGGGCAGGGGAAAGAGAAAGGAAAACAATAGGTACAGATCTCTACCAGTTTCCTCAGGCATCCATAGCAGCTGCTTAATGATACATGTATCATTATATCCTAGAGTAGTTGGAGGGCAAAAACAGAGTTGATTACACTACAGACAATTGTTTCACAATAATTCCAGGCCATTTTTCATTAGCTGCCTCTCCTCACAGCAAAAAGCAGGGATAATTTTTTAGGGGGGGGGGAACCTCTACCTCTCAAAGGTTGTCCAGGAGTTAAAGATTTTTAATAATTCATCATGCGAAACATTGAGAGCTAAATGCTAAAGTTCCTAGCAATAACAACAAAAAGATGAATGGAAGAGAACCGAGGTTAACTTGCTTTGATAGAAGCAAAGGGGTAAATAAAAGGAATTGTGGTATTGCTTTCCCGTGATTTATTGGTACGATTTATTATTATTATTACTCTGCTCTGGTTTGAAATGTGTTGCCACTCAGTCTGTTGAGTCAAACCAGTTCACGCTGGGCAGACTGATTAAGGAACTGATTAAAAACAAAGTAGCGTTGGGCCTTAATCACTTGTGCTATCTGGCAAGCGGCAGTTATCACCGCTAAATTTTCCTGTAAGAAAGGTTGGGAGTTTTCTTTCCCAATAGACCTGGCTCATTAATTACCCTCTTAGAACTTCAGAACAATGTTTTTTTGTTGCCTGTGAGGAGGCATGGAAATGCCCCACCTTAAAAAATTCCACCATTCTTAAACAAAACTTTTTGCTTTCCCCACAAAACTTCCCATACTTCCCAATATCTAGCTTGCTCTACCTTGCCCCTCTGCTTAACTCTGCCCCAAACCAGCCTTCCTCCACCACCTCTTCTTGGGCCCTGCCACTTGCTTACTAGATGGCTGACTGTTTTGGTTTATAAACTTTCTTTTTTGGGGAAAGAGGAGTATCACATAACTACTTGCCATGTTACAAAGCTCTCTGATGCAGCAGTTCGGTCACCCACACTTTTTCCTTCCAAGTATTTAAGGAAGTGTGGCAGATAAGAGCCAGCATCAAAGAGCCTTGCTCCTCCTCCTGCCCCCCCCCAGCTGACCCCACCCTTAGGCTTACAATTCCAAAGACAAAATAAAACAATATAAGCCCAAGGGTGGGAAAAGCTCTCTACAAGGAAACAGCACCAGCGGCAAGGGTCTTCAGCATAGCCTCACAGCTCCTGGAATGCCTGGAAAGACAAAATAAAACAAGCCATTAAACATCTTCTAAAAGTTGTTATAAGGGCAAAAGGATGTTCATGGAGGAGGAACAGATTCATTGAAGGCAAAGGATCTGGGGTGGGAAGTGATTTTGTGCTGCTGTCCGGAGTCCAAGCTCCCAGCTTGGTAACACAGTAAGCGTAGGTGAGGATTTATTGCAAAAACAAACAGATAGCTTAGGACAGCTCTAATGCAGCTGCCAGCATTATCACTCAAGATGACCCTTCTGAAGACTGCTTCCTGTGACTACAGAATATATTGAACTTTCACACCTTATGTCTTTTGTTTTGCTTCCTGTCTAGAAGCCCTCCCGCCAACTCCTTGGTGTGATGGCCTGGGATTTGGACTCGGAGGCTGAACCTGAGGAATCCCAGCCTGCACAGGAGTCCCTGCCTCCAGAACCAGCTGAGCCGGGGCTGGGGCATGAGCCTGAAGGGTCCTCACCTGTGCTGGATCCTCAGGTGTAGGCACCAGCTGAGTCTGCTCTGGCTTCTGTGGTGATGGAGGACCCATTGCCTGCAGGCGCCCCACTCTCAGCCCTGTCAGGGGAAGCTGAGGTTGCCTCTGGGTCCGGTAACCCTCCAGCCTCTCCTGAGCTGCAGAGGCTCAGGGCAGAAAGGTGGAGGGAACTAAGTTCCCTCAGGAGGAGTGCTCGCCTCCAGGCCAGGAGAGGCAAGTCACCTGTGGACCGGGGCCGCCCTATGCCTCGGGGCAGATAAAAGCCAGCCAGCCCCAGCCCCAGGTTGCGGGAGCAACATTGTTGGTAGCCTGTTCCTGCCTGCACCCTGTCCTGCTCTTCTGCCAGAGTTCCTGACCTCACCCGACTCCCTGCCTTGGACCTAGCTTCAGCTTTGACGGATAGCCTCCATATCTCACCCTTGACCTCGGACTGGACTCGGACCTCGCTGCACGGTTAACCCTCTGGACCAGCACACTTGGACTGATTGAATCATCTCCAACCCCTTCCGTTTCTGATTGACTCTCCCTGTGTCTGTTCACACCTATTTGAGCTTCTGGAGAGCTTTGGCTGTGGTCCAGCCTGCTCTCAGCCACTGCCTCATCAGCTGACCCATAAAGGTCAGGAAGAGGTGGCAGCTGCAGACTTCGGCTCTCCCCTGTCTGACTGACATCAACACTTCTCTGTTCCTGGCTGCTTTCAGCAGTTGGCTGCAAACCTTCGCTCGGAGCTGGCTCATTCCTGATAGCTGCCTGTTCATGTTCAAGCAAAAGAATGCATGAATAGAATACATGCATGTGTGTATGTGAATTGATGTGTGGCTGTGTGGGCTATCCTTGGCCCCACTCACTTTTGGTGCTGGCTCCATCCACTGCTGGCATACAGACTCCGAACAATTTCCCTATGTCCCTCAGGGGAGAAAAGGTTCCCTGGTGCTGACCACTGTGTTGAATGAGTTGGAGAATTCGGATGTGATACTAAACTGTAGTAGACTGTTTTCTGCACAATCCTGTGTGAATGAAAGCTTCCATTTCAAACTAACTGCAGTTTGTCATTTTGTCTGAACCAGGACAAACCGTGGTTCATTTAAACAATGGTTAGTCAAAACAAGTCCGGATCAAACAATAACTTCTGATCTTGGTTAGTTCAGAGAAACCTTAGTAAAAAAACAAAACACACTTCCTGAATCAGAAGAAATTAACAACTGTGGTTAATTTAAATTAGAAGTGCATGCTTATGATCCGCTGATAACAGCTAGACCAGAGAAAGGAGGAGGAAGGCTTGAGATAAAAGCTCATGGACATGACACAAAACCACAGTTTAGTGCAGAGGTAGCCAGTGTTGTGTCTTCCACATGTTGATGGACTACAACTACCATAATCCCTGACCATTGGCCATGCTGACTGGAGCTGATGGGAGCTGGAGTTCGGCAACATCTGTAGGACCCCTGTTGGTTACTCCTTCAAATAAGGAGTATAAGGAATGTTAGATCTGAACCAGGTCTGCAGTTCATGTCTGTCCCATTAAACTTTAATTAGTTTAATGTAAATGCCCAGTGCGCTTCCATCGTCACAAGTCCCATTACAGCAGAGCATTTCGCGCAGCAGTTTAAGAAGGGCAGGAGAGGCAGTATCTTTTCAAAGAGGAGTCTTGGAGCAAGCGGTTTGGAACTCAAAGATAAGGTTTATTTACAAAAACAAAAAAACCCCTGCGACGAACCACACATATCAGCAAACACGCCCAAAAGGGGAGAAGGGGAAAAGGGAACAAACACATGGGAGACTGACTATTTATACAAACTCATGTTCCTGGAAGCCTAATGACCTCCAGCTGCTCAGTGATTAGAGCGTTTCTGCTACCTTTTAACCCTTTGATAGCAACACCCCCTCTCGCTCGTAACACTGAGCTGTACCAACCTTAATTCAAATTTAAACCTGAACAGAAACATTTATGAGATTGCGGACTCAAAGCTTTCGTAAAACCGTCTGCGAGATTTTCTTGGCTTGGACAATACTTTAGTTCAATTAAACCTTGTTTTACACTTTGGCATACATTTTGATAACGGATATCCAAGTGTTTTGTGTGTGCCTTGAATTGACCTGATTTAGCTAGTTTAATACAAGGTTGATTGTCTTCCCACACTCTGATAGGTAGGGAACATTCTCCAAACAATTCTTGTACCAGTTGCTTATAAAATTCCAGTTCTCTACATACATCTGATAATGCATTGAACTCAGATTCAGTTGAACTTAAAGCTATAAGTGACTGCTTTCTTGATCTCCAACCAATTAGTGCATTTCCAAATTTTATCGCCATTCCTGACACTGATTTTCTATCTGGTCCAGCATCTGCCCAACTACTGTCGGCCCAACATTCAAGTTGTGTGCTGCCCTCTGCTGATAGTTTTAAGCGAAACCTTTTGGTAGTTTGGAGATACCTTAAAACTCTTTTTACTCCTTGCCAAGCATGCATTGATGGTTTTTCAGCTTGTCTACACAGCATGTTGACAGCATATGTTATATCGGGCCGAGTCCACTGTGCAATGTGGAGTAGACTGCCTATCGCTGACTGGTAAACCCCGGGATTAGAGAACTCTGCCTGTTGCTCGGCTTGAGCATCCTTTATGTAACTTAACTCCATTGGGGTTTTAACACCAGCACAGTTGTCCATTTTAAACCTTTCCAGCAACTGCTGGATCTTAGCTTCTTGGCTGAGCCAATAGTTCCCATTTTCATCTTGCTGAATTTTAACTCCTAGATAAACAGATACATTGCCTAGTGATTTTATCTGAAACCTTTCTCCAAGCTTTGTGGCAAATTGTTGTGCAAGTTTATCATCCTTTCCACTGTATAATAAATCGTCAACAAATATCAAGACTGCTTCTTGTTCACATCCCGAGCCTTTTAGATAAAGACACGCATCTGCTGCGCTCTTTCTGAACCCCATGCTCTCTAGAGCATCATTTAAGCAGGAATTCCAATTACGGGCGGACTGTTTCAACCCATAAATGGATTTGTGTAGGCGCCAGACCTGGTTTGGCTTGTCTCCTTCAAAACCCGGTGGTGGTGTCATATAGATTTCCTCCTGTAAGTCTGCGTTTAAATAAGCCACATTGACATCAAAATGAAACAGCTTATTTCCCTTCTTAGCTGAAGAGGCTAAAAGCATTCTTAGTGACTCCGATCTTGAAGTAGGGGCATAGATTTGAGAATAGTGAACACCTTTGCGCTGCGAAAACCCTTTTGCAACTAGTCGGGCTTTATACTGCAACTCTTCAGTAGTTGTGGGCTTTAAACGATATACCCATCGACAACCTACAGCTTGTTGCCCTTTTGGAAGCTCTGTACTTGTAAACACACCGAGAGACTTCATTGAAGCCATCTCTTTTTCCATTGCTTCCTGCCACTTTGCGGCTTCTGAGCTTGGAAGCTGTTGTACTTCCATATAGCTATCTGGCTCACACTGTGCCATATTTACGTATACACTTGTCACCTTAAACCGCTCTGGTGGCTTGCCCTTTGTGGCACGGTTTGACCTGCGCAATTGCTCCTCTTGTGCCCCCTCTGACCGTTGGCTGTCAGAATCTGTCTCAGACTTTACGTCTGGATGTGCCCCTAGGGATAAAGACCTCCGTTTAGATACCTCCCTTGGGCTTGGTGTTGCAGGTGACCTGCTTCGCTTTTGCTGTCTGCTAGGCCTACTGGGTGGCGATGTTGGAACACTCCTAGATTTTGGCTTTTCTACCTTAGGAGAAGAACCTTGTGCCTGGTCAGAATCTGTATCTGAACCATGTGCACCATCCCCTTCTGGCTCACTACTCTCTGGACTTTCATTCTCAGCATAAATGCCTAAATCATCTCTCAAAATGTCAGGGTTACCGTGTAAGTGAGTCCATCCGGATTGCTCACAAAATTCAGCGCTCCTACTGAGGACCACTCTTGTAGTATCCCCATTTGGGTTCATGAATCTCCAAGATTTGGCGTGTGGACTTCCCTTTTTCCTTAACGCTTTTGGGATAAGTACATAGGCTGGACATCCAAACACCCGAAAGTAATTAATTCTGGGCTTCTTCCCATATAAAGCAAAATAAGGGGTAGTGCCAATTACAGAATTATATACTCGGTTCAGAATATGAGTAGCCGCCTGCCAGGCTTCCGCCCAGTAACTTTGAGGGAGTTTAGCATCAAACAACATAGAGTTTGCCAACTCTTGCAGAACCCTGTTTTTACGTTCGGCCACGCCTCCTTCTTGGGGGGAATAAGGTGTAGACAGACGATGCTTAATTCCCTTTTTCTTAAAGAAATTCTGCAACACAGACCCGGTAAATTCTGACCCTCTGTCTGTCTGAAAAGCAAGTACTTTAGTACCGAATTCAAGTTCTACTGCATGAACCCAATTTTTAACTGTTTCTGCAGTATCTGCTTTGGTTTTGAGAGGAAAAAACCATGTGACTTTTGTTTTGTCATCCGAGAGACACAGTGCATACCTCGAACCTCCCATGCTAGCAACAGGCATTGGGCCACATAGGTCCATATGCACAAGTTGGAATACTTTGTCAGATTTCCTATCTGAACTGGGATAGCTGCATCTATGAACCTTCGCCCTTTTGCATGCAGTACAATCCAAATACTTAGCACATTTGTTCATTTTGCACCCTTCTGATAATTCAGGTTGCCTTTTAACATACTGAAAATTAATATGTCCCAGACGGCGGTGCCATAAATGAACACAAGAATTATGGGTAGGCAAGTTCACACAACCAGCATGAACCTGTTCAACTTCATCTGGACTTGTCTCAAAATAATATAACCCATTTCTGCATTCCACCTGCAAAAGAGATACGTTATTCTTTGAAATAGTGCAAACCCCATTTTCAAACACAGTTTTAAACCCAACTCTATCAAGTTCTGACACAGACAAAATACATCCCTTCAATCCCTTTAGCACGTAGGCATCAATTTCTGTTTGCAAACAATTCAAGAACACTGTGCCTACGGTCTCTACGGAACGTTTAGTTGAATCTGCCATTGTCACAACTTTAGGGATTTGCAAATGTTTGCAATTCTGCAACCGGACACTAGATGGCGCCACCAGGTGGTGAGATGCACCACTGTCGATCAACCAGCGTAGATTGCTGCCTTGGCCACGCCCTTGCATCAACGCCATTGCTGAAGCCATGTGCTGTGTGCTGTGGGAGTAGCCACGACCTCCTCCTCTTCTTCGACGTCCCCTGGAACTCCTTGTCTGGTAACTAGGGGTAACGGCCTTGGTGCCGTCTTGACCAGGTTCACGTGTGCAATTCCTGATTAAATGGGAAGGGGAACCACAGCGAAAACAGTGTCTAGCTGTAAAAGCATTTACTGTGTTCTCAAACTCAGCATCCCCACTCTTAGGCACAGCATAACTCCCCTTTGAAGACAAACCTCTTTCTCTTTGCCTTTTATCCTGTTCATCTGCAAGCCGAGATGAAATGTATTCAAGGGTTAATTCAGTTGAAGGCATAGCTTCCAAAGTTAGAGCTAGAGTCTCATAGCTTTTATCAAGAGAAGACAACAATATGTATGACTGCTGCTCCATAGAGAAAGGAATGCCCAGCTGTCTTAGTTGATTAAAGGCAGACACCATTTTGGCAATATGTTCTTTCACACACGCTCCCGGTTGGAGACATAAATCAAACAAACATCTTGTAGCATGGATCTTGGCCCCCGCAGTGTTTCTGGAATTTAACCGCTGCAGAACCGTCCAGACCTCATGCGTGTTCTTTAACTCAGAAACATAAGGCATTTGCTCTGGTCCTACTGCCAAAACTAGTAGACCTTGGGCTTTCCTGTCGCGTTTCTGTGAAGCTGCTGCTGCTGCTTTGTCTTCTGCAGACGCGTCTGCAGCTGCCTGTAAAGGCGGTGCTTCAGTGCAACTCCACAATTCTTTTGCTTGCAACCAAACCCTTACTCTAGCCTTCCAATCTTGCCAATTTTTCCCATTGAGTCGCGTAAACGGGACAGAAAAACTTTCCTGGGACTCTGCCATCCTCCCTGGGGCTTAGGAACGATACTCACACACCTGTAGACCGTCCCCTGAGGAATAAGACATCTTCCAGCGAGTACAAACTGCTCAGTGCCTGTTTAAAACTTTTCTAGGCACGTTGCAGGACTCAAGCTGCTTTGAAGGCTTTCGTTGTCAGCAACCGCTTCTGACTTCGCTCCAGTCCTTGCATAAATCACTCTGAACTGCACTCCTCAGCTCCTTCTTGACGTACAAACATCCATAACCTGTCCCATTAAACTTTAATTAGTTTAATGTAAATGCCCAGTGCGCTTCCATCGTCACAAGTCCCATTACAGCAGAGCATTTCGCGCAGCAGTTTAAGAAGGGCAGGAGAGGCAGTATCTTTTCAAAGAGGAGTCTTGGAGCAAGCGGTTTGGAACTCAAAGATAAGGTTTATTTACAAAAACAAAAAAACCCCTGCGACGAACCACACATATCAGCAAACACGCCCAAAAGGGGAGAAGGGGAAAAGGGAACAAACACATGGGAGACTGACTATTTATACAAACTCATGTTCCTGGAAGCCTAATGACCTCCAGCTGCTCAGTGATTAGAGCGTTTCTGCTACCTTTTAACCCTTTGATAGCAACAATGTCCACTCTGAAAACTCTGGGGAGTCTTGTAGCAACTTAAAGACAAAGAAGCTTATTATAACATAAGTTCTGAAAGAATTTCATCATCTGTTTCATCATCTGTTGCATCAAATGATGAAATGGGCTCTATACACAAAAGCTTATCTTATAACAAGTATGCCAGTGCTTATAGTGCTACTAGACTTCAGGTTTTTGTGCTGAAAAACAGGCTAACACATTGTGTGTAGATACGATTATTAGACACAGGCAACCTGTTTTCCAAGTTCTATATTTAATCAAGAAAAAAAGCTGTAATTATACCCAAGCAAAAAATGTGATTGCATTGAACTCCCTAAGGTCTGTCTCCCCCCTGCCATAACATAGTGACTTGCTAGATTGGCAACTCTACTGTGAACAAGTCACTGACCTTTGTGGCTGAATGGTGACATCAAGAAGAGGCCTCCCACATCCAAACCCAGCACTCTAGCCACTCATGTCCCCATTAACCCATATTTGTGTGTATTGTGCTTCTATTACAGTGAATGTGAAAATGGCTTCCATCTATTGAATGGAGCCAACTGGAAACAAGTCGCAATGTGCTTCCTTTTTCTTCTCCTACTGCCATGGCAATTGATTGTTTCTTCTCTTAGCTGATGAACGATGGCTTTGGAAATGCAGTGCGCTGCCAGATCTTGAGTCAGCAAGTATGTGCCAGCGCTGCAAAATGACGATTCTTATCTGCTGTGTGTGTGTGTGTGTGTGTGTGTGTGTGTGTGTAGCCTGACATTTTCAGTAAGGCCTGGAAGGTTTTGGTTAATAGGGTTTGTCATAAGGGGAGCTACAATATAAAACTCTGAATTATGGAATGAGAACAGAATGGTGAACCCATGTCACCTTAAATGTTACCCAAGCAATTTCTGGGAAACTAATTATTCACAATAGATAACTAAACTGTAAATCTTCATTATGAGTTGGAAAATGGAAGGCAGACGTTGCCTTGGAAAGCATTCGGAAAGTCTCCTTTACTAATAGCTAATTCAAAAGGCGAATGGTAGATGTGCCAGAGGCTGGGGAAGATGAGGGTTCACAGGATGAAAGTAGATTAATCCCTGGACTCAGACAGACACTGCGTCTTGGCAAGATGCATTTCATTATCAAACAGTTGACATCTTTGACAATCAAATGTGGAGATGGTTTGCTACTAGATTACGAGTGGGCCATCTATACTCCAGGAAGCTCAAAGCAGCATCTTGCAGTATGCGCATAAGACAAATCACCCATTTTGCCCAGTTTGACATTGGGCAGGGCAGTGGGGCAGAGGTTCAGGGTCTCATCAGCAGAAAAAGCAGGAGGACCCAAAATAATCAGTTTTTGAAGCAATCAAAACCCCAACCCTCTGTGCTGGAGAGGGTTTGGATGGATTGGATTTGGATTTGATATCCCGCCTTTCACTCCCTTTAAGGAGTCTCAAAGCAGCTAACATTCTCCTTTCCCTTCCTCCCCCACAACAAACACTCTGTAAGGTGAGTGGGGCTGAGAGACTTCAAAGAAGTGTGACTGGCCCAAGGTCACCCAGCAGCTGCGTGTGGAGGAGCAGAGACATGAACCCGGTTCCCCAGATTACGAGACTACCGCTCTTAACCACTACACCACACTGGCTCTCCAGTGGGGAGAGACATCCCAGCCTTCCAAACTTGGCTGCTAGAGGAGATCGGCCATTGGTGGGGAATCTTGGTCAGTGAGAGGTGCCTCAATGACTCTACTCAAATAGTGGGTGGAAGCTGTGGTTGGTGCTATTGCCACTGATGGTAGCCAGCAGAAAACCCCAAAGTAGGGTGCTTCAGGAGTGGGGAATAGTTGGGAGCAGAGCCAGCTAGTAACTGCTAGATCCTGAGCTGGGCCTGCTGCTGTCACACGATAGCAATGGGCCCAATCCAGGCCTCTTTGCTATGCTAGCTTGGGAGCTGGTACAACAAATGGGCATTTACTTCCCTGACCTTCTCAGGGCTGTGGATGCAGTGTTGGCTTCACCAGTCCATCGAGCTCCACAGCTGCTATCCAGGAGATAGGATCATATCCTAAGTGCTGATATACGTTATGCATTTATGAAAGCATTGGGGTCAAGGTCCAACATTTGCATGGCATCCTCTTCCATAGTCCCGCTAATAAATGATTCAGCATTTGTATTTGCAAGAAAGGAGTCATTATGTTCAAAGTTAATCTGTTCCAAGGAAAGGAGCCGAAATTAGTTACTGGCAAGCAATAATTCATTTTGTATTTTACCAACAATAATTAAATTGCCTGGAACTGTTGTCATTTAACAGCCTATTAATTGACTAATGTGCATCACTTGCATGTGGGCTATAGGTAAAATCCAGGGATTAAGAAAGGAATACAATTTCCAGCATATGCCAACCATCATGGAAAACTGGGAAAAAATACCTACATTGGAGTATAATTTATGAAGGCATCACCTGTCTTGTGTCTTAGCAAAGACATTATGTATTTCCAGCAAATATATATTTTTAGAGAACAGTGAAGCAGCTACATTTTTCTATGCCTGTGATGGCAGTTAAATGGCTAATTAACCATAGACACTTTTTTTGCTGTCAGATGAGCCAAGTATATAATTCCTCTTCCTTCAAATTTCTTGCTTGGATCCAATGCTTATATGTGTGTCCACAAGCCATGTGGATATTTTGCTCATCTCTCAGGTGGGTTACCATCTGATTCAGGGGCGCTTCACACAACATGTTCCATATTAGTCAATGGTAGTTCTTTGTATATAATGCCAACCTCTTCATTTTGTATGTTTTTCATGAAGTTACAGAGTTAACATCCTTGAGAAGCTGAGTCTTTGGATTGCTTAGCTTGCTTTTAAAAAATATCAAAAAATCAATGTCCTTTGAAATGCCACCACTTGAAGAAAATGATGGATTTCACCTCATCACAAGATAAAGAACGGTAGGCCTGATTCCTGATCTACTATGTTGCTGTAGAGTGGATTTGTAAAAAACAAAGACAAAAAGTCTAGCAAGCTCAGAGCGTACAAAGTCCTATGTTACAACATACCTCTGCATTACCTTTCCCTCCCTACACATGTATACCAAAATTGCAGAGATTATATCAGTGCTTTTTTTCTTTTTTTAAAAAAATGTTTAGGGGTACTCTCATTTTCCTACTCATATTGAACTACTGCCCCTCAATGAGGCCAAACTTAGATTCACAAAATGTTTAGGGGTATGCGTCCCCCTGCGTCCCCCCAGAAAAGAAGCACTGGATTAAATGCTACAAAAGAATTTGTCCAGATGTGGTATGAAGGCTTTAATCGCATGGGTCGTATACAGATGCTATTGTTCCTGCACAGAGATGGAGAAAGCAAAGACAGCCTGTTGCATTGGTGAGGAGGACAGGTTGGTTCACCTTCCCTCACTAATCTATGAGCAGACATGTCATCTAATCTGGACAAGAATATTTTCTCAAAGTGCTTGAACATCATCAACGTATCATCACAATATGTTCAACCTACGAGGAGCATTCCAATCAGTGGCAAAGCTGCATGCTCTGGCACTGGGGGTGGAGAGCAGGCTGGGGCGTGGCTGGTGCGCGTCCCAGGGGCATGGCCCGCTGCCCATGGGGGTGTGGCATGTGTCCTGGGGGCGTGGTGCCCAGGGCAGTGTGTGTGTGTGTGCGTGAAACGTGTCCAGGGGTGGCCACTATGGTACCCCCCCTCTCCGATGGTGCCGGGGGCGGTGCACTCCCCCCACCCCCCATTCCTCCGCCAGTGATTCCAATATGTCTAGAAGCCAGGATGATATATGCTTTAAAGAAAAAGTACTGGCTATTCATAAACTTGAGGGATGTGAGTGGCGCTGCGGGTTAAACGACAGAGCCTAGGACTTGCAGATCAGAAGGTCGGCGGTTCAAATCCCCGCGATGGGGTGAGCTCCCGTTGCTTGGTCCCTGCTCCTGCCAACCTAGCAGTTCGAAAGCACACCAAAGTGCAAGTAGATAAATAGGTACCGCTCCGGCGGGAAGGTAAACGGCGTTTCCGTGCACTGCTCTGGTTCACTAGAAGCGGCTTAGTCATGCTGGCCACCTGCTGGCTGTACGCCGGCTCCCTTGGCCAATAAAGCGAGATGAGCGCCGCAACCCCAGAGTTGGACCTAACGACTGGACCTAATGGTCAGGGGTCCCTTTACTTTTACCTTATTCATAAACTTTACTTCAGAAATGGAAGATCAGTTGCCACCGATTGCTGAATTACTGAACAAGCTCCTGAATATGCATGACTTGTATGATTGGCTGGTCTGCTACGTATGCAAATGCATTCCATTTTGTTACATGGCAATAGTGATTACAATCTGAATCTGACACAACCTTTGCTTGTTTTTTTTCATATGAAAACAAATGGTCATTCTGTCCATGTGGCTGTATCTCTGTGCCACTGGGAAGCAAATATTTTAAGTGGATGCTGAAGAGGCTAAGCAAAGAACTGGCTGTCTAATTTCTGGCAATCCATTGGCCTTAGTCTTCACTTCAGTAAGGAGCCAGAACTGAGGATGTAGCGCTTCATAGCTTCCCCCATTCAATCGGATGTAGCTTCTGCAAGGATTTGTGCGTCTGCATCTCTGTGTGAATGTGATGCAGTCAGACCGGTTTTTGAGATATGTGGAGCCTCAGAGTATATAGTTCAGCAGAGGGCCTGCTTCCGTGTGTCTCCATCTGGCCATAATGTGAGGACAAGAATAATTATTATGTAGCTTCATTAGGGATGGATGAATCTGTCAATTTTGCTTTCTCATTGTTTCAATCTTAATTTTATTCTCCACACATCTTTTGTATAAAATTCTGACTGATATACACATTTTTGCAAGCAATTTCCCCTTGCAATGCCTTTTAAAACATTATTTTCACTAATGCAATGCCTTTTTATATGCACTTTAATTTGCACATTTTATGCACATTATTTGGCTGAAGAACTGCATCATAAAATTCAGAGGTGTGCAAATTTGAATGCGTGCTTGTGGTTGGTTCACATATGGTTTCAGGAAATTTCCTGCCCATCCCTAATCACTGTCACTGTTCAGTGGCATCTGAAAAACAGAGCATAGATAGCTGAAAAGAGAACTGAACACAAAGCTATGTATGCATTACCAAGAAAACAATTTTAATTACAATTGGCAGTGACTGATATGCTGAAGAGGTAATAAAATAGTTAAAAAGCATGTGATTCAGGAGCCTGGGGAACTCCAGAACTACTTTCTCTCCCTAAAGAGGTGGTGCCTTCAAATCAACCCACTGGAAGATTATCATCATGAAAGGAAATTGTATGGGAAGACAAGCACCAAGTTTTCTAGCTGCATTGAACTGGTCTGAACTCTTCTCCCTGGTGTTCCAGGTTTCCATGTGCAGATAGGGATATGTTGTGGTTGTTTTGTAAAAGCAAGATGTAACTCCCTCCCCAAGATCAAATTCAGAAACTTACGAGGGCATAAGTACGCAGAATAGAGAGCATCATGTTATAACTGAATAAAACACATTTTATTTTCATGATTTAGTCTTGACTTTCCTACCCTAAGGACATAACAAAAAAACAAAGAAACCCACTTTTAAACGCACACACCTCGCTAATGATTTCTGAATGTTCACAGCTTAAGCTGGCAAGTATACGTTGAGAGAGGCCACAGAAATAATAGTCCCAGTGCCATATGTGTGATCTTGAGTAGGATTTGGGAAGTGGGTAAGACTCCCAACTGTTGAACAGCCTTATCAAAGCAAACACTCATCAGGGTGATATTTAAACGCAACTGGAAATAGAAATGGCCAAAGAACACAGCCAGTGGATATCTCTGAAATGAAATAGCCTCGGGGGAAACTCTCTCTCTCTCTCTCTCTCTCTCTCTCTCTCTCACACACACACACACACACACAGAATTCTCCTATCCATGTTTTTCAAAACTCTGGCTAAACACTACTTCTTACATTATATTTAATTGCTGATATGCTAATTTCAATGGTTGTGAAAGTGGGCTGCTCATATAAGGTCACAGATTCCTGCAAAATTCCAGACAAAGTTGGTGACCACGGAATGCTATATTTATGTTATCTTCTATATACCCCATTTTTATACTTATTAAAAGGAAAATCTGTTTTAATAAACAGCCAGCACCTACTGATGCCAGCAGGGCCCACAGAACAGGACAACTGAGCATTCTTGTGACTCTTACTTTCCTACCACCACCCTGAAATCCTAAAACGATGGCCCTGCCAGTGATAGGGTGTTGTGGCCTCTGATCCCGCCTTCTGCCAGCAGCAGAGTGGATTGGTCTACTGAGCTCTTCATCAAGGCTTGAGCTCATCATCAAGGCTTGGCTGTCACTCATTTTGCTCCCGCCACTTGTTAAATGGCTGGATGCAGATTGATTATGCTGTGGGTCAACCAAAGGCAGTGCTGATGAAAGGGCCCGAAGTCATCTCTTCGTCCTCATCTGCTGGCTATATTGTCAGCTTGTCACTGAGGAACCTAAGAGGAGGGGATCTGAGATGTCTGGCAACCCCCAACCAAGAGAGGATGATTTTATGTAATGTATGAGCTGCCTCCCAACACATCCCACTGATAACATAAGTAAAACCAACCATATTAAATGTGCATGTCAACCAATGATTTGTCTCTCCATGCGCTACGTTGGAGAAAGGTGTCTGGCTGGTACTTTCAAAGCCCTTTCTTGGGATCAGGTGCCAAGTATTTCAAGACCTAAGACTTGGCTGTAGTCTCTGTCTTGTGGAATTTCATGACAGAGTAAGCCGCAGTTTGAACCTTATTATGGTAAGGATAATTGGGCACCCAAGCCCACTAATGAAAATTGTGTGCAGGGCCCAAAGCGTTATTTATTGCCGGGTAATTTTAGCCTTCACTTTCTTCATAACCAAGACCATTGCAAAGTAAAACTCTGAATTAAAACAACAACAACACCCAGCCCCATTATGCTATGTGCTGGCATTTTATGATCCAGCTGCAAAGACAGGTTCAGGGGCTGTTGGTGAGGAATGTTGATATACATATATTGGCTATATTTGGCCACCATCCTTTGCCAAAAAGTGCAGGTGGCATAGAAAGAGCAGAGGAAATGGAAGCAATGGACATGGAGGCCAATTCATTCCTGCAAATACTAACTATTTTTCTAGATTAAAAATGGTTGAATGGCAGCAACTGGGGATGCAAAAAAAGAGGTTTGCATTCCCTTACTTCAACAGGATCTCATTGATTTCTTAGATTGCCTTATGAATCGATTTCAGAACTAGAATTTCAGGCAACTGCTACCTGTTTGCATTATGTCGCTTTGCTTCAAAGTCTTTCCATTTATTTCTATCTACTGTGCACTCTTTTTTACCTGGTATTGCAGTAGTAGGTATTAAAAATATCAAGCGTTTTAGCCGTTGGTTAGATTGCAGTGATTGTTTTGTCCCAGTGTGTGGGAATCCTTGTAAATGAGAGTTACTGTATTTGGGTGCTTCAAAAGAACAAAGGAAAGTTTCACAACCCATTTTGTGAGACAACTGCAGCTTAAAAGCCATCATGGCCAATGGCCAGGGATAGTGGAAATGGGAGTCTTCAACATTGGAGCATCTCTAGTTGGCTGCTCCTGGATTAGTCCTTATTTGCTCAGTTTATGATTCCACCAAGCCAAACACAACAACCAGTCATCTATTTGGAGCCCACAAGGGCCTTGTAATATCACCTGGTTACAACCTAGAGAAGGTTGATGAGATTCACAAACACCTGGTGGGCCACTGTGGCTGTCTAGGCAGATGCTTTTGGCCTGGTAAGTCATTGGTTGTGCAGGGCTGGCTTAATTAAGTGCCATTCATTATTTCTATAATGCCCCATCTTTGGTCTAATATTAAAGTCTTGGATAGATTAGTTATCCAATTTGCTTTCCCCCAATGGAAATACTTGAATACTAGCAAAGATTATAGCTGCCATTTGTTGTTTGCCCTTCATTCCACAACTATGATGAAGACATACACCATTTGTTGTATGTCTGTGTTGTTAAAAGCACAGGTCCTTGGTCAAGAAACCCTAGCCAAAAGAAATTAATGAGTGCTTCTGAAATTCAACCACTTAAAACCTTGTTAGCATTTTCTGATGTCTTCAGTCAGAGAAGTTCTTCTCTCAAGGACTGTTTCAAATATCGTACTACTGTGCAGAGGAATATTCGGAAAGAATCTTCTTTCTTTCACTATTTATATAATAGACTTGCCAACTCCTGTGCCATCTGACCACTTTGATCCACACAATTAGTAGGTGATAATGTTTAGCTCCTCGCTATGAAAAGCTTGTCTGCTGGTTTCTGCATAGCTAACTTCTATCAAAGGCACAGAAACAGGGCGGGCAACTAGCTTGGTTCTTTCCCCTTCTTTTTTGGCCACTATAGGCAACCCTGCTGAGCAAATCCATAACATCAAACTGGCCGTAAACCATGCCTTGTACAATACTTATTTGTGGCATTTAATTCTGGATTTCACTGTTATGGAACTACATGAGTACACCAGATGTGGCTTCTTGATCAAGAAAAATGTATGGGCTTGGCAGGGCGAGCAATCCAGATATTAGATGAAGAGGAACAAGTATAGAATCAGTTACCTCTTAATGATAAGGTGGTTCTTATTTATTTTTTGAGAGAGAGACAGTGGGGTGAAGAGTATGGTTTGGCTTCCCAGGACAGAAGTAGATGTGGAAAGAGAGTTTTTGGTTTAATGTACACTGGATCTCTATTCTTGCCCCAGAACCAAATAATTTCTAAATCATAGGTGCCTTGCTTAAAAAAACAACCCCCCCAAAAAAACACACACACCTTTGAGCATGGTTAAGCCTATTCTCCTCAAACTTACTAATGCACTTCTACAGATTTCCAAATAAATGTCTAGGCATGTACCACTTCTTTTCTGCTAATTTGCTACCCAGACATTCAACAGCTTTTGCTACCCATAAATTTAATAGCATTAAACACCTGCTGGCTTTGAGTAGCAGAGCTTGCCAAAAAGGAAAGCAGGATCACTGAGATACACTCCTAATGTGCTCCTTTCCATACCATCAGAATTAAGGCTGGGAGTTGGTTCCCAGCACAGCAGCAACACCCCATGCCGAGAACGCTTCTCTGCCTTTGCGTGTTAAACTCCTGAGTGCTACTCGGAGCCATCCTTGCCTGCCAAGAAGTAAGGCCACGGGGATGGGGGGTATTCTCCAGCTGTTCCCAAAACTCAAGGAGCCTTCAACTCATTAGCTAAAATTTCAGAAAGTGCTGGAAGGCAATGCAATCTAATTGAGGCCAGACCCTCATGTGGTGTAAATCTCCTTAAACGCTGAAAGCCAAAGGGACTTGACTGACTCAACATTTGCTTGAGAGGATTTGGCCCAGCATGTCAGGAAGAGATTAGAGGTTCTGACTTCTACACAAGGGAAGCGTGTTGATGATCTTCAAAAGGGCAGACTTGAGAAACCTACCAAGACTCTGTTGGGGGAGCTGGCTGGCTGTAGGGTAACACTGCCCCCCACCCAAGTGTTTAAGCTATGAAGTACATGAAGTAAGCACATCATGGCAGGTGTATGAAGGAATTTGGACTTAAAATGGAACCTGCCACAGCAAAGGAATCCAAGACTGATTTTGGTTAATTAAAACCCAAAGCTGGTTCTCCCTCCTTTCTAATAGGATTGTGATTCCTGTTGCTTATCACTTGCCTGGTTGTCTTTTTTCAGATGTTTATTAGAAAGCTGGACCGTTTAAGGTCTCTAAAGTCTAACTTTTATTGTTGCATAAGCAGTATTGACGGATTGAAATCCCTTTCATCAGAGCTGGGCTGCGGAGCTGAGTACCCAACAACTTTCTCCACAACACAACCAGTTCTGCTTATCTAAATTTGTTTGGCTGTTGCGCAGTTTGAGCCAAAGTGTGCCGACTGAGAAAGCACATCTTGTGGATTTCCGTGTGACTTATTCCCATGTCAATGTGCTTACATTTAAAAGCCAAAGCATTCTCGGGAAAATGAGGAGTAAACACTTTAAACTACCGTATCAGTATTTCATCATCTCATTCTGCCTTTTAGATCGTAAAGCACCTCTGATTTTGTCACAAAACTTAAGTTTCGCAAATGGGTTTGATTGTGCTCTGTGTGAGCAGTTGTTTCAGAGTGAAGCAGCTGAAATATAATCAGAACCAGCTATAAACATGTAATAAAATTCCCTCAGCTGAGATCAGCCATGCCACTCCATGGCAGCAAGAACCAAGAGAGATGAGGCACTTTTGTAGCGGACCCAGAACTATGTCAATGCTTAAATAAATAATTCTAGACTTTAAAAAATAAAAACCCAGTTTCTTTGTTTTACTGATAGATTTTTTCCTTATACAGACTTACCTTTAATCTCCTTCTAGTTTATGAGAACCATTTTACACTACAAAGATTTTCTTTATCTGGTTGCAAATGAAAACTATTCTCTTTTAGTTACAAGCCAAAGATTATAAATAAGGCTGATTTTACAGCTTTAAAAAGGCAGTTTTTTTTCCTGTCCTCCAGCCTCATTAACACCACATTAACTCTTCAGCTGCAGTAAACCTGCACAGCTCGTTTTCAAAGATGCCACGAAAGCATTATTCCAGCTGAAGGCCCGTTTCAACAAATGTACTTGTAAAACAGTGAGATGATTCAATATTCCTTGAAATGAAATTTAGTAAGGCTGATTCACAGATGCATGAACAATGCACAGAGTCTCATCACGGCCAATTAATGAGCGAAATGCACCCACTGATAGTACCCAGTGGTAGATTTATGGTATGTGGGGCTCTGCACACAGGCCTTTGGTGTGGCCTTGTTTGTTCACCTAAATAAATGTTACTATGGTGGGAAAATATGATGGAACTGAATGCATAAGAATGAGACCACCTTGTAAGCACAGTAGGGGCCCAGAGATTTATGTTCCAGACCACACATGGGTTTGAGTGGGCCAACATGGGAAAGTTGGCTCAGAAATGCAGGGCAAGTCAAAATCCTTCCCGATCCTAACTGTGGCTAAGGGTTAGGTGTTTGTCAGTTTCAGTGCTGCTCTTTGCATCCTTTTCATCCAACTCTCTTGGCTTATGAAAGACAATGCACATCCAATCACATCTAAGCTTTTTCTCAGATCAGGTTGCATATCCACCTGCCCATGTTCCTCTGACCTGCAGAGTTGGGGCATCCAGCTGATAATTCCAAACACACCCCAATGGAAAATTTAAATCTGATTTGGACATTAGGAAAGTCTTGGGTGCTTGTTGTCAAAAGTAGAATTGAAGAGATCAGCCCTGATAAATTGCTATGCAATATAAAGGACACATAATATTTATTTTTAGGCTACTGACGCCATTCTGAAAGTTGATTCTTTAGCATTAGCTTTTTTTTTGTTATCTGATTATTGTTCAGTCGTTTAGTCGTGTCCGACTCTTCGTGACCCCATGGACCAGAGCACGCCAGGCACTCCTGTCTTCCACTGCCTCCCGCAGTTTAGTCAGACTCATGTTTGTAGCTTCGAGAACACTGTCCAAACATCTCGTCATCTGTCGTCCCCTTCTTCTTGTGCCCTCAACCTTTCTCATCATCAGGGTCTTTTCCAGGTAGTCTTCACTTCTCATGAGGTGGCCAAAGTACTGGAGCCGCAGCTTCACGATCTGTCCTTCCAGTGAGCACTCAGGGCTGATTTCCTTAAGAATGGATATGTTTCATCTTCTTGCAGTCCATGGGACTCTCAAGAGTCTCCTCCAGCACCATAATTCAAAAGCATCAATTCTTCAGTGATCAGCCTTCTTTATGGTTGTTATCTGATACCATATGCTTTATGAATGACATTTTAGAATGACTTCAAAACTTAATATTTAATTACTGTCCTGAAAATGTAAAGTTCAGTTCCTAATAAAGATCATTTTCTGGAGTCACTTAGCAGCAGGATTCTACTGTGTTCTTTGATTTCTCTGCCAAATGTATCTATTTTAGGAGGTTACTTCAGATGCAGCAGTACCAGCCTCTCCTTACACTACTGGCACTACACTACAGTAAGTGGCAATGTCAGATCAGACCACTTAGCAATTTCCATACACAATTCCTATTTTTATCATGGAATTGTGTCTTGCTAACCATAAATTAAGCTGTTGAACATTCGTGCGGTAGCATATTTTGGTAAATGAAACAGCACTATAAAAGCAAACACATGCTTCAGGAGAGAAGGATTTCAAGCCTCTGTAAAAAAAATATCCCAACCATCACCCTCACCTTCCCATCTCATTGATCCTAGAGTTCAGACATGAAATCACAACAAATGTTTCTTAAGAGACTTGTAGTTGGATGAAAGGTTGTTCTCCTGCAGGAAATGGGAATGGAAGGTCAGAGGGTCACCGCATTTTTAACAACCTTTGACCTTGCAGTCAATTGCCAAACGGTATCCAGACATGGAGACAGGACTGGCTAAGAGCATAGCTTAACTTTATTTCAGTATCTTCCTTTGTTTGAGCTTCGTAAGAACCTAATGAAACCAACGAGGACAAAGCCCACTAAATGTGAAATATTTACAGAGGCTATTCATATAATATGAATTCAATGGTGTTACATGAAACGAGGCAGCATTTTTGACAACTAGTGCATCTTCTTTATATAACTTCCCCATTGTATTTTGAAATTTGAAGAGACAGAGAAACTTGATTTATTGTTGAAAAGGAAACATGAAAATTTGGCTTCATAAAGATTGCCTGGCAAATTTTTGAAGGAAATTCTGAAGTCAGTGGGAGTTTTGTCACTGATTTCTCTGCTTGAGAAGGGATATCTGGCAGCCTGAGCCTATTCAGAGGTTGCCAGTAGCCAATGATATGATATGTGATCAGGGTGGGTCCACAAATGGGAAGCGAAGAAAAATGTTGCAAGTTGCAGAGGCTCCAAGTCCCTCATAATGATAGCATCTACTCTTAAGTAGAGGTGGGTGAATCTGTCCATTCTGGTTTCTCTCAGTTATTTTAGTCTTCAGTTCTTCACATTTCTACATCACTATGCATGATTTCCCCTAAGATAATGCATTTTTCACTAATATGTGAATTTATATGCACACTTTACCAGAGGATAGCCTCTCCATTTTTTGGTATGTGCTACTTGGCTGCAGAATGGCATTGCAAAATTCAGAGAAGTGTACATTTTGAAGGCTGCTTTTCAGTTCATATGTTGTTTCAGAAAATGTAAATTTGATAACTTTAAATGCAAACTGAAGCTAATTTCTCCCTCATTCCTATTATTAATTAAGAGTGCAGGGGATTATAACTTCAGTTGTTTTTTTTTAAAAAGTAAATGTGGGTGTGTATCTCCCTATACCTTTTGTTGATGATGGAAACCCTTTGGGATTTAAGTGTGTACACAGTAAGCTCAGTGATATCTTTGCCCTCTGGCTACTCAGCAAATCAGCAATGATATTTTTAATTTTGCAACCATATTGAAGATGTACATAAAATATGTGAACCGCTAACTTCTTCCTCCTTGTATTTTGCTGCTGTTTCCTCTTGCCCCTTTGATAAACAGCACTGGTGCCCTGTGCACCTAAAAATAATCTGTGACATCAGGTTATTTTGTAATCTGTCCCCAATGTTATAGGGTTTTGAATACCACACCATAGGAGGGCATGTTCCTAGTGTCCCTGTTGTGTTATTTACCTCTGAGCTTTAAGACCACCACATCCATTTACTAAATGATCAGTTTTCTTATTGGCCCTAAATTGCGCCTAATTAAAAATCTGACCCCTACAAACTAGTCCTCTTCCTAAAGAGACAGAACGTAAACAGGAAAAATCAGCTAATTGCTGCAAAAACTGCATTTGTGGCACTGTAATTGGACCTCAGCGAAACAAATGAACCCACTGGGGATTCCCTAATGAATGTTTAACTGCAAACAGTAGTCAGGCACTTAAGCAGCTCGGCTGACGGTCCCTAATGAAATCAAATAAAATCAAATCAAAGATTCTGGCATTTTCACTAACCAGATTTCTTGGCACAGAGACATGAAAAAAGAATGCACAAGGATAAATATGGATGGAAAGCAAAGGCTACCCCAACTGGTATATGCATATTTAACAAACAATTCAAAATAGCCATAGCATTCAGTGGGGAACTCTCACGAACTGGAGCAGGCCTAGAATGTAAGACAGTCCCTTTTGTTTTTAAGAACCAAGATGTCTTCACAATACCTTTTTTTATAAAAAAAAGGCTGCAAGTTTTCTTTAAAAATTCGAAACAAAGTTGCCAAGCTATATAAAGCAGGTAAATTTTATCTACAATAACAGATATCTTATATGGAACACAGAGGTTATTTCTACCATCAGTTCTGAAACTTTATGTGGGTGGGTGGGTGTGGGTGTGGGTATATATATATATATATATATATATGGACAAGCTAGCTCAGGCATAGGCAAACTTGGCCCTCCAGATGCTTTGGGACTACAACTCCCATCATCCCTGACCACTGGTCCTGTTAGCTGGGGATGATGGGAGTTGTAGGCCCAAAACTTCTGGAGGGCCGAGTTTGCCTATGCCTGAGCTAGCAGATCTGTATCTGCATTCCACATCTTGGTAATGAAGCTCTACTCTGATGTGGTCTATTATCTTGCATTGCTCATCATCCCTAGTTTCTAGTAACCTGGTGGTCCTCCAAGAAGTGCGGAGGGGCCACAGATCAGTGCTTGAGCACATTCATTTCATGCAGAGGGTCTTGGATCTCTGGCACCTGCAGCTGAAGTGGATCAGGTAGCAGGGCAAAGGGAAGACCTCTGCTTAAAAACCTTGACAGCTGCTGTCAGTCACAGTTGGCAATGGACTGAAGAACATAATTTGAAGAAGCTTCCAATATTCAGAGAGAGAGAGAGAGAGAGAGAGAGAGAGAGAGAGTATATAATTAAATTTTATGTTTTACAAAGTAGAATGTTCATTTAGACAACCTTAAAATATCAGTGACTTCCCTTCTTCTCTTTCCATGTTTTGTTTTGCATAGCATAAATCCCTGCATATTTTACATAAACTAAACCATTCAGTATTCCATTATTACTTCCACCAAAACTTACTTACACTGTTGAAATTATCTTAATGCTGCCAATGTTTCCAAGTGTACACAATTTCCCCTCCTATATTCCTATAGTCAACCACTGTGTTTCAAAATCACCCTCTGTGGAGCTCCTTGCATACAAGGAACCACGTTCTATAGCCATGCTGTCTACCCAGGTGGTAGAACATCTCATGCTTGAGATGGAGCTGCCACTGCAAATTACATCTTCATGCTGAATTCCACAACATGACATGTGGCATTTCCTCACATTGTGACATTGCAATTTCCCCTTTCCTCACTGCACATCATTGCCTCATCATCCAGAGGTATGGAAATACATGAGGCAACACCTGTACATGTTATGGTAAGAGTGAGAGAGAACTCAGCACTGGGATGCCTTTTTTATTTTTTGGGGAAGCTACCCCATGTTGAGATTAATGTATTTTGACACATAGAGCAGCAGCGGGTATTGGATGGCTTCTGGTCCATCTCTCCTGCTTCATGCAGGAAACTTCTCTGCTCATTGCAAGTATGTTACATAACCATAGAGTTCTTCTTTGGCAATCACTCGTAGCTGAGTAAGATTATCTTCCATAAACACGGTTTTAACAATGAGTCCATGAGTGACTGTGGAGGCCAGTTCTGGATCCACACGTCCTTCCACAGTGGGGACATTGGTTACCGGGCGGCAGTTGATCACGGCGTGGATTTGCCAAGCGTGCCTTCCTCTTAGCACATTTCTCCCTTGAGTTCTGAGTTTGAGTGTCTTCAAACCCATGACACCTTTGGTAAAGGCTGTTCTCCAATTGGAGCACTCACAGGCCAGTGTTTCCCAAGGGTTGGTGTTTATATGTTTATATGTTGGTGTTTATGGTGGGATGCGGGTGGCGCTGTGGGTTAAACCACAGAGCCTAGGGCTTGCCAATCAGAAGATCAGCGGTTCGAATCCCCATGACGGGGTGAGCTCCTGTTGTTCGGTCCCAGCTCCTGCCAACCTAGCAGTTCGAAAGCACAAAGAGCAAGTAGATAAATAGGTACCGCTCCAGCGGGAAGGTACATGGTGTTTATGTATGCTGCTCTGGTTTGCCAGAAGCAGCTTAGTCATGCTGGCCACATGACCTGGAAGCTGTCTGCAGACAAACACTGGCTCCCTCGGCCTATAGAGTGAGATGAGCGTGAAACCCCAGAGTTGTCTGCAACTGGACCTAATGGTCAGGGGTCCCTTTACCTTTATACTACATTTTTAAAAATTTACCTTGAGACAGTCTTTAAACTTCTTTTGTTGACCACCAGCATTACAATTTCCATTTTTAAGTTTGGAATAGAGTAGTTGCTTTGGAAGACAATAATCAGGCATCCACACAACATGACCAGTCCAACAAAGTTGATGTTGAAGAATCATTGCTTCAACACTTTGCTTATTCCAGTACACTGGCATTAGTTCGCCTGTCTTCCCAAGTGATGTGTAAAATTTTTGGGAGACACCATTGGTAACTCACAGGAGCTCAACAGCTGCAGTAAGCTTTTAAAAAAAACAAATTTGAGAGTAAAAAAAAAAAAAGGATAAGATTGAAAAGAACCCTACATCTCATCTCCTCCTTTATGTAGAAGCCAATAGATCACATTTGCACTTCCACTTCTATAAGTAGCAAAACTCTGTGGAACTTCAATGTCATGTTCACCTTAAATCCATTAAAAAAAAAAAAAACAATTAACGGAGATTGTGTAGCAATGCTATTGTTTTTTTAATTACTGGTGCACTGAATTAATTATACAATTTGGCTGGTCAATAAGTCATATCCCAAACCTAAGTTAATATGTAAATTGATACGAATATTAAAATATTTGTGAAGAGTGTGCAATAAACTAGCTGTTAATTAATTTTTAGCGGTTAATACATAGATGTTAGAACTTCACAAATAAATGATACAGCGATGACACTTCACACGTGCCACCTGGTTGTTATATTTTACAATGTATAGCAATGACTGTTTAGCTGAAATTATTTGTGAGAGAATCCATCATAGTACATTAGTAAATACTCTGTAACTCTTCACAATTACAATTAATAATGAAACCTCTGATAGAACCGAAGTGAGATCTGGGGTTATTTTGTGAGAATTACTGCTTTCACAGCTTAGGGAAGTGAGAATTAGTGACTTCAATTTAATTTTAAATTCCCCATGTGCTATAAATAAATGCAATCACTCATAGCATTCATTAGTATTCATTATCTAATGTGTGTACGTGTATAATGTAAGTATATTTCCTGCTCGTATTGTTTCATTTAGTAATAAGTTAAACGTCTCATGCATTTATTTATAATATTTCTAGAGGTTTTCCTACAATGTGCCCTTGTAATATGGATCAAGAAAGAGTGAATCGTATTGAATGGTTGTAGTTGCCTCTCCCTGCAAACTTTCTTTCTTTCTTTCTTTCTTTCTTTCTTTCTTCTTCCTATCCCAATGAGGAGGAGAAACAAAGGTCTATTCTAGGCTTCCCCAAACTCCAGCTCTTTTGGGACTACAATTCCCATCATCCCTGACCACTGGTCCTGTTAGCTAGGGATGTTGGGAGTTGTAGTCCCAAAACAGCTGGAGGGACGAGTTTGGGGGTGCCTGGTCTATTCACTCCCACTTTTTTTTTTCAACAAAGGAGGCCCCCAATGAGTTGGTGGTTTAAGAATGGTGCTTTCACTTGGAATGTTCCAATTTGCCATGCTTAGAGGGCAGCAAGATGGAAAGCTGCATTATGCTGAGTCAGACCATTCTTCCATCTAACTCAGTACTGTCCACTGATTGAAAGGATTTCAGTCCGGGTTCTCTCCCAGCTATACTTGGAGATGGCAGAGATGGAACCTGGAACCTTCGGCATGCAAAAAAGATGCTCTACGACTGAGCTACGGTCTTGGACTGTGCACCTTTTAGGGAAAGCTTGGTAGTATTGTGGCATCTCCAGTTGAAAGGCTCACATGTGACAGTGCTAGGAAAGGCGTTGGAAAATGTCAGTTAAGAGCGTTGCTTATATTCTCTAAGCTCGAAACATTCATGTGCTGCTTTTTCATCTTCATTAAAAAACAACAACACCCTGTTCCTAAACTAGAAACCCCTCCCTCCATAAAATATTGGAAAATATTAGTCAGTGATAAAGCACATGCTTTGCCTGATCTCTGGTGTCTCCAGGTAGGGGTGTGAGAGAGACTCTTGGCTGAAACCTTGGAAAACTACTGCCAATCAATGTAGACCATGATTTCCAGCTGTTTGGGAACTCTTCTTTGGTGATCACTTGTAGCTGAGCAAGATTGTCTTCCATGAACACAGTCTTAACAGTGAGTCCTGTTAAGTGTTTGTGGAGGCCAATTCTGAATCCACACGTCCTTCCACAGTGGGGACATAGATTTTTGGGCAGAAGTTGATCATGATGAGGGTTTGCCAAACATGCCATCCCTAGCTAGGAGGTCCAGTGTTCCGGGATGATGCGAATTCTAGTCCCAAAACAGCTGGAGACCCACATTTGATGTAGAACATACTGAGCTCTAAGGCTCAATGGCCTGTCTCATTATAAGGGAGAACCTGCTCTTCCGATCCATAAAACGATACCATCTACATAAGCCTAGCAACAAAAGCAGAAAAACAGCCAAAAATAGAAGCAGCAAAATCTGTATAAGGACCAGAAAAGAAAGCATTTAACATAAAATAGTGGTGGTAGTAGTAGTAATAAAGGTAAAGGTAAAGGGACCCCTGACCATTAGGTCCAGTCGCGGACGACTCTGGACTTGCGGCGCTCATCTTGCTTTATTGGCCGAGGGAGCCGGCGTACAGCTTCTGGGTCATGTGGCCAGCATGACTAAGCCACTTCTGGCGAACCAGAGCAGCGCACGGAAACACCGTTTACCTTCCCGCCAGAGCGGTATCTATTTATCTACTTGCACTTTGACGTGCTTTCGAACTGCTAGGTTGGCAGGAGCAGGGACCGAGCAGCAGGAGCTCACCCCGTCGCGGGGATTCGAACCGCTGACCTTCTGATTGGCAAGTCCTAGGCTCAGTGGTTTAACCCACAACACCACCCATGTCCAGTAGTAGTAGTAGGTAGTAAATAAATAAATAAATAAATGTTGCCTGTTTTTTGAAAGAATTAACCTTGAGAAGGTTCTGTGGATCTCTCTTGTTAGAGAATTCCACAGACTTTGAGAAAGGCCTGCTCTTAGTGGACACCAACCCAGTTTCCTCAAAGGATTGCATTAGAGTTGTTTCAGAATATCTTAAGCCCTGGGAAGTGGGATAAGGCATTCCCTGAGATAATCAGAAGACAAACAGCCCAGAACTTTAAAAGAACTTCCTAGAGAAATTAAATTGTATTGGGGTTAATGATATTATAGTGATGTCATATAAATGGACGAATGCTTTCACTCGGTGTAAGGTATGATCAGAATGTTTCTGTTTCACAGAGGCATCGAAAATGGGGGAAAATACCTTTCAAAAGTTAGTCTGTCTTAAAAATATAATGAGTTCCCGTCCCGAGAACAGTCTTTTCCTCATAGTGTAAGGGTTTTCTATCATGTCTATGATGGAAATTGCAATTCTTTCCCACATATATCTGAGATAGAAACATTTAAATATCTCTAGGTCTTTGCAACCCATCATTGGAGGGAGGGTGGAAAGAAACAGCTCTATATCTGAGTGTGCCATTTAACATATGGATTTCCCAAGCACTATGGTGTGACTTTGTATGCTGGCGTAGTGATTAAAAAGGATTGGCCCATTATGGTGATATACAAGTGGGCAATCTTCTAGGCCACTTTCATGTAGGTAATGACGGAGGAGGAAAATGGAAGCTCTCTCTCTTGATGATTGCCACAAAAACGGCTGTTAAATGCCATCATATCCAAAACAAATGACACTGCCTATGTATGTTTAACAAAGCTTTTAACCATCTGTCTCTTTCACATATATTACTCTTTCTGAAAACTCTGCTCCCAGAATCCTATGGCACTGGATTTAACTCAACGAATTTAAACAAAGCAGTTCTGAAATGGTGAAGCACATATCAGCCCTGCAATGTTCTTCTCTTGTCTAAAACAGTGTGGTGTAGTGGTTAAGAGCAGTGGACTCATAATCTGGTGAACTGGGTTCGATTCCCCGCTCCTCCACATGCAACTGCTGGGTGACCTTGGGCCAGTCACACTTCTCTGAAGTCTCTCAGCCCCACTCACCTCACAGAGTGCTTGTTGTGGGGGAGGGAAGGAAAGGAGAATGCTAGCCGCTTTGGGACTCCTTCGGGTAGTGATAAAGTGGGATATCAAATCCAATCTGTTCTAAAACAAAGCCATTTCCATGAGTGGAGAAGAAGAGCAACCATAAGAACATTGAGGAGCAGTCGCAGATAGGTCAAGGCGTATTAGAAAGAAGTGTGGGAACGACACCAGAAGGGAAGTGTTACAATGGCAGTGGAGGCCTTACATGGTTGTATCTTTTCCCACAGCATCCGTCAATTTTCTGAATGTGTTCTTTAGGAGTGACACCCAAAGAGAAAAAACAAATGTCTGCCATTTATGCAGGGCTTTCCCCCTCCCTCCCCAGCCGGGACTCAGTTCTGGCACCTCTCAGGTGTGTGCCATTGCCATTCTAAGAGAACAAGGGAGGTGTTTGTGGTGAGTTCTGGCGCCTCTTTTTCTAGGAAAATAGCACAATAGCGTTTATGGTGTGGTGTCGTTACTTTAGGCTTGTATACTACTCCCTGTATACATAGATTAGAAATGTTTAATCCTTGTCTGTGGCAAACAAACTCTTTCATCTGAACAGACGACTTATAGTTCCAAGTGCCTGGTTTCCAGGCAATCACAAACTATAGTTTTAAATGAAACAAAAACTACACTAATAAATTCATATCTATATACAGTGAATGTCGTTGCCCACTTGTTTTCTTAATATCAAACTATGTTTTAGCATTACGTCTGAACACAAGCTTTCTTTCGTGTGTGTGTGTGTGTGTGTGCGTGCACACAAACACACACACAACCTCCTTTTCGACTTTCTGCAAAACTTCCCCACAGCTAATGGAATACTCAGTTTCTTTCTTTACCAAGTGCTTTGAGATTCTATGCACATTGCAGGTATAAATAATTAAATTAAGGATCCAGCTATATTATGCTGGCTGTAGCTGTTTTTCAGGGGCACGTTGTAGCCATTAGAAATAAATTGGAGTCTGTTATCAAGCACATTTTTGCATTGCTTCCTTTTTGACTTGACAGTGGAACACATGCAAATCAATGATAATGAAATCACGGCAGTGTGTGCGGCCACTTAACGTCATTTCCTGCACTAAGAAACAGATATACTACTTAAATGGCAGTTTAACTGTGTGCATTCAAATTCTTCTACAGTATCGATGGCTGATACATACTGAGGCCAATCTGGTAAGTGAACCTGTGGAATGAAAAGCCCCTGCTATAGTTATCTTGAAGCCACAAACCAACACAGGAATGGTCCTAAACTCAGCGGTAGAGCATCCAGTTTGCATGCAGAACATCCTAGCTTTGATTTCTGGGAAAGATCCCAGTTGAAGCTCTGGAAAACCAGTGCCAGTCTGTGGAAACAATACTGAGGTAGATGGACCAATGGTTTGATTCAGTATAAGGCAGTTTCCTGTGTTCCTACTTGATGGACTTTCTGCAATAATACCCATCAGTCTAAGTCTTAAGATTGACCTCCGAAGACTTGCTTGCAGGCTTGCCTTCAAGTTCCTCAGGCTGTAGTGGCTTCATATCTTTGGAACCCTCTCCCAAAGGAGGTATGTTTGGCTTCACTTTTGCTAATTTTTAAATTGACCTGATAAATGTTTTGTTTCCATATGAACTTTACTAAAAGCCTTTTAACTGTTGACATTTTTAGTTTTGCAGTTGGATTGTTTCATATGCTGTTGTGTTGTTGTTGCTTTTAAATCATTTTTTATATTTTTAATCAAATATATTTGTAAGCCACCTTCGGAGGCCTTTGCTCTGAAAGGCAACATATACTTTTCTTAAATAAATAAATATCTGGAAAGCAAAGATGGAGGATTTTTCAGGTAATGTAATCCAGATGACCTCATCTCAAGGAACCTGCACACATATTTTTTGAGGGACAGCTAGATAGTTTAACCATATCAAAAGCAATGCAGAACAGTCCTAGAGCTTTTGTATCTGTGGGAGTGTATTATTTTAGACCCGCAATTAATAAGCAATGGAGAAAATGATAGCCGGGGTATTTTATTCCATGTTGAAAGGCTCATTTGCAAAAAAGGGGGAAAGTAAATGGAAGGAGAAAAAATAATTTATGCAGGGAACTGCTAATCCAGCTGTTTTGCTTCTGGGCTTAATTGGATTTACCTAGAATTGATATTTGCTGTCAGCGTGTGTTATAGCATCAGCAAAAGCCACAGTTGCCAAAGACTATATTGTAGTCACTTTCTATTAACATGCTTTAAATGCTTAATGCTGTCACTTTCCATGTCCTCGATGCTAGGTGAATATACATTGCTTCCTCTTGATTAGCATTATTTTTTTCTCATACTGCAGGAAGGAATTAAACCAGGATTATGCCAAAGAAACTGTAGCCATATTTCCATCACTGTATAACCTTCCTCTCCTCTCTGATCCCTACTTGTCCACCCCCAACGTCACTGTTGCAGGCAACACAGAGGGCTGAGCAAACATGCAATGGGAGAGCAATGGACTAAGGTGCGTACTTGCAATTAGGCTGTGAAAGGCTGGCACCGAGGCATGCATGAGATTTCCATTTTTCTTCATTCTTAAGCGAGCCCACCTAACTCAAAACTAATACGTGGATTGGAATGCAGTTATCCTTTGGAGTTTGCCCATCTCCGAATTTTGTGATATAGCTCTTTGAATAAAAAACATATAAAATGCATTTTGAAAAGTGTATGTTTGTGTGTGTGTGTGTGTGTGTGTGTGTATATATATATATGGAATAATATATATAATACACATACACGTATAATATACAGTGGACCCTCTGGATATGAAATTAATTCATTCCAGGGGTCCATGCCCACTCTGAAAAATCCGTATCCAGAGGCGCCGCGTCTGTACTCGGCACGCAGAACGCTTCTGCGCATGTGCAAGCGGCGAAACCCGGAAAAATACTTCCGAGTTTGCCACTTTCGCAACCCAAAATTTACATTACTCTAGAGTAATGTAACCTGAGGGTTTACTGTATGTTATATGTAGTATCATAAGCATTGTATACAGCAAATATACAGTATAAATTGGAAATGGTTGCATTTCCCCCCAGAAACTGGAATTCAGAAGCATACAACCTCTCAGGAGCAGCCCTTAGACTATAAAACACACTGCCATGGGCGATCAAGCCATCATTGCCAGTAATGGCAGACAGTACTTACCTGATCTGTCACTGGTGTCACTGCAGTTTACTGGAGGCGGAGGGATTAGGTGGTGGTAAAGTCATTGTGGTGCAAACACGCTGGCCAACTATTCCCCTGCTCCCATTTTAGCATACTTTCATGATGTGACCTCTCTGCCACCTTGTTCCTTTTCCTCCTGGTACAGCAGCAGTCCTGGAGACGGTCAAGTAAATGCCACCATCCTGTTGACCGGTTTCAGGGAAACAATAGGTCAAAATGGCCTTGTCTGAACGTTTGTTTTCTGATGTTGTTTCTGGTTTTCATGGGGCTTTCTGCTTTGGGTTTGTGTGTGCGTGCGCAACTGCTGTTGGGTTGTTTTTATCCCAGTTTTCACATCAAGGAACTCAATTTTCAGTCAGTGGGGGTTGAAGTAGAATCGGTCACGTTCTTTTCAACTGAATGTCTAGAAGGAAAAACTACAAGTTGGGGAATCTTAATTCGTAATGCTGGATATAGTCTGATTTTGTGGCTGGACACAGACAAAGCAGGACTTGTGAAGGGTGATGCTGCTTTGCGCATTGGTCTTAAGAGGGTCACAAGCAGAAGGAAACTGTATCTCAATCAGATTAGGCCCACTCTCCAAGCAAAAGGGAGTAATTCAGGAAAGGGCATGTCCTTAGGGTTGGCAGCAGAGCAATTTTAAACTGCCTACTTGATTATTATTACTTTTTTACAACTTATCACAATATTTTTAGTTATAGTTACAGTGTCATTACATCATTGTCTCTAGAAAGTTAAAAGGAACAGAAAAATAGGGTTAAGCACTGATAAAGCTACAACTTATGAAAGTCTTGTTAAACATTTCAGGATTAACACAGTGTATTCTTTGAATGATTGTTAAAGAAAAAGGTCAGATATATTCACATTAATATATAACAGAAAGAAATATATATATCAAAACCATATTGAATTTTCAGGAGGCAACACTTTTTTTTTTGGCAATACCAAATAACTGGAAAGTATCTAGAAATCTGTTCCATCCATATCCTGTTTCTTTTGATCTTAAGTACTATGTTAATATTGATATCAGAGTTAGTTTCCAAAGCTTGTTTATATTGCGCGGACAGGCGGAGTCCCCAGATCCCGAGTGGTCCCCCCCGTCATGTGGAATAACGACTCTAGACAACGTGCTATGGGATTAAATTGGCCACAACTTTATTAAATTTCAAATGTGGGTAGACCTTGGCTCAGGCATTGGGCGTTCTCCCTCCCCAGTCCCCAGCCGGGGACCTAGGGAGCATCAGGGTTATCCAGTGTGTGTGGGGGGGATGGGCCGGCTCTGGAGAACATATGTTCAAGCAGAGATAGCCGCCCCCGTTACTCCGCCGCAGGGGAGAGCAATGACGACCTTTCAGCGTACGGCCAAAGCCTCCCTTCAAAAACCCCTTTAACGGGGAACCCTGGTATCGCTGCCGCAAAGAGGAAGATGGACTAAAGGATTCCGCCCAAGGCCTGATACCGCCACCCGAGACCTCAAAGATTGCGGTCTCGCCGCCAAGACTACCTACATCTGAAAATCCCCTTTGCCATCCTCCAACCAGTCAATCAGGCCATGCCTGATGTCGCTCAGCCAACGCTCGTTACCACGGTCCGATAGGTGCACGCCATCGGGCCGAAATAGCTCCTTCATGTAGACTTTAATGTTGGGGTGTTTTGCGACCCGACCTCCCATGCGAGTGATTGCAGAGCGCACTGCCTTATTGATTTTTTCAACGGTGTAATTAAGTCTAGTGGGTTTGATGTTGCCACGCCAATGCAAGCGTGGCAGAAGTTCGGACCAGAATTAGATCCAACCTCTATTGTGTGGGCAGGTAATCCCTCCCCCTACCTGGCCTGGTTTCCCTGGCAACGCTTCCCCCAGGTGGGATTGGACAACTCACTGGGGTAGGCGGGGACCTCCAGGTATCCTACCTGAGGGAAGGCAAAGCCTATGCTGATGGGGCCACTCCAGATCCAGGGCTGCATGCGTCCACGCAAAGGGCGCCCCCGTTTTAAGTGGGGAGCGGTCATTACCACTGCTCTCCAGTAAGATTTGAGCTTTCCATTTTTTTCAACAAACAACAATCTTGCGGCTACTACCATATAAGAAATCAATTCACTATATTCTCTGTTTACTGATTGAGGTGTATAATTTAACAGCAGTAGTAAGGGATCTTATCCTATTTTCATAACGTAATATTAATTTTGGAACCATTTTCAGTATTTCTGTGCTGAAGGACATCACCACCACATATGAGAGTAACTTCCCAATTGTTTTATCCACCATATTATTGAATCGTTCTTTTTTAAAGATAGATTTTAAACTTTGACTAGTATTTAGGCTTTGTATGAAAGAGTTGGTTACAGTTTCACCTAAAGAGGTAGAGTCCTTTCTGGCTTTTTGTTGGAAAAGATGTTACACCTCTGGACTTCTTCCTGCTGGTCCATGTGCAATTCCTAATGCAGGTACATGGCAGATGCTTCTGTTGATGCTGTTAGCACAATGTGGGCAGCTGCACATGGGAGCATAATAGCAAGGCACAACATACACCTTTCCACTACTAATCTGGAAGATTGGTGAGACCAACTTTTCCCATACTAGCCCGTTAAGGTTCTCATCTGAGAGTCTTCTTTGTATGTCCCCACCTTCTGAGGTGGCAACAGCCGGAGATAGGACGTTTTCATTGTTTGTGTTTGGTCTTTTGACCAGTATCCCTAGGATAGTGTTATGGCTCTGGACCAGAGGGCATTGGAGGCAGAATCCTCAAGCAGTAGTAGCTCTGAAGGCAGCCCTGTTTAGGGAAGTTTTTAATGTTTGATGTATTTATTATGTTTTTAATATTCTATTGGCAGCCGCCCAGAGTGGCTGGAGAAACCCAGCCAGATGGGTGGGGTATAAATTGGGACAAGATAACCCTTGTGAGCCCTTTCAACTCTAAAAGTCTATGATTCTATGACTTACCATTAACTAAATTGAGATGAGCGCCGCAACCCCAGAGTCGTTCGCGACTGGACTTAAATCCAAAGAAGTTATTTTACTTGTATACAGTGGTACCTCAGGTTACAGATGCTTTAGACTCTGCTAACCCAAAAATAGTACCTCGGGTTAAAAACATTGCTTCAGGATGAGAACAGAAATCGTGCGGCTGTGGTGCGGCAGCAGCGGAAGTGGTACCTCAGGTTAAGAACCGTTTCAGGTTAAGAACAGACCTCCAAAACGAATTAAGTTCTTAACCCGAGGTACCACTGTAATGGTTTTTGAGCTACCAACACAAGAAAAGGCCATGATTTTCAACCTGCCTGCTATAATTCTCTGCACCATCCAAATATCTGTTTACAGATTTGTCGGAGCATCCAGAACAGCAAGGGGAAAATCAAAGAAAATCACATCACCCCCCTTTTTACATAAGCAGATACCTCCACTAGAGGAACAGCTATTTTATGAGCAGAATGGAATGCTGGATTTCCCTGGAGCTGAAAGAGCAGTGTCACATGAACCAGCTCAGAAGTGAGGTGCCACCACTAGGAAGACACTCTCTTTGAAGAGAACACCCTCTCCTATAAACTGTGGGGTTTTAAGGTGTAGGATGTTAATTTAGAACATTTGCTTCAAAATCAAATATAAAATAAGCAAAATGATTGTTTATATATAAACTGCTTGCTCAGCATTCTGCTGGTGGAGCTGAACACATGATGGACTCCTAGGCAGAATGGTCTTAAATAGTGGGAGGTTACAATGACTTTCTCATTAGGACTGCTGACGAGGAGAAAAAAACAACCCAGAAAGCAGGACCTTACATGAGTTCTTCTTACTTTTAAAAGAGTTAATTGTACTATGCTAGTAGCTACAGACCTCAAAGAAATAAGGCCTCTCATCAAATGCTGCTTTAAATAACAAGGTACCCCACCTCCTTCATTTATTCAGCAGTCTCAACTAGTATAGCCCTGGGTGATCCTCAATTTCAACTTTTTTTTTGGGGGGGAGGAAGAACCTAGATTTCAGAGGTGCAAATATCCCCACCACCACTGAGAATCACTTAAGGGTTGTAGGTCAGAGCAGATACATTGAAACAAATGGGCAGGATTAATTTAGGTCCATTAATTCTGGTCTACTTTGAGTAGAACTTAGTTGGAGATCATCTAGGCTATGCACCCAAACCCAGCTTGTTCTTTTCCCTGGACTAGTCACATGGGTGATCCGACCCAATTACAAGAATGCAGTGAATAAGTAGGATGGCATCACAGTCCCGACCATATTGGGGTTATGTGATGATGTGTCACTGAACACAAGTAGGAACAGAGCAAATATTTCCACCAGGAGTGCTGAAAAAGTTCTTTTTCCCCCTTCCAAGTAGATAAATAAAGGAGAAGACATTTTTGTGAGCTTGGAAAAATGTTTGTGACACATTTGTCAAACACAAGTTGAGCACAGCTCGAATCTTGATATCAGCTTGTTGTTTATGACATCTCTCTTCCAGCCAAGACTGCGATTCATATTTCTTTTTATTGATCAAGAATAGTCTCATTTATTAAGCTGTGTTGTGAGGTAGCCATCGGATACCTCTGTATCCTATGAGCCTGCTAAATTGCCAAAGCACCTATAGATGGCAGCATTTCACAAAGAACTCTCTCCCTCCCCCTCCCCCCTCCACCCAACCTCCAAAGAGAAAACAGTTCTGTAATCTGTTGACAGGATTAAGAATTCCTGTTGTTTTACAGGAAGTAAATAAATCCTCATGGTCTTTTGGAAACCTCATAAGTATATGAGAATGGTTAAAAATTGTTTATACTATGGTAAAAGTATCAAATGGATATTTACAGCATTTAAACCATTACCTCAGATTGATGTGGATTGGTCTGAAAGGGCAGACTGTTTGCATTATCCCGTTTAGCAACATCTGTCAAACTCTTGTGTGATGGGTATAATCGTCAGGGGTTTGGACTTTTCAGTTTGCATGGGGTCTATTTCGCTCATAAGGAGTAAGCCGGAGGAGGTTATTGTCTTTGGCCTTAAATGCAGCGTGCAGATTCTGGAGAATAAAAGAGAAGCAATGTATTGTCTTTAAATACATCTAATGGTAGCAACTGTGGTGTTTCTTGAGTGTGCACAGAGTGCCTTCCCTTGCTAAGATGAGTTAACAGCTGTTCCCTCACATCTAGGAGTAGGGAGCAAGGCTTTCTCATCAGAGGACTGGATCCAAGCACCAATCATTTTAAGAATTACTGTATTTTTCTGTGTATAAGACTATATTTTTTCCTAAATTTTTGAAGTTTGAAATAAGGGGTCGTCTTATACGCAGATAGCGCATAGTGCATTTTCTTAATTTTGAGTCCCCAAAAATAGCGGGCGTCTTACACACAGGGGCGTCTTATACACGGAAAAAATATGGTAAGCGGTGTACACAAGCTTTTGAGTCACATGGAATTCCTCATCGGGAGGAATGGGAAGGTGGAAATTCTCATTGATGAGAGGCAAGTGTTCCAGTAACAAACATGTCAGCATTTTTTAAAATGCACATTATAATGTAGTAAGAAAGGTTTATTGTAAATTTAATGCATAAAATTCAGTACCCCATACCTCTCCTTTAAAAAAGAGAGCGATCCCCTTTGCGCCCTTAATGCCCGCAGTGCTGCAGGGATAGTAGCAGACATAGGTGAGAGAAAGTATTGTACCTTCTCTGCAACTCTTCAAGCTCTCTAGTTCCCAGTTTGCATGTTTCTTCCTCCATCCTCTGTTCTTCCTACCTGCTGTTTCCTCAAGATGATGTACATCACCAGCATTGGCTGGGACTAATCGGGCAGAATGCAATTACTCCCAACAACAGATACAGCCAGAGCCAAGGACAGACAGAGCCAATTAAGTCTACTTTTGCTACCATATTCCTCCCGGCTGAGTTCTACAAGGGCCACACTGAGACAAAGGAGGAGTTGGTGGCACTGTGTCCCATTCACTCTCAACAGACTAGCTTCTGCCATATATCGGTCAGCTGCTTGCTCTGCCCCATTGCCTTGGCCACCTTGTCTCTGGGCTCACTGCTTCTCTTCTTAAAATTTCCTATCTTCTGGGGCCCTCTCGGATTGGGATTCACCTAACCTGCCCTGTCAGTGGAAGCCCCATGCAAGGACTTCTGCTTGCACAATGGGGCTTCCCCCTCCTTTCCTTCTTCCGTGTACCCCAAAATTGATGGGGGGGGGAGTCAGGAGAAGCCCCCAGAACATGGGAGCTTGTGCAGACAGAATGATTGGGATAATTCAACACTGAATCCCACTCTATATGACTGAGGACTCAGCTACATTGCAGTGGAACCTTGGTTCTTGAACACCTTGGTACTCCCAAATGCCAAAAACCCAGAAGTGTGTGTTCTGGTTTTCAAACGTTTTTTGGAAGCTGAACGTCCGATGCAGTTGTCGGCTGTTGTTTCCAGGGCGCCTGAGCAAATTGGAAGCCGTGCCTTGGTTTTCAAACATTTCGGAAGTCAAACGGAATTCTGGAACAGATTACATTCGAGAACCAAGGTACCAGTGTACTCCAAAAACAGAGCTTTGAATGTGTTATAAACATGCAACTCCAGACGGTGCTAGAGAACAAAAAATAATTCTTTGCAATTTTACAGAGTGTTTTTCTTCTTTTGTTATAATGATTTAATTTTTGACTTATTTGTAGCATTTTTTTCCTCTTTGTAGATCCACCCCAACTGTCCTGCTTCACAGAAGACGGATGGTGAACCCTCTGAGCATCACAGCAGCTCAGCCAATCAGTATCAGAACCCTTAAATATAGATGGAGTGATGTCTGAATATAAGGACTTTGCTTCTGGAACCAGCGTCCTTTCATATTAAACTGAAGTGGATGCTGAGCATATTTACTCAGAAATAAGTTGACTTCTGAAGAATCATGGTTGGCCCCTACCCCAGGCAGGCCTCTGTAGCAGCAGGACTCAAAGATCCACCTTTGCATTAGATCCATGCAACTGGACTTCCCATCTTATGTTTCCCCCATGTTATGAAGGATAATCCCTGAAAACAGCACCAGCCCAGGACATTTTGGCACCTGAGGCGAACCACAAAATATCTGCCTCTCTCCCTCCCTCCCAGGGAAGAAGGGAGGAAGTGAAGATTGACATCTGGAATGAAGGGAGAATAAAGATCTACGTCAAGATCTGCTGCCCTGTGGATCCTGCTGCCTAAGGCTGCAGCCTCACCTTGCTACATCAGTGAGCCAGTCCTGTCTGAAAAATATATAAAGGGTGCTCACATCAGCAAAACCTTGGGGAGGTGACATATGGGAACAGGATCACCCCTGCAGAGATTTCCAAAGTATTTGGATTATTTGGCAAAGTTTAAAAAAAGACTCCAAGCTCACACAATCTTCCTGTTGTGCCGTGCATTTTGCTTCCAATGTTTTGCTCCATGAACAATTAAGCGAGTTCCAAACACTAAAACACTATTAATATGGCTGAAGCTGTATTTATGGCATTAATCTTGTGTGTGTGTGTGTGTGTGTGTGTGTGTGTGTGTGTGTGCTGAGCCTTGCTCAGTGTGATTAGAAAAGTAAGCAAAGGCATCTTGCCTAATTTTTTTTCTCAGTGGGAGAGCAGAAGGCTTCCATTGGAATGCTGTTCCTAGCGGGTGGAATAACTAATATTCTTACATACAAATTTCCCCCTCAGTTATTCCACATTTGAAAGACTATTATGATTAGGTAGCCTGAGAACCTATTTAATTTTCCAGTAGTAGCTCTTTTTAAGTCTGGCACTCATTCCCCTCTCCACCGCACAAAGTAACTTTTACAGTTTTTAAGAGGCATAAACTCCTGGGAATTAATTTAGTTGTGCTTTCTGTATCAGAGATCTTGTTCTGCAACCTGTAAAAATTATGCTTCATTTACTCAGAAGAAAATCCTGCTGTGTTGAATGGAGCTTGTTCCCAGCTTGTGTGTACAGAACCTATAGCCTTATTTATGTACTTCTAGTCACTATGAGGCAATAAGCTCTGCACTGAAAAGTCACACCCTGACCACCGGAAATTCCTTCCTCCACCTCAGTTTTTTGTATTGATGACGTACGTCCTCAGCCATATGGACTAGATACTTAGTTATAATGGAATATCTTATGGAGTAGCAGTTGTGTGATCATAGGGCTGCCAAATGTCCAGGAAATGGGCAGGAAAATGGTGTCTGTGAAGATTTTCGGCAAATTGGCAAAATGTGCAAGGAAACCCAGCAAGGGGTGTGTGTTGATATATTTATTATTATTATTATTATTATTATTATTATTATTATTATTATTTTAAAAAACACACACAATCATTTAAAAATTCAAAAAAGGTCAGAAACTTAGATTGGCTATGAATCAGTGTATAAATATTAAAAATTATGGACTATATCATCTAAAGAGGGACACTAGCGCAATGGCTCTCCTTTTCCCATGCAACTTCTTTGAACTCCTAAATCTGTTCTGGGGTCTCCCCCAGGGCACAGTGGCATACCAGTCAACATTCCCCAGACAAAAATCAGGATCCGAGATCACAGCACTAAAATACATGTGTCTTTTGGTTCTGTACTCTCTTGCAAGCCTGCGGACCTGCACAACACCAAAATACATGCATCTTTGGTTGCCGCGCTCTCGCCCAAGCCAGTGGCACCACTGCAAGCGCCAGCGCCAGCGCCAGCACCAGCTGCAAGTGCTGGCTCATCCCTGTGATACTGCAGGCTCAAACCAGAAGCTGGGATAGCTTCTGTAATTCCAGGAATGTCCCATTAAAAGAGGGACTGTTGGAGTGTGTACTGGGGGAGAAGAGGGTAGCGAAGTTACACGGCGGAGCTAAATGTTGTTGTGCTGGCATGACTGTTAGAGCTGAATAACACCTCAAAAAACTGAGAAACATTACAGCAGGGTTTCTGAGCTGGCACAGAATGGACGCACAACCACACTATTCTTCTCTGCTAGGAAGAAAGCAGCAGCGGTGGTGATGTGTGTGGTGTGGTGTGGACACCACTTTGACTCCTCTCCAAGGCAAGCATAAGCAGACCTGGAAAGTCCAGTGGAACTGTTTGGAAGATGCCGTCACTGAAGGTGCCTGTGTACAAGCTCGGCGGTAACTATAGGAATGAGGCTAGGCGACAAGATCATAAATCTCAGAGGTTGGGGACCTGAGCACATGTTGACCAAGTGCGCAGAATGCATTGCAGGTGATAAACAGCATGAGCATCCATGGGGGAGAGGAACCTCTTGCGAGCAGTCTTAGCAAATAGCAAAATAACAGCAACACCATTGCAGGTATCTATGGATTACACAGTTAAGGTTGGTTTAATAGTCATTCTGACTCCACTGAGAACCCCAAGAAGCCTAACAGAGAATGAGCAACACTCTCATGAAACTAGAATTCCCAGAATTCTTTGAGGGAGGAAGCCATTCCAGTTAAGTTGATGTTGATAGTTTGTCGTGTGATACATCCACTGGAATCTCATGCCTCATACCATTTTGGGATTTTCCTATTTAAAAAATATCACATTATCCTGCCTATGTTTCAGAGCCTGGCTGTAATATTACGGACAAGAGAAACCCAACCCAGTCTTAGGAACTTAACCATCATTGGGCTATGTATTGCACAAAAAATGTAGAAATGATATTAACAGTTAACAGAATCTGTCAATGAGCAGCAGCAAGTAGAACTGAAAGGGAATAAAAAGGATATTTTCATGAATGAAGATTAAATGTTGGTGATGTCACCATTTTGGTTTTATCTTGATTTTTCTTTAAAAACAACAACAAGAAGAACAGGATTTACCGATTACCAATATTTGCTTTGAAAATTAGAAGCTGAGCAGAAGTACAGTATATGTGAAGCAGAAATTCTTGCTGACGTGCTAAGATTTTTATCAGTCAAGGTATTAGGTCCTTATTCTTTTAAATTGGGCCTTACAGGTCTGTAATAGTGGGGAAAACTTTTGACGGTTCAGCTTGCTTTTTAGATAGGACGGTGCTTTGATCACGCATTTGACAATGAAGGTGGGGTTGGGGAGGTAAGGCTGAGTTGCTGACATAAGCAAGCTGGTTTTCCTCATGTCTCTAAGTGAAAGCTTATGATCATATTCTTAGATGCTTTTTGTCTGTCTCTATCTTTCCTTTTCATCTAATGGTGCCTTTTTAAAAAAGTTGGCATATGACTGAAATCATAAAAATGAATTTCTTTATTTTATTAGGAAACAAGGCTGCTGTTTCAGATGACTTTTTTCCCCTGGTTATGACAAAATTGTCAAAAGGGATTTAACTTCCTTTCTTTCCAGATCACATGGCCGATGTAAAAACACCAGTGCCCAGCAAAGGAATTCCTCTGACTGTTATTAAAGACAGATCTGATCCTTGCGAAAACCCTGTGCTATTTTTGAGATAAGTAAACGGCACGGAAATAAACAATGTGACATTTTACTTCTACACTCTGCCCAAGACGCAAACCACATACTGCTTTGGAAATATGAAACATGACAAATCACTGTTTTGTTTTGTTTTCAAACTTCAAACCAGAGAAATTGTACACTTCCTTGTGAATTATACCACTGCGTTTTCATAGGTAAGTTGCAGTTCTTTCTCTGCTCAGAACTTTGCCAGACTCTGTGCAAGAACGTGTCACCGAAAACAAAACAATAATGCACATTCTTCTCTTACTTTTTTAAAAAAATGTTACTACTTAAAATAAGGCAGGGACGCGGGTGGCGCTGTGGTCTAAACCACTGAGCCTCTTGGGCTTGCTGATCAGAAGGTCGGCAGTTCGAATCCGCCCGACTGGGTGAGCTCCCATTGTTCGGTCCCAGCTCCTGCCCACCTAGCAGTTCGAAAGCATGCAGTGCAAGTAGATAAATAGGTACTGCTCTGGCAGGAAGATAAACGGCGTTTCCATGTGCTGCTCTGGTTCACCAAAAGCAGTTTAGTCATGCTAGCCACATGACCCGGAGGCTGTATGCCAGCTTCCTTGGCCAGTAAAGCGAGATGAGCACCACAACCCCAGAGTCGTCTGTGACTGGACCTCATGGTCAGGGGTCCCCTTACCTTTACTTTTACCTAAAATAAATATTGGCTCTTAGGAAATAAATCTTTAATATTGACTCATCAAATGAGTAAGCTAAAGTATCATTTCCTAAATCTATGCTCCACAAAACTCTTAGGGCTGATCTGCAATGACTGCAGCATCATATGTTAACTTGCTCACACCAATGAGCCATCATAGAGCCAACATCACATATCTTCCCATGTTAAATCAGATGCCATATTTTGCAATGGAGTCCATTCACATATTGAGGGTGCAAACACACAACCATGTTCATCTGTGCTTCCTACAAGCATTGGTGGTTTAGTTATTTCATTGCTCTGTGCATATGCAGTCCACTTTTACCTGAAAAAGTTGGTTATTCAGGGACATGCAATACAGCAAAATAGTTTAGCTGGTCATGTAAGAGCATGCAACATGCTTGAAAATGCACTGGGTTCAGGTAGCCTCCCAATATTATGGAGACTGCTTCATTGATAACCATCTTCAGGATGTTTCGGCAATGAAGTTGCTCCACATTATGATTTGGTTTGCACACCTGAACAGTGCTTTAGGAAAGGCTATTGCCTCACCGTGTTTCAGTGTGCTGATTATTATAATATGTCAAAGGAACTAAATGCCTTTATCATACATTACTCTTTTGGGGGGGGGGGGCATGACTTAATCTTGAGTACATCTAAGAATGGGTCTATGTCTTTGCTTCCACCATGAAATGCCCAGAACCATAAATGACACGTTTTTGACTATTTCCTCCTATAAGGCTCAAATCTGAATTCTCACATTAAATTAACTGTCAAAACCTAAGCCTGTTTATATATAAGTAACTCCCACAACAGGGGACGTGGGTGGCGCTGTGGGTAAAACCTCAGCGCCTAGGACTTGCCGATTGCATGGTCAGTGGTTTGAATCCCCGCGGCGGGGTGCGCTCCCGTCGTTCGGTCCCAGCGCCTGCCAACCTAGCAGTTCGAAAGCACCCCCGGGTGCAAGTAGATAAATAGGGACCACTTACCAGCGGGAAGGTAAACAGCGTTCCGTGTGCTGCGCTGGCTCGCCAGATGCAGCTTCGTCACGCTGGCCACGGGACCCGGAAGTGTCTGTGGACAGCGCTGGCTCCCGGCCTATAGAGTGAGATGAGCGCACAACCCCAGAGTCTGGCAAGACTGGCCTGTACGGGCAGGGGTACCTTTACCTTTAACTCGCACAACAGTCAATGAGACTCATGTCCCATGAGAGTTTTCATAGAACTGCGGTCAAGCTCTTTTCAGGGAATATTGAAAGCCAATGGTATACCAATGTATGTTATTGTAGGTTGAATAAAAACTTTGACAGATAGACCATTACAAATTGTCCAAGGTAGGACCTGCTGAAAGCGTATTTTAAAATGAGGAATGGGCTATAGGCATCAATAGGAGGAGAGGAATAGCCCCTCCGGTGAACCATAATTCCCAGATTACCCAGTTTCCCTTTTTTAAAAAAGTAGATTATTTCCCTTAGGGTGCCCCTATTTTTACAGGAGGAATGTTGGAGAGTTTGGAGTTATGCAATCCTTGAGCAAAGAATAAGTAACTATACAACCTTTAGAAGACATCTGAAGGCAGCCTTGTATAGAGAAGTGTTTTTTTAAAAAATGTTTAATGTTTTATTGTGTTTTATATATGTTGGAAGCCACCCAGAGTGGCTGGGGCAACCCAGTCAGATGGGCAGGGTATAAATAATAAAATTGTTGTTGTTGTTGTTGTTGTTGTTGTTGTTGTTATGGACAGGGGCGCCGACTTATAAAAAATATTGGGGGGGCCCAAGACCTCCAAACCGCTGCTGCTGGGGGAACGAAAGGGGCGAGCCCTGGGCTGCCCCGACCTTAAGTGAACCTGTGAGGGCCCGCCCTTTGCGGCAGCCGATTGGCTGCCGCCGTGGGCGGTGAATATTAATGAGCTAGGGGGAATCCCCGCTTCTCGCGGGGCTGACGCCAGCCCCGCGAGATTGTTGATGGGTCGAGAGCCCGCAGCCCCACCCCCTCTCTAGATCGGGAGTGGCTTTGTTTTTCTTAAATTATTGGGGGGGCGGAGGCCCCCCAAACGAATTTTTGAGGGGGCTCGGGCCCCCTCAGGCCCCATGGAGTCGGCGCCTATGATTATGGAATAGAACATCCCTATTTTCACTGGAGAAATGTTGGTGGATATATGATTGCACTTGTCCCTCCCAGCAGCTGTCAGCTAAAGTGCCTCCTAAGGATGCATGAGGAATGATGGTAGGAGCTTTCGGAACTGCAGTTCTTGACTGAGCATGTCACATAAAGTGGCAGGCACACTCCTCTCTGTCATGAAGCTATGAGTCCAAGAGTTTTCTGTACAATCATCTTCTTTCTGTTGCCTTCATTTTTAGAAGACAGCCTGGCCCAGCAGCTCACAGTCTAGAATGCTACATATTCCATTCCAACACTGCTTCTGATTTATTCTTGGGAATCTCACAAACTGTTATAATACCTGGACATCCCATGGAGGTCCAGAGAAAAAAGTTTGCAGAAACATCTTCATGCATGACCCCCAAGCATGCATCCTGTCCCTGCCTCCAATAATGGGTCTTGACTGTGATCCAGTCTCCTCTGGGCCTAGGGGAAATATCCACTTCCCCCAGGCTTCGGCCCCAGGGCCAGCTTAACCATGCAGCAACCCTTAGGAGTGCCTTTCTTTCTGAGGACCCATCAAGCAGCATGCAGTCATAGAGCTGTGACTGAGATGCCCTCAGATTCTTTGCAAAATGCCCACAGACTCTCACCTCTCTAATCACACGTATCTGCCTGTGATTCCTCAGCATCTTCTGTAGTCCTCCAAGTGGTCCTGGGTTTTGCCTCTCAGAGGTGATTCCAGGCATTTGGGGCAGGAAAATTACACTTACCAGAGGTGCCACCTTGCAAAGGCCAACATCACGCACATGACATCACACATGACATCAATGCCCCGGTATTGGGAGGAGCCTGGGGCAGAGCCGAATGCAGCAGCTGTGTAGCTTCAATGGTGGGTGGCTCTTCCTCCGCCAACTCCTGGGGCCACCACCAGTGAGGCTGCTTCAACTCTCCTTTCCCTCGAGGGCAGGAGGAAAAGGAAAAGGAGTCAGCCATTGGAGCCATGCCATGCTTTGCCTCCATGTTATTTGGATGGGGGGGCAGACCTTACCCCAAAAAGTGGGTGGCAAAAAGGGGCTCAGCCCCCAGGAGCTGGCGCCCCTGAGCCCTACCATTACTAGATGCCAATCCTCCCCATTTCAGCTTCCATTGCTTACCCTCCAGTCTGGTTGCAGCCTATTTTGCATTTCCTAACTTTGATAACCTTCTACAGTGGTACCTCGGGTTACGTACGATTCAAGTTACATACGCTTCAGGTTACAGACTCCGCTAACCCAGAAATAGTACCTCGGGTTAAGAACTTTGCTTCAGGATGAGAACAGAAATCGTGCTCTGGCGGCCCGGCGGCCGTGGGAGACCCCATTAGCTAAAGTGGTGCTTCAGATTAAGAAGAATTACAGGTTAAGAACAGACCTCCAGAACGAATTAAGTTCTTAACCTGAGGTACCACTGTACATGCCTTATTTTCTTGCAGCCAGCAGACTCCATGGATTTCCGACTCCTTTCCCTGACCTTCCCTTATCACCTGAGCAGCTTTCAACAGCATAAACATATTCTTTTGTGTGGGCATGCAAAGAGGAGCCTGAATCGATGCCACCCACCCACACTCGACTCCCTGAGATATGAGAAAGATCTGAAATACAGCCTTGGGTGACATAAATTTTAGATACGGGAGTGGCTCCAATTCAACAGACCCATCGGCAACAGATGCTGCTATGAGTTGAAGTTTTGCCCAAGTATGAAGCTCCATGTATTTTTGCATTGAAAGGGAGCCCTGTTTCATAGGGTAGAACCTCTGCTCATGATCATAGCTGTCAACATTTCCCTTATTCCCTTATTCCGAATAGGATTCCTCGCAAGAAAAGGGAAAAGTTGACAGCTATGCTCATGATGGTGGTGGCAGACTCTTCTTTGTCGTTTTGAAAATTGACATTTTTACTAGCAGAGGAAACACATTCAAGATTTTTGTAGTATGTTTTTTTGGAAGGGAAGTAGGATACACACACAGAAAATGATGCCTTTCATTTTCATGATGAAATTCTGGATAGATTGCCACCTGCCAAGTATATGATACGTCGCTGTTAAATTATTTTTCATCTCTGCAGCAATGGCTGATTAGCCTTGCAAAAACAAAAACTGTACATGTAGCACAGTTTCATTCAGCATTTATAATCTCTTTCCAACCCCCTCCTCACGTTTGCCATCTTTCGCTTTAACGGGGAATTCAAAAACAAAAACAAAAACGAGACACACTGTAAGCTATTTGTGCAAACGAATAATTATGATTGTCACAGATTTCCAAGTCTAATTAGATATAATAATGTGGGGCTGGGGAGCTTTGTTTACATGTTGCAAAACATGAAAATGTGTGCTCTTTGCCGGGAATTTCTTAACTCATCAATAATAGTTTTGCATGTACCTTTTTTTAAAGCTTTTTTTAAAAAAATCAGAATTTATTTTTACAGCTTAATTAGCTGTAAATAAATAAAGATGCTATAAATACCAAGCTTGTAGCAAAATTAGAGGCACATTAAAGATAACACACTTTGGGGACTTGCAGATCAGTTAGCAAGTCGCTGGAAATTGCAGGGGGAACTGGCAGCTGCTTTGAGTCAGCATAGCAACCCAAAATGCTGTAGGTACAGCAATGTGTGCACTGATCATTTAAAGGCTCACTTTACCTTATTTACATTTTCAGCCCCTTTGGGATTTAAATAGCCCTGCTCTGATTCAGGAAGAAGAAGGAAAACATGCTGTACTAAACAGCTTGCTTGGCCTCTCCTGGCAGTAGAGGAATTTTGCTAGGTTTTCTTGACTGTAAATGAATGACGACTTGTTTACTCATTATGTTTCTTACTTTATGCCCTGGTGATTTTTCTCCTCCGCTTAAGTTTTGGAGACTTAATATCATTTGTTGTCGTTCAACATGGCAAAGGACAGACAACAAATTTCTGGAGCTCAATTCCCCCTGCTTCCTTATCCTCTGGGAACAATATTTATCACGGTCATCTTGGCAGAGAGGAGCACTGGAAAACCACTCTAGTCCTTTCCTTGAAGGACATTGAGTTCAGAGTTTTCCCAGCTCACGTGTGCGCTAAGAAATTTGAGGCATATCATATGAACTTTGGGAAATCACACACTTGTCCAAGGTTTTGCTAGAAATTTTAGGCAAGCTCACCTGCTAGGCTTTGAATTTCAAAGCCCTGGTGGCTAACTCACCTCACAGAGAAGTTCATATTGTAGTTCAGTAATAGAGCACATATGTAGTGGCTCAGCTGCAATCCCTGGCACCTCTCGCTAATTTTTTTTATTCCATTCATTTACAAATTTATTATCTACACCAGAGTTTCCCAAGCTGGGGTCTCCAGCTGTTTTTAGACTACAGCTCTCATCATCCCTCACTAGCAAAACCAGTGGTCAGGGTTGATGGGATTTGGAGACCCACGTTTGGGAAACACTGATCTATACTTTTATATATATAAAAGAAGCAAGCAGAGTACAAGATATAAGGATAAAATCAACAAAGAAAACCCCCAAAAGCATCATAAAACATTATGTTAAACCAATCAGGCTGGAGTTGGATGTGGGTGGCTAGTGGTGGGGTAGAAATTTGATTCAGTTCACATTTAAAGAGGGACCTGCCAAATTTGCATTTTCTGAATCAATATGCATACCAAAATGCAGGCACCCTTCAAAATTTGCACTTCTCCAAATTTTGCGGTGCTGTTCTCCAAGCAAATTATGTCGAGAAAAAATGCATATCTTTTGGGGAAATGAGCATTAAAAACAAACATAGTGAAAATAACACACCTACAAAAATGTATGAGGAAGTGACTTGCAAGAATATGTACCGTACTCAGAAAGGCATGCAAAAATGTGCTTTGCACCAAGATGCTGACCAGTTTTAATCACACGCACACCCAAATGGCGGCAGAAGTGCGGAGAACTGAATTTCAAATTGTGAAACCGAGAAAACAAGTGAACTGAGATTGCAGACACCGGGTTGACCCCAAGATTGGTGAGGCCGGCGCTTGTCGCACATCTGTGACACATCTTCCAGTGGCATGCAGGCCAGACCGGTGTGGTCTAGTGGAAGGCTGCAACAGTCTGTGTGGTGTCTGGAGTTGCTGTGCAGGTTGTGTGCAACCTTGCACTAGGCTGCGCTGGTCCCCACAGTGTCTCCTGACACTGCATAGGCGGGCACAGCCTTCTGTTGATGCTGCACTGCGCTCGGCTTGGTGGTTGGGCCTCCTCTGCCCTCTCAATATTCAGAGTGCTGAGACTCCTGCTAAGGAATGCACTGGGCACTTGGGTTGCGAACGTGATCCATGTGGGAGGCATGTTCGCAACCCGCTGCGTTTGCAACCCGCAGTGCCACGTCTGCACATGCGCGGGTTGCGATTAGGTGCTTCTGTGCATGCACAACCGCTGAAACCCGGAAGTAACCCCTTCTGGTACTTCCGGGTATCGGCGCGCCCATAACCTGAAAAAACGCAACCTGAAGCATCTGTAACCTGAGGTATGAGTGTATTGAGGGAGCTGATGACACCTCTGCCCCCTGGAGTTGCCACACTTGACTGAGATGGACAGATCAGTCCATTCCCAATCAGAAGTAGATCATGCTATGGGCAGACTATCCAAAAGACCATGTGTGAGGCTGCAAGGAGTAGCCGTTTTCTAAACATTCATATGCCCAGAACTTTGTTCAGCAACTAAACAATGTAAACTAGATTGTAAGTTGGGTAGACCGCTGGCAGATTGTCACCTTGTATTTGATACATTGGAACTTGATACATTGCGATGGCACCGTGTTGAATGATTGCACACACATGCACAGCTACATCCATTTTTCCATGCTGGGGACACCTGCTTTTTGCACTCCTGGTGCTCCGGAGTGTGTCTAGCAACAGGGAAAACCTGGTTTGTTGTTGGGCTAAGAAACAATGCTGCTTAATCAGGTGTGGAGTGCTGGCTTATTACTTTTGCCAGCAGCTTGGCTTTTCCTTGAATTGCATAGTTTTGTAAGAATTCAAATGCCATCGCAGTACTGCTGAAGAAGCTTTCTGAGATGTGTGCCTGACCATAACACCGTGTCTCCAGGGGACTCAGTGAATGGCAGCAAACGAGAGGCACTTTTCTCTCCTTCTCGGGAGAAAAATAATCAATGTGTCCCTGCTTGGAAACGTAACAGAAACCTACTCCGATAACAGGGGATACTGCATATAATAAAAAGTCTTAGTGACGGTACAGTTACAGCTTTTAGTTCACATCAGTCCTCTAAAGTAATCGAGCACAGCAAAATTGTTTGAATGACTGCAGTATAGTCCTGAGAGATCTGCTTTGGCTCCCAGTACATTTCCAAGCACAATTCAAAGTGTTGGTGCTATATACCTGAAGGAGCGTCTCCACCCCCATCGTCCAACCTGGACACTGAGGTCCAGCGCTGAGGGCCTTCTGGCGGTTCCCTCACTGCGAGAAGTGAAGTTACAGGGAACCAGGCAGAGGGCCTTCTCGGTAGTGGCGCCCGCCCGGTGGAATGCCCTCTCATCAGATGTCAAAGAAATAAACAACTATATGACATTTAGAAGACATCTGAAGGCAGCCCTGTTTAGGGAAGTTTTTAACGTCTGATGTAACCTTCTGTTGGAAGCCGCCCAGAGCGGCTGGGGAAACCCAGCCAGATCGGTGGGGTAGAAATAATAAATTATTATTATTATAGTAAGTAGTTGCGCACACGTTGAGGGATTGTTGTTTTTTTGCCTGTGCAATTTTGTAGATGCCACACTGGATTTGATATCTTCTTTTTAAATAATTATTCATCACCCAAAGTGTTTTAACTTAAAATACTTCCAGCACATCAGTATGCGCTCATATGAATTATTGCTAAGTCGCAGAAGTACCAGTGGCAAAATACCCACAGCTGACATTTGTGTGCCAGTGTGTGGTTATAGAAGACATTACCTGGTGAAATTTAATGACGGCGCACACCATTCAGCTATGGAATCAGCAACAGAAATTCTCCTCGGGTGGACCAAGCCAGGTAGATGTGCCCTTGCTCAAGTTTTACGGCATTACGGCAATCATAAACTCCAAACAATTTTTTCTTCTTTGCAGTTCCATACAGCAACTGGCTCAAGGCAAAAGAAATCTGGCATGTAGAGCATCTTTAACTACTAATGGAAACTCTGAGCAACATGGAACTCACACAAATTATCCCATTTGGATGCCAGAAACTCAGCAATGAAAGCCGCATTTAAATGGCTGAGACTGCCATTCCAAATGCATTTGCTCACACATAGCAGTCCCTGGTGCCAGGTGGGCGAAAGCCGATTGCCTGGTGGGGCAGAGCTGCTATGCCAGCTTCCCAGCAGGTGGGGTGCTGTTGTATACCAGGAAGGGGAGGGGCGAAGGGGAGGCGGAGCTCAGAGCTCAGACGGAACCAATCTGGTTCTCCTGCCAATACATATGCAGCCTACCAGCCTTTCCACAACGTTGACTTTCCCTGCCTCCCTAAAGTAACAATCTTTAATGTGAGAAATGGATATTAGAAACACATTTGCCCTCATGTATGATAACATGAGGGACGCGGGTGGTGCTGTGGGTTAAACCACAGAGCCTAGGACTTGCCGATCAGAAGGTCAGCGGTTTCAATCCCCGCGACGGGGTGAGCTCCCGTTGCTCGGTCCCTGCTCCTGTAAACCTAGCAGTTTGAAAGCACGTCAAAGTGCAAGTGGATAAATAGGTACCCCTCCAGCAGGAAGGTAAACGGCGTTTCTGTGCGCTGCTCTGGTTCGCTAGAAGCGGCTTAGTCATGCTTGCCACATGACCCAGAAGCTGTACACCGGCTCCCTCGGCCAATAAAGCGAGATGAGTGCCGCAACCCCAGAGTCGGGCACGGCTGGACCTAATGGTCAGGGCTCCCTTTACCTTTACCTTTATGATAACATGGGAGAGCATGAGACTCAACCCACTGAAAGTAATAGACTGGCATTAACTATGTTCATTATTTTTTTGAGTCCACTCGGAGTAGGACTAAAATGCCTACAAGCCAATGAGAGTGGAGACCACTTTTTTTTTTTAAAAAAAAATCTCCAACATGCAAGGTGGTGACCATTGCCTATAATCCGTAAGAGGTGGATATGTACTGGTGGAAACATGGTGAGGTTAAAAGCATGTAGATCTACAGTGAGATATAACAAAGAGAGACAGACTGCCAGGCACTGTTGAAGGCAGATGATAAGATGTACAGCACAATTATTAAGAAAGGAGTGGTGGCATGAAAAGAAATCTTACAGAACTGAGTGCATAAATATGGAGCAATCTCAAGTTGTCATGCTGTCTGTTGTTTAGCCAGCTGCCAACAAATCCAAACTTAGTTTCTTGCTCTGGCTCACATTGCAGTCAACTGATATTTTCACATACAGTGTTTATCAGTTTATGGCAGTATATTGTTATTTACACCTTGCCCTTGTCCCCTGACTAATGAGACTCTGAATGGGTAATATTTTCTGACTTTTATTTAGCTTTCTTAGTCCCCATCAGCAAAACAGCAAGGACTATCAACACTCTTGTCAAGTCTTAAGACACTGGCCAGATATTCCGATACCATTCAGATGCTGATGGACTCCAACTCCCATCATCCCTGACCACTGGCCCTACTGACTAGGCTGATGGGAGTTTTAGTCCAAGAGCATCTGCAGGGCACTACATTGGCTACCCTGTCATTAGGGAAGCCTACACTGATAGTTCTACTCACAGAAATCTGATAGGAAACCCATAACAGTTGAATATATATATTTAAATGTACATTTTCTCTCTCTCTTGAAATTCATATTAAGATACATTTGGATTACAGAGAACTGCGTCACAACATTTGGAGAAATGGAAAATCCCATACAGTGGTACCTCGGGTTAAGAACTTAATTCGTTCTGGAGGTCTGTTCTTAACCTGAAACTGTTCTTAACCTGAGACACCACTTTAGCTAATGGGGCCTCCCGCTGTTGCTGCGCCACCGCCACACAATTTCTGTTCTCATCCTGAAGCAAAGTTCTTAACTTGAGGTACTATTTCTGGGTTAGCGGAGTCTGTAACCTGAAGCGTCTGTAACCCGAGGTACCACTGTGGTTCTGATCTGCAAGTTTTTTGTTTCAATTTATTTTAATTTTATTTCATCATATTCTTCACGTTATTCATGATATTATGTCCTGATCTTGTCAATATCAAATTCCTTCAGCATTTCTACATTTTCTGTCCTGGTCCAGCTGTTTAGCCCACCAGTAGGTCAAGGGAATTATGCTGGGTCCCCAAGGGCATGGTGGGAGCAGCAGGGATTGGAAAGGGTTATGTTATTATTGGGGGTGGGGGAGTGTGATCAGCTGCAGGTGGAAATCTATAGTTTTCACTATTTGCAAAATGGATGATTCAAATCAATGTTTTGTAAGGCAATGGTATGAATGTGAAGTTTTTTTTACTGTATGTTGAATGTTAGGATGCTGAACAAAAGAACTGTATAGAGAAACTCTATACGAATCCAAGATTCACACAGAGATTATTATACAGGGCCTTCTTGGTAGTGGCTCCCACCCTGTGGAATGCCCTCCCATCAGATGTCAAGGAGATACGTAACTATATAATCTTTAGAAGACATCTGAAGGCAGCCCTGTATAGAGAGGTTTTCAATGTTTAATGTTTTATTGTGTTTTTTGTATAGGCTGGAAGCCGCCCAGTGTGGCTGGGGCAAAGCAGTCAAGTGGGTTGGGTAGTATTATTGTTATTAGGCACCCCCCAAGTTATATGGTAGTTGATAGTAGCATTGTACCAAGTGGCTTCCATTATTGAGCTATGTGGTCCTCTCCCTTTCCTTTTTTGTTGTTTCCATGTTGCAAACAGCTTGAAAAGATTCTGCTGTGGAATTGTTGAGTCATTGGAAACAATTGTTGTGACTGGCAGTCTCATCTGATGGCTTCCTTGAAGTTGGCTTCGGGTCAAGCAAAAGCACGCCGGCCGCAAAACCACATGTCCCTGATGCCATATGAAGGGAATCAACGAGTCTTCCCAGTTCTAACTAGGTGCAATCATTTTATTGCTTCATAAACTCACTACTCGGTGTTTAGCAAAGAGAGCACCAACTCTGTAATTGCTTTGGTTCATGTCGAGTCTATTCAATGGGATCCTGTTTATCCATTTCTGTGGTTGGTTACAAGCCATGGCATAAAGGTAAAGCGTTTTTTCTCTCCGTCTTTGGTGCTGCTTTAACCTGTTCTTTGCGAACTTGTATAGGAGAGTCTAAGACAATTCTTGCTTTACAGGATCTGTGTAGAACTGAACTTTAAAAGAGGCTGCCACTCCTGAGCTTTAAAAAGAGACATATATCTGATCCCACACGCAGATGTACATCATGTTCCTCACAGGTATGTGCACATCTTGTACTCGGGTATTACGCAATTCTTTTTATTTGTGTTTCCTTGGCTTTATTTATGGATTCCAACGTTCGGCTTCCTTATCTTGCATTTCACTCATGGCGGGAAAAAATGTCGACAAGAAGCACATGCGTCAGGGAAGGGGTAAGGGAGTTGAGTGACACAGGTGAGAAAGCCGTGAGAGAAAGATGGATGACAGCGTCGGAGAGACGTGAAAAAGCAGCCTGTGCGAGAGAGGGAAGCTGGCAAGGGAAGATGGGAGAGGTGGTGAAGAGACAGACAAGCACACCAAACAGAAAGAGATTTGTTACAGACAGAGGTGACAGACAGACATGCCCACAGATAGAGACTAGTGACGCCACTGCAATTACCTGGTTTTGATTGCAAAATTGTCCAGCCTTGTGCTATGCTTTGCTGCAAAAATGAGCACCGTATACCCTGAAAATTATTCTCTGTTTTGGATCGTAAACAGGGATGGCGGAACTCGTCACCCTCCCTTCCTGGTGCTGCAGTACCAGGCTCCCAGACCATGGGAAACAAAGTTTTCCTAGGGCACCTGAGCTCTGGAAATGATATGCCCTGGGGGTTTTTTGCACCTGGAATTCCTACTTGGCAGCAACTGGGGAAGGAAAAATGGCCCTGATTTCCGATCAGGGTCACTTTCCTATGTGTTCATTCCGAATGAATGAACCTCTTTAATGATCTCTTCCTCACCTGGGATTATCTCCTCCTTATTTTCATACTTAGCTTGCTCTGGCAATTTAATTTGCACTTACTAGTGCCATCATTTCCATTTCACAGATGGGAAAAATGGAGGCTCAGCTGCCACCTTATCCAAGACAATTTAAGAAGCCCATAGCTTGGATGGGGTTGAAGTGCAGTATTCTGCCCCCTGGATCTGAGTACCGTCCACTTCAAGATCTTAAAGGTATGACACCCAGTATTAGAGGCTCAGAACAAAGTGAGAGATCTGCACCTGCATTTTTCTGCATTAATCTGTGGGTTAAAAATCCAAATGAAAATTCATATTTAAATCCATATTTATATAGCCGCAAATATTTCTATGCATTTCTAATTTATTTTTTTTATCCTGACACATAAACACGTATGCATGCTGGTATGTTTTTGAGCCTAGAATGATTGAATCACCACATCCAGAGACATTTGCAGTCCAAAGGGAACCAGTGTGGTATTGTGTGCTAGAAAAAGATGGGAGAGAAAGAGAGACTGGGCATATATTGTGTCTGTTGCTGGCAGATGGCAGAGAAGGGATGTATGCATTAGTATTTACCTGCCATAGAATTGGCTACAGGCCTCTAGAGCTTATAATGTTGTGTTTATGGTTGTAATGATAAACTATTAACATAATGCTTGAAAGTGTTACCAAAGAATACCTGCATCCTGTATCAGACCCTCCAAGTGTCCCTATTTTCCAGGGACATCCCTGATTTAGGGAAGCCATTCCGCTTTCTGATTTGATCCCATAATGTCCTACTTTTCATTGGAGAAATGTTGGAGGGTATGGAGTTATCTGACCCCAGAGCCATCTGAACACAATCCTGTACTGTATAGGGAATTCATTTTTTATTAATATTTAATGTTTTATTATGTTTTTATATATGTTAGGAGCTGCACAGAGTGGCTGAGGCAACTCAGTAAGATGTGTGGGGTATAAATAGCAAAAATATCATTATGGAATGGGACATCCCTATTTTCATCGGACAAATGTAAGGAGGGTATGCTGTATTACAAGGGTCCGAGGGCCTCAATCTTATGAGGCCAAATCTCTGAGCAGGTCCAAATTATATTCATGAAGTTGGTGTTTTTTTGAACAGCAGCAATGCACACACACACACACAGAGAGAGAGAGAGAGAGAGAGAGAGAGAGAGAGGGAGGGAATGAATGAAGGTATCTACAAATGCCTGGTTTACATTCAAACTTTTGTTGTCATGCAACTACTTCGATTCATTCTCTGCAGTAAAAAACCCCCTGGAATTATAACAGCATATTGGACTGCTATAGAGATGGATCCAATTGCAACCTGAATTTCTCTTGTGAGCATCAGCAATATTTGATCAAGAAGACCATTCCTGCTAATTTTGCTACTCGACTGTTCTATATCACCGGGATAGGGAGCATATTATGCCTGCCTTCTTCAGTAGTTCTCTTCTTCGGTAATACTCATTTCTTGCAGTGCTAGACAAGATGCTAAATTTATATCATTTGTCTCCAGCTAGTGGGTCATGACCTACAAGGAGGTCACGTCACATCCTGGCCTGAAATGTGCTGCATTAGCAGTGCTATAACCACGTTGAAATGGAAAAGATGGGGCTTTTTTAAGGAAAGAAAAGGAAAGAGGAGGGGCATCAGGACAAAAAGGAACACACACAACCAAAATAAACCAAAGTGGATTCCATGGTTGCAGAATAGATTAAAGCAAGGTATCCCAGGGCCCAGCTCGACTGATAAAGAAAAGATGATTTATATGCTGTGTATGTGCGTTATAACATTGTGACCCACCGAATGGCGATGTGGAGTCCCGTTTTTCTCTACCTGTTTTCCCTGTTTAAATTTACAATACTTCAAAATGAAATGTTTCTTTGATGTGTCTAGATCCAGGCCCAGACTTCCTCTGAGGGATTTTCCAGTTGGCATGGCTAGTGCTCCTATCAAGTGCCTGGTCTTGCTGCAGAATGGTAAGATGGGAAGGACCACTGATGTGATTGCTTCAAGATGGCTCTCCAGTGCAGAGGAGACTGTGTTCCCAGGAGGTCCTCTGTGTTCCCAGGAGCGATTGACAATGAAGCCAGCTAGTGTGCAAGTGGTACAAGGTAATAAATACACTACCCCGTGGCAGGGGTAGTAATGATAATAATAATATACCGGTAATAATAATTTATTATTTATACCCCACCCATCTGGCTGGGTTTCCCCAGCCACTCTGGGTGGCTTCCAACTGAATATTAAAAACAACACAGCATCAGACATTAAAAACTTCCCTAAACAGGGCCACCTTCAGTTGTCTTTTAAAAGTAAAATAGTTGTTTATTGCCTTGACATCTGCTGGGAGGGCGTTCCACAGGGCAGGCACCACTACTGAGAAGGCCCTCTGCCTGGTTCCCTGTAACCTCACTTCTCGCAGTGAGGGAACAGCCAGAAGGCCCTCAGTGCTGGACCTCAGTGTCCGGGATGAATGATGGAGGTGGAGACGCTCCTTCAGGTATACATAAGTAAGCTTATGTCTTTGCTACTTTTGTAGCTGTCCAGAAGAGCTCTTCAGAGTGGTCAAGGGTCACAGCCAGGAGTATCAACACCCTCTGAGGCCCACTGTGAAAAATTTGCCTTTGGAGGATAAAGTCACTTGTTTTCACTCTGAGTTTGATGTCACAGTTGGCTCAGTTTCAGCTGAGGCACCCAGAGCTCCATCTGGCCATGTTGTTTGGAGTGAGTCTTAGTTATTGAGGGCTGAGGATGTAGATGAAGTGCTTGAATGAGTGTGGACTGCTGCTTGCTTTCTCAACCCTTAGCCAGTTTGAATCTTAAAGCTACTTGAAAAAGAAATGGAAAGAAGATAAAGTCTCTACCAGAGAGGAATGAAAGGTTAAGCTGATGGACTGTGCTGAAATGGCAAAGCTGACTGGAAAACTCGGGAACCAAGAAGACAAAAACTTTTAAAAAATAATGGGAAAATTTATAAGTTATTTAGGAGACCACTGCAAGCAGATGGGAACATTAGCAGGATTTTACTCTCACTTGTAATGTAACAAATACCATGGATAATATAGATTATGGAATAATATGCAGTTATAAATGTTGAGAATAAGACCCACGGAGGGGGTGGGGGGAAGTCGTGAGATTCAGAGGAATCTCTGTATGTGGATATGCATTTGGTTTGTCATAATTTCGTTTGTAAAATCAAATAAAAATTATTTTTTAAAAATTAAAGCTAGTTGAAAAATGTTGATTGGGTGAGTCCAGGGAGTTGGTCTATGCCTCATTGTGGGGAGAGGTTGCTTCTCTTGGCTTGAAAGAGAGAGAGGTGCACAAACTTCTATGGAGTATCCTGTGAGGAGAAAAGCTGCCTAGAGTATAATTTGGAAAAGGGAAAGACTGGCTAGAGAAATAAGTACACATTCTGCCCTTCCCTGACTGTACTCCTGCTGTAATGCAATGAGTAGTATAATTCCATACATTATGCCACTCCATGCATGATCCTATCTAGCAAAGTGCTATTTTATGGGAAATAGACAAGCCTGGGCCTATCGTTAACCTGAGGTTTCTTAAAACATATTTTGGCAATGAAGTGGTTTAACGAAACACACAGCATGTGGGTGAGGCTTCAAATTGTTCTCATGTCTCTGTCTTAGTGAAGACTGAAAATTGGGGGGAACTCCTGCAGTTTATAAATATTCCCATTGCAACACTGCAATTTTTTTTATCATAATAGATTGTTATCACATGGTGAAAAGTAACACCATGTCAATCTGTGTTGGTTTATGTGCATGGTAGAATCCTTGTGGAGAACCTGAAAAGGGAGAGATGCAATTTAAAGGCCACCATTCATGGGAAGAAGGGGGCTAAAAAACCACAGGAAAATGTGGGTGCAATGAGGTTACGTTGGAAGTGACTACAATATGTGAGACCATCCAACATGTTTGCTGCTTACATGGTGGAGAAATTAAGGCCAGGTGCCTTAACCTGCTTCTCATTTTTTTTTTTTAAGTGTGGATCGTTTCCAACACTGCTGTTCCACTCATGCAGCAGACTTCCACAGACCACCCTTCTCTTCTCCTCTTGCCTACGACCCCCTCACACACCTTCAAGATCTGCTCCAAAGAGTTGGGGGACCCTCAGAAGCAGATGCGTATTTATACTTTTGTATGAGAATTCACAAATAATTCCTCAAGCATTGCTAGGGTTGGCCAACACTTGTCAAAAGCAGCACCTGGAAATGAGCAAAGCAATTCCATGAACTCTCACCCACCAATAAGCTGGCATCTCCTTTGTGAACCAGCTGAAGTTTCCTACTTTTTATGCTTTGGTGCTATGTTCAAAGGGTGAACTTGAGTATCTTTCCTGCTACCAACCTACCATGTGGGAGATGTGCAAATTTTCTACTTCCCCTTACTTTTTTTTACCACACAGAGCCTTCCTTAGGCTTCCCATCTACTGGTACATCCTTCAGCATCATCATCATCATCATTATAGGACCTCCTTGAGTAGGGAATAAGGATGCTTTGAAGCAATCTCATATCACAACCACTGTTTAAACTTCAAAAGTCCTCCACATCTTTATTTCACTTTGGGTTGGAACTGAGACGTGTTGGTTGGGGTGGGGGGTGGGGAAGCAGGCAGCACAGGCCCGGATTTGGCCCAGGGGCTGCCAGTTACTGATCCATACCATGCACTATTGGAAAATGACAGGACTTGCTAATGAACAGGAGTGTGACTCTTCCTGCACTAATGTCCAAGCAGCAGCTGAGCCTCATTTGCATCTCTCTGCTAAATGGTTTAATTAATTTTCCATAGTGCTTACAGACTAGTTTTAATTAGCAGTTAAATCCATTCTGTTAACAGGGGAAAAAATTGTAAGGTGTTTACTAGCATGCAAATCACAACGGCGCCTTCTCAAGGCTCAATTCAAACAAAAGTTCCAAACCATTGATTCTGGATTTCTGGAGGCCTTACTAAGAAAAAAAGTGCATCTTCTTCTTTTCACATCAATAAAACATCATGTTTTATGATTCATTAACCAGCACACCTTCCCCTCCTTCTCCTTTTTCGTCTGTGTCCCTGCTTCCCCAATTTGGAGGGGATGACACCCCATGGAGTAGTAATAAGGCAGGGCGGACCTTGCTAATATGGCACCCTGTGCAAGGCCAAACTTTGACAGGCCTGCACAGGCCTCATGGTGCCTTCCTAAAGCTGGGTAATGGAGGTGCCAGGCTTTGGTCCTCTAGGATCCTGTCAGAGCCCTCACACCTCCTTCCCAAAGCCCAGTGCTTCAGGAGCTTTGGGAAGGAGGCAGGAAGGCCCCTGTCTTGGCCCCTGCACCTGTGGGGGGAAACTGGCTGTGCTGCCCTGAGGCCACCTCTGAATAGGGAATATAATAGACGTTACTTGGAGGATGGTGTGTTTCACTAAACAGGCTGGTGAATGGTGCCACCAGTGGTTGGGACACTCAGCCTCAAACCAAGACGGCTCAGCACTAGTTTGCCTTGCTGCAGGAGTAGGAGAACCTGTGGTCCTCTACATGTTGGACTTCACCTCCTTTCAGCCCTAGCTGGTGGTCATGGATTATGGAAATTGTGGTTCCCCAATATGGGGAAGGCAGCAGCCTCCTCACTCCTGCCCTAGTGAGATCTAAGCCCATGGTTGTGCTCTTGTACAGCCAGGCCCTGTGAGGGTAATTCTGTGGTTTTTAACCTGAGGTTTTGCTCACAGCAAAATAACTTGGGTTATGTTGTTGACATCCCAGCTACTTCTGGCAGTAGTGAGTCTTCCTTCTCCAATCACTGAGGGTACACCTGTTCCACAAATCCCAACTGGTTTCATAATTGTTCCAGAGTATTATTATTATTATTATTATTATTATTATTATTATTATTATTTCTTCTCAGGGATCTCTGGGATCTGTAGCTCAGTGACCAGAGGTAGAAAAATCTAACAGAGAATTCTGAGCAATCTTACCCCAATACAACCAACACTTTAAACTGTACAGTGGTACCTCAGGTTAAGTATTTAATTCATTCCGGAGGTCCGTTCTTAACCTGAAACTGTTCTTAACCTGAAGCACCACTTTATCTAATGGGGCCTCCCGCTGCCGCCGCTCTGCTGGAGCACTATTTCTGTTCTCATCCTGAAGCAAAGTTCTTAACCCGAGGTACTATTTCTGGGTTAGCGGAGTCTGTAACCTGAAGCGTCTGTAACCTGAGGTACCACTGTATACATTTTATATGGGTAAACAAACTTCATAGGTATGTCTTAAGTTGATCAATCAGTTGGTTAAGCACAACTGGATAAGTGTCCTGAATGGATGGGCTCAAAACCACACTAGAAAAAGTTATTGTACTATGGAGAGCTCCAGAAAGCTATAGTGATTGGATATTATTTTTCCTCTTGCAAAATTTGTATCACCCTCTCACACATACAAAGATCACAAACACTACAGACAGCAGTGTAATTGGTGTGAATGCTAAGAAAGGAACCCGGGTCTAACCACAATTCCTCTGGAAGAAGCTGGCACCTTCTCTGCCTGCAGGGAGGTATTATTTAGCCATTTACTACAGATCAAAGACAGTAAGTGTAATTATTTTTAGGAATTAAGTAGGTAATCAGTTTGGAAAACAAAAACACAATTAAAAAAGAAATAAACCTCAGCTCTTGGAGCCTGGAGAATTACTTAGCTGGAATTCTTCCCTGTCTGCTGTTTTATTCTAGTGTTAAATTTAATATTATTAATATAATGTCATAAGCTATTCATGAGATGTCTTAAGCACATGTTACAGAGGCTTCTACTTCACTTGGGTGGAAACATTCTTTGCGTATAATATGGTAGATATCTTTAGTATGCTTTTCCTTTTCCACAGATTGACTTCTGTGTTGTGGCTCTTAGCAGTATTCAGATCTGAAGATGACCCAGACATATACTTGTGCATTTGGATTTAGAGTTTGGTGGATTGGAAGTAGGAAAATTAAATTTTCTGATTCATTCTGCTCTTGTCCTCTGCTTCTCTGCCCTAAACCACTCTTTGTTTTCATATGACAGTCTTTTGGGTGTATGTATGTTAGGTTAGAGGAGCTCTGGCTTGGTGGTGGCACTGCTGTTTAACGGGAGCTTCCCTGACTTCGTGTCTCCATAAACATCCCAGTCAACCCAACAAGCAGCAAAACCAGAAAGTTGGATCAATACCTTGGCGTGGTGCCATACTTGACTGGTGAACTGGATCACAAAGTGAGCCACCTTGCCCTTGAATGGTACCAAGGAGCGATAAGTACAAGATTACTCGGCCTTAAGGCAGAAGGCAGAAGGGCCAGTCCAACTCTGTTTTGCAATTGGAATTAGGGAGTCACATCCAAGACTGAAATGAGAGCTTACAAGAAGTGGTTTTCATGGACCAGAGCCAACCCAAGACATTTCGCTGCCTGAAGCAAAGGATATGATTGTGCTCTCTCTCTCCCGTTCTATGACCAGGCAGGCGGTTGGATCTTACTTTAACACTGTTGATGGGTCAATGTGGTGGATGTTCCCTGTTGTTGTTCAATGCCACACCATCATTGTTAATAAGGAAAAGATGCTATTGTACATGCCAGGTCAACAGCAGTCAGGTGATAGAAGTGGCCAGTAGGATCCCAATTGGTCCTATAAAGCTGTTGACTTGGGTCGCTGCTGCTCAGTTGCCCTGATTCTCTAGATGCTCAGCTTATCTTCCCTAGTGCTGATGTGCTCTCCTTCTCTTCAGAGTTTCAAAGCACAACCTAGTGCACATTTACTCAGAAGTAAATCTCATTGTGGTCTCTCAGGCTTACTCTAAGGTAAACATGTATAAGATTGTAATTGTATTAAGATAGATAGATATAACACTGGTCTTGAAAGACCTACACTGGTATGTTTCCAAGCACAATTCAAAGTGTTGGTGCTGACCTTTAAAGCCCTAAACGGCCTTGGTCCAATATACCTGAAAGAGCATCTCCACCCCCATCGTTCTGCCCAGACACTGAGGTCCAGCGCCGAGGGCCTTCTGGCGGTTCCCTCACTGCGAGAAGTGAGGTTACAGGGAACCAGGCAGAGGGCCTTCTCGGTAGTGGCACCCACCCTGTGGAACACCCTCCCAGCAGATGTCAAAGAGAACAACAACTACCAGACTTTTAGAAGACATCTGAAGTGAAGGCAGCCCTGTTTAGGGAAGCTTTTAATGTTTAATAGGTTATTGTATTTTAATATTTTGTTGGAAGCCGCCCAGAGTGGCTGGAGAAACCCAGCCAGATGAGCGGGGTATTAATAATAATAATAATAATAATAATAATAATAATAATAATAGATAGATAGATATAGATAGTTGGATAGTTAGATAGTTAGACAGACAGACAGACAGACAGACAGACAGACAGACAGACAGATAGATATAGATAGATAGATGATAGCCTAGGTTTCACCTAAGTTTCGCTATGGATAGTATCTTTTCCTGCAAACAATCCAAGTTTGCAATGTGTGTTCCATCACATGAGCGCATGGCACTGCGTCATTTGTGACGCTGATGTAGGAAGTCAGGAAGCGCAACTCTTGCAGCTCTCAAAGCCGGTGGCACTTTCATAGGCTAGCCTTTCATCAAGTAAATTCCTGAATGTTGACCAAACTCTTCCAAAGCCAGGCAGCTAATGGAGCAGGATGCATGTGATACACTTGCCATTACAGAGTCACCGATAAAAATCCTTTCCCAGAGGTCCTGTATGAATGAAGATTTTTTTTTTTTTAAGAAAAATAATTTCTCTTCAGTGGTTTCTTTCATGGCACAAGAAGGGAGGTCATGTGTTTTAGTTTAACTGATACATTCCAATAAAATGATTTTCAAAGGGATAGGACAAATAATGGGTGTTTTACATATGGTGGCTGTGGATGTCAGATGGAGTTAATTTCACTGTAAACAATGTATTTGTTATTCTGAAAGCTGGTTGCAATTCATTTGAGAGGTTTCTTCTCTCTTTTTTTTTGAAAAAATTAAGTTTATCTAACAAACTAATAAAGCCTTTATAGCTGTCACAATATGATGACTGATGAGACTATGTTTCTTTAGCACAATAAAGATAAAGGTTACTGTCACATAATGTTCTCTCTCAAGTGCAAAATGGAGATATTTAAAGGCATATCAGCTTGTATTTAAAGGCAAAATGAACTATATTAAGAAAAACCGCTTTGCAAAAATGCGTATATTAGGAAAAAATCACATTAAAATGCTGCTGATTTTTAAGGAGGGCTATTTTTTTACAAAATGCAAAGTGATATGGAAAACTGAACTTAAGATTGGAAAAATGAGTCCTGGTGATGACTTTACACTGTGCTCAAGGCCTTGCAATAATTCTATTTTAACTTACCTGTAATGTGTTACTGCTCTTGTTTATAAAACTTACTATGTTAGAATTTTATAAAATGAAAAAATGAGAAACTGCAAAAAACTGAAATTGAGAGATCTTCCCTTCCTTAGCTGTGGCCATTCGCCACATCGTATCAGCAATTGTCTATGATATGTGGCTGATAAATGGTGAAGTGGGCAGTAAGCTTGTTGATGTTTCTTTCCAGCAGAGAATAGCTTAACTTACAGCCCCTTTGACTGACTGGCTGGTTGCTCAAGATTTTAATTAGTGCTCACTTCCACTTTACAAGTAATCTCCTTAATCTTATGAAACACAGAGGTGCTGTTTCTCAGACCATTCTCATTCTCATTCTCTCTCTCTCTCTCTCTCACACACACACACACAAACAATTCCCACTAATAAAATGCATTTTTATTATATATAAATAGTATGTTTTTTGCTCCTAATGTACACATTTTTGTGCAGTTAGTTTTTTTGGCTGGAGAACTCCAGCACAAAACTTGAAGGCATGTGAATTTTGAAGGACCAGTGTGTTTTGGTTCACATTTTGTTTAGGATGTGTAAATTAGACGGACCTGATTCTCTCTCTCTCTCTCTCTCTCTCTCTCTCTCTCTCTCTCTCTCTCTCTCTCTCCCCACACACACACTTGCTACCTATCTAGAATTTTTGCTACCGACCATGATTTTAACCCAATGATACCAATCGTGCAATTTTTATTTGATAGTATCACAAGGCTCAGTGATGTATAATCAGCCTTCCGGGACAAGTTTCAGCCTCTCCTCTCTGTGTGTGGCGACTTCCTTTCTCTCTCTGTTCCCGGACACCACTGACAGGCAGGCATTGTCCCTTCAGCGAGCTCTGCGATATTACTTTGACCCCGTCCCATCAATCTGCCTCAATTGGATAATGATCTGTAATCGCTTGCTTTCAGGGGAGTCTATAAATTTGCCAAGGCCCCTTTTCTCCTCTGAAGGACTCCTTATGTTCGCTCCCAATTGTGGAAGCGCTCTCTCTTTCACAGCGCTAAATAGCCACGCACATGGTACATTCTGTTCAGGGGCGCCCGGCTGTTGTTCGCTGTCGATTTTCCATGGGCTCTTGCACTCAAAAGGCGAGGCTAAGCATGACATGCCGGCACTCAGTGGGGAAGCTGGCCCAAGTTGCGCCACTTCAAGAGCAGCCACTTTTCTCATTAAGGATGACCCGTCATTAGGCCGCTTTGTATGGGCCCACTAATCGATGAGCTGACCATGTAGTGCTTGGAAAATAAAAGAAGCTATTAAGAAGGAGAGCGCTGGGGTGGAGTGGAGGGAAATGAGGACATCAAAACCAAGTTAATGGAGAATTCTGACCTTTATTTGTGGTCTTTCGGCCCAAAGGCAACATTAACAGGGGCGCTTCGAGGAAGCTAGCAACAGTCAAACCCTACTGTGCTTAATTCCTCAACCATTCACAGGCCTGCTCCTTCATTTAGTTGCCCCACCAGATCAAATGAGCAAAAAGTGGGGTGGCTGGGGAGAGGCTTATGTCCTTCCTTTGTTCCCTGGGCCTTCTCCTTTCTCATTAACAGGGATCAGGAAGCCTTGTGAGGACCACTTGGGGGGAGAAGTCTGGGGATCACAATAACCCATACATATGCACACCACCATAGAGCGTCGTGGGTGTTTTAAAACAATCCTTCCAAAACAGATTAGTCAGCTTTAAAAGACAGGGATTTAAACTGTTATTGGGCAGCATTTGGTCTGACTTTATTTGCATAATAAATAATATAAATAACAAAATTATTATTCACAACTTTTAGAAGATGTCTATAGGCAGCCCTGTATCAGGAAGTTTTTTTTTTTTAAATGTCTGATGTTTTATTAAGTTTTCATATGTGCTGGAAGCTGCCCAGAGTGGCTGGGGAAACTGAGCCAGATGGGCGGGGTATAAATGTTGTTGTTGTTGTTAGACTAATAATCTGATCCTATGTTATCAAAAAAATTTCAATTGTGCCTTCAATCCACTAAATAATAAATTGCCTTCAGCTGCCACAATCCCTTTAAGTACAGTCCCTTTGACTTAAGTACAGTTGCCCCTTTCATTTCCAAGTTGCAGCCTTAGGCAGTTGGTAAGCCTTGTTTATGGGAGGGGAGGTTGTTGCCTCCGCCTGCCCCTCCTCGTTAAGGGTATCCCGTTAAGGGAATCCAGGGGTGTGGTTCCTGTCCGAAGCCTGGGCGTGGGCTAGGGCCATGCCATGACCCTATATCATAGGGCTATATCACAGGGCTCCCCCTGTCGGTTGACCCTTTACAGACTTCCTGCAGATAGGCAGGATATAGTCTGGCTTCACCCAAATGCCTAAGCCCAACCGCTCACATCTATAATCAATAAAGTTGTGGCCTATTTTATCCCATAAACCCAACATATTCATGTCTGTGTGTTTATTTCTGGGGGGGAACTGTGGGGCCTCGCCATGCAAGTACAGTTGCCTCCTTTCATTTCCAATTTGCAGCCTTATTTTCCCCCCTATCGAATCAGCATCTCATAAGATTAAGCATGAGGGTTTCCACCAGATGAGGATGGTCCCTTAGAGGGAATGAGGCACTCCCCCCCCCAACCTAAGCCTGGTCTCACCTACCTGTCTTTTTACTTGCATCCTGTCCATTGGGTAGCAGTCCACTGTCAGCTTCCTCTTCCTGGGTGTCAGTGTTGCCCTTGTACAGCTCAGCAGGGAGAGAGATGGGGACTAGAATTGGCTCTGGTGCCACCTACTGTTTGGCTCCCTACATGCTGCCCTACCAGGACTAATAATCACCACTGGTTTCAACATGCATGCAAAGCCAAAACTAGTGCCCTTCCACCACAGTTTGGACTCAGTCATGGTAGAAGTCAGTGTTATTTATTCTTTGGCAGCTGTTCTTTGGTGGCCCAGTTCTGCTTCCCAAGGGCTGCTGTTACACTGCTCTTCAGGGCCAGATCTTCTCATGCTTCTGAATGCAGCCTCCTTTGTTGCATTATGGGTATGAAAGAGCCTCAGTTGCTTCCACCAATTGTAAATATATGCTGGCCAATGGTAATCAATGGGGGGTCAGCCTCCTCAAATATTTAATAGGAGGGCTGAAGGGATCTCAGCCCCTAGGAGTTGACTTTTATGTTGTGATCGCAGAAGCTCATTGTTGGATGGTGCCCATATTTATTTCCTCACTTTTCAATCCCAGCCTAAATCCACAACTCCTTCCCCAAAACCACTGGTCTTGGATGGATGGTGGAAAGACCCACTTGGCCTGAAAATCTGTTACCACAGTGGTCAACTAGATGCCCATGGGAAAGGCAGTATGCTTCCAGTTGCTGAAAACCATAGGAGAGAAGAGTGCTATTGCATTCTGGTTCTGCTTGGGGGCTTCCCATAGGCAGCATGTGAGACCATGGCCAGATGGGCCACTGGTCTGATCCAGCAGGCTCTTCTTACTTTCTAAATGTCAGTGGTGTAGCATGGAGAGGCCAGAGGGCTGTGGCCCCAGGAGCAAATTTATGAAGTGGTGCAACCAGGTGCCCCCACAACAGGCTACCTCCTTGAGGCTGGAGCCTCAGGGAAGCAAGTCATGTCTGGGCCAGGCCTTTATGACTGCAGTGGCAGCGGTGCCTCCTCCTCTGGCCAGCAAAGGGATGGCGGTGCACGCCCCATCCCCGGGCTAGCTGAGAAGAAGAGAGGAAGAGAAACATGGGAAAGCCCTGTTGTAGCCATGTGAAGGAGACCACAAGATGGTGCCCATGGCTTTGTGTTTCTCTGCCTTATCTCTGCTCCCAGGTTGGTTCTAGTTTGAAAGGTGAGGCTCTCTTGATTAGATGCTGGCTCTTGAAGGGACTGAGCACTGCCCAGTCCACCGGGGTGCAACACCTGCACTGCCCCGGGCTCCAGCAACCCATGCTACACCCCTGCTGAATGTGCATACATGTCAGCGCTTCTCTATGCATGGAGTGCATACATTACATGCTACCTTATTGCATGGTGGAAAGAGAGACAGAGAGCGAGCGAGCATGTGCCTGTCTGCTCCTCCACCATGTGAAGCAAGATCCACAGCCAAGAGAGTGCATGAACCAGCCCTTTGTATAAGTCCCTTCTGAGATGAATCAAAGCGCTGAGATACCCACTTCAAAACAACATCTGCCTGATGCGTTGTCCTCAGCCAGCATTCCTTTGCAGGCGCTCTGCTTTCCCATGGGGTTTCCTATTGCTGTCAGAGGCAAGCCAGACTCAAACCAGAGCTGCCTTGCGGTCCGTTTCTAGTTGGTGGCCAGAGCTCTGGACAAGATGCGTGCTCTGCCATGACTTTGTTTTCATTACCGCCAGGATTATGAATGATAAGCATCTTGGAGGTAATTTGTTTCCACTGTGTTAAAAATTCCATTGGAAAGTCGCCTCCCATTGTAACTATTAAACGCCTAATTGATATCATATAACAAAAAGGAGCCTTTTTTATTTTTTAAAGCTTTTCTGAATTCTCAGGAGCCCTAAATGAGCTGTAGTAGAAACTGAGGCCGTTTCTGTTTCAAAGCTCTGTTGTTGCCTTCCAGTCATTCATCACCACTGTGAACACATGGGGAAAACTCTTCTTTGAAAATAGCCTATAAGGGATCCATATCCTAGAGAGATGGAGAGAGAACCCAGTAACATTTGAAATCAGTAATAACTTATGAACAAATGGGAGGGGTAAGATGCGGATATTATCTATTTATTTATTTTCAAAGTCAATGCCGGCTTTGAATAATTACAATGTAAATTCACCATATTTACCTCCCTCAGAATCACCAAATCTAAGTTGTTTATCACTTGTAGAAGGCACGAACCAGAAAAATTGCACACCTTGTCCTTGGATTGCCTAACAGGTATCAGGCAACCTGTTTCTGCTTCTGGGGGATATTCACCAAAGCGGATATATCTCACTTCATCATTTGGACCCAGTCTGGCAAATTCTTCTGGAGAAACCCATGAGGTATCCAGCTAAAGCGCAGAAATTGCGAGAAAATAGCTGTTTTGCCATTCTACTCCCAGAATCAGATTGAGGCAAAAGAACAAAACCAGAGGTAAAGAAAGACTTGGAAATGCCTATTGCTATTGACTGAGAGATATCTGACTTCACTAAATGGAAATAAGTCAACCCTCACCATTCGTTCACCTGTGGTAGCAGACGGTGTAGTTTGGTGAAACTGCGGCTCACATCATTCAAACTGCTGATGCTTACCAGGAGGCGGAGGCAGGGAGGTTGGTTTGTGCAAACACACTAGCGGAACAAATCCAGTACTCCCACTGGTGCATTGGCACCATGCAGACTTTGCCACCACTTTGTGCCTCCCCCTTCTCCTCCTGGTGAGCAATGGCAACATGACCGATTGAAGGTCAGGTTTGTGTTAGCACCTCACCATGCCATCAGTTACTGTTCAAAATGGCAGGGAGACTGGTGCAGTGAAAACTCACTGGTAGGAACACCTAATGGACTCTGCTGGTGCATATGCACTGCACCAACCTGCCTGCCTGCTATCTCCTGCCCTCCTTACTGACAAGCAATAGTGACCTACCTGTTGGGAAATCATTCATTCGTTCATCCATTTTATTTGTATGCTGCTTACACACACACACACACACACACACACACACACACACACGTTCAAAGTAGCTTGCAATGAAGAAATGGATGCATTTCAAACAAACACTACAAAAACAATTTCATAATAACATGACAAAACAACAAAAACCACATTTCGATACTATAAATATAACAAGATCACTTAAAAAGCATACAACATCCAATATAAAAAAATAACAGGGAGCACCACAGTTTCACCTTAGGCCTAGGAACCCCCCCCCCCCCATGTTGCACTGTCTGTCCATGCAAGCTCCCTATGTACCTGGGTCTTTCTGTGGGCAACCTGAAATTGTGTTTTCTACCACCGAGTCCTTAATTAAATATGTGGATTTTTGAGTTCCACTCCAGCCATGGAAGCACAGGGAAGTTTTGCTTTACTGGAACTTCTAGGACAGAGTGGAGGGGAAGAATATGTGAATTTGCTGTTTTTGGTACTGACCAAACAATTTATTAATCTCTCTTAAATATTAATAAGTTGCCTTTTTGAACTGTGTCCACCCAAGGCGGAAAACAACAATGCAACTGTAAAAGGCACTATCCTAATAAAACTCTCACAATTCAAAAACCACAGAACCAGCCATATGTTAGACCATGCAATAGAAAACCATTTCCAAAATCATTGCAATAAACCGCTGAAATAGGTGTATAAAGAATACAAATACAATAGCATGTCCAAAAGATACATCAGTTAATTGAAATGGGTAGGGTTTTTGTTTCTGTTTTTACTGCTACAACTGGAGCGGCTAACCATGTATCTCTTGGGAAGGAGTTCCATAAGACAAGGGCCACCACTGGAAAAGCCCTGACAATCAAACCCATCTTAAAGGTAGGCCACCAATGAGGGTCTCCGATGCTGATCTTAAAGCACTGACAGAATGTGGCACAATGCAATGGCAGGTAGTATAAGGCTGGTGTCCATTTCTCCACAGTAAAGCATCTCATCAGAAGACACTTTGCAATGGAGAACCTGAGGAGTGAGTAGGCACTCTCAAAGCTACTACAGTCCCCTAGAAATTGCAGCACTCACCTAAGCAGCTAACCCTCGCTCCCAGAACACTTTCCTAGTGCATGTAAATTTGCACTTGCCTAACATGCTTTGTGGAACACAGGTGGCGCTGTAGGTTAAACCACAGAGCCTAGGGCTTGCCAATCAGAAGGTCGGCAGTTTGAATCCCTGTGACAGGATGAGCTCCCGTTGTTCAGTCCCAGCACCTGCTAACCTAGCAGTTTGAAAGCCCATCAAAGTGCAAGTAGATAAATAGGTACCACTCCGGCGGGAAGGTAAACGGTGTTTCCGTGTTCTGCTCTGGTTCACCAGAAGTGGCTTAGTCATGCTGGCCACATGACCCAGAAGCTGTACGCTGGCACCCTCGGCCAGTAAAGCGAGATGAGCGCCGCAACCCCAGAGTCGTCCAAGACTGGACCTAACAATCAGGGGTCCCTTTACCTTTTAACGTGCTTTGTAGTTAAGACATGTTGCACATGGCTGCATTGTAACATGTAGTTTGGCTCTACATGATCCATTACTTCAGAATGTTTCCTCTTAATACTGAGGTCTAATTGGAGCTGGCCTTCTAACCAACTCTCATCAAAAGTTCTCCAGGGCTGTTTTATTTTTAAATCTTCTTTGTTATTATGGTCGACATTTTGTTTACTCCAAAGCACGTTGGGAATAATTGGTTAGGATGCACCGCATCACGAAGGCACAGATGGCAGGCCAAAGTCTCTGCTGATCTGAAGACAGTGTTAGCATTTTTTTAAAAGAGAGAGAAAGAAAGAAAGAAAATAAAGTAGAAAGTAGGGGGTGTTGAATAAGGCCAGCAATGGTAGCACTGTACAAAGGATGTTGTGGGTGGTCCATTGGGAAAGTTGTTAGGAATCTGCGATATGTCCACTACAATCAACAGAAAGACAAAATCGCGCCTCCGTAGGGAATTGGGAGGGAAGAACTTGTTTAAATAAAATCGCAAGGTTGTCAGAATGTTAAGCTAATTCTCTAATGTTCTGTGCATTGTCTGGGGAGCTTAGGCATTGCATCATTTGATGTACTGAAGTAGTGACAAAATATTTTAATAGCAGTGCGTTTGGAAAGTGTTAACATCTTTTTGATCGTTTGAAAACACTTGACTGTGTGTGGCGAAAATAAAAAAAGGAAGAAAGAAAATGCTATTTGAGAAAAGCAACTCGTTCCATAGGCTGCTTTGTTTTCTGCTTTAGATAACTGCACAACGTGATTCTACCAGTCTCTGGGACATATTTATGCCAGTGGTTACGTATAAGTCATTACCATTACAATCCAACGATGTCCGAGGCTTGTTTTGCTGTTTTGTTAAGTGTCCCCTCAAGGGCTCAACAATGAAAGTGTTTTAACTTACAGGATGTATTGTCAAGTTTTTGTTTTGTTGAAGCTGCGTGACAGGCTGGAATTCGGCAGGAGAAGTTTTTTCTAGCCTGCAGGTAATGCAAGAGACAATAATTCTGCTCAATCATATGTATTGCCAGTTCTAGTGGTATACAGTGGGATTCCTTCTCAGGTATTCTCCACTGTAGGCATCAGCTCAGTAAACATGAATGGAATTGTTAGTTTTGGTTTTTCTTGGTTTCTCTTTTTTCCAATCTTAACTTTATTTCTCCAAATTTCCATAACAGTTTCCATTAAAAAAAAATTTTGTGAAAATTTATCTGCATCTTAGTAATAATTTCCCCTAATATGCATATTTGTATGCAATTATGCTTGATATGCACACTTTCCCAAAGCAATGTTCCATAATCTAATGCATTTTTCTATGTTCTTTCCACTAATATTGTCATCTTATGCACACTTTACCCTAGGATATGAATTTTTGCACACATTGCTTGGCTGGAGAGCTGTATTGCAAAATTCAGAGAACTGCGAATTTTGATGGATGGCTGTGGTTCAGTTCATGTGTTGTTTTTGGAAGCAGCAAATTAGTTAGGTTCACCTTTAAAATACCCCAAAGCAAAAATGTCTCAATCTGGCACCAAAAAGATGACTAAGAGCACTTCCACCTGTCTCACCATTTTCCCCTGGGAAAATCTGCTGCTTACAAATGGATCAGAACAAATGTCAATTGGTTTTTCTATGGATTGATGTTGTTCCGATTCAGTAATTCTAACTCACTTGGACTTAATTCTGAACAGGCATTCTGCAAAACACACGTAAATCCCATATACTTCATCAGGCATTTGGTTAAGTCAGTGTTTCTCAAACTTGGGTTCCCCAGCTGTTGTTGGACTACAACTCCCATCATCCCTAGCTAGCAGGACCCATGGATAGGGATGGTGGGAGTTGTAGTCCAAAAACAGCTGGGGACCAAAGTTTGAGAAACAGTGGTTGCCTCCATTGTCAGAGTGCTTCTTGTGAAGATGAATCATTGATGGACTTCAGTGTTATTTTAATGGATAGATGCCTCCAGATAATTTGACTCAGATCCTTTGTATCTTTTAAAAAGTGTATACTTTTATTTTTGGCAGTTAAAAAGCTGTGACCAGGGCATAACCAGGCACCAAAAAATGTAATCATTTTATACCCTAAAATGAAAGCCCAAATAAAAAACTCAGCTGTTAGAAAGCATCTCCCCAGTAAATGTGTAGTTAAAAAATGAGCCATGTTATATCACCATGATAGGATTTCTCCCCCCTCCCTTTCATTGGTTGTCACATATGGGAGTAAGACAGTATTAAAGCAATAACAATTTCATACACACCCCACCCACATTCCTGTGATGATGTGGGGAAGAAAACACAGGTCAGCAGCTCACACACATTTGCCTATAAAATGTAGTCTGGAAGGGTGGGATTGAGATGTGCTGAGGTCCGAAACTGTGCCGAATTTAAGAGGCTTCATAGTGTTATCCCCAAAATGTGTAAATACCAAACCTCACCTGCCACTGTTTCACAAATTATGGACATCTGGCCTAATGATGTATATTTTTGAGATAAATTACGGTTATTTATGAACAGATTTATAAACACAACCATTAAGCATACTTTGGTCATATCTAAACAATAATGTTTGTTTTAGAGTCCCCATTTCCTTTATTTATTTTTAACCAATTATGCCACATTTGAAATTTAGAGGAGCAGGGATTTTTAAAAAGACCCCTTGTAATCTGAGACTCTAAACCATAGTTTACTTAGTTTGTGTGCAAAGCTGGCACTGAGTTTGGGCCTAAGGCAGGTATGGAGAAGCTGTGGAGAAGGTTGTCGGACTCCAACTCCCATCCACTTCAGCCAGAACAGTCAGTGGTCAAGGATGATGAGAGATGTGGCCTTGCAATATACAAGAGGCTACAGTTTCCTCACCCCTGGCCTGAGGGAAGTACTCCTGATTCTGGTGTAAATTTTCTGCAGCCAGTAGAGTTCAATTTTGTGTTGGGACATGACATGAAATGAGGATTCCATTCAATTTGAGCCTCTCTTCTGTGCTTCTTAGGAACATTCTGCGTTGACTTCAAAGAGTTTGAAGACTTTGTGATGCAAAGAAGCTTGTGTGTGACCCCCAAGCTGCTTGAACAAGTACCATCATTATGGACAGCGTTAATTTTTGTTCCACTTTGTGACCTACCTTAAGCAGAAATTGCCAACAGACCTAAATTGCTTGGTGGCTTGTTGAGGCTGAAATATACCCTCTGTGGACTAAACTCATTAGAGATAGAGAGGGGTTTATTAGAGACTGTCAAACAGGCACATTAATAAGTGAGGAATAACACACAAAGCAATTATGATTTTAATGCAATGATGTTAGCATGCTGCCTTTTAACCCATCCCCCAACATGACACTCCTTCATTGAAAAAAAGGAAATAAATGGGAATGGACAAGCTCCACTGCCTTGCAGATCCATGCCATCGCATTTCAGTGGGACTTGTGTAGAAATAGCACTGGACTCTTGGGCTGCTGCTCAGCAGTATGTATGAAATGCATGATACAACTGCCTGATAAACTATAGCCTAATGGGCCACAAGTCAGAGGGCTGCCTTATCCAGTGTGCTAGAGACTGTGCATGACTGCTCTCTGTCTCCAGGATGCCAGGATTGTTCAAGCAAAAGTAGCTGTCAGGGGCAATCCTGGCCAAATCAGGATCTCAATGGAATGGAGAAGCAGTTATGTACACATGCCAATATTTGCTTACATCTTCTAATGACATGAGTCAAATGTATGGATGCGCCAGGAGGATGCCTCAGGAGGCTGCCCTGCTAGCAGTGGCAGGCCTAAACCAGAGGCCTGTATCTCCACTCATGCTTTGAAAATGTTCGTGGGCTCATCTGAACCTCCTGCCATCAAGTAAGTTTCTCTTCCTCCCGTGTTACCTGCTCTTTGGATACCCTGACCACAGCTTCCTTTTACATCTCCTGCTGGCCATCCCATGAGCTGCAGAACTCCATATTGACAGGGTGGCCCTCACCTGATAGCATGAACTCTCCCCTGCAACATAGCAGACACCAGTGGTGGCATGTTTCTTCTATCTACTAAAAACACGTATTTTTGCTTGGCCATTCCCAGACCATTGATGCCAGTTTTTCACCAACAACTATGCTGCGACCTTGATGCTTTTTGCTGTATTGTTATGATTTATTGTTTCGCTGTAAAATTGCTTTGGGGTTGTGTTAAATGAAAAGTGGTCTAGAAAAGTATTGGAAATAGATGCATCATCTGGAATGAGTGGATGTTTTGTAAACTACTTTTTTATTTCTGTGTTAAGTGTTATTCTCTCCTTTTTTAGTTTTAAGCTGTTAAATTATTATCATTATTATTTTGCAATGCATTAGAATGGTTTATTTGCATTGTTTTATACAAACACGTATAGATTTTTTTTGGTATTTCATATATATATGGATATATCTCTATCTATCTATCTATCATCTATCTATCTATCTATCTATCTATCTATCTATCTATCTATCTATCTATCATCATCATCATCTACCTATCTATCTACCTATCATCTATCTAAATCTACTTAATTGTTCACTCAGTATGTTGTGAATATATTGTAAATTGCATCATGTGAAGTGATCCTTAAATGTAATAAATAATAATATTCAAAATTTGGAAAGCTATGTGTGATATTTTGCACTTGCCACCTGCTTTTTGATAGCTTCTATTACCTTGATACATGTTGGTGCCAAACAACAACTACAGTTCCCACCATCTGTGACCACTGGTCCTGTTAGCTAGGGATGATGGGAGTTGTAGTCCCAAAACAGCTGAGTTTGGGGGTGCCTGCTATAGATTTAACACTGCAGACTTTTTAGGTTTTAATCCTGTACACCTTTACACAGGAGACAGTCTCATTAAACACAGTGGGATGTACTTCAGAGAAGACATCGGCTGAGTTACATGAATAAATACAACCTCTCATAGTACAAGAATATAATTTATGTAGAGATTGGCTTTTTTCAAATTATTGCCTAGCACTATAATTCCCAGTGGTGTGTGATGACCAGACCATTTGGGAAAGCATATAAACCTCAGTCAGAGTTAGGCATGTTATAGGCTAACGGGGTGGGGGGTGGGGTGTTAATCTTGGAATATATTTCGTCCCTTATTTTTCCTCTCTTACGGCCTTGGGTTCTTCACTCCTCGGTGATTACAGTCCTGAGAATCTTCTCCGAGGCTAGTCTCTTCCCCACAACCCTAGTGTGCTAAATAAGTTTTCACAGAAGGATAAAAATGATATCAAAGGTAATTAGACAAAAGGTCAGTGTACATTTATTTTTTCTCCCCCTGTATATATCTGCAGCATTATCATCACCTAAGTGTCTCTTACTTACAGCTATGTTGTGACACTGTAAAAGCTATTTTGGCTGCTCTGTTGTGATGGCCGCTATTTATGGAACATAAAAGGATACAAAAAGGTTTGTAAAGACCAGGGCAGGATCAGATAAAGGAAAACGGGAGAGAAACAGGCATCTTGGGATGGTAACTACCCTGCCATGTACTGACAGGGAGGTTGTATATTTTTAGAATATACTGGAAGGAATGGTGCTTTTACTTAGGTTTTTATGTTTTACCATGAGATGCAATTTTCTGGCCTTATATGCAGTTGTAACAAAAGTCAGAGAGATTTTATGATAGCTGCCAGAGTTCATAAATGATGGCATACACTAAAATATTTATAGAACTGTAAAATCTTGATTTCTCTCTGGTTTAGCAGATGGGGCCCTAAAACCAGTTTCTGGATTGTCACATTTCCTTACCCTTTGATGACAAAGAAGTCTATTATCACTTTCCCCCTGCTTCTCCCCCTCTTCCAATCTTGCAAACAAGTTCACTAGTGTGATGAGGATCACACACTCTCTCCACTTCTTTTTTTAAAATCTCCACGAGGGATCTCTCTACTGAAAGATGTCACCCATAAAAAGCTGTACAGTGATTTCAGATAACCCTTCCCGTCATCGAAGATTCAGTGTTTGTGCAATGTAGATGGCCCTTTATTTGTTTGTTTTACACTTTCTGGTGTAATTGCATGCAAAGGGGATTGGCTCCCTTTCTGAATCTCGGCACTATGTCCCTGGTAAGAGAGATAAATCCTACTTAAATGCCAAGACTCGTCCGCCTCGGCACCTTATGTATTATTACAGCTATTTGTGTCTGCTCAGAGGGTGTAATGAATTTCTATAATGCTGCTAAATCTGGTCAAAATCAAAGATGGGCAGAGTTTGGGATGGAGATTAAAGAAATAGTTGCAGCATGGAATCATCAGCGTCAGAGAATTTCCCATCTGGATGGAAACCGAGGAGTAGAATTGTGCATCTGGAAATTGTGTATCTGTCTCTGTAATGCTGTAGACTGCAAATGAATGATTTTACCACTTATGCTTTTTGCTTCATCTTCATATTAAATGGAGGATACATCAAATTTGTCCTGCGGTGTAACCCACTCTGAGCCAACAGCATGTGGTTTCACAGACACACCCCTTCCCATTTCCCCCCCTTTCTCACATCCTGTCCTCAACTTTCTAACACTGGTGTGGGGGTAATCACCAAGCTTCAATCTGAAGTGGTACATTCCAGGAATGGGTAAAACCAAGTGGGATTGTCTCAGTTTCTGGATTGGACTGAAAATCTGACCTAGGTTGCAAGACTGTTCTTATCTTTTTTGGGGGGTGTTGGTGGTAATTTTATGCATGTTTTAGCCCCATGGTGTTCAGTGGGAATATTTCCAAGTAAGCATGTATTGGATGGCAGCCTTGGCAGGTGTAGATTAATCTTCTTAGATGCAATGGTTTTTCTGCACGTAACATCATTGATTTGAATAGGTTTCATTCCCCTGGCACTGGGTGAGAAGGCAGGGTGGTGCTCAGCAGAGTGGAGGTGGCCAATTTGTCCCCGAGCAATAGATAAGTCATCTAAGCCACGCGCCAGAGAGGAGGAAAACTGCTCAGCTTCCTGAGGGAACCCTGGTAAAGAGGGGTGCCGAACAGGCATGCCAAACACTCAAGGCATGGCCAAGTCAACTGCATTTTATTTCTCTAAGCTCTTGCTGTCCTGGAAGACAGGGAAGGACTTCAGTGCAGCAAGGTGAAAAGCAGGGCTTGCTTTGGAAAGTATAATTTGAATCCAGGAACGTGACTTAACCTTCAGATGTGGGTGAAGAAGGTGGCAATATCGTTTCAAGCCTGAGCCTGTGTGAGTCACCCAAAATGAGACGCCGCTTGCCAGAGCCAGTGGTGCAGATGTTTTATGATATAATTGTGCATGCTACTGGCTGGTCCTTGGTGGGGCTTATATAGGTTCCTGCAGTTGCTGTTATTCCTAACATTAATAAGGAACATATAATTAGTACTGTTGATAATGTATTAACTTATGGTCTATGTGTGTGGTTTGGGAGCTGCACAGTCAGGGAAAACACGATGCTGTCCAGGGTTGTAAAGACTGCGGAGAGAATAATTGGGTGCACTCTTCCGACCTTAGATCAAATCTATGCTTCCAGGTGTCATAAGAAAGTTGCAGAGATAGTGCAGGATAGTATGCACCCCGGAAATGATCTCTTTCGGCTTCTGCCTTCTGGAAGAAGGTACAGGGTTATAAAGACTAGGACTAGCTGCCTGAGAAACAGTTTTTATCCAAATGCGATTTTGGTTTTAAATGCAGTGTAAGGTAGTCTCTGTGGGAGTATATTGTATTTAATTATGGGGTATCAGAGTTTTTCGGCCCCAAGACCTCTAATATTCGCTTTACCAGATAAAACTGCGGTGCTCAAGCGCCAGCTATCCTGAGGGAAACTTCGGAGGGAACCAGCTACTAGATGGTTCGATTAGTCTTTCGCTATACCCGGGTCGGACGACCGATTTGCACGTCAGGACCGCTACGGACCTCCACCAGAGTTTCCTCCGGCTTCGCCCTGCCCAGGCATAGTTCACCATCTTTCGGCCCATCTTTTTGGGACATGGGTGGCGCTGTGGGTAAAAGCCTCAGCACCTAGGGCTTGTCGATTGAAAGGTTGGTGGTTCGAATCCCCGCGGCGGGGTGCGCTCCCATTGCTCGGTCCCAGCGCCTGCCAACCTAGCAGTTTGAAAGCACCCCCCACATGCAAGTAGATAAATAGGGACCGCTTACTGGCGGGAAGGTAAATGGCGTTTCCGTGGGCTACGCTGACTCGCCAGATGCAGCTTTGTCACGCTGGCCATGTGACCCAGAAGTGTCTGCGGAAAGTGCTGGCCCCCGGCCTCTTGAGTGAGATGGGCGCAAAACCCTAGAGTCTGTCAAGACTGGCCCGTACAGGCAGGGGTACCTTTACCTTTTTATCAGAATTTTTAGGGGGTTAACCAGGCTGGGTTAGCTGGGATAGCAGGCTTGTTGGTGTTTGAATGTCTGATGTAGATTTTTTCATTGTTCTGTATGGGACAATGACAATAAAGATTATCGTATAGTATCGTAGACTACACATGCATGCAGCCCAACCTCTGCAGGAGGACATAATTGAATTGGAGGGGAATAGTAGCAGCACAAGTGTTGTAAATATTGCAGATATCATGCAGGATAATTCCTACATCGGGAGCAGGATATTGGTTTCTCAGTCACTGTGCACACATTGGTCTATTGGTTGTAGGAGCAATGTTGGTGGGTATTTCAAGAAGTAAAATTTTGGATACAAAAGTTGTTGAGCTTTTTGGGGGAATCACAGACATTTTGCCAATTTCCCAACACCCCCTCCCCGTATTATTCTGGACGTATAGTAATCCTGTGTAGGCAGTGTGTAGGCAATGATAGCATATAAACAGAGATATGGATTCCCAGATTAAACAGAAGAGTGTCTTTGTATTACAGAGTGCACAACATTTAAATTCCTGCCAGTCTGATCACATCCAGGGTCAACTGACATGAGCAGAATATCAGTCTCTGGATGATCCAATATAGGCTTGTGCATGTAGAACAGGGGACAGCACCCTTTTTCAGCCATGGGCCAATCCACTGTCCCTCAGACCATGTGGTGGGCCGGACTATATATATATTTTTTTGGGGGGGGGGGAAAGAACGAATTCTTATGCTCCACAAATAACCCAGAGATGCATTTTAAATAAAAGGACACATTGTACTCATGAAAACCACACTGATTCCCGGACCGTCCGCGGGCCGGATTGAGAAGGCAATTGGGCCGCATCTGGCCCACGGGCCTTAGGTTGCCTACCCCTGATGTAGAACCACCCAGCTTAGATTCATCCCATCGGAGGTGGAAGTAGTTGGCTTTCATACAACTGCCTCTGAGGCAAGGAAGAAGGGCTACCCCTATGCTATTCATATAATCAGTTATCAGAGATCAATATATTCATATATGCTCACACATAATCAAGGCTTACAGTATTTTATAATCCATTTTGAATCAAAGGGAAGCTGTGCCTTAGCTAACTGCATATTGCTTGAAACAGCAAGATTTAGAGCCGACCTTTCCCCTACAACATCTGTGTACCCTGGATATGGGGAAGACGTGAATCAGAGATTCTGGTACAAAATCCCCTCAGATACAGGCTAAATTAGTCCACAGAACAGGAAGAGCAAAACCACAAAAACTCCAAACTCCCTGTCCTGTCATAACTAGGGGAGAGGTTAGACAGAGCGTCACGGCAAGCATCGGAAAGCAGAACTTGAACTCGGTGTTTGACCAGTGCTTGTCCAGGTGCTGGAAGCATGGCAAGAAGCTTGCTAATTGGCTATTCTTTGCTGACAATATCGTGACTGTCTCATGGTTGTCTCATGATCTATGATTTGCTGTGATCTGCTCAGGTATAAAGACCTCTGGATTTCTGTCAATCGGGGTCACAGTTCCTTTTGGAAGAGATTCCAAACTGGGTCCTTATTGCCTGGCAATAAACTTCACCTTCATTTTCTCCATTTGCTGAGTCTGCCTGATCCTTATTTTGCACCTAGTGAGTACCTGCTCACGTTCACTTGCTTCACCTCAGCTTATAGCAAGACAGCTAGAAGTTGGACAGGTGCATCCGGAAAAAATAAGAGCTGTAAATAAAGGCCATATATCGTAACTACCAGACTCTGAAATGGTTGCATGGATGAGCTCGTCAGAAAACTGTGGCCTTGCAAAAGACCATAGGTAGGAGGGTGTCTGAACACAGTCACATGTAGGTAATGCCAATTCATGTCAGTGAGATGGGAGACTGGTTCTCTGGTGTACCAAGTGGTTCCGAGGGCCAAATCAGACGCAACATTTGTCATCTGAGAGCCAGTGTGGTGTAGTGGTTGAGAGCGGTAGTCTTGTAATCTGGTGAACCAGGTTCGCGTCTCCGCTCCTCCACATGCAGCTGCTGGGTGACCTTGGGCCAGTCACACTTCTTTGAAGTCTCTCAGCCCCACTCACCTGTGGGGGAGGAAGGGAAAGGAGAATGTTAGCCGCTTTGAGACTCCTTAAAGGGAGTGAAAGGCGGGATATCAAATCCAAACTCTTCTTCTTCTTCTTCATCTGGTACAGAATGGATGCCATATTTTTTTCCCTAAAAGGAAATAGCTAATTTGGGCCCAAGACATGGGAAGAGGGCGGGTGGGACTTTAATCTTTTGTCCATGCCAATATGAATCACCCCCATGCTTGTTATGTGCAATGTTATGTTATGTGCAATGAGAGGACAGCTTCAACTGATGCCAATATATGGAAATTCTGAATGGGATGGTGGCAAGGGCAAAGAGTTGAATCTCTCCACATATCATGGACCTGATCTGACTCCTCTCCCACCAGGGAATTTGTTAAGATAATCTGCCAAGCCATGATGAGGTTATGAATGATTAAGCAGGATACAAATCCTGATAAAAAAATAAGAAAGAAAGAAGGCCAAATCAGATCAAAAATGTTATGTCTAGTTGGCTCAAGGTTGTATGTGGCTGTGTGATGAAATCCACAGTTGGTAAATAAATATTTCAAAACTTCAGGATCATAGAAGGTTACATAAATGTTTGTCTTTGAGCCAAACATGGATATTCAAGTACAGACATATCCAAGTGCAAGACTGTTATTAATGAAATTACAGATAAATTGCTAGATAAATTACTATTCATTACTTCTGTAGGCATGTTTTAAAAATTTCCCAGATTAAATCCCAAGAACAAGTGATTTCTCCAGTTACTTGACATAAGATATAAGTGAAGTCAAAGTTGAAAGTATCTCTTTTTTCATTCCTCTACAGGGCCAATGTAGTGCATCTCCAGCTCTTCTATGCAAGCCTTTTAGAAGAGGTACACAAGACTGTCACCTTGCTGAAGTTCAGCAGGCCTGGGTCTAATTCGGTTTCTGGAGGGAAGACCATATGGGACCTACATGCACAATGTCTTGTACTCCGTGATGGAAGAAAAGTGGGATATGAATGTAAAAAATAACAAAATGAAACGACTCTTCCTTAAAATCACAATAAAACCATCAACATGTGCAATGAAATAATCATGTTTCTGCCCAAGTTGAATTCTTTGAAGTCTGCTTTATTTAATTTTTTTTTAAAAAAAATAATAATAATACCCAGATCTTCCTCCAGATTGGAGCACTGGAGAGCTTACAACACAACATACAATATCAACAGTATTACAAAATGTAATTGATTCCAATAGGAGAGTTAAGCTAATGCATTAAAATAGCTCCCATCAAAGTGAGTGGCCCTTCAAAGGGCTTAGCTTTGGCTGGATCCTGCTCAGGATTTAAAATATAAAACCAACTAATTCTCCCAAGGCTTTACGAAAGAGCAAAGTTATGAACTTGACATATGTTTGCAAACTCACATTTGTTGCGTTCATACATTACATTTTTAAGTGCACAGTTGCCCTGTTCCAACAAGTGTGAAGGCCATGCAGTCATCTGGTAGAGCTAGCAAGAACAGATGCTGAAAGGCAGAGGATGGGCTGTAAATCAAAATGCCAAGAACTGGAATTGGAAAGTAAGAATGGTCAGTGGCAGGTCTTTCAGAACCCTGGACAGGTCTCTCCAAACAGGTCCTATGGGGAAAACAATTTGTTCTAATGCATACTGAATGTAAACTGTATAATACCTGACTTGGTCTTCCAAGCCCAAATCTTTTGCTAGAGAATGGAAATATTTAAATGAATAGCCACTTGGTTGTCAGTGCGACTCCATTAATTGGAGCTGGACACTCTGCTGTGGTGAACAGGTTTGACCTGTGAGGTCTTTGGGGGCAAGGATGCTGGTTCCTCAGTACAGTATGTCCAACATGGGGCATAGCTGTCAACTTTTCCCCTTTTTTAAGGGAAATTCCCTTATTCCGAATAGGATTCCTTGCAAGAAAAGGGAAAAGTTGACAGCTATGACATGGGGACTGCTGCTTCTGAGGATCCTGGCTTGGGGTAGGATCTTAGTTTTAGTTTTAGTCTTAGTCATTAGTCTTAGATTTAAATAGTTTCTGTAAACTGGGTGCAAGCTCAGTGCCAGGGTCCACAATGAGTGCTTCTGTGAGTTGTGCTCCTGATTCACTTGGTCCCTATCCTTCTAAGTCAATTTCCAAGGCACAACTTGTGTCAGCATCTTGGGTGCAGTGTGTGAGGCAGAACTCAGGTCATCATTTAATTGGGACCCGATGCTCAGGTCCAAGTCAAAGATAAGCCCCAAAGTATTTCTGCAAAAGTGTTTCCCTGTTGCTGGCTATCAACTTGTCATTTAACACCTCCATTTTTGTAGATGAATACCACCAGCTTCTGTACACTGATGAGCTCGTTGGAGAGATGGATGTTGAGTCGAGCCTTCTTTTCTTATTTCAAACATGCCAGGAGGTGAAGGAAAGGCATTACTCCCTGCAGTAAGGTAGATCTCAGACCAACTACGCAATGCGGCCGCACAGAACACGAATCCTACTGTCAGAAGTGCTACTAATTATTCTAATCACTTTTGCATGGCTTCAGCAAATCCACTTTCCCCACTCCCCTCTCAGAAGCCATAAGACCAATGCTCCCATTAACCCGTTTCCTGGAACAATGCAGAGCTGGCAAATAAGCCCCATTATTATTCCGTTCCAGAGGAAATATAAATGATTTACATTTATATGCCAGCGTTTCCCTCCTTGTTGCCCCAGTAAGAGCTGTGAAATGATTTATAAGGATGCCGAAGTGCTGGCACAGATGTTATACAGCTTGAGCCTGTTTGCCTTGCACAGTGTGAGAGGCCATTCTGAGTGCGTGCCAAGGCACAGGTAGGCTATGAAATGACACTTGTGCCAGAGGCATCCGCGCAGTTGCAACACGAGACCAGCAGGGATCTTGATGGTTGTGGAAATATTTTGGCACTCTTCCTTTGAGGAGGGTGTTTCGGTGCGGTGCAAATGCACGGGGGGGGGGGGGAGAGGAGGATGCTTAGTTCTCATAATTAGCTGCCTCATTTAAATTCCTAATGGACTTCGGGTTCACAAAAACCATTCTGCTGTAGAACAGTAGGCAGCGTTGTTGGGCCCTTCCTGAGGTTTCCTTTTATCAAAAGGAAGGTGAAAATCTGAGCTGTCATGGAGAACAAACTGGATTATGCAATGGCTGCCTTCATGTCTCCTGCGGGGAGGAGGCCAATGGTACCAGTAAGATAGCAATTTTTGACATGAGTGAGGGAAGCAAGGGCCTCAGACTGTTGCAGAGGTGCCATGAATGGTGCAATAACAAGTATAAATGTTATCTTGTAGTGCAGGGGCTGGGAATCTCAGGCTAGGGGCCAAATACTTAACCTCTCTACCTGGCGCTTTGATCTCTTCCCATCACAACCCCTTCGCAGTCACATCCAGTTTCCCCAGGCCACAGCCAAACCCAACCCTTACTTCTTACCCTTCCTGAGTGTTTTTGCCTGTCTAGAACATGTCCTTGGACTCTGATCATGCTTCTCGCATGAAGCATGGATGTGTGAGTGTGTAGAAACGTGCCAACTGTACGAAAGTAAAATGTCTATTTGTTCCTCCAGCCTCAAAATTGGCCGGCTTTTGCACCTGGAGAAAGCAAATATCCCATGGGTTGCAGACATTGGAGTGCCCTTGTACACGAAGAGTCTGAGCACAGTGTCTGGATTTAAAGAGCAAATTAGAGACTAGTGACTCTGTATATTGGTGTTCATTTCCCCCATGGGTCTTCCAAATAGACTATCTTTCTCATTCGGCACAGAGAGATCTCAGTGCACCGGTTCGTAAGCAACCCAGGCATTTTAGTGCACTTTGATTTTTCTCCCAGGGGTTGCTCTTGGCTCGCACTGCACTCCCTTTATCTGAGCTTTAATCTTAAACAGCTTGATTTGGGTCTTGTTTACATGTGGGCATGCGCACTCCTCACATGTGATTCCTAAGCTGACAGCTACCTTTTTGGCAAACTGAAAAAAAATTTGCCCGATCCCAAGTCTCACTATTCGTTGCATCTGCATATTTAATTATTCATTTTGCATTTTATTAGAGTGCTACCTGATTCATTTTTTAAAATTGTAGTTGGAGTGTACCAAAAATAAAAAGTAACAAAATAAAGAATGCTTGACCACTTCTGATAACTGGCTACTGCCTTAAAAAATAACCAGCAGCAGAAATGTGGGGCAAGAGAAGTATCTGTCCGTCTGTCTGTCTGTCTGTCTGTCTATCTATCTATCTATCTATCTATCTATCTATCTATCTATCTATCTCTATCATCTATCTATATATATAAATCTAGTTCCCCTTTACCAGCTGTAATGGCATTTATAATAATTATTAATATTTATTGGAACTGTCTTTCGTCACCTTATATATTAAATATTCAGAACTCTGCTGTGGTGCTGAACGCCATTTCATCGGATGGCTTTGCCTTAAATCATTCCCTGTTTAATTTTGTAGCTGGATTCTGCCCATCCACAGCCTCTCATTTACCTCCTTTTCCAGAATGACTCACAACGCAAGACAAAACAGCTTGATGCCTGACCAGAGTTTTCTTTTTCTAGCTGGTACCACAAGAGCAGGGAAATCCATTAAGAAAAATGCAAGCTCTCTTTCTCCTCCCCAACCCCGGCCACTTCTCCTCCTTCTAAAGCTTCATTTCAGGGAGAATTGGGCTGGCTGGCTGGGAATGGTTTTCTTTCAGAAACCATTAACCTGAGCTTGCGCCAGGGTTGCCACAAGTATGCATTGCTTCCCATCTCCCGTTCAAGACATGTTTCTGGTTTTGATTCTTTGTCTGCAGCGTTCCACGACAGATGGTGTTTTAATAAAGTCCAGTAGGAATATTACTGTGAGTAAACAATCCAGGGCATGCCAATTTTATAATTGCTGGGTACCGACGCAGCCTCTTACCTGCTGAATCCAAATTGGGAAGGAACCAACTGTGCACACACATATACCTACTAGAGGCAGCCAAATTCGCAGCTGTGGTATGCTCCAGCCCTGCGCTTCACCACGGAAGGTAAATTGCAGCTCCAATCAGGCGCCTTGGCACTGGGTGTGAGGAACTACTGCCATCTGGCTTGTCATCAAAGCGCGGTCACTGAGTTTTGGGGAGATGGAATGACTTGCTTTAAAAAAACAAAACCGAAAAAACAAAACAAAAACCCAACCTTGACGAGCAGGGAGATTGCTATCTCCACCATTATAGATTCATTTTAAAATAACATTCTTGGCTTTCCTTGCTGATTATGGAACTGGGATTTTCTACTTTAAGTCATTCCCACGCCCTATGGGGGAAATGAGAGTCTAAACCTGTTATATGCTAATTAAGGATTCACACCCACATGACTTGTCAAAAAGATAAATCTTGCTCATTTGTTTTCATCATTAGCAGGATTTTTCTTTTTTTGAAAAAGAAACGAGCACAACTCTGTTTTCAGCGAGTATGTCCTTAATATAATATTGATCCAATAAGAAATGTTTCGAAAGATGCTTAGGTTTCATTTTCATCATCGAAAAGCAAAAAAGCAAAAAAGCAAAAAAGCAAAAAAAAAAAAAAAAAGCCAACAGTTATTCTTCATTCTTAGAATTTATTTCTGTGGCTTTAAGGGAAAAAAGCGTTCTCATGCAGACTTGGCAGCAAGGGCCCCATCAGAAAATATATAAAGAACCTGAGAGATAGAGATAATTTTAGTTTGAGTTGCAGATAATTAATGTAATTTCGATATCACTTTCATGAATGTGACAGAAGCTAAATGTCTTTGGTTGAACAAGCGACATTTGTTCTCTAATGTCTGTATTCGGGAACAGACCACCTCTAAGGAGAAAAATCTCAAATAAAATAAAATAAAATAGATGGGTGCTAGTGGAAATTATAATATTGGGTGTGTCAGGTGGAATGATTCTTGGTTTCTTTTCACCCACTTCTATCAGTTTATATATTTTGCCAGGACACTTTCATATTTATCTCTACAAGTGTAAGATATATAACTTGGGTCGGGAAGCAGGATGTGGAATAAGTGAAAGGTGGCATTGTCATGATTCCAATAAATAAAATAAAACCATACATTGTTACAACACAGTCTATAAAGATGCCTCTTCAGTCAGCTAGCCTACAAGATTGTATAATTTTTGACCAAAGCCACTACCCAAAATTCCCCTAAAGTACCATTTGAAATTAATGTGAGAATTCCTCTTCAGTTGAAGCATGGAAAGAATTTGGAGTTAAACCAAAAGCACTTCTTGAGCGTGAGCAGAAGTGCCTTGTTGACAGGGAGGATGCCTATCTTAGTTTCCTGGTAGGTGGATCACTCCTGTTTATCAAGAAGGGTAAGCATGGTGCAAACATACTGGCAGGACTGACAGATTGGCTCTGTTGATGCATTTACACCACCCTGCCTCACCCTTCGTCTTCCAGTAAGCAGCCACAACCCACCTGCAGGGCGCAAGTGTGATGTCTCAGCCCCACCATGGCCAGCTGCTTTTGAAGATTAGTGAAGTTCCTGGAGGAGGGAAACTTCTGCACATTCCTTAGATGCTCTATCTAGCTAGTATTGTTGACACTGAAAGGCACCCAGGGTTTTAGAAAGGGAAGTTCCCCAGCTGGGAATTAAACAAGAGATCTTTTGCATTACAAGTATGTCCTCTCCTACTGAGTTATCCCTCCCACCCAAAAAAACCATGCTTGCTGGAGTTTCTGTAGGGCCATGTGGACCCTATCCCTGCAAAACCCCTTCCTTAGGCAAAATGTGAAGAATTTCAAGGGAAACTAAAGAGCCAGTAAGACTGGTGAGTACAATGTGTTCTGAATTCTGTGTTGCTTCCTAAATGCAACAAAAGTTATTTCCGTAATCTTGGCTAGCCAAGGCTATGATCCATCCTTTCTTTGCTCTGAGGGCAGAGCATGGAAGCTGAGAAGGCACCTTAGCAAAGGATGAGTGATGAGAGATACAGTGGTACCTCGGGTTAAGTACTTAATTCATTCCGGAGGTCCGTTCTTAACCTGAAACTGTTCTTAACCTGAAGCACCACTTTAGCTAATGGAGCCTCCTGCTGCCGTCGCACCGCCGGAGCATGATTTCTGTTCTCATCCTGAAGCAAAGTTCTTAACCCAAGGTACTATTTCTGGGTTAGCAGAGTCTGTAACTTGAAGCATATGTAACCTGAAGCGTATGTAACCCGAGGTACCACTGTAGTAGGAAAGGGCGGAAAGAGGAAAGGTAATTTGGGAATTTGGGAAGAACAAAAGCTATGAAGAGATGCAGGGTGGGGGGGGGGGAGCATGAAAATATGAAAGCTCCAAAGAGACTTTGGACTCTTTTGAACCTTGTGGAAGTTCAAAACAGAATTGTATTATTTATTCACAGTGGAGTGTTACATCACCGGATAGCACATTACCTCATGGGACAGCTCAGCATAACATGATTTATCTGCAGATATGTAGTACACATCTCCCCTTCAAATATTGCAGATGGACACCTGCACACACAATAAATAAAAAAGGAAACACATATGTCATGCAAAGTGTGAATCAGCCCACTGAGTTTTCAAATGCAGAATTAAATTACAATGGGCTCTGGCTCTCTTCAGTAGAGACTGTCCATCTCAATGAACTGTAGCAGATGCTTAACAACATCTAAAAATTCCCCTGGAAAGAGAGGTTACCATTATTTAACACCAGCTAAGAGAGCTTCCATAACTCACAGAGGATCTGCCAGATCCAATCCTTTTTTGTTGTTGTTGCTAGAATGCCATTTACAAGAAGTGCCTTAATTATTATCCAGGGCAGAATTGATACTTAAATAAGACCTCTTTTTTTTTAATTTCTAAAAGAAGTGGATGTTATACTACTTTTCCTTTCAGAATTCTCTCCAACATGACTATCAAATGGAAGTTGCTGGTTTTAATGGTCATTCAAACAACTCTGCTGACTTCTCAGATGTCTTTACTGGGGGGGTCATCTTTGTGATATAACAGGATAGGCCTACCCACACATAATCTCATGCATCTCTATCATGTCCCCTGTTACTTGCCATTTTTTCTGAACTAGAAAGCCTCAGAAGGTTGTAGCCTTTCCTTACAGGGCAATTACTCCAATCCCTTGATTGCTTTTGTTGCCATTTTCTAGCTCTGTATAAGGCTTTCCAGACAAGTGTGTACCTTAGCATGTATGCTTCAGACAGGGCTGGAGAGGCCATTAGATGGCAGCATACAGGACAGGCCAAGCAGTCTGCCTCAGGAGGGAAGTAAGCAGTTTTGAGGGAATTTGTTCCAGTCTGATTGGCCCCCTCACATCACCTGGCTTCCCAGGCCCAGAGCATTATGGAAGGTTGTGTCAATCTCTCAGCTGGAAATATCTGTAGTTCCCTTCACCTGATGTTGCAGATATCAAATGATGTGAGCTATTTATAAGTCATAAACAATTGGCCAGTAACAGAATACTGGAATAAATGGACTGTTTCCCTTCTCTTATAGCTGTCTTTGCACATCCCTATTGCTTCAGATATTTCCCTTAGAAGGCTGTGTTATAACCTGATAGATTTTCTTTGCCAGGAAGCTGTTCTTGACAATCTGGCTAACAGGCAGTTTTCTTAATTTCACTTCATTATTCTTAATTATGAAACCTTGCCCCACCTAAAATGCTAAATTGCAAGCCTGCAATTATTACTACAAGCACAGTTCTGAATTAATGACTCTTATGTATGGAAATGTGGAGTTTTGCACATGGGTGTTTCAGGAAGAGCAGCATTGATTTCGAAATCCCATGTACTGACTCGGAGTAGACTGCATGCTCCTCTTGAAATGAGTTTCACCCCCGAGTGTGCATAGGATTGCAGCAGTGAAGGCATACTTGGATTTACAATTGCGGCTCCCACAAATACGTGGCCTGGGAGAACTGCTAATTTACTCCCACACAACCTGAGGAGATTAACATAAAAACACCAGCAATACTCTGCCCTTTGCATCTACTTCCATCTCATAAATCAAGGAGACTCACTAAGCAAGACTGTTTTCCATGTGTAAATAGCAACAACCACCATGACTGCAGAAGTTGCCGTGGACTAAATGCATGTACGGGCTGGTTCGCAATCTGCTGCCTTCAAACAATCCTGTATGCTTGATCATGCCAAGTTAAAAGAGCAGCTGGTTTGCATTTGGAAACGAGCCCTTTAAAAATGTAATCTTCCTCATGATGGGCCTTCCTCATTCAAGGGTCCCACTGGTTTGGTATTACAACTAGTGATGCATGAATCCCATCCTTCCTGTCCATACACACACACAGTCATTCCATGCTGCATGCAAAAGTAGGATTTTGCTGGTTCTCTTCACCTCCCATGATACACCATTTTTGCACTGTTCATTCATGCATCAATGTGAATTTGGAGAAAGGCATTCCTTAATACGTCACACTCTAGAAAATTCATGCCCACGAGCATTTGGTGTTTTGCATTTGCGTTCTAAGAGAATAATGCACATTATGATGACACTGTCATTTATTTGTTCTCCCACCCTTCATTCAAGAAATTTGCAGTACAGTGGTACCTCGGGTTACGTATGCTTCAGGTTACATACGCTTCTGGTTACACATTCCGCTAACCTAGAAATAGTGCTTCAGGTTAAGAACTTTGCTTCAGGATAAGAACAGAAATTGGGCTTCGGCGGTGTAGTGGCAGCAGGAGGCCTCATTAGCTAAAGTGGTGCTTCAGGTTAAGAACAGTTTCAGGTTAAGTACAGAGCTCCGGAACGAATTAAGTACTTAACCCGAGGTACCACTGTATTAGAGTTTCCAATTGTTTTCCCATTCAGACACTAGCCAAGCTGAGACCTTTTTCAGAAACGTTTCTCCCTCATGTGCCTTTCAGATCAGCCCCATGACACCTGTGCCATGATAATTTAATTTCTTACTGTCATATGTGTTGCAGATCCCAAGATATGCACATTTTTTTATGGCAGTAGTCAATGAAATCAACACAATCATGCAAGAAAGAGTACTATGTGCTTCATGTTTTGCTCCACTACCTTTGTTTCAAAATGATGCTAAAAACAACAATAAGAATACATTTTTATTTGGTAAGCTGTGAGACTACTTATCAGCACATATTGGAAGGATATTGATAAGCTGACAATAGATCAACGTCATGCCAAAATCTGGCAACACGCTCTGCTAGAAAAACTTACACCTCAAGTTAAATCAAGGAATAGACAAAGAGACAATGACAATTTTGTTCAATCAGGTTCTGTTTTAGACAGGATGTGAAGGAATTAGGTTTTGCTTTCATGGACTGCTTGGATGGACCTTTATGGAATTTTGTGAATGATGTGGCAATGCAAATCTTTCTTGTCTGCTTGTTTGGAGAGTATAGGGTTATCTTGTGATGCCTGATCTGCCCTGGGGCTCAGATGGAAGGGCAGTACAACACCATTGTGGATGTGAAAAATGGCAGATCTCTTGTCTGAGGGCAAGAAAATGAAAAAGCTCCAAACTTCACAGAGCCTCTAACCAGAGGGGCAGGGCATGCGGTTGGCAGCAGGCAGATAGACAAATGATATAAAAACGGTAGTGAGCCTGAAGGCAAGCAGATCAAGGTGGATCTCAGCATGATAAGGAAAAGCTGGCAGAGAGTCAAACAAAGAATAAAAGGCTGCTACTTGAGAGTAACAGTCTGGTAAGGAGAACTCAGGGGAAGTGGGGGGTGTTTTAATCAACTTTATTTTGCATCATTGGGGAATTGGCTAGATATCTTTTCCTTAATCCTCCCTATTTTTCCCATCTTAATAAACTTTTTTACTTGTTTAAAAAAGCTGTGTCGTCTCAGGTCCTCCCAAGCATCCTTACACCTGGAAGCCCAGTGCTACCTTGAGAAGTTTCAGTTACACCCCAGAGAAGTATTTAGATTCATTGATGAAGGACATCATAGGAGAAGTAATCTCCCCCTTTATCTGCTGGTGTCAGAGTGTACCCCTCTCTTACACCCTCCTTTTCTCCACTGAAGAGAGGGGTACGATATCTGATGTGACCAGATCTCCCTTCCAGACCCAGGGTGGCTGAGACACACAGGGCAACAAAAGAAGACCTCCAGACACTCGTGTCCATATCTGGACAAGCTTGTTTGCTGGACCAATGGAACCAACTGCAACAATGTTTTGTGCAACTATGTGATGGGTTTGCAGTAGACCTGGGACAAAATGAGCTTCTCCAGGCCTTTCTATCTGGGTCTCAAGAATCTCCCAGTGCCATGCCCCTTCCCCAGGCCCCTTTCCACACTATTCTTAAGTGCTTTTTGTAACTGAATTTTGTCCCTGAATTGTGATGTCTCTTGCTTCTCTAGTTGGAAAGAAACCTCTAGACCAGGCTTCCTCAACCTCGGCCCTCCAGATGTTTTTGGCCTACAACTCCCATGATCCCTAGCTAGCAGGGCCAGTGGTCAGGGATGATGGGAATTGTAGTCTCCAAACATCTGGAGGGCCGAGGTTGAGGAAGCCTGGTCTAGACTATTACATGGCTGGAATGTCTCCTACAGCACAAGGGTAAGAGTTACATCTGCTGTTCCACCCACTTTTACCTCTGCCCCCAGTGATCACTAACATTTGGCCCCCAGAAATCTGCTCATGAGGAATGCACTCTTGGGCTGAGAAAGGTTCCCACTCCTGATCTGTAGACTTACGTAACTGGATATGACGACAAGCTGCTCCTGAAGGGGAGAGTGAATGTTACATTGCTTTGTTAAAGGTTTGTTGTCTATCTGATCTTTCTTCTGAAAAAGCAATAACCGTTGTTGTTGTTTACAAAAGTGACTCTCAGAGCAGAACTAGATGTTCAACATAGGGCCTCGAAAATGGAAATCTCACAATAAATTATCTCCATAACTTCAGTTGCTTGCATTTGCCCAACTCTGCCAGTGATAGCAATTGATGTGAAGAGAAGAGAGGATATATGCAGTGCTTAAATGTTGTGGGAAAGGGGAAAAACTGGGTTTTCCATGCTTTTTAGCATCCTCATGGTGATCATTCATCACATGTTCGTTTTGCTAAGAGAGAGATGCTTCCTGGCGTTGCTAAGCTTTGTGAGTGCAAGGGGTACCCAACTGCATGTTCTCAAATGTTCTCAAACTTGCCAACAATATTCTTTGTGCAAGAATAATATATTTTAACATCTTACACACATGTCATGATTCTGGCTGCACTTTCCCCATGTCAGAAATATACAGTTGTTCTTGTCCCAAGAATCCTGGTTTCTTCTGCGGTACTTTGTAAGGAACACAGTGCACTGACACAACAGTGACACAACACACATTCAGCAGAGCATCAGACCCTTCACATTAAATCCCGTCACATCACATCAACTGACATGACTGGCAGAACCTGACATCTCATGCCACAATGGGAAATATCAGCCTGTGCTGTGAGTTACAAAGGCATATTTTCATTCCAGGATGGAATGAAATTGAGAGAGGTTTACTGTCCACAACAGCTCATAATGGAAATATTTCAGCTCGGCTGATAGTCACAATCGGTGAGAGGGATGCATCCAATTTACTTACATTATATTTGATGTTTAATGACTCAATGAGCTGTGTACTAAGGTAAAGTAGAGGTGCTGTGGCAGATCTGCGGCTAAAAGTGACTCCTGTAACAGCCTCCTCTTTCACATGGTGAAAGAGAAAGCATTATATGAGGCCTTCACAACCCAAGTTTCCCCACCTATGTCTTTTTTCATTGGTTTCAGAGAACTTACCATATATCAATACTTACTTAACCATTTTCAAACAGAATGTGATGTGTGCTTGCTTTCCCATTCTGTGGAAGCATCAGCCTTACTACCATCAGTTCCATCTGGTTCTTTCAAATATACTGATATGATAAAGATGGGATCCAGCACAGAGGAAATTCTGGCGGTTCCCACACTGTGAGAAGTGAAGTTACAGGGAACCAGACAGAGGGCCTTATCGGTAGTGGCGCCAGCCCTGTGGAACGCCCTCCCACCAGATGTTCAGGAGATGATATAGGAGACTTCTGAGGAGACATGCATAAGATTTCAATGCAATGTTTTTAATCCATAATGCAGTAATATTTTAAATTTACTTGCCCCACCACCTGTGACAGATCCATACTTTCAACGATTAGATGAAACAATACTATACTTTTAATATAAAAAACAACAATCTTAACACTTCAAAGACTGAGATATTTTTTGAAAAAGCCAGTCAATGTGAAAAGTCAATTAGTACTTTGTAACCAATGACCGCTCCCCACCTAAAACGGGGGGCGCCCTTTGCGTGGAGGCGCGCAGCCCCTAGATCTGGAGCGGCTCCAACAGCATAGGCTTGGCTTTGCCTTCCCTCAGGTGGGATACCTGGAGGTCTCCGCCTACCTCAGTCAGTTGTCCAATCTCACCTGGGGGAAGCATTGCCAAGGAGACCAGGCCAGGTAGGGGAGGGATTACCTGCCCACACAATAGAGGGAGGATCTTACCTGGGAATCCTCACTTGGCTCCAGAGCTTCTCCCACCCTACCCACCCTCAGTTAATGTCTTATTTTGCAGGTTAACTTTTCTTCACAGGTATGCGGGCGCTGCTACATTAAGATCGCTGTTGAAGGGCCGGAAAGGAATTTCCCTGCATTGGCAGGTTTCACCTTTCCCATAGCAAAACGTCACAATTTTGGCAGTATCAGGCTTTGGGCGGAATCCTTTAGTCTATCTTCCTCTTTGATGCGGCGATACCAGGGTTCCCCGTTAAAGGGGTTTCTGAAGGGAGGCTTTGACCATACACCAAAAGGTCGTCATTGCTCTCCCCTGCGGCGGCGGCATAACGGGGGCGGCTATCTCTGCTTGAACATATGTTCTCCAGAGCCGCCCCCCCCCCACACTGGATAACCCTGATGCTCCCTCGGTCCCCGGCTGGGGACTGGGGAGGGAGAACGCCCAATGCCTGAGCCAAGGTCTACCCACATTTGAAATTTAATAAAGTTGTGGCCAATTTAATCCCATAGCACGTTGTCTTGAGTCGTTATTCCACATGACGGGGGGGGGGGACCGCGCGGGATCTGGGGACTCCGCCTGTCCACGCAAATACCAATTGAAAAAAATTGGGGGTCTAATTATTTGAACTATGAGCTAGAATATTTCTCTGAGAGCACCACAGGACTTTTTTTAAGTTAAAAAAACTTTGGCTATCTTACAAGATTAAGTGAAGTACGTAGCACCTCCCTTCCAAAAATTTCAGAGAAATGCCTTCCTCTCACATAATCTTTGGAAGGGTTTTTGTTTCACCTCCACCTGCACAGTGGATGGTTCAAAAAGCCAATTTTAAAATCTTCGGTCCGGCTAACATTTGCAATGTTCTGCTTTAGCAGGTTGCTTTCAGCTGCTCCTTGTGATATCAAGGAAATCCGGTTGATAGTTAAAATGCAAATGCTATGACTGGAAAATGCTACCAGGGAAAAAAGAAAAGCACATTCCAGTTGAACTTTATAAACAAGCTGGCTAAACCAACGTTAGACAGCCTTGTATCATGTACCAAAAAGTCGCCAACGGATATGATTGCATTAGTGCATATGAAAATAAGTTTTATTGTGATCATCCAACATTACAAGCATGCCTGGCAGCTTCTCATTCATAGTAGCTTTTGGTAATCCTTTAATTTATTTCTTACTTTATATGCTGGCACTGTCGTCCGTAGGAATGTTTTCCCTCTCTTCTCGATGCACATTTTTGTGACGATTGGTAATTTTAAAAGTTTTTGGCTGGCAGTCCTAGCTGGCCATTTCAGCGGCTCATCCCATGGACCTCAAGCCATCTGTTAAACCCAGTCCAGGATGCTCAGAATAACTATAGGAGAGCAGAGCAGAGCAGCTGGAGCAAAGCAAGTCAGCTGGAACTGCAGGAGCTGCTCTGGGTGTCAGGATAGTTGTATTTCAATCTGGGATGAGAAAATGATGCCTTCTTTCCAGACCCAGCCTTGCAAATTCAGTTAAGTCCCACTCCCTGGCCTCTCAACATGATCTTGTCTAATGAATGTACTTAGCTGTACATTTATATAATACATTTACGTAATAAATACAGGCACACCATACATTTATATGATAAATAAAGCCACACTATACAGTATTTGTGTTTTTAACTTGCTTTCTCCATGTGTCTCTTTGTATGGGTTGGGACTTCTCATCTGATTTTTGAAGCCCTGTTTTTTTAAAGTTAACCAATCCACACTATTTGTCTTTTGGGTGGAAATCTGGATAACCCTTAATGGGGATCAGTGGAGAAATGCCGAGCATCAGTTTTTCCTTCCAATATTTCCAGACTTTTAGCAAAGAGTTGACAGGATTTTTAAATATACTTTTTACATACATACATACATACATAGATACATTTGTATTCTGCCTTTCCATATGCTCAAACCAAGCTCAAAGCAGCTTACAACATGAAAAAATATATTTAATTACAAACTTCCCACACAACCCGAAATTCAGCTATCTTTCAAAACTACAATACAATTCTCCACTCAACTAATGCATATATTAAGGAGGAAATGTGGATAGAATTGAATATCTTAATACACTGATGAAAATAACATACAAAAAGTAACGTATTAAGTGAACATTGCATACAAAAAATGTGTTCATTAATGCTGGTTAATTGTCACGAGAACTTTTCTTTATTTTTTAAATGCAAACTGGGAATGTGGAGAACTAAACTGTAGATTGAAAAGATGAGAAACTGAGATAGGTCAAGATTGACTCATTGCCAGGGCAGCACTGGGTTGGAAAGGCTGTCCCTACAGTTGTTGGGAAACAAGCACTCAATTAAGCAAGAAGCAGAGATGAAGGTTAAAATGTAACACTATTTTATTTGCAAAAGAGGCTGAGTGTTACTGAACTCACAAGCTGTTTCACCATGAAACTGGTGAAATGAGATATGTGGCTCATGCACAAAGGGAAGGGATACATGGCTGCGAATGACATTCATCAATGATGAGGGAGCATGTCAGTTTCAACTGCCGCATCTTCTATTTCCAAGTGCCTCTCTTTGTTTATCCTTCAGATACAATCTATAAAGCAACTGCTCATCTCTTTGGTCCCGGGCAGCACATAGGAATACAGGAGTCAGTCCTGAAATTTAGTTTGTCATTTGCCTTCTCAAAAAGAGATGTGATTTATGTTTATGGTAAAATATTTGAAATGTCGTTTAAGAGGAAACAAATGGCACTCAGGTTTCAGGGAAAGAAAGTGGGGGGGGGGAGGAGAATAAAAGAAGAAACGCGGAACTTTTGAAAAACGCATCTTTGTCTTCTCACACTCAAAGTCACATATTTTTAATTCTAATTGTAAAAATTATCTGTCTCTCGGCATGTCTTGCCCAGTCTCTTTTCCTTCAAGGAGATTCATCAACTATGTTAATGATGACACCGGATTTTAATATATACATTAAACATTTAAGTTATAATACGTTAGCATGACATAAGATGTGAATAATAACAATGTTTTATATATGAAGCAAAAACATATTTTATGTTGGGAATGGGCTAGAATACTTGGCAAGTGACTTATATCCATAACAATTTCATTTAAATATTGCTTTTGCATCCCATCTATCTTAGATGCAATTTTATAGTCCCTTTTTAAAAATTCATTTCGGCATGACCTCTTTGAGGCTGCAGCTTAGTGCCTCTAGCCTACATATTCAATTGCACTTGTACTTGTTCCTGTTCAATTACATTTCAAAGTGCAGGAGCCAGTAAGTGCCCAGACATGAACTGCATTTACTATTCTGGGACTCTTCACAAATTATAACTTGCATTTGGTTATGCACAGAAATGCAGGCAAAAAGCCGAAAGGGAACCCATCACTTCATCCAAAATATGGCCTGTCCGATTTGACTTAGAGCTTGCACAGTTTGGAAATATACCTCCGCAAGCTGCATTATTCTGGAAATCTGTCTGGGTGAGTGAGTGTGGGTTTTGAATAAATGTAGACTAGGATACAGCAAATGAATGCTTTCTCGAATGGCTGAGTCCCTGCATAGCTTAGGCATGCACCTCCGCCTCCTCTGCCCAATCTGTGCCTTGAAGCCAGCTCCGTTCTTTAAGATCTGCTCATCGTGGCTTGGATCGAGTTCCTGTGGTCTCCCACTGGAGGAAGTGGAGGCAGGAAGGGGGAGCTGAGTTGGTTTTGAGCAATCCCTTCTTCCAGCTGCAGCCCTCTGGAAATTTGCTCTGGGTGGTTGTGGCACCTTCTGGAGCAGCACGGGAGAGGTGGTGCAAATGGACCGAAGGAGAAATGGACAAAAATGGCCTCCTTCATACCTTCAAGCAGAAGTTTCCACTGAATAATAATAATAATAATAATAATAATAATAATAATAATAATAATTGGTTTCCCCAGCCACTCCGGGCGGCTTCCACAAAGACCAAAAAAGATGTCACACATTAAAAACTTCCCTGAACAGGGCTGCCTTCAGATGTCTTCTGAATGTCAGGTAGTTATTTATCTCTTTGACATCTGATGGGAGGGCGCCACTACCGAGAAGGCCCTCTGCCTGGTTCCCTGTAGCTTTGCTTCTCGCAATGAGGGAACCACCAGAAGGCCCTCGGTGCTGGACCTCAGCTTCTGGGCAGAACAATGGGGGTGGAGACGCTCCTTCAGGTATACTGGGCCGAGGCCATTTAGGGCTTTAAAGGTCAACACCAACACTTTGAATTGTGCTCGGAAACGTACTGGGAGCCAATGTAGGGAGCCAACTGCAATGTATTGCAGTTCCCTGCACGAATGGACAAAACTTTCTGTTAGTGGTAGGCCTATGTAGAACCCAACCCATGGTCTTGCTCCGTGTAAACCATAAGTTAATTCTGAAGTCTAGTAGACACATATCTTTCTACCCATGCTTTCCCTGACTCATAAGATTGGATCCTGTTTTTATAATAACTGCTTCACTGGCTTTTATGTTGTATCTCTGTCTTTAATGACACTGCATGGTTTTAATGTTGTGGTTTTGCATACCACTCAATAGACTTTCCAAATACTAGGTGGCTTAGAAATGCCTTATAAAGAAACAAACCAATAAAACGGCTCGTGGTCTTTTATGGTTTAAAATTTAGCTGAAACAGAAACACTACTGGGAAAGAAGGTACTAGGCATTATATGGTAGACTGGGAAGTTTTCTGTACTCCCACTCAGCCAACCTTGGTTTGGGATTGGCTCAATATATAAAGGGTTGATTTCCTATTCACCGTGGTAGAATTAGGAACCTTAGGTCAAAAGAGTGAATGTAGTCCTTCAGGGCTAATTATCTGGCCCTCAAGACTCTCCCTGGGTCAAACCACGCTCTTTGGTCCCGCTCTTTGCCCTCCATAAGTCCTTCTGAGTGGTTGGAATGCGTCTGTGAATTATGCATCTTGCTTGCTTAGATGAACGATGAAGAGATGTGTGTGTGTGTGTGTGTGTGTGTGTGTGTGTGTGTGTGTGAAAGCTGGCCCACCCATTAGGCAGGGAGAAGCAGCTGCCTCAGGTGCCAGAAGTGCAAGAGATGGTGCCCTGCCCACCCCACCACCTCTACCACCACTGGAACACCCTCCACTCTTGCTGAGTTTGATTGAGAGGGGGGCTTTCCCACACACAATGTTGCCACTCGTCTTCCCTGCCCCTAGGGCAGAGAAAACGAGCAGCAAGGCCTTGCAGAATGCTTCCTTCTTGCTGAGTTCACTGAGAGGGGCTGCATTCCAGCAGTGGCAAATGTGGTGGGGGCAGAGGGTGGTACATTTCTGTTTCATCTCAGGTGGTGAAATGGGACAGGCCACCTTTGGTGTATGACTACATTCTAGTCACCTTTGGCCTTTGTGTGACTGGAATGTAGCCTACTATACAATGATAAGTGTCACATCCTTTGTCCTGCCCACGTTGGCCTCTGGACCTACTCACCACTAACAAATATCTCCCAGAAGGTTCCCCACAAGAGAATTCCATAGGCTGGAAAATTTCTCAGTCTCCAATCTAAGTGGTAGACATGGGTACAGCATGTTAAAACAGCAATCAGGTAAGGCACAAGGCTAAGACCCATTCTGCCAAAAAACTGAGACCAAACTTGCCGACCATTTGTTATTTGAAAGGTATTTTTTTTTTAGATGTGAAACATATGCTAGGTAGATTAAATTTCAAACCTGCCTTAAAAAGTTTTTATTCATTCAGTACAAAACCTTTTTGTTGTTGTTGTTGTTGTTGTTGTTGTTGTTGTTGTTGTTGTTGTTGCTGCTGCTGCTGCTGCTGCTGCTGCTGTGAACAGCTCTTCATACTTTGTTCTAGAGCAGGCTTGGGCAGAAGATGAACAAATAATAGATTACTTGTGTGTGTGACCAGGGGAACCAAAGACCTTTTCATCCTGAGAAGGAGGAGAAGGAGAAGGAGGTAGGTTTTGACAGGTTGTTTAGATCTTGCAGTTGGAGCAGGCAGCATAACCAATTCTGAGTCTTGTGGGCCTTCAAAGAAATCTAAAATAGTGGTGCCAATATCAAAGATTGAGTTGTCAGCTTGAATATCATTCATTATCATTTCTGTTTATATCAAATGCCTTTGGCTAAAGACAGATGTTAGTTGAAAGTAGAATGTGAGGTGCATTGTTGTCCATAGTGAATACACCCATCACTCTTGATCTCTTTTATTTATGCTTTGTGAAGTACACAAGATGGGGGGAGGGGGAGAATAGGCATCCTATATATTAAATATGAAGATGTTGCCCATACTCTTGGTCCGTGGTCTCAGGCAGAGATCTCTTACAGCCTTGTTGCCTTGGTTTCTTTAGCAGAAATGCTGCAGAATCTGGGATGTACTTTCTGCCAAGGTGCCATGGGGCACCTCCAATATACAGCCACATAGTTGGAGGGCTCTTTGCCCTGCATTCTACCAGTGCAATGCTATTAATCATTAAAACACATCTTCCTGATATCGCAGCACATGCAATTCCTCATAAAATAAAGAACAGGTGACTTTGCGCTGTAAAGGGTAATGTTAGTTAATCTGAGCGTGAACAGTGAGATTTTCAGAGATTTTTGCCTATTTTGGCTGGCATTCATTGTTTAAAATGCAGTGTTTGGAGGAAGTGTCCCATAATGCAAGGAAAATAGCACACCAGGAAGACAATGGAGATCAGGAGAAGGTTGGCATCCTCTCAAGACTTCAGGCAAATTCATGGAGCCAAAGGAAGTCTCCAGAATGAAGATGCTGGAGGCAGTTAGTTGAATCCTTCATTAAATGGATGTATGGGGGGGGGATCTTCCTAGGATGGTTTCAGGAAAGCAGTTTTCAGGTTGAAGTTCAACCCCCCCCCCCACACAAACAGAAACCTATTTCTCTGTGAGAACACAGAGTGTAAAGAGCAATTTATTTCACTTTAGACAATGAGGGTTCAACAACAACAACAACAACAACAACAACAACAATTTATTTGTACCCTGTCCATTTGGCTGGGTTTCCCCAGCCACTCTGGGTGGCTTCCAACAAAGATTAAAAATACATTAAAATGTCACACATTAAAAACTTCCCTAAACAGGGCTGCCTTCTGATGTCTTCTAAATGTCATGTAGTTGTTTATCTATTTGACATCTGATGGGAGGGCGTTCCATAGGGCGGGTGCCGCTACTGAGAAGGCCCTCTGCCTGGTTCCCTGTAGCTTTGCTACTCGCAGGGAGGGAACCGCCAGAAGGCCCTCGGCGCTGGACCTCGGCAGAACGATGGGAGTGGAGATGCTCCTTCAGGAATACTGGGCTGAGACATTGCTGTCAAACTGCGGTCAGTTAGGTTGGCAAGCACATGGGATGGTGCCTTCTCGGTGGTGGCACTGTGGTTACAGAATTCCTTTCTTATGGAACCATGAAAGGTTGAGTTCAGCACAGGCCTGGAACCATGCCTTGAAGACTCAATTGTTACAGTCTGCCTTTTCTTGATACACTGTGCTACTGATTTCTGAGTCTTTGGTATGCGTAAACCATACATTTAAAGGGCATCACTTCCCTAAAATAATCATGGAAACTGTAGTTTACTCCTCACAGTGCTATGCATCATCCAAAATAGGAAAAGGGTGGGGCAGAGATTGACATAAAATTTGCATGTTCTAATCTTGATTTTATACATGCAAATTTAGAAATAATTACTATAATTTAAATAGAAATACCATACACCTCACCATAGCAGGGGAGAGAGTGATGCAAGGATCTGTGTGCTTGCTCAGTCTGGAGTCCAGGAGCTTCAAGGTCCCTTCTGTTCTCCCTTCTTTATCTTTTGATAGGACTTGGACAGAGGATGGTCATTGGACACCCCTTGAAACTGAGAATCACCCTCTGTAATGTAAGCCCTATGGCCAACATGCAATTCCCTGCATGTAGGCTGGAATAGCACAGGGCAGGAAGAATTTCATCCCCCTGTAGGAAAAAGAAGGAAACATGTAGACAAGGGAATAATTCTCCCTTGCCTCCAGCTGGGCATTCTTCTGGTAGTTCTCCCAACCCTTCCCCAAGCCAGAGGAAGGAGACGGGAAGCCTCATTGTGCAAGCAGAAGTCATTGCACGTGCTTCAACTGATAAGGCTGCTTAGGTGAATACAGAAAATTCCAGTAGCTGAAGATTGACAAAACATTCTTATTTCCTTTTAATGTCTGCAGTAATATTTTTAGCCCAATAGCCATGCAAACAAAAGCAAATTACAAAGAAATCAAACTGGTCCATATGAAGTGCTTTATTATTATTAGTAGTAGTAGTAGTAGTAGTAGTAGTGGTTGCAGTACCATATTGAATGGTATTCAGCTGGGGTTTACTCAGAACAGACCCACTGAAATTAACAAATACGACTAAGGGCTCGCCCACACTTGTCTCTTGCCTAGAAAACATGGGTCCAAGTGTTTTTCCCCTTGTCCTGCTCCTTTCCCAGGGAAAACCCACTCTTTAGCACTAAATCAAAGTGAAACGTCAATCCAGAAAAAACCCCGAACTGCTGTTTGCTCTGATTGAGTGCTAAAGAGCAGTTTTCCCCAGGGGAAAGCAGCGGGCCAAGAGGAAGTGTTCATGAGCCCTAAGTTAGGTTACTTAATTTCAATGGGCTTGGTTTACTCTGAGTCAAACTTAGTTGAATGCCCCGCTTTGACTCTTGAATGAGACAATGACTTTAGAAACCGTGGGGACTGAAATCCCCTCCCCCCACGTTTCACCTCCTCTCTTTTTGTGAATAATTTATGCGTCGGAATGGCTTCATCGCCGACTGTTCTCCTAGCCATTAAACTGAAATAGAACTTACAGAAAATGGGGCTCCAGAAGAGAAGGTCAGCCTATGGAAATACCGCTATTGCTTTTGCGCCATTATTAACACCTCCTGACACGCGGTGCTCAGAGAGGGGAAAAGCTAATCTGTAGACTAAAATGATATGGTGATCTAAGGATTGTTTCCAATGTGTGCGCAGGAGGTGAATATCATTACAAGAAAGTGGAAGTAAGAAAACCGCATGGAAACGGGGAGAGAGAGTGACGGAAATAAGATCTTTAAGTTGACACGGGAACAAACTCTTCGCAGGCTGCTTGGGAGACCCACTGCCTGGAATCTACAGGGTGGCCTCGTAGTTCCAGTGTTCCAGGCAGGGTGCAGATCTATCTGCGTTAGAAATCATCTTGGTGTCTGAAGAACAGCCAATCAGATTTGTCTTTCATTTTTAAAAATAAAAGAATGCACTTGGGTTAAGTGTTAAAGTGAAAAAATGTTTTTGTCCGAAGATATGTGTGCTGCAACATGTACAGTGTGTTAGCCATTATTGTCTATTTGAAGCACATTTATCTCTCAGAACATTTTATCATCTCACCCCTATGGTTTTCGGGCTGAATTGTTTCCATGCTCGGCGGAGATGTTTTGAAGCAAGCAAATAAAATTAACCCCACTCTCGTGATTTCTAAGTTCATATGTCAAGATTTTCATTCCCCCAAGGTGAGTCAAGTTATTTCCCCCCAAAATTGATGGCTAACAACCTGAAAATGAAAGATGGCGGCAAATGGTTGACATGTCCACAAACGGTAATTTGAATCTGCCAGGCTCATTATTATTTATTGTTACATTTTTATTCTCCAAAGACTGTAGAGCAGTGTGCATGTAGATGTCCCATTTTATCCCCAAAACAATAGTTTCAGGTGGCTGAGAATGACAGTGACTGAGAATGACAGTGAAATCTGTGCCTAGAAGCTCTTGAGATACTTGAGACGTCCAAGTATGCAGGTACAGGATTGCAACCTTACATGTATCTGTTTACTCAGATGCATGTCTCACTGAGTTCAGTGGGGCTTATTCTCAGGTAAATTTGTATAGGACTGTACCTTTCTGTACAATCTTACCCTTTCTACTTAGACATACAGTAAGTTCAGCAAGGTTTAGTCCAAGATAAATTTATATAGACTTGCAGCCTGAGTGAGTCATCCAAAGTCATTGATTTGAGTAGCAAGAAAGTCATTGATTTGAGTAGCAAGTTTCATGGTTCAGCATAGATTTGAACTGAGACACATAAATATGTTATGCTGATTCACAAAAAAGAGCATATAGGTTTTGTTCAATGTACACAGTTCAAATATACCAATTAGCCCTTAACTCATGATATCATAATAATGCCGAACATTTGTGTCAGGAATGGGGAACCCATAGCCTTCTAGAAGTTGTTGGGCTTCCATCAGCCCCAGCCAACATGGCCAAAGATCAGGGATGATGGGAGGCATATTATGAGAATACCTGGAGGGCCACAGGTTTCCCATCTCTGCTCTCTGTTATCTATTTGCTCATTAAAGAAAACAAAACTTTGGGTTGGACGAGCTACCATATTTCCTACTTTTTCTTAATAAGGAAATAGGAAATATATGGAAAGGGAGGAGGGATCTCCAGAGCAGTGTTTGCATTAAGGCAGTGCTGCAGATACATTCACACTAGTTGCTAGTTCTCAGAAAATGTGTAGCCGACCTACTCACATATAGATGTATTCAGGATCTGTACAGTGGTACATCGGGTTACAGACTCTTCAGGTTACAGACACTTCAGGTTACAGACTCCACTAACCCAGAAATAGTACCTCAAGTTAAGAATTTTGCTTCAGGATGAGAACAGAAATCGTGGCAGCGGCAGTGGGAGGCCCCATTAGCTAAAGTGGTACCTCAGGTTAAGAACGGTTTCAGGTTAAGAACGGACCTCCAGAACGAATTAAGTTCTCAACCCGAGGTACCACTGTAGTTTTGTTCATTCATTTTTGCTTGATCTTCAGGTACATGAACCATTCATCATAAAGCAGTTTTCTACTTCGCAGCCATAAAGCGAGGGGACGGGGGACGGACTGATTTCAGGAGCTGCTGGGGTTTGAAGAACCTTCATATCTGTTTGCAGGGGCTCCACTTATTGAGGTGAGGAAGGGTGAAATTGACACGTTGTTACCAGGTGGTGAGATGAAGAGTGAAACTGATGCATTGTTATGGAAATAACCAGTCACAAATTGTGTGGCTGTCACACACTGGGCTGTACCCAGTGCTAGCCCTACTCAAAGTAGACCCACTGATGTTAATGGCTATGGCTAACTTAGGTTCATTTATGTCAGTGAGTCTCTTCTGAGAAGAAGTAGCACTCAATACATTTCACTGTCTCTGAACGAAGGCTGGAATCCTACATCTATTTACATGGTAATAAAGCCCACTGAACCCAGTTTTGGACAGACTTCTATAGGATTGCACTAACTTTCTTTTCTGGCATTGGTTTTAAATGAAACCTTTTCTTCTGAAGATCCTCCTGCATAATAATAATGATTACAATTTTCTGAATGCTGTTCCTTCTGTAGCCACAAGGACACCACCCACACAGAAGAGGAACATGGGGAGTTGGAGGGGGCAGGGTTTACGGGGGGGGGGGCTTTAGAAAAAACCCTAAGCTGTATTGCTCAAAAACAACAACAACCAAACAAACAAAAAACAACACGCATACCTAGGAGGGCACAAAATATTGTTGGTCCCACTAGTAAAGAGTATATTTGTTAAAGCAACTACCTTAAGTCATAACAGCAAGGAATAAAAGGATTATGAGATAACCTGACAGCTTTCTAGTTCTGATTTAGACGTCAAATAAAACTTCTGAGCCAAGATAAATGAGATGCACTTAAAGGCAAAAGGTATGAGCCAGTGAAATACCACTTCAATAAAATATTCCTGCATCATTGGCTAACATGTTGGTCTCTGCTGTGTTTTTCGTGTATTGCAGGGCTGAAGAACCTTACTCAGCCTGAGGACCACATTTCCAAGAGCCAATTGCCAGTGGTGGGTGGGGCTATTCTACTACTCTAGATTAGGCTTGTTTCTACATACATTCATATGTCCCTCTCTAAGCTCCATCTAGGCAACTAGGGACTCAGCTATACAGCTGCAAATAAAAAGTTTTAAGTGTGTTGTAAAGGGCAATATACAAGTGTGACACTAGATGGCGACAGTGAACTATGACAAATTCAGTGTATTTTTCAAAACGTTTTTTTAAAAAGCATTTTCACATCATTTTTTTAATGTGTGTGTAGGACAAATGGTCCGTGTTAAAGGATACACTTCAGCCAGGCAAAAGCACTCGAGGTAGGATCTGTGAGGGGTGTTTTTGTGAAAGCCTGGAATGTGCTCTTGAACTCTGATAAAACAAAACAAATTCCTTCCAGTAGCACCTTAAAGACCAACTAAGTCAGTTCTTGGTATGAGCTTTCGTGTGCATGCACACGAAAGCTCATACCAAGAACTGACTTAGTTGGTCTTTAAGGTGCTACTGGAAGGAATTTGTTTTGTTTTGACTATGGCAGACCAACACGGCTACCTATCTGTAACTTGAACTCTGATAATTCATCTTGCTTGTTTGGAAATAACTTTTTTGATTTTTTTTTTTTTAAGTGAGGTGCCAGCAATCATATATTGATGAAATTGCAGAACAGAAAATGGTGGCCATGGATAGCAAAAAAGAGCTGCCCCCAGCCCAAAGGACCTGGCTTCACCCTAGCTGAATGTTTCCCTCCAAAATTATGATTCCTTCCTTCCTTCTTTCTTTTTTTCCTTCTTCCTGATAACAATGGTGTCTACTATTATTAATAATAATAGTTGTTGTTATTAATAAAAGTAGTAGTAGTAGTAGTAGTAACTATTATTAATAACAGTAGTAATAATAATGAGGGAGTGGCTGTTATAGCTTCTCTGAGCCTGTGCTTTCAGCGGGTTCAGCATGGACTGGTTCCCCATCCCAGCATAAGCAAGGTTCTCTTATTCTGCATTAAGATACTTGCACAGAAAATAAATGGGTCATACACTTCACCCAAATGCACAACTTTGCCTGAATATAAATGGAAGGATCTGATCTGACTGTCCATGCCAATTTGTTCCCTTCCTCCATTCACCTAAATGAGAAACCTGGTGTTCCTGGTGAATACATTAGAGGTCTTGCTTGTAGAGCTGATTTCATGACCTGTGGTGCATGCTTTTTTGATGAATTAATGTTTTACTCATAATTAGGAATTTTCTCTGGGAAACTAATTGTGCACTGGTACTTCTGAATCAATTTATCATTCCCCCCCCCCTCCAAAAAAGGCTAAGATGAATGACTTATAAATGAATGATTTAGTAATGCTCATAAGGGACTAAAAACCTGTAGGTCCCCTTGATTTTGAGGTATCCCAAGGACAGTATTTTTAACCTCTCTGATCACTGTTGACTTTATTGAGCTCCATTTCTAAGATACAGCATAATCAAGGTTCGGTTTTGATAATGAGTTTCATTTAATGGGTCTACAGGAAAGCTAAATGACAGCAAACACACACACACACACACACACACACACACACACGAGAGAGAGAGAGAGAGAGAGAGAGAGAGAGAAAGAGGATCTTTTGGAGCCTTTATCCAGTTATTGTAAATCATGCCATTCAGGCAAGCTGGGGTGATGTTAACTGCCAAATTTCATTTAAGATGTACCTTTATTTGCTCTGACAAGCCACTCAAAATCCTTCCAGATTTCCATAAATGAACTCCAGAAAAACATTAAATTAGAACCGTTTGTGGCAGGTCCTCATTACATCCTGAAGAGTATACAAATTAAACTATTTTTATTAGGAAATTGGAAAGAAGGAAATGTTAATAAAAGCAATGGTTTAAAGGCACTGAAATATTTACTTTTTATTTGAGAGAACCCATTAGTGATTTTGGGTCCCATGCCACATTTTTAATCCATTCCCTGAACCTATCATCCAATAGAAAAAGAAAGGTTCATATTAAAGCAACATTCATGCCCACCCTCACTTGATTCCATTTCTTGATGTTTCCATACCTGATAATTTCTGATAAAAGCCACTTCTGGAAATTTAGCAGAATCTCGTAGAAGTTTAGTGGTCTTTTCTGTGTTAATTGCTTCCAGAAAATAAAAGAAAAATCTTCTTGCCACTCTGTTGACTCAGAAAATCATGGGACTTTTTGCACAGGAAGGTTTCTGCTGTTTTCATGGATCCTGCCATATATGACAAAATTTGGGGCGGTATTCCAGCATACAGTTCTTCCCTGCCATTTTCATGGGCGGGGGATCAGAAACACATTTACGCAGAAAGGGTGTGGTGTGTCTGATGACAGCCGCTGTTGTGTCACACCACACCCACCGAGGTGACTGAGGGGACCGTGAGGTGGCGGCCTGCGGTTCAAGAAGCCACAACAGAAACCAGGACAGAAGCTAGCATCGTAAGCAGGAGAACTAACACAATAATCCCCACATCTGAATGCACCCCCCCAGTGGTGGAGGAAACCTTTCAGGCACCTGGGGCGGCGCGCCCAGGGGTGGGGCTGCCCACCCATAGGGATGGCCCATCCCTATGGACACCATATGCCTCATCCCACCCACTGTCTGCCCACTGCATCCCCCCACAGCTATAAGGCAGCTGAGGCCCCGCAGTGTGCCCAATCCCTATGGACGCTGCGCGTCCCTTCCCTATGGGTGTCCCTATTAGTGTGGTGGCAATACACCCAGGGGGGAATTTGTCACACACACCCCGGGATGAAGAAGAAGATGGAGAAGAAGAAGAGGAGGAGGAGGAGGAGGAGGAGGAGGAGGAGGAGGAGGAGGAGAAGAAGGCTAACATTCTCCTTTCCCTTCCTCCCCCACAACAAACACTCTGTGAGGTGAGTGAGGCTGAGAGACTCCAAAAAAGTGTGACTAGCCAAGGTCACCCAGCAGCTGTATGTGGAGGAGTGGAGACGCGAACCCGGTTCCCCAGATTACGAGTCTACCGCTCTTAACCACTACACCACACTGGACCGCCCCAACTGCATCTCCCTTTCTCCATCACTAGCACCCCTCTCTCTGTTTGCATCTGCACTGCATTGACCTCCCTGCCACCTCACCCTTCCCTGCCCTCTCTCCTGGCCAGCAGCAGCAACCCACCTGCTGAGAAGCTAGCGTAGCATCCACCCCACCTGGTGAAGTCATTTCTGGTGAGGACCAGTTCTTACTCAAAGAGGTAATGTAGGTCAGTGAAGGTCCACTCACTCCACCCCCACCCAATAGATACACCCAAAGAGCCTCTGAGCAGAGGGGCAAAACTGTGCCTTCAGCACAGTAGATTCCAGTTTCAGAGCTGTTGGCTTTAGGAAACCAGTGTACTGACTGCATTACAGCCACACCCATCTAAACAGGTTTGGACCTTGACATCCAGCATGATAACCAATGCTTACAGTCTTGCATTTGGATTACGTGTGCAAAAAAATACAACGGGCAGGATGCACACCAGGAATGCCGACAGTGGAAGTCCTGTTCAAGGACTTCTGCTTGAGCAACAAGGCTTTCCCCCCATCCTCTCTATGATTTCCTTACACAAGTCAATGGACAGAGACCTCCATTGTATCTTCAAATTTCCATGGCAGGGTCAGAAGGCTAACTCTCACCAATGACCCTCAGGGTATTAGAGTGTTTACTGTAGGTGACATTTCCCCTATCCCAGTCTTTTCTGGCTATTTTGCCATGATCTCTTTCCCTATGCAGGTCAATAGTGTGATCTCTTTCAGGGGACAAGATTTGACACCCCCTAACTTTGAGTAGCTACCTGTATAAATATAGGTTTGATGGTGATGGTTTTGCACCCCTTTGGCTCAACGCCCTGTGCAGAAGAACCACTGCACTGATCTAAACTGGCACTGTCTCTTTTTCTGAAGGAATATAGGAAGTATTCCCAGAAACCCATGAGGGGATAATCCCACCTGCCAATGACCCCTAGGGTAACAGAATCATTGCTTGGAGGGTGACATTTCTTCCAGCCCACTCCTTTTCCGCACCCCATGATTTCTATTGTACATCCCCTAAAATGGTAGAGTCTGGCCTCGCAGGAGAACCATTGCAGCTATCAAATTGTGGCAGAAAATGAAAAAGATATAGATTTTTCCTTTGTTTAAAATGGATCAAAATGTAAAGGTGCCCTGTGTGGAAACCCCTGAATGTTCCCTCTTCATAGCGAACTCTGGGAAATGTAATTATGGGAGAATACAGTCCTCCTTAACAACTCAACCAAAAGACGTTCCCAGAATATTTGGGGGGAGGAGCCAATACTGTTTAAAGTGGTACATAGCACTTTAAATGTATGGTGTGACCTCAGAATAAGGTGTATTCTGATTTGGGATGAGACTCAGTCTGGCTCAGAATATGTTCATTTGATTTTTGCATTGGTTGTTCTGGGCCAGGGGTCACCAAACTGGTGCCCTTCAGATGTTTTGGACTGTCATGCACATCCGCCCGAGCTAGTAGAGCTGTGTTGATTGGGGATGATGGGCTTTATGGTCCAAAACATCTGGCAGGGGGCAACAGGTTGTCAAAGGATGTTCTGAACTGTGTCCATCTTGACACTACCAACTGCAGCGAGTTCCCTGAATGAATCTCAGTTTGCTCATGTTTCGCAGCTTTCAGGTGTGCTAATCTTACATGTGTGGCATGTGAACAACAATAGGTTCTCCAGATGAAAAAAAATACACCAATCCCTTTGCACTGGAGCTCCCAGGTACTCTTACTCTTACCCAAGATCCACTGAGTTCATAAACCTGGGAACCATGTTCGTGTTGAGGCATGTAATGAAGAGATAGAAGACAAAATGATACTTCAAACAGAGCCAGATGAATCCAATGGCAACTCTGAGTGTTCCGCGTGGCTTTAAATATGGAAATCTCTAGTCAGACCTTACCGTACTGGCATTCTCAGACTGTGGTTGGTGCATATTCGTGTTTGTGTGTTGATATCCATTCAGACCAGGCCTTTGCAGAAGTCACTTGTGCTACCCACACAGACAGGGCTTTAGGATTTCTCAGGCTGAGCACTTCTGTGCAAAATTGGGAATGCCCATATGGAGGTCACGTTGCATAAATGTGGCTCTTTTATGTCAGGCGAAGGCCCAGGGCAATTACAGACTGCTCAAAAAAAATTGCATTTATGGCATACAACATTACTCAATTCTCATGTGACTTGGTTTGAAGAGGGAAAATGAAAAGTGGTATTTATCAGCTTGATAATAAATTTCTCCTTCTCTCTCTTCCTCCCTTTATTCCTTTGTAAGCCTGGTGGATATTCTGGGGTGAGCAGAATGCACAAAAAAGATGGTATTTTCTTTAAATGGCTTGGTTAATGGTTTCCTACCCTCTTAGACGGCCATGTGCTCTGATTGCTCTCAGTTTGGGCTGCGTTCCTCTTCTCCTTGTTCTGCAAACCAGATTGGTTACATTAAATGCTTATGTTAATGTTCCATCAATTAGCTTTTTCTTTCTTTACATTTTGTTTTTCATTGTTTTGCTTTTGCTTTGTTTTTACTCCCTGTATAATTAAAATGTTTAACATTGTTCCTTCCTGTGGTCAGGACACATTCACTTAAAGCTATTTTATTCTAAATCAAGACAGAGGGCAAATGGAAGCAATTAGAATTAAGGGCTAGTTTATCCTCCCTCCCCCTCCTTCCACCCCATAATGCGGTGATGTCTCTTCTGTAAATTCAACTATCATTGCTGCTTCATCCTCCAGATCCCCCTATATGAGATTATATATATATATATATATATTTTCACAAGAACGCTAGCCAATGCAACATCATCTGCAATGGGAGTGAGGGGCCCGTAGACAGAAATCTCTGCTTCTCGACACAACAATTCATTTGCAATGTCCATTCCAGTTTAACCAGATTGAGTTGGTGATATAACTAATTCCAGAAGAGCTTGTCATTGCGGGGGACGAGGGCAATGTAGCAATGCTTCAGTAGGTGGCGCTTCAACACAGCTCACCTGGTACACTGGCTCAGCTTGTACACAAAAATCTTGTAAGAATACTCTTGCATGGTTTCTAAGCCTCCTTCAAACGAGAATATACTGCCAGATCGTGAGCTCTGGTCTCTAAACCGACAAAATGTTGGGACATTGCTCCTTGCAACTCAAGGAACTTCTCCATCTCTTGGTTTCACTTTGTTATCATTGTATAACTCTTATTTTTGGAGGAGAAGGAGAATAAGAAGAATCAGACTCTGCATTGCTGATGTGCATTTGTTTATTTATTTATAAAAAAAACATTATTTTTCCAATGGGACATTTGAGACTGGAACTAGATTTTACAGGAGATAGAAAAGAACAGACTGAGATGAGATATGATAGCCATCTTCAAATATCTCAAGGGCTATCACATGGAAGATGGAGCAAGCTTGGTTTCTCCTGCTCTGCAGGGTAGGACTCAAACCAATGGTTTCAAGTTACAAGAAAGGAGATTCCAACAAAACCTTATGAAGAACTTTCCGACATTAAGAGCTGTTTGACAGTGGAATGGTCTCCCTCAGGAGGTTTTTAAGCAGAGGTTGAATGGCCATCTGTCATGAATGCTTTAGCTGAGATCCCTGCATTGCAGGGGGTGGACTGGATGACCCTTGGGGTCCCAATTCTAAAATTCTAAAATTCTATGGTTCTACAGTGGTATCTCATGTTACAGATGCTTCAGGTTACAGACGCTTCAGGTTACAGACTCTGCTAACCCAGAAATAGTACCTCGGGTTAAGAACTTTGCTTCAGGATGAGAACAGAAATTGTGCTCCAGCGGCAGCAGGAGGCCCCATTAGCTAAAGTGGTACCTCAGGTTAAGAACAGTTTCAGGTTAATAACGGACCTCCAGAACGAATTAAGTTCTTAACCCAAGGTACCACTGTTTATATGGATGCTGCCTAAAATAGTCACCCTGCACCTCTGCCTCCTATCTTTTCTGGTAACATACTTACAATATGTGTGTTGTGAGTTTTAAAAAATGTTTTACATTTAACCCCCCCTGCCCCTTTCTTCCATCATGGAACCCATGGCAAGGTACATTTGATTCCCAGGAGTCTCCCACAAAGGCACTGACCAGACCTGCTTCACTTGCTTAGTTTCGGCAAAGCATCAAGCGCCTTCAGGAGATAACTTGAGACCAGCACTGTGTCATGGTGTCCCGTCAACCCACGCAACTGCAGGCCCTGAAATAAAGAGGGGAGAGCAAACTCTGAGTGTGGAGACGCCATGTCAAATGCCTCGTGGTACTAGGCAATAGTGTCGAAGGAAGGAAAAGAAAGGGGAGAGGGAGATCTCACTGGTAGACTGCCTACTTGACATGCAGAAGATCTCCAGTATCTCCAGCTGAAAGGATCCCAGACTCTCCACATGAGACCAAAGAGAGCCTGGCGGGGCCCATTGTAGCTGCAGGAAGGCCAAGGGGGGCACACTGCAGGCTGCAGAATATTGAGGGGGCCTGTCTTGAAAATTGGGGGCGGCTTGGACCACCCCCGATGGTGTTGTGACGTTAACATATGAAAGTGCTGGAGGTGAAATAGTTAAACAGGTTACCCAATCAGGACCCAGGGGGTGGAGTCAGAGGGACTATAAAACCAGCTCTGGGAGAGGCAAAGGGAGGAGTTTGTTGGGAGGTTGGTTGGAATGGGAGTGAATTGGGATAGAGTTTGTGGGTAGGTTGAGTTAGTGTAGCGAAATAAGCTGAGTCAGGAATAGTTAGGGGCTAGGAAGACAAGTAAAGATCTGAGAGGTGGTTTAGTGAGTGAGAACAGGTAGCGGAAGTTATAGGTCTGGATAGGCACCCCATGATTGTAATTGACCGATACCATTTATGAAACCACACACTTGTTAAACTGCAATAAATAAACAAAAGTTTATGTTCCAATTTAACCCTGACTGGACTCAGCATTGTACCAGGTAGGGCCTGGGTGGTGGCAGCGAGAAATAAAGTGGTGGCACAGGGATCAATAGACGGTGAAACGTCCGGTGACCCTGTGTGATCACCACAGGTGTTCCCGGCTGCAATCCTATACCCACTTTCCTGGAAGGGATCCCTATTGAACACAATAGGACTTTGCACCGGCAAGTGTAGGATTGCTAATGCACATATGAGCAAAGACTGGCCTTAATTACTGTGATGTGCAACAATGATGATCAGCAGAGAACTTTGTGGCTGAAGTTCCAGGAGTGGAAGTTAATGGCACTGAAAGGGAAGTGAAACTACTCCTCTCTCTTCCTCTTTCCTGTTGCTGCAGGCGTCAGCTTCATAATACTGGCAAGGAGAAACATTCCCAATGGTTGCCATTTCCCCCGGAGACAGGGCTATATGGTGAAAATGGCAGTCACCATTTTCATTCGCCAAAAATTCTCTGGGACCAATGCTATGTCAGCAGTGTATTCCCAGATGCATCTGGGAAGGAAATGATTACAGAGAGAATTCACCTTCACCTTCATTTTACCCTCATTTTATCTGCCACCTCTCACTGATGGCAGGGGGCCATTTTGGCTCAGCCTGAACTTTAATTAGGAAAAAGGGTTGTTGGGGGAAAAGGAACACACATTCCTTACATTATTAGGTGAGGATATAGGGTTGTATATAACATTAGTCATACTCAGAGTCGACTCACTGAAATTAATGGACCCAAGTGAGTCATGTCTAGGGTTGCCATATTTCAATTCTACCTTTGAGATCCCGGTAATATCCGGGGAAATCCGGGAGTAAGGCAGGCCTAGTTGTGTCCATTAATTTCAATGGTTCTGTTCTGCGTAGGACCAGCATGAGATACAACCCACAGTTATAGTGGGAGACGTGCTGGATCCTGGTATGTTTAGGGCATGGGTAGGCAAACTAAGGCCTAGGGGCCGGATCCGGCCCAATCGCCTTCTAAATCTGGCCTGAGGACAGTCTGGGAATCAGCATGTTTTTACATGAGTAGAATGTGTCCTTTTATTTAAAATGCATCTCTGGCTTATTTGTGGGGCCTACCTGGTGTTTTTACATGAGTGGAATGAGTGCATTTATTTAAAATGTATCTCTGGGTTATTTGTGGGGCCTACCTGGTGTTTTTACATGAGTGGAATGAGTACATTTATTTAAAATGTATCTCTGGGTTATTTGTGGGGCATAGGAATTCATTCACTTCCCCCCCCCCAAAAAAAAAATATAGTCCAGCCCACCACATGGTCTGAGGGACGGTGGACCGGCCCATGGCTGAAAAAGGTTGCTGACCCCTGGTTTAAGGAGAGGCCTGCCTTCCTTAGAATCTGATTCCCCATATCACTGAAGGCCCTGGGTGCTTGAATGCATTCTTGCCATTGCCACAATACCAACAACACAAAAGCAACAAACGATCCCTAAAGGCAGGCGGGGTCCAAATCTTTTTCTGGCTGCAAACTGGAAGAGTAGCTTGAACTACGTATACCTGGAAGGTTGGGGGAAAAGCCAGTGCAGACAGATTCCGGAGCAGTCATAATACGCTGCTTTGTATGCCCAGTAGCTCATCTCTGCTTTAGTTTGCAATAAGTGCAGCTTCTCAACAGTCTTCAAAATCAACGCTGCACATTAGAATAGTTAAGCCTGGAGGTTAGGAAGGCAGGATTGACAGCTGCTAGGTATGAATCAGAGAGAGCGGTGGGGTGGGGGGGGGGAGCCACAGTCTTTTCACAGCAGATGCTTTGTAATGAAGTATACAGTGGGAAGAATTTGAACAGTACTCATGAATACTCTCTTTGCAAAATCAAAGGTTTTTGTTTTCTCTTTTTAAAAAAACAACAACAGCAACACCTTGCCATCTTGATTATTTGCTCTTATTTTTCATTCTGTCTTCTTGACGGAGCCATTACAGATTTTAAGCAAACATCAATCCAAAATCCAATTTTTAAAGATGTGCATTTCTCTATATAACTCACTTAAATGTTCTAATTAATTCTTTTCTTGGGGAAAAATTGTGTGTCTTCTTTGTGATGGCTTGTTCTCTTCATACCTTTTTTTAAAAGTGTCCTTTCCCCCGTTTATGGGGTTGGGAGTGGGGGGGGCTGAACTCTCGGGTTTGCGCTTAGAATATATTGATATCTCTTGCTTTATTGATTTTTTATTAAAGTCCTGAGGTTTGAATTAATGATTGTCAACAGCAGCTTTTGGGGTTGTTCGTTATTTGTTGTAGCTTTAAATGATAGCTTTTACAGATGCCTTGTGTTTTTCTTTGCCCAGTGGTTTGCAGAAGCCAAAGTATTTAAAAACACACACACACAAAACCCCCCATCTTCTCATAAAGGCTTAGCAGTTAGCGCTACTATATGCCAACATAAAAAAGGCAGTGTAAAGTCAAACTGCCTTTGCTACTGTTAACTGTGCCTGCATCTTGGCATCCGTCAATGAAAAGAACGTCCGATCCAGGCATCCCTGCTGAGGTGAGATATGGCTGCGTCCCCAACAGTGAGGCGTGCGAGAGCAGTGCCAAAAGCACAGCAACAGTCTGGTTCAGGTCTGTCTTAATGAAGGTCCAGCGTGGGGCTAAATGAGTTTCTTCTGCTGCTGGGTTAGGGGCTAATGACACAAGGTCTCCCTAGGCTCACCACTGCTGCTGGCGTTTCTCTCTTTCTTTTTTCTTTGGTCCGGGCATATGGCGGTAAGCTAACTGTGGTGCTTATGGGATTTCTGTTGTGTTTTGTTTTGGGTCCCCCCCCATTCTGGAACTTGTCTTCATTTTCAGCTTACAACATCAGGCCATATCCACCGGTTGTCATTTTGCTTTCATTCTTAAAATGTTTGTCTCTGTGTGTATGGGATGAATATGTTAACTTCAAGTTCTCCCAGTTTCTCATTTATGCCCAGTTCAGTTCTCTGCATTTCCACGGTGCTTTGTGATCTTTTACAAAAAGTCCTTGTTGCATTTGATCACGCTTATAAAAATCAATTTCATTTGGGTACCTATCTGGATGTTTTGTTGGCTTATGTCGATTCAAATATTTAAATGTGGATGGATGTATTGGTGGTGAATTGCATACACAATGTGAGCTCATAGGTTTCTTTTCTTCTGTTTCTCTGTCTTTGTAATAAAAATAAAATAAAATAATAATAATTGTCTGCGAAAATTCGCCAGTATTTTTGTACAAATTTCTCCTCATGTACACAAGCTTGTATGCAATGTTACTTCGTATACACATGTTTGCGAAGCAATTTCCCCTAATAGAATTCATTTTTCCATGTTATTTTCACTTATGCACACACACAAATATCTATGTGCACAATTCACTGTAGTATATGCATTTTGTTCACATTACTTGGCTGGAGATGTGCATTGCAAAATTCGGAGAAAAGTGAATTTTGAAGAATGACTGTGCTTCAGTTTGCATATTGTTTAGGAAAGAGTAAATGAGGTCAGTTCCTTTAAATGTGAACTAAATTTAAATTAACCCCCTCATCCCTAGTGTGTGTGCATTTGTGAACTGTAACTAAGCTTCCTGTGACTGTGTTGTTAACACAGCTCTTCCAGTTGAGGCATGGAGGCCAGGTTAATCAGTAAATGCAAACTTTTTAAAAAACAAAAAACCCTAGCATCAAGTCAAACTACCTTTGCTACTGTTACATTGCCTTCTTGGCATCTGTCAATGAAGAGCTTGCTAAGCTATCCCTAGGGAATCATGAGACATGTCTACTTCTATCTCTCTACATGCTAACATGCCGAGTTTAAGCCATTGATGCACAAAAGTGAGTGGTGTTTTTTTTTGAGGGGAGGGCAATGCTAACCTGCTTGTCTATAACATGCACATAATCAAGAACAGTACACTGTCCTTTCGAAAGCACAAAAGTATCTTGCACACACTCAGAAATATAATGCAAGGCATTTCACAAGAATCCAGATTGTTGGTTAACCGTTGGATATGTGATTCAACCACAATGGAAGTCCTCCCAGGAAAATGCCATCCAGCTGGTCCAACTAGGCTAGGATTCCAGGCTAGGATCCATATTCCAAAGTTCTTTATATGTCCTTTTGCTTACAAACTGTGTTGCTTCAGGCTTCTCCTTCCAACTACTGTGTCACATATACTGTATTTTTCTGTGTATAACACATCCTGGTGTATAAGATACCCCCTATTTTGGGGGACTCAAAATTAAGAAAATTGGGGGGGGGAGAGATTGCCCCCGTGTAAGACTACCCCCCTTTAACATTCTTTTTTAGTAAACAACAACAACAACCTAGTCTTATACACAGAAAAGTACGGTATGTGTACAATCAAACACTCTTTTGAGGATAAGGGAACCCTCTAGAGTGGCACAGAATATTGGGCTAGGCAGTGTAGCTGGAAGGGAAGGGTTGGGAGTACCACCTAAGTATACAAAAGTGCCTTAGGGTGTCATTCTCTACACACCTACTGAGATTAAGGGTGGATCTAAACACGGGGGGGGGGAACGCTATAAATAATTAAAAAAATAGAATGTTTTAACAAAAGAAAAAATCTCTATGGAAAACCACATTTTGAAATTTCCTGCTCTCTGGTGCCATCTGGTGTTGCATGTCTATAGTGCATTCAAGTCACTGATGCATTCATGTCAAGGTGAGTCCTGAGCCCTGGCCACAGTCTTCTAGAAAGGCATTCTTGCTCACATATGAAACAACCCTGTGTTATTGGAGTTGCCTCTCTGTTTTGGCACATATCAGCAGATGTGATAATTCTACCATGTGATTAGAACTTCAGAAGTTGCCTTATATCGAGTCAAACCTTTGATCTATCTATAATGATTGGCACCCCATCCCCACCTGGAGTTGCCAGGGATAAAACCCAGGAGCAGATTTGGAGAAGATGTTCTACTACTGAGCTATGGCCTTCCCACACTTGAAGCCATTTTCATTCTTCCCATCCCCAAATAATTGTCTGGAACATGGGGCCTAGAGATGCATTGTACCAATGTAATTTTAGTAAAATGAAAATGAAAACCCTTGGTTTTTAGGATAAGTTATTTGCTTTGGCTCCTGCCAACCTAGCAGTTCGAAAGCACGGCAAAGTGCAAGTAGATAAATAGGTACCGCTCCAGGGGGAAGGTAAACGGCATTTCCGTGCGCTGCTCTAGTTCGCCAGAAGCGGCTTAGTCCTGCTGGCCACATGACCCGGAAGCTGTATGCCGGCTCCCTCGGCCAATAAAGCGAGATGAGCGCCGCAACCCGAGAGTCGGCCACGACTGGACCTAATGGTCAGGGGTCCCTTTACCTTATTTGCTTTGGCAAGCTGACATAAAATACTCTCAGTTTCTAGTTTTATTTCAGAATAAAAATTCTGAATTCCTTTAATGTGTGATCAAATAATAGACTTCAAAAATTCAAAATAATAATAGTTCGAAAGGGATTCCGAGCTTCCTGGGCTCAACAGAATGATGCTGTCCATGTAGGACATGGCAACTGCTTCTGCATAAAGGGCTCCTCCAATAGAAACAATCTAATTTAGATCGTATCACCAAGACATTTATAAACAGAATCTCATGAAGCACTCGCTAATGCATGTGTTGGTTTAATCCAAAATGTGGTTTAATTTTAAAAGGCTAAATTGAACCGGCTTTCTTAAAAAACAAAAACAAATAAAAAAAACCTCGGGAACGGAGCCTGACTCTGTACTCTTGCTTTCTGCAGAGAGTGCAACATTAAAGGTGATAGCATCTTTTCAATCAAAGGCCTTGAATGCGATGCAAGATCAGATAGGTTCAGAAGCAGCTGGCAAAATAACGGTTTCATTCCAGGGAATCAGGAGCATGGCTGTGGTCAAACATGACTGGGTGACCTTCTTCCAGTGAGCATGCCGTCCTCGTTACATAAAGGCAAATTATCCGCTGCAATGTATTGATATGGGCAATTGAAATACTTTATTGTCACTTGTACAACTTGTATACAGGGAGATTACATATTAGTAACTATTGTATGTTTGATCGGTTTATTGCTGTTTTATCATGAACAGGGTACATATATCAGGGTACACCCTGAAGGGAGGGAACCAACTGCTCCCTTAGATCATCCTAGATACGGATTCAATAATATCCAGCTTTCTATTGGAGAGGAGGAAGGGAGCTGTTGCACGCTGTTGCACAGTGACATATACAGGCAACTCCTTATTTACACGGGGGTTACGTTCCAAGGCAACCACACCTTGCCAGTGTGGTGTAGTGGTTAAGAGCGGTAGACTCGTAATCTGGGGAACCGGGTTCGCGTCTCCGCTCCTCCACATGCAGCTGCTGGGTGACCTTGGGCTAGTCACACTTCTCTGAAGTCTCTCAGCCCCACTCACCTCACAAAGTGTTAGTTGTGGGGGAGGAAGGGAAAGGAGAATGTTAGCCGCTTTGAGACTCCTTCGGGTAGTGATAAATCGGGATATCAAATCCAAACTCTTCTTCTCTTCTTCTACCTTTACGTGAAATTGTTTATATTGGGAATGGCCCTTGAAAAAGCCTCCAAGCCTCTGGAAACCCTTTTTAAAAACCAGCAGCCCTTACCAGACGGACATGAACTGTGACAATTGTGGCTCTCAGCACAACTGGCTAAGGAGCAAAGTGGCTGTGATTGCCGATCTAGGAGAGCCAGGCCACTATGAAAAACCACCAGTTGAAAAGCAACACTGCATATAAAAGGAAATTCTGTGCTGTTGATCAATGAACCACTTAAGAAGTACAAAATGATATGTGATCATCTCTGTGGAAGCTCATCATTCTGCTCTTTAGTTTACTTTTACCTTGGTCCCACAACTGTGGGTGCTCAGGGCTGTGGGTGCCATGCAGCGTACTTGGCCCTGGCCCTGAAATTTGTGGGTGCCTGGCCCCTTCACGGGGAATTTTATGGGTGCTCGGGCACCCAGGGCCCCAGGGATTTGGCACCTATGGCAGTGTTAGTAATAGGAATACTGGATGTAATTTAAGCACAATCCAGTGTCATCATCTGTTTAATAGGTCTCATAAATAGGGATGAATAAATCTGCCAATTTCGGTTGCTCATTCTCCCCTTCTTAAGTTCGGATCTCCACATTTCCACATCAGTTTGCAATTCTTTCTTTAGTCCTCATAGAAATTCACCAGCATTTCAGTGCAAATTTCTTCTAATATACACATTTTGCTATGCAAACTCTACATATTTTTTGCAAAGCCATATTCCCTAATATGATTCAGTTTGGTATGTTATTTCCCCTAATATATATGCATTTCAATGCACATTTAATCATAGCATACACCATTGCTTGGCTAGAGAACTGTGTTGCAAAATTCAGAGACATGTAAATTAGGTAGGTTCACCTGTAAATGGAAAACTTCATTGAATTCCTACTCCCCTCCATCCTTACTGGTATAGTATCCATTCCCCTTTAATGTGTGTATACAGATTCTTGAGGTGTTTCTCCCCCTCTGGAAATGTGCTTCAGGTCGAAGATCACATTCCACTTGTGGTGTCTGAACTTTCACAGTACTTAATCTTATTTGCCCCCTACAAGTGTGTCTACTGAATTTAGCATTTTAGTGCAGGGCTGTGGCATCTTTCTCAGAGCAAGGTCCATATCTTGGGGTGGGGGACCAGAAGCCGCAGTGGGTGGAGCAATGGATATTAATTTCATGTTACCTTTGTGCAGTAGGCAGGTTTCTACAGCTGCTCACACACCCTTTGCTAGCCTTCATCCAAACTAGGAAGAGGCATTGTCATGATTCAAAAGCACTTAGGGTATGAAGTAAGGTGGTGTGTGGCCTGAGGAGAGTTCTGAGGGCCAGGTGGAAAGGCTTCTGGGGCCGCACTTGGTGCATGAGCCTAGTCCTGATTTAGGCAGTGAGGTTGTACAGGACACTAAAAATGGTATGAAATTACCTTCTCCCACCAAGTCCCTTATTTTGCAAACCTAAAGCATCAGAGTGCAGCTCTTCAGTAGAGTAGGGCTAGAGATTACCGAGCTGTCATCAGCTTTTTTCTTTCCTTTCCTTTTTTCTTTGCTACCATTCCATCCTTCTTTGACCTTCAACAAGCCATTTAACCTTTTCACATGTTTCCTCCATCCAGAAAACGTTAATATTTAAGTCAATTAGATATGAATGGTTAATTATCTGCATGCAAGGCCTTCTGAGATTTAACCAGCAGACGTTTATAAAATGAAGCCGGGAAGCAATGTTGCATCGCTAAATGTCCTCGCTTGAAAAAGAAAAAGAAAATTACAGGAACATTTTTATATTCATGGAGTGACGTTGCTTAGATCTTGCTATATTGCTCAGCAAGAGCCAACAAGTTTATGTGGCATAAAACTTTCAGCTGCCGCACTCTAAAGAAGCGATGATTGATAATAATAACTGCCTTTAACACACACCCTGCTTCTAAATTCAGAATTCTATCAGACAACATTGCATCGTTCCTGTTTTGATACACTGATATTTAATTAAGATTCCAGCTGGTTGAGGATTCCTTTTCTCTTTCTTCCTATTTATTAATTTTTTTAAAGAACAAAAAGATCAGGAGGCTGATTTCATCCAAACAAGTTGGAACATTCTCTTTGAGGAATGTCCAACCCTTTTCTTCCCAGTTTGGTGGGGCAAGGTCACCACTTACTGAAAAAGCTCAAATTAGCATGAACCCGACCTCCCTGAAGAGTTCACTCAAGTGCAAGTTGCTTCAAGTCACTTCACATCCCAGCATCCTATTCAGAACTTTAGCAGCACATGCAAATATGTAAATATGGGTTGGTGGCTAGCAAACTAGACAGGTTAGCAAGTCTCACGTACACTGTGGACTTCTTGACTGAGTGGTCTTCAGTTTCAACTTCCCACTTTCAACATCTGTGACCTAATCCTGACACACAACTATGATAAAGGTTATGACAGACTTTGCAAGTGGAAAAGAGCAAGCAGTGGTAAGCAGAAGCAGGAAATTGAAACTAAGAGTTTGGTGTGGATATAGGGGTCTCTATTTTGGAGAAACATCCATCTGTCATGGATGCTTTAGCTGAGATTCCTAAATTGCAGAGGGTTGGACGAGATGACCTTTGGGCCCTTTCCAACTCTAAGATTCTATGAATCTCAAGGGCTATAACCCTCCTCTGTTTTCACAAAGCTAGCCCCTCACTGCTGGCTACTTCCTCTGGCCCCTTCCTTCTCTGCCTCACCAGCTCAATATAATGTGGGCAGCATTATCTTGGAAGATGTTCAGTAGAGCCAGTTCTGGGATGATTTCTAATACCTGCTTAGTTATTTTGCATATTTCTTTTTTTTTTTTAATAATATTTATTGAACATTTTCAAATATAACAGAAAAAAGAAAAAGAAAAAAATAAAGCATCCATTTTATAACCTTATTTTCATTAGCATCTTTCCAGGACTTCCCCACCCCACCCCCTCTTGTATTCCAATTCCTTCAAATAGATTCAACAAGTTCTTACCCCAAATTTTAAACTTATTATAATTAACCCAATGTTAAGAATGTTTTTCCATCCCCTAAAATCGACCCCGCTCCCTTCCACGAGTTCCCCTCTTTAATATGCAGAACAGATTAAAATAAAAGAAAATAGAAAAAAGAATAAAGTATAATTTAACACCCTTTGGATTCCAAATTTCCCTCCCCCCTTTCCCGGTTGCGTTCCCCAATGTCCATCAATGCCTGTTGTCATCCTGGAGATCCCACATCTAGGCCGAAATCCTTCACAAGTCCACTTTGCCGTCTTTTTAGTCTTTTTGATCATCTTTAGTTTCGAGCGTCCAATCTTGGAAAAACTCTATCTCAAAAAGGTCCATTTTTTCCATCCAGATCTCTGTATTTAAGAGTAAAAACTCCAATTTTGTTTCTTTAGACCTTTCAAATCTGGATGTCCCAAATGTTCCCACTTCCAGCTTTGTCCAATTCTTGTTGTTCATGTTATTCTTATTATTCTCTCTCCTCACTTTCCTCTAGTTTCTTTTCCTGCTCTCCTGCAAAAATGTTCCAATTCCAAAAGCTTCTAAATCCCCTACAGAGGCTTTGTTATTCAGGAACAAAACTTTACGTCAAGTCCCTTCCATTCTTCAATAGATAAATCTATTGTCTCCTTTAGTGTAGAGACCTCTGTAGACAAAATAGTGTTCCATTTCTGCAGTTTCCCAGGAGATAAAAAGTCCAATTCAAATTCCATGCCAGCAATACTTGTAGTGTCCCACAACCCCTCTAGAGGGATTATAGTAACTCAGTTTCCTTCCAGATCACACCCAACAGTCAAAGTAACTTGTCATTCCTTGTTTTAAACAATTTGTATCTAATTTGTAACAAATGTAACCGGCAAAGTCCTCATAACAAAGTTCTCTTTTTATTCTTCAGCTTTGACAGCTCCTTTGACAGCTGTCAAAGCCTCTGTTTCTCCTCTCCCGGCGCTCTCGCGGATCGCTCCCGGTTCCCGGGGGGGGGGGGATGTTGCATTTTAGCTCACATTCTACTTTTCTCCTCCAGCCCAGTCTTATAATTTTCCATCGTGAAATTAATAACTTTATCAAACTAAGGTAGCACTCGATCTTAGTTGTTAAATCCTTTGCTTTAAATCCTCTACGACAGGGGGGAGACGGACTTCCTTTTTGCACCTCCCCCGCTCGCTCCGAATTTAATTTTTTTTCCCTTTTTAAGTCCAGTTTCCAATTACTCACGGGTTGTTCTTTTTAATCCGAATTTTCAATGGAAGAAGTCAGCGCTCTCCGCCAAATGGCATGCGGCTTCGCTTGGTAGGGGAAGCGGAGGACTCATAGCACCACACCCCCCCCGGCACCCGCTCCGTAGCCTTTAAAAAGGCTCCTTCGCGGGTCGGGGGGGCGCAAACGGTGCCCACCGAGTCACCATGCCCATGGGTTTCAGCGCCCATGGTTTTTGAGGGTCCCCGCGACGCCGACGCGGTAGAACCCAGCCCCTGCCAAGCAGGCTCCCTCCGGAGCTCGGAGGGAGTCCGCCATTCGGCGATGGCGCCAACCCGGAAGTCTATTTTGCATATTTCTTATATGACTGATGTCCAGAAGAGTTGGCTTTGGAGACATTCCCACCACATGTGGAGATATGTGCCTGTGGAGGTGCAGCCTCTCCAGCATTTTGGTGAGGCTCCTAGGCATATCAGCGCTAGTTTCCATGGTGTTAGGTACCATCTGTAAGTGAGTTTCAGGGTGAGTTCTTTTCTTTTAGCTGAGATGGATTTAAAGAGATGTTTAGACCACATTCTAGTCCATTGGGTGAGGTTAATTTCATAGCCTTTGAAATTGTTTTTTGATTACATTGAGGGGGTTTGTGGGATTTTGGAGCATTATTTTGTATATTGTGGATACCATCCCTTTGTTGTTTGGGGGAGGTTTTCAAAGGTTGTCAGGGGCCTAGTTGCTGCTGCTTTTACTACTGGATTGTTTGAGAAGGCATGTGATTGGTGGTGTGTTAGCCAGGGCATTTGGGTGTCCCCTAGTTTGCCTTGTAATTCTTGTGTCAGTGTGGATTTGTTATTTTGGTAGAAGTCTGCTAGGCGGTATAAGCCTTTGCCTTGCCAGGTTTTTATCTGGAAGTTTTGTGCTGCTTGGTGGAAGAATGAGTGGTGAGCCAGGGGGATTAGTGGGCATAGGGTTGGGGACAGTTTGCCTGCTTCTGTATAGTGTATAGTGTATAGTGTATAGTGTATAGTGTATAGTGTATAGTGTATAGTGTATAGTGTATAGTGTATAGTGTATAGTGTATAGTGTATAGTGTATAGTGTATAGTGTTGTGGGGATTTCCCTTTGTTTGGGAGGAATGTATATGCTGTGGTGGATATATTTTCAATTATGGCTCTCTCCCGGTGTACCCATTGTTTTGTATCGTCTTCTAGAATGTATGGGATTATGTGGCACACTTGGTTGGCGAAGTAGTATAGTTCTGTGTTGGGGATTCCCTGCCCTCCTTCTGATGAGGGGAGATGTAGGTATTTGGGGTTTATTCGTTTGTGTGTGTGAGAGAGAAGATAAACGAGTGTAATTTTGTCTGCCATTTGCGGAGTTGGGATGATGCCCCTTATTAAACAGCAGCACATGTTGTAGTGAGGCTGCCCCACTCACTTGACCACCATCTGGTTGAGTCTCTGCAGCAAACCGGGATGGAGAGGGGAAGGGGCATGCTGGCATGGTGCATACGTGCCAGCAGAGCCAACGCAGCATTCCTGCCAGTCTGTTTGCACTGCACTGACCTTGCCATTGCTGCACCGCTTCCTCTCTTTATCCTCATCTGCTGCAGCGACTTAGCTGGAAGGAGGTCACTATACTGTCCATTGCTGCCCTTAAGATTGCCTTTATCTATTTTAACACTGCATGGAACACCTAGGCACAGATAACAGATTTTATTGATTTGGCAGTCCTGGAAAGCTTGACCTGGCACTTAAGACAAGGATGGAGTATGCTATTTCTGCTATTGAAGCCCTTACCCTAAAATTGTGTGGAGATAGGATGTTCTTGTCCATACTAATTTAAAGTTGGTCAACACACTGGAGAGGGACAGGATTGTGTAAGGTAAAAATTATGCTATGTGCTTGACTGGTTTGCTCTCATGAGCAAGACCTGCCCTGTTTTGCGTAATGGTAGAATAAAAAACTACAGACTGGATGTGACTTGACGGTGATTGAATGTAATTTATGTGGTAATCTAAAGCCATTACTTTAAAACTGCAAATGCACCCCAGGATAACCAACAGAACGACATTGTTCCTTTGACGACATTGGTCTCCATCGACTAGATATGTTAATATTTGGATTCTGGAGTTTTAGCTAAGATATGTAATAACCACATGAGAAGACCAAATTTTATTTTATTTGTTCATTTTGGCAATTGATATCTGTTAGCTGTTTTCATTTTCGTTCCAGATAAAACATTGGAATATTTCTTTCTTTACTAGATCGTAAGTGTTGATTTTCTTTCTTTCTTCTTTGTGATTGTTTGCAGCTGGGACCCATTTAGGGAAAGCACATTTTTATTGCATTATTGAGATTAGAGCAAACAAACCCTTCTCACTACAGTAGGCTGTAATTACATTAATTTTATTTATTGGTGTGCTTTAAAAAAAATAATCTTGAAAATGAAAATTGCCCTTTATTTTTATCCTTGTTTTAAGGTCTTCATATTAGGCAAGACACTTCCAAAACACAAATGGTGCAATGAGATAACTTTTTGAAGACGTCCCCAGAGCATGAAATTTGAATACATCCATAGATGGAGAAAAATAGGTGAATTTAATCTTGGCTCTCAGGACCAAGAATGGGAGAGACCCATCTGCCAGGGGGAGGATTCCCATCTTACTGAATTCCAGATAGGAAAGTGACTTGAGAGTTTGGACTAGGCCTGGTGAGGGTTGTGGCCAAGGGTGGGATTTGTGTGGTCTGGAGAGACTTCTGAGATTGGTCTGGAGGACTATATTTAGACACAGGTCTAAGGCTCCTGCTAGGTTATGTTTCGTATAGTTCATACTGCAGATTTGTGCTACATGCAGCAAGTCAGCAACGTAGACCGACCTCCCAACAGCTCTCCCATGGATAGCAGAGATGTTCATGAAAGCTGGGGATTGGTAATAATAATAACAATAATAATTTTTATTTATACCCCGCCCTCCCCAGCCAAGGCCGGGCTCAGGGCGGCTAACAAGCAATAATAAAAACAAGTTGAATGAATACAACTTAAAAACAAGATTAAAATACAACATTAAAATATTGAAACATTAAAATATTAAAATGCAGCCTCATCACAGGAGGAGAAGGAAAAGAAAAAAAGAAAGAGAGGGAGGGAATCAAATTGGCTCCAAGCCAAAGGCCAGGCAGAACAACTCTGCCTTACAGGCCCTGCGGAAAGAAATCAGATTCTGCAGGGCCCTGGTCTCATGAGGCAGAGCATTCCACCAGGCCGGAGCCAGTGTTGAAAAGGCCCTGGCTCTGGTTGAAGCTAATCTAACTTCCTTAGGGCCCGGGACCACTAGGGTGTTGCTGTTTAGATTCAGTGCACTGACAGTGCCATTGTGGGGAAGCTACACCTGACAAATATGTATAAAACATTCTTACAGCTGTGCAACACTTTCCAGAAGGGAAACACAAAGAACAGGCTGGATACTAGCTTCTTCAGTCTGAAGCTGCCATTAAAGTTGAATAGCACACATTTCCTGCTTCGACTAGATCCTGATAACTGTGGCATTTAATTTATGCGCAAGCATGTCCCACTCTGGATTAAGGGGTTAGTGTTTATGAATGCATTAGTGTTCCTTTCTAATTTTATGGCATGTGCTTTTGAAATAGCGAGACATCCCACTGTATTACTTAACGTTTGCTTTTAATCACTTTACATATAATCTTGATTTTATTTTAGGCTTTAAATTGGATTGCAGTGGGGAAAGGCTTTGTGCCAAAGTTTTGTCACTTGTCTGTTATGTCTCATCGTTTTATAATCTTTTGGTTATGTGATCATTTGCTGCAAATCCAGAAAATTACATTGTAGGAAAACATTAGGCAAAATGCTTTGGCGTCCAAATTCACTTTGGGTAAGTTGAGTCAATTAATTTTAACACTACACACTATTTATATGCATTGATTTCTGACATTGTCCAATTGATTTTTATACATATCTTTTATGTTCAAATTAAAATAGAGGAGTAGAAAAGTAATATTAATTATATAGTCAAGTTAATAAATATTTTACATAGAATCCAAGGAAAGTAAGAAAGAAAGCATTAAGTCTGCCATTCTTTTAGGGATGGCAGAAAGAAATGAATTTGGTTTGCATTTAGAGGCAAACCTATCTGATTTGCACTTCCTGAAACAATACACAAACTGAAACAGAGCCATCCTTCGAAATTTGCACTTCTCCAAATTTTGCAGTGTGGGTTTTCAGCCAAGCAATGTGTACAAAATGCATATACTAAGGTAAAGTGTGCATAGAAATGCACATATTAGTGAAAATGACATGCAAAATTGCATTATGTAAGGTGAAATTTATTTGCAAAAATGTGTATATTTGTCAAAACTGCATACAAAAATGTGCATATTAAAATAAATTAGTGCTAAAATTCTGATGAGGATTCTTTTTTTTTCTTTAACCATTTGTTAACTAATGTGGAGAACCGAACTTAAGAATAGCAAAAATGAGAAATGGAGGGAAATCAAAACCGACAGATTGACACATCCCTAAATCCTATGCATGTTTACCAGAGTGAAAGTCCAATTGAACTCACCGCATGAGATTGCCCTGTTGACCTATAAAATAAAAATATTGCTTTTGCTTAAAATAAACAAGCTCCCACACCACAAATAATATTCTTTTAAATATCCCCACACACAAACACATTGTTGCTTCTAGCATGGATATTTGGGGATAGAATAGAGATCTCTCCATTGAGTTGCATAATTTCACTGGTTTTAAAGCCCTTCCCCAAATTTCTGTGACTGGAGTGCCCTTGGAAAATAATTCATTGTGATTGACTTCAACAGATGAAAATGATGAATGCATCTGGGGAATTAAGATATTAAGTGTGTGTAGACTCACACATATTCCCAAAAGCTTCTGGTATAAGCCTTACACCACTTGCTTTGGAGCTGTCTCAAGGAAGTTGTTTGGACTTTTTCCAGACTGCCACAAATGGGTTAGAAGATTCCATCTCATGTCAGCTACAGGCCAGATGTCTAGCCCTTTAATCAAACCAGAAGACTGACTTCACATTGAATGTTTCCAGTAGCTTCAATACAATTTAAAGTCTTTCATACTTGGGGTTTATAAAGTCTCCATTCTGTATTATGAAAAATGGCACGTTTTTTTATGATCTCTGAGTAATACAGATCTCACAGTAATACAGCATATATAGACACGCTTAGCTGTACACAAGATCAAATCTTGTGGAGGGAGGAGAAAAATGAAAATTACTTTAGGGTTTTCAGTAATGAATCTTTCCCAGGGAATCGTTATGCTGGCCTTCTCTAAAAAAGACACAATTTATATCAATACCACACTGTATGTATTATGCCAGGTTTCGGGACAGAACAATGACAAGTTAACCTACCACTTTTTTTAATAACATTTGCTGCCCTTTATGATGTTAACAAATCTATTTTTCAAATTTCAGTCATTTAAAATATGAAGGAAGAACCATTTGTTCATATGATAAAATGCAGCTGCTGTGTCTGGAATCAGACTACTTTTTTTGTTAATTTGATTATTCTGAGATGATTGATAAGATTAATTAACTCTAGCTTGATTCAGTGATCTTCACAGAACCAACGTGCGCACTCTTCTCTGTTATCACTTGTATAAGATCATACCAGAGTCTGTGGGAAATATAGCATTCTTCATTCCGCTCCCCACCCCTCACTCCCACCATCCCACACTATCTCTGAGATACAGTGATAATCAATATTGTACTCCTTTTAAAATATCCATTAAAAGCAAGTAACATTTTGTTATTTGGAAGGCCTCATGCATAAAGAAGGCCCGTGAAAGCTTATCCCACAAGACTCTTGGTTTTTCAGTGCAAAACACAAATGCAGATTATAGTAAAACTATGTGTTATACGTACACTAGTGATCAGTACAGTGGTACCTTGGCTCTCAAACTTAATCCATTCTGGAAGTCCATTCCAAAACCAAAGCGTTCCAAAACCAAGGCACACTTTCCCATAGAAAGTAATGCAAAATGGACTAATCCTTTCCAGACTTTTAAAAACAATCCCTAAAACAGCAATATAACATGAATTTTACTATCTAACGAGACCAGTGATCTATAAAAATGAAAGCAATAAACAATGTACTGCAGCCACACAATCAAACAATCAATCAATCAGTAGCTGAACTGGGTTCCACACAGTCACAAAAACAAAACAAAAAAAGTGCCGCAAAAACAAAAATGCAAAATAAATAGCAAAAACAGACAGACCTCAGTGTCACACTCAAAATGGAAGTGTGGCACTGAAAACAGAAGTGTGGCACTTAAACAGGAAGCGTAACACTCAAAACGGAGCACATTCAGCTTCTGAAAAAGGTTTGCAAACCGGAACACTTACTTCCAGGTTTGGATTCCAAGTTGTCTGAGAACCAAGGTACCACTGTATCAGCTAGCAGGCTAATATAGGGTGAAAAATGGGAGAAGAAATGTACCACTTCCTTCTGTTTCCATTGTCACAGAAGACTCAGAGGACACACCAGTCAGGGTAGAAGACAAGAACTTCATTGTTTCCTTCCCACAAGAACAGAAAACTTCGGACTCCACCCAGATACAACCAAGTCTAATGCCAACTAGTGAATAACATATACCAGTACATAGTGACACCATCCACACAACCATTGTATGTGGTGGAGACAAAATGTAGGGGCTGAGAGATGAAGTTTCTGCTGAAAGACAAGCCACATGTCACAAAAACGAAAAATCTTTTTCATGCTGAACAATGCTCTCTATGATTATTTCCTCACTTCCTCCAGACACACAACTTTACTCAGAACTTTATCAAGAGGTGGAGTTGGTTTCTGTTGGTCTTTAAACTGGCACATGGCACTCACTTGAAGGCTTAAAAACATATTCAACTGTACCCCCAAAGATAGCTGAAACAGTGGGTATATATATTTTTATGACAGGTTTAAAAGTTTCACAAAGCAGGATCCTCATTTCACGTCCCTCTTAATGTGATTCGGAATTCAAAGAGAAGCAAGTTGCAATGCCCAATATGAAGTCAATTAGGTCATTCTGCTGAAGATTGCAAAATCTTAAGCAGACATGCTATGTTAAAGGATTTATCATACTGGATTTATTTTTATTTTATTTTTTTTTAAAAATGTTTCCAAAGGAACCACATTTCCATCCCTCTGGTGCAGGGCAAGGAATGCTACATCTGCATAGATTACTTTTTTTTTTGTAAACTCCTGCACAATGCAGCCAGCATTTGCATGTGAAAAGTCATCAAAATGGGAGGAAAATCTGCCTACCTCAGTCATTTTTAAATAACTCAGGCCATTAATTGTTAACCTTTGTTTCTCCTACTTCCACAGTCATAAATTAGTTTTATAGATTAGGCAAATGTGAACTTTTAAAATTGCTTCTGTGGTGCTTTTTTTTTTTTAACCCATCAACAGGCAAAGCTTGGGTGTTCTATGTACCTTGCTTCTAAATTGTTGCCATACAAATTAGCCTAGTTAGTAATTGTTAAAACCAACTCAAAGGTTCACAGCACATGAGATTAAAATGATCTTAGAGCAATTGATGTCCGCAATGCGAGGTACTAAACCGTTTGTTTTGGGAAGAAAGAGCATGCCTTGAAAACAAACAATGGTTTTATACCAAGTTATCACTTTGAAAGACAAAACTGTAAATAGGACTCCAGAGGTGAGACAGAAACAACAGCCAACAGCAGCACCTTATAACTTCCTTCAAGTGGTACCTGTAATCGCATTGTCACTTTGATCTCCTTGGTTATAGAGATTGGTGGAAGCCCACTGTGATCCTTTTAAGTCATGAAATAATCATAGGTTGTCTTTTTTCTGATAGGTAAAATGTTATGCTTTTTCTTTCTTTCTTTTTTAAAAAAGATTCACAGTTGAAGGAGGTATGACAAGTTCATTGGGGCGGGACAGATTCCGTCTCCATGGCCAACATTTTGTGAGTAGCAACAGCAAAACAACTTGACTGAGTTCTCCTGATTCATGGCTTCCATTTCAAACGATTCATCTTCTTTTTTTTTCTGTATGAGGATCACTGTGGCTTCTAATATCTTCTTCTTTTAAGCATGGTCCAAATAATGTCCTCAAATTATAGTGCTGATGTAATATAATGGTGTGATTGCAAACCATAGCTGAAACATTGATAGGTAGATATATAGAGAGATAGGTTGGTTGCAAGTATATTCTGCCCTTCTAAGGAGCTGCAGGTGAACTTCATGCTTACCCAATTCAATTTTATCCTGACAACAATCCTGTGATGTCTGTTGGGCACAACAACCCTGTGAGGTAGGTTAGGCTGAATGAAAGAATCAACAGCAACAGAAGTAGAGTGTCCAGATCAATGGAACTAATAGAAGCACTTTATTTTGCCTTAGCCAGACCGCACCTGGAATACTGTCTCCAGTTCTGGGCACCACAATTCAAGAAGGATGTTGACAAGCTGGAACGTGTGCAGACGAAGGCAACCAAGCCTTATGAGGAACGTTTTCAGGAGCTGGGTATATTTTGCCTGAAGAAGAGGAGATTGAGAGGAGATATGATAGTCATCTTCAACAATCTCAAGGACTGTCACATGGAAGAGGGAACAAGCTTGCTTTCTCCTGCTCTGGAAGGTAGATCTTGAACCGATGGCTTTAAGTTACAAGAAAGAAGATTCTAAACATCAGGAAAAGCTTTCTGACAGTAAGAGCTATTCAACAGTGAAACGGACTCCCTCAGAAGGCAGGTGAACCTTCCTTGGAGGTTTTCAAGCAGAGGTTGGATGGCCATCTGTCATGGATACTTTAGCTGAGATTCCTGCATTGCAGAGGGTTGGCTTACAAAACCCCTGGGATCCCTTCCAACTATACAATTTTATTAAAGTGAATGGTTCAAGGTGACCCAGTTGGCTTCATGGTTTAGTGGGGATTTTGCATGAGGTCTCTCCAGCCCTGGTATGGGAGACAATGCCAAGGTGTCTGTCTCAGAGTGAGAACCTTCTGGTGGAGGGGAGCATGTATACCCTAGGGGAGAAGTGTCAGGGGATGACTCCTGGCATTGGGAAGTCAGGTTAGCAATGCAACCTCACTTTCGCCACCCCACTGGCTGCTACTGCAGGAGACCATGCTTAATAGGGGTGGGCTGAGGCATGAATAACTGAGAGGGGAGAGGGCTCTCCTGCGCCGGAGTCCTCCTTAGTTAGCAGAATCCACCCAGCTCCCAGGAGAGCGGTTTTTGTGGGGCTGAAGTGGGGAGGCTGTGTGGGGAAAAGGGGTCAGGGATGTCAGCTTCGGCCATCCCTTTCTGTGGGCTTACATCTGGAGCCACCACACCCCAATTTCTGCAATATGTAGTTCATTCCTCTCAGTTCTTTAATGTTAGAAAATATGTGAGAGCCAGCATGGTGTAGTGGTTGGAATGTTGGACCTAGGACCTGGGAGACCAGGGTTCGAATCTGCACTCGGCTTTGAAGTTTTCACTGGGTGACTTTGGGACAGTCATTGCCTCTCCTAACTTTCCTCCCAGGGTTGTTGTGGAGATTAATTGAGGACAGAATAAACCTTTGGCCAGGGGGCAGTCTTACCTATTTTCCTTTGTATAAGAACAAGCGTGAATGAGGCCTCTCAGCCTGTTCACAGGTCCTTATATGATCAGGGAAAACAGTTGGTCCTGACAAGTATTAACCGCTCTCAATCTTAACCTGATAACTGCCATTTGTCCAGATTTTAATTTGCCTGAATTAATCTTAAAATGTATTTTAATTAATTGATTCCTGTTTTTATGTGTACTGTGTTATTTGTATGATGTTAGCTGCTCTGAGCCTGGCTTCGGCTGGGGAGGGCAGGGTAATAATAATAATAATAATAATAATAATAATAATAATAATAATTAAAGCTCCTTGAAGGAACTGGTGGGCCATAAATGCAATAAATAAATAAACAAATTATTGAGGTCCTCCCCTTAAGGAGGGCACACGCCTGAGAATTTGATAGTGCTTTAGCCCCTCTGATTACCACAGAATAAATGCTACTTTCCTTGCCATGGGGATTTTGCCAGGCTACATTCATGGCTACTGTTTTCAGGATTTCACCTTGTGGCTGCCATCACAGATATAAAGACTGTCCTACCAATTTCTAATCTGTTAGAAGTGAATTTGAGTTAGAAATTATCAGGTGTATTAAAAAAAAAAATTGTTTATGCGTATGCTCACTCCACTCTTTTCTTTCATAAAATTGCTTCATTTCAAATATTGGTGACTTTGCTTTCCATGCCCGTGACAAATGCAATCTAATTAATTTCTCATTAAAATATTTAATTCTTTTCCATTTGACTGCAATTTTTCAGTAATTTCATAGACCAATCCCAGTTAATTCAGTGTGAAACCTTTGCCTTCATTTTTTCCCCCTTGCCACAAAGTGTCTGGGTGTATTTATTTAGCACTTAGCTTCTTTTCCTTGGTAGTTCAATGGCAATCAAAACATTCTTGCTTTTTACCATTGTACAGAGCATTGTATGTTCAATTAAAATCTATGCAATCCCATCCCTGCCCAGAGCAACCCCATCTTTCCCCCACTTCTACAAACACAGAGAAATCTCTCTAAAAGCCTTTGCACGCTGTACTAATTCATCTGCTTTCCCCTTTCCTATCTTTGTTCAGAGCTTGCCGCAGCGGAGTTGATCAGCTCCCATTTCAAATACGCATTGATTTGGCTTTACAGTACGTCAGTCTAGGAAATTTGACAAAAACACTGTTTATCTGGCTCATGCCGAGGACTCTCAGCCTCCAACGGCGTTGAATACAGCATGTATCACCACCAAAAAGGGGGGTTCATGGGAGCCACGCTGAGCGGAAGATGGCAAGAGGGAGGAGGAGACCAGAGGAAAGACTTCATATGTAGCCTGGGAAAAGAAAGGAAACAGACAATATTGCTGCCAAGAACATCTTTTGTAGTGCATCGTTCCTGACAGGACTATAGGAATGGATTTGTTTTCCAGGATCGCCAGTGTCACCTGTTGTAGGATTCATTGCTAGTGAGTCAATCCCGTCTATTATTGATCACTTTCTTACAATACCCTACAGAAGTTTCTGACGTTTCCAGCACCCAGCAACTAGAATTCTGTGTTTACTAGGGATTTGGCTCCACTTTGGACCCTCTCCAGGTACTGGACCAAAGGGCCCACTTTGGAGGTGTTTGAACTACCTCCAAATGGAAGCCAGTCTTCTGCAAGGCAGTCTGAATGGAAGTGTGGGACAGATGCATTGGAGTGTTAAGGTGTGAGCTGGGGCTCTGGCATTAGCCCCCCTGTCCTATGAAATTGTGAAGCTTTGGGATCAGGCCACATCAGTTAGAGCCCCAATGTGCACCTTAACACCCTCTGTGCATGCCAAGGGGAAAGAGTGCTGTCTTCAATAATACTTGCTTGTGTGTGTGCTGTACCCCAGAAATGGACAGTGGAGACGGACCCAAACTCCTACCAAGGATCCCTCAAGAGGTTAGCGCTGACTTTCTCTTGCCACATCGAACAGTGAACTCTATGAAGCACAGACAACCAGCAGCAATTTAAAGTTGAATTGGGAGTTCCTCCTCAATTATTATTATTATTATTTATTGAATTTATATACCGCCCTATACCCGGATGTCTCAGGGTGATTCGCAGAAAAGATAGCAATATATAAAATAAAAATAAAAACAATAACCCAATAACACCCTCCCCAAAAGAGCCATATTTTAAAAGGGTATAGGATGTCAATTAGGTGAACCAAAGGTTAAAAAGGAACGTTTTTGCCTGGTGCCTAAAGCTGTATAATGAAGGGGCCAGGCGAACTTCCCTGGTGAGAGCATTCCACAGATGGGGAGCCACTGCAGAGAAGGCCCGTTCTCATGTTGCCACCCTCCAAAACTCTCATGGAGGACTCACACAAAGAAGGCCCTCAGAAGATGACCTCAGGGTCCAGGTAGGTTTGAAGGCAGGTTCATATGGAAAGAGGCGGTCCTTGAGATATTGTGGTCCTGAGCCTCAAGCAGGACACCAAAGGATGCCAAAAGAGCTATACGAGGGGGGAAACAGCAGAATTTCTGAGGGTCCCCCCCCACCCCACAGACATCACAACAGACACTCACCTATCAGCAGGCTAGGCATGCCGGGTTCTGCCCCACACTGCAGCGGCCTGGCGTGTGTGTGTGTGATGTCCCATAGTTCCTATGTGGCCCTGCACAGATGGCGCGCCTGCAACTGGCAGTGGTTCACTGAATAACCATAACCTGATGCTGAAAAGGTAGTGTTTTGGTTCAATGATGGGGAATCTGTGGCCCAGAAGTTGGACTGCAACAAAACCCACCACCCCTGGGAGTTTGAATCCAACGACATCTGGAGGACCACATAGGATGCCCATCCCTGTGTTACATGACACCTCTCCTACAAAAAGAAACCTGGGCATTTTACAAGATTAACTTGGCAATAAGTACCTATCTGAATCATTTAAACCTACACCAATAGCTTATGGAACAGTTATCTTCTTCCAGGTTAATTTTCTATGGCTGTCCCAGATGCCTTTTTGAGTATCTGCTTCTGTGGGGAAGATTCCACCCGGGTGGCGAGTACAGCCAGGTAGGTGTTCTCAAAGGAACTCCACCCAAATGCCTCAAGAGGCAGATAAATCTATTCATCACTCACCTTTCTGACTCAGCATGCAGTTCAAAGGGACAGCCAAGGTTGCGGCCCTATAGGAAAGTCTCTTTAGCTCCTCTTTTAATGAGATAAGGGTTTTTCCTATGCTCTGGAGTCTGCGATTCAAATGCTCTCTTTCCTGGCTCAATTAATGGGATCACACTCACTCCATCTGTAATGTAGAAGCTCTCTCAGGGGTAATTTGCCTAAAGGAGGCAGACTGAGAAGCTTACACCTTTAAATATAATGCAGTAAGGGAGAATTATAATTATTGCATGCATTAACTCTGTGCACAAGTCCCAAATTATACAGAACATGAATCAAATGGGGGGTGGGAAATGGAATGAGGAGAGGCTCATCATTGAATGAAATATGCCTTTAAACATCTTGGTGTTATATATTTATATCCTACCCTTCACCCAAGGAGTTCAAGGCAGCACTTGTGGTTCTCTTTCCCACTTTTTATCGCACAACACACCTGAGAGGTAGGTTTGGCTGATATAAGGTGAATGATGTAAGACCATCCAATGATCTTAGGGATTTGAATATGAGTTCACCAAGCCTGACACTTTACTCTCTATTCCATACTGGCCCTCTAGAATTCTGGTGCTGATTTGCTCTTTACAAACCAAGTTTTTCCTCCTCCAGTTGACAGGTTTGTGAAAATCTCCACATCTTTGTGAAGTTTCCTGGAGGAGCATGCATCCCGGCTACATGCCTGCTGGAGAATGAATGTAGGAAGTCAAGTCCAGCGATATGGAAGTAATTGTAGGATAATAAGTCTTATGAAAACTTTGGAACAACTGATCTTTTCTCAACTTACCACTGGGTGACCTCCCTTGTGTTTAAAAAGGCACGATGAAAGATTTGCACACTTTCTACTTCTAATGATTTCCTCAGTAATCGGGGAGAGGAAGTCATTAAGCATAGCGAGATCAGGGAAGAAATTTGCTTCAGACTTCGGTTCTCATGGGCTGAATGTAAACATTAACATCAAGATCCCCCTTCCTACCAGAGTTTGGGCAGCAATCAGGCCAATTGCAGTGGCTAAAGTTTTAGCAGTTGTTCCATAAATTGTAGACACATGAAGCAAATTATAATCGAGACTTCCTGGGTCATAATCCCACCAGTTTTTAGTTTTTCGTTTTTGTACTGTTCAAGATCTACAGCAGGCATAGGCAAACTCGGCCCTCCAGATGTTTTGGGACTACAACTCCCACCATCCCTGACCACTGGTCCTGTTAGCTAGGGATCATGGGTGTTGTAGTCCCAAAACATCGGGGGGGGGGGCGAGTTGGCCTATGCCTGATCTACAGGGTTGGAGCACCATTAGATGTGATTAAGAGCTACATAACAAATAGAAAAGAGACAGGTGCAGTGTTCCTCACCACACAAATGCTCCAGACCCCATCTGCACTACGCAGTATCATACCACTTCAAATAGTCATACTTCCTGCAAAGAATCCTGGGAACTGTAGTTTGTTAAGGGCACTGAGAGTTATTAGGCGACCCCTATTCCTCTTACAGAGCTACACTTCTCAGAGTAGTTAAACAATCAAGTCCAATTCCCAGGGAACAGGGTTCACTTAAAAATGGTATTAAGACTGTTAAAATGGTATAAGGGCACTTTAAATATTCAGTTCGGATGTGTCTGTGAAGCTTAGGAGCCAGAAGAGGACAGTGGGTATTGACACACAAACAAAACCCCTGCGAGCCTGTCTCCATAAGCTTTGCTACTTGTGGGTGACACTGAAAAAGAAACAGCAATCCACTTCTAATGAGAACAGTGTTCATTTAAGCTTCCACCTGATGAAGATCAATTAATCAGCTTTGGAGATGTCACTGAAACCTTCAAGCTCTCGTGACAATGACAACAAATTGACTAGAAATTGACATACCGCAGTGCAGCTATGTGCCAAAGTAGATAACAATAGCATGGGAAAAATGGCAATCTGAGTCAATGAATGCATGTGGCTTTGAATTTCAAATAGGCTCCCAGCTGCAGCAAGCCAGAGTTTACACAAGCAAATGTATACCAACACAGCTACTTTTTTGAAAGTTCTAAAAAAACATTAAAGTTCTTTAGACACACAAAATTAACATAAGCAGAAATGGTACATGTGATTAAAAAGAAAACTTAGGGTGCATATGGTGGTGCTGTGGTCTAAACCACAGAGCCTAGGGCTTGCTGATCAGAAGGTCGGCGGTTCGAATCCCCGTGACAGGGTGAGCTCCCGTTGCTTGGTCCCTACTCTTGCCAACCTAGCATGTCAAAGTGCAAGTAGATAAATAGGTACCACTCTGGCGGGAAGGTAAACAGCGTTTCCGTGAGCTGCTCTGGTTCGCCAGAAGCGGCTTAGTCATGCTGGCCACATGACCTGGAAGCTGTATGCCGGCTCCCTTGGCCAATAAAGTGAGATGAGCGCCGCAACCCCAGAGTTGGTCACGACTGGACCTAATGGTCCGGGGTCCCTTTACCTTTACCTTTTAGAGTGCATATATAGCCACACCTGTACCCTGTATATGCATGCAACCTGCTTTAGTCAGGAATATCCTTCCTGCAGGAACAAGCTCAGGAGAAACTATAGTCGTACCTTGGAAGTCGAAGGGAATCTCTTCCAGAAGTCTGTTCAACTTCCAAAATGTTCACAAACCAAAGCTCGGCTTCTGATTGGCTGCAGGAAGCTCCTGCAGCCAATTGGAAGCTGCAGAAGCCCCATCAGATGTTCAGGTTCCAAAGAATGTTCGCAAACCGGAACAATCACTTTGCGGTGTTCAGGAGCCAAAACGTCCAAGTACCAAGGCATTTGGGATCCAAGGTACGACTGTACTTCTATTTTCCCAGAGATAAAGGAGTGTGCTTTGCAGAGAAAAAAACCACCCATGAAGAAAATGGAAGGTGACGCTTGAGTGCCATTATTAAGAATTAAAGATAGGCCAGTACTGCCACGTGAAAAGGCTTTGTGTCTGCATGTGCATGCATGTTTGTGTCATGGATATATGATTGTGTGCCAGTCTGGCCTCACCCACTTTATGGTCTGCCGCTTCCCGCTACTGGAATTTCCCAACACCTTCTCATCAGCATCAAAACTGCCCCCTCAATCCCCAAAGGTTTCCCACCCCTGGTGTACAAAATCAACAAAGTAGCACGAAACTCAAAAACACTGCAGTAGATTACGCAAGTTATGGTAAATATCACACCGCTCCAGGAAAGTGTAGTACATAATTTTAATCCTCAAGGTATCGTTTTGTTTTCATTTGCTATGGACAATAGAATATGCTAAACGTGGAAGGAGTGTATTGCCACACACTTGGCGGAACAGACTATAAGATCTAGTAAAAATATATATATCTGTACATTTGCATCGCAATAAGGCCCTGCCCAAAAGCTAATAAAAAGAAAGGGAGATGTTCCACTGGTTTTTGGATCAAACTCATTTCTGCTATTTGGGCAATCTGACTCAGTTCAGCCTTGCATTAGTAACTCAGACAGGGCAGATGAGTGATCTAGGTGCAGCTGTTGTGAGTTCTAAACAACTTATGTCAGACTCACGACATATTTCACAAGATGAGCAAAGATTGCTTTTTCTCTTTTCCATAATTATATTTTGATTCATTTCCATTCACAGAACAATTTACAATAACAATGTACAGTAATGTAAAATCAAAAATGAACAGAGGCTACATTTAAATAAACCCATTACTGTATTTTAGATTGTTCTGAAATACGCTTCAGCGTCTAATTTTCCAGTGCTGTATCTCTATATTACTAACGCAGCATCAGTCCTGATGTGTCAAGCATCTCTACTGTAGATTAAAAAGTTGGGCATTCTTTTACCGAGCAGAACTACATTTTGAGAATCACCAGCAAATACTTTATTTGTTTGCATGGTATAAGTCAGGAAAGGATTCTGTGTTAGAAGGAAATCTTCAGGATTTGTTCCTCTGATATGATGGGAGAGTTTCCACATACTGAGGAGAACGCACACTTTCCGCAACTATGGATTCACCGATGAAATAACACCAGACCTCTTGTTTGTTTGAAGGCTCTCTTTTTACTGCATTGGGAATGAAAGCCATCCCATTTGAGCCTGAAGGAGAATTTTGCTCAATCCACATTTTTAAAGAACCAAGCTAATTTGCACCTTTTTTGTAGGGACCGTGAGCATCATCTAGCCCAACCCCCTGCAGCTGTTCCATAGGGGATCGAAGGTGCAACCTTGGAGTTATCAGCACCACATTCTAACCATTATACAGTTACGGAGTCAAAAAGTACACTTGGTACAAAACTTGGTACACTGACATGGTCAGTGATCAGAGATGTGTGGGAGCTGAAGTCCAACCACATCTGGAGGGCCATAGGTTCTCCTCCAGAGATGTAGCACTCAGGAGATTGTTCTGTCAGCGCAAGCTTTACTGCTTTCCTGAAGGAAAAATCTCCCCTCTCCTCCCCTTGTGTGCTGTTCTGGGGGTTCTCCTGACCCTGCAAAGCAGATTTGGAGAGGGGGCAGGAGGTTTGCAGGAGGTTTGCAGTGGGGAGAGAAGAATAGATCCATTGTGCTCGAGAGCATTGTTGCAGTGTCTTCTAGAGCAACAATGTAGTTGAATACTGCTCCGATTTTTTTCATTATTTTGCCTGGGCAACAATAGCTTCTGTACTAGGAAAACTAAAAACAGCTTGAAAATGGATCAGGCAATCCCTCTTCATTGTCTGAATGTGGGGGGAAATGAAGAGTGACACAGGCACCAAGAAGAAAACCAGCTTCAGGATGAACTAGAAAGTTTCACCTCTAATTTATGAGTCATTTATGTGTCTTCATTTGGTCTTATGCAACTCTAAATTTCTCATTGATCACAGCTCTGCCCATTCATTGGCTAAAATCTCTGAAAGTTGGGAGCAGGCTCATGTATCTCAGAAAGCAATTGATTTGAAGTTTGTCTCCACATTTTGTTTCATAGCTTTCATTCCAAAAGTGTTGGAGACTTACTTTTTAAAAAATGGAAGCTCAGAGTCTGAGCCTCCTGTTGGCTCTGGGCCTGATCCAGCAGTGACCCCCTCTTGGTGGCTCTTCCTGTTGTGGTCTCCTTAATTTCATCCTCCGACCTGGAAGAGAAGACAGCTTTCCTACTTAGACTTTCCTGTAGCTTGTCATTCTCACCATAAGGGGCCCATAATGCACTGCTCTGCGTTAATAAGGGCTAAATCAGCAATCATTAAAATACATGTAAAGAAAAACTTTAATAAAGTATAAATAAGAAAAAAAGGCCTGCGAATTGGACATTCTGCTTTATTACCCTCTGCATAGTTAAGCAAGATGAGGAATTATTTTTAATTTATACTTTAATTATTGAAGATGAATATTTTTGAATGTTAATAGGAAAGATATTGCAAATATCTGTCATAAGGGAACATACAACATGAAGTGTACAGATGGAAGCAAGGCTTTAATTAGTTTATGGGACAAGTTTAGCCAGGGAGATTCAGAAAGCTTCATGGTTTTCATTTTAATAGCAAAACTTTATGTATTAGAGTGGCTTGGTGAACACTGGAATAATCTGATATGCATATGAATAGGAGGGGTGTTTATTTTGGATTGCCTTAATATGAAACTACATTATCTGGATAATTGGATTTATCTTACTTGTTCTTATATTTCTGCCTCAGTTTAAAGCACAAGTAAGCATGATGGAAGCCAGAAAGCACCGCACTGGTACAAAAACTGTTAATTACTGACAAAATCGTGGGTCAAGATTTATCCAATACTATGACTTCTTTGAGAACTTAGTGTCCTCTGATTTCATGAATCATTTCACTATAGAAATAGAAAAACAATAGAACCAAAGGTTCTGACACACCTGACATTGTATTCAACTGCTATAGCTAATGACAGGCATGTCAGAGAGTTCTAGTGAAGATGGAAACAGGAGAAGAAATGTGAATATTCGCTTATTCATCCCGATCCACTGAATGTGATCAGTATGCACGGTTTTCCTTGCTTTCATTCCACAAACGATACTCCCCCATTTGCATTGTGTTTCCTTCACACTGAAATGAATGAGGAAGAAAAACACAATGACGTTGTTGGTTGGCATCCATCTGCCTTGAGAGACATTGGAATGTGCCTACGGTGGATGAAGTCAAACCGATGGAGAATCACAGTGCCCGCTGTGGCTGCAGAGACTGGTAACTTGTAACTGCTGCCATCTGTGTTGTTTTTGCTGCATTAGCAGCACCAAAGTGACCTCTCCAGGCATGGAGATAATGGGCTGCCCAGATGACAAGACCCCACTCTCAGCCTTGCTGATGTGGACCAAAGGAAAACAGAGCAATGCATTGGGCGCCAGCTTGGCTGCAGGAGTTGCTGGAAGGAGGCGTACAAGATGTCTTAGAGACTCCACTCCGGATTTGTGTAGGGTTTACTCCTAAGCCTCCTAAGATGTCCCACAAGGCAGAGAGTAAATGACAGTGTAATGTAGTCAATTAGTGACATAAATTACATAAGCTATGTATTTTCTCCACAGTGGAGAGCTAGACAAATCATGTCATTTTTATTTTTTTATTTTTTTTATAAATATTTATTAGAGTTTTTGAATACAAATGCACCAATAATAAACAATCTTACTTCTATCACAACGTAGTTTCATCACTTCTTTAGACTCCCTCACGTCTCCCGCTCCCATTTACATCGTTAAAAGGTTTTTCCAAGCAAATTATCAACTTGTTTACGATCTTATATCCACTCATTTAAGTATAATCTAGCAATTCTCCATAAAATTTATGTTTTCTTTAATCTCACTTATCATCAAATTCAAAATCTAATTTAGTGGTGGCCAATTTTTTATAATCTAGCATCCTTCTTAACATTCAACCAAATTACAATGTTTTTGTAAATACATCTTAAATTTCTTCCAGTCTTCCTCAATCCTCTCTTCTCCCAGGTCTCGGATTCTGCCAGTCATCTCGGCCAGTTGCATATAGTCCATCAGCTGCATCTGCCACTCTTCCAGTGTGGGTAGATCTTGAGTTTTCCAGTTTTTTGCGATGAGTATCCTTGCTGCCGTTGTTGCATACATAAAAAATGTTCGGTTCTTCTTCTGGCCGACAATACCCAAAAGGAAGGCCTCTGGTTTCTTGGTGAAGGTATACTTAAATACCTTTTCCAGCTCATTATATATCATTTCCCAGAAGGCCTTCACCTTAGGGCATGTCCACCAGAGGTGAAAGAATGTTCCTTCATTTTCTTTACATTTCCAACATTTATTATCAGACGAATGGTATATTTTGGCAAGTTTAACTGGGGTCATGTACCATCTATATATCATTTTCATTACATTTTCTGGGGTACAGCACACCGCGTCGTCTCCAGGGAAGAAAGGGGCGAGCCAGGGGCTGCCCCGACCTTAAGTGGCCTTACAAAGGCCCGCCCCTGCCGCCAGCCGATTGGCTGGCGCCACCGGGTATGTTAATTGAGGGAATCCCTTGTCTCACGCGAGGCTGGCACCAGCCTCGCGAGAGCGAGTGTGGGTAGGGTCGTGATCCCACAACCCCCCCTCCTCCTGACGCTCGGAAGGGGCATTCTAACTTCGATTTCTCCACCTGGAACCCTAACTTTTTGTCATTTTTAAAAACTTCTTTAATCTGAGCATAATGTAACCAGTCTCGCACTTTGTCCTTCATTTTCTCCAAACTCTGCAATTTCCAATTGTCTCCATCTTTTTCTAATATTTCCCAATATTTTGGCCATTTGGCCTCCATATTGGGTCTTTTTCGGGCCTTAGCTTCCAGAGGTGAAAGCCACCTTGGAGTTTTATTTTCCAATAAGTCTTTGTATTTTGTCCAGACATTAAACACTGCTTTCCTGACAATATGGTTCTTAAAGGCCTTATTGATCTTAACCTTGTCATACCATAAGTATGCATGCCAACCAAAAGCATTGTTAAAACCTTCCAGGTCCAGTACGTCAGTGTCTTCGAGAAGTAGCCAGTCTTTTAGCCAGCAGAAAGCTGTGGCTTCATAGTACAACTTTAAGTCTGGCAGGGCAAAGCCCCCTCTTTCTTTCGCGTCTGTTAATATCTTAAACTTAATTCTGGGCTTTTTGCCCTGCCAGACAAATTTAGATATATCTTTCTGCCACTTCCGGAAGCACTCCGTCTTGTCCACAATCTGTAGTGTTTGAAACAAAAACAACATTTTTGGCAATACATTCATCTTAATAGCAGCAATTCGGCCTAACAAAGAAAGCTTCAGTTTTGTCCAACTGTCCAAGTCTCTCTTAATTTCAGACCAACATTTTTCATAATTATCCTTAAATAGACTCAGATTTTTTGCTGTTATGTTTACCCCTAGGTGCTTTACCTTTTTAACAACAGTTAGTTCTGTTTCTCTCTGAAACCGTTCTGACTCTGTATCTGTCAAATTTTTTCCCAACACCTTGGTTTTCTGTTTGTTTAATTTAAATCCCGCCACCCGGCCAAAGTCCTGAATCAATTGTAATACTCTTTTCGTACTAGATTCTGGCTCCTGCAGGGTCAAAACTAGGTCATCTGCAAAAGCTTTAAGTTTGTATTGTTTCGCTCCAACCTGAATCCCTTCCACCAACCGGTCCCCTCTGATCATGTTCAAGAGCACCTCCAGAACTGAAATAAATAACAGAGGGGAAATCGGGCAGCCTTGTCGTGTTCCTTTTTCAATTTTGAACTCTTCTATAACCACATTGTTAACTATCAATTTGGCCTTTTGTTCTGAATATATTGCATCAATCCCATTCTCAAACCCTCGTCCCACTCCCATTTCTTTTAAATTTCCCTTCATAAATTTCCAAGAAATATTATCAAAGGCCTTCTCCGCATCTATAAAAATTAGCACTGCTTTTGTGTTTATATCTGTTTGCAAAAGTTCCAGAATGTCAATAATGTTCCTTGTATTAGCAAACATGTGTCTACCTGGGAGAAAGCCTGCTTGGTCTTTATGGATTACCTCGTTTAAAACTCTTTTAAATCTGCTTGCCAAAACATCTGCAAATATTTTGTAATCCACATTTAAAAGGGAAATGGGACGATAGTTCTTGAGTTGTGTCTTTTCAGTTTCCAGTTTTGGTATCAATGTGATAAAAGCTTCCTTCCACGATTCCGGCGCCCTCTTCCCCTCCATAATTTCGTTGCAGACCTCCATCATTGGTTGGATCAGGTAGTCTTTTAATGTCTTATAATACTTGGAGGTCAGGCCGTCTGGCCCTGGAGATTTGCCCAATTGCATGTTCTGAATGGCTTGTTCAATCTCTTCTCGTGTTATTTTGTTGTTCAGGATTGATCTTTTTTTTGTGACAATTTTGTTAGTCCATTTCTTTCCAAAAATTGTTTAATCTCAACCTCGTCTTGCGGCCCTTGAGTATATAATTTTTTGAAATATCTCTGGAAGCACTTTCTGATTTCCATGGGGTTCTGAATATTTCTTCCTTCGATTTCTAGATTTGTAACTGTATTTAATTTTTGTCTCTTCTTCAGCTGCCACGCAAGCAGTTTCCCACATTTATTCGCCGATTCAAAAGTTTTTTGTTTCATTAATTTAATTTTCCACTCTATTTCCTGGTTTATCAGTTTAGAATATTGTGCTTGGTAGAGTTTAATTTCTCTCAGAATCGGCTGTGACTTCGGATTTGATCTTAACTTCTTCTCCAGTTCTTTGATTTTCTGCAGGATCTTGTCTTTCCTTTCATTTTGTATCCTTTTCTTTACAGCGTTCTGTTGTATCAAGAACCCCCTCATCACAGCTTTGCTTGCGTCCCAGATAGTTCTTTTTTCCACCGTAGTGCTCATGTTTATCTCAAAGTAATCCTTCAAAACTTTTTGGGCCTTCTTAATAATCTCCTGATCTCTAAGCAAGTTGTCATTCATCTTCCATCTAAAGGAACCGGTTGGCAGTAGTGTCATGTCCATCTTCAGTGCATTATGGTCGGAGCAGGTCTTTGGGCAGATTTCCACTTTTCTAACCTTGGGTGCTAGACCTCTAGTTATCCATATTTGGTCGATTCTTGTCCAAGTCAGCTGGGCTTCAGAGAAGAATGTTCCCTCTCTTCCCAGGGGGTTCTTGGTTCTCCAAATGTCAATCCAGTCCATATTGTCTGTCATTTCAAAAAAAGTCTTTGGTAGTCTGCCGTCTTTTGTAACATTTTGGTTTTGTGACTTATCCATGTTAGTCGATATGACCCCATTCATATCTCCCATCATAATGATGTTGTTGTAGTCCAGATAATCCAACATAATCTCATGCAACTTCTTGTAAAATTCCGATTTCCCGTCATTTGGTGCATAAATTCCTAGTATCAGAATCTTTTCTCCTTGATGTTGTATCTCAATTGCTAGAATTCTTCCATGTTCATCTTTGAATAAAAATTTAGGTGACAGGCTCTCTTTTGCATATAACACCACCCCTCGCTTCTTTACTCTGTCCGAAGATATAAATTCTTGGCCAAGTCTTTTGTTTATTAACACCTTTCTATGGAGCCTAGTCACATGTGTTTCTTGTAAGCAAATAATGTCCAGTTGTTCTTTTTTTAATATATGAAAAATTTTCCTCCTTTTTTCCGGGATGTTACAACCATTAATATTCCAACTCAAAAGTTGCAGAGACATCCTGAATAAATCTGGTTATTTTTCAGGGGGTGGTACCTTATTCACTGGATCTTCAGGATCCAAGGGTGCGGGTACCTCTGGTGTTTCAGGCCCTGGAAGTAGATCAATTCCCTTGTGAAGGTCCTCTCCGTGTGCGTTCAGAAATTTATCTCTATCTTCCAATGTTCTGATTTTAATCTTCTTCCCTCTAAAGGTAAAAGATAATCCTTGGGGGAATTCCCACCTAAAGATGATTGAATTGTTCCTTAACAATCTTGTCAGCTCCAAATAGTTAGATCTGAGATCCAACAGTTGTTTAGGAATGTCCTTGTAAATCTCAATTCTTTTGTCCAAGATGTCCAGTGACTTTCCGTAGTGTAGGCCCAGAATCTTGTCCCTTTCCTCCTTTGACCTCAATATTATCAAACAGTCTCTGGGCTTCTCTTTCTTTATAAGTCTTCCAAGTCTAAAAGCTGATACAATTTTAAAGTCCTTTTCCTCTAAGTTCCAAAATTTGGAAAATTCTTTAGTCAAAAACTCAGCTAGGTTGCCTTCTTCCACTTCTGGTATCGCCCTTATCCTTAAATTACTCTCACGGTTCCGCAGTTCTATCATAGAAAGATAGGTCTGGTGTTCACCTACTTGTTTGCAGAGTGGTCTTACCTCTTGTTCTAAATTTTCAAGTTTTTGGCTGGTATCCTCAGCCAATTTCCGATTTTCCCCTGCAGCCTCCTTCAATTCTCCAATTGCTTGTGCATTCTGTGCTACTTGTCCAGTTAGTCTATTTAGACATTCTGTGTTTTGATCGATTTTATATGTTTGCTCGTCAGCCTTCTTGTCCAAAGATTCCACTTTCTTGTCCAGAGATTCCAATTTTTCAAAGATTTTCTCTAAAATAGAGGTGCTTGCCCCTGAGGCCATATCTTCCAGTTGTAATTCCTCAGCTTCTCCCTCACCTGCCCGTGGCAGAGAAGCAGCTTCTTCCTCCGAAGGCAAAGTAGGCACAGATGATCTACGTGTCTGTGAGGCTGCGGTTAAAGTTGTCAAAGTTGTTTGTCTAGCTCTTCCTCTCCTTCTTGCGCCACTCATTCCAAAGTTATCTAAAAGTCAAGGTCAAGCTGAGTTGTTCCCATGAGAAAGCCACGTCCCAGATGGTAACAGTCAGACAGAGGGCCGGGAAAAGGAAAGTGAAATAAAAGTCACTGCTGTAAGTCCCAAATCCTCTAGGGGGAGTTTAAAATATTTCTAGGGAAGAGATCAATTCCAGTAAAATTAATAAAGTCAGATTTCAAAGTCCAGGAACCTTCAGTAAGAAATTTCAGCAGAGTTAGGATTCAGTATTTAGCAGCAACAGTGTTTCAAATGGTGCATACTGATAATCCAAATGCTTCAAAGTAACAAGTTCAGACTCTCTCAGATTGTTTCAAAGTTCAGATTCAAAGTATCCAAGTCTGCAAACTGCAAACTGACAGCTCAGTTACTCAGGCAGCTCCAGCACCTGGGTTTTTACTTAAGATGTAGCTCCAATAGAAGAAAGGTATCACCATACAGCTAAAACGCAAAAAGTCCAGCACTTAAAGTCCTTATTCCACTTAAAATAAAGTTCAATGGGTGCTCAGATCAGTTAGGTTAAAAGATCTCTCTTTACCTCCACTCCTCCAGCTCTTTGCTTTGAAGTTCAATGAGGGCGGAAGACGGACTTCCTGTTTTTCGTCACTCTGCTTTCAGCCAAATTCAATGCTTTAAAGTCGCAAATTGTACAAAGTCTATTATTACTCACGGGTTGTTGCTTTTCCAAAACAGAAATTTCAGGAAGAAAGGTCAGCGCTCACCGGCAACAGCTACGCGGCTTCGCTCTGTTGATTGCGGAACGACCCTCAGCGCCGCTACCCCCTCCGCGATCCGGAGCCCCTTACGGGGTTCCTTCAACGTTTTGGGGGCAGCTCTTGGCGCCCGCCGGGTCCCAAGACCGCAGGCTTCTGCCGCCTGCGGTTTTCCGATGTGGGTCTCCGCTTCGCCGTAGCGGACGACCCTTTTCAGCAGAGCTACCCTCTCCCGGTTAGAAGAGGGCAGCCATTACTGTTCGCGCCGCCTCCGGAAGTAAATCATGTCATTTTTAAAGGAAGACAAACTGCAGCAGAATGGAAACAGTGCTGCATGCGACAAACATGGGACAGGCCAAGAAGTGATGCCTGGTTACATCCCTACCTAATGGTGGAAGCATTTGGTGACCACGTTAGTGTAGGGGTGACTCCTCAGTTCTATCCATGAGCTGAAAGATCAACTCATGGAGGTGTCAAGATTTAGGAATAGAAGAAACTGCCTTATACCAGCCCAGGCTGTTTATACATCTATCTTGTTTGACAGCAGCGCTCCGGAGCAGAAGCTTTTCCCCACTACTGAATCCTTTTAACTGGGACTGCCAGAGGTTGAACCTCAAACCACTTGCAAACAAATCATGTACTCTACAGACTGACATTCCGCCTTAGTCTGAGGACTTTGGGTAATTAAGAACAGCTTCACTGTCATCACTGCCTCCTTGAAGAATGATAATCTATTGAAGTATCAAACTCCTAGTAATAATAATAATAATAATAATAATAATAATAATAATAATAATTTATTTATACCCCGCCCATCTGGCTGAGTTTCCCCAGCCACTCTGGGCGGCTCCCAATCAAGTGTTAAAAACAATACAGCATTAAATATTAAAAACTTCCCTAAACAGGGCTGCCTTCTTTTAAATATAGGATAGCTGCTTATTTCCTTCACATCTGAAGGGAGGGTGTTCCACAGGGTGGGCGCCACTACTAAGAAGGCCCTCTGTCTGGTTCCCTGTAACTTCACTTCTTGCAATGAGGGAATCGCCAGAAGGCCCTCGGCACTGGATCTCAGTTGAACGATGGAGAATAAAATAGTGGTAGATTATCTACTTTGCATGAAGAAGGTCCCATGTTCACTTCCCAGCTAGGATTTTCCTCCCTGAACCCCTGGAGAACTGCTACCAGTCTGTGTAGACAATACTATACTGAGGAAAATGGGCCAATGGCAGCTTCCAATGCTCCTGACATCCTTCCTGAGGACCAGCATTGGCCCGTGTTTCTAACTGCAGCAGGACTAAATGAGGCAGCTACCAAAGCATCCATGTGGAAAGAAATGCGAGAAGGGAGCACTGGCCTCTGTTTCTACTGCTTCTGACACCAGTGCCCTCGTAATAAGTGTAAAAAGTTTAGTCCGCCACCTGTGCAGGGAAAAGCTAATCCATTAGGGCCAAGCTGTCCTGAGAAGGTGCTGCGGTGCCTGGGGCAGTCTCCTGAGTTGGGCTTCTAGCAGCTGCGGCAAAACTGGGGAGTCTGGGATGGTCCTTGTTACAGAAATTAGATAGATCAGGAAGTAAACAAAGCTCACCTTTCATTCTTTTCTGGCTTTGAGATGGAAAGGTGGAGGAAAGGGCAAATTCTTCCTCTAATTACTTTATGGGTCAGTTCTCCTTATGTCAATGTTGGACACTTGCATTCTTTTTTTAAAAGAGAGGGAGAGAGAGAATGAAAATCACAAGCTTAGCCTACACTATCAAGATTTCAAGATTCTTCAAACATATTCCATGCACAGGCAAAGTTGTTTCCAGTGGCCTCAAGGAGACTCTCCCTACCCTCTCCTTTAAAGTAGCATGCAGTATAGCTTTAGCAAAGTTGCAGATAGCTTTCACCACAGGATTTCTCCCCCTCCATATTTAATATTTAAGGCCTCGCCTTCTGTTTCAAATAGTGTGTGCACGGCACATGGAAGGGACTGTAAAGGTAACAGATTGACAGCCCAGCATGGCCAAATTCTGTTTCTGTACGGTACAGGTAGGTGCACAGCAAACATCTGTGTGGGGTTTTGCTTTGTTTTTTGCTACAGGCTTCGTCTCCATGCAGATCTGAAAGGACCATCTTCAGCGGTAAGATGCAAAACAATCCATTATAATTATATTCATAATTAAGGAAAACTCTTAACTGTTATGCCCAAGATAGAGGGCAAGTTGGACCTTTTCTTCAGTTTTTAGCTGTTTTCTAGTCAAATTTTGTGATAATATGTAGATTATATGTAGATGAAAACCCACAGGGTGTGCCTTGGCTCACTTATCTGAATAATCTGGGAGTATATGTCAGTAGACACTTCGCTGTGGTGTACTTTCTCATTCTGGGTAGCATGGATGTGATCTCAGTTTCCTATATATGTGTCGGCCCTTCATCCAACATAAAAAAAAAACATTCAGAGTTTATGGTCGCTAATAATTAGCCAGGGAAACTCATCTAGAGATGGAGCTCATTCTGTAGCTTTCCAATATTTTAAGTTAGGTTAGGCTAGAGCATCTGCTCCTTGGGGCAAGAACCTGAAGCCATAACCCTGATGAAGGAATAGCCAAGACCAATGCTACAGCTTAGGTCTGGACCAACTAATAACTGTCTATGTCAAAGCTATCTTTTATTGGCTTGTATAAACTTATTCTGGTTTTACATATGACTAATATAAGGACATGCTTTCTCTGGTTCCAATTATAGTGGTGGTATTACAGATGCATGTAAAATAAGAGTGAGGACGTGTTTTCAGGCCCTGCCCACCCATGAGGCAATCACTTCGGGTGGTAGGATCTCCAGGGTAGCTGATCTTTTTTTAAAAAATATATATTTTATTAAGATTTTTAAACATAAATGCAAAAATAAAGAACAGTGTAACATATATCATAACATACTTTCTTAACTTCTTTGGACTCCCTCACATCTCCCGCTCCCACTTGCATCATTGTCAATTCTTGCCCGCAATTTATCATCTTGTTTAAAATCTTGTGTCCCATTCATTTAAATATAGTCTATTAATTCTTCAATAGGTTTATAATTTTTCCTCAACTTACTTGTCATCTTAATTCCATCTAGTTTAGTGGTGCACAATTATTTATAATCTAGCATCCTTTCTTAAGGATCTCCAGGGTAGCTGATCTGACCTCCAAGGAACTCATCACCCATTGCCATGGTGGCAGCAATGGTTGCAGAGTGATCCTTGGGGGACAGATCTACTGCCTCCTTGGCAGTCCCCCAAAATGCTGCCTCTACAGGTGCTGCTGTTCTCTTCCCACCCTTAGGGGGGAAATGGTGGGGCCCTGGGGGTCTGCATTTGCCTGGTGTGATTCAGAGCAGCCACCCATGACAGCCTATCATTCCCACGTCAACTGACCTGTCGAAAGGACTCTATGAATTGAAAACAGAGAAGTTGTATGTGTCCTTGTTAACTAGGAAAATCCTTTAATAAAAACTGTGAGGTTGATTTGATGCTCCCCTCAGGCGCACATCCTTGTTCCCAATGTAGAGCTTCACTTCTTCCTGGGTGGGGTGTGTAAGTGCCATTTTGTGGCTTGCCTCAGGTGCCAAAATGTTTTGGGTTGGTCTTGCCTGTGGTCGCTGAACTAGGCCTCTCATCATCCCTGATCATTAGCCCTGTTAGCTGGGGCTTATAGGAGTTGGAGTCCAACAACATCTGGTGGACCCAAAGTCTCTCATCCCTCGTGTCAAATGACTTAAAAACCCCCAACAAATTTCAGAGGTGCTACTGAGAGGCCCTGATGCATAGAATAGCTGACAGAGCCAAATTAGACATGATGCTAAGTGCATCTTTACATTTAATAAGTAAGGGGTTTTTTTTGGGGGGGGGAGTACATTGCATTCAGAGGGAGGGTGGCTGCAGTTATTGGAATTAATCCATTTCCTACTCTCCTTGCATCCTGTTGAAAACCACTCATTTGAAGGTGCTACCTACATCGACACCAAAACAAATGAGGGGTTTTCCGAAAGGCTGCAGCAGAGGAGGAAGTGGTTAAATTTGTCTCCTCCACATTGCTGCAATCCCTGTCATTAAACATCCTCCTAGCTAAAGCTATTTAAAAAGAAAAGAAAGCCAGAGCGACCCTACATATTAGATGCAATGATGCAATTAATGTAACATCTAGTTTGACCCTCATTTGCTGTCAAGACTTTACATGAAGATGCATTATGGAAAGTGTCTTCAGGACAGGACATTCACAACGTTTGTAAATCCCAGGCGATTATGTGGATACTTCCTTAGGTTTACTGCGCCAGGGGTTGTTACTCGTTACTTGGCAAAGACAGCAGAAGGTATTTGCCTCCTCAAACATTTCTGCTGATATTCCTTATTATTATTCTGTAGAAACGGAAACATAAGCTTGAAGAGGGATTTTTTTTTTAAGGCCATTTCTGTTTCTTAGAGAGATTCAGAAAGGACTTAAGAAGGAGACTTGAGTGATTTCTAAATCCTCTGAGGATTTAGGAGGCTATGGATAGAAAGGAAAGTTAAATATTGAATGCATTTAGTCCTCTAGACATGAAACTTGATCTGATAATTTAGTCCTTCTGGCCTTACCTGTGCAGCCTTGGGCAAACGTGTGACCTTGACACAGGGGGACCAACTAAAATGAGCATCTTATTTTGAAAAGAATACCTCCTTTCCATTGATTCCTTGGCGTATATCTTCCACTAGGAGAGAGGCAGCTTTTTCCAAGTCATTACATCCTAGTGGTTATTATCACTTTGTACATCTGCACTCCAGTGTACACTTAAGCTCTTTTCACACATTTCTCTAAACATGCCAACAGAGGTGGGATTGTATCCACTCCCTCTCTCTCACACACATGTGTGATCAAAAAGTGTAATGTGTACAATCTAAACATGCAAAGGCTCTGTTTGTACTCTTAGCCTGAGGAATGGGTTCTGTTCATAGAGCTAGAGAATACATGCCTGCAGTTTGCATGCACACAGGCTATTTCACTCCTTCCACCAAATGTGGGCAAGGGGTTGCAGGACAGCAGAACTGCGCAGGCAAATCCCACCCCTTCCCTCTCTCTTCATCCCACATTCCGAGGAAGATATAAACAAGTGATATCCTTAATAGGAGAGTAAGTCATAGATTAGTGGGACTTTCTTCTGAGTAGTGCTGATCTAATTTCTTCCCCGTTGAAATATGCATTTTCAAGACAGAGGTTGGGTTTTTTTAGTCAAGTGTATGCTAATTAGGGATGGGGAAGAATTTGGTTTTGTTTGCTTTGTTTTCATGAGAAACTACCAAAATCACACTTCTCAGACAGATACGTCATCAGAAACACAATTGTCCTTGAAATTTGCAGTTTTTGTGACATTTTCAGTTTTTGCAATGCAGTTGTCCAACCAAACATGCATGTGTTGGGGAGGGGGGGAAATGTGCTTAAATGGCTCGTATTGGTTAAAATGACATACAAAATGCATTATATTAGGGGAAATTGCTTGCAAAATGTGCATATTAGTTAAGAGTGCATACAAAAATGTGTATATTAGAAGAAATTCACGTTGAAATGCTAAGAAATTTTCATGAGGGTTTATTATTATTTATTTAAAGAAACAACCCACAAACTGCTCTGGCAATGTGGAGAACTGAATTTAGGATTGGAAAAGTGAGAAACTGATCCAAATGAGAAACTAATACAAATCTGAAACTCTTTGGCAGTTTTTCCATCTGAAACCTAGTCTATAATATGTCCCCAAATTCAAAAGATATGAAATGATCTCATAACCTACAATATTCCTTTCCTACATAGAAAAATACATCCTTCTTTCAACCAGAACAATTAAAACTCTACCCTTTATTGTCCTCAGCCTTCTGAGCATGCATGGCAGAGAGCTTAAGTTTTTCATTACATCTTTCAGAATGTGCACAAAGCATTCGATTTGTGGGACTTCACATAGACATTACATTATGGAACCATCTAGCTGAGCTGAATGGTTTGACAAGCAAATAACCACCGTTGCCCTCACATCTATGTGAGATTATTATTACCCTCACTGTGTATATTAATGAGTTTCCCATGAATGGCATTTAATAAAATATCCCATATCTGTTCACCGTTCCTCCACTTTTCTTTCTCATTCTTGAAAATTAATTATGCAAGCCCATATTTAACCATGCTGAAAATGAGAATTGTGTGGAACCTTTCCAAATATTCATTACATATTTAATTGTTAAAATAATCAAGCCATTTATCAAGTATTCCAAAGCCCAATCATCCATCACCTCGGAACCACTCAAATTGGGGAGAGGGAGGGAGAGATGAAGAAAAGAACATTATGTGCATCCCACAGACATTCTCCATTTAATGGCTAAAAATGCTTATCAGTCACCCAAGCTACAACAAAAAGAGATCTAAATACCAGCAGTCCAGTCCAGAGATCCACAAGTATAGTGGCACTTGCGGATCTCACCCACCACAGAAGGTTACAGGGAGGGGGAAAGGAAGCTCCTGCGCTTCCATCTCTTTCAGGACCTTCTCTAATAGGATCTTCCAGGTCCAGCACATCATAGAATCATGGAAAGCACTGGGGATGCCAGAGAATTCCAGTGAAAATGGAAACGGGAATTGCCTACGTTCACTTATTCATCCCATGTCTGGAACACAATTCAACTCAGAAGATACGATTGGCATTTGCTGTTGTTGCTTTCAGTCTGCAAGCAATATGTAATTGATTACAAACACACACCCCCCATTTGCATCGTGCTTCCTTTGCGCTGAAATGAATGGGGTGGAATAATACAGTGACAACAGAATTCATTATGTAAATTACATAATTACGTAGTTTACATAATTTCACAACACTGGGCAGTGAGACAAATAATGTAGTTTTTTGGCAGAAGATGAAATGCAGTGGAAGAGAAGCAGTGCCACATGCTACTAATACTGGGTGGAACAGAATATGCTTCCTCCTTACATCCATATTTAGGATCCAATGGATCCTTGCCCAGCCTAGCTCCAGCACCTCCATATCCACTCCATATCTCCATAATGCCTCAGTTTAGGGCTTCGCACTGGCCTCTGTGCAGTAAGAACCTCTGAGGTGGAGACCCCTCATTGGTTGAGCCCAGCAGAGTCAGGAGGAAGGTCAGAACCACTGCTCCAGTGCAGCCAATCAGGAGTTAGAATTGCTCTGCTTGTGCCGTTTATCCATTTTAGTAACCCAGTTTCCCTTACTTCAGACCTCAGATGTTTTAATGTTAGCATCTGAGAAGATGTTTCTCTACTTTTTGTTGAGAATCAAAATTCTTTCCCCAGAGCCATATTCAGTGGGATTGAACCACATCCTGCCCTATGAAAAATGGGATGGTGTTGGAAATCTGTAGAAATCCACTAAAAGCCCACATTTCAGAAAACGGTGTGTCCAGCACAGGATTTCTGATAAAAGTTGCAAAACATTGTTAAATAAAAGGAAGGATATCTTACTGAAATATCTTGTTGGTCATATATAGCTGTGGAACCAAATAAGTATAAAAAAGAAACATGCCTTTAGCTCTCTGACTGAAATTTGGGTGCCACCAATTAGTAAATTTGGGCTGTCATCCTGGGCATACGTTCTAGAATGCAAGCCCCACTTCTCGGTCTCGGATCCGAGACCTGGGAGAAGAAAGGATGGAAGAGGATTGGAAGAAATTTAAGATTTATCTACAAAAATATTGTAATTTGGTTGAATGTTAAGAAGGATGCTTGATCATAAAATAATTGGCCACCACTAAATTAGACCGGAATTTGACGATAATTGAGATTAAGGAAAATATAAACCTTCTGGAGAATTGTTAGACTATTTTTAAATGAGTGGAAATAAGATGGTAAATAAGATGATAATTTGCTTGAAAAAATTATTCAACGATGTAAGTGGGAGCAGGAGACGTGAGGAAGTCCAAAGAAGTTATGAGATTTTGTTATGACATAACTAATGTTGTCTATTATCTGTGCATTTCTTTTATAAAAAAAAAACCTTAATAAATATTTATAAAAAAAAAAGAAGAAGAATGCAAGCCCCACTGAACATAGAGAGACTTACTTCTGCATAAAGATGCACGGGGTCATGCTGCAAACCAACGTAGTGAACTTCGGAAAGCTTGCAGCCCTGCTATATATTAAGCTGAAAACAATTTACCATATTTTTCGCTCTATAGGACGCACAGGACCATAGGAGGGGGAGAACAGGAAAAAAATAATTCTTCCCCTCTCTGCTCAGCACCCCTTCAGTGAAGCGGCAGGAGAAACGGAGCCCCTTCCATTTTACCTCCCGCTTGGCTGAAGGGGCGCTGCGCAGCTCTCCCTCTCTGCTGAAGCCAGGATAGTCTTGCTCTCCCGGCTTCAGCAAAAGGAACCCAAAGCCTTTGGAGCGCATCGCGAGGTCCCGCTGCGCTCCAAAGGCTTCAGAGATAGCCACCTGAAGCCTTTGGAGCGCAGAGGGATCTTGCGCTGTGCTCCAAATGCTTCGGGTTCCTTTCACTGAAGCCAGGAAAGGAAGAGGGGTCGGTGCGCACCAGCCCCTCTCGCTCTCCAGGCTTCAGCTAAAGGAACCCGAAGCCTCCAGAGCGCGGAGGGAGCGCTCCCTCTGTGCTTTGGAGGCTTTGCGTTGCTATTGCTGAAGCCAAGGAGCCCGCACTCGCTCCATAGGACGCACACACATTTCCCCTTAATTTTTGTAGGGGAAAGTGTGTCCTATAGAGCGAAAAATACGGTATCTTAAAAGGGGGGTATGTGGCACTTGTGTATGTTAACAGGAATGTGCATGGAGTATCATACAAGACTCTCAGACACCAACTGCTGCTGAAAAAAATGTCAAAGACAGAATCACTGATGTGAATGATCTATCTTAGAAATTAGACTTCAACCTCTGTAAAGGAAGTTGAAGTGAAGGCCCGGTTGTTGTCATAGCTTGTTGGGAATGATTTCAAACCCAACAGGAAATCGAGACTTGCTGTCCGATCTCCCAGATTTCAGTGGTCGTTCCGAGTGATGAGCATAGTCACAAGGTAGAAATCCTGTTGGCAACAAGACATACCTGCCAACATTTCTCTGATGAAAATAGGGACGTCCTAAGGAAAAGTGGGACATTCTAGGATCAGACTGGAAACCAGGATGGCTTCTGTAAATCTGGGACTATCTCTGGAAAATGGGGGTACTTGGAGGGTCTGGTCAGTATTCTGCTCCAAAATAGGCACTCCTTCCAAATACAGTGGTACCTCGAGTTACATACGCTTCAGGTTACACACTCCGCTAACCCAGAAATAGTGCTTCAGGTTAAGAACTTTGCTTCAGGATGAGAACAGAAACCGTGCTCCGGTGGCGTGGCAGCAGCAGGAGGCCCCATTAGCTAAAGTGGTGCTTCAGGTTAAGAACAGTTTCAGGCTAAGAAGGGACCTTCGGAACAAATTAAGTACTTAACCCGAGGTACCACTGTAACAGAGAAGCACGGAATGGAACTGACTTCCCCCTCCTCTTTTCACCCTTTCATCTTGCTTCCCTTCCTTCGGAGGATGGTATCGAAAACCAAAACCCACTGGCAGATCTAGTAACAACAACATCAAAAGAAATTACATTATCATCAAACCAGCTTATAATATCATTAGTGACCTAAATTAAAGCGAGATAATTGCCCTAGCAGCCAGCAAACAACCATGGAAGCATACTAATCTAACTCACGGAGCACGTTCCAGAGCCGTGCCAAGCTAGAAGGTGCTTTGCAATCGCACCACAATTATCTCAAGAATCAACTGACAAAGCTGTTTCTTTAGTTTAAGGGTGTGGGGAGAAGGGAAAATAAAGATTTTGTATCTTCTCATAAATGTAAAAACTCTGCGTTTTCAAGTGTGCTTATTCCCATGGACTTGTGGAAGACGGTAAAACCAGAATGACTAGACATGCTGTTCTCCCTAAGAGAAGATCTGTTAATAGCAAAATGAAGGGCTGGTTCATACATGCATGTAGAACATCTGATTGCTCCACACTCTTGATTGTTATTAGCAATGCCTGCAAAGTTTGTTGTATCTGACATTAGATCCAACCTTTGGAGGCTCATAATGCTCATTTCAAAAGAAGAGGTGAGCATTACAGTCCCTCATCTCTGTATCAGATTACGGTAAAATCTGAGTCAGTTTTGCATGGTATAGTTAACCCCTGATATTACTAGGGATGCTTGATAAATTAGAACTTTGCAGATTCTGATGCAAGCGGCCCTGGTCTGTACCTCTCAGACAAATATGTATAATTAGAAATCAGTTACCCATCAGATGTCGCATTTGCTGAATATTCTGACATAGATTTTTTTTAAAGTATCAAAAGAAATGTAGAAATGGATATTTTGGGAGAAAATACATTCATAAATTATTATTCAAAAATGTGTATTTAAACATGCATTTTCATGCAGATTTAAGAGATTAACGTGGGAACAGAACACAGCAGAACTCATGAGTGACACAGACCAGAAAGAGACTGATTTGTCTATATTAGGGTTGCCATATTTCAAAAAGTAAAATTCCTGATACCCGCAAAGTTGTTGAGCAAAAAATCTTTATCTCTCTATTCCAAAGTTCATGACATGAAGCTAGGTCTACAGTAAATGTTGCCTTTCCCCCTTCTCTTGATGATGAGCTTTCTTTCTTTTTTAAGCCTGTGAAACAGATGAAAACAAGGCAAAGTTAGAATGGGTAACAACAGTTTTTATTCCGACTGGAAAAAACTGGTCCAAAACAGCGGGCCAGTCTTTGATTACATCTAGTAATCAAGCTGTGTGCTGCAGAATGACTTGGTTTAATTTCAGGAAATGTTAATTGTCTCATTGGAAACCTTCAGCCTACAGAACCTTCCCCAAAATGGTGCCCTTCATATGTTTTGGAACTACAACTTCCATCAGTCGGGGAATGCCAGCCTAAAGATTATTTGACCCAACAATTTGAACGTACAGTTCTAAGTTTATCACTTTTCTTTTTCTATAACTCTGTATCTGACCTACAGATGATAAAACAAGTAGCTGATCATGATCACTGAGGTTTTGGTTAATAACTGGGTGGTAGTATTTTCATAGCCTGGGGGGTAGTATTTAGTTGATGATAAAGTACATGCAAATTAGTACACAAACAGTTTGTACTTTATGTATGAGTGTACATCAGGGATAGCCAGCTTTGGTCTTCTCAACTGGTCTTCTCAACTAATCACTCTGGAACAATCTGACCTATTTCACAGACTCTACCAGCAAGGGTAGACTTCTCTACTGCAAGAGCTTTCCATTTTTGTCAGAATTCTCTGACATCCCTACTCATTCAATGGCGATGGGCAGCTTGTGGCCCTCCAGATGTTGCTGCAGTCCAAATGGCCTCAGCCCCATGGCCAATGGTTGGGGATGATGGGAGTCACAATCCAGTAGTGCTACAATCTCCCCATCCTTGTTGCAATAAACAGGAGAACCAAGGTAGGAGGAAAAACTGAGACTGGAGCATATGGGAGTTTCAGGTGTTGTAGTAGCTTCTGTGGTGGTACAAAGATGAGACCCCCAAATGCAACAAACCAAATGCAACAAACCCATCCTATCCCATAAGCTCATTAATGCTCTGCCATTCTTGAAGTGAAGCATGTGGCTATTCCTAAACCAATGAAGAAGCAGTTCTACATTTTTGCCTAAACGAGCCTTACTAAGCCAAAGTTTTTTGTTGTTGTGAAATTGCTTTGAGGTATCTTAAGGAAAGGGACACAGGTGGTGCTGTGGTCTAAACCACAGAGCCTAGGGCTTGCTGATCAGAAGGCTGGCGGTTCGAATCCCTGCGACGGGGTGAGCTCCTGTTGCTTGGTCCCTGTTCCTGCCCACCTAGCAGTTTGAAAGCACATCAAGTGCCAGTAGATAAATAGGTACCACTCTGGCGGGAAGGTAAACGGCGTTTCCGTGTGCTGCTCTGGTTTGCCAGAAGCGGCTTAATCATGCTGGCCACATGACCCGGAAGCTGTCTGCAGACAAACGCCGGCACCCTTGGCCTATAGAGCGAGATGAGCGCACAACCCCAGAGTCGTCCGTGACTGGACCTAATGGTCAGGGGTACCTTTACCTTTACCTTTTATGTTATGGGAAGCGATTTGTACATGGGACCAAATAAATAAAGGCAAATCCTGTAACAAGAAGGAAAGGAGAGGGCTGTGTACCGGCCTGTCTGTGTGTCTCCTCTCATGCAGGAGACTTGGAGAAAATAGAAAGAGGGGTGAGAAAGAAGTAGGACTCCCACAGCAAGCTTCAGAGAGCAAGAGTTGCCCTGTTGACTCCCAGCCCCATCAATCAGTACAAAAGCACCTGGAAATGTTTCCTTTTCAGGCAGTCCCCATTTCCAGGTCCCAAGAAGGCACATTCTCCCACCCACCTCACCACTGAAGAATCACAGAGCAGAGTCAAGCTAACTGCCTTATCACCCTCAGATCTCCAAATGCGATTCTGTTTTGGGACTGCTGAGGATGTGGGGAGAGTTTCAGCTCATTTCCCGTATCACTGAAGCAAAAAATGCAGCCCCTTAACTTTCCACCTTGAAGTTTTACTCCACAGCACTCAGTGTTCTGTGACAAAGATTGGACCTAGCGACGTCCTAGGGCCCAAAATGTGACTTTGCTGTAATTAAGGGCAGCTGGCTTGTGTGTCTCCCCCTCCCCAGCCTGAAGAACCACATTTCCGCCCCTGACTCCTGGCTTCTAATTACTCCTAACAAGGAGAAGCCCTTATCTTCCCCTTCCTTCACAGGAAAGCAGACCATAGCACCGAAATAACTCTCGCCTCCCTCTCCAACTTTGCCAGCCTCAGCACAACGAGGCACAATGTATTAAATATACAGTGCGTGTTCTAATAAGCAGAGCCAACAGGAGCTGAAGCGCTTGCAGCTGGTGGTAACCACCTGTGTCCATCTGTTTCCAGCCAGAGCCATCTCTGACAGCCCCTGGGAGATCCACCAGGCAGGAAGGGAGAGTCCTCTAGTGAAAGAGCCAAAGGCAGAGATAAGATCTATTCTGCAAACGGGTTGAAGGTTACACCCCATGTACAACCATGCTACGAGATGCCAAATAAAGGAAGCTGTCAGCATGCCAGAGTACAGCTGGCATTGAATCTCCCTTCTGCGCTTTTCTTCTCTGTTCTGTCTCACTCTCTGTTACTGAATAATTTGTTTCATAGAGGAGCTAGCTTGTTTCTATCCTGACAGACAGGCACTTTGGGCAGCCTTCCCCAGCCCAGATTGTTTTGGACTGCAAGTCCCATTAGCCCCAGCTGGCATGGCCAGTGGAGAAGGATGATGGGAGTTGTCATCTCACAACATCTGGTGGGAGGGGAAAGGAGTTGGGGAAAGCCGTCTCAGGGGCCTACAGTGCAAGAAACATGTCCCACTGAGACATCCTCTCCCTGCTAAGAGTGCAGAGGATTGCAGCCTTGGTTCAGACAATATAATCTTAGAAGTCCATGAACATCACTTGTGAAAGTTAACTCTTGCACAAAGGGCTTTCCAATGCAAGTACAGTGGTACCTCGGGTTACAGACGCTTCAGGTTAAAGACGCTTCAGGTTACAGACTCCGCTAACCCAGAAATAGTACTCTCAGGTTAAGAACTTTGCTTCAGGATGAGAACAGAAATTGCAAGGTGGCAGCGTGGCAGCAGTGGGAGGCCCAATTAGCTGAAGTGGTACCTCAGGTTAAGAACAGACCTCCAGAACGAATTAAGTTCTTAACCTGAGGTACCACTGTACAAATCAACCTCAAGGTCAGTCTGGAAAGAGGGTCGTAGTGCTCATGAGTCATCAGGCAGCATTTCTGACAAGCATATACAGTGGTACCTTGGGTTAAGTACTTAATGCATTCTGGAGGTCCGTTCTTAACTTGAAACTGTTCTTAACCTGAAGCACCACTTTAGCTAATGGGGCCTCCTGCTGCCGCCGCACCGCCGGAGCATGATTTCTGTTCTCATTCTGAAGCAAAGCTCTTAACCCGAGGTACTATTTTGGGGTTAGCGGAGTCTGTAACCTGAAGCGTATGTAACCTGAAGCGTATGTAACCCGAGGTACCACTGTATATGCTGCATCTGTTTAGAGAGCATATTAGTACAATTCAGAGAGGTGATATTTTTAAGTTTGCTTTATTGACCCAGGATTCTTTGGGGGAAGCCATGCCCATTAAAGAGGGATAAATGTATGGTGTGGATGTGACCTTAGACTTCTTAACCTATTTTGGTCAGCTTCATAATTTTTAGGATGTTATTTTTCCTTTTTTGACCTGAAGCTCACTAGCCCTTATGGCAGGCCTCTTTGACAGGTCAGAGGAGCCTCCCACTTGCCAACCACCTGATGTCACAACGGTGAGTCAAAACAAAACAGAATTCCTTGGTGGGTGTAGCTTAAGCTGCACCTCCAAAGGACGATCCATTGCATCACCGGCGATGCAAAGAGATGCCGGCACTTCCAGCAAGCCCCGCCCTGATGGAGAACTCTATATAGCATAGCTGATTGCCGGAGGCTTGCTGTCACAGCTCATAAGCTGATTGGCACTGTTAGCAAGCCTCCCTTGCAAAGAACAATCAGGAGCTTTTTAAGCCATAAGGCTTATGGCTACAATTGTGCAAGCCACTTTTGGCCCTGCCACAGAAATATACATCTGGTGAACTGAGAGCCTAATGTCACAGCATATATTGCAGAATATTTCCAAACTTTCAGAATGAACTCAGCCACGTTGATCATTGGAGGACAGTAATAAATGCATGGTTATTGCTATGGAAACATAGGATATATATATATAGATACACACACACACACACACATATACAGACACACACATATACAGACACACACACACACACACACAGAATATATATATATATATATATATATATATATATATATATATATGAATGAAACTAGACAGGCATTCTTATTAATACTTTAGAATCCAAATGGTGGACTGGGGTGATGATGTTTGTTGTTTATATTAGTTCTGCTTCCTGGGCACGGAGGAGCGGCAATGTGGAAGACTTTCAACGTTTTGAATTTCCCGTTGGCTAATTTTCTGCCCAGGGATGGTTGGCACCAGCTTGTGGACTGGAAGACCTATCAGAAGTTTGGCTCTTTATTCAGTCATAGACATGCTTGCTTTCTTTCTTCCCTTTGTGTATATCTCTGTTTTTTGTTTAGTTGATGGCTTTGAGTCTGTGCTTTCTTTCACTGCCAGATTGCTCCATTAAAATGTTGGACAATGCTGCATTTCAAATGGATGTGGGAGCTGGCAGAAAGAGGCAGGCTGAAAACTGTGGCCTGTGGAAGTTGATGGGGGTGTTAAGTCAGCATGACTAAAAGAGTCCCATATATTGCAACACAGTTTTTCTTGACACAGAGGAAACACAGAGCTGGTTGCTGCGGTGCATGCTTTCCACAGATGCATTGTGGGAATGGTTTTTGGCCTGTGACCTGCCTAACATTTCATGCAGTGAGGTGCCCTCTTACATGCAGAAGCTCTTTATCATTTGCCACCCTGAACCCTTTCGGAAGAAGGGCGGGAAATAAACGTTTTAATAAATAAATCACATTGGATCCTTTTACACAATCCATTCATCCAGTGTCCAGTGCCTTCTGGCAGTTCCCTCTCTGCGAGAAATGAGGTTTCAGGGAAGCAGGCAGAGGGCCTTCTCGGTAGTGGCGCCCGCCCTGTGGAACGCCCTCCCATCAGATGTCAAGGAAATAAACAACTATCTGACTTTTAGAAGACATCTGAAGGCAGCCCTGTTTAGGGAAGTTTTAATAACTGATGTTTTAATGTATTTTTAATCTTTTGTTGGAAGCCTCCCAGAGTGGCTGGGGAAACCCAGCCAGCTGGGCAGGGTATAAATAATTTATTATTATTATTATTATTATTATTATTATTATTATTATTATTATTATTATGAACATGCATCTGTCGTAGTTAACAAGACTACACCAGCTGTGTTCAAATGGTTCTTGTTGAGGGGCCTATTTCAGAAATGAATGATGTCATGGCTATGCTTTTTTAGCCAGTCTCCTGGGGATTGTTTGCAACAGCAGAAGAATCCTAGAGACCTGAGTTCAAGTATGGAAAAAGAAATTTCAGCAGAGCACAACATTTATCTGACCACATTATGCTGCAGTAATTGCAAACACTTTGAACATGCACACTTCTGTTTTTCTGGCTTGAATTTAAAACCAATTCGTTATTTGTTACCTCTAACTATTGCATTAGTATTCCATAACAAGAGCATATTTGCAAAGGTATATTGGATTCGCTGAACAAAAACAGTACAGTTCAAGCCCATTCCTTTTTTTAAAAAAATGGGGTGGAACATTCATAAATAAATATTTGAAACCACGGTCCGTCACCTAACCTGAACCAATTTCAAAGCCAATTTCAAATTAGGATATGAATTGTTTGCCATTCAGTAGTTTGGGGCTTGAGTTGGACTCAGAGTTTTGCCTTTCTTATTACACTGAGATTCTCTTTGTTCCTCTCGCATTATAGCCTATTTACAGTGCTGGGTATAATTTATTTTATAGTTTATGTTTTTGTTCTGTTCTGTGAGGCACTTTGGGATGATGTGTGAAGGAAAAAAGGCTTGTGTATATTGGATTGATTGATTTGATTATGACTGGCTTTGGAACAGAGGTACCACAGTGGGGTACTATAAGGAACACTTAGGGGGCCATATTTTTGGTACTCTTGCTAGTAAACATATCAAGCAGAAACTAGCCCAGGAAGGAAACGTTCCATACTTCCTGCAATATTTGTTCTGTTGCTCTAACGGGACAATGGGGAAGTGATTCTCTTACTCGCTAGGTTTGTTCCTTTGCCGTTTCAACCTTACAGTTACTGTTCTCATTTTCACTCATTCCTCAAATCAATAAAACATAGAGCTGGCATGAGGCCAGCTCTTAAGATGGCTCCAGGAATGGGCCAAATTCTACATGGTGACAAATACTCTTGATTCCTTCTGGAGGAGAGTGGGGACTGAAGGTGCTGATGTCAGCAAAGGATTAATTCAGGGACAGCCAATGATCAGGTACCTAAGGAGCAATCATTAGGGAAGGAATTGAAAACTGCTGATATCATAATGCCACTATACAAATCTATGGTGCAACCACATCTGGAATGCTGTGTCCAGTTCTGGTTGGCTCACCTCAAAAAGGATGTTGTAGAGCTGGGAAAGTTTGAGAAAAGGGCAATCAAAATTAGAGTTCTCAGAATGGCTGATGACAGCCTGCAAGTCAGATCTGATATCTGGAACAGGTTTTGTTAGCCATTAGTGACCCTTATCAAATTTAGCCATCTATTTCATTCGTAAAGAATCTGAGCTTGTAAGAGGGAAAGAGTCCAGCTTTCAATATTACATCTCTTTTTGGATTATGGATATAATTCCTGTGATTCATACCTCTGAAGCTTTCACCTCTAGGTTTTGCCAATTTTTATTAGGCAACTTTACCATCTGTAAGAAACTGTCCATTTGTGTTGCTAAATAGACTTCTGGACCAGGCACCATGATTTGGTGAAAAGAATTACCTCTTAAAGTACATCGCCTGGCCATGATTCCCATAAAAAGGGAAAGTCAGGAAAACAAGTTGTGTCACCCTCTGTAATTTATATAACATTTTGACTGTCAGGTGTAGACTGGTCACCATTATTATTTTTTGCACAGATCAACGTGTCACAAAATACACCCACTGGATGTATTTCCAAACACCTCTACCTTTTAGCTATGTTTTTAAAAATGCAGTGTGTGAAAAATATAGGAGGATTTAAAAAACAAAATGCTCTAGTGATTTGTAACTCTTGTTTCTAAGGCTTCAATTCTCCTGCACCACCTTTTCACCCACTGCTGTTCTCATCTCATTGCTAAAGATTATTATTTGTCACTCACTGTCACCTTCTGGCAACTTTAGAAAGGTCATGCAGGAGAAAAGCTGTGGAGCTTTGGCCTGAACAGCTTTGTGAGAAGCCTCGATTCTGTGTATACCAGTAGTAGCTGGTGCCCATTGAGAGGAAGGTAGGGATATCAGCAGTAGGTGGAGCCAGAGCCACCCCCTGATTGACCTAAGGCGACAGGGAGGTGGGGACTGGCTGAGGACAGGCTGAGGTTGGTGGGGCAATGTCTCCATCATCCTAGCAGACCGGCCCCCATTGCCTTGCACACATTACATAGTGCATTAAAAGGCAGTGAGTCTTATTTCCTGCTATTTATCCTTCCATCTCAAGCATTTGCAGCTCAGTGGTAGAACATCTGCTTGGTATCCCCGACATCTCCATTTAGGAAGGGAAATGTCTCCTGTCTGAAACCACTGCCGGTCAGTGTGTGGAGATCTCTGTTCCAGGTGGAGCAATGGTCGTCTGACTTGGTATAAGATGGCTTCCAATGTTAACAGAGCTTGGTCTCCCTGCAGGTTTCTTTTCTCATATTCTGCTGCTTTGGCTCAAGTACTCCTATGTATGGAAGCAATTATCATGTTAACACATACAATTCACAGCATATATGTTGGCAAGTGATCTCCATGTTGACACAACTATTTATTCCATACGGGGTTTAAGATTCCAAATGGCTTCAGCAATTGGCACGGATAATACCAAAAACACATGGTTATTTTAAGCCTAGATAATTCCAACCCACTCTTTTTCAGACATGAGAATAATGAGATGCAAGTTTTTTAATAAAAAAGAAAGAAATATGAAGCCATGTGAAATGGTGGCTTCAGCCTCGTGGAAGCTCCCTGCCCTAACACAATGATGGCAACTTTTTCTTGCAAGTAAGGGAGATGTCTCTGATCATGCTGGTAGCGGTACAGTCTCAGCAAGCAAGCACAGGGTCCAGAAATCAAGTTCCCAAAGTAGAGGAGCAAACCAAGAGGCTCATAACTGAAGAGAAGCTACAGAGATGTATCGGCAGTTGAGATGTCCTCCCACCAAGCTTTTATAATCCATTTTTTTTTTATTGGAAGTTTTCCGCATAGAATACAATAAAAGCCAAACCAATCTAAATAAAAACAAAAGAGAGAGGGAAGATATAAAAGAATAGAGAAGGAGAAGGAGAAGGAGATACAAAGGTTGTATCTTAACCCTTATTCCGTGCAAAGGAGTGTGAGCCCTCCCAGCTCTCACCTGGGAGATTTCCCCTCTTCCCCCAGCCTCACACCTGGGGCGATTCACCCTACCCTGCCCCTTCACGCAGGCCCTTCATCTTATACTCATCACCTTCCTGTTTCATTAACTCCAAAACAAAACAAAACATATAGAGTTAGCAGGGATAAAAAAACCAAAAATTAGAAGTCATAGAAAATAAAAATAAAATGAGAGATAAGGAAAGGGAATGAGAAGAGCTTCCAGTTCTCTGTCTGACAATTGTGTATACAAAGATTATTCAAAGTATTCAAAATACACACTTTTAAAGGTGTGGTGGAGCAGGCTCACTCAGGACTCACTCACCCTAGATGTCTGCTGCATGCACACATCTGCCTGATCTGGATTTATGCATCTGGTTCCATCTACAAAGATGGTGCTTGGAGCTACAAGAATAGGTCCTGCCCCTCTGCTTCCAGCACCACCAACTCATCCTCTGATTCAGCCCTTCTCTCTGGCTGCTTGAAGTCCTCTCCCCTCCCTAGTGAGGATCGGAGAAAGGTGGAGGAGAGAGCCAGCAGCTCTGCTTCTCCGTCTCCGACACCCAGAGTCACAAGGAGAGGACCTCGCTCCTCCATCTCTGGGTGCCAGACTTCCTGCGCCCCATTTGCTCTTTCTTCTTCCTCTTCCTCCTTCCCCTGGTCCATCACAGGCTGCCAAGTCATGCCATACTATTATGGAGTTGAACCCATTGAACTCAGAATAGATGTGCATAAGATTGTACAGCAAGTCTGATGAAATGTTGGCGGGGGTCAGTGGGGGAGTGAGGTCTGCCTTCATATTTTCCACAGTTCTCCCATCTCCTCCCAAATATTACATTTTGAACATGTGTTCCCATTGGAGTGATACAGAGCTCTCAGCCTCAGATGTAATCGTAAAAATAATAATAAAAAATGAACATGAAAACAAAACTTTTTAACTGTCCCCCTTTGCACATGAAAAGTGCATTCCCTTTTATTTGCTAGGGGGAGGTCTTTCAGATATTTGGGACTAGCTGTCTAAAGCACTGGATGACTTAGGTCCCAGACATCTGAAATACTATTTCCTTCCCTGCAAACCCTCTCCAGCATTAAGATAGACTGTTCCACTGCTTTCAAAAGCTTGGAGGATGGCCGTTGTGGCATTCGTATGGAGTCCCCGGTCGTCTCACGAACTATTGACCCATACACCACTAATCTGCTGCCACCAACTAGGTAAATCACTTCAGCCTCAGCCTCCCCAGTAAATCACTTCAGCCTCAGTCAGGTTCTTAAGTTAACAATGAAGATTGCAGTTTATTGCAAACACAAATAAACTTTAAATGCATTCGAAACGCTGTTACCCTTTTCCCTCTTAGTCTTATTTTATTCTGTCTCTAACTCTTCTACCTCCCCTCACACAGGAACCAACTGCACTAACTGTCTATTTCCATCTGTCTGCCAACCGCTTTCCCAACTGCCTTTTCCCAACCAACCAACTAACTAACTAACTAACTAACTCACTGTCTAAACCTTGGGCTAAGCCCTTTTATAAACAGGTAGGCTCCGCCTCTGGCGTTTCTATTGGTCTACCTATTAACTCTTTCTCTCCCCCTGTACAGACATTTTTCAAAAGAACGGGCAAATGCCACATCTGTCTACCTAGAGGGTGTTCTCTGTGGCACTGGCAGCCCCTAAGTTGTGGAACTTCCTTTCCATGGAGATGCATCTAGCACTCTCATTGCAAAGGCTTTGTAATATGCTGAAGATACACCTCTTCATCCTGGTGTTTGAAGCTTGAGATACTATTTTTATGACACCCTCCCCCCATTCTTGTGACTCTCCATCAGCTGAACACTGCAAGCCCCACCCCAACATCTGCTGCCATCCATTCCTCCTTTTTTGTGGGCAGCTGTGAGCCACCAGCCATTTTATATTTCCCACAATGCCCTGGGAAGAAGCCTTATTGGGGCACTGTGGAAAAATTTAAATGGTGGTCAGCTGCAAACTACACCACATATTGTGGCACAATAAGTCTCCGCTGCTGATTTTGGGAGCCTATCAGACAGCCTTCCTTGCACCTGGCTTTGGGCTGGTAACAGCCATTTCTTATTCTTTTCCTAGTTAAGAGTGATTAGGATGGGGGTAAATATTCAGCTGGGTGGAATGTTAAGAAGGATGCTTGATCATAAATAACTGGCCACCACTAAATTAGACTGGAATTTGATGATAAGTCAGATTAAGGAAAACATAAACCTTTTGGAGAATTATTAGATTATATTTAAATGATTGGATATAAGATTGCAAATAAGTTGATAATTTGCTTGAAAAACTTTCCAACGATGTAAGTGGGAGCAGAAGACGTGAGGAAGTCCAAAGAAGTTATGAAATTATGTTATGATATAACCAATGTTGTTTATTATCTGTGCATTTCTTTTATATAAAAAAAAAACCTTAATAAATATTTATATATAAAAAAAATAAATATTCAGCCGGGTGGTTCAGAGGGGAGGAAACCCATTATTATGCTGTGCTACATATAGAAGGGGAAGAAATGGAGGCAGTGAAAGATTTTACTTTCTTGGGCTCCGTGATCACTGCAGATGGTGACAGCAGTCACGAAATTAAAAGATGCCTGCTTCTTGGGAGGAAAGCAATGACAAACCTAGACAGCATCTTAAAAAGCAGAGACATCACCTTACCAACAAAGGTCCATATAGTTAAAGCTATGGTTTTCCCAGTAGTGATGTATGGAAGTGAGAGCTGGACCATAAAGAAGGCTGATTGCCGAAGAACTGATGCTTTTGAATTATGGTGCTGGAGGAGACTCTTGAGAGTCCCATGGACTGCAAGAAGACCAAACCTATTCATTCTGGAGGAAATAAGCTCTGAGTGTTCACTGGGAGGACAAATCGTGAAGCTGAGGCTCCAGTACTTTGGCCACCTCATGAGAAGAGAAGACTCCCTGGAAAAGACCCTGATGTTGGGAAAGATGGAGGGCACAAGGAGAAGGGGACGACAGAGGACGAGATGGTTGGACAGTGTTCTCGAAGCTACCAGCATGAGTTTGACCAAACTGCGGGAGGCAGTGGAAGACAGGAATGCCTGGCGTGCTCCGATCCATGGGGTCACGAAGAGTCAGACACGACTAAACGACTAAACAACAACAACATCATATAATCATGGAAGATGCACAATTGCTTCGAGATGGAGAGTGATGTAAGAAGTCAAACAAGAACTTGTTTTGTCTCGAGCGCTGACTGCCCACTTACACCTTGCCATTGGGAATGTTTAGTGGTAAAGGATTTTCTCTCCCTTTTTCATTTTGCCGAACAACAACAACAACGAAAGCATTGCCATTCTGCAAAATGTAATGTACAGGTTTAATAGGGTTGTACTCTTTGCCTGATATCCCAGGAACAAACAAATGCAATGGAGAATTGCTGACACACTAGAAACCTGCTAGTTCAACATAAACGACTCCCTGTAAATAAATCTGATGTAATTTCCCTATACATCTTGAGTACAGATTTCAGCACTGCACACGCGGCATTAGAAAGAGCATTAAGAAGAAACAAATCACACTGCTACTTCCTTGGTATGTTAAAACACAGGTTTGCTCAGTCTCAAATGTGCAGCATCAGGGCAAACATGATTGCTAAAGACTATTGAAGTTGGGAAATATTTCCATAAGAGACGCGATAATCAGCCACAAATAACCACTGCAGTCCAAATGCAGAATTGCTCGGGGTTACAGAAATCCAGTTACAGTGCACAGGCAACAGTTTTTTCAGTCCTTTTGATCAGAAGATAGCATGAAGTGAACAAGAACTGGGCTCCTTAGAAGAATGCAATGTTACTGTTTCTCTGAATTTTCTCCAACTGATGGCTCTAGTGGGAGGAGAAGAACCTGGAGTTTGCTTGGACCAATCAGCATGGGGGCAACTGTGTGATATAAAAGGCTATGTTGCTTCCCAAGACCTCCTCTTCCTCTTTTGAAGTATCATGCCCTTGGGACACTGTGCCTTTTGGGGCCGAGTAGGATTTTTCTTTATTTAGGTGTACCTCAAGTGGCCTCTGGCACCCTCGTCATCTTTTGGCCTACTTCAGCATGCCCTTAATTTGAATAGCTTACGACAGGCACATCCAACAGGTAGATCATGATCTACCAGTAGATCGCTGGACGTCTGTGGTAGATCACTGGCTCCCCCCCCCCAAAGAAGCCCAAGAACTTCGGCTCCCCTAAAAAAAGCTAAACATTTTAGCCCTGCAGCCCATAAAAAGAAGCTCAACAACTTTGACCTGAACCCCCAAGGGGTAGATCACTGCCAGTTTTTAACTCTGCGAGTAGATCGCAGTCTCTTGGGAGTTGGCCACCCCTGGCTTACAACATGTCTGAGTTTTGATTTGGCCGTTTTGAGTTAATCACAATAGACAATTCCTGCAGGCAGGTAAGAGGCCTTGTGGAATTTTGTACGAACCAGAGCGATGCAACTGGCCAAACACTCAGCTGAAAAGCCAAGTGGCTGCATTTTTTGCTTCCTGCTATTTCCACATGGTCGTTATTTTTATCTTATTTGAAAAATGACACCCCACTTCCTCTACAAGGCACTAATTTCCACTAATAACACCTGATAATAAAATATAATCATACAAAATACAGTGCAACTAAACATTAAACCAGCATGAAGAGTGGAATACTCTGTCTTCAAGGGCTGCCCTACATACACCGCATTGCAGCAATAAAATCTCAAGCTTTACTGCATCCAAATAACGGCAGCTGGGCTATATTTCTCCAGAAAAGCTGAAGCTGGGAAAAGGGGCTGCCAGTCGCAAGCACCTTGTCTGCATCCTCACACCTCAGCAAGTGAAACTGACCCCACGCATAGAACCCGAATCTAGACAGTGAGCATCAGCTGCAGTATCTGGGCTATCCTGAGCAATTTTATTCCCGAACTGCTTTGCAGATATTTTGCGACAGGCTGGCAAACTTTCTGGCAAATCTCCACCCAAGCTAGATTTCAATAGACCTATCACAACACCGAAAAGTGCTGATGGGCACTTCCGTGAAGGTGCGGTGGAAGAAAATGTATATATGCCTCTCCTGCTTCCTTCACTGCCCAAGAGTTAAACAGCCATATACATTTGTGTAGGCAGCTGAAGACAGTCCTGTTTCGGGAAGTTTTTAATGTTTTATTCCACCCCTCTTTGTTTTATTTGTTTTTTTGTTGGAAGCCGCTCAAGATGGGCGGGGTGTAAGGATTATTATTATTATTATTATTATTATTATTATTATTATTTCAGCACAATTATGTGCTCCCTCTTGTGTTTGATCACGTTCACTTTGCAACTATTCATTTCTAATTTGCATGCTGCTTTTCTGCACTGTTATACACAAGCCAGGTGACAAGCTGCAGAAATGACGAAACATGCTTCTAAGATCACACATCCTATTATAACAATCCGGCTTGTGCCACTTATGCACTAGCCATCATTCAACCTGATTCATCGCCAAAAGCTCCCTAGGGAACGGGGGGGGGGGCTTCCTGAGCTCTGCAGTGCTGCAGAGGGCATTTAGGAGTGATTGGGTCTATGGGCCATTCCATCGCATCATCCCATAATGAGATCAGGGCCTCATCAGGACCACCAGCCCTGTCAATCTGGAAACCCTCCAGAGCATTCTGGAATCCTTCAGATCTCATTCGTCTCCAAGGCTTAATTGTTCCTGCAGGAGGTTACTGTCACCACCATTTCAAATCTCACCAGGAAATTGTCTGACTGTGACAATGGGCTTATCACACCCTTCCCCCCCCCAAAAAAAAAATTCCATACCATCTCCTGCCCACTCTGTTGCAAAAGTCAGATCGAGTGCCACCCTACCCACTGTGGGTCAGTGATGTGTTGAGTCAGAGATAAGACAACTGTGATGGTCATAAATAGGTGTTCCTTGCGTAGAAAGCTAACAGCTCGGGAAGAAGGGTACTGGTGATGGTAAAAATATTTCTAAGCTTGTCAGAAAAAGTGTTTTAAATATAGTTATGATCAGGTGCATGCCTTAACTAAAGTGTAGCAGATATATTAGTCAAGCTTTGCTTGAGACCTCATGGTTACAACAACTGACCTGGTAAGTGTGTGTGTGTGTGTGTGTGTGTGTGTGTGTGTGTGTGTGTTACATTGCACCTAGTCCCCATTGTCAGCACTTTGGCATCCAGCCCTTTAAGCTGGATGCTATATCTTTGGCTTTCTCTCTGACCTTTGGACAACCCTTGTGTGTGCTCATATCTCTTGACACGTTGCCTTTATAGGTATGGAACTCCTTTGCAAGAAACACGCAGACCAGCCATAACTTTGGGCACATTGTCCCCAGGAGCAAATGGCATGCTGGGGTGGTAACGCTTCCCTGACCTCCTGGCTGCTGCGTTGCTGCTGCTCACCAGGAGGGGAGCAGTGAGAATGTGGAGAGGTTGGCATGGTGCAAATCCACCTGAAGAACCCCTGCTGGGGCATTTCCTCCATGCTGACCTCCTTGCTGCCTCACCTCTCCCTCCCAGTAAAGAACTCAGTTGTTGGAGGCCACGGACGTAAGTCCTACCACTCCACCACGTCATCCGATGCTAATCGCCCCCCTCCCTATCTCTTTCCCCCTTCGTTCAGCAGTGACAAAAGCAGTGGCAGTCAGCCCTAATGCTACCTGGCACCTACACGCTTGTTAGGCCTTGCTGGCCTTATAACTTCTCCCAGTATATTGGGTGGGCTTAAATGGCCAGAGCCAAGCGGTGTTTTGCTCCTGTGAGGCTCAGGGCATGCATGGTGTCTGCCTACACTCCCTATTGTCCTCTGCTTAAACGGCCTAGATTTATTTACGACCCTCCTCCTGATGTATTCATCGCCAGGCTTGCAAACACCTAGTTAATCCATTTAGGCCCCCTCAGCTCTGTTCATCCGCTCATAAACCTATTACCTCTGAGGTGCCGTGCTCAGAGACACAGGTGCCAGCCTGGTGCACAAAGCCCAATTGAGTTATGCGAGCGAGCTGTGTGGGGACCCCTCGCGTTCATGATTCAGGCCCACACGGGGGAATTGCTTGCGTTACGTGGCAGAGACACTTTATTAAATATCGATTTAAATCACAGCCTTTAATAAAATCTGATCGGAGACCCCTTTTCACCTCCCCCCCTTTCCTCACCCCCCTTCCATCCTCCATCCCCACATTCTGCCAATGGGGCCTGCCTGATGACAGTGGCGGCTCCGAAATAAATAGTTAGCAAGCAGCTCGATGGCAAACCCTTATCAACAGTAATGAGGCATTTGTGATAATCGAGTGATGAAATGTAAATGGGCAGTAATGAGCACAATTACATCCACTGGGGAACCATCAAAGAGGCTTCTTTCCTCAGATAGATGAGCTGTTCCATTTGTCGCTGTCCATTGCTGGCTATGCTCGGAGAGCAGAGCGGCGGGAGGAGCTTGCTGGGAGGGAAAGAAAGAAGGGAGTGTGTTAGCAGAACAGGCTTGCTGACAGTCAGGTAAAGGGAAACACACACCAGAGCGATTACCTTTAATGCTACCTTAGATGGTTATCCTTTTCCTCCCCACTTCTCCCACCCCTCCCCTGCTCCTCTAACTTGTGGTCCTTAGGGATGATTCGATTTGCCGAAACGTTTGAAAACTGCCTCATTGGTGCTAACTAGATTAAAGCCGAGCCTATGTCTGTCTGATATACACTGGAAATATGCAGGGTGACTGCAATTGGCTTTCAGCTGGAACCGAGCTCCAGAACCCCGGGATGGTTGCCAGGGCTACTGCTTATGTCATCTTTGCGAAGCAAGGAGCTGGCAAGGAGAAATACTGACAGGCACAGGAAACCGGGTAACTCAGCACTTCGGTAATCTTGACTGCTCAGTGTTAACAAAAATTGGTGCCTGCACGGTAGGAAAGGAATGCATGATCAAAGTGGCCTAATCCTGTCCTGGATTAAGGCAGGTAATTCCTGTGACTAAATAATTCTCGATACGAGGAAAGAAGCACACCAGAAAGGGGAAATTACACAGAGCACCACATTTTGGACTGTTGCCTCATTTATTTATGGGTGCTGGTGTAACATCGTGGCCAGGAGCCAGGAAGCAAGAAGAGCTCAGTTTGAACCTCATCTGTCAAGAGTTAGGTCACCTTTGGTTAGCCCTAAGTCTCTGAGTCCCCTACCTCCATCTGCATAATGCAGGGACTGAAACTCACTCTCCTACCTTACAGGGCTGTTGTTATGGGTTGCAATGAGATGACAAACGTGTTTTGAACGTTGCAGTAGGTATTGCAGGCACTTTGAAGGTTTGAAAACATTGTGCAAGCACCAGGAGTTTTTGTTATTGTCATCTTATTTATATGAAGGCTTGGGGGATAGAAATAAAAATAAAAATGCATATTCCCATTCAGATATTGTTGCATTGTTGAATCTTCCACCTCTCACATCAGCCCTTTCCACAAGCTTACACCTAGTTCACCCTCTATTCTCACATCTCTTCTGACTCATGACTTCAACTACGTGGTGCTACCTTTGAAGGTGACCCGGAAACTGCAATTAATTCAGAATGCGGCAGCTAGACTGGTGACTGGGAGTGGCCGCCGGGACCACATAACACCGGTCCTGAGAAATCTGCATTGGCTCCCAGTACGTTTCCGAGCACAATTCAAAGTGTTGGTACTGACCTTTAAAGCCCTAAACGGCCTCGGTCCTGTATACCTGAAGGAGTGTCTCCACTCCCATCGTTCAGCCCAGACACTGAGATCCAGCGCCGAGGGCCTTTTGGCGGTTCCCTCATTGTGAGAAGTGAGGTTACAGGGGAGCAGACAGAGGGCCTTCTCTGTAGTGGCGCCCACCCTGTGGAACACCCTCTCTTCAGATGTGAAGGAAATATGTAGCTATCCTATCTTTAAATGACATCTGAAGGCAGCCCTGTTCAGGGAAGTTTTTAATATCTAATGCTATACTGTTTTTAACACTTGATTGGGAGCTGCCCAGAGTGGTTGGGGAAACTCAGCCAGATGGGCGGGGTATAAATAATAAATTACTACTACTACTACTACTACTACTACTACTACTACTACTATTATTATAACTTTTACCCCACCTGACCAGCCCATACTCCACTTATTTTTTTGCCGGCCCTACCATTAGGCAAAGTCATGTGATGGATTCAGAAGGCAGGTGCTAGGGAGCAGTAGCAGTACCAATTTCTATTTATTCATTCATAAACATATTTTTATACTGGTATTTCATAAAAAAATTATCAAAGTGGGTTACAGCCAAAGTACATTAAACCATACAGTAAAAACCATACAAAAAAGAAGGAAATCAGATATCAATTAACCATTGTGGAGAGATGTTTTCTTTGTTGCCACTTATAAGTAGAATTGTTACTCAGGATTATTACTAATTTTTTTACATACTTTACCAGGATTTTAATCTCTTGGCCTAGTCTCATCAGAAATGGATAATGCAGAGACTGTATTTGTTTGCAGGTGTAAATCTAGTGAGACATTTTCGCTGTCACTATGGATTCAAGAGCTGCCTTAGTGTCCATGCGCACATGAAATTGCCATGCAAAAACAGACCTGCGTCCAAACTGGAGTGTAAATTATGCACTATGTGTGCTGAACAAGAAAGTACGCACACTGTGTTGTCACAAGGCGTAGGGTGCTGATGAGACCAGCACTAAAGTGCAATGTGCTTTCAGATGGATCCCTTACATCAGTTGGGCGACTGGGATCTAGAAAAAGTGATAAAATCACATTAGGAAACAAGTGAACTACATATTGCAATAGGGCTAGGTGAGAGAGAAGGAAGATAACAAGAGAAATCTTGTCTGGAGGACACCATGTCAGACATAGCACTTGCTCTGCCCTCTGTACTATTGGCTGAGGTGAATGGAATATCACACTTGAAAGCAAAGTATGCAGACCTTTGGTCTGGTACCCAACACTTGCAGTGTGTGGATCACTGTGGACAATGCACACTTAGTTATAGGTATGGATATGCCCTTTGATTAATCACTTCTTGTCAAATGCTTGGCATCTTTCACATGTGCTACTCATCCAACAACTGATCTACAAATGGGTGCCTTGAATAAATTGAGCTAATATTACACAATGGTACTCCAGGTAACACTAATCATATCATCCTGCATAAACCACAATAACTGATAGTGATGTTCTTAATTCATTCAAAACGTTCTAGCAAATTGCTTAAAGTGATTTCAAAGATTGAAGGTTCCATATTGTGAAACCCGACTGCTCTCTGTAGTGTTCAGTTCTCAGTACAGTGCTGCCTCTTTGCTTCTCTTTTGCTTATCCCCATTGGTGCCTGTAGCAATTAAATGGATAATGAGCCGAAGACCAAACAGATCCTCCAATGTATTTGTACAGTGGTACATTGGTTCTTGAATTTAAACCATTCTGGGAGTCTGTTCAACTCCCAAATGGTTTGAAAACCAAGGCGTGGCTTCCGATTGGCTGTAGGAGCTTCCTGTACACATTCAGCTTCCAAAAACCATTCTCAAACCAGAACACTCACTTCTGGGTTTGCAGCGTTTGGGAGCCGATTTGTTCAGGAGCCAAGCCGTTCAACTACCAAGGTACCACTGTATTTGGTTGCAAATTGGGTCCCTCCCTATGTCATGATGAGGTGCCTTTTGAAATTTGCCCCAGCTCTCCAGCTCCTGTATTATTGGCCCACTCTTAATAAGATTTTAGTGTTCCCTTCTGATATGAGTGCCACTGAGTTGAATGATAGGAGTTTCTGGACAAATGAAAGGAAGTACTCAGGCAGTGCAAGTTATACTATGGAATTTGCTGACCACCGAACTTGGAGATGGTCACCAGCTTAAAAAGATAAAGGGACCCCTGACCATTAGGTCCAGTTGTGGCCAACTCTGGGGTTGCGGTGATCATCTCACTTTATTGGCTGAGGGAGCCGGCATACAGCTTCCAGGTCATGTGGCCAGCATGACTAAGCCGCTTTTGGCGAACCAGAGCAGCGCACGGAAATGCCGTTTACCTTCCCACCAGAGCTATTTATCTACTTGCACTTTGACGTGCTTTCGAACTGCTAGGTTGGCAGGAGCAGGGACCAAGCAATGGGAGCTCACCCGGTCATGGGGATTCGAACCGCCGACCTTCTGATCGGCAAGTCCTAGGCTCTGTGGCTTAACCCACAGCGCTATCTGCATCCCCAGCTTAGGAGATCAGATAAATTCATGAAGGAAAGGGCTATCAATGACTACTAGGTATGATGATTGCATGCTACCTCCTGAATCAGAGACAGCATAATTGGACAAAAATGGTGAAAAATTGTACTCATCACCATCGTGGAGCTTCCCAGAAACATCTGGTTAGCCACCTGGGGATAAAAGATGCTGGTCTGTTCCTGCAGGGCTTTTCTTAGGTTCTTATGCTTGGCATCTTCAGTGACTCCACCAAGAACATTCATATTTATCCATATTTGTTTTACCTGTGAGAATCACATGGAGATGCAAGAGAAGTAGGCATTTTTGATAACTAAAGTTCAGAGAATGTGGCTTTAACTGTATTTATGAATCACCGAGGTCTTCTGCTTATTGGAAATTCATTAGCTCTTAAATTATATTGGCTATTGACCTCAATCCTCAAATGTAAGCAATAAGATTTCAATTGCACTGGTTTAAAAGCATTAAACTGTAGCAGCTGGCATTATTTCTGCTCGCTCTCATAGTCTTCTGTGCATTCCACTTGATCGTAGCATTTTAAATAAAATGACGCTGTGTTAGGCATAATTTCAGAACTACCACCTTTTACGACATATTATTCACCCAGTGAGCTCATGGCTTGTTGTGAACAGTAGTGTCTGGTTGCTGAAACCTGGTGGCCTAACATGAGACGGCTCTGTTATGCTAGCATTTCCTCTTGAATTTTTAAGACAGGAACTATGTCATAGGGAAGTCACAGGGCCGCTGCAAAAATGACAGCTTTGTGTTAGGTTCTCCTCTGCCACTACATAATATGTAATACAACTTATTTATTTATTACTTTGTGTCCTCCTGACATCATTATGCCACATACCCTGGTGATGTGGACTAGGGAAACAAGATGCATTGTGCAATGATGCCATTACATAAAGGTAAGTACCAGCATTGTAATTATTATTATTATTATTATTATTATTATTATTATTATTATTATTATTATTTTATACCCCACTCATCTGGCTGTGTTTCCCCAACCACTCTGGCTGGCTCCCAATCGAGTGTTAAAAACAATACAGCATTAAATATTAAAAACTTCCCTAAGCAGGGCTGCCTTCAGATGTCTTTTAAAGATAAGATAGCTGCTTATTTCCTTCACATCTGAAGGGAGGGCATTCCACAGGGTGGGTGCCACTACCAAGAAGGCCCTCTGCCTGGTTCCCTGTAACCTCACTTCTCACAGCGAGGGAACCGCCAGAAGGCCCTCTGCACTGGATCTCAGTGTCTGGGCTGAACGATGGGGGAGGAGACGCTCCTTCAGGTATACTAGACGTTTCAAAGACAGAGGAATTTGATGTGGTTTGGTGACAACCTCCTCTGTTTCAAAACATCTATTTATGCCCTTAATCATGGACCTGACCAGTGTCTTATGTATTGATGGTAATTTATCTCATTCTTCTGAAACAGAAGCTAAAGGTTAGGATAGTTTCAGTGATGGTGGAAAAGGTCCCTCCTCCCTGTGATGAAATAGGCCAATCCCCCCCCCCCCCCCGTTTAGTAAAATCTGGAGCATAGATCATTATAGTGCCTTTGGCAGCTAATTTGAACATCAGTGACTCAACTTTGAGAAGGAGCTTTTTCTGCCCTAAAGAATATCTCAGAGTTTTCCGACTGCAGTAATTGAAAAATCCCCAAACACTCGCTCACGGAGGAGATGCACATTACTGCAGGAACAGTCTACAAATTGTAAAGTATTCAATTTACATTCCCACCACCTCAGGGCAGTTGAGAAGAATTTATATCTTCAGAAACCTTTGAACTAACAAAAGATAAGATTCAACAGCAAAGTCTACTTGCATAAAGATTTTTTTATTTTTTTTTAAAGCTCCCTTCATTTTTGTTCTGAAGGAAATATCTTGTTGAAACTGAGGTTAAAGTCATTTACCTGGAACTTACGAAAGCACTGCAGAGAGCAAGAAATGAGTTATGGACATGCTTGTGATTCCTGAATTGTGGCTAATCAAGGGAGCTTTTCATGGTTATCCAGGTGTGGCCGCCACATCAAATAGCCACTGGACTTCATTGTGTATGGGTAGCCATTTTGTGTGTGGAAGCAACATCCATGTTTAGGTCATTTTAAACACAAGCTGCCCTCAACATATTACATCACAGCATTTGAGGCCCATTTAGTGGTTTTTCCTAAAATGAAGTCCACAAGAAAACAGTTTCTGGACTTCAACTCCTCTCATCCCTGACCATAAGCCATTCTTGCTGAGGTTCCATGAATGACTAGAGAGCCTATGCTCCATTGCAAAAGTCTTCAAAATCATTTGAAGAACTACTGTGTTTCTGTTTGCACATTTTTTTGAGAAGTGCAAAAAAGCAGACTCTCATTAAAACACAAACTTAATATCTTATCCATCACCAAGTAAAGTTTACTCATGGCTGAATCCCACTGAAACCAATAAAAACAAATTGTCCATAGCTTACTCAAGACCGTCTGCTTTTAGTTGGGCATAAGTAGGATAAACTTTTGCTAGATTAGGGTGACAATGAAGATCTTCTTAAATTCTGTTGCCATAACTTCTTACTTGCAGGAAAGGTGATATTTTTGCATCTCTCACTCCAACAAATCTGAAAAGTCCTTGTCCCATTAAAAAATATGCTGCAAAGTTGGGAGTTTCTTCCAGAAGAAAACATTTAAGGAATTTTAAAGAATGTCTAGGCATGTGGACAGATCTGTCAATTCTGGTTTCTCTCAGTTTATCCTTTTCCTAGGGAACTGGCTACATTAGTTTTTTAGCTGTTGTTGTTGTTGTTTAAAAAAGCATCTTAAATGCATTGTAACACTGTGACACCAGATGGCGCTGTAGAATTCCATCTTTCGGCAACGTGATTTCCCATTATGAGGTTTACAACTCATTTTCCTGAAACATTTTTTAATGTGTCTAGATCCAGTCTTAAATTCAGTTCTTCACATTTCCACATCCGTTTCCGAGAGAGAGAGAGAGAGAGAGAGAGAGACAGAGACAGAGAGACAGAGAGAAGTTCTCTTGAAATCCACCAGCACTGGGGTGCATTTTTTTCCTCATATACACATTCTTGTAAAGCAATTTTCCTTAATATACCACATTTTTAAATATTATTCTCACTAATATATACAATTTATGCACACTTTACCCTACTATATTAATTCTGAACACATTACTTGTCTGGAGAGCTGCCCGGCAAAATTTGGAGAACTGCAGATTTCAAAGAGCAGATGTGTTTCAGAAAGATTGAATTAGGTGGGCTCGCCTTTAAGTGCAAGTTGAAACTAATTTCTCCCATATCCCTAGGATCCTACTGAGATTTTTCAGGACTATTATTGCATACCCTCAGGTTGTTCTCAGATTTTACTGAAGGGTGTGTGTGTGTGTGTGTGTGTGTGCGCGCGCGCGCGCGCCTATTTCATCACAGGGCAAAGCAGCCCTTTCTACCACCAGGAAGGCTTCTATGCCAGAAGAGTGAGATAAATGCTTGACAATGGATAAACACTAAGTTCATGATTAAGGACAGAGAGAAAATTAGAATCTTCTGCAGCGTTTTTCAAAGTGGTCTCTGGGTGAGTGTGAATGGGCTCTTCACACAAACAACTCTACAAATAGCTGCTTATGCAATCCAGGTGTTCTGTAACAACTGCAGTATGATATTCCCCCCCCCCTTTTGTTTCATTGCCATTTGACCTCACTTATTACCTTTTCCCCTCCCTGTACCTTGTAATTTGATAATCTAATTTAGGTTCAGATTTTCACTTTAGCAACCCTGTGGATCGGGGTGGGGTGGGGTAAAGTACGATCAGATAAAGACTGCAGATCCACTGTTATAATGGAAATGACTTGATTGGTCTAATGATACATAAAATTATTCTTTCTTTTTCCTGCAGAAAAATAATATAAACTTGGAAGAAAGAGGAAGGAAAATACAATACTCCAGTATAATACTTAGAAAATAATATGAATTGCAAATCACATAAAAACAGCATTGTCAGAGCTGCCCGAGGTCCCAGCTCACAAAGGACCAACGCCAGTTCTTGTTATATACAAAAGTCTTTATTGAAGTTCAGTTTCCATTTCAAAGCCGCGGCGCGCAGCTCTACGTCTTGAACCCTAGACCGCTGAAGCTCCGTCTGAATCTCCTCCCCCCAGGCACCAGTTTAAGACTCTAGCCCTGCTCCACCTCTTCCTCTGCTCTTTCCTCCTCTGGGTCCGCCTGTCCGCTGGGGTCTTGTCCTTTCTGGACTCTTCTGACGCTGACTCCCCTGAGTCTTCCCCCTGCCTCCGGCGGGCTTTAGGACCTGGTTCCCCATCCGGGTTTTCTGCTATCCCGCACACCTGTACATTTGAACTTGGCGTGCGCGCCCACCCGGCAACCTTTCTCCTGACCGTTTCACTGCTCCTGTCACTGCTTCCCCCCTTTGGGGGGGGGTAGCTGGACCTGACTTCCCCTCCGTTCCCTCACTCTGCGATAGAGGCGTGGCCAGCCCTGACTCATCCTCTCTCCCTACTGGAGGAGACGCTGGCCCTGATTCGTGGGACTCTTCCCCCCCACTCCGCTCTGGTGGGGGAACTGGTCCTGATCTCCCGCTGCTGCTTTGGGAGTCCCCGCTGGCCCCTTGCTTCTGGTGTGTCCCCCCTGGGACCCCCCTTGCCCTGGCCATCGGCGCCCCCCCTGGGAATCTTCTGAATCGCTGGAGAAGCTCATGGAATCTCTCAGGCCACTGTCATACTCCCCTACGCTGCCCTCAGATTCCTCCCCTTCGCTCTCCGTTTCCTCTCTCCTCTGTGTCTCTGCTCCTGAGCCCCTGACAAGCATTATAATTCTGTTGGTAAAGCACTGAGACTTGTTTGAATGAGACTCCTAGGGTGCCTATTTCCTTCTCTTTCTAATTTTGTCTAGCCCACTTAGTTTTCAAAAAGAGTTTCTAACCTCCCTAGCATTTTGGAATAAAGATCATAGTTTCTTAGCTTGTGCATGTGACCAAGTTAGTGTGTGTGTGTGTGTGTGTGTGCATGCATACATACCCACACAGCAAATACACATGTGTACATAAACATCTGCCACCTGAGGAGCACACACCATGCATCTGATGAAGTGGAGTCTAATCCACAACAGTTTATGTGATAAGAAAAGGTACTTGCAGAATTATACTTTTGTGAATTCCAAGATACACTGATTTGATTTGCACCTGCCAGACTCAGAAGCAATTCACAGTATGGGGCAGAGATGCTATGCTAGCTTCCTGGCAGGTGAGTTGCTTGCCAAGAGATAGGTGCAGTGCAAACACACCAGCAGAGCCAGCTTGACACTCCTGCTGCTGTGTTTGCACCATGCTGACCTCCCTGTCACCCCTCCCCTCTACTGTACTTCCCCTCCTGGTAAGTGACAGAGACCCACCTCTCAAGAAGCTAGCATAATGAGTGCCCAAGAGCTGCTTCTGCCCAGATGAACTTACAGACTACAATATGATTCTTTCGTACGTCCCAAATGCAGTTGTGGGCTGAAAAATATACCTCAATATACACTTTAAAGTGTGCTTTTGAGGAAGTTCAATTTGGGGACAAAATGTGTGGTATTCAATTTAGAGTAGACACATTGATTTCAATAGTTTTACTCTAACACCCAGCATGTTTACAAATATGTATTTAAATGTATATTTCAATGAATGTTTTTCAAAGGACTAAAACAAGCACTGAGTAATGCATAAGCAGATGGAAGTGACTTATGGGTGAACATAAGCAAAAGTGATTCAGACTAAAAATAGACTAATTTGTCCATATTTACCACAGTATATCTGCTACTCTGTAGGATGCCAGAACCCTCTTTGTTGTTTTTGAGTCACAGGTATGGGTGTGTTCAGTCTGGTGGATCATAACTTTTGCATCCTTTATGATAAGTATACTTGTTGTTCATCGGCTAGTGAGACCCAGCTCATAGTTGCAACCTGCTGCACAAGGGGCCACATGAAGGCTGTCATGTGAGAGAAAGTTGTGCGATAAGTGGTTTGTCTGAAATGGCCTCCATTGTGGTTCTGTTGATATCAGTCGTGTCATCGTGTATCAAACAGATCTTGGCATACCCTGAACTTGAAATGTTCAAGACCCAAGACACAGACAACTTTGCTTAACTCTGGTGGAAATTTACACCTTCATTTTTCTGCCTGACTAGTTAACAACACAAATATTATACTCCCTGTCCCTGTTCTCTTTCTTCATTCACTGCCCATTTCCTTCATCTTGTGTGCCCTGAAATTATTGCCCTATGGTTTATTCCCTCCTCCCTTTTGTTCCAAGTGTTTCACTTCCCTCCATCCCTCTCTCTTTTTAGATCAGCATGCATGTTTTAGTGAGAAGAAACGTTGGAGTTTGCAGGAAAAAGGTAAAGGACCCCTGGACGTTAAGCCCAGTCAAAGGCGACTATGGGGTTGCGGCCGAGGGAGCAGGCATTTGTTCACAGGCAGCTTTCCGGGTCATGTGGCCAGCATGTCTAAACTGCTTCTGGCATAACGGAATACCATGACAGAAACCAGAATGCACGGAAACGCTGTTTACCTTCCCATCAGAGCGGTACCTATTTATCTACTTGCACTGGCGTGCTTTCAAACTGCTATGCTGGCAGGAGCTGGGACAGAGCAACGGGAGCTCACTCCATCAAGGGGATTTGAACCGCCAACCTTCTGATCAGTAAGCCCAAGAGGCTCAGTGGTTTAGACCACAGCACTACCCACTGTGTGTGTGTGTGTGTGTGTGTGTGTGTGTGTGTGTGAGAGAGAGAGAGAGAGAGAGAGAGAGAGAGAGAGAGAGAGAGAGATGGAAAATATATATAAACCACAGTAAGACAGACATCTTAATAAGTTGTATGCACTGTGCAGAGAAGGTGTCACCTTTAGGAGAGGTCTTGCATCATTTCCCATTACAAGTCCCATTACAAGGGGTCACCCAACAGAAAGGTAAGGAATTTGACCAAACCAATTAAAAGAAAGGCTATCAATCGCACACTCCTGACTCCAAAGCCCCTCCCCCCGCCTCTGAATTAGTAAACAATTCTAATTGTTCTGTGTTCAGTATCAATAGCAGCTAGGGTTACAAGGTCTAACACCTCATTCAGTTCAAGAAACTAGTAATAGACACACTAGCACCATTCTTGCTAGGTAGGAAGTGGTCTTTCCCTTCCTGTGCCCCCCACCTGTCCTGATCAAAGGCCATTCCATGTAATTGCTGATCTAATGATATCCTTTGACTGGGTTTTGCATTTGTACAGGAAAGGGGGGGAAATAACAAAAGAAGGAAGGAGAAACCAATTTTATTCAAGCCTCCCTAGAACGATGCAATTACCCATAAGAATATCCAATGCTGATTATTATGTGGAAAACTAAAGGAAGGTTTCTAATGCAATCATTGTGTCAGGGAACTGCCATCAGGGCCGGAGGGAGAGAGCGGGCTCCAGAGGGATTCCAGAGAGTGTCCCGGGATGGGGAGAGGCAGCCCATCTTTTGGGGAAGGGAATCAGCGTAGCACCAGTGGAGAAGGGGGGCAGATGGGGGAATCGGCAATGCGGTCCCATGACTCCTCGCCAGGGAACAACCGGGAGAGTAAGGGTCCTCCGCTGCCCACACCCTCCTTGCGCAGAAGGCTTCTGCGCAGGGAGAGTAGGAGGAGACTAGGCGTCAAAGAGCTTCTTTGCTGGAAGAAGTTCAAGAAACGCCCACTGACGGATTCTGCCAGCGATTGAGACAGCCACGGGTGAGTGGCTGTCCGGACAGAAGAGATTCACCCAGGCAACCCAGCCAGGTGTGGCGCCGGTTTACGCACGAGCAACCCCTAGAACCATTACACATTGATTTTGCGTTATTTGGTTGTGTGTGTGTGTGTCGTATTTTTGTGAGGTTTGTGTGTGAGAGAGAGGAAGGGTGGTGGTGGTGGTATAGAAATTGATAAATGTTTCTATTAACTAATAACCCAGGAATCAACAGTCTTATAAAACTGGGTTTATTCAGCCCAGGAAAATTAGGCAATCCATCATGACTGATTTGTTCACGTTTTCCCCCTGCAAATAAGTGAGATGAAAACTTTAAAACCAATAAGATAATGCACTTAACAAATTCAGCTGAGAGAGATGGATAAAGTAAGACGCCACTGGCATCGGTTAAGGAAAATCTGTCGTGTTTCCAATTATTTGAGCAGATTTTGTATCCCCCATTTGCTGCCAGACTGACTGCATCCCTCTCCCCCCACTCCGCCACCACCCGCCACACTTTCTCCCCTCTTCCAAACCAGATCATCTGATCTTAAATCAGAACAAGCTCATCATGTCGCACTATGAAAGGCCAACAGGGGATAAATGACACCAGATGTTATATGAGTTTTCTTTTAGGCTTTCATTGCAGCCTTGCTGCATTCCCCATGCTGCTTTTTACTTGTCAAAAACTAAAATGTGCTTTGATAGATAACAACCCCATTTCCTTTCCCTGGCTGAGCTTAGAGAATGCTATTAGGTATTACTATTGATGGTGCTTAACTGGGGAACACCAGCTGAATGCTAGGACTGGGACCATGGGATCCAAAGTTATGCTGGGTTGCCCCCACTGCCGCTGCTTATTCCCCTATGATACGTATTGTCTGATCTTTTCGAGGATAATCTGCCAGGTGATTTTACAAAATGTAAATTCAGAGGATGCTGCCACTTAGGGAAGCACAATGGGGAGAGCGGGGGAATGGGAAACTCTTGCTAGGATCTTCAAACATCCCTTGGGAAACCTTAAGACCAAATTGATGTAGATTTAGCAGCATGTAGGTGAGATAAGAAAAGATTTCTAACTCTGAAAGACAAAGCCGAAATAACCAGTTTGCTAGGTGTACTCTAAAACAGGTTCCCAACTTGACTGGAGGATGTAATTACCAGATGGTTTGGCAACTTTGTTTCTGCTGCTCTTTTTGATGTTAAGAGCTGTTCGACAGTGGAACACGCTCCCACAAGAAGAGTTTGAAAAAGAGTTTGGGTTTGATATCCCGCTTTATCACTACCTTAAGGAGTCTCAAAGTGGCTAACATTCTCCTTTCCCTTCCTCCCCCACAATAAACACTCTGTGAGGTGAGTGGGGCTGAGAGACTTCAGAGAAGTGTGACTAGCCCAAGGTCACCCAGCAGCTGCATGTGGAGGAGCAGAGACGCGAATCCGGTTCACCAGATTACGAGTCCACTGCTCTTAACCACTATACCACACTGGCTCTATCATGAGAGGTGGTAGACTCTCGTTCCTTGGAGACTTTTAAGCAGAGGTTGGATGGCCACGGCAGTGTAGCTAGCCGCTCAGGTGCCTGGTGCAGGGGCATGTCCTGCAGCTGGGGGTGGGGCGATCCATGTGCATGGGGGCAGGGCGAGCCTCTTCGACGCTTGGAACCTCTCCACCGCCTCCCCCTCAGCTGTAGGGTGGCTGAGGGAGAGGCAGTAGGCAGATACAAATCTTACACTGCTGTTTCAGGCAGTGCAGAACCTGCAGGCGCCTAAGCCACCACGTCACTCCTAAAAAGTTTCGTGAGCCCAATTTTTAAAAAACTCATTTTGTCACGCCCCCTCAGTGATGATACCCAGGGTGGACCGCACCCCCCCCCCGTGTCCTCTTCATAGCTGTCAACTTTCAGATTTGAAAATAAGGGATCAGCAGCCTCAACTGTCCCGGGGATAGTCTACGGGATATCTAACAATCCGGGATACCAGCTGGAAATGGCACTGGAATAAGGGAATTTCCCGCAAAAAAAGGGAAGGTTGACAGCTATGGTCCCCTTCCTCTGCCACTGGATGGCCATCTGTCATGTATGATATAGTTGAGAATCCTGCATTGCAGATGGCCTGCAGGGTCCACTTCCAACTCTACAGTTCTATGCCATTTGTCGCCATATATAAAGGGAAACAGGTAAACTCAGTCTCCGGCCTTACACTAGATGTGTCAGTGTCTAACAGTCAAGCTATGTACACATTCGCACCTTAAAACGCAGCAAGCTCATTCTTCAAATGTACACACCACACCGTAACTGAGAAGTTAATGTGACTTAGGTTTTCAAATTGGATAGAAGCTGGTTTGATGGAAAATGCATCAACCAATTGGGTATACTTATGACTGGAGGAGCGGCTGTTCCTCTGCCCCCATACACACCCAATGTGCACATGCACCTCAGTAAAAAGTGAGCAGGATATTCACATTAATTGAATGAATTGCTATGTCGCTGGCTGAGGCCCTGAAGCAATCTGTAAGAGTTCATCGCTTCAGAAAGCTGACACAAAGTTGAGTGAACTGCAAGTCCAGAAATGATTTTAGCAATGTTTAGACCTTTTCCAAATTAAGCTAGGATTCAGGAATGCAGAGCCAAACAAATTCATGGAAAATAAAGGCATGGAACGGGGGATATCTGCTCATCCATATTGTGTAGACTAGGCACCACCAGCTGGCATTATCAGATAGCTTCAGGAACCACTGCCAGTAGTGAGGTCTGCCATGGACATTGACACCAGCCGGAGCTGCTTCGTCAGGCTGCCATGGTTATGTCTACTATCATAGTTTTCTCAAAATTCAGTGTCTTAAAAATCCAGCCATTCTGGGGCATTGTGGGTAAAAAATGGCCACGGTCACAAAAATATGGCAGCCACCATGCTTTTTTCTTTTACCCACAATGCTCTGGAACAATGGAACTTCTGGAGGCGCTGCATTTGGGGGTGGGGGAGTTAAAGATGGTAGCCTTCAACAAGGGGCCCCCAGTCCTTGATCTGCTTTTGGCTTCAGGAATGAGCCAAAACTTGAACTTGTTTCCCTGCATCTCAAAAACCAGCATGTACCACATTGGTACTATACAAAATACAGAAATGCAGAGATCTGCCAATGGACAAATATGCATGTGGGAAAAGCTGTGACCCAAATGCACGGAGGGGATGGAGACATGCAACGCATCCAACATGATCAGAGAAGGGTGTTTTGATGGGTGAAGTTTACACCACTACACACACACACACACACAGAGAGAGAGAGAGAGAGAGAGAGAGAGAGAGAGAGAGAGAGAGTGTGACCTGGACTGTTGCTCTGCCCCTATTAAATAGCTGAATTATTGGTTCTGATTTGCTATGGTTTGAGATGTAGAGCATCAGTGAGCATATTTTCTGCTCTTTGGCCTAACTGAACTGCTGGATTTGCTTTGGTGCTAGCAAGGTCTGCTTGAGCAACCTCCTAATGTGATTATAATATCTACTCTTCTGCTTGTATTGTGGTATTATTTCTTGTTATGTTCTCTGAAGCAAAATACTCCCAGGATATTGGCTGCAAGAAGCTGCATTGTAATCATTTCAGAAAGTTAAAAAAAAAAAAAACACAACACAACCTCAAACAAATACAGTATACATTAGTTCTGTTTGAGGTCACAGGAAGAAATCCTGATTTTCCCAGCATATAGATATTTGCTTTTGTGTCTCCTTTCCAGCTGAGATTGATGCCGGCAAGTAAAGGGATTTGAATGCATATTGGCCTACTCTCTTTGCGGCTTTGATTTGCCGGTGAGCCAAGCAGAACACAATTAGTGCATATTGACACCTTTGCAGGAAGTGCTCATAAGGGAAAATAGGAAATTGAAAACGGCCTTTCAAAAGATGGGAGGAAAATCCTGCCTTGCTTAAATAAATGGAGAGAGGGAGAGAGGCAGCGAAATGCTCCGTCAGGATATTTGTATTTCTATATCATTTAGGAAAATCCTATTATAGCTTTAGCCACAGAAGCATTCCTGGTGTGCAAGATAGAGGCAGTTCATAAAAATACATAGTGTTTTGCAGCGGGAAAATAGGACAACCTATTGCTTTCTGTGGATGGCTGCGTTACACCCCAGTTCCCATCAATAGAACATAATCTCATTGCAGCAAGCGGTGCTCAATATCAAGGAAACACGGGCACCATAAGGTACTGCAGACTGCCAGATACCTAAAGGACACAAAGCTTTGTGTTATAACAAGGGACAATACCTCCGCAACAAGGCTTTGTACCGTGGAGTGGCACTGCATAGGTGTATGTCTGCGTGTCTGTGGAGTGCACATTGCTTTCTTGTCTTCCCAAACCGTATCTCTAATTCAGCTGCTGCTGCAATGTCAGCCATCCAATGAATCCCTCCTCAATTACGTAGTGCCAAATTAGATGCCTGCTGTTAGTGGAGTCCTGCCGCACCCAGAGTCTTGGGACCACGGCTTCTGCACGCGTGGCAATAATATGTAAACCAGGTCGCCTCCTGATCACATCATCTTCTGAAAAAGAAAAAGAAAAAACCCTGTGCACATTGTGTGTTTCACTCTTTTTCCATCAGTGCAAAAGCACCAGAAGGAGAGTTAAGTTTGGTTGTGCAGCTATCCCAATGATTAAAATATAATAGGCTAATGAGATTACAAAAGCTGATTGTGAACAAGACCAATTGTGTTAATTGGAGCCTCCTGAATGGCAATTTGAGCTGCCGCTGCTGCTGCCGCTGCTGAGTTTTGAAATATAATCAGTTTTACTAATTTTATCTGATTTCTTAATGAAGCTTGCCTTGAGCAATTGTTCTATGTGTTCTTTAGCAAACAGCGTGTGTCATAACTGCTGACATTAATCTTGATTACTTTAGTTAAAATAAATAGTTTTACTTGGACGGCTTTCAGAAAATACATTAGGGGTGAATGTTATATGTTCGGGGGTGGGTGGGAGAAAATGGGAAGATCTTTATATATATATATATATATATATATGACTTTTTTTTAAAAAAAACTGTTTGGCTTTTAATATTTTGTTTGCCAAGGATCGAAAGTGAAGTGCCTGTGTCTTAGGTGAGAGGAACCTTTGTAATTGCTGCTTTGTTCCATTCCTTTATTTCCTGCTGTTGGGAAGTATAAAAGGTGTATCTATCCCTAAACAGTTTAGCTCTCCCACCACCCCAGCCCCACTTCTTTCATGGTGAAAGAGCCTTCACTAAGCCGAACATCAGTGCCATTGAACACGCAACTGGCAAGAACTCAGAAGCCAAATAATATTAGCGGAAGCATCGAGAAACGGTTTGTTTATGCAAAGTTGGCACACAAGTATTCTGACTGTTTCACGCTCCAGCTGCTAGTACTAACACACCCGACTATAAAAGTGCTTTCTCATAGAAGTCATTTATTTTTTATGTGGGATTAATGTACTCAGGATGGTTCCGTAAAGCACAGAGTGACACGAAGCCACCAGCCAAAATTAACGCTGCAATATATTAGAGGGAAACTGGAGCTTAGCAGCATGATCCAAGCTATACTTACTCAGAAATATAAGCAATGTTTTCAGGGGGAAATTGCCACGAGTTGGTTCATGCATTTGATGCGATATCTGTGGTGGTCCATTCATACAAGCAAGCTGTCATGTGTGTGCTTGTTGATCACATACATATATTACCCAGGGCAGGTTGCAAAATAACAAGCAAACAAAAGTTTATTAATTGGGGAAAGTAGCCTCAAAACAATTCAAATACAGTCATACTTTGGTTGATGAACATCTTGCGACTCGAACGTTTAAGCTCCCAAATGCCTCAAACCCAGAAGTGAGTGTTCCGGTTTGTGAATGTTCTTTGGAACCTGAACGTCCGACGTGGCTTCTGTGGCTTCCAATTGAGTGCAGGAAGCTCCTGCAGCCAATCAGAAGCCATGTCTTGATTTTCGAACATTTTCGGAAGTCGAACGGACTTGCAGAACAGTTTCCCTTCATCAACCAAGGTATGACTGTAATCAAAATCACAGACTATGATGTTTACACAGGTGGGTAAATCAAGAATTCCTCAGAGTTTTAGGCAGTGCTTTTTTCTGTGGGTACGCAGGGATACGCATATCCCTAAACATTTTGTGGATCTAATGAGAGAAGAAACTAAAATTTTGTTTTGAAAAATGTTTCTTCTCTAGCACGGTGAATCGTCAGTTCCATTGCTACCCCCGATGGCAGCTTCATTTCCTGTCATGCTGTTAGCACTGGTTTTAGATAAAAAGGCATGCCTCAGCATGTCTTTGACACATATACAGTGTTGACACAAGATGCACATGTAAAGCCTGGGTGCCACCACAGAGAAGGCCTTCTTGCACACCAGTGCCCAACAAAACTGCCGAGGGTGGTGGATGGGTTAAAAGACCTACTACACTAGTTTGCATGGGAGTAGATGATATTTCAGGTATCCAGGACCCAAGTCATTTAGGGCAATATATGTCAAAGTCAAGGTTTTGAGCTGGACCCAGATGCAACTATGAAGTCCCTAACAACTCTCTCAGAATTGGTGTAATATGAGATCTACCAGTCATAATGAACATGTATCTGACAATTAGGTCTTACTTCCTTCGTAGGACTGGTCATGTTGTGCAGATGCCTGATTATCGTCTTCCAAAGTTACTACTCTATTTCAAAATTTAAAATGGAAAGTGCAATGCTGGTGGTCAACAAAAGAGGTTTAAAGACTCTCTCAAGGCAAATGTTAAAAAATGTAGTATAAACACCAACAGTTGGGAAACACTGGCCTGCAAGCACTCAATTGGAGAACAGTCTTTACCAAAGGTGTCATGGGCTTTGAAGACACTCGAACTCAGGACGATAATGAGAAACATGCTAACAGGAAGGCATGCTTGGCAAACCCTCAGCATGATCAACTCCCACCTGGAAACCTATGTCCCCACTGTGGAAGGATGTGTGGATCCAGAATTGGCCTCCACAGTCACTGATGGATTCACTGTGAAAACCGTGTTCATGGAAGACAATCTTACTCAGCTACAAGTGATCGCTGAAGAAGAAGAAGAAGACTTCCAGGTATTCATTCAGATGAGATAATGTCAACAGGTGTAGGTAGTGTGACAAGCTACACACGTTTACATTTCTTATTTAAAACTATTAAAGGAGCAGAAGCCCTGTTCTCTTTCACATCTGCCCAGCCCAGTCTTACATCTAAGTCAGAGATTCAGGACTGCTACATAAGGCAAGGATTGGTTCAGACATGCATTTTATCACTTGATTGCTTGCATGTGTGAATGGGCCCCCATGGATATCACACCCGAATTAGGGGCAAATGGTGCATGTGAACAGCATCATGGTTGCAGTTTGGAAGCACATGAAGAAGGCAGCAGCTCCATGTGGCAGGTTGTTTGTGTAAAGCAGCTGCTATTATTATTATTATTATTATTATTATTATTATTATTATTATTAAAATGTGTATATCGCCCTATACCAGTCAGTCTCAGAGCGGCTCACAACACCAAGTTACAGTATACAAAGCACAAAATGCACAATAAAAATAATCAAAGCACAAAATACATAATAAAATATGAAATAAAAGTAGTTTTGACGTTCCAGCATAACCTGTGGGGATAACCAGGGGTTGTTGTGGTGGTGGTGGTGGTTGTAAAACTACTTAATTTGCACAGACAACCATTTCACATGAACAGCCTGCAACACCCTGCCCCCTTAAAAGTTTGCAGAATAATTACCAAAACATAAAATCAGTCAGTGCGTCTGCCCTCCACTGTATGGCAGATGTAACCAGTTGACTGGCATTTCTGAACGATTCCACTGATAGTTACAGAATGCAGAATTTATGGGAAATGGCCTGAGAGACAGCTGAGAAACTGAGTGTTCAAATCAACTATGTGGATAGTGTCATTATATAGTTCAGTCATTCCCTGGCACTGGACTCTAATGGCAATAGCTTAAAGATCTGTTTATTACGCACACGGAAACTGCTCTTCAGGGGTTTTTTTGAGCAGGAACTGAGGAGAACTGAGTTCCCTTACCTTTTTAAAATTAAATAATATTTTTCTGTCTGCCAGGCCTGGAATGGGATATACACCTAATGTCTGAGCCAAAATTCCATCTATATCTGTAAGCAATAAAACTGTGGTCATTTCTAATCCAGACCATTGTCTGTTTTAGTTTATTAATCATAGGTAAAGGTAAAGGACCCCTGGACGGTTAAGTCCAGTCAAAGGTGACTTTGGGGTGCAGCACTCATTTCCGCTTTCAGGCCGAGGGAACTGGCATTTGTCCACAGACAGCTTTCTGGGTCATGTGGCCGGCATGACTAAACTGATTCTGGTGCGACAGGGCACTGTGGCGAGAGCCACAGCACACAGAAACGCCGATTACCTTCCCGCCACAGTGGTACCTGTTTATCTACTTGCACTGGTGTGCTTTTGAATTGCTAGGTTGGCAGGAGCTGGGACAGAGCAACAGGAGCACACCCCGTTGTGCGGATTCGAACTGCCAACCTTCTGATCTGCAAGCCCAAGAGGCTCCATGGTTTAGACCACCCACTCCCACTTTATTAATTATAACTTATATTGAGCCACTGCCCAGTGCGGGGTGTGTGGCACTGTGACTGGTCCCACCATAAATAAACAAGTTGGCAAACTTTGTGGTGAGTTCCCCCACCATTTCCCCCACAGAAAAAAACCACTACTGCTCTTCATTGTATATCTCAGGGGGGTTGTAATGCACCTGCTTGAGAGAAAAGCCTCTGTTTGCTTTGACTACCTGTAACGAAACCTCTATTAAGTGAAAAGTGCCTCTTGAGTGTCCGCAAATTGGCACTTCTGTGGAGCTCCTGAACAGGCAGATATTCTGGGTTTCATACTCAGGTTGAAGACATAGCTGTCAACTTACAGATTTGAAAATAAGGGACCAGCAGCCTCGAAAATAAGGGATTTTGCTATTGTGAAGAGTTACATACATTGGTAGGATTGACAGATGCTGTCAATCCGGCTTGAAGCGGTTGTGGCACGGCGGCAGCCGTTGAAGCGCCACCCTTCTGCGTCCCTCCCCATCCCCTCCTCTTCCTCCTCCCTCAGGCCGCCTCCTCAGCTGCCACCACCGCTGCCGCCTCCAGGCTCGTGGGCGGTGTGGGCGAGAGTCTCCCTCCCTCCCCCCGTCTCTCTCAGGCGGGAAGGGCCGATGGAACTCCTTGCGCCAGGACGACGGCACCAGCGTGCTCTCTCTCTTGCAGCGGAGGACCCTGAGCCACTGCTTCCCTCCCGAGCCGAGCAAGCATGAAACCCAGGAAATTTAAGGGAAATCATCAATAAGGGACAGCAGCGGGACATGGCACTGGGATAAGGGAGTTTCCCGCCAAATAAGGGACGGTTGACAGCTATGGTTGAAGACCATTATATCCATCTCCACACACAGACGTATTTCCTGAACCAATGGGAGGGTGAATAAGTCAGCAAGACATACCCTCAACCTCGCTGGAGTTGTTATAGTAACCCAGCGCACTTGGCACCCTCATCTCAGCACATCCAGACGTGGGGGACATACTCTTCAAGAAGTGAGCAAAAGCATTGTGTAATTTAACTCATTTGTTCACATTACACCAGCACCCGTTCAACCCCTCCCCTTGCCCTGTCCAACTTTGCCTTTTTAATCGTTTGTTTGCTTTAGAATTTAAAGTTTGTTTGCTTTAACATTGTAAACCACTGTGGGTGCCTTGGCAGAAAGATGACATATAAATGCAATCAATCAATCAATCAATCAATCAATCAATCAATCAAGATATAAACTTCTTTTCTGCATGGGACTCTGCCCATTCACTGAAACCCAGGTCATATGCATTGATGCAGTTACATAAAGTTTGATTGACTTTTCGCTTTAATTTGCAAATCTCTCGGTGTGTGGCTTCTTTGCCTTCCCTTTCCCTTCCTTCCCTCTGCTCCTTTTATTTCCCAAATAAAATTCTTTATAGTTTGTGACATTTGGCTTCATTGGTTTTAAAAGGCAACTCTCTGGAATTTCTCATTCAAATCATCCCCATTTGTTAGACTACATGGTTATTAATCCTTGTTTTCAAAGAGATAGTTCCCCAGGTTATGGAAGACTGTGAGTTGCCTGGGCTTTGGAAAAGTAAATCCGAATCTCTGTGCTATTTAACATTTCTAGAGCTGGAATTTAAGAGAGAGATCCTTTTCTGTCCAGATTTTCAATTTTTTGAAATATGGCAACCCTATACATGGATATATTTTCAAGCACAAAATGGAGCATTCCCCACTTTCTATTCCATGTCTTGATGAAGGAGATTCATTCATCTGCTTCAGATGTTCGTTGGAGAAGAGCGCCAACCATTACAGTGTCAACCATTACAGCCCTTTGTTTAATTCTGCCATGAATGCCATTGCCCAGTAACCAAAATAAAAACCACCCTGCTCTCTTCCAACATTGGAATAGAGCAATTTGTAATAAGTATTTGCTCTGTATATCGTGCATATGTATTTGCTCTATATTTTCTGCACAGCTGTTGCATCTTTAAAAGGTACATTAGAGGTTGATAAGCCTTTTCTGGGGCCCTTGCTGTGCTCTGTGCAAGACTAGCTTGGAGTTTCAAGGCTCATGCACATTTCTTAGGGGTCTGGCAGCGTCCCAGAACAGCAGTGTCTACTAAACCAGTCTGACGTCAGCAAACACTGAATTGATCCTTTCTAGTTGTGAGCTAGAATCATTTCCCTCAGCGGGGCCACTGCTTTAATCATGTACTTTAAGCACAAGAAGAATGACAAATTTTACAGTGATAATCGCATAGGCACAGGGGCTTTCTTTTTAGAAAAGGGATTCATTAAGCCAGTAGCTACATTGAAGAGGCTAAAAAACACAGGAAAAAATAGGCAATGCAAAAAAGAAAGAGAGCCATGTTTTACTATCATTATTATTATAATTCAACACACTATGCTTTCCTTGACTTTAAAATGTATTTGTGATCCCCCAAACCAGCAGGCGTAGGGAGTAAATATGGGAGGAGTGAGCAAGGAACTGCAGTACTTGGGAGGAAAAGTGACCTTAAAAAATATAGGACAGTATTCATCCTCTCAATTCTGTACAGCGGTTTGAATCCCCGTGATGGGGTGAGCTCCCATTGCTTGGTCCCTGCTCCTGCCAACCTAGCAGTTCGGAAGCACATCAAAGTGCATGTAGATAAATAGGTACCACTCCGGCAGGAAGGTAAAAAGCATTTCCATGCACTGCTCTGGTTCGCCAGAAGCAGCTTGGTCATGCTGGCCACATGATCTGGAAGCTGTCGGTGGACAAATGCCAGCTCCCTCAGCCAGTAAAGCGAGATGAGCGCTGCAACCCCAGAGTCGTCTGCGACTGGACTTAACGGTCAGGAGTCCCTTTACCTTTACCTTTAAGATATAAGGGTGTTTGTTACCAATTAGTCAAAGAAGAAGAGGAAGAGGAAGAAAAAGGCAGAAAAGGCTGAGGGTGCCATGTTTTTATTTTTGATTTAACACACTAGGGCTGCATTTGGACATGGGGACCCTGGCACCAACTATAGGGGGCCCTGGGTATCTTGGGCACCCACACAGTGGGGCTCCAACATGACTTCCAGTTTCTTCCTGCCAGGCCTCTGACATGACTTCCAGTAGAAACCGGAAGTCATGTTTAAGGTGTCATGAGACATTGGATGTGACCTCTGAGATTCCGTGAGGCCTCAGAAGGGACCCCCAAGGCCCTCTCATTCCTCCAACATGACTTCCAGTGGAAACTGAAAGATGTCATGTTACAATGTGGCTGCCACTGGGCACCCAACATCTGGGGCCCAAGTCAACACCCCTGCATGAGGATTATTTTGTTAGTTTTCCTGGTTAAAGTCCCTTTTACACCGCAGTACTTGTTCCATTATGGAACTGCAGCTTTTTTTGACCGATATACCACCAATAATGCTAAATTTTAAACAGCAGGAAAGAAATGTATGGTGGGGCTACCACCTCAAATGTGAAATTACAACACCTGCCTCCCCAACCCCTGCCAATTTTTCTGGTTAAGGTGGTTGCAAATCTATTTGTTTTTCTGGAACGCCCGTTATCTTTCCCCAACACCACCCTTCATAGCAGCACTAGATAAAGGTGTTGTCGGATCCACCTCATTCAGAGATTCAAATGTTGGATCTGAATTGTACTAGTTTGGGTACATGCACCCTACCTGCCCACAGACTGTTTCACCAAAGTGGTGCATGCTCTAGTTATCTCCTGCTTGGACTACTGCAATGTGCTCTACATGGGGCTACCTTTGAAGGTGACTTGGAAACTGCAATTAATCCAGAATGCGGCAGCTAGACTGGTGACTGGGAGTGGCTGCTGGGACCATATAACACCGGTCCTGAGAGATCTGCATTGGCTCCCAGTATGTTTCTGAGCACAATCCAAAGAGTTGGTGCTGACATTTAAAGCCCTAAATGGCCTCAGTCCTGTATACCTGAAGGAGCGTCTCCTCCCCCATCATCCAGCCCAGACACTGAGGTCCAGTGCCAAGGGCCTTCTGGCAGTTCCCTTGCTGAGAGAAGTGAGGTTACAGGGAACCAGGCAGAGGGCCTTCTCGGTAGTGGCGCCCGCCCAGTGGAATGCCCTCCCAGCAGATGTCAAGGAAATAAGCAGCTATTCTATTTTTAAAATACATCTGAAGGCAGCCCTGTTTAGGGAAGTTTTTAATGTCTGATGCTGTATTGTTTTTTAATATTCGGTGGAAGCTGCCCAGAGTGGCTGGGGAAACCCAGCCAGATGGGCGGGGTATAAATAGTAAATTATTATATATTATTATATATGAGTGACCCCACTTGGAAGGAAATGCCTAGTATTAGGTAACACCATTCACTGTGGACAACATTCAAAAACTTTCTAATGATGCTTTCTGGTATTAGTTTTGTTCTGTTCCTATTCATAAGGAGGCCCCGCAGAACTCATGGAAAAGCAATTACTTTAGTTATATAGCTTGGCATAGAACAACGTCAACATGTCTAGCAGTTTTCTTTATCTTAGTTCCCTTTAGAAATAAATCAGAGATGACAGTCCAAGGAAAAGATTAACACTTTTTGGAGTTTCGGAGAGAAGAAACACTGACACACTTGCTATTTATAGTGCTGTTTGTGACTTTGAACAGACGAAAAGCCTCACATTGTATTTTTTTCCAAGCACATGCCAAGCATGAAGGGATACCAGACTAAAAACCTTCCTTGGTGACATCATTCTGAATGATCCGCTAATGTTCCCTGCAGCAAAATATCCACAAAGGTCATGGCAGTTTGCTTTAGTAGCTGAAATCCATTTGCTATTCTGCATGCGATAGATTTGGATGAAGGGATGGCCGCCTTCCTGTCTTTGGTGTAAGAGAAGTTCTCAAGCTAAGTGAGTCAAATCTTTGTAAACAAAAATTAAGCAGATCTGATTAGAAGGAATGGGCAGGGGACTGCAACTCTGAAGGAAGGATAAAATGACACATCCATTTTCTCAGCTTACTTTCTTTCCTTTTATTCCTTTCTTTGGGTGTGTTTATTTCTGTATTTCCTGTCGTGATTAATTAGAAGACAGAAGCTCTTAAAGAATGGCAGTGCTTATAAATGAAAGTCTTGAAATAAAGGTTATCTCAGCATTGCAAAGCTCAACCTTTTGTCATTTTCAGAAACACAACATTGCTCTGATCCAGGACTCGGACTGAACTAGTGCAGGTTAACAAACTGAAAGTAGTTGTCATAATTGCTGGGTGAAATTCATGGGTTTTTAAAAAACTCTTTAGGCTCTTTGCATTGATGGGGGAAATAATCTAACAATTCACATTCCATTGAGGCTGATTTTTTTTATGTTTCCTTAGTTTCCTTAAGTACATTTTATTTTTCAGCACAGCAGTTGTAGTATTCTGATTTATTTTATTTCTATATATATGCAGTGCTTTTTTTCTGGGGCGACGCAGGGCTACGCACACCTCTAACCATTTTGCAAATCTAAGTTTGGCCGCATTGAGGGGCAGTATTTCAATAAAAGGGTGCGGGTGGCGCTGTGGGTAAAACCTCAGTGCCTAGGACTTGCCGATCGCATGGTTGGCGGTTCGAATCCCCGCGGCGGGGTGCGCTCCTGTCGTTCGGTCCCAGCGCCTGCCAACCTAGCAGTTCGAAAGCACCTCTGGGTGCAAGTAGATAAATAGGGACCGCTTACCAGCGGGAAGGTAAACGGCGTTCCGTGTGCTGCGCTGGCTCGCCAGATGCAGCTTGTCATGCTGGCTACGTGACCCGGAAGTGTCTGCGGACAGCGCTGGCTCCCGGCCTATAGAGTGAGATGAGCGCACAACCCTAGAGTCTGGCAAGACTGGCCCGTATGGGCAGGGGTACCTTTACCTTTACCTTTATTTCAATATGAGTAGAAAAATGAGAGTACCCCTAAACATTTTTAAAGGAAAAAAGCACTATATATACATATACATATACATATACATATACATATACATATACATATACATATACATATACATATACATAGCCAAGGATCAATGGATGAACTTGAATTAAATATGGACCAAATGTGAACCTTTGTTTTTTAAAGGAATTAATGTGAATTGGAATTAGTTCCCTTTTGGAGACGTTGAACTTGAACTATAGCTAGTTCCTTCTGACAATAAACTTTCCAGGCTCTGTTTCTGATCTAGAGCCCAACATGCACTAGAGCTCCTTCATATGTGAGTATATTTGCCACTTAATTGTCCCACTATATGGAGAAGCACTTGCCTTTGGGGCAGCTCTGGAGCTCCTATAGTCTCAAATCATCACCAGATCAGGGCAAATATTTTTTATGGTTTGTTGGGTAGTTTCCAAACATGAGACGCAGAAGTATGCTTCCCAATCTCTGGACTCTGGTTGGAAGCAGTAACTCCCAAAATGTGGAATAATGAAGAACACAAGAGCTCAAATGTGGAACAGATTTCATCCCACTCTCTGCATATCCATAATATGAACATTTAGTTCAAGATGAAAATATTTGTTTGGGGAATAATTCCGGGGCTGATTCATAATAGTCAAAATTATGTGAGCTACTACTTCCTGCAAGTAGTTTAATATGTGGAGCAGACACTGGATTCTGTATGAAATGGAACAGTGATTTGTTTATTCTTTATAATGAACTTAAATATTAATGTGACATTTTGTAATATTTCCAATATATATTGAAAGACTTAACACGGACACTGGCACCAGAGCCTGCAATAAACCCAGATGCCAACTTTGCTGCCACATACACCCGGACAACACCATTACTGGCCCCAACAACATCACACATACCATCTCGGGACTATTTAATTGCTCATCGTCTAACATTGTGTATGCCATCAAATGCCAACAGTGTCCTTCAGCTCTCTATATTGGACAAACAGGCCAAACCTTACGCCAAAGAATAAACGGACATAAATCGGACATCAGGAATCACAAGACAGAAAAACCAGTAGGAGAACACTTCAGTCTCCCAGGACATTCTATACAAGATCTCAAAGTAGCTGTTCTATTACAAAGGAATTTCAGAAATAGACTGGAAAGAGAAGCTGCTGAATTGCAACTTATTACCAAACTTAAAACCATGGAGAGACCTGGTCTGAACAAAGACATTGGATTCTTATCTCATTATACATGACAAAGCCATTTTTCACCTTCTCACCCCTTGCTTTTTCCTGTAATACCTATTGCAGTCGTTAAGAGTCGTCAACAGGCTCATCACAGCTATCTGCCAATCACCCATTCCCACCACCCTTCTGAGTAATACCCCTCCCCACCTTCTCACTATATAGAAGGGTCTGGTGACTTCTGTTTCAGTGTATCTGAAGAAGTGTGCATGCACACGAAAGCTCATACCAAGAACTAACTTAGTTGGTCTTTAAGGTGCTACTGGAAGGATTTTTTTTATTTTGTTTTTCCAATATATATTATTACAGATAGCGAACTAACAGGAAGCTCCAAGAAAAAATGCTTAGTGCAAATCCTTTACTGAAATCCTTTAAGTGTGGAAGTTCCCACTTTGTGCTTCACATCCTAAGTATATATTTCTGGGTACCTAATTGATTCTGTAGATGTATCTGATCTTTTTTGAGGAACTCAGCAAGATGGAATTTTAAAAATGGCACAAAACTGCTGTGGGACAAAACTAAAGACCAAACCCCACCCACCCAAATCCAGTTGCTTCCATTACCTGAGTATGGATTGATTAACAATTGTCCTTCACAATAAATAAATAAATATTTTGAGGAAGGAGGAATTTGGCATGTTCATCTCAGCCCTAATAAGGACTGTTTTTTGAAATGTAACAGGCCAGATTAAGCAACTGCGTATGTACAGAAAGCAACGGTCCTTAATAGCTAGGTGAACCACAGAGGCTTTTTCTTATGATTTGTTGGAATGTTCTCCTCATTTAGTTTAGGATGTCAAAGGAATTTATTGGCAAGGGCACTTCACCTGAGTGGTAGTGAAATGTTGGCGGCCAATGGAGATTGGAAGCAATGTGATTTTTCTCAGTGGGTATATTCTGATTGTCGTCTCCTCTTACAAAAGTCTCCTTCCTTTTTTCTTCAAATCTCTGATGGTCACTAAGACTTCACTACAGTTCAGGTGAAGTAGTCTTCTGAATACATTGTTTTGACATTTTCATCTAAATTAGGTTAAATAGTGATGTTGTCCCCCAAGCATACATTCATCTATATAATGAGGGGCAAGGGCTCCCTGCTGCTGCAATGAAATGTCACACACGCTTGGAGCATGTTGTTGGAAGCTTATCAAAAAGCAGATGCTAAATTTAAAAGTAAATAAAACTCAACCATCACAAACAGAAAGCATTGCTTGCATTTAATCTCAGGGGGGATTTTTGCTCTGTTTCATCATAGGTAAAAGTAAAAGAGTAAAGGACCCCTGGACGGTTAAGTCCAGTCAAAGGCAACTATAGGGTTGCAGTGCTTATCTCGCTTTCAGGCCAAGGGAGCCGGTATTTGTCCACAGACAGCTTTCCAGGTCATGTGGCCAGCATGACTAAAATGCTTCTGGTGCAACAGGACACTGTGATGGAAACCAGAGCGCATGGAAATGCTGTTTACCTTCCCACCATAGTGGTACCTATTTATTTACTTGTACCAGCATGCTTTCGAACTGCTAGGTTGGCAGGAGCTGGGACAGAGCAACGGGAGCTCACTCTATCGCAGGGATTCAGACTGCCGACCTTCTGATCGGCAAGCCCAAGAGGCTCAGTGGTTTAGACCACAGCGCCACCCGCATCCCATTGTTTCACCATACCTCTGAGTTGATCCTAAAGCTAGGGAAGGGCATCAACTCATGCAAGCGGGCTGCGTGATGTAGGAACCAGAAACTTAATACAGTGGTACCTCAGGTTACATACGCTTCAGGTTACAGACTCCACTAACCCAGAAATAGTGCTTCAGGTTAAGAACTTTGCTTCGGGATGAGAACAGAAATCATGCTCCGGCCGTGCGGCAGCAGCAGGAGGCCCCATTAGCTAAAGTGGTGCTTCAGGTTAAGAACAGTTTCAGGTTAAGTACGGACCTCTGGGACGAATTAAGTTCTTAACCTGAGGTACCACTGTAGTGATGTTTAAGAAATTTAGTTATTCCAAATCCTGGTATCAACTGGCCTGCACAAGCATTTACACTTGGAACTTCCATGTACTTCCATGCCCACCCGTGTGGGATGTAACATAAGCAGTCAAGTACAACACTTCCTGTTTGCCCAGAGTGCACATGCAAGGGCGTGTTACTCCACAGCCTTCCTGTCACCCCTGATCTGGAGCTTCCTCCCCCTGCATGTGACCAGGTAGGTGGGCGTGACCCTGGGAGACCCCATAAAAGGGTCTGGTCATGCCGCCTTCTTCTCTCTTGAGGCCATGTTCTCTTGATACTGATGTATTTTGCTGTCTGCTGGCTCTCAGCCAACAGAACATGGGCTCATTCCCACATGGGATGAACTCAAACCCTCTACTGTAAATCTAAGCTAAAGCCTGCCATCAGGGATCCAACTGTGAACTGAATGTTATACTTTTAAAAGAAGATTGTTGTGTCTTTATTCTTTTTAGGAGGGATAAAAGGGGACTTACCAGGAACAGAACCCAATCTAGACAAAAGAAGAAGAAGAGTTTGGATTTGATATCCCGCTTTATCACTACCCTAAGGAGTCTCAAAGCAGCTAACATTCTCCTTTCCCTTCCTCCCCCACAACAAACACTCTGTGAGGTGAGTGGGGCTGAGAGACTTCAAAGAAGTGTGACTAGCCCAAGGTCACCCAGCAGCTGCATGTGGAGGAGCAGAGACGCGAACCCAGTTCACCAGATTACAAGTCCACCACTCTTAACCACTACACCACACTGGCTCTCAGTGTGGATTGCAAAACCAGATTGGATTGCTTAAGTAAAGAGATTCAAACGAATCTAACAACTAGCTTCCTGCTATATATTGGGGAATGCACTCTGCTGCTGACTCACACGTGTGAGTTAGGAAGGATACTATTAAATCAATATATCCACTCCTAGTATCTACAACATTCCCACAACCCAGAGCACCACATCTGCTCTGAGGGACTGGGGCTACCCCAGGATGGTTTTAGCAGATGCACAGGGGGAGGAGGGGACGGGTTCACTTGTGCATGGATTCTTGTGCATGGAACAAGTTACTTAATGGTACATTGGTTACAACCCCTGATCTGTAACCCTTTGACTACTTTGTGGATTGAAACTGAGTGATACCCTGGATTTCACATTTCTCTTTATGTCATGACACCTTTCTCAAACTTATCAAGATAACACTTGATTACATTTAAAAGGTTCGATTTTATATTCACACTGTGCTTTCCTGTTGCAATAATACTCAGAGTAGCTCACAATTCAAAAATATGCTATACAAAAACAATATAAAATACAGAACACAATATAAAAGATGAACTACAAGATACTAAAATTATATAGTGGTACCTCGGGTTACAGACGCTTCAGGTTACAGGTTCCGCTAACCCAGAAATAGTACCTTGGGTTAAGAATTTTGCTTCAGGATGAGAACAGAAATCGTGTGGCAGCAGTGGGAGGCCCCATTAGCTGAAGTGGTACCTCAGGTTAAGAACAATTTCAGATTTAAGAACAGACCTCCAGAACAAATTAAGTTCTTAACCCGAGGTACCACTGTATATTAAATACAATCATATCATTAACAATTATATACCAGTTGTTGTTCCTTTTCCTATCCTCAGTGGGGTAGAGGCTCCAGAATTCTGACCCAGATACCCCAACACCATCCCAAAATGCTACCCCTACCCAGTATCCACCTAAGAGCAGCCATCCAAGGAACTAGCCCTGCACATCTGTTGTCTCCCTTGGACAGTTTCAGACATTATTTGGCCATCATTCTGTGTCCCCGCTATCCCACTCTTCAACTGTTCACCCTTGGCTGAGAGCTGCAGAATGGGAGCCCTCTTCCTCTCACCAGTTAACTCATGCCCTTGCTAGGCACAACCCTTAAATAAAATACCTGAGAAGGTAGGAATTATGGAACTCCCTCCCTGGCGAGATGTGTCTTCTTCCCTATTACCATCTGAAAATGTTCCTGTTCACTCAGGTGTTTAGTACCTGAAGGCAGGGTATGTACAGCCATCAGCTTGGAAATCAATGTATATATTAGGGGATTGCATAGTCCCCAAGGTTCGCCTTATATCTGTGCATTAAAAAAAATTCTAATCTGTTTCTGAATCACTTTGTGCTCTCACCACTTCAATCTCTGCTCCAGGTTCAGAACTGCTTTGTATGCAATATTCCCCATTCACTCTAATGAGGAAGCAAAAAGATGGCTATAACTTTTGGCCAAAGTGGTTGAACTTTACAGGCAGGGGAGTCCCTCCAAGGTAGGTTGAACCTGCCAAATCATAGGCAGATTAATCCCGGAGGGGGGGGGGTTCTGCAAGAAATGGATGCAATTTGTAAGCATGGTCACCCCATCTTAGGGTATGAAGCCCACCAATTTTCAGAATGATAGCTCATGTGGTTCTGCCATAATGGTAGACTTTATCACTTTGGAGTGGGTACAACAGGGTAATTGGTGGTGGTGGAAATGCAGCAACCCCACCACAGTGGATTTTGGGGAAACAGTGGAAATGCCTCCATTGACTTATAAAGGGGATAGAGATGGAGGTGGTGGAGAAAAGATGATAGGATAATGGGATCTTAGTTTACCCTTCAGAGAGCTGCAATTTTCAGCACCCTTAGCAAACTGCAGTAGCCAGGATTCTGTGTGTGTGCGTGTGCACGCGCTTTCAATATATGGTGTGTATGTAGCCTGAATCTCACACAGCATTACTGCTTCTGTTCTCTTCTGTGAAAAGTGTTGCAACTTGTTAGTCTTCTCTTCACTGAAGGGGGAGCCGTGATCTTGTGCGAGTTCATAACGCCCGTGTTGCACAGCTACTATGAGCAGATATCTCATGTGAGCAATATTTTAAGCACAGGCACTTACCGTCTCTGTTGCCATGTGTTGCCGTGTGTCTACAACAGCACTGGTGTGTGTGTGTGTAGGAATAAAGGTAAAGGTAAAGGGACCCCTGACCATTAGGTCCAGTCATGACCGACTCTGAGGTTTCGGCGCTCATCTTGCTTTATTGGCTGGGGGAGCTGCTGTACAGCTTCCGGGTCAAGTGGCCAGCATGACTAAGCCGCTTCTGGAGAACCAGAGCAGCACACAGAAACACCGTTTACCTTCCCGACAGAGCAGTACCTATTTATCTACTTATACTCTGACATGCTTTCGAACTGCTAGGTTGGCAGGAATTCCTAGTGTGTAGGAATACTGATGCTAAAAAGCAGTACAGTCTATGTTGGGTACATCTGTCGATGCATTTACATCTGCAAGGGCAAGGTTGTGTTCATTCTAAAATAAAACACAATAAAATAAAACCTTGCACTTCAAATTTTATTTAACCAATTTCAGCAAAAGCTGCAAACCGGGTTGGCGGGGGGGAGGGCATTGGGAAAGTCTTCAAGGCGGATGTCATTGGGGATTTTTTATGCCCTTCATTTTCATTCGCTCTAGATGCCTGCCCAATTGGTTTAACTGTGAGCAGCATATTACCAAGGACCACTTGCATACAGTATATTAGCAGAATATTGATATAGCTGAAATGCTGTTGTGGGATTCATCACTGGGTAAATCCTCTGCTGTCTGCAGTTTTACAGAGCCATTTAATTAGCAGTTTTATACCACCCTCCTATTCCTCTCATTAAATTAATTAATAATTAAGTTCGAATATAGGCATCTTTAATGTCACAATTATATTTCAGTTTTATGGTCACCAGAGTTTTAACTCATTAGCCTGGGCGCTCATAAACCATAGCTCTGCAGAAAAGCTGGCTGAGGCTGTGTCATACAGGTATGCTGCCTTTAGGTGGGTGGCATTTAAACGTTGCTCTCAGTATGGCTGACTTCTCAACTCTAAGAAACTGTTTTCTCGGCCCCTGGCAGTTATGGCCAAACAAACAGGCCAACAAGGGTGCAAGGCTCAGGATCAAACCATGGGTGGCAACTCAGGGTGTGCTCTCAATGCAGCACTTATTCCATTTGTCTGTTTAAGGCAGGAATGGGGACATTACTGGATATTGTTGGACTCTAATTCCAATCAGCACCAGCCAACATGGCCGAAGGGATTATGGGAGTTGTAGTTCAATGACCTCTGGAGGACAACAGGTTCCTATTCCCCAGTTTAATGGTTTCCTGTCAGATTGTAGTAACGTGTAAATTCTTATTTACTTACAAAGGTATTTATTGCTTGTCTTTCTATCAAAGACCCTCAAGGCAGCTTATGATTAAAACATGAACCATATGAAACAACCCAAGAGAAAAATGTGAAGGAGACAAAATAAAATTTACAGGAGATAAAATTTAGCCAGAGACCATTTAAATTTAAATGTACACATACCTGGAGAAATTAATATATGCTGGTGTGAAGGTGATGGAAGAGAAACATAATTCCTGTATCACCGGGTATCTTTCTCAGGTACAGTTGCCACTCAATGACACTGGGGGGGGGGATTGGGTATTTTTGAGGTCAGGTGGTAAAGCTATCTGGGTCAAACAACAAAGATTTAGAGGAAAACAAACAAACAAAAAGTTTTGTTAAGATTTATGGAAATTCCCTGAGGGCTGGGAAGAGCCCAACTATTACCTCATATGCATTGGAAAAATAGATGAATTTTCCCATTTTTTCTTAACTTTCAGGGAATTTCCTTAGATTCTCTTTCTTTTAACAGCAAGGATGCCCTCAAATGTATTGCCTCATTGTCAGTACTGAAGTGAGATTTGACTGCTAGTCAATCGACTTATCTATATGGGATTGGGTGAGAACGCCATTTCCACCATCACCCTGGGCAGCAAAATTGGACTGGTTCTGTCCAGCAGATTGCTGCTAGAAATCTGAAAGATAAAGGCAGAGGGACAGAATTCACATAATGAAAGTCTGTAGCATTTTCATGGGAGGAGCCTATGTTGCTTCTGTTCTAGAGTAGGGTTACCAGACGTCCCTGGTTCCCGGGGACAGTCCCCAGATTTGCTAATCTGTCCCTGGGAAACATGGCAGCTGCAGCCTCAGCAGCCTGGAGCCAGCCTGGTAGCACAGTTGGCTCTAGCTGGCTTCAGGAGCTGCTCGCTGCCATGGGGCCCGCCATTTTTCCTCGCCGGAAGTCCCTATATGATGTGTCTTGTGTGCAACACATCATGTGAGGACTTCTGGTGAGGAAAAATGGCGGGCACCACGGCAGCGAGCAGTGAGCAGCTCCTGAAGCCAGCCAGAGCCAATTGCTCTACCAGGCTGGCTCCGGGCTGCTGACTGCTGCTGCCACTGCCACTGCTGAAGGGGAACCGTGGATGTCCGGCGGTACAGATCTACAGATCTCCTGCCCCCTTCCCCTTTGTTTTGACACACACACACACACACACATATAGCCAAGATCTTACAATAAAGTCTATTTACAAGTAAACGACATGAAACAAAGGCCTTCCCACTGCTAATCAAAAGCTTCCTGTTTGTAGTTTAACCCATTTTGTTGCTCTTCTGGTCAGCTTGAATCACAAATTAATGCTCCTTTAAATCTTATTTAGTCAACCTACAAAATTCAGTTGCTTTATGAACATTCTCCAAGTCCTCTTGGGGATTATGTATATTGCCCAAGAAATGTGCACAATTCATGAAATGACTCTGCCTGCATTCTCCATGAGGCCTGATGAATGTGCACAATGGTCGGTTGTTAGGAACATTAACTGCTCTACTTACATTCCCTTTCTCTCTCACACATAGATATGATGGCTGTCTCAGCAACAGCATTTAATACTTTACAATATGTTGCTCATCGTTTTTATATGTAGTGTATTTTTCATCCATTATCCCTGATTAAACCAGCTTTGTTGAAAAGGCAAAACCAAACATGGCTTTGAAATTGTTCTTATTTAATTTTACTAGCCTTCATGTAACCCAGGATAACACTAATTATCTCTTTAGTATGGCTCGTATTTCTAATGTAATTCATATGTAAATTGTAATTTAATTCATATGGGCATGTTTGCATTCTTTGCGTATGCTCCGCTAAGAGCACAAATGCTGAATTAGAACTGTTTGGAAATCAAAACAGGATGTGGCCTTTCTTTTCTGAATTGTCTTTGATTTGTTTTGGCTTGCTGTTTGTGTAGCAATGGCATGTCTCATTCATTCTGATTTGAAAGAAGTGACTGGCATTCCTAAGCTGTGGAACACCTACAATGGGATTTCCTGCTGTGTGTTTTTGAAGCCCAATTCCCATTTTATATTCCACATGACAACGAGCTTGTGAAGACATGAATTAGGTGTCTAAGTAAGGACAAGCTTGCAACTAGTTGTGGCCTTTTTTCATGGGATCCACTAGCAAACACCATAAGTCTGGGGTAGTCAAAATGGTGCCCTCCAGATTTTGTTGGACTACAATGCCCATCATTCCTAGCCAGCATGGTCAATGGACAGGAATGATGGGAGTTGTAGTCTCATCACATCTGGAGGGCACCCCATGGGCTACTCCTGTCTTAAATGATCTTTGAGTTCAGCACCCAGTTCTAGGCCTTGTTCTGATTCATGCTCAGAGTGTTTCTAATTCACATCACCGTCATGTTGTGGATGGGCCCAGCATCTCCTCATGACCTCCAATGGTCATGCACCATGGCAGAAGGTTCTGTCTAGATGAATCTTCACAAATGTGGGAGACAGGCCAAGGCATTTAACTAAAGGTATCTGCAAAACTCAGTAAGACCCAACCTGAGGGAAGATCTTCCACTGTCATTAGCCAGCCCTCTTATCTTCTATAGCATCATTTTAATTTTGGTTTGTTTCTTTAGCTTTAACTGGCATGGTGCAAAAGCCACACTACCAGATGTCCAAGTACCTAGGCATGCATCTGGAATTATTAAATCTTTCCGCAGTCATTTTCTTTATTCATATATTCCTTTATGTTTCTAGTTCCCTGCGTTAAAATATTTTTTGTGGGCAAGGACTAGGAGGTCTCAATAAAATTGATATTGATGTTTGCTCTCCAGTGGCCATCTGGGCGCACATGCATGAGTTCTAATACAGTTGCCCATAATCACAGGAATCAATACACAGAAGTATATGCAACTGTCCATTAATGTTGCAGCTATGGAGAGACATCTTGACCCCACTAATTCTTAAAATCTAGACATGTGGATGTCAGAGATGCATACGGATTTGAATGTCTTTCTCTATGAGCTCCAACTTTAGTTTGATTAAGAAGAAGGGCTAGTGTGGTGTAATAGTTAAAACACAAAACTTGAGAGGGTGGGGTTCAAATCTCTTTGCAGCTGTAAAACTCAATGGGTGACCTTAGGGTCATTACAAGCTTAGTTGGCAGGTCCCTTCCTGCTGACTGAATTTTAAAAAATCCTAAAGCATTTCTGAGCAGAACAATTCTGAATGTGTTTACTCAGAAGTAATCTCCAGTGTGTTTAGGAATGTACTCAACAAAGCCATTCAGAACTGAGACGTTGGCTACTTTGCCAAATCCAGCCAAACTAGATGCAGCAAACTCCTTTTCCCTTTTGCTGTAGACATTTCTTCTGACATGATGGGGATCCATTTGTAGAATCCATGTGTTCTAATGACTCTCTTCCTATAAATCCTCTTGAAATATGATGATGATGATGATGAATTGAAAGAGGAAGAGAAGGGGGAAGAAGAAGACGACCAGCCAGTTATATGTTGTTGTTGTTTAGTTGTGTCCGACTCTTCGTGACCCCATGGACCAGTTATATACCCCATTGGTCATACTGCATGGAGGCATTCAAATTTGGGGCTACATAGCTTGCAACTCATCAAACTGAGTGCAGATTATGTACGGTGGTGTAGTGGTTAGACTGTTGGACCTGGGAACTCAGAGTTCAAATCCCTCCCCCCAGCAATGAAGCTCACTGGGTGAGCTTGAGCCAGTCATTGCCTCTCAGCCTAACCTAACTTGCAGTGTTGGTGTCAGAATTAAATGAGGAGGGAAAGAACTTTTAGATCCTTGGAGAAAAAGGTGGAATATAAATAAATAAAACCAGGGACCAGTGTTTTATTATAAGATGGTAGAGAAGCCCCACTCTCCTAATTTCCTGCTACAGTCCTCTTAGCCACTGTTTGGAGAAGATGATGAGGCTGATATTGGGGCGAGTCAGAGAGTGGTGAGAGTTGTGAATTCTCCTAAGGGCACCCCTTTCCCTTCCATAAATCAAGCTCTGCAAAAAAAACATGGCAGTTGCGTGTGTAGGTCCCCAGGTCACCCCTCAAATAATTTCACACATAACACGTAATTTTAGTTTTGGTTTTTGGGCACTATTTTGGCCACAACTTTATTAAAATACAAAATCAGTGAGTGGTTGTTTAGACATTGGTTATGACTATCTGTCCCCCCGCCTGGGACAGAACTGACATACCGAGGTCCGATCGGAAGCCAGTAGAAGGGAAAGTAAAAATTGGGGATCATTTGAGCTAAGCGTCGGACCCACGCCGCTCACCCCAGCAGCTCCCCAAGGCTTGCCGGCCCTGGTCCCATGACAGGGATTGGACGAAATCGTGGCAAGCCCCAGGATTCCTTTAACGGAATTCCCTTCAGTGCAATAGGAGGGGCAGGCACAGCCTATCCTGACCCCTCCACCACCAGCATTTTATAACCAATGCCTAACAGCAACCTTACAAGTTGTGACAAATTGCTAAGTAGTAGGCAAAAACCAAATGGCACAGCCAATCAGCCAAATGGCAAAATTCCTACTAGGCCCCTACACCAAGGCAGGCGACCCCATGACAGGCAAAGCAAGGTCAACCGGAAAAGAGGGCGGGTGATCCGATGCACTCTGCAAAAGAGAAAGAGAAACCAGAGTGCCCCAATATTTAAAGACTATGGTCCCACCCACCCAACTTGCAACATACAATTTGCCCCAGCAACCCGGTTATCCAATCAAAGTACCAGGCAACAACCATTAACCTGCCTGGCAACAATAGGGCTGGCCCAGCAGCCCACACCGCAACACGCGCTCTCATTTAATTGGAGAACGCGCTTTATCAAGCAGGCCACAGCACAGGTGGTGTGGCGGCCCACAAGTTGCATAGGTCTGCTTTCAGTGATCATTTGAAATAATCAGAAGTATTTTAAGCTTTGGTTTTATGTGTGGCTTTCCTTGTTATATGCAGACATTAAAAGGAACTGGCAGGCTCAAGAGATGGGAGATGCATTGGCTCCTTCTGACACGTCGGGGATGAATCCAGTCGTATAAAATAATAGGCAGACCTACACACTGTCAAACACATCATGACAACATAAGAACTGTCCAAAACTATTTTCAATAATTGATTTGCTGTTTAATTGAACAGCATGACTGACTAACATAGCTCATTACTTTACTCATTACTTAATTATTGAAGAAAGTAGGACAAGTCAATAAAATGGAAGGCTGTAAATTCCAATACTAATTAGCACCATTTCCTCAGAGACATATTTTAAGGGCAGATTGGCTACCTGAATGTCCCAGGACCTTGCAGATGAAAGAAAAGGGTAGACGTACCATAAATCTAGATTATAGGCAAAGGAGATGAGTAGAAAAGTAAATGTGTGCCAAGCTACTGCCAAACATACCATGTGAACTCAGGCATGGGGAGGGGAGGAGAGAGGGAGTGTTCTTATTTCATGAATGCTCTTGAATGGCTGAACCACTCTTGATCTGTTCTTGAATGGAGGAAGCACTCTTGTTTAATTAATCACCCATTAAAAACTACACTTGCAGTGCTGTGCTACTCTTGCAGATACATGTCTACTCAAAAGTAGATTTCATTCAGTTCAATGGGGCTTGCTCCCAGGAAAGTTGGTATAGGATGGAAACCTTAATCATATTGAATCGTTCCTACTAATTTCCTAGGAAATTGTCTTGCACTTCAGAACATCTAATCTAGTGCTCCTAAAAGTTGCATACACTAGGACTCAGGCATGGCCAAATGTGGCCCTCCAGATGTTTTGGGACTACAATTCCCATCATCCCTGACCACTGGTCTGTTAGCTAGGGATGATGGGAGTTGTAGTCCCAAAACATCTGGAGGGCCATGTTTGGCCATGCCTGCACATTTTTGTAGGGAGAGGAGTGAACACTGTAATTTAAATAGAAAAATGCATCTCAGGATAGTGGGGTGACTGTGACCAATTGATTACCTGCTGGATCTGATGTCTAAGTAAGCAGCTATTGCTGGGCAGCTACAAGATAATTGATCTGCTTCTTAATAATAATAATTTAATAATAATTTAATTATTTATACCCCACCCATCTGGCTGGGTTTCCCCAGCCACTCTGGGGAAATCTTATGATTCAATATCTTTACCTTGGACTTGGGGGAAACAGCCCTTCAAATAGTGTACGTCGTCCAATGGAAGAGTGTCTTTTACACATGACCACCATTTTAGAAGAGAAGGGGGGCTGAATGTGAAACTTTTTGTATATGCTTTTACCACAGTCCCTCTCACCTCACAAATAGCCTGATCCCATGATTCACCAAAGCAGCAACTTACAAAATTGATCCTACAGGGACCATCCTCACTGTAATGACTAGATACAGTGTTTCCCAACCTTGGGCCTCCAGCTGTTTTTGAACTACAATTCCCATCATCCGTGACCACTGGTCTTGCTAGCTAGGGATGATGGGAGTTGTAGTCCAAAAACAGCTGGAGGCCCAAGGTTGGGAAACACTGGACTAGAACTCCAAAATAAATGAATAAAAATCAACGTTTGCTATATTGAAAACCAAGTATAATGCTATGCTTAATACTCCAAAATTCAATAAAAGCTTGAAATTCTACTGAAGAATCCTCTTTGTGTTGCCCATCAACTGGGGGGGGGGAGAGCCACCTCAAATATTTTATTGGGGCAGCAAAGCCCCCATGGCCCCTAGAAGTTGGCTCCTATGTCTGAAGTGCCAAAATATTCCCCATGCCTGGACTATAGTGTTGCACCTTTGATCATTCTCTCTTTCCTTTGATTCAAAAAATTATTATACAGTAGCACTGGGCACATCACCACATATGTCGATAATCTTCTGCATGGGTCAGGGCAATTCATTTTTATACTACCTTTCCATAATTGCTGTGCAAGAAGTACTTTGCATGTAAATTAAAAGTGTGTGTGTGTGTGTGTGTGTGTGTGTGTGTACACATGCACATTCAGATATATATGTACACACATATATGTACACACATATCTATTTCCATGGCTTCAAGGGAGATTTAAGCTTCTTTTTCCAAATATATACCTACCAATATATAATGGGGGACAAAGAGAACAAGTCAAAAATTCTATTGGACTAGTGCAAACTCCATGCAGATGACTATACATTTTTGTTTTTATCACAGCCAGATATTAGAAGTTTGCCTTTCCATTGCTTCTAGTGTTATAATCTGGTGTGGAATTCTACATTGAATTGTTTGCTTTTGCAGTCTAGATGTGGGTACAGGGATTATAAAACGTTTTGTTGATCGGCTTGAGCAAAATACAAAAACTTGGTTAGTCACTGAAGGATTTTCCAAAGGAAGAGCAAGTTTTTAATCCTCCGCCCATCCTCACCCCCTTTACACTTTTCATTTGCAGGTAGCTGCATATCTGGTAAGTGTTCCTCAAGGGTGTTTCAAAGTCTGATTTCCAATTATGTAAATCAAAGTGGCTAGGGCAGCATTATCTAAGATTAATTAAAAAAGAAATCACCTTTTATACAAAGCTTCGGAGCAACATTTTAAACACATAGCGTTGGATTACTCAACACAGAGGCACCACAGACATTTTCTCCTTTTGACGTGCTGTACTCCTGTTTTAAGTTCTCGATTTCAACCCACAAGTTACTATTTCGGTAAATGTTTTCAAAAGTATTAGCACTAAGCCAAAATATTCTCACTCTCGTTTTAATCAGTAGTTTTGAAAATCTGCCCTCCGGCACTAATAAACTAGAACTGAAATTTAGGAGACGAGAACTGTGCCTGTGTAGTTTAATGGAAAGCTCCTGGTTACATTAATGGGGAGAAAAACTTTAATCATTTCAGGAAAGTTTCTTAAAAATAACTGTGGTAATTTATTACCCAAGTTTGCATGCCTGCACAGACTGCTGTTTAGATGTAACAGTGGCTAATCTATTATGTGCAATGGTGACTTTCTGCTTGTCTATTATTCTCTTCCCCCATCCAATACTGTTCTGAGGGTTATTCTGATCCTGATCTTCTAGAGCAGGGGTGTCCAACAGATCGATTGCGGGCTCCTTTTCCTTTGTTTTTGCCTAAGAGCACCCGGCTCCAGCCCCTCCCCCCTCCCTGCATTTTCTCCTGATCTCTGAAACAGAAGACGGAGTTTTTGCTGTGTGTCAGATTGCTTCCACAGCGATCTTTCGGTGAGCAACTAATCCCTTTCCCCCTTTATTTTTTTGTGAACCCCCCAAAACTGAAACTTTCCTCCCCGTAGCCCAATAAAACGGGGCACTTCCCCTCTCACAAAAAGCACTGCAACTTTGACCTGAACCCCAATAAAACGGGGGTAGATTACTTCCAGTATTTAACTCTGTGAGTAGATCACAGTCTCATGGAAGTTGGCCACTCCTGTTCTAGAATGGACTGGGGGCATGCAGGTCAGGGGGGAGAAAGCCCTATTTCTGCTAACAGGAGTCCTTGTGCTGGATCCTGCTAGTCATAGGAGGAGTCATAGGATGCTGGATCCTGCTAGTTATAGGAGCCAATGCCTAGGGGTTGAGGTCCCTTTGTTCCCCCAATAAAATATTTGAGGTGTCTCCCCCCCAGGTAGATGGGCATTGCCATTCAATTGGTGTGTGCCACATCATGTGATCTGTTATGCAGGTTGGAGCTTGCCTGTTGTCCCCCCAATATTTTATTCAAGTTGGCACCCCTTTCGCTAGTCAAATGGGTTCGTTAAATCTGGCCTGTAGCCCATTCAAAAGGACAACAATGATGTTGAGGTAATGTGGGGAAATAGATTCTGACACGTGGAAGTTCTCCAAAAGTACATAGATGCCACCATCTTTGGCTTGTGCTCTTGAACTTCACATCTAGCATTCATGGCCAGGTCACTTCACAGGGATTTTCCAAAATGAAATATCCATGTGTGAATTAGACCTACCCAATCCCCAGGAGCGATTGTGTGAATTGGGAACAGCAACTTTTTGTCAGTAAAGATGCAGAAAAATACATCTCAGGCTTATCATTAAAACGCTGTCAAAGAAAGAAGGGTCCTTCAGAAAACGGACATCTAGTACCAATATAGTTGGTTTTCTGAATCACCTACTCATTTGAGTTAACTTTTTCTTCCTCATTGGCCCCCACTAGTAAGGGCCAGGGTAGTTTAAAACTTAGGGATGCCTGCTAAAAGGGACCCCTGATCATTAGGTCCAGTTGTGACCGACTCTGGGGTTGCAGCACTCATCTCGCTTTATTGGCCGAGGGAGCTGGCGTACAGCTTCTGGGTCATGTGGCCAGAATGACTAAGCCGCTTCTGGCGAACCAGAGCAGTGCACGGAAACACCGTTTACCTTCCCACCGGAGCGCTACCTATTTATCTACTTGCACTTTGACGTGCTTTCGAACTGCTAGGTTGGCAGGAGCAGGGACTGAGCAACGGGAGCTCACCCCGTCGCGGGGATTCGAACCACTGACCTTCTGATTGGCAAGTCCTAGGCTCTGTGGTTTAACCCACAGCGCCACCCGCATCCCCACTAATAAGGGCCAGGGTAGTTTAAGACTTAGGGTTGCCTGCTACACTTCCCCAATTTGGGGATCTCCACATGCTGTTGGCCCATGACTCCCACCATCTCTGACCATTGACTATGGTGTCTTGTGGGTTGGGAGCCTATTGGCATCTCGAGGGCACTGGGTTGGGAAAGTCTGGGTTAGAGTGTCAGATTAGGACTGTTGAGTGAACTTGGGCCAGTGACTACCTAATAGATTTCAACAGGTTTGTTGAGATGATAAAATGGGTTGTGGTTGTGGTGCCCCAATTCCTTGGAAGACAGGTGAGATATATAATTAGACCACAATGATACATACACATACCTGGGAGCAAGCTCAACTGAGCAGTCAGGAAAAGGACTCCATGTGTGTTTATTTATTCATATCTAAAATATTACACCTCACCTTTTCTCATATTGTTCAAACAATATTCTCATATTGATAAGCAAAGAAGTCAGACAGAATTCCTATTTACCAAATCCAAACATTTTAAGTGATGCACAAATGACTCCAATACACAGAATTGTGCATATAGCATATTCTTTCACAGATGCTGTCATTTTCCTTTTGCTTGAATGCCTTGCATTGAAGAGTGAAGTGTACATATGCTCTTGCTCTTTGGTTTCAAACACGTTATTGTTCATTACTAAGGATGGAAGGATAAGTCAGTTTCTGCTCCCTCAGTTTCTCATCTTTCCCATCTTGAACTCAGATCTCCACATTTCTGCAGCAATTTCCAATTATCATCATAATCACCATCATCATTTTTTTTTTAAAAAAAACAAAAACCAAAATCCTCATGAAAATCCTTTGGCATTTTAGTTCAAATTGCTCCTAATCAACAAAATGTTGTATGTGGCTTCAATAAATGTGCACATATTTGCAAGCAATTTCACCCCATATCCTGCATTTTTAATGTTATTTCCATTAATATATTCATTTTTGCACACTTTCTTCTAATCTATGCATTTTTATTAACTTTAGTTGGAGAACTGCATCCTGTTTCATTATGTTTTTGTATATGCTGGAAGCTGCCCAGAGTGGCAGGGTACAAAGAAAATAATAATAATAATAATAATAATAATAATAATAATAATAATAATGGAAGTGCGAATTATGAAAGATAGCTATCTTTCAATTCTCATATTGTGTTGGAAGGTGGGCATTTCATAAGTTTAGTTTTAATTGTGAAATGATCTTAATCTCCAATAAATGCCATTAGATTTGTAAGCAGATTCCTATTATTGTTATTTTACATTTTGTGCGAAAACAATTGGCTTTAATGAGCATTTTGGAAGCCTCATTTGTGCCTCCCTGTTCATCCGTTCCAAGGGTGGCTATACAGGTGATTACCCAGTGTAGCACCTGGAGCTCTTCCACATCATCCTAGGTAAAATATGCAAGCTGGAAGTGCTCTGGCAGAATTCTGCCTGGTCCTCTTCTTTTCGAGACAGGCCCTCAGGCCTTAGCAGCCTTTAATCAGCTGTAACTGGAGTGAAGCTGTCAGCTCTTTGCTTGCACCGTGTCAGCTTTAGTATTACTTAGAGCATTCCTGACAATACAGATTTAACAGGCAACCTGTGGGGTGGCAAAGCATCTTTTTCATAGATGAAACTTTCCAGAGCTATAGCATCAACAGCTATGCCAAGGTTGTCAATGCTTGGCCTGGAAAGATGCTCTGTTGTGTCCAATAGCTGCAAGGCAATGAAAAACTTAAGCAGCAGCTAGGGACGGAAGGATCTGTCAATTTTGGTTCTCTCAGCTTCTCATTTCTCCAATTTTAAAGTCAGTTCTCTACATTACCACCACAGCAATTCCCCCTTTTTAAGAAATAAAATAAAAAATAAAATCCTCATGAAAATTCACCAGCATTTTAGGACAGATTTCTCCCAATAAGTACAATTTTCAATGCAGTTTTGTCTAATGTACACCTTTTCCAAGCCATTTCCCTTAATATAATGCATTTTTATTTTTATTTTTTCACTAATATATTCCCATTTTTGCACTCTTTCCCATAATATAGTCATTTTTGGAAACACCGTTTGGCTGGAGAACTGCATTACAAAATTCAGATACGTGCATGAAGGCTAGCTATGTTTCAATTTGTGATATGTTTTGGAAAGTGCAAATTGGAACAGAGGTACATTCTACAGTATTTTGTTCTATTTTTATTGTAAGCCACCATGAGTTGGTTTTTCCCTATATTCCCTCATGGGCCAGGTGTAAGAATTGGGTAGAGCAATAGCTGCGACTGTTACTTCTGCCTACATTCCAGCTATGCAAAATTCAGGTGTGTTCCTGCATCCCTCCCTCCATACCCTCCATCCAGGCAAGCAAGAGACATGTGTTCAAAGATACCTTCTAACCAGGCAAAAGCACTGGAGGAGGATGTGGAACAGGACTGGTTTGGTGTGTATCCTGAGGAGAGGGAAAGATCTGAGGGCTATACAGAGATGCCTAGAGGGCCATATTTGGTCTTAGGCATTGAAGTTAGGGTAGCAAAAATGCAGCTTGGAAGCTCAAATCATTGTATATATATATATATGAAAGTGGAAAATCATATATATATATATATATATATATATATATATATATGAATGAGAGAATGACATTCTTCTTAAGAAATTAATCCAATGTCCAGACTTTAATATTCACAAACTTCTAATTTCCAAACAACTGTATTTTCCTCTCTTTCCTGAGCTCAACACTCAGCCTTCTGTATCTCAATTAGGCCAAACCTTGCAGCTCCTATGAGAAGAAGAAGAAGAAGAGTTTGGATTTGATATCCCGCCTTTCACTCCCCTTCAGGAGTCTCAAAGCGGCTAACATTCTCCTTTCCCTTCCTCCCCCACAACAAACACTCTGTGAGGTGAGTGGGGCTGAGAGACTTCAGAGAAGTGTGACTAGCCCAAGGTCACCCAGCAGCTGCATGTGGAGGAGCGGAGACACGAACCCGGTTCCCCAGATTACGAGACTACCGCTCTTAACCACTACACCACACTGGCTCTCAATGAGAGATTTCCACTTTCATCTTCTCCTTCAGTTTTGCTCTCTTTCTTCCAAGCAGGAGAAGCACTCCGACACTCTATTCCACTTAGCAGTATTCACAGTATTTATAAAACACAGTAATCTTGCATCACATAAAATAGAGTCTCCCCCTCATTAGATACCTCCCATTTGACCATTAGCCAATCACATGAAAACTACTTGGGAACGCTCTAGAATTCAGTTACCAACCAATTATATTTAAACATATAATAATGCATACACCCATTTACAATTTCAATGGATTAAATTACTATTCTCAACATTAGGGGGAGTCTCCACTCGAACAAAGGCCCTTCCATTCACAGAATGACTTTTTTCACCTTAGAATCCAATCTAACATTGCCATTTGGCGTGCTGGGTTAGCCTGTGACAAAGACTTCTCTTCGTGGAACACTTTAAAAAAAGAAAAGAAAACACTTTTAGTCAAGTCAGTGTACGGTTGGTGGGTTGTTTATAAACCAATTAGCTGTGAAAGATAATTTGTCTCCAAGAGCAAGATTCAAAGCCAGGGGAAACCGACTGACGGAGAAAAATGGCAGAAGGGAGGTTAATATGTTGACAGACTCAAAGGCAGATATGTCTCGGCCTGTACTCTCAATGAGCATAGTTCACCGAGCAGGCCTTGATCTGTGCCTTCGACAACAGCACAATAACAACAGTGAAGCAAGGAGAGGGTACAGGGCCCTTTTTGGCAAAAGGTTTTCGTACGCTGCTGTGGGGCTGACCAGATAGAGATTTTCACGCTATTTCAGGCAAGCGGGCTCCCCGCCTGAGACTTATTGTCATTTGCAACTGCAGCGTTTATGCTGAGCTTTGTCCCTCTTTCAGCTGGTGACAATGGGGCAGGCTCCAGGCACCTTGTTTTCCTAGCCCGAGGGAGGAAGTGACAGAAGGCCGGCCTTATTTACCTTCATGGCTTCCCCCATGTAATCTGGTTAATCAGGTGGCTAATCAAGGACACAGAGCATCCCCTCGCACTAGGCATGTACAATGATGGCTCATTCATAGTCAATACAATGGAGTGCTTAAGTCATTCCATGCCTTGCCAAAGACATTTTTCTTCTGCTTTGTTTGGTCACTCGAGAGAGTTCTTTGCCCTCCCCTCTCCACCCCTTTCTTCGTGCAGGCATATGTTCCCGCTCCACCCCATTGCAGCTGGACGGGTGGGAGGGGGAGCAGCTCTCCAGTTTTGTGTTGTTTTATTAGAAGCCAATGAATCGATTTAGTGGCAGTGTGATACGGAGGGTTAAAGTAGTCTCTGCATGTGTGCATACATTAGCGCTCTGCTATTTGAAGTCTTAATAGCAAGGTGACCTCAGAGACAACAGTGCTCGTCCTAACTTTCCTCGGCAATCTGGCAAGCGTGAAAGAAAACAAGCCAATGTTTCAGGACTCAAAGAGATGCATAAAGCAGACTTCCTCTCCGTGTGTGTGTCATGCATTGGAGAAACCCTTTAATGTAGAAAATGGATGCTAGTGTCTTAAGGTACATCCAGTTCAGGCATTCTTAGTGACTTTTCACTGATGTTGCAACAGGATAATTGAAATCTGAACAGGCTTCAGAAACACAGAAAAAAATTACTCCATATATTTTCTACCGTAGTATCAATAAAGGAGGTGAAAGGGATTTGTGTGTGCGTGTTGGGGAAGCAGGTGAGGTTTCTAGGCTTCACACAGAATTAAGAGATGTACAGAAGGGAGAATTTCACAGCAAATGCTGACTCTCAGTAGCATTGTGCTGCAGGAGAAACTGCTGAAACAGTGTCCCTATGTGAAAGGCTGGTTGAAAGAAGGCAGTGCTTTTGAAACTTTTTACACAATTACAGAATTATACATTCCGATAACAATGGCCCATGTGCAAAAACAGGCTATCATTTACAGGATCCACTCTTGACGAATGTACAGAATCCCTATAGGAGTCTGCTACATGGAGAAGGAAAAGACCAAAAAGAGACACTTAATAGCACAGTATCGGCCATACACTTGTGCACTGCCTAGTGCCATACACTTGTGCACTGCCTAGTGCTTTTCCCTTGCTCTGTTGGCTTGTCAACATTAACCCAACAGAAACGACAGCATCAAAGGCAATTTGTATTGAAGACAAGTAACAACTGGGAGCCAGGACTCATTGGAGTAACAAGGCAGGAAGTTTCATTTCACCCTGACAGTAGCCACCTCCTGGGAAACAAGACCATCTCCCTCCACATCATCCACCCTCCTTTTCATTAGCACCTTTACAACACATTATCCTTCTCCTAATCCTCTGGCCATTTTAGGGATTGGGGGTCATTAGTGCACTTGCAGGGTTGATCTTATTGTGCTGGAGGTGTGAATTGATCATCAAAATGACAACTGGTGACAGGCATGCTCTATTGATTTCCTCCTTGGATTCTTGATTGCACATTAATAGTTTGGAGAGTGTGATGCACTGCTTTTGTAAAGCCTACGCAATTCAGTTTGGAACCCCCACAACCCTCCTCCCCCCCATTTTGTGTATACTTCCATGAGATGCCTTACCTCGATGAATTTGTGAAATAAAATATAAACCGTGTGAAATAAGGAGCTTGCCAAGACCACTTTACTGGAGTCTAGTGACCCTCTCTCCATTCTTTCACCACACACTTAGGAGGATAGACTTTTGTATTTGGAAAAAGTGGTGGTAGTGGCCTTGTAGGGTACTTGATGAGGAAGTAGGTTTGCCTCAGGCTACCTTATTTTCTGCCTCAGGACAGAAAATAGATTTGAAACAATGATCTCCTGATTCTTAATCCACTTTCATAGCTACTGGAAGTAGTGGGACTCATTTCAACATAGCTAGCATAGAAAACTCGGTCCTGATCAACTGTCTTCATCACGAGCAAATGCATTGTGGTGTTTCTTCAGCCGAAAGGGCCATTTACTCTAGGGGTTGTGTGCTGGTGGTTGGTTGAGGCAGGAGCAAAAGTATGGAGCTCTTACCTTTCCAGCAGGCTATATCTAGTCACAGAAGAGCCAAGGATTGCTACAAACACACCCTTCCTTCCTTCCTTCCATCCATCCCTCCATCCACCCATCCAAGCGAGCAAGCAAGAGGCATTATTAAGGTTCAAGAATACATTCCAGCCAGACAAAAGCAACCCAGAATGAGCAGAGCAGTCCTGGAGAAGGCAGCAGCATGGCCTGGGGACAGTCTCAAGGGCCACACAGAGGAAAACATTTGGCCCCTGGGGCCTAAAACCATTTGCTTAACCTAGCATCTATTGCATGCATATTGACTGCAACTGATTTTTTTTTTTTAAAGAAAAACATTCTATTGCAAGCAGCTTTTTTGGTGCAGGGAAATTATTATCAAACCCCACCCAAGAGGAACATTTCTCACCTTTCCCAACCTGCCGGCTGTTAAAGAAGGTGCATTTCTCACCAGGCAAAGGTGATCAAAGAAAACCACATAATGCTATGGAAATCAATCTTGATCAAATGATGATAATTAATCTTCATCATGAGTGACATTTCCACCCTTCCTGTGGTATCATGAGCCCCCAAACTACTCAGGTCACTTGTGTGGGCTCTCTTTCTTTCTCTCTTCTTATTTCAAATGCTGCCTTTGATGAAGATGACATGGGAATCTCTAATTATTTTAATGGGGCTAATTAGAGAATGATATACATTCATTATTATGGAGAATGCCCAGAGTAGATTGCCTCTCAAAGCTGCATGGCTTGCTACTTTTAGTGTGTAGCGTCTTTCCCAAAGTAAATGAGATTTTTTTTCCTCTGGTCCACAAGGAAACTGTACTGCAGTTGAAATATTTTGTGGCTAAATTGGAATCACCCTTTCAGCAAAAAGTAGTCAATGACACTTTTGAATTACTTGGTGTCCTCCTGATTCATACAGTGTATCTCATAACAAGAATTGTATTTAGTAATTATATAATTAGAGCTGTATTGAATGGTCTTCAATTTTAATATCTGCCTCAAAATCAGCACATTTGAACCATGCAGAAAAATATCTACACAACATTGTGTGTTTTTATATTTTTATGGTCCATTTATTCCTCTTGCTGCTTCTTGACATACTTTCCCTACCTTTTTGAGGTGGGTGTAGGGGGCTCACATTTTTCACCCCACCATACAGTGTGGAACTGTATTGCAAAATTTGGAGAACTATGACTCTTGAAGGACAACTGAGTTTAGGTTTCCGTGCAGAGACATCACCTTGCCAACAAAGGTCCGCACAGTTAAAGCTATGGTTTTCCCAGCAGTGATGTATGGAAGTGAGAGCTGGACCATAAGGAAGGCTGATCGCCGAAGAATTGATGCTTTTGGATTATGGTGTTGAAGGAGACTCTTGAGAGTCCCATGGACTGCAAGAAGATCAAACCTATCCATTCTTAAGGAAATCAGCCCTGAGTGCTCATTGGAAGGACAGATCGTGAAGCTGAGGCTCCAAGACTTTGGCCACCTCATGAGAAGACTCCCTGGAGAAGACCCTGATGTTGGGAAAGATGGAGGGCACAAGGAGAAGGGGATGACAGAGGACGAGATGGTTGGACAGTGTTCTCGAAGCTACCAGCATGAGTTTGACCAAACTGCGGGAGGCAGTGGAAGACAGGAGTGCCTGGCGTGCTCTGGTCCATGGGGTCACGAAGAGTCGGACACGATTAAACGACTAAACAACAATTGCTCAGGAAGTGAGAATTAAGCAGCTTCACCTTTAAATGCTAGGAGAATTGCATTTCACTTCCAACCATAGTTGCAACCTGTTTCTGAACAAAATGTGAAACTTTAGGAAACTTGTTCATTCCCAAACCTCAGAACTCAAGATCAGATCAAAGGCTCATCTAGCCCAGCATCTTAGTCAGTCAAAATAGACAACCAAGTGCCAGTGGGAGGAGGACAAGGAGGACATGAGCACAGCAGCACTTACCTCACTTGTGTTGTCATATAAATGGGAAGAATTGTGGAGGTGAGATGTTAGAATTAAGTGGGAGAGAAAAAGAGAACATCAACTCTGAGAACACCTGAGTTTTGTGATTTGGAATCTAGGCATAATACATTTATTTTGTCCATGGTGTGCGAATAAAGAGGTCTCATTTGTGTCATCCGAAAGACACCATGCCAAAGATTCAGATAATTTTGAAACAGAACAAAATTAATTGTGTTCACATAAATGCACATACACACTTCTGATATCGTATTCAAGAAGGGGGGGGGGAGCTAAAATAACAAGACAACAGGACTTTTGAAGGCAGGAAGGAACATCAGAAGGAAAGGTACTAACAGCAATTCCATTATGCCAAAAAAACCCAAAGCAAAACCTCTTAATGTAGCTACTGTCAAGTGGCATATGAAAAGCACTCCTTGCATGGTTTCAAGGGCACTGTAACTTGCCTGTGCCAAATTGAACAATTTAATGAGAACAGACAGCACAGTTTGTTAAAGGAATAACATTGAATTAAGGGCATTGACTAGGAGATTGGGTGACTTCCATCCATTAACTTCTATTAGTATCTCTGGCATTTTAATTGTCCTCCAACTATACATTCAGAAAACTCCGTTCCTCATAGCAGGGTATTGATAGGGGACAGGTACCCTGAGCCTGTGTTTCATATTTAGGAGCCAAACAGCAATTCTTCATGTTCAGACTTTCCTGAAATGTATGGCTCTGCTATACAAAGAGATGCATGTACGCTGCTGCTTCTGTCATTGAAAATAACAGGGAACCCTACACACTATGGAGATCCATGTGCCTATCATATCACTGGCAGAGTTCTGGATCAGATCCACTTGGCTGTCCTGAATGTGTCTGGCAAGTTGTTGTCACTGACTTAATAAGGCAAACATACTTGGAATGCCTACACCTTCTTATTTAAGCTCAACAGAGGAACCTAGGAAGACTCATAGCTCAATATTGCCATGTTGGCTGCCATGGCTCTCCAGGGTTTCAGGCAAGGTAGTTTTTCTAACTCTGCATGCAACCTTACCTGGAGGTGCTGAAGATTGAGCCCAGGCCCTTCTGTATGGAGATCAGAAGCTGTAAGCCTAAGCTCTGACCCTTCCATATTATTCTTTGGAATTTAAGAAACAGAGATGTGGAATTTGTGGAATAATATGGAACTGGAATAACATGGAATGCTGAATAATTGTCCAGTTGCTCATACTCATTGAGAGGAGTGGGTTTTCAGAATAAGTGCATATTCACTTTAATTAAAGCAGCACTTTCTAAAACGTGGAAACTCAGCTTGCTTTATAGTGTTTTATTTCAGGGTTTCCAAATCTGAGTTTCCAGCTGTTTTTGAACTACAACTCCCATCTTCCCTAGCTAGCAGGGCCAGTGGTCAGGGATGGTGAGAATTGTCATGCCAAAGCAGCTGCAGACCCAAGTTTTGGAAATCCTGGTTTATCTCACATGTCTATAAAAAAATCAGATTTTTACCCAATTAAAATAAATATAAAAGTGAGTCCTCTGCTGCCTGCCATAGTGAGGTCAAAGGCAAATTTCTGAGCATCTCCAGAGTGTGGAAAGGTATGACAATTTGGTGTGAGGGTGCATGTTATGCCAGAGTTGGGTTGAGGTGGCAGGGCTAGAAAGGCCTGTGCTACTCAACTCCTGCAGCCCACTCTCCCCATTTTTGCGGTGCCCCCTCCCTGAGATATGGCACACATGGCAGCTTTATGTTTGAATATATATATATTTGCCTGAACATAGAATTGACTCTAATACTTTTTCTGTGTGGCTGGATGGCAAAACTTGTTACTGGCAGCTAAAGGCCAGGCTGCCACTACAAATAGACTTCGCTTGGTTGCTATGGGCAGGGTTGGGCAGAGAAAGACAGTGATATATAGAGATCTGGTGTGCACATGGAAGTGATGGGAAATTTGAGGTTTTTGTGTTTCAGGTCAATGGGATCCAGGGGCGAGGTAAGGTATAGGTTCCTTGTGGGACCTGAAGAAAGGAGTAGATCAGAAAGGCCTCTCACAACCCCTCTAAAGATGTGGCCTCTGAGGTACTGACCAATTTTCCCAGATGCAGGAGCCTGGATGGCTTACCCTACTTAGAAGCTAGTTATGTTGGGAGTAAAAAAAATTCAGCCCAGTTGTGTTTAGTTGTAGATCCTTTTATAAGTAGCTAATAAATTGTTGCCCTAGTTCACTCAAACAGTTGTGTCTCAATTCATTCTCTGGGGTGTGCCCACAAGTGGATCATAGTGACCACATGTTTCTTTGACAGGAAACCTTAGAGTTGTTGGTTTTTTTAGGACTGAAATGGTTAACAGGACAGACATCTTCTTGTTTTGTCAGTTTCAGTTAGAGACATCTTATTTTTAAGTCTCTTCAAAGTGATATTTGCTTTCTTCCCTTTGACAAGCTGTGTTCTCACTTCATATAATCCAAAAGGGCTGTGATCTTTTCTCAGACAAAATGACAACTGAAGTCTTGTCTATACAGATTACATTAAGGGGATCACACAGTACTGGAACATTCCAGGATCATCAAGAAAAGTGATAACAGTTATTTAAGATAAATGTAGTCACTGATTCCTATTTTCCTGCCACCAAAGTCATTACAACTATTCAAATAGAAGATTAAAGAAAGCAATGGCCCAAAGCTCTGAAATGTCTTAGGAAAGAACAAACTGTAAATGGAGCATCTGCCTCATTGGATATGTAAAAGGAAAGTGAATAATTTAAGTATTGGTTCGAAAGAGAGGACATTCAGAAAAAAGAGGGAGAACGTGTCCATCAGATCTAACAGCGTAAGGAAGTAATGGATAGGGCTGTGCAGAGGTACAACCCCTGCTGATTCACCCTGGGGTCCTGATACGAGGCCCCTGGATTGGGAAGACCACATTCAGGAGATGTGGAATCAGGCAAGAAAAAGGAGGGAGTGGGCAGGACTTCCTACCTTCTCCCCGGAAGATGCAGCTGGTCAGGTGGGTCCCTTCCAACCTTTTTGTGGTTTTGTGCCCTATGCCTGTCTCTCCTTCTAGCCATCTAACCTGACCTTCAGTGACGTGGGGCTTCCCCCCTCCAACTTGAATGATGGCCAGAGCTCCCTCCCCCCATATAGGTCCAATTCAGTTCTGGACTTATGACTCAGCTGAGTCTGGTGCACAACCCTAATTAGTAGGCCTTTGTGTAGCCTCCACTTCTTGAGATGCAAGTGCAGCTGCCAATGTGGTTTTGATAAATCCCTTTCATTTCACATTTCACATTATTTCAATATTGTTGAGGAAACCAATAGGCTTTGACTCTCTTCCTTCCAGTCCTCCTCTCTTAACCTACTGCTTCCTTTGTCCACCAATGTGAAATAACAATAAGTGTTTCGTTCAACATTAAATGATCCAAAACTACCCAGAAGAGAGCTTTCTGAGGGAGAAAACTGCCGAATAATTTCATCACTCTTCCCTCTTCAGCAGAACAGCCACCCATAAATTGTGTGGAAAATTTTAGAAAGCCATTTTTTTGCTCAGCAAAGTATGGTAAGTGTCAGCTTAGATAACAATGTTTAAGATTAAAATGCTTTTGCTAAGCACTCATTTGGGCTTTGCAAAGGGTATCTGACAGTTCAAACCACTTCATGAATGGCTTGGAGCCTTTGCTTCTGCAAGCAGTTTGGTTCAGGCCCTGATCTGTAATGGAATACACGGCTCTAACTTAGATGGAGAACAAAAATATTTGATGTCCCCTGTGAATTAGCTTTTAAAATATATTTATTTCTAACTAGTGGGCGTTTACCAAATGGTGCTAATGTGTATGGATATATGCTCATAGTTGGCCCATCTCTTGGGACCCTCATGTCTGTATTTCATTTGTATTTTTCTTTCAGGCTCCTAATTCCTTCCTCGCTTTCCTTCAGTTCTCTTCAGCTATAGTTCTTCGGTTGTGGCCATGTTAGCAAAATGGACGCCACTTGTTGGAAGTGTGTAAGGAAAGAAACATGAACTGAAGACAGTTGATTGCTTGCATATTGAGGGGTTGTTGTTTTTGTTGGTCCCAATCCTTTGAAAATGTGTTCATGCTTCCTGATGTTCTGTACCATCACTTAGGGATTAAACCTATAGACAAGAATGTGGCATAAAGCAAGGCGACATAGCTTAAACCAGCATAAAAGTTACACCAGATCTAAATTCCTTTCAGGAGTGAGGTTACTGCTGGCAGGGCCAGCCTAAGCCTAGCAGAGGAAAACCCTTTGAAATAGCACTGGATTTACAGCACCAAGAAATGACCCATTGTCAAGGCTTGGCACCAACTTTAGAGCTGTGGGTGAGCCAGTGTGGTATAGTGGTTAAGAGTGGTGGACTCGTAATCTGGTGAACTGGGTTCGATTCTCTGCTCCTCCACATGCTGGGTGACCTTGGGCCAGTCACACTTCTTTGAAGTCTCTCAGCCCCACTCACCTCACAGAGTGTTTGTTGTGGGGGGAGGAAGGGAAAGGAGAATGTTAACCATTTTGAGTCTCCTTCGGGTAGTGATAAAGCGGGATATCAAATCCAAACTCCTCCTCCTCCTCCTCCTCCTCTTCTTCTTCTTGACTCTGGGACAGTGGAGATATGCCAGCATTATATGACTCTGAGCCAAGGATGAGGGAATTAAGCTGCCACAGTCTGGCTGCATCAGGAATCTTCTGGCTCAGCCAGAGATCCCCCCGGATCCTAACCCACTTGGCTCAGAGAATTTGTACCTGATGGGTGGGGTATAAATTATTATTATTATTATTGTTATTGTTATTATTATTATTATTATTATTATTATTATTAAAAAGCACGTGAAAAAAAAATTGTGTGCAAATTTCTCCTAATCTTTTTGTGTGCAGTTCTGAGCAACGTACGCATTTTTTCAAACAATTTCTCCCAATATAATGATTTTTCTATGTTATCTTCACAAGTACATTCACTTTTACGCACACTCCCCCTTAATCTATGCATTTCTCTAATCATTGGTGGGTTGGAGAAGGGCATTGCAACATTTGGATATAGTGTGGATTTTGAAGGATGGCTGTGTTTCTGTCCTTAAACTGCTTTGGAATTGAATTTAAATTCAGCTTTAAAGGCAAACTACATACCCCCTATCCCTGCACAGAACAAAACAAAACAAAACAAGGTCCCTTCCTAGGCAGTTCTTAGGTACTTCTTTGGTAACCAATCTCCAAGTTGAAATGTTGTGCCTTCCCAAAATACAATTCATTCCCATCTCTCCCCTTTTAGCTTTCCAGTGGTGCCTCCCCTAACTGCGCTGGCAAGCCATTCAGGAGGACAAAATGGCCAGTCACAGGTGTGGGGGACATTGTTATAGAAGCCATACAAATATATTTGCCCTTGTGATTGTTTATTGCTTTTAGGTATACTTTTTTTTTCTTGCAATGGAGCCTTTTTACCATAGACTTAAAATCTGCCCGTAATCTTACATGCAAATTGCCTTCAGATACTCCTCTATAAAAAAAATTATGCATGGAAATTCTTTTTATGACTTTTTATTGAAACCACAACTCTGCAGCCAAAACTGATTCTGTTGGAAATTTTGCCCAAAGCTTTGTCTTGGTTATAGAAAGAAATTATAGGTGCGGACCAATTTCTGAATTAGCATAAACATTTATTTTATGTGCATAAGAGAAATGCCTTTGAAACTTCTTGCCAAAGGCTCCTCCCTGCCTTCTGGTTATTATAATGGAATCACAGACACACAAAAAATGAAAAAAGGAATAAATTATTCCAGGTCTAGCCTAATCAGATTTGAAATCTTGTCCTAATATCATTTGTCCTCATCTGTTCTGATAACCAGTTAGGGTTTATTGAGACATGTGGAAAACGAACATGGTTATGTGGAAACGTCTTAAGATATTTACTATATTTTTAAAATATTTACTCTATTTTACCAGTTCGTATAGAAACTTCTAATTACATTAGATAGGAGGCATATGTTATAATAAAAATAGTTTGTTGTCTCTGGTGGTTTCACTGTATTCAATTTATTTATTTATTTATTTATTTATTTAGGATTATCCATTTAGGAAGGAATAGAGAGGATGGATGGCAGGAAGGAACTTGGGGGTCTTGGGGTGAAACAACAAAAACAAGATCAAACTTAAACATTGTGGCCATTTTCTGTAACTTAATCCTAAACTTCCCAACTCTCTGTGACACTCAAACAGGGCCGGCCCAAGACATTTTGACACGTGCGGCAAACCGGAATAAAGATCTATGCTGGGATATTCTACCCTTGTGGATCTTGCCACCTCTTGCCTAATGGGTGGGCCAGCCCTGTTCTCACACTGAATTACTGTTCAGTTAAGTTTTGCTCAGAGTAGGACCACTGAAATTAATAGCCCTAACTTAGTTATTTGGAATACCATCAGTGACTTCTACCTCTCACTGCAATTCATGTGCAAGTTCTTGCTTGTGGTGAATATTTCCCAACCCACGAGGGTTACTTGTAAGTAGAATATCCCCTAAAAATAGTTATAATTTATAAAAGCATATGCAGCTCATAACTAGGGACACGGATGGAGCTGTGGGTTAAACCACAGAGCCTAGGACTTGCCGATCAGAAGGTCGGCGGTTCGAATCCCCGCAACGGGGTGAGCTCCCATTGCTCGGTCCCTGCTCCTGCCAACCTAGCAGTACGAAAGCACGTCAAAGTGCAAGTAGATAAATACGTTTGTCTGCGGACAAATGCCGGCTCCCTCGGCCTATAGAGCGAGATGAGCGCGCAACCCCAGAGTCGGTCACGACTGGACCTAATGGCCAGGGGTCCCTTTACCTTTACCTTTAGCTCATAACTGCCCAACCCTTTATCATTTTCTGAAAGGGCTTGTGAAGGAAATTTTTCCTTCAGTGTGTGTTCACCCACCCACCCACCCAACACACACACACCTTCTTGGACTTACATTTCCTACATCCTACAGAGCCTGATTCATTCCTCACTTAACTTCAGTAGCCATTTAATTTCATGCACGAGAGGATGAAGATGGCGTTGAAGTAAAGGTTGATGTTTTGCATGGCTACATCAGGGGACTTTTACAATTCATTGGCTTGGAAAGTAGTAGGTGAGGATAAAGCTAAAGTGTGCTTGAAAGGGGGGCGGACAGAGAGGCAAATGTAAAGTTAGCTTTATTCCATTACTTTGACGAGATTGAAAGTTTTGAATATTTAGTAAGGAGTGCAGCCATTCCAATTAGGCTTCTTTCAGTATGGTGTGTGTGCGCATTCAATTAATACAACATTTTGTTTCCCTCCTCTTCCTGCACCCAGCCTCGTGCTTCCACTCGAAGATGCTGGCAAAATGCAGCTCACTTGGCATTAGGAAAACTCTGTGTATAAGACGGCTGTGCCAACAAAGGAAGATTCAGTGCCGATTTCATGAGGGGAAAGAGCATTATAGCAATTACTCAATTGGCCTGATTTCTGTCAGCTTTCCAAAGGAAAGAGTGAGGAGGCCAAGGCTTCATCAATGCATAAACAACACCTAGAATTACTCATAATGAGCCACTGATGTTTGGTGTTTAGGTCACAGGGATGTGGAGCTGTTGGCAGCCTCACTCGTTCCCACTTCCTTTGAGGGTGGGGAGCGCTGAAAATTCAGTAAAGTAAAAAAAGAGAGAGAAACTTGGTTTGGAGCAATCTGTGAATTTCTTCCTGCCACTCACAACAGCATTCAAAGCATGGAGAGAAACCCCCACAATGATTGTAGGCAAGTTCACACATTATGCTAAATGCAAATACAAGCTGTCTCTGCATGTGTATGAGTAGGGATGTTGGAGAAGTCGAGTGAAACCAGAAATGGGAGCAGAAATTGCCAGTGCTCGCTTATTCATACTACATCCAGAAGGGAAGGGAATCCAGCAAATATGATCAGAATCCTTGATGCTTTTATTTCTGTGGGAATGAAAAGGCTTAGGAACCAGTGGCTTTGATTTGTTGATTTATTTTTCAACATTTAAACGCCAAATAAAGCCAAGGTGGCTTACATCTTATAGTAAGAGTGCTTCGGCTGGAAAACGGAAGCTTCCACCTTTATCTGAGCTTTGTGAGTATGTAAGAGAAAATAAAAAAATGTGTTATATTAGGATGACTTGCCTACAGACATTTGTACATTAGTCAAAGGTGCTGCTCACTAGGAGAAATTAGCACTAAAATGCTGGAGAAATTTCATGAGAATCCCCCCCCCCCCAAGCAAATTGCTGCAGAAATGTGGAGAACTGAATTGAAGATTGGAAAAATGAGAAACCGAGAGAATCAAAATGGAGAGCCTTCCGTCCCTAGCTGTATCCAACAGTTCTGCTCACAGTAGACCCATTCAAATTAGTGCATCTACGTTCGTTATGGCCATTTATTTCAATGAGTCTTCTCTGAGTAGGACTAACATTGGATGTGATTCAATCTCAATAATGTAGCATAGTACACAGTATGATTTTTTTGGGTCTCATATTGTTTATTTATATGCCTCCAGATACCAAGATCTTGTGATCAATCTAATTACCACTTGTTCCATTTCAGAGCAATAGCTCAACAATATCCTAAAAATCATTTTATTAAAGAAAGCAAGTATCATTTTGCCCAGCTGAGGCTGAGGTTACTCCAAAATACATATGTATATTGTTGCTGCCTTAGTTTATCCCCCTCCCCCCCCCCGGAATTGAGATATATAAAAATGTAAGTCGTCCAAGTGCGAAAATGTGCATTGTGGCATTGAACTGGGGAATGTTTATTTTTCAAATTAATCCTGCAAATATTCCATGGCAAAAGGAATACTGCCAGTCTTTGTGGAAAGGACATTTATTTGGTTTCATGCCACCAGGAAAACAAAGCACACATACACCCAAATGGAGAGGGGCTAGATTGTATCCTAAACTCCAGATTCTGCAATTCAGCATCATGCTGTAGAAAATCAGTAATACATCACGGCAGAATTGCTTTCCCCCATTGCTCGTGATTGAAGATGGGCATGTGTTCTGGCATCGGCGGGCGACATTAGCTTTGATTAATGCCAGAATTTTGAACGTAGCAACTGAGGGACTGCACACCTGCGAGGCAGACATGCTTACCTAATGGCTGTAGTTGTTAAATGCAGGAGTGGTTAATCAAAGTTTCAACACAAGGTCTGAGGTGGGAGGAGAACCCGGCTTAATTAATGTGCCAGATACCCATGCCAAAAGGTTGCTTAGATTATTTTCAGGCTGAAAAAGAAGTCTCAAAGAATAGGGTAATTCCCAACATCTGTGAGCATTTTTATTAGCGGCTCGTGTTGAAAGCCTACTTGGTATGTTGGGGTGTTTGGCCACATTCTACCAAGCTGATTGGACAAGCTTTCCTTGACCATAACAAAGTGAATGGATCAGTTCTGGAGAGCCATGTAGCCCTTGGGCAAATGCAAGAAGGACTGAAGAGGGCAACTGGTTTGCATGCAGAAGATCCCAGGAATCTACAATTAGCACCATAAGATACGCTCTCCTTGAAATACTGAAGAATCACTGCCCAATATAATTCTGAATAAAGGTCTGGAAGCAGACCTTTGAACTGTGTCTTAACTCTGGGTTACCATGCCGCCTTATCAACTCTAAATACATAAGCACAAAGACAACAGAGATAAACTGTGAATAGCTTACTGTTACAATAGCATTGACAGGGCATTTATTTTAGTTACCTTTTTGACTGGAAGCTACATCCAATTCTGTGCTTTAAAGATGGTGTTTTTGCCTTTTACTTTGTAATAATCATTCGCAGTTATTTACTCCCAATTTTCTATCCATTTTAAGTGTGTCTGTTTCCCCCGCTCTTGTCATCAAGAGGCTTCTTGTGATTGTTTTGACATGACTGTGTTTTGAGTATTATACCCTGCTTTTACTTCGGATATGGGTCACTAGTGCAGTGACTTTTAGCTGTGCAACATAACTTTTCCACCCTCTCCTCTTCCTGTGCTCCCTAAATTTGCTTTGGGGTTTTCCCCCTGACCCTCTGGAGCAGATTTAGGGGAGGTGTGGGGGCACACAGGGAGAGGAGAGGGCAGGGAAGCTGCACTGCACAGCTAAAAGTCAATGGCTAGCATAATAGTTTAATTGAATAATGCCCCAAATTGACAGAATTATTTTTTTAAAAAAACAAGTATGCATAACTAAATTATATGTCTGATTAGGCTTACTGTGATAAAAAAAGATTTTGGCAGGTGTCTAAAAGAGTACAATGAATGTGTTTGCCTAATGTTTGGTGGTGCCACATTGAAAGTTTGACTCCTCATGGATGAGAAGAAGAAGAGGAGTTTGGATTTGATATCCTGCCTTTCACTCCCTTTAAAGAGTCTCATAGCGGCTAACATTCTCCTTTCCCTCCCTCCCCCACAACAAACACTCTGTGAGGTGAGTGGGGCTGAGAGACTTCAAAGAAGTGTGACTGGCCCAAGGTCACCCAGCAGCTGCATGTGGAGGAGCGGAGACGCGAACCCGGTTCCCCAGATTAGGAGACTACCGCTCTTAACCACTACACCACACTGGCTCACTGCTTAACGATTATTATATATACACGTAATATAGCTCAGTAGCAGAGATGAAACCCTGCAAATGATCTTTGAAATCCACTTTATTCCGTCTTCATCTGGGGGTAGATATTTTGTGTTGTTTTAGATGACCCCATCACTCTTCGGAAGAACACTTACGGTGCTTAATATTTGTAATTTTTATTAAGTTTTTAATATGTATTTTGTGCTTAGTGTTTTTATCACCGTAGATTGTTTCAGGGTGCCTCTGGGTGTGGGAAGTGATGTATACACAGAATAAACACAACTTCGCATCCCATCAGCAGATAAGGGTCATAAATTCATTGAGAAGTTCTGCATACAAGCCCCATTGAAAGGAATATGAGTTCTGCTGGCTCCCATTCCTTTCAATGGAGCTTGTTCAGGAGAAGTTACCAGCAGCCTGTGCCCCTATGATCTTTTTGTCAGCATTTCTTTACAGATCGCCGCAGATTTCCACCCATCACCTCCTTAAGCGGTGCTTCTGTGGATTTCCCTCGAGGTTTTCTTTGATAAGGCAAGATCACAAAGGGATCTTTAAAGGGCTCTGCCTCTCCCTCCCACTGCTTTGCCCTTTGACCTTTCGGGAGCCAGGGCCACACCAGACTTCATTTGTACTCTATTTCCTGGTCCCTCTCAGGTTGAGCGCTCTATGTTTCCACAGCAGATTAATGACAGCTAATAATATCTGATATATCTGGACATTGCTACATAATGAGTTGCAGTCCCACAGGGTCTCTGAAGTGTCACCACTAACAAATTCACCAGACCTGCACATAATTAGCATGTAAAAGGAGTGATCATGCAGTAAATCTGTAGGGGAAGATGGATAGCCCGGGGGGGGGGGAGAATTAAAAGGAGAAGGGGAAAACACACACACACACACACACAGGCACAGTCTTAATGCTCCTTCCAAAATGTATGCTTCCTGGCATGAATATTTTCTTGATAACAAACTGCGAACAGGTTACCTTTACAGTAACATTATTCCTTCCATGGCTGATAGGCAGGATTTCATTACGCCACTGCTAATGTTACAATATTTCTGTAAAATGTCACCATATGTAAATGAGAAGTAGGGTCGGTTTTCTCCTTAGCTGCCTTTTTTGAAAAAAAGAAAAAAAAGATGAGTTATCCTTTTTTATTGTGGGCTGGTTGTGCCTTTTGCTAGTTTAGTAACTTGCGAGTATGATGTCATTATATACATTTTTCTCTGTTGGGAAAGAAATTGTCTGGAGGGAAGATGGTGGGGAATCTATGGACATGTGATGGTGTCATGATGCAACTTAAGTGATCCAGTTTTTTAAAAAGCGGGGGATAACTCAGCGTAGAGATTCCTTCTTCATGCAATGCATAAAGTATGGCACCTGGTCCCACAGGAGGCACTGATGGCCACCAACCATGGTTTAAAAATGGAGAAGAGGGCTATCAAAGCCATAGTGGCTATGCTCTGCCTCTGCAGTTGGAGGCAACAATAATAATAATATTATGTGAAGGAGCGTCTTCACCCCCATCGTTCTACCCAGACACTGAGGTCCAGCGCTGAGGGCATTCTGGCGGTTCCCTCAATGCGAGAAGCCAAGTTACAGGGAACCAGGCAGAGGGCCTTCTCAGTAGTGGCACCCGCTCTGTGGAATGCCCTCCCACCAGATGTCAAAGAGAACAACAACTACCAGACTTTTAGAAGACATCTGAAGGCAGCCCTGCTTAGGGAAGCTTTTACTGTTTGATGCATTACTGTATTTTAATATTTTGTTGGAAGCTGCCCAGAATGGCTGGGGAAGCCCTGCCAGATGGGTGGGGTATAAATAATTTATTATTATTATTAGTAGTAGTAGTAGTAGTATTTCCACCTTAATGGAAGATCTCGGTCAGTTTAGCTATACACTTCCCATTCTGCTCTACTTATGGCCTCACAATCCCCTTCTCCATGTAAGAATTTGTGGTGAAACTGGCTGTACATTTTTGGATGATGAAGGGACAGAAAGTGACCTTGCAGACTGTCACCTCTCCGGATGTAGTTAAAGCGCCTTTGAACCTACAGCAGATGAAGTACTGTTTTGTGAGATATCAACTGAAGACACAACCACCTCTAGACTTTTATATGACTGATCGCTCAAGGTGCTTTGGCTACCGACTTTTAATGACTGGCAGCTACTAGCCCACCTTCGAGAGTGGCGAAGCTGGAGGGAAACATAACTAGCAAAGATGATAAAGTAAAGGTAAAGGGACCCCTGACCATTAAGTCCAGTCGTGGCCGACTCTGGAGTTGCGGCGCTCATCTCGCTTTATTGGCCAAGGGAGCCGGCGTACAGCTTCTGGGTCATGTGGCCAGCATGACTAAGCCACTTCTGGCAAACCAGAGCAGCGCACAGAAACGCCATTTACCTTCCTGCCGGAGCGGTACCTATTTATGTACTTGCACTTTGACGTGCTTTCGAACTGCTAGGTTGGCAAGAGCAGGGACCGAGCAATGGGAGCTCACCCCGTCGCGGGGATTCAAACCACCAACTTCTGATCAGCAAGTCCTAGGCTCTGTGGTTTAACCCACAGCGCCACCCACGTCCCAGCAAAGATGATAGAAGCCTTGAATTTAGCAGCAGACTGGTGAAGCACTAGAGCAGAAAGTGTTGCATACTGTATGCTTACGAAAGCTGTGATGTAGCTTTAGACACGAGCCCTGTATGTGTGGGTGCTCTTCCATGCAAATCTCCAGTGCTCCTTCTAGGCAGGGCAACTGGCCCCACAAAAAATGTACCCCTTAAAACTTCTGACTGCCTTCAGTTGCCAAAGATGATCAGAGAGAGGCCTCGTTCAGAGAACCAACTGAACATATCGATGTTATTCTGTGAAGTGAATATTTTGTATTGGAAGTCGTAATGTTTCTTATTGCAATTGCTGCTATAAAAGACCAGCATCGTCTGATGTCTCCCTGTCTCCCTCTCTCTTCTTCACACACAAATTCCAAACAGAGCAACGAAAGGAACTAGGGTTTTCATTTAAAAAAAATAATCAAGTGAAGGTCACAAAATGCCTGGCTCTCAGGAGGGAAATGTTTTAAAAAGCAGCTTTAATGATAATTAACTGACAATGATTGATAACCAGTAATTAGAGACACAGCTCCAGAGCTGTGCCATTCATTTTATGTGGTTGGGGTGTTTTGTTTTTGTCTGCTTATTTCTCTAGCATAATACTATAACACAGGAGTGGACGGACATCAGGTTTGTTGGATTTATTTGTTTTTTTGCAAGAAACCCAAGAACTTGAATCAGAGCCTAGTGCAAAGGACACTCCATTAGAATTAAAGGAGAGCGTGCCTTTGAGCCTAGGGAGTCATTTTCAACATCAGCACTGAAATGGGCTCCTGGTCCTTCCACAAAATATTCCAGGTTTGCTCTCTACATTTCAGCACCTACTTTAGGTAGGGAAAGTCCTGTTGTTGTCATTGTTAAACAATTGTTGATCTACTGCAAATCACCCAGTGATCTATCAGTCGATCATGATCTACCTTCTGCCCTATCTGTGATGGACAAATTTGCCAAATTGTTTTGCTCAGTTTCTTATTTTTTTTCAAACTTCATTTCTCTACATTTTCACATCAGTTTGCTCATAAAAATTCAAAGACTTTAAGGTGCAAATTTCTCCTAATATACACATTTTTGTAAGCAATTTTGCCTAATATATACATTTTGCATACAATATCTGCCTAACATAACATGTTTTGTACATTATTCTCACTATAAAAATGCACGTTACCCTGCTATATGCATCTTTGCATTTATTACTTGGTTGGCAAACTGCATTGCAAAATTCAGAGACATATGAGCTTCAAAGGATGGCTATGTTTCATAAAATGCAATTTTCACAGATTCATCTTTAAATGAAAACTTAATCAAATTTCTCCTCAGTCCCTGATAGACAATGAGGATACACAACAGAGAGGCTACCATTGTTTTTGCTTTTCAAGGAACCCCATGTTTTCATTTGGGAATTTCCCAACAAAGTGACAAGAAACTTCAAATGTTAAACACTCTTCAAGCACATACACATCACTAGCACTTGGATCTGGCTCAAACATGTTGCATTACACACGTGAACACTGAGAATGCTTGGAACTGTCTTACCACTGAGTCAGGTACGTTTTATGTCAACCAATGCCTGCACAGGGGTGAAGTCACACTACTGTGTTAGCAGCACTAAAGTGACCTCCCAGTGGGCAAACCTGGGCAGTGGGTATGGAGGTTCTGGGTTGCTCAGATAGCAAGACCTTGGCCTCACTGACGTGGTCCAAAGGAAAGCAGAGCAATATGTTTGGCACCAGCTTGGCTGCAGGAGTTGCCAGAAGCAGGCATACAAGATGCCATCCAAACATCTTAGGGACCCCATTTTGGATTTGTGTAGGGTATACACCTTAGCCTTCCTGAAGATGTCCTGCAAGGCAGTGGAAGAGTTTTCCTTCTCCTAAATGGGCTACCTTCCCTCAGTTATGGGGGGTGGGCTTTCCATCTTCCCAGTGCACTATCCTTTTGCATGTGTTGGATCAAATCTTGAAGAACAATCCATGAGGAACAGAAGATTGTTCTAGGGTTTAAATCAGCCTTTCTGCAGCAACAGCTATGTTGTTTTGTTTTGCCAATTAAAAAAAATATGAATCCATTTACTTCTTCTTCAGTAGTGTTATTTTCTTCAACAGGACTGCTGATTGGGCAGTTTGTTTGTTTGTTAAGTTAGCTCTTGAATTAAATTGTGTTTCATGCTTTCAGCAGTTTTGCCGTATGTATTAAAATGTCTACACAAGTCCCAACCCAGCAAGAATGATCTATAAGCACAAACAGGTTCTTTCCTAAGGGATTATCCCTACTGCCAAAATAAAAGGGTTCTGTTGGCCAGAGAGGGACACACCCAGCCCCTAGAGTTACTTTAAAGACATATAAGATGTATTGACTGGGATCCAAATAAGTCATTAGGCTCACACAAGGCGGTTGTGCTGGCCTAGTGAAATTTTTGACCTTCTTTTCCCCTTTGAACAGCTGACCCCACCCCCAAATTGCCATATCCCAAAGAGCTAATGCAATGACTCTTGGTGACAAAAGCAATTTGCTGAACAGGAGACTGTTGCTTTAGAAAAAAAGTGGGTGGAAATCCCACTTGAGCTCATGGAAATAGTCTCGCTCTCTTGCTCTCCCCCTGCTCTCTCTCTCCCGCTCTCTCCTTCCCCTCCTTTATTAAGATGTTCTGCCCTTAGCAAGGAATGGGAAGGGATCCCCCCCCCAAAAAAACTCTTTCACTGGGCAAGGATCTGTAAGAACATTTGAATTATTTCCTCCCAAATATCACCAGTATGGTTACTCCTTCCAGTGGCATCATGATGTATGACATTGTCAATATATTCAAATTTCATCTTACCAAACAAACATGGGAACATGGGGGGCAGAACTCTTGTTTTGCTCTTGTCTGGAAGGAGAAAATACTTGTACATTTCTGGAGCACAATTGGATTTACCCCTTGTGTTTGATGTAGCACGGATGATGGAACCAAAATAGAAGTGAATCTACAGTGAAGGGAGGCAGCCTTACAAGTCTTAATATTGGGCTTTACCTCTCCAAACTGGAATCCCATTAAGTTGATGTGATGTCACAATATCCCACCCGCTCAGAGTATTGTTTTCAGAAGCAATACTACTACCAATACTGCTAATAATAAACAGACAATGCTACCTAGCTTTTTAGCTTTCAGAATACCACATGCACATTATCTCTGTAATACTGTTCTGACTCTGGGTATAAGGTGGTTCAGTGGCAGAACAGGACTGTGATTTCAATTGTGTAGATTTGTGATTCACAAGTGACTGCTACAGAATATTGACAAACAGGCCATTTTGAGAAATACAAGCCCGGCTGGTGAGAATTCCTTACACATGATCCAAGGCCGGGCAGAACTGTAAGCTGTTGGAAACAACAGGCAAGGTAGGACTGTTCCTGGTCAGGAAAGGAGGCTGAAGGCTGGATAGCTAAGTAGGAAGACACCTGAAGACAGGGAGCCAAGAGTCAGGGTAGCTGGAGGGCATGGTGCACCCTCCAAAATTTCACATATCAAAACAGGTCCAATCATGCTTACTATTCTCATGCCAAATATCACTATCTGAGAGCCATTGGCCACCTCACATTCCACTGCTGCATGTCACTGAAGGAGCATCTTTGCCCATATGCATTTCCTGTGTCCTGAAGCAAGTGGGTTAGCTAACTTTAAAAACAACAACTCAAGAAGGTTTAATGTCACAACAGATCTGCTTGTACTTGCAGAACACCTGTAACTCAAATGTCTTCAGCAGCTTTTCATATCTAGGCTGGCAGTCATGCAGTGTGGAAGGGGAAAAGGGAAGGGAACTGCCTGCACATATTAACAAGGGTTGTTTTTTTGGGGGGGGGTTTTTTGGAGGGGTTTTAGGGCACCTTTCAAATCTCCTCAAACGAGAAATGCAGGGCTAAGTGAAAATGGCCTTCCACAATTCTCCATATTCTTTGTAGGTTATGAAAATGGAGAGGGTTTTGCCAAGTACACTTGAAAGGGCAAGCACACAAGAGTTTCTCCTCAGAAAATTTCTCTCTTCTGAGAAATTCAGCATGCTTGTTGCTGAACGGAACTCTATTGTCCATTCGTTTTGATGCACGAAGGAAGCAGCAGCCTAAGAGAAGAGAATTGGAAGGGGTAGGGCCAAGCACACTTCTGACTTCAACGATATTAAAATAATATACTAAACATCACATATAACATATTAAAAATAGGCCCACTTTATGTACCCCAAATCCATAGACGTATGGAGCAGGTGAAAAATTGGCTAATGCAGGGGCCCAAAAAACTAATAATCCTACTCAGCCCCCTCAAGGGCAACTGGCTAATCCCATGTTGCTCAAGAGCATGCGGTTGGGCTTGCCCAAAGAAGCTGCAGTTGTCAGGTGGCATCACCCTTGAATAGGGTAATGCAGTGCTCCCAGTTATTGGCTGCAGAGCAGCCAAGGAAAAATACCACCCCTTGATCCTGGAGGAGAGATGTGCACACTTCTTCCAAACATGGTGGGGACAAGCTTACCTCTACATTATCAGCAGACATGGCATTGTCCAAGGGTTTAGGATGAGCCCGGACTATAGCAGAGACAATGTTTCACCAGGAAGAGGTACCATTAAGTGGAGACCATCCCTGGTTGAAAGTGATAATGTAATTGGAAATTGCAGAGTCAGGAGAAAATGAAAGACAAAGTGCGAGATTGGCTACATTATGCTCAGATTAAAGAAGTTTTTAAACTTGATAAAAAGCTAGGATTCCAGGTGGAAAAATCAAAGCTAGAGACGGAATTGTTAGAGCCTAAGACTAAAGTACTTTCAAAAATGTATAACCTGCTGCTGAAATGGAATACACAAGATGAAATGGTCAAATCGGCTATGATAAAGTGGGCACAGGACATTGGATATAACATTATGTTTGAAGACCGGGAGAGGTTGTGGACTACTGGGCTGAAGTTTACTGCATGTAATGCTTTGAAAGAAAATGTTATGAAAATGATATATAGATGGTATCTGACCCCAGTCAAACTTGCAAAAAATATACCACTTGTCTGATAACAAATGTTGGAAGTGTAAGGAAAATGAAGGAACATTCTTTCACCTCTGGTGGACCTGCCCTAGAGTGAAGGCTTTCTGGGAAATGATATATAATGAGTTGAAAAAGGTATTTAAGTATACCTTCCCTAAGAAACCAGAGGCCTTTCTTTTGGGCATGGTCGGCCAGAATGTGTTAAAGAAGGATCGAACATTTTTTATGTATGCAACAACAGCAGCAGGGATACTTGTCGCCAGTCATTGGAAAACACAAGATCTACCCACACTGGAAGAGTGGCAGATGCAACTGATAGACTATATGGAACTGGCTGAGATGACCGGCAGAATCCGAGACCTGGGAGAGGAGACGGTGGAAGAAGACTGGAAGAAATTTAAGATTTATTTACAAAAATATTGTAAATTGTATGAATGTTAAGAAGGATGCTAGAGTATAAACAACTGGGCACCATTGAGTTTAAGGAAGTGAATTATGAAGATAAGATAAATTTAAGAAATGATAAAAATTTTGGAATATGTGGGTTATATCTAAATTTTTTAAGATTTGAACAAAACGATAGTCAAAATTTGAGATATAACATTGGAAAATTAACGATGAAGATTAAAAATAAGGGGATAAATTTGCTGAATAAAACTATAACCAGGAACGCAGGAGCGGGAGATGTGAGGGAGTCCAAAGAAGTGAAAAGATCTATGTTAAGAGATGTGATATTGTATTGTTTTATTGATATTCTGATTTAAACAAAAAATTGTTAATAAAAAATATTTTTTTTAAAAAAA